>NC_052047.1:40213770-45013770 GCF_903992535.2 Arvicola amphibius | reverse complement strand
ATTAACCCAGTTTTCCACATTTGACTTTGGCAAACCTGTTTCCATTCTCTCTTCTTTCTCATTTTTGTGCCCCCATTCTCTTTAAGATACACTCCATTAACCCTGACATAAAACATCAGGGATTATTATATATTTATTATTTGAAAAAAGATATCTTTAGAGAAAGTTTGAATCAAAACCATATTTTGCTCATTAAATTCATTATTGAATGCTATGAGTTTGTCTCCCTCCAAATCCATGCTTCACTCTGTGGATTGTGGAGACAGGGCTTTACAAAAGTATTTCAGTTAAAACAGTTAGAGCCTCGATCAAAGAAAATTTGCAATCAGAAAGTGGAAAAATCTGAGTCAGATATCAGACAGCAAAGTTTCTGCAAAGAGACAGATAAAACGTAAAAGCCAAGCAGAAATGATATACATAACCCTGACACTATAGGTAAAGACATGAGCAAGTAATCCAAGTAAACTCCAAAAGATTCTAATCCTTTTACCTAGCTCTGTGAATTACAGTGTTCAAACTCTAAAAGATTACTTCTTCTGTGGTCTGTATTGCTGTGTGTGGTGCTCTGATTTGGTTTAGCCATGAAAAATATTACCCAATTTTTATCATCTGTTCTATGTTAAATCTTAGAAGTAATATTTTATAGTTAAGGTAAATTTAAAACCATCTTCTGATCCATTTACTTATAACAGATATTTCATTTCCTCGTTTTCCTAATTTTTCTAGTTTCTGTATGCTAGAGAATAAGGATTTTGACTTTGAAGTACTATTTTCATACTTACCCACTATATGGGTTTATCATTATTTAGATAAATACCCTTTCTAAATAAGTTTGGGAATTTTTACAAAAGAGTGTTTTGTATGTTTTGAAGACTATATCAAACATGATGTCACCATCCTCTAGTGAGACAAATTCATTGTAATATATGAATAATAATTTTGGTTTTTTTTTTTTTTTTTGGTTTTTCGAGACAGGGTTTCTCTGTGGCTTTGGAGCCTGTCCTGGAACTAGCTCTTGTAGACCAGGCTGGCCTCGAACTCACAGAGATCCGTCTGCCTCTGCCTCCCGAGTGCTGGGATTAAAGGCATGCGCCACCACTGCCTGGTTATGAATAATTTTGTTGATGAAAAAATTAAAAAGTATAACAAATAATTAAAGTATGTAAATTACAATTTTATTCTGCCAAAGGCAAAGGCTTCTAAATCTTTTTTCCTTTTGTCTTTGAAAAAAGAATATGTCAACTTAAACATAATCGAATAGCTTGCTCACATTACTGTAGGACATACATTTATAAACCATCAAGACAAACCAGGAGGCAAGTGAAATACGTTTGTTTTCAACAATACAATGAAAAAGTAGCTACTCAATTTATAAAAATGATGCCTCAACTTATTATGGGACTGGATTAATAGAAAAGATGACACAGAGAACAAAAGGTAAAAACATAAGTCAAAGTGCCCATGTTTATTAGGTGTTCAACCATGATTTTTGTACATAGTTATCTTGTAAGTTTTCTAGAAAGAAGATGATTCACTTTTTTAAAATTAATTTTTAATTTTTAATTAAAAATTTCCACCTCCTCCCCTCCTCCTATTTCCCTCCCCCTCCCTCCATCTTCCTCCCCCTCCCTCTCCAGTCTAAAGAGCAGTCAAGGTTGCCTGCCCTGTGGGAATATAAATATACTTTTCAATATTTATTTTAGATTTAATCATCTTTCAATGGTTACTAAATTGCTACCTGAACACTAAAAAGTGTAACTACAATTATAGTCAAAATTGAAATCAAATAGAACTCCTCTCTAGTTGGTTTTATTATTAATTATATGTGTTCTAATATAGTGGAGAGTGTGTGAATATGAGTGCCAGTACTCATAGATGATGGTCATTGTATAACTGTATCCCCGTGTGAAACTAGAGTTACATGCACTTTTAAACAACCCAACAAGAGTGCTGGGAATTGAAGTTGGGTCCTCTGCTAGTGCACTTTGGAGTTTATTTTTGCATTTTTGATTGATTGTTTGATTTTTTAGCTATTTTATTATTATTATTATTATTATTATTATTATTATATTTTTATTATATTTTCTTTATTAAAAATGATTCTTCTCATATCCAGGAGGATTACTATATGTTTTTCTTTGGGTTCACCTTCTTATTATCTTCTCAGGGATCTCGAATTGTAGGCTTGATGTCTTTTAATTATGGCTAGAAACCGATTATGAGTGAGTACATCCCATGTTCATCTTTTTGGGTCTGGGTTACCTCACTCAGAATAGTGTTTTCTATTTCCCTCCATTTGCATGCAAAATTCAAGATGTCATTGTTTTTTTACCGCTGAGTAGTATTCTAACATGTATATATTCCACAGTTTCTTCATCCATTCTTCCACTGAAGGGCATCTAGGTTGTTTCCAGGATCTGGCTATTACAAACGATGCTGCTATGAACATAGTTGAGCAAATGCTTTTGTAGTATGATTGGGCATCTCTTGGGTAGATTCCCAAGAGTGGAATTGCTGGGTTCTGGGGTTGGTTGATCCCGAATTTCCTGAGAAACCGCCATACTGCTTTCCAAAGTGGTTGCACAAGTGTGCATTCCCACCAGCAATGGATGAGTGTACCCCTTACCCCACAACCTCTCCAGCAAAGGTTATCATTGGTGACTTGATCGCCGGGCAAAAATTGGGAACTTGAGGGTGGGGCCAGACGGGGCCAAGGGAAGATGGGGAGAGAAAAGCGTGAAGGGGAGAATGGGGGGAGCTCGGAGGAATGGGATTGCTTGGGATACAGGAAGGGTGGATATGGCAGCAGGGAAGCATATATCTTAATTAAGGGAGCCATCTGAGGGTTGTCAAGAGACTTGACTCTAGAGGGGGTTCCCGGGTTTCCAGGGAGATGCCCCCAGCTAGTTCCTTGGGCAGCTGAGGAGAGGGATCCCGAAAAGGCCAGTTCCTATAGCCATACTGATGAATTTCTTGCATATCACCATAGAACCTCCACCTGGCGATAGATGAAGAAATTGACTGAGCCCCACATTGGAGCACTGGACTGAGCTCCCAAGGTCCTTATGAGGAGCAGAAGGAGTGAGAACATGAGAAAGTCAGGACCGTGAGGGGTGCGAACACCCATGGGGACGGTGGGGCAGAACTAACGGGAGATCACCAACTCCAGTTGGAATGGGACTGATGGAACATGAGACCAAACCGGACTCTCTGAATGTGGCCGACGGTGGGGGCTGACTGAGAAGACAAGGACAATGGCGCTGGGCTCTGATTCTTCTGCATGGACGGGCTCTGTGGGAGCCTTCTCAGCTTGGTTGATCACCTTCCTGGACCTGTGGGGAGTTGGGAGGACCGTGGTCTTAACATAGAGTAGGGAACCCTGATGGCTCCTTGGCCTAGAGAGGGAGGGAGGGAGGTATGGGTGGAGGGGAGGGAGGGTAGGGGAAGGAGGAGGGGAGGAGATGGAAATTTTTAAATATAAAAAAAAAACAAAAAAAATAAAAAATAAAGTACCACAATTTGTTTCCAGAACTAAAATAATAATAATAATAATAATAATAATAATAATAATAATAATAATAATGATTCTTCTCTTATCCAATACATTCCAGACATAGCTTCCTCTCCTTCCAGTCTGGCTTTTCTCTATTCTGCTTATGTTCTTGTAGGATTTAACTCCATTCCACTTCCTGGTGCTTGTTTGCTCCTCAAATTGTATATTTTGTTACTTTCCTTTCTCAATCTACTCCTTTCCATTGTAGATTTGCATAATATATCACCACTAATAACCACATGATGCAGTCCAAACTAGGTTGTTTGAAATCTCCTCTGCAAACACAATTAATTAAAAAAATTCTTAAATTTAGTCTCTTGACAAAGGATAGAAAGTAGCCACATTCTTCACCAAAATACCACATGAATACTCTCTATGCCACATATCAACATTCTCCTCTGAAACATCGTGGGGCAGGCCACCACACTCCACTTCACACTCTCAGCACCACTGTCTTCCCCACTCCTACTAGTATAGCCCAGTAAGCCAGGCTTAATGCATTTGACTGCCTTCCTAACCCAAAGTCCAAACTCTTACAAACAAAAGCATGGACTGGCCTATCACAACATCACTACACTCATGTTACCAAATTCTGTCTTAGTTACGCTTTCTACTGCTGTGAAGAAATACCACAACTCTGACAGCTCTTCTAAGAAAAACATTTAATTGCAGATGGCTTACAGTTTCAGACACTTAGCGCATTACCTTTACAACAGAAAGTATGGCAGTCAGACATATTAATATAGAAGGAGCTGACATTTCTACATCTAAATTCTCAGTCAACAGGAAGAGATTAATACGCACTGCCCAGATTTGATATTCTGAGAGCTCAAAGCCTACACTCAGTGACACACCTTACTTCAGCAATGCTACTACTCTAACAAGGCCACGTCTCAGTAGTACGAGTCCCTAGGAGAATGTGTGGCAATTTTCATTTGATCCATCACACCAAGTTAAAAGCCATAACATATAACCAGAAGACCTGGTGTAGACCTATGCTTGTTTTCTGTTTTAGACTGTATGAATCCATGTGAACCTTGTTTAGCTGAATAAGTGGGAAATGTTCCCTTTTTACTACTAGAGACTTTCTTCCCCTTCTTCTGCAGGTTTCCCCTAGCTCCAAGATGAGGAACCCAACGGAGATCTCCAATTTAGACTCTCTCTCTAAATAATGTGGGTATCTGTACCCACTCTTATATGTTTCTAGAGGAACCTTCTCTGATGGCAATTGCACAAAGAATATATCTATGCATATAGCTGAATATGTCATTAGAAATAATTTCATTAATTTTTTTTCTTTGCCAGCTATGTTTGGTTCTACCCTAGTTTTCTGGGTTATCCTATCTCTTGTTTCCGACCATCTGGGCAGTTCATGACATAGTTTCCCTGGTATACAATGTGCCTCAATTTAAACCAAACATTGGTTGATCATCTTCACATGTTCTATGCCACCACTGCCCCCAGAATATTTTGTAGGAAACAAGTATTGTATGTGGAGGGTTTTGAAGATAGGTTGGTGTCCAGGTTACTCTTTTGGTGGCCTGTAGACTACCTTTCCATGTCAAAGAGACTAGAATATAAGCAGGAAGGTTCTATAAAGCACTAACTCAACCAGTCTACATTGATGAGCTGAGTAGTTGTCTTAGCTATGTGCCCCCACTGTCAGTTTTCAGAGGGCAACGTTCTTTTTTTTCTTTTTCTTTTTTTTTAATGGTTTATTTTTTTATATTTAAAAATTTCCATCTCCTCCCCCTTCCCTCCTCTCCCCCCCCAACCATAACCCCCTCCCTCCCTCTCCAGGCCAAGAAGCCATCAGGGTTCCCTACTCTATGTTAAGACCAAGGTCCTCCCAACTCCCCCCAGGTCCAGGAAGATGATCAACCAAGCTGAGAAGGCTCCCACAGAGCCCGTCCATGCAGAAGAATCAGAGCCCAGCGCCATTGTCCTTGGCTTCTCAGTCAGCCTCCACCATCGGCCACATTCAGAGAGTCTGGTTTGGTCTCATGTTCCATCAGTCCCATTCCAACTGGAGTTGGTGATCTCCCGTTAGTTCTGTCCCACCGTCTCCATGGGTGAACGCCCTATCATCACTATGTATATTTTTTTAGGGATTTCCATTGGACTCCCACAAACAAATGTAACCAAGTCCCACCACTTTAAGTCTCACCAGACTCCAAAAGATGGCCAATTCAGACTCAGTAGCCTCAATTACTACGAGTCCTCACTAGGGTCACCATCATGAATACCAAGATGTTTGCACTGCACAAGGTTTACATACCGTTCCCCAAATAAATCTCCCAATTCTATCTGTGTCTAGTTGTACTTTCTTCTGCCATCTTCTCTCGCCACATAATCCCTCCTAGTCCAATCCTCTCTTGCCCCCAGTCCACTGAAAAAAATCGATCCTTATTCAATGAATCCTTCTAGTACCATAGAATATTCATAATAAGAGCAGGTGTATTTAGGAGATGAGAGGAGCCAGGCGGTGGTGGCGCAAGCATTTAATCCCAGCACTCGGGAGGCAGAGGCAGGCGGATCTCTGTGAGTTTGAGGCCAGCCTGGTCTACAAGAGCTAGTTCCAGGGCAGGCTCTAAAAAAAGCTGCAGAGAAACCCTGTCTCGAAAAAACCAAAAAAAAAAAAAAAAAAAAAAAAAAAAAGAGATGAGAAGACAAAATATATGTAACTGCATGTAAAACTATGAATTTAATGTAGCAATTGTTAAAAATGGAAGTAGTTAAGTATCTGAGAATAAGATAATGGGGCAATATAGAGGAAGTGAAGCCATGACCACTCCTCTTTTCATTTGTAAAGAAAAATACCAAGGAAAATAATAGTTGTCCAGACCTGAATAAGTCATAGTTTCTCTGGGATACATAAGATTAAGCCTGTAATAAATTATTCACTATCAAACTTTTAGAAGAAATCTATTTGCTATTTAGAAGAACTAAATGTAAGGTTAAAACTTCAAATCCTTAATGCAAACTTAATGTATTACAAAACACATTAAAATATATTTTTTAAAGGTGAGGGGATGAAAAAGTGGTTTTCATTTAAGGCAAAAGCTCAAATTACTTTATAAAACTCTATTTAAAGCCTGCATGACTAAATTACTTGCTTTTTATTTAATTTTAAAATATATTTAAAAGGATATATTTAATATTGTAGTTAATATTTAGAATAATATATTCAAGTATCTTCTTTTAACATTGTGGTATAATTTAAAACACTCTCATATTTGTAATGCCAATTTTACTTAGGACTTGCACATTAGTAAGAAATGTATAAATGATAAACAGAAAATCTGTACCTTGATGTGAATACATGGGGGAAAGAAGAAAAAAGGCACAAAGAAATCTAAATTAAAGAAGAAATCGAAATGTCTGAAGTAAGACCTGTAATGATATTGCCAATGGCATATGCAGGGCAAGGTTGTTTCTATAGTAGGATGCCAATATCTCTGGATACTCTCTAAACAAAACAGAAAGGAACAACCAAGTTGCCATTCTAATTTAAAATTTAAATCATGTCAGTAACAGCTTAAGCCATTTCTAAGCACCTATTAAAATGCAGCTTCACAACCTCCTCCTTAGACTCCAGCGCCATCTTCTATCTTCACTCCTGCAACACTGTTTGAAGATCTAGTATATCGATTACTTTCCCAAGTGCAATGCCATAATAGTTGTAATTTTTATGCTATTGCATTTTAATTATATTTTTCAGTTGGATAAATGAAAAACAAAGTGAATTATCTATAGAAAATGTATCTGAAGTGCCCATTGCTATTTCTGCCTTTCTATGTCACTCTCTGAATTCCATCTCTCTATAATGTTCAAGTTGATATTCAAGTCAATTAGGTTTAAAAACATGGACAAAAAATATCAGAAGTACTTCTAGATTGTGATATGTACCTCCATATCTGTATCTACCAGAGACACGTATATGTGTTTTCACACCATTCTGGTTGTCTCTGAGGCTTCTCTTGATACAGAAGTTCCCAATATTTTCAAACAGTTCTACAGGAGAGGGTTCTTTTTGGGAGTCTGGGCATTGTTTTTTATTTGAGCAATGATATTGACTTTCGGGAATGAAATACATACAGGCAAATCAGACTACATTGCCCAGGAAAGACTAGCTTATTTCATGGAATATATGGCATGGAGATATAAAAAGTCTTTGCCATATCTCAGTGGTAGAGTAAATATCTAGTATGTGTGAGTCTATGGGTTTGAATGAGTACAATAAATGTATATTGTGTTTATATATTTAGGTAGTTAAAGTCATTCTTACATATGTAACAAAAATTAATGAAAAAGAGACCATGAATTTGTAAGAGAGAAAAGACAGATACATAGGAGCATTTGGAAGGAGGAAAGGAACAGGGAAAATGTGATTGTATTATTATCTCAACACATAAAATAATTTAACAGTAGAGTCAATGATAAAATTTAAAGTTTAGATATGAGAACATAAAGTCAAAGCTTTCTATTTGGCATATGAAACTGACTTGCACAAATTTTGAATTGACACAAAATCCCAAAACCAATGAGAAGCTTAGTATAAGATTCATGAACTTTAAGAAGTCACTGAGGGTAGAAAAGTGGGTTAGAAATATTGATGTATTAAGCTAAGAAAAGATGAAAATGCAAAGGTTGCTAGAGGAAATGCCAAATATTAACTCTAAAAGAATTGCTTTAAGTTAATTATAGTTATATCATTTTCCCCTCTCCTCCCTCTGACTCATTCACATTCTACCACCATCCCACAAACTTATGATCTTTTTAAAAATGTACATATGTATATGTATATATATAAACATACATGTACGCTGTTTATATATAAAAACACACATATGCTGAGTCTATTAATGTTGCTTATATGTATATATTTCTAGGGATGACCATGTAGACTTGGATAATCAAGTAGGGAACTATAATTTTTTGTGAAACGAATGCTCCATTTATCAACAAATAAGTGCCTATAACTCTTCATCTAGGCTTGGATCTCTGTAAGATTTCCTGTCAACTTTGTGATTCCAATTGGTACATTAACTTTTAGTTTATTTTAGGCAGCCTTATTTTTAAGAATTCATAGGTGTAGTTTCCTTTACACCTAGAACACACAAACTTGCTGCAACTTTCTGTTCCTCTCGTTCGTATCATCTTTGTGTTTATTCTTCAAAGATGATCCCTTAGTCTTATGTGTAGGGGTTATTTTGTAGAATGTATTTAATGGGGTTAGAACTCTCTCTCAGGACTATAGGATCCATAAAGTCAAAAGAAAGCTTCAAAAATCATAATGAAATTTTCCAAAACCACAAAGATGGTTTTCTGTGGCTTTGGAAAAACAGACAATGTAATATAAAACATAGGCGGCAGGACATATAATTGAAAGACAGTATGCAGTTAATGAATTCTTATATAAATATTAGAATATAATCTCATTTTACTATAAAGAGTCAGTGGAGATAACTCATCCTCCTTATCAGGGTTTATTAAATTAGTTTTTAAATTTAGAGACTTTCCAATGAAAAACTGTGTAAAATTATATATATGTTACATTTTTCCATGTGGTTTTAATTTCAAATCTTTCTAATATCAATGCTATAATTTCCCCTCAGTGACACAGAAGACATATACACGATATTTAGTGTATGATTTTATATACATGCACACACATATATATGTTATATAATTTTATGTATGTAATATTTAGGACTATTAATGTTTTCATTCTTTCTCTGGAAGCGTTAGGTTACTCTTACATTTTTGTGAAATACTTCCAAATCTACTAATACAGATTGTGATTATATTTCTTCACTATAAAAATTATAACATCACTCTCTCTTCCATCTTCCTCTCGGAGAGGCAGCTTTGCTTCTGCCTCTCTCCCCACTTTTCTGCTCCCCATTTCTCTCTCTCTCTCTCTCTCTCTCTCTCTCTCTCTCTCTGTCTCTCTCTCTCTCTCTCTCTCTATGTGTGTCCTCTTCTTCTCCTTCCCCCTCCTCTAAGTAATAAATATCCAATTCTGATCCATGAAAAAATTATAACATCAGTTTTCCTTTATTTATTTTCCACATGTATTTTTATAATTTCTTTAAAGTCAGAAACAGTATATTCTACTTTAAAATTAGAAAATATGAATCTCCTAAAACAGAATTATATGTGAAGAGAAAATAACAACAATGTCTTTAAAAACCTAATAATGTGATTAAAAGGGCCAATTCTCACAAATATATAATATTCATAGCTTAGATCAATAATGGGTAAGTTTGACTAATTTATTAAAATTATGGAAATTAAAAGTCTGATAGCACATTGATGTAAAGCTGAAGAAAATGTATTATGGTACAAATGAATGTATAGACTGACCCAGAAATTACATAGGGAACATTTTCATCATGTGTTAATTTGTCCATGCTTACCTGTGATCAACAATATTCATATTAAATCCATTGTGTGTACAGCAAACAATACACTGGCAAGAGTCAAATATATTAGTTTTGTATATAATTAGTTTTAAATATATGTACATGTGATTATATATATATATATATATATATATATATATGAAGTGATACTTTTTCTATTAATCTCAGTTAATCTTCAATATGGCTTGACAAAGGAAAATCCTATTAATAACAAATCTCTGTGGGAGGCACTCTTAGATGATGAAGAACTTTTACACCTTCCTTTCTGTGAGAGTTCTGGTCTCACTGATATTAACCACAGTAGGGCTGGTTCATATAAAAACTTGTGATAGTCTAACTTCAATCCCTTTTTGATAATAACCAACTTATCATGCAACAAGAACTCCACATTTGGTAATGGAAAGTGGTATGATTAAAGTAAGGAAAAATAAGCAATTCTCAGTAGGACTCGGACCAAGATGTGCTCAGTACTACAATATGGGTTTTGAAAGTTCTAGTTTTGAAAGTTCTAGATCACAGGCAAGGAACCTGGTACCAGTTCTGGTTAAGCTTAAAGCTTACTCAATACCCACAGTATGTTTTAAATTATTTCTTCCAGGGTAGAAATTTCAAGCCCCTTAACATATTCATGCAAGCTATATTAAATAATCTTGATAGATTGCTTCAGCCTTTTGTGAAGAATTCATAGATTCATTTATATTATTTATAATATTTAAATTAAGAGTTTAGGAAAAATAGCAATAATGACAAAACTACATGGAAAAAATCTGATTTTCCACATGTTTCTTGTATAAACAATATGTCATCTCACAAAATATATGAATAATTCTAAAAATATCCCCCTTTCTTTCTAAGTGGCGATTCCTAAGATATTTGCTAGATCATGTGTATCTTCAACAATTTATTGTTTTCATTGTTGGAGGTAGGGAACTTTTTTGATCTTCAGAATACTGTTTAAATAACTTTTAAACAAATAAAGTTACTAATTTGATCCACTCTACCTCTCTCTCTCTCTCACCAACTCAAACATTTCTGTGTGTACGTACGTGTGTATGTATTTATGTTTGAGCATGTAGAGGTGCTTGTACAAGTATGTATGTTTTGTGATAATTACATGTCAGAGAGTATGCTCTCCTCAAATACTTATGTCTGTTTGGAGGAAGTTATAAAAATTTTGTAGTCATTCTGTGGTGATATCTTGTTTAACAAATAAAGCTTGCCTGAAGATCAGAAGGCAAGGTACCCACTAGCTAGCCAATGAGATATGGAGGTCTGTACAGAAATACAGGAAGTGGTATGGCCAGGTGGAGAGAGGAAATGATAAGGCAGAAAAAGACAGGCATTCAATCTCTTTTTGGCTGGGAAGTAAACAAGGTAACTGTGGCTTTGCTGCTTCATCCCTCAGATCTCTCAGCATTTTCTCCAATATGTGACTCCAGGTTTTTATTATTATTAAGACCAATTAGAACTCATGCTACATCATTCCCAGAGAATAATTAGGACAATGCAGAATATTGTGGGTATACTATTTTATTTAAAAATTGTACCCTAAATTGAGCACAACATCCATGTATTTCTACTTTGTTGACTTTAAATGGTTTTAAACCATTCAAAAATCATTTTAAATGTATTAAGTTTCTAAGGCACATTATACGATATAAAGCTCTTGGTCACAGCATTTTCTGCTCTCTCTTTCATTGCAGTGTGTGATGAGTTTGAAGAATCCTTATTGCTGGTAAAATCAGTGACAGGAAGCTGGATGAATAATATCCTATTTTAAGCCTTTGGAAGTCAGAGAGTATCTTTGACATCAAAGAAACATTATTTCTTTTTCAAAAGTCGGAGCTGTGGTGCCTTTACAAGCACTCAAGTTCCTGATTCAGAATGATAATGTGTTGACCTAGACATGGATTTTTTAAGTGAGGAAGCCATTTTTTTAATTTAGTTTTAGTGCTGATCCTGTCACACTATAGAGACAGCACCCAAAAGATCACAAGGGTGCACACTTAGCAAGTGTGTCATTGATGAAAATGTCTTTTATCTCTCCAAGATGCTATCCAAAGTAATTGGTAAGCAAACGAAATGATGCCGGTTCATGCACTGACTTTCCTCTGTGTCATTTGCAGTGTTTCCTTCCAAGGCAAACTAGAGGAGCTCGAGGAGTGTGAGTCAGAAAAGCTACTTTGGAAAGAACCTGTATTCAGACTAATCAAAAACTTCTAAAATGAGCCATGCTCATTTTCAGGCGATGTGCCTCTGCACCTGTTCAGACTGTGTTCCAACTGGCCTGTGGTTTAACCGCTCCCTAAGCACTCTTGATTAAGAACACAGCTTCATCAAACAGGGAGGCAATGCACTCACACCTGTATTTGAGTTTAATTTTCTTCTTTAAAGAATGATCTTAACTTAAATTCCACACATTAAAAATATACTCCCTTCTATTTTCCTCTTTCTACATCTGCTTCAGGGTGTACAGATCCTAAGAAATGATACCACAATCCCACAAAATGAGAAGGAATACACCGATGAGACCAGACCACTTAACTTCTATTTGTCCAAAACCCAAAAGAGAATGACTTTACAAAGCTGTGGTTTGGTGAGTATCAGACTTATAGTTAGGGCCATCCGTTTTACAAATATTCTAATACTTGATGGCAAAGAAATCTGTCTCCCTCATTCTCTCTCTTCTCTCTTCATAGATATGGCTAAGTAGTCATTTTGTACATTTTCAGGATGGTTGTATTATGGATGAGATATTAAATTTAAGATTTAGAGGGAATAATATCACCACAAATCATAAGGAGGGGATTTTTATTCTCATACTCATGAATTCAAGCCTCAAAAGGTATAATTCTGTTTACAAATTCATATAAAATATGACAATGCATAAGGGAAGTAAACCAAATTTTAGTATAAAATGTAAATCTGTATGGCTTTAGTTAGCATTAACTACATAAGTTTAACAATATTACATAGGCAATTGGGTAATCAAATTTTTCTATTGCTGTTTAGACATTATCAAATATAAACAGGTACCATCTTGTTTCTAGTCCTTCAATGTGTGGTCACATGTATTTTGCAGAAAGATATTCTATTACATTGCAAATAAAGATGGTCATATAACTTCGTATAAACTTTATATAAGTATAAATAAAGTTTGTGCTGAAAATCTGTATTTATAATTTTTTAGAAGATAAGCTTATTAGTTTTATTGGTGGTATAAAATAGTATTTTGTAAAAAGAAAATCTCTGCTCACTTAATTAGGAGTGGTCCTATGATGACACACATGACAGTCATCAGTATTTTTGCATTCACACTTATATGGATCTTCCTACTGCATACTGCTTGTCTAGGATGTGGTAGATGTAGAAAGTTTTGTGTTGTATTGTGCCCAAAGAATCTCAATACTTGTCATTCAGTCTGTCGTTTAAGATTTCTTCAAAAACATTTCTTTGATCTTTTTGAGATTTCACAAAAAAACTAAGTTCACAGTACCCAAATAAAAATAATAAAATAAAATATAGTAAGAAAGTAATGATTTCTTTAAAGATTCATGTGATTTTGTTCTTCAGGTATTGTATTTTATTGATGAGGGAAATAAAAATATGTACCTAATTTGTTTCCTTGCTATCTAGAATATATACATTTGTCTTCATTATATGCATGCTTTATATTTTCTATGCATTATTCTCTATAATTATTGATGGAATGCTATATCTTTCCTATGGCAGTGCATTAGCACAAATAAAAGTTCAATGCCTTTCTTAAGATATAAATTTATATATTGTCTTAAAAGAGTTCTTTACTCAACTTATATCATAATAGTTCATGCTGGCTTAGTGTGGTTTTTTTGCACATATCTCTGTGACATATAAACTTTTATTACTATGAGTGTGGATTTATCTACTAATTAATTGTTCATGACAGAATTGTGCATTTGTCAATTCATTCCATTTTAATTTTTTATCATATTTCCCTTTTCTAATTAAAGTAATAGTGATTTATCTGTTTCATTATTGTTATGTAAAGTTACTACACTTTGCTTTTCTTTCAATGTATGTTTTTTACTAATATGTGTTCACCAAAATTACAATTTTTGAACATCTCTTTAAATATATTCAGTGTAAATTTAAAAGTTATTTTAAATGTAAGAGTAAAAAACCAATAACATGAACACAGAATTTTCATAAAATGGTGACATTTTATGAAATTCTAAGATGGGAATCAACACTTTATATAGTAGAAAATACTAGAAAGATTAGTGTAAGGGGCTAGGGAATTTGATTTGTTTTACAGAGAAGAACAATTTTGTGATTTTTTTTCTAATGCCACACACTAATTAGATTCTAGTTGGAGTAAAGACAGTATATAATTAATAAAACCACCAAATAACCTTCTTAACTGCAATAGGAAAATAAGTTTTTAAGAGATATAGGTAAAATAAAAAGTGATAGCTATGTCAAAATTTTGCTCAAAATCCATTGATGCACCCATTGTTCTGTACTTTTCAATATCAGAAAAAAATATAACTTGATAAACAATGCTACAATAACATATAAATCACAAATATCTTATCTGGAATAGACAGAGGAATTATCCAAATCAACAAAGAATCACAAAAGAAAACTAGAAAATTTTCCTAAAAGTAAACATAATACTGAATATTTAAGCCTAATGAATATATGGAAAGTATTCATAATTCTATTAAGTAGAGAAAAGCAAGTGAGAAGAACAATAAGAAAGAGCTTTGTATATTGGACTTGCAATAATCAAAAGGCTGGAAAATGCCAAATGTTAGTGGATTATGAACCTCACTGCTGGTAAGATTTGGAGCTTGGCAGTGATTCTAGATAACTCCATATGGGGATGGGTCCAAGAATTTTTACTGTACAGTAGTCTTTGCCAAGGAAAGGAGATCAAAATAATTTGACTGTCCATGCTCTGGATAGTAGATCGATTAAATCTGTCAGATGACACTATGGCATGGTGTAAGAAACCCTAAATTATGTGTTGGATATGCCCACACCATTGCATATTAGGTCATAGACACATATTTCTTTGTGAAAACAGAGGGAAATGAATCTTAAGGGCTGGAATAGTAGTAGTCATTAAATACGCAATGCAGTATAATTTAAATACTTTAAATCTCTTTGTCATATGTAGTTTGTATCTGTGTTTTCTATAAATATTATTCAACTATATGCTTTGGATGTACTCAGACTCAAAGTGAGATTTTTCTATTATTCTTGTCAGATTATGCAATTTGCTTACTATAATTGTAAGAAAGGTAAACTGGCATACAAGATTGATGGGGAAGCTGACCAATCCCTTGTCTGAGGGGCGTGACCCCTCCGGGGCACAAAATACCTTTAAAAGATCCGTGTTTTGTTTGTTTTGCCTTCTTGGTTCCCTGCTCTTTGCTGGAACTCTGGCTCTGTATGTTTATCCCATTTTCTCCTTGTATTAAAGCTGAGTATTTCATATAAGTCTAGTTTGGTTATTTCCCATTGCCGGCCGACCACGCCCACTACACAAGTTAACGTTATCTTGTAGCTTATACTTTCGATTATGTAAAAGTTTATTCTCTGTTCAAAGAACTCTGTGTGCTTTAAGTAGAAAATAGATCAACAATGATGGTGCTTCTTTAAAGTTCCTAAGTGCTCTTTTTACGGAAGCGGGAAGTAGCATATAAGAAACATTTTATTGGAACTTACAGTTTATGTGGGTGAGTTCATGACCATTATGGTGGGGAACATATCAGCAGGCAAGCAAACAGGTATAGCTATGGATCAGAGGTGACAGCTTACATCTGACCGACATGCATAAGCTGGGAGGGAGAGAGAGAGAAAAACTAAGTAGGAATGTTGTGAGCTTTTAAAACCTCACAAACCTTGGTTTCTCAGTCCTCCTCCACCGTCAGCCACATTCAGAGAGTCCGGTTTGGTCCCCTGTTCCATCAGTCCCATTCCAACTGGACTTGGTGGTTTCCCGTTAGATCTGTCCCACCGTCTCAATGGGTAAACGCAGGGAGGGGAGGGAAGGGAGAGGAGGAGGGAAGGAGATGGAAATCTTTAATAAAAAAAAAATGAGGGAAAAAAAAAACCTCACAAACCACTTCTAGTGATGCACCTTTTTCCACATGACCACAACAAATCCTAATAACTCCCCCAAACTTCCACCAACTCAGGATCAAGCATTCAAATATTTGAGCCTACAGCATGGTGCATTCTCAATAAACCTCCATAATCCCTATACTCAGGGATGCTGAGGCAGGGGAGTCATGAATTTGTGGACCTCTAGGCTCCACAGTAAGATATTGTTTCAAACAAAGAAATAGAAAATACCTATCATAATTAGGCTTTTTATTGCTGTGATAGAATACCATGACCACAAGCAACATGGGGAGAAAAGGATTTCTTTATGCTTACAGAAAATTTTAGTGGTATTCTGTAATAAAAGGAAGTCAAAGCAGCTACATAAGTCAGGAACCCAGAGACACAAGCTTAAGCATAAGACATGGAGGTATGCCACTTAATGGCTTTCTCTTTGTGGCTTACAAGACTTGTTTTCTTTTACTATCCAAGACCATCATTCAAACAGTGAGGCGATCTGCAGTGACCTAGACCTATGCACACTCATCATTAATTAAGAATATGCCTAACAGAATTGCCTACAAGCAATTTTATGCAGGCATTTTATTTTTAAAAATATGGTTTCTTTTGTATAACTTTCAAAAGTTGACATGGCCACACTAAAACCTAGTCAGCTCATATACTGTTTATATTGAATTCCTAAGTGTGTGGATGATTCTTGAGGGTTCTCCTGGGCTCCTTTCCTTCTGTTTGCTTAGTTCAACTGTGATAGCTTTTGTTTTATCTTTCCTTATTTTATTTAGTTATATTTTATTATTATCCCTTAAAAGGTTTTTCTAATGAGAGAAAGGAAGGGAGACACAGATGGGAAGAGAGATAGGGTATAACCAATCTTTCTCTCTACCATCAGCCTGCTCCGAAATAATGACACAGGGACTTCTTATTAATTATGAAACCTCGTTCTGTTGTTGGAAGCTGCTTGTTTGTTCCTGGGTGCTCAGCCTCAAAATAACCACTCAGGAACTGTATTAATTATATCACTGCTTACCTATTAGCTCTAGCTTCTTATTCTTATTGGCTAGCTCTTATATATTAGTTTAACCCATTTCTATTAATCTGTGTATCCCAATGTGGTTGTGGCTTACACTCAAGGTTCCGTCAGGTGTCTGTCTCTGGTTGGGCTACATGGCTTCTCCTGTCTCCACCTTCTTTTTCTCCTGTCTACACCTTCTTTCTCCCAAAATTCAGATTAGATTTTACCTGCCTAGCTTTACTCTGCCCTATCACAGGCCAAGGCAGTTTCTTTATTCATTAACCAATAAAAGTAGCACATACATAAGGACTTCCCATAACACTCTTCCTATAGCTTAGGATTGTTTCTAACTAGCTCTTCAAACTTAAATTAACCTATTTATATTAGTCTATAGTTTATCACACAGCATTACCTCTCTTCCATCTTTTTTTCATAATACTTCTGATCTACACGAACATGTCCTCACTGCAAAATAAGAAGACAATGTATGATAGTGGTGAATGCCATTAATGCCAGTTCTTGGGAGGCAGAGGCAGGTGAATCTGTGAGTTCAAGCCCAGCGTGGTCTATAGGATAGGTTTCAAAAGAGCCAGGGCTACACAGAGAAACCCTGTGTCAGAAAGCCAAAAAAAAAAAAAAAAAAAAAAAAAGAAAAAGAAAATTAGGTAAGGACAGTGAGTACTACTAATGCAGTATTCTGAACAACACTGTCTTTACTATGTCTTCTATTAAGATCTTTGTCTTTCACACTCCTATAACAGTGAGAATTGGACTAAGGATGTCCATCTTCTTGGTTCGTTACAGAGTTATAAGAATTTGAGTGAGGTTGAATTACATAGCAATAGGTAATTGTTTGATGGAGGGACTTTCAAGTGAGTATTAGTTTATTTTCTCATATTCTCTATGAAAAACAAGTTAAATGCAGATATATAATTAGCTCACAGTTTCTAAGAGGCACAGTATAGCATTATAGTGTGTCAGGAGGTAAAGAGATGAACACTGGAGTAACAATGTATCCCTCTTTTCTTTCCTTTTTTACTCAGTTCATAACTGTAAACCATGCTGTTGTGACAACTGCTTTTCACACACTGCTATTATCTCCTTAAATAATTCTTTTTTCAAGAACAATATCATTATTGATTATTTGGAAAATTAATGCAATCCATCACAATCAAACTTGCTTCCCACTCCTATTCTTGTGTTTTCCCCAAGAAAGGAAAAAATATAACAAGTCCAAATTGTGTTCCTAATATACTCTTTGGGACATTGTTAAACTCCCAGTTGCCACCCCATTAAAGGAAACTGGATCCTTACCAACCCACCCCTCATCCTTCCATGAGCCACGAACTGTGAAAAGATTCATTTCAGTATCTTTTTACAATATTAAAAGCCTCTTTTCAGTGGCTTACCATCTACATAATTTCTTTGTGGGGGTTGTCAGAGAAGCTTTTGACATCTTCCATTCTCAGTCATGAGTGTACAGTCATCAATGTTATTGCAAAATAAGCTTTGATGTCCATAACAACCAGCTGAAGAGTGAATCATAGACTTCTGCATGGTTTCTGACATCAGCACAGGGCATGGATATCCGCCTGGCCTCCTGCTGCAGCACAGAACATGGACTTCAACATTTTAATTCTATCTGGAAAGATTCTTTAAAACCTGTCAAAATTTTGTCTCTTAAGTGATTTCAAATTTGGTCAAGTTGATAATGAGAGTTAGTTGTCATATTCTCTTCTTTAAGCCCCTCCTGTTGACTTCCTGTTGACATATTTAGGAAGTTTTATATATTATGTATTTATAAAATATTGTAATATTTATAAAATATTGTAATATTTATAAAATATTATAAATACATATTTATGAACATAAACACAAAGAAAATGAAACCTGTCAAGTCAAGAAGGTATGTAAATATTAACTTGAAGCAGCTCAACCCCACACCCAACAAAGCAACCACTCTGGGACCACCACCCCCCACCAAAAATACACAAAGGACAAGAACAAAGAGTTTTGTGCTTAGATTAGTATTCATTTACTCTTTAAAAGAAATGCTACTCTTACAAAAACAACATTTACAAGGCTTGGACAGTCTGAGGGGCCACTGGCAGTGTCACCAGAATTTATTCCCATTTCTTGTACTGGCTTATTGGGAACCTATTCTCTTTGGATGGATACCATGCTTAGCCTAGATATAGCAGGGAAGGTCTTAAACCTTTCCCAAATCAATGTGCCTTACCTTCTCTGAGGAGTGAATGTGGGTGGGGAGGTAAGTGGAAGGGATGTGAGAAGGGGAGGGAGTGGGAACTTGGATTGTGTATGTATAATAAAATTTAAAATTTAAGCAATTTTTATAATCAAAATTAAAAAATAATATTATGCTATCTATTTTCAATGTCCCAGAATTCAAGGGAGGGAATATAGGGCAGGTCTTCCCTTTGTACCTGAGCTACCCACTGAAAATTGTTCTTTTACAATGACAAGTTTAGTCATTTACCACTGAGCATATACACACAAGCACACCCACACACAAGCACACACACACACACACACACACACACACACACACACAAACACATACAATGTCTTATGTAACCTGAAAACAGCACTAATCTATGTATAGAGAAATATGAAATTAGAGAGAAATTGCATACTATGTCAGTTTAGCAAAGAAATAGCAATAGGTTCATTCTTGAGGCCCTGATCTCCTCTAACGAAGATTGTTAGCCAATTTTGCTTTAACAGAAATGGCTTTCCTCTTCTGCAGTAGATCATAAATATAATCAGACACTGATGGATATAAACTTGACATATTCTTGCAATGTTCTTATTTTAATACTCTGGATTTCAAACACTGTCTTACTGTCTTTTGTTTTTGATTTTTTGAGACAGGGTTTCTCAGTAGCTATGGAGCCAGTCCTGGAACTCGCTTCTGTAGACCAGGCTGACCTCAGACTCACAGAGCACCACCTGCCTCAGTGTTCCGAGTGCTGAGATAAAAAGCATGCACCACCATTGGAAAACAGAACAAAATAAAACAAAACAAAGCAAAAACATTCTTAAGAAAAGAGGAAAGGACCATTTTTTTTCAATTTGTCCCATTACAAAACTTAAAAATATTAAAAAAAAAAACTATTGATTGTATGCAAGTCAGACTTTATATAGACTGGAAAATTGTTCCATTCCACCTTTTTTCTACTGAAGTGCTATATCCTATTCCATGTTTAGTATGATAATGAGTGTTCCATAAATTGTAAAACAAAGCATAATGATGAAGAGCTGCCTTCATATACTAGCACAATGGGAAAAAATAGAATTCAGTTTCTTTCCTTAGACATATGCTTCCTGAGCTGAGAACATGGCTCAGCATATGCAAGTTTAAGTTCAGCAGTTTGGGTTTCTAGAATTCCCCACATGAAAAACAAAGGCAGATGAGCATGGCAGCCACTGTATAACCATTGCTCTTAGGAGGCCGAGACAGAAGGTTGCTGGAGCTAGACAGCTAGGCCAGACTAACACACATGGAATTATCCCATTCAGTAATAGGTCCTGTGTATAAGCAGGGAGAGTGGAAGGGGGATATAGGGATATTTCCCACATCAATCTCTGGCCTCCCCAGATATATAAACACATTTTCTGCACCAGTGCATCTGTATAAATGCGCATTCAATTGTGCATGCATTACTGTACACATACGATAGATATACACAATAAAAGTAAAAAAAATGTTCTTACTTAATATGAACTATATTGAGAATAATGATGATTCTTACACCTCATGCTCCTGCCATCATAGCTTCCCTATGATAATGTACTATACCATTATTCCAGATGCTCAAGGAAGTATTTCCTTCCTTGGGTTACTTTTGCCAGATAGATTGCCATAGTAAAGAAGAATGTAATGAATACAGATTCCAAATATTTTTTTTAAATAGAGTTGGCGGTGTTCACTTTTCAAAAATGAACAAAAGCTAGTCAAGAGGCAGAATCTGTGAAAGCAGAGAGTAATCATATGTTAACTAGCATGGTGCTCGGAGAACAAGCTCAGGTTCATTTAAGAAACTGCAACTTTTTAATTGTTTTAGTTACTTTCATGCTTAGTTCATCATTTTGGGGGGAAAAAAGCCCTGCACATATTGTAAAATTTTTGTGCATATGTTACCAGCTCTTCTTTGGCTGTTTCTATCACCACTAATTAACATTTTTAATTAAGACAAAAAACACTGTTAGCATAATACATGAAAAACTGGAGCAGGTGCTCAGGGTAATAATTTGTATAAATAGCTATTGCCCTACACTAGCATCTAAATTATAATCATTAACTAGCTTTTTAGTGCATGAAAGTGAAATTCAGCCTTTTATTTAATTTAAGAAGGTAGGAGAGAAAAGCACAAAAATAAATGCAGACACCACAAAATTCCATACCGTTTTACTGGATGCTTCATTAAAAATTTACCTCTCTTTGAAACTCAATCTTCCGCTTCTGATATACCTAGTTTTGGTTCTAACCATGATTAAAATATCAAACATTAAGTCCTTCCTAGAGAGTAGACCTTAAATCCATCCATGGTGACAATTAGTGACCCCATTAATTACCCATTGACAGTGCTATTACACCTGTAGGTAAAACTTTCTTTGCAGGATACCACAGGGGATTAAATAATTTTTGTTTTTATCGCTATCAGCCTGCATAACACCTACCAGCATTAAGAAAGCAAACCAACAGGGAGAGAATTTCTTGTTTAGCTTAAGATCCTGTAAAAAAGTTGAGGGATTACACATTTGTTAAGATCATTTGCTTTTCTTGCAACTTACTAGGGTAAAGTTTCTATCATTTACAATGGGGCTCACAACCCTTTGTAACTCCATTTTCAAGAGGTCTTATGCACTCTTCTGGTCTTCATAGACAACAGATATTCATAGGGCGCATATATGCTTGCAGGCAAACATGTTAAAAAAAACCAACAACATCAAACTACAGAAAATATAATTGTTAAGGAAGAAAGTCTGCATAGGAACAAACCAATTTATAGGAAATGGCTTGAGATCCACCATCATTCATAGATAGGTACTATTAACTGTAAATGACTTTGGGGGAAGAGATAGTAAATTACTTTAATGCTTGGCTACTAGTTGGCCAGGCCTCAGTAGATGACCTCACATCCATAAACATATGGGCAAAATTAACTGAATGACCATGAATTGAAAAAAAAAGAGAGAGGAGTTTAGGAAGAAAATATACTAACAGAGGCTGAAAATAAAAAGTAGGGGTGGATTTGTTCAAGTTATATTGTAAGTAACTTTTAAATTTCATTGAGCAAGAAAAATTACCTCTCTTCCCTTTATGATCTATGACTAACCTTATGTTTCTTCTCAACTTGATCTTGAGAACAGTTCAAAAATGATTTTATTGTAATGATCTTGGCACATTTCTATTAGTTGTAGAATGAGTTTTAACAGCACCCATGTTGCATTCCATTGGGAATATATTCATTGAAGGAAAATAACTTAATACATGCTCATTTCTATTTTTATTTCGTTATTAAACTAATTGTTCTCTTTTTATATACCCCAAACACAGGTTCCCCTCACCTTCACTCCCCCCTTTTTCCCGCACACCACCTCACCTCTCCCCCAAATACATTTCTCCTCAATTTTTCTTCAGCAATAACCAGGTCTCCTAGGAATAGCAAAATATGATAAGACTAGGCACAGGGTTCATATCAAGGCTGAATGAGGCCACTCACCAAAAAGAAAAGGGTCTCAAAAGCAGAAGCATAAGACTCATTTTGAAAAGGAGTTAACTACATAGAATCTATACCACCAGTATGTTGCTAACATTAATTACCTCCTCTTAATTGAGTATTCAGAGATATTGTGCCTTTGCTTCAATACATCTTATTAGAATACAAGTATTTGTTCAGGAGCTGAAAGGAGATAAGTGTAAAGCCTAGATGCTCCAAAAATGGGCACTAACCCAGTAAAATCATTTTAATAAATGAACAATAATACACAGTGGTCTAAGCAGTATTATATCTATCTTATGCCATACTTAAATTATAATGTAGTATGTTTTCTTGCTTATATAAATAAAAATGATCAATGTTTCTTAGATATGCTCAAAGGTATACTTATTTAACAAACAAAACATTTCCACTGAAAATATATATGTGTTTGTGAAAAAGAAGAGAAAGAGAGAGAGCAAAAGGAGAGAATAAAACATTTTTAATGGGCAAAAATGTATAAGATTTCTGGATACAAGTATTCACTCATGACCAAAACTCTATTTAAAAATGCTATAAAATAATAATCCTCTTTTTGTTCATTTTTATGTGACTGTCTTCAAGCTTCAGAAATACTGCATTTGGATGATGAGGTAGAATTATCAAAAACAGTAAAATCATGACAAGCTTTGTAGATTCTGCGGGAGACTTTGCAGGAGGTGGTTCAGCTTCTACCCTCTCTCCAAAGAGGAATTATCCATCACCAAATATTTCTGAGTTTTGACAAGTTTGATGATATCTAGTCTCTCCCCATAAAAAGAAATTCAGTATGAATTCCCCAAGGTGATGCCTATTTTTTTATTCTAGATATATATTTTATCAATTAATATCATACCATATTTTCCAGAAGATACTAATAGGTTTCTGGTTAAAAGCTCTAACAATACACATTTTCTAATCTGTAGTTTCCTTCATTCTCTCGTAGAAGAGCTTTATTTAATTAATTAAAAAAATGCAACCATTAATAAAGACTTGCAAATGATAGTTAACCAATACATGCATTACTTATTATTTATTTACCTTGCTCTCTCATTCAGTTAAATTTAAGAGAGAGGTACTTTAAAGTCATTGGGAATCTGTTCATAATTCTCTGATTTGACAAGAACACAGGAATCACATTCCTATAGCTAGACATAATGCATATAACTTCAACAAAAATTTTACCTTCTTTTAGAACTCCCCTTTTGACATTAAAATCATACATTACAAAGTTGCATGCTGTGAAGCCATTACATAAAACAGTGCATTTATATGGTTACACATCATATAGCAGGACCATATTCTCACTTAATCCTGCTGTTACTTGCCATTCCCTATGTTGTATGTAAAATGCTTTACTAGAGTATCAAATTTAAATATTTTTATATACTAGTAAAAAGATGCAATATATAGATATTCATTCAATATATAGATACAGATATATATTCATTTATATATATAAATTCATTAAAAATAAATTCCTATGTGTTGTTCGCTATGTGGAAGGATACAGAGTCCTTTGAATATTCCTATACATAGAAGAGTCAGAGATGAGTTAAATGGTATAGCTGTCTTTAGTTTTTAGGAAAATTCTGCATTAATTTCCTCAGTAGTTGAATGAGTTTACATCATCACAGTTTAATGGTGATGGTTTAATGTTATTTTATCCATATCCTTGCCAGTATTTTTCTCATTCTATTTTTTGATATTGGTGACTAAGAGATCAGTGGAATCTCAAGATCTCAAGCAGCCTTTATTAGTATTTATCTGATGACTATAGGTAGTAAAGAGTTTCAAAGAATTGGGGTTGATGATTTGTATTTCTTCTTTTAGTAACTATGTTTAGTCCATTTATTGATGAACAATTTGGATGTTTGGTGTTGAGTTTATACATTTATTTATTTTAGATATTAACCCTTGACTGAAGAATAGCTGGTAAATATTTTCTCCCAGTTTGTTAATAATTTATTTCAAAAAGACAATTGTACATTACTATTACTACTGTTGTGTCCATAATAGCAAGGAAATAAAATTAGCCTAGACGTTGCTTAACAGATGCCTTAATAATGAAATTGGGACTTATTTATTCAATGAGAGTTTATTCAGCCAAAAATAAAATGCAATTTTGAAATTTAAAGTAAAATGGATGATCCTGAAAAGCATTACATATAAGAAAAGTGAGTCAGGTAGCAAAACCCTACACTGTGCATTCTCTTAACATGTAGGTCTCTGTTAGTGTATCCTATCCAAGTGGGAGTAAACATTAACAAAGGCAAAGAAACAAGAAATGGGCCCTCAGCTTGAAAGAAAAGAGACTTCAAGTGAGAGATTGGCAGGGATAAAGAAATCAATGTTAGGATAAATACTGCTAGAGAAAGCATGTCATGGAGAAAGACAACTGGAAGATGTGAAGAGACAGCAGAGGGAGAGGAACCCACCAAAATCATTATTATAAAATCATATATGAAAACTTGTCATTTGGAAAGATAATATACATGCAAAAAATAAAAACTATTTTAAAAGAACACATACATTAGCAGAGAGAATATTTTTCTAACTATGTTTATAGCAGCATTATATGTAATAGCCAGATCCTGGAAACAGCCTAGATGCCCCTCAATGGAAGAATGGATAAAGAAAGTGTGGAATATATACTCATTAGAGCACTACTCAGCGGTAAAAAACAATGAAATCCTGAATTTTGCATGCAAATGGATGGAAATAGAAAACACCATCCTGAGTGAGGTCACCCAGACCCCAAAAGGTGAATATTGTATGTACTCACTCATTAATGGATTCTAGCCATATAATTGAGCCTATATTTCATGATCCTAGAGAAGCTAGAGAGGAAGGTGAACCCAAAGAAAAACATGTAGATATCCTCCTGGATTTTGGAAGTAAACAAGATTGCCAGGCAAAAATTGAGAGCTTGGGGGTGGGGGCAGGATGGGGGTAAGGAGAGATGGGGAGAAAGAAGTGAGAAAGGGAGAATGGGGAGAGCTTGGGAGAATGGGACAGTTGGGATGGAGGAAGAGTAGATATGGAATCAGGGAAGTATATATCTTAATTAAGGGAGCCATTTGAAGGTAGGCAAGAGACTGGACTCTAGAGGGGTTCCCAGGTATTCAAGGAGATGTCCCCAGCTTGCTGCTTGAGCAGCTGAGGAGAGGGGGCCTGAACTGACCCTTTACTATAGCCACACTGATGATTATCCTTCATTTGACGTTGGATGGAGATAGAAACAGAGACCCACATTGGAGTACTGGACTGAGCTCCTAAGGTCCAAATGAGGAGCAGAAGGAGAGAGAATATGAGCAAGGTAGTCAAGACCACAAGGGGTGTGTCCATTCACCGAGAAAAATGGGACTGATGTAATGGGAGCTCACCAAGGCCAACTGGACTGGGACTGATGGAGCATGTGATCAAACCAGACTCTCTGAATGTGGCTGATGAGGAGGGCTGACTGAGAAGCCAAGGACAATGGCACTGGGTTTTGATTCTACTCCATGTACTGGCTTTGTGGGAACCTAGTCTGTTTGGATCCTCACCTTCCTCAACCTGGATGGATGGGGGAGGAACTTTGACTTCCCACAGGGAACCCTGACTGCTCCTTAGACTGGAGAGGGAAGGGGAGGGGGGAAGGAAGGAAAGGAAGGGAAGGGGGAGGAGGGGAGAAGGTGAAAATTTGTAAAATTATATAATTTAATAAAAAACAATCTGGAAAAAATATCATGGTGGCAAAGTCAGTGGGTCAAGCTTCAGAAAACAATGATCTAACAAAGTGTATTAACTCTACTACATTAGTACTACTACAGTAGTACAATACTACTCTTGTATTAACTAGAGCTACAGTAATGAAAACAGCCTTGTATTGGCATGAAAACAGACAGGAGGACCAAAGAAATCAAATAAAGACCTGAATATCAGTCCACACAATTCCAACACTTAATTTTTTACAATGAAGCTAAAAATATAAAATAAAAAAAAATGTGTTTGTGTAACTGGATATCAACATGTAGAAGAATTCAAATATGTCCATATCTATCATCAAGCACAAAACTCGAGTACCAATGTATCAACGACCTCAGCATAAAACCAACCACACTGAACCTCATAGAAGAGAAAGTTGGAAGTACACTTGAATGCACTGGCACAGGAGTCGACTTCCTAAATATACCCCTAGTAGCACAGGCACTGAGAGCAACAATTGATAAAAGGGACCTCCTGAAACTGAGAAGGTTCTGTAAAACAAAGGACACAGTCAACAAGACAAAATGGCAGCCTACAGATTGAGAAAAGATCTTCGAGTAGCCCACATCTGACAGATGGCTTATCTCCAAAATATACAAAAAGCCAAGAAGCTTGACATCAAAAGAGCAAACAATCCAGTAAAACAAAACAAAACAAGCAAAATAAACAAACCCCACCCAAAAAACCCCAAAAGAACAAAACAAAACAAACAAAAAAAACAAAACAGGAAAACAAGGGTGGGGGGAGGGGTCAGTATACAGATCTGAGCAGAGAACTCTCAGTAGAAGAATTTCAAATGGCTGAAAGAAACTTGAAAAAATGTTCAAAATCCTCAACCATAAGAGAAATGCAAATCAAAACCACTTTGATATTCCATCTTACACCTTCAGAGTGTAGAAGATAAAAAACACAGATGACAGCTTATTTTGGAGAGGATGTACATTAAAGGAAACACTCTTCCATTGCTTTAGGAATGCAAACTTGTCTAGCCACATTGGAAATCAGTATAGTGGCTTCTCAGAAATTTAGGAATCAGTCTATTTCAAAACCAGGCAATACCACTTTGGGGCATATATAAAATGGATGCTCAATCATACTTAAGGACTTTTATTCAACTATGTTCATAGTAGCATTATTTGTGGAAAATAATAGTAAAAAAATAATAAAAGTGGAAACAACTGAGAAGACTCTCAACTGAAGAATGGATATGGAAAATGTAGTACATATACACAATAGAGTACACAGCACTAAAAAAAAAATAATGACATCATGAAATGTGAAGGCAAATAGATGGATCTAGAAAAAAATATATTGTGTGGTAACCCGGATGCAGAAAGACAAATATAAAATGTACTCACGTATAAGTGTCTTTAGATATAAAGCAAAGAAAAGCTATAGGACACAACACTAGAGAACCTATATAATAAAGAGGACCCCAACCTAAGAAAGACATACATGATTCTACATAGGAAGTAGAAAAAGACATGATCTCCTTAGTAAATTGGGAGCATGGGGGTCATGGTAGAGGGCTCATGGAAAGCAAAGAAAGAGAGGGAAGCAGAGAAAATCACATAGCTCAAAAAACAAAAAACCTAAAAAAAATAACATGTACAAAAAACCCCAAATAATTTGAAAAAATATAAACTTATCTCAAAAGGCTACTGTTAAGATCTATAGTAGGTGGTCTCCCGTTAGATCTGTCCCACCGTCTCAATGGGTAAACGCACTCCTCACGGTCCTGACTTCCTTGCTCACGATCTCCCTCCTTTTGCTCCTCATCGGGACCTTGGGAACTCAGTCTGGTGCTCCTATGTGGGGCTCTGTCATTTTCTCCATCCAATGCCAGGTGAAGGTTCGCTGAGTGGAATGGGACTGATGGAACAGGGGACCAAACCGGACTCTCTGAATGTGGCTGACGGTGGAGGAGGACTGAGAAACCAAGGACAACGGCAATGAACGTGAACTCTACAGCATGGACGGGCTCACTGTGAGCCTTGTCAGTTTGGTTGCTCACCTTCCTGGACTTAGGGGGAGCTGGGAGGACCTTGGACTTAACATAGTGAAGGGAACCCTGATGGCTCTTTGTCTTGGAGAGGGGTGGAGTGGGGGTATGGGTAGAAGGGAGGGGAGGGAAGGGGGAGGAGGACGGAAGGAGATGGAAATCTTTAATAAAAAAAATGAGGAAAAAAAAGATCTATAGTAGGTATGTGGAGCAGACAATTAGAGAATTTTATTTAAGATGCTAAATTTTAAATTAGCCATATCAGTTTTGTGGAAATTTAATTAAATGCTGTTGAGATTTTCAATGGCTTTCTCCCCTAACTAACAAAGGATCTAGTTCATGAAATTTCCATGAAACAAAAATAAACACTGTGGAGAATAAGTGTGATTATGTTTCTTGCCCCAACTACTAATGAATTATGATCATAGAGAGATTTGGTTGATTCAGATGGTTTCCTCAACTTAATGTGTTTAGAAGAGTTCACTATCTATTATGATATAACTCTATAAGTATTATAATAGCCACATATAAATAATTATATTTACATATATATATATATATATATATATATATATATATATATATATATATATATCCCTTTAAACAAAATTGGTTTGGAGACCAAAATTTTATACTCGCAGTCACATTAATTGAGAACTCCATTTGCACATTGTGCACAACTTATCCTTCATGTTCTAGAGAATTATTTTCCTTACTTGTCTGACAAGATACTAGTAGCTAGTGAACAACAGTAACTAATGTTACTTTATATATTTAATCATAATTGTAGCTTAGCTTTGCTAATTCAAGACAAACAACATCTGAACAAAGACAAAACTCTGTAACTGTGACTGAGTGCACACATGTTCAGAGCCATAGCCAATGTACAATAGGAGCAGATGAAACAGGGTCATTTGTGAACTGGGGTGCAGCTCGGTGCTAGAGCACTTTTATTTTTTTGGCAGGAAACTTTGGTTTTATTCTCAGAACTGGGAAGAGGGCAGCCTCATGTAAACTGATGTAAAAGCATTAAACTTTACTTGCATGAATGAAATAAAAAAATCTTAACTCTCAAGAAATGAAGGTGAATTAGATCCTTGAAAATGTATTTAGTGTGTATAAAAATACTTTATATTAAGCATGGGATTCAGGAAAAGATAAATGATTGTATCCTCTCAAAATGTCAAAATAGTCAAAATGAATAATAGTGGTGCTTTCAAGAAGAAATAAATCAACCATAAAATAGATAGTCATACAAATACATTTTTGTTTTCAGTTATTTTCTCCTTTAGGTCTAAAGAGTTAAAATAATTAAATCACAGATTAAGTGAAAATATTTTGAACTTTTCTTGGAACAAGATCTAAATAAATTTTATATTTACCAGGAAAATAGTATGGCACGTAAATAAATATTAAAGGCTTGGTATATCATGGAATATTCTCCTAACTTTTTTCTCAGGTGTTTCATGAGTAACATCCCTTTGCAAATTTGATCACTGTCACAGAATGCAAAAGAAGATAAGAATCCTTTGACCATCGACCTTCCCAGTCAGACAGGAACGTTTCACTGTTTCAGACATCGCCTTGTGTATTTGTTTTTAGACTTAAAAGCTGTCATCAGATGACTGTTGACTAGACAGTTGGTTTTGCTTCAAATCATAAATCTGTCACTGCCAGCCCTATCGTTTGCTGTCTGACACTCTCCGCCAATAATAATGTCTGCAACCGGACTCTCTGAATGTGGCTGATGGTGGAGGAGGACTGAGAAACCATGGACAACGGCGTTGGGTTTGGACTCTACATCATGGACGGGCTCAATGTGAGCCTTGTCAGTTTGGTTGCTCACCTTCCTGAACTTAGGGGGAGTTGGGAGGACCTTGGACTTAACATAGTGAAGGGAACCCTGATGGCTCTTTGGCCTGGAGAGGGAGGGAGTGGGGGTATGGGTGGAAGGGAGGGGAGGGAAGGGGTAGGAGGAGGGGAGGAGATGGGAATTTTTAATAAAAAAATGAGAAAAAAAAGAAGTTGGAGGGGACTGCTCCCTGCAAACCCCCTCCATAGCACATTTGTCAGCTTCGGGTTTTTAACTCCCAATAGCTACTGTAGGGAAATTTCCAATTCATTCTCATTTGAGAGTCCTCATTGTATCTGCTTTCCAGAGTGCAGTGTTATCTGATGCTATTTCATGCTGAGATGAAAGACTGACTCTATCAGGAGGGATAACTGCTGAGAAGAACAAAAGGATGGCATATATCTCACAGTCCCAAATTGTCCCTCTGCTTGTGCTGAGCTACAGAGGATTTACTTATATCCCAAAAGGATGCTTTCACAATGTAATGGTTCCTATAAACTTTGGGACTTGCAAGGGAAGCAAGAATTCAACTACAAGTTTCATAATGACAAATTTTTCAAAGTGATCTTCTTTCTGTCACTATTCCCCATAAGGTCATCACTTTGCATATGCAACAATGTTGTCCTTGAGAACATTGATCTACAATTGAAAATTTTAAGAGTTTAATTTCTAAAGATGAGTAAAACTTTATATTTGTTGAACATATAATCTTGTAAGTGTGATTAAAAAATAGTGTAGGTGGGAGGAAAATTTAAAAACTATGACCTAATAAAAGAATTCAGAGGACTTAGCAACCTATAGCTTTAAATATTTGCTACAGTGTAGTTTTTGACAATTTTTACAATTAGAAACTTGGTTTATTCTTTATTCTTGGTCAGATAACCTTCATTTATGCAGTAGGCACAAATCAAAGTAGAGTTGCATAATTGGTAAGAGTTAGAGACTTATTAAGCAGGTGGCAATGTAGAAAATTAGTGTAGTTGAAACTCCTTAATATAAACCAGAGTGAAGTTAGTGAATTCTCCTAGTAATGGGGGAACAGACAAAGAAATGGCCATTCTCTGCTCTCAGCAGTGGGACTAGAACATCAACCACTCATAAAACTTTGATCTAAAATTTGTCCTGCCTGCGAGATATTCCAGGATCTAAAGGAGGCACAGAATTTTTAACAGTGGCCAACCAGTGACCAGTATAAACTTGAGGAACACTCTACAAGAGAGACCCATGCCTGACACTCCCTGATGGCCAGGAACTAGATGCAGGTTAGCCCAGAGAACCAGGGTAGAACTAAACCTACTAGCAAAAGCAAACCAAAACAAAAATCACTGAGATGATTTTAATGTTATTCTCCTATAGTCTTAGATTCCTGTCTAACCTAATTGTTATCACAGAAGTCACCCAGCAACTGGTGGGAGCAGATTCAGGGCCAAACAATATGCAGATTTAGGGTAACATACTTCTAAAGAGAGTAGGAAAGATTATAGAATCCAGAAATGTCAGGACAGCAAAAGAACACGATCCAAATCAGCTAAGTACGGATCATAGGGTCTCACAGTGACTGATAGGATAAACAGTAGTCCTGTATGGGTCTAAACTAAGTTCTCTGCATATATTTGATGGGTTTTTGTTGTTGTTGTTGTTTTGTTTGTTTTAGCATAGTGCTATTTGTAAACTCCGATGAGTGGTAGTAATGTTGTCTCTGACTTGCTTGCCTACACTTGTGTTCCCTTTCATCCTACTGGGTTGCTTCATTCTGCTTTGATATGAGAGTTTGTGTGTGCCTAGTATTATTGTAACACCATGTTCAGTTGCCTGGAAGTCTTGCCTGTTCTTTTTAAGGGAAAAAAGAGGAGAGGAGTAGATATGGGAGGCGGGAAGGTGCTAGGAGAAGGGAGAGATGTAAACTGCGGTCGGTATGTTCTGTATATGATAATAATAATAATAATGATAATAATAAAAGAATAAGAGACCGTGTATTTGTTCATCTTTTATTAGCATGTCTATATGATTTTAAACATCAAGTCTCAGGGAACATTATGGAAGAGGAGGAGAGAAACTCAAAATGAGATGATGGAGATGAGTGATGTGTAATGCTGACTTTTTTTCAAGTCTGCCAAGACTGATGGAGTTGTTGATCTCCAGACCCATGCAATATGTAGGACCATCAGTAGTTGATAGTTGCCAAAGAAGTGAGAAAATTGTTCTTCTATTTTTTATTTTTATTTGCTTATTTATTTTTAATACAACCAAGACTAAGTAAGGTTTGGTACATGGCCCATATTGGTGCATATATGCCTAGCACTAAGTAGATTTAGTTAGATGTGTAAATTTTATAAAAAGAAATGTAATTGTACTAGAATGTGAAGTATTGCAGACAGGGAATGGGAAATATTTGTGGTAATATTTCATTGTATCTATGTATGAAAGTATAAAGAAGAAAGAAATATAAAAGTAACCAGAAATATCATGTAAAATAAAAATGTCATGGCTAGAATACATTGAAAACTCTTTCCATTATAATAGCACAACTATAAGGAGACTGAAGACTCTAAAATATCTGAGCATATTTTAGATGTCTTTTAAAATTATATGAGAAAACTTGATAGGCTTTCATTTAAGTTGAATATAGTACTATATGCTACTATTTTGAAATACAACAAACATATCATTATTCCAGGTTGAAGATACATCATAAAATTGACAAAACTCTAAACATCATTGGAAGACATTGCAACTTAAATTATACAAATAGATACTAATGATGTTGCTGTGAATTTTGTTGCCTTTATGAAATCTAGTCTAATTGATAGTAATAATGGACATCAGTGGATGGTGTCACTAATGTGAGCCACTAGAATCTAGATTTGTGGCTGTCATCTAATTCCTTCTTGCTTTCAAATACTGGTATAATTATACTCCATATTTTATTAAACAGTTATTTGTGTGGTATATAAAAATTTAGTGATATGTTAATTTATAATAAATATAAAATGAATACAACGCAACAATACATTTTCTGAGTTATATTTATATTAAATTTCCATTTTCCATAATTCATTGCATGAATTCTTCCTGAGTAAGAAATATCATATGAGCTTTATTTATTATGTAAGCAAAAATGAAAAATTGTATTCTTCTTCTACAAAGAATACTTTATTAGTATTTCTGACTTTACAATACATGTTAGTTCATGATTAGATCTTTATACTTAATTTGTATTTAACTTTTACCAATTTGCTAACCATCAATAACAACTATCTTTCACAAATGAGACCACACACACATTAAAAATAATCATTGTATTAAATGTTACCACTTTCTTATTTTAATACACAGTAAATGCCCAATAAAAATAGAAAATGTTATCGAATATAGTTCTAAAATTGACTCATCAAATATTTTAGAAGAATGTAGAATATCTAAAACAAAGTTGGTAGCCAATGCTTTAAAATCCTTCAACTATGAAACATTTCACCATGATGCAGAGTAGAAATAAGAAGAAATTAAGGTTACACAACAACACTCTTTTGTTAAATGGCCTTAAATGGTTGTGTCGATGGAAATGCAAACAATAGAGTTGGTGGATTTCTTGAAGATAGTTTCCACAACAAACAATACAGTGACTGGCTTGCTCTGGGGAGAGTCAGTGGGAGGCAAGGTGACTTCAGTTTTGATTGGAATGACCAGAAGTATAGAAACTACTGCTAAATACCCCCAATCAAAGTAAAACATAAGGCCTAGCATGAAAAAATGTTTGAGTATTTAAAAGAGTGTTGTTGTGTAAGCTGAAACAATTAGAGAATGTATTGTGAAATTTTGTTTTACCTGGATGTTTTAGTAATAATTTAATACAATAAACAATGCTAAAATTATCAGCAGTCTTCTAATATTTGCATTTCATTTATGTTTACAGATATAGTCTCTTTTAAATCTATTAAACTATTTTTTAAGATGCCCCAAGCTAGTTCCTTGGGCAGTTGAGGAGAGGGTGCCAGAAATGTCCAGATCCTATTGCCATACTCATGAATATCTTGCATATCACCATAGAACCTTCACCTGGCATTGGATGGAGAAAATGACAGAGCCCCACATAGGAGAACTGGACTGAGCTCCCAAGGTCCTGATGAGGAGCAAAAGGAGGGAGATCATGAGCAAGGAAGTCATGACAGTGAGGAGTGCGTTTACCCATTGAGACGGTGGGACAGATCTAACGGGTGACCACCAAGTCCAGTTGGAATGGGACTGATGGAACAGAGGACCAAACCGGACTCTCTGAATGTGGCTGACGGTGGAGGAGGACTGAGAAACCAAGGACAACGGCAATGAACATGCACTCTACAGCTTAGACGGGCTCACTGTGAGGCTTGTCAGTTTGGTTGCTCACCTTCCTGGACTTAGGGGGAGCTGGGAGGACCTTGGACTTAACATAGTGAAGGGAACCCTGATGGCTCTTTGTTTTTGGAGAGGGGTGGAGTGGGGGTATGGATGGAAGGGAGGGGAGGGAAGGGGGAGGAGGAGGGGAGGAGATGGAAATCTTTAATAAAAAAATGAGAAAAAATCTATTAAGCTAATATGTTGTGCATTGAATAGAGTTTTCCACCCATCTGAAATATTCTAAATAAAAATTTAATTTAGCAAAAAAAAGAAAGAAAAGAAGAAATTATGGTATTTTATCAAGATTTTTGTATACAGTGTTATAGTATATGTGGGTAGCTGAATATTCCAATCTGAAGTTATAGAGAAGTAGAGACTGAGTAGAAATGACAATTATGAGGAGAATAGGGCATGATTACCTACTGAAGGGAATCATGATTGCTTTCAATGTATGCTAGCTATAATACCAAATTGTTATGGTTGTTTGTTAATATGGTTTCATCGCCTTCTCTGAACACACATTTAAAGATTTGGATGCAATATACTTTTGGTTGCTAGATCTGATGGGAAAAAATGTTCAGCCATGAAGATGTCAAATATTTTCAGTAGTGGCTGTAAGATTTTGCTATATTTTATTTACTTTCTTATAAAATATCAGCTGATCATATATACCTTGGTTTGTCATTGGAACTTCTGTTCCAAAGTTCTACTTGTGTTTTCCATTACGCTCAATTTTGTCCTATGGATTCACAGCGAGTTTTGAAATAGGATATTCCTACCACCATGTTTTACTTAGTTTTTCACAATTTTGTTGATTTTTATTTTTTTTTTTTAGATTTTTTTTTTTTTATAAATAACACACAAAAATCTTGTTTTATTTTTCTGACATGACATTGTCTAAAACGGAGCAGCACTAAAGTAGTTATGAACAAAGACTGCGTGCGGGTCCCCAAGCTCGCTGTTGCAGTGGTAGGAGAAATGTGCCTTCACCAGAGTCTCCCACGTGGACAGGAAGTGAGAGCCTGTCCAAGAATGCCAGAAATCTGTAATGTACATCGTTAGAGGAGAGGAGAGATGCAGGGAGCCGATTTGCCGGCCACCATCACAAGATGGCGCTGAGCCCCTGCAGGGCCAAGTAAACAACTCCATATTAGGCAAGGCTCTAGACAGAACCTCCCTCAGGCATGACCCGTGTCCACTCTCCCTATATAAGCAGCTGCCGTTTAGTGCTCGGGGCCCTTCGCTTCCTGCTCTCCCTTAACCAAGAGGCTCCAATAAAGCGTGATAGGAGAAGAATCCTTGACTCGGTGGTCGTTCTTCCCTGCTGGCCAGGGGGGTTCGCCGCAACTGGTGCCGGAACCCCGGGACGCCGGGACATCTTTCGGTCACCGGGCGAGGGGCCAAAAAGGATCCAGAACTCCACACGCGGGGCGGCGACGTCGGTAAGCAAGTCTCCAAAAAAAAAAAATGATGATTGCTGGAGTTGATCCTGAAGTGTTCTGCCTAGCTTTTGTGGTAATTGTGATCTGTGTGTTCCTGTGTTGTTTTTGATTGAGCTGCCAGAAGCCTGGTCAAGAGAGTGCCTTTGTTATTGCGACAGCGCCTAGTCAAAATCGAAAGTAAGTCCGTTGTAGATAAAACGGCTTTTCTCTGAGGGGGAAGTAAGACTGCCGTAAATTAAGCGGCTCCCCGGTAGGGCGCCCGTGCATAAGTGCACATTAAGGAAGATTGATAACGGTCGTAAAGGACATTGACCAGAACGCACCGTGGTTCGCGGTCTCTGGGGATTTCACCTTGCCTTCATGGGAAAAATTAGGACAGGACTTGGAAAGAGCTAAATATGAGGAAAGAATAGGCAACTGCTTACGGGAGGGTGATAATGCAGATCTTGTTAGAAAAGGTAGAGAGGCATTAATGACACACCAGGACAACTTATCAGAATCGGAATCAAAAGGGGGAGACTTGGATAGGCCTAAAAGAAAAAAAAAGAAGAGGAAAAAGAAAAAGAAAAGGAAAAAGAAAAAGGATCCAAAAGTTAAGTCCAGGAAAATGGGCCAAAGAGAGCCCTTGGACAGAGAAAATAAAATATAATAAAATATAATAAAATAAAATATAAAATATAATATAATATAATAAAATAAAATATAAAATAAAATAATATAATATAATAAAATATATAAAATATAAATATAATATATATAATATAAAAAATATAATCCCCAAGGCCAGGGGATTATTAAAAGGGCTAACAGAAGCCTCAAAGATATTCTAACAAAACAAAAACGGGGAATAGCAGAAACAGCATCCCCCAGGGATAGAATTGCCTTGGCATTTTTTACATTTAATTTTTTAATTTTTGATGGTCAAGGCCGAACAGCGGCTGATAGACATGCTAACATGACCCCCGAAGATAAGGGAGTATCTGTTATATGGAAAGATGTGTTGGATAATAAATGGTATGGACCGGATCCAGTCATTGCGGGATCCGGGGGAGCTGTTTGTGTTTTCCCACAGAGTCAAGAAGTCCCTCATTGGGTACTGACACGGCTGACAAGGAGCCTGAGACCAACAGCTGAAGATGAGGGCTGCAACGACATGGATGCTGATCCTGGCAATGGAGACAGCCCTGCTGAACACGAGTCCAATGACATTATGGGTGGTAACGAAGGCCTGGCCCATGCCAATGCCTGTTCATGCTAATTCCTCCATATTGCCCATACTGTTTTCCACCTCCTGCGATCTGGAGGCATCCTGTCTGCCTAACTCAGACGCTAAACAGGAGTTGTTTAATGCTACAAAGATAGCCCTAAATGGGACTATGTGCTTCTCCCTTGAGGGGAAGGGATCCTGCATAAGGCTTTTACGCAAGAACTTGACCAATTAGATGGATCCCCTGATGCAGAGTAAAGTTAGGATAGGGTCCCTGGGCGCAGTATTAGCCCAGGTGACTCAGGGTGCCACCTCAGGGTGAGGAGGGCCCAGTAATGCTACCACCTTGGCCATGAGAGTGGAGTCCATGGTACCGTTGGGAGGTGCATCCACTCCTAAAAATGCCACTCGTTTTAGGGCGTCACCAATACCTTTATAATCAGTCTAATCAAGATTCTACTATCTGATCAGGATGGTCCTGGTATCAATGGTTGCTCTCTAATGAAGTAGGAGCCACGGTGGACATCTCAGCCCTGGCGACGCTACAATTAACTAGGACTTGGCTCCTTAATGTTTCTGGTAGCATATCAGAGTCACGGGGCTGGAGAGATGGCTCAGCCGTTAAAGGCTAGGCTCACAACCAAAAATAAGAGTTCATAGCCATGGCTAATCAGGTACAAACGGCGACCACAATTAACGACGTGGTTTCAAGAACAGCTGATGCATTAGAAACCCAGAATAAAATCAACAATCGTATCCTTTCTGGCATAATAGCTGCCAATCAGAGCATAGATTATGTGCAGACTCGGGTGGATAAATTGACCCGTCTGGTCCAGATCGAATGTGTCTCCTATCAGAAACATGTGTGCATTACTTCTCTTATCTTTAACAATTCCAGGAATGAGTCATGAAGAATTGGGGGACTGGTCGCGGGAAGCAGAGCTGTTTCTCCAGAATCAATTGTTCCAGATCACTATCCTAAATAATACTCGTGTCCAGCCCATCACCCTTAAACTGATTGGCTATACTTCCGCTTTCTCCTTTTTTAAGGAATGGGTGGTGGTTGGGATATTTCTGGCATGCTGTCTGGGAGGATGCATGGTCTGCTTGTGGCTGATTTGCCGTCTTCGAGCCCAAACGAATAGAGATAAGGTTGCTGTCCTACAGGCCTTAGCCGCCTTGGAGTGTGGTGACTCTCCCCAAATATGGTTATCGGTTCTTAAGAACCAGTAGGCAATTGTCCTGCATAGCCTTTGCACCCCTGTAGGGCTTGTTCCCATTGCACCAGGGAAGGTATGCTGAGACAACGCTTGAGGTACTGCCTTTGCACCTCCTAGGGGTTTGTCCCATTGCACAGGAGAAGGAGTACCACGAGCCTGGGCCTCCCTTGATCGGCCCCCACATCATGAGGTGGGAGCCAGAACGGGAATAAGACCCCTTGTTGCCTACTTTGCTATAAAAACTAAAAGGGGGAACTGCAGGGAGCCGATTTGCCGGCCACCATCACAAGATGGCGCTGAGCCCCTGCAGGGCCAAGTAAACAACTCCATATTAGGCAAGGCTCTAGACAGAACCTCCCTCAGGCATGACCCGTGTCCACTCTCCCTATATAAGCAGCTGCCGTTTAGTGCTCGGGGCCCTTCGCTTCCTGCTCTCCCTTAACCAAGAGGCTCCAATAAAGCGTGATAGGAGAAGAATCCTTGACTCGGTGGTCGTTCTTCCCTGCTGGCCAGGGGGGTTCGCCGCAGAGAGAGAGCGTACATATTTTCAAAGTATGAGTAATTGTTATCTACTTTAGTGCTGCTCCGATTTTTATTTTTTTATGAAGAGTAGTTTTCTAAAAAAAAAAATCATTTTTTTAATACTGTTTATGTTATCCATTTTGGAGACATAGTGAACATTCCCAAACCACTTTAATACTGACTTGTTTATTTGTGAAACAAATCCCAATGTATTTTCGTAAATTTTTGTTTTCTCTGTTAATTTTGGGGCATTTAAAAATAACCCTTTTTAATAAACATAGATTCTTATCTAATGCATTATAATTTGAACTTAGTTCTCCTTCCTCCCATTTCCTCTCCACCTCCTCTCCCATTTGGTTGGTTCCACTCCAAATTGGTCTCTCATTTAAACAGAACAGTCTTCTAAGACATAAAAACAAAACATAACAAAATAAAATTTAATAAAAGGCCCACAAACTCATGGAAACTGAACAGTCAACTACTGACCCACACCTGGGTCAAGGAAGAAATAAAGAAAGAAATTAAAGTCTTTCTTGAATTTAATGAAAACAAAGACACAACATACTCAAACCTATGGGACACAATGAAAGCAGTGCTAAGAGGAAAGTTCATAGCACTAAGTGCCCACTTAAAGAAAACGGAGAAAGCACTCATTGGTGACTTAACAGCACACCTGAAAGCTCTGGAAAAAAAAGAAGCAGACTCACCTAGGAGAAGTAGAAGACTGGAAATAATCAAACTGAGGGCAGAAATCAACAAAATAGAAACACAGAAAACAATCCAAAGAATCAATGAAACAAGAAGCTGGTTCTTGGAGAAAATCAACAAGATTGACAAACCCTTAGCCAATCTAATCAAACGGCAGAGGGAGAACACGCAAATTAACAAGATCAGAAATGAAAAGGGGGGCATAACCACAGACACAGAGGAAATTAAGAAAATCATTAGATCTTACTACAAAAGCCTGTATGCCACAAAATTGGAAAATGTAAAAGAAATGGACAGTTTTTTAGATAAATACCATATACCAAAGTTAAACCAGGACCAGGTAAATGCTCTAAATCGTCCTGTTAGTCGCGAAGAATTAGAAACTGTTATCAGAAACCTCCCTACCAAAAAGAGCCCAGGACCAGATGGTTTCAATGCGGAATTCTACCAGAACTTCCAAGAAGACCTAATACCTATACTCCTTAAGGTATTTCATAATATAGAAACACAAGAGTCACTGCCAAATTCCTTCTATGAAGCTACAGTTACCCTGATACCTAAACCACACAAAGACTCAACCAAGAAAGAGAATTACAGGCCAATCTCACTCATGAACATGGACGCAAAAATTCTCAATAAAATACTGGCAAACCGAATCCAAGAACACATTAGAAAAATTATCCATTACGATCAAGTAGGCTTCATCCCAGAGATGCAGGGCTGGTTCAACATACGAAAATCTATTAATGTAATCCATCATATAAACAAACTGAAGGAAAAAAACCATATGGTCATCTCATTAGATGCTGAAAAAGCATTTGACAAAATTCAGCACCCTTTTATGATAAAGGTCTTGGAGAGATTAGGGATACAAGGGTCATTCCTAAATATAATAAAAGCTATTTACAGCAAACCAACAGCTAACATCAAATTAAACGGAGAGAAACTCAAGGCTATCCCACTAAATTCAGGAACACGACAAGGCTGTCCACTCTCTCCTTATCTCTTCAATATAGTGCTTGAAGTTCTAGCAATAGCAATAAGACAACATAAGGGAATCAAGGGGATCCAATTTGGAAAGGAAGAAGTTAAACTTTCATTATTTGCAGATGATATGATAGTATACATAAGCGACCCCAAAAACTCCACCAAAGAACTCCTACAGCTGATAAACTCCTTCAGTAACGTGGCAGGATACAAGATCAACTCCAAAAAATCAGTCGCCCTCCTATACACAAAGGATAAGGAAGCAGAGAGGGAAATCAGAGAAGTATCACCTTTCACAATAGCCACAAATAGCATAAGATATCTGGGAGTATCGCTAACCAAGGAAGTGAAGGATTTATATGACAAGAACTTTAAGTCTTTGAAGAAAGAAATTGAAGAGGATACCAGAAAATGGAAGGATCTCCCCTGCTCGTGGATTGGGAGGATCAACATAGTAAAAATGGCAATTCTACCAAAAGCAATCTATAGATTCAATGCAATCCCAATCAAGGTCCCATTAAAATTCTTCACAGAGATTGAGAAGACAATAATCAACTTTATATGGAAAAACAAGAAACCCAGGATAGCCAAAAAAATCTTATACAATAAAGGTACTTCTGGAGGCATTACCATCCCTGACTTCAAACTCTATTACAGAGCTACAGTATTGAAAACGGCTTGGTATTGGCATAAAAACAGAGAAGTTGACCAATGGAATCGTATAGAAGACCCGGATCTTAAACCACAAACCTATGAACACCTGATTTTTGATAAAGGAGCCAAAAGTACACAATGGAAAAAAGAGGGCATCTTCAACAAATGGTGCTGGCATAACTGGATGTCAACCTGTAGAAGAATGAAAGTAGATCCATATCTATCACCATGCACAAAACTCAAGTCCAAATGGATTAAAGACCTCAATATTAATTTGAACACATTGAGATTGATAGAGGAGAAAGTGGGAAGTACTCTACAACAAATGGGCACAGGGAACCGTTTCCTATGCATAACCCCAGCTGCACAGACTTTAAGGGCAACATTGAATAAATGGGACCTCCTGAAGTTGAGCAGCTTCTGTAAAGCAAAGGACATTGTCACTAAGACACAAAGGCAGCCTACTGACTGGGAAAAGATCTTCACCAACCCTGCAACTGACAAAGGTCTGATCTCTAAAATATATAAGGAACTCAAGAGACTAGACGGTAAAATGCCAATTAACCCAATTAAAAAATGGGGCGATGAACTGAACAGAGAATTCTCAACAGAAGAAGTTCGAATGGCCAAAAGACACTTAAGGTCATGCTCAACCTCCCTAGCTATCAGGGAAATGCAAATCAAAACAACTTTGAGATATCATCTCACACCTGTCAGATTGGCTAAAATCCAAAACACCAATAATAACCTTTGCTGGAGAGGTTGTGGGGTAAGGGGCACACTCATCCATTGCTGGTGGGAATGCAAACTTGTGCAACCACTTTGGAAAGCAGTGTGGCGGTTTCTCAGGAAATTCGGGATCAACCTACCCCAGGACCCAGCAATTCCACTATTGGGAATCTACCCAAGAGATGCCCAATCATACAACAAAAGCATATGCTCATCTATGTTCATAGCAGCATTATTTGTAATAGCCAGATCCTGGAGACAGCCTAGATGCCCTTCAGTGGAAGAATGGATGAAGAAACTGTGGAATATATACATGCTAGAATACTACTCAGCGGTAAAAAACAATGACATCTTGAATTTTGCAGGCAAATGGATGGAAATAGAAAACACTATTCTGAGTGAGGTAACCCAGACCCATAAAGATGAACATGGGATGTACTCACTCATATTCGGTTTCTAGCCATGATTATAGGACATCGAGCCTATAAGTTTGGGATCCTTGAGAAGATAATAAGAAGGTGAACTCCCAAAAAAGATATAGTAATCCTCCTGGATATTGGAAGTAGACACGATCGCCAGGCAAAATTGGGAACTTGAGGGTTGGGCAAGACTGGGCCAAGGGAAGATGGGGAGAGAAAAGTGTGAAGGGGAGAGCGGGGGGAGCTCGGAGGAATGGGGTGCTTGGGATATAGGAAGGGTGGATATGAGAGCAGTGAAGCATATATCTGAATTTAAGGAGCTACCTGAGGGTTGTCAAGAGACTTGACCCTAGAGGGGTTCCCAGGTTTCCAGGGAGACGCCCCCAGTTAGTTCCTTGGGCAGCTGAGGAGAGGGAGCCTGAAAAGGCCAGTTCCTATAGCCATACTGATGAATTTCTTGCATATCACCATAGAACCTCCACCTGACGATAGATGAAGAAAATGACAGAGCCCCACCTTGGAGCACCGGACTGAGCTCCCAAGGTCCTGATGAGGAGCAGAAGGAGAGAGAACATGAGAAAGAAAGTCAGGACCGTGAGGGAACCTCCAGCTGGCGACAGATGGGGAAGGTGACTGAGCCCCACATTGGAGCACTGGACTGAGCTCCCAAGGTCCCGATGAGGAGCAGAAGGAGCGAGAACATGAGGGAGAAAGTCAGGAACGAGAGGGGTGCGTTCACTCATGGAGACGGTGGGACAGAACTAATGGGAGATCACCAACTCCAGTTGGAATGGGACTGATGGATCATGCGACCAAACCCGTCTCTCTGAGTGTGGCCAACAGCGGGGGCTGACTGAGAAGCAAAGGAAAATTGCTCTGGGCTCTGATTCTTCTTCATGGACGGGCTCTGTGGGAGCCTTCTCAGCTTGGTCGATCACCTTCCTGGACCTGGGGGGAGTTGGGAGGACCTTGGTCTTAGCATAGAGTGGGGAACCCTGATGGCTCCTTGGCCTTGAGAGGGAGGGAGGGGAGGTATGGGTGGAGGGGAGGGGAGGGAAGGGGGAGAAGGAGGGGAGAGAAAGGGGAGAAGGAGGGGAGGGAGGGGGGAGGAGGAGGGAAGGAGATGGAAATTTTTAAATATAAAAAAAAAATAAACCATGAGAAAAAAAAAAAAAAAAAAGAAAATAACCATCTTATCAATGTTTGACCAGACAAGCTTACTGAAAAATAAAAGAGGTCCAAGAGAATATACAGGAATCCAAGACCGATTCATTCACACATTCTAGTTCTATGTAAGTACTGAACTGAAAACTGTAGTTTTTACATAGAGCATCTGATGGAGATTCCTGTCGGTCCTGTGATTGCTGATTCTATCTCTGTCAGTCTATATAAACTTGGCTCTGTTGTTATAGTGGGCCTTGTTCTCCTTGAGTCCTCTGTTCCCTCTGTGTCCTCCACTTTTTCTGCCACCTCTTCCATGGGCTTCCCTGATCTCTGAGGGGGAGGGATTTGATGGAGACATTGTATTTAGCTATGTATTCTTAGGTCTCTTTCTCTCTGCAATGTCTGTGTGTGGGTTTCTGCATCTGTTCCTGTCTGCTTCAGGAAAAAGCTCCTCTAATGATGTCTGAATAAGGCACCAATCTATAAGTATAGTAGAGCATAATTAGGAGACAACTTATCGTTACATTTTTTTTTTGACCATTAGTATTTGATTTTACCCCAGGTCTATGGGACATCCTTCTCTGCTTCTTAGTCATCAAAACTGTGTCAGGTACTGATTTCATCTCAAGGAGTTGTCCTTAAATCAAATCAGACATCGGTTGGATACTCAAAGTTTGTGTCACAATTATCCAAGCATATTTTGTAGGCAAGACAGATTGTAGATCATAGGTTTTGTGGCTGTGTGGGTGTTGATGTTTCTCATTAGGTAACCTTCAGAATACTAGAACGTGGTGAATTAGGATCTATGTATGTGCCTACTGGACCTCTCCATGTTCAATGAGTTGTGTTGGTATTGTCTTCAGCAATGGGGCTTTACAGCCAGTCTGTGGAGAGGAAACTATTGTCTTGGCAAAAGCTTGAATTGTTTGGGGATTACCATGGAACCCTTTTCTCCAATAACTTTTCATGTATGGAACCAGATCCCCTTCATTTGGTGAAAAGATATGGCAAGTATGGGCTTTTAAAATCCACTTCTAGGACAGGTCTGCTTACTTATGGAAAGACAGTGATAAGAAAATTGTATTCTCTTTCCAAATACCCATGTGGAAAGATTAATACTGAACTGGTTAGAGAAATGTTGATTTCTTGGGCAAAACTCTTATAAAGTACTCTATTACCAAAACAGTAGCAAAGAATAAACAGTTGAAACAATTTCTATACTAAATTGTAAACTTCTTTACTAAATTTAGTAAATTTTTTACTAAAGAAAGGTCATTCCAGGCAGGTTCCTGAACTGTTAGAACTAGAATGTTTGCTGTCCTACCAAAGGAAAAAAGTCCCTAAAAGCTGATAATTAAAAAATAAAAATAATACTCTTTCTCTACCATTGCATTGAGGTCATCTCATTTCATGTTCTATGCAAATGTATCACCCCTGAAAAATCCTAAGTTAAAAGCCACTTAACTTTTCCAAACTCCTTTAACTAAACCGTTTGACATAGCAAAAAAATAGAATGAAAACAATCTTCTTCTCTTCAGCAACCAAAAATATGTTTCAAAACTATATTCTTAAAAGCAATGTAGGTTATCCCTATAAGGGAAACAGATATTGCTATCTTATGCTCCTAATATACTTATCTCTATTGATAAATATATAATTGTACAGCTTTTAAATTCATTTTAATAAATTTATATTATCAGGAATTTTTATTTATAACATATATCAAAACATAGAAACGGTGTATATTAATGAAGTAAAAAGTGATTTAAAAAATACTTTTATTGTTATATGTGTAACCCTGTGTCAATTATTAAATTATTAATGTTTGATAGAGGGAAGACAAGTAGATGAATGTTTTGTTCTTGTCAATATTACAGCTTGAACAAATGTATTAATGTAACAGTCATTACCATTTTCCATTATGTTTTTAGATTATTACTTTCTGAAAGGAAAATACAGTTTTAAAATAATTCTACAAATGCAATCAGAAATTCATTGTGACCTCAAAGAAATATTTACTTATATATAAAAAGCAAAAGCAAACTTCCTAACCCTCAGAAACGGTAAAGCATCCAATAGGGAGTCAATAAAGTCTGATACATCACAAGATGGGTATGTAAAGTGAGAAAATATCATTTTTTAAGAAATTAATTAATTAAAAAGTCATGACTCCGAGGTTCAGTGAATATGGCAGATTAGGGGCAGAGAACATTATAAAAATCATAAGACCAAGATGCCTGCTGTAAGACAGTCTCCTGAATATTACGGGGGTGATACATCTATAAAATTGAAAAAAAAAATAGCAGGTTAATCCAACCATAAATGTTTCTGTACCCGATAAGCTTATCTGTTGATGCAGTAATCCAAATCAGACCAAATCAAACCAAATTAGAAAAAGTCCATGTTTAATGGATACCAATGCTCCCGGATGGCTTTCCAGCCCCCAGAGAGGAGCCCAAGAAAGAAAACCTGAAAACCACATATTTGTTCTTTGAGGTGCAGTTTAAATACCCCGCGGGAGTGGTTTTAAGCAACTCTGGGGAGGGGTCATCATTTGGTGGGCTTTCTCAGGGGTGGAGTCTTGACTGGGGCAACTCCCAGGGGAGGTGGCTTGGGATGGAATTTTCACCGGAACATTCCAAACTCTGGGTATATGGATGCCAGGGACTAGAGTGACACTTCCATCCTGAAAAAAAGCCTTCACAATGACCTCACCAGTTGATAGCCAATGTGCATAGTAGTAACAACTTCAGAAAGCTTCAGCTTTACAAATGTTTTCTAATTAAAAACAATTAGAACACTGCAACTAATCAATGATGATTGCTCAGGGAAGGAGAATCAGTTTTACTCAGGGATAATCTTAATAGGTTATCCAATGACAAGTAGTAAGCCCCTAATATATACATATGTGTATATATAGCCCAAGCTAAATAGGCTCAAGATAAGTGTATACGCACAGCCATATTAACATTTTCATACTATTGTTATACATGCATTCACAAATGTTGCCACTCGTGCACATGTAATTGTTAGAGGTTAGAGGAGTAGTGAAAGCTGGAAACAATCTAAATGATGTAACATAATGTTCAATATTCAACCAATAAAAATAAAAGTTTGGTTTAATTTCTAATTGAATTAGGAAAAGTTTAAACTAAAAACAAAATGACAATAAACCAGAACTCTAACCTACACATTTTTCTTGACATTAACATTCATTCAAGACATATTCATTAAAATGTTTCTTTGCATTTTCAGAATTATCATCTCATTTTAGCTAAGCATGTCGAGAAACATGACATAGTTTTTCTTACACTAATAAGAAGCCCAAGATTGCTATGCTGAGATTTTGTTTTCTTAAAGCTTCTAATAATAAAACAAAATTGCAGTTTCACAGCTGTGATGCCTGTTCTGTTTCCATAGAAGATTTTTTTTTTTAAATAAAGCAAGGACTGAGAATCCATCCGTATTTAAATGTTCCCCTTGCATGATGGCTCAATTATTATTGTTGGTACTAATCATCTCAGTCCTTGGCAAGGCTCATTCATCCTGCAGGAAAGCAAACTTTCCCAGAAATCAAAACACCAAATGTTCTGAACAAAATAATTGGAGGATAAGGGTCCCCTTAGAATCTGAAATTTTCACTTGACAGAACCTTGACAAATGTGAGTGGGTGTTTAATCAAAATGATATTTGTCATAGAGCACAGCTCACAATTTGAAGCACAGCAAAGGAAATATTTGATTCCTATGGTACAACTGGAGTTTAGGTTCAGGTAGACAATTCCAGTCCTTGGATCCATATTGCTCTTTAATTCAAAACTCAATGGCTTAAAGTTTCCATTACTGGGATTTTCACAGATTTGAAAGAAGCTTGTTTTGCTTCCAAACGCAAGATTAGTAGAATTGTTCATGATGCCATGATGTCAGAATACAAATAACTGAATTGAAGAGAAATATATGCTTTCTATGTGCTTACTCAATAAAAATTAGACTCCAAAATATATATTTTATTAATTTTATAAAAACACACTTTGGGAAATATTTGGGATGAGAAAGTGAAAAGAATACAAAAATGAAGATTGACAAATAAGAACTTAGGATAAACTGTCATTCCTTGGAAAATGCTTATGATTAAGCATGAAGAACTAAATACTAAATCTCTTTGAGGTTCTTGAAGGGGAGCAAGCGATTCATTTACGCTGGACTGATGACTGACCCTCCTCTGTTCTAGGAAGGTAGTCGTTACAACCAAGCACACAGCTTTGAGGTGGGAGGGCAATGCCCATGGAGCACTGATGGAGGATGAACAACTTCCTAAGCATCCAGATAAACAAGGTGATCAATAGGATCCCAGATCATGAAGAGAAATGAGTGGCAGTTAAGGTAAGGGGCTGGGAGGAAAGGCAGGAAGGGAAATTGCAGTCAGAATGTTAGTATGAGAGAATAATAAATTTAAAAGAAAATCAAAGATCTCTATTGTGAAAATCAAGTATGTATTCATAGAAAATACCTTGCATACTCACTTTTTGGAAAAACAAAATTGTTAACAGTGCTTGAACTCTTACTAATTAGTGGGTACAACTTAAAAGAAATCTTTAAAAATAAACATAACATATTTCATTATTCACTTCTACAACTTCCAGCACATTGAAGAAAGAGTGGTCAATTATTTTAAAAGCTAGGGTAGTTGAAAACATAGTATTCTGATTTAAGATGTTTGCATTTATAACTACTTTCTCAAGTGCTTTCTGTCAGAGGGGAAAAAAAACACATACCCAATAAATTTGTATGTTTACTCATCTCTTAAATAAATCTGCACATAATAAGTTATCCTTTGTGCATATTTTAGCTTGTGCCAAACAGAACCAAAAGAATGTATACCTCAAATATCTGAAGAGTATGAAGACTAACAAGCTTTTTCTAAGTTTTCATTATGGCTTTGCATAATCATCCTAGTCCATTAAAGTTCTGTGTTATCTGTTTTTTGACAATAGAACTAACATCATAATTACAACTATGTTATTTATTTCTGGAATAATTTTTTTTCCATCTGGAAAGTTATTACTTTATCAGCTTCCATCATGTCAAAAACATGAAGCTATATTTCTTTTCTAATGTCTTATTCATGTATTAACATTCAGAGGAAATTCACCATGCTCTATAATATACCTATAATCAACTAGTGTTTGAAATTTATAACTTTATAATTATTGTATCTAAATAGATATCTGTCTTTTCACAAATACATGGATACCTAAATGTGCATAACAATGTGATAAATAAATTGGAAATATTAACTAGATGCAACATTTCCTATTAATGGGAACCCAGATTATTTCCATATTAGTTGGTCTCCCGAATTGATTATTATGATTTGTACATTCTATATTTCCAATAGCTAACAGTAGCTAAATGCATTTTAATGCAATAGAACCCTTTTTTATCAAGTCTACTCCTCAGATGACAAGTATTTCAAAACTACACTAAGTATAATGCTTATAATCTGGTGATCATATATATTATGAGAAATCATACTTGTATAAATCTCAAATACACACTGACTCAGTTGAAAAGAGTTCTTTGTGTTGTGAATGGGCAGCTTGAAAATGCCACAGGAACTGGCTATGCTTTATGTTCTCCAATCCTTATTAGACATTTCTGCCATCTTTAACATATTTTAGAAGAATAAAAGCAAGACTGAAGTTCTAATTTTATAGTGTATTGGATTAATTGTCTTGCTTATAATTTCTATTTAATAGTTTATACAATAAAAATATACTTTCTTAATATATTTTACATGATTTTTTTGCAAACAATTGTGGTCAACGTATAATATAACTTATGTGAATTAAAATAAAATCAATTATGCATGATCATTTGTTTAAACTTTCTGTTTTTGATGCCATTTTTCCTTGTCTTTATAATACAAGATCTTTAAAAATAGTAAATAATGTGTGATCCATTTGGTATAACTGGCCATCTTCCTCCTAGGCTGTAATGTTGGCCAGAAAACAAGCAAAAATATTGAATATGTTTACACAAGTGAGTCAAAACCAGCTAAAAATCCGTAATAGCCTTAGTTTTTGTTTTAACATGTTACTATATTTAACAACTAGTCAATGAATGTTTGATATACAACTTTTCTCTTTGGGTTTCAAGGTTTGAAATATGTGAATAAAAAATTTCAATGACCTAAACAACTAAGAACAACAACTCATGTTTTAACAATGTTCTAACATGACATGTGAGAGCCATTCAGCATATTTCTTTGTTCAGACTTTCAAAGCTACCATGAATCTATTGATAGTAGACATAATCATTTGGATTCAGAAATGGGAATAATCTTTTACCCAGGTTTCTCAGGTTTTGGACAGCTTTTATCTATCTCAAGGTCGCTATGAGAAGGAAAAGGTTCTTATTGTTATATAATAGCTACTCAAAACTAGGGACGTTTTAAGGTTCTTTACACAGGACGTTTTGCCAATATAAAACCTCATGGCATGTCCAGGAGGTATTTCCCTTAAGGCCCTTAAAACCATGCTATTTATGACATAAATAAAGAACATCATCCTTTTCTGAACATAGAAGTAAAATTCCAAAACATCAGTTTTCCTATACATATGTGTGTATACCATATGTTTTTGTCTATATATACACACCCACAAACTCATATATTGCAATGTTTGTTATATAAAATAACTTAAATGAGACAATGTTGTCTAATTAACATTGTGACATTTTAATTATTTTCAAGCAATATATGCATATGCAGTGACATATTCGCATCAATAACTCTCGGTTGACTGGAGTCTTACCTCAGTGGAAATGGAGGTGAATTTATCTGTGATCCACACTACTCTTATTTTATACTAATTATTATATAGTTTTGTAAGTTATGTATCTAATATGTCACGACTCTATTTAATTAGCCGAGGAAAGGATATAATTGGTTGATTTTTTTTTCAGCCAAATTCTAGGGTGATATTTTGTTATTGTTTCTTCTTAGGTTAAGCTTTTAAAATGAAATCACTTATGCAATTTCATTCAATAAACAATATTTAACATATATTTATATATTAGTAATGACCATCTAAATTAGCTAGGCAATAGGTGAATAGTAAAATACACTGTATTAAGACTTTAGAAGGTTTTCATTTGTGTGTATGTACTAGGAAATCTGGAATAATGCTGTGGAACAATGCTCTTGTACACTGTAAATATTTGTCACTCGTATTAGTTTAATAAAATTCCAGGTAAGAAGTACAAGCAGGATGGCCAGACTAAGGGAATTCTGAGAAGAAAGTTAGTCACCATCCAGAGGCAGAGAAAGGAAGATGAGAATGCATCACTGAAGAAAGGTAAAAATCCACGTGACTAAACATAGACAAGAATTATGGGTTAGTTTAAGTTGTATGAGCTAGTTAATAATAATCCTGAGCTAATAGGCCAAATAATTTATAATTAATATAAGCCTCTATCTATTTTACTGGGTCTGAACAGCTGCAGGAGTGGGTGGGACAAAAACTTCTGCTGATATAATTTTAAATACTTCCTGTTACCCAAATAGACTCCTGGGTACCTCTCTGTCATACACTTCACTTTCTCTATAGAACAGCGTGATTCATCACTGTTCTGCCAAGAAAATTCTCTTCAGTCTATCCTAAACTATTAGATCTACTGAGGTATTATATCATATCTCATGGAGATGTGGAGGATATTAATTTAATCTTACAAAAATGTGTTGCATCAAGAAAAAAATCATTTGAGGTATAACACATCAATTTTCATTTTTTCCACTGAGATTTTGTCAATTAAAGTTAAAAGAATCTTGGAAAGTAAACTATTTTAAATGCCTTCCATGTTATAAGTGAGGCTTAAGAATAGTACATGATATATCTTTAACTAGCAAAGAAATTACTCAAAGACTAAAATTCAAATTCTAGCATTTAAATCTTGTCAGTGGACCTTGGACTTAACATAGTGAAGGAAACCCTGATGGCTCTTTGGCCTGGAGAGGGAGGGAATGGGGGGTATGGGTGGAAGGGAGGGGAGGGAAGAGGGAGGAGGAGGGGAGGAGATGGAAATTTTTAATAAAAAATGAGAAATAAATAAATAAATAAATAAATAATAAAAAAAAACCATGTCAGTGTTACTTAGAATTAAACCTTTATGGATACTATCCCAGTCAGGTTGTATAAGTTGTAGACTTGATGTTAAAATGGACCTAAATTCCTGTCATCTTGTTTCAGTCATTTTAGGTCAATTGTGAATTTCAACTCCATGAACTTATTTTTAACTCTCTCAATCTTCTTTATCCTTATGAATTTTTTTTCTAGATTATATATTAGATATAAATATTTTATTTGTTCTCAAATCAGATTTTGATAGTTTTTCTGAGTGGGTAATCAGTAGTCAATCCCTTTGTCTTTGCCTAATATTCACTTTTATTATTTAACTTCTCTTATGCATAAGTGTGTATTATTGTATATGGATATGTGAGGGTGAGTGCAAGAACATGAGGAGGACAGAACTGGATCAACTGAGGTGGAGTTGCACAGAGTTATGTGTGGCCTGATTTGGTTGTAGAAAATATGACTCAAGTCCTCTGGAAAAACATGAAATGTTTGTAATTTCTGAACCATCTGTCCTACCTCTCTGTGCCTTTTTTTAATCTTTCAGTCAATCATTTTTCACCTCTTCATACTCAACACATAATCAATATTATGTATTGTTTTTTTCCTCTAATATAAACCAGATTCCTTGGAGTGCAAAAATATGTTATGCTAAATCTTGATTCCTTATTGTTTTTATGTGTATTTACTAAAATTCTTGTCTCATCCCACCCAACATTGCTTTTGGCATTTTTCTTTTTCTTTCCTTTTTTCCCTTCTCAATGTTTTAGTTGGGGATTCTATTGCAGCAATGAAACACCCTGACTGAAAAGAGAGTTGGGGAGGAAAGGGTTTACTCAGTTTACACTTCCAAAGCACTGTTTATCAATAAAGGACATCAGGGTAGAAACTCAAACAGGTCAAAAACCTGGAGGCAGGTCTTATACAGAGGCCATGAAGGGATGTTGCTTACTGGCTTGCATCACATGGCTTTCTTAGAGAACTCAGGACCATCTTTCTGAGGATGGCACCACCACAATGAATTGGTCCCTCTGCCATATATCAGTAAATAAGAATAGTCCTTACATCTGAATCATATGGAGGCTACTTCTTAGTTGAGCTTGCCTTCTTTCAGAAAACTCTAGTCTGCATAGCAGGCTGGTATAGATAGCCAGCACCCCCAACAAGTTCAGCTTGTGTTACTCAGCTTGTCTTGGCAGTTTGTCGTTAACCTAAAAGAGATCACATTAATAAAATATCTTTCTCCATCTCTCACAGTTACACAATGACAGTGGTTCCCCCAGTAAGTAGTGAGACTTCATGTCAATCTTCCCCATATATGCTGGGAAGTTTTCTGGCTGGAGTTTGCAGAGACCTGTGGCTACAGAGACATTCACTGAGAATTCACAAATATATCTGTGCAATTATGTGTGCAAACCACTTCTTCCTTAGAGTTACTTCCTACCTCTTCCCCTTTTAATATGTCTGCCATGTTTTTCTAGAAAAATTATAAGATCCCTGAGACTTATAGTAAAAAGATTAATGTGAATATCCCATTTAGGACTAAGGACTACAAACTCTTTATTCTCAGCAGGTCAACCAGTTTGGAGGCTCTGTGTTAATGTATCAGGGTATATACTATAGAAAAAGATTTTCTGATGTAGTCGAGAGTTGCATTGATCTATGTGCATGTCAATAAATCATTAAGAATCATTTTAATATATCCATTTATTAAGGTATTATAATGATACAGGGCTTTCCCTGGGGCCTGTGACTTATTTAGTTATAGGTTATTGACTACGTTGACATTGCTGGGTGTGGGTTCCAAGTCATAGAGTGGGCCTTAGATCCAGTGAAAAAGTGTTCAGCCAGTTCAATAATATATATGGCTATATTTCACCAGTGGGACTCTTGTCAATCCATTCTCTGTAGCTTGTGGAGTTCATACTTAGATGAGATTAACACTTATCTTCTAGCAACATGCACAACAACTTCCAAAAGCGTGGTGGCCATAGATATTAGACTTGTAGGTGAGTTCCAGCTTGATCTCTCCATATTATGTCACTGACGTAGGAAACAATTTCAATTAGAGAGTCTTACTGTCATGTCCTGAAGGCTAGACAAGATGATTGACAATAGCCCATAATGCTTGAGGGTCTATAGGACCAACAACACAAAAGTAGGTATTCAATTACCAATCCTGGGGTTTTTATTTTCAATCATTGGATATCAAGTTTGGTATTATATTCCCCTAGAGAAAAGTAACTGTTAAAACTCTTATCATGAGTTTTTATATTTTATGAATTATCTATACAAGTAGGTTTGAATATGACTTTTTCAAAAGGCCTGTGGTGTTAGTTACTCCTCCACATAAATCATCCTACACCATGCCCTCCCACTTTTTGAAAATGATTTTAATTCACATTTTCCTTGGATCTGACTTACATTATTATTATTAGATTTCAATACTTTGATGTGATCAAATGGATTTAAAAATTGAAAAAATATCTACTCTACACTTTCTTTAATCATATCCTTAAACTAAAATAATAAATTGTCCTAGAGTTAATAATTGGGTAATAAACATTATTAAATTTTAAAAAGTTGTTTATAGTAGAGGACTATTGACAAACTACAAATTCAGTAAATTATTTTTGAGATATTTGGTTGAATTTTTAGTTATAATAAGGTGAATAAAAATTCCACACATGGATGAAATCTTTGTAAAAAAGTTTTGTTCCTTATAAAACTTTACATCTTTATCTTTGAAATATTACATCAGATTGAAAGTGGGACATAAAAGAATATTTCTAGGGTAGAACATGGAAATTAAAAAGCTACTAGAAAAGGTATATTATCACACTGATTTTTTGATAACAAGAAATATATTTTATAAGGACTGTTAACTAGAAAGTTTTAGGTGATATTTAATATTTTGTTAGATTTCTCTTTATAGTCTACACATTAGTGTTTATTTACTCTTGAGTTTGTTTCTCAGATGTCTGTAACACATATTTTGTTTTTCAGTATATTTATTCACAGTCCCTAAGCACTTATTTAAATGAATTTAGACAAATTTAGGAGCAAATCTTTTCTATTCAACTTAATAACCATTTTCAGACATTTCCCTGTCATTGTGTCTCATAGTGTTCATTAGCTGGAGCAGAATAAGCCAAATGACATGAATAACCTAAAATTATTGATTTTCAACATCTTTCTTTTATAGTAGTTATATGATTAGTTGTTTTTCTGAGGGTATGTCAAAAGGTATTATTTTACAAGATATTTAATTTTCCTGTTTGAAATATTTCCTAATTAATTCACCAAAGTTTTTATTGATTACTTTCTATTGTTAAGTTTTTGTTTTAAGCTTATACTATAAAGACAAATGAGAAAATGCTAAAGGGTGCATGAGCCAGATATTCAAATGAGAGACTTGAATTCTTAAAAATGACCTACAGTTTATACTAAAATGGCTGTTACTATGGTTACTTTCAGGGAACTCTTCAAGATTAAAAAGAAAAGCATAAAACAAAGCTTAACAATTTGCCATTTCCACCACTGTTAAATATGCTAATTATTTGTCTTTTTTATGTTTGAGAAAGAAAGCATACAAATTTAAAGTGTATTCACCTCCTTGAAAGAGAAAATCAGGGGATAAGACATATTAAGGTGCATTGTTAACAGACCAACAGAATTATATGCCAGAAATATATTTCATATCTAGTTAATTCCACATCAGGTCATCCAAAAATTGTAATCTTATGGTACTGTTCTCAGCCTATCTGATTTATCTTTATAATAAAATATAACACAAATTAGCAAAAGAAGCAATTTCTTTAGTGTTCTCTTGTTCTGTAACAAAAGGATAGATATTTAATTTCTTGAAATATAAAATATTATTCTCATTTTGTGTGAGTTTGTATTTGTGTTTGTGTGTGTAAGTATGTATGCATGTGTGTGTGAGAGACAGGGAAGGAGTGTGTGTGTGTGTGTGTGTGTGTGTGTTTGTGTGTGTGTGTGTGTGCATGCATTTCTCTCTGTGTGGTATTGTCTACAGAGAGGTTTTATCTCTACTTAGGATCTCATAGAAGTGGCCATTCATGTCCATCTCTGTTAAATTAACTGAGAAAACATTTGTATTCAAGAAAAATCAAGATGTCTTCTGGTGGGGGTGTAGAATCAAGATAACTCTTGTGTTTCTAGGTATTAATTAACAAGAATCAGTTCCTAGATGTTTCCTCACAGATTTTGCTAAGTCACACTGTCTTAGCAACATCTATCGCTTTTGGAAATAAATGCTATCTTTTTTCCAATTCTACAATATTCCAGTCTAAGTATAGATAAAGAATTTAGTGAAGGCCTAAATTAATTAGAAAAGGTTTCCTCAGATAATCTCCCTATTTCAAGGTCAATGATATTTTATAATGTAAATCAATCGTTAATGAAACTTTAACTTACAACATGTATATGTCACATTATTTGCGTTGCTGGAACATAAGATATTTTGCTTATCATGTTATTCATGAGTTTTATGAATCTGCTGATTTATTAAACAAGATGGCTTATCATATCAATGGTTGGTTTTAGTCGCTTATGTGAGTATAAAGAACTAGGCATAAGAGCAGGGTTGTCTGCTTTATGGCAGCCTCCAACAGAACATATTCAAGTAGCTCTTTTTAACTTTCTATTTCTAGAGGATGTTAGCCTGATATGTGTGCTAAAAACCAGTTTCAGAATTCTGATCAATAAAATAGGTTTGCAAATATTCTCAGGCTTCATGTTCTAAATCTATACACTGTTCCTTTTCTCTCACTGTGGTCAGTGACACTCAGGAGCCATTTCCAGATTAAAGATGTGAGAAAATAGACTTCACATTTTAAGAGATAAAATGAATCTTTTTTCATTGTCTGTCCCAGCACATGACTTCTAGTGGATAATATGCATTTTACCAAAGGAAAAATAATTCAGTAAAGATAATTTCAAAAATTTGTAATTAATCAACATTCATATTATTTTCTTTAACATTTCGAATAATTTTTATTGAAAGAATAAAAATAAACAAGTATAATTTAGAAAAAGTATATAAACTACAGACTACAAGAACTAGACTGTTTTACATTGCTTGTTATGTAATGAAGAGGAATGGAAGACAGAAGAAGGAACATTATATCTTCAACTAAATTCATCCCTTGTGTTTCAACATTACCTGACCATAATCTTGGACTATTAATGACTAGAATGAAAATATTTGACTTGAAGTTCACATTTCATAATTTGAGTTTCATGCACAAGAAATATAAAATATATTACATGTCATTTCATTGTATCCACTCTTTTTGATGTTGCACTTTACTTCCTGTTTGGGAATATTATTTTCAGGTTTATGATTTTGTTTATGCTGCATTTGCTTAACTCTGTGATTCTGTGATTCTTTGCCTGTCTAAAACACCTGATGGTTCTAATAAATAGCTGATAATAAAAATAAAAGCTGAATGGCCAATAGTAAGGCCAGAACTAGGACAGGCAGGGCTGGCAGGCAGAGAATATAAATAGATGTAGAAACAAGGAAGAGGAGAGCAATGAGAGAACAAGGAGAGGAGAACTTCAGAGGCCAGCCACACAGCCACCCAACCTGTCACAGAGTAAGAAGGAAAGTAAGATATAGAGGAGTAAGAAAAGGAAAAATCCCAGGGGCAAAAAGTAGATGTGTTAATTTATGTTAAGAAGAGCTGCTTAGAAGCAAACCAGGCTAAGGTCAGACATTTATAACTAAGAATAAGCCTCTCGAAAATTCTTTTGGGAGCTGGATGCCAAGACCCCTAAAAAAGCCAAAAGACTAAAATGTCAAACAACAACTTCCACTTATCAATCAAGTTTGAAGAAAATCTACAAAATGTAAAATATCTTTAAAATATCTTTATTACATGTAAAGGACGGGCTATTCTACAATTGTCTTTTCATTTTACGTACACTCTCATGTAAAGATAATGGAAAAATAAACCAAGTGAGATGGATCCAGTTATTAGGAAGATATTTGCTGTCTCCTAGACAATGAAAAACAATAAAACGATATCCCATAAGAATGAGATATCCATAAGATAATTTCCATAAGAAAATGGAATATAAGAAAGGTATTAGCTAATTTATAATTATATATTAAGAAAATTATTCCTGACTTCTGTGATTTAAAGGATTTTCTAAGGTTGCAGCCTCCATAAGTTGGTTAGAATATTAGAATAAACAAAAGCATGTTAATATTTAGAATTAGAGAGATTAGCTTTTTAAATACAGTGATATGAAAGATCCAAGATTTAATTATACTTCTGTTAGTGATTCCTCGAATCCCTTAATCTACACATCACCCTATTAATCTTTCCTTACTTTACTTGTATTGCTTTAGGAAGAAAGAAGGGGACAAAATTTTCTTTCAAATATATGTATGTATATGAAATCTGTTTAATTCTCAGTGATTAATTAACATGCAATCCATTATAATGCAGGAAATTAAGGAATCATAGAATTCTATTTCTAAGTGGAAAAACCTTCCTAACAATCTTTTTAATCTCCCTCAGTTCACACAAAAGACTACACAGTATGTCTTCTGAAATAATAAAAAATAAAACAAAGACACAAAAACAACCAGTAACAACAACAAAAAACTACTAGCAAGAGAATATATTTAGTAAATGAGACAGATGCGCTCTAAATTGTATTTTCTTCATTCACGTTGAATGTAAAGTGGAGGACTCTAGCAAGCATTTTGTGATAATTATAACACAGAAAGAGGCAGAGATCTCTTTTCCCGAGGTACTTATACCTACTTGAAAAATGAACAATGTAAATTAAATTATATGATTAGTGATAAGAATGAAAAATATAGTAAATCTAATATAGAATAACATACACACCATACATTGTATATATTGCCAGATACAATTTGTATATCATTCAGTATTCCCTAAGATACTAATTTCCTTAAAAAGAATTTGCACTAGGTCTTCTTCATATATGTTATGGCTGTGAGCTCGGTGTTTTGAATGACATAACAGTGGGAGTCAGTGTGTCTCTGACTCTTTTACCTGTTCTTAGGAATCTTTTCCTCCTCTTGAATAGCCTTGTCCAGCCTAGATATGAGTGCCTTTGCCTTCTCTTATTGTACCTTCTTTTGTCCTATCTGGCTTTTTTCTCTTAGAGGACTGCTTGTTTCTGAAGGGTGTAGTGGTATGCAAGTGAAGCTTTATTGAAGGGTGAGGTCCTGGCTTTAAGTAAAATATATAGGAAAGCCTTTGTTTCTGACTTTGAGAAAAATATTTCAACAAAGTCTTTATTATGCTTGTGTTAATCAGTAGAAGTTGTTAAATGGTTTTGAGACTCTTTAAACCTTGAAGAAATATTTATCTGAAGAATGTGCACTTGGGACTACATGAGAGCTTGTAGCTATATAGACCTTAGTCATAATATACTCCTGGAAGACCTGGAGTTTACATTTGATTATGCCTTGCAATAATCAAAAGGGACTGAGTAAGATTTGTATGGGTTAGATGCTCTTGTAATTAGAAGGCCTAGATGACTGTGGTAGTTGGAACCTTTCCCAGCCCCAATTAACCTTATAATGTTGGAATGAAGTAACTAGAGTGAGCTAGCTGGGATCAGTCTTTCCCAAAGTCTGTACACCTCTACTCCTTTAGAAAATAAATACTTAGCATCTTGGTGAACTTTTCTACTTTTTTAGAAAATAAATACTTAGCATCTTGGTGAACTTTTCTCTGCTGCTGCTGAGTCTAGAACCAATATTAAAGAATAGAAGCGAAACAGAGGGCAAGATGTTATAGGGCATAGGGAATCTTGGGGAAGCTGAGAGAATTGGAGGGAGGAAAAGTACTTTTCAGGATGGATTGTAGCAGAAAAGAATCTATTTCCAATAAAATTAAATTCACTTACATAGACCAAAAAAATAAAAAAGAACAGTAAAAAGAAAGAGAGGAAAGAAAAAGGGAAGAAAAGAAAGAAATAAAAAAGAAAAAGTTCAAAAACTTTCTGCTACAAGAACATAAAGATGAGCTCCTTCTATTTCTGTGTAGCTGATTAAATCCACCCATAGGTGTTAGAAACACTATGAAAGGATGGCCCAGGAAACTGTTTATCTATTATGTAAAGAAGACTTATTAAATGATGAAGTCTCTTTTCACATTCAATTGTACAATTCTCACAATTGTTATATGAGATCCACAGAATTCTTGAGTAATTTTCTTAGAAGTTATCCATTCAAGACCAGTTATTGAGTGTAATATTACCTTGAATTTTCTTTCAAATTCCATATCATATTTTTAGGATCACCTTCTAATAAACACTTATAGAAAAATCCAATTTTAGATTATCTACATAAATGAAACTATGAGAATATATTGCTCTATGTGGAGCCATAGTCTGTTGGTGTGGGAAGTCCTTCAGTCTATGTGTTGCTTTTACTGGTTAATGAATAAAGCTGTTTTTGGCCAATGGATTATCCGAGAAAGCCAGGTGGGAAATCTGAACAGAGATGTAGAGAGAGAGTAGCCAGAGTCAAGTGAAGCCAGGTAGCTACAACAGGAGACAGACACCTCCACCAGGACTCACTGAACCTTTGCCAGACTGGCATGCCAATGTAGTCAGAAGGTGCTTGTTCATTTCTGGCCACTCAGACTTGAAATAATCACACATAAATGGTATTATTTAAAACACTGCTTGCTTAATAGCTTGGGCATATATCTAGCTAGCTATTATATCCTAAATTAACCCATCTCCATTAACTTGTACATCACTACAGCATTGTGACCTACTGGCAAAATTTCAGTGGTTTAATGGACCAAGACCCCTGGAAATGTCACCATGAACACCACCAAAATGACTTCACCCAACAAAAAGCAAGAAAATGTTTGGAGAGAACTATGCCCAAATTCTATAAATGATTGTTTATAAATGTTTATTTATATTTAAAGGGGGATATGCTATAGAGATTTGCATTGGTATGGATAGTAATTTATTGATATAAATTTTAGGTCAATTTTCTTATCTGTATATAACTGCACTTGATTAAGGTATTGTGTTTGTGCACTCTTTTTACGGATTAATAGATAATCATCTATAATAGCCAAACTGTAGTTGTGTTTGTTAGGTTAGTTACATTTTCTAGATGTACAGAGATATATTTTAGACGGATAGGTGTTCTTCAATTCTTTCAAAGACTAACAGAATATGACATTTAAATTGTCCTAAGAACTTCTGACTTTTCATGACAATAAGACACATCTGCTTCTGGCAGCATCAATCTACTTCAAGAGGATAATGGGTATTGAAGAGGCTCCATATGGAGTTTCCTAGCCATTTGTACAAGAAATTGCTCTTGCCTGGCCTTCTTAGTGTTATGATGCATGTGTTGGATATGCAGACTTATAGAAAAATGACTGTTGAACTTGCCTAAAGATGAGACCATCCTTTGGGGTTCCTGTTTAATGAAAGCGTCTGCAAGACATTCAGAAAAAAGTGACTGACTGACAATGTTGTTTAAACTGTCTTTGAAATTTCCTGCTTCATGGAAATGTATGCTGGATACTATGGGCCTGTGGCTGACTTTGGGTGTCTCAGTGTTGCAGAAGAAATTTGGGTGACTGTCCAGGGAGCAAGTTGTCTCTGCCAATTCTAGAGTTTTGGAAGTTGCTTCAAATGCACTTCCTATTTACCCAGGTAATATCCTTCTGGAGTCTTTGATGGAGTTGAAGAATAGATAGTTAGTTTTCCTTAGTTATGATGAAAGATAGAGTAGATATAAATATTGTGAATATAAGTCTTGCTTGATACCTGTTTTGCTATATGTTATTTTACCTTGTGAAAATTAAAATAAAACCTTATTTTTTTATTTGAACAGAAAAGGGGAAATTGTGTGGGAAATTCTTCTGTATATGTGTAGCTTTTGTTGGTTAATGAATAAAGTTATTTTTGGCAAATGGCTTAACAGAGTAAAGCCAGGTGGGAAATCTGAACAGAAATAGAGTAGGCAGAGTGAAAGAGAAGCCATATAGCTACAACAGGAGACAGATGCCTTCCCCAGATCCCACTGAAACTTTGTCAGCAGGCCACAATGTTGTAGTGTTGTACAAATTAATGAAGATGGGTTAATTTAGGATAAAATAGATAGCTAGATATATGCACAAGCTATTAAGCAAGCAGTGTTTTGAATAATATAGCTTTGTGTGATTATTTCAGCTCTTAGCAGCTGGGAACAAATGAGCAGCTTCTGACTGCAGTCTAAGTTGGATTCTAAGAAAAATCAGTGATATATTGTAACTGACTGTTATAGAATGAGATCACCCATGCATGGTGTAGCTGTGGTGTGTGTACAGATGTCAAAGAACTTCAAGGACTCATTTCTATAGGAAGATAAATTTAGTACCCACATTCAAAAAGTGAGCATAGTTGGTAACTTCCTTCAATTCTATTCAAACTATTGATGAATTTTGTTGATGGCTAAATATTTACGGATGTCCATAGTCCTTAGCAAGGGAATATGCACAGTTTTTTCTTTAGATGCTAGTTTAGTTGAGATAAACTCTAACAGATAATCTTCCCAATGATAGTCTTTCAGCACTGTGGGCATATTTTAAGCTAGTCAAGTTGAGAAAATAACTAACATATAAACCCACTATGAGGTATTATAATCTAACCCAGAGCTTAAGGACAAATACTAAACCAAGTTTAGACTCTGAGTTAAGAAAACATGCATGTATATAATTGTATATTATAATAAATAATAAGTATTGTGTAGACTTGAAATCAGGAAATAATATGTATGGGGTAGACCTGAAATTAGGAAAATATAAGTTTAGGATGATACTGACAATGATGATATATCATTCATATAGATATTACTACCTTGGTATAGTGTACTTAGTAAAGAAAGAAAGGGTTGAGAGGATTCAGTGGAAGGGTCAACAAGGTTTGATGATTCATAGAGCTTAGTTGTTAGAGAAGTTCAAAATATACCTTTCTACATTTTTTTGTTTGAGTGACAGAAAAATAAAGAATCCTTCTAACAAAATTTGAAGAATTACATGAGAAATATATTGTTCAAAGGGATGAAGTATAATTTTAGAGATGATTTTGTAACATAATTTGTCTCTTTACTCCCAGATCCTTACCAAAACTTACTTTATACTCATATATTAGTAATCTGAAATGGTCATGCACATGCTGTCAATATTCCCAGCATTTCCATGGATGGGAAAAAGCCATTAACATCTCTAAGGTGGAAGCAAACTCTGTAGCTACAGAGTTCATATTCAAGTTACATTTGTCTATAAAGGACCTTTGTTTATACTTTGTTTTGCAATCAGTGTAAATCACAATGAAGATCATTCTTTGCATTTTAAGAATAATTTTCTCTATTTCTATAGTGTATCAGGAAGTACTTAGTAAAATTCTATACTGTGCTCATAAAAGAATAATAGATAAAAACAAACAATATAAGAAAACAACAAAAAGAATAAAAAAAACTACTTATTAAAATGTATTATTGTGGATACATATATCAAAGAATCAGTGTACGATTTTAGTATATATGTATTATTTTATTGTATATATATATATACATATATATAAACATGAACAAATCAATATGAACAAATTGTATAAATGAATACCTTCTTGTTTGTGCATGTGTTTGGAGCTAGGAAGTTGATATCAAATATCTTTCTTACTTGCACGTTACATTATTTTTGTGACAGAGTGCTTCTGTACCTGGAGCTTAAAGAGTCAGGTAGGCTAGTTGAAAAGGAAGCTGAAGAATTCTGCCTGTCTTTACTTGTCCACCTTATGATACTGCCATATACCATGGCACTGCATTTTTATGTGAACACTATGAAATGGAAACCTTGTGCTTGAGTGTTCAGCACTTGATTGCCTGAGACATCCTGCTGACTTTCTTAAGACATATTTTATTATAAAAAATAAAGTAAGTTTTACTGATATAGAAGACGTAAATTGTAATTGCTGAGAAAAGGAGATCAAAATTTGTTGAGAAATTCAACTTGATACTAAGGAAAAACATAAGAAGGTAGCAAATAAAAGACGAAGATGGCTGTTTCTGAGTGGGAAAACATGGCAGTTGAGAGAAAGACACCAAAAAGAATATAAAGTGTTTAAGTAAATAATGTCTGAAAGGGTAGTAATAGAGGAATTCCAAAGGTAACCTCATAATGACAATGGCAAAAAGTTATTAATTGTACATCATGAAACATTTGCTCACTTCAAGGAGCCAGAGTTAATACTAGTGATGCCATGAACTAGAATAATAACGTAATGCATGAGCAGGACACAGATATTGATGACTGAGGAAGCCTTCTCCAGTAGCCAAAACATCTACTTGGTGTTGCTCCTGAGAAATCAGGTTTTCTAACACACACACACACACACACACACACACAGACAGACACACACACACACACAAAGGTAAACATGGTTGCAGAAGTCATAAAGTCAAAGACTGGTGAGCATGACAATTGTTCTTGTGACAGAGACAAGTGTGTACTACTAGCAAATTTTTGCTTCAGTCCATTATTTCATATGTCAAGAATTTGAGTAAATGTCATAAAACTAGTTCTTTCATTATATTATTTACACTGTAAAAAATACTTTGTGTAAATAATTCTCTTTTTATTTGTCATGATTTCTCTTCCCTCATAGCATAAGTGAACTCTTTTAGGGAACAGTCTCTGTTAGGATCTTTAATTACTTTTGTTTACTTTATTTTATTACTTTAAAGTTCTACTAGATTAGTTTGTCTTCCTCTTAGTATTCTGAATTACACAAGATAGATCTCTGTGCTTTTAAGCATTTCATTGAGTCAAGCCAGTTTAAATAACCTTATATGAATATTTGCTATTTTTGGAAGTTCCCCTTCAGTATACAATGAAATAGGATCATATGTACTGTTACATCTGATTGCCTCATATTCACTCTAGAACAACCCCTCTTTCATTTATTTTATGTTTTCATTTATGATATATTATTTTTATTATTTGTGAATATTTCATAAATATAAACAGAAAATTTAGATTAAATTCACCCTCAATTTTCCATGATATCATCTCCAACATCATTGCCTCCAAACTTATAAACTACATTGATATACTGCTTATATATGCATGAGTGAAGGCACATTCAATGAAACTTTGTCAACTTGTTAGGAATAACACACTTAGAAAAAACTGACTTTCTCACTCCTCAAAACCATTAAGTATACATAGTGTCTTACTTTTGGGTGGAAACTCATGAATCGCTTCCCAGTTCATGCTAGATTTTAATCAAGTCCTATACTGGCAACCACTTCTGTTACAATATCATAGATATAGAGGATTTGTAGATGTTGTTTTGGTGCTTTGTTTTGTTTTATGTCCAGAAGACACTGCTTTTATCTGATCCTTGGCTACTTCAGGGTTTTACATACTTGTCTCTTGGCTTCAAACAGGGTTTCTAAGTCATTGGTGGGGAGTTTGACATAGGTGTTCCATTTCTGGCAGACCACTCCACAAATTTTATTTTGCCATTTCCTATATAAGTTTTGTGATTTCTTAAGCCTTATTTCAGTTTAACATACCTACAATATTTCTTTTTTTATTAATATAATATTATACACTGAATATCCTTAAGTACATAGGAAAATTTTTTATTACATGTAACATAATACAACCACACATAAGTATGTTTTCTTCAGGACTAAAGTAGAAATTCTCAAAGGGGTTTTAAGTGCAGTGATTTCTAATATTCATTTCATTTGTTACAAAATATGCTTTATTTTGTCTCAAGCACAAGATATTGAACACTGTCTAACTCAATCATTTGTCTCTGATAACTGCTTTTTGCCAGCATAACAAAATTCAAAGATATTTCACCTGCCACCTTTAATATTTCTTTAAAAATGTTTCTTGATAGCAAAATTAGGATTTAAAAAACCCATATTATTTGTCCTCAAAACTATTGGCAGTGCTTTTAGACTATAATTTTATTTATCAGGAATTATGTTTCTAGATGGATAGAATTGATTCTAAATTGTTTTGATAGAATTGGATAAATAAGTGATACAGTTCTAAATCATTTCTGCCAAGATTTTGACACTCCTATTAAAGTTTGGATCAATATTCTCTTAGCATGTAGTTGGGCTATTCAGTATCTCAATTTTATCCAGGCAATGAATCACTAATAGCATTATAAGACATTATAGTTGGCACTATCAAAGTGATTTTTTCATGTATTTTTGAAAAAAAAAAAAACGGATCACTTGAATCCTAGTGTCGACACAGTTCATGTGGTGATGTTGTATCACCTGGAAAAGGAACTTGCTTACACTCATATAGGAATACTTACCATTTGCCAATAAATTAATCTATGACCTGCCAGAATGGAAGACTTAACATTCAGAAATTTACCTTTTTATCACTAATAAAAATGTAAAAGGAGCTTATAACATGTTGGGGATTTGAAGTGAGTCTTTCTCATCCAAACTGTATATAAGAAGGACATGGCAGAAGAACTGTAAGGAAACATGAACTTGGGAGTATGATTTTCCTTCAAGAGATGATAGCAGTTCTTATCAAAAACAGAAAATAAGGTTGAGGGTCAAACAGAATGAGCTTAGGAACAAATTCCTCATGCCTTTATTTGAGAATAAATGGCTAAAAAGGTGAATCTGAGACAGTATGGGGATACTTGTAACCAGACTTTAACATACAAAATGATGAGATTGAATACATCCTCTGGAAGTAAGTGTATAATAGCATCTCATAAACACAATGTTATGCTTTGGGTTATCATTTCCCAAATCACCTTATTAACAGTGTATCCTAAGGTGAAATAGGCAAGAGATATCTCAGGACACTCAGAAAAGCCACACTTCTGGATCCCTTAGATAAATGTTTTAGCCATGGCTCCAGACAATAACTAGTACCATTAATCAAATATGTGAATAAAGACATCTACTGAGGAACACAGACTGGCACTGAGTCACCATTTCTTCCCAGCAAAACATCATGACATTGTGAATACAAATCAAGGCATTTGACTGTTCTCTGTGTGAATGTGGGAAAGAGACAGTGAGACAATGAAGCTAATCCTTATAGCTGTCTAACTTCTGGGTAAACAGCATGAAGCAATGAAACCCAACTTCTATCAGAAAAGGGATTTTAAGAAATTTTCCTTCAATGGGCAAACTCAATGATCAGGAAGTCTCTTTTTTTCATTCAAAATGTTAAACACAAGGTCTGAGGAAAAGTGTAAATATAGTTCCTATTACAAACTCACATTCACTTAATATTGTGTTGTAGTCACCTATTTTATTTTTTGATACATACTAATATTTGATGTATTTTATTGAATTCTTTATTGATTTCACCTTGATTGTATTTGGGTACTGCAAATACCTAGTCAGCACCTAAAGCTGTTTCTGACAAATGGCCTAATTCATCTAATATACAAAGAAGAGAAATATTTTATCTTTCAAACTTGTGGGTTATTTCCCACTAGCTTCACTTTCCTTGACTTAGATTCATCCTTTTATAAAATTTGTGGATGTTTTCCCTTCTATTTTATGTTATTTCCTTTCTTAAAGAACGAGGTTCGGCTGTGCATCAGTTGAGTGCTGCTTGGTGGAGTCGTTCATGCGTGAAGTGGACTTCCTTCAACAGAGCTTTAACAAGGGTTGGACTGTTTCTATCGCTCTCTGAAAGGATCATTACAGCATTACGCAGAGGTTGTTCAGCATTTTCTTAACTGTCCTTAAGAATCTTCTTTCACCCTTTACCTCTTCACCCTCGAGATGATCATCTCATTCTTGTGATTAGTATGAAACTGCTTCCAGCTTTCGATTTATTCTGGGCTGTCACTGTGTCTGTTGGCACTCAATGAACATTTGCAATTGTTGAGCAATAAAGAATTTCCCTAAGGGTGCCTTCAAAAATCAAAAAAAAAAAAAAAAAAAAAAAAAAAAAAAAAAAAAAAAAGAACAAGGTTTACACTTTTACAACATATGTGCACATACACTCGCTGTTTTTCTTTTTGGGGACATCCTAGTTATGTTCAAGTTTCCCATATATGTTGAATCAGAAGTCAGATATTTGAAAGATAAAGACATAAGCTTAGATTGTGAATGACATTAGATAGCAATAAGATTTTTGCAAAAAGACATGCTCGAGTCAAGAATTGTATAATTTTCAATATTTCCAAACAACAAAACCTTCCACTTGTCCATTTAAAAATCCACAAACCACCACTTTATTATTTACTAAGTACTTCTTGTAAAGTTTTTGTGGCTTGGTAAGCCTCTCTGCAAACATTAGAGAAGAGAAAGCTGGGAGTCTGTGGGCTCGTGCTCAGCAGGAGGTAGGACTGGAGAGGCATCCACTTTATTGCCATCCTAGAGACCTCAGGCTTCTGCTTCTTCAAGGAGATGAGAAGGCAGGTGGCAATTGAAAAGTCACGGGCTACATTATTAGTTAAACATTCTGTTGCTAGAACAAAACAAGTTACCAAGGAACACTCACACCCTGGACCAAAACACTCTGTAGGGAAACCACCCCCAAGGATGGAATCTCCATCCTTTATCTCCATAAAGGTAACTCTATTTTAGTTGTATTCTTAGACTTTTGTTTGAGATAGGAAGAAATTTACGTCTCTATTCCTGTAGTACAAGGTCTGGCAATAAACCACACCTGTTGACAATAACCGTGAGAGAGCAGAACTCTCAGATTATCATCTAGGTGGGGCGTTGTTTGAGGTAGAAGCAAACTAACCTTGTATGTTCCAACTCTTTGACCTTTGGTTAACATGGAAATAGGCTTATAATTTTGGGCCTCTACAGTCTTGGCCCAGATGGAAAGAGTGACCTGTAATATATGATTGAAAATGGGTGGGGATAAAATAGGCTCTGGAGACTGTTAGTTCATACCAGAACTGGTTTTTGATACAGCAGCAGAACATTTCTTAGGAACCTGCCGTTATCTGTATGACATCTGGAACAGTTTATACATCTTGGTGTCATAGCAAACAGCTATGGCTTTAGGTTAAAAGGAGTGAACATTTTAGAAGATAATTAAACGGATTTGGGAGCTCTGGATCTTTGAAACATCTGAAACCTGTTAATCCTGGATTTAGAAGCCTGTGGAAAAGGCACACCTGTCTGTATTTTAACTTAACAAATAAAGTAATGAGTTACCAATACCCTAAGTCATTAAAACTTAGACAGACCTAAGAGGGATAAATGGGTAGAAATGAGACAGCTTTTTTAGCTATGAAGACAATCCCAAGTCTCTCCATGGTAGTCTTTGATGAACACCAGTCTAAGAAGCAGTACTTGCCATTAGTTGCTGAGTCCAGGAGGCCCAAAGATTTTTCTGTGGGGGAGGATTTATTCTACTGGTCCTAGCAGGATGAGACAATTGATCCTCCAGTGAAGCATCCAGGAATCTAATGAGGTGAAAGGCCGCTTTTTGCTGTGTGGGTGGATTTGCCTTACCCAAAGGCAAACCTCCAGGTGGAAGGTCTTCTGTAACCACGTTATCTTCTTGGAGGAACTATAGGATGCTGCAGGAGCTTGCATGTCTCTGTGTTAGAAGCTCTCTTGTTAAATGTCATAATCTTACATCTGTAAAGGGAATTAGGGTACCACTACCTGTTAGGGATATTTAAATTAGACATAAAAGTTAAATTTAGAGAAATAGCTTACCCAATCAGTTACAGTTTTCCAATAATATTAGAGGCAAGAATACTAGAAAGAATATTTTAGTAAGTCAAAAAATTTTGGAGGCAGAATGTCTCTTTGGTAGGTCCAGCACATATGGGTACTCTTACCCAAGATAGTGCAAGAGAGAAGAGAAACATAAGGACAGAACATCTATACAGTTTTAGAGTACCAGGGCAGGGGAAATGGATGCATTGTAGAGAGAATCCCAGCATGAGCCAAACAGCAAACAGCTAGAGAGAAAGGGGAGGAGTGGGGAAGGGGAGCAGGAGCAGGAAAGCAGCTTCCAGAAACAAGCAAATGGGGCCTTGTTTGCTTTACGTTAGGCATCAAGGGATATTCAGTATCTGATAGCCCCAATTTTGAAGGATTTTTTTTTTTTTTTTTTTTTTTGTAAAAAGCAGCCAAAGGGCATTTGAGGACCTGGCTTTGAATTGCAGGCACCCATATTAGAAGCCTATGCTGAGACTTGTGACTTTAATATAGTGAAAGTACATATGCAAACCAGTTATTAAGTATATTGTAACTATAATTCTAACTTAATAGCTGGTTTGTATATGTACTTTCTCTATCTTAAGACCATAGCAAACATAAAGATGTAATCCCAAACTACAGTAGGTTGGGTGACTGTTTCATACATAAATACATTTAAATGCATACTTAAATCTTGTTAGCTTATCTTTTCTAATGTGTCTTCAATATTATACAGAGTAATATTAAATAGGTAAATCTTTCTGTAATGGTTTAATAATTCATTAATAACAGTGAGGCGCTGGATTCTATTTGAAAACTATGATAAAATATCTGAGACGAGAAGCTTAAGAACACCTAATATGTATTTTTTCTATTCCTACTTCTACTTATCACTTGATCTTCTATGTGTTGCATTCTAACACACAAAATGTCTCATTTAATTGTGAAAATGGTATGTGTGTATACATTTGTCTATCTTCTTCATGCATAGAAGATTATAAGAATTGTTGGAAGGAAATAAGAGCAAAACCATAAACTACTGGAACTGTATAAAAATTGGAAATTTGAATAATCATAATAAAAAGTATATCTTATAAATAAAAAGTTCAGGTTCTAAAGTTCAGGGATTGAGGCATATTTCATTTTTTCATGAGATGATATCAAAAATGGTACTATATCTAGTTGATTTAATTTTTGTGATAATAAAACACTCTAACATATTTAAGAGATCATAGCCCATTGGCATCAATAAATTACAAACTAAAATGAGCTATCCATTGGGAAGATTTAGAATTTGAATGTTAAATTCTAACTTATGATATGGAAAAGTCAAATGATACATTCATTAAATTAATATCTACCAATACACTAAGAAGAAGGAGCCAAAGAGAATTTAGGGATATTAATGTCAAAATTATACTTGAAGTGTAGCATGAACTATGCAACTTTGTTGAATATTTTAAATTAAATTATCTAGTTAGCTTAGAGAAAAATTACATGAAGAAATAAGAAATCAAAGTTTAACCTTAGTTCTTCAATTTAGTTGTATTTATACATGATATAATTTATCTTAAAATCTTATTCTCAATATCAAGTTTAGATTTTATATAAATCCAAATAATATAAATGAATAATTTACATTACAGTTAGGTGAGTATTATAGACACTGAAATTTATCTTAATTTTTATAATAAGTGAAAATTTTACATTTTAGGATACAATAACATAATACAATGATATTTCAGATACAAAGCACATATTTTTGCTGACTACAATAACGTGATCTACAACTTATATAGCAAGATACCTTACTAACACCTTTGTTTTATTAGTGTAAATTAATTTCAATAATATAATATGCAATTTACTATAAATAGCTTCAGAAGTAAGACATTCTTCTATTTCAATCACCACTTAGGAAAAGGGCTTTGAGAGAAATGATTCTCTCATAAATTATCCTAAATAGTCCCCAAATGACAGATAATTGAAATGTGCCTGGCAATATTTAACAAGTAACTGGTTGTGTGACCAAAAACTTGAGAATAGCTAGCCTAGATTCCTACCATAAAACCAAATAATATTTGTCAAAGAAATGTAGCAGTTAAATTACTTTTAGTGATAATCTGTTATACTTATAGATTAGTGCCTTGTTAGGTATACATTGGAGAAGCGTTCTCCTGCAACAGATGGGAACATATACAAAAACTCACAGACAATATTCAGAGAATGAAAGACTTTGAAACACTTCATGCTAAATGGGAGGCCTTAATCAAATTCCTCTCCTCTGGGCTCAGTGAACCTGCAGAAGAAGAGACGAGAGAGTGTTAGAGATAGAGGAAATAGAGGATACCAAGAAGAGAAGATCCTCTCAACCAACATAAACCAAACCATAGGAACTCACCTGGAGTGAAGCAGCAAATACAGGGCATGCTGGGTCTGTACCAGGTCCTCTGTATTTATATTACAGCTTCCAGTTTACTGTTTTTATGGAATTCCTGGGTATAAGAATGAGTGATTGTCTGATTCTTGTGCCATCTTTTAGATTCTTTTCTTTCAGTTGGTTTATCTTGTCCAACATTGATGTGATAGGTTTTGTTTTTTTCTTACTGGATTTCTATTTTGTCATATTAGAAATGAATGAAAATCTAGCCATTAAGAAAATTCATAATGAGTGTACTGGTATTTATTGCTGTTGGGAGCAGGAAAAATCAGTTTTCTCCCAATGAGTAGCATTTTTTATATTAGGGCAGACCTCATGCTCAAGAGAATTTGACCAACATATCATGGGATGCACTGTCTTCTAGTGTGATTTTATTTGGTTGCATTTTGACGTTTTATTTCTTTTTTGTGTGTGGCTTTATTTTATTTTATTTTGGGGGGAGAATTTTGAAAGTGCATTAGGTTTTCATTTGGTTGTTTTTTTGTTGTTTTAGAAAACTTAAAACAACATATATGTTGAGTAGGTGAAGGATAGTAGCTGGCATTTCTGCCTTCCCTTTCCTCCCCTAAAGTCCTGCCCTCTATCTTTAATTGCTACCTTCCAAATTCATGCTCTCTCAATCTTTTATTGAATATTATATATACATATGTATATATAATTAAAATGAATCCATAACATCAGGATTATAAACACTAATGTTTTAATCATATACACTGTTCAAAGTATTTTACCTTTTAAAAGTGTTAATCATTCAAAAATAGTTTTTGTAACACCAAACAAAAAATTTTATGATTACTTTTGTGTAGACATCATAACTGATTCTTCTCAGCTCATCATACAATATTTCTGAAAGTACAGAAATAATATTTCTATTAATTGTTTTATATAATTTATGTAATTATATAAAAGGCTTTTTAGATATAGTATTTAACTAAGATTAACAAGGCTAAATAAAACAGTATTTAGATTTATATTTAAATAGTTTTGATTTATTTTAAAGCATCTTTATGAAATTGGTTGTCTCATAGAAATAAACTAGACATTTAAGAATTAAGATATCATCTTGTCATAGTGGCAGATACCCTTAGTGCCAGTAATCAGTAGACAGAGATAGGCAGATCCCTGAAATTGAAGCTATCCTGGTCTACAAAGTTCTAGGACAGCCAGGGTTACAGAGACTAAGTTTGTCTCAAAACAACAACAACAACAAAAAGAATATTCAAAAGTAATAAATAAAACCAAAATAATGCTGTTGCCTTTAGGAAATCATTAACTCTCAGTAACTTAAAATTTTTCTCCTAAAACAATGGTAAAAGATTATATTTGTTAATTTTTAAGTTAACCATTTTTTCTGTGTTCATAAGTTTGTATTCAACACAGTAGTTTTATTTAATAGTAGCTTTATAATTTTTCAGTATTCTACTGACCATATAAATTATTTCAAATTTAATATTTGTAACACTGTATGTATGGAAGATTGTCAACATATAGTCCACATTTATTTTGTTTTTACAATATATATGTCTTAAAATTGTTAAAAATATGTAAGAAATTTATAAGTATAAATCTGAAAAGGGAAAGGTAAGACACATGTCTGCTAGCACGTCTTTTGTGTATATGCTATGGCTGTTATCTTGGTGTTTTGTGGGATGCTTAGCAGAGGCAGCAGCTGACTCTGACTATTTTACTGCTTTTGTACTGTTTTCCTCTTTTTGGTTGCCGTGTCCAACAACAACATGAGGGCTCTTACCTTTCTTATTTGTATCCTGATTTGTCCTGTTTAGTTCCTGTCTCTTGGAGGCCTGCTCGTTTCTGAAGGGAAACACAGAGGTGTGGTTCTTGAAGAGATGTGAAGTGAGAGGATTGGGGAGATGTGTAAAGAGGAGAAACTGGGAATAAGTTGCATTTTAATGAGCAAACACTCTTTTCTCAAATTAAAGAAGGGAAAAGAAAAGATGAGGAGAGGAGAAGAAAAGAAAGGAGGAGAAGAGAGATGAAAAGGAAAGATGTCTATAAGAATTCACCTTTTTCGATGGAAAAACCCTTAAAACCCTATGTTTTACATAGTACTTTGTTCATGAATGCAACCAGGCACATCAGATCAAATTAAGAATGACTGCTCCCAAAGATTCCTGAAAGCAAACTTCACTGCTACTATAAATTCTTAGAAACTACAAAGGAATATGGGACATTCTTCTTCTTATGCTAGTGATTCATTAATGTTGAACTATGTTGGGTGATAATGGGACTATCCATGCACATTAATGGAAAAATGTAGCCCTGGAGAGTTGAACAAATGTAAAGCAAGGAATGATGTTTCCCAAGAGGGAATGGATGACCTACTCAGTACATTAACTTTGTATTGTCTTTTCTCCCATGATTGCTTAAGAAAACCTATAAAAATGGTCATTAATATTTTAAGAACTGTTGGAAAGACGATTACTCTGCATATATAAAGGCAACAGCTAAAGACTTTATGTACAAGGATAATTTGATACTGCCTTATTTATAGCATACACTATCTTTGAATTTGACATGTGTTCACAAATTGTTATAAACCATTTCTAAGCAGACTTTGATTTCATAATTTACTTATGAGACTATATTAATGCCTTAATAAATTGTTATACCTTATTTTGTATTTTCCAAATACTATTTGGTGACTTCCCTAAATCTTTAGCTCTGCCATAAAAGATATTAGAATCATATTAATTCAAATATATTCTATGTCAGCAAACATAGATGAATTATTCACAAAAGAAAACAGTATGGCATTATCATTTTGTGTATGTATTTGTCTGTGGTGAGCATGCATATGTGCTGAAAGGCATAACAGTTATACATAAATATGTTGTGGTATAAGTATACATATACACATATGTCTTTGCACACTGTAGGCTGACATTTAGGTGTGTTCCTCCATCAATTTCTTTCTGTATGTTGAGAAAGAGTCACTCTATGAAACAAAGCTTGCATGTTTTGCTAGTCAGTCTTGTCAGTTTGATCTGGTATTTTCTTTATCTTCCTACTGATTACTGAATGTATTTGTAGGTCACCACAGCCACCCAGTTTTTTACATTGTCCCCATGTTTACCAGTCAAGTGTATCAAATTCTGACTTATCTACTTAGCCCTATCTCCTAAAGCTTCTGTAAAGCAATAGCTTCAACAATAATTAGCTTGTAACTGGCTACAGTTTGAAGAAATGAGTTTATTGTTGTATGCTGATGTGGCTATTACTACCTTAACATTCATAATCCTTTATAGGACTTTACAAGTTTTCATATAATATTCTTATCCACCTGAAAGCATGGGATCCAGTTTCCTTACATAAGCTGATAGATAAATCTTAAATGTTTGGAGTCCATTTGTAAAACTTTGACAAGTAGTGCTTAAAATAAACTATAGATTAAACAATCTTATGAAAAAAGAGAAACTTTGCATACCTAATTTACAAATGAGGAAACTGTAGCCCTTGAAACATTGATATAAGGGTATGTGGAATTGTAGTAGAAATGTAACATAAAGTTGTCCTCATAACATTTCTAGTTTTTTAATGTCTACGGTTCATTGGAGAGAAGAAGAAAGTTAGTAGTGGCAAAAGGAAATTTTCCTTAAAATAAATTTCTTATTGAACTTTGGGGAAATATATATTTATTTTGTAGTTGGAGTTAAAATATTGCCAGAAAGTTAATTGAAATATTGAGGACTAAATGATATAATGTCAGATGCATTATTATATGATTAAATATAATCTAAAATACTGTCAGAAATTTTGCTACTAATATCTTTGAGTTGTCTTCTTTTACAAATATGATGTACTTTGCTAATATTTCAGTTCATTGAAAGAAGTGATGTCTTAGCCAGTTATGGGCACCAGTCTTGCTGAGTTACCGTGAAATAGAGAAAGGAAAAAGCAAAAACTAGTAACCGTAACCAGTAAATGAACAACTGGGATCGGAGAGACGTTCTGTGGGAGTAAATGTCACCTAACATCTTTCTTGCTCTCTTCTACCATTACTTCGTCATCCTCCAAGCACTAAACACATTCTGAAAATAACCAAAATTATTGTCAGCCTATGTCTCTCAATTTTTAAATAACTTTCCTATGTGGATATAAATGCAATAAAATTTATTCATTCAATGGAATCTCTATTTTCTATGTCAAAATATGTATGCTCCTAAGAAAAAATTTCTCTCGTAATCTGTAAATATTTAATTATTATTTAATCTTACATCTTTATGCTTATTGCAATGTGTTCTTTACATTCATGGATAATATAATTAGATGTTACAAAAGAAAATATCTCAGTAAATGACAATATTGTAATTCCTGAAGGCAATTATTAATGCAGGAGAATTAGGACTATGAAAACAATAAGTAATAATAAGAATTTCCTAAAGAAATTTAATAGAACTAACGGCATTGTATCAGATAAAGTCTTACGTAAAATAATTTGCTTCTTCCCCTTTAGGCTATGTTAACTATTAAAAATTAAACTATAAATAGATGTTTATTAAGAAGATATTTGATATGTTAGTCATGCTCTATGTGTAGTTAATTTTCATTTACTTTAATTACTTTGAGCCCACAAACAAAGAAAATTAACCAAGAGATTTAACATAGAGAATGAAGACTTTGGACTAGCAAGGTCACATTTAACAGACATTTTTTTTTCTCAGGAATTTTTCCTAATGTGAACAATTACTCCGCTGTTTCTTTATTAATGGAGTGGGGGCATACCATACTGTATTTAGTTATTTAACCTACCAATTTGTGGGTAGCAATTGATCACAATTTTTTTCAACATTTGCTCTCTAATGCATAGATCATCACATGTTTATGGTAATACCAAGATTAACATCATCAATGACTATTAAACAGCTCCGGATGTGGACCAGTGGGAAACACCCTCATCATGAGTAAACCTTTGAAAACTGCTGTCAAGTATGACATCAGTATTATCTACAATTCCCAGACAATGAATCTAAGAGATTAGAAAAAATGTATTATGCAATAATAAGAACACTGCTATTATAAAGAGGGTCTGGAATAGAGACCTAAAGCATAAAAGTCTAATTTGTAACTCTTCCTCTAAATTCCTTAAACATAAACTTAATTACATAAATAAACACATACAGATGTTTTCATATATATTAACATTTTTTCTGAAAAGAATTCTTTGAGTGTGTTTGAGAATACATACATATATTTAGTGTAGATATATAGACTATATGTCTCTGTGTGTAATTATTTATGAAACGTCAGCTTTAAAAAGTTTTCAAATCTATATTTATCTAATGAATAAAGAGGGATATTTTCAGAATTAAGGGTATAAATAAGAGAAATAAGAAATAAGAAGAAAGGTGGGGAGAAGGGAAATATGGGGAGTAAAAGGAGGGGAAATGCTGTCCATATGTAACATACAAAAGAAGAACAAAATAATATTAGCATTATGTCTGCAATAAATGCAGTTTACTGATGTTTAATGATAATATGATTAAGAATGATGTAGGTGTGTCTTCTATCTATCTGATGATTTCATTGGATAATTAATAAAGAAACTGCCTGGCCCATCTGATAGACCGGCCCTTAGGTGGGTGGAGTATACAGAACAGGAAGAAGGAAGTGAGGTAGATGGCTCAGTCAGATGCCACGCCTCTCCTCAGGGAGAGAGATGCGATGAAGCCAGCCATCAGGTCAGACATGCTGAATCTTTCCTGGTAAGACACCACTTTGTGGTGTTACACAGATTATTCGATATGGGTTAGTCAAGATGTGAGTAAGAGGCTGAAAATAATGGGCTAGGCAGTGTTTAAAAGAATACAATTTGTGTGTTGTTATTTCGGGGCATAAACTAGCCAGGCAGCCAGGAGCCGGCCAGGATGAAAAGCAGGCCTGCCCGCACCTCATCACTACAGAATGGCACCCAACGTGGATAACTGAATCCACAGAAAGCTTGAGAAAGCTTGGGAAAGAATAGAGTAAAGCAAGGCTTCTTGGTAGCAGCAATTTCTCGAGACTGAACGTGTGTTTTTCGGTTTTCAGGCATAGCCAGAAAAAAAGCTATGCTGTTTAAAAATGCCGGCTTTCTGGGCTGTCCTGCCAGTGAAAACACTGACTCTTTGAGGCAGGAGGGCCGGCTACAGAGAGAGAACTTGAGTGTTGTCTGTGGACATACTTTTGCAGCTGGCTTGCTGGCAGGGACCATGAAACACCATAGAGTTGTGGCCATAAACATGGCTACAGCCGGTACCTCTGCCATGAGGCTGGAAAGCTAAGGAATGGGCTGGATCTAGCTGTCAAAGCCACAGCTTCAGTCTTACCGATATTGTTTGGTAAATTAAAGACTCATGTGGTCTCAAAAAGAGAGATATACAGTAAAAGAAAGATTCAAAGTCGAAGAAAACATCAAAATGGTTTACAATGTGTTGAAAATATATGCAGGCTAAAGGTGACAGTTCTTAAAATTAAAAAAAAGGAAGTAGTTTGTTGTGGTGGTACACACCTTTAATCCCAACACTTGGGAGACAGAGATTGACCTCTGTGACTTCAAGGTGTGGTAGCACACACCTTTAATCCGAATGCCTGGGAGGCAGAGACAGACAGATCTCTGTGAGTTCAAGGTGTTGTAACACACACCTTTAATCCCAACACTTGGGAAGCAGAGACAGTGGATCTCTGAGAGTTCAAGGACAGCCTGGTCTAAAGAGTTATTCCAGGCCAAAGATATATAGAGAACCCGTCTCAAAAAAAAAAAAAAAGTAAAAATAAAAGAAATAGAGGTTAAAGTAAAGTCGCATAAAGATGGAAAATACACAAAAAATCTTGATACTGTATGCTCTTATGCTCTCTTTGAATTGTTTGAATGCTGAGGAAGAAGCAACTAAAACATATTTGCTTATAAATGTTGCTGAACTAATCCAAGAAAGATATCTTGAAAATACCTTGACTTCAGAATTTGGATCTAAGGATATGATACTTTGGAAAAGAGATTCTTTTGTTTTTACAGAAAATGAGACCCTATGGATTGCATCTATCCCAGTATGGTATGATAGACCATGGCCTCCTGAAAGGTTGCTGTGAACAACTTCAGAAAATTACTTCACCCAACTGATGACTGAGATGAACCTGGCATACAGGTTACACCATGAAAGATCTGCTTAACAGCGTCCCCATTCAGCAGGAAGCAGTTTGGAGAGAAAAAAAAACTGCGCCCATATTCCCAACTATTGCTTATGAATGTTCTTTTACATTTAAAGGGGGATATGATATAGATATGAATAATTTGCATTGGTATAGATTTTGCTTTATTGATAGAGATTTAAGGTCAATTTTGTTATATGTATATGTATTTCTGATACTGATTAAGGTATGATTGTGTTGTTCATTTAAAAATGTAATGTGTAATTAAGAAATATAGGTTGTTAATGGATAATCATCGATAATAGTAAAGCTTATAGTCATGTAAGTTAGATTTTTCTAGATATATAGAGATATATTTAAGTTAAATAGGCATTCTTCATATCTTTTAAAGACTATAGAATATGGCATTTAAAATGTTTTAATAATAACTTAGGGCTTTTCATGACAATGAGACACATCTGCTCATGGCAGCACCAGCTACCTCAAGAGGAAGATGGGCATCGAAGAGGCTACTTATGTAGTTTGATAGCCATTTGGGCAAGAAACTGCTCTTGCCTGGACTATTGCATAAACTGGACACAGAGAACCCTCAGAGAGAGGACTGCTGAACTTGCCTATAGATGAGATGATCTTTTGGGGTTCCTGATTCAAGAAAAAGTCTGCGAGACATTCTGAAGGACACAGCAGATACTGACTGAACTGCCTTTGAAATTTTCTGCTTCATGGAAATGTCTGCTTGAAACTATGGGCCTGAAGAGCAAAGATGGATGCCCCAACCGTACAGAGGAACTTTGGGTGACTGTCCAGGCAGCAAAATGTCTCTGTGTCACAATTTCTAGAATTTTGTAAGTTGCTTACTTCTCATTTACTTAGGTAATAGTATATCCTTCTGCAGTCTTTGATGGAGTTGAAGAATAGATAGATAGTTATAGTTTTCCTTAGTTATGATAAAAGATAAAGTAGATATAAATATTGTAACTGTAATTCTTACTTGATAACTGTTTTGTTATATGTAATTTTACTATGTTAAAGTGAAAGCTTTTCTTTTTTGTTTAAACAGAAAAAGGGGAAATGATGTCTTCTATTTATCTGATGATTTCATTGGATAATTAGTAAAGAAACTGCCTCGCCCATCTGATAGACCGGCCCTTAGGTGGGTGGAGTATACAGAACAGGAAGAAGGAAGTGAGGTAGATGGCTCAGTCAGATGCCATGCCTCTCCTAAGTTAGTTAGACTGCCACGCCTCTCCTCAGGGAGAGAGATGTGATGAAGCCAGCCATCAGGTCAGACATGCTGAATCTTTCCTGGTAAGACACCACTTTGTGGTGTTACACAGATTATTCGATATGGGTTAGTCAAGATGTGAGTAAGAGGCTGAAAATAATGGGCTAGGCAGTGTTTAAAAGAATACAGTTTTCATGTAATTATTTGGGGGCATAGGGCAGCGGGAAGCCAGCCCACAGCTAATCACTACATAAGAAATCATCTGACACCATATGAAAACATACTTTAAAGATTAAATGACTGGGATGCCGAGACACAACTTCCTTTAATCACATAATGAGTTTTAGAGGTACAATTATCAGTGACTTAAGATTTGTATGTATAGGAAGTACTTTAACAATAGGTTTTCACACATGTGATTATTCTGTACTTTCATGACTTTACATAGAACCCTTTCTATGATTATAGAAACATGATGAATATGTTTAGTTATCTATAATGAAAATATGTTTTCCTTTGGAATATTAATCCTCATAATTATGTACAACAGCTTGATATGGTGAGTCTTAAGTTAATGCATCAATGAAACTGTTGAGGTGATCACAAATGTCAGAGGGATAAAAATACAAAACCATACATGAGCAAAACATGTTCTACTAGTAAGTGGATAACCATAGAAGACTTTCAAATCAATGACCAAGATAATACTCTAGGACATTCTGGGAGACAAAGAAAATTATTTTTGGTTATTTTAATATAAACAAAGCAGAAACTTTGATTTTAAATATGGATCCTAAAATAACATTCTCAAGATGCTAGCAAAAGTTCATTAAGTTTGTCACTTGTCCAAGGACCATAGTGGTGGATATTTTCAGATAGAAGGAATCTTGTAAAATTAAGAAGAGACAAAGAGTCATCTGAAGAGTTCAGAAGCCAGCTCTACCTTTATCACCATCACAGACTGAGACTTTGGAAAACTGAAAGTACATGCCTGTAGCCACCCACCGATGAAGAAAATATACAGGATCAGTACTTTGGAATGAAAACAGACCTTCAGATATAACTCTCATTTTATTTAAAAGCTTTTTAAAAAACTCTCCAATCAGTAGATAATTAGGCAAACAATATGACAATGTTTAGTAAATAATCTCAGCAAATATATAAATTATAATTAATGGAGTAAAATTTTCATGAGTAAAAATAAAGATGTGTAGTCTTTTTCTCTTTGGGGCATGATATACTAGCTAAAGGTCAGTTGGCAGACTAGCACAAAGATGTGCTTTTACTCCCCTCACTTACCTTTATGTTTTACATTTTCAGAGATGTTTCAGAACATGGTTTCCTGCAGTTCCTGTGTTACTCCATGACTAGCTACAGCTGATATCCATCAGCAGACAGACTCAATTACATAAAGTATAATATGAGTCATTGTAATTATTAGGAATGCTCCTCTTTTTGTCATTGTTGTTTGTCAAAAAATAGATTCCAATGTCTATGAATTGCTGTGATGCATAAACTTTTAATCAAATATTTTAATACTCTAAACACTCTTGAGTCCAACTTCTTAATTGTTTTTAATTAGGTACATCCCAGAACAGTCATTTTTTTTTATTTTTTATTGTTTTTTCATCTTCTAATACAAAGAAAGTATCACTTTGTGCCATTTTACAATGCAAAATTAATTATTCTGCCTTCATGAAAAATTGTTATTCTTGTTTTATCTTAGGTAATTAAATATATGAAGTGAAATGCAGATGCTATCGTTTGTGGTAGTTTTAATCACACACAAAATAGCATATTCCTTTAAAAATACACACCTTTTCATCATCAGGAAAAAATTCAAAAATTACTATTTTTCTGTACTTAAATTTTATTAATTTCACTGATGAAACAATAACCTGGAACAGTAATATGGAATTCTTGAGGAAATATAAGAATAATTTCTTAGAGTAAGCCATTTTATAAAGATACACTAAAAAATAACTATGTCAGAACAGAATCTCAAATGTTATATAAAAAACACATTAAATGTGCCAGTGTCTGTGAATCTCATATGGTACTAACAAAAATTTTTTAAACACTAAATCACAAATGGAATTGAGATGAATATTTTGATTTTACTTATGAGGACATTCAGATTAATTACTTACTGTGGTTTCATATTTACTACTAGGCATTTTTATTTCTAAAAGGTGTCTGAAGAAGATAGAGAAAAAATGAATTGAAATGAAAGTAAAGTCATATTAAGCTGTCTTTGATACTAAATAGGAGCACTTTCTTGTAATCAAAACTGGGTCAGTTTGATTGACTTAGCTCCACAAATGCATGGGTTTAAGATTTCTACCAGTAACATTTATAGACAGAGTGCTAAAAAAAATAACTGCATGCAAAATTAAAAGCGACAAGTGCACTGAAAATTATACCACACTTGGCAATAAGTAGGCTGACATATATATAAATATTAATCTAGTTTAAAAATCAAATGCCTAAATTTTAATGAATATGTTTATGCTAAAGTATATACTCTATGACAAATAGACAACACTGTGATAATCATAAAGTCCATGGACAGAAAAAATGAAAAATTTAAATAATGAACAAAGTACACTGCACTGGTAGTGTTAATAGTAGCTCATAACACCTTTTTTGTAGCCAATATTTGCCACCAACTCAGAGAGTAAATATTCCTCCTGGATAATATTTAAGTATATGAATAAATAAAAAATATGGTAAATAAATAGGAAAAAGGAGCTGGACGGTGTGGGATACACCTTTATTCCCAGTTCTTTGGAGGCAGAGGAAGGCAGATCTCTGATAGTGCAAGGCCAGCCTGGTTTACAAGAGCTAGTTCCAGGACAGACTACAAAGCTACAGAGAAACCCTGTCTCTAAAAACAAAACAAACAAAATAATATAGGAAAAATGTATAAAGCATGTGTATTGCTCTGAAGACAATATTCCATGATTTATATTTTTAGGATTTCAAGAATAATACAGACTTTCATAAAAAAAAAAAAAAAACTACTTTTGATTTGAAACTGTCACTGAGGGAGTTTGATAAAAGAGAGTGATAAAGTCATCAAAGCTTTAAAAAGAAGGGTTATACAAGTAATAGCGAAAGGTTACTAAAAAACTATCATTGTAGACATTCATACGCAGAGGTTAACACCATTATTTCGTATGCTTAAGCAGGTTAGTCAATGAAAATATTAAGAATGACTTAGATCAAGGGTTTTTCCAGAATATCATTAAAGAAGTTTAAAATGGGACATTAGTGAGTATATCTGAAGTATACACACCTGGTTAATTTTCTACTATAAAAATTCTAACATATGAAAAGTTAAAAATCATGGTTGTCTAAGGATTTTGAAACTTGGTGCTCATAAGAAAAAAAATCTTACTTTTATGTTCAGGGGTACACTCATCCATTGCTGGTGGGAATGCAAACTTGTGCAACCGCTTTGGAAAGCAGTGTGGAGGTTTCTCAGGAAATTTGGGATCCACCTACCCCAGGACCCAGCAATCCCACTCTTGGGAATTTACCCAAGAGATGCCCAATCATATTACAAAAGCATCTGTTCAACTATGTTTATAGCAGCATTATTTGTAATAGCCAGAGTATTCTGGACAATGCAAGGGGAATATTGATTCCAGCATTGAAAAGTTAGAGCAAACTCAGTTTCATGAAGTCCCGTTTATTGATTGTTGCTCTCAGTATCAGTGATACTGGTGTTATATTTAGGAAGTGGTCTCTTTTGCCAAGTTGTTCAAGACTACTTCCCACTTTCTCTTCTCTCAGGTTCAATGTTACTGGATTCATGTTGAGATCCTTAATCCGTTTGGACCTGAATTTTCTGCATGGCTATAGATATGGATCTATTTGCAATCTTCTACATGTTGACATCCAGTTATACAAGCACCATTTGTTGAAGATGCTTGCTTTTTTCCATTTTATCATTTTGGCTTCTTTGCCAAAAATCAAGTGTTAATAGGTGTGTGAATTGATGCCAGGGTCTTCAATTTGAGGGGTGGGTGTAGAACTGTGGATGAAATGTAAAATGAAATTAAAAAGTGAAAGGAAAAGTTCAGTCAAACTCATTTTTATAGCCCCAAACTATATATTTTGGTATCAATTAGCAATTTGTATTAAAGAAGAAATTGAAGATCTTAATTCTTGTTACAAATTAAAATGAGAAAAACAGATGATACTAAATTCATTCTCCAGAGGAATAGTGTGTTGGTTTTCAGGAAATGGTTCTATTTTTATATTCTGTTAGAAAATATGGTACCTGCCAAAAAGAAACCACTTTTTTATATTTTGTAATGGTATTCTGATTGTAGCTAAGCTTCTTATCTCTATTTCTATGTTAATTTATAGGTACTATATGTTTGTCATTGGTTGAGAGACTTACTGCTTTGGAAGATTATACAAACTTACCCTATGGTTGCCTAAATATAGTGTTAGATATCTCTGTTGGTTTCATAGCAACATAAGTGAAATATTTGACTAACAGATGAAGTGACTTGATCTTTAAAGGTTGACTATGCACCTGTCCTCTTGACCTAAAATTAGCTCAAAAGTTGCAAGCAATCATTTTGAAAAACAAATTGATACAGAGGAAACTACACATTTAAAGGAAAAGTAGGACTTATTACTGGATATTCCTTCTACTTCAAAAATCAGTGATTATAATATTACACAAAGAAGTCTCAACAAATACAAGAAAATAAGACAACGTCCAATATCCAATCTGACCACCAAAGATTAATGGCAAGAGAAAAAACAAAAAGTTTCCAAAATCATGAAACTGAAAAGCTCACTACTGAGTGCACTATGGTTCAAGGAAGATATTTAAAGAGACATTTAAAACATTTAATGAAAGTACAGACCACCCAAACATATATACGTTCCAACCACAGTTTCCTCTCCCTTTATTCCTCCAAGCTCCCCACAGCCTTGCTTCACCCAAGCTTCACTCCCTTCTGTGTCCTGTTCAGAAAGAGCTCCAAGAGCTGACAGCCAAATAGGCAAAACAAGATGCAATGTGACAAGGTAAAAGCCCTTGTATTGAGGCTGGACAAGGCAACCAAATACGAGGAAAATATTCCCTAGAACAGGCAAAAAAAAGTCCTGATCCCATTCTTAGGAGCCCCACAAAAACACCAAGCTAACACCCATTACATATACACAGAGGACCCGGTTCAGATTCATGCAAGCATAGTCCTCGTCACTCCCATCTTCATGAGCCCATGGGAACCCTGCTTACTTAATTTGGTGGGCCGTGTTCTGGTGTACACCAAACCCTCTGACTTTAGTCTTTCTTCCCTGTCTTCAACAGGGTTCTCTTATCTCTAAAGTAAGGGGCTGGATGAAGACTCCAATTTAGAATGACTTCTCTGAATAATGCCTGGCTGTGGGTCTCTGGTATCACTTCCATCTTCTGTCAAAGGAAGCCTCTTGGATGACAACAGAAAGAATCATTTTATTGCTGTTGTTGTTTCCTGGATATCTTTGGTTCTGCTGCAAATCTATGGACTATGCAGTATCCTTTTCCTGGACTTCCAGATAGTGTAGGTTATGAGTTCATCTCTCACAAAATAGGCCTAAAGTTAAGAGTCAAGATCATAAATAGCAGTAAGATTCTCCATTTAAAAATGGAGATTTATCATATGAGTAAATTTACATCACACATTTTAGCCTTATAGCTAGAAGAAATGAAATATCACACCATAAAAAAAGTAGATGACTAGAAATACTCAAACTGAGGATAAGGTCAGTAAAATATAAACAGGAGAAAATAATAGAGTCAATGAAACAAGAAGTTGGTTCATTGAGAAAACAGAAATATCAACAAACCCTTGGTCAAATTAAATGATAGACAGGTAGAGAGCTCAACAAAATTTGAGAAGAAAAGCAAGACACCAATAGACACCAAGGAAATACAGAGAACCATAAGGACTGTTTAAAAGCTTACCATCCAACAAATTGGAAAAGCTAAAAGAAGTAGATATTTTAGTCAATATATACCATTTGCCAGAGTTAAATAAAATAAGACAAGAAATTTAAACAGAAGGACAATCTCATTACTTCTCAAATTATTCCGCAATATGAAACAAGAAGGGATAATGCCTAATTTGTTTTATTTGGCAAAAGATACACTTACACATGTGTGTAGAGTCACACAAAGACTCTACAAAGCAAGAGGATTATAGACTAGTTTCCATTATTGGTCTGTAATTGTGTAATTACAAAATTTCATAATAAAATATTTGTAAAATAAATCCAGGAACACATTAAAAACATCATCTACCATGCTCAAGCAATCTTTATCTCAGAAATGCAAGATTCATTCAACATAAATCAATACGTGTAACATATTACATAAGAAGACATAAATGAAAGCAACATGATCATTTCATTTGATGCACAAAATGTGTTTGATGAAACCCAACACCTTTCTTGCTAAAAGTCCTAGAAAGATTGGGAAAGCAACAGACATATGTCATCATAAAAGAGACCCTCTATAGGAAGCCCATAGCCAATATCAACTGAAATGGAAAGTAATTAAGAGCATTTTCATTAAAACCAGGAACAAGATAAGGTTCTCCACTTGATACCTATTGAATATAGTACTTGAAGTCTCAGTTAAAGCAATAAGACAATTTTAGGAGATCATGAGGCTACAAATAGAAAAGGAAGAATTCAAACATCTTTATCTGCATAAGACATAATAATGTAGTTAAGGGACCCTAAATAGTCCACCAAGAAACTACTACAGCTTATAAACACTTTCTGCAAATTAGACAGATATAAAATTAACTTATAAAACTTAGTCTCCATTCTATATATAAATTAATATTCTTGAACTTTCGGGCATATGACTTTCTTAATAGAACTCAGCAAAGGTACTAAGCACAAATATTAATAAATGAGATCACATGAAGCTGAAAAACACTTCTGTCTGATAAAGTACACCGTCATTCAGGCAAAGCAGCAAACTTTAAACAATGTTAAAATATTTTTAACAATTAAATATAAAATAGAGAGCAACGTCTCTCTATTATTTAAAGAATTTTTTAAAAACTGACAAGAATACAATAATACAATTTAAAAATGGAGTGCAGTTATAAACAGAGAATAACCAAAAGAGAAAACTTGTAGAGGCAAAAAAGGCTTTGTGTGCACAGATAAGCACTGGAGAAGTCAGGAAATTTACCACTTAAATGGAATGAGGTACATGCATCTTTTCCTGGAATTCTAGTAATGGTGTAGTTTTACAAACTGGTGATTCTCTGCTGTATGACGACACAGACTTTTCCTATATTTTTCAGAAGTTTTATTTATACTTATAATAGAGACTTTTCTTCCAAATCTTGAGCATTGATTTTAGGCCATAAAACCCATCTTATGAGTGACGTCACTTGTGTTTAGGAACAGTCTTAGTGACTTCTCTATTATCTTAGGGCCAAATCATCCTGATTCTGAAAGTCAGAGCATTTATCTCAGTGTTTCGTACTAAACCATTATCTTGGACATTGTTTCTAAGTCGACCAAGAAACCATATTAAGAATGAATCCATATCAATCTTACTAAAAGCAATCTACGGATTCAATGCAATGCCTATCAAAATCCCAGCAAAATTTTTCACAAACCTCTAAAGAACGGTACTCAACTTTATGAGCAAGGAAGTCAGGACTGCCAGGGGTGCACCCACCCACCGAGATGGTGGGGCTGATCTAATCGGAGCTCACCAAAGCCAGCTGGACTGGGACTGAAAAGCACAGTATAAAACTGGACTCCCTGAACATGGCGGACAATGAGGGCTGCTGAGAAGCCAAGGACACTGGCACTGGATTTTGATCCTACTACATATACTGGCTTTGGGGTGGGGGGTAGCCCGTTTGGATGCTCACCTTCCTAAACCTGGATGGAGGGGAGAGGAACTTTTTTTTTTTTGCTGTGCTTATGTACAGATAAATTAAAATTATCTGAGCCATACTCTAGAAGTCCTGAGTGAGTGCCAAATACAGTAAGCTGGGCTGAGTCAAGTTTTCTTCTTATCTCCCTCTCATTGTTCTTCCTGCCTCCTGTAAAGTCTGTGGGAGAACCATGACAGAAACTCAAATGGCTGCGATGCACTTAAATAAATATTTAATATCCTTAGTTGTCAGGAAAATGCAAATCAAAACTACTTTGGGATTTCATTTTACACCCATCTGGATGGCCAAGATCAATAAAAAAAAAAATGACAGCTCATGCTGAGGAACATGTGGAGTAAGAGGAAAACTCATCCATTATGGGTGTAAGTGCAAACCTGTATATCTACCATGGAAATCAGTGTGGCAGTTCATCATGAAACTGAACATTGATTTACCAGAAGATAAACTTATACCACTCTTTGGCTTATACCCAAAGATTGCTTCCTCCTATCACAGGTCATCCGTGTTCATTGCTGTTTTTTTTTTTTTTTTTTTTTTTTTTTTTTTTTTTTTTTTTTTTTTTTTTTTTATAATAGCCAGAAACAACCTAGATATCTGTCAAGGGAAGAATGGATAAAGAAAATGTGGTATATTTACACAGTGAAAAAACTGAATCAATAAAAAAATGAAATCTTAAAATTTGCAGCAAAAAGAACAAAGCTAGAAAAAAAAATCCCAAGGGTGGTAACTCAGATTCAGAAAGACAAATATGGTATGTATCTACTTACATGTTAAGTCAATGATAAGAAGCTACATCCAAATAACCACAAAGATTATGAATAGAGTAAAACACTAGAGGATAAAATAGCTCTCCCAAGGTAGTTCAAATAAAATAGTTAGCAACGGACAGAAGGGCATGATTGGAATGAGAGGATCAAAATGGTTAGAGGAGAGAACTGAGGGGAAAAGGGTATATGGGGAGGGGAAAGGAAAATAGTCATTCAAGGGGACATATGGATGCTTAATGTAATAGGATCTATATAAAATATATACACAAATAAAAGTGATCTAAATAAAACAGCTAAATGAAGTGGGATATAAAGCCCCAACTGGAACTATACTGTCTTAAAGCTTTCTGAACCAGGAATGGGTTACATCTAATTAAGATTCTTGGGAAGTAAATTCCATGGGAACCACGAAAAAAACCCAGGCTATTGTCACGGCTATCAGTTGATCTGTATTCATGGATGCCAAGGCCCTATGCTGAAGGAAACACTTGAACAACTCATAACATGTGGAGCCGTAGTGCTAAGCCCTACCTTCAACCTCTATGGACGAGTGCTCACAATTCTGAAAAATTTTCTGTACTGTTGTGCCCAAGTGGAGACCCCCAGAGAGACTACCACCACAATCTAGTTGAGTCCAGAATGAAAAATCAAGGTTTATTTCTGCGTGCGAAATTCAAACCAGCTAGTTGGGAGCTAAGCCTCCACCCACGAAGCAGTGCAGTGGGGAGAACTCCTGTTTCTCGTTTGGGGTTGACATATATAGGCAAAAACCACAAGCCAGGTTTACTCAGGGTGAACGCAGTTGGTTTTTACTGAGTACAGGGTATGGAATACTTCTGCATACACTCTTCCTCCTTTAAGCTCCCAAGGTCCAAATGAGGAGCAGAAGGATGGAGAACATGAGCAAGGAAGTCAGGACCTAGAGGGGTGCGTCCACCCACTGAGACAGTGGGACAGATCTAATGGGAGATCGCCATGGCCAGTTGGAATGGGACTGATGGAGCATGTGATCAAACCGGACTCTCTGAATGTGGCTGATGGTGGAGGCTGACTGAGAAGCCAAGGACAATGGCGCTGGGCTTTGATTCTACTGCATGGATGGGCTTTCTATTTATTTATTTATTTATTAAAAATTTCTATCTCCTCTTTCTGTACCAGGGTGGAGCGGGGAGGACCTTGGACTTCCCATAAGGTAGGGAACCTTGACTGCTCTTTGGTCTGGAGAGTGAGGGAGAAGGGGAGTGGGGGAGGGGAGGGAAGTGGGAGGAGGGGAGGAGATAGAAATTTTTAATAAATAAATAAATAAATAGAAATACAAACGCCAGACATCAGAAAACAGAAAAGAAAATCTTTCAGTCAGTATACAGAATAACAAGTCAGACAGACAGTTCTCAAAAACAGAACTACAAATGACCAATAACTTTTGTTAATCATCAACATCCTTAGGCACTAGAGAAACAAAAATTAAAATTATTTTTAAAATTCAAAAAAAGGTGTTGTAAGCCATTCATGTAATTCTAGTGGCTTCTATATTGAAGTTCTATTAGCTTTGAATTACAAATGAATAAGTGAAGAGTTATGATTAATAATTAATACAATTTTTTTATTTTTGAATAGTTGATTATCATCATTTTGTAAAAGTAATTTCCAAAAATGTATTGTTTGCTATTGGGAAAAGACACCACAGCTCCTGCATATTTGAATACTATGTACAGTTCTTTAAAATAATCTATAAATACCTTTCACAGAAATTTTTATATGTAGAAAATATTGTATTTAAAATAAAAAAATAGAAAAACAATAACATTTCGAAACCTAGTAGAATTTAGGATTTTTGTGATTTAATATAAGGTTAAGAGACTGGCTGACCTTTAGCATGGGCGGAAGAGCAGTTAAAAGGATGATCTGGCTATTTCACAAGCTCCAGCTTAAAGTTAAGATTTTATCGATGGGTAGGCATAAAAGCTCTTTTCTGGTTAGGAGCTGCTTCATGGGCTATAACCAAGCAAAGTTCAATGTTTCTTAAACACAGACAATTACCTTATAAACACACAAACCACACACACAGACACACACACACACACAAACACTATACTGAAATAATTTAAAAATTTTTAAGGTTTTTAATGTGTGTGTGTGTGTATGTATGTATGTATGTATGTATGCAAAATCCCTGAGTTTTGCATATGCCAATAGCTTTTATTTAGAGTTCTTGTTATTAGTTCCTTGTATGATTAATATCCATGTTATCTAATTCAAATTCAACAGGAAATTTGTTCCTATTAATGATTGCTACCAAATACTACTACTACTAACGTATATTTTAAAATATTAACTCTCTTAAGGATTTGATGATAATAACTTATCAGTTTATTTGTGAATTATTCAGGTGATCATGTGTAATGACAATGAATGAGTTGTCACGTGTTTAGTAACCCCGCATCATTCCTCTAGTGAAATATCTGCCAATATTCACTAGGTATTCATTTGGAATGCTGGCTATTAGCTTTCTGTATATTTTAGAAACAGTTCTTTATCAAAAATATACTTTAAAAATATTTTCTGCTAGTTATGTGTTGGGAACAATTGGATTCCTGGCCTTCAACTGCTCTTCCCTGTCAAGAGCTTTCTAATCAAAGTTACTAAAAGCTGTGCCTTACCTAGAGGATCAGAGGATGGATTTTCACCTTTTGGCCATTAACTGTTGGGTATTTAAGCCTCCATGGTGCTTTTGTACCAGAAAAAAAGTTATTTATTAAGTTGAAAAGAAGGAAACTGAGGTGTGAGACAGAAACAAAGAACCAAGAGTTTTGTAACACACCCAGAGAACAAGTAACAACAACAGCAAAGATATAGAAATGTGTCCAAAATTAGTGTGAATATAAATTGTGCCATGAAAATACAAACTGTGGCTGAATGAACAAAGTAAAACACCCAAAACTAAAAAAAAAAAATGAAGAAACAAACAAAATGAATATCATAAAGGTAAATAAAAAGCAATCACGATTGAGCCTTTTGATGTTAAGTTTGGCATTTTTTGATGAATATTATTTACAAGGGCAGACAACTTCTAATGTAAAATTTCTTTAGTAGTTTTTCTTAGAGTTGCAGCTATTAATTTAAACAATATGCATATATATAGCCCCTATGACAACTGTTAAGTAAACATAATTATTATCCAGAATAAAATGAGCTTCAGTGACTCAAAATATAATCATGATTCAAATACCCCTACCTTAAGAACCAATCTACTTCTGTTTGTCTGTAGTTCTTGCATAAAAAATATTATGTTGATTTGTTTGAGACCATAATGCTAGTTTTCTGATGAGTTGAAAAAGTGTAATAATGAAATTAGGTCAAGAAAAAGGCGTTCTTCATTTTTTTGACCATAAATATATATTTTATATTATGTGATATATATTTATATCATTTATTACATTATATCATATCATATTTATGACCACACACATATATATATGACTATATATTTACTTCAATTGTTTCTACTAAATATATTATGTGATACATTCTTTATTTGTATTATATATTATATTTAGTCATATATTTAAATCACATACATTAATGGCATCATATAATATATCGTATTTTATATATATAACATCACACAGTATATATTATATGATATCATATGTATATAAAATGTCATAAATATGTTACTGACATTATCAATACCTTTTGTTTGCAACTTCTTTACTTTATGCTTCTCACATGAGAATCCACAAGGGTATTTTTCGACCAAAGTTTGTGTTTCTAACCAATTCGATGATTTAGATTAGTTAATTCAGCCTTGAGACTCAAGAGTCCATTTTGTGAACAAAAGTTCCATAAGCTGTTTTAACACACAATATACATCAAACAATCACCATGGTTCACTTTTAAATAATCTGAGGTTAATCTCTCCAAAGCAATTCCAAATTTGGGGAACTAATATCTCACTGCATTAGTTGGGGTTTCAATTAACATTCTTTTCTTTTAGGGATAATGCATTTGCCAATTAATAAACTTCAGTACGTTTTAAAATTCATAAATAACCCTGACCTAGGTAGTGTATAACTTTCTGTGCACTTGTTACTAGATAGTGCTAAATGGACAAATTCAATATTACAAATTACACTCTTTTCATGTTATTGGAAAGGATATGGGAAGGTGTCAAGGAATAAGAAAAGTCATGCTGAACATTTGAAAGAATATCGTCAACTGTAATTGGTAGATTTTAAATGTGTTTGGTATCTTTTTGCTTCCCTCAATTTCTCAACTATTTATTCACCTTAATTAAAGAAAAAGTCTGCATGACATCACTTAGATTTTTATGGAACACTCTGCCACTTTTGATTATTTTTGAGCTTTTAAATCAACATTGCTGAAAAACTCACTTAATGTAAAACCACCATGTGCCTGAAAAGTTGACAAAAGAAAAAAATCTCAGAACTGTGAAACCTTGAGGATACTGTCACAGAGTCTGCCTTGGAAACCAGACAAACAATGGTGATATTATAAAGAAGGTCACTTGGTGTGATTTTGGATTAAAACTTATCCCTGAGTATACAATTCTACCATGGATAGTGCAAGCAATTTATTGCTTTTTTTCAGTATTGGAAAAGAAAAAGTTCATGCTTTCGTTGATTGACCTTTACAAAGAAACATGTAGACTTATGAGTAATCAGAAAGCAATGCTTTTGTTACCTTCATAAGTAGAATTTACTCTTAGGCCTACTGAGTAGGTTTTCATTACATTTATTGTAATCTTAATGTTTAAGCAAATTGGTGACATGTTCTATTATCATAATAGAAAATATTTTTGATGCAGAAATTTCTAAACTTCAAGTACAGCAGAAAATAGATGTTTTAATTAAGTCATGATATTTTCCTCATTTTAAAAATATCATTGAATATAAAATTACTCTTCACAATTATTATTTTTAAATGTAACCCCTAGATCCATTCCACATTGGAGCACTGGACTGAGCTCCCAAGGTCCAAAGGAGGAGCAGAAGGAGAGAGAACATGAGCAAGGAAGTCAGGACCGCGAGAGGTACGGCCACCCCCTGTGATGGTGGGGCTGATCTAATGGTAACTCACCAAGGCCAGCTGGACTGGGACTGATGGAGTATGTTATCAAACCGGACTCTCTGAAAGTGGCTGACAAGGAGGGCTGACTGAGAAGCCAAGGAAAATGGCACTTGCTTTTGATCCTACTGCCTGCATTGGCTTTGTGGGAACCTAGTCTGTTTGGAAATCACCTTCCTGGATCTGGATGGAAGGGGGAGGACCTTGGACTTCCCACAGGGCAGGGAACCCTGACTGCTCTTTGGACTAGAGAGGGAGTGAAAATGGGGGGAGAGGAAGGGAAATGGGAGGAGGGGAGGAGGTGAAAATTTTTAATAATAATAAAAAAAGTAACCCCTCACCTGATACTTTATAGCTAAATCTTGTAATATAATATACATTTTAAAGATAGAGTAATAAGTTTAGGTGATAAAGAATCATTGTAACAGCCATGTTTTATAATGGAATATTTTCATAATTATATTACATTTTTCTATTTAGAGGTCCTTTATTATTTCTTTCCTCTTTTACCTTAATATATTAAAAATTTGGTGTATTTTGTTATATTACATATTTAAAAGGATGCTAATTTTGTAACATCCATCAATATTTCCTGACATTCAACTCACCTTTAAATTTATATAACAACTTAGAAAAGGCTTTATTATTGAATGTTCACCATATATTATTTCCTTTAGAAAAAGAGTTAAAAGTATTTATTCCTTGAAAGACACTTGCACTTGCAAATCAAACTTATAAATATGATCTCCTCATTTCATTGGAAGGGACAAAATTTAAGATGCAGGGGTTTAGCTATTCTTTGTCATAACAAAGGTGACATTAAAAATTATAAGGCTAGTCATTTATATTTATATGTATATACTGAATAATTCCAGGAAAATATTTTAAGGTTTTAAAGTCATGGCACTGGATTCATTTTTAATGTCCTCAGCAATATGGCACAGGGAACATTGCCAAAGAGGTGACTGAAAGTTTCAAAAAGCCAGAATAACAGGTCTGCCTTGAAACAGTTTTTTCCTAGATATATCCTGAAACCACTGAAACAATGTATAAACAAACAACAAATTAGACACAGCAAGTTGATATTTATATATTTATTCATATATAGATATGTAAATATATAGAGATATGTAAATATATATGTGTGTGTGTGTAAAATGAAAGAAAAAGTCCGATGAAATATTATACTTCTAGAGTTTAAGGTCAAATGACTATCTTTTCTTTGTCTATCCTCTTGATATACCTTTTAGCCTCCTTAGAAGATATCAAGGAAGCAATTACATGATGAAGCAAATGAGCTGATTTCTGTTGATATTGAATAAGTCAGTTCACATATTTTATTATGTTTCATTCTTTAAAACATGGTCATGTCTCCAATAAACCACATCATAGAAAGCTTTTATTTAAAGCTTTTCTTTGGTTTTTTCAATATAGAGTGGCTATGATGGCCAGGAATAGTTTTCATGAAATTGAATGTTTAAGACAAATAATTGTAATTTTAAAAATGTAGAATACTTATATTACTTTTGTTTTCTATTTGGTTGTTAGCTGTTTTCTCATAATCCCACTCCTATTGCAAAAATTTAATGTGCTTTTTATGATCCTTAGCTCCTTTGTCAAATGCAACTAATGAACTTTGCCAGTACAAGACATAAGAGACCTTCAAATTCCTGCTTGGTGGAAAAGTCTGCTGGATATTATGGACCTGTAGGCTGAAGACATATGCTCCATGTTACCGAAGAGCTTTGTATGACTGTTCAGGCAGGAAGGTGTCTCTGTCCATTCTAGAGTTATGGAAGTTGCTTACAATGGACTTCCTATTTAATTAGGTAATATTTTATCCTTTTGGAGTCTTTGATGAAGTTGAAGATAGTTATAATTATAAAAGATAGATTAGTTATAAATTTTACACTCACAGAGGTAGGTTAGAAGATAAAATATTTGTCTTAATTTCCTAATGTAAATAGAATAAATATTGTAACTATAATTCTTGCTTGATACCTTTTTCATTATATGTCATTTTACTGTATTAAATTTAAAACCTTCTTCTTTATTTGGAGTGAAAAGGGGACATGGTGTGGGAAGTCCTTCTGTATATGTGTTGCTTTTTTTGGTTAATGGATAAAGCTTCTTTGGCTTACACCTGGGCAGAATATAGTAAAATGGGAATTACAAACAGATAAAGAAAGAAAAGACAGAGTCAGGGAGATGCCATATAGCTACTGAAGGAGACAGACACCTGGTAACATTACTGGTAAATCATGAGCCTCATGTTAAAATATAAAATAATAGAAATGGGTTAATTTAAGATGTAAGAGCTAGCAAGCAACACACTTAAGCTACTGGTCAAACAGTATTACAATGAATATAATTTCTGTGTGATTGTTTTGTTTCTGGAATGCCAGGAATGAACAAGCAGCCTCTGTTTACAATGTTTTGTTTTATATGTTTTGTTTTACATTGTGTAATTATATTATATAATTTTAATTTATATCATCTTATATTTTATTTGTTCTTTTTCTTTTAGAAAAAATGAGTGAATAAATGAATGAGTAAATGAATATAAACCTAGCTAGTAGGATAATGTTTAGCAATTGAACTCTCACTTAAACCTATTTGAAGATACTCTTTTGTTGATGTCACTTACTATAAGAGATTCAATTATTTGGGGACATTCTTACAATTCCAATGCTGAGTATGTTTTCTAAGATACTCAAATTGCTTTTGGTCTATCTCAACACAAAACAAATACACACACACACACACACCCACACACATACACACACACACACACACACGTGCATCCTTGTTAACTGCATCATCCTATGTTCATGTATATGTAATTTCACGCTATATTTCAACACTTTGTTATAATCTCACAACAAACACTCCAGATATTTCTTTTTTGCTTCTCACATTTTATCTGGGTGTTGTGACCTTCACTACAGTGGATAAAATTAGAATGAGTCACCCAAAGATCTGTGGATTGGGTGAATCTGAATTGCAAATGGGGTCTACAGTTATTTATTTATTCCTCAATAGAGTAGAAACAGGACATGTTTCTCCTATGTAGAATCACACAGTTATTAGCAATCATCCTACTGATGAGTCCCTAAGAAAAATAGATAAGTCTTAAATGTTTTTAATCTCCTCTCTCTGGTACAATACAAGATATATAGTGAATGCTTATTACACATAAGTGGAGCAGTTGATAATCAGACACTCAACACACAGAGGACAGAGACAATTAAATCTCTAATCAGTCTAATGTACACATCAAAGACATTCAAATAAACATAGGTATTTTTTTAACATAACACACTATCTAAAAGGACTTTTTCACATCAGAATTTAATAGTTAATCCATTGAAAGCAATAGCAGCAATTTTTAAAATTTTTACTATATGTCCATATATCCTTGTTGCTCTTGATCCTCCTCTTGCATTCAAAGGAGATTTGCTGAGTAGGAAAAGTGGCAGAAAAGAAAATTACTTAAAAATAATATTCAATATTTCCTAAAAATTAACTCAGTGCAAAAGGGGAAACATGTATAGAATATTGTCATAATACTATATCTATTTTTAATATAGCAAGAAGTATTTTCTATAAAATATGCCTCATATATATGTATAGCATACATAATAAATTTTAAATAATATGTCTGTTCAAAATAGAGCAGTAGTCACTGACATATAGCATACAGAATCATATAACATGTGTAGCAATGTAATACTGTGAACACAAATGCATTTTGAATTTCTTTGTATTAAATATGTAGTACACATATACTTCTAATTACTAGATATTATAGTATAGTATATAGTTTAATATTATAGAGTATATCTAATACTATATGTGTGCACTATATACTTATATATTTAATACTAGATAGATAGATAGAGATAGATAGATAGATAGATAGATAGATAGATAGATAGATAGATAGATAGATACCAGAATCATTTTGTTAATATATTTTCCTGAAATGCATTCTTAGTTATCAGTAATACAGAATTTACCTTTTGGAAAATTATCAATAAATACATGCCAGCCATCATTAACCTAGGATTTTATAAATAATTAGAAACAAAGCAGCATAATTAGTAGAATGACTGATTCTGAACTTTGATAAACTATCCTATCCATTTCAAATTGAGTAATCTGGTTTTTTTTCTGTTCTAGACAATAAAAGCTTCCAACTTTTCTTGCGATATTTAACACTTTGGTGCAAATGAAATAAACTTTCTTGTAAGTTCTGAAATTTCCCATTCCTTGTTACTACCCAAGGAGAAGACATAAAATGAATTGTCATAAATGATGAAGACAATCTAATAGATACAAGTTTGTCCTAAATTCCATGTGTTTATTTCTTTTTTGTTTCTTTTCTTGTTTTTATATCCTAACCAAAGCTTCCCCTGTCCTCCATCTTCCCTGCTCCTCCGCATCCCCACCACCTTCTCCATTGTTTCTTTTCTTCTTTTCTTTCTTATTTTTTTTTCTCAAGAAAGGGTTCTCTGTAGCTTTGGAGCCTGTCCTGGAACTAGTTCTTATAGAGGAGTCTGGCCTTGAACTCACAGTGATCCGCTTTCCTCTGCATCCCAAGTGCTGGGATTAAAGGCGTGTGCCACCACTATTATTTTCTTCAGAGACAGGCATGCTTCTCTTGGATACCAGCCAGCCACGGTATATCGAGCTGCAGTGAGATCAGGCACCCTCTCCTTCACCAAGGCTGGATAAAGCAATGTGGCAAAATGAATGGGAACTCAAAACTGGCAACAGAATCAGATACAGCCCCTGCTCTCACTACTAGGAGTCCCACAGGAGTCCAAGTTGCACAATTGTTCCATATATACAGAGGGCCTTGGTCAGTCCCACTCAAGTACCCTTGCTGCAGTTCAATGTCTGTCAGCCTCTATGAGCCCAGGTTAATTGGTTCTGTGGTTTTTTCTCGTGGTGACCTTGATGCCACTGGATATGACAATCTTTCTTCCCCCTCTTCTGCAGGATTTTCTGAGCTTTGCCTAATGTTTGGCTGTGGGTTTCTGCATCTGTTTTAACCGCTTGTTAGGTGAAGCCTCTCTAATGATAGCTGGGCTAGGCACCAACGTACAAGTATAGCAGAATATCATTAGAAATTATTTCATTGACCTTTTTTTGGCATTCGTATGATTTTATCCTAGGTCTCTGGAGTATTCGGCATCTATGTCCCAGGTATTTATTTCTAAAATATAATCAACTCATGCAATTTTTGTTCCTTGTAAGCATTCAGTATTTCTCCTATCAGAATGAGATACAGATTGCTACAGAATTCATGTAAATCGAAGGTCATTGGTTTTATGAGTCTTTTATTAGTATTCATCACTTAAAATCTTTGTTTCCAACTAGTTTTGGTAATTAAATCCCTAAATATATTATAATCTTGCCTCTGGCATCCATAACAACGGTTTACTTTCTACATAGAATAAGTCTATACTCCTAGGTTTTACTTTCTTTTAAACAATTATCTTACAGCTATGGTGAGATGTGGTTTAGTGTCTCCTTTGTTAAACCCCATAACAACTAGTACCTGGCATAAATCACACATCAGCCACTGAACTTTTCCATCACTTCCTACTATTTTGGAATTTTTCTGTTATACTAAAAAGTTCCTCATGCATTTCTGAGTTTATATTAACTAGTAGATGATTTGGTCTTCAATTTCCAAAAGGTAAGATATGTTAATTTGTATAAACACATGCTAGGCAACCTCACACTATTATTCTGATGGGCTTTGCTGGGTAGGAACCTAGAGATGACTCTAGGCAGGCAACAAAACTACAAATGATCACCATAGTATAACTCTCATTATCACCCGATGCAGGCTTGCTAGAAAGAGACATGAAAAGATCTTCTGACTTACCTATATATTTTTCCAATTTTGGTATAGGAAGGATATGATTGTTGAGGAATCAGTTGATTCAAATTTAAACACACACACGCACACACACACACAGAGATATATTATGAGATAGCCGAAAAACTAAAGGCTAATTATTTTTCTCTCTTTTTATACAAATCATTTTGTTATTTGTGTTTGTATATATCTTTCTATGTGAATATGTGTGTTTGTGGGTGTATGTGCATGTGCATATTCAGAGGCCAGAGTTCAATATCAGATATCCTCTTTATTAAAGTTCTTATTTATTTTGAAGTACATCTTCAACAAACCTGGAGTTTACTGTGTCAGTTAAACAGGCCACTCAGCAAGCTCCAGTGCTCTATCCATTTCCACAGACCTCAGTGCTGAAATTGCAGACATGCCAAAGACCCAGCTTCTATACATATGGTAGAGTTATAAACTTGGGTCCTCATGGAGTCCTGTATAGTAAAAAGTAAATTGTTAACAATGAAATTTTGAACCGGAAGCAATCCAGTAATACTTATTATGATAGAATTAATCTACTTTCCCAACGAGGAAAATTTGTTATAGAAACAAAACTCTTATGTAAAGATACAAACTCAATTAGTTCCATCAAAAATCTCTTTTAATTGGACTCACTGCCTACTCATCTTATGTCAATAAACTTGTTAAATTTGATCCATGATCTATATCTAAATTCATTAGACTTCCTCTGTGTATATTTCTTCTGTAATGAGCCAAGTTCTAATAACATATATAGAGTTTGTCTATGAACTAATAAGTCTTACTTTTCAAGGATTTGTTTTTTAAATATATTAAGAAAAAAGCAAACCAATTTGTGTTTTTAATTAATTTATTTGTATTACATAAAATATTAGTTCTGTCTTTTATAAGTATTTCTGAAGAAAATGTATACATTTACATTATAGACACATCATTTCTTGAGAATTAAATACTACTGACTCTTTTCACCAACACATGAGAAAGAATAGGATCAATATGTAATAGGAAAAAGAACATATTTATTAAAATGTAAATGCAAATATATTGATTATTCTCCTATTTGTCAAAAAGATATTAAATTGTTTATTTATGTTCAGTGCCAGTTGACAAATATGATATATCATTGTACTAAATAATTTTGAGCAGTGGAACTTCAAATTCTCTATAACAATTCTTTTCTTCCTTTTGTGTACAGTATGAGTTATTTGGTCAGATAGCAAGCAACGGTCTCTAAAATTCTTGGCACTGTTCACATTATGTTTTTTTATGCTGTTGTTTGTTCATTTGTTTTGAGACATGCTCTTTTGGTAAATTGAAGCACCAAATAGACAAACCTAGCTGGACAATGAGTTCCAGGGTTTCACCTGTCTCTGCCTGCCCAGTGATGAGACTGTAAGCATGTGGCATTAAATCCAATGTTTTTCTCATTGTTCATGGAGTCAATCTTAGTCTTTGTATTTGCAAAGCATGTGCTTCACTAACTTAGCCATTTCTCCAATATCTGTTTTTTTTTTCATTTTTCTTAAGAGAGCTAAAGAAAGGACTTTTCATAGATGGTTGTTAAAAATTCCCATCTTGAATAGTTTTGTGCATCACAACATGAAAATTTGCTTATTTACTGGCACTTTCCTAATGAAATGGATGTAATTTTAGCAGTAAAATGATTGACTAGCATATGATTACAGTTCAAGACTCCCACTAAAGACAGAAACTGGCTATTGACAAATTGGTTGGAAGGAGATTGTAAGTATATTATAGGGAAAGCATTGAATGATTGTAAGAAATTCCAAATAAAAGTCATTATTAAAGCCACTACACTGGCCTACAGATTCTATTTGGTTGCCGATGATGAACTACCCTACAGACACTTGAGAAAAAATGTTTCCAAAATTTTCAGCTTAATAAGTTCTATAACAGATTTCATGTTACACAGGAGCATTTTGAATATGACTACTCATAATTTTATGATTCATACTTTGGGTTCTGTTGACCTTATACCAGAGATTGCCCAAATGGTTGCTGCAAAAGTATCCAAGTAATGCGTACAGGTCAGATGGAACTCTTCAGTATTTCTGATGTAATAGGTTCTTGGACTCACAAAGGAGCAATAGAGACGACTGGCATTTGTGGACCTTCTATTTTTGGTAATATTGGTGGATGAAAATTAAGTTTTTGCTTTCATCACTTATTTTAGCATCTAAAAGTTGTGCATCACAATGAGTCATCAAATAAGCTCCTCAGCAGGTCTGATGATTGAGGTTGTCTTAGTTAGAACTAAGACATGACTGTGTCCTGCCTTCATATCTAGTATAGCCTACACTGGTTCCCCAGTAGATTCTAACTTTCTAAGACCTAGGTAAAACTCAACATTTCTCTTGTATTTTTTCCATATTATAAGCCTTGAAAGCCATAAAGTAAATCAATATAAGGAGTAAAAGAAAAAAACTGTAAATGGTAATAACATGAATGCCTCTTGGCAATTACAAACAGATAAAGTCTGGGAAATTTTGATATTTTTGACAGATGATTTCTCCTGTGCCCAGCCAAAGTACAATTATTCTTTTAACAGTATAATGCTTGCCTCATGTGTATGTGTGTACAGTGTACATGCCTGGTGCCTTCTGAGGTTTGAAGAAGGCTATGACTCCCTGAAAATGCATGCAGTTAGAGATGGTTGGCAGCAATCATGTGAATGCTGGTAACTGAATTCTAGTACTCTGCACGAGAAGCAGGGATTCTCAATCTCCCAGTCATCTCTTTGTTCCCTATCACAGTATATTTTGCCACAAAGAATTGAGTTGTTCCTTTGTCCAGTTACCTCTTTGCCTCCACACTTAATGGCCTTTTGTAATTGTCAAAAGATTTGCATTTTTCTCAATGTAATATTAGTGATAATTTTATAAAAACCATTATAGCAACAGAAATAACCTAGTTTTTGAATGCTTATATACTTTGCATCAAACCTTTAGCTATCTAATTTATGTTTGTAGGCATGACTATTACAATATGCAATTATGAATGAGTGTTACACAAAATGATTACTGCAAAAATTTCTGATGACTTTTTTCTAACTGTAAAATAAGCAAATGTGAACTGATAAAGACAAGCAAACATACAGTCTTTCTCTGAGCTTCTCTGACGACATCTCATCCATCATATATATCACGGTCTGCTGAAGAAATTCTAGTCATTCCGCTCCTTGCAAGGAAATACATATTGCTCTCTGTTTTATACTAACTACATGCTTTCATGCACGAAAACTTTTCTTCCCCTGTTTCTCACCATGAGACATGACCTTCTGGCATTCTGTAAATTATGCCATATGAATTAAGATTAGATGTTTACATGTTTACATAGGCCAAATCAGATAGATTCTTGTTTTTGTGAACTAGCATTTATTAAAGCACAGCCAAACTTAAATAGCTTTTTTATCATCTATTGATTTTTTGTGCATGATACAGTTAATTGCACACTAGAGTAATTGCAGTATAAATATAGAATATACAAAACTGAGATATGTCAGGCCCATTAAAGATATACAAGTTCATCCTTCATCCTATCTATCTATCTATCTATCTATCTATCTATCTATCTATCTATCTATCATCTATCTATCTATCTATCTATCTATCTATCATCTGTCATCTATCTGTCTGCCTTTGTTAGGACTTTTATTGCTGTGAAGAGATGCCATGATCACAGCAACTCTTATAGAGAAAAAGTTTTATTGGGGTGAATTACAGATTCAGAGGTTAGTCTACTGTAATTATGGTAGGCTCTGTTTGCATACAGGTGTATATGTTATCGGAGAAGAAACTGAGAGTTCTATATCTTGGTCTGCAGGCAAAAGGAAATGAATTGTCACACTGCACATGACTTAAGCATAGGAGACTTCAAAGCCCACCCCCACAGGGACACAATTTCCCTAGCAAGGCCTTACCTGTTCCAACATGGCAATCCCTTCTGAAAGTACCACCCCCTTTGGATGACATTTTATTTCAAACAACCACATTCCACTCACTGTCCCCCAAAGGCTTGTAGCCATATCATAATGCAAAAATACATTCAGTACAACTTCAAAAGTCCCCATATTAAAGGACAGTATCAAACTTATCAAACATCTAATATTCAAAATTTCTTCTGTGATTCATGCAATCTCTTAACTTTAATCTTCTTTTAAAAAAATAAGTCAGATCATATACTTCCAAAATATAATGGCCCATATTAAATATTACTTTTCCAAAACACAGGGAGGAGAGCATAATGAGAAAATATTGAACTAAGCAAGAATGAAAGCCAGCTGGACGTACAACAGCATCTATATCTCCACATCTGTTGTTAAATTGGTCTTCAGAGGTCCAAGTCTTCTCAGTTTTGTTGACTACAACATACTTCTTTCTCTTGTGCGGTTTCCACTCTTTGTTAGCAACTCTCCTTTGTAGGTATCCAAAAGCACTACCATCTCCAACATTCGGGGTCTCTAAGGCAATCTATGCTTTACCTTCACAGCTTCACATAATGGCCTTTCTAATACTCCATTCAGGGATAACCCTTTAATATGCCTGGCCTCGGTAGCTTTCCTTTATCATGGAGGAAGATTCCATAACTCCTTTCTTCTGTCTTTGACTCTAATGCCAGAACCATGTGGCCAAACCTGCCCAGTTCTGCTGCAGGGGCTATAACATGGCTCACTTCTTCAATGAAATCTTCACGCAATTTCTATTTTTGATGGTTATTTTCATTGTCTGAGCTTGGCTTGTCTGGAACTTGTCTTAAATGCATGGGCACACACTTTTTTAAAAAGAAACACTACTGAAGCTTAAATCACATATTGAACCCCACATACTAAGAGACTTCCATACCCAATTTTCACCAATGAACAGATCATTCAGACAGAAACAGAGAAATAATGTAACTAATAGACAGTATATCTCAAATGTATCCAATAGATATCTACAAGACATTTTACCCAAACACAAAAGAATATAACTTCTTGGCAGCAGCTCATGGAACCTTCTCTAAAATTGACCACCTACTCAGTCACAAAGCAAGTCTCAACAGATACACAAAAACTGAAATAAGCACCTGTAAACCTATAAGAAGATTAGAGATTAAAACTGAATTTCAAGAACAGAAACAAAAAAAAGCTTACAAATTCATGGAAACTGAACAACTTTCTACTAAATTATTACTGGGTCAAGAAAGAAATTAAGACTTTCTGGAATTCACTAAATTCCCACATACAGAAATTAGAGAATTCTCATATTAGGAACCTAACATCATACATGAATACTCTAGAGCAAAAAGAATCAGCACACCCAAGTGAAATAAACAGCAGGAAATAATGAAAATCGGGCCTGAACCAGTAAATTATAAACAAAGAGAACAATACAATGAATTAATAAAACAAAGATTTGGTTCTTTGACAAAATCAACAGTATAGATAAACCTTTATCCAAATTAACTAAAGTTTCTGTGTGATTATTTCATTTCTGGGTTCCCGGAACAAACAAGCAGCCTCCTACAACAACTATGGACACCTGATTTTCAACAAAAAAGTCAAAATCATACAATGGAATAGAGAAAGTATCTTCAACAACTCGCACTGCCATAACTGGATGTCTGCATGTACAGAAATGTAAATAGATCAATAGCTATCACCCTGCACAAAACTTAAATTCAAGTGGATTAAAGCTCTCAACTTACGTTCAGATACACTAAACATGACAGAAAAGAAAATAAGAAATAGTCTTGAACACATTGGCACAGGAATTAACATCCCCAAACCAATAGCACACAAATACCAACAGCACAGACACAAAATTCAAAAATTAATCAATGGGACATTTTGGAACTCAATCATTTTTGTAAGAAAAAGGACACTGTCAATAAGACAAAACAGCAACCTACAGAATGAGAAAAGATCTTCACCATCCAAACATCTGACAGAGGACTGATTTCTAAAATATTTTAAAAGTTCCCAAAAGTATGCATCAAATTCCCAAAGAATCCATTTGAGAATGGGGTACAGAACAGGACTAAACAGAGAATTCTTAATAGAAGAATACCAAATGGCTGAAAAATACTTGAAGAAATGCTCAACATCCTCAGCCATCAGGGAAATGTAATTCAAATTAACTCTTAGATTCCACCTTTTACCTATGAGAATGGCTAAGAACAGAACCACAAGTGAGAAAACATGCTGAAGATGATGCGGAGTAAAAGAAACAATTTTCCATTGCTGGAGGACAATTGCTCAACTATGTTCATAGTAGCTTTATTTATAATAACCAGACCTGGAAAACCCTATATATCCCTCAATCAAAGAATGTGTAAAGAAAATGTGTTAAACTGCAACATCATGAAATTTAAAGAAAATTTGATGGCACTAGAAAAAAATTATCCCCAGACAGGTAACCCAGACCCAGAAAGACAAGCATGGTAAGTGTTCAATATAAATGAATATTTGCTGTAAGTTAAAAAATAAATTAGAAACAAAGAGAACAATACAATGAATTAATAAAACAAAGATTTGGTTCTTTGACAAAATCCAGAGTATAGATAAACCTTTATCCAGATTAACTATAAGGCAGAGAGAGAATATTCAAATTAATAAAATCAGAAACCAAATCATGCTACAATCCACAGTCCCAGAAAGGTTAGTTAACAAGGAGGGCACAAGGGGGGAAGATTCAGATCTCCCTTGGAAGGGGGAATAGAAGTGGTTTGATAGATGAACTGGGGGCATGTAACAAATGTGAACATGCATCATCACATGGAGGTGGCGTGAGAGGAGGGGTACCAAGAGAGCTGAATGGAATAGGGGTTTCTCAGCAGTAGAAACCGTACCTAAGATAATTGTAAAATATAAAAATTTAAGTTTAATTTATGGCAAGGTTTGAAATCTTTTCATTTTATAAAATCTATTTATATTTTGAACAGAAAATGTATAATTTTTCATTCATATGTATTTAGATGCTAAATTTTATTTCCCTCCAACAAGTATAAAAATTTTATATATCAGAATAAAAATAGACATTGTGTCAGGCCATTTTAAAAATATGTTTTAATGGCTTCAATTTGAAAGTATTCTATCATTTAGTAATTCTGTGATTGTTGGTGACATGTAGTTACATGAAATTCAAGTTGTCCAAGCAAAGATATAATACATGTGTCAAATTACCTTTATTAAATTGTGTTTTTGCCCCACAATTGACAATGATTAGTATTGAAAATTGCATTCATTAGTCATTTACTAAAATTATATTTTACTCTATTTTGCATTTATGTTAAAAATGAGTGAACTTGAAGAATACTTAAGGCTTTATTTATACAATCTTATACATTCATTTCCTGAAATTATGAGTGGAACCAAATGTTTTAGTTCAAAACTCATTAGAAATTTTCCAAAACAGCTACTTCTCAAATGCTAACACTTCCTTTTCTTTATCCGAGGTGTAAATAGCACTCCAATGCCTTTGTAAGTCTTATTTCAGTAAGCATTAGAAACTGTTGACTTAAGAAAAGTAGATACCAGTTTTCATTTGAAAACCATCCAACCTGACACACGAGATATCATTGCAAACAACTAGAGGAACGAATTAAAGAAAGACCTTTGAAGTCTAGATTTTTCTTCACATATAAGATATTATAGTCATTAATTCACGCCTTTGGTCAATAAGTATCTTAAATATAAATTTCTTCATGCTTATTGGATAGTCTTCAATACAAAGGTGATCAATATTTGGTCTTCCTTTAAAAAAAAACTTCAACATTTGAACAGACAGAGAGAGAATCATCTTGGAAGCTGTGTTTTTCTTTGGAAGATATGTTGCAGTGTCTCCACAGACTTGTTCTGTCTACAGAGGCAAATATTTGAAATTTAGTATATTTAATGATTTTTCTTTATACACATATATGAAGAATAACTCAATACATTTTAAAAGTTCCCAGTGGTGTCATTACTCCCTAAAATGTTCTAAAAGACAACTTCTAACTTTTTATTTATTTATTTTTTTATTAAAAATTTCCATCTCCTCCCCTCCTCCTCCCCCTTCCCTCCCCTCCCTTCCACCCATACCCCCACTCCGCCCCTCTCCAAGCCAAAGAGCCATCAGGGTTCCCTTCACTATGTTAAGTCCAAGGTCCTCCCAGCTCCCCCTAAGTCCAGGAAGGTGAGCAACCAAACTGACAAGGCTCACAGTGAGCCCGTCCATGCTGTAGAGTTCATGCTCATCGCCATTGTCCTTGGTTTCTCAGTCCTCCTCCACCGTCAGCCACATTCAGAGAGTCCGGTTTGGTCCCCTGTTCCATCAGTCCCATTCCAACTGGACTTGGTGGTCTCCCTTTAGATCTGTCCCACCGTCTCAATGGGTACACGCACTCCTCACGGTCCTGACTTCCTTGCTCATGATCTCCTTCCTTTTGCTCCTCATCAGGACCTTGGGAGCTCAATCCGGTGCTTCTATGTGGGGCTTTGTCATTTTCTCCATCCAAAGCCAGGTGAAGGTTCTACGGTGACGTTTTAAATTAAAATCTGCATTGCTTATTTAGAGTCAGGCTCTCATACTATAGCCCTGACTCTCTAGGAAACACACAGTTACTAGTCTACCTTTACCTCTTTGTTGCTAATATCGAGGTGTGAGTATTCAGTACTTGGCAGAATCTTTTATTTAATGGGGTTGTTGACACAAAGTTCCACAATAAGTAGCCCAGGCTGGCCTCAGTTAAGCGTGTTTTGTTTGGTTTTGTTTTATTTGGCTCAATCCCTGACTCTGCAATTATAAACTACATCTTCATTTTTCACTGGAGAATTTCTGTATGAATACTGTGGTTTTTTAGCTTGTAGTTTTCGATAGAATCTGAAGAGTGGGAATGGGTGTAACTCTGAATGCTTTGCTACTAATGGGACCTATTTGCTTCTAATGGGTTGCTCTGTCCAGGCCTGATACAATGGTATATGGCAAGTTTTATTGCATATTGTTACACCAAGTTTTGTTAATATTACTTGAAGAATCACTCTTTTCTTGAGGAAAACAAAGTAGAAATGAATCTGCGGACGGGGAAATGAGGGGCACTGAAACGAGGTGCGGTGTGGGGAGGATGAGGAGGAGTGGTGGAGGAGGAAGAAAGAAGAGATTGTGTTTGGAATGTAGGAATGTATTGTATGAGCTATGAGCGTAGGCCTAGGGGACTTTTTTTTTTTTTTTTTTTTTGGTTTTTCGAGACAGAGTTTCTCTGTGGCTTTGGAGCCTGTCCTGGAACTAGCTGGACTTTTGTTTTTATAGTTCTATTATATTTGGAAAAAAATTTAGCCAATACTATGGATTTTTTTTTGCTTTCACACCATTTCTTCTTTTTGGACTCTAATTACACAGTTATTTTCCCACATTATATTACTCTACAATGACACTAATTCTCGGCTCACTAATTCTATTTCTTTTTATTCTATACTTTCCTTTCAGTAAATTTTACTTCCGTGGTCAAATTATATGATCTTCCTTAGACAGCACCTAACTGATCCAGTACATTTTATCACATGAATATGCTTCTATATCTGGACATGTCATAGCAGTACTTTTAATATTTTATTTCTTTTTTCATCATGGAAAAACACATTAATTACGTGTTTTTTCTTTCAAAAACAATTCGATCAAAGCCTTAAAAAGAAACCATTCTCAAAGAATATTGAGCATTAATATTTTCCTCTCATAGTCCATGATTATTTGAGTTATTGTTATCCTCTCATGTAAATATTGATATTTTTGAATCATGCAATCATCTGAATTACTGTATTAGCAATGTAATATATTTATTTAATATCATTGACCAACTTGACATCATATTTTATTAGGTTATAAAATATTTTAAGTAATTTATATTAAAAATCAGATAAAAGAAGTTCCACTTTCACCATATCCCCATTAAAAATCTTTTACTGACAACCTATCCACCATATGAATCTTATTAATTTCATTTGAATTACATATCTTGAGGGCAAAGCTTTTTTGTCATTATTCTTGACATTCTATTTAAGATTTCTTCATTTTGGGTTGTGGGCCAAGCATTTATTAAAAAAAAAAAAGATTTCTTCATTTTTTTTCAGTTTTTTCTTTTAACATTTTAATAATTGCACAAGAGCATGCCTAAGCATGAATTTATTAAGCCAACTGATACACACAGCATCTACGTCTAATCTTGAAACTTCTATTCCATTCTTCCAAAAGTATCAACAACAGTATTCTGTTATAAAGATTTTCATGGATCATTCTGTGGGGAAAGCTGTTTGGGTTTCAGTGTGTGAATACACCATATCCTTGTCTTATTTCCCTGTATATCTATATGTTATGAATGTCATGTCAATTGATAGAGTGTGTGTCTACTATTAATCTATGCATACATTGCTTATACAAGAGTTTATCTCTTTTCAGTTGTCTCTTTTTCACTAAAAAGCATGAATTGACATTTCCGGATAACTAAGACTACACTTTCTGCTCATCTGTATCATTTTCCAGGTACATTAAACTCATATTATATAGTTCATTGATAATTTTTATTTGCAATAATAACAAACCTTTTCTAAAACTTTTATGAACATGGTTTTCCAGGCAGAGTTTCTCACTAAATCGGAAACTTTTTTTCCATCTACACTAGCTATCTATTGAAAATGCAGGATCATTTTTTTTCCTTTAATATGTGCATTAACATACCTGGGTTTTTGTGCATCAAGTTTTTCAACTCATTATCAATTTCCCTGAATATTAAATCACATGTTTGTGGCTATCTATTCTTTGGAATAAAATAAACATAGTTTTGATTACTGTTCTGCATTTACAATTCATTTGTAACCAAACAATCAAACATTTACTGGGACTTCACTTCCATTTATTCTTGGGAAATACCAGAAAGAAATTATCTCTTGTACTTTGAAGGATTACAAAACTTTCTTTATATTTTGTTCTAAATTACCTAATAAATTATATTTAAATAAAAGCAACCAGCTAAATAATTTTGGGCATAGTGTAATTACATCTTAAATGTTCAATATTTCTAAAGGATTAATATAGAATGGATTCAATACAGTGTTTATTGTCATCTATCTTTCCTATGTTAATGCCAGTGTTCCTTTTGTCAAGACATTTTCTTAACTCTTTCAACACAATTTCAGATGAGATCCATATACTTTTTGACAAACTATTATTTTAACCTTATTTAGTTTATTCGTAAGATATTCTATAGAATATGTGGTTGTAAGAATTTGAAGAAACATTTTAAGAAACATTTGAAGTATTGCTTTAATATTAATAGCAATCTGATGTAATCAGAAAAGGAACTGATTGCATTGTATGTTATCCAACTTATGACCATCTGACTAAAGAACAACATTACAATCATAAACTGCTTTTGAACCTACAAGAGAAAATAAATAACATACTTCCTGGAAATGGAAATACCATGATTATGAGGATAGTTTTCCTTGTATGAGGTTTCTTCATTGCACTCCAAATATGCTGACCCTTGTGATTTTTCCTAACACAGGAAAATCAGCTGCATAATTTGGGGAATTCCTTTGCACTCTTCCCTAGAAATAAAAAAGAAGAAAATAAAAACTTAAAAATCACAGATTTTTAGACGACAGTGTTAAGCATAAAAGCTTTATGGTCATTGGATGATGGAGGAGAGTTATCTGTCTATGTTACTTTCAGTGGTTAATTAATAAAGAAAACTGCCTTGGCCCTTTAAGAGAACAGAAAATTAGGTAGGCGGAGTAGACAGAACAGAATTCTGGGAAAGAGAGGGGAGACGCTTCAGGCAGTCGCCATATGCAGTCTCCATGATTCTCCTCTCTGAGATGGACGCAGGTTAAGATCTCTCCTGGTAAGCCACACCTCGTGGTGCTACACGGATTACTAAATATGGGTTAAAGGAAGATGTGAGAGTTAACCAATAAGAGGCTGAAACTATGGGCCAGGCAGTGTTTAAAAGAATACAGTTTCCGTGTAATTATTTCGGGAGTAAAGCTAGCCGGCGGCCGGGTGGCGGGAAGCAGCCCCACCACTTCCTTCTACAATTGAAGCATGAACTAAATACTGTTGAACTCCAATAACATGAAACATTTTATCAGAAATCATCAGGGATTAAAAACAAATCCATGTATTATTTATATTAAATCTATATGCTAGATTTTTGGAGAGATGGCTTAGAGATTAAAATAACTTGTTTTACAAGAGGACTTGGGGTCAGTTCCAGTACCTATGTTGGGCATCTTACAACAGCACATAACATTAGCTCTACAGAATTCTGTGTTCTCCTGTAACCTCTAAAGACACTACACACCCATGGTGCATATATATGATACAAACAATAATGCACATAAACAAGCAATAAACACCCACACTTGAATGCAGAAAGAGGGGGACAGACAGACAAAGAAAAAGACAGAGGAAGGAAAAGAGAGGAGATAGGGAGGTAAGAAAGAAGATACAGATATGAAAAATAGAAAGACAGACAGACAGATAGATCATAGATAGACAACAGAACAATTACAAAAGAGATAAATGGAAATAACGCAACACACACACACACACGTGCTACTAAAAGGGATATTGAACACAAAGAAGGTATTTCACAGTTCAATGGTATGTACAAAACTTTAACAATGAAATATGAGATACAGCTTCACATTTCTGAGATGCATATATCATGCCACATTAACAAGTAAAGGGAATAATTGTATACATTTTGCTGATTTTCTTGTCCCCAGTGTTATATAGATAGCATCAGAAATATTGGGAAAAAATGAGCAGTGTTAGGCTTTCCAAAAAAGATGCAGAATTGTGAGGGATACCCTTGATTGTTCAAATGAAGTGAAGCTGATTAATTTCTTTCTGGTTTCTATTGAGTGGAGTATTGATAATTTTTGGGAGAACCTTTAGAAAATTAAGATACCCTTGAAGTAATTTTATTGTCCTAAATAAAAGCTGAGTTAGAAAGCTCAATGAAGACAGTAAAAATATTTAAACAAACAGAAGTATTTTCATTAGGAAATGCAGGGAATTTTAAAAATAGAAATTGAAAATTGGATATCAATAAAAACAATGATTAAGTAAATATATATAGGAATATCCGACACACAGTTTTATATGTATTTGAATATCTGCTCATTAGAATGTCTAAAATAGCTGAAGAAAAGACCACTGGCATTCAGTGATTCCTGCAACTTTCTTCTGTGTTAGAGCATCGTAGTTTTTGGTGATCTACCAAAACTTTTTCAAAATTGTACAAGCACCCGACTCCTTCCATAAAATGCAAACCTGTCTAAAATGTTCTTACTTAATCCAGTTTCAGTTTAAAAAAAATCTGACTAGTTTGTCAAAAAATTATAATTTAGGAATGGCAGAGACATAGAATCTTATATGGAATAACCAATGGAATGCATATATCAATATTTTAACACTAAGGACAAAGAACATCAGTATTTTTTTTAATTAAGGATCTTGTTATGTATTTTTTATGTATTAATTAATTACACAATTAATAAATTACGTTAATTTCTTTCCACCTAATAAAGCTATGTCCTTCTTTAGTTTAATTGGTGAAAGTTTTCCTGTAATATATTGCTTATTTGTTATTTATTACATAATCAAGTAGTAAACCTAAGTATTTCAAACAACAGAAACTAAATTTCTCAGTTTTGGCACATAATTGCAACATTAAGGTATCAGGGGTGGTCATTTCTAATTAGGGTTAGTGGGTTTTGGGTTCTCGTCCAGGCCTGTCTCCTTAGCTTCGAAATGACTTACTTCTCCCATGTCTTCACATCATATCTTCCCTGTTGCCCTCTGCAAAAATGGTAATTTTTCTTATGTGATCACTTGAGTTTGGAGCAGAATCATCGATTACAATTTTACTATAATCTTTTATGTTGGCTCCATCCTCCAAATAAAGCTATATCCTGAAAAGAAGAAAAATCATAAGCTACCAGGGCTGGTTGTGAGAAGAAAGGAAGAACATGTGAAAGAGGCAAAAAATATGAGATAATAATAAAAATAATTTTACCAAATCTAAAATTGTAATAAGCTTTACCCTGGAATCCCAAATTAGTTTGTTTTAATAACAGAAAATTGCATTTATATTGATAATTATACTTTTCTGTGTTTTTGCTTTGTATTATTTATGTATATAATAACAGCATTTCAGAATTTCCAAGGTCAACTTTTTTTTGATATGTTAAAGTTATCAAGATGGCAAATATGAATCATACTTGATTGGTGATATGGGAATAGTGAATTGCTATAAAATTAATTTTGCAGCCTCAATATTGAAATGTCATTGTTTTCACTGTTTTTCTATTTTGTGACAGAACACCCTCACAAAAACAACTTAAAGGAGAAAGGACCCAATTCGACTTCAGTACTGAGTTGTAGTTCATGAGGTAGTGAAGTCAAAGACAGAGATGCTCAAAGAATCTGGGCACATCACATCCATACTATAGAAAGAGAAAGTAGCAAATATTTGATAGTATTCTGTTCCCCTTTTCCATATTCTATTCAATTATTAGTTATATTCTTTAATTAATATAATCAAATATTACACTCCACAGGCAAGCCAAAATACAAACCTCCAATATAATTCTAGATTCTATCAAGTTGTCGCTAATCCTTAACATCATAATAATGCTACAGAAAATGTTTTGTTTGGAAATAAATGGAGTTTGAAATATTAGGCACGTTTTGACTCTGAAGAACTTGATACAACTAAAAGAAATGGGTAAAATCTCAGTAAAGTGTACAAAGAGATCACAGTAAGAATGAGAACATACAAATGTAATGTTTTAAGAAACAAAGTAAATATTGTACCAAGAACAATTTATTCTTTTACATTGCAATAAATGAAAGTAGTAAAAAAAAGTCTTTGAGTAGAAAAATGAAATAAAATACAATAAGAATGAGTAAAAATACAAACCCCTGCAACTGTCTAATGGGTGTCTTGACTAAAAAAAGCAGATACACTGTAAGGCTGTTCCTCATTCCATAATTTGTTTTACCGATAATGAATTATGTCATGCTTAGTTTTCCCACAATATGTACTTGAATCAATATAAAGGATGTTGTCTCATATGCCTTAGTTGATGAACTCAGTGAGACATTTGTTGTACGTAAATTAGTAGTTGAACTACTAAATATATCATGTTTGTGTCCTACATTAGATTAGGTAGTATGAGAAAAACAAAGGATATGCCACCCACCTTTGCCATTTATATCTTTTATATATTGTCTTTCAAAGACAATAAACTTATATAAATAAATAAAATGGGTGGCAAGATACATTAATGAGATGCTACCTGATTGGGTCTATATAAGAAGTCATTCAGGTTAATGTACATTTGTGGTTTTAGAAGCTACACTCCAAGGTGAGATGATGAAATAAGTTTTGTCTCTGAAGTGTAGAGCATGACGATAGCAGTATGTTTAGGAACAAGTGTGCTTATTTCTAAGTGGGAACCATATGAAAGGGTCTCTGCTGCACAATGAATCTTGAGTTGATGAGTTTCTGGAATCCCTATCATATTTACATCAAAGAAGATGAGTCCAGCATGCTCTCAATCTATGTGATACTGATAATTACAGTTTATATTACTGAATAAAATATACTTTCCAAAAATGAAGAAAAAGATACCTGACAATATTGTAAGGGATTTCACTTTTAGAATAGTTTACAAAATCTAAAATAAGTAAGACTTCCTATGACAATTACAATAAACCAAGAACATAAACACTTGAGATGGAAAGCAAATCTTCTAAACTTATTTTAAATGTTCATATTCATTTTAGTGATTTCGATATTATCATTCTTTATGACAGATGAAATACAATGTGTATGTATATAAGAATGGAAATGATTCTGGACAATTTTGATAACCTTTGTAAGAGAAGTACCTATTCAATTAATACTTGAGAAATCTCTGGAGTCAGAAGATGGAATTCTTTGCTGATTATTTTACATGTATTTTCTTATTATTCTAATATAAAAGTCATAATAATCACTTTTGTGTCAGAAGGAAATACTCTCATTGTGGATGATGGCAAAATAAATATCTTTACCTTTTCTCCCTATCTGTCCTTTACCTGATTTGATCTTTTCAATCCCTCATTTCCTCCCCCCTGCTCCTCTAAGAGATACTTTGAGAGTGAGCTTTCGTGGCAACAGGGAGAAACCAGGCACTAGGGAAACTCCAAGGAAACCACAAGTCTATCTAAGCAATAATAGAGAGGACACCTAAACTGCCCTTCCCCGGTAATAAGATTGATGATTATCTTAATTGTCATCATAGACCCTTCATCCAATAACTGATGGAAGCAGATGCAGAAATCCACAGCTAAGCACCGGGCCCAACTCCTGGTGTTCACCCACAGAGAGGGAGGAGCGACACTAAGAGCAAAAGAGTCAAGAGCATGTTGGGTGGGGGGATACCAACAGAAAATAGCTGACTCAAGCTACAGCGAGCTCACTGACCCCGGGCTGACAGCTGAGGAAACAGCATAAGACCAAACTAGGTCCTCTGACTAAGGGTGTCATTTGTTTGGTTTGTGAAAACAATAGCAGTATTTTATTTTTATTTTTATTTTTATTATTAAAAAGTTCCACCTCCTCCCCACCTCCCATTTCCCTTCCCCTCCCTTAACTCTCCCCTCCCCCTTCCTTGCCAGTCCAAGGAGCAGTCAGGGTTCCCTGACCTGCAGGAAGTCCAAGATCCAACCCACTCCATCTAGGTCCAGGAAGGTGCACATCTAAACAGACTAGGCTCCCCAAAAGCCAGTACATGCAGTAGGGTCAAGACCCAGTGCCATTGTTCTTGGCTTCTCAGTCAGCCTTCATTGTCCGACACGTTCAGAGAATCAGGTTTGATCCCATGATTTTTGTCTTTACAGCCAGAACTGCCTCTTTGGAGCCCATTTCCTAAGGAAGGATAGCTTGCTCAGCTTAAATATAAGGGGAGGGCCAGGGCAGAGGTCCTGTCTCCAGTGACAGACTTGGTTGAATCCCCATGGGAAGCCTCACCTTCTCTGAGAAGAGGATGGGGGTTGCGTGGGGGAGAAGGTAAAAGGAGTGGGAGAACAAGAGGGAGAGGGAAGGACAGGAGTGAGAGGGAAGGACAGGAGGGAGAGGGAACTGGGATTGGTATGTAAAGTAAGATTGTTTTAAAAATATAAAGAGAAAGAAATACTTTTATATGTTTTTCTAGGTTGTCAGCTACTTTGTCAGTTCAAAGAGTTAATGTAAGCTTCGTTCCCTGTCTGCCACACAGAGGGCCAAAGTGATGGAATAGAAGAGAAATAAAAATCTCATTGCAAGATAATTATGGAATCGTGTACAAACCTTTAAAGGTTAATGAGCTCTCTAGAGAAGATGAATGACAGGTCTTGAAACTGTTGTCTGCCTATAATCCATTTTCCACATAATCCTAGTTATGAAGATTTGACATATTACAGGTAATACAGGGTGAATGTTAACTGTGAAAATGGTAATTTAAGTAATGTGAGATCCACTGATATTAAAAGGAACAGCATCTGGTCAAGAGATAAAAGAAGAGAACATAAAATTTAGTGGCTACAGAAACGAAAGCACACCTCAGTGATCAAAACAGAAGGTGAATAAGCGAAAAGTGATCTGAGATTCTTTCATGTAGGCATTAGGCAGCAGGAGACTAATTTCTCATTTTTCTTTCATGTTCATTTTCAAGATTATAATTAAGCAGAGCTTTTTCTTTATAGTTAAAGAGTGTAATGATAGCAAAGATTTAAAAATGTTTAACAGAGTAGATTTGAAACACTCAGATGACTTTCAGTGGAAGCCTAGAAATACAAGAAGTTTTCTTAATTATCCCTTTCTTACATCATATATACTTCAAGGTCAGGCTCTCTACAAGAAGACAAAAAATATTAGCATGAATACTTGATGAATACAACTCATTTACTTATTTAGCAACATGCTAAAGTAAAAATTTGCAATTGAAATTTGTGGATTTACTTATTAAGTTTTGATATAGACTGTCATCCAAAAGTAGTTCTATTTGATTTGTGAACAGATAATAGAATGGCAATAAAAAATATTTGGGTGTATCTTAAATATTTAATAAGAAATGAAGAGATTTGCATTTGGACTACCAGGCATTGTTGTCTCAACAGAATTGAACTGTCTGCAGAATACTCAGCCATCTTTATTTTTAAAGTGTGCTCATGTTATCTTTTTCCATGATCTTACCAGTATTGTTACTACAAAGCAGCAACGTCAAGTTCACTGTCCTTTTTTTTAATGTTCAAGAAACAATTTCAAATTCACTGTTCTTTTTAAAATGGAATTTGTATTTAGTTTTTTAACTTTTTTATTTGTTTTACATACCAACCACAATTCTCCTTGCCACTCCTTCTTCTGCTTCCCCACCTCCCCCATTTTACCCCCATCTACTCTTCAGAAAGGGTAAGGCCTACCAAGTCCTTTTTTTTATGGAGAGCAACTCAATTCCTTTTTGTTCAAATCACCTTTGTCTTAGGTTCAATGCTTCCTCTTCATACTTCTTTCTCTTTTCTTTTCTTAAAATATTTTATTTTTTACAACAACACAGGAGTGGCCTAATTTTACAAAACAAAAGCAAAATAGGTTTGAGGCTAAAGCTGAGTGTTAAAGTGTTATTTTGGTGTGTGAGAGACCCAGGTTCAATGCCAGGGAAAGCATATTTCAGTGAAAATTTAGTTATGCTTGTATAAGAATTTGCTTGTGTATGTGTGTGCATTCATTTACAGTTAGACCCACTGAAATTATGGAAAATATTCTGCTTATTCACCTCATGTTTGTTTGTTTTAATATTAATAAAATTTAGTGAAATATCTTTATAGTCACATCCATACTGGCATTTGGACTAATAATTGGTCTAGATTAATACAGGTAATTAACCACCTCAGTTGTCTGTAGTGTGGAGCTGTGGGCCGGCTTCCCGCCACCCGGCTCCCAGCCACCGGCTAGCTTATGCCCTGAAATAACAACACACAAATTGTATTCTTTTAAACACTGTCTGGCCCTTAGTTTCAGCCTCTTACTCACATCTTGACTAACCCATATCTAATAATCTGTGTAGCACCACAAAGTGGTGCCTTACCAGGTAGATTCTAGCATACGTCCATCTTGGGCTAGAGCTTCATCGCATCTGGCATCTCTCTCAGGAGAGGCACGGCAGTCTACCTAACGTAGGAGAGGTGTGGCATCTTACTGATCCTTCTACCTCACTTCCTCTTCCTGTTCTGTCTACTCCACCCACCTAAGGGGCGGTCTATCAAATGGGCCAGGCAGTTTCTTTATTAGCCAATGAAATCAACTCAAACAGAAGACTCTCCCACATCATTTCCCCTTTTTCTGTTTAAACAATAAAAGAAAGGCTTTAACTTTAACATAGTAAAATTACATATAACAAAATAGTTATCAAGTAAGAATTAGTTACAATACTTATTTACATTTTATCTTTATCATAACAAAGGAAAACTTTAACTATCTATCCATTCTTCAACTCCATCAAAGACTCCAGAAGGATATAATATTACCTAAGTAAATAAGAAGTAAGCAACTTACAAAACTCTAGAAATGACAGAGACATCTCGCTGCCTGGACAGTCACCCAAAGTTCCTCTGTACCGTTGGGGCATCCATCTTCGGCCTTCAGGCCCATAGTTTCCAGCAGACATTTCCATAAAGCAAGAAATTTCAAAGACAGTTCAGTCACTTTCTGCTGTGTCCTGCAGAATGTCTTGCAGACTCTTTCATGAATCAGGAATCCCGAAAGGTCATCTCACTTTTAGGCAAGTTCAGCAGTCCTCTCTCTGAGGGTTCTCTATGTCCAGTTTATGCAATAGTCCAGGCAAAAGCAGTTTCTTGCCCAAATGGCTATCAAACTCAACAAGGATACTCTTCGATGCCCATCATCTTCTTGAAGTAGATTGGTGCTGCCAGGAGCAGACATGTCTCATTGTCATGAATAGTCCTAAGTTATTAAAACATCTAAAATGCGATATTCTGTAGTCTTTGAAAGATATGAAGAATGCCTATGTAACTTAAAATATCTCTATATAGCTAGAAAATCTAACTAACATAACTACAGGTTTTAATATTATTGATAACTATCCATTAACAACCTATATACATTACATTTTTAAATGAACTACACAATCACAATACATTAATCAGTATCAGAAATACACATACATATAACAAAATTTACCTTAAATTTAAATCACTAAAGCAAAATCCATATCAATGCAAATTATTCATCTCCATATCATATCCCCCTTTAAATGTAAAAAAAAAACATTTATAAACAATATTTGGGAACATGGGTGCAGTTATTTCTCTCCAAACTGCTTCCTGCTGAATGGGGGCGCTGTTAATCAGATCTTCATGGTGTAATGTGTGCCAGGTTCATCTCAGTCATCAGTTGGGTGAAGTAATTTTCTGAAGGTGTTCACTGCAACCTTTCAGGAGGGCGTGGTCTATCATACCATATTGGGATAGATACAATCCATAGGGTCTTATTTTCTGTAAAAACAAAAGAAGAATCTCTTTTCCAAAGTATTATATCCTTAGATCCAAATTCTGAAGTCAAGGTATTTTCAAAATACCTATGTTGTATTAGTTCAGCAGCATTTACAAACAAATATCTTTTAGCAGCTGTTGCTTCTTCCTCAGCATTCAAACAATTCAAAGAGAGCATAATAGCATACAGTATCAAGATTTTCTGTGTATTTTTCATCTTATACGACTTTATTTTAACCTCTATTTCTTTTATTTTTACTTTTATTTTTTGAGACAGGTTCTCTGTATATCTTTGTCCTGGAATAACTCTTTGGACCAGGCTGTCCTTGAACTCACAGAGATCCACTGTCTCTGCTTCCCAAGTGCTGGGATTAAAGGTGTGTGCTACAACACCTTGAACTCACAGAGATCTGTCTGTCTGCCTCCCACGCATTGGGATTAAAGGTGTGTCCTGCCACACCTTGAAGTCACAGAGGTCAATCTACCTTTGCCTCTCAAGTGTTGGGATTAAAGGTGTGTACTATCACACCCAACTACTTTCTTTCTTCCTTTTTTACCCTAAGAACTTTAACCTTTAGCTTGCGTATATTTTTAACACACTGTAAAACATTTAGAGGTTTTCTTCATCTTTGAATCTCTCTTTATTGTATATCTCTCTCTTTCTGACCACATGAGTCTTTAATTTACTGAGCAATATCGGTAGGACTAAAGCTGACTTTGGTGGCTGGATCCAGCCCATTCCTTAGCTTTCTGCAATTACAGCCTTGTGGCTGAGGTACCAGCCAGAGCCATGTTCATTGCCACAGCTCTACAGTGTTTCAAGGTCTCTGCCAGCAAGCAAGCTGCAACAGTGTTAAACAACATTCAAAAGCTCCATAGTCAAGACCGCCTGCTTGAAAGAGTCAGAGTTTGTCCTGGCAGTACAGACCAGAATGCCAGCATTTTAAAACAGCACAACTTTTTTCCTGCTACAGCTGAAAACCGAAAACACATGTTCAACTTTTCATCAACACCATTTAAGTGTTTTGTGGCAGGACCTCTTAATGAGCTGCAGGGTTTTGCAGCTGAAGCTGAGTCAGGAAGCCTCTCTTAGATGAGAGCGCTTGCTCAGACCCGAGAAATTGCTGTTATCAAGAAAACATGCTTTACTCTATTCTTTCCCAAGCTTTCTCAGGTTTTCTGTGGATTCAGTTATCCACGTTGGCGCCATTCTGTAGTGAGGGGAGCTGTGGGCTGCATTCCCGCCGCCCTGCTTTCGGCCACCGGCTAGCTTATGCCCTGAAATAACAACACACAAATTGTATTCTTTTAAACACTGCCTGGCCCTTAGTTTCAGCCTCTTACTCACATCTTGACTAACCCATATCTAATAATCTGTGTAGCACCACAAAGTACCAGGTAGATTCTAGCGTACGTCCATCTTGGGCTGGAGCTTCATCGCATCTGGCATCTCTCTCAGGAGAGGCACGGCAGTCTGTCTAATTTAGGAGAGGTGTGGCATCTTACTGATCCTTCTACCTCACTTCCTCTTCCTGTTCTGTCTACTGCACCCACCTAAGTGGCGGTCTATCAAATGGGCCAGGCAGTTTCTTTATTAGCCAATGAAATCAACTCAAACAGAAGACTCTCCCACATCAGTTGTCTACTTTATAAGTGTAAGTTTATTAACAAGAGGAGTTTTAAGAATTTGGACCAACAGTGATTCATGTGATATTCTCTGATAGTATGTGGATGCGTAACTGAGATAGGAAGTCACAGATGAGAGAAACCTCCATTTCTATGAGTTATATTCACCCGGCTAGCTTAGAGCCGAAATAATCACACAGAAACTATATTAATTAAAACACTACTTGGCTCATTAGCTCTGACTTCTTATTGGCTAACACATATTTTAATTTAACCCATTTCTAGTAATCTGTGCATCTTCACGGGGTCGTGGCCTACCAGCATAATTTCAGCACATCTATCTCTGGTGGATCCATGGCGTCTTCCTGTCTCTGCCCTTCTTTCTCCCAGCATTTAGTTCTATCTTCTCTGCCTACCTAAGTTCTGCCCTGCTATAGGTCCAAAGCAGTTTCTGCTGTAGGAAGTCAGTTTCTTTATTCGTTAATGGTAACCCCAGCAATTCCACATCACAACCCCCTTTTCATTCCTCTCTTCAAGTTCTTCCATAGACCCTTACTTTCTAAAAGATGCCTCCTCTGTCATTAGTTTCTGTTACATGAATTAATTTATATACATTAATATTCTTAAATATAACCTTCTCACTCTGTATGATATTCCTAGCATAGATTTTTAGGTTTCACATTATGGTACAATATTGTCAATATTGTTTTAACACAGAACAGGACTGGATATATGAGGAGAATCCTGAGTGTCAAAACAAGACAGTTTTATGGACTCAGTTTCTTCAAAAGAAGGACTTGTTCTTGGAATGGTTTCATGTGACTCCCAAGCGGAATGGATAGGAATGAGCTTACTTCTACTTAGTCATTACAATTGTCTATTGCTCATTGTTTCTATGCCTCTGTGGTAAAACACGTTTTGGCATGTGAAGTTTGTCCTTCAGATTGTAGAAAGTTTGAGCTCATGAGAACTTCACTCATGTGACCTTTCTTAACCATCAGAATATAAATTATTTAAGGCTCTGAATAAAATTGGCTATTGCGTGAGACTTTATTCCTCCTCATTTACCACCTCCTTTCTCCCATGTCTCACTTCCTCTAGAGTGTTGACTTACTATAAAAAAAATTTACAGTCTGGGTGTAATCTTGTAAATATAGAAGATAAAAATTTACAGATATCTTTAAATTCACAGCAATTATGACCTTAGTATGTCTTTAAAAATTATGCTCTCTTCATACATACTTTCTTAGTCTGTAGTCAGGAGATCTGCAATATTCCTTCTTTGTCTAAAAATCAAACAAAAGTGGTAACACTGAACACAAAATTAAAGTCTTTTTTGCATTTCTTTTAGGTAATTCCTTTAAAAATGTGAAACTGACTTTTAGGGTTGGTACAAGATAACTTAGACAAATTTAATTATTTTGAGAGCAGGTTTTATTTCAAATTCAATATACCAATTCAATCTTAAAGTTAGAATTAAGAAAACAAAAGGAACTAACACTCATTTAAGTGTTGTTAGATAGCAAGCAACCTGCAGATAAATAGATATTTCAGGAATTCCTGTAAATGGTCTGCTAAACTCATCTGTTTGCCTAAGCATACATATGTATGTTTTTGAGTGTGATTTCCAAAGAGAGTTTCCATAATTTTCATCAGTTCGTCAAAGGAATCCATACATAAAAAGACTTATGAATTTTCATATCATATTTATATATGCAAACAAATTATGTTTTTAATAATTTAATAGCACCCAAGGCCACCCAAATATTATGCATTTCTTTTCATTTCATCCCTGTGTGTATAAGGTTGTCATAAATTTTCTTCCATCTGACCTAATTTCCTTAAAGTTTTACTACCCGTGCACTGAGTAAAGCTTGGTCTTATGTATCACATTTTGTTTCTTGAGGCAGGGTTATTTTCTTTGCGAGAATAATACATCAAACATACAGAATATGGAACTGTGTCAGAGAAGCAAAAAGGAAATGTAAGATATAAGTTGTGTTCTGATATTGCTTTTACGAGCCAGCAGCCACGGGAAAAAAGTATAAAATTCTATGGTTTGAGTAAAAGGGGAATCGGAGGCAAGTTCTTAAGAAAGACAAACCCACAATTTTAGTTAGCCTCTAAAGTTGTGTTTCTCTCCTAAAATAAATGCATCAGGCTTTGTCTCCCCATGTCTATTATTCTTGAGAAGATAGGAAATTTTACTAAATATTGATTGCTCACATCATTTGTTTGAGGCAAAAGTAAGGGAGAATATTTCTCAATTGTTTCCATGACTTTCATCAGCATTTTATTTCTTTAGAATAAAATGTGATATACTGGAGGGTTTTGTTTTTCAATGACTCTATTATCTCCAGTTGTCAAATTTCCTGTTAAAAATTTGTAATATCTTTTGGCAACCATAATTTACGAGATTTTAAAAATGTTTCTAATCATCTAATCCTAAAATTGCTTGCTGTTTGACAGAACTTATGGTTGTGTTCATAAATGTCTGCATATCAACTATACTTCAGTATAAGCAGAAAAGAAAAAGTATTTATTCTTTAATAAGTATATCTTCTGTTTTAACTTTGTATATGCTAACCAGATGTTCACCAAAAATAAAGTGAAAAAAATAACTTCTTATAACCTTGATAAAATTTTCTAGGGAAAAATCAGACTAGCTCAGTGACTTGACATCATGCAAATTTATTATTTTGATGTTTCAGAATAAAAAGTTTCACATGATTCTCAAACAGCTCAATCCAAGACCATGGTGTTGATATATAACAGCAATTACCTTTTCAATCTTCAGCGTTATAAATGGGTGGAAACCCCTTACTTTTGATATCACCATTTTCTTTATTTCCATTTTATTGTCAAGATTTTTATTACTTTACAAATATTTCCAAATAATATAGTATAATCTAGCTGCTAACTAGGAGCCATAGTTAAACTTATTGTACTTATTCACCCTCTGTCATATAAGACTTGCAGATATTCCAGAAACAAGGACAAACCCATCTTTAGGGATTGCTCTTTCTTCATAGGAAAATACTATGTGTTTTATGTTGTGCCAAATATTCTCAGAAACTCTGGGAGATCAGAGAAAGCCTGAAATGGAGTTATCTTTACGCCAAAGTGTATCAATTAGCTTGATAAAAAAGTGTCACAAGAACCTTTGTTTAAGTATTTACATGTCCAAACAGGAAAACTTTTTTCAATAGCTAAGAAAATCCTTAAGTACAGGATTATTCTTATTTTTATTACAGTTCTCATCATTTACCCTATCATATACAGGTTCCCTAAGCATTTAATGTACCAGGTACTAACTTCATTTCATACCTATATCAAGATTATTTCAATTTGACTTAGGTTATGATTTAATTCTACTAAAGAAACTAGAAATTGAGAAAAAATATTTTATGTCGTGAATCATCTGTTTCCTGAAAACTTCTGAAGAATTGCTATTTTTCTGATATGCTAAACCCATTTTCCTCATTATCTAAACTTTTATAACATGTGAGTTCACAGAAAGTAAAACATGTTTGTTTGCTTGTTCATTTTGGTGAGATATAGAATGAATTTCTTGGAACTTTATTATATAGAGAGCATTGAATTTACAATAAGCACACTTCGAGTTTCTTTTAAATGCATCGTTATTCTGGAAGAACACAAAGAAACAGAACATTTAAATTGATTCACAGTCAAACATTTTGTAGGAGGTGATATTGATTTGATTCTTAGAAAAAAATATTCTCATTTATTTATGACAAAATGTGGGTGGGGATACTGGCAGCAATAGGTAATAAAAATATCATAAAAGCTTAAAAACTAGGGCACTGTCTATGGATGTTTTACATTTCTGAAAAATGAAACTTTTAGTAGTTTCACTATATATGGAGTCGAATACAGGATATGATACATAATGGAATCCTTCCTTTCTGTTAAGCTTCTTAGGTATTATATAAAGTAAATATATTTAAGGTTTATATCTAGCACATAGAAGATAAATAACTTCAAAGAATTTGTTATATTTACTATTTATATAAATTGAACTACATAACATATACTCAGTCCTCAAATTGTCTTTCAGTTTCTCCAGCATTAAGGATAGCCAATACACAAAATAACTATTAAATAATAAATTAATACATAGAGAGGAAGATGAATATTCTATTGTTTAAACCAGGATATCTCCTTGGAAAGTTATTTTATTGATATAAATTTAAGTTGGTCAAATTTTTCTTTTTATTAATCTCAAGTGAAATTCAAAAGTGATGATTCATTATTTGTAAGACAACAGATATAGTCTAATAACTAATGTAGAAAGAATGAAGAAAAAACAAAGATATTAGGAAGAAACTGTGTTTCCAACACTTTAAGGAAATATATTTCAAATACCAACTCATTGTTATAATTAGTTCATAGATCTACACACTATTTAATAATTTCCCTCATAAGAGGTAGTTGATGATTCTCTTCTTGAGAGTGAATAAGATTCAGTTAAGAGTTACACACTGAAAGGGAAAAACAATAACCTTAAATTATGAAACCAGATAGACACCACCTTAACCAAGATTACTATCAAGAATTATAAAGTAGGTTGATTATTATTCTATTCTCACATCTGCTATCTCCTCTCAAAAAATCTGTAGGCCTACTATAACCTTGAGGAGATATAGCAGCCTAAACCAAAGACAACAAAGGAAATATTTGACCATGCCTAATCTTGCAATACTGAGCTACTCTCACAGTAAAAAGGACAATAATTATCAATGTCTCCATATGTTCTCTGGTTATCTAAAATGGAATTTATTGCAGAATGGGAACATTGGTAAAAATGTAAATATGAGCAAAATATTAACAAAAATACTAGTAGATATTAATTTATTAATGTGTGCAACCTCCTTGTATAAAACATTGCTATTTGGGTTGTATACATTGCTATAAAAGTAAAAATTATATATAACAGATTCAGTGACTGTTACAATACTATTTATATTTCTAAAATATTTTAAAAACAGTTATTAGAAATTATTTGTAATGTTGATGTAAAGTACTAAAGAAAGCTCGTAATTTTTGTCTCTACCCACCTGCAACAAATATCTTTTCAATTCTGGCTCTGTTTTATAAATTATATCATGGAGAATAAAGCAAAGTAAGTAGCTGGACGTTCTAGTCAATATCCATTCTTTCATTTCTTTGCTCTAAATTATGCTGTAGTAGCCATACATCTGTGTAGACAGTAAGCAACAGACATAGTATTTTATGGGTAGCAACCTTGGATAAAAGCCCGAAGATTTCCACTTCCTTCAGACCATTCACTGTATTTTATATACATTTTGCTAATAATATTCCAAAATTCCATGCTTTGGCATTTTCCTCAGTCCCCTGTTATGTTTCCTCTTCTTCTCTTTATTATTTTTACTCTCATTATTACTGTAAAGCAGTATAGGTGCCCCACAAAAGGCTGCGGGGCAGTCTATGGAATTCCAGAGAGAGAGAGAGAGGATGTGGACATTGAAAACCTTCGATTTGGTGTCAGTAAAATTTAACTGTTCTGTAGCTATGATTATAAAATTAGTTCAAATTGGGAAGTACAGAGTAAGAAACAGTATTTTAAATATCAGTCCCTTAAAACTGTGACTGCTTATATATTCTGATTACAAAATTTGCTGGACTCTGGGAGGTCTTGGATATTCAAATAGGGCACTTACCTTAATTCAACTTTCCTTTTTCCCATACAGGAGAACTCATAGTGTACAGTTACTCATTTTTCCTTGTTTAATTTATATAAATTCCAACTTCATTCTTCTGAACCTATGGCCTGACACAAATATAAAGGATAAGTTTTGCAGGCAAAATTTGCATAAGTAGAACAATAGTGTGGTCTACAGTCATTTTTCTCATTTTTCTAAGATCATACATATCTCTATGATTATATGAATTAAGAATATAAGTTTTCATCATCATTTGTTTATATGAGATGTATTTTCATTAATGTAGATTGGAAAGAATATTGTTGGAATAATTTATGGTGCTAAGACGAAGAAATGGCTCGTTACATTTTAGTAGTTACAATGGATCTGTCTAATTCCTGCCTAGCTGGCTATATACAATACATCCTTTGAAACAGTTAAAAAAATTAGGTCAACTTTGCTAAATTAGTTTTACCATAATTTTTGCATTTCAAATATTGAGGTTGATAAATTAAAAGAAACTCATCTTAAATTCTCAAGAAAATTGCTAGTTGTGCTAAAATAAACTGTCATGTCATTTTAGAATTAGATATTTAATTAAATTTTTCATTTATCTTCTATGAAAGGGAAGAAACTGGCAAGTTTTATCTTCAAGAAACTTTCATTTCTAATGAAATTATTGAACTTAAAGAACAAAGAAATCCATGTCTAGTATATTTAGTTTTTACAGTTCTTTTACTTTTCAGTGACTATCCAAATGAAAGAGGAAATTTTCAATGTTTACATGGTTTCACCTTTTAAATAAGAATTCCAACACTGTCATTGAATTTCTGTGGATATTAATCAGTGTATATCCTTGTTAGAAATTCTTTTAACATACCTGTCTGTAAAAATCATTGAAAATAGTTTATCAGCATGAAATAATTGTTATCATTTAAATGATTTTCAATTAATTAAATATCTAATAGAAAAAAAAATTCTATAGCACAGCTACTGACACACTTTTCTTACTGGAAAGGTAATACAGTCAGTAAAAATGTGAGTTCGCCAGAAAGACAGGATATGCCTTATGAGACTAATACCTATTCACATTTTCTTTATTTTTTGTAGAATGTATCACACCAACTGGTTTCATTAACAAAAGCCACTGTCTCTCTTTTCTGATATACAGTGATAATAAAGACACATGTTAAAGCCATGCAATGAGTTGTAGTTTAGTTTTCTTTGTATAGCAATGGAGGATATTAAGAGGTTTGATGTTTTATGCCTGGCACAGAGCAGGATTAGTGTGTGAGCTTTCAAATCTGGATCATTTCTATCACTTGAATATCAATATTTATTTATATGAAGTTAATTTAGTCTGTGAAAACTAAACAAATGCTATAGCTCCTACTTTAATGACTTTAACTTAACATTGGTGTTTGTATGAATTATCTACATGTCAACATTTACAGAAATATAGAGTTCTTCTACTACAGTATTAAGATAATAAATCTAGAAAATAACTCTTAGTTGAAGTTAAACACAATTATTTTAAATAAAGTTTTTGTATTTTACCTCCAAGCGAATAAAGTTCCCAGAAGGCATTATAATTTTCTCTTATTTGAACTTCTCAGTTCAACATTGCTCCAAGTTAAGTCTTAGACCATCCTTTATTTTGTATTATGATAGTAAAAGCATAGTCCAATTATACACTCTAAAGAGTTGAAATGGTTCTTTTTACCAGACACACCATTCTTTAAAGTGTTAAGAAATCATTTTTTGCTGGGCGGTGGTGGCGCACGCCTTTAATCCCAGCACTCGGGAGGCAGAGGCAGGCGGATCTCTGTGAGTTCGAGACCAGCCTGGACTACAAGAGCTAGCTCCAGGACAGGCTCTAAAGCTGCAGAGAAACCCTGTCTCGAAAAACCAAAGGAAAAAAAAAAGAAATCATTTTTTTTAAATAATTTCAGTTGCCAGAGCCTCCACCCACTCACATGATTCTCACTCTGGAATTCCTTTTTGTTCAAGCATATTCCACTTATGCAAAATAAAAACAAACTCACAATTAACTAATGGACAAACAGACACAGGGTTTATTAGCTGGGAGAGCATGACGACTGTCATCTCTCTTTATGAGCAGACAGACATAGGGACTTCCTCAAAGTTACCTCATCTGTTTTTGCCTCAGTATCGCATTTAGTTTAAGTTAAATACACACTCTCTATCTCTCTAATTGAAAAGATATTATGAAGACATTTAGGATTTAACATAATCAGTCTCTTATCTAGTTCCAGCAGCAGGGGACATTGTTCTTATCAGTTGTGTAACAAATTAACTGTGCAACTCTACCCTCAGTAACTCATTTCAGAATATTTATCCTCTCTTGTAGACAAAGGTAGTTTATCTAACACAACAGTCTTAAGTAATAGCACAAAAATTGCCCACAATGAAAATTTAGAGTGTGTAATTGAATGAAATATCATGCCCTTTCATGCTTCCTATGATGTTATAGTACTGGACAGTGGGGTTCTTAGGAGGAGGTAGGTTACAAAGGAAGAGTATTCATAATTGTGATTAGTGCCACTTCTTTGCTTATAGAAAGCCACATTCAAAAAACAAGCACTGCTTGCTGCCTTGTAAACATACGGCAGAATATATGAACCTCTATAAGCTCTATAAGCAAAAAAAGTGGCCTTGAACTGATGACAAATCTGTCAGCATCATGATTTTTGGCATCTCAATATGAACTCTAAAATGAAACAAAATAAATTATAATCTTTATAAGCCATTCAGGCTGTGGATCTTTTATATAGCAGTTTGAATCAACTGAGAACAAGTCTTTCGAACAAAAGGGTAAATTAATAAAAACTCAATATGTTGAAAAGCTTCAACTAAAGTATATATAACATTTCAACTGTAATTATTTCTAATAATGCTTGAATCCTTTGTTTAAGCCTGCTGAACTGATGCACTAATTCTACTTCAACTAGCATCACCTAGAAGAAATACACATATAGCTCAGCTGAACATTTTCTTAGGAATTCAACAATACAGAAATCATGATATTATCCCAAGTGTTCATTAAATTTCCTACCTATGACATTATACCATGCTCGAAAATAATCATTAAACTTTGTTTCTTTTTGTGTTGAGGTCTGTTTAAACACTTTAGATCTTAGAGACCCCACAATCGTGATCTGTATATGCATATAACAAGCCAGTAGGACTATATATCTGTTTGTTTTCTCTATTATTGTATTCTGCATTCAAAAGACTACCTTATTTATGCCAGGCCCAGCAAGCATAATTTAATTTTTGATTAATTTAAAGTGAAATAATAAGAGAATTTTAACCATTCATCATTGCCATCAAACTCCACAAATAGACATCATGAATTTCAGTGGCCATTTTTGAAAAGGTTCTCACACCTAAAGTCAACATCAATATAAAGAATCAGTGAATATATGAAAACAAATTGAGCCATCATTACTAAATTCTTTTGTTTTAATTTATTAACCACTTTTACCTTCCTTAACACATAGTTTTACTTATTAGTATCATATTGTGATTTTTATTATCTTGTTTCTCTCTTTCCTACTATTCTTGTAACCAAAACAACCATTTAATCAAAACATATAAAATTATGTAAACTTTCATAAAAATAATTAAAATGTAGTAATTTAAATTTGAAAATAGATATTCTCACAGGAACATACCTAAGCATAATAAAGGCAATATACAGCAAGTCAAAAATTGACATCAAACTAAATGGAGAGAAACTCCCAGTGATCCCACTGAAATCAGGAATAAGACAAGGTTGTCCACTCTCTCCATATATAGTTCTTGAGGTCCTAGCTAGAGCAATAAGATATCAAAGGAAAACCAAGGGGATACAAATGGAAAAAGAAGAATTAAAACTCTCACTATTTCCTGATGATATAATAGTTTACATAAGAGACTCAAAAATTCTACCAAAGAACTTCTATGACTCACAAACACTTTCAGAAATGTAACAGGATACAAGATTAACTAAAAAATATCAGTAGCCCTCCTGTACACACATGATAAAAGAGCTGAGAAAGAAATCAGAAAAACATCACCCTTCACAATAGCCACAAATATGATGAAATATCTCATTAGTAACTCTAACAAAACAAGTGGAAGTATTGTATGACAAAAACTTTAAATCCTTGAAGAAAGAAATTGAAGAAGATACCAGAAAGTAGAAAGATTGCCCATGCTCTTTGGTAGGTAGAAGTAACAGAGTAAAAATTGCAGTCTTACCAAAAGCAATCTACAAATTCAATGCAATGCCCATTAAAATCCCAACAAAAATTTCCACAGACCTTGAAAGAAAAGTACTCAACTTCATATGGAAAAGCAACAAACCCAGGATAGCCAAAATCCTTTACAATAAAAGAACTTCTGGAGGCATCACAATCCCTGAATTCAAACACTACTACAGATCTATAGTAGTGAAAACAGCCTGGTATTGGCATAAAAGCAGACAGGAGGTCCAATGGAACTGAATCAAAGACCCAGATAGTAAGCATACACATTAGAACACCTGACTTTTAACAAATAAGCAAAAAATATCAAATGAAAAAAAGAAGGCATATTTAACAAATGTTACTGACCTAACTGGATATCAACATGTAGAAGAATGAAAATAATCCATATCTATCACCATGCGTAAAACTCAAGTCCGAATTGATTAAAGACCTCAACATGAAGGCAGCCAAACTGAACCTCAGAGAAGAGAAAGTGGAAAGTATACTTGAAAACATTGGCACAGGAGACCACTTTCTAAATATAACCCCAGCAGCACAGACACAGAGAAGAGCGATTAATAAATGGGACCTCCTGAAACTGAAAAGCTTCTGTAGAGCAAAGGGTACAGTCAACAAGACAAAACGACAGCCTAGAGAATGGAAAAAGATCTTCACTAATTCCACATCAGACAGAGGTCAGATCTCCAAAATATACAAAGAACTCATAAAATTGGTCAGCAAAAGAAGAAATAATCCAATTTAAAAAAAAAAAAACTGGAGTACAACCTAAACTAAGAACTATTAACAGAAGTATCTAAAATGACTGAAAGACACATAAAGAATTGTTCAACATCTGTACTCATCAGAGAAATGCAAATCAAAACAATTGTGAGATTATATTTTATACCTGTAAGAGTGGCCAAGATCAAAATCGCTGATGACAACTTATGCTGGAGAGGTCGTGGGGTAAAGGTAACACTCCTGCATTGCTAGTGGGAATGCAAGCTGGTACAGCCCCTTGGATGTCAGTATAGTGATTTCTCAGAAAATTAGGAAAAAAACCTAATACCTCAAGACTCAGTAATAACACTTTTGGGCATATATCCAAAGGATACTCAATCGTGCCACAAGGACCTGTGTTCAAACTATGCTCATAGCATCATTGTTTGCCATAGCTAGAACCTGGAAACAACCTAAATGTTCTTTGACTGAAGAATGGATAAGGAAAATGTGGTACATTTAGACAATGGAGTACTACACAGCAGAAAAAAATGTGACATCTTGAATTTTGCAGCAAAATGGATGGAGCTAGAAAACTTCATTTTGAGTGAGGTAACCCAGATACAGAAAGACAATTACCACATGTACTCACTCATAATTGCATTGTAAACATAAAACAATGAAAACCAGCCCACAAATCATAATTCCAGAGAACCTAGACAATAATGAGAACCCTAAGAGAGACATACATAGATCTAATCTACATGGGAAGTAGTTTTAACAAGATCTCCTGAGTAAATTGGGAGCATGGGGACCTTGCAAGAGTGATGAAGGGGAGGGAAGAAGCAAAGAGGGGGAACAGAGAAAAATGTAGATCTTAATAAAAATTAATTAACCTCATATACATAATCAAATAATAACCTTCTACACAAATTTGAAAATGTATGATGGATCATGTTTACATCAGAGTTGAACATATGTGCTTCAACAGCAATGTTATAACTGTTCACAGATGTGTGGATAAAGACTTCCTGGATGTCCCAGCGGTAACAACTGAACTTGAGATAATTTTTCCAGAAGATAAAACATTGGACTGGAGAGGGAGGAGAAGGGGGAATGGGGGGAGCAGGAGGGAAATGGGAGGAGGTGAAAATTTGTAATAATAATAATAATAATAATAATAATAATAAATAAAAAGAAAGAAAAGAAATACATTGAATATCAGGGAAAATAGGGCCTACATCATTATTTTCCTGACTAATGCCATACTTTACATAGAAACAGGAGATATTTTTAAGAGACCTAAAAAAGGAGACAAATAGAGCTGGAAACAAACAAAAGTTTTTCTATACCTTTCAGTGCTAGATAAACATTTATACACATTCGTGTACAGATAGTTAGACACATATTCTATCAAATCATGAACTGATGTCTAATCTTTATAGGAGTAGTAAAGACATTCTTTGAGTTAGTTTTCAAGTTACAACAACCTGCTCATTAAACAGAGGCAAGAGCCATTGTGAACTTCCACTATTGAAGAATGAGAAATTGTGAGTTTGCCAGTACAAACTACTTAAGAGAGAAAGAAGCAAAAACCTAGCTAGCAACAATGTTATTCAGCAAGATAAGAATTAAATGCAGAAATAACCATTTATTTTAATAAAAATTTATTTATAAAATAAACATTTTATTTTAAATCGTCAATATTTTACATACACATGGAATAATTAAATAACATTACTCCAGTTATCCAAGAGAAAGTATAGTCAAATATATTATATTTGATTGTTTAACAGAATCAAAAAACAACTATTTCAAAGTATGCAAAAATAAAAGAAGGTAATTTTTAGTAACTGGACATATTTTAATTATTAGGTATGAAATTACTGTCAACCATAAGATAGTAAGAATCAAATAGAATCAAATATAAATTCTACACTGGAAATATCAAAACTTGTGTTATAAAAAAACTTATAAAGAGATTTTGAGATGTCAAAAAATAAAATCAACAACAAGATTATATGTGTAGGTGTTATTTAATGGGTAGAATAAAGAGAACATTGAAGAAAAATGAAAATCCTCTGAAATAGAACTGTGACAGTAAATTCCTTGACAGTGGTAAAAAGCAAACCACCAAGAGATAATTGAGAACCTCAAAAGGAAAATGGATACTTTGTCAACTAATTTAAAAAAGCAAAAGATTAAAAATAAAATGAAAATCCTGTAAGAAGTAAAAGTAAACAAGAACTTAAAAGCATACATTAAGATACACATTAAAGTAGATATAAATCAGAACAGTTGTAAATAAACACATATTTAAAGAAGTCACATTTAACTTGTTGAAATGTAAAGTAAACTCTAAAGAAGTCAAAACAGCCTGGGCCTCAGTACACATTAAGGAAAGCCAGGCAATGGTGGCACACACCTTTAATCTCAGTAATCAGGTAGATATGAGTTCAAGGTTTGTCTGGTCTACAAAGTGAGTTGCAGTATAGTTAAGGGTACACAGAGAAACCCTGTCTCAAACAAACAAACAAACCAAAAACAACAAACAACAAAATCAACTGAACTTTAAACTGATAAGTGGTTTCTCATCTGAAAGTCTGGAAACCAGAAGAAAGTAGAATGACAAACTAACAGGACTTCACTAGGAAAGCACTTTCTGGTTTGCTAGGAAAGGATTTTAAAAAATACTGTTGTGTAAGCTTTATATTCCAGAAATCAACTTCCATTATTATATATAAACTGTAATAGAGTAGAGTGTATTGTTCCATTTAGTGATATGGCATCGGTGGATGATATTAAATTTCATAGCTAATACAAAAGCTCTTTCTACATTAGACTCCATTGCTTGTGTTTTAGAGTTCTAATTGATATAAACATATACTCAACTCTATCATAACACAATCACTTAGAATGTTTGACCTGACCTAAAATTTTCTGTGTACTCTATGTATTCATTCCTTATTCTTTCTCCCTTTATTTCTGACAGTGACGGATTAGTTTCTTTCTTGGATGGCCTTACCTTTTCTGTAATGTCAAACACTTGAGATGATTCAAAATATGTTCTTTATAGACTATTTTATGTCACTAAACAAGATGCAATTTAATTTCTTCTATGTTTGGAAATGACTTGAGAGCATATTAAAAGGTATTTAATTGGGTTATGTGCCACTATTTGTTTACCTATCCATGATTTAATAGATTAATGGTATCAGTTTTCAAGATTATGAATAAAGTTGCTCAGAACATTAATGTGCAGATTTTTTGTAGATACATTTTTAGTTATGTGGATATGTGCTTAAATACACAAATATTGCATAATATGGTAAAAAGGTTTAATACTTAAAAATGCAAATATTTTCTAACTTCCGTGTGACTCTACAAATGTACTGTCCCATTTTGTTGAGTTCCTAAATCTTACTATCGTTTTCCTTGGCCTCATTTTGGCATTTAAGCATTTTAACATGTTTGGAGTGGCATCTTATTGTGGCTCTAGCCTGTAAGTTCATCATGGCACCACATTATGGAAGCGGTGACATTGCAGAGATGTGATTGCATGCTCTATCACAGTTAATTAGTGACATTTCCCCAGAACGCTCAAACCTTTGTAATAATTTAAACATAACTCAACAGGGTTGGCTAATGAAAAATAACATGGTACCAAACACCCTTGAATTGCCATTGACCTTTGACCTAGAATGCCTGTGCGATCCTAGCGGTGAGATAAGAATAGAATAACGGTGTAACTACTGTGAGTTATTCAACTGCATGCTTTCTACTTTTGTAACTTGCTTAGTGTTGTGGGACTGCGAGGAAGTGGTCTTTTACGAGCTACTTAATTAACCAATTAATTAATTTATTTGTTTTGAGATTTTAGAGACCAAATTTCTCCGTGAAGTACTGGCTTTCTTTGAACTCATTCTGCAGATCAGACTGGGAGTCAGAGGCGGGCAGACTAACAGAGGTCTGCCCGCCTCTGACTCCCAGTGCTAGTATTAAGGGAGTGCACAACCACTGCCTGCATAAGTGGTCTTTTTATTACTATACAATGGGAAAGAGACACAACTAAGGGGAGTAAACAATTTTCATACCAAACTGTGGATTCTATAGATGACTGTGATGTTCATCTCTGATATCCGCCATTATAAACCATGCCTTTAGAATCCTTTGTCACTGCATGCTCTTCGGTTCTAAAGATACCTTTCTTCTAATTTTGAGTCGAGTCTAGATCTTTGGTGTTTCATACAGATATAAGATATAAGTAATAATGAAAATTATTACTTATGAAATTTCCTTGGTATTCACCTTGCATTATCAGATAAATATAAATCAAAATTGTGGTATAACCTACCAACTCCATCTCCAAATCTCTGAATAAAAAACATGTTTAAAACTGTGTTGTAAATGTGCTTTTAAAAATATAACTACTTTCTTTTTTCTTATTGATTTCATCGAGGTATACATTTTTTGCTGCTTCCAATTTGCTCAGGAGATTTTGTCTTTTTCTACCCCCCATGTAAATTAGATCCATGTATATCTCTTTTAGGGTCCTCATTGTTGTCTAGGTTTTCCAGGATTTGTAGACTGGCTTTCTTTAATTCATGTTTATAAACCACTTATTGTTGCAAGAAGCCTCTTGTTCATCCCAGCTGCCCAGAACAAAAATAACCACAAAGATACTGTATTAATTAAATCACTGCTTGGCCCATTAGCTCTAGCTTCTTATTGGCTAATTCTAACATATTACTTTAACCCATTTCTATTATTCTGTGTATCTCCACAAGGCTGTGGCTTACCAGGTAAAATTCCGCGGATAAGAGTATTTTAGTTATTAAATAAATGGGCTGGAATTCAATTCTGAATTTTCTAGACCCATGTCATTGACTTCTAAAATTTTATAAGATTTGTAGTTATTGAAGTTATGACTTGAGTTATCAATGAGTCTCCATATCTTAAGTGCATCACCTACCTAATATTAATTATGAACTCTGAAGTAATTGGTTTTTAATAATGTTTGCAGGTGAAAGGTGGGAAAATACATTCACAAAGTCCAGATGGCTGAGAATGAAGATTGACATGCTACTCAAGTGTTTTAATGCTGTCAAAAACACCATCCACTCTCTTTCACTTCTTGACACTATTGGAAAAACAAAGACCACGTTAACCATTTTGTATAAACTTCATGAACATTTTGATCAAAATGTAGCTGTTAATTTTCATTCCGTAGATATTCTTTTATACATTATTTCTAGAAGAAGGCATGAAGTTCCTTTGTTTTGTTGTTAGGCAAACCAAGGGATAAGTTATAGGAAGCTTCAGCTGTTAGTTTTTGGGAAATGTAGCAAACCTAGGCCCTACTTAGAGGCATGGAAGCACTGTGTATCCCAAACTTCACTGGAACTAAATCTCAAGAGGTTCTGTATGTGTTTATCAATGTTTGTAATACAGTATCAACAATGCTAGGGAATGATGGGATAATGTAGAAAACTACTAACAAGCATAAAACTGTTTCAAGCTTACTTTGTTACTGTAATTTATGTACAATTATAAAGTAAATTTATTCATAATACTTTTGATACTTATAGTGTTTTATTCTTTTATCTATAAAAATAATTAAGGAGATTATTTGTATTTATTTTAATTGTTCCTGTAGTTTTTCCTCTAGATTTCAGATTTCTTAATTTATATTAAAATTTAGTATACTCTAAGGTAATGTTTTTGTATGTCAGCATGATGATTCTATGATAGATTTTTTTCACATTGAAGAAATAACGAAGATGATAACTGTGAAACTTGAAAAATAAATCAGTAAACATCTTGTTTTATTTTGAACCATTAAAATAATATTCAAAAATATTGGAGATAATATGAATAGGAGAGGTTTTTAAAATTTGAATAATAGTATTCAATAATTTGATGTATGGTTTCATAAACTTTGTCAAAATTGTTTTTCTTTGTTTTCTTTTTCTTTTTTAATTTTCTCAAATTGGTAACCAACCTACCTCAGGATCCAGCAATACCACTCTTGAGGATATATTCAAAAAGGGGGAGGAGGAGGGGAGGGAAGGGGGAGGAGGAGGGAAGGAGATGGAAATTTTTAAATATAAAAAAAATAAACCATGAGAAAAAAAAAGATGCTCAATCATACTTCAAAACAATTTGTTCAACTATGTTCATAGCAGCATTATTTGTAATAGCCAGAACCTAGAAACAACCTAGATGCCCCTCAACTGAAGAATGGATAACGAAAATGTGGCACAGTTACACAATAGACTACTAATCCATGGTAAAATATAATGATATCTTGAATTTTTCATGCAAATGGATTGAATGCCCTGGAATTCACGTTATGGATTATGTCGATCTAGAACTCACAGAATATTGCCTACCTGTTTCTAGAATGCGAGAATAAAGAATGCATCATAACAACCCAATTTTTAAAATTCTTAATATCATAATTCAGTCTTTATCTTTTTGTTAGTAAGTCTAAAAAATGTCTTGCTGAATATATATATATATATATATATATATATAGAGAGAGAGAGAGAGAGAGAGAGAGAGAGAGAGAGAGAAAAGAGAGACATATTTTTAGCATCATTGAGATTGTAATCCTAAAGAAAAACACTTCTAAAATAAGAGGAAAATACATAGAATTTCAATTCATGGCAGACTCTTTCGAAAACGCTGTGCCAATAATCCAATAAATGTAACGTCATTCTCTGGATACAAGTTACTATATTTTGTACATTGTATCTTTTTATTTCTGTGTTTCATGTCCTCTGAATGGTTATATGATTTGAGAGTATATTATGTGTAAAAGTAAGACAGGTATTCTGCCTACATGTTTTTACTCTGAGGCAGAATGTTGAAAAATGGACGTAAATTCTGCCTTTGAGTGTCCCATAAGCTGCTATTGTCCTGACATTGCCAAGTGTTTACAGGGAAAGTCCTCCACATCCATCACCAGGGCCAGCCTTTGTCTAATTCTAATTCCACTGACATTGAGTTCAGAAGCCCTCTGTGAGTCATTTATCACACTTATTAAAAAATGTTCCCCTGAGAATTCTCATAGCAGTTCACTGTTATTACAGAGTGCTGCCCAAGGGGCCTCATATGCAGCAATCTTAATGCTTTATTGAAATAATAGTTTACTTTTAATCAATGATTCTCTACAGAAATACCTTGATTTCAATTATGAAAGGAGCATTTGATTTCTTAAATTTGGCATTTTGGTACAAGGTGATATAAATCTCTTAGTTTAGTAATTTTCTTATGTGCCCTAAATAGTCTCTCTAAATGTTTCATCAAGGATATGTCAATTAGATTAATTAGAATGTGTAAGTAATATCTTTGTAAATTATCCTTTTAAAACAGGATTTTTTACTCAATATGTAACAAAGAACTTCAAAATAACAAGTATATTTCATATAAATAAAAAGTAAGTTCAATTATTTTCATAGGTAATGCAACATTTCTTCGATGAGTAGTTCATTTATCAGTACCTGAATGTAACTTGTTATTTTATATAATGAATTTTCTCCCAGATCAATGTCTTCCAAATGTTTTTAGAAACTTTGAACCTTGTGAATGTGCCTTCTCTGACTTTTCCCCATCTTTTTCCCTCCTGTCCCTCACTATCTCACTTTCTCTATCACTGTCTTAGACTTGATGCTTTGTTTCTTTGTTTCTCATTGTGGAATAAAGAAACAACATATCTATTTGACATGATATTAGGAAAAGAACATAAACAATTTTCTGTAAAATATAATTATTTTTATTTCTTTTTGAAAGTGTCTGATTTGAGGAAATAATAACTTCTTACATTTGAAAGAACAAAGGTTTTCACATTCATAAATCCATATCATGTAGGAATATATGCTATGAATTGACCATTTCATTTCCTTTTGAAAAATGGGAAAAAATTGTGCATATTCCACACCTATTATATTTTCTTTTGTGTTTCATAATTATTGAAATTAAACCTAAATTTTTTATTTAAAGTTACCAGAGAATGAGACAACAGTTAAAGTAATAAATATGAAAGATATTCTTTAAACTTACATGTAAGTAGAATCTTGATGCTAACTTGTATTTATTTCTCAAACTTGACAGGACCCTTTCTATAGCTGCTTATTCTTTTTCCATGTTCTTTTTTATTATTAAAATTATTTTAAAGATTCTTGTCTTACTTTACACTCCTATCCCAGTTACCGCTCTCTCCCCTCCTTCTGCTCCACATACTTTACCCCACCCCATTCACCCTCCACTGTTCAGAGAGAGTAAGATTTCCCAAGGTGACTCATTTGCTTATTCACATATTTACTTTTAGCCAGGAAAATTAGATTGGGACAATCTATCTATCTATCTATCTATCTATCTATCTATCTATCTATCTATCTACCTATCTAGGTTGTGTGGAGTGTATAGCTTATTAGCTTCACAGTGACCAAGTATTCTGAACTAAAAAAGTTGACATTTGAAAGTTAACACACTTTATTCGTTATGTCATCATATTATTATGAAAATTATTCAAAAATTTGGGTAATACATTTTTGGTTATTAGGCTAGCTTTTAACAGCTGAGCCATCTCTCCAGCCATCCCTTACCTGTTGAGATGAATGGTTGAAGTGTGGGCTGGGGAGGTAGCTGGGAGGGCTGGAGGAGGGGACCTGTGAATGGAATGGGAAATAAAATTTTAAAAATAGATTAAATATAAAAATATGGTATTTTGCCTTATAAATATATAAAGAGAATTATTCTATAAATAGTTTTATAATCCTAGAGAACAGAGTGCAAAATCGAATCTTACTATCTAAACACAAGTGACTAAGGCCTCTACTACTAAAACACCATTTAACTCACATTTTACATGGAATATAGTCAACAATGTGGAAATATTAGGTTTTGTCTCAATGAATTTCCTCAAAAGCCATCCTTTCAAGCCAATATTACTTATGAAAGGAGCCTCTCTTTGCACTGAGATTTCGTTTTAAAAAATAAGTACATATAAATAGATTCAAATTTTTTCACAAAAAAATCTCTATAATCCTCATCTCTTCAGAAGACCATTCTTGTTCTTTGAAATAAAATGGCCTGTTTTGGACCACGTTTGAATACTGGTTCCCTAGCCCATGTAATTGCTTGAAAATAATTAGTATTTGTGACCTTACCGATGAAAGTCTTTCACTCTTAAATCCTATGATCATTCAGATGACATGATCACAGAAATAAAAAGATACAATGTACAAAGTATAGTAACATATCCAGAGAATGATGTTACATTTATTGGAACATTGGCAAAGCATTTTCGAAAATGTCCTCCATGAATTGAAATTCAGGTATTTTCCTCTTATTTTAGAAGTGTTTTTCTTTAGGATTACAATCTCAATGATGGTAAAAATAGGAATTCTCCTCTCTCTCTCTCTCTCTCTCTCTCTCTCTCTCTCTCTCTCTCTATATATATATATATATATATATATATATATATATATATATTCAGCAAGATATATTTCAAACTTTATTAACAAAAAGATTAAGACTGAATTGTGATATTAAGAATTTTGAAAATCGGGTTGTTGTGATTCATTTCTTTACCCTAACATTCTAGAAACAGAGGTAGGCAATATTCTGTGAGTTTTAGAACAACATAATCAGTTAAGTGATTTCCAGGACAGCCAGGAGAAAGCCTATTACTTAGAAAATTACAAAATAAAAAGGAAAAAAAAAGAATACAGAGAGAAACAATTTTGACAAAATTTATGATACCATACAGCAAATTATTGAATACTATCACTCAAATTTTAAAAACCTCTCCTATACATATTATCTCTAATATTTTGAACATTATTTTTATGGTTCAAAATAAAACAAGATGTTTATTGATTATACTCTGTTAAATCCATCAGTTAAAGGTGTATTTTATATCCAGCAGCATAAATTCAACGACCCTTGAGGCCATTTGGGGCAATGACTTTAAGTTTAAGCTCCACAAATATTTGAAGGAAAATAACGATTTAAGTAAGAAAACTTTATTGTAGTGGCATTTCAGTTGTATTTAAATAAATACGACTTGCTTAAAGATCAGGAAAGTCAAATAACCACACTGGTCATCCTTACAGTCAGGCAGTGGTAACACACATCTTTAATCCCAATAGCCACCCCAGTTGCCATAGAATCTGGGAAGTGCAGACCTTTAATCTCAGTTGTGCATGCCTTTAACCCTAGCCCTAGTGAGTATTATAAAATGGGAGGAGACACCTATCAGAAACAATCTCATTCTGACGTTCCTGGAGTCAATTTCACCATTTCAGGATGAGGTCTAGGTAAAAGCCACTGACTGACTGCTTTGCTTTTCGGATCTTCAGGCTGAACCCTATGTTCTCTCTCTGGGTTTTTATTAATCGTGTTTCACCTTAAAATAGAAGAGAGAATGAAGGAGGGAAGGAGATGGAAATTTTTAAATATAAAAAAAAAATAAACCATGAGAAAGAAAAAATAAATAAAGAACAAATCTGTAATTTAAAAAAAAAAAAAAAGAAATTTTGAACAAGTGAAACCAGTCATATATTTGGATTACTTTTTCCATCTTTGGCCAACTTAATACCTGTAAATGTTTTGTCTTCTGTTTTAGGATAAACAATACACTAGAATTGAAGCACACAAACACACACACACACACACACACACACACACACACTCACACACAGAGAGACACAAACACATTGATTATAATTGTGAATTTGAATGCTTTTAGTTTGTTTCTAAATTTTCTTTTCCAAGAGAATGTGTGTATTAAAAAAAATAATTTAAGACAACAAGCTTTTTTCTGAAGGTAGTAGAGAGATTTCCATAGTTTTTCAAAAATGGTTTTTAGACATAAAACAAAGACAACCAGCCTACAAATCACAATCCCAGAAAACTTAGACAGCAATGAGGACGCTAAGAGAGATATACATGGATCTAATATACATGTGAAGTAGAAAAAGGCAAGATCTCCTGAGTAAATTTGGAGAATGGGGAACTTGGAGGAGGGTTTATGGGGAGGGGAGAGACAAGGAGGGGAGCAGAGAAAAATATAGACCTCAATAACAATCAATAAACAATAAAATAAATAAAAAAGTTTTTTAGCATTAATTATAAATCTTTGCCACAGTCAGGGCTATTGGGCTGTTCATCAATTAGGACTACATACAAGGTTTATCTTTCAAATATACTTGGTTTGTTCCTTACAAATGGCATGCTATTATAAAGATCAGAGTAATCCAACTTCCCACGAAGTAGGAAAGTCGGGCAAGAAAGCTCACTTATCAGGATTGTAGCATAATTGTTTTGGGGTACGGTTTTTTGGACATTTTCACAAAAATATTTTTATGTTTTGTTACAGTCAGAACATGCTACGTTTCTAGTGTTAGTAAATATTTTCAAAATGTTTATACTCATTTTCTGAAGCAAATTCTTATTCTGCAATATGACATCTGTTCAACCGTTTCCAGGTTAGACAAAAATGGTTTCACTTATGTTCCTAACACTTGCTATATTCCCTCTGCTACCCTTAATCCTTAAAACAATAAAAAGAAGAGAAATGAAGTCTCCAAGTCGAAATGGGAGATTTATTTATCTTGGTGTTTTACTGCTGTAAAAATTCCATAGATAGACAGGAAAACATACAAACATAAATATAAATATGCATATATAATTCATGTATACATATAAATGTTCAAACTGGTACATAAATATAAAGACATTTAAATTACTCTATACCAGAGCAACAATGCTTTAAGTATATCATTGGTTAGTAAATAAAATTTACAATATCAAAAGTGGATTACTTCTTTTTGAGTTGTTAACCAATGACCTCCTATAAACCACAAGCACATAGCCTGTTGCCAATGCTGCTTTTTACCCTCAAGAATTCAGTAGTAGGAAACTTTTGCTAAAGATATCAATTTCTTGAGTCAAAGAACATACGGAAATCAAGATGGCAATTTTCTAGATTCTTCATCATTATCAGGTGATGAAAGACAATATTCCTAGAAGTGAAATGAAGTAAATAAGTATTTATCAGTCATAGCTATAAGCATTGTGAGCTACAGGAATTCCTGGCCTGTGGAGACATCTCTACTCTTTCAGTAATGGTGTGAACATCATGGGAATAATCAACAACATTAAACAGGATTTGATTCTCACTCTACAAGAAGAACCCCATACATGCTACATGATCAGACTACAATCTATCAGACAGGGCATAGGGCCTAGAGGAGAATGTAGTCTATGATTCTGATAAGTAGAAACAGTATTAGAACATCTCCTAATGACTTGACTTTATGTACATGGTTTAATTTTTCCCTCAACACTCATAAAACTTTTTATTTTTATTTTTTGCAACATTTGGTGATTATCAGAGACCTATTTGATTTTTTTTAAATTGTGGCTATGTCATCATCATTTAAGTATAACAGTAAATTTATTTAGCACCTTTTTGGTTTGATTTAAAAATTCAAACTAATTGCATAATGATTTAATAATCCACAAAAAGCAGGTTAAATCTGGGGTTTTAAGTCAGTGAAACCTATAAAAACAAAAACTTTATCTTTAAGATCAGATGGGAGAAACTTACAAACAACATTCAAGGGTTAATGGAAGACTTCGAACAGCATTCAGAATTTAACATGTTTATATACTTGTAAGTTGGTATCTATGTCTATAAATGTCTAGCATAGAAAACTTAAATATAAAATGGCATATTATGTTTTTTTCTAATCCTTGTTTCATGGTTTGTATATGATTTTCAAGAAATCAAACATCCACATGTCCTTTTATGGTGAGCATCAATTGCCCTCATTCTGAAGGCGTATGCCTTGCCTTCTAACACTTAATTGCACATTCTCATTTTCTTTTCATGATTTTAGGAAAGTATATAATCCTTTAATCCCGAGAGAATTTCAATCCTTTATTATGAAAGGCTTACTATGTCAGGCAAGCAAATCATACGCTCTTTCAGTCGTGTTATAAATATTGTACAGACCATTTAGTTGCTATGATCTTCCTATATCTTTTCTCAATAAAGTTTCCTCATTAGAATAAATCACCAAATTTATACTTGTGCTATCTTTTAAATGTGCAACCAAAGGAGCAAATTTAATTTTACATCTGGTCAAGTTATCAACATCCATGGGCTTTACCCTTTCTTCCGTCTCAAAATATTTGCAGAAATTTGAAAAAAAATGAAACTTTATGTATAAATTTAGATTTAATAGGTAAAATTTGCTGTTACTGTGATATCACCATCACTTAACACTCTGTAGAAAGCACGCCCTTGCTGCTAACTATACTAATCAACAGTAATCAAGACTAATCTACGGTGTCAGAGACAATTAATCTGTTATCAAAATGTCTTTCTCACAAGGTATTTAAAGTGTGATATTTCTTTAACATGTGCAGGCTTTTTAGAATTTCCTCCTTTAAACATTTTATTTTTTTTCATTAAGAAATTTTTCTGTGAGGTTGGAGACATAACCAGTAGATAAAATAACTAGCTGTTTTTCTGGAAGTCCTCTAACTCAGTTCACAACTTCCAGTTAAGACAGCTCATAACTGCCTATAACTCCTTTCCAGATCATCTGACAACCTTTTTAGCCTGCCCAGTATCTGCATACTAGTGGCAAACATTCACACAGACACACACAGACACACACAGACACACTCACACACACACACACACACATACACAAACATGCACACACACCACACCATATTTAAATAAAAGTAAAAGCATGTTTTAAAAAATTTCCATGCATGTATATTACAAATTTTATTCTTATTCACTGCCTGAAATTCTATGTCTTGTCTCCTGTCCACACTGGCTAAACCCTAAAGGATTCTTTCTTGAATGGGAATGATCATAAGACTCCAGAAGTCATGGAAAAATATAATGTTAAGGAAACTCACAAAACTTATGAGGGTCTCAATGACCTTCATCAAATTTTTAAAAGTATTGAAGAATTTCTGATGAGAGAGGGACTCTTTAGTCGGTCCTGCCCACAAGGTATGCTGAGATATCCAACAAAGGAGCTTTTCTGTCAGCAGAACTGTTCCGTGAGACTTTCAGTGATGTATTTACTTCATAGTCATCCAGTAACTCATCCCCTATCTTATTATAATTCACGCTAAAAGTTCACCTGTTCACGCAGGCACACTTGGAAGGAATTGTCTTAAAGTATTTCATAATACCCTACATGAGACAAAAGAGTATTTTATTCATGTCTCTCAAGAAAATGTCATTCAAACAAAGATAAGCCTGCTTTGATTTTATTTTTATTTTGAACCTTGTACTGTGTTTAACCTACCCAATGTCAACACTTATAGCAAAGATAAAACATAGTTTTTTTGTTTATTTCTTTATTTTTTACACTCTGACTGTAGATTTCCATCCCTCCTCTCTTCACAGTCGCTCTGCACTTTCTCCCTTCTCTCCCAAACCATCAACTTCTCCTCCTATGTTTCTCTTCAGAGAAGAGTAGGCTGCCCATGATTACCAGCCAGCCTTGGAATACCAAGTTGTGGTGAGGCTAGGCATTTTTTTTTCTACTATGGCTAGATGAAGACATCTGGTAAAAAGAAAGGGTCCCAAAAGGAGTCAACAGTCAGAGACAGCCCCTGTTCCTATTGTTAAAAGTTCCATAAGACAAAACTACATAACTGTAAAATATATGCAGAGGGCCTAGATCAGTCCCATGCAGGCTCTCTGGTTGTCATTTTAGTATCTGTGATTCCTTATGAGCCCAGGTTAGTTGATTTGTAGGTTTTCTTGTGGTCGCTATATCCATTTAGCTCTAACAATGCTTCCTCCCCCACTTCCACAGGATTTCCCAAAGAAACGGATAACCATGCTTCAATGCCCAGACCCAGAAAAGCTAAGTAATCTGTGAAGGGGAAATAGAATAGACATACACAGTGGATAGGGGAGGGATCTGGATGGAGGTGTGGGGATGGAACAGGAGTGATCAGGTGAGAGGAGACTGAATGAGAGAAAACAGAAATTGGCAGTATCTCCGGGATGAGCTAGAAACTTAGTACAATGGAATCTCCTGGGAATCTATGAAAATTAATTAAGATATTAATATTAATATTAAGATAATATTACTTAAGTCTTCTAAAAATGGGGGAGGTAGAGCCTGAACAGGTCATCTCCTGTAATAAGGCAAGACTTCTAGGAGAAGGGTTGGGACATTAAGCCAGTCACCAAGCTTTTCAAACCCAAATTTGTCCTGCTTTTACATGTGCTGTGGTAAAGAAGGCACAGAAAGTATGGAATTGACCAACCAATGACAGGCACAGATTGAAGCCTATACCATGAAAGATAGTTCACACCTGAAAGTCAGAACCCAGAGGCAGAATGATAGCCCAGCAAGAAACCTAGGATAGAATCAAGCATTACTGGCAAATAATAATAATAATAATAATAATAATAATAATAATAATAATAATAATAATAATAATAAATAATACAATGAAATGATTTTTAATAATAATCTTCAGTATTCACAGGTTGGTGCCTAGACCAACTATCATCACAGAGACTCTGATCCAGCAACCAATGGAAACAAATTTAGAAACCCACAGCCAAACATTGACACAACACAGTTTTCAAGTGTAATAAAAATCTTTATTGTGATGTCAATCTCCACGGCCTGCATAGTGGAGGATGAATGTTGATATGTTCATCTGACTACCAGGTAGTGTGAGCCCTATCACTTATCCAGGAAATCCAGCTCACTTGCCTTTGAACTAACAAAGCCCTTACCTTACCGCATTTCATTTGAATGAAAGTCATGTTTCCCTTCCCTTTTGAATACTAGAATTCAACTGTATAGAAGCAATTGGAAATTAAGATTCTTTTTTTTAAACAACATAGTAAAAAATTTGAAATTTGTGGAAGTCCAAAAATAAGGTTAACTAATTATCTTATATCAAAGGGCTAAGTGAAGTTTACAAAATGTTTTAGAAATGAAATAAAGAATACACAAAGGGAAATGCAAAGCATATCTTAAGTACTGAGAAGGAGAGGGGCACAGGAGTCATACATAATGAAAATAATAAAAGCAAACAAGGGGCTCAAAAAGCAATCAGAGCTTGGATGCTCTTCCATATGTAAAATCCATTCAAAGAACAGTGTTTTAGACAATGCTTTGCTAGGGTTTTTTTTTTTTTTTTTTAGTTTTTAAGCTTAAAGGACTTATTTATTACTTGAAGGACTTTTTGGGTACAAATAAAATCAATATTTATGATATGCTGATATGATAGCAATTACTGGGCTACCAGCCAAACTAGAGGTTATCATTACATGCTAAGATAGAAGATGAGTTCTCAGTATCATGGAATGAGAGTCCTGGTGAAGGCAGCTGTGTTTCAGTTAATAGACCTAGCAGGGAGAAATGAAGAAGGAAAACATTAGCCACAAGATGATGCTGGTAAGAAGACTGGGGTTAATTCTGGTGGGTTTTCACCTCTCTTTATATATTGTAAAGGTTATTTATTTTTTTAGGATTCCTATTTCAAAATAAAAAGCAAGATAAGTTTAATAAGAAACAGGAAGTAACAAGACAGTGCACAGTTGTAGGAGAAATAATAGATGTGTGAGGCAAAAAAGGTAAGACATACCTGATGTAGGAGTGTTTCTATCTATCTGTTGTTTCATTGGTTAATTAATAAAGAAACTGCTTAGCCTGATAGGTCAGAACATAGGTGGGGGAGTAGACAGAACAGAATGCTGGAAGAAGGGAAGTGAGACAATCGCCATGCCTCTCCTCTCTGGGTCAGACACCATGGAGCCAGCGGCCAGGTCATACATGCTGAATCTTTCCCGGTAAGCCACCACCTCGTGCTGCTACATAGATTATTAGATATGGGTTAAAGCAAGATATGTGAGAATTAGCTAATAAGAGGCTAGAGCTAATGAGCCAGGCAGTGTTTAAAATAATAGAGTTTCCGTGTAATTATTTTGGGTGTAAACATAGCCGGGTGGCCGGAAGCAGCCTGCAGCTCTCATCACTACCTGTACCTAAGGAAGTTGTATCATTTGCATCTCTGAAGACTAATTCAATGAGGAGGAACAGTGTTTGTGTCTTAGAAGAGCCTAGTCATTATGGAAATTCTAAATGCCAGAGGCAATAATATTAATTACACACCTGAATTCTGTTTGGCTTTCTCCAATATTATGTAGAGGAAAAGGAGAAACATAGTATTTAATATCACAGAAATATAAAGCAAGAAAGTATTGGGAACAAAATTTTTTCTGGCTAAGATGACAACATTACCAAGCCATTTTAATATTTCAACATTGCTATATGGAAAGAAAGCATGGAAAAACAAGCATGCTCTAGAGTCATGGTTTTGCCTGAGTCATAAAGTAATAATGTAATACTGCCTTCAGTAAGTTCAGAGATTTTATTAGCTGAATGGCATCTCTTATCAAACTCTCACAAATTATTATGATTAGAACATCAAAGAACATGAACTCTTGACAAAATAAGGAGAAAAATGATAATAGTGATAATGGTGAGAGGGAAGGTAGTGAAATCACTTCATTTTTATTACAACATACATGAAGTGATTTGCCCTCTATTGCAATGTTCTCTTACTACAGACAACATATAGGTATTGGTTTTAAAATTTTAAAAATAAGTGGCTTCTAAAATGCAGATGATTATATGCGTTTCAGTGGATTAAATTTTGGCACTATAATTCTCAATTGAAATATTGATAATAGTACATGAATTGACAGAATTGTTAATTACATGACTATTTGTAGTGAGAAACTGTGGGCTGCATTCCTGCCCAGGTCCCGGCTGCCTGACTAGCTTATGCCCCTTAATAACAACACACAAACTGTATTCATTTAAACACTGCCTGGCCCATTAGTTTCAGCCTCTTATTAGCTAATTCTCACATATCTTGCTTTAACCCATATCTAATAATCTATGTAGCACCATGAGGTGGTGGCTTACCGGGAAGATTCTAGCGTATGTCCATCTTGGGCCAGAGCTTCATCGCTTCTGACCCAGAGAGGATAGGCATGATGATTGCCCGAGGCGTCTGCCTCACTCCCAGCATCCTGTTCTGTCTACTCCACCCACCTAAATCCTGCCCTATCAAAAAGCTAAGGTAGTTTCTTTATTAACAAATGAGAGTCCTCCATCAATTTTTATGACAAAAATCACAAAAAATTGAAATTCAGATAGAAATTGCTAAATATACAACAATATTATAAAATTTTATTGGTCAATGTGTACACAGTTAAGAAACAGAATTTTTATTGTCATTATATTCAACCATGAGATAAATCTCCACTTCTACTTAGTCATGCTTGGGAAAAGAGCTTAATGTCATTTCCACTCTGGAAGTCCTTCATGTTTTCCCCTAGAACAATACGTGACATAACATTAAACATCAATACAGTCTTGTTTCTACCTTCTCAAAGTTAATGCTTGAGGAAGAAATCAAGCGCAGTCTCATGAAAGGCAAAAACACAGGCCAAACCTTTTCTCATTGTCACTTCTGTTCTAGTGTTTTACAGACAGAGTTGACAGCAGGTGTAGTTGTGAAAGCATAGTTGTGTGCATGACTGTTGGTTTTTTTTTTTATTGCTTTCTTTTGACTTATCAAGTGCTATTTATTCTTCCCCCTGCCTGTCCAAAATAACTTGTCCAAATTCAGTTTTCAAATGTTGGCTACTTAGAGAATTGAGAGAGGATTTGAACCATGCTGTCCTATATCTTATCCCATCTTTTAAAACAAAATGTACCAGTACTGTTTGATATTGTGCCCTCTGTTTATCACATCTAGGAAGATGGAGAGGAGGGAATTTGAATGTCTTCTGTCTTCAGCTCACTACATCAATAAAATGGACATGGCATAAAAATGGAAGAAATACCCATAAACACTCACTTTAAAACATAGGAAACATGGTATATGGCTAGCATTTCACACACCAAAAAAAAAAAAGTCATGAAAATTAAATATAGTCAGTACGTCAAAGACAATGCTTGGCTTGTTTATTCAAAGATTCTGGCTTAGTGTTGATGCAACAAAACTTTTAAAAGTAAACTGTGTTCCTAGCATTTCTTCAACTTGTGGATACACTGCTTGCCTCTCTGGATTTATATCATTCAACCAAAGAAAAATTTTACCACATGCCTTTAAAAGTATGAAGATCCTCTGTTTTCAGTGTCAGAGTCATATCACGAACACATAAATTTTAGATAATATTTTCATGCAGCAAATGCTTCAGTAAAAGTAAAGACTAATTAACTTGTCAAATCTCTTTTTTCCAGACAGCATAAATGCAATAGATTCTTGCTTAATGAAATATTCCACTCCCTATCATGCCAAATTTTCATTTGACTGTTTCTCCAGCTGTCCTAGTCTGAGTTCAGAATTAGTGAGCAAACTTCAACACTGGGGCGGGGGGGGGGCGGAGACAAAATAACCTTTTTATCATTAAAAATGTTTTACTTTTTTATTTTTGAAAACAGATTTTTTTCTTATATAATACATCGTGAACAGAGTTTTCCCTCCCTCTACTCCTCTATCCCCTCACCCAATGTTACCTTTCCCTGGATCCAGATCAGAAAACAACAGCTCTTCAAGAGACAACAGTCAAAGTTTACAAAAGAAGATACAATATGACAAGAAAAAGATCCTCATATCTGGGTAGAACAAGGCAATTGAAATAGAAAAAACAAAAACAAAACAAGAGTCCTAAGAGCAGGCAAAAGATTCAGAGATATATTGTTAGAACTACTACAATACAACACACACACACACACACACACACACATATATATATATACATACATATATATACACATGTCTAAAAATAATAATTATTATTAATTAAATACTAATTTATTAACCTGCAACATATTATATTTCAATTTTTAAAAAATATTTGAATATTTCTAAAAACTTAAAATGCTTCTTTATTTTATAATTTCTAAGAAAATTCTGTTTCAAGATCTCTAAGGTTAATTTTCACCTGCCTTTTAATATTAAGACAACATGAATATTTTATAATTAATATATCTTTTATAAATAAATGCATATGCATCACAATTAATGTATTTACATATGAATATATACCTTATTACATATGCATACATAAATATTTCTAATTATTTTTAAGTGATCATTTTATTCTATTATTCATTTTCATCAGAAATTATGTTAGAATTTTTACTGCAATAAAGATAAAATTGTTAACTAAAATAAACACAAAATTGTGAACTGTACATGGATTTCTACACTCAATTATTTTTTGTCATTCTATATTCTTACAGTAGGTATACTTAATTTTACTTTTGTAGCTATTAAATTAAATACTTTTTAGTTTTATAAATCTTAATGTGTATTTAACAAAACAGGAAAAAACAAAATGGATATCCTTTTGCAACTAACTTGTTTATACATATTTATAGATATTTATGCCCTTGGTCTGCTAAGAGCGACTCTCAGCAATAAAGTCATTCGTGTTTTTTTTTATTGGAAATATTCGTAATTTTCTCTTGATACTTCTCTCCAAATCCATAAATAATGATTAACAGTGACTTCAATAAGGCAAACATCCAAACACTGCATTTTTTCAGAAAATATGTTTGAGTTCTTTCTAGATTTTGACAAAACTTCTCTCTGCCCAATTTCTTTTTCAGGGACTGCCTACAGCATGTCTGCCAAAGCTACAAGAATCAGCTTTAATCCTGTGATCCTAGATTCTTGGGGCAAGTCAACAGTGCTCCTGAGTCCTGGCACAGGCAAAATGCTCCAACAGAACTGACCAGCTTCTGAACCTGCGGTGTTTCACTCACAGCTGTCCATAAACTTGAGGGAAAATATGTGCTACACTGTGGAGAGCCAATTCCAAAGTGACATTTTTCTTCAACTTTTACATGGTCAGAAAGGGTGACCACTAATCGAGTAAACTACCTTCAGTTCTTAAAGTAGTTTATGGAATGAGGGCAATTGCGTTTAAGATACATCAAAGCAAGAAATAATAGAATATTACCATTGTGCTGTTGCCCTCTAACTACCTTGAGTTATTTAATAAACAGGATGATGGGGCGTTCAATAGTGACATATGATATTCAAGTCCTTTTTTGCTCATTTTGCTAATTATTAGAAAAAATACAGATGCTGTCATATGAATGCTATACAAATTAAACACTAAGTTTTTACTTCTTTTGAAAATAATTGGCCAAAATTTACATAAAATTATGACATACCCTTCAATAATTGAAAATTAAAATATGTGACAATATGTACTGGAAATGATCTTACAAGAAAGTAAGCTTATAGACCCAGGAAACTTAGTTTTATAATCAATACAGCTACTTCTGTACACTATTATGTGTTTGAAAAGATGGAAGAAGCCTATAGTAAAGTCCTACCTTGAGGAAAAAGTAAAACTTGTAATCTGAATGTCACACATAGATAAACAAGGTTACATACATTAAATATCAACATAATAGCTGACAACTATGTTAAACTTAAAAAATAACAGCAACAAATCACTAGGAGATAACTTGGGCTTTTAAAAAGACCTTTCACTTTAAGAAAAAATCATTTTATTTTCCACTCAGAAAGCAATTTCCTATTTTAAAACTCCGTGTCTAACTTTGACATTAAACTAATATGTATTGATTCATATCTCTCTGGTTGTACTAGAGAATATTGATTCATATGTTAAAAAATATGGGCACCTTTATCACAGCATTCCTGAAATTAATATTTTAACATTTTCAAGAAGTAGCAATCTATTCTATCAGTATATTAATATTCTGACCTCAAATATCATGTTTGTAGTAAAAGGATATGGAGAGATGCTCTCTACTGTGTTATAGAATTTTGTCAGTATTGAACTGCATCTCTTCCTATCCAACAGTTTGTCCTTTCAGCTTTTTGCTGTGACTATTAAGCACTATGCATAAAATTGATAAATATTTCACATCCAGCCTTTGGAAAGTAAAATTGGTTTTCATTTTGGACAAAGCTACAAGTACAGCTCAGCCTTCTTTCTCAGGATGGTATGACAAGGTTTCATGTTTCTAACATCCACTAACTTAAACTTACAACACACGTTATAAAAAAATGACACAAACCTTTCCCTCTACAAAATATGATTTAATAGACAGTATCATATATTCACTATTACAAAGACCTGTTTGCTGTATGAAACTCAGGGTTATAAAACCCCAGAATTTGGATGGCATTGCTTTCACATAGTAGAATGAGGTGAGAATGCAATCTTTCTAGGATTAACTCATTTCTTACAGCTGTGAGGTGTAGAAAGAAAGTATTAGTAGGGTGAAATAATTTTTAGGTCTTAGAATTTTAAGTATAAATCCAAAGAAAGAAGTATATGTTCATGATGTGAAAATAAAAACTAATCAAAAATACTGAGATTTTTTTTTTTATATGTCACTTTTCCTTTTCAGCTCCACCACAAACAATTGATGGTTGATTGCCCTATTGAAACAATATTCTCAAGTTAATTTTATAATGGTCACATTCCTTACACATACTGTTCTTGAGTTAAATGCCTTTTTCAACATAGCCTGTTCATTTGTCACATCTTCCTAGTACCAATATTATCGAAATTTGCATAAAAATTCTAAGTTTTAACTTCTTAAAGGATGATACCTACTTATATGATACTAATTTTTAATTATGATATTTTTTCTCTTTATTCTTTGAGTATAGTACATTGATTCAATAATTGCATATAATATGCAGCAACAAAATTCTAGTGTCTGATATTTTGCAAGACATAAATATTTATCATTTCTTTATTTTGGAAAGCTTCAAATTTTTGTAGTTGTTTATAAAATCTTAAAGAAATTATCATGAAACTTAGTGGAACTATTATAATGTGTAGGTGCTCATTCATAGGTAGGAGGTAAAATATTTGGTTAACATACAAGTAGATAGGAAGGGAACAGTCACCACAGGGCTTAAAATGAGTAGAGTGGGTGAATTACAGAGGTAACAGCTGTAGGTACTCATATGTGCTTAGATAGAAATAACAAGTGGTAGTGATCTATACCATATCCAAATGACCATAGTTTATAACAGTAACTAAAAATTCAAACTCAAATGCATCAGAACCTATGCTTGACTTCAGGAATACATTGGTAAATAATATAGTTATATGGGATTGCATCCAATACATAATGAACACAAGGAAAGTTGCATAGGAAGTCAAATGGTGTAAGTCAAGGCAACAAATTCTCCTAGATGGTTGCTCCCAAGGCATAATTATTCTTACAGTTTGTGAAAAATGACACCTTCCTCTCACAACTTATTTACATATTTATGTGTTGATTTATTGATAGGATCAATTGGAAACACATATGGTCATACCATATAATTCAATTGTTGGTAAGTTTAATGTCAGCAATGAAAGATTTTTTACCATGTCTAATAACCAGAATGAATACACATGAATTAGAAATAAATATTGTAGAAATAAGTTTGTTGTGGTGAGCTTATGAATGCAAGATATTTACAGGAATCATAGAATTAATTATATTTTCAAGAAAATAATTTCAAGACACATTTGCAAGAGTTATACCTTGAAGGCTTTGCAGAGTTTCTTAAAATGAAATATTAAAAATGAAATTGTAATTCACAACCTTGTTTACTCAATTTTTGATAACTATGAATTTTAAGGGCCTAGAGATATAGCTCAGTAGCTAGAGCACTGGCTGCTCTTCTAGAGAGCAGGTTTTGCATCCCAGCACCCCCATGGGTGCTTACAAACATATACAACTACAGTCCCAAGGGATCTAGGGTTCTCTTTTGATCATCACAGGTACTGCACACATATGATATACAGAAATACATGCAAATAAAAATGCATACAAATGAATAAAAATAAAGTAAAAAATTGAAAAGAATTATTAATGTTTTAGAAAAGCTACTTAAAGGCATTGAACTAAGTATTTCTCTGATCCTCAAATCTACAGATCAAATGTACTACTGATGATCAGATACACAATGGGTGCTTAGAATAATGATTAAATTTAAGAGAACACCACCCTAATAGTCATGATATTGCTAAAGCATTCTTGACAGATTTACTTAATTAATATGAAAGATACAATGTTGGTACATGCCTATTTAAGGGGAAAATAAAATGTTTGAATTCTGAAACAAATAATGCCATTAGAAATTTAAATGAGTTATTGAAAACACTAAGTACAAAAGAGTCACTCATGTTAATGGTGATATAAATGGGTATATTTGTGACAAATAATTTTATATGAGCTTTTATAATGTTATAACATTCATTTCATAAATTGTACTCATAATTAATTATTTCACAGAAGTAATTTTGTATCTATTTAAGTTAGTTCTTAAAAAATTGTTTAGGGTACCATAGTTTAAAATGGAAAAAGTCTAAAGAATCTACTTGCCTATGTACTGAAAATATGTGAGTAAATTTTAATAGACTATTATAATGTGATGGTATGCTTTCATTAAATTGGTTAGAAAAAATAACAGCTTTGAACATAGAAAGTGGGCAAAGTTAGTTGAAAAGGCAGATAATAAGGTAGCTCATAAAGATAGCACCACGTAATTCCTATTTATCGTTGACCTTGTCTATAATATATCAGGAAGCTTCCAAAGCTGAGAATACACAAACAAGAAGTTATTTTTTACTTAATTAAATGCCCTGAAAGTGGAGGGAGATTTTCAATGTCAAGCTTCACCCAACACCCTAGATTTTTCCTGAATACATAGTATCAGGCTAGGTCCCTAGTGACCATGGTTGAATGGAAAAGAACCAAAACTTGACCATGATCCAATAGTTCCACCAGTGTACAATAAGTTAGGGACTATCATCTACTGTGTATCTAAAAGAAAGGTAGAGAAATTGGTGAGCTTTGGTGGCTGAGAATGGATACACATTAACATTATTTGGAAGCTGTATTTGAATAGGCAGAAAAAGAAAGCACAGATACTTCACAAAAGGCCCAGTAAGGTATTAAGATCTGAAAGTAAAATTATAACTTCTATGTGGAAATGATTTTATCATCAACAGTCATATTTTTAACATATCAACTGCATATTCTGAGGTGAGAAATATGTTTAAAATGGATACTAAACTAAGATAGTTTAGATTAATTTTAATCTCTTCATGTGTGCTTGTAGTTTGAAAGTCTGAAATATGTAGTTTCACTCAGTGACAACAATTAAAGTACAATCATTCCATGGAAACACACACAAACAAAATTTAGTTTAACAGTAATTATACCATTTGATATTTATGTTATAAAATGATGACATAATATCAAATATTATCAAAATGAATATATAAAATTTTTATTTACTCTATCAGTGCCAGTGTGAATCCCAATTGCCGTGCATCGTGCCTCAGTCCGTCCTGTGCTCTATGCAGTAGAATCCAGTTCGCGAGCTTCTGGCAAGGGGCTGGAGTTTGAGGAAACACACACAGAGACAGACACGGACCTCCAATCTCTGTTACAAAAGCCCTTCTTTAATAGCACCATGGAGGCTTAAATACCCTGCAGTCAATGGCCAACAGGTGAAAATCCCATCCTCTGCACAGCTTTTAGTAACTTCAATTAGAAGGCTCTAGACAGGGAAGTGCAGCTGAAGGTCAGGACTCCTATTAGTCCCAGCACCCAATAACCGTGTTACATGTTTTGTTTTGTTTTTTTGGTCAAAATGTTAAAATAATAGTGCTTAGAAATTTACAGGTTATACAATTAGTACTACAGTGGTATTATTTTATACAAAATTTTAAAAGTAAATAAAAACACCTTTTGCATGAAATTTGACTCAGCCTCACCTAGTTAAATCAAATTAAGTACAATGGATAGGCAGACAACTGGTTAAAACAGTCATGTTAAGTTGCATAGTGTATACTGATTTATATTTCCTTTCCGTGGTATTGAACCTAGTGTTGGACATGGTACCCAAGCACCTTAATACTGAGCTGCAATACCTGTTCACAGAGACATGACTTAGTTAAGTTTTGCAGGCTTGCATTAAACTTGGATCCTATTACCCCACTCCCAGAATATCTGCAATTGCAGGCCTGCATAACAGAGAACAACTCCTAATTCCACATTTTGTGTATAATAAATAATCGAGTGAATAGAATAACATTATTAAATATTTTTCTACTAATCATTGTTATATATCATTTTAAGTAAATTTGTTTAAAAATCTCTATTGAATGATCTATGAATGTTGACTTAATTACAACTATTAATTCTGTAAATTACTTTTCAAGTTTTGAAGAATCATTATATAACATATATGAAATTACCAAGCAAATAATGCAAAGCGTACATTTTGTTCTGGTCTCATGAGAAAAGTTCTTGATAAGCCATCAAGGCCGACCTCAAGTGCATCTATATTTTTGGCCTCCTAAGCACTAACACTGAACTGTAGAACAACAGATCTGAGTACCTTCTAATCATTTTGCTATCTTTCCTGTTTTGATTTGTTTTCTTAAGATAGGGTCTCATACATGTAAGCTGACCTTGAACACATTATATGGGCAAGAGTTGCCTGGAACTCTTTTTTTTTTTCTCATTTTTTTTTATTAAAGATTTCCATCTCCTCCCCTCCTCCTCCCCCTTCCCTCCCCTCCCTTCCACCCATACCCCCACTCCACCCCTCTCCAAGACAAAGAGCCATCAGGGTTCCCTTCACTATGTTAAGTCCAAGGTCCTCCCAGCTCCCCCTAAGTCCAGGAAGGTGAGCAACCAAACTGACAAGCCTCACAGTGAGCCCGTCCATGCTGTAGAGTTCATGTTCATTGCCGTTGTCCTTGGTTTCTCAGTCCTCCTCCACCGTCAGCCACATTCAGAGAGTCTGGTTTGGTCCCCTGTTCCATCAGTCCCATTCCAACTGGACTTGGTGGTCTCCCATTAGATCTGTCCCACCGTCTCAATGGGTAAATGCACTCCTCACGGTCCTGACTTCCTTGCTCATGATCTCCCTCCTTTTGCTCCTCATCGGGACCTTGGGAGCTCAGTCCGGTGCTCCTATGTGGGGCTCTGTCATTTTCTCCATCCAATGCCAGGTGAAGGTTCTATGGTGATATGCAAGATATTCATGAGTATGGCAATAGGATCTGTACATTTCTGGCACCCTCTCCTCAGCTGCCCAAAAGATGAACATGGGATGTACTCACTCATAATTGGGTTCTAGCCATAAATAAAGGACATCGAGCCTATAATTCGTAAAAAATCCTAGAGAAGCTATATAAGAAGGTGAACCCAAAGAAAAACATATAGTTATCCTCCTGGATACTGGAAGTAGACAAGATTGCGGACAAAAAATGAGAACATGGGGGTGGGGTGGGATGGGGGAAGGGAGGGATGGGGAGAGAAAAGTGTGAAGTGGAGGATGGGAAGAGCTTGGGGGAATAGGATGGTTGGGATATAGGAAGGGTGGATATGGGAACCAGGAAGATGCCTGGAACTCTTGATCCTTTTGTTTATATCTCCTAAATTCCAGGATTATGCACAAGTCAGCATGTTTGCTTATAGAATGTTTGTTATTTATTTGCCTAATTTTGTGTTAATAGGGATTGAACCTAATTAATTCTAGGTAACAGCATTAATACTGAACTACATTCTCTAACTCATTATCTCCCATATCTGAAATGTGGGCAAATATATTGCAAATACTCTTATATACTTATTTATTTGTTTGGTCAACAGTAGACGGTGGAAAGTTTTTAAAAATTCAAGCTTGTTGCTAAAACGCGGGGGGGAGGAATTGAATATTTAAGGTTAATTTATTCCTAGTGTTCTTAAGACTTTTACTTTTTTAAAAAAAATTTATGAGTATACAAAAGATGTTTCAAAGACAAGTATTCATACATTTTAATGGAGAAAGGGTGACTGGATGTTTCCTAATGCCATATTACAGAGTCAGGAACTGTTATGGCTTAATGAAAACTGTCCACGAGAGTCTCAGACATCTGAAGATTTAGGTCCCTGTTAGTGACTCTTTTTGTGGTAATTAGTGGGTATTGACTTGCTGCTGTCACTGAGTCTGGCATTTGAAAACTGAAGTCCTTATCCTCTACCCAGTTTGTTCTCTCTGCTTCACATCCACACTTCTAGGCATGATTTCAGTTGATGTTCCAGCCACCTTGCTAGCCCACTCGCATAACTTTCTGTAAGATTGTGATGGACTCTTATCCCTCTGGAACCATAAAAACAAATGTACCTTTCATTCTACATGTTGTCTTGAACACGGTGTTTTCTTGCAGCATGAAAAGTAATACATACAGTTACTATGGCAACACAAAAATTTACATTTTACTTATGATTTTGTTAAGAGTTTATTGAAATAGAGTAAGAACAATTCTTTGCATTTATTTTATATAATTAGAATATAATTTTAGTACAGCTTTTAATTTATCTGTATTAATGCATACTGGAGTAACAAACATCATTTTCTGCTCTTTTGCAGAAAATGCTTGCCAATTATTACTATTGTTGTTTTTGTTTTTTTTTCAAGACATGCTTTCTCTGTGTATCCCTGGATGTCCTGGAACTTGCTTTGTAGTTGATGCCGTAACAAAATAAAAACATTCATGTGAAACTAGAAATCACTGTCTAGCACATTTGAACACTCAGAAAACATATTTCAATAACTTATTTTTCTTTCATTTTAGCCATGTTCAGTGAAAATATGTCCCATATGATTTTCAGTTTCTCTTCAGTCTTCATTCATATGAATATATTCAATGAAACATATTTTTCTTCATGAGGCAGCATAAATAGTTCTATTCTTTTATGGGAAATTATCTTTCCTTTTGCTTCATTAAAAAGAATGATTCTACACTAATTATATGGACAAGAATCCTAAAATATAATGAAGGCATGCTGAATACCTAAATGTACAACATGAAGATTAGGATTATTGATAATACAAACAGGTGAGATAAGTTTGTTGCATTTTGACTAGGGCATTAATATTATAGGGCATGAATTTTCTGGATTTAATGGACAACCAAGTCTACCTATTACTGACAACAAAATATATTTGTGAAAAATACCTTTTCTGAAACACCACAAATAGACAGGGAATATTGATCAAATGATTCAGATCCCAAGTATTAGAAGGTACGAGCCTAGGAATGTGTTCATTAAAGTCAGACAGAAAGGATACCATTTCCTGATCATAGTTCCTTCCCTACGGCTGACAACCTGGCCTTAGATTCATGGAAGATTTACCTTTTTGGCTCCAGATATTCCCAATACATGTTCTACTCATGAGTGGAAAATCCATTCTTTCTGTTGCTGAGTTCTTGTCAGTCATGTAGAAGTGATGTTCAATTATGCCCTGAATCTTCTTCAACCTGACCTTTATTTTAGGAGATTGACTTGTTCCTTGAAGTCCTTCACTGCATGGAAAACACTTAAGGTAAGCTCATTACTGTAGTTCCTTGATATAAACATTTAAAATGTCACAAACACAATAAGTAGATTATCACCATGCACGCTGTAAAATGTCCAATGTTGTATTAGCAACTTCATTGTAATTAATTTGAAATTAGCATGACCAGGGTAATACTACAATGGTTCTCAGGTTTAGTATAATATCAGAACTACCCAGAAATATTGAGATCACTAGGCCTTGATGGTCACCAAGGTTCAGAGATATTACTAGAATAAGGCATTCTTCAAAATACAGTTCTGAACATTAATAGTTTTAACTTAGCTATAAAAATATAGACTAGCATATTGGATTCTAAAATAGGAGACAACTATTGTCAATAATGAAACCCCACCATCAACAAATGAAACTACTTTGGAATAAAAGGATTAATAAAGGAATTCCAAAAAAATAAAACTAAGTAACTATCAGCCATAACTACTTTGATATCTTACAATATAGACTTTAATCCCAAACTAATCAGAATAAATAAATGAGGTCGGTTTGGACTCATCAGAATTAAGTGAAGGGTGTACAAACTCCCCCCTCCTATTCAATATAGTGCTTTAAGTTTCAGCTAAAGCAGAAACACAAGATAAGAAAAATGTCAAAATGAAAGAAATTAGAAAAGAATTCAATGTGTCGTTTTTATACAGACAATAACAAATATACACAAGATACTCTGAATACTCTACATAAACTTTTGGAACTGATAAATAATTTCAGCAAAATGGCTGGAAACAAAATTAACACACAAACCTCAGTAACCTTTAAGAAACAATCTCAATCACATTAACCATCCAAAACAAACAAACAACCAAAATTGTGTGTGTGTGCGCGCACACACACACACACACACACACACACAAAAAAAAAAAAAAAAAAAAAAAAAAAAAAAAACTACCTAAACACAGTCAAACAAAGAACCTGGAACAAACCTAACCACAAAACAAACCACCAATATAAAAAGTCTCTAGCAGAAATTTAATTCTTTGAATAAATAAATTGAGAAAACGACAAAGAATTGGAAATACTGCCAATAATCATGGATTGGCAGATTAATACTAAGAAAATGGCCACTCTACCAAAAATCAATAGTTCCAGTACAATATCAAAATGCCAGGACCTTACTGAGCTCCCAAGGTCCAAATGAGGAGCAGAAGGAGGGAGAATATGAGCAAGAAAGTCAGGACCACGACGGGTGTGCCCATTCATCGAGACAGTGGGACTGATCTAATGGGAGCTCACCAAGCCCAACTGGACTGGGTCTGATGGAGCATGTGATCAAACCGGACTCTCTGAACGTGGCTGACAAGGAGGGCTGACTGAGAAACCAAGGACAATGGCGCTGGGTTTTGATCCTACTGCATGTACTGGCTTTTTGGGAACCTAGTCTGTTTGGATGCTCACTTTCCTAGACCTGGATGGATGGGGGAGGAACTTGGACTTCCCACAGGGCAGGGAACCCTGACTGTTCTTTGGACTGGAGAGGGAGGGGGAGGGGAGTGGGGGGAGAGGAAGGGGAATGGGAGGAGGGGAGGAGGTGAAAATTTGTAAAATTATATTAATAAATATATTTAATAAAAAAGAAAAAAGAGGCAAGAAAATAACCATATTTCATTGAAAAATAATTGAACTAAATCAATATAAATTTGTGCCAGATAAACCTCAGCATAGAATGTTAGTAGTTAGATTATACTATAGTTTTATTATCTCTACTGTGTAACAAATTTTTGAACTCACTAGTAAGTTACTGAAAGTATTATAATTTGGGAAATTTAAACGTAAAAATATTTTACTGCACTTTGAATTTTTATATTCCACACTAATGCCAAAGAGAGAAATTGAACAGATAAAGCTATATCACTTTCCTGTTCAACAGTGAATTTTTTTCTTGTCTTCTCCTACAAAAGGAAATCCTTTTTTAATCAAGAGGGATTTCAGTAGAGGATCGTTAAAAGTTTCACTCACTGGAAATCATATATTCTTTTAATTTCTCCTTGAATTTCAATGTCCTTTTATATAAGCTTATCATATTTATTCTGTTTTTGTCCACTTAGTCTTTGGGATCCAACAGCTTTCTAAAAATCTGCAGAATAGAACGGGAGAGATATCTTGCTGCCCACAGCATCCAATGACTGCAAGATAATTATATCTCTGAAGCTGGTCAGATTAACACTTTGCTGAGAATTCCTAATGGGCTCTATGGTAAAACCATGATCACTAATTATGGTTTAATTATCAACATAGTGACCTTAGGCATCTGGAGAGATTGCTCAATGTTTTTGTTCCTTTCTACCACTAAAATTTTTATAAAAATGCTAGTAAAGTTCTGAACCGTTGCACTGGGTTATTTAGGGGATCCCATGAAACACCTTTGCTCAACGAGTGAATTAAATATATACCATTTCCAGGACTGGATGCTTATTTGAGGACAAGCCATGCCCCTTTGGGAAATCTGTTTCTCTGCTCTTTCTGCCAGTTCAGTTTACTTTTTTTTTTCAAGTACTTTTGTATTTTAGGAAGTATCTACTTATTTGGGTTCCGTACTACCCCTCAAATGTCCCTTAATTTTAGTTGTCTGTCCCATGTTCACTCTTTTGTCCCTTCTCTTCCCCCATCACCACTTGACCCTCTGCTTTGCTTGTTTTGGAGGATTGGCTCTTTTTACTATATTAATTATACCAGTGAATAAGCATCTGAGATCTTCCTGTTTTCTGATATCTTCTTCAGTTTATTTCTCGGTGTCATAAAGTTTTAAGGGTATCATTTGGTTAGTTAGACTTACCTTGTGGTGGTTTAAGTTGGAATGACCCCCATAGACTCATGTGTTTGACTACTTGGCCTATAGGGAGTGCTACTCTTAGGAGGTGTGGTCTTTTTGGAGCAGTTGTGGCCTAGTTGAGGAAGTGTGTTACTGTGGAGGCAGGCTATGAGGTTTCATGTGCTGAAGCTAGACCTAATGTGGAAGTCTCCCTCTGTTGCCTGCAGATAAAGATATAGAACTCTAATATCCTTCCCCTGCACCATAACTGCCTGAATACTTCAATGAGTCTTGCAATAATGATAAAAGACTAAAACTTTGAAACTGTAAGCCAGCTCCAACTAAATGGTTTTCTTTCTAAGAATTGCTGAGGTCGTGGCATCTCTTCACAGCAATAGAAACCCTAACTAAGATATGCCCCAAGATATTTTATGTTTTGCAGAATATTTCTAAAGGTGTTGCTTTTCTGATTTCTGTGTCAAACACTTGCCATTTTATATGTGAAATCTACTGAATTTGCATCTTAATTTGTATCTAACTATTATGGTAAAGGTATTTATCAGCTGTAGTAATTCCACAGTAGAATTGTTAGCATTGCTATGTATACTATCATAACATCTGGAACTAAATACATTTTGACTTCTTCCTTTGAAAAAAAAATACCAGGACCTTTTTTCACAAACATAGATAAAACACTCCAAATTTTCAATGAATTTACAGAGTTTCAATGGTAGTCAAAACATTTCTTTTTTTTCTTTTTTTTGATTTTTTTTCTCATTTTTTTATTAAAAATTTCCATCTTCTCCCCTCCTCCTCCCCCTTCCCTCCCCTCCCTTCCACCCATACCCCCACTCCACCCCTCTCCAAGACAAAGAGCCATCAGGGTTCCCTTCACTATGTTAAGTCCAAGGTCCTCCCAGCTCCCCCTAAGTCCAGGAAGGTGAGCAACCAAACTGACAAGCCTCACAGTGAGCCCGTCCATGCTGTAGAGTTCATGCTCATCGCCGTTGTCCTTGGTTTCTCAGTCCTCCTCCACCGTCAGCCACATTCAGAGAGTCCGGTTTGGTCCCCTGTTCCATCAGTCCCATTCCAACTGGACTTGGTGGTCTCCCGTTAGATCTTAAAAATAAGGAGGTATGACAATACCTAACTGTAAATTATACTATATAGTAAACAGCAATGTACATGCAGGAAAATACACATATAGATGAGTGGACTAGAGTGGAAGATCCAGACAAAATTATCACAGCTTCAGCTATGATAGCTAATTGACACACATGCACAAAATGTCATAACAAATATTGCCAAGGAAACCTGTGTTTCAACATGAGAAAAAAATTTCACTGTTATCAATTATGTCAATGCCAAATATAAAGGGACATTAACCTAAGACTAGATAACTTTAAATTATTAGGAGAAAATTAAGGATTACACTTCCAATTGTAGGCACAGGTAAGGACTTTAGAGTCCAGGGTTTCAGGGGAAAAGACAAATAGTTGACAATGGGATCTTGTGGTACTTAATTAGTTTCTATAGAGAAAAGAAATGATCAAGTCAATTCACAGCCAATAACAATTGGGAAAAAATATTTGCCAACTATACATCAGACAGAGGTAAGTGTTCAGAACTGGCAAAGAATCCGGAAAATTAAATATCAAGTAAATGAAAAACCCAATTAAAAAGAGACTACAGAAGTGAAGAAAAGGTTCTCAAGAGGATAAATACAAGTGGTCATTAAACACTTTAAAGTGTTCAATCACCTTAACCATCATGAAAATGCAGATTAAAACTAAATTACAAATTCCATCTTATGTCAGGCCGAATAGCTTAAGCAGTAATACAAATAACAACCAATGCTGGCCTGGATGTAGGAAGTGGGTATCATTGTGCACTAGTGGTTGGGTTTAAACTAGTGAATCCACTCTGTAAGTCAAATGGTATGTTTTAAAAAAACAAGCAAACAAACAAACAAACAACAACAAGCTAATAGCTCTACACTGTGACTACTCTAGGTCATATACCCGGAGGAAGATCTTGCTACAAAGACAATTACACATTCACATAATTGCTCTTTTTTTTTTCCGCAGTGGATTGGGGAAGAGAGTAGTGAGAATGAACTACCTCATTGCAAAAGTAATAGAAGGGATTGTTTTTAATAACTTCAGGACTATGAAGACTTGGCAGCCCTGAAATTGCAGTGCAGAGAGATTATGAGAAGGATTGTCTGTGAGAACTGATATTTTTCTTTTTTTTTTTTTTTTTTTTTTTTTTTTTTTGGTTTTTCGAGACAGGGTTTCTCTGTAGCTTTGGAGCCTGTCCTGGAACTAGCTCTTGTAGACCAGGCTGGTCTCGAACTCACAGAGATCCGCCTGCCTCTGCCTCCCGAGTGCTGGGATTAAAGGCGTGCGCCACCACCGCCCGGCTAGATATTTTTCTTCTAGTTACAAGTGTTTTTGATCTATGAAGTGGCTAAAATTAATAACCAGTCCCTCTGTTGTAATTTCCCACATTAATCATAAGTTAACTAGCATATGCATAGAACGCTTTAGACACTGCTCTCACAAGCCTATGAGTCTGTAGTCATAATTAATTTGAATTACATTGCTGGCATCATCAAAAGACCCGCATAGAGCTTAACAAAAGAAGCATCACTCAAACAATGAATATTATAAATTTGTACATGCAAAATATGTTCTTTGGGGGAAAATATATTTTGATTTTCCACTTTATTTGGGCAGCTATTGAATAAATATATTGGTCATGATTCTTAATAGATGTGTTTAAAATAATTCCTCAGTGCTAATAATATATATCAAACAAGATGCACCATGACTTCTTGTACCCTTGCTTTATGCTATTAAAATCATTGTGAACATTTAGACCAAGAATACATATTCTTAATGAAGTGATTCTTTTTTTGTTAATGTTTTTATTGAGCTATATATTTTTCTCCACTACCTTCTCTCCCCCCCATGCTCTCAGTTTGCTCAGGAGATTTCTGATATCCAGAGCAGCTTTACCGGTTTTGCACTCCCACCAGCCATGGAGTAGTGTTCCCTTTACCCCACATTCTCAAGGAAGTGATTCTTTTAGGATGGAAGAAATGGTTGAGTGATTAAAAGCAAGAGTTTGATACCCAGCACCCTTTGCATAGCTCACAACAATCTATAACTCCAGTTCCAGGGAGCCTAATATCATATTCTGGACTCCCTAGGCACCAGGCATCATGGAACTGTTTCACAGAAATATATTCAGGAAAACAATATATATATATATATATATATATATATATATATATATATATATATATATATATATACACTACACACATATATATACACATATACACTATACACACACATATATACACATATACACTACACACACACATATATATATATACACACATATTTCCTGTGAGTGAAAAATAGAAAAAATGTTTATTTGATAAATAAATATCTTAAGCTAGAAATAGCTTCACTCCCTATTGAGTTGGGTTGGTTGCTTTACTTGTTAGGAAAGGCAAAGCTTCTAAAGCATCATGTTAAACAAAATGCAACATCTGCTTTACCATGTGGTATCAGCAGTAGACATCCAAAGGGTAGATCAAAGGAAAATTACATAACAAATTTAAAATAATATCTAGACAAGTTTTCTATTTTTTTCTAAAATTTTTGTACACACAATTTCAGTATGACTAGGTTTTTAAATTCAGGTTTATAATTGTAAAGGATTCTATATCATGGTTTTCAAGTTATTCAAATAATTCTTATGTAACCACTGCCCTCTGAATGAAGCAGAAAATAACAAGTTTCAGGCTTTGTGGTTTATATGATATAACCTGAGCATATTTTGCATTTTCCTCAAACTTATGATAATTTGAAAAATGTGTGGTTACCAATCTTCTCTTTATTGATATATTTTTATTTTATTTTGTATTTTTATTGATATATTTTTATAGTTAACATATTTTATATGTTAACATTAGAAGGATTATGGATGATGCTGGAATCTGATTAAGAATTTCCTAAAGGGAATTTCTTTTACTAAGGCTGTTTGACTGATTAAAACTTCATTAAATCTGGAAATTTGGGATGTGGCAGGTCCAAAATCTAATTATAATTTAACTTCTACTGTCTCCAGGCCTGTAAAGGACCAGTCATTTCCCACACCTGCACTAGATCAAATATCCTGATAAATAGCTAGATACCGTTGGAATGTATTAACTTAAGAAACTCTATTCCCTGTCAATCAAAGTGCTAAGAATACTATCAGATAATATCTGAAGTTGATAGCTGAGATACCTCTGCCTGACTGCATCTCATTTATATCTTTGATATTTCTACAACAGTATTTTAAAATCTCCTTTTCTAGATTGCTTATGATATATAAAATGGAAAAAACAAAATTACATAGCCCCTCGAGTTTCTTATAAATTGTGATTTTATAATTTTTAAGATTATTAATAATAAAAAACTGTAAAAGCATTTAATAATAATGAAGTCATCTTATCAAGTTACTATGAAAGTTAGTCAGTGTCAACTCAATATCTGTATTTAACTTAATCTAAAAAGACAACAAAAACTTGGGATCTACAGAAGAAATAAGAATCAAAACTAGGCCTTTACTGCAGATTTCTTGATAAATATCAATCCATAAAAGAAATGCCTTTAAAGCACAAGTTCTGTCATATCTCTTTTCTCCTCAAATGATACTTTCTTCACCATTTTTCCCATTTCTTTCTTTGTACGACCTGTATCCTTCTATATCCTTTCTATCATTCCAAATCTCTCAACACAATAAAATACTCAAAAAAAAAAAAATCCTAGAGTCATTAAATGACTGATCCATGACTATATTTGCTATTTTACTATAAAATGTCACAAAACTGCTTCTGCTTTAAAAACATGAAATTGTGCTAACCCAAACCAATGTGGTAACCCAAATCCATGTTTCGGAGACATGGTTCCTCATATTTGGCTTCCACATAAACTATCTGTTATTTCTTTTGCAGCAAAGCCTGTGCTTTTGTGTGACAGAAGTTTGGACTGCTCAAGAGAAACACTTTAATGCTGTATATATACAAAAAGGCCATGGACTTTGTTTTCTGAGACATGGTTTCACTGTACAATAATGGCTGTCCTGGAACTCACTCCATAGATCAGGATGGATGCCTTCAGACTCCCAAAAATCCACTGCCTCTGCCTCCTAAGTGCTGTAATTAAAGGTTTGTGTCACAACTGCCTGAACAGATTTCTTGAAGAAGCCTGGTAGAAAGTAGTGCATAGAGTATTGAGTACTGTGTAAGCCCAGGCCAAGGTCTCAAATGGTAACACAATTATTAACTGAAATATAAGTCGTTCTTGTGATACAGTGGCAAGTCATACGGCTGCCTTTTGCCAATGTCCTAAGAACTTGACTAAGTCTAAATTTAAAGGTAATGGACCAATTCATTTGCCAGAGGAAATTTCAAGACAGCATAATATAGAATATGTGACTCAGTCATTACTCCTCATGCTCATGCATGTCTAAGGTGAACAAGAACAAGTGATGTAGAGAGACTAGAACATGTACAGTTTGGAGAAGAGGAGAGAGCTACATGCTTCATGTTGCAATTATTGTAATTGTATATGATCAAGGAGAGACTATTAATGTTAAAGATATCAGTACCATTGAGGACAGGGTTGCACTATAGTGAACCAAAAGGAAAGTTGTACTCAGAGTAGGACTCCAGTCAACTAACCATCCAAATTCTTAAAGGAAAAGGTCTATGGGTTTTCTGAACCTAGAAAAAAACTGAAAACAAAGCTTTTGCTCTTAATGTGTATGGGAAGAAGGATACCTCTCAAGCGACAACAGAATTAGGTGGCATTATCTAGGGGTGCTGGCTACAGAGGCTTGAGGTATTTAAAAATTAAGGCATCTGGGGGTTCTTTCTCTGAAGTGTCAGAGAACTACTCATGTTCCGTGTAAAGGTCCAAAGAGTGTAAAAGGTCTTGAAAAGACATTACGTAGTGTTTTGAATGTGGGTCTGAAAGTTGGATACTTTTGGAAGCTGGGTATTGTGGCTCAGCTTCTTCCTCTGGATTGTTGGCTGCATTCGTTCACAAGGATGGAAGGAACAGAAGCAGCTGGGAACAGAGTTCAGATGACTGTAGATAGAGTTCAACGTTATTTCACAGGGAAGGAAATGAATATAGCACTGGGGAACGTCGAGACAAGCCTTAATTTGCATATAGTGGCACACTCCTAGCCCAAGGATTTGTATAAGGAAGTTGGGTCCTATAGCAACGTCTTGCTTAGAGACAGCTTTCAGATACAATCCTCCATGCACAGAGATATACTCCAGTCTTCCTGGCTGGTTAGAGGTTGCAATCTACTATTGCCTGGCAGCTTTATCCAAGAAGTAAGGCCCTGCTGGAGAAAGTACAGCACTTGGAGGCAAGGCAGGAGGTCAGATTAGGGGAGCCCTTCTTACCAATTACTTTCATTTTTGCCTTCCTTTCATGAAGCGAGCTTGGTCTACAGAGTGAGTTCCGGGACATCCAGGGCTGTTGTCCAGAGAAACCCTGCGTTGAAAAAAAAATGTGGTAGAGCAAAGTTTCTTTACCATCGGCACCTAAACATCTTAGATCTTAAAATCAATGATCTTCCAGATTCTGGACTGGAATGTCAGCAACTATAGAAACAAAATAAACCTTTGATATTCATAACTCAAATTCTCCTGGAGCATTGATATGATGACTGAATTCTAATAAATGCAGGTCGTAATGCATCTTTTGCAAAGAATTAAGTTTCAATCCCAAATGAGGTCAATAAATTTCTTATTTTAAAACTTGCAATTAGGATACATAATGGTGAGGCAATATAAATTTCGTATGAATAACTGCACTATTTTTGTGATATGAAGCAAGGGAGCTGAAATGGTTTCCTAATAAAAAGACATCCATAATATGCCTAATTAAAACTGTCAGTAAGAACAAACTTGAAGGTTTCACATAGAATAAATTGACTCATTTGTATTATATTAACCCTGTTTGAGTGTTCCACTGATACTCTACAAAATTTACAATTAAGAGTAGTATGACTTTTGGGGTTGTTGGTGCTGAGGATTCAAACGAGAGTGTTTGTCAGGGATAGGCAAGTGTTCTGCCACTGAATTTACATCCTCAGTCCTGAAACATGAAAGTTTGCCTATGCTATGCTATATATGGAAAATAATATATTCATATGATGTATACATACATAAGTGTGTATAGAATAATTTATTTATAGATAGATATATACTTATCTCTGTGTATATGAAGGAAAATTGCATTCTTGCCTGTATCTGAATGTCCATCTTTACACTTGTTTTAAGTTTTTTTATGCTGCCTTCCAGACAGGTGAGATGTCATGATTTTCTCACCTTTGTGTCTCGGTCAATGAGTCTTTCACCATGTCTTCCCTCCCCTGTGTCTTGATTTATTTGATCCTCTCATAGAGGATTTTTACATTAAAAAAATATCCAGAAGCTTTCAAAACACCCTTTTGATAAGTTGCAGAATCATTTTTAAAGAGTTGAATAAAGAAGTGTTGTATAGGTTTCTATTCCGATCTCCAGTGGCTGCCCTCCAGCAACGACTTCTCTCACTTTCATGCCAGAAACTTCTGTGATTCACAAGAGCACAGTAAAATATCTTTTCATTCAAACACTTTAAAAGACAACCATTTGATGTAAAATACAGCATGTTTAAGAACTAACAAAGTTGAACACTGGTTTAATCTCGCATAGCTACTGTGAAAAGCCTGTGTGTGCTGTCAAACTGATAACATTACTAGATCAACAGGAGAACGTGGGGGGAGGGAGAAAGCATAAATTAACATCGTGTTTTTACATAAAAATCTATTTAATTATAGTAATTCCTTTTATCATGCAGCTTTATGTACTAGATAGCTTTTGTAATTAGTAGAAAATCATAAAAATCATTCAGAGGTTGACATATAGCAATATTTGTCAGGTCCGTTTATGTTGAGTGCCACTCAAAATAACTTGAATACTATGAATTAGAGAAATGCTTCCATGATATATTTTTTATTGTTCTCAATTCACTGTAAGTGTTGCTGGGTTTTATTTTGCGGTTTGGAAAAAAGGATAAATTTATGTAAAATATTGTTCAAACTTACCAAAATTCTTTGTTGATGTTAGAAAAAATATCACTAGGCTGACAGTAATCAGCAATTATTAAACTTTTGTTTAAAGAAATAATTTTATTTGTACTTAATAGATTTATAATTAATGAATACTAAAATTTTTACCTTGAACAGTATCAAATCTCTAAAACAGATTGCATAGTAGATTCATTTCACAATGAAGGAGATATTTCTTCCAATTCTATTTCTGAGCCCACTGTGTCAATATACTAACAGACATGTTCAGCTTTCAAGCCTTATTTACCTTTTCACCAATCAGTGATTACTGCAATTGGTTTCCCATGGCCTATCTCAGACTTTGAATCAAGCTTTAAAGTTGTATTAGAATCATAGTTTAAGGTCTGTTTAAATGCCATTTTCCTAATGTATATTCTTATCTCATGTTTCTACATAAAACTTATAATATTGCTTTTACCATTAAATTGAGAAATCCTCTATAAGGTTTCTCAGTTGATGTAAGGTTTCTATTTCAAGTGTCTTACAATATTTAATTCCGAAACTTTTGTACACTTCTATACTCAATGTTTATATACATAAGTTTACTCATACTCCCAAATATATTGAATAACTAGAAAATATACAAAATAAAATTTCATTGATAATATTAGGGAAGAAAACATGCACACTCAGTATTTCAGCATGTTAAGAATTTTTTTTTATTTTTATTTTTTTGTTTCCAGTTTATTTATTTTTATTAAAAATTGCCATCTCCTCCCCTCCTCCTTCCCCTTCCCTCCCCTCCCCTCCACCCATATCCCCACTCCCTCCCTCTCCAGGCCAAAGAGCCATCAGGGTTCTCTACACTATGTTGAGTCAAAGGTCCTTTCCTAATGACAGTATGCTAATATTCTGTTGTAGATGTACTTATCTAAGTTCACAAAAATTTCAAAGTACATTTGCTATATGCTATATGATGTATATAGGGAAAGAATAAGAGAGTGTGTCTAAAGACAAGGTAATAAATCTGCTTGCTGTCAGAATCAACAGCAAAATTCACAAAACAAAATAAACTAACAATTTCCTTAACCTCTACTTTCTGTGTATAAGCCAGACTTTTCCTGCCTGTCATGAAATCTTTGAAAAGAATTAAATAAGCATACCAAATATATGTTCTGTTTATGTGTTCAGAGGTTTCATTTGATGGTCGCATGGGATTGCTTTCATGGGACAGGAAGTGATTGGCAGGAAGCACATGGAAGCTCAGAGTGGCTCAGCTCTAAGAGATTATTGGGAAGAATTAACTAAGGAAGATCCAAATATTCTGGCTTCACAAACACAAAGAATTGTTTATCAATGACTATGACGATGCAATAGAGGAAGCAAAGAATTCGTGTTTGCTACTGAGCAATGAGACTAAGATTATTCATGGAGGTGAAGCATGGACCGCCTTCATCAGCAGTGAGGATACAGAATAAAAACTCCTTGTTAGTAAACCAAAAGTCATATTGAAATGGGGATCCTTTGGTGCCATAGAATGATGAGGGAATGTTTACTACTTGATTATTGCTAAGAACCATTTGAAAAGCAGAGATAAAAGCATGGCTCTACTGTTTTCTAAAAAGGACAATATTGGCTTTGTTTTTCCATATTTTATTTTATTAATATTCTTTAGATGCCTGTTTGTTTTCCTAAGGAGAGACACAGAGGGTATATATTAAGATGGCAGGGGCAGTTGTGAGGCCCTCAGAGGAGTTCTGAGAGGGAAAGCCATAATTAGAATGCGTTGTATGAAAACATCTATTTTCAATAAAAAAATGAATTCTGAAACTCTGAAATTCACTTTGTGGATATTTAAAGCTATACTAAATGGCAACAGAGTGGAAAATCAAGCTTTGGACTTAAACATAGCATTTAATCATGACAAATAATGAATAATACTTTCCCAAATATTATTGTGATTTTTCCACAGATGGAATCTGTAGAAATTGCAGTACAAATCTCTTAAAATCTGAAATTACTGTATGTTGATCAGTCTTCTTGTACTCTTCCAGGATATTTGAGAATACAATCAAGGAAAAAGAGTTTTTTTAATATTATAGAGGCTTCAACAAAAAGTCCACTTCATATCATGAGAGAAAGCAGGGGCTGAGCACTACTGGCCTTTTATGGCTGGAGATAGCAAGATAGATGGATCTAGACTCAAGGCGTGCCTTTCAAGGATATGTCACTATATTATATGCTTCCAATAATGAGGCAAGGCAAAATTCTTCTGGGATCCTCCATTCCCCCTGATCCTATAATCTTTCCTACCTCTCTTTCTTGGGAATCCCCAACCTCCCAGAGGAGGGACCTGATGTAGACTTCCAATTTAGACTATCTCTGCATGTCTGGCTATGAGTCTCTGCACCACTCCTGTGTGCTGCAAGTATGTCTCTCTGATGATTACTGGACAAGGCACTGATCTATGGGTACAGCAGAATTTCATTAAGAATCTTTTTCTTTTTTCTGTCAGTTATATTTGGTTTTGCTCAAGGTCTCTGGGCTATCTAGTTTCCAGTTCCTACCCATTCAGGCAGGTTAGAACAAGGACTCAGTCTGGTATAATGGGCCTCAACTTACACCAAACATGGTTTGGCCACATACTCAAGATCTGTACCACCATTGTCCCTGCATAGGAAAAATTGTAGGTGGAAGGTTTTGTTGTTGTGTTGGCATTGACATTATTCTTTAAGTAACTTAATGAGTACTCTCCAGTACTAAAGAGAATAGAAAATGGGATAAAGCCTCCAAGAATGCACCAGTTTGACCTTTCTCTGATCAATAAGGTATAAGGTTGCTGTCCTTGGCAGTAAGTTTGAGGCATAGTTGTTAGGAATTGAAAGGGGATGTCGGCGGATCTTTTCTTTGATGAGTACGTCTCTTTCAATTAACTTTGGTTTGAAGTCTTTTTTTTTGGGGGGGGAGGATATTAGAATGGCTACTCTTTATTGATTAGAAATGTCTATCTTTGATATTGAAGGGTTTGTTGTATACATCAGAAGGATGGATCCTGCTCTCACTTCTATTCTTTTTAGTCTGAGTCTTTTTCTTGTGTATTGAGTCTATTAATATTGAGAGATATCAATGACTAAAGATTAATATTTCTAATGATGTGTTATTTGTAGTAGTGGTAGTATGTATATGTATGTATATGTGTGTGCATTTCCCTCCTTTCGGTTTTATTTTTTCTGAGTGAGATTATTTATTGTCTGAATTTTCATAGGTGTTGTAATCCACTAGGATTGGAGGTTCCTTCTAGTACCTTCTCTAGGGCTGGATTTGTGGATAGATAGTACTTAAGTATGATTTTATCATAGAAAATCTTGTTTTCTCCTTCTACAATAATTGAGAGTATAGTAGTCTGGATTGGAATCTGTGGTTTTTTTTACAGTCTGCAGCACAACTGTCAAGGTTCTTCTGCCTATTAGAGCCTCCTTTGAGAAGTCGGGTGTAATTCTAATAGGTTTGTCTGAATACTTTTTTTGCTCTTTTTCCCTTGATGCTTTTCCTATCTTTTCTTTAGTCTGAATGTTTAGTGTTTTGATTCTATGTGCCTAGGGGACTTTCTTTACTGGTCTTATCTATTTGGTGTTCTGTAAGTTTCTTGTACTTTTATAGCCATATCCTTCTTTTAGGTTAGGAAAATTTTATTCTATAAATTTGTTTTAAGTATTTTCTGGGCCTTTGAGTTGAGAATATTTTATTTCTTCTACTTCTGTTTTTCTATGTTTGATCTTCTTATTTTATTACAGATTTTTTTCATGTTTGATGTCTGGGTTTTTGCATTTAAAAATTTCCTTGACAGTTGTATCCATTTCTTCTATTGTATCTTCAATGACTTAAAGTCTTTCTTCAATCTCTTGTATTCTGTTTGTGAAACTTGCATCTTCTTCTTCTTCTTCTTCTTCTTCTTCTTCTTCTTCTTCTTCTTCTTCTTCTTCTTCTTCCTCCTCCTCCTCCTCCTCCTCCTCCTCCTCTTCCTCCTCCTCCTCCTTCTTCTTTTTCTTCTTCTAAAAGCAAAGTATCACTGTCTAGTGCTAGAAGATTTCCTCAAATTCAATTTGTAAACCACACTGGTATAGTCACTGAGATCAGTCTGCTTTCTCACTGCTGGGATTAAAGGTGTGCAACCCCTGCCCTCCATGTTGTGAGTTAAGACTTTCAAATGCACTCAGACTGGCTTATTCAGCACAGGGGAGAGGGGAATTTTACCCAGATATTTGCAAGATATTAGTTGCATCAGCTTTACCAGCTAGTTCTCTCTGTGGAATGACTCCATGGGGATTTGAAAATTTCACTTTTCTAACTTTGTTCTGCACAACCCTCACTCTAAATTATAGCACACTCACTTTAACAGCAACAACAAATATTGTAGTCAGATGAACACAAAAGTTTACATGTTAAATGCCTCTTGGAGACTTTTAAATACTCTGTTAAATACCCAGAAAATCCCAGAGTGTAAAAGAAAGCAATTTAAGACAGTTCAATTCTTAAACAAAAAACCATTTATGCAAGGGAAGGCTTACTTCTCTGCAAAAACAATTGTTTTTTGCTTAATTGCAGTATAATTCTTTCTTCCATAGCAAACAGAAACTATTCTTTTCATCTGCCAAGTACTTTGGAGAAAACAAAGAAAAAGACTAAGAAATACTGTTGAATAAGGATGTTCTTTTCTCTATAGTTTTCCATGGAGGCACCATGCTTTTGTGTCTAAAGACACAATTAAATATCTACCTGTGAGTTATGTAAGGCAGCTGAAGATTTTTTTACAGGTAAAGATGTAACTGCACTGAGGACTTTGTATCTAGATTTTTTTTATTGAGCCAACAGCTCACCCACCAAAAAAAAAAAAAATGATGAGGAGACTTATTATTAATGAAAAAGCTTTGCCTATAGCTTAGGCTTGTTTCTAATTAGTTCTTTTTTATTTTTTTTATTAAAAATTTCCGCCTCCTCCCCGCCTCCCATTTCCCTTCCTCTACCCCTACTCCCCTCCCCCTCCCTCTCCACTCCGAAGAGCAGTAAGGGTTCCCTGTCCTGAAGGAGTCCACGGTCCTGCCCCCTCCATCCAGGTCTAGGAGGGTGAGCATCCACACAGGCTAGGCTCCTCCAAAGCCAGTACATGCAGTAGCATCAAAACCCAGTGCCATTGTCCTTGTCTTCTCAGCAGCCCTCATTGTCAGCCATGTTCTGGAAGTCCAGTTTTATCCCATGCTTTTTCAGTCCCAGTCCAGCTGGCCTTGGTGAGCTCCCATTAGATAAGCTCCACCATCTCAGTGGGTGGGTGCACTCCTCGCGGTCCTGACTTCCTTGTTCATGTTCTCCCTCCTTCTGCTCCTCCTTTACCTGAAAGGCAACATGACATCACCAGAATGCAGGCATCCCAAAACAACAAGAATTGAACACCCTACTCCAGAAGAAATAGAAGAAATCGACTTTAAACAGTACTTTATGAAAATAATAGAGGACCTTAAACAGGAGGTAAAAAACTGCCGTAAAGAAATGGAGATGACAAACAAAAAGTTAGACAAAATTAATAAATCTCTCAAAGATACCCAAGAAAAACAAGAAAAAGCAATCAAACAGGTAAGGGAAACAGTTCAAGACCTGAAAAATGAAATGGAGGTAATGAAGAAAACACAATCCGAGGGAAGACTGGAAATGGAAATTTTGAGTAAACGAACAGAAACTACAGAGACAAGTATTACCAACAGAATACAAAATATATTCAACTTCCACAACCTAAAGAAGGATATTTCTAATTAGTTCTTATAACTTAAATTAACCCGTTTCTATTCATCTGCATGGTACCACGTGCTTCATGCCTCTTACCTCTACTCCTGCATGTCTTTCTGTCTGCATCAAATTGATGACTGTTGTCCTTCTTTACCTGAGATCTTTCAATTCCCAGAAGTCCTGTCTAATCTCTTCTATCCTAGCTATTAGCCATGCAACTCTTTATTAAACCAACCACAGTGATGCATCTTCACACAGTGTAAAGGGATATTCCTCAACAGGACTCAGTTTATACAATTGTATAAGAGTTATTACAACATTACAATTTCCATTTTGTGTTCTAGGTATCTCAGGTCCATGATTATGAAATGACCATGAACAGAATGCATTCTCGATGGTAGAGACACTGTTTGTAATTTTCATCTTCTGCTTATCCAGTGTTTTGTCACGTGCCTGTTTGCTTCTCTCTCAGCTCAAAGTTATCCACACTGTTTGCTCCTTCTCTAGCTGCAATCATTGCCAACAGAGTAAGTCATGGCAGAGACCTTTCAGCAATTACTTTAGCCCAATCATCCACAACAGCCCTGAACAAAATGGCTTTCATCTTCTCCTTAGATTACCAAACTTTACAGAACTCGCTTCCTTACCCTAGGCGCTGACCTTCATTTTCTTAGAGAATTTAACATGAAGCTTATAAATTTAATTTATTTTCTGCCTTTTTGATGTGTAAATTTAGAAGAAGCTCCTTTTGATTTTACTCCCTAAGGAAGTCTGTCTTAAAACCTGGTGGTCATTTCTCCAAAATTTGTACTCAAATGAGTTCATAACCCTACCTTTCCAAGGGGGGAAGGTAGAAATTCATCATTTGCAGTTATTTCTTTTGCTTCCTAAATTTTGTCCTCTTACAGACACAGAGACAATTACCTCGTCCTTTCTGAATGGCAACATCATCCATGGTCACTTTCTCCTTTCTCCTAGAATCAAAAACTCTCATTGTCCTCAGATAGCAGAAATGGGTGCAAAGGTGTTGGTTTCATTCTCCCATTGTCATATTCTTCAGTCAGATTTCCCTTAATTAGTATCTGAACAATGTACAGAGCAGTTGCCTTCTCTTTGATGATGCTATCCCTGTGAGGCTGGAGAGTAAAACAAGGACTTCAAATTTTGCTGAAGAGAGAAACTAGTTGGCAAAAAGGAAGATAGAAAATCTCTGCATCCAATGCAGACATGCTAAATCATATTGAATTATTCTATTATTCATTATAAACCTACAAGAGACATATTTACTTGGGAATTTCAGATGCTTTTGTGATATGAAATGCATGAAGTTGTAAGTAAAATATATGCAGCAGTTAATGCATGGCTGAGAAAACCTAGGTATTGGAATAAACACTGTGGAATAAACTAACTTTGCATTTCAGAACCATTTTTAGATGTTGTACTTTCTCCCTTTTCCAGATACCTTCACCAATTGGAAATATATATATTCATACCACTGTCTGTCTTCTGCTACTATGTTTACATCCAGTTCCTTGTTATGAGACACCTGGCATGATACCCTTCAGGATATACTCACGGAAAATAAATATCTATACAAATGTGAACAGATATCTTGCATACTGTATTCATATTCTCCTTGAATCAAAGCCTCTGGGCAAAGATATGGTATCTGGTCACTCTTTATTCTCCATGTCATATAGTTGGAGAGTTTGAAGAGGCTTTGCATGCACCACACTGTGCACCTACTCCAGCAGCCCATTTCAGCAGATATGGAAATCAGCTTTTTGTCTAAAATCTTGCAGTTCTCTAAAAGCATATCTGACATGCACTTGTGTCATTGTAGAAACTGAAATAAATTTAAAAGTTCTTCAAAAGAATAGATATAATGTAGTTTGTATTTTTTCTCTTTCCGTTTTCTTTAAGATTCCCCCTTTCTTGCATGTACCTTTGAAGCTTCCTTCTGTCCTCTGAATATACAGCTGTGGGTCCCATTAGATGCATTGTCAGAATAACCAAGTTATTTGAAATCCAACTTAGCCAAAATTTCCTCATGAAACTATTTCTACAATGTAAGAGAAATGACTTCTAAAGCAATGCTGACTATTTTTAATAAGTATGCATCAGGTTTCCCATGTCTCCTCCTTCTCTTTGGAAACTTATGTTCTATGTTTTAAGGTCGAATATTGAGATATAAAAATATTCTTTGTTGAGGTTAATATCATCTTTGGTCTTTTCACATGAAGACAGAAATGTGATCCAGCATTAACTATTTGTTGGTTTGTTTGTTTTGTTTGTTGAGACAGATTTCTGTGCAACAGCTCTGGTTGTCTGGAACTCACTTTGTAGACCAGGTCTCACAGAGACTCTCCTGTCTCTGTCTCTCAAGTACTGGGATTGAAGGCATGTGTCACCATCACCTGGCTGACATTATGTTCTTTTTTTATTTTTTTATTGTTTTTATTGTGTTCTACATTTTTCTCCTCCCCCTTCAACACCCAAGGTCACCATGATCCCAATTTACTCAGGAGATCTTGTCTTTTTCAACTTCCCATGTAGATTAGATCTATGTAAGTCTCTCTTAGTCTCGTCATTGTTGTCTAAATTCGCTGGGATTGTGGTTTGTAGGCATGTTTTCTTTGCTTTATGTTGAAAAACCACATATGAGTGAATACATGTGATAATTGTCTTTCTGTGACTGGGTTACATCACTCAAAATGATGTTTTCTAGATCCCTCAATTTTCCTGCAAAACACAAGATGTCGCTATTTTTTTCTGCTGTGTAGTAAGTACTCCATTGTGTAAATGTACCACATTTTCCTTATCCATCCTTTGATTGAGGAGCATTTAGGTTGTTTCCAGGTTCTGGCTATGACAAACAAAGCTGCTATGAACATAGTTGAGCACATGTCCTTGTGGCACAATTGAGCATCCTTTGGATATATACCCAAAAGTGGTATTGCTGGGTCTTTAGAAAGTTTGCTTCTTAATTTTCTGAGAAATAGACACACTGGCATTCAAAGGGGTTGTACCAGCTTGGAATCCCACCAGCAATGAAGAAGTGTTCCCTTTTCCCTACAAACTCTCCTAAACACAATTAAGGCAATATACAGCAAACCAACAGCCAACACCAAACTAAATGAAGAGAAACTCCAGGAAATTCCACTGAAATCGGGAATAAGTTTGTCCACTCTCTCCATATCTATTCATTATAGTTCTTAAGGTCCTAACTAGAGCAATAGACACCAAAAGGAGATCAAGGGGATAAAAGTTGGAAAAGAAGAACTCAAACTCTCACTGTTTGCTGATGGTATGGCAATATACATAAGTGATCCCCAAATTTCTACCAAGGAGCTTTCACAACTCATAAACACTTTCAGTAATATAGAAGGATACAAGATTAACTCAAAAAAAAATCAGTAGCCCTCCTGTGCACTGATGATAAAGGGGTTGGGGAAGAAATCAGAGAATCAACAACCTTCACAATAGCCACAAATAGCCTAAAATATCTTGGAGTAACTCTAACCAAATAAGTGGAAGACTTGTATGATAAGAACTTTTAATCTTTGAAGAAATAAATTGAAGAAGACACCAGAAAGTGCTCAGTTTATAACAGTGTATTCCTATTGTCAAAATTTCAAGTGAAAGAAACATAAGAAAGAATAAACTTCTGTGTGTTATTTATTTGGGTGCTGGATGGTAAGCCCCTCAAAAAGCCAGAAGAGTAAAGTATCACACAATAGTCCCACACCATTTTGGGCTAAACAACTACTTTCAGTTTAAAGCAGAGCAGAAGACATGTTCTTGCAGATAAGGAGCTTATGAATCTGGAATAAGGATCCTGAATGCAGGAAACAGGAAGTCATAGTTCTCTGTGATAAAAATAAAAAAATGAAGTTGGCAAGAGCTATCAGGAGTATGATAGAAACATTTAAATGCAACATAGAGAAATAATTTGACAACTCCTACCCAATATTCACGTAACAATGCAAAAGGACAGCCTACAAAATGGGAAAAAATTACTATCCCCTCATCAGCAGAGGGCTGATCTCCAAATATATAAAGAACTCAAGAAATTGATCATGAAAAGAACAAATAATCCAATAAAAATGAGTACAGACCTAAACAGAGAACTCTCATCAGAGGAATCTAAAATGGCTGAACGACACTTAAGGAAATGTTCAACATCCTTAGTCATCATTGAAATGCAAATCAAAACAACTCTGATATTCCATTAGCCAAAATTAAAAACACTGATGACAACTTATACTGGAGAGGTTGTAGGGTAAAGGGAACACTCCTGCATTGCTGGTGGGAGTGCAAAGTGGTACAGCCCCTTTGGATGTGAGTGTGGTGATTTCTCAGAAAATTAGGAAACAACCTTCCTCAAGACCCAGTAATACCACTTTTGGGTATATATCCAAAGGATGCTCAATCATGCCACAAAGACAAGTGCTCAACTACATTGATAGCATCATTGTTTGTCATAGCCAGAACCTGGAAACAACCTAAATGACCTTCAACTGAAGAATAGATAAAGAAAATGTGGTGCATTTATACAATGGAGTACTACAGCAGAAAAAATGACATCTTGAATTTTGCAGGAAAATAGATGGAGTAAGAAAATATCATTTTGAGTGAGGTAATCCAGACTCAGAAAGACAATTATCACGTTTCACCCATATGTGGTTTTAAACGTAAAGCAAAGAAAACCAGCCCCAAAATCACAATCCCAGAGAACCTAGACAACAATAAGGACCCCAAGAGCAATATACATAGATCTTATCAAGTGGGTAGTAGAAAAAGACAAGATATTCTGAGTAAACTGGGACCATGGAGACATTGGGGGAAGGTTGAAGGGCAGGAACGGAGAGGCAGGGAGAAGAGCAGAGCTAAGTGAAGAGCTCAATAAAAATCAATAAAAAAAACAGATCACAAATACTTCAGCTAACATAATCCTTGGCCCCTGGGAAATCAGGGTCCACTTAGCATCCAGAGATAAAATATTCAGAAAAGTTGAAGCTACAATCAATTTTTTCATAATATCCAAGGTCATTGTTATCTTAAGAAGCATAATAAGGCCAAAACATAATTTACCTCAGTGATCTAAGTTTTAATAAAATCTGAATGTTTTATCTTAATATTTAAATTCTTTACTGAGATAAATTAATGCTGTTAAGTTTTAAAGCATACCTTAAAATTAATATGAGCCTCTCAGTAGAAATCCTCACATAACTTTAGTTCTACAATTGTCCTATTGCTTCACATTAATCGCATCCCTTAGTTATTAAAATAAAAAGTATAATGATTATCTTAAAGTCTATTTAAATAATTAATAATGTGAAAGCATATATGGGCAGGGAAATAAAGAAAACCATATCAAAAAGTTTCATTTGAAGGGATTTGAAAGCCTCCTCTTCTCCCTCATCTCAAGTTGCATCAGTGTGAAGATATTCTGATGCTTTTAAGTTTGGTGCCTGGGACAGATCCCATTGGTTTAGTCATAATGGACATGTCTGCCCTACTTCATTGACATTTCAGGGTAAATTTTCTCTTTAAAGAGAATTGAACCTCCTGAGAATCTGGATATCATAGACTTCTTGAAGACAGTCACTTGGTGATTTTTATCTCTGGAAAGATCACAGATACTGCATTTCAAAAGAAAGAAAGCTAAGAGTTTATGGCTCCCCCTTCTCATGTAGGCAATCATTCTCTTAGTAATCTTTCCTTATAAATCTCTTTAATCTAGCTCCACCTCTTCATTTTACTGCCAATGACCTAGTTCTGCCCTTCACTAACTATTCCTTGGAGCTTATCTGCTTTCCCCTTACAGGGATATATCTCTTCAATAAGTATCTTCTCTTCAGTCCAATCCAAACTCGACATTATCAGAATATTGTAATCTTAAGTACCAATTTTAGTGCATGCTGATGTCTGTTTTCTTGAAACTGAAGCTTGGGCTACTTCAGAGTATGCAAATCTATTTAATTATTAAAAACTGTCTTGCTTCCTAATTTCTGTTTTAACTCAAAATATTTTCTGTTCCAAAAAAAAAAAAAAAAAAAAAAAAAAAAAAAGCCGGGCGGTGGTGGCGCACGCCTTTAATCCCAGCACTTGGGAAGCAGAGGCAGGCGGATCTCTGTGAGTTCAAGGCCAGCCTGGTCTACAAGAGCTAGTTCCAGGACAGGCTCTAAAAAAAGCTGCAGAGAAACCCTGTCTCGAAAAACCAAAAAAAAAAAAAAAAAAAAAAAAAAAAAAAAAAAAAAAAAAAAAAAAAAAAATATTTTCTGCATTGTTCACAATAACCAAGGCACTTGGGAAAGCTATTAACTGAAAGGTCAATATGGATATCTGGGATGAACTGCTTGATTAAGAATGAATGTGAATTTTCTGGAAATGTGAGGGTGATTCCTGTTCTCTTAAGCACCTTTTGCCTATCTCTTCTCTGCCATTGGACTAAAGGTTTTGCCTTTCCCTTGCTGTGGAAGATTCCAAGAACATCCTCTACTTCTTGCCATTTTTAATCTGTTTAATTTATGAGTTAGAAATATTGGGTAGACTGAACAATTTCCAAGGGTGAAACTAGATTTAGTGCTAATAAGAGTTGTCTAGCTATAATAATATCTAGTCATAATCATTTTATGTAAATGACTTCCATTAGGATGTTTTAGCCTTTTAAAATTGGATATGTATTACCAATCTCTTTAGTATTTAGCATATTCCATAATACTAAATAGCTAAATATATTGATTTGTGTTCAAAACAAAAATATAGTTGTTGATAGAACATGATTATTTTTTTCTATTTTAGAGAAGAAAAATACAAAGGAGTCTTTTACTTAAAAAAAACCCTAAAGGTATAATGTATTTGAAATTATATATTGTCCCAACCTTTATGCTTAACAGCATTACAAATCAACTGGAATTGTGGATACATTACAGTAGCACATTTAAAATTGAAAACAGGATATAAAGGCATAATAAAGTTTTATTTTTTGAACTATTAATGTTTTTTTAAATGTGAAATTGGCCCCATTTTATTTCTTTTTTCTCAATTTTTTTTATTAAAGATTTCCATCTCCTCCCCTCCTACTCCCCCTTCCCTCCCCTCCCTTCTACCCATACCCCCACTCCCTCCCTCTCCAGGCCAAAGAGCCATCAGGGTTCCCTTCACAATGTTAAGTCCAAGGTCCTCCCAACTCCCCCTAAGTCCAGAAAAGTAAGCAACCAAGCTGACAAGGTTCACAGTGAGCCCGTCCATGCTGAAGAGTCCAAGCCCATCTGGAGAATTATTTCACTATTAGAGTTTGACCAATGTTTTATTTAAATAACTCAGATTAAGAAAAGTTGTGATCAGTGTTTTTGGTCTTGGCCATTCTTACAGGTGTAAGATGGAATCTTAGAGTTGTTTTGATTTGCATTTCTCTGATGACTAAAGACGTTGAACATTTCCTTAAGTGTCGTTCAGCCACTTTAGATTCATCTGTTGAGAGTTCTCTAAGTCTGTACTACATTTTTAAATAGTATATTGTGTTCTTTTGATGACGAATTTCTTGAGTTCTTTGTATATTTTTGAGATCAGCCCCTGTCTGATGTGGGGTTAGTAAATACCTTTTCACATTCTGTAGTCTGTTGTTTTGTCTTTTTGACCATGTCCTTTGCTTTACAGAAGATTTTAAGTTTCAGGAGGTCCCATTTCTTAATTGTTTCTCTCAGTGTCTGTGCTTCTGTGGTTATATTTAGGAAGTGGTCTCCTGTGCCAATGTATTCAAGTGTATTTCCACTTTCACTTCTATAATTTTCAGTGTGACTGGCTGGCTTTATGTTAAGATCAATAGCCCTCGTGTATACTAATGATAAAAGGGCTGGGAAAGAAATCAAAGAAACAACACCCTTCACAATCGCCACCAATAGCATAGAATATCTTGGAGTACTGCTAACCAAACAAGTGTAATACTTGTATGACAAGACCTTTAAATCTTTGAAGAAAGAAATCAAAGTGATTTGCACCAGAAAGTAGAAAGATCTCCCATGCTCTTGGACAGGCAGAGTTAACATAGTAAAAATGGCAATTTTACTAAAAGCAATCTACAGATTCAATGCAATACCCATCAAAATTCCAGCAAAATTCTTCACAGACCTTGAAAGAACTGTACTCAACATCATATGGAAAAACCAAAAACTAGGATAGCCAAAACAATCCTGTACAATAAAATAACTTCTGGAGGCATCACAATCCCTGACTTCATACTTTACTATAGAGCTACAGTACTGAAAACAGCCTGGTATTGGCATAAAAACAGGCCGGAAAACCAATGGAACTGAATAAAGACCTGGATATTAATCCACACTCCTTTGACCACCTGATTTTTGATGAAGAAGCAAAAAATAACAACTGGAAAAAAGAAAGCATATTTAACAAATGGTGCTGGCATAACTGGATATAAACATGAAGAAAAATGGAAAAACACATATCTATCACCATGCACAAAACTCAAATCAATGATTCTTAACAAGGAACAATTGAAACTGCACAGAAACTTTTTTTTTGTTTGTTTTTCGAGACAGGGTTTCTCTGTAGCTTTTTTAAAGCCTGTCCTGGAACTAGCTCTTGTAGACTAGGCTGGCCTCGAACTCACAGAGATCCGCCTGCCTCTGCCTCCCGAGTGCTGGGATTAAAGGCCTGCGCCACCACCACCTGGCTTGCACAGAAACTTTTGATATGATGTCTAGTAAGGAGACAGCCATCAAAAAGAGTATTATATCCAAGTAGCAAACTCAAGTGATGAGAAATTCTCATCGTTGCTTCTTGTATTTTATCTCAATTAGAAATGTTTAAAGCCATCTCACATATGAATTCTAGTACTGGTTAATAATTTACATTCTTAATGTATTTAGTACAAAATTTATTTGAAATAATATACTTTATTCTTTCAGCCACATGACTTTTTATGGTGGCATTTTGGTGAAATTAAAACATAAATACCAAAATCAATCACTGAAATCTCATTGCAAAGAACAGAAGAAAACTGATTTATACTTCACTGAATTTTTGATAATATTAAATGTTATGCTAAGAAAAATATCTCCAAAAAAAAATAATCACACTCACTTTTCAGAAATTTTCATAAAAGATTACTTCATAGGTGGTGCTTGGAAGTTATGCAAATTATAGTAAAATCAAAATCAACCATTATAAGAACATGAACCTCAATAGATTAACTTTCTATCATAAAAATCAAGCTTTAGTAGGGATTAAATAGAATTAACATATTAGGTTCAGAAAAGTTTTTTGTCTTCATAACCAAGTTTATACTTCAGAAAAAAAAATGTTATATCAAAAGAAAAAAGTTGTTCCTTTGTTTCCTACTATAAGATGAAATAAGTTTAAAGGGCCAAGAATAACTTTCAAGATGTCTCCCAGTGACTTTTAAAAGTTATGTCTTCTAATTTTTGAGATTGTAGCAGAATTCCATCCTTTCCTCTCTTATTTCCTACCTCCAAACCCATACCTATACCATTTCTTACTCTCATTCAGATTCATGGCCTCTTTTTACCATTGTGTGCTGTTTTATACAGAAATGAACACATATATGTATATACATATATACTCCAAAATACACAAATAAAGAATGCTTACTTTCAAGTAAGATCATTCTGTGTTGGTTGGCCAATTGATATACTCTTCCCTGATGATGACTATTTCTGCTGCTTTTATAGTTCATTATTTGCCTAAATTCACTTGTGTATGACTGAGACCTTCTGGGCCACATCAGCTTAATGAGTCTATTGCTGTTCTTGTTTAGCTCCTGATTAAGCATTTATATTGGTGAGAATTTATGTGTACATTTTCTGACCTTACTAAGAGATACAATCTATTACAAACACCTTTACCCTTTGGCTCTTAGAAATTTCTCGTTCTGTCAACAATAACTATGGTTGAGTTTAATGTGCTTCTTGACTTTTTTCTGTTTCCTTTAATTAATATATATAACCATAATTCTCAATAACTGGTGTGGTGGAATCAATAAAATTGAAGATGTAAAGAGAAGAAGAGGATGAGGAGAAAGGAAAAAGAAAAGAGGGGGAGGTTGTAATTTATAGTAATTTATATTCTAGCTAAAAGAGGAAGCTGAAAGAGGCACTGAGCAGAATCTATGACCTCATTTTCTCTCCTGCTCCTCCCACTTTACATACAAATAGCATCTGTTCAGATAACACACTTATGGATGGATGATTCCATTCTGTATGTCCACTATGTAAGATTTACACATAACAAGTGAAAATCAATCAGTAAATGATTCAAAATTTGTTCTCTTACAGGAAGTACTTCACATAGTATTCTTAACTGTTTTGTCCTTTTCCTACATACAGAGTACAAATTTGCCAATTTAGTACAACAAAAGTTTCTATTATCTAAAAGTAACTATTATAGGCTGGGATAGCAATGTTGACAAGATGGTTTTTATGATTATCATTTAAAAAAATCATCTTCCTTTCAGAGTTATGATAGGAAAAATTTCATGAAAAGATGTATCAACTGAGAATTTCTACTATTAAACAAGGTAAAGATAGTGCTTTTTGTGTCTGTCAATAAAAATGGAATCATTCACTCTTTCTAACTTTATTTGCATTCTTGATGACTTCTCTCTTAATACAATTGATGTTATCATTTCAAAGTACTCTACTGTCTATGAATTATTATTTTAATCTTTAACAAAAGTTGTTGAAACTGATGTCTCAAAATTTTTTAGCTGTAGACATTACCTCTTATCCAAAATATTAATAGGTATTGATTTTGAAATACTTAAGTCCTATATGTTTACATAAACTATTTTTCTTCCTCCCCACGTTTTCTACTTTTTAATATGAACCAAACTTTACACTAGACAGTGTTTGAATATTTTCTTTGTGACACTGATGGGCGGTCTTTATATATAACCCTTTGAAATGTTCTACTAACACTGATATGTGAGATAATCAACAGTAATATAGGTGGCAATTGTCTACTGAAAAGCCCATTGTTTACTGAAGGAGTCTGTGAGAAGAAGAAAGTATTCAGTATATAAGAATTTGGAAGGGAAATTGAGAAAAAAAATGTCATAGTATGGGATAGATAAATCAATTCATTTTTGAGATAAGATATATGGAGAGAGAATGAAGTGGTGAGAACAGATAGAAAGATAGAAACAGATTTTGTCCTTACACTCTATAGAGGGATAAATGCTTTAGAAATTTCATCTTTAAAAGAAACAAGGATGACTATTCTTTCCTAGTCAAAAGGAAAGTTTCTGCATGCAGTTGCCTTGCACCAGAAAGTGAGAATTTGGTGGAAAGGAAATACTAAGAGAATACAGCAGTGCATAGAATTTCAAGAAAGACCAGGAAAGAATGCTGAAGTACTTGGAATAGAGGTTTTGCAGACTCAAGGTGACTCAGATGGTAATTTTAGTCATTAACTGTGCTGACCGCTAGAGAGAATGATGGGGAGTATGCCAAGATCCTCTTGGGGGGTGGGCAATAATGGAACTCAGTCTAACTTAGGTTTCAGCAATTACTCTTGTATTTTTGGCCAAATAATACATCATTCAAGGATGACTCACACCCCATTGACTGTCTATTCCGGGCTGTTTGCCAAGAAAGCATCTGTACATTAGAGTTATATAACAATAATTATATCTAATTTCTCATCCTCATGCTGAATTGCTGACTGCTCTAGCTTACTAATCACACTTCTTACTCATCTTTCTGTGAGCCCCCATGTCAATATTTTAAATGATTTGTATATAAGAGAGTCATCTTCTGTATAATTACCATCCATTCCCCTCATCCCTGAACGCTCTTTAACATCAGGAAACATAAGCATGTTTCTGGCATGTTTTCTGCTTTGATAATAGTTGGTAAAATTAGGAAGAAAAAAATGTTGTTTTACTCAGAAGTAGAAGTAGAAGGATGACTTGTCTTAGTGGAAAGCTTTGGGTGTCTGATAAAATTATATGAGGATATCTCATATTTTAGGATAGTTTAAGCAAACTTGTACAGCCACTTTGGAAATCAGTATGGCAGTTTCTTAGAAAATTAGGAATCAGTCTACCTCAAGACCCAGAAATACCACTCTTCGACATATATTCAAAGGAGGCACACTCAAACAAGAACATTTGCCCATCGTGTTCATATCAGCATTATTTGTAACAACTAGAACCTGGAACCAACCTAGATGCCGCTCAACTGAAAAATGGATTTAAAAAAAGTGGTACATTTACACAATAGAATACCACTTAGCCGTTAAAAAAAAAAAATTACATCTTGAAGTTTGCATGCAAATGGATGGAACTAGAAAAGCCATATTGAATGAGGTAATCCAGACTCAGAAAGACTAATATGGTCTGTACTCATTCGTAAGTGGGTATTAGACGTAAAGCAAAAGATAACCCACAACCCCAGAGAAGCAAGGTAACAAGGAGAATCTTAAAGGGGGCATACATGGATCCTCCTGGAAAGTGGACTTAGACTAGGTCTCCTGAGAATAATGGCAGTAAGACATAGGGAGGATAGGATGGAGGGAAAAGGACAAGTGGAGGAAAGAGGAAAGAATAAGGGATTGTGATAGTTGTGATGGGGAAGGACAGAGAGGGAGATCAAGGAAAGAGTTATATTGATTTAGGGAGTTATTAATTGCCTAGCAAGAAACCTGGCACTAGGAAAATTCTCAGGAATCTACAAGAATGACCTCAGCTAGGACCCTAATCAATAGTGGAGAGGGTGCCTGAACTGGCCTTCCTCTGTAATTAGATTGATTACTACCATAATTGTTATCATAGAACCTTCATCCAGCAAATCATAGAAGCAGATGTAGAGATCCACAGCTAAAGACTGGACCAAGCTTCTGGAGACCAGTTCAAGAGAGGGATGACCAATAATAAGAACAGAGGGTTCATGTCCACAATGGAGATGGCCATAGAATCAGCTGACCTGAGCTAGTGAAAGCTCACTTACTATGAGCTGATAGCAGGGGACCTGGCTAGGACCAAATTAGGCCCACTTAATGTGAGAGACAGTTGTATAGCCTGACCAGTCTGTGGGGACACTGACAGTGGGACCAGGATTTAACTCCAATATTTGAAGTAACATTTTGGAATGCATTCTCTTTGGAGGAATACCTTGTTCAGCCAATATATAGGGGGGTGACCCTCAGTCCTGCCTCAAAGTGATGTGTCAGACTTTGTTTACTTCATTTGAGCAGCATTACCCTCTCTGTGGAGTAGATGTGGGTCTGGGGTGGGGGAAAGAAGAGGGCAGTGGGAGGAGGAAAGGAAGTGGGAACTGGGGTGGGTATGCAAAATGAGAAAAAAATGTTTTTAAAAAATTAATTAAAAAACTTGCTAAGCTGGTCAGAAATTATATATTGACCCTCAGTGAGACTATTAGAAACAATTCAGGATTATAGACTTTACTTTTATGTTGGATTGTTCTTTGGTTTAAACTAAATGTTGATTTAATCCTTTAGGATTGGGTGGCAAATGGAATAAAGTGAAAATGGAATGTCAAAATTTTCAAAGAACCCGCTTTATCTTTGATTTCTGAAAATGTTTAAATTATATACACTTTAACACATTATATCTATCCACAGCTGTGTTTAAGTGAACACTCATGGAGAAACAACCCAGAATGCAAATATGTCAAACGATATAAAAATAATATATATTATAAAAGATGTTTATAGTTTATTAACAGTACTCTCAAAATTTACCACACTCTAAAACACATTTGCAAAAAAAAAATCAAAGATGGAGCTGGGTGTGGTGTCTTAGACCAGGAATCCAAAATTTGAAAGGCTGGGAAGAGTAGGATCACCATAGGCCTTAGGTATGGAGCTCAATTTGGTCTGTGTTGCAATATCCAGGCATAAAAGGACTACTGATTAAGAGCCGGTGAAAGAAAACCAAAACCATAATATTGCATCTGCGTTTCTAACTTATTTAGTAGCACTTTCAAAAATGTTGTTCAAAGAGCTACATTTTATTTATTACAGCAAATAGGGAAAACACTATGATCACAAGAAGGCAGTGCATGAACTCTACAGCATGGACGGGCTCACTGTGAGGCTTGTCAGTTTGGTTGCTCACCTTCCTGGACTTAGGGGGAGCTGGGAGGACCTTGGACTTAACATAGTGAAGGGAACCCTGATGGCTCTTTGTCTTGGAGAGGGGTGGAGTGGGGGTATGGGTGGAAGGGAGGGGAGGGAAGGGGGAGGAGGAGGAGAGGAGATGGAAATCTTTAATAAAAAAATGAGGAAAAAAAAGAAAAAAAAGAATGGACAGTGAACTAAAAGAAAGATTTTTCACTGGGATGAAAAAAATATGTATGTATTTTTGTCAATATGACAATTACTTCCGCCTGTGTGAGGACTCTCTGCTCAAAACCTGTTCTGCAGTGGATATATTACAATTTTTATTAATGTCTTATGTTCAATGCCAAAGCAATTTTCCGTTGATTTATTTTTGGTAACTGTTTTTAATGGATATAACACAATCTGACATGTTCATTTTCTAAGTCTCAAAGCACATTTGATGAGCGTTCATTGTAACATCCCTCTCTATGTAGTATAAATACTAACCCTAAAGGAAGGTAAGTTAAACAGAACCCAAAGCAAGATTAACTTTCTTAGCATCAGTTCAAAACTACTTTCATATAATGACAAATAAGGTGACAATTTCCTCCCATCATAGTGTAGGCAGCATTTTCCAAAGCTATCTTAAGATACTGAGAAGCAAAGCACAGCCATCCATATGATACTTAAAATGTCATTCACAGTTAATGAGTAGATTCTATATATATTTAGGGAAACTCCCCACGAATAAAAAAAAAATCTGAGGCACTAGCACTGCAAAACTCCTGATAGGTTAGAAAATCCCAAGTTGTAAGCCATAAGCACATAAGGGAAACATTTAATGATCTTATAATGCTGTTTTTGTCAACACACACAAACACACACACACACACATCAAATTTAGTTACAGAATAAGAGGCTATATATTTGCAAGAAATAGGAGTGATGTGGGAGAAAGTGTAGGGAGCAGAGTAGAAACACAGGGAGAATGATTTAAACAATATTTATATATGAAATTCTCAAAAATAAATAGAATAAGTTTTAAAAAATTAAAAATATCACTGTAATTCATCAATGAAGTTCTCTGGGTGTGCTTTTGTTTTGAACAACTCTAGTACCTCCTCTATGGTCTCTTTCTCTTCCATAATAATGTACAATGTTATTATTATAATACATGTTCTATGCTCATAGACAGTTTGGGAAGACATTGTTTCAATTACTTTATATAATCTGTATTTTAAAGAAACTGAGAGAAACAAGAAGTGCATATTTATAGTGTCCTATATAACCATTTAGAGATCTATTTTCATGCCATTTTTGGTCCCTTTTCTTTTTTCCTATGGAATTCAGTTACCATCTGGTGTTTTTTCTCAGTGCACTAAAATTTAATCTCAACCCACATCTTTAGGGTTGTTATTATCAAATGTATTCTTTCTGAATGTTATTGGCCTAACATATCAAATATATTCCTCTACATGCATGTGTATATACATGAATTTTTGTGAATATATGCAATAATTTATGAATTTACTTTCATTAACAGTTTAGAGAAGATAAAGAAGAAATATAGACTAACATATCTAAAATAGTCACTCATATGAATTTATTCATGTGAAGTTTTTCTTTACATAGTATGGATTTTGGTGTCAATAAAGTAAAAAGAGAAGGGAATAAAGCTACTGGTAGGCTTTCTAATAATTTACGGGCTTGTCTTTTTGATTTTGATAATATAGATCATTATTGGTTTTTTCTTTGTTTGTTTGCGTGTTTTATTTTTCTTTCCTGAAGACACTTCTTTGAATAGTTGCTATTTTCTTTTTGCTATTATTCTCACTGTTGCTAGTTCTTTACTGCTTGCTCAGTTTAAACATGTGTGGATGGTTTGAAGATTTTAGATATTATTCTACCATTTAGGATTTGTTTCTCCCTGAAAAAAGTTGTATAACTTTCTGTTCCATCCATTTCTAACTATCTCTAGAAGAATGTTCAGAGTAAAACTCCCTTTCTTGAGGAAATTTGAAACAAATTCCAATAATTCATATCTTCCCTTGATGGATTTAGGTATCATTACCAAGGTTATTCTCTTAGCATTAATAATAGTGTCTGTCATGCACTGGAGAATTATTTGGTGTTATAAAGAGTAGGTGTATTCAGGTGGCCTCTGTAGTTCCATGGTATCACTATATAATTTCCTTGTTTTCTGAGTTTTTGAATGTTGCAAATTCTACTTTTTGTCTTTTTGACTATTCTTGGTCAATATTATAGTTTGCATCTCCAAATTAGAAAATTTTCCTAAGAATAAAGTGCATTGATTTCTCTAATCACAGAAACCAGTTTTAAGTATGATTTTTTTAAGAGTTGATACATGATATTAAAAGTATCCAGTAAATTTCAAGTATGTAAAGCCATTCTCTCAGTTTTGCTAACGTTGGAGTTACTTAGCAAATGAAACATTTGTCCAGATGGGGTAAGAGCGAAGGAAGGGTGTGTGAATGGTCTGTGCTGTAAGAGCACCACTGTGCTGACTGAAAGGAATGAAGAATGTGACAAGACAGAGTCAAGAGATCCAATTCTAATACTCCCCAAACAATCAGTGAGACATAACCACTGTTAGAAACCCATATCATCGACTCTTATTATGAGTTTTAATCCTGAACCCTAAGCCAACACTTCCCAAAATTACAAAATTGAAGTTAATAAAGATTATAGAGGAAAAGACAAAGCAGATGTCCAGTTTAAGTAAGAATGGAGCCAACCATAGTACTTTTACCTCAGGCCAGAAACATTGTGCTTCAGAAGCAATATGTAGCAACTATCATTGAAACTGAATAAAGATTAATCAGATCAGATTCATCCAATACTTTATAGGAAGGATATTTACCAAGACTGCTAAGAGTCACCAGTTCTGCTTCATTTTCTCTCTGGATACACAATTATATCAACTTGAAATATGATCATATTTTCTCATCCAGTCAATAATAAAGGAGAGGATAGGGTCACTATCTCCACACTATTAAAGAACATGTCATGGTAAGGTCCTCAGTTACCGTCTCCTTTCTACTACATGAATACAGGAAACCATGGCAACCTGGAAAGCTATGTGTTAAAGATGGCAGGTTATATCCTTCCAGTCTTTGAAAACACAAATCCAATATTTCGCTCTTTAACTACTACTCAAGACTCTTATGCAATCAAAGGATGATTTATATTGAGTAATACACTATGGGTTTTAGTATAAATGGTATTATCATCAAGCCCACACTAATAAAGGTAGAGATCAGTGTTTCGTTCAGTAGTTCTCTGCTAGACAACAATAAAACCAAAAGCAGAAACTACAAAAAGGTCTGTATGGTATATAGGGACTGTAACATCTAAAGAACAGAGTCTAGCATTATTACAGTTCTAGTTTAATAAACTCTGGACATTGGCGACGAGTACACTAATTAGACATATAGGAAGAAAGTGCACATTAGGTTAATGCAGAGCATGAAGGGTCAAGATGACAAAAAAGGTTTGCATTGTGACAGACTACTAATTTTACTAAAATGTGATTGTTCTTCCTTAATACATAGCTTAGATTCACAATATAGATTTATTGGAAGTGGAATGAAAATAAGTATAAGGAACAGATATGAATTAATTAATTTTCCCCTGTAACAAAATAGTTGTAGACTTGTGAGCATCACACAACTATATCCTTCCCCCTTGATTTTATATATCTGAAATTTACATGGGTCTTATGAGAAATTCTTTTGCTAGTTTCACAAACATCCCTCAGCATCCACTTGCCAAAGACTACTCATGTAACTGTCAAATCTTTACCACTCTTCCCAACAGGATAAGAATGGCGTCAATTCTTAGAGTTACTGTGTAGATGAACTTTAGGTACAGCAAAGGTATTATTCAATGTTTAACCATTCACAGTCCTTTCAGGCTTCCTGTTTATCTTTTGTTGAGTCACCACATGAAGAAACTGACCTGCCCTTATTGGAAAGAATGGTGACCAAGGAAATTCTTGGTTAGGGTTTTATTGTTATAATGACAACATATGATCATTTTTAAACATTTACCAGCCTGGATTTATTTAACTGATTAGTTTATGACATGATACATGTATGATGCTCCAATTCTTACTGTAAATTATGGTAGTCTTTTGGTTAAAAAGAATAAGAAACAACATTTTATACTGTTATACAATTTTTATGCAATTCTGCTTTGTTTTCTTAAAAACTAGTCTTTTTTTGAAATTTGAAATCGAAGATTTATTATGGTTTCAGCCACAAAATACTATTCATTCTGACAATCATATACACAGCAAAAGGGGGAAGAAAATGAAGACTCAGGTCATCTCAGATTTAAATCAATGTGCTTGCTTTTTCATATTTTTGTTTGTTTATTTTTCTCAGCTTAAGCAGTAGTACCATGGACATCATATTCTAACAGAAAACAGTACACTTTGAGAAGCCAAGAACATCATTCCCATATTCACATTTCTGTTGTTGATTTTTTTAATCAATAAGGTGCACAGAGTTACCTGGGGAATCCATTATAAAGGAGATTGTTTCAGGACTTTGGGTTAGGGACTGAAGCCTGGTATTTCTAATCAGCTCAAACAATATCTTGAGGTTGTTGAGCTCAGGACAAAAGCTGAATAACTAGAGTTTTCTTTTTATTAATTTTTTATTCCTTTTTATTAAAAATTTCCATCTCCTCCCCTCCTCCTCTCCCTTCCCTCCCCTCCCTTCCACCCATAACCCCACTCCCTCCCTCTCCAGGCCAGAGAGCCATCGGGATTCCCTTCACTATGTAATGTCCAAGGTCCACCCAACTCCTCTTTTTTAAATATCAAATGTTTCTATTATCAGTGATTGTTTTGTGGTCCAAATACCTCCTCAGCAATCACCTATGCCATTCCAAAAGGCAGTTCTGTTTTCTGGTGTATGAAAGTCATATCTAAGTCTTCTGGAGCATGTGAATACTTTATGCGATATTGGAATTATAACGCCTAAGTTGTGAAAAAGGCAATATGAAGAAGTGCACCATGAAATTGCTGAGTATTGTGTAGTTGCTCACTTAATTCCAAAGTGAGAAAATGCTTTACCCTTGAGGAAAAAACCAAGAAAGAAGAAAACATTTGATTTGGAATTAAGGTTATAACAAGAATGCATAGATGGAAAGCAAAAAGGAAATGACAAACACTGATTTCTATAATGATAAGTGATTTTTGTGTCAAAAAATGAAGATGTCTTGCTGTGTATGACCTAAAAATATATAACTTATAAATATTATTTTATAAAAACCAATATAATATTATTGTATATAATACATATAGAGACAAATAAAAAATTCCCATAGAGAATCTCAATGTGAGATTAGAAAAAAAGTACTTCCTTTTTGTTTATTGATTTTGTTGAGTTGTACGTTTTTATCTGCTCTCCTCCCCTTCAACCCTCTACCATGGTCCTCATGCTCCCAATTTACTCAGGAGATCTTGTCTTTTTTTACTTCCCATGTAGATTAGATCCATTTATGTCTCTCTTAGAATCCTCGTTGTTGTATAGATTCTCTGGTATTGTGAATTATAGGCTGGTTTTCTTTGCTTTATGTCTAAAAGCCAATTATGAGTGAGTACATATGATATTTCTTGTATACTGATGGAAATGTGATAGGTTAGAAGACCAAACAACACTTTGAAAATCAGAGGAAAAAATATGAAGTCTGAATATGGTAAAGTAACCAGGCATTGATACAAATAAAATATAGTCATTACTAAATATCAAATGTCCATGCATTTTGGCATAATATCCTCTTCTGCTACTTGCCCACACGGTTTTATAATTGATTAACTATGAATTTACCATATGATATATGATATAGAAAAACTCAAGGGATTTCTAAGGATTTAATGAACTAGCAAAGATATATATATATATATATATATATATATATATATATATATATATATCCCACATAAGTTTCTATGGTATAGGGTGAAGGACATATTTTGAATAGCCTAGGATTAAAACTACCATGCACATGTGGGTATTGAATACTTGAAGTATGAGTGAGGTAATTGGTTAATTGATTTTTAAATTAAATTTACAATAAAGATATTTTCCTGTTGATAACATTTCATTTTGCTACTGGATACATCAGCATTTTCTCCTATAATGATTGTCAGACTATAATAGGTCATGTTTCCTATAACACAAACTTTTCATAGTTAATTGTTGCCTGGAATATGGCAACCTACTCACTGTTGATATTTTGCATTGTCTTCAACTGACACCGAGGAGAACAAAATTACAATGATTTTAATGACTTTTGCATAAACTCAAATAGTCTCTGAATTACCCAATTCCACAGTACCATCCAGCCTCGATTTATGACTATATCTCTTTGTGCCATAATGAGAAACGGGAGCTACACAGAGGAAAGTTTGCCTTTCTTACGGTCCCTGGAGTCATATTGCATTTCTCTTAGCTACCAAATCACAGGCTTACACATACAGTTCAGGAGGCCTATGGGACTTGTGCCTTCCAGGAAGCCAGTGTGAAAAGTGATTCCTTCCAAATCATTATTGTTGCCTTCCATACATCAGAAGCAGCAAATTATCCAGGTCTTCTAGTGTGGCTAGGGAAAACATGAGTGATTTTTACTGTTCCCTTACCTGCAACTTAATCCCAGGAGCCATAACCAAGTCCAATACTAAATAGAATCCTCATACACCTACTCTTCAATGCTAGGAAATAGCATAAGGAAAGAAAAGATTGTCAACTCATCTCTCTTGGGTTAAATATAGAATTTGGACAAAGAAAATAGAATGCAAGTCATTTTTTTGCCTACCTGTAGCTATCAAGATATGCAATTGTATGACTTTTGTAATTGCTGAAGCTTCTTAGAAATCTGGTGTTTAATAACAGGGCATCTGAAAATAAGAGATAGTACAAATTCAAAGGTATTCACATTCTCTGGTTTACTTTTCTTTTGAGTGAAAAGAGAAAGGATTCTCTTACTGGTTTTTATATTAAGATATGTGAAGAAATCTAATAATTCATAATTTCAATTTATTGTACACAAATAACATTGCCAAGCAGCTAAGGTAAAGGGATAATGTGAAGTTTGCTTAAATTTAATATGTCAAATGATCACCTAACATGTGGTAAATAATCCAATCACCCATGCTCTAATAATAAATGTTAATCTCTACTTTTCCTAGGTCATCCCATTGCCATAAATTCTGAACTCAGTGAAATCCTCAGAGTCCTTCATGTGCAGAAAGAAGCATTTGTTAATGAAAACTTGAGAAGCTGAGCTTTCAGTGATGACCGTGTGCTTAGTGTTCATGGGGAGGACTTATTTATCCTTAAAATCTAGGTGGAGAATCAAAGAACAGTTTTTCTGTTTCTCCCATCACTTTGACTCGATGATTGCCATGCTATAAACAGAAATAGAAAAACAGGAAGTATGGTAGAGAATGCCATGCTGATAATGATTATTTTCGTATTTTTTTTTTCTGCTACTTCTGATATTCTTGGGTTCTATGGAGACATTTCACCTTTGGAGAATCTGTGATGAATGACCAGTGTAAAATATTTAAAAATTGAGTCCCTCAAGACATGATAATCTCTGCTATATGCTCTGACCTAATTTGTATGACACAGTAATATGTATATGTTAGTGTGAGTCTTTATGTGTATTGTATCAATGACATTTTTCTACTTTTCACATTCATGCACATTTCCTCTGTCATCTGCCCTTTTATATTAAACTTCCTGAAAGAAAAATTTATTCTTGCTTCTCTCCAACTTTCATTACTTAAAATAAAAACCATTTAACACTTTTTTCTTTTATTACCATTCTATTTCTATGTTGTCACATACTCAAACTAGATTATAATTCATTTACAATTTTTGTGTGTGTGTGGCACACACTATATATCTCATAGTGTCACACGCTCTTTCTGGGAATAAGTTTCTGTAGTTTTACAGTGTTTATCTTACTTGTTGACATATTGCATACTAGTGAGTACTGAGCTTATTAAACATTTACTTAAATTTACTCCATTGTCTAAGTGTTAGAAATGTATTCCCATCTTTATTTTTGTTAGTGACTGTATATATTCGGTAGCACTTCAAATTTAGAAATTGAACACCAAATTTACTGCTTGTTCATTTGTAATGACATAATGACCATTCTTCTCCTTTCATTATAATTCAGTTGAAGATAGTTTTGGACTGTGTTTACTACAAAAGTTAAAGTAAGTTTATTGCATAACCTTCAAAATGCCATTTGGAGTCTGCCGTGTATGTAATAACTTGGCATGTGGTATACAGATATTAAGTATTCACAATAATACATGAAATAAAAACCTTAGCTTACTAATTATTGTGAATGATGAAATTTTTTCCTTGTATAGGTAAATATAGCCAAATGCAGGAAGACAGAATTATGGTTAAATGTGTGTATGCATGTAGATGTGTGTGTGTGTGTGTGTGTGTGTGTGTGTGTGTGTGTGTTGTGAAATAGGTGTGGTGACAATCCTGCTTGACTTCCTGAGAGCCTTTCCATCTAAAGTGATTAATCTAAACCAATACTGCTAACTATAGCTCCAGTGGTGTTGAATGATTCATAAATGACCATTTGATTCAATTATCACAAATAAGGATGAGAAACCAGCTGCTGGGCCTGATTGGAATATCAAGGTAGAGAGGAGGAGAGAGGTTTTCTGTTTCTCCTGCACTTTGCCCTGTTTGCAAATTTCCTTAATGCCTCCTGCCATCCAAATGCAATTATTATATACTTACCTAATTTTGGTAGTTTGAATGAAAATAGTCCCTATAGGCTCAGAGGGAGTGTCACTGTTTGAAAGGATTAGGACATATAACCTTATTTGAGAACATATGGTCTTGTTGGAGGAACTAGGCCATGGAGGGTGAACTTGTGATTTTCAAATGCTCAAGTCAGGTCCTCTCTCCCTTACAGGCAAAAAACTCCCAGGCTCCTTGTCTGCCAGCCTGCTGCCATGCTTACCCTAGGATGAAATGAACTAAACCTTCTGACTGTAAGCTCTTCCCAACAAATTGTTTTCAGTTATAGGCATTTCTGTGGTCACGGTGTCTCTTCACACCAATTCAACTTTGACTCAGATACCAATGTTAGACATTTTGATCATTTGTTTATGATGAACATAAAATTAAATGAACATGGTGATTTTCTTTAATGATTCCTTGATATATAAGTGAAGCTAATAGTCCGCTGAGAGAGATCGTTACTTTACCTTCATTAACCTTCATTAACATGTAAAAGATGAAATACAGAGGCAATAAAACATCTCATTTTATCACTAATTTTCAAACATCAAAGAGCAACTATGCATTGACTAATTGTGAGTGAATAAGTTAGAAAATATTACTTTAACACTTAATAATAGTGTTATATGTTTGCAGTCAAACAACAGAAAATATTATTACAAAATTGCCTCAAATATCAAAACTATCCTGCATAATTATTATTTTACTGGTAAGCTAAGTAAAGATAAAACTGTGTGTGTGTCTGTCTGTCTGTCTGTCTGTCTGTCTGTCTTTCTGTCTGTCTGTCCAAGCATATGCATGTCGTTCTTTGGGAGGGTCTGATAATAACTAGAAGGATCCTGTGCTCTCTTTATTCCAAGTGGTTTCAAGGATTCAAACCCAGGACATCGTCTTCGGTGACAGCAACTTTATTTTCTGCTCACATATCACACTACTCCATCATTAAAAAGCTTAATTCAAGTAAGCAACAAAAAATACTTAATGTATGAAAAACTTTATTTGAAGTTTATTTTAAGACTCTAAGTAATGTCAAAATGAAAATGTCTTGTGCCTATTAGTGCATAGGATATTTTAAGATCTCCTATTGATCTCAAGATTTTGTAAAGTAATTAGTGGCATGATGAAAACAATCACATTATTTCAGGAGAAAATAATCCATACTCAGCTAACATCAAATATCATTTCGGAAAATTATGCATCACACACAAAAGTACAGATCTCTCTTGTGTCCATTTAAAATTGTGTCTTTCCCCAAAATTTTATATTTTTTTCTTTTTTAAAGAATAATGTTATGCAATTTTATCACTAATTTTAAAACATTAAAGAGAAACTATGCATTGACTAATATTGTGAGTGAATAAGTTAGAAAATATTACTTTAACACTTAATAATAGTGTTATATGTTTGCAGTCAAACAACAGAAAATATTACAAAATAGCCTCAAATATCAAAACTATCCTGCATAATTATTATTTTACTGGTAAGCCAAGTAAAGATAAAACTGTGTTTGTGTGTGTGTGTGTGTGTGTTATGCAATTTAAGCACAAGAATAATGCCTCAAATCTACATGATGGGAAGAGAGCTGCATTAAATTTGTGTCAAAAATTATTTAATGTTCCTTATTGATAAATTATACTTGATATTTTCTGCTTGAAACTTTGGAAACTCAAACAAGTTCAGTTGTTTGCTAAAATACAACACACTTGAAATTAATTATATCAAAGATAATAATTAATAAAAATATAGGAACCATAAAATAAAGTGCTTCTAATTTGCATGTTATATACTATATGTTAATAGTTTTAGATGTGTTAACTTGCTACTTTAATTTACACTGTTGAAGTTTTCCTTGAGTATTGAAATTGTATACTCTACTAAACAATATTATGCCGTCTTTTACACAGGCACAGTTATCATTTGACCTTGGGAAATTTCATCCTGTTTACCGTCTACAAGTTTTCTAATGTGGATTATTTATATTTTTTCTGATACAACTGAAATCAAATGGTATTTCCTTGCTTTTGAATGTATCAGAGTATGTGTGTGATCAGATGCATATGTGGGTTCAGGTTTGTGTGCTCAGGCATGCATACATGTGTGCATGTGTTTGTCCCAATATGCTACTAGGTCAACTGCGGGTTCTCTTTTTGAGAAACATTATCTTGTTTATAATAAGAGGTCTCCAATTGGCCTGAGCCAATGAGTAGCCTGGGCTGGCAATTGCACACTATAACCAGCCTATTTCTGAATTACAGTCCTGGATTGCCAAAAGCTTGTGTCACTCTGACCTTTGTAGTGTGGTTTTCGTGGATGGAAATAAAGAATAAAGTGCTTGAGCCAAAAACATGTAACAGATTACTTATCTCCCAAGCTATTGTTTTTTTTTTCTTTTTGAGAAAGCTCCATGCATTTTCCACAGTATCTCTACTGATGTATGACTGCTACATACTGCCCATCAGGCTCTAAGTGTTTCAATGCTTCTGGATTCATCCCAAGATTTTTAAAATTTTATGATTCTGGTTTGTTTTATTTTCTTTTTGAAAACATTTTCTCACACAGATGCTATTTGAATCTGATTGTTATTTGTGTCTCTTTGATTATTCCATAAATTCCTTGTATTTTTGTCATTAACTATGAGGTTGACAACTGTCTCTGATAAGTATGTATATACATATATGCTTGTAAGTATCAAGTTCATAATTCATATATATATATACATATATGTGTATATATATATGTGTGTATATATATGCTTAAAGTAGTAGCTTTCCCTATGGCTTCTTCAAACATCATTTGTGTTATTCATCCTTATACAGAATCCCCTGCTGAATCTTCTAATTTCCACCCATTTTCCCATTACCCATGGAATCATTTTATATGCTCTTTGACTAAATGTGCATTGGTGGGGGGGGTGGGAGTAATTGTCTCTTCTAATTAACATCTTTTAGTTTTTGTTGGGTTACAGTAGGTTTTTATTTTGCATGCATACAACTTTGTCATATAATTCTTCAACCCATATTCCCCCAAGATCCTCACTTCCTGCCTAACCACTGCCTTATGATCCTTTCCTCTCTCTACATCAAGCAGTGGCTTATTGTGTGAATAACAATTCAGTTTCTCAATTTACAAAGAGAACAACAACTGCTCTTACAGGTTTAGGTGGTGTTCATTTGGAGAATTCATGTGTGACTATGTTTTTATTTGGGACATTAAGCCCCTTGTAGGTACATAATTTGCAAATATTTCCTCCCAATCTATGTGTTCTCTATCTCTTCTTTGTCTGTTTTCTTTATTTTGAGGAAGGTTATGTCCTTTTTTTTTTTTTCCATTTTCGCTTTCTTCAACGATGTTTGGCATTTTGCCAATAGTTCATCACCAAATCAAACATTTTATTGTTCTACCTTCTAGGAGTTATAAATATTACAATCACTAACTTAGATTAACTTTATATGAATTTCAGTAAAAATACAATTTTATTATTTTAATGTGGATATCCAGTTAATGATAACATTGTAGACTAAACAGTTCCCTATTATGTAGGCTTGTATTTTTCCTTGCATAGCATGATATTACATATGAAAGTTTATTTTCCTGCTACTTATTTAATTCATTGATCTATGCATCTGTATCAACTGCAATCTTTTATAAAAAAGTGCTTAATTTCATCAATTTGTTTTTCATGTATTAGTTAAAACAATCACTTTTCTTCCTTCATTGTGTGGCAATGATATGAAATATTGCTTGATGGTTTTGCCTAATTATGATTTCAATCCATCAATGAAACCTCTAGAAATATAGAAAGAGTATTGCTTAATATGCTGTTTATTCTAGTTCATTAGTATGAAGTTGAAAATATGGACATAAATATTTATCAAATTATTGACCTACATTTTCCTTTCTTTTGTTTTCTTATCCTACTATTTTTTCCATGGATACTGCTACTTCAAAATAATGAATTTAAAAGTATTTCAGGGGCTTCAATATTATGGCACTATTTCTTTACAGCTAAAACTTTTAGGGGTTTTTAATCCTTGAATGTTTACAACGAATTTCTTGAGGCAATCACATGATTATGAGTTTCATTTTTCTGATGAATTACAATAATGATACTATATCATTTGTGATTGATTTAGATTTTTGCACTCTTCATAATTATTCCTGATAAATTCTATGTTTATAAAATACAACATTCAAACTTTTGTGTTAGTTTATCTAAATTCTTTGCACATATGCTCATAGAAACTATGTTAAGAACACTTTTACTTCTCATATTGATTTTACATCATTTCCCCTAATTTCTGATTCAATGTTTGTATGTGTCTTTGTGTAGTAGGGAGTGTGTCAATTATGTTGCTAATTTTTTTTTGTTTTCTATTGGTTTTTTATTGAGCTCTACATTTTTCTCTGCTCCCCTTCCTGTCTCTCCCCTCCCCCTTCAATCCCCCCCCCCCTCACAGGTTCTCATGCTCCCAGTTTACTCAGGAGATCTGGTCTTTTTCTACTTCCCATGTGGATTAGATCTATGTAAGTCTCTCTTACTGTCCTCATGTCTAAGTTCTCTGGGATTGCAATTTGTAGGCTGGTTTTCTTTATTTATGTTTAAAAACAACTTATGAGTGAGTACATGTGATAATTATCTTTCTCACTCAAAAAATGTTTTCTAGCTCCATCCATTTTTTTTTCTTTTTTGCAAATCTCAAGATGTTAGCTTTCCTGCTGTGTAGAACTCCATTGTGTAAACATATTACATTTTCGTTATTCATTCTTTGGTCAAGAGGCAATAGGTTGTTTTTAGGTTCTGGCTATGACAAACAATGCTTCTATGAATATAGTTGAGCACATGTCCTTGTGACATGATTGAGCATCCTCTAGATATGTACCCAAAAGTGGTATTATTGGGTCTTGAGAAAGGTTGTTTCCTAATTTTCTGAGAAATTACCACACTGACATTCAAAGGGGCTGTACCAGCTTGCATTCTTACCAGCAATGCAGGAGTGTTTCCTTTACCCCACAACCTCTCCAGCATAAGTTGTCATCAGTGTATTTGATCTTGGCCATTCCGACAGGTGTAAGATGGAATAACAGAGTTGCTTTGATTTGCATTTCTCTGATGACTAAGGATGTTGAACCTTTCCTTAAGTGTCTCTAAGCCACTTTAGATTCCTGTTGAGAGTTCTCTTATTATGTCTGTACTCCACTTTTTTTGTTGGATTATATGTTCTTTTGATGACAAATTTCCTGAGATTTTTTTTTCTCATTTTTTTATTCAAGATTTCCATCTCCTCCCCCTTCCCTCCCCTCCCTTCCACCCATACCCCCACTCCACCCCTCTCCAAAGACAAAGAGCCATCAGGGTTCCCTTCACTATGTTAAGTCCAAGGTCCTCCCAGCTCCCCCTAAGTCCAGGAAGGTGAGCAACCAAACTGACAAGCCTCACAGTGAGCCCGTCCATGCTGTAGGGTTCATGTTCATTGCCATTGTCCTTGGTTTCTCAGTCCTCCTCCACCGTCAGCCACATTCAGAGAGTCCGGTTTGGTCCCCTGTTCCATCAGTCCCATTCCGACTGGACTTGGTGGTCTCCCGTTAGATCTGTTCCACAGTCTCAATGGGTAAAAGCACTCCTCGCGGTCCTGGCTTCCTGAATGCAAACTTGTGCAACCACTTTGGAAAGCAGTGTGGAGGTTTCTCAGGAAATTTGAGATCAACCTACCCCAGGACCCAGCAATCCCACTATTGGGAATTTACCCAAGAGATGCCCAATCATATTACAAAAGCATTTGTTCAACTATGTTTATAGCAGCATTATTTGTAATAGCCAGAACCTGGAAACAACCTAGATGCCCTTCAGTGGAAGAATGGATGAAGAAAGTGTGGAATATATACATATTAGAGTACTACTCGGCGATAAAAAACAATGACATCTTGAATTTTGCATGCAAATGGATGGAAATAGAAAACACCATCCTGAGTGAGGTAACCCAGGCCCAAAAAGAGGAACATGGGATGTACTCACTCATAATTGGTTTCTAGCCATAAATAAAGGACATCGAGCCTATAATTCGTAAAAAATCCTAGAGAAGCTATATAAGAAGGTGAACCCAAAGAAAAACATATAGTTATCCTCCTGGTTATTGGAAGTAGACAAGATTGCCAGACAAAAAATAATGGGAACATGGGGGTGGGGTGGGATGGGGGGATGGGGAGAGAAAAGGGTGAAGCTGAGATTTTTTTTTAAAATATATTTTGGAGATCAGCCCTCTGTCTGATGTGGGGTTAGTGAAGATGTTTTCCCTTTCTGTAGGCTGTCATTTTGTCTTGTTGACTTTGTCCTTTGCTTTAGAGAAGCTTTTCAGTTTCAGGAGGCCCCACTTATTAATTGTTTCTCTCAGTGTCTGTGCTGCTGGGCTTATATTTAGAAAGTGGTCTCCTGTGCCAATGAGTTCAAGTGTACTTCCCACTTTCTCTTCTGTAAGGTTCAGTGTGGCTGGCTTTATGCTGAGGTCTTTGATCCATTTGGACTTGAATTTTGGCATGGTGATATATATGGGTCTATTTTCATTCTTCTGCATGTGCATATCCAGTTATGCCAGCACCATTTGTTAAATATTCTTTCTTATTTCCATTTGATATTCTTTGATTCTTTGTCAAAAATCAGGTGTTTGTGGTTCCTGTTTGTTTTCTCATGATTTCTGTTTCTATAATGCCCTCAGCGTGTGTTTTTTTTTTAATTGTCTCTATTTCAGTTTTCAAGACTTGAATAGTTTCTTTTATATCTTTGATTTGTTTTTCTTGGTTTTCTTTGAGGGAATTGCTGATGTCTTCCAATTTTTTGTTTGTATTTTTCTCCATTTCTTTAAGGGGATTTCCATTTCCTCTTAAAGAGTTTCAAACATTCTCTTGAAGTTATTTTATAGGTCATTTTCTTCTGCTTCATCTATATTTGGTTGTTCAGGTATTGCTGTTGTAGGGGCTTTAGGTTTTATTGGTGTTATGTTGCTCTTTGTGGGGTTGTGTGTGTTCTTATCTTTTCTACTCATCTTTTCCTCTAATATGTGTGGTTGCTGCTGTCTGAGATTCTTTTGATTAATCTTCTAGGTGCCAGTGAATCCAAAGCTCAAATGGTTGTTCTTCGTGGTACAGTCAATGCCACAGTTCTAGTTACCCCATGTTCCCAGAGATAGCTCAGTACTCCTGGGCTTTGCTCTGCTCCCTTGGAGTTTGCTGTTTCAGGCTTACTTTGGTCTAGGTTACCTGCTTTCACATGTTTCTGTAAATCCTGGTCTAGATCTTCTCCTCAGAAGTCTCTGGCTTGGAGCTGGTCCTGAAAAGGTTTCTGGCTCTAGTCTACTGCGTCAGAGTTCTCAGGCTCAGGTGTGCCCAGAACTGCAGAGGACCTGGCTCAGGATTACTTCCTCAGAGGTCCGAGACTCATGCTCGAACCCGCAGAGGTTCCTGGTTCCTGCCTATTCTCTTTGATTTCCCAGATCAATGCCCTGATCCACAGAGGTCCTAGCTCAGGCCTACTCCCTCTGAGGTCCCAGACTCATGCCTGGCCCTGCAGAGATCTCTGGTTTCTGCCTAATCTCTCAAAGGTCCCAGATTCATACCCAGACTGGCTGAGGTCCTGGCTCAGGTCTAGTTCCTGGGAGGTTCTAGGCTCATGCCAAGGTCCACAGGGGTCCTGACTTAGGACTACTCCCTCAAAAGTCCCAGATTCACATCTATACCCTCAGCTGTCTCTAGCTCTGGTTGACTTACTCAGTGGTTACTCCCCTGTACCTGTTCCAATAGAGATTGCTGTCTCTGGACCAGATCGCTGGTTCAATTCTGATCTGCCAGTGTCCTGAGTCTGAATTGGCACCTGGCTTCTGCTCCTGTGAAGCTTATTTCCTCAGGCTCACTCTGTCCTAGGTAGTTGGTTCAGTACCCCTCCTGTGGAATTCCTTGCCTCAATCCTGTTCCAGGGCAAGATTGAGTTCCTTGCCTCAGGCCTACTTTGGCCTAGGTTACTGATTTTGACCTCTTTCTGTAAATCGTGGTCTAGATGGACTCCTGCAGAGCTCCCTGGCTTGGAGTTCCTCCTGTAAAGGTCTCTGGCTCCACTCTATTGCCTTGGAGTTCTCAGGCTTGGGTGTATGCAGAACTGCAGAGGACCTGGCTCAGGCTTACTCCCTCAGGGGTCCAAGACTCATGCTCACACCCACAGAGGTTCCAGATTCCTGTCTATTTCGTTTGATGTCCCAGACCAAAGCCCGGACCCACAGAAGTCCTGACTCAGGCCTACTCCCTCTGAGGTCCCAGACTCATGCCTGGCCCTGCAGAGATCTCTGGTTTCTGCCTAATCCTTGGAGGTCCCAGATTCATGCCTAGACTGGCTGAGGTCCTGGCTCAGGTCTTATGTTGCTATTTTCAGTGTCAGGCATGGATTTCATTGAGAACTACTATTGAGTAGTTAATGTCTTTCCTTCTGCTGTCTTTTAGTCTAACTAATTAAAAGTGAATTTAGTTCTACACAAACAAATTTGTGTTGTTGGTTGGTTTTGTTAAATTCTAAAGATTTTTATGTTTCATGTTTTGTTTTCATGTCTCAATATAATTTTTAATATATTTTATTTTTTCTTGGAAAATTTAGATTTTACAACATGCATTACAGAGCCACATTCAATAAATTCTAGATAGTCTATGGGTTCTGAGTAGAGTTCCATCTCACCCTTCTAAAAATTAATTTTTAAAAAAAATTAAAATGATTTCAGTCCATTGTCCATTTATTATTAATATATTTGCTCTTTCCAGTTGATCCTATAAAACATAGTGCTAGACATCAAAAATCCTAGCACTTGAAAGAAGACTTCAATATTAAATATGAACTTGAGCCATAAATAAACAATTTGATCAAAAAATTAGTAACAAATAAAAACAAGTGTATTGTTCAATTATATTATGCTCTTCAGTTCCTATTTTTTGTTGAACTGCCTGGATGAGGTTCCATTTTTTTTTAAAAAAAAAAAAGCTATGAAATATCCTACTATTTTGGTTTTACTATCCCTTTTTCCTTTTATTTTTATTAATATTTATATAAATTATTTGATGAACCTGATATTAGGTGAATACCCTTCATCATAACATCATGTCATTTTAAACTTAATTGTAGATGTGAATTATATTTTAACAATCATTGAAAATTCATGTTCTTTTTTTCATTAGAATATATATATATTCTATATATACAGCATTCGTTCTATCTTTTAATATAGAATGACAGATGCCTATACATTTAAAATTCATGTCTCATAAACTTTGCTTATTTCAAAGTATTTTGATCTTATCAGTTCAGATATATTTTAATTTTTAAGACAAAACCATTACCAGTTTAGAACAATTATTGAGAAAAAATAATGTTAACTTGCAGTTTAAAATCAATCTGTACATCTTGGGGCTATCTTTCTTTCTCATATATCCCCTTTCATCCCTTAAGTTAGGTAATTATATTTCAATTAAAAACAAAAGGCAAGACTAAACAACATCAACAACACAAAACCAATATATGTCTTCTAATCCAATGTGTGTTACAAAGTAAGATGTTGTGTGCAGAGAAAGAAGACAGAAGGAAGGGTGGTTAAGGTCTCAGAGAGGAAGAAGAAAGAAGAGTTGGAATCAGTGATTTATGTAGGTAATATGGCTAAATCTATTTCAAAGAACTTGGTTTTACCTTTATGTGTGGGTCTAAAAAATTTGTGATAGACTGTAAAAAAACTATTATTATTATCATCATTATTATTATTATTAAAAATTACCGCTTCCTCCCTGCCTCATCTCAGCCTCCCATTTCCCTCCCTCTCCCCCACTCTCCTCCCTCTCACTCTCCTGTCCTAAGAGCAGTCAGGGTTCCCTGCCCTGTGGGAAGTCCACAGTCCTCTCCCCTCCATCCAGGTCTAGGAAGGTGAGCATCCAAACAGGCTAGGCCCCTCCAAAGTCAGCCCATGCAGTAGGATCAAAATCCAGTGTCATTGTCCTTGGCTTCTCAGCAGCCCTCATTGTCCGCCATGTTCAGGGAGTCCGGTTTTATCCCATGCTTTTTCAGTCCCAGTCCAGCTGGCCTTGGTGAGCTCCCATTAGATCAGCCCCACCATCTCAATGGGTGGGTGCTCTCCTCGCGGTTCTGACTTCCTTGCTCATGTTCTCCCTCCTTCTGCTCCTCATTTGGACCTTGGGAGCTCAGTCCAGTGCTCCAATGTGGGTCTCTGTCTCTATCTCCATCCATCTCCAGATGAAGGTTCTATGGTGATATGCAAGATATTCATCAGTATGGCTATAGGATCGAGCCATTTCAGGCTCCCTCTCCTCAGCTGCCCAAGGAACTAGCTGGGGATAAAACTTAATACTAAAAAAAGAAAATTTTTGCAAAATTTCAGTTTATACTCTCAGTTAATAATTTATTTATTGACTATCTTTTATGCATCATATATAAAGTGATAATTACAGAGAAACGTAATGGGGAAAGAGGAAAATAAGTGACAGCTGAATCATATATAGGAAATACATACCTGTTCCTGTCCTTGTTAGGAAAGATTAAGGTAAAGATGTGGAATAGAGGATGTAAAAAGTCAGGAAGGGGATAGTAACGTGGATGATTTATTTTTGGATACAAATGTAGCTATTGAAGTTATAATATGTAAATTATGACAACATGAACTAGATTTTGCCACTACTGGGCATAAGACTTAACCTTCCCTTAGAGTTTTATAAGAAGGCAATTTTTATGGGGAAAATAAAGTCATTTCTTCAATGATGTAAGCACTGTTTAAGAATGTACCTGTGATTATCAGTGACTCACCTCTGCTTATATAAATAAGCCACATAAAAAGCATTGCGTTAGAGAAAAAGACATAAACATAGAAAGAAAATTTACTGAAGAGTTCAACAAAACAAGAAAAAAGATAAAGCAGCATCAGGCTGTTGAATACAATCAAATTATATTATACATATGTATGAAAACATCATAATGAATCAATTATGTATAATTAATATATGCTAATAAAACATTTTCAGAAGTGAATCTGATTTGTTATCTCTCTTACAGTCATGAGGTGTACTGACTTGAAGTAAGAGCTGATAATTCTGAAATGAAAGGCTTGATATCCATTTTAATTAATGCTTTGAGCTTCAACTTTTCCTTGAATTTATCATTTAAAAAATAGTTTACTGAGTTTCAAGCATATATTGTGTGAAAGTGGCATTTTCTTAGGAGAGAAACTGTGGAATTATTGATCTTGGTATACTGATTTTTCTTCTCCAAATGTGGACAATTAGAGAAATATAAAGATAATATAGCCTATTTTATTATCATGAACTAATCATTCTGGAGGCAAAAATTGGCCAATTCTATAGAAGAGACATTGAAAGATGAATAGTATGTTGTCAGATGGCTAGAGTAACAAATACAGTTTTTGTGATTGTTTTAGAATACAGGGAATAAATATTTAATAGCAAAAACAAGGCTTTTTCTGAAATAGCTCAGTTGAACTCATAAATCTTATAGTTTCTTAACGATAGTTGAACTCAGGCATAACTTGCAGCTCTTTCTGTTGACATATTAAGTTGTTAACCTGGTCCTCTATCTATAAGAGCCACAGTAAAACCACCATTGGAAGACCACAATTATTCAAGTTAGGTAAATCGTTAGCATGAGATACCTTATTAATAATTTAAAAACTTTTGTGACATCTCTGTAAATTAGGATGTTGATAAGTTCTAAAATTAAGCCTCTAACTCTTTCCTACTCTGGAAGATATGTGAAAATTTGAGTATATTCTATAGCTATAATTATAATCTGCAAATAGCACATTTTTTGAGTTCCCATAGAACTTTGGCTTCCTTTTCAACCTCACTTTCTGCTGCCTTAGTTTCATGCAAACTGTGCTGGGAATCTACCCAGAGTTATGTTTCAAGTGTATGTGTGTGTAACTATATACACTGATGATCAGAGGAAAGGGAAATGTAATATTATTTCTTGTTTACTTTCCAGGACCATTATAAGGATTTTTTAAAAAAAATTATAAAGTATTTAAAACAACAAATGAAAAAAAGATACCATTTCTATAAGTCTACCAACTACTCAGATTTGAAATAATTGGCTGTTTGATAGACAGTGAACATGTAAAAATAAGTTTACATTTGCCTTAATTTTGAGAGAGTCACTTAAGACACCTTTCTTGATTTGGGGGGCCCACAGAAGTGGGTCTGTTCTACCTTTACTGAAAGTCAGAGAATTTAGCCCACTCTTGCTCTTTCAAAGATATTGCCAGAAGGTTTGACTTAAGGAGTGGCTACAAACAAGATATCCTGACCTAGAATGTGGTTACTCAGTGTTTTTGATATTAAGATGGCCCATAGAAATGGATCTGTTTCACCTTTACCAAATGTCTGAGAAGTCAAGTCTACTCTTGCTCCTTTAAGGCAAGAGTTTGTCCAGGGAATGGTTGCCTACAGGATTGTTGGTCTTAGATATAGTATTACTTTCTGAACAACAGAATGCTTAACTCAGGATATTGTGGCTTAATGTTTCAAATACTGAATCAGGTAATTGTTCTGTTTGTCTCTAGTGTCATGTTAAAGCAGTCTTTTTGCCTTCTCCCACTCTGCTTTATGAATTGTGTATATGTGCATATGGAAAGAAAATGCAGGTAAATTACGTATTCACCAGATTGCCCTCCTGGTTCTATCCCATGTCTCTGTATTTCTTTTGTGTCTCTGTTCCTCCTACATATTTTTTTATAATCCACACATTTCTACCCTGGAATGTGCAAACCCTATTGAGACTGGAGCCTGAAATATATCACCCCAACTTGTGCTTATGACACTTGATGTACTTCTGCTGTACAATTCCTAGGGAAAGGAGTGAGACCCATGGATATGAGAGGCTATGACTTCTGTTGTTGCTATGATATTGGGAACATGGATTTCTGTCCATTTTATTTAGTATTTAGTTGTTTAGTTATAATCCATGTCTTTAGTCAATTGGTGTTAAATTGGGGCTGTTGTCTGGATCAGAATAAATTACCTGCAACTCTTCTAAAGGGGCAAAAATCAAAGCCAAAACTGTTCTCCAGCTGATACTGCATTAATACATTGGTTATGTTATAAGGATAAAATCCATGAGAAATAAGCCAAAGAATAATAGTTGCATACGCAAGACAGTTGATCTCATTAAAAAAGCAGAGGCTTCACTGCAAGAAGCCCAGTGTTTACGAACAAACTGAATGGCCTCTCATGAGTACCTTTACATCTGGATGGAAAGGTTCAAACAGTACGTTGATACCAATCTTTAGGGATTTCATAAGAAGTTCTCACTAATCTATGAGAGGTAGAGTATCTGTCGCCAAGATCTTGGAACCATGATCTTATATAAAAGCTGTAAGTCACTAAGTTTTCAATAGAAGATTATACACATTTTAGCTACTAAAAAGATTTTTTTTATTATTCCTGCCCCTGTGGATTACCTCTTGATCCACAGTTGATCTTACTTTTTGCCTTTTGTTCAGCTTAAATCCATTTCAGTATTAATCTTTTACTTATTTTGTAAGATATAAGTTGGTATTTCACCTCATTTATTTTAACAATAATGTTATTATTAAACAAATTTTCAGTCATGCTGGTTAAACTGTCCATTTCTAATACTATTTTTTGTTTAATGATTTATTTATTACAATATACAGTTTATATTTAAAAATATCTGAAGCACTTATTTAAAATAAAATACATTGTTTTATAAATGGACAGACTTCATGTACCTTAAAGAAACACTAGTCTGTCTTATAAATAAATATAGAAATCAGGGAGCCTGAAAAGGCCAGTTCCTATAGCCATACTGATGAATTTCTTGCATATCACCATAGAACCTCCACCTGACGATAGATGAAGAAAATGACAGAGCCCCACATTGGAGCACCGGACTGAGCTCCCAAGGTCCTGATGAGGAGCAGAAGGAGAGAGAACATGAGAAAGAAAGTCAGGACCGTGAGGGAACCTCCAGCTGGCGACAGATGGGGAAGGTGACTGAGCCCCACATTGGAGCACTGGACTGAGCTCCCAAGGTCCTGATGAGGAGCAGAAGGAGCGAGAACATGAGGGAGAAAGTCAGGAACGAGAGGGGTGAGTTCACTCATGGAGACGGTGGGACAGAACTAATGAGAGATCACCAACTCCAGTTGGAATGGGACTGATGGATCATGCGACCAAACCCGTCTCTCTGAATGTGGCCAACAGCGGGGGCTGACTGAGAAGCAAAGGACAATGGCTCTGGGCTCTGATTCCTCTGCATGGATGGGCTCTGTGGGAGCCTTCTCAGCTTGGTCGATCACCTTCCTGGACCTGGGGGGAGTTGGGAGGACCTTGGTCTTAGCATAGAGTGGGGAACCCTGATGGCTCCTTGGCCTTGAGAGGGAGGGAGGGGAGGTATGGGTGGAGGGGAGGGGAGGGAAGGGGGAGAAGGAGGGGAGGGAAGGGGGAGGAGGAGGGGAGGGAGGGGGGAGGAGGAGGGAAGGAGATGGAAATTTTTAAATATAAAAAAAATAAACCATGAGGAAAAAAAATAAAAAAAATAAATAAAAAAAAAATTAAAATGCATAACCACATGTTAGAAAAGTTAGAGCAGAGCTGCTAAAATAAAATCTAATATTTAACATACAAAAAAAATAAAGAAAGAAAGAAAGAAAGCTTTCCAATGTGGAAGTAAATACCCTAAGCCAGTATTTCTCAACATTCCTAATGCTGTGACCCTTACAGTTTCTCATGTTGTGGTGACCCCAATCATAAAATTATTTTCCTTGCTATTTTATGACAGTAATTTTGTTACTGTTATGAATCATAATGTAAAATTTTTTGAAAATAGAGGGTGCCAAAGAGTGTGACCCACAGGTTGAGAACCACTACCCTAAACAGTACTTCAAATGTTGCAAATTTACTGTCAATTATTTCCATTTTGGGTAAGAAAAGAGAAAGTACATATAATATCTCATTTTTACTTGTTTGTTTGATTAATTGATTGTATGAATAATTTTGAGACAGTATCTCATACAGCCTAACCTGGATCTGTACTCAAAATGAAGTTGAGGCTAACCTTGAGTTCCTGATAGCCCTGCTACTGCTTCCAAATTGCAGTGATTTTTTGTAGGGCCCGGGTCTGCCCTTGTTCCTGGGGCTCACCTTGAGGACGGTTTCTGGTCAGATGACTAAGCATCCTGTTTGTTCCTGTGCTCCCTCTGCCCCGCCTGGTGATTTGTTGTAGGGCATTGTTGACTCTATTGTTGGTATGGTAATTTCCCACCTGCCTAGGTGGGAGTCCTTGTGCAGCAGTTAGGTATGGTAATTTCCCACCTGCCTGGGTGGAATTCCTTGGGCAGGAGTGGGGTATATAGGATTTTCCCCAAGGCTAAATAAACTGCATTCGGCTGATCTCCTTTCGAATGACCCAGGTCTCTTTGTGTGTTCTTTCAATCTCCAGGCCCTTGCTCGACTCGCGTAAGGTACAGTGGCGCGCGAACTGTACCGAGGGGGTAACACAGAATCGGGTGTTACAATTTTTAATCTACTTTGTCACAAAAAATAGTAGCTTTCAATTATACATTTTTGTATTTTTATTTGTGAACTAGTTCATATTATTATAGTCTAATATGTAGTCTTATTTAAACTGTTTTTTGTAAAATAGTTTTTTATGAATAGCAGTCTGTGCCTATATGTATATATGAACACTTCCACCAAAGAAATATTTGTTTTTTGCTCTCTTTATTGTGTTTAAATTTTGATGCAAGTCTGTTCCTTCAGGTTAATATATATTTTCTATTATGTGTTCCATAATGCTGTATATCAAGTCTAATCTGTTTGGATAGTAATTTCTCCTATTATAGAATATGGACTTTGATGTGGGAGTCCCTTTTATCCATGATGCCTGTTGGCCACCAGTACATAAACAAGGGGCAGAAGTGACTCCAGAGAGCACAGGAGAGATAGCTCTCTGGGATATGAATTCAGTGAATCAGAACGATATTCCAGAGTAATGGGAGATATAAATGATGGGGACAGTGACTGGGGTATCATCTAATTTGCATTAGATAGCACGCTCCTGTCATAAAGCTCCTAATACAAGTCTTAGTTATCATATGTGAAAGTACAGTCCAATTTTAATGCTCTTAGCAAATATCTAATTATCATATGGGTGTTGTCAGAGGATGCTCCTTTGGCTCATTTTTTCCCAGACCATCCTAACTTGAAATAATCACATGGAAATTATATTATTGGCAATACTGTTTGTCTAATAGCTAAAGCATATTGCTAGCTAGCTCTTATATCCTAACCTAACCAATTCCATTAATCGGGCATCACCACAAGATCATGGCCTCCCAGCAAAGTTTTGGCTAGCTCCAAAGGAGGTATCTATCTCTGGAGCAGCTATATGGCTTCTCTCTGACTCCACCTACTTTCACTCATAATTCCAGTTTAGTTTTCCTACCTAAATCTATTCTGTTAAGCCATTGGCTTAACACTTTCTTTATTAACCAATAGTAATAAAACATATTCACAGCATTCAGAGGGGAATCCCACATCATATGGGCAACAGGGGAGAGCTTCTGCAGAGACCTGATTCAATGTTTCATATTAGAAATATGTCAGGAATCTGGGCCAAAGACAATTTCCAGATAAGATCAGGCAGAGATTCTCTCCGTTTAATTTGATGTTAGCTGTCGGCTTGCTGTAAATAGCTTTTATTATATTTAGGAATGACCCTTGTATCCCTAATCTCTCCAAGACCTTTATCATAAAAGGGTGCTGAATTTTGTCAAATGCTTTTTCAGCATCTAATGAGATGACCATATGTTTTTTTTTTTCCTTCAGTTTGTTTATATGATGGATTACATTAATAGATTTTCAATTCAGGAACACGACAAGGCTGCCCACTCTCTCCTTATCTCTTCAATATAGTGCTTGAAGTTCTAGCAATAGCAATAAGACAACATAAGGGAATCAAGGGGATTCAATTTGGAAAGGAAGAAGTTAAACTCTCATTATTTGCAGATGATATGATAGTATACATAAGCGACCGCAAAAACTCCACCAAAGAACTCCTACAGCTGATAAACTCCTTCAGTAACGTGGCAGGATACAAGATCAACTCCAAAAAATCAGTCGCCCTCCTATACACAAAGGATAAGGAAGCAGAGAGGGAAATCAAAGAAGTATCACCTTTCACAATAGCCACAAATAGCATAAGATATCTGGGAGTATCGCTAACCAAGGAAGTGAAGGATTTATTTGACCAGAACTTTAAGTCTTTGAAGAAAGAAATTGAAGAGGATACCAGAAATTGGAAGGATCTCCCCTGCTCGTGGATTGGGAGGATCAACATAGTAAAAATGGCAATTCTACCAAAAGCAATCTATAGATTCAATGCAATCCCAATCAAGGTCCCATTAAAATTCTTCACAGAGATTGAGAGGACAATAATCAACTTTATATGGAAAAACAAGAAACCCAGGATAGCCAAAAAAATCTTATACAATAAAGGTTCTTCTGGAGGCATTACCATCCCTGACTTCAAACTCTATTACAAAGCTACAGTATTGAAAACGGCTTGGTATTGGCATAAGAACAGAGAAGTTGACCAATGGAATCGTATAGAAGACCCGGATCTTAAACCACAAACCTATGAACACCTGATTTTTGATAAAGGAGCCAAAAGTACACAATGGAAGAAAGAGGGCATCTTCAACAAATGGTGCTGGCATAACTGGATGTCAACCTGTAGAAGAATTAAAGTAGATCCATATCTATCACCATGCATAAAACTCAAGTCCAAATGGATTAAAGACCTCAATATTAATTTGAACACATTGAGCTTGATAGAGGAGAAAGTGGGAAGTACTCTACAACAAATGGGCACAGGGAACCGTTTCCTATGCATAACCCCAGCTGCACAGACTTTAAGGGCAACATTGAATAAATGGGACCTCCTGAAGTTGAGCAGCTTCTGTAAAGCAAAGGACATTGTCACTAAGACACAAAGGCAGCCTACTGACTGGGAAAAGATCTTCACCAACCCTGCAACTGACAAAGGTCTGATCTCTAAAATATATAAGGAACTCAAGAGACTAGACGGTAAAAAGCCAATTAACCCAATTAAAAAATGGGGTGCTGAACTGAACAGAGAATTCTCAACAGAAGAAGTTCGAATGGCCAAAAGACACTTAAGGTCATGCTCAACCTCCCTAGCTATCAGGGAAATGCAAATCAAAACAACTTTGAGATATCATCTTACACCTGTCAGATTGGCTAAAATCCAAAACACCAATAATAACCTTTGCTGGAGAGGTTGTGGGGTAAGGGGCACACTCATCCATTGCTGGTGGGAATGCAAACTTGTGCAACCACTTTGGAAAGCAGTGTGGCGGTTTCTCAGGAAATTCGGGATCAACCTACCCCAGGACCCAGCAATTCCACTATTGGGAATCTACCCAAGAGATGCCCAATCATACAACAAAAGCATATGCTCATCTATGTTCATAGCAGCATTATTTGTAATAGCCAGATCCTGGAGACAGCCTAGATGCCCTTCAGTGGAAGAATGGATGAAGAAACTGTGGAATATATACATGCTAGAATACTACTCAGCGGTAAAAAACAATGACATCTTGAATTTTGCAGGCAAATGGATGGAAATAGAAAACACTATTCTGAGTGAGGTAACCCAGACCCATAAAGATGAACATGGGATGTACTCACTCATATTCGGTTTCTAGCCATAATTAAAGGACATCGAGCCTATAAATTTGGGATCCTTGAGAAGATAATAAGAAGGTGAACTCCCAAAAAAAGATATAGTAATCCTCCTGGATATTGGAAGTAGACACGATCGCCAGGCAAAATTGGGAACTTGAGGGTTGGGCAAGACTGGGCCAAGGGAAGATGGAGAGAGAAAAGTGTGAAGGGGAGAGCGGGGGGAGCTCGGAGGAATGGGGTGCTTGGGATATAGGAAGGGTGGATATGAGAGCAGGGAAGCATATATCTTAATTTAAGGAGCTACCTGAGGGTTGTCAAGAGACTTGACCCTAGAGGGGTTCCCAGGTTTCCAGGGAGACGCCCCCAGTTAGTTCCTTGGGCAGCTGAGGAGAGGGAGCCTGAAAAGGCCAGTTCCTATAGCCATACTGATGAATTTCTTGCATATCACCATAGAACCTCCACCTGACGATAGATGAAGAAAATGACAGAGCCCCACCTTGGAGCACCGGACTGAGCTCCCAAGGTCCTGATGAGGAGCAGAAGGAGAGAGAACATGAGAAAGAAAGTCAGGACCGTGAGGGAACCTCCAGCTGGCGACAGATGGGGAAGGTGACTGAGCCCCACATTGGAGCACTGGACTGAGCTCCCAAGGTCCCGATGAGGAGCAGAAGGAGCGAGAACATGAGGGAGAAAGTCAGGAACGAGAGGGGTGCGTTCACTCATGGAAACGGTGGGACAGAACTAATGGGAGATCACCAACTCCAGTTGGAATGGGACTGATGGATCATGCGACCAAACCCGTCTCTCTGAATGTGGCCAACAGCGGGGGCTGACTGAGAAGCAAAGGACAATGGCTCTGGGCTCTGATTGTTCTTCATGGACGGGCTCTGTGGGAGCCTTCTCAGCTTGGTCGATCACCTTCCTGGACCTGGGGGGAGTTGGGAGGACCTTGGTCTTAGCATAGAGTGGGGAACCCTGATGGCTCCTTGGCCTTGAGAGGGAGGGAGGGGAGGTATGGGTGGAGGGGAGGGGAGGGAAGGGGGAGAAGGAGGGGAGGGAAGGGGGAGGAGGAGGGGAGGGAGGGGGGAGGAGGAGGGAAGGAGATGGAAATTTTTAAATATAAAAAAAAAAAAAAGATCAGGCAGAGAAAAGGGAGCCTTCTGATTGGGGAAGGAGGTCATCCATCTTGTTGAGCTCAGAGAGAGCTGTCATGCTATGGTAGACTACAACCTCAGACCAGTAGGGCCTCCCAGCACTTGTAAGCAGGTTTGATAGTATTGTTTTTAAGAGAAAGGCATCAGTTATGGTATTATTAGAATTTGAAACAGCTTTCACATACATTCTTTGAAAATTTTATCTCAGTTTCCTTGTGTTGCTTCTCATTAAAAACTTAGCTATGTATATAAAATCCGCAATAATTTTATACCTAAAAAATAACATGAAGCTCTTTAAAATCATATCTAACTTTCTGAAATAATTATAGTAGTCTTTCACTTTTATTTTATCTATTTTTATTAATTTTTAATTTTTTAAACAATCTTTTTGTATTTTACATACCAATGCCAGTTCCCTTGCTTTCCCCTTTCCCACTCTTCCCATCTTCCCCCCCACCCCATCCCCATTCATTCCTCAGAGAGGGTGAGGCCTCTCATGGAGGGTCAATAAAGTCAATAACATCACTTGAGGCAGGACAAAGGCATTCATCCCTGTATTTAGGATGAAAAAGGCATTTCTCCACTGGGAATGGGATGAATACCAGTTTCATAGCCAGTGACTCCACAAACCACCTAAGTCTCACAACTGTCAACCACACTCACAGAGATTCCAGTTCACTTCTAGGCAGGTTCCTCAGTTGTCAGTCCAGAGTCAATTGAGCTCCCATTAGCTTGGGTCAGCTGTTTCTATGCCATTAGTCCTTTGCTCGCATTATTGTTCCTCTACAACTGGACTTGGGGAGTTCGACCCAGTACTGTGGATATCTGCATCTTCTTCCTTCAGTAACTTAATGAATGCTATGGTGACAATTAAGGTACTTATCAATTTGATTAAAGTAGAAGGGCAGTTAAAAAACTCTCTCCACTATTGGTTAGATTATTAGCTGGCTGTCATCATTGGGGACACCTGTGAATTTCCCTAGAGCCAGTTTTCTCACTAACCCCTTAATGACTCACTTTATCCAGTTATCTCTTTCCTTGCTCTCCATCTCTGTACTTTCACCAAGGGGACCTTCCCAATTGCTCATGTCTTCACCCACCACCTCCTCTTCCCTTTCCACTTCCCTCTTAACCTTACCACTGGTGCCTCCTTCCCTGCCACTAAATCTGACTTTACTCATAAGATCTTGTCTAGTTCCCCTTCCCTCAGGGATACATGTATGTTTTTTTTTAAATGTTTTAATAACATAAGACTTTTTAAATGTTTATTTATTCATTATGTATACAATATTCTGTCTGTGTGTATGTCTGCAGGCCAGAAGAGGGCACCAGACCTCATTACAGATGGTTGTGAGCCACCATATGGTTGTTGGGAATTGGACTCAGGACCTTTGGAAGAGCAGGCAATGCTCTTAACCACTGAGCCATCTCTCCAGCCCCAGGAATACATGTCTGTTTATCTTAAGGTCTTTTTTTGTTTCCTGGATTCACTGGGGTTGTGGAGTGTATGATGGCTATCCTTTGCTTTATGTTTAATATCCACTTATCAGTGAGTACATGCAGTGTTTGCCTTTCTGGGTCTGAGTTACCTCTCTTTTTTTCTAGTTTAAACCATTTGCCTGCAAATTTTAAGATGTCATTTTTTTCTGCTGAGTAGTACTCCATTGTGTAAATGTGGTACATATTCTTTATTTATTCTTCAGTTGAAAAACACCTAGGTTGTTTCCAGGTACTGGCTATTACTAATAATGATGTTTGAGCAAATGTCCTTGTGGTATGAATGTGCATCCTTTGGGTATATGCCCAGGAGTGATATTGCTGGGTCTTGAGATATATTGATTCTCAATTTTCTGAGAAACTGTCATACTGTTTTCTAAAATGACTGTACAAGTTTGCAATTTCACAATAAATGGAGGAGTGCTTTGCTTACTCCACATCCTCTCCAGCATAAGATTTCATCAATGATTTTTATCTTAGCTATTCTGACAGGTATAAAATGTTATCTCAGAGTTGTTTGGATCTGCATTTTCCTGATGCTGAACAATTCCTTAAGAGCATTTTGGCCATTTGAGATGACTCTTTTGAGATTTCTCTGTTTAGATCTGTACCCCATTTTTTAATTGAATTATTCAGTATTTTGATGTCTGGTTTCTTGAGTTCTTTGTATATTTTGGAGATAATCTCTCTGTAAGATGTGGGATTGCTGAAGGTCTTTCTCATTCTAGAGGCTGTCATTTTGTCTTGTTGGCTGTGTCCTTTGCCTTACAGAAGATTCGGTTTCATGAGGTTCCATTTATTGCTTATCTTAGTGTCTGTGCTACTGGTGTTATATTCAAGAAGTGGTTTCCTTTGCCAATGTGATTAAGGCTAGTTTCCATTTTCTTTTCTATGAGGTTATTTTGGTTGGATTTATATGGAGTTATTTGATCCATTTGGACTTGAGTATTATACATGGTGATAGATATGGATCTACTGTCATTCTTCTACATGTTGACATACTGTTATGTCAGCACATTTTGATGAAGAGGGTTTCTTTTTTTCCATTGCATTATTTTAACTTCTTTGTCCAAATCAGAATTCAACGAAAATTAAGGCAAAACTTATCTAAACTTATGGGACACTTTGAAAATAGTACTAAGATGAAAGCTCATAACATTAAGTGCCTACGTAAAGAACCTGGAGAAATCTCACACTAGTGACTTAATGACCATCTGGAAGATCTAGAAGAAAAAGAAGAAAACTCACACTCACCCAGGAGGAGTAGGTGCCTGGAAATAATCAAAACAAGGGCAGAAATTAGTAAAATAGAAACAAGCAAAACAACACAATGAGTCAATGAGAAAAAGAGTTGATTATTTGGGAAAATCAACAAGATAGACAAACCTTTATCCAAACTAACTAAAAGACAGAGAGAAAATATCCAAATTAACAAAATCATAAATTAAAAAGGGGACATAATAATAGACATAGAGGAAATCCAGAGAATCATCAGGTCATACTTTAAAACCTGTACGCCAATAAATTGGAATATATACAAAAAATGGATAATTTTCTGGCTAGGTACCACACACTGAAATTAAATCAACACTAGATAAACAATTTAAATATACCTAAAACCACAAAAAAATATAAGCAGTCATCAAAAGTGTCCCAACCAAAAATGCCCGTGGAGAATTGGTTTCAGTGCAGAATTCTACCAGAATTTTAAGGAAGAAATAATACAATACTCCTCAAATTATTACACACAGTAGAAACAAGAGGGAAATTGCCAAACTCTTTTTACAAGATTAAATTTACCTTGATACCCAAGCCACACAAATACACACCTAAGAAAGAGTAAAACAGGGCAATCTTCTTCATGAACATTGATGCAAAAGTACTCAATACAATACTTTCAAACCAAATCCAAGAACACATCAGAAAAATCACTCACCATGATCAAATAGACTCCATCCCAGAGATTCAAGGAGGGTTTAACATATGAAAATATATCAGTGTAATCCACCATATAAACAAACTGAAAGAAAAAATATATGATCATCTTATTAGATGCTGAAAAAGCCTTTGACAAAATCCAACACCCTTTCATGGTAAAATTCTTGGAGAGATCAGGGATACAAAGAACATAAATAAATGTAATAAAGGCAGTGGATATACAGCAAGTCACCAGACAACATAAAATTAAGTGGAGAGAAACTCAAAGCAACTCCATTAAACTCAGGAACAAGACAAGGCTGTTCTATCTATATATTGCTATTCAATATAGTACTTGAACTTTTAGTCAGAACAATAAGACAAAAAATGTTTTTTTCACTTTTCAAATTTATTCATTAGAAACAATGTATGGATCATGAATAAGGAAAGTTCAAGTAATAAATTTATTGGGCATTTAGATACTGATAACTTAGTAAAAAATGAGCTTTAAATATATTTTCCTTCAATGAATTTGTTTTGTGTCATTGTTCAAATAGTTAAAGAATCTGGCATAGAGCTGTATTGAGAAAAATGACTGCTATCACTTTCTGAAGTCCTTCTTGTTGAGACACCAGAGCCACATTCTAAACGGAAGACATGCACTCCTCATTGGCCATGCTTTAGAGATCAGATTCCTCGGCAATTGCTGGTGACACTGCAAACATCTTAAGGCTTGAGCTTTGGACCACTGACATCTGTTATCCCCTCTTTCTGAGTCTGCTCACCTCACTGATGTAATGAAGTTAACTGACATGGCAACGCTCTCCAAGATGAGTAACAGAAAACAGTTACAGCTTCAAACCATCTGGATTTCGAGGCTCTATAGTGTCCCCAGCAAGTGTGAACAATTGGAAAGCACTAGAGTGAATTCTAAAATGGATCATTCAAAACTGAACCTTGAAACACCTGGAGTCATAAAAAGATTTTCCTTGATATTTAACTTTTCAGTGCTTGTATTTTTTCTTGTAGAAGCAAAGGATTTTTAATATAATACTTGTAAGTATTATTTATAACAATGAATAGTAAAGCTTTTTTTAAATGAAGCTACTTTTAACCAGAATCCATTAAACAAGAATATTTATATAAGGATGACAATATATACTGTTTATTTAGCACTTTGCTATATTGAATTATAAGAAACTATATGGTAAAGGGAAACACTACATGGATTTACACTAATGAGAGGATTTTGATATACTTTTAGTGCTGAGAATTTTTATATATATTTATATATATACACAAAAATATGTATATGTATATATATACATTAAAATCAAACATTGATAAAGCTGAATGTAAATTTTAAAAATTCTTGTAAGAACCAAAGAATACTTTTCTTTAAGAATCAAGAAGACTTACATTTCTAGGCATTAATAAGCATACATTAGATATATGTATTCTTTCTTTCTTTACTATACTTTCCTAAGGGCAGTACATTGTAGAAAATGAAATGAAAAATATGAACCATATAAAATGATAATTAAACTAGAGATCAAGGGAAGTAATTTTAAATCAATGTTACTTTTTTTTCAGCAGTCTGATTAATCACAATAACATCTATACACATAACCCAGGCAAAATATTTTAGTCAATGTATTAATCAAAAAACCCTCTTCTCTTAAGTATGACAATATTTTTTTTTAATTTAAGACACATCATTATATTCATAAAAATATTTGAAAAAGGTAAACTTTAGCAGTGATAAAGGCATTCATTAAATGGATGTAATGTTAGTACTTCTAAGGGCCATCTAATCCCAATGAATTAATTTATTTTTCATTGTCTTCATTTAATATAGAAAAATTATTTTACACAGAGTCAGAATGAAGGAAATTAAGTAATTATATTTGAATTTCAAAAGTTGAAGGAAAAATGAAAAATTAAAATAATAATATAAATAATGATATTTAGCCATAGATATATGGAACACACTGAGGCAAGGGTGTTATTCTTGAAATATAATTCCTTACTTTTTTGCCAGATAGCAATCAGCCTCTAAATGGACTCTTTTAATTTTATGCATTTGTGGAGGCTCTTGTTTGATAGTGGTAAAGACTATGCAGTTAGATAATGTAGTAAGATTTTTCAGAAAACACACTGGAAGTTTAAGATTAATCTCTGGAAATATGTGATGTAGTAGTCAATAATTACCTAGCTTCTGACCCACTAACGGTGTGAAGCAAGACTGACATAGCAGATTCTGAGGCTCCCTAGAAATACTTAGTAGAACACCAAATCATCCTACTGGTATGCATGTAAGAAAAGTATCTTGAAGGAGATCCTAACAAACTGGAGGCCTGCAAAGAGTTCTGAGTGACTGTAACAGTGAAGAGCATCTATAATCATGAGAGACCCCGAAAGGAATAAACAGCTTCATTGCTTCTGACTTTTTCTGGTATGTTTCTGAATGAATATATTTGCAGTGGAATTCAGCCTCCAAATATCAGGGGCAATTACATATTAATGAATACTTAATATGTACAAAGAAAGCCATTTTTTAAAATCAGTCTCAAGGGCATCATTATGAATTTGATTTTGTTTATGCATGTGGGTGTGTGGAAAAGAGAAAAAGTATATGCAATTGCCAAACATCATCAAGAGAGAACATGCTAGAAATTTTGTATCATATGCACATCTACCATCCCAGCAGAATGCACTGTGCATGATATGGATTTTCTAGAAAAATAGTCACAATCAATTCCTCTCACACAGCCTATCATGCCAAGACTGTTAAACATGGATACTTGCTGGTTGATGCTCAGCAGGATTCAAAATTAGAGGCTGTTTAACCAGGTGTCTACAGAGCTGTCCACCAATACTGTAAACGAAAATGCTCCAGAGGGCTCTGCTCAAACAGTATGCATTAATGAATAAATGGTGTCTAAAACCATATGGGAATCTGTTCTCACCTTAATTAAAATTAATTGTCCCATGAATGCTTAATGCTTAGTTTGACTTTCTCAAAGTGCCTACATCGCAGACATACCAAACAAAAAGCTCCTCTCCTTTTTAAGTTATTTATTTTATCCATATTAAAAATATAATTAATTATACCATCTGTGTTTCTTTTTCAAAACATAAAACAAAACTAATTGCTCATTTATAAGCTTTAAGTACTTACTAAGGAAATTTACCTGAAGGAATTTCTGGCACATTTATTAAACTAAATTTCACTTCAACTAGGAATAACAATTACCTGTTTCTTTGATAAATTCTAGAATGAGTTGGATTAACTGATCTGTAATATGAAGGTATTTAGAATTTTGATGGAATTTTCAATAACAAAATTAACTATGTAAAATGCATAAATTTATGTGAGAGTATTTTGAAATATTTAACAAAACAAAAATTTTAAATAAAATTACTGTGTTGTATAATCTCAAGAAATTAATTTTCTTTTAAAAACAAATATATTCTAAAATATTGACTTTAATGTTGAAGAAATTAACTTCTGAAATAATAAATTACTAAAAAATATTCTTTCTGAGATATAGATTATGGTAATTACCCTCATTTCATAAGTAATGTTCAGTATTATACAAGAATTTTGGGAATTATTGTTGTTATTTTTCTTAACAGGAAATGGCCTTCTCATCAAAGCTTTTAATTACCATTAACATATAAGATATTAATTGGTTCTGGAAGTTCAGTATTTTGCTAAACATTGGTAGGAATCTCTTCACATGTTTTTAAAATATATATTATTTAATTAATATACCTCTTTGTATAATTAATTGATATCTTTCAAACTCAAACATCCATTTTAGATTTTATCTCATTTTTTGGAAAGCTAATGATACTAAATATGATTCCTTATTTGAGGATGTGATTTTGCATATACATTTGAAAGACTATTAATCGAGGTCCAGACCTGAAGTCAAGAACCCTTTTTGCTTGAAAATCCCCTTTGCCATGTAAGTTCCTTACTTCCTTTCTCATCTTTTCTTATACTCCTCTTACCTTGTTTGTGGCCATCTCCACAGATCAAATCCAGATCAGAGGTCATTCCAGCCTGCTTTGTTTAAGAGAAACCTTCAGCTTGAGATCCTTTCTCCCTTCCCTCTCTCCATTCACTGCCATCTTTGCACTCACAGGACTAATTTCTGATCATGGTTTTGGAGCCATCTCTGCCTGGTCCAGATAACAGTTCATCTACCAACTCTACCTGGAATAAAGGTAACACAGCTCCTATACCTACCCATTCTAAAGAAGGCCATATTATCACTGAAAATATACATTTTAAAAAGGATATTCACATGCCCTGATTGAATTACAAAAACATTATGAATAGATGCAACAGCAAGAACCCAAAAAATAACTAGCCACAACAGAAGTTGTGACAAATGAGAACTATGTAGATGAAACAAAGAACACAAAATTTAAAAGAACATTCAAATATGATATCAAAGAATTTAAGGATTTTAATGAAGACCTGAAAAAAAATACTTCATTGAATTCCAAAAGAAAACCAAAGACGTTTCCATGAAAATACAAACACGCAGCTGGAGGAAATCATCAAGATAATCCAGGATTTATAAACTGAAGTCAATAAAGATATAGAAACACTGAAGAAAACACAAGCTGAAACAAAGCAAGAATATAATTTTATATATAAATTCAGTGCCTTTCATTAAATTTTTAACTATTAATTTTCAACATTAGTGATTGAAGCAGCTGCCAAGCAACAGAAATATACCTGTTGATTTACAAGAGAGACCCATGGTCCATGCTTTAAGGAGATGGGTCATGAACTTGGGAAAAGGATTGTCACATTTTATTTGTTTGTTTGTTTGTTTGTTTTAAATATCAATCCCAGGTCCCCTGCCTTACTCTCCCCCACTCCCCTCTCATTTTTTCCACCCCAACCTCACCCCTCCACAAAGATGGTAAGGTCTCCCCTGGGAAGTCAACTGAGTCTGTTGTCTCATCACCTCTTTGAAGAAGGACCAAGGTCTCCCCCCATGCCTTGACTGAGCAAGGTATTGCTCCATAGAGAATGGGCTCCACAAAGTCAATTTATGCATTAGGGCTAGATGCTGCTCCCACTGACAGTAGCTCCACATATATCCCAAGCCATATCATTGTCACCTGCATTCAGAGGGCCTAGTTCGGTCCTGTGCAGGTCTCCAACTTGTCAGTCCAGAAACAGTGATTGCCATTTCAGGCTAGCTGATTCTGTCAGTTTTCCCCGTCATGGTCTTGAACCATTGTTTTTTTCATACTAACACTCCTCCATCATACTCCAGAGTTTAGTGTTAATTGTGGATCTCGCCATCTGCTTGCATCTGCTTTTGGATGATGGTTCTAGTTACTCTGCAGTTGTTGCTTGTATGTAGGTTAATTATACTTTGCTTTAGGGTTGATAATACTATATTTGTCATTCTGGGACTGGGTTACCTCACTCAGGATGATTTTGCCAGTTCCATATATTTGCTTGCAAATTTCAAGAAGTCATTGTTTGTTATCACTGAGTAGTAGTTCATTGTATAAATGTACCACAATTTCTTTATTTATTCTTTAGCTAACTGGAACTTAGTTTGTTTCCAAGTTCTATTTATTATGAATAATGCTGCAGTAAACATGGTTGTGCAAGTGTCCTTGTGGTATGAGTGTGTCTCCTTTGGGTATATGCCAAAGAGTGGTAATGCTGGATGTTTAGCTTGAACCAGGTTCTGTTGATCTGCGATCTCACTGTAATACTTCTTTCCACAGTAGTTGTACAAGCTTGCACTCCCACCAGCAAAGGAGAGTTCTCTTTACCCCACATCCTTCAGGTATAATGTGTTATTAGTCTTTCTGATCTTAGCCATTTAGACAGGTGTAAGATGGTATAACAGTGCTTTGGAGCAAATGGGTCTGTAACCCATCACTCGTATTTTTAATAAATGCTGATTGGCCAGTAGCCAGGCAGAAAGTGTAGGCAAGGCCACCAGACAGGAAGTAGAGGTGAGGGGATGAGAATTCTAGGAAGAGGAGTCAGTATGTAGTCGTCATCCAGACACAGAGGAAGCAAAATATGACTGCCTTGCTGGAAAAGGTATGAAGTCACGTTGCTAACACAGACAAGAATTATGGGTTTATATAAGTTATAAGAGTTAATAAGAAGCCTGAACTAATAGGCCAATTACTTTATAGACTTCTGTAGTTTATTTGGTACTAAAAGGCTATGGGACTTGGTGGGAAAGAAACATTGGTCAACATATCAGACTTTTTGTCTTTTACGTTTCTCTGATGGTAAAAGATGGTGAGCATTTCTTTAGGTGCCTTTTCGCTATTTGAGATTCCTCTGTCGAGAATTCTCTGTTTAGATCTAATTGAATTATTTGGAATTCTGATGCCTAGTATCTTGAGATCATTGTATATATTGGAACTTAGTCCACTGTAAGATGTAGGGTTGGTGAAGATCTTTTCTTATTCTGTAGTCTGCTGTTTTGTTTTCTTGACTGTATCCTTTGCTTTACAGAAGCCCCTCAGTTTCATGAGGTCTCATTTATTACTTGTTTTTCTTAGTGTCCGTGCTACTAGTATTATATTTAGGATGTGTTCTCCCATGCCAAGATGTTCAAATGTACTTTCCTCTTCCCTTCTATAAGGTTTAAGTATGGTTGGATTACATTGGGGTCTCTGATCCAGTTGAGTTTTGTTCAGGGTGATTGATATTGATCTATTTGCATTTGTCAAAATATTGACATTCAATTATACCAGCACCATTTGTTGAAAGTGTGGAATATATACATATTAGAGTACTACTCGGCGGTAAAAAATAATGACATCTTGAATTTTGCATGCAAATGGATGGAAATAGAGAACACTATCCTGAGTGAGTTAACCCAGACCCAAAAAGATGAATATGGTATGTACTCACTCATTTGTGGACTCTAGCCATAAACCAACGTCATTAAGCCTATAGTTCACAAGCCCAGAGAAGCCAAATAACAAGGTGAACCCAAAGAAAAACATATATAGATCCTTCTGGAAATTGGAACCAAACAAGATTGCAGGGCAAAAGTTATGATCATGGGGGTGGGGACAGGGCTGGGGGTGACGTTGGGGGAAGGGGAGAGGGGGAGAGCAAAGGAAGAAGGGAAGGACTGGTAAGAACTTGGGGGAGTGGGAGGGTGGAGATGGAAGAAGGGCGGATATAGGAACAGGGAAGAAGATACCTACATTAAGGGCTCCATGTTAGGGTTGGCAAGAGACTTGGCTCTAGAGGTGATCCCAGGTGTCCATGGAGATATCCTCAGCTAGGTCCTTGGACAGCAGAGGAGAGGGTGCTTGAACTGTCCTTGCCCCACTATCACGCTGATGATTATCTAATATCACCATAGAATCTTCGTTGGGTGACAGATGGAGACAGAGACAGAGACCCTCATCAGAGGAATGGACTGAGCTCCCAATGTCCAGTTGAAAGTCAGAAGGAGGGAGAAGGCGAGCAAGAAAGTCAGGACTGTGAGGGGTTGGTCCACCAACTGAGGCAGTGTGTCTGTTCTAATGGGAGCTCACCAAGTTCATCTGGACCAGGTCTGAATGAGCATGTGATCAAACCGGACTCTCTGAATGTGGCTGAAAATGGGGGCTGACTGAGAAGCCATTGATAAGGGCACTGGGACTCGTTTTTATGGCATGTTCTGGCTTTTTGTGACCCTAGTCTATAAGGATGCACAGCTCCCTAGGCCTGGATGTAGGGGGGAGGGGCCTTGTACTTCCCACAGGGCAAGGTTCCCTGCCCTCTCTCAAGCAGGGTGGGAGAGGGAGGAAGGGGTGTGGGGCATGACAGGGGATTGGGAGGAGAGAAGGAAGTGTAAATAATTAAATGGAAAAATAAAAATTAAAAAAAAAACAGAAACAAAACCACAAAAAAGAAAAAATAGAACTTATAAAAAAAAGTTGTGCAAGATGGGCACCAATTAGTCTTTGCTGATGAAATAGAATAGATTATTAACTTCATCATGGTACCCAGGTATGGGCACTGCATAACTAGCACAGCCATCTTCAGTAATCTTGCATCTTATTTCTTATCTGATTTTCTTTTTGCCCTTGAAAAGCAGACATACAATTTTGTTTACTTCCTTGGAAAAAAAAGAGGATATGAAAATATCAGAACAGTAACACACATATTAACATTTCACTAAACCATCCTACTGTATCTTACAAAACAAAAGACATAATTATTATCTCCATGAAAAACAATGACAAAAATGTTGCAAGAGACTAAAAGATTTCTGAGAAAGTGATGGAATCCACTAGACTGATAACTCATCTAGTACTATCTGAATATTCATGTCCCCTCCAAATTAACATAGGAAAATTCTAACCCTAGTTGAGATAGCATTAAGAAGGTGATAGGTACTGTTACAGATAAAGAATACATGTGGAATTCTTGTAAATGAGATTAGTGCTCTAAGGAAGTGATTTATAATAGCACTACAGCCTTTTCAATATAATAAGTCATGGACACATCAGCAGGCTATAATACAGAAGAAAAGCCTCACTAAACTTGTATTGCATCCTTGACTACCACCCTTCAGAATTATTTTTTTTATTTTCTTGTTTTTTCTTTCTTTCTCTCTTTCTTTCTCTTTCTTCTCTCTTTCTTTTTCTCTCTTTCTTTCTTTCTTTCTTTCTTTCTTTCTTTCTTTCTTTCTTTCTTTCTTTCTTTCTTTCTTTCTTTCTTTCTTTCTTTCTTTCTAGTGTTTCTGTAGCTTTGGAATCTGTCCTGGAACTTGCTCTGCAGACCAGGATGGCCTTGAACTCACAGAGGTCCACCAGCTTCTGCCTCTGAGTACTGATTAAAGATGTGTGCCACAACTGGCTGGCTCTATTTATATATTTTTTTCTTTTTTCTTTTTTCTTTTTTTTTTTTGGTTTTTCGAGACAGGGTTTCTCTGCAGCTTTTTTAGAGCCTGGCCTGGAACTAGCTCTTGTAGACCAGGCTGACCTCGAACTCACAGAGATCCGCCTGCCTCTGCCTCCCTAGTGCTGGTATTAAAGGCGTGTGCCACCACCGCCCGGCTTCTATTTATATTCTTAAACAATCGTTTTCTCTTATGAGACTTGTTCTGGGGACAGGGGACATTTGTTAACTTCAGATAGGGCAGTGACAACAAACAAAAGATACAATTCCACTAGGTCTAGCTTGATGAATCTGTAGGTTTATTGGGGTCATTTATAGAAGCATGAGTATTCCAAGGGTTATGAGATCACAAAAAAGTCCACTTTTGTATGGATGATCACTTTCAAAAGATATGGCTTAAGCTCTCTTCCCAACATCCAGAAATTAAACTCAAGAAAATATTCTCCACAGTAATCACCTACTGTTATAGTCTTTGGAAGGGACATTGTAAACCCTGGAACTTCTTTAACTTTTTGGGTCTCTTAAGTTTCATATACTATTCTGAGTCTTGACATTCCTTCTTATATCATATGAGTCTTTTCCATCTCTATAAAGGAAATGTTGCCACTCCAAAGTAATACTGACACAAAATGCATGTTTTATTGTATTTCTATATTATGAAATAATTGAACATATAGATACTGCAATTGTCGGTAAAAGAAAAAGCACAAGACCTCAAGCAGATGGTTCAATACTTTTCAGTCTCCTATATTGCCTCTCCTTGATATAAAACAGAACAATAAACAAAACAATTAACAAGACATTGTTTTCTGTTCAGGTACTTTGCTTACAACAAATATGCATCTTCTATGCTGCCAGGTGCTGAAGAGTAGAGCTTATCCAGCAAGAGCTCTTTTATCATTATTTTGAAAAGATTCTTTGAACAAAAGAAAGTTCGTGTTCAGAGCACTTTTACTCCAGCTTATTTTTCTTGTATTCTCATTTGTGAGAAAAGGGGTTCTGGACATATTTCTTTTCTCTTTTGTTGGAATCCACTGCAAACTTTACTTTCCTTACAGCAACAGACTAATGACACTCTCTCCTTCACTGCATAACATGCACAGACTAAGAGCTGGAATGCAAAAAATGCCTAAAGTAGACAAGAAAAGTCCCAGAGGCATCAAAGAAGGAGTCGGAAATTTAGTAAAGTGTGAAAGGATAAGTAGAGATAAGTAGAGAGGGCTACTGCTCAGTTTCCAGGTGAACTCATTATTTCTGTATTCGCACATTCCCAGTTCTTCCCTGTTTTCTTTGAATTCATATTTTTTTGTGAGGGGGAACTAAAACAAAGAACAAATAAATGCTCCACCTCCATTGCCCATTGAACCTATCTTTAATTTTAAAGATTCAAAATATAGTTTGAAAAATTGCAAACATTACAGTTTAAAAATTTTCAGGAGTCAATTTAAAATTATAACTGAGTGCCTTGAAATACATTTTAATAAAATCAATTTGTCAGTGTCATTCTTTTGAATTTTATTGAGTTTTGATTGCCATATTTACAACAATAGGCAAACAAAGGAAACCACAAGATCAAAAGAAGTAAAACACTGGCAGAAAAAGAATACTGTGGTGTCAATTTGCAAGAATGAATCTGTCATGAGGGAGGGTATGTTGTGAAATCTAGTGGAACTAACAAGAAAACTGACGTGAGCAATGACAGAGATTCTATTCATGAGCACAATTTTAGAGGGACTTTCAACTCTGTGTTCTCTACCTAGAATCCCAGAGGAAGCCTCATTAATAGTATTGTTTTGATGACACAAGTGTTATATTTCTCAAAAATTAAGGGTATTTTCATTCAATGCTTAATGAATCTATCATCTGATACTTCATATATTTTTCTTTAACTCCAGTCCTTATTATCAAGTAGGATGTGTTTTCTTAACATTCTTTGGAGATACTAATTAGTCATCATTCAACAGAAGAAGAAAATGTACAAAGAGAACATCATTCATTTTAGGAAACGCATTCGGACTTCATGTTCCTACCATTTTTAAGGTGCTGTACACTTACATTCACTTCTCACTGCACAGTATTTCCTGGAGATTATACATTGCTGCTTTTTACATTTACTTACATTCATTACATATCTTAGGTGTTTTCATGTGCATGCACTTGTGCAAGTTCATATAGATGTGTGCCTATGTGGCCATGTGTAAGGAGACAGTTGACTCCTACATGTTACACTTGAGCTCTCAATGCTAATATGCCTCCATAATTGTTTCTGTTCATTCTATATAACTGGTATTCAATTTCTGTTTTCTTTGTTCATAATCTTCACTATTTTATTGGGGCTTTAAATGAATACCAAGTTCTACTATGAAAGTAGCATTTTGCTTTTTACTTTTACAAAATCTGGTCTCTAACATCTTAAGGCATATTATTCTTTTAAAAACGACCCCAAAGGAGTGATTCTTACATAGATTATGTGTCTAAAATTTGGAAAGATGTATTTTCCGTCCCAGAGCTGATTGAATAATTATTGTCTCAGAGATATATTGAAAGAAAAAAATCTATTTCCCGTAAATTTAAAAACTAAAAAAAAATAATGAGTATTGTGGTAAAATAAGTCATTCATCAAACAGCATACATTGTGTGATTAAAAGAGGAATCTGAGGTCACCACATCCATAAAAACATAAAATAATATAATGATTGCAAGGGACTGGGAGAAGGTGAACAAAGAATTTCATATTAAAATCTCTAATTCTTAGCTTTATTATCTGCGAAAGGGAGGTTTTCTAGTTTTTTTGTTCATTTGTTTTTTGGTTTGGTTTTGTTCTTGTTTGTGTTTTGGAAATAGTGTGTGTGCAGATGTACTTGTTTGACACAAGGTCTCATGTATCCCTGTCTGCACTCAAAGTCGTACCAATGCTCTGGCTTCAGCCTTCCAAGTCCTGGAATTACAGCCAAGAGCAACCATATAAGACATAAGAATACTGAGATAAGCTTTCTGTTCGAGGTAAGTGGATTGTGGTGACAGTCTCTACCACTGTGTCTCTCATCTTTTTCTTATAAACACCTCCATTGCAAAGTTGGTCATTGTACTTGAAACCTATAGAATTTCCCCTAAGAAGTACAGCAAACACCACAGCCATCAGCATAACGTAATGACGAAGTATGTGAAGGGCCACGATTCCCTGGACACCCAAAAGAAGTGGAACTACAATCCAAAGCCAAGTAGCTATAGTAAGCAGGGAGAAAAAGATAAGTTTTTGAAACAAACAAATAACAAAAAATCTCCAAAATTGCCGAGTAATTAGTGTCCAGGTAGCATGTATTGAGAACAAGGCAGACTGCAGAGGACGCTGGTATATGGAGATGAGAGATTTTGAATTGAAAGGAAACAAAATGAAAAAGGGCAAGTGATCCAAATTTAAACATTTTGAGTTGTCTGGGAGTGTGGCAGGACCACTGAAGCAGAAAAAAAAAGTTACCTGTTTGGAAACAATTATTGTTAGGCATTAAGGAAAAATCTTGGAAACTGGTCTTGACTCTTTAAATCCTGAATTCCAGAGGCAGAGGCAGGCAGATTCTTGTGAGTTAAAAGTCAGCCTATCAACATGGCAAGTTCTAGGACAGTCAAAGCTACATAGCTAGACACTGTCTCAAAATATAAACAACAAAAACCAAAGGTAGAAATGAGATCATTCCATATCTAAAGTCTTGAGTCTTAAATTCAACAGCAGCTATCTTTAACAAAAGGGGGAGAGACTTTTAATTTGAGCCAGGCCTGGACAAAATGAACACAGGCCAATCTGTATTACATAATAAAATGTCATGACAAATAACAGATAGATGAAGGAGAGTGTGCTGGAAGGGATGACATTCATGCTTGCACATAACTCTCAACAAATGCCTCTCTATTTATGACATTTTCCTCTTGATTATGAATGGAATCACTTTTCTAATAAGTATGGTTAAACAGTCGTATACATATGAAAATATATAATTATGTGAATGTTAAAACTAATCACAAATTCTCATCTACACAGAGTTTTATTTTGTGCAGTTAATTATGTTTAAATACAAGTGAATAAAATTAGAATCTCACTGCATAAAATCTGTCATTTCTCAAATGCTTATAAAATTTTCTAAGTAGTACATTTTTCTTCTTATAATTAGATATAAGTTTATTTAACAGAATAAAACCATTGTTAAGGCTTTTTCTGGTATATATTTGATATAGAGAACTTTGCTATATCTGAGAAAAGCAAGCAAATGCATTTTCTCTATAATGTGGTAACTAAGTTTAGATTCCTATGGTCAAATGAAAAAATAAAATGATTCACTACCTTTTCCTTGAGATCAATATATTCAGAACATTAAAAAACCTATAATCAGCACAAAGCTTTTTAAGTCATTTGTTAAATCTGTGACTTTGAAACTCTTATTCTTTTTTGGAATGTATATATGAACAATTATTTCTATTATTATTTTGGTTTTCTGTTGTTTTGCCTTTTTTTCCCTGACTGTAATCATTCATATTACTCTCCAACCTGTGGTCATGAAAGTTTATGCTGGCCTCTTTCTAGCCTTGTTCTGCCCTTTGTTCACCAAGAGTGAAGATGCATCGTTCATCTTCTTCCCCTCAGGTCTTTTGATGCACAGTGCTGGAAGTTAGCTTGTCTGATTTTCCTTTGGAGACCATACTGCACTAATGAGCACTCAGGTGTAATTCGTTGGGAGAGGTTTTGGAGTTGGAAATTGTTTGTTACTGGTGGTAAAAATGAGCAAACCCTGCCAGTTCAGAATGATTTATTACAACTTTTTGCGATACCAGCAAAATGGTTCTTATTGCCAATTTTTGCTCTTTGTGCAAATTTTTCCTCAACATTACTCACTATACTTTTTGACATTAATTATGGTGCTATTTCCAAGCAGTGAGTTTCAAAAAGAGTTTGGTACTACTTGGCAAACTTCAGTTGAAGTAGCATGTGCCTGGTATAAGCATTGGTTAGAAAGCTTTAACAAAAAGTTTTGTGCATTATAATATCAGACATATTAACATAAATTATATGCTACAAATGTGAATTTATTTTAAAATATGGTCATATATTAAAAACATGCTAATTACACATATCGACTTATACCATATTTATGTCCATAAAAAAGTTGATAGAACATAAGTCAATTGTAAACCTTTCAATTTTACAAGCATAATAATTTAAACTATATTTTCTGCTGTTCCATAGAATCTTATTTTTGCTTTCTTAGAATTTGGAATAGACTGTAACATTTTATGTCTAAACCCTTTATCTTGACAGTTGGAGAGACCAACTTATCTATGAAAGCATATCTTATTTTCTTGCTTCTGTAAAACGTAAATGACATATAACTATATCAATTGCAAAAACATAACCTGGTTCACCATTTTCTGATGGGTAGACATCGTTCTTTTCTGGATAGCTCACTAGTAGAGGGCTATAATTTTTCTATTTTTATTCCTGTTGCTGTAATTTGCCAGAAGGAAAATTCTAAAAGGACACTTAAAATATTGTGGGGTCTGTTGGGAGCAGTGAGACCCCAGATCCTGAATTTCTTGTAATCCCCTCATCTGAGTGTATACAGCTGCTCTGAGCACAAGACCTTCAGACTTTCTGATGGCCGGAGAGTGGTTTCTGGTGGGTTGGGCTGGGGCATGGCTATCTCTATATAATCTGCCCCTGAACACAATAAAGGGGACAACCCTGTTCATTTACCCCTCTTTCTCGGTTGGACTTCCACTTGCTGCCTGCACAGCCTGGAACTGAAACCGAGCGAAGGATGTCAGGATTAACACTTATACCCCAGTCCACCCTCACCTTCTGAGGGCGACCTCTCAGCATTCCCTAGTTCCCCATATCTTGGCTGGGACCTCCAATTGCCGAAGTCTCGGCCCCGGTCTGTGCTCTGTGCACTAGACCCCAATTCGCGAGCTTCGGGAAAGGGGGCTGGAGGTTGAGAATACTCATACAGAGACAGGCCTACACGCAGACCTTTTAACACTGATACGAAAAGCCCATCTTTAATAGCATCATGGAGGCTTAAATACACTGCAGTCAATGGCCAACAGGTGAAAATTCCATCCTCTGATCCTCTAAGCTAGGCACAGCTTCTAGTAACTTCAATTAGAAGGTGCTAGCAGGTAAGAGTAGTTCAAGGCCAGGACTCATTAGTCCCAAGATCTCCCCACTAATTTTTTTTTTTTTTTATAAAACAGAAGACCCACCTGTCTTAGGTCATCTCAGAAGAGTAAACCCTTACCCGTCTTTGGGAGGCCCCTTCCTTGTCTTAGGTCGGCCCTCTTCTGTAGAAGTTGCCTGTCTACAGAGGAGTCTTCATTGTTTGTGCAGTATTCGCAACCAAACCGAGAGTACGTTCAAGTTACTGGCCACCAGGGTCAGAAAGACTTGCTAAGTGACCATATGCTGCATTCTCATGAATGTGAAAAAAAAAAAAAAAAAAACAATAAAGGGGGCATTCTTGGGAAATTCAAGGATGACCCGTGCCACTGTCTCTCCATCTGTGTGTGTATGTGTATTTTAACCTCCAGCCCTCTGCCCGAAGCTGGCGAACTGGGGTCTAGCGCACAGAGCACAGACACGGGGACGCAGTGCACGGCAATTGGAGGTCCCCACCGAGATATCGGCAGGTCCTACTTTGGGTAAAATTCTGTTGGTTAATAATTGATAGGAATTCAATGCTGTTTATCCTCAATTCACGGAATTATAATCCAGCCACAGGAAAACTGTCTTTATAAGAAGTTACTTTAATAGAATGAACTTTTACAGGATTTATATTTTCTCATTGATATTAAAGTTTCTTTTAGGGAGGGAGTAAATCTTCAATGAATTGATTTTGGACATGGGCATGGCCAGCTCAAGCAGGAATGCTTCAAGAACAATGGGAGTTGAATAAATGGCAAAGATTTTCCCAGTTGAGGATCAGAGACTATGATTTGAGTGGGAATGCTGACAGTGTGGACCAAAAATATCAACTGTAGCTAGCTCGCTTCTCCTGGTTGCTTATGGGATGAAAACTGCTCCCCTACAGATAATGTTTTGACTGTAATTAACTAAACCTGCCTCTTTGTCTAACTGTGTATCATAATCTCAACCTCCATGTTTGTTTGCGTACACACCTTATTTCTCTGATCAACTGTATATAATAAACATTCTGAGATTCTGGGGTGCTGTACCTTCTCCATGTGAGAGCCATTTCCACAGGATCTCAGTTTTTTTTTCTTTTTTTTTTTTTTTTTTGACTCTAGGAATCCATTTCTTGAATGTGTGTCCTTTCTTCATCTCCTCACTTCCTTTTTCAGGAATCCAAGACACAAGCCACCCAAGGATATTGTAAGGAATATTTATTTTGGCTTAGGTTTTCAGATGCTTCTATCACTGATAAACTGAGTTGTTGTAGGAAGACCACTTGTTGGTTCCTGCCTGCTCAGCACCGAAATAATCAAACACAAACTATATTATTTAAATTACTGCTCGGCCCATTAGCTCTAGGTTTTTATTGGCTAATTCTTAGATCTTACTTTAACCCTTCTTCATTAATCTGAGCATCACCACGGGGTCATGGCCTACCAGCAAAGTTTCAGTGCATCTGTTTCTGGCAGCAGCTCCATGGCTTCTCTTTTGTCTGTGCCTTCCTTCTCCCAGCATTCAATTAAGTTTTCCCTGCCTAGCTCTGTTCCCTCTAGGCCCAAGGCATACATATAATATTCCACTGATATTCACAGTGTACAGAGGGGAACTAAACACCAACTCCCCTGTTCATGAAAAGGAAGGTTTTAACTTTAACATAGTAAATTTACATGTAACAAAACAAGTATCAAGCAAAAATTGCAGTTACGATATTTAAATCTACTTTATCTCTTATTATAACTAAGGAAAACTATCTATTCTTTAACTTCATTAAAGACTCCAGAAGGATATAGTATTACCTAAGTAAACAGGAAGTGCTTTGTAAGCAACTTCAAAAACTCTAGAGTTGACAGAGACATCTCGCTATCTGGAGAGTGACCCAAAGTTATTCACTGACATTTTCAGCCTACTGGTCCATAGTATCCTGCAGACTTTTCAATAAAGGAGGAAATTTCAAAGACACCTCTATTGGCAGTTTTCAGTCACTTTCTTTTGTGTCCTGCAGAATGTCTGGCAGACTGTTTCATGAAGCAGAAACCCTGAAGGATTATCTCACCTTTAGACAAGTGCAGCAGTCATTTCTCTGTGGATCATACATGTCCAGTTCACACAGTATACCATTAAGAAGTCCAGGCAAGATCAGTTTCTTGCCCAAATAGCTAATAAACTTCATAAGCTACCTCTTCAATGCCCATCTTCCTCTTGAAGTAATTGGTGCTGCCAGGAGCAGATTTTTCTCAGTGTCAGAAAAGTCCTAAATTCTTAGGACACTTTAAATGCCATATTCTTTAGTCTTTGAAAGATTTGAAGAATCCCTATTCTTCTGAAATATATTTTTGTACATCTAGAAAATCTAATATGACTACAAGCTTTACTATTATGATAATTATCTATTAAGCTATATTTCTTAATTATACATTATATATTTAAATGAGCTTCACAAACACAATACCTAATTCAAGAGAAATATACATATAACAAGATTGATTTTAAATTTGTATCCATAGACCAAGATCCATACCAAAACAAATCTCTATAGCATATCCCACTTTAAATGTAAAGAAATATTATAAACAATATTTGAGGAATTTTGGCATTGTTTTTTCCATACTGCTTTCTGCTGTTTATTGGGTAAAGTAATTCTTGGGGGTGTTCAAGGCAACCTTTCAGGGGTTCTTGTTCCATAAGACCTTATTAGTCTAGAAGCAATCCACAGATTATCATCTGCAACATATCCTTAGATCCACATTTTGAAATAAAGATACTTTTAAAGTGTATAGGTTGGTTTAGTTTAGTAGCACATAAAATGAAATGTCTCTCTGTACTTAGCTCGTTCACAGTCAAAAAATTCAAAGAAAATACAATTATATATATATATATATATATATATATATATATATTCCAGATTCTATGTGAGTTTTTCATCTTTACATGGTTTATTTGTTTTTACTCTTTTAATCTGTTACTGTGTGTACTCTGTCTCTTTAAAGAATTTCTTTTTTCCTAAACCATTTACTTCTTTTCCAACTCTCTATACTCATTTTCTTCTCTCTCCCATCTACCCAACACTGTGACCCATATAGAGTGTTTTAATCTCTTAATCTGTTCTATTGTATATCTATAATTCTTTAGCATTAAGAATGTTTTTTTAAAAATACTAAGTGCTTCTTAAAAGCTTAAGCTGCATCATTGCTAGGGGAAATAAATATTTCCTTCTTGCCCCTGCACAATCCAGCATGGCAGAGCTGTTTGCTGCCTCTGAGAGCCATGTACATTGCCCCATTTTTAGGCACACAGCAGGTCTATGTTGCCATTAAGAAATTTGAATCATTTTGCACACAGAACCCCATTTAAATGCTTAGTAGTAGTATGTCTCAAAAAAGTCAGAGTTTGTACTGGCAGCATGGCCCAGGAAGCCACAGCCATTTCAAAAGTATGCAGCTTTTTTCTGCTACCACTGAATCAGGAAAACCTCTCTTAAAGGAACCACAACACGACATTAAAGCCATGCTTAACTCTTTTTTTTTTTTTTTGGATTTTTTTAACCTAAAATTCCTTTACAAACTCTTTCAGGTTTTAAGTGGATTTTAGTTAGCCAAATTGGTGACAATTTGTTGGAGAAAAGCCGTTTTGTTGGTTCAGTCCCCATATAATCACCCAGAAACTAAATTATTTAAATCATTGTTTGGCCCATTACCTCTAGCTTCTTATTGGCTAACTCTCAGATCTTAATTTAACCCATGGCCATTAATCTGTGCATCACCATGAGGTCGTGGCCTACTACCAAAGTTTCAGCACATCTTTCTCTGGTAGCAGCTCCATGGTGTCTCTTTTGACTCTGCCTTCCTTCTCCCATCATTCAGTTTAGTTTTCATCACCTAGCTCTGATTCCCTATAGCTTTGCTATAGGCCCAAATCAGTTCCTTTATTAACCAATGATATTCACAGCATACAGAGGAAAATCCCATATCACTGAGTAGCAATATTGTTTCTATGCCTGGATTGAGGGAAAACATTGTGATATAAGGACCAGAAACAATAAGGTTACTCATTTCTTAAGGGCTAAGAAGTGGCAGACAGTAATGGCAGATGTTAGAGTCAACAAGAATCTTTGAGATACATAGTACTGTTGGTGTACATTTTTCAAAAAGATTAAATTTTCTATATGTCCAACTATCTCCCCATATTGTATTCAGGTTTTGATCTATCAGTGTGTTAACACTGATTAAATTAGTGCCTTAGTGATCTAATGGTCTCTGGATAGGTCCTCACAGATATACTGAAGTAAACTTGACTAGTCTCTCAGCTCTAATATTAACATTAACAACTGATTTTAAGCAACATATAACCTAACATGAATATACAATCAGGATAATTATGTTATGAAATATTTATCTGCATATTTAATAAATTCTGTCTCAGGTCACATAAATGATAGTTGATTAAAACTACATATGTGTGTGACATTTTGGTTTCTTAGAGAATTAAAGATCAAATATATATTATATTCATTAAAAGTGCCATAATATTGTGTCTAAAAGTGAATATATCATAATTTAAATGCTTTGTCACTAAAAAGCTTCAGTCTACCATAATCTTTTTGCTGATGGAATGCTTTTCCTCAGTTAAGAGTTAAGTTAAAATGAATGAAAAATAAAGTGATATGAGAATAAACTTAGCTAAATTTATTGAGCATTTTACATAAAAATTTTCTTTATAGACATGGCATTTTTTTCATCCACAATATTCTGGCATGTAATTTAGCTGTAGTTTTTATTGAATCCTTTCAAAACACTTTATTATTTTATCAATAGTGTTTGATCAGTGCACATTTTATAAAATTCCCAAATAATCAATAAAAATAATGTTGTGGGGAAAAAGTTCATGTGATATTCAAAATCTTCTGATGTCATTTAAGCAAAGGACCCACAGTCTTCATCAGGAGTGGAGTCATCTCTTAAATATTCCTCTGCTTATTTATAAGAAGTCACTTCTCTTATATTAAAGCATGACTGTGGAATGGCAACAAACAGCTGCATCTGCAGGTTCTGCTTCCAATTCTAGTTCCCTTTCTGTACAGCCTGTGAAGTTGCTTTCCACAGTGAAATCTTGGCTTCTACTACAAAAAACAAAACAAACTAGAAAATAGCTTTGCTTATTAAGCTACCTAATTTCACTGGTCACTGCCAGGAATTAGGAATCAGACTCAAGGCTTTTGGTTTCTCATTTGTTAGCTGCTTTGTTTTTCTTTTTAATAAATACCATTCCGCCAACTCACACCATGAGATAAATATATTTTTGTGCTTTCTACCCATTATCCGATTCTCCTTCCTTCATCCTCATAGGAATTTTGCTATTCTCAAATTCCCTAATCCTTTTTGTGTTGGTGTATCGACAGGGCATATATAAATCCAATTAGCAAGATTTGGCCTTCCTCAAAAACAATGTTTAATTTCAGAATACTAATACAAGAAATTGATTTGATTGAAGAAATTATTCCAGGAAGTTTATGTGTGAAAGCAAACAAGGAAAAGGAAAATATGTCAAAAAAAAAAAAAAAAAACCTCTGGATAATGCACAGGTTACATATGGGGCAACTTCAATCCAATTCCCCTTGGGACCCTCCACACAGAAGAATCATCTCTGCCGCAGCTGTGGTGATCATACATCCTCATTGAAAAGCTACTGCTGTTATTTGTGATGAGATATGATTTTCCTGTAAAGCTGCCTCTTCTCTGTTTTTGCTTATTCCCATTGTTCAGTGCTGCTGGCAGCTTTGTTCAGAGAAGCTCCACTTTGGCATGGGCCAAAACTACTGCACATACTCAATACTCTTCAAGGTGGTGAAAATTATCAAGGTGATTTGAATAAGAATACTCCCTCCCCAAAATGATCATATATTTGAAAGTGTATTCCCCAGTAATATCTATTCGAAAAGAATTAGGAGGTGTTGTTTGATTAAAGGAGATGCACTGGAAATGGCAGAGCCCCACATAGGAGCACCGGACTGAGCTCCCAAGGTCCCGATGAGGAGCAAAAGAAGGGAGATCATGAGCAAGGAAGTCAGGACCGTGAGGAGTGCACTTACCCATTGAGACGGTGGGACAGATCTAACGGGAGACCACCAAGTCCAGTTGGAATGGGACTGATGGAACAGGGGACCAAACCGGACTCTCTGAATGTGGCTGACGGTGGAGGAGGACTGAGAAACCAAGGACAACGGCAATGAACGTGAACTCTACAGCATGGACAGGCTCACTGTGAGCCTTGTCAGTTTGGTTGCTCACCTTCCTGGACTTAGGGGGAGCTGGGAGGACCTTGGACTTAACATTGTGAAGGGAACCCTGATGGCTCTTTGTCTTGGAGAGGGGTGGAGTGGGGGTATGGGTGGAAGGGAGGGGAGGGAAAGGGGAGGAGGAGGGAAGGAGATGGAAATCTTTAATAAAAAAAATGAGGAAAAAAAAGAAAAAAAAGAATTTAAAAGCCAATGTAAATCTGAATTATCCATCTCTATCTTATGGCTACATTAGGATTTAAAGCCTTGGCTACTGATCTATTTCCTCTTATACCATAGTTTCCTGACTACTGCCATATTCCATGCTTTGATCATCATGAACTCATCCTCTGAATTATAAACCTCTAATCAATCATTATTTCTATCAAATTGTAGGGGACCCCACAGATGAGTCCCCTTATATATTATCCAATGCAAGATGTTCAAACCTGAAAATAAGTACATATAAACAGTAAAAATGGACTCTGCAGTGTGCATTTATATATTTGTCAATGTATGTATTTTTGTAACAATAGTAATCCACAAATGAATTCTATGAATTTGAAAGTAGGAAGGGACAAGAAAAAAGGTTTACTGGAGGGTACATGAGAGTTTCTGAAGGAAAAATTAGAAGGCTAAATGTGAGTTAATTATATTTTAATTGAAATGTAAAATGAAATAATACCTACTTAAAAGTCAAAAAAGTAAAATGTTAACATGGGAACACACAGCTGCAAATGGGATATGTCTAATAGATTCTTCAACTTAGAGCACAAAGAACCCAGAAACCCTGCATTGAAACAAATAGAAGACTTAGAAGGGATGGAGTACACCAGCCAAACAAGGCCTGCAAAATCAGCAGGAACAAAATTCATATGAACTCACAGAGACTGAGGCATCATGCTGAGGGCCTACAAGTGTAAGCAAGATCATTTGAGATTTATATTATGCTTTCTAGCTTAACGTTTTATTGTAATTATTAGGTAAATGAACAAATGGAGTTTTGATTCTTGTCCTCTTGTGCTCTTTTCTGTCTGTTGATTTGTTGTATTCCATGTTGTTGTGATAGGATGAATGAATGAATGAATGAATGAATGAATGAAATACTAGATTTTAGGGTAAAGGTTAACTGAACTCTCATCTCTACTTTCTGGGAAAGTAGATCAGTAGCAGTTGACTAATATATAATAGATTCTGTAGTGGTTTCTTTATTGGTGTTGTTTTCTTGGTCATTTTGGGAGGTGGATAGTTGGATTGGGTTTTTGATTGTTTTGGCAGGAAAAACATAAGGTTTGCTGATTAGTTAGGAGAAGAAGATATGGAAAGACTTTGGGGTTGAGGAAAGAATATGATAAAAGCAAATAAATATTTAAAAATTGTCCTAAATAATAAAATAAAAAATAATAATGATATATTTACAAGTCTGTCATTGCAAATACATACTTCTAGTCATTTTTGAAGTATTCTAGTAAATTATTGAATTTGTAAGTAGTTATAGGAACAACCCTTGAATGTTTACCCAAGTGAGATAATACATAGAACCTTGGTGAATGTGTGAAATTATGAATATTGTTTAAAAAACAGGTATCTTAAATTGGGGATTATTTTCTTCAAATGGCAGTTTTCCCAACTAAATGTATAGGGCATTTAAATTTGCATGGAGAAACAAGTGTATTTTTATAGCTGGATGAACAAGTGAACAATCATCTAATGACATATTTCACTCTAATTCTGAAGTAATAAGTTTTTATATTGGTGATGATAAAAAGTATGCTCAGAGGACAGCTTAGACTTTTATGGTAAGATATTAGTCTTAAATAATTTAATATTTTCTATTAAATTATTATTTATGGTATATAAACTCAAGGAAGAAACATGGAATCATTATAAAAAATTAAAGGATGACAAAATGGAAGCAAATTAGATCCCTGGACTGCTACAGTTTGGGGTCTTCTTTAGGTAGCTAAGTGTAGATGAACTTCTCTATTTATTTTCCCTTGATATGTCTCTAAAAGTATCAACAGAAGAAAAAAAATAAAATATACATTTCTGACTCCTTTGTCACTCTGGCTTTGAACATGATATTGACACATTTATAAAGTCTTGGATTGAGACTAAACTGAGTACAGAGAAAGGATAAGTACCATTTATTTCCTGGTGTCAAAATAATGGAGTTATAATTGACACAGTCATTCTTCAGATCATGCATGGTAGTACCTTCTGTTCAGTAGTAGCAAAGTAGCATCAACTTTCCACAGACATCATGTTAATGTTGTCAGAATAAGATGTTCCCTTCCAGTGTATAACTGAAGCACCTTCAAGAAGTCATTACTGGGATATATACATTATTGTCAGATTAGAATAAATAATCTAAGTGTTGATTACAAGTATATAGTATATATATATATATATACAAGTATATATATAGTTTTATTCAGCATATATGGTAATATGAGAAGATAAACTAAAGAGAGAATGTGGACTTAATTTTTAGAAAAATACCTATTATTTTTCTAGAAACTTAAGAGTTTCATATTCACTCTAGATTTACTTAAATCAGTTATTCAATTTTTACAAGGTACACATGGGTTTGAAGTTAACATATATGATTTTTAATCTGAAAGATAAAAAAATAATTAAATAACTTTTTATGACTACTAAGGAGGAAAAATGTGTTTTAAAAAGTAAGTGGGAAGTTATTTTTTTTCAACTTTCACTAGGGTTTTTCAAGGCAATGTTCTAAGATGGCCGAACATTTGGATTGAGGATGGTATGTCACAAAATTTTAAATTTGTTGACTATTTCAGTAGAAGGTCACCAACTATAAGAAGTCTGTTATAGGAATGTATTGGCTTGGTCAGAGAATAATTAAAAAGTTGCTGTGACTTTAATATGGGTACTAAAGAGAAAATTATCAGGTCAAAAAAAGAAATGCTTGAGGCTGATTTGTGGGTGTGTTTATGACTTGACAAGGGACTACTAATTTACACTAACTACAAGTAGCAAAACTGTTAGATCAGAAATGCATATTAATTTTAGCACAACACTATGTGGAACCAGAAGACGGGACATAGAAATGGAAAACTCAGAATCCATCTACTTACACTGGCAAGAGATGAAACTGCAGTTGACTTTGTCAGTTATACAATTTTAAAAAGAATAAGAAATACTCAACATTTTGCAATATTTCAATAAGAATTGGAATTTTGTAAAGAGGTATGGATATGACTGAATTACAACTTTAACCTCCAAGTTATTCCTCTAGTAGAATGACTCAGGTCTCCATGAAATGAATACAATAAGGAAATATCTTGGGATGCACAGCTATTAAAAAATATAAATAGTCCCTAAAAATAAGTTTGGTAATCTGTTAGTTATGTAATAATGTGGTAAGTAAGATTTTGGAATAAAGCTACATTTCCTCACTGAGCCAGAAGTATAGAAAAAAATTATTGATCACATAGTCTGAAATTGTAGACAAAGCTCGAAACTTGAATGAAACTTCATAGTAAATACGTGTATAGAAAAAATGAATAAAATGTCAATAATCAATCAATATAATTCCTCTTGAATGCACCAAACTCAGAGATAACAAGTAGAATGTATCTACAGAAAGGAATAAGAGATTAAAATAAAGAAACAGAAAATGTAAATGACTTCTCATTACAGAAAAGTTAAGTTTTAGTGGGTATGGGAAATTTACCAACATCATTGTGAACTGATATAAAAGACAAAGACTAACATTCATATGGTGTAAGATAAGTGATTATATTACAAGTTTCTTGACCCATCATTAAGCATTGGAACCTTAGTAAAAAGGGAATACATAGACAAAAGCAATTAAATCCAAGCAAAGGTATTGACAGACTTTTAATAAGCAGAGCACATGACTAATAGCCTAATGGCTGGAACAAAATGTTAGGGCAGAGATCAAGGTTTTATTCAATTTAATTTTGTCTGTTGGGGCTTAAAAGAAGTGGTTTCCTTGCAAAAAGTATATTATTGTAATACAGAAGATGCATGTATCTGTTACAGAGCAATGTCCCTTACAACTGACATATGATGGGATCCCAAAACAAAGATGACAATACTTTATAGATTTAATATTTCAAAGGTTTCTTTATAAAAGAACAACCAATGAGTAAAGAAAAAAGAATGCTTTGATGCTACAATAAGATGATAAAGTATGTGTTTCCTTTAAAAATCTTTTTCATTGCATGTTTCTAGAGTTTGTATGCATATATACACATGATCCATTTGAACACGTGGAAGTCACAGACAATTCTCTCCATTTACCATACGTGCACAAATTAAGTCATCTTAGCACCAAGCCACTTTACATATTAATGTATTTTACAGACACAGATGAAGGAGTTCTAAGTTTTCATTATTCTCTTGAAGACAGGTAAATATAAGTAGATATTGAATTACCTTGGATGTATCTCTTCCAGTGCAATCCAAGTAAGCCATATTATGAAGCAATTTTAAAGGCTATCTATATCAAAGTTGATGGCAATTAGTTGGATATTTCTGGAGTAAAAATTATGTAATACAAAGTTGTTTGATATTTGTACTACAATTCTTTTTAGGTGATGATATTATTCACATATTAGTTCAGAGTTTACTTGATTCCAGTTGGAGCCAAATATCTATATTCTGATGATGAATGTGATTACAATTACCTCTGCAATTAGGTATTTGTATCTGGATTGAATTTTATAGGTTTGTCACATTGCTTTGGTCAAACAAACACTGGATGTCTCAAGTCCAAATTGGTAAAAAAAAAGAAAAATGGGATTTGATTACCTGTTCAGCTTTGAAATATTTACAGAGGTTTCTGTCCTGCCCAGTTTTATAGCCATTCATTTCTAAAGAAACACACAGAAGTCTACATTAATTATACACTGTTGGTCTATTAGCTCATTGTTTATTGTAAATTAACTCTTCCATCTTATATTAACCCATAATTCTTATCTGTGTTAGCCATGTGGCTTGGTAGCTTTTATCAGCAAGGCATGCTCTTCTTGCTTTCTCTGTGTCTGGGTGATGACTGAAGACTGAGACATTCCTCTTCTCAGAGTTCTCCTGTTCTCATCATTCTGCCTGTACTTGTCTGGTCACTCCATCTATACTTCCTGCCTGGCTACTAGCCAATCAGTGTTATATTAAAATACAAGTGACAAATCTTTACAAAGAACAAGACCATTATTCCACAGCACTGAAAGTTACTAGAAGTATTTTCAAAACAAAGTATTATAAAAATTAGAAAAGCTTGCTATGCTTTTTTATTTTTAAAATAATCTTATTTTACATACCAGTTCCAATTATCTCTCCCTTCCATCTTCCCACTCCAAACAACTTCTCCTCAATCCATCTCCCATCCGCTCCACAGAGAGGATGAGGTCTCCCATGGGCTTCACTAAATTCTGTCACATCATTTGAGACAGGACCAAGGCCCTCCCCACTGTATCTAGGCTGAACAAAGTATCCCTCCATAGGAAATGGGCTTCAAAATGTCAGTTCATGCACTAGGGATAAGTACTTGTTCCATTGCTAGTGGCCACACACACTGTCCAAGCAACACAACTGTCACTCAGATTCAGAGGACCTAGTACAGTCTTATGCAGGTTCCCCAGCTGTCAGTCCAGAGTCAGTGAACTCCCACTTACTCAGTTCAGCTGTTTTTATGCATTTCCCCATCATGGCTTTGGTCCCTTTGCTCATAAAATTGCTCCTGGCTTTCTATGACTGGACTCCAGGAGTTCGGCACAGTGCTTATCTGTGAATCTCTACATTGACTTCCTTCATTTACTGGATGACAATTAAGTTATTCATCAATCTGATTTCAGGAGAAGAACAGTTAAGGTATCCTATCTATTTTTGCTTAGTTTCTTAGCGGGGGTCATCTTTGTGGATTCCCGGGAATTTCGCTAGTACCTGGATTCTTGCTACCCCACAGTGGCTCCCTCTTTCAAGGTATCTCTTTCTTGCTATTCCTCTCTGCCCTTTACCCAACTCAACTTTTCTGATCCTACATATTCTCCTCTGAGCTCTGCTTCTCCCCTCCTCACTCCTCTATTATCCTCCCCCAATGCAACACTGCCAATTTTCTCAGATCTTGTCTACTTGCCCTTCCTGAGGAGGTTCACATAAGTCCCTGTTTAGGGTTTTCCATGTTTCGTGTCTCCTCTAGGGTTATGGACTGTAGGCTGGTTATCCTTTGCTTTATGTCTAATATTCACTTATAACTGAGAACATACCATGTTTTTCTTTCTTGTTTGGTGCTACCTCACTCAGGATGGCTTTCGTAGTTTCATCCATTTGCTTGCAAATTTCAAGATGTCATTGATTTTACTGCTGAGTAGCAGTCCATTGTGTAAATGTGGTACATTTTCTTTATCCATTCTTCAGTTGAGGAGCATCTAAGTTTTTCTAGGTACTGGCTATTATGAATAATGCTGCTACAAATGTAGATGAGCAAATGGTCTTGTAGCATGAGTGGGCATCTTTAGGGTATATGCACAACAGGTGTATTGCTGGGTCTTGAAAATTTTCTGAGAATCCACCATACTGATTTCCAAAGTGCTTGTACAAGTTTGCAATCCCACCAGCAATTGAGGAGTATTCTCCTTACTCCATATCCTGACCAGTATAAACTTTCATTAGTGTTTTTTTATCTTAACCACTATAAGTGTAAAATTACCTCAGAATTGTTTTGATTTGCATTTCCCTGGTGACTAAGGATGATGAACAGTTCCTGAAGTTCCTTTTGGCTATTAGAGATTCCTCTGTTGATAATTATCTGTTTAGATCTGTATCCCATTTTTAAATTGGATTATTTTTTATTTTGATGCCCAATTTCTTGAGTTTTTTGTATGTTTTGGAGATCAGTCTTCTGTCAGATGTGGTGCTGGTGAAGATACTTTCCCATTCTGTAGGCTGCCTTTTTGTCTTATTGACTTATTGTGTCCTTTGACTTATAGAAGCTTATCAGTTTCAGGAGGTCCCATTTATTAACAGTCAGTCTCAGTGTCTGTGCTTCTGGTGCTATAGTCAGAAAGTGGTCTCCTGTGCCCATTTGTTCAAGGCTACTTCCCACTTTCTCTTCAATGAGGGTCCTTTGAACTTAGTTTTGTACAGGGGGACAGACATGGATCTATTTGCATTTTTCTACATGTCAACATCAGTTATGCCAGCACAATTTATTGAATATGCTTTCATTTTTCCAATGTATAATTTTAGTTTCATTTTAGAAATCAGGTGTTTACAGGTGTGTGGATTAATATCAGGGTCTTCGATTTGATTCCACATAATCCACCTGTTTTTTTCTTCCAATGAAAAGAGGCTCTCATACTATAACTTTGTAGTAGAGCTTGAAGTCAGTGATGAAGATGCCTCCAGAATTTCCTTTATTATAAAGAATTGTTTTGGCCACCTAGAGTTGTGTATTTTTTCCACATGGAGTTAAGTATTGCTCTGTCTAGGTCTGAGGTTGCAAATGACTCACTCCATATAATGTTACTTGTATGTATATGATTTCAGGGTCGACAGATAAGTGTATTTCTCACTGCTCATCAAACAAACTTTTCCTTGTAACATACAGATCATTATAGAAAACTATAGTCAATGAAAATGTAAAGTATAAGGAATTGTATGATGTTTATCCCAATTGATATAGTTGCAATGCAACTCCTGAGCCCAAGACTAAAGTATAATTGTCAAAATGGTAGCAGAAAGATTGTGGAACCAGAGGTACAGACTGTCCTCTGTGAAAGATTACATCTTGTAAAAATGTATGTAAAGCTACAGCTATGAAGTCTTTTTGAGGTGGCTGCCTAAACAAGAGCTGAACAAGATAACCAATGGTAGGGGAAATGCTTGTGAAGGTTTGAACCCAAAGCATTAAAATATTGTGAGAAATCCATAGAAGCTTGGGAAGAAAACTCATTTATTAAGGGAGGAAATAAGGGAACATACTTAGCTACAGATACAGTAGGAAGTGACACTGTTCTCTCTTCATTCATCATAAAAGGATGGAGAAAGTTCTGGACCAGGTCATCTAAAGAATCCTCAGAGCCTTCCACATCCAAGTCAGAGAGTGAGCAACCCCCTGACCTCCAAATGTCATTGGCTAAATGGATCAAGCTACCAGAATATTCAAGAATATTTAGAGTAGGAGAAATAAGACTCTCCTGGGAAGAGTCTCATGATTCTTATGAAAAAATTATATCACAACAGAAAAAGACAAATCAGATCAGTCCAATAGGTGGACTTATTAGGCATAGTGTATGATGACTTCAAATAGACAGATTCCTGGTTTTAGGCATAAACTATCTTACTGCCACATATTGGGAGACAACTTGTTGGTATTTGCCTTCCAAAAAATTAATCAAGATCCAGTGTCTAAATTTTTCTTTGGTGACTTAAAGCATAATTATTGACTGAATCATCATTCAAGTCTGCTTTTGAGTACAATCTGTACTTCTGTCCCTTGAGAATTTTTTCAATTGATATGGATCAAAGCCATAATCTTTTATTTATAGTCAGGAATAGCCCTCATTCCCAGTAATTTTTTTTCATATAAAATCTAAGATTCAAACATGAATCATCACACTATTGAAAAACACCAAGGTCAATTCCATGAATTCTTCAAAGATTAATAAAGTATTCCTAACCTTCACAAAATTAAAAGAAAAAGAAAGATGCTCTTTTCCAACAATATCAGGAACACAAGCTAGGCAAAAGTTTTAGGCCATCTGGCTCAATAACTATCAGTTACCCATGTAAAAATGATTTTAAAATGTTTCACTTAAAAGTTGAGTAGTTCCTCTTGCATATCAATTTTAAAGCATTACTTTTGGTGCCAGCAAGGTGGCTCAATAGATAAAAGGACTTGCTGCCAAGACTAACCACCTAAGTTTGATAACTGGAATCCACAGGATGGAAGAAGACAACCAGCTTCTATAAGTATACCTGTCCTTGTATACAATGCACAGTCTCAACTGAACACATGAATATCTCTCTCTCTCTCTGTCTCTCTGTCTCTCTCTCTGTCTCTGTCTCTCTTTCTCTTTGTGTGTGTGTGAGTTTGTGTGTGTGTGTGTGTGTGTGTGAGAGAGAGAGAGAGAGAGAGAGAGAGAGAGAGAGAGTCACTCGTTCTCCTTTAACACACAAGTAAAAATGGATTCCTCACAACAGGATTTAATTTTAATGAGAATATAGTAAACTTCTCCTACTTACTTTTGTGATGTTTCTGGTGGGGGCAGGGTTTTATCTTGAATATTAGGATTGGAACTTTATCAGATATGTTCTATAAAGAAGTGACCTCAACAATAGAAATCAATACAATAAATGGACTTTAAAAATGGCTATTAGTTAAATTCAGAATTTTCATTGAAAGTATTTAAGGATATTGTCATGTTCCTAAGATAAATTGACTTCTTTAAAAAAATGTGTTGAATAGTGTGATAGAAGTTCAAATATCTGCAAACATTAGCATATTTTATGTCTGGTCCCTTAAAGTTTCCTTCTTTGATCAAAACAAGATAGAAAATGAATGAATGAATTTATGTTACAGTGTCTATGGTAATTTAAAAATTCTGTACTGGGGCTGATTTACTATGTTCCTGAAGTCTTTTCCTTGAAACAGAATCATACATATTATTGCTTCTGCCACTCCTTTTCTTTTTATATGTGCATACATGATTTTCAATTATGGTTGTCAATTTTTTTTAAACTTGAATATTTAGTATATTAGTAAAAATCATCTCTGGATGTGCAAGTAAGAGTTATTCCAGATGTCAGATGTTTTTAAGACACGAGTGCTCTGATATCATCACTTTAAATCAATAATTATATTAAAAATTCAAAGAGATGAAGAAGGTACCGAAGTGCCTCAAAAGTTAAGAGTGTTTCCTGTTCTTGCAGAAAACCTAGATTCTGTTTCCAGTACCCGTGTTGGGCAGCATGAAGACTCTCTTAACTCTTGTTCAGAAATCTCTAGTTTTGGCCTCCTTAGAAACTACACACAAACACACACTGTACATATATGGATAAACAGGAACATACAAATATACATGAATAACATTAACTTTCTTAAAAATTAAATAACTTTAATCAGGAAATAGAACTATGGAGGTATTGTCATGTTAAGGAAGTGATTCATTAGATGTGTTTTTGGAAGGTACAGACAGATGAGCAGTTCTACTCCAAACCACCCTCCTACTTAAATATCTGAGCTCTCCACAATTCTAATAGCAGTGGGTCGTATAAATAATTACAGAAACTATGAGCAAAAATAAATTCATCCAGTCTAAGCCACTTCCCCAGGAGTTTTGTCAAAGCAGCATGAAGTGACTAATACATTAGGTCCATGCATTTAATTAAATGTATCATCAGTGATAAATTGATGATTCCATATCTAACATTTTAAATTGACCTTTATACTTAATACTAACATACTCAATATTTTACTATACTAATATTTTGCTCTATGTCATTTGTTTAGTCATTGAAGGGACTGAAGAACATATTTTTGAAAAACAAATGTGTATCCAAGTATCATTTTCTTCACATTTATTAAAGAAGTGTTAATTAGTAGGCGAACTTGTAAAACTTTACAACTATTAATATACTTCCTTTGCTGCTGAGATGATTTTCCTAATTTTTTCAATGAGCCCATATTTTCTACTGTCCAAAACTATTCTGAGAATATAGTCATTACTGCAAATATTCCTCAGCAAGATATGAATCCTACTAATTACCATATGTCAACATTTTGGTCTTCCTATTAGTAACAAGTTACCATTTTCATTTTTAAAGCTTTGTGTTACAGATATTTTTTTCTTAAATGTTATGATGCCAGTACTTAGTGAAATGTTTTGAAAAAGTAGACCAATATTTGATAGATTATTTCTCTAATATTATTGACAACTTAGAAATATCTGCACTGACTTTGAACAAGCACTACTTGAGGTTTTAGTGCTGATATTACATTTTAAGGAAGATGAAATCTCTTTGAATCTATATCAGACAAAGGCTGTGGTTACAAGAATTTATTATAGTGTGTCAGCATAGATCCATAATTACATATTTATTTAATCAATTAAGCATAAAAGTGGTATTATTGTCAGAGATGTGATATATGACCCAAACACAATCTGGTTAATGAGGAAGGAAAAATGACTGATAAGTAGGGTAGATATTCAGTCAGCAGAGACTGCTAATTGCTTCTGACATCTGTCATATTTGGCAACCTTATGCAAAAATTTCTGAGCTGAGATATATTGAACAAAATAACTTATTTTTATTTATAAAATTTGGTTACATTTAACTAGAATAATTTTTTTAAATTGTAGACATTTTACAAATTTTCTGTTGTGTTTTATTGATACATAACAACTCTCACTACAGGTATAGACTATTATCAACTTCTAGAGGAAGGTTTCTAATTATCCTGACTCTCACAAAGGAGAACAATCCCTTGTATTAGGCTGAAGTTATGACTTAACTCAAAAACTCATTTTAATCTTCTTTTCTCTTTTTCCTTTCTAATGTTAAAAACAAGCAAAATTTTTCTTAAGAATGTGGAAAAGTATTTAATGGAGAATATTTTTACAACTCTTCCATAAGATTTCAGTGAAGTAGCTTATTGCTAGAATATCTTATTGCTGGAGTATCTTATTCCAGGAAACCTGACTTAGGTATTTTAGGATGATAGTATTTAAAACATGTAAAGTAAGAGAGATTGAATTAATTTAAATAAAACCTAGTTATTTATTTACAAATTGTAGAAAAATTCTGTAATGATATAGGTTGATGTCACCAAAACAGTTTTAGGAGTTTTTAAGGGTACATTTGTAGCAATAAACTAATTTCAACTGAAATTCCACATTCCATCACACAGATGTGCAATGTCAGCATGGTGTTGTTTTCTAAAAGCTCTGTTCAGACTCAGGGTAATATTCAATGATGCCAGTACAGCACCGTTTATCTCACAGGTCATTAAATTGAACATTCAGCAGTTTAAATAACTTATTTGTATGTTGAAATTTTGTTATTTATCCAATAAGACCAATAAATAAAAAATGTTACTTTCTATATTCACAACATATTCTTCTTTACATCCCCAATTTATGCCTTTTTCACCATTCTATAAAATAACAAGACAATTCCTATACAAATAATGTATGCAATACTCATAAAATAAAAAATAGGCTGAGAAAGAGTTGGCATAATCTGTAAGCCTAACAATTTTGATAAAAGCAATCTATTTGATAAAGAAGACATTGCCCTATTTTTCCAAGTTTCCATATATATTTTTAGTTAAATATGATAAATATTATGAATTTAAAATATGTAAAACTTACAAATTAATCTACAAATTAAATTTAAAATATTTCAATTTATTGCTTTTAACTACTATGATATTGGGGTACAGAAAGATAAAGAGAATGTTTACCTTTATTCATATTTTATTTTTTATGGTGCAGAAATGTAGAAATTTCTGAAAGAAAACTTTGTCGATAATATAAGTTTAGATGCTCCCAAAAAGTATAAAATACAAAGTGGTCTTATCATTCTCCTCAGTATAATTGGTGAAGTTAAATACCAAGTACAGAAAATAGTGAAGGTTGCATAAATGAACTATGCATTTTGAAATTTCACACATCACAGAAAAGAAAGATATTTGATTTTAGGCAGAATGAAAAAAGTTTTCATTATAGCATTTGCTGGAATTTTATATTCATAATGTATTTGAATTAGGATAAAAATCCACCCAAATAGTGATATTTTTTCTTTTAATAATATAGGGTGTAATTTACTTCCAGCATATACAATGGCTATAACTGATGTTCTCTGAAGTAGGTGAAGAGTAAGATCCCAGTAAAATGTTGGACCTCCATTGAAGAACATTGTAATTGTAACTGGATGCAAAGTCAAGAACAAAATCATTTTAAACTGTGTTTGTCCCTTCCAAAGCCACCCAATATATGCTTCTGAATCTGAACAAACATCTTTTTCTTACAGGATCCCTGAGTGCACAAATTAGTGGGGCTTTGATTCTTTTGTTTTCTCTTGGACTCTTCTTTTTCTGTTGATTTATGTTCTCCAACTTGGATGTGGCAGTTTTTGTATTATTTAATGTATTTTACTACATTTTTAAAAATAAATGAATGAAAAAGTAGCCACTAGCATAAAGTTTAGCAATTGAAGTGTCATTTATTCTTTCTGGGAGAGGGAAAATCAGTTTTTTTCCAATGGAGTGATACTGAATATATTAACCACTCCAGGGTAAGGCTCATGTTCAGGAGTCAGTGATGAATGGATTCTTAATGGATTCCACATTGTTTAGTGTGTGTGTGTGTGTGTGTGTGTGTGTGTGTGTGTGTAGGTATATGCCTTCATCTGGTTAGAGTTACTGTTCAATGTTTGCATTTTTTATCTTTGGGGGTGTTGCTTTACTTAGTTTTCTCAGGAGTTTGTTGTTGTTTATTTTAAGAAAGAACTGAAATTGGGTGGTTGCAAGAGGATCTAGAAAGATATACATGTGCACATACATTCAAAACTAAAAGTACCCATTTACAAAACACCCATGAGTAGGAGAAATGTATATCCACAGCATAGTTTAAGTACATATCTCCAAAAACATTATTGTTGAAGTAAGATAAGAATTATTTAAAATGAGTGCCTTCTTGAGTGTATAAATGCTATTCACTTGTTTCGGCTACATGTAAATGAGAGTACGAATGGCTGCTCTTAGCCAGTTGATAAGTGTAACTGAAAATAACCTAGAGATGATGTTAATGTATTCCTAAGCATTTCTAAGAAAGATCAGTCTGACTCAAGTAGAATAACATCATGACATCAGGTTAAGCAAATATCTGGTAAACTTAGACAACAGACTCTTCAGAAATAAATTCAGAATGTCCAGTGCAAGATGAATTCTATGGTTTTCAAAAGCAAGTTGCTAGATTCTCAGTCACTTTTAGAAAGGAACAGAAGAATTTCTAATGATATTTAATCCTAGCAATTTCCCAAATCTACCTCATAAAGAGCCATTTCTAGAGTGATAAATTATCGTTACAGAACTCAACTTACAGAATTGGATGAAACTATATGGTTCATTGGCTATAAACTTGAGACCCTGGATTTCTGATAATTATTTCCAACATCAAACAGTCACATCAGGCATATGAATTCCTGATTCCAATAATTCAAACCTTGTCCAACATGGCCTATATTGATATTTGGTTCTAATTTCTAAAATCATATATTGCTTTTCTGAAAGCGGTATTATTAAATGGTGAATATCAGACGTCACAGAGTCATTTTGTTGGTGTGTTTGCTTGTTTCTGTTTTACTACTGAAGGATTCGTTCGAATCTATCTAAACACTCGTTTTATAGATGTCAAATAATTGTTTCTATACATTTACATAGCAATTTTCTTAGTTTGAAATGATAATTATTAGTCCAATAGACTCAGATGGTTTTATTTACTTTCTCTTTTTACTATTTTTCTTTTTTAAATTGATTTTTATTGAGCTCTACATTTTTCTCTGCTCCCCACCCTGCTTCCCTCCTCACCTTCAACCCTCTCCCATTCCCCATGCTCACAATTTACACAGGAGATCTTGTCTTTTTCTACTACCTGTGTTGATTAAATCCATGTACGTCTTAGAGTCTTCATTGTTGCCTGGGTTCTCTGGGATTGTGATTTGTTACAGTATTTCACAGGCCATCCTGCTGTCCTCTCATCTTTAGCTTTCATCATTTATATCTCTTCATTTTATATATCATCTAATTGCATTTTGTGTACAAAAGCCTTATTTGAGATATGCTGAAAGGACAATTCAGGATCTAACTAAAAATAATCTTTCTGTGTTTACAATAAAAGTAAAACTAAAAATAATTACAAGAATATTTTATTTTATTTTATTACTTTAAAAAAAATACCAACCCAAGTCCCCTCCTCCGACTCCCTCTACACACCCTCCCACCTAACCTCCTCCAATCCTAAGAGAGAGCAAGGCACCCTTCCCTGAGGAAAGTCCAAGGCCCTTCTTACTACATCTAGGTTGAACAAGGTATACATTCAAAGAGAAGAGGATCCCAAGAAGCCAGTACATGCAGTAGAGACAAATCCCAGTGCCACTGTCAGTAGCCACTCAGTCTGCCCCATCTGTCAACCACATTCAGAGGGACTAGTTTGTTCCCATGCTCATTCACTCCCAGTCCAGTTGGAGTTGGTGAGCTCCCATTAGCTCAGGCAAACTGTCTCAGTGGATGAACTCCTCATGGTCTTGAATTCCTTGCTCATACTCTCACTCCTTCCACTCTTCAACTGGACCTTGGGAACTGAGGCCGGAGTTCCGATGTGGGTCTCTGCCTCTGTTTTCATGTGTTGTTGGACGAAGGTTCTTGGTGATATTTAAGATAATCATCAGTCTGACTATAGGTCAAGGCCAGTTCAGGCACCCTCTCCTCTATTGCTTAGGGTTTTAGCTGGTGTCATCCTTGCGGATTCCTGTGAATTTACATGAATAAATTTAAGCCCAGAAAATTTTTGTTTTCTACCATATATCAAATGGTATACAGAAATACAGAGATAGGAATTACTCAGGCAAATAATCATTTTTCTATTGAAAGCTCTAAACAGCATTTCTTTCTATACAGTGCATGAATAAACTTAGAAACAACCATATAATAAATATTTTCAAGTGCAGCATCAGCTTTTAAAGCAGACAGTGCTGACATTTTTGAGGTGTGAAAGGGAGATTAATACTGGATAGACATAAAACGCTGACAAAATTTAAAAGCTTTTTCCTTTCTAGAAAAAGAAACTCTCTTAACTGTTTCCTATTTTTGCTGCCTGTTTGATACTGTTACCCACACACCTCCTAGTTGTCTTAGGCAAAGCAGACAAATAAGAAGCAATCTTAGAGTGTGAGAGGTCGAAATGTTAAAACAGTAATTGTTGAAAACAGTTTTGAGAATATATAAATTACAAATGTCCTAGAAAAACAATACTATCAGGAGTGACTTAACATGAATTATTTCTGAAAATATTACATTTAGGTTGTATTGCATTACTTTGCTCTGTCCTTGAAACTTTCAGTTTTAACTTTCAATGAAAATACTTTTGTCAGCTAATATTTTTATAGGCTACCTAGAATTACATATTTGAAGAAACATGACATGTATCTCAGACATAAGTGCATTCAAATGGTTGTACATACATGACAGAAAGGTACTATTTATCAATATTTATTCATCCTGGTGATAAGTTTAGAAATATGAGTACCCTATAATTTTAGCAACATTTTTATATCAAGTATGTACTGCAAGAAAGCCCTGGTTTGTGTGTGTGTGTGTGTGTGTGTGTGTGTGTGTTTGTGTATATGTGATTTTAAGACACAGAGAAAGATTAGAAAGAGAGACAGACCGAAAGACAGAGATAGAGGGAAGCCTTAATGTTTTCTAAAAAAACAAAAAAAACCTTAGAGATTATTTTAGTAGCAGTGAAAGCACAGTCAACAAGAAATTTTGGTTGTTGGTTCCTTTTTCTCCATTTGTTATTTGTTCTGTCTTTTATGACCATATGTATATGCACACAAAAACTCACACGTATCATGGAAAATAATCTAGCCTACATCTAATTCTCAATGGTTTACAATGAGTTGAAGCACACTCACACACACACACACACACACACACAGACACACCACAGCTGGCCTGCCATAGTCTACAAGATATAGCACAGCCTGCAGTATTTCTTCAACATAGCCAATGATTAAATAAAAGCTTAAAAATAACTTTGGTATTTCCAAAGAGATATTTAAAAATATTTAGTGAAACTCTTTCAATTCTAGATTTGGCAAAGTGTAGCCATTGCCATCCTACCTGGCATCAAACACTGAGGTCATTCTTGAGAAAGGAGGCACATGGCTGAAACTCAAACTGAGAATAGACAGAAACCTACATGAATAGAATCAATATGATAAAAATGTAACATAAACATCTAAGAATAACTTTATGTTACTTTATAGAAATCATCATTCTCTTCATTTATTTCAAGAATATAAAAATTTTTCTCTGGTTATAAAAATTACGACATATATATACATGTCATATATATACATATATATATGTGTGTGTGTGTGTGTGTGTGTGTATGAAACTACTCGGATGAGTAATGTACAATGTCATTTAGAATTTCCTTATTAACCCCTGTTTTTTCTCACTAGGTTTCTGTGTCCTTCAACACCATCAACTTTTCCATTGTCATCCTTCATTTCCATACAGGCAAAATCTGTTTCATTTGACTGAATAACAATATATTTTACATAAATAAGAGTGGTGTAAGTATTATTCTGCTTTTCTACAAGATCCTAAAAATGTTTAATGCATATTTTTCTTTATATGTGTACTTTAAAGAATGAAAAACTACTTCTTTTGTTGCTGCATAAAACTCCACATAAGTCAATTTCTATTTAAAAAATTGTATCATGTGTTATAAATTATAAAGGCTTTACTTGTAGAGACAAAGCATTTTATAGAATACAAAATAACCTTATAGCTTCTTTTGAACTTGTAAGACATTCATTATTTGATAAATCTTAAAAAAAAACTCTACCTTAAATATACATTTATCTGGTTATTTGTACTGTTCTATGATCTTTATGCATACATTAAAATTTAAAATATACTTGTTCCCATGCCTGAAGAATATTAACATCATGAACAAATGTTTTTTTTAAATCCAATTCAAAGAAGAGGATATTTATGCTTTGTTTTATATTTGTTCAAATACCTTGCCTTTGTCAAAGGCAATTAACTTGGATGATCTTCTTGAAACATTTCTGTATTACTAAGGGTTCTTGTGAGGAAAAACAATCAGAATGTGATTCATTATGAATATGTTTTTTCATGGATATGTCAGTCAGAGAAATAGAAGTATGGTTTTATTAGTCCAATTTCAAAGGTATAAGAAGCTGGAGTACCAAAGGTCTAATTCATAAACTAAAGGTAGAGAACCAGAAGTTTCCCTATCAACATAATAAAATGTTAATTTCTTAGCTTATTCAAAGAGAACCAAGTCAAACCAAGTGCAATCATGTGAACCCTACTCCACTCCTTGTCCTTTTGTTCTAGTCTACTCATGGTTTGACTAGCTAGTCTTCTACATCGTGCAATGATTCAGATGCTAAGTTAATATGGAAAATCCTCAAAGAAACTTAGAGAAATAAAATGTACCTGTGTATTCATAGTTATACTCAAATTGACACACCAAATTAATTAGAACTGTTCAACCTATGGAAAGTGATGTATATGTATATTTGCTTCCTCTTTCAGCTAGAGAATAAATTTACATACTTTGTTGTATTTTTTTGTTGTTGTTCATTTTGTTTCTTTCTTTTTGGCAACTTCAAAATTACTAAAAAACAGTAATTTTCAGTAGATCCTTAAATTCAAAGTTGTTATTCATGGCATCACTATTAACTGTCAATTTTGTTATAGTGGCTTGCATATCCTCTGCTAGTTGTCTGAGCTGCTTGAATCCAAGATCATCGAACATGACCTACAGGGCACATGTATGCATGATTGGCCCTCATTATGACAGGTGACTAAATGTAAGCATGTTATATGCTGTAATCACAGACATGTGACTAATGAAAACAAATAGTTGAGTATTCATTATATCCTATGTAAATAACTACAAGAACTATTCATGGAGGCCCAGATTATCTACATACATGTGAGAGACAGAAGCAGAGAGATCTTGAACTCAAGGCAAGCTAAGGCTACATAATGTATTCAAGCCTACTCTAAAGTATATAGAATAATATGATATTAAAACTGTTAGAAAACATTGACTAAAGAGATAGCTTACTGACAAAACTTGCTTGACAAGCATAAGCCAGTGGATTCTATTACTACAATGATGGAACAAGACAAATACTTCAAATAGAAAGTATTTGTCAATCTTTGATCATTAAGTTGTTGGAGTTAAACACTGTAATCTACCACTAACATATGCTCTCTGCCTTCCACTCCTCAAAAACATGACACTCAAAGATTGACAAATACTTTCTATCTGAAGTATTTGTCTTGTACTATCAACAAATGAGGTACAGATGTAAGCAAGAACTCTCAACAGATAACTCTTAATGGTTGAGGGAGACTTAAGGAAATGTTCCACATCCTTAGCCATTAGAGAAATGCAAAAAAGGAACAACTCTGAGATTGCATCTTACACCTGAGAGAATGGCCAAAATCAAAAACACTGATGACAGCTTGTGCTGGAATGGATGTGGGGCACACGGGATGCTTCTCCATTACTTGTAGGAGTCCATATTTGTACAGATGCTTTGGAAATAAGTATGGTGGTTTCCCAGAATATTAAGAAACAACATTCCTCAATACCCAGCAATATCACTGTTGAGTGTATACCCAAAGGATGCTCAATCATACCATAAGGACCTGTGCCTACTATATTCATAGCAGCATTATTTGTAATATTCAGAACCTGGAAACAACCTCGATGACCCTCAACCAAAGAATGGATAAAGAAAATGTGGAACATTTACACAATGGAGTACTACACAGCGATAAAAAATAATGACATCTTGAAATATGCATACAAATGGGTGGATCTAGAAAAAAACATATTGTATGAGGGAACCCAGACCCAGAAAGACAAACATGGTATTTATTCACTCATAAATAAATAATAGCTGTAAACCAGAGGATAGTCAGGCTAGAATACACAGACCCATTTAATTTTAGGTATATTTGCCAAGTGACTCTTGGCAAAACCCATGTAGATTTTCATGATTAATTTCATTCATAGAGAACCTACTACATAATTAGAAAGCTGGAACTTTCAAACAAAATAATTGTATTTATAAAGGGGAGGGGAAGACTAACTGCAATCCTAGGTGGCCAATGACTGATGTACTATGCTCATTTAATCTGATCCTACTCAAGAACACCAAATGACAGCATCTGAGAACCTCCTTCTTAGTAAACACATTAAATGCTTGAGATATAATAGAAACTGCCTCACACACCTCTGTAATTTGAAAATTTTAGGTTGTATCCTTTGCAATAAAAGGGTATTGTAGTATTTCTCAAGAATATTTCCTTGAATTCTGAGAGTCAGCTAATGAGAAGTATGACCAACCTAGACTCCCTTTGTGACTGACCTTTTAAGTGGCAGCTTTCTAGATGGACTGGACCCTTATCTGTTAGGTCAGCACTAACTTGCTAACTTGACGTGATATCAGAATTCAGTTAAGTGGCTGAATACTCTGTTGATGTTGGAGAGAATTGGCCAACTGTCCTGGGAAAACAAGATGCCTAACATGGTTGAAAAAAAGCAGTTTGCCTTGAGAAAAAATGTTAGAAGATTTACTCAGCAGGAAGCAGATGTTAGACCTTTATATGCTCTTCACTAAAATCTTAAAATATTTCAGCAACTCTTCTTCAAATTATGTTTTTTTTTCCTCTGACCTCCCCACCCTTAAAATAATACTGGAGAATCTATTTGGTATTTAAAAGGAATACTTGAGGCAAGTGGGATTAGATAGGGATGGAAAAGATCCTTAGAGATAGCAAATTAGAAAAAACATAGAACAGAATTCATGATGAGTAGTAAAACCAAAATCATGTGTTAGAGAACAAGAAAAGTGATCATGCCTATGCAGAGTTTGATATAATTAATGCAGAATGTAAATATTTTATATCCATGTTTTATAAAATAATAATGACATAGTTTCAGCAGATGGGGTGATTTTTATTTTGTTCACATTTCGTGATATACTGGTTACAATGAGTCATTCGTTCGTAGGAATGAAGTCATGTTTGAGGACATACAAGAACAACATGAAGACCTCTAGGAGAGTGATCAATTGTTTCAGTTACACATATAACCTTGAAACTGTCCTGAAATATTAACTTAACACAAGCTTTTATAAAGTTTACAAACTCGATCCTTGTTATATCACATATAAAATATTTTGAAGTAACAATTTGTTATAATGATCAAGTTTTTAATTATTATCATAAAGATTATTGAGCGATTTATTTTCCTATAAATAAGAAAGGACAATATGTGATGGGACAAGCTGATTCCTTAACTTGGCAGCTGTTGGACTCTTTTGTGCGTGCTGTTGTTGCTTTGGTTTCCCTGAAAGCCTTGAGTCAACTGGCTAAGGGTTAAAGAGGCCATAGAATACTTTTACTCCATTATTACCCTTTTGATGGTTAACATTTGCCTTGGAAAGTTTTACAGTCACTGGATTCTGAGGTAAAATCTCAGCCAAAGATAATTAATGTTTCTGCTCAATTTTACTGCCCCAAACTTAGATGAAATCCATTAATTGGTGGTAAGGACACAATGCTGTGCTTGCGCTAAAGACACACCTCCATCTGCATGTGACATGTGCTGTTAATTTAAGTCTGGAGTCAGAAAAGAAACAGGAAGGCTGGATGGCAGATGACTTCAGGATACCTGTTACAGTTTTAGTGACAAGGGCGTCACACACCCAGGTCCCGTTCTCTCCAGCTCCCTAAAAACAATATCATTTTTTTCCACCTAAAGGCAAAGTATGTTCTATTATTTCCACTTTTCTGGTAAAAGAGAGGTATTACTACTCATTCTCCACATAAGATCTGGGAATTTAATCTTCAAGTTAAAATCCATAAGTAATTTCCTTTGAAAAAGCATAGTTGCATAAGACGCAGGTCTTCTTTAAGTAACTTTCATCACAATGATAGAGAATGAAAAGAATGAAGAGATAAGTAAACATGCACACACAAACACGATTAGACATTATTGATAGTTGTAACCATTGCATACCTTGCTCAGCCTAGATGTAGTGGGGAGGGCTTGGACTTCCCACAGGGCAGGGTGCCTTGCCCTCTCTTAGGACTGGAGGGAGGGGGAGAGCACATGTGAGAGGAGCAAAAGGGAGTAAGTGGGAATTTTGATTGGTATTATTTTTAAAGTAAGAAAAAAAAAAGAAAAAAAAAGAAGTGGTTCAAAAGGAAAAAAAAACAAAAGGGCTATTGGTTGAACAAGATGAGAGGAAGGATGGATTCAATGAAAAAGCAAATATTTTACTTTGTTCCCAAACAGAAATTTTAATTCACCAGAAAGTCATTTTCTAAAGCTGGAGACACAGACAGGAAATAATGAAGAGGATATATGCTAAACATATCTATGGCCCGATTAGTTTAAAGCCACATTCTGGATCATATAGTTCAGGAAAGAGCATCTATGAACCAGAGTAAAGAAGGCCTTAAATTCAGCAAGAAAGACATTGATGACTTTATTCCAAGAACTACTTAGCATATGAATGTTAGCTTTAAATATTTTAATAATATCATTTGTTTTTAACATTGAATATTTTCAATAGAATATGGGATATATAATGAAAAACTCAAAGGAAGTTAGATTTTGGGCTTAGCATTAACACAGGTAAGAGCAAAGACACAGGAGTTTCTCAGAATGGTGTCAAGCATTGAAAGCTATCTCATATTTTCGATGAGAAGAAAGGGACATATAAAAATCTTTGTAACTTACTCCTCAACTTGACATCCAGGTGATAGATGGATAACATCAATTTATTGTGTAATAAAAGCCAAAGATTGTGTCAGTCCATCATTTGGTTTGAATATTACTTTACAGGTAGAGAAGTTGAACCCAAAAAGGCTAGCTGTACAATGCAGGGCTTCTAACTGCTAAAGTATCACTTTTCCTTTGCCAGACTTTGTAAAGCAATCTGATTCACTATCTTATTTGCCTTGTATTTCAAGAATTTCCATCCTTCCTTTAGGAATTAGCAATAATAAATCTCATTAATAATTTCTGCATTCTGAGAAGCAGAGAAAATGTTTTTGAGATGTGATGACAGACATAGTGATAACTTCAACTTGATGATAAAATATAGAGTTGAAAGAGATAATATATGACTAGAAAATTGATGGAAGATTATGAGCAAAATTAAGTAGATAATGTATATTAGCCTATGATTACTGAGTTGTATATATAACATCCAAATCTAATTAAAAACTGGATTTGTAATGACACCATAGCCAGAAATAGAATTCATTAATTCATTTCATAATGTAATAGCAATAGGGTTTCCTATGACATTAAAAAGAATTCAGGATAAAATTATAAAGGAGAAATGGCAGGTGATATCTGCTGGTCTAAAAAAGTATCCTTAGCATGATCATGTTTTTTGATTAATTTTGAATATATTATTAACATATTTAATGATGGAATAAACATGGATTTTAATAATTAATAGCATTAAAGTGTTCTTTGCCTTGCAAAATGTATCTTCAGTCTTTATAAAATTCTTTCAAGTGTACTTTTAAGTACTTCCTGCATGAGTAATTTAATATTTGATTTACAAAAAATTAGATTTTAATTAAGGTAATTTTCCTCTAATCTGGCTCACATTCCTAGAGATTTAAAGATCCATACATACTATCTGCTATTTCCCTCTGACCTCAGCATAATAGGGACGAATTGAGGAAAGAGAGATTTCCACTCTCGCCCAACAGCTACAATAAAACTACCTAATGCCCAGCAAATAAAGGAATTCATTATATTTAACCATTAAAAGACAATTGCCAAGTCTTCAGCCCAAAGAGAAACTCATATCAGAGAAATATTTACACTATATGTCTATGATTTGATGTTTGATGTGGGAGAGTCTTCTGTTTGTGTTGATTTCATTCATTAATAAAGAAACTGCCTTGGACCATTTAATAGGCCAGCCCTTAGGTGGGTGGAGTAGACAGAAAAGGAAGAAGGAAGTGAGGTAGATCAGTGAGACAGTTGCCATGAAGCCAGCCACCAGGTCAAACATGCTGAATCTTTCCCGGTAAGACACCACTTTGTGGTGTTACACAGATTATTCGATATGGGTTAGTCAAGATGTAAGAGGCTGAAACTAATGGGCCAGGCAGTGTTTAAATGAATATAGTTTGTGTGTGGTTATTTCGGGTATAAAGCTAGCCGAGTGGGAGCCGGGCAGGACGAAAAGTAGGCCTGCCTGCAGCCCCCACTACAGATGTTAACGTTTATTTTTACTGAGGCGAAGGCTGGGAGCATAGAGAATACTGCACAGTAGTTCGCCGGATATCCGAGGGTCTTTTCCAGCTGACTCAGCTGCTCTAAAGCACTTTCACGCCACTCTGCTGCTTTCTGCTTCTCCCAGACGGCCTGTCTTTATTGCACCTTTGCTTGTCTAACAGTGACTCCTGGACATCTTCCTTGCTTGCTCTGGTGGCAGGAAGCAAGCCTAGTGACCCTCATCTGTGACTTCCTAAAGCAGTATTGAGTTTATCTTCTGCTTTAACAAGCTTTTCTGCAGGATGAAATACTTAAATCTGGGAGAAAGCTGCTACACAACAGGAACTTCAACCCTATGCAAAGATCTACAGATACCTAAGAAATGCCGAAAATAAGAAAAATCATCTTCCCGAGGGAAGAGTATACCAATAGGATAAAGGAAAGCAAATGTAACCCTCAAATATGCATACAGGTAACATTATGCAGACAAATCGGGCTGTATATATGTATTTAGGAGTTTGTGTGTGTGTGTGTGTGCACGCAAGCGTGTGTAGGTGTGCAAGTGTGTGCGTATAAGGACAATTAATTAAAGAAGACATAAATTTGAAAGATAGCAAGGAGACAATTCTACGAAGATTTAGAGGGCCGAATGGAGGGTTAAAAGATATAATTATATTTTAATCTGAAAAATGTAGAAAAGAAATAATGACAAAAAACAAAATACTTCAATGACATGAAAGTCAATGTTAATTTCTGAAAGACATGTGTCACCAGGGATGGGTGACCTAATTCAGATGAATTGTGGTTCAAGTATTCATCTAAAATTCAAGGTTGACCTAAATCCAGTATGACACCTCACATTTACCCTAATTTTACTTGTTTCTTCTCTTTTCACATGTGCATTGTTTTATTTCTTCTTTCTGTTGTTAACTTTCCAACCATTTTAGAAAAGTCAATTCAAGGATAACTCTACCTGACTGTAAAGTTAAAATGTATAATCAGGAAAGAGACTATTTTTATTTTTTTCTTGTAGTGATGTTGGGGATACACACTAGGTCTCATCTCCAGGTCACATCCGATTGATTAGTTTTGCATTTGAACAGGCAGTTCATAACTGTTTTTCTTTGTAACATGTTGTTATCTATTCTTATGAAAAAACTTCAGTCATTATATTATTTTTAAGTACTTAGAAACTCATTCTGTTCTATATAGACTGTTTTTGTTGTCTAGTATTTATTTCCAACTTGACAAAGTTATTTTACACTAATTATATATAAATATCATGTAAATAAAAGCTTCTACTCCATGCCTGGTCTCAAGTCCCATATTTCAGCCATAGAATGACCTCATTCAATTGATCCTTGGTGCTTATTTATATAAAGTACCTCATGTCATTTTCAAATTCTTTCACTTTTTTACCTTGTTTTGTTTTATTTACTTGGTTTTGCTTCAGCGTAAAAACTGGTAAAAATCTTCCTGCATTTTTTTCCTCCTTGCTTTAAAACTGCATGACTTTAAAAGGTTTCCATTCAGATTATTTGTGTTTTGCATTGTGCTCAGAGGATTCTTAACTCACACTAGGAGTGATCTAACATTTGGAGAAACAATGCACATCTTGAACTTTGCATGCAAATGGATGGAAATATAAAACACTATTCTGAGTGAGATAACCCAGACCCAAAAAGATGAGTTTGGTATGTACTCACTCATAAGTGGATTCTAGACATAAATAAAGGTCAGTGAACCTATAGTTCCTGATCCTAGAGAAGCTAAATAAGAAGGAGAACCCAAAGAAAAACATATAGTTATCCTCCTGGATATTGGAAGTAGACTAGGTTGCCAGGCAAAAATTAGGATCTTGGGGGTGGGGGTGGGGTGGCGGTAAGGGGTGATGGAGAGATGTGGAGAGAAAAGTGAGGAGGGGAGGATGGGGAGACCCTGGGAGAATGGGATGGTTAGGATGAAGAAAGGGTGGATAGGGGTGAAGGGAAGAAGATATCTTAATTAAGGAAGCCATTTTAGGGTTAGCAAGAGACTTCACTCTAGAGGGGTTCCCAGGTATCCATGGAGATGTCCCCAGCTAGTTCCTTGGCCAGCTGAGGAGAGGGAGCCTGAAATGGCCCTTTCCTATAGCCATACTGATGAATATCTTGCATATCACCATAGAAACTTCATATGGCGTTAGATGGAGATAGAGACAGAGACCCACATTTGAGTGCAGGTCTGAGCTCCCAAGGCCCAAATGAGGAGCTGAAGGAGGGAAGAACATGAGCAAGGAAGTCAGGACTGCTAGGAGTGCGTCCACCCACTGAGATGGTGGGGCTAGTCTAACGGGAGCTCGCCAAGGCCAGCTGGACTGAGACTGAAAAAGCATGGGATAAAACCGGACTCTCTGAACATGGCAGACAACGAGGGCTGACTGAGAAGCCAAGGACAATGGCACTGGATTTTGATCCTACTGCATGTACTGGCTTTGGGGGAGCCTAGTCTGTTTAGATGCGCACCTTCCTAGACCTGGATGGAGAGGGGAGGAGACCTTGGACTTCCCTCAGGGCAGAGAACCCTGACTGCTCCTTGGACTGGAGAGGGAGGGGGAGGGGAGTAGTGGGAGGAGAAAGGAAATGGGAGGTGGGGTGGAGGCGGAAATTTTTAATAATTATAATAAAATATTAAAAAAAGAAATTCTGTTTTCACTGAGGTAAGAGAAGTTGAGCGCTTTTTAAATATTAGGCCACTATATAATCTATTACTGAACAAAATAAACTGAGCTGACTGCTCTGTGGAATGTGTCTTTGTAGAAATAATATGGTAGAACATGAAAATATGCCATGGCGATAGCACAAGAAAAAAAAATGTTCCTGAGGTGTACATGGGCTATCCCTGAAGTCACATCATTGCAATTTATTGTTTCTCATGTGAGTCTGGAAGAAAACTGATGCACACTTTTACACTAATTTTAAGTATATAAACTAGTCCCCATTGTCAGTCTCTGGAATACTTCAGTGAATCCAACATGCCTGAAGTACACTAAAATTTATTCAGCCAAACAAGAGGTCCACATTTAGGCCTTTCTATTATTGTCAAGAGCTCATTCAGATCAGCTGAGTCCTCTTTAAAGATTTCATGAAGTTGAATTTAGAACGGAAGAATATATTGATTGTGATACCAATGAAAAACAAAAGGAAGATGGAAGAATAGGGACAGAATATGTTTGCCGAAACCAATACAAACTGATAGTCAAATAAAAATGTGGTAAAGAGGAGGACCAATCATAGAGCAGAGCAAAAGCAGCTTTCAGCAGGTGAACAAAGGCAGCTTATGATGGGCAGCCAGACAAGGATGCTAAGAACCTAATCTGGTCCTCTGCCAGAGCAACAAGTGTACATTTTATGGTTCCACTATTCAAACTTTATTTATTCCACACCAGTGTAAGTCCATCTATGTTATCATCATTTATAATACTATACTTATAATACTGTATGGGGTAATTATGTTTATAAGGGACCTTATTCTTAAATATAAAGTTTCGATTATTGTGACATAGTGAATGTCATCTTACTGATGGGAGTGGACAAGATGCGCACTCCAGTCTCAGAGCTGTTCATCTCTTGAGTTGGAACTGAAATAAATATTTGACAAAACATTCTTTTATGAAGTTCTTTAGTTTAATTAATCTATAATTCAATACATAAGCTATTTTCAGAATTAATTATGTATTATGTCATCATTCTATAACTGGCAAAGGTAAGGGTGATGGTCTGTGTTAGAAAGGCCCTTAAAGGTTCTTACGTTTGAATGCCTGGTTCCCAGTTTGTGGAAATTTTGAGAAGGATTAAGAGGCTTTAATACAAGTGGTGTATAACTGGGAGTAGGCTTTGAGGACAAAAGTCTGTGATATTACCACTTAACTATCCGTATCCCCTAATTGTGTATCAAGAATTTATTTAAACTATTGGATAATGCTTCTGCTCTGAATCTGCCAGCCGAATACAGTGCTCCCCACAATGATGGTCATGGACACCCTCTACAACTGGAAGGACACATTAAATGTCTTGTTTAATAAGTTCACTTGGCCATGATGCTTTGTGGCAAAAATTTTAAAAAATTAGCTAAAATATTAATATATTCTCAGTCAGAATTACATTGTATTTCATTTTCTTTACAGAGGACACATGGAAAGGAAAATTCAGTTACAACATCTAACTGTATATTCTCTTCTCTATTCTACGTGGTACAAAGGAAAAAAAATTGTTCAGAAAAGGTAAAAAATACATATTCATTAAAGAAACCTAACTTATCAGATAAAAGTTTTGTCAATATTGAGTATATTGATATCAAAACTGGACTTCTGCAAGCCAATGTAAACATATGTCAAATACATGTCAAATGTTATGATCCCCTAACCATCTTGCCAGTATAATCAACCATCATAAAAAAAAATCTGAGATCCATAAAGTGATTTGATGTTAAAAGTTTGAGCTGTCAACATTTTACAGATAAATACAAATGTTCTACATTTTTTTTCTTATTTATTTCATATGTGACTTGAATCTGCTTTCAAATAAATTCGTCAAATTAAAGTTAGCGACTCTTGCCAAGTAAATCCATCAATACTTCCTTTGTAACATGTTTGCTGCAGTCCCTATTGTGAAATAGACACATGTTTCTCCTAGGGAGCTACGTCTGTACTCATATTGAAGCACTACCTCAATATTTTTGTAAACTAATGATTCTAGAGATTTGAAACTAACACTTAACTGCTTGGTGTGTTGTATCTTACAACAAAAACATATTGATTTGAACTGGAGGGCAAACTCTCTCCATTGTATGATGATTGTAGTTGATAGAAGCATAAGGCATTTATCAATATTCATTCAAATACTACTTTTCTTTTTCTATAAAATGTTCAACATTATTGTGCATTAAAAAGAATAACAAATGGAACACATTCTTATGCACAATGTGTGTTCTCACTAGAATATTTTGTATACTATTCGTCTTATCACATATCTACACAACAATACTAATGTGACACCATTACAAAATTAAATATAAATAATTTTCTAAAAATGTTAAGATTAATTTCATAAATACATACAGAAATGCAACTGTAAAAAGCAGGGTTATTTTTAAATTAAACAATTTTAATGATCTATGTAAGCACTCAACCTTATTTCATAGTTTGGGAAATGATAAAATTATTTCCATGACAGATTCACTGGACTTAGTACTATTGTACACTTACTTAAAATGCTTCTGTTAAAAGTTCTTTATTATTTATTTTGTTTGACCACTGCTTTTGCTACTGGGACTCTAAAGTTAAATTAATCCATCTATTCATTCAATAACACATAGACAATTTTAAGGATACGTTTTAGTAACAGAATGAATTTCCAAAGAATTTGATAATTAGAAAAACCAATAATGCCTGAAATAAAAGTGCTTGATCTGAATATTTCTGTTTCTTAATTGAATTCTTGACATTTAAGATTAATAAGATTTCTAATTAGGAAAAGATCATAGCGTGGGAAATTGTTTTCCAGTCAGTGTTTACAGATCACAGATGTTGTGATATTCTGGACCACGTATTCATATTGTTTGAAAACACTGAAAAGCATCAACTGAAATAACACTAATTTATGAACATTACCATAGTCACTGCAACAGACATGGAATAAACAGGCTAGGTTTGGCAAGTAACAAATACATTTCCTAGAATTATAATCTGGTGGGAAATATTTATCTTTGTTTTCATTCAACAAAGGTATCACTTTTGAATGAAAAGAATGAAAAGGAATATCCCTTTATTTTAGTCCATGATGCAAGGATACTTCATGAAGTATACAAGTGGAGAAAAGTCTATGTACTCATAGTGACCATTATTTTCCTTGTAAAATAATAGTATTTTACAATAATTACTATTGTACTTATTGTACTATTGTACTATTGTACTATTGTACTATTGTACAATAATTACTATTACAAAAAATAAGTAATTTTAAAATAATTACTTGGAGGCTTTGTGTGTATGTGCATCTATCAACAACAATATCTTAGTTATACACCAAAATGGTGGACTTTCAGAGCTTTTATTTCAGGATTTTAGACTATGCCTAAAATTAAACACTAAAATATTCATGCAAAACCATTTTATCTCCTTCTTCTTCTGGCATCTTTGCCTTCTCTTCCTCTTACCCCTACCTCCCTTATTTCTTTTCTGTAAACAAAATCTCCCCAAAATACCAAATTAGATACAAACTTCTTGTTTTCCTCCTTAGCCTACCAAATGTTATGTCTAAAAACATCATATCCTTCCTACACAAAACATACACAAGCACTTCATAAGTGTGGACAACATATTAACTGCTATGTTTTCAACAAAACACATGAAAATAGACTCATTTCTCAATAATTGAAAATAACAACTAGAAACGATGATAGTCACTTATGGCATTTGGTTAATAAGTTAAAGACAATTTTTGGTTGTGTTTTATTTTTGAAAAATCCTTAAATGTGTGGAATGAACTATTATATCTTCCCCCCTTTACTCCCGCTAAGTCTCCCAATATTTCTCACACTCCTTCCTTTCAACTGCCTGGTTGTTTATGTTGATGTTATTTTGATAACATACTAAGTGCAATTAGTGCTTCCCATAAGTTTATGGGTGGGAGACCCACTGGTTTGTAGAAAGCTGCATCACCACTGATATTCCTCTCCCCAGTAATGCTAATCAGGAGCCCCTCAGATTAGGTGTGCACTCACCGTCATTTGCAACATCTATTCTGGGATTTTTGACAGGGAACAACAACTGCAGAGAGTTCACATATGTTTTTGCCAGGTTAGTGTCCAGAGAATACTTTATAGCTTTCCTCACTTCTCACTAACTCTTACATATTTATTATTAGTAGTAGTATTTAAAGTGTATATGACCAATTAATGTCAGACATTAAGGTCTTATTTTTCTCTTTTGTGTATTAATAGGCACTACCCTGAGTCCCTAGTACCATCTTGCTCCTTTGCCAAAGCCTTCTGGGATTTATAGACTTAAAAACCAATGTCCAAAGTCTTACATAAGAGATAGCCAAGGCCTTTGTCGATTCTAAGTGATAGATGTCCACTAAATATTCATATGCATCAATATTTTCAAAATTTGATCTCAAATTTATAACATGTTTCTACGATGCAAAAGAAAATATAAGATAGTTTGAAAATATGTTCTTAAAGTTTATTCTAATTTTAACCAGGTAGAACCAAAGTCTTAATGTTTGACCTATGACAGTTTTATTCTATCATTCATATGAACATAAAATGGCATTAAATGTATAGAATTATCTATGAAGTCAGAACGTATAAATAAAAATCAAATTCATCAGACTTTAAATTTCAATTAATTTTTATTCTTTATATCAATATTTATGAGTCTTTTAAAATGGCTTATTAAGGCAATCTGAGTAACAGATGCCTTCACTTATTCTGTTATTCATATGGAAGTTCAGATGTGAAATGTTGATTCATCAAGTGAACAAACAAAATAAAGATGCAGTGTTATTTCAATCTTATAAAGCTTATAGCTTCATTAGAGAAATAGGTCAAACATTATAGCTCATAATGCATTAGAATCAACCCTCTCTGCCTTCAGCATCTGCTTTTGTGGATTTAGCAGCCCATTGAATGCTGCAACTTTGCTACTGTTCTGGATGACACATTCAGTCCAACATTGGTCATATTTGTTCTGTTTGTATTACACAGATTTGTGTTGCCAGTTTTTCCCAACAGTTTCTTGCATATCATTTTCTTTGTGTTAGATATTGCAGGTGACATGGAGACAATTTAAAGTACACCAGAGGGTTTATGGAGGTTATATAAAAATACTGTTACATTTTATGCACAGAATTTGAGCATCTAAAAATTTTGTTATTTCTGGGGAGTCTTGGAAGCAATTGTCTTCAGTTGGCCAGCAATGATTTTATTGTTAATAAAAATCACTGAGATGTTCATGAAACTGATATTCTACATGTTCAAAATCAAGCTTTCAAAAATATGGATCATCTGTATATTTAAATTTAAATTCCTCTCAAAATAGTTTTTAATATTTTACCCATAAAGCACGCTGTTTGAACGTGGTAGATTTAATAATTTTTTTTACTAAAACAACTAAGACAAAGTGAATGGAGAATAATATCATAATAAGATCTTGTTTAAATCCTATTCTAACAATAAAATTCACAGAAGACAGCACAAAAATCACTTGTAGCATGTGTGTTCATTGAGATATGTAGAGAGTTAATAATATTGATGTGTGTCTTGGGAAACTATAAAATAGTTAAGCCTATCCTTATTGACTTTAAATGTTTGGCTAGGTATATGCCAGTGGTCGTAAAATAGCCCATTGTTCTATTCAGTGCCTTATGTCCAGTTGACTGGCCTAACTGCTTGGATTTCACACAGTAAGTGCACTTCTATTTGACTTTTGCTATGACCATGCCCCATGAAAATACCAGGATGTATGTACTTTCTGTTCTCCTGAGACCTTTGTGACACAAAGTTAGGATGAAACTTTTGAGGTATAGGGAACAAATTGAGTTTTATTGTTTTCATTAAATAAGTAAAGGATGCCGTTGTACATTTATTAATGACTATTAATTGAAATTTTATTATAGAAATGCAGATTTTTTTTCTTCAGGCAAATGCACACAAACACACACTTAATTTGTCTATTTATGCTATTGTTAACAGTATAGTTTTATGTACATATTTGTGCCTGTTTACATGCATGTTGTCCATATTCATGTTCTGATTTAAATATATAATACCCAATTCAAGGTAGAGGCAAATTGAGCTGCTTTTCTCAATGTCTTGAGAAAAGATCAGAAAAAACAAGATGTATCACATGTCTGTGGTCCAATTCTGACCCCATGTCTTAAGGTATCACATGGTAGGATGTATCATGAAAGATAAATGGTGTTGAACTCATCTATGAAATTAAAGCTCTGCAGTGACCCAGTCCCCTTATGACATATCCACCTATGAGCTGAAATCCTGCCCTCAAGCACATGGACAAGCACAAAGGGGGCCCTCTCTAGATATTGTAGTATGAGAGGTCTATCCATCTTTCTGCTGTTCAGCTTCGCATTAGTATCATTTGGACACCACCTCTGGGTGATAGTGTTGCTGTCAATCTCATATCAAAGACCTGCCCCCCACACCTAAAATGAAGCGCCAGCTGCAAGGTAGATTATTTCTTGATTGTGTAGACATTTGATACCGGAAGCGCGGACTTATTAGTAAAACAATTTTCACTATTGGCATATTTAATTGAGAAGCATAATACAGTAAAACGTTAGTAAAAATGTTTATATGGTGCTGTTGGAACACTTCATAAGATGAGAAAAACCTAAAAACTATGAAAACTATTTATTTTTATATAGAAACAAGTAAACAAAAATCAGAAAAGACAACAGAATTCCAAGTTATTTCTCAGTTATATTGACAGTACCGTCTTTTTATTGCCCTGAGGACTATTGCATTCTGAAGTACAAATTTGATTTCTATCTACTATCAGAGGAATATTAAAGCAAGTCACAAACAGATTTAGCACACAGTCTCACCAACATTGATTATTCCTTGAGCCATAATAATATCTAAAAGCTATCAGCAGGATGGATTCTGAGAGGAAAGTTTTTAAATCAATAGAAACTCAACTTGTCAAATTCATCTTTATCAGAATAAGGTTAATAGTTTCTGGTTCTTATAAGCCATTTATTTTGATGCATTCAGCACAACTTTAGAAAAATACATGTTTTTATGTAATTATTAATCTAGTCTAGTCAGACACACAGTTAACACACATTGAAGGAGAAAGCAGGCAGACTATTTGAGAATGTAACAGGATCTACCAAAGATTTTCAGACTGAAGAAAATACCTTCTAATCAAAACATTTTAGCAGTCTTTGAGTAATGTCATCAGAGCATTTAGAAGTGGCTCTTTTAAGTATGGATATTATAGATATAAAATGAATTTAAATTTTTATTTACAATATAAATATGCATTTTCTCTTTGTGAAAAAAACTGTTGTAATAAATTTACCTTTAATTAATTGAATGGGCTCCCTTTATAAAGAATTTAAATTTTTAAAAAGATCAAATTTTTATTGTATCAATCAAGACATGTAATTTAATGTACATATTTCTTCAAAGGTAAATTCAGATATCATGTATTCTTTTATATTAATGCTTTCCAAAAAAACATCAATTATTCTTTACATTTTGCTATATGTTATGAAGTAAAGTTAAGTTTTTTTTAGACTTTATATGTATGCTGTTTGATTTCTAAAATTATCATACTGAAAGGTGAACATTTTTAAACTGTGCAGTTACTAGAGGGTCTGTGAATTTTGCTGTTATATTAAAAGTGAGAATTTGAAAATGTAGTTCAGTGTTTCCTACTGAAATTTTGTTTTTGTCTCTGGGAAATCAAAAGAGGTTATTAACATAGCATTGATCTGTATTTGTGTAAAAAGTGATCATTTACAGTAACCTGTCTAGGAAAGTTGGTCATTATATGTTCCCTTATTCTACTCTGTTGCAAAATTATATTGTCAAATAAATTTCAGATGTTATCTATAGTATACATTCATTTTGAAGACTGAGTTTCAGTACTTGTCATGGTTCTTTCCTGGAGCTAGTTGTTTAAAAATACAACTGTCTACACATAGAAGTAGAAAAGCTAAAGAAATCATATTTCAATATGAAATTTAATACTGTTTAGCCACAAATTAAATTTATATTTAATTACTGTAGACATAATATTTAACTTAAAATGAAAATAAATAGTGTCATGTTTTATGAATCTACAGTTAATATCAGGAGAGAATAATAGGTAAGACAATTGCTACAGGGCAAACCAAGAGGTCAACAACACAAGAGAAAACATTTACTTTATTAATAAAAAGTGGTATCCATGATTTGTAAGGGTTTATGAGTCAATCTATAATGTAACATTGAAATCCCAATTCCAGAATTTTCATAATGTCTTTATTCATTTGCATTTCAAACACAGCGACATACACATATATTTACAAATCCCCATACACATAGAAATACACATATTCATCCATATATAAATATACATTCATACACATACTCATATGTATACTCACACACATAGACATACACACTTTCACACACACACACGTTCATATGAACATACATGCACACACCCTTATTACCATATAGAGATTTGAATTGAATTTGCTTTCTTTGATTGGTAAAGAATTAAAAGATAGAGTAAAAGAAATCTCAGAACAACAAAAAGCAGCGGGGAAAATTTCATACACAGTCAAGAGTATGAACAGAAAAAAATGTATTTTTATTAAAGGTGAGGCAAACCAAAACATATAGAAAAGCATATATAGAAAAGGCACTCTGAAATAGCAACTGGGGTTCTGGCTACATAAGTCCAGAGTACATGTGCTTGTAAGGTCTTTGGTGGCCTAGAATGGGATCTACCTGCTGTAATTTATTTAGGTAAATTTTGACATATTAAGGGAAGCTGTCAGGCCCAAGTTTGAGTACACATGTTCAGGTCTGGCTTTCAGTTTATAAAACAAGCTGAACTGTTCATCAGGCAAGAGGAGAAAGAGTTCCAATTGGAGGGAGAGAAAGCATGCCACAGCTCTGTCTTAGATATCCAGGCTATTGTCTCGGCACTGGAAGGTGAATATTTGTCTTTGGCCTCTATTTCTATTCGCCATCTTTTCAGGGATTTATCCAACGCCCTGTCCTTCACACTTACACGTGCACCACACACAAACACACAAGCACACATATGCATACAAACATGGCATGACTCTACACTTTGCCCCACACCAGGCACGGAAAGCCTATACCTGAATTTTGTTCTAATCCTTTGTTTCCCAATTTCAAGAGCAATTCTTCCTCTTATTGATTTTTAGAGTAGAGAAGAAATAAATCAACTTTATCTATGACTCTCAGATTTCTATGGCTTTGATAAGGTCAAAAAAAAGGTTAATGTTCATTTATTAGGACAAATAAGTCCAATATCCTCAAAGTTTTCTCATATAACATCATTGATTTTGAAACACTGTGTGCTCTGATCCCTCAAGGGTAATTATGACTTTAAGTCTCTTATGACAAGCAGTGTTTTAGAGCATGCATCAGGCATGTCCAGAATCATGCACAGATGACTTTGGGTTAGAAGAATTAGCAGCTATTGTTCTGCTTGAATCCACAAGTGATAAAACAATGGCAGTATAATTTTATTATCAATGCCTTTAACTTTAACTTCTGTTTAGGTGAAATTCACAGATTTATTTGCCTAGTCTGCCAGGTTACGATTGTGCTTTTGAGTCCAAGTCACTATTTTCTTACTTTTTCATTATCATTATTGTCATTATAATCATCATCATCATCATCATCAAATTGCTGCTAAAATCAAATAAAAAGTTTGGGAACAGAAACTTACATTAAAATATAACATTATACAATAACAAGTCATAACTTGTTTGAAATGCAATATAATGAAAACAGTCTAGTTACGGTCCTCTGGAAGTAAAACAGTAAAAAAATTTGCATGGAATCTATTAACATTTAGATTTCATTCTCCTATGTACTCAATATACTATATACTATATATATACATATAGTATGATTGTAATTTAATACAATAATTTACAACTTCTTTTTCATTATCTAGGTATTGCTCAAAGTCACATGGAATTGCTAGGTTATTGGTAGACTGTTTCCTTGTAAATAGCAGTGTCAGAAACATCCAATCAGAAAACATTGCCAATTCTATGAAAAAATTCCAGTTTAAAATGATGAAAAAAATTACAAATTATTGTAATCTAAGTACATGTCTTTAGAGATTTTCTAGTTTTAATTTTCCAAATTACAATAAGTTGCATAACAACTAAAGATGTGCTTAGAATTTTCTTACCATTCTCTTTGTGTACGGTCCCCCATATTCTGCTTTAAGTAGCCTTAGATCCCTATAGAACTGAAGATGGGAGATACAACAATGAGAAATGTTTTATTAAAATGTGATGATGAACTTTTATTTTAACTACATTAAATTTATTTAATCATATTCACAGTTTGAGTTTTGATTTCAGGTAATTTGGAAATCTTCTTGGCTGTGTCCAATACCTAGTTTTGTAATTATTTTGTCACATACACAACCCCTATCTGTCACTACTTTCCATTTACATACAAGTAGTTCTTTGAAAGAGTGCATCAAATAGTACAGTGTAGGGTAGAAGTCACTAATGATCTTTATTCAGTAAAAAATAAAAAGTCACAAAATAAAAATATGGTCAACCAAATCAACTTTACGCCACCACAGGTTTCTAATACCAATCCTACAGTGTGTATTTCTTTGTTTATTTCTAAACCACCTACTAAACATATGACATAAAATCTATATTTATCTGTAACTTTATCTATGTGTATAGATATTCCTTTTAATTAACATATTCATTATATAGTGCTAGGTTTCATAAAGATTTTTTCAATGTGAATAATGTAGATTAATAATAACCTCCCATTGGCGACTACAAAGCATAGTATATCAAGTTGAGACAGTGCCAAGCTCCTCCCCATTGCATCATGGCTGGCAGAGGCATCCCACCATATAAAATAGTGTCCAAAGCGTCAGCTTCTGCCTCAAGGACAGGTGCTTGGCCCACAAGTAGGGGTCCTACAAAAGACCAAGCTACACAACTGTCACTCACATGCATGGGGCCTAGGTCAATCTCATGCCGACTCTCTAGCTTGTAGTTCCAGAGTCTGTGTGCTCCCACAGCTGTTCCTGTGTGTTTCCCTGCCATGATCTTGACCCTGACCCCTTGCTCATATAATTCCTTCTTCAGCTCTTCACCTGTACTCCTGGCACTCAGCCAAGTGTTTGGCTTTGACTCTCTGTATCTGTTTCCGTCAGGTACTGGATGAAGGCTCTGTGATGACAAATAGGGTAGTTGCCAATCTGATTAGAGTGGAATACCAGTTTAAGTACCCTCTCTACTATTGCTAAAATTCTTAGCTAGGGTGATCCTTGTGGGTTTCTGGGAGTTTCCCTAGTACCAATTTTCTCCCTAACTCCATAATGACCTCTCTATCAAGATTTCTCTTTCCTTGCTTTCCTCTTCCCTCTTGCCCTCAACTCAACCACCGTGATCACTCACGTTTCCATTCCTCCATAACCTCCCCTCTAACTCCCACGTCTAGTTTATCCAGGACATCTCAACTATCTCTTCTCCCCAGAGATATCTATGCATCCCCTCAGTGTCCTCCTTGTTATGTAGTTTCTCTGTGAGTGAGGGTTGTAGCCAGGCTGTCCTTCATTTTGTATCTAATACCTACTTATGAATGATTACATACTGTGTTTGTCCTAATTGTGTCTGAGTTACCTCACTCGGGATGATTTTTTTCTAGTTTCATCTATTTGCATGCAAATTTCATGATATAGCTGCCTCACCCACCCCGCACAATGGGGAATGATTTTCCATTGTGTAGATTTTCTTTATCCATTCTTTGGTGAGTGGCATCTACATTGTTTCCAGGTTCTGGCTATTAAAATTAAAGCTACTATGAAAACATAGTTGAGCAAGTATCCCTGTAGTATGATTGAGCACCCTTTGGGTATATTCTCAACACTGGTATCAATGGGTTCTGAGGTAGATTAATTCCCAATTATCTATGAAACCACTGTACCGATTTCCAAAGTGGCTATATAAATTGACTTCCACCAGCAAGGAGGAGTGTTCCCCTTACTCTACATCCTCTTTAGTATAGGCTGTCATTTGCATTTTTGATCTTAACTATTCTGATAAGTGTAGAATGGTAACTCAGGGTCATTTTGATTTGTTTTATTCTAATAGCTAAAGATATTAAATACACAAATTTTCTAGATTGATTTGAGTGAGGTTAAAACACAGCTATTGAAATTCAGGTAGTAAACTTACAAAAATATTATTGTGAATATGGTTCTTGGTCTACATATTTCTCTTGGAAAAAATGTATCTGTATAATTCCAGAGAGGCATCTCTTAGATTGAGGTCATTGGATATTTAGACAAAGTATCTTGGAAATACGTTTCTTCAACTCAGAAAAAAAACAAAGATCCAAATTGAAACCAAAGTACTTCAAATGTCATGTCCAATTAAGTCACAAAGTATACATTGAAGAAAGAACAGTATCAACAAAATAATAACACAACAGAAAAGAATGTAAAGGATAAAATAGATAAATTTATCAGGTGAATAATAATACACCTCAACTGATCTCCTGTCCTTTAAGCAGGTATTTTTTGCAATTACATAGTTATTTCATGCCACTTATAGTTCTGCATTATGAAATAATTATTGTCAACTTGATAACAAAAGTTTTGCAGACTGGAAAGTCATTGAAGACTCTAAGAATGATCTCATCTCAGGATTCCTTGATAAAATTTAGAAAAGTATGCCCTCCTTAGGGTTAAATTATCATTTGAAAAAGCACAATTCTCAGGGTTGTTGTTCCAAAGAGTAGCATCTACATTTTAATGTTGACCCTAGAAAGAGAATTGATATTCTAATCTACCAAAACATTGTTGCCTCTTTTGAAAAGTTAATGCATAGCCAGGCTGTGGTGCATCATGTACTTAATCCCAGCACTCTGGAGGCAGAGGTAGGCAGATCTCTGTGAACTCTAGACAAGCCTGGTCTCCAAGAGCTAGCTCCAGGACAGTTATGGCTGTTACACAGAGAAACCCTGTCTGGAAATAAAGGGTGGATGGGGGAAGAAAAAGAGTTAATGCAGCTTGGTCAGGAGTCTATCACTTTATTACTTTTTCGGATCTGATTCACTTGAATATGCTAACAATATGGGTGGAATAATTATTCCTTTAGGGATATAACACACTTACTTTTATTAGGAACCCCTTTATTGGTGATACAATTATGGAGCTTCCAAGGCAACAAATTATATAGGATCTTCCAGCGAAACTGCGTGTGTGTTTAGACATCCTAATGAATAGGTAACTTTTGAATTTCCTTATTTCTATGTATTTTTTTTTCTTCTTTAAGATACAATCGGAAGCCTGGACATGCTTTTGCAAGTATTGTTACTTTTCCCTCTTTCTCTGTAGACCTATTTCCACTCTTTTTTGTGACTTTTTGTCAAATTGCATTGCAAGAGGCAAGACTTTCTCTTTACCTCTTTTTTATTTCCCTCCTTTAGGCAACTGACAAGATTAATACTTTGCCAGACCTCTTAAACTCTAATAAATTTCCCCATGTTCCCTGTAAATTCATTTTAAAATATTTTTAAAAAAATATGAACCTAAAATGGAGATTCTGTGTCTCAGTTAACAAAAGAACATTTTCATGGCCAAACCAAAACTGCTTACTATTGACATAATACTGGATGAGAGTCATGAAAAGATTGGAATTACGAAAAGAAAAATATAGAAAAAAATGTAGGTTTAAAAACATCAGTCTGAAACACCATACATCCTGAGCCAGGCTATTGCTACTTTAAATTATAGTGCTGTTGTTGTATTCCTCCATATTTTGTAGCTTGCTGCCCTGGAACTGCCATAAAAATTTTCCAACCTATCTTCCAAAAGTTCACCTAAGTTGGAATGTACTAATGTGGTAAAAAGGGGATATAAATATCCCTTTAATTTTCATTAAATTAAAAGCAGTAATTAAGGTGTTTACCATCCTTAGCAAAATTAACCTGCCAATATTTTAGTTTTTTCTTTGATTTCAGGGATGAGCATGCTAACTGGATATCCAAAACCCAAATATCAGCCCTGAGCATGCATTCAAATAACATTGTAAAGACTGAAGAGGTTGAATTTAAGAATATTATAAGTAAATAATACATCAATTTAGATGCATGCATACGTAACAAAATTAATGAAAAAGGGATGTGAGAAACTTGGAAGGGAGACAGGAGGGCTATATGGGAGGCTTTCAAGGAAGTGAAGGTGAGAAACTTGGAAGGGAGACAGGAGGGCTATATGGGAGGCTTTCAAGGAAGTGAAGGTGAGAAACTTGGAAGGGAGACAGGAGGGCTATATGGGAGGCTTTCAAGGAAGTGAAGGTGAGAAACTTGGAAGGGAGACAGGAGGGCTATATGGGAGGCTTTCAAGGAAGTGAAGGTGAGAAGGAAATAATTCTATTAAAAACTTCAAAAATGAAAAAGCAATATTTAAAAATAAAATCAGATTTTTTGTTTATTTTATTGTCTTCATAAACTTAACTATTCTTGACACGTGCAATATTCTCATTCAATGACAATGATAGGGGATGATAATGGTTGAGCATAACTCTGACTCATTTCAAGTCAAAGTGAATCCACATGGTGGTGAATAAAATCTCAGTTTTACGGGAATGACATGAGAAATCATGTTCCTGACAGTGCAACTACCCACATACACACTAGAGATTAAAAAAGAGATAACTTGTCACTTGTCATTTTTGGCAGCTGCAATTTCTCACCTCTTCACCTCCCAAACTAAACATGACAAAGTTGATAAACAGTGTCCTCATCTCTGTAGGCTTCATGTAGGAATTCAGTGTCAGCCACAGAACTTTCAGAAGTCAGAATTTCATTTAGAGTTGGACTGCACATATCCTGAGTGTCAATTGTCTCTATAAAAATTTGCCACAATGTGGGTGGCCCATCATCAGTCAGCTTCTATTTAATAGCTTGACATTAATCTCTTACATTTCAGAGTTAAACAAAATTGGGGTTGTCTTGGTAAAAAATACTATTTTCAATGTGTTTGACCAAATAGTGAGAATTACTTTTTATCATCTTATATTTCTTCTTGGAAGCAGAAGTGTCTAAAATCTGTACAGAAATCTGTAAACTATCTTCATTATAGGCATCATTTTTTCCTCCTTTAAGATCTGCTCCTAAATAACTGTTGTAATTGGGGAGTTATAGAGAATAAATAATTTGAAGTCCATAATTTGACACATAATTATCAGTGGAAAAGAAAAACAGAAAGAAATGGAAGTGCAAAGAAAAGGAATAAGGAACCATAGAAGGAACAAACCCTGTGAAAAAGAAAGTAGCCAAGGAACGGCATATCGAATGAAGGGTAAACTATTTCACTCAGCATTTTTTTTCTAATGGATTCTTTAGCTACACATGGTTTGTTTGTTCTCGTGTGGATTCTAATAGTTAGGCCAACTGTATTTTATTTTTACTAATTATTAGTCTGAAAGATGTAGGAAGCACATCTTGGAGTAAACTTGGAGAAACCAGGATTGTCAATAACATAAGGCTATTTTCTTCTATGGAAGGAAATGAATGTTGCCTGTTCACCTGAAATGCCAGAGTGTAAGTGATCAGACGCCCTGGGGATCCTTTGCTATTCTATTACGAGTCAACCTCTACCTGAATTCTTGCAATATCCTGAACATTTTAGGCCCTAACTCTGAACTCTCAATGAATAAGTCTATTCTTTCTGAAAGAGGCCCCGACATCTTTGCATCCTCCACAAATAGAATCTATTCTTATGCTTTTTATGGATCTCCAGGACCCAGCCCTGAGCTCTATTTTTCAGGCAACAGAGATCAGACTTAGTGCAAAGATCACAATGCTTTTGCTTTGCTACCTTCCTAGAGAGCTTCTGCTTAGTTTTATGTAAAGCTTTGTTGTGATAACTATCATATGGAAACTTTTTCCCAAGGTGTACTGTGCTAATATGTAAGAAGAATAAACTCAAAGTGGGGAAATAGCTGAGTGATTAAGAGCACTGCCTGCTCTTCCAAAGGGCTTGAGTTCAATTCCCAGCAACTACATGGTCGCTCATAACCATCTATACTGATATCCCGTGCCCTCTTCTGGTGTGAAGGAAAAATACAATACATAATAAATAAATTAAATGAGAGAGAGAGAGAGAGAGAGAGAGAGAGAGAGAGAGAGAGAGAGAGAGGAGAGAGAGGAGAGAGAGAGAGAGAGAGAGAGAGAGAGAGAGAGAGAGAGAGAGAGAGAGAGAGAGAGAGAGAGAGAAAACCCTGAAAGCTTTGGTCCAATGCCTACAAAGTTAGTACTGATCCAAGTTTTATTCTTTATCTTGCATGGTGAAAACACTGTGAGACACTCTTTGAGACACTCAGGGTCCTGGAAAGGCAGAAACATAGTTCTAGTTGACAAGGAATGCTCTGGAGCAAAAGTTCAAAACTGTACCTCTGTTTACTTTTCCTATTGGAAGTCTACTTTAAGCATTGGAGGGACCAACCTGTCACAATCAAGAAAGAAAAGTATTTGAGTGAAGCGGGAGATTGATGAGTTTGGGAAGTGCCTACTGTGCAAGTGTGAGGAACTAAGGCACAGGATCCACCACCCACATAGAAAGTCAAGCTGGTCTGTGTACCTATAAGCCTGGCACCGGACAACTGTGCTGGGGAACAGGAGATTGTCTTGTGATTACCAGCTGTCAGCTCATCTCTAGCTTTTGAGAGAGACCATTATTCAAACAATGAAAAATAACTAAATATGACACTGGACATTATTTTCTAGCCATAGGAAGACCACAAGCACATACACTTATGTCCATAAAGGCATATAAAAACAGATGATATTCTAGCTACATTTTTGAACAGGTTGTCTCTCTATATAGTCTTGTCTAATTTAGAACTAAGTATGTAAACCCAGCTTGCATCAAACTCACAGAGATCAGTCTGCTTATGCCTTCAGAGTTTGACACTATGCTTAGTCTTCCAGATACTATCATAACTCATATTATCTTAGGTCTGATAAAGACACTACTTCTACATTTTTCTTTGTTGAGCTTGACTTCCTGCTGCAACTAAATTTGAGAAAACATATTCATTCCAAAAATCTCTAAAACCCATTTTTCAATTCAAGAGACTGAGCCACAAAGTCTTCAAGAATTGATATCTAGTGTAACAATACTATTCATTTTCAATATGAATGCTAAAGTTATAGGTGGTTGGTAATATCATACTTATAGCTAAATGTTACCTTCCTCACAACAACATTCCCTGAACACAACTGTGTGGTTTGAGTTATATGTACACCTCATTTTACTAGAGACAAAGAACCAATGCAGAGTGGCAAGTAATCTCTGACAATCCAAATTGCCTTAATGCTTTGATGTTTCAATAAAATTAACTAGATAAATTAATAGACATTACATAAAACAGAATTTGGTAGAAGCTCCAAATCCATATATAATAGGAAAGCTAGAAATTAAAAAAGGAGACAATGATGAGAATAACTTCCAGGAGGGCTTTGAGTGAGGTAAGAGCCACTCCCTACTCTAAATTTGTTAAAACTTTGTAAACCAACATGGGACATATCTTGAAAAATGTTCCATCCTTCCTTGAGGAAGAAAAATAATATATTCTTATTTTACTGAGTGAAAACACTTGCACCTGTCTGTGTATAGTAAACAATTGTAACTTTAGCCTGTGTCGTTATTGACTTTATAACTAGATATGAAAAATGAAAATATCCATGTATAAGTGTTCTGCATAAGAGCAAAACACAAAACAGAATGAAAAGCTTAATAAAAGCAATATTTGTAAACCACATATTTCAGGAGTAATTTGTATATTTCTGTCTATATCATCTAAGCAATTTGATGACACATAAAACAAACAAAGAAAAGAACAAATAAACAAACCTGGGAAAGTCATTTACAGATGGTAAGAAAGTACATAGGCATTCACCAAGAAAGAAACAATGAAATTTTTCATAAGATCAAGAATGCGACTTCAGGATCAATTGATTCTCTAGTAAAATTAAATTATTATCACAATTAGATGTCATGGCATATCAGATAGAACACCATTTATGTTAAAAAGATATCAAATGCCGATGGCATCAAGAAAAGTAGATTTATATATTGTTCATATAAACATAATTGGTAAACTGAGCAAAACAGTATGATGTCACCAGAAAAAGTATAAGAAGAACTTAAGTAAGATCTAGAAATCCCATTTCTGGGACACTTTCCAAAGGGAATTAAATTAGTGTATGGGAGAACCATCTACAAATCTATACTTATGAAAACATTATTCACAATGGTCAAGATATTGAAACACCAAAATGTCCATTATCAGATGACCAGATAAAGTTCCCTGCATTATGCAGGGAACTAAAGACTCGTGGTCTCAATTTTAAGTAGAATCTTCAAGACCCACAATCACAGAAGCACAGAACTAAAAGGTGATTACTTAACACTATGGGTTGGAAAAAATGAAAAGAAACAGGCCAGTTGTTTAGTGATGTGGGGTGAGTATACTCTAAAGTAACTGTGGTTTTAAAGGATAGCACTTCATTATTGAGAATAATTGGACTTAAGTGTTTAATTACACATAAAAGAGGCTTAAATAAAAGATGAGGTGCTATAGGTATTTTCTTGTGGCAATCGTTTTATAATATGTAGACCCCTAAGAACATTAAGTTCTATGTAAAAACATTTCCACAAAATTTATGTATATTCATACCTTAGTAAAGATAGAGGAAAAGGAAAAGTAACACGGATCCTTTATAAAATTTATAATGCTTGATGTTTTAGAAAAGAAAAAATGAGGTAAACTACGAAGTATGAAACTTCATAAAAATAATTCCAGAATAATAAAAATGTGACAGTGTCTTGAATCTAAAATAGAACACGAGAGCTTTTAAAATTATAAGAGCAGACTTGTAATACTCTTAGAATTTGCTGTACCCAAATCCCATGTCTTAGTATTTGTACGAACAGGAAAATACACTGTATCAGGTAGAGTCTGAGAATCAGTGTTGTAATAGGAAGTAAGAAGAGGGATGGTTATTACCTTCTGTTTTCATTATATCTACAATCTGTATATTCAGATAATTTCAGAGTGAGGCAAGACTGTTTGTTTTTCGACCTCATTGCTTCAGGTTGATTGAGAAGAGTGGGCTTTTTTCCAGAATTTCATGGGAAGATGTTTTATAGAAACTGTGGGCCTGTTTTATGACTCTGGTTTTGAGGTGCATGATTTTCTTTACAACAAACCATTTACACATAAAAGATTTGAGTATTTCAACTAAAAAACTGAAATAAAGTATAAAGTATATTTGCTGATAGTTCTTAAGTATTCCAATATTAACTTAAAGATTGATTTTTTTGGTTCTTAAAGATACCTGATGTAGAACTATGAATTTATTTGCATTTAGTTCTATGTGTCAATTCACACAAGATGGGGGAACCACAACTTAAACACATGTGAGACCAACTATATTTGAGTAAGGCTTACTAGTGAATGACAACTTTGTGATTTGAAAAGACAGATAACTCAAGAAGAATGGTAGAGAATATCAGAGATCAAAAATGGTTTCTATTTGAGATGTATTTACCTTTTTTCTAGGAAAAAGAAGAACAATTTACAAGAACATATAAATTGTTTATTTTTATCAAATTGCTTCGAAGTCAGCATTGCTTACTTTTCTAAAACCATAGTTCAACAGTTGAGTTCAGGTTCCTCAAATAGAACTGTTGTTTGTTGTTCCTTTACCCAATTAGACATAGATAAAATACTAGGAGGTATGATAGAGATGGATGACACATTAAATCTTAATTTTTTAAATTTATTTTTCTTTTTTCTTAAATAAATAACCCTTTTATAAATCTTAATTTTTAATTAAAACAAACAACTAATATTCTAGAATTTGTACTAAAATCAGAAATGGCAGTGTTTCATTTAAAATTAATGCTCCCACTAATGCAGCATAGAAACATACCTTCCATAAATATTAATCTGCTGTCATATGTAGTCTTAATATGAAGCTCAGTCTCATAAACCATGTGTAACTGTGCTGTAAAACTTTTGAATTAAAGCATAAAACTAACCGGTAAACAAAATTTCCCTAGCTGTTATTGAGTGTTATTTTTTCTACTTTACTTCCCTCCTACCTCAAAGAGTTAAATACGTGTAGTAATGTTGTAAGTAAATACTAAAATCTGAAAACCCAAAAAACCCTCTAAAATATGATAGTATGGATTGCAGAAGAAATTGTCATGTTGTCTTGTTTTGCTGTTAGAACTTTTTTCCCCAATCACTTTGTCTTTCCTCCTTCGTGTCTCATCAGAAAAGAATGCAAGTTTTCTTTGTTAGAATGTTAAGCTTCTGAGCTCTTTAACCACCACCTTTAAAGAGATCAACAGTTCTTGATCCAAACAGTTCACTTTACATACTGGGTGGATTGCTCTCAGAATCATCTTGAAGCAACTTCCAGGCTACAAAGTTGGAGATCTACTAAGGAATCAAGTTGATTTTGTTAAATAAAGAAAGATAAATTATTGATAATTCGAATGTCAGGGTCAATCCTGAAGAAGGTGATATGAAGAAACAGGGAGCTGTGAGAGCATATTACTGCTTGTCTATTGATTCATTAGTAATAAACTCCTAGACTAAAAAAAAGACAAATGTAAACAGCTACTCATCCAGAAACAAACACTTTGATATACAAGAATGTCCTGTATATCAAGGATAAGGTAGGTCAATATTGTGACAAAGCATGTGGAAATAAATAATATATCTGAATTTATTTAAGGCCCAATACATGAAATAAAACCAATATCCAACACTGCTAGGTTGAATAAGAAACTGAAATTACATAGCATAGGGACCTATGGTAAAAGCAACAATGACTCTTCGAAAAAGTAATGAAAATAATAAATACATAAAAGTTATCAATAAAATAACTCCTAATGACATTCTGTTATACTAATAAATCACTCCTAAACTTATAGGCCACTGCAGGAAATGGGAACAAATACAGAGACTCACAGACATACATTATGCAGAGAATGAGACAACTTGGAACATTCAACCCTAAATGGTGTATATTCTTCAAACACCTCCCCTCAAGTATAAAGAAACCCTTCAAAAGAAGAATTTGAAAGAGTTAAGAGCAAGTGGGAACAGATGACACCAAGAAAACAAGTAAATACACACCAGCATGATCAAAGCCCAAATGGCTCCATTGATAATGAAGCAGTTTGCACAGGGCTAGCCCTTGTCTGCAAGAGGTCCTTCGTGCACATATTATAGCTTCCAGTTTAGTGTTTTTATGGGATTCCTGGGTGCATGAATAATCGGTGGGTCTGTTCTTTGTGACTTCTGTTGGGCATATTTTCTCTGCTTATTGGTTTTGCCCAATTCTGATTGTGTTAATGTTTATTTTCTCTTATTATATTCTGTGTTATTTTATTATTTTTAAAAGTCAGTTTGTTTTCTAATGGGAAGCATGGAGTGGGTTCAGAAGTGGACAGGATCTAGGAGGAGTAGAGGGAGGAGAAAACATAATCAAGACATCTTAAATGAGGAAAAAGAGATGTTTTCAGTAAAAGGAATTTTACAAAAAAGCATAAACAAAGGGAGAAATCATGACCTGTTGAAATTATAGGTATGACACAAAACACATTTCAATTTTGTCCTGGTAATGTTTTTATTGAAGATGTAGCAAATAAACAAAAGTTAAATAACGTAAAACATCAAAAACATTTGTTAAAAATAGAAAATGGATCTCAATGAGCAAAACCATGGTTTGTAAGTTTGCATTTATTCTTGATGTTTTCAGAAGACAAATTTAATTTTGAAGATCTGCCTGCATTCCTCAGTACATGGCCCTGACTCTGACTGAGAAGTTGAATCAGCACATTCTTATGATCTACCAATTCATCTTATCCTAAATACCATGTAAAGTACATTTAAAAGTGGGCCTAATCTCATAGAGGCCTCAGGTTGGCAGCTTCTTGTCTGCACCTAACCATCACTACTGTTAAATTTTATACACAGGCAAGTATGAAACATCACCTTATTCAGTATTGTCTCCACAAACCAGGAAAAGTGAAGTTTTATTAGTTTGAGTCTTCAATTAACTGCATCTGAAAGGTAAGATATATCTATTATTTTCATTCTGTTGAATCTGTAAATCTCATCCAGAAATCCTATCAAACTGTGAAAAAAAGAGGTCACTCCCAATAGAATTATAATTGTGGCATTTTGATTATAAGAGGAATGTAAATTTAAACATTTTTACTTTATGATACATAGAGCATTAAAATAGACAAAAACAACTTGCATGACACCCATTTTTTTCAGTTTCTAGGGGGTCTTCTTCCAGGAAAATTGCCAGTAGGTTGTCAATTTTACTTCTTTTACTGTCTTTGACAATGTCACATTGACCATGAATGAAAGAAATCCCGAATGTACCAAAATTAATGTTCTCTTTACACTGCTGTCACAAATGAATGGGTTTTCAAACAGAAATTACACAAGAAAAATTGCTTTCTGAACAGAACCACATTCTGCAAGAAAAATGTCATGCCACTATTTACTTGTCTGACCAATGCATAGGTGTCTTGGAAATAGAGTTTATTACAAAGAAGTGTGATGTGCCTTTGACAGATACTGCAGCAAGAATACTATTGAGAAATGTTACTTGGTCAACACAAAGCAATTACTTGTCAGAGAGACCACTGAAGGAACGACATTCCCTTCTAATGCTCTATTACAAAACTAACATTCAAAGCATTTCAGTCTTTATTACTGGCAATCACGTACAAATCATATTGTTAAATTATATTAATTGTATATGTCAGAATCCACAGGTATCTCCTAATATGCATTCGTCAAATACTTTGACAGCATATTTATTTACTCGTCTATAACATCTTATAATCAGTATTATTCAGAAGTGGCAATTATTAGAGTTTCTCTTATCAGGGAGAATTTGCTAATTCACTCATCTTTTATGCTTAGTGATTAATCAGATAAACTTGTTTTGGGCTCAGCTCCAAGTTGAAGGCTAGAAGGTTTTATAAAAGATCACCAGAAGTGGAGAGCAAACTTCAAATAAAAGAATGATGGAGAGATTGTGAAAATGCCATGTTTGGAGTATTGAAAAGCCTCATCCAAAGTTTATATGCAAGAGGCCCTCGATTTACAGTGCGTTATGTCTTACTCACCTCAATTTCAGCATGCAAAATATATCATAATTTGGATATAACTTAAACACAACTAACTCGTCTGAGGATAATAGCTCATCATCATAGCAGGCTTTAATGTTTCTTCCCACTTATATTCAGTTGTCTGATATGAGCTATGAATATTCTCACCACCATGGACCACAGACAGCACCTTATTTTAATATACAGCCCTTGAAAAGGTAAATATTGAGCATCAAATTTCTAAAAAGAAGATCTTATCATTCTCACATCTTTTAAAATTTGATTTTTTTTTTGTTAAACCACCATAAGTTCTGCATCTTCTACAATTATATATGAGGCAATTTGACTGAATCCAAATTTCAAGAACATTTTTATTAGACTTTTTCCCTATATTTCTGTTCCTATTCTAATATTTACTAAGTGTTTAGTATGTTACAGCTTTTTGGCCAAAGACTGACAGTATTTTTTCTATCTTTACAAACTACTGAGAAGAAACATTCTTGGTAAAGCTCTATGTTACCCAAAAAAGAAACAAGATTTTGAAAAATAAAAAAAAAAATGTCTGTTTATGATCTCACAGTCTTAAAATGCCAAAGCAGTCTTCATTAAACATCACTTTTCTATAACTGCTGATCAATGATCAGTTCCTTGCATTCAATTTCTTCACATTATCAACAAAGCTGCTTTAGTTTGCTATATTCTCTCATCTGAATGTGATCCTTTAACCAACCACTGCCACTAGTTCAATGAAAATATATTTTCTGTAAGAAAAGAAAACCAAAAATCACAAAATCAAAAGCAAAATGAAAAGAAAATTCTAATTGCTAATACTCAACTAACTAACTCAGATTCTTGAATGTTTTCTCTGACTCATCCTGGTAACCAAACTAATAAACTCACTTTATGTTTTTTTATAATTTTCGGAGGAATGAATGATACCATACTAATGCGACTGTGCATCACTGCTTTCTACCACAACTATTCGACCTTCATATCAGCATGCTCATTTTGTAGCGTTGATTTTTCTGAAAAGGCTGGGGATGTGGTGTGATCGTGAGGCATTCTTTTAAGACTTACCTAGGTCCTAAAATTGGTATATTACAACCAATTACTTCTGAGGTCATTCATACTTCCTCTCCTTAAACATAATTTGGTAAAAAAAAATATAGTCCCCCATCTAAAAATTCAACTCTCTAGCTAATTAACTACTGTTTTTAATAGTATAGAGAATGCTAGACAGTACTAAGAAAAGAGAGAGGCAGGGAAAGTCGGATGGAGAGGGGAAAAACAAAATCAAGAAAAAGAGAGAGTGAGAGAGAGATTGGTAGCATCAGTGGAATAGTTATACTTTTATTCAGTGAAAATGCTACACATAAACACTTGAGGTTGTTTCAATACAAAACAAGAATTTCTCAGGTCAAGTAGGGCTCTCAGAGAATTAATAATAACATTTCCAAATATATTATATATTCTTTTTTATATGCTTAGTTGTAAACTCACATTCTCAATTTTTCAATAATATACTGTATATATTATTAAATATAAGATGATAGATGTTGTTTGTAGGTATCTGTGAACTCATGAATCTCAACATCATTCCAGTAATTGAAAGGGTTAATTAATTAATCATTTTATCTTTCAGGTTGAATAGTTCCTGTAATATAATACTTTTTTTCTTTATAGGAGCCCTGAATATAGTAGGAAATAAGACTCTAATGAACAAAAATAAGTACAATAAGTACAAACACACATATATACATGAAAAAGTACCAAGGGTTGTAGTATGACCTATGGGCCACGTTCCCGCCTACCTCCCAGCTGCCTGGCTAGCTTATGCCCCAAAATAACAACACACAAACTGTATTCATTTAAACACTGCCTGGCCCATTAGTTCCAGCAGTTACTCACATCTTGATTAACCCATAGCTAATATTCTGTAGCACCACGAAGTGGTGCCTTACTGGGAAGATTCTAGCATATGTCCATCTTGGGCCGGAGCTTCATTGTGTCTCTCTCCCTGAGGAGAGGCACGGCAGTCTGCCCCAGAGAGGGGAGGCATGGCAATTTATTAACTTCCCTACCCAACATTCTGTTCTGTCTACTCTGCCCACCTAAGGGTTGGCCAATCAAATGGGCCAGGCAGTTTCTTCATTAACCAATGAAATCAACTCAAACAGAAGACACTCCCACATCAAAGGGTTAGACTGTTCTGTTGATTTTTAGAATGGATAACTATTTAAGCCAGAATATGTGAAAATAAGGAAATTGGAAATTTGATGATTTATAGGAATTCTATTAATAAGCATTGTAGTGAGGGGGCAAGTAGGCCTGCTTTTCATCCCACCCAGCTTCTGCATGGCTAGCTTTACACATGAAATAACAACACACAAATTGTATTCATTTAAACACTGCATGGCCCATTAGCTCTAGCCTCTTACTGGCTAACTCTCACATCTTGATTAACCCATTTCTATTAATCTGTGTAGCACCACTAGGTGGTGGTTTACTGGGAGGATTCTACTCCATCTTGGGCTGGAGCTTCATGGCAACTGCCTCACTGCCTATCGTGTTCTGTTTACTCTACCTACCTAATTTTCTGTCCTATCAAAAAGGTAAGGCAGTTTCTTTATTAACCAATGAAAGTAACACATAGACAGATGACCCACCTACATCAAAGCATGAATATATTTTATGACTAGTAAGCTATGGACACTGATAGAAGTGTAAAAGTATGTGCAGTTGCCAGGAAAACAATTAATGGTGTCTGGGTACAAAAATAATAGAGATACAATGGTAGAGCAGTATATTTGAGATTAGAGGGAAACACTATAAAATCTCCAGATTAATTCAACTATCACTTAGATGAATGAAGCAAATGTCTTTTCATTTTTAGAAAATTCTTAGTAGTAAAATACACAGAGATAATTATTTCACAAAGAAATTAGGAAGCTGTTTTATTAATCCAAGTGTGAGACCAATGAAATCTAAGTTAAAGATTTATCAGTATTTTGGAGATAATTACAGAGGCTCACAGAATATTAAGAAGTAATTGTAGGGATTTACTTTATTATTGAGAAATTCGTATTTGAATATTAAGTTCTTTGATCGAATTCATGCCATATTTTTTCTTTTCCAGTTCCTTCTCTACTCCACACCCCTCTTCTCTACCAAATTAATTGTTCCCTCTCTTGCTTTCTGTCAGTCAGTCTTTTAACTAAGTCTACATAGAACTGCCTATAGGTACATGGATATAGAATTATCTGCTGTAGCCGGGAGGTGGTGGCACATGCCTTTAATCCCAGCACTCGGGAGGCAGAGACAGGCGGATCTCTGAGTTCGAGGCCAGCCTGGTCTACAAGAGCTAGTTCCAGGACAGGCTCTAGAAACTACAGAGAAACCCTGTCTCAAAAAACCAAAAAAAAAAAAAAAAAAAAAAGAATTATCTGCTGTAGCATGGGTAGCCTTTCAGGGTTATATCCCTGAAGCAAACATACTCTGCCTCTTCTGTCAACTGTCAGTTGCTTTTGGCTATTTGTCTAGTTTTGTGATATTATGAGCCTATTGCTGGTTCATGCTTAATTTTTGATTGACTTGAACTAGTATAGCTCATTGTCACAGAGTCACAGTTACTGTTTATAATCATCCTGCCATGTCCAAAATAATGATTAATTGCAACTGCCCATTACTTTTGGCTCTAATATTCTTGCTTTCCTCACTTCTGCCATGATACTGGAGGGATTGGTATGATGTATATGTTCCATTTAAAGAGGAGTACTCTACTGTCTCTTATTCTTTGCATGAAGACACGTTGTGGGTATTTAAAACATTTGTTTTCTACTGAAAAAATGACATTTCTCTTAAAGCCTTGAGAGACAATATAATCTATGAATATGATGATTATAATTCAGTGGTCAGTTTGATAATATGTTACAATTTAGGAGAATAAGTTCTTCCTTAAAGCCTAAGACTTAGTCAGTCATGAGATTTTTGTCTCATCTTACAGTGGCAGGAGTTGTGTCTTGTAGAGAGGACTTAAACTTATTCAGAATGTAGTTGGTTACTCCTTGTATTAGTTACATTTTGTTGCTATGAAAAACCAACATGCCCAAAGACAATTTATGGATGAAAAGTTTATTTTTACTTACTGGCCCAGAAGCAGAGTCCAAAAAGGTGGAGGAAACATAGAAATAGGCAGCAAGGGGAAGAACTGATAAAGCATAGTTCCATACACATTCAGGAAGCAAAAAGAGGGAAGATTAAAAGAGATATGGCTATAAATGTGCAAAGCTCATGCCAAGTGACACACTTCCTCCCGCAAAGTTATGGCTCCTAAAGGACATCTCCAACTGAAAAAAAAAATTGCTGAAATGTCTGAGCATATGTGGAACATTATTCTTAAATTATCACCATCTAATCCTTAGCTCTCACATGCTGGTGACCAAACCATTATGCAAAAACACATTTAGTACAACTTCTAAATCCTCCATACCCATGAACATTCTCAGCACTTTTCTAAAATCCAAAGTCTTTTATGAGTTTAAAGATAATTTCTTAACTGTTAACTCTTGTGGGTGTGAACACAAATCACAATCATTCTTATAAAATGGCACAGAATAAACTATTCTGTTACCAAAAAAAGCAAGACCAAAAGACAGCAGGACAAACATCAATTCTTGTAACATCATGTCCAGGATCTTTATTTAATTTCAGACTCTAGATGACTATGTTCCTTAAGCTATGCTGTCTGCAACATGCATCTTTGGGACTACCTGTATGCAGCTTACTTTAGGAGGATGTTTCATGACTCTGGGATTTCTAACAACCATGGCTCTACACCAAAATCCAGGCTTCACTTTCACAACTTCACATTTTGGGTTCTAATGGCTTTCCAAGGACTCCCCTGTGACCCTTATATGGCAGCATTGGTTCCCGGAACCTGCAGAGGAAAATAAAATGTCACATCGGCTTTTCTTATTTCATGTTTCCCAAGCCAATACCATGTGCACAACACTAGCAAATTCTACAGCCATCTTGAGAGGAACAATCACACCTACAAATCACATTTTCAGCTGGTTTGTATGCTCTTCTTTTCAAGAAGCAGAAAACTCAGATGATTTTCTTTCAGAATTTGAATGTCCATCTGTTTGGTGTCTTGACCTGAGGATTCCATCCCCATTTATTTCACTTTGGGGCAGGAAGTCTCTTTTTGAGGACAATCTTAGCAGCAGAGTTAAGTGCAGTAATACTCTCTTTGCAGTGTCATCCTATGACTCTTTCCATTTAATCTTACTTGTTCCAATACTTCTTATTCTTTGTACTCTATTCCATACTTCTTCCCTGGAGGTTCCACTGCCCCATGGACATTACTGGGGCTCTGTGGATACTTCTATTTAAACACATATTTCCCAAGGTTCAACACTAGCATTTACATAGGACTGAAAACATGTGGTATTTGCCTTTCTGGATCTGGGTATCTCACTCAGATTATTTTGAGCTGTTTTTCATTAGCCTTTAAGTTTTATAATTTTTTCTTTACTGTTGAAAATATATATATATATATATATGTATATATATATACGTATACACACACACACACACACACACACACACACACACACACACACACACACACATATATATATATATATATATATATATATATATATATATGGCATTCTGACTGGAGTTACATGAAAGTTCAAAGTAGTTTTAATTTGTATTTTGTTGTTAGCTAAGAATAGTGAACATTTTTGAAGATATTTCTCAGTTATTTATATTTCTTCTTTTGAGAATTTTCTCTTTTACTTCAGGCCCTAATTATTGAGTTATTTATTTTCTAAGTGTTAAGTTTTTTTTTTCTTACTGACTTATTTTTTCCTAGGTATTTAGGTTTCTTTTTTTTTTCTTTTTCTTCTGTTTCTTGTTTACTTCATTTAATTTCTAGATACTAAACTTCTGTCATTTACTGATATATAGAATACTTTTCAAAAGAAAGATTTTATTTTTATATGCATAAGTGCTTTGTTTGCATGTTTGTATCTGTGCCATATGATTTCCCTGTGTTTACAGATATCAGAAGAGGACATCAGGTCCCCTGAAACTTGAGTTATGTGTTGTCCATAGTGGAATATGACCTCCATTTCAACAAATTAAGATAATTGTTCACAGACATGGCCATAGGCCCATCTGATCCAGGCTCCCTCAACTAAGCTCTTCAATTAAGGCTCCCTTATAAGACTCTAGACTATTTCAAGTTGACAGCTGATGTTAACCAAGACATTCTACTCCTAGTTAATTGGGCACATAATTCAATCACGTTAGACAATTACTTTTCATTTATTCTCCTTCAAATCTCTTGCTGTTATTATAATTTAAGTATAGAACAACTTAAAAGATTCTCAGTCTTTCAAAAGATTTAAGGAGAAAATTCAACATCTCTTTAAAAGGTTATAGCTTCTTTACTGAGATATTCTGAATACTTAAAAATCAGCTATATACTTTATTATTCTAGAAAAATGGAACCAAATTCCACCTGCATCCAGATCAAAACACTGCCAAATCAAGCCCTGTAAATAACTCAGTGTTTAACATACAGAAGTCAATGGGACTCTCTAGTATGGCTTCAGTATCTTCATCACTCTGTGTCTGCCATTCTCAGAATATAGCCTGGATGCTCATCTAAAGCCAGTTTTACTTCACACACACACACCATTGTCTTTGATAGTCATCCCACAGTTCTATGTAATAATAGTCCTTATTGCATTGGAGAACAATATAATTTCTTCACTGTAATTGTACCTTCATTTTCACCAATAGCAATTCAGGCACAAACTACAAAAACTGCAACTTGTCAAAAGGTCATGTATTATATGCTTTCCAAAAGCGATTTTATTCTTTCAATAGCAGTACAATATGGTACACAGTTCTATATTCTTTTCCATGTCCAGCTAACAACTTGATGTGGAGAATTAGCATCTCCTTGGACCAGGGCTTCTGTGTGCTGATCCTGAGGAACTACACCTACCAACACAGATATACATTAACACATTGAATCACAGAAATGTTTACCTCAATAATAATATTCTCTCATTAATCACATACCTAGCATCCACTGTTCAGTAAAGCACATTTAGTTTTATTTAAGTGGTATTGATTTTTCATTAATTACAGATGATTCTACAGTTGAAGATGAGTGACAATAACATAAAGTTTTTAAAATATAATAAATTTGTTAATTATTAGATGATTACTACATTGCATATTGATTGTAGGAAATGTAATCTCTATTCTAATTTCTCTGAAATTCACCTCCCATTTCCAACTTTTCCCAAGCTTTTAAAGCATTTACATTTCACTGAAACTTCATTTTCAACCTTTGTTTTCTCGACTTAACATAGTGAAGGGAACCCTGATGGCTCTTTGTCTTGGAGAGGGGTGGAGAGGGGGTATGGGTGGAAGGGAGGGGAGGGAAGGGGGAGGAGGAGGGAAGGAGATGGAAATCTTTAATAAAAAAAATGAGAAAAAAATAAAAAAATAAAAAAAAATTGCAAGCCTCAGGAAATTCGGGATCAACCTACCCCAGGACCCAGCAATTCCACTATTGGGAATCTACCCAAGGGATGCCCTACGATATTACACAAGCATTTGTTCAACTATGTTCATAGCAGCATTATTTGTAATAGCAAGAAACAACCTAGATGCCCTTCAGTGGAAGAATGGATGAAGAAAGTGTGGAATATATACATATTAGAGTACTACTCAGCGGTAAAAAACAATGACATCTTGAATTTTGCATGCAAATAGATGGAAATAGAAAACACCATCCTGAGTGAGGTAACCCAAGCCCAAAAAGGTGAACATGGGATGTACTCACTCATAATTGGTTTCTAGCCATAAATAAAGGACATCAAGGCTATAATTCGTGATCCTAGAGAAGCTTAATAAGGTGACCCCGAAGAAAAACATATAGTTATCCTCCTGGATATTGGAAGTAGACAAGATTGCCGGGCAGAAATTGGGAACTTGGGGGTGGGGTGGGATGGGGGTAAGGGTAGATGGGGAGAGAAAAGTGTGAAGGGGAGGATGGGGAGAGCTTGGGGGAATGGGATGGTTGCAATATAGGAAGGTTGGATATGGGAGCAGGGAAGTATATATCTTATTTAAGGGAGCCATTTTAGGGTTGGCAGAGACTTGAATCTAGAGGGGTTCCCAGGTATCCAGGGAAATGCCCCCAGCTAGGTCCTTGGGCAGCTGAGGAGAGGGAGCCAGAAATGGCCAGATACTATAGCCATACTGATGAATATCTTGCATATCACCATAGAACCTTCATCTGGCGACGGATGGAGATAAAGACAGAGCCCCATATTGGACAACTGGACTCAGCTCCCAAGGTCAAAATAAGGTGCAAAAGGAGGGAGATCATGACTAAAGAAGTCAGGACCACGAGGGGTTCACCCACCCACTGAGATGGTGGGGCTGATCTAATGGGAGTTTACCAAGGCCAGCTTGTCTGGGCCAGAAAAAGCATGGGATAAAACCGGACTCCCTGAACATGGCAGACAATGAGGGCGGCGGAGAAGCCAAGGACAATGGCACAGGATTTTGATCCTACTACATATACTGGCTTTGGGGCGGGGGGCTAGCCTGTTTCGATGCTCCCCTTCCTAGACCTGGATGGAGGGGGGAGTACCTTGGACTTCCCACAGGGCAAGGAACCCTTACTGCTGTTTGGACAGGAGAGGGAGGGAGAGTGGAGGGTGGAGGGGGAAGTAAATGGGAGGAAGGGAGGAGGCAGAAATTTTTAATAAAAAAAAAAAGAAAAAGAAATTTCAAGTCTTAGGAATTTCATGCATGAGTATACTTTAGTTATACCATTTCGTGTTCTCCACATTCTGTTTACTCATTTGGAAATTCATTCATCCAACAGCTTTTGATGAACCAGCCCTTAGGACGTGATCTGGGGTGCTATGTGTGAACAGAGAAGCAGAGAGAAGAAGCATGCTTGCTCTCTTGGAGGGTCAGAGCAGAAGAAAACTAGTGCGGTTCACATCTTCCTGGTGCAGAGCGGCGCGACACAGTGGAATCCACCTTGTTGGGGTATTCTGCGAGTCTGTTTTCTCTTTCAATCTCATTTCCTTTGTATCTCCATAATAAAGGCAATATGTAACTCTCACAATACATCTTGCTTTATCTAGTACCCAAAATGTGTTTACAGAAAGATAGAGATGCCACCTTAAAAAATGGAAGACCATGGGTATCCAGATGTCTAAAAAAAAAAGCTATCATTAAAAAAAAAATAATTCATTGTACAAATATTCTCTGTAGGGTAAAATCTCACTACCTAAACATCTATATCTCTTTCCTTCTCAAAAAAGTTGTAGTACTGACTCAACTAAAAATCACAGCTGGCTTTGGCTTTGGAGTATGTTTTTTTGTCCTTCTCTAAATCCAAACATGCAGTTAATGAAAATCCACAATTATTTTAATACTCTGTTATTTGCTAATTATGCATAGACTGGACATATGGCATGTGTTTCTTGCTTGATGTTGTTCATGTTGGTAGTAGCTCGATTTTTTGTATGTTTTTACCTTTTCTTTCTCTTGGACAACACTTGATATTCGTTCTTATTTTATATAGTTTTATATTCAATTTAAAATCCTTTTCTTTCTCCTAGACAATACTCGATGTTTGTTCTTATTGTATATAGTTTTGTATTTAGGTTAGAATCCTCTTGTTTAGACAAAAGGGGAAGTCATAAACCAATAGAAACTATTTTATTTGAAAATGAGCAGTGGGTTGCTAGTAGACACACTGTCACCTGCACTAATGCAACCAGGAAACGAAAAAAAAAATATTCTGAAGAGATTGAGGGAAAATAAATTGTCTTTGGAGACTTTAATATATGTAAAATGTTGTAATATCATAAATACTTGTTATCAAAATATAAAAGTTTATGTTTATGGTCAATTTTGAAATTAAATAATTCAGACAAAAATAATTACAATTGTGAAATTTGATATAAAAACTGGAGCAGTTTATACATGATAAATGTAAAAGTAGGGTAACTCAAGAAATAACATCAAATCATTGTAGTAATAAAAATATTTCATGAGAATGTGAGGAATTTGTAACCACATCTAGAGAACAATGGAAAAGAAGCTTCAGAATTGTGACAGAATAAAATTATTAAGATTTACATAGGGAAAAGAGTAAGACCCTTAAAACATTTTTAAATTTAATTTCTTCATTGATTCTTTGGAGTTTCACATCATGCATCCTAATTCTGCTTACCTTCTGAGCTCTCCTTATCCTCCCTTTACTCTTGTAGCACCCCCTACAAAACAAAACAAAATAAAATAAAGCAAACAACAACCAACCAAACAAAAACAAAAGAACCCCCCCCCCAAAAAAAAAACACCTCTTCACTTCGCCTTTCCTGTCTCTCCAATACCTTTTCATTTGTCCTAGTAGCATTAGGTACTTCCATGTGTCATATAATATATTTTCTGTCCTATAAACTTTACTAGCAAATGTTCTTTGCGAGGAGTCACTCCTATGACTCAAGGTCTCTGGTTTCTGGTACATCTTTATCATTGGATCCTCACTGGAACTTCTCTGGGATCTTCAGTGACTGAGTCTTGAATATCCTGCGGATATTTTTCCACAGGACCAGTCTCTTCAGGAACTCCAGAAGGCCCTAGATGGGATACATGTTATGGTGGATCAGCACAAGGCACAGCTGTAGGCTTGGGTGATAGCTGAGCTGATCAATCTGAACCACCAGGGCCACCCCATCTCAGACAAGGGGGCAGAGTCAGCTCTTCTACACTCATACACTCAGACTCCCATTGGTTCACCCTCACGTGTGGTGAGGGGCGGGACAATCTCTCCAGCGTGCAGAGGCCAGCTCTCCTGTGATGATCAGAGGCAGTTCTCTTATTGAAAATCCAGTGAGAGGCAGGGCCAGCTTAACCTGGGCTAGCGAAGGATGGGGCAGCTCAGCAGGGTCTTCTGATTTCATTTCCTATGGTTACTAAAGGCTTTTGAGGTCACATGGGCCACAGACAACAACACAGACCTCAGCTGCAGCTGTACCATGTACCCTCTCATGGCTCTTGGCAACATTTGGGGTCTGGATGACATCCTGGCTGTGACTGAAAGCACAGATATAGTTATGGTGGCAACATGGTACCCGAACACCACCAAGGACTCAGGTTGTGACCCCAACCCCGTGTGTCTATTTGACCCTTGGTGGCAATAATAGACTCAGACTTCAGCACAATCCCAGCCACAGTAGACTCATGGACCCAGACATGGTCCTTGGCAGCAGGCTGATCTGAATATCACCAATACTCCAGATGGCAGCACAGGTCAATTACTTATTTCAAACTAACAATATCAGATTAGATTAAGATAAGATTGTTTAATTTTCTGAAAAGAAAATAATAGCATAAATAAAACAGAGACGAAATCTGTAAAAGCTAAAGGCAGAAAAGAAGAAGGAAGATATGGCTCGTGGTATTTTAGTACAAACATATGCACTAAAATAAATTTTAAACGTACCTCACATGTTGGATATCACAATAGATTTTATTCTAATAACTTCCCATTTGTATCAGCCCAGTTTCAAACAGACAGCACATTGTATGGTGTTTTAAGAGAAATTAAAGAAAAATTGTCTATAAGGTGAGTCACAAAATTCTACCCTGCCTTACACTGTACAGAGAAAATGAAACAGCATAGTGTAGTCTACTGATGTGAGAAGCATAACCTGCAGAAATAAGCATCGGCCTCTGGACCATGTTAATGCTAGCAGTGAGGAATGTGATCAGGCTTCTTCAAGTTCACTTCATTGTGACTGAGATAAAGAAAGGAATAGGAGCATCAGCTGACATGCTACTACCTAGTTTGAAAGTGGAGAAGGATGTGGAAATCAAGAGGTGTTACATCATTGTGTTAAAAGTAACAAGTTTGATTAGTTTTCTAGAATAGTTAATTTCATCTTGTCAGAAAATGATGTATGAATATTTAAATGAGGTTGTCACTGCATATTGCAACATAATAGTAAAATAATTTTACAGAGCCCATTAAGTACATCTGCAATTAAAATCTATGGTTTGGAAACTGCAGTATAACTGATAACATCATGTCTTCTGCAGTACTAATAAGAATTAACAAATTAAGATATCTGAATAAAGTTTCAATAAATCTCAAAGTAATTGCTAATACAAAAGGTCTGTTTTACTAGATGTCCAATATTAAGTATCTTTAAAAAACATTAGAGGAGTTGGAGAGATGGCTCAGAGGTTAAGATAATGTGTAATTCTTAATTCCCACTACCCACATGGTAACTTCATTTCCAGGGGATCCAATGACCTCTTGAGGCCTCTAAATCATTGCCTACCTGTAGTTCACAGACATATATACAGGAAAAAACTCATAAAAGTAATAAAATAAAATACATTTAAATTTATATGTATTCATTTTATTTTATGTGTGAATACTTTAATTTTAGCAAAACATCTGACTGATTTTAAAACATGCCTGCATTCTCAATTCCACTACTTTGTCCTCTCCAAGTTAATCAGGTCACTTCCTTCTTTCTGGTTGAATGTATATATCTTTACCCAGCATCCAAACTGAGATGCTCATCTACCAATGAGACTGATTCACCAGGAAGGCACTAGTATTGGATTTTAGAGCCTTGTGTTTATAAAATTCTTTGTTAGATTACCGATCATTTCTCTTGGCGGTTAAAATTTTATTTCAATTAAATCAAAGTAAGACCATCAGGAATATGCCTCGTGGATATCTTATCCTAGTGTATTAAAACATAAAATACAATTGGTCACAGGTATTATCACCCTTCTGTTTGACTGCGTGGCAAATGTCTGTGTTCTGGACCTTACACTCTCATGTACCTTCACTAGTTTTTATATGACCTGAAGGATAACAAACTTACTCCCTCGTTATTTCTTTTATCTATTGCTTTCATCTCTGCCCTTTCTTGTTCTCTGTAGTTAACCAATATTTAATTGCTTTTACCTTAAAAACAAAAGGAATGCTAATTCTAATGACTTTTCAGTTGTCATCCAACATCTTATGAGACTTATTGATCCTGATTTTAGATTCTAACAGTGTAACTGACATGAAAAATTATCTTCTGATATATATGATTAATTTTTCTATCAAAAATAGCTCTTTAACAATGAAAGTGGTACTTTTCTTTATATTTTTATTTCATTTACACTTAATGATCTTATTCTCTTCTAGCCAAAACAAGAAGTTCTTCCTATGTCAAAATAAGGAATGACACCCCAGCCATAATTATCCTTTCCATCATGATATACATTACCATACATCAAAGCTTGGCTATTGTTAATGCTGCTGCATATTTTTATTTAACATAAGTGCTATGTTTTCATAACCTGTTCAGGCTACATTTTTTTAGGTGCTGTTCAATCCCAGATTGAACAAATGATGCTTTATACTTCTTATCCAGTCAAGTTTTTATATTAGTAGCATTCAGATGTTCATATTATATAACACTTCAAAATAACATTTAATTGGAATCATTAATTATTTTTATTGTGCTATATTAATGGTGTTTTGTTTTTAATTATTTCTTTTACATTTTGAGATTATAACTATGTAATTTACTGTTTTCATCTCCTTCTCCAAACCTCCCATATACTACTCCTTGTTTTCTCTCAAATTTGTGGCTTATTTTTATTATTATTATGATTTTATTATTGTTTTGAAAATATAATTTTCTCTCAAACAATAAATTCCAACCACAGTTTTCTTTCTCTCCATCCCTCCCAGCTCCACACTAGCTGTTCTCTCCCTCAGATCCACTCCCTCTCCATTTCCTCTTCAAAAAAGAGCAGGCCTCCCAAATGCCAAATAAGACAAATAAGAAGCAATAAATCAAGCCAAAAGCTCTCATTTGAAAGCTGGACAAGTTAGCCCAGTATGAGGAAAAGAGTAATAAGCAGGCAAAACGGTACAAAACACACCTGCTCCCACTGTTAGGAGTAACACAGAAAACACAAGGAAACAGTCATAGCATATGCAGAGGACCTGGTGTAGACTCATGCAGGCCCTGTGCTTAATACTCCAGTCTCTTTGAGTTCATGTGAGCCCTGCTTAGTTGAAATTGTTGACCATGTTCTCCTGATGTATTCCACCCTCTCTGAACTATTATCCCCCCCCCCATCTCCCAGAGTTTCCCCAATCTTCAAGGTACCCAATGGAAACCCCCCAATTTAAACTCTTTGTCTGCATAATGTCTGGATGTGGTTCTCTGTGCCTGTTCCCATCTTTTGCTGTAAGAGCCTCTCTGATGACAAGTGGAGAAATGACTGATATACGAGTATATTAGAATATCATTAGAAATTCTTTTTTCTTCCTTCCTTCTTTCCTTCGTTCCTTCCTGCATTCCTTCCTTCCTTCCTTCCTTCCTTCCTTCCTTCCTCCCTCCCTCCCTCCCTCCCTCCCTCCCTCCTTTCCTTCCTTCCTGAGTTGTCATCCTCCTCCTCCTTCTTAACCTCCTCCTCCTTCTCCACCTCTCCTCCTCCTCCTCTTCTTCTTTCTCTCCCTCTTCTTCCTCTTCTTCCTCTCTCTCTCTCTCTCTCTCTCTCTCTCTCTCTCTCTCTCTCTCTCTCCACCTCTCTCCATTTTTTCCTAGGGTTGGTTCTACCCTAGGTCTTTGAGTTATACATTCTTCAGTTCCTGGCCATCCATCCATGCAATGTAGGAAATGGGCTCCTTCTCATGATGTAGGCTTCAAGTTAACTCAAACAGTTGTGCTCCACACTCAAAAATTCTGTGCCACCATTGTTGACGCCCATCTTTCAGGGAGGGCAGAATGTAGCTCGAGTGTTTCTTGGCTGAGTTGGTGTTCTTTTTCCATACTCTGGAGACAAGCTTCTCATTCCAAAGAGAATGAAATATTATAGGGGTGAATGCTCCATGTAAGAATCAGTTATACCTAACTATGTTGAGCTGTGTGTATGTTGTCTTTTGAAATGGGGTCCTGTTGTCAATTCTCAGAGAGCACCCTTCATACATGTGTATACACAGACACACACACACACACACACAGATACAGACACACATATATATGTGTGTGTGTCTCTCTCTCTCTGTGTGTGTGTGTGTGTTTCTAAATGTTTAAATCCAACTACTTCAGTCTTCATGTTGCTACTTGCATGTATGTTTTCAATGCTGACAATTTGGTTTTGGGTAAGCAATTTAAATGCTCTGCCATGGGGAGGATTATTTCACCCACTCTCACCATTTATTTGTTACATGTAGTTTTTATGTATGCCTGAGGCCTTGTGGAATTTACATTACATTTAACAAGTCTATTGGTGTCTTTCTTCTTCAGCTCATGTTTAGGCAGTCATGTTGGTGAGACTTTGTGAGTGTAACTTCTGACATTGCTAGAAGACACAATCTCACAGCAAACATCAAGATCTCACAAGATGTACCCTCTCTTCCACGAGGTCACAGGGCATTATGCTCAAGAAGTGTTTTGTAGTTGTATCCATTAGGACTATATTCTACAGCACTGAATTGTGAAAGACTGTGGTTTTCCCTAAAGTACTGTGTCCTTTCAAAGAGAATTTTTCTTTTTTCTTTCTTTTTTTTTTTTTTTTTTTTTTTTTTTTTTTTTTTTTTTTTTTTTTTTTTTTTTTGGTTTTTCGAGACAGGATTTCCCTGTAGTTTCTAGAGCCTGTCCTGGAACTAGCTCTTGTAGACCAGACTGGCCTCGAACTCAGAGATCTGCCTGCCTCTGCCTCTGCCTCCCTAGTGCTGGGATTAAAGGCATGCGCCACCACCGCCCGGCCTGAGAATTTTTCTTGATGAGTAGTGATAACTATACTTATCTGTAGACCTCGGTACAAATATATAGAATGTAGTTAAGGAGTATGCTGGCTTAGTAAACTGGTGGTTTTAAGATCTCCTCCAGATTCCATGTTTTCACAACCAAGTAGTTGTCTAGATTTCCAATACTGTAAATGTTTCCATCTTGTTGGAAAGGTTTTAAGTAAAATTAGATAAGTATTGATTACCATCAAGGTATGCACAATGTTACTGCTACCTTTGGGTTTAACAGGTCTAATAATAAAACCTAAGATAGAGTTACATATATAATTGATAATTGGTAAATCCTTGTATGTTTTGGTTTATATACATGTTTATATTATCTCCTCAATGTTATTGTTTTCAATCTTCCTTATTATTTCTTTTTCATTTTAAATACACAACAATTATTTTATCCATATTCTTAGGTAATCTAGAATATATATTTTAAGCAATATGGGATTGACTCTGACTCATGACTCAATGAGTTATCATCATTCTTCTACAATCCAGATCTGTTTCTTTCTAATGTTGATATTATAGTCTAAGGAAAATACATTTTTCTGCCTTCCATGGGTCTTCCATGACACTGAGGATTATATGAATTCATTAACCCTAACATTCTGAAAATTCAATGAATAGATTATTCGATTGCTCACTTTCTGAAAAAAATTAAATATATTTAAAAATCTTTATGATCTATAATTTGTCTTCATGAAATCAAATGTCTTTAAATGGTGATGAGGTACCTCACACCTGCTAGACACTGAGCATGATTTGTGAGTTACTGTATTTTGTACTGCATTTTCATCAACACCACAACCCTTCTGTGACTTACTCTGTGAGCATCTCCATTCTAGAGCTGAAAAAACACAAACCAAGATAAATTTTTACCAAGTTTCAGTAAGTTATTAAATCTCAGATTAACATTTCAAACCCAAAACACTTAATACCACATCAAGTTTTCCTAACTCGGTGATTTACTTCTTCTATGAGAGAAGAAGAATATTTAAAGAGACCAAATTTCTGAAATTATTGACTTTAGTTTCAACTTCAACTTAAAAATTTTATTTTCAGTATTAATTTAAAAATAAGATGATTGTATGCTTGTATATTAACATTATTTCAACCCATCATTTTCTCTTTGCAACTCTCCTTATTCTTTGGTATTGACTCTTCAATTTGTGACTCTCTTACAATTATTATTATGTGTATAAATTATATATATATAATACATATATATAATTTATATATATATAAATAGATCATACCCACCTATCAGGATACCCACTGGAGAGTACTAATTCTCTTTCTCTCAGCAGTCCTTGATTGCTTGTCACACTTCATCTAAGGGCAAACCTTGTGAGATTTTTCACTATTTTGTTGGCATATTGACCATAACTTTGTGGTAATTATGCATGTCTTGCTTGTGTAATTGTATATTGAGACTTCCTAACATCAGTTGTATTATATCAAATTTAATACTCAGTAAACACAATAAATGCTTAGTATTACAATGAAATTGATCTAAATTGAAACATATTATTAGTAGAGATTTGGTGTCACTATATGATGAAATTACCAAACATGCACAGGCATATAGGGCTAAATACACATAGAACAAAGTTTGGGCCAATTGAAGCATTGCTACAATTTGAATTATATTTGTCTCTGCTCTCTATTTTTAAGGTCTACTTAAGAAAGATTATTAAACTTTTCAATTTTTTTATCCTTTTAAATGAACACTAGTGCTTACAGACTCCTTCCCAGGATGATATCTCAAAAGGCAATCACCATGGCAATCTACCACATCTTCAAAAACCTTTCTCCTGTTAAAATTCATGCATCTTTTTAGTCTGAAAATATTTTTCAAGGTTATTCTCTACCACCTTAAAGAAGAAGAGGTGAATCTCAGAACAATCGACTGCTTCTTTCCAAAATGCCCTTTATATCAATTTCTTAAGATGAGAAGAAGGTAGCTTCGAAGGGAATATGTTATGCATTTTCAATGACCTTTTTAAATGAATAGCTTCAGATATAGAGATTTTTATAAAAGGGTGAACCTTAAAAGAAATCAGATATAACAGTGCTGAAACATCTTCAATTTTTTAAGAAAGAAGACATAATAGGCAACTTAAATGATATATTGCTAAATTATTTTCATAATTCACGAGAGAAAATATTTAATACTATTATTTTTATATAATAATCAAATAATTTTCAATAGAGAAATAGAGCGTGACACAATTTCTATGCATCTTACCTGTATTGGACTCTTTGCTGTGGTTGCTCAATATTCTGTGGTCTTTGGGAAATACTATGTAATATGTTTGTCTGGTAAAAAACAAAGTCACATTTTCCACTAAATATGTTTCTTAAGACATTGGCAACATGTATATTTTATACTTAATTTTTATGTGTGAAACTATAAAATAAAAAAAATACAAAGTTATAAAACTTTTAGTTTTTCTTCTTTCAATTTTCACTGGTTATTTAATTAATAGATCTTAGATACATATTCTTACTTATTCAATTTTAAAAACAGCTTCTCAATACTTATTTAGTAAATATTTATGATAGGTTTCTGAAGTTATAAGAAGAATCATGTAGTATTGTACTACAACTGATAATTTTTAAGATATGGATAAAATGGACAATATTATTTACATGCACAAAGCAGAATAATATACATATTCTGTATATATATTAGAAAAAATATGATTTGAAAAAGTATTCATGCAAAATATTTCACATACTTGTTTCTTATATTTGACAACTACTCTTGTGAAGTATATAGAGAGACAATTGATATAACTTTTTTGAATGACCTCATTTCAGTTTCAATTTGTTTCCCAGTGCAGTATCACTGGAGGTTTGACATTGCAATGTTAATCTTCTGTCTTTTTATTTTATTTTATTGCTGTATGCTAAGAAACCTGATGAAGGTGAAAAATTTATTTCTTTTATTCTGTTTTGATTTCCCTGTTTAAAAAAACATTTAAGGGCATAGAATATCTATAATACTACAACTTTTTCTCTGAGAAAACATTTGTTACTTTTGCATAAATTCTTGAGAGAACATCATTACTACTATCATGATAATATTTATGAATTAAGACAACTGGTCATTGAGGAAAGGCTATCAACTCTTTGTTCTTCATCAAAAACTTAATAAGATACATATTCCTGAGCTGTAAAAACACAATGGCATAATGTCACATCATTGAGAACAAGATGACCCCAGACATTAAAAGCAGGCTTAGCACTTAGACACATTAGGCTAAATGAAATACAGATGAAAATATTATACGGATTCCATAATTGGTTAAAGGGACTTGCATACATCTGGAAATACAATATCCCACTTCAGTAAAAATCCAATCTTATAAAACTTCAGTTTCTAGAAGCATCATAAAGACATAGGAGCCCACCAACTCCAGCCTTGTGGGGAATGAACCAGCATAGGACCAAACTAGGTCCTCTGAATGTGGGTGACAATTGTATGGACAGGATAGACTACAGGGCCACTGGCAGTGAAACCAGGGTTTATCCCTACTGCTTGTATTGGGTTTTTTTGGAAGCCATTTTTATTGGAGGAATGCATTGCTTAGCCTAGATATAATCGGGAGGGTCTTTGTTTGTAGAAGGAGCAGCGGGCTGTGTCCCGCCACCTGGCTAGCTTTACTCCTGAAATAATTACACGGAAATTGTATTCTTTTAAATACTGCCTGGCCCATTAGTTCTAGCCTCTTATTGGCTAATTCTCACATCTTGATTAACCCATTTCTAATAATCTGTGTAGCACCATGAGGTGGTGTCTTATCGGGAAGGATCTTAACCTGCGTCCATCTTGGAGAGGAGAGCTATATTGTCTGCCTCACTGCCTTCTTCCTCCCAGCATTTTATTCTGTCTACTCTGCCTATCTAAGCTGCTGTCCTATCAAAGGCCAAGGCAGTTTCTTTATTAACCAATAAAATTAACACATAGATAGAAGACCCACCTCCATCATTTGTACTTCCTCAAGTATATGTGTTAGACTTTGTTGACTCTACAAGGGAAGCCTTACCCTCTCTGAGAAGAGGATAGCAGGTGGAGTTGCGGGAAGTTGGAGTGAAAGGAAAAGGAGAGAGGGTGGGAACTGGGATTGGTATGTAGAATGAGAAAAGATTTTTTAAAATAAAATTTAGAAAAGAAAATGCAAAACTCAGTCAGGCAACATCAAAAAAAAAAAAAAAACCTTACATTGTGGCTTATTTTCTGTTAAACATAAAATACATTAAAAAGAATATAATTCATATTATAAAATGTTCCTCTATGTCACAACTATTTTAAATTTAATATTATATTAAAATGAGGCTTACAATATTCCTTATAATTTCTAAAATAATAATTCATAGTATACACAAATACCCTTTTTATTCCTTGCATTTGCATCTCACGTGTTTCTTTATTCATATAATATTAAACTACTTTAAAATACTCAGATAAATAAACACCAAATCCATCATTAACTTACTTTTGTTTACTCTTTTTATCACATTCTATTTTTCTGGTATATTGTTACTTGAGGTTTGCTAATATGTGGTTAAATACTTTGCATCTGTTTCCTTCTACACATATGTGTTCATATATTTATATATAATTTTCTCGGTTGATACCAATCCCTTCCAGTTGTGTAATATCTGAGTCTTTGACCACATTGAAGTCCATTGACTAGCAAATAAGAGATACATCTCCACCTGTATCTAGGAAGCCATAAAATCTCTTTACATTATAAACAAAGTCAGTTCTGGGCGCTATGAAACTATGGGTTGTAACCAATATGCATCAGATGAACCAATCCCAGATTCTCCTCTCTTATCTCTTTTAACTGGAATTTTTGTTTTCACATGGGGAAGTAAAATCTATTGTGCCAGTCTCTGGCCTGTCTTTACCATGGAAATTAGGCTAGGTGAGTGAGTCATAACCTCGATTTGTCCTTCAAAATCAGGGTCGATTAACTCTGGAGCAACAAAGATTCCCTGCATAGTAGTGCTACTTCCTTCCAACAATAACCCTGCAATGCCTTTAGCCGAAGACACATAAACATCCCTATTTCAGGAGTCAAAACGTGTAGATAATTGAACAGAGATTGAGCCTGCACTGCCTGAGGTTGCTCTATAGAAGTCTTGAAAGGATTTTCTTACAAGGGGACAGACTGCCAGATTACCTCAGATTACCTCAATTTGGAGGCCTGGGATGGACACTCTGCTCCTTTCCACCGAAGGGAATTTTTCTGAGCAACCTTTCTTTGACCTGCATTCATTAGTCCAATGCTTTCCAACTCTTGTATCTCAGGCATGGTCCTGGTTCCCTTCTTGTTCTTAGGCTTACTCTCCTAACAGGATACTGTCTGATCTGCTGTCTCATCTGACTGCATCCAGCGTAACTTCCAGGAAATCCCACAGTCATTCTCTCGGAGCCTTCACTCCCTTGATGGGAGAGAACATCTTTTACCGTTTTCCTCTGAAAACCAACAGTCATAGCCAGCCCCTGAGTATATGAGAGTATAAAATCTGACCAAATTTGAAAATAATCATAAATATCACCTTTCTTTCTAAAAGGTCTGAAAACAGCCTGACATACTGCATTAGCATTCTCGTAGGGTAGCTGTTTAACAATCCAATGTCCATCTTTTATATCCCCAATTAATGCGCATCAGCTGGAGACAAAGTCCTGAAACAACTCATCAGGTCCCTGACATATTTTATATAGGTCCTCAGTCTGCTCTACAGAGGGTGGAGGTTTATTTTAGGTCTTCTAGGCACCTGCATTGATTTGGGCATACGCTGCTGTATCAAAATTAAACTGCAGGTCTGTTGCTTTATAGGCTCACTGCAGGGACCAAGCAGGAGAGCAGCTCCGGAGGTCATGGCCTACTGTTTCGCTCTGGGCTACAGTGAGAGCAGAGAAGCTGCACTCTCCATAGCTGGTTTGCTCTTTTGGGGTCTGAACACCCAGATGCCTCAGCTTGCCATTTCCTGCTGTGCTCTCTATGGTGGCTTGATGATCTCTCAGCAGAACAGGGAAAGCATGTGGGTGGCCACAGTGTTTTGAGAAGGAGAAGTTTAAATATTTACAAATTCTAAATATTTTCTGTACCCATTACTGCTTTACCTGAGCTCCTCTGGCCTTTAAAACATACCCAAGCAATTGTACAGAAAGCTGACTTCTGTTTTTCTGCCCAGTATTTACAAATTTCTTTGCAGTTTTACTTCCGAGTTACTGACCACACCTTCACTTTTACTGTTTTCCCCAGAGAGCTCACTTATGACTTAGAAGGTGTCCTTTATTTGTGATGTCCATACATCAATATGACCCCTGTACTCTGGCCCCTGTTGGGCATCATTTCTTGGGGTACCCCAATTTGTTCATCTGTACATGAAGAGAGGAGGTAAGATTAAGAATAGACAAGAGACAACAGATAGAGTCAAGAGGGCATCAAATGAATAATGTGATCTTCCTCAAAGCTCTTTTATGCCCGATACAAAAAGAGGGGAAGCAAAAGACTGCCTTACCATGATACAAAGACAAACAAAGTGATTTTCTCCACACATCCCTAAACACAAAGTAACCATACCATAGGTCAATATAGCGTTTTGCCTAGGTAAAGCATCCTTTAACCACACCTTAGGTCAAACATCCTGTCTTATAACCTCCAGGGAGCAAGAATAGGTTTGAAGTCTTCGATTTGTAGTCAAGGTGAAACAGATCCACTTCTGTGGGCCTCCATACATTCGATATTTACATATTTGTTTAACTATAGTATTTACTGGTACATAAAATGATTTGGAAAACATTGTTCTATTTCTCAGAAAGTTTATGTGTCATAAATATCACATTTTAATGGTCTAGTATATATTAGCTCTATAGGAAGATATGTCTACATATCTTGTGGAAATTTTAATATGTATTTTCATTAGTATTTAGGTTAAATTTTTCTTTATTCTGTAAATATTTTTAACTTTGAAAAAAGCATGTATTTTATTTTAATTAAAATTTATTACTGTCATCCTCACATTTCCAAGTTATCATTATACCTAAGACATGGGATAAAGAGCAATAGGAATCTTTTATTCTAAATCATAATGAGTGAGGTCACTCATATCAACTCTTGACAAGATGAATTTCAGGTCTGCAGATCTACTTTGATGTTTTTCAGTTTAATTGCTGCTTAAGGCTTTCAATTTTAATTATATTTTGAATTTTTAATGGATGATCAGTCATACTGTTTTTCTTATAACATATTAATTTGAATTTTCTTCATTATTTCTCATGTGATTTTTTCATCCTGTATTACGTATCTTGAGTATTTATTTTTGCTTTTTTTAAGCTTATTAAAATTAAAATAAAATATTATTTAATAAGATAAGAGTTTTCTATAAAGTGAAGGAATTTAGCATACATGAGAATATATTTGCTGAAACATGAAAATAAATGTTTTTACAACAGTTTAAATATGTTTTGATTAATTTTAAGATGTCTCATTTGCCTTCATTTAATCTAGATCTCCCACAATTTCTTTCTTCCACACCCTAAGTTCCATTGTATTTTCTTCTTGTTGCAACTATTCCTTCACTTTGATGATCTTTTTAGTATTTTACTGATTTTTTCTCATAATATATGTTTTTAAATAACTTGATTATTTAGAATATGATTAAGAAGCTGTTTCTCCAGTATAGAGAAATTTTTTGATGTTACTTTTAGATTTTTTTAAAGCTTTCTTACTTTAGGTATTATTGTTTCATTTATTTCCTTGATCTCTCTTTTTGCATGAGTTAAATTAGAGATATGTTATATCACCATCGTTTCTCACTGATCAGCATTATTTTTTTTCTGTGCATCATTTTGTTTTGATTTCTTTTACTTTTAGTTCTCCTACTTATGATTTCAATGTCTCATCATCTGTTAATAAAAATACTTTTTTATTTACTCAAAGCTCAAAAGGCAGTGATGCTGAGAGCAACATGGCCTATGTAGGCTAAGCTCAAGAGGTTTCAGTGGAAAATAATCTTAGTTAGAAGGGGGAAATTCTTATGATATAATTGCAAGAATATGGTTGTTTTTAATCCTTGTTTTGAAACTAATCTAAACTACTTCCATTTGCATTAGGGGTTTCAATACAGTCTACCATCGACTCTCCAGAAGACTTGCTATAAGTCACTCTTATGCAGTTCCACAGCGTAAATGAGTAAACAAGTCAAAAAGAAATACAAAATATACATTTTGTGGAGAAAAAGAGCAGCAGGGAATTTATTATTCCAAGGTTTGGGCTGAAAGAGGTAAGGAGAAGCTTGATAAAGACTAGGATTAAGGGAATGGTCCCCTCAACAAAGACCCCACTTTTCTAAGCATTCAGCCTGTTAAAAGAAAACAACCAAGTGAAGAAAGAAAATCATTTATAGCAAAGGAAAGCAATACACCAAAACTTATACCAATGTAATTCATGAGGTGACCAGGGCTCCATTCAAAGCAAGCAATGGACCTTGGCATCACCAGCCAAGTGGATGTGCCTTTAGAAGAAAGAAGGATACAGGAGCAGAGAACCTGTGGTCTTTTTCCACAAATATGGAAAACTACTGAAGCCAGGAATGTAAGAAGGAGAACATCAATGTAGACATTTATAGGTCATTGTGTGAAACTGTGAGGCTGAGGTCTGGATTGCATTGGAGACTCCAAGATTTTTGAGAACTCAGATCTGTGAAGGAGAGAGGCATAGAAGGAGAGGAAAGAATCCAAGAGAGATTGAAGTGTGTTACAACCAGTAAAGCTAAAGGAGTGTATCTGTTCAAGCTCTTAGATGGAGATACAGTACTAGAGGAATTGGTAGAGATATAGTACCCTGAAGAATTGGTGTTTGCCTTGCTATGTTTAGGTCTTTATTTGGTCCAGTATTTACTTATTGTGTCCTTATTCCTTTCTTTTGCAATGTTAATATATATTCGGTGCCACTAAATATATACAATTTGATTTTGATTTTACAGGGATTACAGCTAAGACAATGCCTTGTGTCTCAGAAGAAATGACTTTTAAGCTCTGTTTTGATTGTGAAATACCATGAAGACTTTTAAGTTGGACTAAATGAACTTAGGTCTGCAATTGTGAAGTTTAACTAAATATATTTGCTAAGGTTAAAACCATCTAAGGCCCCAAATAGAAGGGATTGTTTTGAATGTGAACGACCCTTATGTGCTCAAAAATTTGAATTTGAATTTCAAATATTGAATTTTGACCCCTAGTTGATGGAGCTGTTTGGTCAGGATTGAGAGATTTGGTTTTGGTTTGGGAAGAGTGTCACTGTGAATGGGCTGTTTTCTTTAAAAACACAAACCATTTCTCTCTCTCTCTCTCTCTCTCTCTCTCTCTCTCTCTCTCTCTCACTTTCTGTCTCTCTCTCTCTCTCTCTACCTCTATCTCTGTCTGCCTGTCCTCTCTCTGACTCTGTTTATTGTTGATTTATCTTAAATTGTTCTATTTCCAAAGGAGCCATGGTTATACCATAGTTCTTTTCCTATTTCTAAAGGAGTTGAAATTTTTTTAGTTGGCTAGTATATTCATTTTTATGATAGTATGATTGGTATTAACTGTTTATTACCTGAACTATAGCAGCTAATTTATGATTGTGGGCAGTATATTTAATTTAGAGTCTAAGAAAATTGGTTCTATAACCTAAAATTGTGTCAAGTTGTTGAAATATGTTAACTTATTGTTGAAATATTATAATCATTTAACAAAAAAGCCAAAACAAAGGATTCTATTATTCTTATTTTCTCAATAGAAAAGGAGAAAATAAAAAGGAATAAGATAACAAGATTCTTGACAGGTTATGAAATCCTTTGTTCATGGTTAGTTCAACTGAAGAAAACGAAAGGGTTAATAGAAGAAGCGGTAGTGCAAAAGAAAATTTGTAGAGCAATGTTTTGAGAATAAATTAATTTTCTCTATTAGGTATATGAAAAGAGTCTGGCATAAATCTCAGGAATGTAAGATACATAGACCTCAGAAGTCAGTGAAGATGGTTTCAGAATATTATGTTCTGTATTTTAAGACATAACAGATTTTAAAAGATAGTTCTGATGCTTAAATAAATTATTTTGTGTACCAACACAAGTTTTAAGTAGCTTTCTTTTATATCTTTTAGAAAAGGAATGAAGAAATGCAAATATCCAAATCTGGCTTTCAGCATTATAACGATATCTGACTTTTGATGACTGCAATGAATTCCTATGTTTTGAAAGATAGGCAAGTAGTGCTAAATTATAAGTTTCAAACACTTTAATTTTCTAATATTTTAAAATTCAAAGTCTCTATTATCATAATTAAAATTTGTATTATAGAATAATGTTAGCAATCTGACAAACAGATAAGACTTTGAAAAAATTTGTGTGAGTAACTGACAAACAGCGAGCCTGTCTTCAAACAATCAGGACCATGAAACGGAGAGGTCAAAACATTTGCTATGCATTGCTATACACTGAGTTTTATGTATTATCAAATCAAGAGGGAATATATTTAGCTATCAGAGGTAGAGGGGAGATTCAATTTTTAATGGTATCTTACCTCGTCAAAAGACAATAATGCATTCCTCATGTGGCAAATGCAGACACCAGTTGAGCACAGTAGTTCCTAGGAACCTATTTTATTTGTGAAACCTCATGCTGTCCAGAACGCTGGGTAAAATCTTAAGATTGTTACCTACCCCCTGGGTGTTAACATAAAATGAGTTATGTTACCAATTCAGATAAACATAAATAAAAATAAAATATATGAAATGTATTAGCTCTCTGGTGTGTTTGAATCTACCCATATTCCCTAAACATGATCATGATGGCTAGGAAGTAGCAAAAACTCTTAAAATTTTTCTATGTGATGGAATTTGTATGCTACTTATTAAGTACTAGTTTATTTTTGATGAAGATATATCTAAATTTCATTATTTCTCAAAACAAGAAACTTTTGAAATTGATCATTTTAGCACAACTATTACAGAGTACTATTATTTAACATAATACACATATTTCCTGTTAATTTTCTTTCTTTTAAAAGTATTCTTAGGTTTTATTTCCATCCAAATCAATGCTTTCACCCTTGTCTTGGGCTTAGCATAATGAGCTCTGAATAAGTGTCCCTGGTCAAGTAACAACATTTCAAGTGAGTAAAGTGAGAATCTAATTTTAGCTGCAGTAGAACTGGTATAGTGAACTTGAAAGTGTTATGGAACTCCCATTGACTTATTTCATGACCTGCAAATTGGATGCAGCATATTATTTTTCTCTCCTGATGGTACATGGTGTAGTTACAACACTATTTGAACAGGCTTATAATACTAAGGAGCCATGCTCTGATCCAAAGCAGTGAGCATATAAGACATCAGGCCCCAGGCTATGCCTGCAACCTCCAGCATCATTCATGGTTCACTTTATGTGAATTTGTTGCTTCTCAGCTCACCTCAGTCTACATGAACTTAAAATTCTCTTTTAATAGATTCTTGTTTCATTTTAAATTTCTCTCTAATGAAACATGCACTTTCTGATAAGATGGGCAAGCCCTAGATAAATTGGAATTTTATTAAAATATCAATTCTAGAGATTGTTTTAAAAGTTAGCAAGGGGTTAAAATTATTTGAGTCAAAGTGAAAACAGTTAATATCAGAGGAAATATGGTATAAATTGTAACTTCTACCTTCCGAGCTATATTTAAACGTGTTAGTTTGTAGTAAACATATTCTTATTTGTCCCTATGGATTAATAGCTCCTCTTTGTTTTACTCCTACGATTTTTTATGCTCTATACACATCACATAATTTACTCTTCAATTTCTACTATTGTCATTTTATTTACTAGTTAAATGTCCAAGCAGAGGTTAGGTAACACAATTTAGAGATTATGCTTATGTCTGCTTTTTTCCTCTTATCTACAGATACATCTCTTTGACACTGTATTATCAAGTTCATTGAAGATAATAAACAGTTTAATCAGAGCATCTATTGTTCCCTTTCATTGTTCACATTCTCTATAATTAGAATGGAAAGTTTGTAGATTTGATGAAGCTATAGCTTAGGAAATATTTTGCACTTGTGAAACATTGGATTCAATTTAAAGACAGTTTCAAGACATTGCCATTGCATGTGATCACTTGTTCAGTCACACTAAAGACAATTTAATCAGTTGGTTTACTGCTTTCTGCTTAGATATAAAAGTGACTGTGTTTTACCTAAATTAATTTTGCTTATATACTAAATTCAAATATAACTTAAATTAGCCTTGACCTTAATAATACTCTAAGCTATCTCAAAACAAGTTCATAAAGAATAGTTTTGTAAATTATTTCATGAATAATTATAGCACAGTACATAACATTTAAGCTCAGAAAAGAAGTGTTATGGAATTGAGTCTAGGAGGCAGTTAATGATGCCATAGAAAACCCAATAAATTATGTTTCCTTCCGTCTCTTTTTCATTCTCGTATTTCTGGCATCCAACATGCTGCCCATATACTTTATTTCTTGAGATAGCTTTGCTATGAATCATTTCTTTTCACTAATATTTCTTTACAGAAATCCTTGCATGCGGCAGAAGTCCATCCTAGGCTCCCTTGGCACATATCCACATCTAGAGTGATCATGACGCACCTGTACTCCACTGAATAAACTGCCAGCAAATCTCTTCAATTTAGAGCATTATACACATGCATGAAATAGCAAATTAGAAGACAATTGCTAAAGATATAGAGAAAATTGATAAACCAACATTCTGAAACCAGAGATAGAATCTTCTGTAGAAACATCAGTTGCTCCAAGACAGTAAGTAGATAATCCATAAACACAAATAGACCATCAGGGTCTGCTAAGGAATAACATTTCAAAGGTATTCTGAGTAATCACGCCATCATTGGTTTCCAATAGGAAGAAAGGTTCATCACTATGCTTTGAAATTTTAATGGGAAAGTGACTTAAAAGCAGTGTTTTGTGTGTTATGTTTATATATGACCTTGACGTCTCATAATTATTTTCACTTATGTAAAGGACTTTGAATTATTCAATAATTGAACTTTTGCTCTTATTGAAATGAACTACTGTTTTGGGCAAATGCTGTACATTATATACACCACTCTTCTGTTTTGTCCTTAGTACATTTTTAGCTTGAATGAAAATTATTCTAGTTAAGCCATAAGTGTCAATTGTGTAAACTTGTTTTAATTAAAAATTTTTCTACCAAAAAAAAAAAATGTCTAACTTGCAAAGGTGATGAATTCAGCAGATGGTGACAGAACGTGTCATGACCATGAAGAACCAGTATCTTTTACAGGTTTGCCAAACATATGAGGATTCAGAAAGATTAATCATAACTTTAATATAAATTTATCCTGCACCAAGGCTTGCCATCTACATTCCATCTCATATTTTTAACTTTTACTGCAACTAAGATAAAAGCAATAGAGAAATAGGGAATTATTGGCTAATGATTATTTTTGGGTTCTTTGATAGAAAAGATGTAATTTTATGGACAATTCTAAAGGCACTAACAGCCAAAGAATTTACAGGAAGTGAAGGAGTATGCATAGCCATTTGAACATTCATTATCCTTGTGAAAGTTATAGACTCTTGAGAATTCCTTTTGAAATTGGGTTACTTTTGAACAGAATCTCAAATGTAGAGCATCATAATAATGCTACCAGGTATCGGTGAAAATCACCTTCATTTATAAACTTAGAAGAAGCCTCACTTATGATCTTCGTAGAACAGGAACTAGAATTATTTGACCTTTGTGCCAATAATAAGTTTGTGTAGGGTAGCTTCAGTAAAATAGACTTAGGCATTTATTTAGATTGATCTTCTTTGAAATTAACAGTATTAAGAAGAATTTTGTTTTATAAAATAATGATTTGATTTTACTACATACTCTCCATAGGGGACAACAAAGTCTGAAACTCCAGGTCACTTTTCTTTCCTAGTAGCTTAATTAAAGTACAGAAAACAAACAAGCAAAGCAAAAAAGGAGTAAATGGCAGAATGCTTAATTATTCCTCATTTCTCCTCAACTGAAAATGGTAAATGTGGTGAAATGTTACCTTCTTAGGATATTTATAGCATGGACAGTAAATAGTCTTCTAAATGTAGAGATTCCTTTTGAAATATATTACTGGATGAATTAAGAACCATTAGTTTGACTCTGTAGATAGAGATTTTGACATTGTGGGATAAACATTCTACCACTCACACTGATTTACAAGTCACATGCTCCATGGGTTGTACATAAAGCACTGTTTTCAGTCATCTGGTATTCATCTCTTTAGTGCAACACTGGTATCCTGTTTAACAGCACAGATATTCTCAGTTTTGCCTCATCTCTTCCTGCCACTAGAACAGAAATCAATAAAACAGCACGAAACCTCTAAGGGTCCTGTTGAGAGGATTTGTGCTTCTATTTGTTAAAACTTAATGTTTACTTATGATTTAATTTATTTCTCTTTTTTTAATTTCTTTCTTTTTATTGTGAATATTTTTCCTAGATATTTAATCCCTTCATATTTTCTATAGACTTAATTTATACAACCAAAAGAGGGCAGTGCTTCATCAACTATTCTTTTGCTATCATACTTAATATTTATTTTAAAGACACTAAGAATCTATTGGGTGCAAATTTTGATTTCAAGAATGAAATTGTATTCAATAATAACAACTCTTGAATAAATATTTTAATTTTTGAGCTCTTAATCATGGTAGTGTTCTGTTTAAAAAAGAACATAAAATACTACATAATTTCAATTTGGGTATGCTCTGTGTGGATATAATAAGAATTCTCCATCATGTTACCAATATTCATTTGATTCTCTATGAATCTCCTATTTTTGTTGGGGTATAAAAGTGTACAGAAAATTAATATTTCAAATCCTCATGTTTCTACCCTGGAACATATGATCCTGCTGTAGCTAGGATCACGACAGAAGTCACCACAATAATGTGCTTCACAACAGAAACATTGTATCACTCCATCTCATATATAAGTGCTGGAATTCAGGGAGGAAGCTTTTAGAGCAGATCCACTTTAGATTACTGAATATGAATCAATAGGCACTTACCTTACGTGTCTCAGGGGTCAGCAATGGCAACAGCCATAGCCTCTGATTTTGGACCCTGCTGGAAAACCTTGACAAACAATTGAGGGCTTGACAAACAAGCGTGAGGGCTTCTCACACTTAGTGGTGGGATTTTGTTAGATAGTCTATGGCCCTTGTGTGAAGAAAATCCTTAGTCCACAAATAACAATTTTGTCTCTATATAGCATCTATCTATCTATCTATCTATCTATCTATCTATCTATCTATCTATCTATCTATCTATCTTTCTATCTATCTATCTATCTATCTATCATCTATCTATCTATCATCTATCTATCTTCCCTATTAACTTCCATATATGACATGTATTTTAGGTGAATAGTTAATGACAAAATTTCTTACAACTTTTCAGACATACTAACATGATGGGGAAAACAAATGAAGCCTATCCCTAGAAAAAGCAGTACAAGAAGGTAAAAACTGCTGGGAGCTGAAGACATAATCATACCCAGAAAATAATTCAAATAATTCAGCAATTGGTTATTCAATAGCAAACTTGTCAGCCTTGGACTTATTTATAAATGTATCAATATAAAAATATATAAATACACATATAAAACATAAAGATACATTTGTATATAAATATAAAATAAAACCTATGGTATTTTTTAATTTTATATTTAATAACACAAAAACACATACACACATGCACACACATCAGCTAAAACAAAGGGAAAAATGCAATGAATTTGAAATAAATTTGGGATATGTAACAGCAAATGGCAGGCATCTAGGAAGGAAAGACATAAGAGGCACAGATTAGAGAGAGCACAGCAGGAACCAAAATTGCTGAACACATAGGCCTATAGTGTTCAAGGAAAGGAAAGGTTGCCTCTTACCTTGGAAGGGAGAAATGGATGGTACCTAACAACCAGGAGATCTTTTGCTCCTCTATGGAACCAGCCTTCATCGAAATCCTCTCAAATCCTGAGCATTGTTTAGGCCCAAATTTTGAGCTTTGTCTCTCAGTGAATAAACCCCTCCTTATAAAGGAGTTCTCAGATACTTTGCATTCCACCAATAGACTCTCTCCTTATGATTATTATAAATGCTTCCTCCCTAGGCCCTTATCCTGAGCTCGGTTTTACAGTCAAAATAACTCATTCTTATTGTAAAGGTCACAGAGAAGTGTACATTGTGAGGGCATTTTAATGTAGTCATCCCAGAAGTTTTGTTGTGATAACTGTCATGTGGAGTACTTTTACAAATTTTTTTCCTGTGCTTAAATGTGTAATATAATAAAATAAACCACAAAGTCAGTTTCTAGAAGTCTTTGACCTTGAACTTGCTATAGCTGTGCTAAACTGACTCATTTTTCTCCTCATGCTGATCATGTCTCTGCCCACTTTAATGCTTTCAGTAACCCACAGATGAGAAGTGCAAAAAATATATTTTTAAATAAAAAGATATAAGATAATTAAAAAATTAAAAATAGTGTATACGAACATGTATCACTTATGACCATTCCTGAACTTTAAGTCCTGAAACATTTGTATAAGCACTAAAATCTCTAACTTCTGAATCTGAGGACTATAAAAAATTGAAGACTGAATAAACAAAGGCGTTGCAACTAATATCAATTTTCAAGGATCACTCTATATAAACTATACAGAACTAATCAACTGACTAGGTGTTAGATGTTAATATGATTTTTTTTTGTGTGTGTGTAGTGTGTTTTGTCTACATGTCTGTCTGTGTACCACTTGTGTGTCTGGTACTCACAAAAGCCACAAGTCAAGGATTCCCTGGGATCTGAAATTACAGAAGTTTGTGCTAAACCCTGTGGGTTCTGAGACTCCAACTTCAGTGCTCTGGGCTATTAGTCAGTGTTCATAACTTCTGGGCCATATGTCCAGATCCTTTGAAGATGATTTTATGAAAAATAAACTTTCTCTAGTATTTTCTGCATAGGAAAATGATTTTAGAGAATTGGGTTAAACTGACATATGAAAAGAAATTATTGTTTTTTTGTTATTGCAGAGAATATATTCATAGGCATAAAAATTAGGGAAAATATAGGATTAGTGAATTCCATCTCATTCTAGATCTAAGTAGTAAAAAAATATGACATAAGAATACATAACTATACAAAGACCTGTCATTTTAAGCTTTGTATTTCTAAAAGAATTTGACAAAGAACATAATTTTATATTTTAATTCTATTTGTTTTTCATACTGAACTGACCAAATAATTATTCGCAAATATTTTGTAGATTAATATTTTAAGATATATTGAGCACTATGAGCAACAAAATTTGCATAATTTTATAAAGAAAAGCTATAATATTTCAGAAATATTTTGTCTTATAAAATATAGAAGGAAGGAAAACGTAATCCTTATATTTCATTAATTTTTCATTTATAGTGAAATGTATAAATAAATTTAAAAATTAGGTGGGATAAAAAATTACATAATGTATGCTAATTTTGAAAAACAAGTGTATCAGAAATTCAGAAAATTTCAATGAATATTCCAAACTGTAAAATTATGTTTATAGTACTGGGCATATTATGCAGTAATATAAAGTAGAAACTGTGTTTTAAAGAGAAAAATTGTATTTCTGGTACCTTGTTAAAATCTTTGTTAAAATTTAAAAATAATTCTAGGGGTCCTTTAGAGCAATGCACATCTTAAATCTCAACACTCAGGAAATGGATGTAGGAAGATTTCTCTAAGTTCAAACCAATATATTCTACTAGCAATTTATCAGGCAGCCAGTACTACATAGAGAGTCACTGTCTTAGAAACCAAAACAAATAATAATACTAGGATAATCTGATAGTTTGCTTTTTATAGAACAGCTTGTTTAACCAAAGTTTCTGTGAAGTAACAACAAAATAATTCTTTGTATATCATTTACCAAATTGTAAAGATAGGTTCAAAATGAAAAAGATGTTTGCATGGACTTGGTTCTTCTCTCCTTAGCCTCACATTTCCCTGTACTTCTTCCTTTACTTCTGAGCTTTCTGAGTTCTCTATCGTCATCGTAAACTGCTTCAATCTGCAATATTCCAAAAGAAGAATTTCATTCAGTTGTAAAAAAGGAAACCTCCCTGTAATCTAGGTTCATTTTCCGTTGTCTTTAGATCTCAAAGAGGAGGATGCATATGGATGGGAACTTGGCAACTAATATTTAGTGAGCTCTGACTATATGTCAGGCACTCATTAACTCTTTGAATCACTACAACAGGCTCGTGAGGTGGATCCTACCATATCATTATCACCGCATTAAAACAAACGGTTAGACTCCAATACTAGTCACTTGTCCAAGGTGACAAGACCAGTAATTGGCAAATAATTCTTTCAATGTATTATATTCTTAGTAATCTCTTATGTCTGTGAAAGTAGTGGTAGACTTTGGTACTGCTATTCTTTGTGTACAGAATGAGGCCTGGTATAGTATATACTGAATATATATTTAATTAATGTTTGCACTCGGTAACATTGCATATGTAGACAACATAAATGCTATTTAATTGTACGTTTGTGTTATAAACAAGATCAAAGCTTGCTTTGTGTCTGAGTCAATGTTGGAAAAATTTCCATGAGGTGCTGAAAGCAGGTATATTCTTTTGTGTTTGGGAGAGATTTTATAAATATTTGTTAGGTCCATTTGGTTTAAAACATCAGTTAGCTCCAACACTTCTCTGTTAAGTTTTTGTATGGATGAACCTTCTATTGGCCACAGTGGGTTATTGAGCATCCCAAAATCAGTGTGTGTGGATCTATTTATAATGTAATCTATAATAATTTGACATTTACAAAGTTAGTTGATCTTCTGTTTTGGCATAGATCAGATATACAATGTCCTCTTGGTGGATTTTCCTTTCATATGTATTTCACTATCTTTTTGAATGAGTTTTGGAATGAAAACAATTCTGTCAGATTGTAAAATAACTACAAAAGCTTGTTTCTTTGAACCAGTTGCTGGAATATCTTTTTACATAATTTTACTCTGAAGTAATGTCATTTCTGGATATTAAACTATGTTTCCTCAATTCAACAGAAAAATTGATCCTGTTTTTATATCTATTCTCTTAGTCGGTCTTTTTATTGGAAAATTGGGACCATTTATGTTTAGAGATAGCAATGAGCAAGGATTGGTGATTCCTGGTATTTTGCTGTTGTAGTTGCAGTTTGTGTGTGTCTCATCCGTGTGTGTGTGTGTGTCTCTGTGTGTGTGTGTGTGTGTGTGTGAGAGAGAGAGAGACAGAGAGAGACAGAGAGACAGAGAGACAGAGAGAGACAGAGAAAATCCATTTTTCTTGTCTTTGATGGCTTTGATAGTCTAGAATTATATATTACCCATAATTTCTAGAAAATAATTAATATCTTTAGGTCAGAGTTTACCTTCTATCATCTTATGCTGGGCTGGATTTGTAGATAGATATTACTTAAATTTGGTTTTATGATAAAATATCTTTGTTTCTCCCACTATGTTGATTGAAACTTTTTCTCTGTATAGTAGTCTAGGGTGGCATTTGTAGTCTCTTGGAGTTTACAGCACATCTATCTAGGAATCAACATCTCTTTCACAGGTCTTTACCAGGAACTCTGCATTTATATTATGACTTCCATTTTATTGTTATTATGGGAATCCTAAGTATGTGAATGAATTGCTTTCTGATTCATGTGCCTATTCTTGTTCCCTTTTCCCTCTGTTGGTATTTGTTTTGCACAACTTCAATGCAATAATTTTATTTTATCTTATTATATTCTATTTTGTTATATTTAAAAAAATGAATGAACCAATGAAGTAGTGAAAATCTAGCTATTAAGGTAGAGGTTAACAATTGAGCTGTCATTTATACCTTCTGGGAAAGATAATGTCTGCTGTTTTTATCCAACAGAGAGACATGAGTACATCAACCACTTAAGGCAGGCCCTATGTTCAGGAGTAATTGATGAACATATAATGGACTTCACAGTTTTTCTGTTTGTGTGTGTGTCTGTGTGTACACGCATGTGTGTGCACATGCTTTTATTTGTGTACAAATTTGTGGGTTTGGTTTGCTTGTTTGCTTTTGTTTTGTTTTTCTTTTCCTTTACTTTATTGATGTTGTTTTATAGGTTTTGCTCTTGTATTGGGTTTTTGTTTTGTTTTTGAGAAATACTTGAAGTTGGGTTTGCAGAGAGAGGGAGTAGATTGTAAAAACGGTGGAAGAAAAAATATATGGTGAAAATATATTTAAATTTTAAAATTATTTTAAATAGTAAAAATATATTTAAAAGAAAAAAGTAGTTTAAGGCACATTAGAAACATTTCTGGGTAACAATTCTAAAAATGATGTTTAGTTACTAATAAGTTAAATGAAAGACACCTGGTTATGTAGTGTGAAGTTGTCCTTAGGACTTAACACTAGGGAGTAATAAGTGAATTTGTTCTCTAAAATTTATGTTTATTTAGGACTCCTAAAAAACACGGCCTTTTGAATCAACCAAGCAAGATTCACATGGACTCATAGGGAAGCAGCAAGCACAGCTACTGCATGGGTCTGCACCAAGTTTCCTGCATACATATTATGATTGCTAGCTTTGTTTTTTGTGGTACTCCTAACAATGAGAGTAGGTATGTCTCTGACTCTTTTACCTGCCCGTGGGATTATTTTCCTCTTATTGAGCTGCTTTGTCTAGCCTAATATGAAGAATTCCTCTTTGTCTTGTTGTATCTTGTTTTGTCCTATTTGGTTGATGTGTTTTGGAGGGGGAGTAGATCTGGGAGAGAAGAGAGGAAAGAAACTTGGAGGAGTGAAGAGAGAAAAAATTGTGGTTGGATTGTATTGCATGAAAGAAGAATATATTCAATAAAAAAGAAAAGGAAAATATTATATAGAGTGAAATAGAACATGACCAGAGTAAATATGGTGGCTCACATTCCTGGTCTGTTTTCTCTGATTTATTTGTGGGATGGGGTTTGAGAGAGGATTTCTCTGTGTACCTACTCTATCTGTCCTAGAACTAGGTCTAAAGACCAGGCTGGCCTTGAACTCACAGAGACCATCCTACCCTATCCTCCAGATTGCTGGAATTAAAGGCATACCATAACCACCTGGCATGTTCTGATTTCTTAAAAGTGAAAAGAACTAAAAGTTCTGTAAAATTGAACTCATCAGAAATAAAGCAGATTTCAACTATCTTATTTTCTTTAATAGACTATTTTATTGGCTCATCTAATGATCAAAACCATAAAGAAGCAGAAAATACAAGCACAGTGGATTGACGAGTCAATCTATAAAGTCTAAGGATGCCAAAGAAATTTGTAGTAGTAATTTATCTATTGCTTAATCCATACAATGAAACACCTTAATAGATAGTTAGTCAGCGTGTGTGTGTGTGTGTGTGTGTGTGTGTGTGAAGCTAAATAACATGAAAGGTACTCCAAACTCTGATCATGGAAATTCAGTCCACTAAAGGTCAGATTTGTAGACATTTTAAAATAGCAAATGTTTTAATTTTTTCAATGTAGATTTGCATTAGTTAAGACACTTGATTTTTATTTAGCTAGTGTTTAGGGGAGTGACTGGAAAACACTGTCATCCTGTACAATTTTCTAAGGAATGGTAACTTGAAGTGTTTTTTCCTGTTTCCTGTATTACTGAATAAAAGTTGACACTATGATTCTAAGACTTAGTTACACATAGATAATAAAAGTATAATTATATATGTATATACAAATACATAATGCATGCAATGACAATTAACAAAAATGAGGTCATGAACTTGAAGGAGATCCAGGAGGCATATATGAGAAGGTTTAGAAAGAGAAGTCCAAAATGCTATAATTACAGTATAGAAAACTTACAGCTGTCTTTTCCTATGATAATTTGAACAAGTAATGTATTAATTTTCAATATTATTTCAGACTTCATGGAATCATGTATATGTAAGTTTATCATATCTTTATTTTAATATTTGATACCATATAATATTTGTTAGATTATTATTATATATTATTTCAGTTTGGTTGTTAAATACATCTGTCCATTGATTCATGTAATTCCAATTTCCTTTGTCCAATTTTTTCTGACCTTGACATATACTTTTCCCTACTCACACTTTTTTTCCCCACTCCCCTATTTTTTGGATAATTTTTATTACATGCATAGATAGATAGATAGAGAGAGAGAGAGAGAGATAGATAGATAGACAAACAGATAGATAAAGATATAGATATATACTAGCTATTAACTAAAGTTAAAATACTAAACTATTAATATACATAACATGTGACAGAAATTATATTTAATCACTATAGAAATATTATAAATGAAAATAGATTTAGATGTTATGATTATAGCAAAGGAATAATATAAAGACTTACTCACATAATCATAGATCTTGGAATTTCTTTATTAGCCACACTAAGAACTTTTTTACTGTAGCATTCTTATAATCAGCAAATATGCTGATAATTCTGATATTTGTGTATTGGCAATACAAAAATAAAACTACTGTCTATTCTTTTTTTAAGAAATATTCTTTAGTAGTAGGGAAACATTTTGATATATCATACACCAGATAACTTAATAAGTTTTATAATGATATTTAACACAATTATGTGAATAATATAAAGAATATAAACTCTGTGTGTTAAACATTTGAGAGAGGTACTGGGTACTGATATATATATATATATATATATATATATATATATACATATATATATATAAATATGTTAGTATGAATACATATAATATATATTAATGATTTCTAAAGATAACTTCACATTGTCTATATATTGTTATCAGTATGTATGGATTCAGGATGACCACTTGGTATTGCAAAACAATTTGATATGTTCATTCTTGGTGATACTAATTCTTATGCTATCAAAATTCCTTATTTGCCTCTTATTCTTTGTGTGAAGTTGAGACCTTTGGTGCTTTCCCCATTCATGTTTATATGTCTATTGTTGTCTTTGACCATCTCATGTTAAGGAGTCATGCTGATGAGACTTTATGAGTGTAGCTTCTGTCATTACTAGAAGAAACTCAGAAAACTCCCTGATTCCGGCCATTTTTTAAAAATTGATATGAAGATAAAATATTTATTTTCATGAAGTAGTAAAATTCATTATATATGAATTATTCTTTGCTCATTGTGAAGTTTTGTCAATGCGTCTAGACTTCTGTAGTCCTGCCAGTTAGCAATCAGATACCTTTTAACTTATAGTAACAAATGTTGAATAAGGTTTCTGTATCACCCTGTCCTGCCTAGTCAGGCAGCCATTCAGTCCCAAAGAAAACACACAGAGGTCTAAATTAATCATAAGCTGATTGTCCTAGTATCTCAGGCTTCTTATTATATCTTATAACTTATATTAGCTCATAATTCTTGTTTGTGTTAGTCACATGGCTTGGTACCTTTTTCTTGCTTGTTCAGTGTCTGGCTTCCTTTCTGTCTGTGTGACAACTGCATTCTGAAACTTCCCTCTTCCCAGAATTCTCATTGCCCTGCCTCTACTTCCTACCTGCTTGCACCACCTATACTACCTGCCTTGCTACTGGCCAATCAGCATTTATGTAAAATACAAGTCACAGGGTACAGACCATTGTCAGACAGCAAACAAAGGACCTCATTGATGCTGTTTAGAAACCAAGTTGGATAATGTAGTCAAGATGCAAGCTTTCCATATAGAAATATTCCATAGTTTGCATGAAAACTCAATGGGTACAAGTCTGAGGAAATTTCTTACATTTTAATAAAATCTAAGATTATTACTTATAATAAGAGTATAAAATATAGACTTTCCAACCTTTAATCTATAAATAGTAACACTTTGTTGTAACTTCGAAGTATTTAATTGACTATCAAAGGCAATAAACATGTGCAATCATATGTATATATACATATCTAAGGACATTAAAATTAGTAGAAACAGTTACATTTTCTCAATTTTCTAAAAGAAATTTAAAGTTATATGACTAAAGTATTAATATGAATAACATGTGAAAGAATTTATTTTCTGTTCAGTCTCCAGAGAAATATTGCAAAAGACAATAGTTTCATCTGCTATGACTATAACTAGAGAATAATATAAAGCCCTATTATATGTTTGGAAGTCCTGCTACTTTTTGGTAGATAGACTAAGAATTATATACAGTAATATTCTTCTAATCAGTAAATATGCTAAGTACTCTGATAGTTGAGTATTGGCAATAAGCTACTTTCTATTATTTCTTAAGATACTTATAATTTAGCAGTAAGGCAACATTCTGATCTGTCATATATAGCATAGCATAATAAGTTATATAATTTTTCCATGTTTCCAATTGGTTAGCACAATTATAAAAATATTAAGATTGTAAGCTGTGTGCATTAAACATTTGATAGAGGTGCCAACTAGGTGATAGTATTTAAATTATACACATTAAAGCTCAGGAAGGGAAAGTGGCAATGAACTGTAAAATATTGTGGATTAAGTTTTACCTGAATTATAACACGATGATGGAATATGATCCAAGTTTACTAGAAAAAGCGAACAGTTAAGGTCATGCTCAACCTCCTTAGCGATCAGGGAAATGCAAATCAAACAACTTTGAGATACCATCTTACACCTGTCAGAATGGCTAAAATAAAAAACACCAATGATAGCCTTTGCTGGAGAGGATGTGGAATAAGGGGTACACTCATCCATTGCTGGTGGGAATGCACACTTGTGCAACCACTTTGGAAAGCAGTGTGGCGGTTTCTCAGGAAATTTGGAATCAACCTTCTCCAGGATCCAGGAATACCACTATCATACTACAAAAGCATTTGTTCAACTATGTTCATAGCAGCATTATTTGTAATATCCAGAACCTGGAAACAACTTAGATGCCCTTCAATGGAAGAATGGATAAAAAAGTGTGGAATATATACACATTAGAGTACTACTCAGTTGTAAAAAAAAACAATGACATCTTGAACTTTTCATACAAATGGATGGAAATAGAAAACACTATCCTGACTGAGGTAACCCAGACCAAAAAAGATGAATTTGGTATTTACTCACTCATAAGTGGATTCTAGACATAAATAAAGGTCAGTGAGCCTATAATTCCTGATCCTAGAGAAGCTAAATAAGAAGGTGAACCCAAAAAATATATAGTTATCTTCCTGGATATTGGAAGTAGACTAGATTTTCAGGCAAAAGTTGGGATTATGGGGGTTGGGGTAGGGTGGGGATAAAGGGAGATGGGGAGATGGGGAGAGAAAAGTGAGGAGGGGAGGATGGGGAGACCCTGGGCGAATGGGATGGTTGAGATGGAGGAAGGGTGAATAGGGGACCAGGGAAGAAGATATCTTAATTAAAGGAGCCATTTTAGGGTTAGCAAGAAACTTGACTCTAGAGGGGTTCCCAGGTATCCATGCAGAGGTCCCCAGCTATTTTCTTGGGCAGCTGAGGATAGGAAACCTGAAATGGCTCTTTCCTATAGCCATAGTGATGAATATCTTGCATATTACCATAGAAGCTTCATCTGGAGATGGATGTAGATAGAGACAGAGACCCACATTGGAGCACTGGACTGAGCTCCCAAGGCCCAAATGAGGAGGTGAAAGAGGGATAACATGAGCAAGGAAGTCAGGACCGCGAGGGGTGTGCCCACCCACTGAAACGGTGGGGCTGATCTAATGGGAGCTCACCAAGGACTGGGACTGAAAAAGCATGGGATCAAACCGGACTCTCTGAATGTGGCAGACAATGAAGGCTGACTGAGAAGCCAAGGACAATGGCACTGGGTTTTGATCCTACTGCATGTACTGGCTTTGAGGGAGAATAGTCTGTTTAGATGTGTACCTTCCTGGACCTAGATAGAGGGGGAGGACCTTGGACTTCCCGCAGGGCAGGGAACACTGATTGTTCTTTGGACTGGAGAGGAAGGGGAGGAGAGTTGGGGAGGGGGAGGGAAATGGGAGGTGGGGAGGAGGCGGAAATTTTTAATAATAAAAAATAAACAAAAAGAACAAAAGCAACTTAAGTAAATAATAATTATTTATTCCTAAGAATGCTATTTTTGCAAAAGAAAATTGAAGAACGTGTACATTTAAGACTCAACTCTATGGCAAATTTACCATTTAAATGTTATCATGTAATATTTAGAAGAACCAACAATATTTGTTATAGTTTATATTTTTTACTTATCTGAATAAATTTAGCAATGGCACAATGATAAAGAAAGGAATTAGGTATTTTATGAACTTTCTACTTTTTATCTTCAAAAACCACTGTCATGGAAAATGAAGAATAAAAAGAATGAGTAAAATGATTGAAAATGATCAAAGACATTACAGTCATTGTGATGTTAAACCATTTGTGCAATGTTACCTGATTTTTGAGGAAGGAAACATCTACCCAGTTAAGATGCACTATGAATATACAAGAGAATATATATATATATATATATATATATATATATATATATACACACACACACACACACAAGTTAATATATATATACAAGTTAATATATATACAAGTTAATATATATGTATATATATATATATATACACATACATACAAGTTAATATATATTAACTGACACGTTCCTAAAAGCCTTACATATAAGGAAAATAAGGCAATAGATTATATTTTTTTGTCAATAGCATGAAAATATGACTTGGTTTCCTTTAAAATTAAGAAATCATTTTATTAATGTATGTTCTTTGTGTTTGTGTTAAATGTATATTTTCAAATTGGTGTGTCTCTTCATGGATACATGTAAGAGAGGGAAAAGCAGAAGGAAACTTTAATGTATTTCTGTAAAGATTCATGATATATTAAATAATACCCTTTCTCTACTATTGATTTCATAAATTACTATACATGTTTTCTAATTGGACAAAATTTACACTATATGCAATGCATATGTTTTATTGGAATATCATTACTTAAATTAAAGAATTAATTTGAAGGCTCAGTTATTTTATTTAATATAATTCTACATTTCTTTGTGATGTTTTATATTTTTCTCAAATTTTCTCTGCAATTATATTTGTGTTTAAGTAATATTTTATCATAGCGACAACTAAATCATTTGGCATATTACATATTTTAATATTTATTCATGATCCATAGAAATACTGGTGCCTTTGTTTTAATGCACTTTTTGTTAAAGTATTTTTGTGAATTCTATATGGTTTAACAATAGTAAGCGGTTGCTGATTTATGCATTTCAATTTCTGCATACATAGTTGAATTCTCTACTTTGTTTACTTTGATTCTTGTTTATACTCCTATGATGGGTTCATCATTTTTATGTTTCTAATATATTAATATGACCTTTCCAAATTATATTGTAATCAGGTAGGTTGTATTAATGATTTGAAAGGATTTTTCAAGCATGTTATTATAACACATATTTATTTAATCATTCTATTTATCTGTTAGTTACATCTAATTAAATTGAATAATATTTTATACTCTATCATCTTTACTGACATAATATATAACTAAAAATACACAGTAGACATTTTAGCATATATTGTATATTATGCTATATTGTTATATAATGCTGAGCCAGGAGATAAATTACCCTCAAAAATTTATAACCAGGGGTTTATAAATTATAATATATATATATATATATATATATATATATATATATATATATATATATATGTAAATATAATGTTAAAGCCATCATAGGATTTATGGGATTGATAGAACAGTATAAAGCAGTTAATGAAATATTTGTATTGCAAAGACAGGAATTAAATTCATTATCTACAGTCACAAAAAATCATCTAAGCAACTTTATTCACTAAAGAAATTTTAGTACCCAGTGTTCACAGATGAGAAACATGAGATATACATCATTGAGGTCTTTTGGTTGTCTGTGATGTATGTATTCGTTTAGAGAGACACTCTGGTGAGAGAGAGAGAGAGAGAGAGAGAGAGAGAGAGAGAGAGAGAGAGAGAGAGAGAGAGAGAGAGAAAGAGAAACAGAGAGAATTCTGAAGAATAGATGTTTTTAATGTTTTTCTTCAGCTTAAATGTACATGCAGACACACATAAATGCTCACATGTAAACACACACATATAGACAAATGCACAAGAGTGTGTGTGGAGAATCATTGGGTCTAAGAAGCAGATAGTTGGAACAGAGTTAATATATTGTTGAAGGAAATGAGCAAAACCTTAATGTGAAGGACTGAGACATGAAAGAATCCAATATAAATATCATCATAAAGCATGGATAGTATAAAACTGGTCTTAGATATCAGAAAATCCTCGTGAAATGAATTGAAGTTTGGAAGCAATAATGAAACACAGAAAAAAGAAAAATAACGGAGTCGTCACAGTGAAGGGAAGAAAGAAGCTCGTTTGGAAACCCCTTAGCTTCTTTTTTTTTTCATGGTTTATTTTTTTTATTTAAAAATTTCCATCTCCTCCCCTCCTCCTCCCTCTTCCCTCCCCTCCCCTCCACCCATACCCCCTCCCTCCCTCTCCAGGCCAAGGAGCCATCAGGGTTCCCTACTCTATGTTAAGACCAAGGTAAATTATTGGCTACTATATGCTAAGACCAAGTATATTATTGGCTACTTGCCATTTTTAAATTCTTCCCAATAATGGATGCATGTAAAGTTTTATATGTTTACAAGGGATATCTAGCTAGTTAAACAATGGAGGGTAAATAATTTAAATATTAAAAATACTTTTGTTTAAATTTTTAATTAAAAACAAATATATGGTTAAGAAAAGCAAAACTCATGATTTAAATTTCTGATAATAAGCAGAAATAGTAGATAAGATTTCATACACATACATTTGCTTTTAGATGCGAAATAGATCAATCAGCATTATTTATAGAATTAATTTTGTAAAATTAATTTTAAAATGTAAGAACATGTCAAAATAAACTTTGTTTTCAGATGCTTAAATTATAAAACACAATTCAGTTTGTAGGGTGTAGGTTCTAAACATGTACATTTTCCCTCAATATTAGGCAAAGCTGAGAGGAGTTGTAGATGAATATGATCAAAATACAGTGTATGAAACTCAAATAATTGAAAATTCTACCAGTAAGTGGACATATACAGAAGATTCATGAAGGAAGTGTCTTTATTTGTAAAATTTAGATCTTAAAGGGCATGGCTAAACAGTGCAAGGCTACTGAAGCATATGAGGCATAAACAATTATATGTATTCTCGCATGCTCTAAACTAAAGAGGATATGGTAAGCGTGCTCTACAGGAGTCTGCATGTGGGTTTAGAGGGACTTTACCACCATGAGTATAACTGTGAATCTTTTAATTGTGTTTGATTGTCTGAGGTCATGGAATGCATACAGCCTTTTTACTTGGATAAGGACATAAAAATCACTGTTTTCAACAAAATACTATTCAGCTATAAGAGGATTTCGATATAAAGAGAATCTCTATCCCTTTTCCCTTTCTTCCTATTTTTCTCTCCCTTTTTTGTCTTCCAATCCCTGCCCTCTCATCACAACATCTATGTATAGATTACAGCACAGCTTTAGAGTAGTTAGTTAGTTCTGCCTTTTCCACATCTCAGTGACTCAGGAAACATCCTACCTTTAATTCCAGCACTTGTGGGGCATAGGCAGGTAGATTTCTGAGTTAGGCCAGTCTGGTCTACAAAGAGAGTTTCAGGACATCCAGGTCTACACAGAAAAATCTAATCTCCAAACCCTCCAAAAGGGAACAAACAGGCAAGTCAATCTAATCTTGGTCTATGCACAACATGTATGTTCAGCAATATTTTCTGAAGCAAATACTCTGTAATGTGTGATGTGGGAGGGTCTTCTGTTTTGTGTAGAGTTCATTGATTAATAAAGAAACTGCCTTGGCCATTTGATAGACCAGCCCGTAGGTAGGTGGAGTAGAGAGAACAGAATGCTGGGAGGAAGAAGGCAGTGAGTCAGTAGCCATGAAGCCAGCCACCAGGTCAGACATGCTGAATCTTTCCCGGTAAGCCACCACCTTGTGGTGCTACACAGATCATTAGAAATGGGTTAAGCAAGATATGAGAGTTAGCCAGTAAGAGGCTAGAGCTAATGGGCCAAGCAGTGTTTAAATGAATACAATTTGTATGTTGTTATTTCGGGGCATAAGCTAGCCAGGCGGCTGGGAGCTGGGCAGCAGGAACACAGCCTGCTGCTCACACTACAAATTTGGGTCTATCCCTTCATCTAATTCATTCAAAGGACACTTCAAGTCTTTGAGCAATATCACATTTTTCTGAGTATTTTAGAATATATGATGAAAAATGTGCTGGGCTCTGCACATAATTGTATTTGATTTAATATTTATTTTACAAAGACTAATATAAACTCAAGGTTTTTATATATTACCTTTTAATTCCTAAAATCATGAACATTTGGTTTGGAACAAACAACTGGAAATGAATAATGAATAATTTCCTCTAATATTCTCAATGTCAGTAACAACAATGAAAAAAGCATATGAGGGTTTATTCATCACAGATTATCAATAGAATTTTTAAAAGCACATACAAATGCTGTTCTTGTTTTAAATGAAATATTTTCAGAATTCATCCAAATCTTGTCTATGACTGCTCTTTTATAATATATGTATTCAGAGCATTATTTCTCACTTCCAAAATGCTATTTTTCCTACTGCATAATTAATACCTTCTAAAATCCAAGTGAATAGAAACAGTTTTATCCTTCTTGCCCTCTCTTCCACCTTCCCTAAATTCTTTTTCCCATCCAGGACAATCAGATTCATTCCTCCACAGCTCTGAGTTTTAACTCAGAAAACATCTTTATTTCTGTGGGTTTTTTTTTCCTTCTGTTCTGTAAGGATATTTTTAAATATGATACATCTATATTCATAACTTCATACTTAAATTTCTGAAATAACTCCCTAATTGATCCGCTCTCTTTCCCTGTTGCCATTATTCTGCCAAGCTTTCCATTTCTAAGTCAGAACACAGACACTAAAATAAACACTTGTTTATGCGCTATCCTACCACTTTTTATTTTTTAAGTAATTACCCCTTAGCAAGATGAAAATTTAGGGGGGTGAATGTTTCAAGTGGATTTCAAAGAGAGAAGCACTGATTTCAGGGGTATTTTATAGCTTCTTTCTAGGTAACAGAGGCTAGCACATTTGGTTGATTGAGATAAGGACATAAATTTCTCCTTGTTCACAGGATACCCAAAACTGGTACTGACCCATAACTCTCAGCTTTTAAATGAAACCAAATAATAATATAGCTAGAATAAGAATGAATATAAAATCTAAAGTTACTTGTAATTCACTGTTTATAGAATTTGATGTCGATCACGAACATTTAGTATTCTAAGTTATTATATGCTCTTCAATACCATTGACCACTGAATTTTATTAGAAAGAATTTGAACTTCACCTGTAATCAACTCATGAAGTGTTTTTACTGTTCTTTTAAGAGACAACGAAGCACAACTGAGATAGGGTCCTGAATTATGTCACTGATTTTAACATACACTATCTTCTTGTGTCATAATTGCATGCAAGGACATCACAGTAAAGATTGGGATATTCTATTTAAAACATTAAATTTTTAAACCAGAGCACAGACACAAGATAGTGTCTTCTAGACATGACAAATACAGCACATCCACAAAATCCCAACAATATAGTTCTATAAACAAGGTTTTGTAATGACCTTACCAGTCAACATGCTAGAATAAATAGTGGGAATTTCATAATGGTTCACTAGTAGATTAAGAACTAGAGGCAGGAACAGTAGAGATTACTCAGTGGTTAAGTGTAATGACTATTCTTCCAAAGGACCCAATTCAACTCCTAGAATTCACATGCAGGCAATAACTATTTAGGATTCCAGTATGAGGAGCTCTGACATTCTATTCTTACTTTTGTCATCAATAAATTCACATGATCCAGAAATATACCTGCAGGCAAAATACCCATATACACAAATAAATATAAATAAATCAAATCTTTAAAGAAATGGGTAGAGATAACTGATGATCTCTTAAATGTGGAGAATCAGTATTACCCAAGGACAAGTTCTCTGATCAATCATTAAATCCCCAATGATTAACTTTTAAAACATATACATACAAGCGAAACTGAATGGGCTTAGTAGGGTATGTATGTATATTTATTAATCTAAATAAAATTTATTAATAACGTATAGATATATAACAATCCTAAGTAGAGGGTATGCATTAAAGAGGGGTGCAAAGAATGATTTTGAATAGGGAGAGAGAGTGATGGAATGATATAAAATACCAAACTCTTACGGAATTCTCAATAAAAAAGAAAAACTTAAATAAAAAGACTTATTTTCATTTTTAATTAGGTGTATGTGTTTCTGTGTGTCTGTCATGTGTGATTGGGGTGTCGGCAGAGTCCAGAAGAGGGCATCAAATACTCTGGACCTAGAGTTATGGGAGCTTTTGTGTAAACTGGGACCTGAGACCGCAACTCAGGTGTTGTGAACGAGTGACAATCGCTCTGAGTGAGGTGAAAGTTACTATCTTCTCAGTCCTTAAATCACCTTTAAAATATTCATTTGTGTGTCTTCATGTACCTGTGGGTGACTTTGTAGATGCATGCATTTGTTCATGCATATGAGTGTGATATGCTGAGTCCATTTAGTATTGATCTTATGTATCCTTTTTAAGAATGACATATTGAGAATGGTTAACATACCAGAGAGATCATCTCGGGAGACAACTGATTCTCCATCTCTCTACCAACAATTAATGTCTTCCCAGAAGTGCGATGCCTGGTGAGATTTTCCTCTTCGATGACATTTTCGTGTTAGTGGATATTATTATTCAGCTGGTCTTATTTAGACATTCATACTGTTGGTATTTCATAATTGCAGCTTCTAAGTTAAATATAGAAGATACGATCTAGTAGAAGAATACCTTTTCCACCTGTTTAGGATTATTTTACCCTCTCTCACATGATGTGCCCTACAACATGAGTATAGGATTTGTGTTGCAGGTGATGTCACTGTCAGTTCTATTCATTTTGAGAAGTTGCATATTTCTGTAATATTCTTCCATTTACCACAAAAAGAAATTTCTTTGATAAAAAATAAGATCTACACTTATCTGTGCATCTGTTTATATACAGATGAATATTTAGAATTCAATTAGAAAATATTCTGGTTTTGGAAAGTGGCAGCAGTTCTCCTCTAGGTTCCATGTTCTTACCAATCATAGATACTTGGTTGAGTTTACAGGACCCAGACATGAATTCACTTTAATTGAGTAGACCTCAAATCCAAATTGACAGCTATTAGTTATCCTCATAATAATTTTATTATTACACCCTTGATGATTTCTTTCTGTGCTTGTAATTGCTATTGAGATGGGAAAATCTTGTTAGCCAATTATCTTTTAAAGATAGATCCAAGTTAAGGTGTGGCTTTCTGGGACCAGGAAAGAAAAATGGGCACATGATTAAGGTGTGATCTCTCTGTGTGATTCCCATGAGACACAGCTGAGCTTGAACTTCTCATTCCAGTTTTGTGGGTTTTCCTCCTTGTAATAAATAAAAATATAATTGTTTTATCCTTTAGCTAGCCTGGCTATTTCCCGAATCAAACTAATTTTTACAGTTCCCACCCAGATTGTGGGGCTAGATTCTCCAGAGGCTCAGACCAGCCACGGTCAGGCTCTGCAACGCATTTTGGATAGAGAATTCCCACGCAACAGCCCTGAGGAGCCACTAGCTAATGTCCTTCATATTACCTCAATAAACACCACAGAGCTGTATTGTCACAGAAGTCCAAGGTGCCTGAGAACTTGGAGCTGCTCTGGGTCCCGTTCTTCCACATTTCAGAAACCCAGGCAAGATGTGGGCTTGCCCAGAAGCCTCTCTTAGGCATCACTACCATGCTATTCTAGTGCTTTTGTGGCTGAAGACGATTCAGGGACCTCCTCGGAGCTCGCAATCTGTGATTTACACTAAATAACTGTTTTTAAATCTGAGAATATCTTTTAGCTTTAATGCTAAGTCAGATTCAAACCAGCCACATGGTTCCAAGAGTCCGACAACACCTACTGGCAGGTAACGGTTATAGCACTTACTCAGCTCAAAATCAACCACAGACAAAATTCAAGATGTCATAGTTTTTATTAATGAGTAGTACTCTAATATATATATATATATGTATGTATTCCACAGTTTCTTCATCCATTCTTCCACTGAAGGGCATCTAGGTTGTTTCCAGGTTCTGGCTATTACAAATAATGCTGCTATGAACATAGTTGAACAAATGCTTTTGTAGTATGATTGGGCATCTCTTGGGTATATTCCCAAGAGTAGAATTGCTGGGTCCTGGGGTAGGTTGATCCCAAATTTCCTGAGAAACCGGCACACTGATTTCCAAAGTGGTTGTACAAGTTTGCATTCCCACCAGCAATGGATGAGTGTACCCCTAACTCCACATCCTCTCCAGCAAAGGCTATCATTGGTGTTTTTGATTTTAGCCAATCTGACAGGTGTAAGATGGTATCTCAAAGTTGTTTTGATTTGCATTTCCCTGATCGCTAAGGAGGTTGAGCATGACCTTAAGTGTCTTTTGGCCATTTGACCTTCTTCTGTTGAGAATTCTCTGTTCAGAACAGAGCTCCATTTTTTAATTGGGTTCAGCGATAAAAAACAATGACATCTTGAATTTTGCATGCAAATGAATGGAAATAGAAAACACTATTCTGAGTGAGGTAACCCAGACCCAAAAAGATGAACATGGGATGTACTCACTCATATTCGGTTTCTAGCTATAAATAAAGGACATCGAGCCTATAATTCATGATCCTAGAGAAGATAATAAAAAGGTTAACCCAAAGAAAAATATATAGTTATCCTCCTGGATATTGGAAGTAGCCAAGATTGCTGGGCAAAAATTGGGAACTTGGGGGCGGGGTGGGATGGGGGCAAGGTGAGATGGGGAGAGAAAAGTGTGAAGGGGAGGATGGGGAGAGCTTGGGGGAATGGGATGGTTGGGATATAGGAAGGGTGGATATGGGAGCAGGGAAGCATATATCTTAATTAAGGGAGCCATTTTAGGTTTAGCAAGAGAGGGGTTCCCAGGTATCCAGAGAGATAACCCCAGCTAGTTCCTTGGGCAACTGAGGAGAGGGAGCCAGAAATGGCCAGATCCTATAGCCATACTGATGAATATCTTGCATATCACCATAGAACCTTCATCTGGCAATGGATGGAGATAGAGACAGAGCCCCACACTGGAGCACCGGACTGAGCTCCCAAGGTCCAAATGAGGAGCAGAAGGAGGCAGAACATGAGTAAGGAAGTCAGGACTGCAAGGGGTGCATCCACCCACCGAGATGGAGGGGCTGATCTAATGGGAGTTCACCAAGGCCAGCTGGACTGGGACTGAAAAAGGACGCGATAAAACTGGACTCCCTGGACATGGCGGACAATGAGGGCTGCTGAGAAGCCAAGGACAATGGCACTGGATTTTGATCCTACTACACATACTGGCTTGTGGGGAGGGGCTAGCCTGTTTGGATGCTCACCTTCCTAGACCTGGATGGAGGGAGGAGGAAATTGGACTTCCCACAGAGCAGGGAACCGTTACTGCTCTTGGGGCATGAGAGGGAGGGGGAGTGGAGGGGGAAGGGGGAGGTAAATGGGAGGCGGGGAGGAGGCAGAAATTTTTAATAATATAAATAAATAAATAAATAAATAAATCAACCACAGGTAAGATTTATAATTTGAAATATAAATTATAAATTATTTATAATTTAAAGGAGAAAAAAATTGCAGATAATTTAACAATCCGGGAGTTCACTAGGTTTTTTACTTATACTATGGACGATGTCATGCTAGGTTTATATGATTTCCCTCCTGTATCTTTCTATTTAATTCTGAGAATCAGTGTTGTCTTTCATATGTTCTCCTTACAAACTTGGTTTGATGATAGGGCAAAGAATTAAGCACTTTTAGAAATGATACAGTTTTTATAGACTAATAGTAATCTACTAAAAGGAAAATTCAACACTCTGGAGAAGGATACAGTTAATTTGACAAACAAAACCCAGTCAATGCCAGAGGATGCTGAGACTTGTCTGAGAGAATTTGGACTGCTGAATGTATTAATTGAACTCTGTCAAAGGGTTATGATAGATTGATTGATAGAATGTCTCCCCAGGAAAGTATTATGCATGCTATAAAAATTATGTCCAAGAATGTGACATTATCTCTTCTGGACAGACTTTACACCTTGGAATCCTCAAATAGGGCATTAGAACAGAACACTGGACAGGGAATCCAGCCTTTACAAAGGCAATGGCAAAAAGATTTGAAAAGATTGATAAATTTATCAAATTTGATGACTAGGGACAAAAGGTACAGAGACAAAATTTAGCTGCATCAGTATGTACCAAATTCTGGGATATCTTACCAAGAGTTATACCTACTTTTGGGGTGATATCATAAGAAAGAGCATCTATCACAAAATACCTTAAAGTAGAAGATACATGGGAGCCCATACATATGACTTATCTAAATGAAATTAAACAAACAATTGTATCTTACAATTTGTCCTTTGTTAAGGAAATGGTCAAAATATGGGATTCAAGAAACAAAGCAATACATTTGTCCTTTGTTAAGGAAATGGTCAAAATATGGGATTCAAGAAACAAAGCAATGCCACAATACTGGATCCAGTGAATCTCAGCAGTCTTAGAAAATGGACCACAGTTGCTCTGTCAGTACTACTAGAAGGAAGAAGCAAAAATTTTAGAGCAACAGTGAAAAGCAAAAAAAAAAAAAAAATAACAAGATTTCTAAAAATCAAACTCTGCGCAAGGGACTTTACTCTGAAACTCAGGAGCAAGGTCTTTACGATGAACACAACTTTTCCCTGTGTAGCACAGCAACTTTAAATGCTTAGGAAAGGATTCAGGAACCAGAAAGGAGAGTGGAATCATATATTAGTGTTGAACAGAATCAGAGAGAAACTTTTAGTAACTTTTTACAAAGATTAACTAAGGCTGTAAAAATAAGGATAACAGATTCATAATTTAGACATGTACTAATTGAATCTTTGCTTTTGAGAATACCAACATAGAATGCCAATGATCCTTGGGTTTATAAAGGTTAGATCAGCATCAATGGATAAATAGATCTTACATAGAATGAATGTTGAGACACTTGACTATAGTACTAAAGTTTGGGTAAGAGAAGCAATTTGCAATGGTATAAAGAGACTTCAAAATACCAAGTGTTTTAATTGTGATAGAATAGGACATCTGAGAAGGAGTGTAGATAAGGAATTTTTAGGAAAAATGTCTCCTCTGGAAATGGCAAAAATAGGAGGACTCAGCCTTCAGGTATACATGTCTGTGGTGTGGTGTACATATTTTAATTTTCCAAATTCCATAAAGTGGAACACATCCATCTGCCAGATCTAATTCTTTTGAGTACCCTTTGGGTTACTCCCAGCAAACATATGTGTTTGGTTATAGAAAGAGAATGTAGGACATCTCTTTATAATCTCCTTAGCTTGTTGCCAAGTAATAGGAAATTCTTTCTTTAAAACTTTGCTACTGATATGATGTTTTCTTATGAAATTCTGAGGCCTACAACACACTTCCAATTAATAATTGATCAATTTCTTCATTACCTTGTGCTAGAGGACCTGGCAAAATCATATGGGATCAGATGTATGTTATGTATACAGGACAAAACCAATCCTGATTATGTCTTGCAACTGAATAGAAAATAAACTCAATTCTGTATCATCTAGTATAAATTCAGCAGTTTCAATATGCAAGACAACTCTTTCTGCAGATTGTGACTCAGTAACTATATTGAAAGGTTCTTTAAAATAACTTAGTACCATAAGAATATCATATAATTCTTTCTTCTGGACAGAGTTATAAGGGCTTTGTTCCACCTTAAATAATTCTTCTGATTTGTAACTTGCCTTGCCTGATTTATTTGCAACAGTATAAAATATATGGGCTCCAGTTATTGGTGTATCATGTACAATTCAGGGAAGAATCCAATAAGTTCCCTTTATAAGGTGAAATCTATTGCTTTGGGGATAATTGCTATTAATTTCTCCCCCCAAAATAGCACAAGCCCTTTGTTAGGGTTCATTGCCTTTCCATAACTTCTTTATTTCATCAGTAGTAAAAAGCACTATAATCTCTGTTGGGACTCTACCTGCTAATTGTGAAGTCTCAATTTGCCTTTTATAATTAATTCAGAGACATTTTACACATTTTAGTTTTTTACTTGGTTTATGTGGTAGAAAGATCCACTCTAAAATAATATTGTCCTTCTGCATTAAAATTCCTGTAGGAGAAATTCTGGAAGGCAATATGACTAGAATACAATTAAGATTTTGTTTCACCCTATCCACATGTGCCTCCTGTAATTTCTACTCAACAATCATCAATTCTTTTTCCACGTTAGCTGTTAACTCGCTGGGACTATTCAAGTCTTCATCACCATGTAAGATTTTGTTTAAATCAGCTATTAGACCATTTGTTACCCTATAGCACACCTTAGACTGGAAATGTCTCCTAATAAACTTTGAAAGTCATTAGGAATCCACAACTGGTCTCTCCTAATTTGGCCTTTTGTGTTCTAATTTTCTGAAAACCTATTCTCTAACATAAGTACTTAACAGAATCTCCTCTTTGAATCTTTCAGGAACAATTTGTAATCCCCATTTAGGCATTTTTTTTAACTTCTTCAAACATCCTTTCTAAAGTATCTGCATTAGAATCCGATAAAAAGATGTTATCCATGTAATGGTATATTATAGACTTAGGAAATTTCTTATACATTATTTCCAATTGCTGGCTGACAGAAAAATATATATCTTCAAAAATTCAAGAGACCCTGGATGTTTGGATGCTGACAGAAGGAAAAATAACTATCCAATAAGGATCAAAGAATAAATGAAACAAAAGAATATATAAGACTTATTAGGTCAGGATATATATATATATATATATATATATATATATATATATATATATGGCTTTTGAGTTGGACAATGGCTCTGTACCTCTCTAAATCTAAGTGTGTTGTTTGTTAAAAGCTACATTCAAAGCTTCTATCTCATTTTGGGTGACATCTGGTTTGGGACAGAAGAAGAACTTCAGGAAAATTTTACTTAATCCATATCTGTTTTGTTTATATTGTATTCTTTATTGAATGTATGTCTATATGAATAATGTTTAAGTTTTCCACAATAACCAATAGAGTTTTCTATAGATCCTTTTCCTGCAGTAATCTTTGAGGTTTACATGAAGAAGATGGGGTTCCACAGCAACAACTCCATGTGGTTGAGTTGACATCATGATGCTGATAGTGCTACTATAAGACTGTTTTTTTTTGGGTAGCAGCTGCTGACATGGTGCACTTTCTCATGACATTCTGACCAGAACTCCAAATACAAACTTTGTAAAAAACACTATAGACTGCAAGAAAATTGTTTGCAACTATATTAGACAGTAATCTTGAAACTTAACCATTACTTTACTTTTGCAGGGTCCCATAAAGAGAACATCACCCTTATAACAGCGAGAAGCAATTCTAGAAGATGATGTTCCCTCTCCCAAAACAGTTTGTCCTTTGGGTTGGGAACATTGTTTAGAGGTTGTTGATTATTACTTGTATAAGGTAGAGGGTTAGGGTGGAAACTATGTATGTTCAAAAAAAGGAATAAAAATAGTGGATAATAGAGTGAATACTTGCGAGTTTTCTTTTTGGATAATTTACATTGGTATAGTTTTTTGAATATTGATACAAGTTCAAATTATATTTGTTATTTCTGTTTATAATATTTGTACACTTATACATATGATTCTGTAATATTTTATATATGCTTGTTTCTAGCACTGTTTAGGACATATTTTGTATTGATACAACTTTTAGGATATAGTTTTGTATTGCATTATATATTATTCTTACCTCTGAACAAGATACATATTTGCTTATGTCAAAGTACATGGTATCCAAACTGGATAAGCAGGACACAAGGAAAAGTACTGCCAATTCTTGCCAAGATAGGGTAAGACAGTTCTGAAAAATTTTTGGCCTCTGAAAATGGTCTGTCAGTTATGCTAGGCCTTAGCCAAAGTTGGTTGCTTCAATGTTGTAAATGAGACTTTGGGTAATTGTTCAGGTAGCCAATTGTCTCTGTCATATACCGCTCATTTTGGAACCTGCTTAATTGCATTTTGTGCCTACTCACATAACATTATCTCCCTTCTCAGGCCTTTGATGGGGTTAAAGATTAGATAATCATAGTTACCTTCCTCTCATAATTTATCCAAACTTATTTCTAATGTAAAATTTAGACTCTTTGAAATAGAATGTTTAGTAAAACAAATGTTCCTTGCTTAATATTGCTTATTTTGTTTTATAATTTCATACTTGATATCTGTTCCTATTGTATATAGTTTTGTATTGGGTTTAGATCACACTTATTTAGAAAATAGAGGGAGATGATGGTGAAACCTTGTTAGCCAATTATCTTTAAGAGGTAGATCCAAGTTAATGTGTGGCTTTCTATGATCGGGAGAGAAAAACAGTCACATAACCAAGGTGTACTCTCTCTGTGTGATTCCCGCAGGGCACAGTTGAGCTTGGACTTCTCATTCCTGATTTGTGAGTTTTATTCTTATAATAAATAAAAATATAATTGTTTTATCCTTTAGCTAGCCTGGTTATTTCCCAAATCAAGCTAATTTCTATACCATTGTTTGTAGACTTTCTACCTGGATAGAACTACTCATTGTTTTGTTTCTCTTGGTATCTTCCATAAAAATTTTAGAAACTGTTAGAGTTAGTCCCCAGAAAGAAGACTTCCAAGTCAATTCCAAGTCATGATCAATTCCTTCAAATCACATTTCTTGAGTATATGATATGATATCTTCAGCAATGGGATCTTACTTTCAACTAATAGGGGGAAGACAAGGGAAGAAAATTATTGGAAAGGAAGAATAAAATTGTTTGTATTTGCAGATGCTATAAAATTCTGAATAAGATATTCAAAATGTCCATCAAAAAGCCTTCTAGAAATTATCAACGCTGTGAACAAAGTGTCAGAATATAAAATCAACATAGGAAACCAGCAGTCTTTTTCTGTACAAATAATATAAATTTTGAGAAATTTATCATGGAAAGATTCCCTTTCACAATAGTCTAGTCAAATAAAATATCTAAGAATAAATCTAACCAAGGAAGAGTATTGAGAAAAAAAGCAGAAAATAGAAAGATCTACAATGCTTTTGGATAAATAGAATTACTATTGTGAAGATAACCATTATGCCAGAATCATTTTTTATATTCAGTTTGGTACCATTCATGACTTCCCTTGATGATATTCAGAACAATAGAAAAATATATTCTAATAAAGCACAAAAATTTCAAAAGCCCAGAGACAGATATTTGGGTTCAACCTGAAGATCAGAAAAGCAAAAGAGTCAAGCAACGAGAGAGCTCTTACCTCTAAGAAATCCTCAGACTAAAAGAGAGTGAGTCACTGCTTTATCTCACCTTACATTCCTCTCTAGCACTGGGATTAAAGGCATGTGATTTCCCTTCTGGTCTTCAGGCAAGCTTTATTTATAAAACATAAACAAAACACCACTATATTTCCCTGATTTGTCTAAAATACCATAGGCTATAACTATTTTTTTTTAAAAAAATATAAAATAAATACAATAAATATATACAATATATTCATGCAATCAATACGTCAATAATATCTAGTCCAATTTGCATTTGACAAATTCAGAGAAAATATTCCATATATATTTTGTTTTGTGAATCCAAAGTCTTGTACCTGATTTACTTTCTATCGTAACTTGATTTCTAAGTCTGGTAAACAAGGAAAATATAACTATAACTATCTAGTCTTCAACTCTCTCAGACACCCAAGAAATAAATATTAACTGAGTAAACAGGAAGTATAAGCATGTGAATTCCAAAAATTGTGAGAAGTGACAGAAACAGCTGGCTGCCTGGACAGCCACCCAAAGTTCCCCTACAATGTTGGGATATCCAACTTTGGCCTACAGTCCTAGAATATCTGATAAAATTTTCTATAAAGTAGGGTTTTTTAAGTACTCACCTGTCTTGTCAGGGCGATGCATGGCAGTCTTTCTCTTTTGTGTCCTGGTTGTCCCATTAGGACAGCATAATATCAGCAGTTGAGGCAAGTGCATTTTCTTGCCCAGTGGCTTACATTTGGCACAAAGAATGCAAACTCAGTGTCAAGTTTCTTTGATGCCCATCATCTTCTCTGAAGTAGATATGTACTGTCAAAAGCAGACATGTCTCATTGTAAGTAAAAAGAAAAAAATGCCCCATGTTATTAAAAAAATCTTAAATGTGACATTCTGTAGATCTCTGAAATGTTTGAATGACCTGTCTTTTAAAAATATATGTCTGTTTGACCTTGAAAAGCTGCCTAACATGACTATAAGCAAAATTGTTATAAGTGCCTAATTACTTATCTGTATTTCCTTACCTAAGCAGTTGATAATAACTACTTTCAAGGATTTAAAATTTACATTACATTGTTAAATGATCTTTGTAGGTAGGTGCAATACCTGGAACAACATTAGAAACAGATGTGTATGTGCTGTCAGTTTTAACCAAATTAATCTCAAATTTGTATCAATATATAAAATTTGTATGCATTAAACAAAATTTCAATCCAATGCAAAAACATATAAAACTAGTAGTTGCTTTCTAAAAGTAGGTTCAATAATCTACCTTTTTATCATAGCATATCTATACCTTCCCATTTTCTTTCCAAAGTAGATTCTACCCTTTTATCCTATCATATTGTCTATAATCCTAATTTTTTTGGTTCCCATAAGATTATCAGTGTCCCCAATCATCAAGAAGTAGCCTAGAAAACTGTGTGTGCATTCCCAAAAAATGAATTATAGATTTTGTCTTTGTTTAGAGTGTTGAGTGTTGGTTACAAGTTTTTATGGATAATGGTCAGACAAAAAAAAGCTAATCAAATGAGATTAGGTTTAGAATCCTTGGTTTGCATATAAAAAGGGGGAAATGCTATGGAATAATACTCTTGTACCCTTTAAAGATTTTTCATGCATAATAAATTCAATAAAATGCTAATTGTCCAGGAGCCAGGCAGGAAGTCTAGTCATGGTGAGACTGGACTTAAAGAATTCTGGGAAGAGGGAATACAGAGTCAGTCACCAGCCAGAAGCAATGGAAGCAATATGAAAATGCCTTTCTGAGAAACAGTACCAAGTAACATAGCTAAATATAGACAATAATTATGGGTAAATTTAAGTTTAAGAGCTATTTAATAATAAGCCTGAGCTAAAATACCAAACAGTTTTAATTAATATAAGTCTCTGTGTGTTTCTTTGAGACTGAATGTCTGAGACAGAAATCAGGCAGGACAGAAACTACAGTCTACATATCTGCATTCCAAATTTCACTCAACAGTACAAAAAATCATGGGTAGTTAAAGCAATTTTGAGTAAAAGGCCAATGATGGAACGACTAACTCACCATATTTAAAGCTTTATTACAGAGCTATTGTAATAAAAGGTGCATGCTACCCTTATAAAATATAAAAATATATATGGGCATGTATATAAATGAAAGAAAAGAAAAGACTCAGGTATGTGTGTACATAACTACAGTTATCTAATTTTGGCAAAGATGTCAAAAACATATACTGGATAAAGGACTACATCTTAAACAAGGGGTACAAGGAAAACTGGATGTCTACATTTATAAGAATGAAACTAGACTCATATATATGTATGCATATATAGATGTGTGTATAATTATGCACCTATATTTATACATGAGTCTAATTTCATAGACACACATATTTATGCATTTATGTATGTTTGTATATATGTCGGTAGGTATGTATATAATTCTGAACTAAATTTCTAATGAATCAAGGACATCAATAAGAAATATGAAATGCTTTATGTGCCATAAGAAAACTTAGGCAACACCCTAGAAGATACAGATGTAGAAAACCATTCTCTAAAGTTATTTCACTAGCACAGAAATTGGGACTGAAAAATGAAAACTAGCACCTCCAAAACTATAAACATTATGTAGAAAAAAGAAAACAAAACAATGGATAGATGGCAAAGCCAACATAGTAGGGAATAGTCTAGTTAACATGTGAAATAAAATAATATCCAGATAATGCAAATAAATCATAAGCAAAGAAACAAAAAAAGATACTTATTCAGAAAATGGACTGGGATCTGAACAGGCAGTTCTCAAAGGAAAAAATAAAAATGACTGAAAATTATCACAAAAGATGTTTACTGTTCCAACTATATAGGAAAATGCAAATCAAAACAACATTGATATTTTACCTAACACCAGTCAGAATAGCAAAGTTTGACAAAACAATTGAAGTCAAATTCTGGATATAATGTGGAGTAAAGGGAGTTCCTCTACACTGTGGGAATGCAAACTTGTCCAGCTCCTCTGGTTATTAGTGTGGAGGATCCTCAAAAAGCTAAAATTAGAGCTTTTATATTACATAGCCACACAACATTTTACTGCGTTTTCCAAAGAATTAATATTCTATTCCACAGATGCTTACTCAGCTATTAATACTCTATTCTTCGTAGCTAACATGTGGAGACAAAATAATGTCCATCAGTCAATGAATGACTAATTAAAATGTTGTGCATATATATATACATATATATATATATATTATGGAATTCTTTTCCTCCATAAGAAAAAGAAATCTTGAAGTTTACAGGTAACAGATAGATTTAGAAAATATCACTCATTGATGTAACCCAGATGCAGAAAGACAAACTGTATGTGATCTCTCTGTTGGCACCAAGCTCCCAATCTTCAGATGCAAGCACAAAATCTGAAGTAACTAGACTAACCAGTAAAGTATAAACATACTATTACAGGGTGGCATGGGAGAAGGAACAGTAGAGGGATGAACAACAGGGCATAAGTGATCTGAAAGGAGAAATGGGGGGGAAAGCAGAAACTCTAGTTGGGGAGAGTAATATAACTGTAGAAGAAAGTGGGTGGAATTGCAATAAGAATGTCAGAAAAAGTCATATATGAATTCAAATTCAATATAATGATATATTCAAAATAAAGTCAGGGAAAACAAGAGTCCCCATCACAGAACCTACCACAAAATATGTGAGAGATATAAAGTGTGTGGAATTGCAACAAATGTTTAGAACTTTGTATCAATATCGATTATATAACTAGGATAATTATAGCAAGTTTCAAATATTGTTTGTTTTGATTTTATACAGAAGTTAGTGTTAGTTTGTTCTCTGTTTCATTGTTCTGCAATGGAACAATCTTATTCCCCAGTGGAACTTTGAGTTACAATGTCAGCTTCAGTTTATGACTTAGCAAGTGCCATTCTAAACTCATTTGATTTATCTGGTATATTTTACAGTGGTCTCCACTTTGTTCTTTTGTTCTCTTTGCAAACTTACTTGGCTGCTCACTCTTGAATACTTCTTTTATTACTTTGTGCTATACTTCACACTCATTTTTCTCATCTTGTCACATTGAGCTGGTTCTACATTTTATTTATGGTCACATATAACACTTTTCTTTCTCATCTTTTTCATGTACAACCTTTCTCTGATCTCATCTTGGCCACTACATCTATTTGGTAAGTGATAATATTATGGAAGAAATGGTCCAGGAGATAACGCATAGGAGCTAGGATTCGGAGAAAAGGGTTGCTGGTACAGTGTCCTTCCAGGTGATCTTGACTTACTAATGAAGGAACAGGTCTATCTTCTTTTTATATTGCAGCATCTCTAGTATTGGAATCTATTTGATGAAAGAAATGGCTGCTGTTACCTATAATATTCATCTTTTCCAGGACAGTACAAGCTTATTTTTTTCCCACTATAGCTTATATAGAAACCTAAAATCACCCTATTCAGGGCAATGCACATAAAAATACACATGAAATAAATATCTATTTATATTTGCCAAATTTCAATCCTTTATTCAACAAAACCTAAATTAAATTATTACATTTAATGACATTTTATTTTGATGCAGCTCCACTATGACCCTTACTATTGTTTAATATTACTGGTTAGGTTTTCCACTAAGATAGGAGCATCATGGACATAATTCAAAAGAGTATTCACCACAAGCACTTATGCAGACATGCACAAGCCATCTCTAGGAAGCTAAACAAGAAATAGTAGCAGACAAAAGGACTCCACAGAAGTTCCTATGGGATCTAACTTTCCTGCCTTGATGGTAGATATACTTTATAGATTTAGGCTATCATAGTTTATTAGCATATTGTATATAACAGAGTCTAATACTAATGATTAAACTTATCATACATGCTACCTCTGTTCTTTGAATTTACACATTGCATATGCAACTTTCTAATGCATATAAATCAGAGGTTTTACTAGTATCATTGTACATTTAACAAGATAGAAAAGTACTTTACTTTTAGAATAGGAATAGTGAAGGGAACCCTGATGGCTCTTTGTCTTGGAGAGGGGTGGAGTGGGGGTATGGGTGGAAGGGAGGGGAGGGAAGGGGGAGGAAGAGGGAAGGAGATGGAAATCTTTAATACAAAAATGAGGAAAAAAAGTATTTTACTATTTTTTATGTGAGTTTGCAACTGCCTATGCTGTTCTCAATTGAAATAGTCAATCAAACATTTTTATTTTCTGACTGAAATGTGATTGGAAAAATACTAAAGAACTATAAGTGATCTATGCACTTATGGACACATGAGATTTAAACTTAATTGTTATTATTAAAATAATAAATGAGCCATACAGAGATGATTTTAAGTCCAAATTGAATGATATGTTAATTAGATAACTTCTGTGTGAACTTTTTTAACATGTTTGGGATTATTTACTAAACTACTGTCAAAATTTGTGGATTGTGTATAAGGAGCTAAGGTAATACACTCATATTATTCAGACTCTGTTTTACTAAACACTGTCAAAATTTGTGGATTGTGTATGAGGAGCTAAGGTAACACACTTACATTCTTCAGACCCTGGGTTTTCCCCTCAGTCATCACTCTGATGCACTGGTTATTTGAACATGAGTACTTTCACTTTTTTCTTCCCTTTTACTGAATATACAAAGCTTTCTTCCTCCAATAAACCAGATAGTCAAGTCATAGATAAACTTTACAGCTATCAAGTAATTAGATAAATTTTGTACTGTGCAGATTGACTGTGTTCTCTCTCCTCGTATTCCTTTGTAAGAGCTGCAGGGAACACTCACACTGCACACCAAACTGCTAAGGTATGTAAGCAAAGACTTTTACCTTTACGCAATGCCTTCAAAGTGTGTAATTCTTATATTCCCAGTCAGTTTTTTTTTTCTGGCATCAAAAAAGAATACTGAGAGAAACAAGGACAGCCTTCCATTTCATGATGCAATTGTTACAAGGAGATTCAGCTCTGGTTCTCTTATTAACCTTTTAGCATTCTTTGAATGTTGATGCCAAGGTGTGACTGATGTCTAGTTTATAAAATCCTCAAAAAAAGTTACACTACACATTACAAATGATACTTCCTTAATTGACCTCTAGGAATTAAACTGTTTTACTTTGCTTTGACCTTTTCATTTCATTCTTTTGTTTTGGTCCAATTTATTTCATAAACTATCATATATTCTTTGTTTAACAGAAATATGCCACCTTTCTTTCTAACTATGACATCATGCCTTGTTATTAGTGAAACATGTAGTTATTTTTTTATTAAATTTAATAAATGAATTAAAGAATAAATATTATTTTATAAAATGTAAACACAAATCAACCAACATCAATGAGCTAGCTACTCACCATTGTAAATAACTTTAATTCAAGAAAGTTCAGGTTTCCCTATTTGGGATTAAGGTTTAGTTCCTTTACAAGAAGCATTTATATTGAAAAATGGCCCTTATCAATCAAGGCAGGAGATGAATTTTATAGCACATGATAGAATCAATAGCCCAAAGTAAAGAAATTCAGAAGAGTGTACAGATAGACTGAAATGAGATGGTTTGGTGAAAGATAAATGTTGAGTAAGAACTTATTGCAGACCACCACAGACTAGTAACATTTCATAGAAAGAAAAACAGTAAAGCAAAGAACATCAAAACTTCCAAGACATTTTTGTGAAATGTAGAATTAACAGAATGTATTAAGATAATATTTAGATTTCATAGGTTTTATGGAGGGGACATGTGTAAATGAATGTCCCCTCCATAATTAAGTTAAATGGGGGTCAAAATTATAAGCATTGATGCCAGGAAATGTTGGTATGATTACTCCATAAATTTTTAACTGAAAAGAAATTACCACAACTGTATATTAGACATTTTTTCTTCACTTGTTACATACTTACGTTTTCTGTTGTAAAGTGCCAAGAAGACCATAATTGTGGATAAATAAAATATGAACAAATTCTGATATTCGGTTGCCATGTGCTTCCTATAACCCATGCATCTTTCCCTCCAATGTAAACAGAATGGCATATGTACCTAAAATTGCATGTGTAAACTCACTTTCTTATGACAGATTTTTTATAGCATAAGTTTAGTACATGGGAAAACTGAATTGACTTTACTTCTTTCAAAGAAATGAGCTAAAATTTACAGACATACTATGGAAAATTAAAGAGATCTGTTTTTAAAACTCTCAATTACATCCTCAGATTATAAAAGAAAAAGGAAAGAAAAAAATTTTAAGTCACAAATCTCTCATACCTGCATCAACCAATAAAAATGATTTTTATATTTCTTATCATTAATCTTTCAACCTACTGTTCAACCCAAAAATTATTCTTCCATCTTGTCATGAATCTGTCAAAGGTACTGCTTCCAGCAAAATTGACTTATTTAATTTATGTTTCTTCCCCCTGAATCTTGCCAGCCTGTGTTCTCAATGTAAAAAATCAAACCAAATCTGTATTCTCTACTTCTGAGGTCTTTGGGTCACAAATAAAATTGTGTTTTTCATTTTCCAATAAGGTTTTTATAAATAAATATTTCAAACAAAATAAAAATATTTACACAGACCATGTATATTTTTGTAGAAAGAAATGTCCTTATACATTATATGATGTTATCATTACTTTTAAACATGTAACATTTATTCTTGAAATAAATCAATAGATGTGAAAATCATTAAATGTACTGTTTTTCATAATCATTTTATTTTCATTTAATAAAATATTTCCACTATCCAAACTTTGTAAAATGTCTTCATTTCACATTTTTCTTTAAATGAGGGCATTGATTGAAAAAAAATCTATGTTTCAAGAAGAAGGATGAGATGGGATTTCTCTAAATTCTTAATAGCAATATATATGACAAAGCACATTCATACAACAAATGCTTCTTGGTTGGATTAGAGTACCTGGCTCTAAAATCATATATATTATATAACAACTGGACGCAATGCATACAACATAAAACAGAATATCTAATTTACCATTACTCATAGAATATCTCTTTAGAGTGGGTAATGACCACTCAGGCTTTAATAAGCAGAAATCATATCCTGAACCTCTGAACAGTTACTGGTGTTTGAGTCATTGTAAACCCACATGGGTTTAAGTCTCAGAGGGGCACAGTGCTATGGCCTTTTCTATGTACTGCTGGAGTATCAACAAATAAAACATGAAAGAAATGAGAGAGACATGGAGAAAAAAGATTAAGAGATAGAGACATAGACAAAGAAGAGATGCAGATTAAGACAGAGACAGAGTGACGCAGAAGAATAGATTCACCACCCCATTATTATCTGTTCCTTCTTAAGCCTGGTGGATATCTGTTCTTAATAATTTCTGGCCTTTAAGATGTGCTGGTTGGATGAGTGGCTTTGTCATCAGGACAGCACTCTTTCAGGTCTTTTAGATGGTCACTACTATGTGAAGTAGAACATGACACAGAACTGGATTATCAAAATGAAAGATGTATTCACACCAATACTGGGTGACATCATTACTGTGAAATTTGGTACCAGATAATTTCATTTACAAACATCCTTAACACTGATTCAATCAAACTGTAATTTTAATAACACCCTATTAATTCTTAATTTCAAAAATATTTCAGGAAAGTTTTGATGCTGTTGTCATAGTTCTTTTCTTTATTATATAAATGCTCCTCAATTTTGGTAGTTTCTATAAGTTCTAATTCTGCAATTTCTCTTCTACTGAGACATGTAGTTATTATACTGTTTGTGGAATTAGTTTGAACTTATTCTGAGTGGCAATTCCTTATGGTGTTGTCTGGTAACTAAGAATAAATGTTTTAATACATTTGTGTTAAAAGAAATTCAGAGAGGTAGATATAAACTAGATGGCTCAGCACAGGATAATTGGAAGAGTTAAAAGTTATGGAAATGTCAATAAAGAAAATCAAACCAAGATAACTAATGGATGCATCTCTTTACCTAGAAAAGATAAATTAATCATCTTCTGTGAAAGAATATAATCTCTACAATGTGTTGACAACAATTTAATTATTCTCCTGCACATTGTCAAGCACTATTCAAAATAGAAATCAAAATAAAATGAGTTATGTAATAGTACTATTTATCAATTATAATTAGTCAGTAAATGGATAAAAAGCATTACTTCAGATATTAGGATTTTTGGATGCTATTAAGGGTATTGATACTGACCCTATCTGATTTGTTTTCTCTTATCCTTTGTATTTATGAGGTCTTTTGAGTCAAACAAATAATATTATGTTACAGTCTATTTGACTGTATCTTATCACCTGTCTTACAAATCATACCAGTTGCATGAACCATACCCTAAGTATTGGAAAATGCCAATCTAAAGAAATTCACACCTACACGAGTTAATGGGATTTAAGTGGTTTCATATGCATTTATATTTTCTACTTATAAATATTTTCTTTTTGAATCACTCTGAATCATGTGGACATGAATCTCTTCTGTTCCATTGACTACCAGTTACAGAAATTCAGAAAGACCAATAGTTCTGTATCTGAAAATGAGGGCAAACATGCCTCTATATAAATGTTCACAGAATATTAGGTAAGAGAAGATTTATAACTCTTAGACCCAGCCAGTATGAAAGGAACCATATTAAGCTTCACATTGCCATTTTCTGTGTAGCCAGTTTCTCTATCACAAACATTGTATAAAAATCAGGAATTGCACAGAGTTAATTTAGTTAAATTACCCTAACCCAAATAGATAGAAACTTTGGGCACAGATAATTTATCTTGTGATTTACCTTTATAAAGAAATCATGTATATTTATCTTCAAATTGGCACAATATTTATACAGATAATGTGTTATATCAATGTAAAAGAATGATAGAAAGAAAAGAGAATAGCAAAAAGGAAAGGAAAGAAAGAGTAAAGCAATTATAGGAAACAAAATAATTTTGAATGACTCATCACAATTAATGGATATATTTAGTTAGGATAAATTGTTTATTCCATACATGTGGAACATGGCAAAGCAATCCATTTTCTCTCAGAGAAGTATAATTTAAACTATATAAAATAAATTAAAAATTTCTCAAGTAAATAGTATTACTATAGCTATGATGTAATTCCATGACCAAAAGCCAGTTGGGGAAGAAAGGGTTTATTTGGATTACATTTCCAAATCAGTGATAAGTATCAAAGGAAGTGAGGACGGGAACTCAAACAGAACTGAAACCTGAAGATAGAAAGAGACATAGAGGTAATGGAGGAATGAGGCTTACTGACTTGCTTCTCATGCCTTATTCAGTCATTCTTATATTAGAATCAGACCACTAGGCCAGGGGTGTCCCCACCCACAATGAGCTGGATTCTGACTCATCAATCAGTACAGCAATTACAAAATACCATACATGCTTGCAGATAGCCAGTCTTATACAGTCATGTTCTCAACTGAAGCTTCCTTCTGATGACTATTATAGTTTGGGCCTAGTTGTTATAAAGCTAGCCAGTGCACAGTATTTCAGGATTTTATACAATCCAAAAGAGCAGAAACTGTTTATGTATAGTTATGCTAGAACATTAGGTACAAATGTACATAAATGAAATGACTACATGTCTGCTAAGGCAAATTGAAAGATAGAGAGTGCTAGTTATAAAAACAGCTGAAGCTTCATTTGCAATATTAAAAATAATAAGTTGCTAAAATTTAAACCTTAAAATATTTCCATGATATGGTTTAGAAACTGAAACTTCCAACTAATAAAGGAAGGAACAAATATAAAAAATAAAGTTCATGCATTTTACCTAGAAGGCTCGATTGGTAAGGAAAATGGAGAAAACTTAGCACCACCTAAGTTTTAAGGAACAATGTTCATGTATTGGGAGAAAACAGAGTCAGTGCTCAATGAGCTGTGAATGTAAATGTACATATTATTTGACTGACACCAACATTTATGTTATTTTTCTGTCAGAATATTCCCATGACCCTCATACTCAGGTACCATCATTATACTGCATAGCATAAAGTTCCTGATCCAAAATTTTGCTTTCTTTAATTCAGCAGCATACAAAGAATGATTATGAATGCTTCACAACATAATTTTGCTACTTTTTCAAAGCTTCCTACTGAGGAAAGTGTGAAAACTTTTAAAGGTCATTATATAAATATTCTTCAATTACTTGTTTAAATTATACCATTACTGATGAATACATTTCTCAAGCATTATATAACAGCAAATTTCATCTTATAATTGTTAATTAGTTCAGTAGTCAAAAGCAGATACCTTTTATTTGACTCATGATTCTCTAATTTGCTATGACACATATTATATATGTCTATATTCTCACATTTCTATTTTAGCCTCTTTATTTTCTTTATTATACATCTCTCTTCTCCATAAGTCTTTTAGAAAGGTTTGAAATATGATATATTAGAAAGTTAGGTTTATACATTTTAATGTATGATTGCTTGTTTCACTATTTAACCACAAGTGTTGATTTAGAAATAAAAATATACATCTTTTACAATTAGTCAGTGTTTGTGAATTTTTACATCACTGATGTTGCTTCTTTTTAGCTCATTTCCAGAAAATAAAAGACAAAATGTTTTTATTTTCGTTGAAAATGATTTTTTCTTTTTTTATTTTATTTTAATTTTTTTTCTTTTTTTTTCTTCTCATTTTTTTTATTAAAGATTTCCATCTCCTTCCCTCCTCCTCCCCTTTCCCTCCCCTCCCTTCCACCCATACCCCCACTCCACCCCTCTCCAAGAGAAAGAGCCATCAGGGTTTCCTTCACTATGTTAAGTCCAAGGTCCTCCCAGATCCCCCTAAGTCCAGAAAGGTGAGCAACCAAACTGACAAGGCTCACAGTGAGCCCGTCCATGCTGTAGAGTTCATGTTCATTGCCGTTGTCCTTGGTTTCTCAGTCCTCCTCCACCGTCAGCCACATTCAGAGAGTCCGGTTTGGTCCCCTGTTCCATCAGTCCCATTCCAACTGGACTTGGTGGTCTTCTGTTAGCTCTGTCCCACCGTCTCAATGGGTAAACGCACTCCTCATGGTCCTGACTTCCTTGCTCATGATCTCCCTCCTTTTGCTCCTCATCAGGATCTTGGGAGCTCAGTCCGGTGCTCCTATGTGGGGCTCTGTCATTTTCTCCATCCAATGCCAGGTGAAGGTTCTATGGTGATATGCAAGATATTCATGAGTATTCTGGACATTTCTGGCACCCTCTCCTCAGCTGCCCAAGGACCTAGCTGGGGGCGTCTTCCTGGACACCTGGGAACCCCTCAAAAGTCAAGTCTCTGCCAACCCTAGAATGGCTCCCTTAACTAAGATATATAATTCCTTGTTCCCATATCCACCCTTCCTATATCCCAACCATCCTATTCCCCCAAGCTCTTCAAATCCTCCACTTCATACTTTTCTCTCCCCATCTCCCCTCCCCCCATCCCAACCCACCCCCATGTTCCCATTTTTTGTCCGGCAATCTTGTCTACTTCCAGTATCCAGGAGGATAACTATATGTTTTTCTTTGGGTTCACCTTCTTATATAGCTTCTCTAGGATTTTTTACGAATTATAGGCTCGATGTCCTTTATTTATGGCTAGAAACCAATTATGAGTGAGTACATCCCATGTTCGTCTTTTTGGGCCTGGGTTACCTCACTCAGGATGGTGTTTTCTATTTCCATCCATTTGCATGCAAAATTCAAGATGCCTTTGTTTTTTAACGCCGAGTAGTATTCTAATATGTATATATTCCACACTTTCTTCATCCATTCTTCCACTGAAGGGCATCTAGGTTGTTTCAAGGTTCTGGCTATTACAAATAATGCTGCTATAAACATAGCTGAACAAATGCTTTTGTAATATGATTGGGCATCTCTTGGGTAAATTCCCAAGAGTGGGATTGCTGGGTCCTGGGGTAGGTTGATCCCAAATTTCCTGAGAAACCTCCACAATGCTTTCCAAAGCGGTTGAACAAGTTTGCATTCCCACCAGCAATGGATGAGTGTACCCCTTACTCCACATCCTCTCCAGCAAAGGCTGTCATTGGTGTTTTGGATTTTAGCCATTCTGACAGGTGTAAGATGGTATCTCAACGTTGTTTTGATTTGCATTTCCCTGATTGCTAAGGAGGTTGAGCATGCCCTTAAATGTCTTTTGACCATTTGAACTTCTTCTATTGAGAATTCTCTATTCAGTTCAGTGCCCCATTTTTTAATTGGGTTCATTAGCATTTTAAAGTCTAGTCTCTTGAGTTCCTTATATATTTTGGAGATCAGACATTTGTCTGTTGTGGGGTTGGTGAAGGTCTTTTCCCAGTCAGTAGGCTGCCTTTTTGTCTTAGTGACAGTATCCTTTGCTTTACAGAAGCTGCTCAGCTTCAGGAGGTCCCATTTATTCAATGTTGCCCTTAATGTCTGTGCTGCTGGGGCTATACGTAGGAAGCGGTCTCCTGTGCCCAAATGTTGTAGAGTACTTCCCACTTTCTCCTCTAACAGGTTCAGTGTGTTCAGATTGATATTGAGGTCTTTAATCCATTTGGACTTGAGTTTTGTGCATGGTGATAGACACGGATCTACTTTCATTCCTCTACAGGTTGACATCCAGTTATGCCAGCACCATTTGTTGAAGATGCTTTCTTTCTTCCATTGTGTGCTTTTAGCTCCTTTATCAAAAATCAGGTGTTCATAGGTTTGTGGGTTAAGATCTGGGTCTTCTATTCAATTCCATTGGTCTACTTCTCTATTTTTATGCCAATATCAAGCTGTTTTCAATACTGTAGCTCTGTAATAGAGTTTGAAGTCAGGGATGGTAATGCCTCCAGAAGTTCCTTTATTGTATAAGATTGTTTTGGCTCTCCTGGGTTTCTTTTTCTTCCATATAAAGTTGATTATTGTCCTCTCAAGATCTGTGAAGAATTTTGATGGGATCTTTAAGGGGATTGCATTAAATCTATAGATTGCCTTTGGTAATATTGCCATTTTTAATATGTTGATCCTCCCAATCCAAGAGCAAGGGAGATCCTTCCATTTTCTGGTATCCTCTTCAATTTCTTTCTTCAAAGACTTAAAGTTCTTGTCAAATAGGTCTTTCACTTCCTTGGTTAGAGTTACCCCAAGATATTTTATGCTATTTGTGGCTATCGTGAAAGGTGACGCTTCTCTGATTTCTTTCTCTGCTTCCTTATCCTTTGTATATAGGAGGGCGACTGATTTTTTGGAGTTGATCTTGTATCCTGCCACGATACTAAAGGAGTTTATCAGCTGTAGGAGTTCTTTGGTGGAGTTTTTCGGGTCGCTTATGTACACTATAATATCATCTGCAAATAATGAAAGTTTAACTTATTCCTTTCCAATTCGAATCCCGTTGATCCCCTTGTTTTGTCTTATTGCTATTGCTAGAACTTCAAGCAGTATATTGAAGAGATAAGGAGAGAGTGGACAGCCTTGTCGTGTTCCTGAATTTAGTGGGATGGCCTTGAGTTTCTCTCCATTTAATTTGATGTTAGCTGTCGGCTTGCTGTAAATAGCCTTTATTATATTTAGGAATGACCCCTGTATCTCTAATCTCTCCAAGACCTTTATCATAAAGTGGTGCTGAATTTTGTCAAATGCTTTTTCTGCATCTAATGAGATGATCATATGGTTTTTATCCTTCAGTTTATTTTTATGATGGATTACATTGATAGATTTTCATATGTTGAACCAGCCCTGCATCTCTGGGATGAAGCCTACTTGATCATAGTGGATAATTTTTCTAATGTGTTCTTGGATTCGGTTTGCCAGTATTTTATTGAGAATTTTTGCATCGATGTTCATGAGTGAGATTGGCCTGTAATTCTCTTTCATGGTTGAGTCTTTGTGTGGTTTAGGTATCAGGGTAATTGTAGCTTCATAAAAGGAATTTGGCAATGACTGTTCTGTTTCTATATTATGAAATACCTTAAGGAGTATAGGTATTAGGTCTTCTTGAAAGTTCTGGTAGAATTCTGCATTGAAACCATCAGGTCCTGGGCTCTTTTTGGTAGGGAGGTTTCTGATAACAGTTTCTAATTCTTTGCGACTAACAGGACTATTTAGTGCATTTACCTGGTCCTGGTTTAACTTTGGTATATGGTATTTATCTAAAAAACTGTCCATTTCTTTTACATTTTCTAATTTTGTGGCATACAGGTTTTTGTAGTAAGATCTAATGATTCTCTGAATTTCCTCTGTGTCTGTGGTTATGTCCCCTTTTTCAACAAACTGTTTAACAGTTGGAGGGAATGAGGGAGAAGGTAAAAGCAAAATCTTTTGGAATCACATTTGTCATGTTCAGGCCTGTTAAAACCCTTCAATCCCCCTCAAGAACATTCCCTGGTTGTCTTAAATGTTTCCTCTAGGATATATCTCTTAAACGTTTCTACCAAATCTCAATAATTTCAAAAAGGGAGGACACAGATTCAAAGTACAGAATTTCTCTTGCATCATCAACATGCAAAAAACCTGTTTCTTCTTATTTCTATTAGCATAGGCTAATTTTTCTAAAGTATGCAGCATTTGTCATCTGGCGGTAGGTGTCGATTAAGGAATGGAGATGTGAACACTATTTACTCTTATGTAGCTTTTCAACACATCTTATTTTTATCCACAGTCTTCACCTCAGGCTTATGACAGCTTCATTCACACAAATTTTTCCTGAGGAGTTTGGTAAATGTGCATTTCCTATTCTCCTATTTGTGAATAGTCTACATTTTAAATACTCCTTAGAATAAGTCATACTCTATTCTTCTAGATATTTTCCATAAATTATCAACAATTCCTTTGCTTGATTTTTAAAAATACTCTATCATTTTATATTTCAGTTTTTTATGAATTTAAAAGTTTATGTACCTATGACTTTTATGGAGAACTTCATAATTTAAGGATAATCTTATATTAAGTTATTTGAATGTGACTTAGTCTATACTTTTTCTTATAGAAAAAAGCTGATTCTATTAAGATGAAGCTATTTTTCTAATACATATTATGATCTTTTAATAGCTGGACAATCTACTTTCATCATTATTCTAAATTCTTATTAATCTTTTTCATAAAATAGATTTTGATCATGTTTTACCCCTCCACTGACTTTTCCATCTCCATCTTAATTGTTTTTGCAAGGTGGAAATGCTGAAAACTAAAAATATTTTAGATTTTCTAATCTCGTTGATATTGTTTAAGAGTCACCCAAACTAACAGTATAAAGAAATCAGAGCAGCACTTATGATATAAATAAGCATCTACCTTTGATATTGTATTATTAAGGTTACAATTTCCATTGCCCTCACATCATCCTGCTTTTTCTCCTTTGTGGGACCAGCCTTGATAAAAATACCATATTCCAGGATAGATCAGAAAAATTAGGAAAGAATATGAAGATGTAAATAAAAATAATAAAACAGAAACATAGGATAGACAGGGAGGGAGTCCCAGTGAATACTGAAAAGTGCCCACCTTTAATTTCCATACATTTTTATACCCCAATACAAAAGAGGGAAGGAGGCAACCAAAGATTTCTTTAACATGACACAAAGGACAACTCCAGCAGTTAATTACTTCAACACATTGAGACATCAAGTCATTAGCTTTTTGTTGATAAGGCAGGGATGCCACCCTTGATCAAGTATCCTTAAGCCAGCTGTTCCCCAGGTTACACCTCTAATTACAAAGGAAGGAGAAGTATGCTTGCATATCCTGACTGTTTGGCAGGTTGGAGTGGATCTAGTTGTATAAGCCATCTTAACAAAAGAAAGAAGTAGGCCAGGTGGTGGTGGTGCAGGCCTTTAATCCAAGCACTTGGGATTTTGATTGGCTTAATCTTTATCAAATCTGCATGCAGATTCTTTCATGGTGAGCTCAAGTGTGCAACTTCACTGAGGTATCTAGTGAACACTGTCATTTGTCAACTTCACCCTGTATCTCTTAGGATCATTCTTCTCCCCTCTTCTATAATAATTCCTGAACAAGCCAGACTGTGCTGGTACCCTTCCTGAATGCGAGCACTGAGGAGGAAGAGGTAGATGGATCTCCGTGAGTTTTATTAGGCAAACTCTCAAGAATAATTAAAAGAGGAAATATAAGTCAGAGCTCCAGCATCAGGGCTGTTGTCAACAAGCATAATGTGATTTCCTGTTATTTACTTTTGCAATTAATCTATTTATTTGCACAATTTTGTGTTTCCTGATTTTATTTCACTGATTAATGAATCATTGTTTATGTAATATGTGTATTTTAAAGTTGATTTGATTTAGAAAAATCCCAACTAAAATGCTAAAATGCATACATAACTTGACAATTAGATCTCCTTTTCACAATATTTTTGGCAGTCTTTGTCATTGTTAAAGTTTTAAATTCAGGACAGGGCTGATGTTATGAAACAACATTATTCAGGAAAAATCTAATAAATTGCTAATAGCTAACTTGAAGTGTTAGTGAATTTCAACATCTCAGTCCAAGTGCTTTGTAGTTGTTCAGGTGGATCTGCTTTTTATAAATGTAGCTTTTTGGCCAGTATTATTTTCCAACTTAAAAAAAAATAAATTATTTTTTGTTGTTCAAGATTTCTGTCCTGCCTGATTTTGCAACCATTAAGTCCCAAAGAAATCACACAGAGGTCTACATTAATTATAAACTGATTGGCCTAGTATCTCAGGCTTCTTACTAACTTTTATAACTTATATTACTCCGAAATACTTGTCTGTGGCTTGGTATCTTTTTTCAGCGAGGCAGTCACATCTTGCTTGCTCTGTGTCTGGCTTCCTCTCTGTCTAGGTGACTCTTCCCAGAATTCTTGTTGCCCATCCTCTACTTCCTGCCTGGTTGCCCTGCCTATATTTCCTGCCTGGCTACTGGCCAATCACCATTTATTTAAAATACAAGTGACTGGGTACAGACCATTTTTTCCAATGCAATTTTTCAAAGCAAAAAAGTCATAACAAATTTAGATAATACTCATTGACTTCAAATATGGAAAGCTTTTCTTATTTTTTTAAACCATGTGGTCTTTGATTACAATAAAAAGACTTCTATAGAAATTTTGCAGTACCCATAGATCAGTGTCTCACTCAGCCTGTGTCAGAGAAGCTTCCTCATTCAGTATATTGGAACTATTGCAGAGATACATAATTGGACAAAGCGAAGAGAACAAGAGACCATAGAACACCTAGTCCTAAATATGATGTCTAAATCAAATCCCTCCACTCAGGGATTGAAGATTTCTGTGGAAGAAGCTCTTGAAAGACCTAATGAGAGTAGAAGACACCCAGGAACTTGCCTTCCAGACACAACAAAACTGACACACTTACAAACTCAGAGACTGTGGCAGCAGGCAAAGGGCCTGTACTGGATCATGTCAGTTAGGCTTGACGGTGCTAAGACAGGAACCTGGGCATAGGCTCCCTTTCTAACCCAGAAGCTATCTCTACCTGACAACTGCTTGCAAAGAAAAACTAATTTCCTCCAATTGACTTTACTGGGTATCTAAACTTCTTATAAGAGAAGACCCATTATCATCCTCAGACGGTCAACACAAAACAAACTCAGTGCCCTTTTTCTTTTGTTCACAATGCTTATTTGGGCCCCCTTTTCTTTTCTTTCCTTCCTCCCCCTTTTTAATTGCTCTAGTTGTCTTTTGCTAATCTATTACAATTTGTAATTTTATGTTTTTATGGTGTGTGTGTGTTGTTAGTGCTTCTCATGTTTTTTTTTCTGTGTTTTTTTTTTTTTCTGTTTGTTGGTTTTCTTTGCTCTGCACTGGTTTGTTTGTTTATTGATCTGTGTGCTTAATAAAGAGATAGAAAGAAGGCTTAGGGTTGGAGAGGAGGCCAAGTGGGAAGAAACTAGAGAAGACTGAGGAAGGGAAAACTTGATGGGATTACACTGTATGAATAGAGGGCTTCCCAGGTGTCCAAGGAGATGTCCCCAGCTTGTTCCTTGGGCAGCAGAGGAAAGGGTGCCTGAACTGGCCTTGTCCTATAGCCACACTGATGATTATCTTGCATATTACCATAGAACCTTCATCTGGTGATAAATGGAGATAGATACAGAGACCCACATTGGAGCACTGGACTGAGCTCCCAAGGTCCTAATGAGGAGCAGAAGAAGGGAGAACATGAGCAAGGAAGACAGGACCATGAGGAGCGTGTTCACCCACTGAGACGGTGGGAGAGATCTAATGGGAGATCACCAAGACCAGTTGGAATGGGACTGATGGAGCATGTGATCAAACCAGACTCTCTGAATGTGGCTGACGGTGGAGGCTGACTGAGAAGCCAAGGACAATGGTGATGGGCTTTGATTCTATGGCGTGGACAGGCTCTGTGGGAGCCTTGTCAGTTTGGATGCTCACCTTCCTGGACCTGGGGGGAGTTGGGAGGACCTTGGACTTCCCATAGTGTAGGGAACCCTGACTGCTCCTTGGCCTGGAGAGGGAGGGAGTGGAGGTGTGGGTGGAGGGGAGGGGAGGGAAGTGGGAAGAGGGGAGGAGATGGAAATTTTTAATAATAATAATGAAAAAAAATAGTAAGAAAAACTGTGTAGTGTCTGTTTTGTTATAAGAAAGTTTATTTTGATGCTATCAAACATATAGAGTTTTCATAATATTGGATCTGGACAAAGAAATGTATCTGGAAGCCTGAGAAGAAAAAAATTTCTTCATTGACTCAGTCTTAGAACTTTTATCTCTTTAGAGTTTACATTTGTAACTTGTATGAGTTTAGAATTTCATTTTCTTAACTCTGTTGTTAGTTTCTTCAACTATTAATTAATTAGTCTGCATTTGCTTATGTCTTTGTTTATTTTATACTATTTTTAAATACACATTGACTTGTTTCTGCACATTGCACATTTCTCTCAATTTTGTATTCATATGCCACAGTGTAATAATAATTTATTTATGACCATGGAATCCCCAAGAGAGTTTTTAGGATTTACACCCCTTTCTCATAAACCACTGTCTAACACTTGGCATATTTATGACCTTACTTTCTGATTGTTTCCACAATTCTAGAATCTAATTGAACTTATGAAGTTGGACAATCATGAGGGCCAGTGAACTGATTGTTATAGAACAAGTCTTTTGAATAAGTAAATTCAATACATGTGTATCTGCTAAACCAACCTGAAGGACTGAAGAAGAAAATCATCTATTTTTTAATATTTTTCAATATTTTAATTGCTGGTGTTGAAGTACCTAGCACCATTCAGTGCTGTAATTCCTCAATCAAACTTTCCATGGTATCCTGTACTTATATGATATCCAAGATAATGATCACTAGAATCTCTGCATCCAATGTTCATGGTTGCTTGTATGTTATGACATTTTGTGTTAGAATAAGTTGCCATCACAGCTATATTTCTGTGAAGGGTAATAGTTATAGATTTTATTTTAATTGAATTTTACGTTAGGTTAATTTGTTAAAAAGTCAACCATTTTTAAGCTTAAGTTAATTCAAATTTTTGGTAGCTATATAAATTGTTTCTTTTTAATAATATTGAAAATCACAAGAATAAGATCTTATTTTGTAAACATAATTGCTTCATTCATCATGTGTTACAGTGCTGAAGATTTAATTTAATAGGTAATATTAAATCATCATGCAAATTGTTTATTTGCACATGCCCATATAAATCCATCTCCTTTTTTCCACACGTGGTGAACCTGAGAATTGGAAGTAGAAATGTGACTGACTATTGAGAGTTATTCTAGAGATAATTTCCTAACCTAAGGATTGTCCAAGCCATCCTCAGCTGTTATTGTATTACAATATGTAATTTGATGAAGCAATTTTGCTCCAAATATCCTAATACTTTGGTTTAAATTTATATTTTTGATAATTTTATTATAATTAAAAACATTTGCAGCATTACTCATCATTAGTTATTTTAAAATTTTAATTAACTTTATTTGAGTTTAAGTATTTTCAAACATCTAATAAATCAATTTCAGGTGTACAGTTTTTGTACTCCTCTGATTATTGTTGATACATATAAATGCAGAGATATTTATGTACTATAATCTAAGTGTTTTGCTGTTGTGTATTCTTGGTTTCTGGACTGACAACTCTGTATTGAAAAACTAGTAATGGGTTCATCCCCAGAAGACTCTGATTTCCCCTATTTCATGTGTCAAAAGTTGCCTGTGGTTCTTTGTCTAGGCATGGGACCTGATGAAATTGCCTCCTTTCCATGTTAATATGTGCATTGATAGCGCCATTTCCCTATCTCGTTTATTCAGCAATTTCTAGGATAAATTGCATCATTACAGACTTCCTGGCACTTTTGCTTTTGAAATCATTTCATTGTTTCTTCCAAATGTTTCTTGAACCATAGATGTAGGTGCTGTGGATCAGATGTATACGGAAGACTAGGTTCTAGTCTAGACATGAGTCCAGCAGAGATTTTCTGCTATGCTCTTAATTTGCTTTAAAGAGAACCTTCTTTGGTGAAGAGTGGTAGGTAAACTTTTTATGAAGAATAAAGTTTGGAATGGAATGAGAAATTATGCTGGTCTAGCAAATTGGTGATAGTATATTCTTTTCTAAGATTCAGAGTTCTTAGTCCCAGGAAGATGGCCAGGTTGTCAAACCCAGGAATGATTTCTTTCCAGTGACAGTTAGACAACTGTTGGTTGCCACCACCAGGTGAGTACCTCTTATTTCAGCCTTTTGTGTATTTTTCTATTGGAATTATTGTGATTCATAGTTGTTGTAGCTGAGTAGGTTTGTTTAATTGATTTTCTCTCTAGGTAGCTTGTATAGTAATTACTGGTACCATGGAGGCTAGATTGAAGAACCATCCTGGTACCAAATGATTTTATTTCAACAGAAATGTTACAAAGAAGAAAGAGAAATAAAATATTGAGTGGAGTCAAGATATTCTAAGTTCATGTTGTTGTTGTTTTTTTTCTCCTCACTATGTATGATTGATTTTTGTGAAATCTTTGTTGGCACTTCTCTCCTTTTCTTCCTCAGGACCTTGCAAAGTTTCAGGCTGTTATAAAATTCCTTTTCCACTCATCAATCTGTATTCCTTGCTTTTTGTTTGTGAAGAGGTTTTAGAAAATTTGCCACAGATAAAAATGTGCTGTAGGCACAGTTTCCACTTACACGAGCTTGAAGCTACTTCAATATTCTCTTATGATTCCATGAAATGCAAGTCAGCCAGGAACGTACATCCATTTATCTGTAAGGCTTCATTCAGTCCAGTTATGTAGGATTCCGGCAGCTGTCAGTTTACAGAAGCTTCTCGGGATGGTTTAGATATCACAATATTCAGAAAAGAGAGCAAGATGAAGTTAGATTTAACAGACCAATGACCAAAATGGATTTTTAGCAAGAATAATAGTTTTATTTAAAAGAGAGCTTATTTCTCTTGCTGCTGACAATTTGCTTAAGAAATTAAGAGACAGAAATTAAAATAGTTTTAAATATACCTCTGGCTGTCTCAGCATTTGATTAGCCTATATGATTTTAAGTAGGATGTTAAAATTAAAACAAAGATATCCACAGCAAATGATGCACTTTTTCTCAAGTAGTCAATTTCTTTATCTAAAATTGTTGCTCAGGTAAATATTCTTTATGACCAGGTATGCAAGCTACATAATATATGTTTAGAAAGACAGATGACTTGATTTGAGGTACAGTTATATTAAAAAAAACAGACCTGTAACTCATCTAATTTTATAAGAAAGTTTTTTCTTTTAATTTTTCAAAAATAATCATGGAGAAAATCATTTTACATTACTCCTTTTATGGGAAAAGTTACCCTTGTTATGTTTACTGTAAGTCTAGCATTTTATTCAGGCCATGGTATGTAAATTTTGTTTAATGCTGTAAGTACATCCAGAAATTCAAAATATTAAGGAGCAAATTGAGATAATATCTTCTGAAATGTTTAACATATGGCACAATAAGAGACAGATTGAATTTTAGATTATATTTACTATGCATTGAATCAATATAAGTATGTATCATTCTGTTCTGAAGAATTCAATTTAAATAATTTGAATTTAATATCAGTGTAATTTTTTTCTATTATCTTGTGGTATTTGCATGATCAATCAGTGCCAGGATTTTAATAAAGCAGAATATCCTGGAAATCCTAGGAGAATGAAAATTCCAATAAAAATCATCAAAAGCAAGCATGCATGTCATATTGTCATTTTGAATGAAGTAAAAATTCTCAACAAACTTATTATCTTCTTGAATATATGATTCAGGAATAATCAATATTTTGATCAATAAATGGAAAATTAAAGTACATTATGATTGAAGCATATGACTCATAGGAAATCATTATCTGATTGCTCTGTTCTCCAACATATATCATGACAATGCTTCTTGTAAAGGCATAGGAATAATGTCCAAAGATTTTCTTCTATTTATTTATACTTGATTAAACTCACAGCAGCAATTCTAACAATCTCTTCTGATGTATGATGAAATGCTAGTTTTAATAATGTAAATCTACAATTCTTCTATACCAGTGGTTCTTAGCCTTCCCAATGCTGTGACTCTTTAATACAGTTCTTCAGGTTGTGGTGATCCCCAATCATAAAATTATTTTCATAACCACTTCATAACAGCATTTTTTATTATAATGAATCATAATGTGAATATCTGATTTGCAGGGTATCTGATGTTTGACTACTATAAAAGGTTTCTAACCCCTAGATTGGGAACAGCTATTCTAGAAGACAGTGATTTGCTTAAACTGAATGCCTTTGAGGATTCTCTCTCTCTCTCTCTCTCTCTCTCTCTCTCTCTCTCTCTCTCTCTCTCTATCATTTATTTGTTACATAAAAGGGACATAAATTTATTCATAACCTATTTTGCTATTTACCCTTTAAGTTTTTAGACTTGGCCACTATCAGTAAACAAGCATTTTACCCTATAAAACTGTGTGCAACTATGTGTGACACATAAAGGGAGTTAATCAGAAAAACAAATTGATTATAGTGCACTTATTGAATTGTTTTACATATATATCTACTGGCTAGGATATGTTGGCCACATATGAGAAATAACATTGTCTTATGTTGTGAGATGAACGCTTGTTGGTTCTGGGCTGCTTAGACCCAAAATAACCACAAGAAAACAATATTATTTAAAACACTGCTTGGCCCATTAGCTCTAGCTTTTTATCAGCTAGTTCTTACATATTGATTTAACCCTTTTTTATTAATCTGTATATCACCAGATATACATGACCTACCAGTAAAGTTTTGGCAGATCTGTTTCCAGCGGCTCCATGGCTCCTCTGACTCCCCCATCTTTCCCCCAGCTTCAGTTGTTTTCTCTACCTGCCTAAGTTCTGCTCTGCTATAGGTCCAAAGCAGTTTCTTTATTAATTAATGGTAATCACAGCATACAGAGGGGGACTCCTCCATCACCTCCCATTTTCTGATTAAATAAAAAAGGTTTTAACTTTAACATAATAAAATTACATAAAAGAATTATCAAGCAAGAATTACAGTTATAATATTTATATCTACTTTATCTTTTACCATAACTAAGTAAAATTATAATTATAACTGTTCTTCAATTCTATCCAAGAATCGAGATGGAAATAATATTATCTAAGTAAACAATAAGTTCATTTTAAGCAACTTCTAAAATGAGAACTGACAGGAACATCCTTGGGTTCCCCGACAGTCAACCAAAGTTCTTCTGTACCATTGGGGCATCCAATCTTTAGCCCGCAGGCCCATAGTATTCATCAGGCTTTTCCATTAAGCAGGAAATTTTAAAGATAGTTCCATCTATATTGGTAGTTTGTCAGTCACTATTTTCTATGTCCTGCAGAATGTCTAGCAGACTTTTTCATGAAGCAGGACCCCCAAAGGATCATCTCAACTTCAAGTAAGTTTAGCAGTCATTTCTCTGTGCGTCCTGCATGTCCAGTTTATCAAACAGTCCAGACAAGAAGAGTTTCTTGCCCAGATGGCTAACTAAATCCATAAGGAGCCTCTTCTGTGCTCATCTTCCTCTTGAAGTAGATTGGAGCTGCCAGGAGCAGATGTGTCTAACTGTCATGACAATTAATAAGTTCTTAAACATTTAAAATGCCATATTCTGCAGCCTTTGAAAGGTTTGAAGGATGTCTATCTATATAAAAATACATCTCTGTACAACTAGAAAATTTAACAAACATGTCTACAAACTTGGCTCTTATAGATGACTCTCTATTAACCTATACTTTAACTATATATTACAGTTTTAAATGAGCTGTACACACAATACCTTAAGAGCAGAAATATACATATAATAAAATTAACCTTAAATTTCTATCAATAGAGCAAGATTCATATCAATGTAAATTTTATAATATATCCCCATTTAAATGAAAACAAACATTTATAAACAATATTTTGGAATATGGGGGAATAGTTCTTCTTTAAGGTGCTCCCTGCTGTCTATTGGGTAAAATAATTTCTTGAGGGGTGTTCAAGGTAACCTTCAGGAGGTCTTGGTCCATCAGAACATATTAGTCTGGAAGCAATCCACAGGTACTCATCCTCTGTGGAAACAAAACAAAAGAAGAACCTCTTTTCCAAAGCAATGTATCCTTAGAACTATGTTTTGAATTTAAGATATATATCTATATATATAAATATCTTTATATATATATATATACATATATATATATATATATATATATATATATATATATATATATATCTTTAGCTTAATAGTTCCCAGAATCAAATGTCTCTCTGCAGTCAAAAATTCAAAGAAAACACAATAGTATACATAAACCAGTCTCTCTGTGTATATTCCACTATTTTTTTACTTCTTTTAATTTATGCCTGTCTGTACTCTGTGTCTTTAAAGACTTTGTTCTAATTCTTTTAGAAACTACTTATTTACTTTTATAACTCTCTATATTTTTCTTTTCTCTCCCAAGCCTATGTAAATTTATCAGACACTGTGACCCAATTAGAAATCTTTTATGTCTTAATCTGTCCTATTGTGTATCTGTAATTATTTGCTGTCTAGGAAAGCTTCTTAAAATGTTAAGCACTACTTAAAAATTAAGTGGCACCATTGCTAGGGGAAATATGGTACTTCCTGCTTGTCTCACCCAGTCTGTCATGGCAGAGCTACTCACAGCCTCTGAGAATATGCACAGCACCCCATCACTAGGCACACAGCTGGTCCAAGCAAGCTGTAGCACGTTGCTTAAAAACCTCACTAAAATGCTTGGTATCCTGAAAGAGCCAGAAGACAGCATTTCAAAAATGGCCACCGCTTTTTTTTTTCTACCACTGAATCAGGAAAACCTCTTGTAAGGGAGCCACAGCATGCTGCCAGCAAGAAAAACCCATTCAGAAGAACAAAATGTGGCTCAACTTTGTTTTTTAGTGTCTAAAATTTTTTTCAAGCCCTCTCATGTTTTTCATGGTGCCAATTTGTTGTAAGAGGCCTGCTTGTTGGTTCCCAGCCACTTAAAGTCAAAATAATCATACAGAAACCATATTATTTAAATCACTGTTTTGCCCATTAACTATAGCTTCTTATTGGCTAACTCTTACATGTTAATATAACTCTTTTTTATTAATCTGTGTTTCATCAAAATGTCATGTCCTATCAGCAAAGTTTTGGAATTCTCTCTCCGACAGCTCCATGGCTTCTCTCTGATTCTGCCCTTCTTTCTCCCAGCATTCAGTTTAGTTTTCCTCACTCACCTAAATTCTGTCCTACTATAGATCCAAAGCAGTATTTTTATTCATTAATGGTAATCACAGTATACAGACAGGACTCCCACTTCAGCTTTAGAAAGATATTTTCTTTATAATAAATTATCAAACAAAAATATATTAAAAGATTAAGAAGGTAACATTAATTTACATAATAATTCATGAAGGTGCAATAAAACGTGCCCTTAACGATCATAAACAGATTGAGCCAATCATTTGTGCTTGGAGAAATTTTAAAAATTAGACAGTTTGATAGTTAACATTCTCCAGAATAACAGAATCAATAAATTCAAGATGTATGGCACTCATATACACAAATTTTATATGCTTGAAGCTATTAAAGTTGTTCATCCCTGCACTTTGCCAGGAGCTTGGCTAAGTTATGAAAAGGAGTTGAACTGCCAAGTGTCAGAGAAGCCGGTTAAAGCAAGCTCGAAATGAAGGAGATACTCTCTCCATTATTATTTTTTTGAAATAGCCTAAGTCTAAAAGTAAAGCAAAAGAATTTTATTGTTTGGTTTTTAAAAAGAGAGAAGAAAGAACATAGATTTGGGTGGGTGGAACATGGGACAATCATGGAGATACTGTTTTGCTGAAACCATGATATATATATACATATATATATCATTTGAAAATAAAATTTATTTTCAATAAAAATATTTGAAACACATTTTTTATATGTATTATATAATTATAACTTATAAATATATATTAATAGATCTTTTTCAAAAGATTTAACTTTTTTATTCAATGTTTACATTTTTCATTTAATGCTCCTTAAAAATTTTTTATATTGAATTTATAAAATATTTTCACTTAAATACTTTGAGATCATAATTAATCAAGTTTCCCTTCTCTTTGCACTCTATTTACCTTTCCAAATATACTTTTCTGTTTCTCTTTCTAAATTGCAGCTTTTTTTCTTACTCATTGTCACAATTTGTGTGTATGTGTGTCTGTGTGTTAACTCCTAAACACATAATTATAACCTATTAAGTCTATACAATGTTATTTGTATATTTATGTTTTAGTTCTGATAATTTACTATTGATAACCAATTCCTTTGAGATTTTCATGTAATGTATTCTGATCATATTTACCCACCTCTTTTTTTAATGCCCTAAGATTGGCCTCCCATTTCCTTACCTCACCAACACTATGTCCTTTCCTAAAGATTTACTTGATAAGCTACCAATGCCAATCAGATTATTGAACCATGGAACATGACTGACTTCACAGCAACCGCAGTATAAAGAAAATTGAGATTACCCCTCCTCTAGAAACCTTCTATGTCCATGTCCACAGTCAAGGGTAGGGGCTCATGAACCCCTTATTATTCTACAACAGAATGTTGAATGGTTTGGTCTTGTAATGCTATGTGTCAATTAGGGCAGAGATGCTGTAATATATGAAAGACAATTATTTTTATAAGGTACCCTCTACTTCTTAATTTTACATTTTATTCATTCATACCTTACCTCCCAGATCGTAACTGAGCCTGCGTAAGAGGTATGATATAATTGTACTGTTTCTGGCACAATACTTCTTTGTCATTTATTTTTTGGGCTTTGCCCAGTTGTGAGTTTCTTTATTAACCACCTTAATAAACTTCAATTAACCACACAAATAAACTTCATTGTTACTGTCTGAGAGGTACAATAAATTGGTAGAGTTACAGATTTAGAGAGTATTCAATACTCTATTTTTCAAAAATATTTTGGTAGGCTCAGACCTGTGTTCTGTGAGTACTGCAAATATGCAGTCTTAAACAGATCTATAATACCAATACTATTGTGCATTTGTACTTTCAAAAGAAATAAGTTAGCTATCCCAATTGAATACATGCCTCTATTGCTCCTGTGGATGACATTGTTGCAGTTCCCAGAGTTTACAGCTGGTTAAGACTGCTGATCACTTTTGTCTCCTACAACATTGAAAGCATCTTTTAGTACTAGGAGAGGACAGCACCATGGAAGATTCCCAGTCAGTACATTCTTTTGTCCTGTGATAAATGTGTGTGGTGTCTTGAGCAATTCAGAATCTTGGCCTCATATTCCAGTGTGCAGCCAGTGGCAATGACATGTTTTAGGAATCCCATCACTTTCACTAATGAATTTAAGTGGCTTCTGTTTAATTATTGTACTTTAGTTATTTTCACTTGAATCTTCATTCTCCTTACCCTGTTAAGTGGGATCCTTGTCGAAATTGGTCTTTCACAATAGAGAATTTTATAAATATGAACTTTCTAAGAGATGATCCTTGAAATTGATCTCAGCCAGTTACCATACTGTGTTTTACTTGTTTTATAAACATTACCAATACTTTACATGTGAATGAAGATAATCTACTGTGGTAAGCAGGATTTTTATAATGGCTTCCATGATTCCTCAACAATGATGTATAAACTGTTATATAGTTCTTTCCCCTTAATGTCTGACAAAACTTAAGCATAAGGAAAGATGTTACTTTTATTATTTGGTATCGGTTGGTTTTAATTCAGAGAAATAATTATGTAACCTTAACCCACTCAAGTGAGTGTCATAAAAAAGACTAAGTCAGTCTTTTATGAATTTAGGAGAATTTATATCAAAATTATATAGACATGTGAGATTCTGTTGACCTTGAGGGTCAGTGATAAATATTTCCCCCCCAAATCAAGGTGTATGTCAGGTAATGAACACATGTATACACCTTTGAAACCCATATATATGAATACATGGCAGTATGTATATGTATTCACACATGCACAAGCATTTGCATGAATGCATACAGAATAATAGATACAACAAGCAGCCTGCATTTCTCTATATAACATATGCACGTGTGTGCATGTGTGTGTGTGTGTGTGTGTGTGTGTGTGTGTGTGTGTGTATTGTTATAAACCAAGTCTTTTGGAACGCAGTGAAAACACAGATGCAAACTTTCAAACAGGTGAGCTTGAAATGTGAACTTCCATGTGCTGATTTTAAGAACATAATTTGCCTAACCAACATTTCTTTATTTTTTCTGACCCATCCTATTTCTAACACATTGTGTTTTAAGTCTATTTTTATGATTAGATTGAGTCAAAAAACAATATGCAAAATATAGGGCAGGTTTCTTCAGAAAATGGAATGTGAACCAATAAATAAAAATCGAGCTGTAATATAAAATTATTTTCAATACTAAAACGGGAAGACATTTCTTAAAGATTTATTTGCTGGAAAATTCACAGAATAGTGTTACCTTAGCAACTCATGACACAGAAATTAAGCTGTCAAAATCTCGATCATTCAAAAGGGTTCACTGACCTTCATGTCAACACAGCAGATGAAAAAGAGCTGCAGTGATGTACTTTGCCAGGTTTTTGAACTTTAATAAACAAGCCAAGCTGTGTTTATGAATTCTCTAAAATAGACAACTGGAGAATAGAACAGTATCTGTGAGTGCCAAAATGGATTTGCAGGTAGTTTGGCAATTCACACAGTGCCACAGGAATCTTCATGTACCAACTCTTTCATAATGCAGAATACTAAATGTATCTCAAATAGCAAAGCAGAGACAGAGCCTTGCACTTGTCAAAACTTGTTGCTTCACCACATTATTTATCACTGGGAAGAAATCCATTAAGTCAGCCCTGCCTTTAACAAAATTATAGCATGTCTCTGGTAATAGGCTTAAGGAAAGACTACTAGGCAATTCATAGGCCTCTAATACACATATTTTGTTGTTTTTTCATTTTCTTGATAAAAAGTAAAACTAAACAAAATTTAAAATATTGTACTTTATCGATACAACTCTAAATCAGTAACACATGAAAGGCCTTTGTAAACAAGAGAATGATAACACAGGTATTAAGTTTAAAAAATAGTATACAGGACCTCATGAAGCTAAACTGCTTCTGTACACCAAAGTACCCCATCACACAAAGAAATGGTAAAAAAAAAATAACTTTACTAATTATATATTTAACAGAGGTATATTATCTATCATATAAAGAAAAATAGCAAATATGTCAAAAAAGTGAGATAACTCAATATAAAAAATGCAGTTTAGAACTAGACAGATAAATAAAGCATTAAACAAATATCCTGAGTGAGTTAGTAAAAGCCCTCAAAGCCAAATAATGCACTTTCTGTATTATATGCCAATGTTATCTTTTAAGATTTAGAAATGTGTACATCAAGTTGGAAAACCAGAGAGGTTAGGTAACTAGTAAATGATGAAGAAGGAGGAGAGGATCTTCCAAGAATGCGGAAATAGTTTATAGTGTATATGGTGATAAAGGGAAACTAGAACAGCTGGATTAAATGGAAATGCTGATGGAGGAAATGTGAGTAGGGCAGCTAACACTGGAGGCCTTTTGACAACCTTATGGAAACCTACTACTGTAGTAGCTTACTAAAATATACACATATGTGAAAGAAATTTAAATGTAGAAACTATAAAGTGGAAAAGACAATGCCCCAAATACATATCTTGTGAACACCAAGTAAAACTTCCAGTGTCAGGGATAGACTGAATCTTGTTGAGTTGTTTGCCAATGGTGAAGAATATAATCAAAATAAATTGCATATTTTAAGTAAAAACTTAATATGATTGAAGAAATTAGCCCAGTTTATATATTTTTGGTATGGTCATTGGAATGGGTCGATTTGCTTTATGAATCAGGTTTCAGAAATTCATTATGCAACAGAGTATCCTCTAGTTTAGGGTTACAGGTAAAAAAGACATTATTCATTCAGGCAGATTTCTATGTCAGTCTGTGCTACATAGTTCTAGCAAGCCTGAGCTACATAGAATATGAGACATTGTCTCAAAAGAAGGAGCCTTCACCCTGGGGGAAATTCTTTTTCAGGAATTTGAGGTTAAAGATATGAGGCAGGGTTAGAAAGGGAGTATGATAACCTAACACAGTAAGGAATATTAATGCTATTTCTGGAAAAAGTAGGCACCCCCCATAAACTCATACGTTATGTCTTACTGTTTTATTGATCTGGCTACCTAATGAAATCTGTTAATAGGTGTCTTTTCCCATGAAAGAAAAAAAAAAGACTGCTGATGTCTATGTTGATTTAGCCTTCTGTGGACAAAAAAAAAAATTCTCAAATGATTACATTCCAAGATGAAAACAATCTGATCTGGGGTTAAAAAAGAAAATAAGTGGGCCACAATGTTTAGAAGAATAAGCTTGTTTGATCAAAAATAGTTACTTACCAGAAATTTTCAGTCCCCAATGAAGAGTGTTTTAGAAAGTGCAGCCATTCAACCTTTGAATTATATGTTATGTATAACTCACATATTAATAGCAGAAGTTATCTCAAGAAAGATATTGTCCCCTCATGCAATGCCCCAAACCAAAGGTTTTTCAAGACAATGCAGAGAAAATCCAATTAAGGTTTGTCATTAATTACAGTTGTTTCACAACAGGAATAATGTCTGCATATAAATTTCAGGACTCACTGAATTACTGATATGCTTTGATCTTTTATTTATATTTAATAAATAAGAGGAAGTATGTACAATGCTTTATCTTAATGCAAACTAAGAGATGCTGAGACTATTACCAAACCCATACTCTGTTCTTTAGACCTCTTGAATCATTTAGGTTAATGACAAAAGGGACTTTAATGAGGGAATCAGAGTAATGAACATTCAATTATATATATATATATATACATATATATATACACACATATACATATATATGAATATAATAGTAATAAAGAAAAACATCAATTTGACAGTGGTAGGGAACATGTGAGGGATTTAATGGATGGTTGCTGGGAGTGCCCAGTTGTAGGAAAATGGGCAAATTAACAATAAATATAATGTACTGCACACTTAGAATACATATAATTTTTGTCATTTATAAATCATTACACAAGAAAAGATAATGTGATTCTTGCATAAAAATAAGCTTTTCCACCATTCTACAAAAAGGAAATACATGTATTTACTGCCAACTCATCCTTAGCAATGTTGCCAAGACCACATGCTGGGAAAAGCATTGTTTCTGCAAGAAATTATTTTGGGAAAACTGAATAGTCTATAGAGAAGAATGAAATTATGATTCTATCTAAAAATGTATATGAGCGCCAATTCAAGATGGAAATACATCAAACATAAAAAGACAAAGAAGGATGTTGCATGACTTTACTTTGATGCAGTATATTAAACAGCCAACTCAAGCAAGGGTAGAGTGATTTGCTGGGTCTGGGATTAGAGGAAATTAAATTGTGAGTAAGGAGATACAGGTTTTAGCTTTTCAGGATGAATAATACCAACAGATCAAGTTTACAGTATATTTTGCTTAATAACATAATGTTGTACATTGAATTTCCTAAGAGGGATGGTATGACATATTCCTACTGCACGTAAGATGAAGAGAGTTAAGGATGGGTGTTAGAGAGGGTTATACAATAGTTGTCACAAAAGTAGAAAGGAAATATTGACTGTGGACATATATAAGGAGGGAAGAAGGGCAGAGAAATGTGCTGTATGAAGCCTTTCAGCTGGTCGTTACCCAATCACTGGGTGTGGTTATACTATATATGCCTGCATCCAGCCTCTTTTCAGGCGTTTGTCCCAGTTGTGGATTTCAGTTTCTGATCTCCGTTCCAGCAGAGGATTCTGATTTGTGAGTTTATCCCTAAATAAATAACCATCCATTTCTCAATTCAGAGCTACTATGGAATTTCTTTTAAGCATCCTTCTTCATTTGGTGTCCACGTGGATTTGGACTCCATGCCTACCGGGTGGAAGGCCTAACAGCCTAGCCATTCCACAGCCCAGACATTCTCCCAAACCTGCCAGCTTGGCTTGCTTTTGCCTAAGTGGTTTTTGTGGAATCCCGGCCACAACAGAGTTTACTGTGTTGGACAACTTGGAAATTTACCAAGAACATGCACAACTGCTGCCTTACCTTGGGCTGTTCCTTACCCCTTGGTGACTTGTGCAGCTTCCGGTTTCTGCTCCCTACCCATGAATTATAGGTTTCTTGTGTCTTGTATGGAATTGATTTAACAGCTTTTAATTTGCCAAGCAAAGCATATTTCTCAGTATTTAACCAGTACCAAGGAGGAAACTAAAGCAACCCAGGACCATTCCTGCCATCACCAGTAGCATTGCTTCTAGTTGCAAATCTGCGATCACAACATCTGCTGGACAATAAATATTGCAGTTTACTGGATCACATAACAGGTAATTAATAAATCCATATGGCAGACTTCGTTAATATTGCAATTTTTAATAATTTTTTTTACTAATATTATAGATTATATTATGTGAGGCTTATATGGCTTTGGTGATATTTCAATTTATTGGGTATTGGGATTCATTTTTCTTCTCCATATTCTATCATTAAGAAAGAATATGGCACTTTTAGGAATAATAAAGACTTTGCAGACTAATAATGACAGGATTAATACCATCAAAAATCAAAAGTTGCCTGAAAAAAATTAATATTATTAAAAAGGATAGCATTAATTTTATGGACAAAATTGAACACATATCTAAGGGTACTAAGAAGTTATCTGAAAGAATTCATACTATTGAATTTGATAATCAAAATTTGTTAAAATGTTGTAACTTAATAGAAAGACTGTCTCTCCAAGATGGCAATCTGCGTGCTATTCAAGTAATGTCCAAGGGTGAGATGTAATCTTTAAAGAAGAAACTTCAGGCATTGGAATTGCATGTGCAGAATGAGGACCAAAGGCTATGTGCCTCAATGAAATTATTAGAAATATATACAGGCCAGGAGATTCAGGCTTTACAAAAGAGAATAATATAAAGAGTTGAAATAATTGAGGAAATTATTGGAGTTGATGAACAGGGAAAGAAGGGACAAGGACAGGATTCAACATCGCCAGCAGCTGTCAGAGATGACTTTCCCAGGGTTTAAGCTTTCTATCCTGTAATCTACTATGACAAAGCATCAAGTTCTAAAGGCCCAAATGGATCCAAAGAAGGTAGATGGATACCTATAGGAATAAATGATCAAAAAGAAATTAAGCAAGCTGTTGTAACTTATGGCTTGCATCCTGAATTGGTTAAGAAGATGATAAAGATTTGGGCTTCTAGCATCAAAGTATCACCACATGATTTCTTTCAGTTAGTTACAGCAGTCCTGGATGATAATGTTTAAAAATATTTCAGAGAGGAAGCCAAAATTTTGTAACAACAGGGAAAAGCAAAAGGCCTTGAGACTTCCCAATATAAAATCTTGGTGAAGACCCTTATGCTCATCCATGGGTTCAAGCTCTTTACCATGAAGAAATCGTGTCCCTATGCCACAAAGCAGCCTTAAATGCTTGGGACAGGATTCAAGAATAGGAAATAGAAGTGAATCATATACCAGGGTTAAACAGGGCCAGAGAGAACCCTTTACTGACTTTTTAGAAAGATTAACTAAGACTGTAGAAATAGTACTAAGAGACTGAGAAGCTAGATAAGTACTTATTGAATTTCTGGGCTTTAAAAATGCCAACTTAGAGTGCAAAAAGATACTTGGGCTTTTAAAGATTAGATCAGCACCTATGGATGAATGGATCCTGCATACAATGAACATTGAGACATTTGACTATAATATTGAATTTTGGGTAGGAAAAGCAATTTCCAAGGAAACGAGGAGACATCAAAATGCCAAATGTTTTAATTTTGGTATAATAGGACATCTTAGAAGGGTTTCTAGACAGAGAATTCCTAGGAATAATATCTCTTCTGCAAATGGCAAAAATAGGAAAACTCAGCCTTCAGGTATATGTAGAAGATGTGGCAAAGGCTGACATTGAACCAATGAATGCAGATCAACAAAAGACAGACAAGGCAACCAGATACTATTGGGAATTTTGAGACAACAAACTTCAGTTAAGGAATAAACTACCAAACAAAATTTAATTGGATCCTCTAGATTCACACTCGGTTTTCCATGTAGGCTGCTCTCATGATATAATTTACAATATGCTGTATTTCTCTGCTGTTTTCTTCCCTTAATTGCAAATGTGCTCAGGTAGCGCCCACATCTCATATCTTCCTGGATGGCACAGTGACATTTTTAGAGATCAAATGTTATCTAGCTGCACATATTGCTGATTAAACCAGAATGTATAATTTCTCGGATTTTATCTAAATAATACATCTCACAGGAGTGTTCTAAATAGCAAAATATAGACCTTGAGTGGGAGCAAAGCCCACGAGTCTAGCCAAAAGGAATATGGACTGCAGACACAACCACAGGACACAGACAGAAACCTACATAGTACTAGTTGACTGATGCTTTGTTAGCTTACTTTCTACCATTTATCTTAAGAGCATGAGTCTAGCATAATTTGAATGTTATTTCTTTGATAGTAGATATGATGTTGAATGTCTTTATTGAGGTTTCCCCTGTTAGTTCCTCCTTATTATTATTATTATTTTCTATCATGACCACAGTTTTCCCTATCTTCTCTCTCCAAGTCTATAACACCGTCACTTCCCTTCTATCCTGCAATCTACTCCTCCTCCACTTCTCTTCAGAAAAGTGCAAAGCTCCTATGGATATCAACCAAACATATCAAGTTTCAGTAGTACATTTGACATAAGAAATGCATAACATATCAGATTGCAATATGCACCTCCCTCTTATTAAGGCTAGACAAGACATTATAGAATGAGGAATAGGATTCCAAAAGCTGACAAAAGTCAGACACAGGCCCTGCTCTCACTGTTACGAACCCCACAAAAATATCAAACTACAAAACTGTGGCATATGCTGAGGGCCTATTAAGTCCTGTGGAGACTCCCTGGTTGTCCGTTCAATCTCTTTGAGCCTCTAAGAGATCAGGTTCTTTGATTCTGGTTATCATCTTTGGGTTCCCTTCATAACTCTATATCTTGCAATCCTTCCTCCCACTCTTCTGCAGGATTTCACAAACTCAACCTAAAGTTGGGCTGTGGGTCTCTCTACATCTGTTTCGATCAGTTGTTGAATAAAGTCTCTGATGAAAATGGGGCAAGGCATCAATCTATGAATACAACAGAGTAACATTAGGCATCCTTTGAATGACTTCTTTCCTAGTCATGCTTGAATCTATCCTAGATCTCTGAGCTATCCAACCCTGGGTCCTGGTAGTCCAGGCAGTATCATAGGTGGGTTTCACCTCATACATGGACCTCAAGCTGGACCAGTTTTTTGTTGCCCACTCACAATATTTCTGTGCCACCCTTACTTAAGCACATCTTGTAAGCAGGAGAAATTGTAGTCTGAATGGTTTGTGGCTGGGTTTGTATATCAATGTTTACAGTGGCTGTCTTGCCTGGTTATAAGAGATGGCTTGTTAGGGATATCACTCTACTGCTAAGTCTTAGACAGAGTCAACGTCATAGATTCCTTGGAGTTTCCATTGCACTAAGTTTCTAGGCTGTCCCTTGGATGCCTCCAGTTCTAGTTGTCTCTCTCAGTTATTTCTCCCTCTATCCTCCACCACATGATTCATCTTGTTTCTGACCCTCCCAACCCCCTTCACCCTCAAAGGTCTACTAAATTTCCCCTTCAAGTGAGATCCAAGTATCCCCCTTAAGCCTCCCTTGTACTTATCTTTCCTGACCATGGGGATCATAGTCTGGTTATTCTATGCTTTACATCTTATATTCTCTTATAAGTTAGGCCATATCCTGTTTGTCTTTCTGTGTCTAGGTTACATAACTCAGGATAATTATTTTCTTGTTCTATCCATATGTGTACAAATTTCATGGTGCCATTGTTTTTAAAGCTGTGCAATACTCTATTGTGTAATTTTACTACATTTTCTTTAACTGAGGAATGCTAAATTGTTTCCAATTTCTGGCCATAAAATAAATAAAGCTGCAATGAACATAGTCTAACAAGTGTCTGTGTGTTTTGATGGAGCATGCCTCAATCTATAGTAGATCTTCCTTCTCCTCTTCTGCTTTCTTCTCTTTCTGTTCCTCTTATTGTTTCTATATTGAAAGACAAAAATATATTGAAATATCATATATGTAAAATTTATTATGTATTTACAACTACAATGATTATATTCTTCTCTCTAACCATGTGGCAAGAGAAAATTCTAAAATTGTGTATGTGTGTATGTGTGTGTAATAATATATATGTATATATATACATATTTTAACTTAGAAAAATATGTCATTTAGTACTTGAAAACCTCATTTTGTATTAAAATCACCTTTTTAAAAAACAAGTCAAGTAAAACTTATCAAGATTGTTTTTTAAATATTTGTTATGGTATAATATATTGTTCCTTCTGGTCAGAGTGGTTGATATGATCTTAATTTATTCATTATTTGTTAATAAATATTGTTTTTAACCAATCTATTTCAATTAAAACAAAATTACATCACTTCTCACTTTCTTTTGCTCCTTCCAACCCTTCTTATGTGTCACCATTTAATTCTTTCCATGTCATCTGTCTTTCCATATTAATTGTATGTCCTCTTTTTCTTTAATTATTGTGGTTTATACACATACACCTACAGACACACACACACACACACACACACAAATGACAATGTTAATAGTGATCTTAATGCAGAAGGGAAATTTGACCTGGATCCCACCCATAGACAAAAAATAATATAGACAGCTAACTTTTGAGAAAAGGAGAATAAAAAATAAGTCTGTCTGAATGGATGGGCCCTATAATTGGTTATCCAATGAACAGTGGATAGCTTTGAACACATTCATATAAGCAACACTTAACCATGTCACTGAGGGAATTTCTTAGTTTTGATATCTTATTTTTATTTTTATTTATTTTTTCTTTTTTTCTCAATTTTTTTATTCTTTTTTTTCTCATTTTTTTATTCAAGATTTCCATCTCCTCCCCTTCTCCTCCCCCTTCCCTCCCCTCCCTTCCACCCATACCCCCACTCCTTCCCTCTCCAAGACAAAGAGCCATCAGGGTTCCCTTCACTATGTTAAGTCCAAGGTCCTCCCAGCTCCCCCTAAGTCCAGGAAGGTGAGCAAACAAACTGACAAGGCTCACAGTGAGCCCGTCCATGCTGTAGACTTCATGTTCATTGCCGTTATCCTTGGTTTCTCAGTCCTCCTCCACTGTCAGCCACATTCAGAGAGTCCGGTTTGGTCCCCTGTTCCATCAGTCCCATTCCGACTGGACTTGGTGGTCTCCCGTTAGATCTGTCCCACCGTCTCAATGGGCAAAAGCACTCCTCGCGGTCAAATCACTGCACATCAGTGCTTATAAGGTACTGCTTGGATTATTATACTTTTCTTCTACCTAATTTAGTAATATTCTTTCTGTATTGTGCCTTACTGAGATAAGTAGAATTATATTATTCTAACTTCTAAGGATCTTTATAATGTCAGAGTTCTAGACTTTTCCATTAGATTCATTCTGTGTCTTTCAAAATGCTCTGTTATAATCTTTTGTTACCCATATTCGAGACTCATAAATCTAGTAATCTCTTTCTCTGTGTTTCAGAACATTGCTGGAAATATCATACTAACGTATGTGAAAGTTCTGACAAATGTTTTCTTGTCACTAAGTTCTAATTACTTTTAAAGACATTTTCATTGTCTTATCAAATTATGCATTTTAATGAAGAATTTCTTATTAAACATAAAAATCTAGAAAGCAAACACTTTGTCACTGGTCATATAATTGCTTTTTTCTTTTTTGTTGAATATAGTTGTTCTCATTGTTAGTAATCAATATCAATTTTTTGATAACATTGGCTAAAGTACCGTTTTGGCAATAAATTATTCTATGTGACTGATTTGGTAAGAACAAATGCAATTGTTTATTCTTCAAACAATGAAAGACAGATTAGCTGTGCCAACTTTCACCAACTATTTCAGAAGTGGATGAAATGTATTTCTCTGAAAGTTTTCCCTGTCAAAGAATTCTTTTCTCTGTATGATAGAAACTTAATACTAATTAACATTTGGCAATTTTGCACTGATACTTGGAGCATCAAATATGCACTGAAGTAATTTATAAGGCATTTGATAAGGTGAAATGTTGATTAGATGTAGGTTAAGTCCCAGCATAAACTTTCTCAAATTGTTCTTCTAAATTCAAGTCACTGATTGAAAGAGGATTAAGTAGACTTCAAATACTGTTTTATAATCTTCAGCATAGCACAATGGCTAATTTATTCCTTGATCCTACTTTAAAAATACATTTTCAACAAAAAGTAACTAGCATACCTATTTTAATATTACCTTGAATTTTTAAATGTTTGTATGCAATGTATATATCAATAAGAATTAAGAAAACTTTAATTCTCATCTTAATACCAATTAAACCTAAAGATAATCATTAATTAAATTTATACCCAAAGACTGCTCACAGTCTTAAAAAGATTTACCTATATTGAAACTATTTTTTGTTAATCTCACTATCTAATTTTAATGAATAATAAATAATAATGGGATGGGGGGATAATAATGGGACTCAACAGGGTAATTTTATTATTATAAAAACTAGAGATTTAAAGTCCTCAGATTACATTCTAACTTTTTAAATTAGACATGATTAAAATCCTTCAAAATCCATCATGGCTAAATTTACCAATGAAAATTTGAATGGATGTGTCATTCTTTCTTATGTATAACATATTAATCACTGTTTGTTTGTTTGCTTGTTTTTGTACAACAATACGTTTTGTTTGTCTTCCCTTTACTTTCTATAATTCCATGCCCGTTCTTTTCATTATCTCTAATAGATTGGCCATTGTGTCTGTTTTAATTTTGGGAGATTATAAACCAACTCTTGCCAAGACTTTGAGAGGGTTATTTATATCCATAGAGTTGTCAATTCTCTTAAAGCAAAGGGAGTGAAATTTTGTCTTATTCAATTTTAAACACTTAAGAAATAACTATATTAATCTAATATAAGGGATAAAAATTATTTTGTTAATTAAAGTTTAGATTAAATATTACATGAAAGGATTGTGAGCGGCCATATAACTCATGTGTGGCAAGAGAAGTAAACTCCTGCCGTCCCAGTACTCTGAAGAATCAGGCAGATACAAAAAAAAAAAAAAAAAAAAAAAAAAAAAAAAAAAAAAAAAAAAAAAAAAAAAAAAAACAGGAACAAAACATTCTGTAATGATTTAGGATGAGGTAAGGTGATTTTTTTCAATGTCTGTTATTTCTAAAAACTGAATATCTCTTCTACCTATCATCCATGTATATATGTATGTATCATATATAATTTGTCATTGATTTATTATTTAACTATCATTCATCTATTTATGGTTTCAGTATATATTCACATCTAATTGTGTACATATATACATATAAATTATTTGCCTTGAAGTGTCAAGGCAACATATCATACATATTTTTTACCTTTGTAGTCTTTTAATACTAAGTTTAAGGCTTTACCTAGCTATTAACTCTAAAACTAAAGTTATGCCTGCCCTGTAGAGATGGACCCATGGTATAACAGTTGTAAATATATTATCGGGGTAACAAACACTTTCTGATTAGATTTAAGTCCAGTTCCATGAGATATGATAAATGCCTGATGCCGTAATTAAGACCAAGAACCTGTGACTAGATAGACCATAGACCCTAGGACAAAAATTAATAATATAGTTCTACTAAATGCACATGTATTAAACTGATTCATTTCTCTTTGTTTCAATTTTAGCCATTTACGTATTTTTATAGATGAGTGCTCTGTCTGCTTGTACACTTGCATGATAGAAGAGGGCATCAGACCCAGTATAGATGGCTTTGAGCTACCAAGTGGTTTATGCTCCTAACCACTGAACCATTTCTTTAAGCCCCTAAACTGATCATTAATGTGTTATTTCTATATGCATAAATTATTATATCTCTCAGTGATGATCAGAGAAGCTTCGTTTTGTTGTAGATGACCATTAAACACACAAAATCACAACTGGTAAAACTTCAGAAAATAAGGCTATGGAATCCTCAGCCCTAAATCAGACATATTTTTCACACCACTCCACCAAGGACTCAGGACAGAAGAAAGAAGACTATAAAGCTAGAGGATGTGGATGACTAGAGCGTATCAGATTTTTTTCCCCAAGACACTTCGTGGTAGGAACACACAGGAACTCACAGTGACTATAGCAGCAAAAATAAGGCCTACAAAAGATCAGATTAGTTAAAGTCTCAGCATGGACAGGATGGAATTTCTCACTCCTAGCTAAGGATCTCTAATATATATATATATATATATACACAATTATTTGTTTTTGAATGTTTAATAAAATATTAAATAAATTAATATATACTTATAGTAATAAATACAAATGCAAAAGTAAATAAATTAAACTATGAATATAATTTAGCTTTATCACTTTAAACTATTGAAATAAAGTGACATCACATAAACTTTCAAAAGTATACTTGTTCTGAATGTCTTGGAAGTATTTGGTGTCCTGAGTTGGATCTTCTACATTTAATCAAGAGCACAGACCTGAAAAATATAATTTTGCTGAAAAAGAGATCTGTTTTTATTCTTACATGACAAGGAACTGTGAGCAATGCTTTTGTTATGAAAATAAATTGGTCCAATTACAATCATATGGTCATTTTCTCTTTAGGGAAGAAGTAATGTGACCCATTACTGAAATATACTACTAGAAATTTTAATAGAATTTTTTTTGTTTTCTTTTTTTCCAGTTAATTATTTTTTATTAAAAATTGCCATCTCTTCCCCTCCTCCTCCCCCTTCCCTCCCCTCCCCTCCACCCATACCCCTACTCCCTCCCTCTCCAGGCCAAAGAGCCATCAGGGTTCTCTACACTATGTTGAGTCCAAGGTCCTCCCAACTCCCTCCAGGTCCAGGAAGGTGAGCAACCAAACTGACAAGGCTCTTTTTTTTAAAAAGGGTCTAACACATGTGTCCTGTCATGATTTCTTCTCTGCATTTAGACATCTAAGCATAAGTCACATTAAATTTTGTTCTTTTAGTGTTCCTACTCATCCTGTGCTTAGATTTGTAGTAAAGTACTCATCAATGAAATTAGCAATGATTTTAAGTCATATTTAAGGAGGAAAACTTGATTGAATTTAATCAACAAATGTATGTTTTGCTCCCGTGTATCTAACTACAAGAACTGTTAGCAATTTTAATGGCTTACTCCAGAGAGTTTCAGAAGTCTATCACCATTTGTGCAAATGTGTGCAAATGCTGTCCTATTAACAATTGAAATGAAAAATACAACAGGATGTGTAAGGATCATCCAGAGGTTTAGCATGCCAATACTTCTGTGGTTGCTACTTAGAACTGTCTTCACATAGCAGACTACTTGACTGCTTCTGCCAATTGGATTTGCTCAACTGTTATTTCTCCTTAGCCAAGGGCACAGAATGTAGAAAATCTTTATCTGAAGTCTCTGGCAGAAGCTTAGGTGTTTATCATTAGAGTGAGGATCAAGAGGGCCAGATGTACTGTTTATTTTAATGAAGCCAAATTGAGATGGAAGTTCAGAATACAAAATAAAGCATTATTTACTTTTTCTCTTCTCTAAAGTGCAAGCATACATCATTTTCTTAGCATAAAAATAACTCATTTTATGCTACATTTTCCAACAAAACAAACTACTGACTCTCAAAATCGTTGGGAAGAGTTGTACATGTACACATACACAGGCATGTATATTTGATGTAGATGTAAGGTTTTATTTAAGAGAAAGTAATTGCATTAATTTCTGATACACACTGTGCCCCAAACCCCAAGGCTAATAGAAAAATGTCTTTCACTCTAATATGAAAAGATTACAGATGTTTAGAAGCAATCCTAGAAGACTGTGTGCTTGCATGTACAATCAGTAGATAGTGTTGATCTGGAAAGCGATTCCAAAGTTGTTTATTATCTTCCCTGTATACAATATTTTCCTTATGGAAGGCCCTCCAAATACTGGTAAATTCTAGGGTTAAGGGTGCAGTGTAAGTTATAGTCCAAGTGATAGAAAATAATGTTGATTTTGATTAAGTCAACATGTCCAGCATCGAAGCAGTATGCAACAAGTGATAGAAAAGATATGAATGATAGAGGAAAAATGCAACATTTCTCTTTTTTCTCTGTAATTTTTATTAAAATAGATTTCATTCAATATATTTTGATCATAACATTTCTCCTTCTCCATCGTTTTCTACTTCCAGCACCTTTCTATACACACAGCTTCACATTGTTTAGCTATTCCCCCAAAATAAAGAAAATCCTGATTAAAAAAGAAAATACCAAAACAAAACTAGCACACAGAATATCTTGGAAAAAAAATTGTGTTGGTCAACTGGTCCAGGGCAGGGAACTCACCCTAGAGTGTCAGTGATACACAGTCAATACTCTGTAAGAGTAAACTAATTTTTTTTCTTCCCTGAAGATATCAATTTCCAGTAATTTTTTAGGGGTGGGACTTTGTGTCCATTTCCCCTACTCCATGCTAATATTTTTCATAGTTTGAACATGTGAAGGTTTCTTCATACTATCACAGTCTTTATGAATTTGTGTGTGGATCTTCTGTGATGTCTGGAAAACACTGTTTCCTTGCATTCAACTACTTTGAATCTTTGCCTGTTAAAATATTTTTGTCTCCTGTTCTCATTAAATGCTCCAGACACCAGTAGAGGGGTTTGATAAAGACATCCCTTGTGGGTGTGAGTGTACTAAAGCCTTTCTCAATGTCTTCATACTCTCCAGTAGATGATCTCTTGGTTAACTACCATCTACTGCAAAAAGAAGATTTTCTGATGTAGATAGTGTGGTACTCTGATCAGAGTCCTTTTTCCAAAATTTGTCAGGGCTGTGGGTTCCTGGGAGAGAGAACACATGTGACAATTTTCATAGGCAGATAGCTTTTAATCACAGACTTCTCAGCTACCTGACTTCCAACGTTTGGAAAAGATAGTTACTGAGAATCCTCATTTCTCAAGTATTTGTGATGTACAATAAATAAACAAGCACTTCATTATTTTATTTTACTGCTAAAATAACACTACGAATGAGTTTCTCCTGGACCTACAAATGTAGCTTTTTCATCATTAGATAGAATTTTGAATCAATAATTCTGAAAGATGCCTTTTTAATGGGAGATAATTTCATTAACTATCTGTTCAGGTTTAATTTTGTCCCTGGTTCTCCAGACAGTGTTGTAGGCTCCACAGAAATGATTGCTTCATTAAGTTATATGGTAATGTATAGGGAATATTGTAGCATCTCCTACTACATCCTTTATTGGTACATGAATTGGTGAAGTTAGGAAAAATTTCCTATTGAGAATATAATCCCCACATAAGAGAGATAATTTACTTATATATGTATAACCCAAGGAACAAAGAGATTGAAATTATTAACCAAATGTGGAAAACATCTTTCTGACTTGTCCTTTATATTGTCTATTCACTACTATCAAATATTCTTCCAGAAAAGCTACCTGACTAAGTCCCAGATTTGAATAGAATCTGTTAATCCACCATCTTATCAAGAAAGCCTTTTAAGTAAGATATAGCATTCCATCACGTGATTCACCCTTTTTTATTTCTCATCATAAAGCTCTTATATTACATTGATAGGTATTTTCTTTCTCACATATGCTTTTTTTGTCATTTTTTTTTATTAAAGATTTCCATCTCCTTCCCTCCTCCTCCCCCTTCCCTCCCCTCCCTTCCACCCATACCCCCACTCCATCCCTCTCCAAGACAAAGAGCCATCAGGGTTCCCTTCACTATGTTAAGTCCAAGGTCCTCCCAGCTCCCCCTAAGTCCAGAAAGGTGAGCAACCAAACTGACAAGGCTCACAGTGAGTCCGTCCATGTTGTCTCACATATGCTTTTATTCAGCATTTATCATCTCTTTCTATCTAATGAAACAATAACAGGCTGTTGCCCTTTATTTCTTTTTTGTCCCCGATATCTAGAGCCTTGCTCTGTAAACATTTACCCAGGTAATATTTGATGGTGATTTATACAAATTCATGGTGTATAAGACCATGAATTGAAATTTATTTATTTAATTATTTATGGAACCACAGTCCCTATCCATTCTTCACATTCTAGCAAGAAGAGTTATGTTTCAGAACAAGGTATCCCTTGAGGCACCCAGCGGTAACTTCATGCTGCATAGTAAGGGTTAATCAGAACTAGAGTAGCTTCAAAGGAGACAGGATGATTGAGGCTTTAGTCCCCTGGATAGTGCAGTCCTGAGCTATACCAGAAAGGGAAAATCTCCAAGAAGCCAATGTTCTAATCAAAGGTAGGTGAAACATGTTTAGGCATTCAAATAAAGAAGCCACGCCAAATCTGCCCATTTTAGGCTGGAACCAACAGTCAACCTGCTTCGTGACTAGCCATTAGACAGTAGCAGCTCTGAATATTTTCTGTTTGCTGTACAGTTTTGGCATTTTGTACATGCCAGAAGTCTTAGTCCACCTGGGTTGCTACAGAAAACACCTCAGACTGTGACTTCTAAGGAAGATGACTGTGCCAGCCAATTTCTCATCTGGTAAGGGCTTGCTTCCTGCTTTATAGGAATTGAAACATTTTTATTGACTTGTGTATAATGTGATATCATCATTTCAGAGATGTGAACTTCACTGCTAAATTCTAGTCATTCTATTGATTCTATTACAAATAGCTGGATACATTGTTAAATCCATTCACTAAGATGATTTGAAAAATATTTAATGTGATGGCATTTGGTGTAAGCATCTATAGGCACATAAATATCCAAAATAAGATTAGGTGGTCTGTCAATATTCTTTTATTGGAAATCTCAATCCAGGAAAAAGTGTTTTATAGAACTATTCAACCAATTACCACGCTATTTACTCCTTTGTAGTGTGCAATTCTTAAAATAGTTTTAATGTATATATTAGGGCTAATATATTTTACACATGTAAATTATACAAACTAACATAGCTTTAAGGCATGAACATGGCTTTGATACAACATGCATTAAAGAATAAACCTATTTATAGCCTGCAATGTTTTCTTCCATTGTCATCATTCCCATTATTCTATCCTCCTTGTTTGCTCTGCGGATCACCACTGAACCATCTCATATTAATATCTGCTATTTTGGGGAGGGGTTAAGAAGCACTGTAATATCCACTTTTTCCTGTAAGAGTACTTTTATTATAATTTTTAAATAATTGAAAATTTTATATATGTATATAACAAAATATGAGGATATCATCCAGATATTCTATTATTTAGCCACACTCTATTTAGCCCCTTACTGAGGAACTATTGGAAGTTGATAGCTACTAGAGAAGGAAGAATCTTTTTGTGGGTGTGACCACTGGTAGGTTTCCCAAGTTCTAATGGATGGCTCCAAACCTATGTAAATGTGGGCAGCACTAATTGAACTCATTGAGTAATCAAGTATATCTAGTCTGTTTTATTTCAGTCATATGCTTTGGTTTGGCTTTATTTTCTTCGTCACTTTCTCTACACTGAGTAGCTTGTTGTCTGTTGTAATTATTGTTCTAGTATAGGGCTGTATCCAATTTTCAGCAGAGGAATTTTGAAATTTTAACTTTAGTTCGTCGCCTATGAAGCTGCTACAAATATTTTCAGTTGCTTTTGGGATTTGAATTATGCTTCAATTTTTCTACTAAATGTGATTCAACAACTCTCTCCTCCCCATCTTTCTGAATCATGATTATCACTAATCTACTCCTAGTTTTCACAGTATTATTTGAAATAACTCACACGATCTTGTTCATTCCTTATTTGCCCTTTTGGTGGCTGGTTTGTGTTACTAAGTATTGTCTTCCATCTTCCTTCTTTCTGTCCAACAAGTTATTACCTCTTTTTAAAGTCTGAGTAACAATCACCTATACCACATTTTGTTTATCTGTTAACTCATCTGTGTATTGTTTTCAAGCTCTGGGTATAAAGTTCTGGGTATAGTGGAAATGTTGTAATAAACATTTATTTTGAAAGTCTGTTAAGAACAAAATCTGTAGGAACTACTATCAGCTAGGAATTCTGGGAACAAGTCTTCTTTGAGTTTAAAGGCAATCTGCTTACAGAGTGCTTGTCTGTTCAGGGAAGACCAGTGGTTTTGTTCTCATAGTCTTATCACTGATTGAGTAAGACTACGAATTGGAGATAAAATGTTTTTATAAGAGTTCACATATGCAAATTTTACTGTGACTTAAAAACATACTAGTACGTTACAGAGATTTGAATAAGCATGACTCCCATAGACTCCAGTGTTAAAATGCTTCACAGGCGGTGACAATATTAGGAGGTGTGGCCTTGTTGGAGTAGGTGTGGCCTTGTTGGAGGAAGTGTGTCAGCGTGGAGGTGGGCTTTGAGGTCTCACAAGTCCATCAAGCTCTCTTCAGTGTAGGACACAGTTGCCTTCTGCTGCCCGTGGATCAAGAAGTAGAACTCTCAGCTCCTTCTCCAGCATCACGTCGTCAGCCCTCACATCACCATATCCGGCCATAAAGATACCTGACTGTGTTTTTGAAACTTTAAGCCAGTCCTAATTAAATGCTTTCCAGTAGAAGAGTTGCAGTGGGCAGGGTGTCTCTTCACAGCAATAAAACGCTAAGACATATGAATTAAATACATGTATGAATTGGTCAAAATTACACCTTAGCAAAAGATAAAAATATAGAGGCAGGTGTGGGTCAGCAGAGATGAATGAATAACCTTATTCCAGAAAATTCCTGGTGTGTTACCGATACACATGCCAGTCACAGCTCCATGCAGGTACAAACGTCCACATGAATTCAGAACCATAGATTAAATAAAGGAGTTTTTTTTTAATTCAAGAATTTAAATCCGATTAAACAAACAAAACCACAGTCAGAGATAATGCAAATCTTTTACTACAAAAGTTTGAAGTTTTTGAAATATACCTTGAACATATGAGCAATGACTTATTTGGGAAATTAAAGAAAGATTTCATATGGAAATTTTCTTTAAGTAATGGAAATTATCTATATTTAGTTCAATGATTTTGCTTAGTGGAAGCAGTTATATTCACTTCTATGATTGTAACTACAACCATAACTCTTTATTCTAGCTCCTGGGGAATCTGATAGCTCTGACTTTTATTAGAAGCTATAAGCATATGTACATTCTCTCCCCTCTTCTTCCTCTCATATACACACTAATAAAAGCATTATCTTAGAAAAACTATGTTGTAACTTCAAAGGTGATATCTTGTACATACAAAAAATTCACTATGTCAGAAAAGTGATAGACAGCATGAAGATTGAGATAACTCAGTTTAGTTGAAGATTTCAGTGCAGAAATGGAAAAATACTATCAAGAAGAGCTGACAACTGGTAAGCTATAAAAAAGATGTTCTCTATTTAATAAACACTGAAAACTACTTTTTAAATGCAAAATGAAGATTATATTCCAAATATTTTCTGCCTAATATAATAACAACCTTCCTTTACTCTGGGCAACTGTAATATTTGTGCTCCATACTGAAAAGCATTTAGATGAAAATTCAAAATATAGCAGATCTCGGTATTAGATTATCTAACCACTAGTTCATTTTTGGTGTCTTTTATATAAGACTAAAATATCACTATAAGTGTTTAGAAATCATTCAACTATGAAAAATTTGTTATTTTCTGAAAATGTATTAAAACTTAATTATGAAGTAACAAGTGTAAGTTCATAAAAACAATTTTAAGTTCATAATTTTCAGTATTTTATTTTACAATTTTTAATAATTTAGTGATTTTTCTTTTTATATCTGAAAAATCTCAGTTTATACTATATTTAGATAATTATGTAAATCTTTAATTAAGGTCTCTGGTTAGATTGGAACTCCTTTTCACACGTCCCTATTACAAATATGTAATATTAAAAGTCATAACTTTAAGAGAAACAATCAATATACTAGTAAAGCTAAAATTATCTGCAATTTTACATCTGCTTGAGGGGGGAAATACATATAATAGTGTTTTATCTAAACAAAATAAATGGCCTAAATATATAGGCATAATAAATTTACCTTTTTCAAGAAATTTTCCATTTACAATCTCTCATTAGATTTTCAACTATGTTATTGCATACACATTCAAGTTATATTACAAATTATTCAGATTTTTATTGTTAAAAGCTACAAAATCTTTTACAGTTGTTTTCTTTGTTGTTAAACAAGACTTTATTTCAGTACGTTCTCTTCTGTTAAAATGTGTGATTGCTTTCGAAAAATTTTACAAAATATTGTAATGGTGAATTGTACTAGTGATAACACAAATGAAAGGAGAATGAATCCACCTATCCAAGAATAAATCAGTGGCAAAGCTAATTATTTTCCTTATCTTTTAAAATATAAAACACTTTTACCTATTCACAAACCTCATTTAAGTGACACCATGGCTTTATGATCAGTACCGCATAAATCAATATTCAGAAAAACATAAACTTTTAAAGTAAATACTATTTTTCAATGGATACTGTGTTATCATGATGTGGTGAGTAAAGGGCTTCATTATCTAGGTTGCTTCCTAGTTCATATTTAACAGCATAAATTGAGTCATTCATTCTTGGGTTATAAAAATATGCAAGCACCCAATCATGTTCAGTTTGCTTTTCATTAAGTTAGACGTTTGCCAGAGACAATCTTTGAAATAAATAGTAATGAAGAAGCTTTTAAGTTATAGCCACATTTTAATCTGTGAGTAACATTATATATGTTTTCTATTAACTTGTCGCACAGCACTGCTATTTCAGGTTTATCTATTTTTTTCCCTCAGTATCTATAAGGGGGCTAAATCAGTTAACATTTAGGAATCGAGAAATACATTTTTCAGTGTTTATGCATACAAAAACTGGAAATTCTATTAGTACTAATAGTATATTTTGACTCGAAAATTCACAGTAACAAATGTATAATAAATTCTATTGCTACTGTTACAAGATATAAAAAGATAAAACATATACACATGACATTGTGGAGAATGTTTTTGCCAAGTCTGAAATAATGAAAACACAGCACACAACATAATGATCTTCTAACCTCAATTTTCTTTCTTAGAAACTCACCAACTTGAGACAGCACATGCCAGCTACACAAAGAAATAAAGTTTTTTTATTATTGTATTATTTCTAATGTTTCTTAGATCCAGCAATTTGGAGGAACAGAACAACCTCAAAGACCTACTCAGAAAATCAGCTTTGAACATATGTTATGCTCTTAATTGCAGAATTTAGGTGTCGGGACTGACTGGATTTCAACTAAGAGCCAATATTTAGTTCTGTAGTTAATCAGAAAGAATAACTATTCTAGAATAATGCTCTATTAGGTTAACTATTTGATACTAATTCTTTTGAGACTTTTATAGATAAAATACTTTTTAAAAAATTTCTAATACTAGGAGACCAAATTTGAGGACACTGATAAAATCAGAAAAAAAAATGATTCTAAAAGTTCTGTAAATCCTTTGTGGAAAATTTGTATTTTCTAAGCCCACATTAATCATAATATCCCCATTTAAAAGCCTATTATTTGCATGTCTAAGTGCTACTCAGCATATTAGATGAAGTGTCATTTTTCATCCTAGACTACATTACTAAACAAACATTGGGTTTGATAGACTTTAGTCTCCTCTGAAGTTACCGCTGATCACTTTATTGAAATAAATTGAGTACTTCACATCCTATAAATTTCTTGATACCATAATAAGCATATCTTTTAAAAGTACTATTGTATTATTTGAGAATTCCACACTATGCATTTTAATCTGTTTCATCCCAATTCCTTCTCTTTACTCTTCCAAAATCCTCCCAGCTTACTTATCCTCCAAATTTGTGTCTAATTTTTTTATCTTATTACCTCATTTTCTCCAGTTTATGCTATCCATATAGTCCTGGGTATGGGACCATCTGTCCTAGCAGATGAATGGCCTACTGAGTGCCATACCCTGTAAGAAACTGACTCACCCTTTCCAGAAAGCATTATCTATCCATCTTTCTTCAATTAATGATGGGGGTTCATGAATCCCTTTCTATTCCAACTAGAATATTGACTAGCTTAATCTTTTGCAAGTTTATACAGTCAATCCCAAATAATGTGAGTTCCTGAGTATTGGAGTCTTTTTATGCCCAGAAGATAGTGACATACCAATTTTCTCTGATGTTGGCTATTATTCTCCTGACTTTCAACCCTTCTCCCACAATGATCCTTGAGCCTGAGATAGGGGGTTGCTAGAGATGTCTGTTTGTGGTTGAGCTCTTCATAGTATTTTATTCTTTGTACATTGACCGCTTGCAAAACAATATCTCTGCTATTTACCATCCACTACACAGAGATACTTCTCTTAATCTGTCTTTTCAGGAAGCAGTAAGAATCAATAGGTTTTGAGCTATGAAGTTAAAGGAAAGTTTGATACATATATATTTTAGTAAAATAATAGTAGCTGACTCAGCCCTTGGGTTTCATAGTTCCTCCTTCATGACATCTTGACCATAATTGCAGTACTGGAAAGTGTTGCATTCTTTGGAATAGACCTTCAATCTAATGGAAAAAATGATTGATCATCCTCATAGCATTCATGTAATTATTTTACCCTGTCGCATAGGTCATTGTTACAGTTCAATGGATGCTTCACGAAAAAAAAAATGTGGATACCCTTTTTCCTCCAGCTGTCCATATAATACTTTCTATTACTCTAAAAGATTGCTAACAGGGGTAGAGCCTCCATATCAGTGCTGTTATGTAAATAAGCCAAGAATTCGTAAATAAACACATGGAAGCTAATTTAGGAAAATTTTCACTAGAGGCCATTCAAGTCTATTTGGAAAATGATCCATGGGTGACATAAGAAGACACTGTACCAAAAAGAAAATAAAAGTTAATATAATCATAAAGATGACTAAAAACAGAATTAACCAAAAACCAGCATACTAATTCACAAACGTGTCATTTAGGTATCTGCCTATGAATTTCCAACCAAGTTACTCACATCGTTGACAATTATTCTCTGATTGCCCTCCCTTCGAAGACTGCTCTCAACCTGCTAACAGCAGAGTTCCCGTGACACCACTGAGCTGCTTAACGAATACCTTGTTTGCAGGGCTGCACACTTCTTTCCCTCAACCACATTCCTTTATCACTCATGGCTGAACACTCTGTTCAAATCTGTTTCCAACTATCATACATAATTTTTGAATAAATATCTTTATTTGTTAGTCCTGCTGACTATGTAGTTAAAGTGGTTTGCATGAGATTGAGCTGGGTTTTGTTTACTGGTGCTTAGCCACCTTTTCAGTAGCTACAGGAATGTGGAAAATGCCAAAGCCTCCCCAATACCAATGAACTGCCTCCTCCACTCCAGAAGGAAAGATGCTGTGAGTTTGAATGCAGTGTCCACGTCAAGCACAGAAAACAGCTCTGCAGCAGTCTTTTGCAGCCTCTGACTTTTATTATCTTCCTGTCCCCTTTTCTGAGATGCTTCTTGAGCCTGTGGCAGTGGCCCCCATATGTTAAGAAACATTTTTTTAAAAAAACTGGGCTTATTTTCATGACAGCTACACTCACAGTGTGACCTTTTATGGGGCTGTATCTTCTGATCTAAGCAGAGAAACTTTAGAAAATATCTGGGCCGTGAAGCTTTTTATTTTCCAATCAGAATTTTGAAAATGCATTTTTCCCAGGAGGAGGCATCAATAAGTAATCTAATTAATCATATTCCAATGACATCTCTTACACATTTCAGAGGAAAGCTAATATTTCCATATTTTGTCTATAAAATCAAATTACAATGTGGTATTGGATCCAAAAGTCTACATCATCTTTTTTTTTAAAGAGTTCTTAATATTTTTGGAGGTCATGCCTTAAAAATAAGAATTGGGGGAGGGGAAGGGAAAACGGAGGAGGGGAGGAGGTGAAAATTTGTAATAATAATAATAACAATAATAAAAAAGAATAAAAAAGAATGTATATATTACCCACTTCTCAAATCTTGTCTTAGCTATAGAGTGCAACTACAAAGTAACTAGTAAGTTTCATTAATATAAATTATTTTTTCTGAAACCCAAGAGGGAAAAATGGTCTGATTGTATGTCAAAGAAGGAAAACTAATATAAGTGAAAATATTTTCTTTGCAATGCTTTTGATAAACATTGGTCATTGTCTATTTGAGTGCTGCAGGGGAGTTTACTCTATATAACAAAGGATAACTTTATACTTCTTTATTCTTTGGATTGAACTAGAATTTGAATATTATTAATAGTACAAATACATATTTATCAAAGATAACTAATGATCTAAGTCAAATTTCATCATCTGAAGATAGTAGTATCATATTTTGAGGATATGCTATTCTATGTGGAAATGACCCCACAACCTTTTGAAACAAATACTCTATTTTCTGCATACTGGGGGTAAACCAAATGTAATGTAACTCATAACATAAGAAAAATGTCATTGATCAAAACCATTGAAATATCAGATAGTAAAAGAGAAAAATGAGCAGTGGGATTTCAAGAGAGAAATACTCATTTTGGAAATGTCCACTTCTAGACAAATAGTAATTAAGAACAATATTTTCAAATATTTCTTTATAGACATATTTGTTTTGCATGATAAAGGAGCTATAGAAAAGGAAGCTGGCTTTTGGTGGTCAGCTTGCATGCAATCAATCAAATTGACCCAATGACACTTCACTCACTCATTCCTCTGGGTGTAAACAGTAAATTGACCTTGCTACAATTCACTTTTTGAGTCATAAAAGCTTGAACTATGTTCACATGCCTGGATTGAATGGACGAAGGAATGACAAGAAAGTCAATATGTTTCACTGACCCATTAAGCTTGATCTATTTAGATTCCCTATAGTATCTAGTACTACGCCCTGTACATCAGTCATTGACACAGTTACAAACTCTAGTAGTTAAGCAATTATTCAGTGTTAGCTTTTGTGATTATAAAATTCAATTGATACTTAAAGATGCTTTACTTTTCTCCTTCGTTAGCATTTTACATTCATTTTCATTGTTAATATCTTTCCGTGAAGATTTGTAAACTCTTTTCTACACACCTATTATATCTTTTATTTTTTTATTTTTTTTCATGGTTTATTTTTTATATTTAAAAATTTCCATCTCCTCCCCTCCTCCTCCCCCTTCGCTCCCCTCCTCCTCCCCCTTACCTCCCGTCCCCTCCACCCATACCTCCCCTCCCTCCCTCTCCAGGCCAAGGAGCCATCAGGGTTCCCTACTCTATGTTAAGACCAAATATAATAATTTCAGATAAAAATCTAGCATATATAAAAATTTTGTTAGTCCAATATATGGAAAGTTACACATAGTATTGTGTGTTTTCAAATGTGATTTTCCCTCATCTTTAAGAACAATATATTTGGAGATCTTGACAAATCATACTATTAAGTTACTCCTGTTTTGTTTAAAAATAACTTTTTATGCACATTTTGAATCTTCAAATCTTATATTTAGTTATATTAATTCATTATCAAATACATGTTCATATTCCAAATTCTAAGTGCGAAGGGCAGATAACAACTTTCAGGAGTTGATTCTGTCCTTCTAATGCTGGTCCTGTATTTGAGCAAAGTTTTTTTTTTTTTTTTTTCTCAGTCCTGGTAATGTTTACATGTACCTGCTGAGTCACCACACCATCCATGAATGGCAAATATTTTACCGTCTCTGCATGTCTTTTGACAGCCTTGATGGTCAAGGATTTATTAGATTTTCAACCTTATGTGTTACAAAAGTTGCTTTGGAATTCATATGCTGTCTGTTCATAAAAAGGAATCATTTTTACTATTTAAGCTGCAAGGCATTTTCTCACTTGAAAACATTGTTATTCTTATTAGTGATTCATAGTAATTTCTTAATTACAAGTAATCTCTTACCCTGGTGATGGCAAATATTCCAGACTACTCAAGAGGTGCTGAATTTTTTTGCATATCCTTTTTTTTCTGGTTACTTCAACTTCAATTATACTACAAGCTATTTCACTCAAATATAGGACAAAGAAAACAAAGTCAAGTGTTCTCTAATATTATTCTCTATGTTTACTCTTTTGAAGAAAAATAATAAAAATAGTATAGAAGTATATAAAGACAGAAATACATAAGACATATATGTATAGTGTGCCTAGCTTTCAATAAGGATAGCATAAATTACAATCACTAATGTCTGTGACATATTATATTGTTTATTTATTTGCTTCACAAATATTAAATATTAATAGTATTTCTTGGTCTATTATCTGTTTTTTCCAGAGATAGAACAGTCTTAAAAGAACAATGATTTTTTTTGCCCTCTGCTATTAAATTCAACTTTAGGAGACTAAAATAAATGGACAACAACTTTTATGACATTAGCAATAGAAATAAGAAAATATATAGTGTGTGCACTTAGATTGTATTTATTCTCCAGATAAATTAAAATTTAAAGGCAATATTAGACATATATAATTGTATGATATATAGATATGCATCTCTATTCTCTAAACACACTTTTGAAATGTTTGAAATTATAGCGGTCACTTGTGATTATCTGCTGTATACATAAATTAACCACAGAGATAAGGTGATGCAGAGCATCACCCTGCTCTTACAAGTATTTATCATCTAGACATGTGACTGCCAAACTTTCCTTGTGACATTCTGATGATAAATGTTTTATTCCTTGTTGACTATATGGTTTTGGTAACAGCTAAGCAATTTTATTATTGTAGCATAATCATCATAAATGTACAAGATGATTTTGTTTGATAGAAATTCAGAGAAGCTCAATTTACAAATTTAGTTAGGACAACTAGATTGTAGATCCTATTGGTGTAGGGAGACAAATTTTGTGTGATATTGAGAAGGGAGCTAAAGGCACACGGACTCAGCTAGACAGTATTCTTATGTATCCTAATTGTGCCTAAGACTTTTGCAGTCATTTCTATTGGATCCACTTTACAGTACTAAGTACAGAAACCCCTTTACTGAGTGGGTTTTAAATCCTCAAAGGTGACATAGAAGGCCCTAGTAAAACTAGGGAATATAGCGAAAAAGTTAGAAAGAAGAAGAGGAGGTCTTGATGGTAAGAGAAAAATAAGAGATGCTGACAAGTCATCATCTCAGTAAGCAGACTGCTTTATATACGTATGAGCATTTTGTCAGCGAACAATATTTATTCAATGAAAATGCTACGCAGGCTCATATACTGTTTCTTATTTCCCTTGTAGCTCCTGTGGATAATTTTGGCTGATTCTGCTTTGTGTCTACTGTCATCCTACTTCTACTATCACATCGCCCTCAAGGAAGCAGCAATACACTGGTTGAGTGTGATTCTGCATTAAGTTCATTTGGCTGCCATCATGGTGTCAGAGTGGGTGTACTTTTGAAACCATGAATATTACAAACTGTACAGTATATCATCTACACAGAGAAGGATCACCATTTTATATAACACTCAGGTCAGACCTGGAGGAATCTCAGTGTCTCCAGATTGCCAAATAAAACAGGTTTTTCTTTCAGAAACAGGGATAATAAATTCTGGATCTACAGGAAAGTAGGCCAAGTCCATCCATAACAACAAGAAATTAGAAAAGAACAATGTTTTGTTCCTCTTTAGTAGATTCACTGGGTAGTCTAAACACAGACAATTTTCATAGGAAAACATGCAAAAATGATGGGATTTACATTAGAAGGTGAATGTAAAATATTTATACTAAAAATGTCAATCTATATTTTAGTGTCAGAGACACCCTAGTGATCAAAATTTGTCAAGGTTGTGGATTAAGAGAACTCTCATTAGGGTAGAATAAAGGTGTTTCAAAGACAAGCTGAGCAAACTCAAATCAGTGAAGAACTAATGTAAGAAAAGATTAAAGAATAATTTCCTGAATAGCATTGTACAAAGGAAATCCTATATTTCCCACTGTTAAAAATTAATGTTTTCTATTTTTCCTACATGTTTTCCTATGCATTTGTATGCTGTAAATGCTTCTGCCACATAAAGGTAAGAAAATGTAATATTCTAATATCTCCTCAGTTATGCAAATCATTTGTCTTTTAATATTTTGTTAATTTAAAACATCATCAATTATTAAATTCTTTGAATTGATAATATTATAGTTTACAATATTGTTACCAACGTGGTTCATTGTTTAATTTATATATTTTTAAATGGAGAGAAGTTGAACACAGTAACAGTGCTAAGCATCGCCCATTACATTTATAAACAAGTTTTTTTTCCTACTGATTTAATAGATTGTAGTAACATTGCCATTATATGACCAGAAATACTTATACCATTATATTGATATGTGAATATTTACAGAGTTTTTGTTTCTTGTATGTATAACAAGGAAACAGAAGCATTTTGAACACCACCCTAATGAGATTTCATTTTTAATTCATGTTGAAGAGATTGTGTTTAGATTTGCATATGATCTAAGAATTTTTGCTATCATTTTTTTTCTCTCTCCATTCATAATGTTTTCTCTGTTCCATCATTGTTGTTAGATTGCAGAAATACTAGTATTTGCATGGCAAGGTTAAAAAAAACCAAAAGTAACTAGAACATCTAGTACATTTGTTGAAGGAAATACAAGGAAGCTTCTTAGCAGATGCCACTTTTGCTGACATGGCAATTTTTGTTTTGTTTTGTTTTCTTTTTTTTTATTAAAAATTTCCATCTTCTCCCCTCCTCCTCCCACTTCCCTCCCCTCCCTTCCACCCATACCCCCACTCCTTCCCTCTCCAAGACAAAGAGCCATCAGGGTTCCCTTCACTATGTTAAGTCCAAGGTCCTCCCAGCTCCCCCTAAGTCCAGGAAGGTGAGCAAACAAACTGACAAGGCTCACAGTGAGCCCGTCCATGCTGTAGACTTCATGTTCATTGCCGTTATCCTTGGTTGCTCAGTCCTCCTCCACTGTCAGCCACATTCAGAGAGTCCGGTTTGGTCCCCTGTTCCATCAGTCCCATTCCAACTGGACTTGGTGGTCTCCCGTTAGATCTGTCCCACCGTCTCAATGGGTACACGCACTCCTCACGGTCCTGACTTCCTTGCTTATGATCTCCCTCCTTTTGCTCCTCATCAGGACCTTGGGAGCTCAGTCCGGTGCTCCTATGTGGGGCTCTGACTCTAGAGGGGTTCCCAGGTGTCCAGGAAGACACCCACAGCTAGGTCCTTGGGCAGCTGAGGAGAGGGTGCCAGAAATGTCCAGATCCTATTGCCATACTCATGAATATCTTGCATATCACCATAGAACCTTCACCTGGCATTGGATGGAGAAAATGACAGAGTCTTCATTAATTTTTGCAGTTAAATACTGGCTTCACAATGATTTTTCCTTGCAAAGAATTGCCTCATTTGATTTTAATAGACCACAAATCAAAAATTTTATCCCTCTGTATATACTTTCTTAGAAAAAATAGATATTTGGGAACAATTTATATTCACAATTAACTGACATATTGATAATTAGTACTATATTGTTTAAATTCATCATACGACTGACTATTAAAGGTATATATCCTTATTTCAATTTTAAAAGTGAAGGAAAAACTAAAGAGGGTTTTTTTGTTGTTGTTGTTCTAAAATGGTTATTCAGGGCTTAATACTGCAGAAGACAGTAGACATTTGAGTACACCCAAAAAGGTTGTTATTTGGAACAGAGGAACCAAAAAGTATTTTGTTAATGATTTCATTTTATAAATCATGCCATGAGCTTATTTATATGTCATTCACTGCCCCTTACAGCATTGACTATATAATAAGGTAATTAAAACAATATAATATAAAATGTCTTTTTAAAGAAATTTGAATCATAAGCTTAAATGTGTATTTATCAAAGTGTCAAATTTTATAATGATGTCAGAATAAATTATATACCATAAAGCTTTTGTGAAGGATGGTAGAGACCTCCTGTCAAATTTGCATGTATTTTTGGAATGAGTATACTTATTTCAGCTATAAAAGCAGAAATTTAGGGCACAATTATGGCTTCAAAGAGGATTCAGATGGATGTCTGTCATTAAACTTGCTGTGTGTAACTATGGGTTTTAAAAATAATTCATATCATACCATATCATTAACGAAATGATGTTGGATTATGTAATTGTTACGTAAGTGTCCACACAAATCAGAAATTTGGCTTTTTTTTTGGAGCTGATATTTATTTTATTATCTACTAGAAGGTATTTTCTTTGTGAACTTTATTTTTCTGGTGATTAAGACAGATACAATTGTGTAGAACAAGAAAATTTTATGTGAAAAAGTCCAGTTTTAGTTCTGTTGATTTCTAATTTCATCATTTTTTAATAGAAAACATATATTTTACTAATCCAGATAAAACTATTTCTTTGGAAACAGATCTAAACACTCTTACATGCCACAAAGATTCATACCAAATACTAAAATAACAAATGGCTTGCAAAGGTTTTCTAAAAATGAGATGAGCTTTTCCTAAAGCTCATGGTATCAGTACATATAGCAAGGGCTTGCTGACCTTTATCCTGGAGGCTGTGAGGGAAGTCTTCTCATGGCTGAAGGGGGCTAGTACTTGCCAGCAGTCTTGGTGTCCTATGACTTTTAGAAACATCGCTGCAATGTGTGCCTCCAACATTACAGGATTATCTCCATTCTTCCCTGCCTGAAGCTACAGAACATCTGTGGTCACTAACACATACAACTGCTTTCTTTTCAAGCCTGTATACAATATAATTTATGTTGCATGATAATGTAAGGTTGCTTTTTAAGATACAAATTAACAAATGTATTGATGGTATGAGACCCCATATTTTCAAAATAATTATTTAATTAGTAATGATGACTTCAGGTCAATTGACAAAATTTGATTTTCTAGCTTATAATGTGGACATTCTTTTGTGTATAATCCATCTCCCTCTCAAGTACAGATTGTAGGTCGTTTACAGAGAAGTCTCAAATAAGTTACTTATCAATTAGAACTGTGACTTCATTGTACACACATATCTATTGCTGCATAGTAAAACTTTTAAATGATGATTTTTAAAACTTCTTATTTGTATGCGTGTGAAAGCCCAGAGGGGAACAGTAATGGAGACTTTTAGACCAGAATTTAGTGGTTGTTTCATGGTTACAAAAATATGATTCACTGACAAAGACTCTCAAAGTACTACGGAGAAGCTAGGACATATGAAGTTACCAAGAAATATATAACTTAAGATTCGTTTGAAATAAAACTTGTAATAAGGGCAACTCATGTACAATGCAGCTTATGTTCTTTCATCAAAATGTATTTTCAGTACTCTAGAGGGTTTTAATCTCATCTACAAAGATTCCAGAGAGGTTTCCTAGTGCTGATGGCTAGAAATATAATTGGCAAAATGTCTACAGTACATGCTGCCATCTGGTAGTAGTCCCCTGATTATCACACTAAATCCCCATTCAGACCAAATACAGAGTTTGTCCTTGCTCTGCAGTAGGGAAAATGTCTAGCAACCTGCTGAGATAACTGCACACCTGGGGATATTGGTAGATTTCAACTTGTGCTCTCTAATGTGCTAGCTTTATCTGTACATAGAGGTGGGAAAACAACAGTTTAGAGGAAGGCAGAATCTTTCATAGTGATGATATTCTTTCATTAGTAGAATAGTAACGTCCTTGTACTGGTATAGAATGGAAATGGTGAGATTGGAGGATGAAAACAAATTTTTTTCACATACACTTTCATTATTCATCAGGTTTACTTAAAGACCAGAAGTCTTGTTCACTCTTCTGTAACCATGTTGACTCTGCTCGATGCCCTAGCCGACTGAGATTTCCTAAGTACTTAGCATTTGACTTGCAGGAATATACATTTTTACTCTATCTTCTAAAAATATCTTTGCCTGTCCATGAGCATTTTTATTGTGTCCCTCTTCTTACCTCAACCATATAAAATTAAATTAAGACTCACCCATGGGCACTTTTACCTCTGTGAAAGCCCTGTTGTTTATATGTAGATTTATTAGGAATGAGCCTTGACCAAATATATACAAGATGGAAGAACATGATTTGCCCTTAGCTGTCAAAGTAGCACCATCAATGTATTTGGAATAAAGCACATTAAGAAATTATTTTAGGGAATATTCCTTCTCAAAACTTTTTTCTAATTTACCTTTGGATATAATCAATAGGATTACACAGTTCTAGAATTTCAATAATTTCAAGACAAGGTTAAGGAGCCACACATCTTTCATGTAGTACAGAAGTGTCATAGGTTATGATATTAAATATTTAATAGCTTGTATAATATATAATATATAATATATATATATATATATATATATATACTGATAACATTAGAAAGCACGGATATGCATCTAATTAAGGTAGATTTTACACCTACTTTATACAACCTTTATTCGGCAGCATTTCTGCCCTTAACTCAGACATAAATACACACACACACATACATACACACACACACACACAGAGACACACACACACACACACACACACACACACACACACACATATATATATATATATATACACACACACACACATGCATGAGCAAATTCTTGAATGCAGGAATGCAGTGATGTCTTTGCTTTCTTTGTCAACTGGAAAAATTCATGCAAGTAATCCTGTCTTCAGAAGGTATTTTATTTGGTGCTTCACTTTCCAGCAACCCATTATATTCTGTTTTTTTTTTTATTAAAAATTTCCACCTCCTCCCCTCTCCACTCCCCCTCCCTCTCCTGTCCAAGGTTCCCTGCCCTGTGGGAAGTCCAAGTTCCTCCCCCCTCCATCCAGGTCCAGGAAGGTGAGCATCCAAACAGGCCAGCCCCCCACCTCAAACCAGTATGCCTAGTAGGATCCAAATCCAGTGTCATTGTCCTTGGCTTCTCAGCAGCCCTCATTGTCAGCCATGTTCAGGGAATCCGGTTTTATCTCATGCTTTTTCAGTCCCAGTCCAGCTGGGCTAACACATTATATTCTGAAAGCAGAGTCAATATATGGATTTTACCTCTTACATAGAGTTTGTAGTCTTTTTAATGTAGTCATTTAAAAATAGGTCTTGAGTGTTTATCTTAATCATATTAAAAAAAAAAAACATGTGGTCCTATATGTTAATGAAAAAGAGGTGATAAAGCTTATTTTGAATGTGGAAGGAACGATATGAAGAAGAATGATAAAGTCAACCAGGGAGATTTAGTTGCATTAATATTCTATTATCTGCATTCATTTGAAGCATCAGAAGGATCAAAGAAATCACTCATTTGACAGTGAGAGCCGTTGTTTGGGATTACAATGAAACACTGACCTCATTAACTATAGACCTAAATATTCTCATGAAAAATTTCTAGTTTTTTTTTTTTTTAGTAGAAATAATTCATGGACAATTACAAAAGGAAACTGCCTTACTTTAGAATTTCATTGATTAGAAAATTTATCTAATATGGCCCAATGTATATCCAATTAATTTTTTTTGTCTAAGCATCCTAACCTTTCCTTCCTTTTTGGCATCAGAAATTTATGTAAAGGTACTTCCCCCATGAAGATATTTATTTTGATATATAAGGCATTATTCTCAAATCTTGTACACCTATTTATGCTTTACTCCATTTCATTCAAATATTATTAGCTACCTCAATTTTGATTAGTTTGAGTAATGATTATGATATTGCTTACTTTGTTTTTGTGCTTTTATTAAGGTGCTCTATTTGTACATTACAACTAGTTTTCAAACTAGGCATGTCTGAGGCATAATTTTGATTAATCTTGTGCCTACTCTGAGACAAAAATAATCATATGCTGATGTGCAATAAAATATTTTGCATTCATAGCTATTCCAACATAGTCATAAGACTAATAAATTTATGTAAGTATTATCAAATATTGTTTTCATTTATAGATTTTTCCACTCTTTCATTATAATTCATTTTATCAAATAACCTAAAATTTGCTAAATATTTTTATCATTAATAAATGCATTAAAATAAAATTCTTTAGGTTCTCCTACTACAAAGTACAAAACTGAAGTAAATTTAAGATTCAAATAATAAATATGAGATTATCTGGGCATTAATACACAAAAACTATGTTCTTTCTTTTTTAAAACCAAGGATGTAAATTATCTACCAAGTATCAAGATTGATGCTTTATTTCTGTTATCCTTTTTGTGTTAATAAATCGGGACACAGCCAGCACCTCCAAATGTTCAATCCTGACCCTACAATTAGCTTTCCACTGACTCTCCTTCCTGATTACCATCAGCACAAACCCTTACTTTGAGCTATCCAATAATTAGCCAGACAATAAGGTTTCATGTGCTAAAATATCCTGGCTGTTTGAGCAGGCTAACCACTCATCTGTCAAGTCCCCTGGATAGATCGCATGCCCTTGTTTAGTTAAGAGGATTGTCAGCCCCACTTCGCATTAAGCTGACACTAATGTGGCCTCTAAAATTTGAGTGTAGCAATTAAAAGTTTTGAGCTCTATTTAAATGGCACCAAGCTAAATCCTACATGTAAGAATTTGTACTGCTCTTCCTTAAATTAAAATTACAAATAAAAAACACAGTACTGATAGTAGCACAAACTAAATCTATATATTTGTATGTATTTTATTACAGAAAATGAACCTATGTCAAAACATCATAAGATCATTTTGTTTTATTCTGTATCATTTAAAAGTATCATTTTAATTTAATAATTATATCCAACTCTCACATAATTTTGCTTCCATGTGTGTATGTAAGAATGTTTCTCTTTGTTATCTTAGTAAAGTATTATTATTTAGTAAAGTATATACAGATCAAACTGTATATATTATAGAATGACTAGATGTAGCTAAACACAGTTGCATTATGCTTCATAATTTCTGTTGTTTCCCAATTTTGCGGTAAATTTTCAAAATTATTTACTTGTATTTATATGTATATTTTTCCAAATATACAAAATAATCTATTTTGTATATATTTGTATGAAACAAATGAAGAGCAATTTTCTTCTCTTTTCATTGTCATTGCTTATCCATATTGTTAGTGTCTTCTTCCTAAAATGAGTGTGTATACTGCTCTCTCCTTTCAAAAGTTCTCATAGAATGCTCTTCTTATATTGACCAAATACTACTTACTTTTTTTCATGGATTTGTCCAAATGCCTGACAAGCAACATAAGGGACAAAATGTTTATTCTTCTCAGAGTCCTAAGGGTACAGAGTACATTACAGAGAAAACGTCATAGCAACAGGTATGTCCTGTCGCTGTGGAAGTAGACACATGAAAGATTAGGAATAAGATGGGGGAACACCAGTATTTTGCATGCTTTTTCCCCTTTGTTGAGAAGGAATGCTAACACATTGGATGGTACTCCTCAGATTACAGTCAGGTTATTTCTTCAGTAAATCCTCTTTGGAAAAATCACTCATGGATTTATCTAAATATTTAAAACAAATTTAATCTTTCTTTTAAAAATATTTAGTAACTTTGTGTATTTTTAGAGTATTATATTTTTATGTAACTCCTGTTCTCCTTTTCCATTAAAATTTCTTTATTGTAACAAATAAATTGCACAACTAAAATTTCTAATCTTTATATTTGGAATATCCCTATAGTGTGCTGTTATTTAGATAACTGTATCATTCATTATGCAATGACAGAAATCAATCTTTCTGTATTCTTTCTACTTCTTTCCCATGGTATAGCTGATACTGTTTTCTTGTTATGACACAATTCTCTCAAATAATTTTGAATGTAGTCCCACAGTATACATCCAAGTGATTTTACAACTTTGATGTATTTCTAGAATCAACATTAAATTGAAAAATAATGAAGAATATTGAATTAATCTGTTTTCAAATTCTCACTAATTTGAACCAGTCATAGTAACTGAATTTGGTTTGAAGTTGTAGACAAAGTTTTTCTTTGTTCCATTCTTTGATACAATAATCCTGTGTTTATTTGTGCTTGACAGGTACACTTCTTACAGGAAACAAAAACATGGGTTTCTTTCTTTCTTTTCTTTCTTTCTTTCTTTCTTTTGTTCTTTCTTTTGTTCTTTCTTTCCTTCCTTCTTTCTTCCTTCCTTCCTTTCTTTCTATCATCTATCTATCTATCTATCTATTACATCTAATTATATGTAATTCAATCTATTAGCTTGTGTCTATTGTTTAGAGAAATGAGATCATGATTACTTAATGTTACCATTGAGGTGTGAATTCATACTCATCATTTTTTATTTGTATACTTGACACTTTTATAGTCTGTGTTCACTTATTTCCTAATATTGACCCTTTTATTCTATCCTGTAGCCTCATTGCTGTTTTTACCCATCTCTTATTTTGAAATATGTATTATAGCTTTTACTTGATAGACACATAGTCTTTAGTTGGTTTTCATTTGAAAAAAAATTCAATTAATTAGGATAGCTTTGCTCATATAGAAATATGAATAAGAACTTATTAACGTGGGGCAGTGGCTCTTGTCTTTAAGAACTTAAAATATATCATCCAATGACCACTATCTAATATACTTGTACTGAATGTTCTATATCTTTTTATACCATCATATTCTGCCTTTTATTTGAATCATTCTGTTAGTGAAGCTATCCACTTACTACTGTATTTAATTGTTTGTTCATTTATTTAAGTAATTCTATTTGATTTTCTCATCATTTATATTTTTATTGAATCTTTCATTTGTATGTTTTATTGAGTGATTTATTTTAGACATTTTTAATCTGTATGAATTAATTAAATTTGAATTTATTTTTGAAGATTCTTAAAATTAGTTCTTTGGTTTGTTTGGATTGTCCTGGGGTTTGTCTTCCTGTAATTCTAGATTCTGTCAAGTAAACTATCACAGGCCTATTATTAAAAGAGAAAAATAGCCAATTAAAAATAGTTCCTCCTTCAACATCAAGTTTAGAGAGGATAAGTATAGTGTATATCAAGTTAGTAGGTACTAAAAACAATTGATAAAAATAAGAGTATAATAAATATTTCAGTTCCAATCAGAAACATAGAAAATGTACAAATCAATAAAGAAGAGGGGTGATACAGAAGTCAGTTACTTGCAAAGAATGAAAGACAAAAAGAAAAAAATTAATGAGATGATATTAAGTAATTCCCAAAGTTGGTATGCTGAGTTAGGGAAAGTTCCAGTCTCAGGTCATCCTCTACTGAGGATGAGAGTAGGAGACACATTTTATTTTATTTTATTTTATTTTATTTTATTTTATATATGGAGATAAGGAAAACAAAAATTGTAAAACCCAATTAGAATCTGAATTAGATATGAAATAAAGGAATGGAAACTGGGTTGACATTCAAAGTCTGCCATCCAGATACTCACGTGAGTATAGGTGCCAAGCCTGCCAGTAGGAGATCACTCACCATGGCTCAGATGTTTGGTGTGTGTTCAGGTGTAGGTCTATTTCTGTCTCTATAAGATCATCCACCTGAGCACAGATACTGAGGACTCCTGTAGGCACAAAACCCTCTATATATCCACATGCTGTTTGTTCTACAATCAAAATCTACAGTATAGAGAAAAGGCAGTGGGTAATATTAGTCTATATATTTGTCAGTATCCTTGTGCTTGATAAAGGTATAGCAACCTTCCCCCTTTTGTGCCTATGATGTTCACACATCTAACTATGTTCTATTACACCGATTTCTTCTTGGAAGTAAGTGAATCTCACTACAGTCTGTGGTTTAAACCAGAATCCCATGACATACAATATTTAACAGTTTTGATTCACTGTGTTTTCTTTCTGCAGACCAGGTCTTATAGATAACTGACAGCTATAATGGATTTCAAAAGTGTGCCATGAAGGAAGAGGATTTTACTCTATTACCACAGCACACAGGATTCCTGTCTGACTTACTTTCAGATTCTGCCCAGGGATGGGTAGATTGTTGATTTTGATGCCAAAATTTTCTTTTATAATCCTTGGTCTCTACACCTTGCTCTCTTCTATACAACTTTCACACTGGGCTTTTGTGCTTTATAATGTGTCGGTCTCCTCTCCTAGTTCCTCTCTCTCTTATGTTTCTCTTCTGCTTTTGAAATTCTTCTCCAAGTCTCTGACTGAAACTGTGAATCACCTTCCTCAGCTGACCCTACTCTGTATTGGATCAGATATTGCCCACTTGGCACTGTACCGTCAGAAGTCTACTGGGCTTCTTTTCACTTGCATTTTAGTTCTGAACTTCCTTTTTTTTCTCTTTGCTATAGAAACTAGTGTTTTACTCCTTTTGTCAAAGCCATAGAATAGATTTTCTTCATCAATACTCAGTTTATTTCCTGGAGATTATATCATCACTTACATGAGCATCATGTGTTATTTTATCTGCTCCCACTACTTATTTTATAAAATCATGTATTTCACTTATTACTAGGTAAAATTTGATTGGGTACTTATCATCCTGTAGAAATAGATTCTTCCTTATCATTCTTAACAGTCTTTAATTTGTTCTACAGTAAGATTCCACACATCTAGTGACTATGTCCTAATCATTCTTCAAATATTCAAGATAGCTTTAGCATTATAAATGTGGGGCTGAAAAAAAATAGACCACAATCTTCTAAACCACTTCAAATTTTGATATGCATTTAGCGGATCACCTGATATATAAAATATGTTAAATTTGAATGAAGCAAAGAGATTTTTTTTTTTTTTTTTTTTTGGTTTTTCGAGACAGAGTTTCTCTGTGGCTTTGGAGACTGTCCTGGAACTAGCTCTTGTAGACCAGGCTGGCCTCGAATTCACAGAAATCCGCCTGCCTCTGCCTCCCGAGTGCTGGGATTAAAGGCGTGCGCCACCACCGCCCGGCTGCAAAGAGATGTTTTAGCGTCCTCCATGGTATACATGAGCACAAGACACTCACTATCACACACATTTGCATACAGAGACACAAAACCTTTTCCAAGAGGGCACATTCCTCCTAAGACTAACTTGAGTCAATTGAAAATTTCTTGTTATTTAATTCTCACATCCCTGCCTATAGCTCCGTGCCAGTGTTTCTTTCTGCTAATGTGAAATGACGTCTATACTCCCTCCCATATGACATCATTTCAAATAGTGACAATTGCTTTTCCTGTCTTCGTTGACTTCACTGAGATATTCTCCCTGATCTAGGAAAGTTTTCTTAGTGATAGAATTTGAGTTATCTTTTCATGATCTCTATTTTTTGTTAGAAAATTCAAAACAATAAGGTATTGATAACTTGTTTTAGAGCAAATTGATCACAGCACCATAGCTGTACTAGTCCAACAGGTAAAAGTACTAAAACTTCAATAATCATTCTTTTACAGTGCTGCTGTGCCTTTGGAATTTCTTTCGCTAACCGAAATCTATCATTGTGTTTATATTCCAACACCAATTAGCTAAAATAATAGTCTTATTTTCACTGCTCCTACACTGCTGTGGTGCATTCATAGCAATTAAAATCTTATAAACTTCTTTTTATCATTTTTACTATGATTATAATTAGTGCTAGCCATGCCCCAAAATGTACTTTTGTGTGTCAGTCTTATTAATGCAGTGTTCATAGGAACAGAATACAACTGTGAATAATGCAACATATTGCTTTCAAATCTTTTATGAAGAATTTTGGAATTTATGGTAAGAATATATTTTAAGATCAGAAAAACATATACATTGAACTTGTTGGAACATTCTAATTAGAAAAGCACACATATTTTCTGAGGTAATATTTTTGCCTTTCCATGGTTGCTTATTTGTGTGATTACACATTTTCCCATTATTGAAAAAATAGGGAAAAATAAAACTAAAACTTTGAGGGTTTATAAATGTAGTGTGCTAATTGGAAAGAAATCTGGAAATCTGTCCAGATTTTTATTTTCCAACACTTCTTTTTCTCTTTCCTTTTGAAATGAATTTCTGACACAATTTTTTATGGAGGTAGATGTTTCATATAAGGCCTAAAATCTCTGCTTTAAAATATCTGTTAATTGCAACTTGTTGACAACTGGGCTATATGGTTGGTCATTCTGGCCAGATTTCTGCTTATGTAGCTAGTGTATTCTTCATTAATGCCTTTAAAATTTTTAGATATTGAAACCATTCAGTGGTTGAGTCATAGTTGGTCATAAACTGTTCCATGAGATTTCAGAGAACCTGACTTATGTACTTTGCCAGAATAGTAGCATCTCTTACACACTGAACTATCTCTCCAGCCCCAAGACCTCTTATTTCATTTGAAAAGTAAAAGAGTTTGTGCTTGAAACTAGTCAGAAACCGTCTAAGAACCTTCTAGTTGGGATATCATTATTAAGTCTACTTGCCACATTCTCAGACTCATGAAAAAGTTTCATTTCTGATAACTGCAGTTACAACACACAGTATTCATTGATTTGAGAACATTACATAAATTATAAATGATGGTGAATGTAACCTAATCAAGGATTTTGAAATATGTACTTTGTAAACTTGACTTTAGATGTCGATGTGGGGGAGGAGAGCTTTAGTTTGTTCACAATTCTTCTGTTATTTTAGAAAGATATTTTTCATTAGACTTCATTTTCCAAGTAAATTGGCATATTTGAGGAGTCACTTGTATGTGACACCTCAGTCTTCAGAGACTGGGACCCTTCTATTTGGTAAAAAATCAATTAGGTTCTTGTCAATAAATGTCAAAGAATAAGTTAGGCAGAGATGCAGTGTTAATTGTAAAAATTCTTCAGAGAGGGGTACAAAAAATTTTATCCAAGTTTTTGACCAGAGGAATGTATGACACACATAATCTCAGCCAATAAATTGAACCTGTTAAGAAAGTAAAAAATTATATTTGAGATTAAGTAGCATCAAGTAGAAAAGATAGTTGGATTAAAACCTTATTGATTATATAAAAGTCCCAATTTTAGAAGATGGAAGAAAGAGTCTTTAGCTTTGAAGAATTCATCTGTAATTTCATAGTAGTTCTTGTGGGTAGATTTCACAGGAACTCAGAAAATGTTTTTTAAAAGTTGACCTTCTAACAGTCAGCAATGAATCAGGAGTATCAGTAACACCTTAGAATTGAATTCTGCAGAGTGAGAATGAATTTGGAAAAGGACTATAAACCTCATATTATAATCCTACTTAATGACAAAATTATTATTTAATGTCCTAGGATGAACCTGACACTACTACTGTAACTATGAAACATGACAAGCAGTCAATAAAGACATGCTCTTTTAAGGAGCCACTCTCATGGTAACATGTTACATAGTAGCAGAGTCTAATTCACAACACTGACTTGACTAAGGACAATGCTGGGTAGAAATGGTCCAAGAAGACAACCTAAAAAGCTATGAAAAACCTGAACATTGGTGTGAGACATAAACAGGGGTAGATATGCTTAAAAGAGAATGCAACAAAGAAAAGGACCTTCTTAATATATAAACTTGAGGCTTGTCCTTTCATTTTCTATAATGCCTTTTGAATCTAGCTATATTCCATTTGATCATTACATTCTGTGGTAAAACGTAAAGTTAACATCCATATGTCATATATGTAAGTTCTATGTATGTTCCATTTAGATGACAAATGTTTGAAAAATTGTGAGCAGTACAGAAATTCAGTTTGGGAAGATTTATACTTGTACACACACACACACACACACACATATATGTGTATATACATGTATACATATATATACACACATTTCATGTATTCTTCTAAAGAATCATTTAATCAGTAAAAATAATAAAATAAAATTTTTAACTAAGAATAAGTATCTACAGTTATATAATAGCACTTGCTTCATTTATTTCTCAGAGAGTATAAACAGATAACTTTGAGCTAAAATTTGACAGTTTTGAAGCGATCAATATATATAACACATATATACATACACACATATATACACACATATACATACATGTAGATATATAAAATGCATTGCCTGTTACTGACTTCATTTTGATTTCCACCAGAATTTCTGTCTGTCAGAAATCATTACTACTTACTACTTTTTTGTTTTGTTTTTTCTTTTTCGAGACAGGGTTTCTCTGTAGCACCAGAATTTCTGTCTGTCAGAAATCATTACTACTTACTACTTTTTTGTTTTGTTTTTTCTTTTTCGAGACAGGGTTTCTCTGTAGCTTTGGAGCCTGTCCTGGAACTAGCTCTTGTAGACCAGGCTGGTCTCGAACTCACAGAGATCCGCCTGCCTCTGCCTCCCGAGTGCTGGGATTAAAGGCGTGTGCCACCACCGCCCGGCTTACTTACTACTTTTAAAATCTTGGTTCTTCCCTCAAGTAAAGAAGAACCAACTTTCTGACAAGCCAATGACATTTTGTACATCAGATCATACTTGCTGTTCAGGCTGTCAAAGAAGCAGAATTTCTGTTTTAGCTATAAACTCCTCTTCCACAATGTGCTCTATTTTTATTAGTACCTTGATTCAAGTTTAATTCCCTCCAAACCATGATTCACTGAAATAAGATGAGCAGAATATTTTAGGATATATTCCTTGTTTTTTGTGTTTTGTTTCTTCATTTTGTTGTGTATTGCTTTGATTCATTTGCTTCTTTTCTTTTGCTTTTTTCTTTTTAATTGTTTATTTTTTAAAACAATCTTGTCTTATTTTGTGTATCTATCCCAGATCCCTCTCTCTTCTTTTCTCCTCCTTCCCTCATTTTCTGTCTACCCCACCCCCCCCCACCAACTCCTCAGAGAGGGTAAGGTTTCCAATGGAGAGTCAAAAAATAGGCACATCTCTTGAGGCAGGACCAAGGCCCTCCCCACTATATTTAGGCTGAGCATGGTATTCCTCCAAAGAAAATGGACTCCAAAAAGGCAGTTCAAGCTCTAAGTATAAAGCTTAGGCCACTGCCAGCGACCCAACAGACTGCCTCAGCCACTCAACTGCCATCACATTCACAAGGCCTAGTTTCTGCCTATGCACGTTCCCCCTCTTCCAATCTCCTGCTGTCAGTTTGTACAGTGAACTGCTACTAGCTCAGTTCAGGTGTTTCTGTGGGTATCTCCATCACAGTTTAGACCCCTTTGCTCATTTTATTGCTTCTCTTTTTGACTGGACTTTGGGAGCTCAGCCCAGTGCTAGCTGTGGATCTCTGCATCTTCTTCCATCAGTTGCTGGATGAAGTTTCTATGATGACAATTAAAGTAGTCCTCAAGCTGAATACAGGGGAAGGCCAGCTCAGGTACCCTCTGCATCTGGGGTCATCTGGGGTCATCGTTGTGGCTTTTTGGGAATGTCCCTAGTGCCAGGTTTCTTGCTAGTCCCATAATTGCTCCCTCAATCAAGAAATCTATTTTTTTTTTGCTCTTTTGCTCTCCCTCTCTGCCTTTTCCCCATCTTGGACACCTTTCTCCCTTCTCTTCTCCCTACCTCTCCTCTCCTCCCCCCTCCCCCATGCTTCCAAATTTCTCAGGAGTTCTTGTCTGTTTTCCCTTCCCAAGGAATCCATGTATGTTTCACTTAGGGTTCTCTTTGTTATCTAGATTCTCCGTGGTCATGCACTATAGACTGGTTATCTTTGCATTACGTCTAACATCTAGTAATGTAAGATATGGTGTGATTGTCTCTCTGGATCTGGGTTACCTCACTCAGAATGCTTTTAGATGGTTCTATCCATTTGCATGTAAATTTCAAGATGTCATTTTTGTTCATTTTTTAACTGCTAGGTAGTATTCAATTGTGTACATGTTCCACATTTTGTTTACCCATTCTTCATTTGAGGGGCAAATAGGTGGTTTCCATGTTCAGGCAATTACAAATATTGCTGTTATAAATATAGTAGAGCAACGTTCTTTTGATATGAGTGTGAATCCTTTGGGTATGTGCCCAAGAGTGGTATTGCTGGGTCTTGAGATTGGTTGATTCCAAATTTCCTGAGAAACCACCCTACTGATTACCAATGTGGCTATACAAGTTTCCACTCCCACCAGCAATGGAGGAGTGTTTCCCTTATTCCAGATCTCCTCCAGCATAAGCTATCATCTTGTTTTTAATGTTAGCATTCTGACAGGTGTAAGATGGTACTTCAGAGTCATTTTGATTTGCATTTACCTGATGGCTAAGATTGTTGGACAATTTCTTAAGTGTCTTTCAGCCATTTGAGATTCTTCTATTGAGAATTCTCTCTTAAGAACTGTAACACATTTTTAAATTGGATTATTTGGTATTTTGATGTCTAGTTTTTAGAGTTCTGTATATATTTTGGAAATAAGTCCTCCATCCAATGTGAGGTTGGTAAATAAATTTTCCAATTCAGTTGGTGGCAATTTTGTCTTATTGATGGTGTCCTTTGCCATACAGAAGTATCTCGGTTTCAGGAAGTTCCATGTATTAATTGGTGCTTTCAGTGTCTGTGCTACTGCTGTTATAATTAGGGAGTGATCTCCTGGGCCCATATATTCAAGGCTACTTCCTACTTTCTCTTCTATGAGGTTTATTGTGGCTGGATTTGTGTTGAGGTCTTTGATCCATTTGGACTTGGGTTATATGCATGGAGATAGATATGGATCTATTTGTGTTCTTCTAAATGGCGACATTCAGTTATGCCAGCAGCACTTGTTGAAGATACTTGATTTTTTAAAAATTGTATAATTTTAGCTTCTTTGTCAAATATAAGGTGTTCATGGGTGTGTGGATTAATATCAGAGTCTTTAATTCAATTCAATTGGTTCACCTGTCTGTTTTTATGTCAGTGGCAAAGTGTTTTCATTACTATAAGTTTAGAATAGAGCTTCAAGTCAGTGATGATGATTCCTCTGAAATTTTATTTTTTTTGTCTTTTTTTGCTATCTTAAGTTCTTTAGGTTTTTTTTCTGTTTGATGTTGAGTATTTTTCTTTCAAGTTATGTGAGATTTGTGTTGGGGTTTGACAGTGCCTATAGGTATGAGTCAATTCTACCTTGAATAAAGGTCAAAAAGTTGGAACTTCTGTTCCTCAAGGTTATTGTCAAGAGTTCAAATAACAGGTGTGGCTAATATTTAGACCTGGTATTCATGTGTTAAGAAGCAGATCAGGCAAAAGTCTAAGGATCCAACTAGGTCCCTACTCCCTTGAGATAATGATGAATTCCACTCAAGGAATTAGAAACCAATATTAATACAGAAATGCACCCAGGACCTCAGCTTATCATAACCAAAACCTTACACCACAGAAGCATGAGTTCTGGAGGATAGTCCCTGCTTAACTTTATTTGTAAAATGGAAACATTATATTGGTTTCTAATTTGTTACGTGGAATTAGATAACACATTGAAGGCTTAAGGCCAGTTTCTGGTATATGGTTAGAGTCAATGAGTGTCAATTGTGCAATCTTTTATCAACAGAAATATGTTGTCAAACACTTTCGTATTATTAAAAAGTAAACATTGTTAAACCATTTAACAAAAAAGTACTAAAGTCATGAAAATTAATTACAGGATCATTATTTATCTATTCAATTAGTCAAATCTATCAGGACACAAGGATTTGCCAAATAAAGAAGATGCTATTTATAGCAAGATAAAATTAACTTTTAAAAACTATTTAATATACAAGGCTTAGTGTAGATTTCAATAAAAATGTAATCTTCATCAAATATGTATACACATATTTGTGGAGTGACCATCACCAAATTAAGTTCACAAGACTTAATGCATATTTCTGAATGATGTGCTATGTTGCTAAGTTATAAATATTCTTTAGAGTTAAGTTTCAGATTTCAAAGTAGTTTATAGGTTCTATACTATTAAAAACTTAAAATAATAGTCCCAGAAAATAAAATTCAAATGAAATTGATAATTAGAAAGTAGTTTCTATAACAGTAATCTCTTCTTTTCACTTAGACTCATGCATATTTTTTCTAAGGAATGCTACAATCCATTTGATTTATTAAAATAAAGAATGAACTTTAAAATATCAGATTTTCTCATGAGACCAGGAAATCTATACATAGAATTATCAGCATAACCAGTACCCAAACAACTAATTAAATCCCAAAGGTGGCAGATAATTTTATGTCATTATACAAATATATCACCTTAATAAATATTTTAGTAGGAATCCTTTTTTTGTTGTTGTTGAAGTTCATTAGCAATCCTAAATAATTTACTTCATAGAGCAATAATACTAAATATTCTCTAACTTAAAATTAGTAATAATTTATTTGAAAATGTATCAATATTTTTCAAGTGACAGTTTTGTTTAGCAATTTTTAAAATTTACTTTGTAGAAATGTGATGAGAAATGTCCTACTGTATATGTGTTGCTTTTATTAAATAATGAATAAAACTGATTTGCACCTGGCTCCCGGCCGCCGGCTAGCTCTACCCAAAATAATTATATGGAAACTGTATTCTTTTAAACACTGCCTGGCCCATTAGTTTCAGCCTCTTATTGCCTAACTCTCACATCTTGATTAACCCATATTTAATAATCTCTGTAGCACCACGACATGGTGGCTTACCTGGAAAGATCCTAACCTGTGTCTGTTTTGGAGAGGAGAGTCATGGCGACTACCTCATTGCCTTCTTCCCAGCATTCTTTTCTGTCTACTCCACCCACCTATGTTCTGACCTATCAGGCCAAGCAGTTACTTTATTAATTAACCAATGAAAGCAACACATAGAAAGAAGACCCACCTACATCAGAAATCCAAACAGAGATATATAGAAAGAATAGGTGTAGTCAAGGAGATGCCATATGGTCCCTGCAGGAGAAAGATGCCAGAACATTGCCAGTAAGTCACAGCCTCATGGTGATAAATAGATTTTTAAAAATGTGTTAATTTAACATGTAAGAACAAGTTAGGAACACACCTAATCCATTGGCCAGTAGTTTTTGTTGTGTTGTTGTTTTGTTTTTTTTCTTTTTCGTTTTGTTTTATTTTTCTAGACAGGGTTTTTCTGTAGCTTTGGAGCCTGTCCTGAACTAGCTCTTGTATAGGTCCAAAACTTTTATTTTCTAAGTATTAGAAATATACTATCTGTGTTACTATGATAGGATTTAATTTCTCATTTTATTACAAAATATTTTTTTGTTTAAAAGAATGACTGTATTCTACTTAATATATTAATTTTATACAAACAATTCTATACCATTATTGGTTCTTCCCCAAAGTCAATGACATTATGCTATATAGGACAACCTTCTTTGGAGATTATGCATCAGTGATTCCATTCATATTTCCAGTTCTCACTAATAAACAATCTTTGTTTTTCACTTATCCAATTTCTAATGTCTGAGAAATATTCTCAGTTCAGTTACAGAAATTTTTATTTACTGGTGAATAAACACATTCACAGGAATCAGGACAAATGTGCTTATCTTTAAAAAGTTCACAATTTAATTATTTGAAAATAGGTAAATGAAACAAAAGGTCCAAATATATAATAGCTAAGATTTTAAAAGATTATTGTAATCTCAAGAAGGATAATTGTCAGAATATACCCAACAATTATTCTATCTTGCCTTACTTAATTTCTTGTTTCTCTTCTTTTAAACCCAAGTGAATAAGCCACGATTATAAACCAGAAGGTATGATTTAGATGGAAGGAAACCATTTTAAAATAAAGATTATATCAAATGTCATAAAACCTTTTATAAAATCTTCACTGAGCTTTGATGTTATTTTGGACAAAATTTGCAACAATATTTTATTGTTTTGCTTCAACTAGTATTGTGTGTGGCTTCTATGTAATAAAGTTTAATTTGTACTCCAAAAATTTTAGGTTTTGAAGTTGCATGTTTTATTTCAGGTATTGTGGGTATTTATTATTCAGGTATTTTTGCTAGCATAAAATACTTAAACTACAAGAGTTTTCAATATTGGGAAGAGTATATATTGCTTCCCCTAGAAAAGCAAGAAAAGTTAGCTTGCAGTCTCAGACAGTGTATGAAGAGCTATTATCTGTGAACATTCAAAGGGACTCTCCAAGCTAGAAGCTGGGAAGGAATCTTGCTGCCTTGGAAGTCTAGGCATGAACAATAAAGTTCAGCAATGCAAGCTAGGGAGTGGAGGGCAGCCAAAGATTACAAAATAGAAAGAAATTGGATGTATTCGAAGTGCTAAATGATACAGACTCGATGTTAAGAAAGGTCATTTCTGCAGCATTTTTAGTAAGTTACAGAGAAATCGGATTCTTTTGTGATGATGGATTATAAATGTGTACCCTTCCAGATGAAAGGGTATTAGGAAGACCTACTCATTTTTGCTTTACTACATTTATCTTAGTCCCCTGATTCTCAGCGTGGTCATGAAGTTCTTTGAGTTCTACCTTCAAAAATTATATTCAGGAATTGTATTTAAAATGAAATTAATGAAAACTAAATAGATAAGTAGTTTCAGATTCTTACTATTTTTCATAACCACACAAAGTTAGATCATTCAAAACTGAGTAGTACTCACTACACTGAAATACCCCAAATAAGAGAATAGTCCATAATTGTATGGTAGTAAGGTTGACGGAATTGTCTCAATGAGCTTGACAACAATACAAAAAAATTAAATGTGTTAAAAGGATTTAAAAGAAGTAGAACTGTAGGACTTTGCCATGACTAAAACATTAAGATGATCTGAAATGTATATATCAGCATATATATGTGCAAACAATAGTTAAAGAGAAATACATCCTGAGTAATATGTATATATATATAATTACTTCTTTTTATTAACTTTATATATTTATTTTAATCCTGACTACAGTCTCCACTCTCTCTTCTCCTACTATTCCCTCCCCCAACCTTCCCTTTTCTCCTCCTAAATCCACTCTTTCTTTGTTTCTGTTCAGAAAAGGGCATGCCCACAGGTGTCAACAAAGCATATCAAGTTGAGGTAGGTCTAAGCTCCTCCACTTAAATTAAGGATGAACAAGACAACCCAGTATGAGGAATAGGTTACCAAAAGTTAGCAAAAGCATTAGGGACAGTTCCTGCTTTCACTGTTCTTAGTCCTACAAGAAGACCAAGCTACACACCTATCACATATAAGTAGAAGTCCTAGGTCAGTCTCATACAGGTCCCATAGCTGTCAGTTCAGATTGTGTGAGCTCCTATGAACCCAGGTTGGTAATTTCTGTTGTTTCCCATGTAATAACCTTGACCCTCCTCACGTGTCCATTTCTTCCTCCTCTTGTTAACAGGATTCCCCACCTCAGCCCAGTACTTGACTATTTCTGTACAACTGTTTCCACCAGTTACTAAATAAAGGCCCTACCCACTATATTGACATATATATATGTTTCTAGATAAAGCCTCTGCAAGGATGTGTAGTGTTAGTTGTATATCTGTCTTCAAGACTATATTTAGAATTGAATCACCAATTGTTTCTCTCTTCCTTGGGAAGAATATTTCTCCTATTCATCATTCCTTAGTTTCTGGTATTTTATGCAGGGGTGAGGCCTACAGATATTTCCTAGTTTATTTTTATCATATCTATATGTTAGTTCTTGTGAAACTCATGTTTAGAAAGTAATATTTGTGAGGGTTTATGTGTGTAGCATACTATGAGACACAATCTCACATAGAACTCCCATGTTCTCTGGCTCTTATATTCTTCTGACTCCTACTCTGTAATATTTCCTGTACCTTATTTGTGGCTCAGGGGAGAAAACAAGCCTTATTTTGAAAAAGATGTATCCATTCGGACTGGTCTTCACAACTCTTAATTTAGTTTGGCTGTGGTTTTCTATAATAATCTCCTTCCATTATAATGAGAATACTCCTTGATGAATAATAAGTTCTGAACTAGTCTGTCACTAGAGACAAATGTGGTATAGGAGGTCCTCCGGTCTATGTGTTGCTTTTATTGTTTGAATAAAGGAACTGCCTTGGACTTTTGATAGGACAGCACTTAGGTGGGTGGAGTATATAGAACTGAATGCTGGGAAGAAGGGCAAAGAGAGAGAGCCATTATGGAGCTGCCAGGTCAGACATGCTAAATCTTTCCTGGTAAGTGACGACCTCATGGTGACATACAGATTATGAGAAGTGGGTTGAATCAAGATGTGAGAGTTAGCCAATAAGAGTCTAGACATAATGGGCTAGTCAGTGTTTTAATTAATACAATTTCTAGGTGATTATTTCAGGTGTAAGCTATCAGGGTGGCCGGGACCAAAAGCAGGCCCTCTCTCCTTTTACAATTGGCACCTCAACGTGGTTGACTAACTCCACGTAAAATCTGAGAGACAAAAAATGTCTGGTCATTCTGTAGTTATTGAAATGAGTAAAGCACAGAATGGTTGGAACTAATAGTTTTTCCAATATGTACTTAAAGTGTTTTAAAAGCATTTTCAATACTGCTGTAATAAATAACAAAAATTTTGAGTAAGACATACATACATTCATGTCAATATTTCACAATATTTATTCACAGTATTTACAATGCAAATGTATACCAAAGTATTACATAGTACTAGATAGCATATGTGATTTTCATATTTGGGTTGTTCATTAAGATGAATGGAATTTTAAATGAAAAAAATTGGAAGACATAGCTGCAAAAGTTAGCACAAACTGGTACTTTCAGAAGACATGAAATATATGCATGAATCTACATCTTTTTGTAGTCATCAGGGTCAAATATAAAGTAACAATAAATATTCCAATCATCTTACATAATTAAGACTATAAATCTTTAAGCATCTTGAAATTCTTTATAGATGTACTACCTTTTAAGACTATAATGCTAAGACCAAGCATAGAGTGGGGAACCCTGATGGCTCCTTGGCCTTGAGAGGGAGGGAGGGGAGGTATGGGTGGAGGGGAGGGGAGGGAAGGGGGAGAAGGAGGGGAGAGAAAGGGGAGAAGGAGGGGAGGGAGGGGGGAGGAGGAGGGAAGGAGATGGAAATTTTTAAATATAAAAAAAAATAAACCATGAGAAAAAAAAAAGACTATAATGATCAAAATATGGCAGTGGCATCGAAAGTTAAGTTCAATAGTTAAATGATATTTAGCAGTAATTGATGAGGGACAAATGACAAACTCTAGATATTGAACTGAACTATCATTCTGATGTACTAAGTACAATGCATATTGATAAATGATGATGGTTACTCTGAGTATTAAGAAAACACTGAAAGAACTGGTGTACAGCTGACAGTGAAGGGAGTATTATCCACGCGATCAAGGACTCATGGTTATATTAAAATAATACCATAAAGTGGCCATTAACTAGAGAAGTCAGCTGATTCAGTCATCTTGAAACAGACACAAACAGGAAGCACACCACATTTTGATGACAGCATATTTGCTTTCTTCCGTGATATAGATATAACTTCTGGTGTGATTATTATCCATTCAAGAGTAACCTGCACTAGAAAGTAGCCATAGCCTTAAAAGAAAAATACAGTTGTCCGTAGAAGAAACTTATTTTAAAGGACAATCACTAAAGTCAACACCCGAGCAACATCAGCACCTAGTGGAAACAGATACTTTATGCTTCAGAAAACTGGGTAAGCCAAGGAAACCCTGTTTTCCTGAAAATTTTAAGATAGTTTACATTTTTTTTCTATAGGATAGGCTCCACAGAAAAGACCCATGACACAAGGCAGGAAGATATATCAGACAAATGGAATCATTTTATTCTACTTATTTTTTCTTTAAAAATTCTTTTGATTTTAAAATTAAAGTTTATTATTCAAATAACTGCAATGACACTAATTTCTGTTCATGTAAGTAGTAGGAAGATTGTGACAAAAATTTGAAGGAGAAAAATCAACAGCCTTTCATTTCAGTTTTGAATATTTTGAATTTCTCTCTGATTCTCTTGACCTCTTTTGGCCATTACTGATGATTAATTTATCAAAAAGAAACCCAGATCTCTCCGTTTTGACTCATTTTAATCATTCCTTCTTTTTTGATCTTATTTTTTGTGAACTAGAAAATCAAAAAAGTAAAACTAACTAAAAATTACTTTATAAAATTAAATTAAAATCAGAAAATGTCAATGTGACACAAAAGTAGACAGCCATTATCATTAAGAGTTTAATACTCTTGATTATTGTATATCTCAAAAGGAAGAACTTAAGCTGAAACATAAACGGAATGCATGGATTTTATCAAATTGCACAGAAAGCTAACCTTATAGAAAAATGGCCACATAGGAAAACACTGATCTTTCAAGAATTTCTAATCTTGTGACAACATAGAAACAGATTTTTAATATAAGATACACTACATGTAACAAAACAATTTCATGTTGACTACATAAATATGAAGTCCACAAGACAAAGACCCTACTAAAGTTCATTTAGAATGAAGTGTGAAATTGGTAAGAAGTTACAAACAGATTTGTGAGTTCACAGCAATAATCTTGTTGACAGTGCGGGCTCCATAGCCTATGTTAAACTTGAAATCTGCCACCTTCTCTCATTGCCCTCTACCACTGGATAAAATTACTTTCTACTCTTTTTAAAAATGGGACTGTTTTGTTTTGTTTTTCTATTATTTGTAGATATATTTATTATTATTTTATGTGTATAAGTGTCTTGCCTTCATGTATGTATGTACACCATCCATATGCTTTGCACCCTGAGAGATCAGACAAGGCTATTGGATCTGCTGGGTCTAGAGTTACAAATAACTGTAAGCCATCATATGGGTAATGGGAATTTAACACCAGTTCTCTGAAAGAACAAATGTTCTTATTACTATTGAGTCTCTAGATCAAGTAGTCATTTTATTAACAAAACTTCTAACTCACATCCAGTCACTGCTTCTCTACAGTAGTAAAAGACACTCATTTTCATTGATTGCAGTGCCTCATGTCTTAGTGCTTATAACCCCACCCTCAGTTCTGTCATCTGTGCCTTCACTAGTTCCTCCATCCTTGTCCTACCTTCTCCTTGCTCTTTACAATGTCTGTAACATTCCTCTGCAATATCTGATTTGTTTTTCATGGGCTTTTTGCTCAGTACAGATGACACCTATTTTCATTGGCTCTTCATTTCAAAATATTAAAAGAAAATTCCTTTGCTAGCAAATGCAGATAATCACAACACTTGGACACAGAAGTAAAAATAACAGAAGTTCAAAGTCATCCTCTATGTTCTCTACAATATAGTTCCAGGCCAGTCTTGGCTAAATATTTGGGTTTCTGATTGGAAACCGGTATCGTTTCTTCTTAGAAAATTGGAAATCGGCCTACTGAGAGACCCAACTGAACCAATTTTAGGCATATATTCCAAAGATGCACAATAATACAAGGACATTTGCAAAACTATGTTCATAGCACCATTATTCATAGTAGTCAGAGGCAGGAAGAAACCTAGATGCTCCTTCACCAAAGAATGGATAAGGAAAACGTGGTCAGTTACACAAAGGAGTACGACTCAGCTGTAAAATCCTATGACCTCTGCCAGGTGTAAGATGGTATCTCAAAGTTGTTTTGATTTGCATTTCCCTGATCGCTAAGGAGGTTGAGCACCAATGATAGCCATTGCTGGAGAGGATGTGGAGTAAGTGGAACACTCATCCATTGCTGGTTGGAATGCAAACTTGTGCAACCACTTTGGAAATCAGTGTGGCGGTTTCTCAGAAAATTCGGGATCAACCTACCCCAGGATCCAGCAATACCACTCTTGGGAATATACCCGAGATACTCTATCATTCTACAAAAGCATTCGTTCAACTATGTTCATAGCAGCATCATTTGTAATAGCCAGAACCTGGAAACAACCTAGATGCCCCTCAATGGAAGAATGGATAAAGAAAGAATGGAATATGTATGCATTAGAGTACTACTCAGTGGTAAAAAACAATGACATCTTGAATTTTGCATGCAAATTGATGGAAACAGAAAACACTATCCTGAGTGAGGTAACGCAGACCCAAAAAATGAATATGGTATGTACTCACTCATAAAGTGGATTATGGCCATAAATAAAGGACATTGAGCCTATTAAAAACAAAAAAAAAAAACCTATGACTTCATTTAATTTGCAGGCAAATGGATGGAACTAGAAAATAAAAGTCTTTCTGAGGTAAACCAGTCCCAGAAATGCAAAAAGTTATGTAATATTCACTTATAGGTGGTTTTTAGGAGTAAATTGTAGGATAACTAACCTATAATCCACAGCCCCAGAGAGGATAGATAACAAGGAGGGACCAAAGAGGGATTCATGGATTTCTCTGCGTGTGAGATTTGGGTTTGGAGGGATGGTATCTAGATGGTGTAAGTTGGGATGGGAATTGGAAGGAAGATGGAGGGGGGACAGTAATAAAAGAGATATTTTTATAAGGGCACACATCAGGGCTAGTGAGAAACCTGGTGCCAGGGAAACTCCCAGAAAACAACAAGGATTACCCCTATTAAAACCGCTAACTGTAGTGAAGAGGGTGCCTTAACTGGCTGTCTACTTTAAGGAGCTTGGTGACTTCCCTACTTGTCATCAGAGATAATGTATCCAGTAATTGATGGAAGCAGAGGCAGAGATACACAGACAAGCACTGGCTTGAGCTCCAAGAGTCTTGTAGAAGACAGGGAGAAGGGATTGTACCAGTCAGGGGCATCATGATGGGGAAACCCACAGAGACAGCTAATCTGAGCTCACAGGAGCTCATGGATCCTGGGCGAACATCAGAGTGCCTGTATGGGACCGACCTAGGCCCTTCGCACATGTGTGACAATCCTGTGTCTTGGTCTTTTAGCAACACTTCTAAAACTGAGAAGAAAACCTCTCCCTAGTACTTATTACCTGACTCTGCCTAAATGTAAGAGGAGGAAATCCTTCCTGCCTCAACTTGATGTGTCAGGTTTTGTGCAAGCCCATGGGAGGTCTGTAGCTTTCTGATGGAGATGGAGGAGGAGTGGATCTGTAACTGCATAGAGGGGAAAAGGGGGGGGGGGTGCGGTATGGGAGGAGGAGAAGAGAAAAGGAAACTAGTTGGCCTGTAAAATAAATGAAAAAAGTTATTTAAATACAATAAACACACAGAGAGAAAACAGTGTTAAATAAATGGCTCTCTGTATTACTGAACAAGAGTTTTAATTCCTTGCCATTTTTCCTCTGACTTATATTTTATCAACTATTTATAGAGTATTTATTTGAAATCACACCTATTATGCAATCTACAAGACTTAAAATACATACAAATAGATGCACAGTTGTTTGCACATCTATACATCTAAACAATTTAATGTAAAGGATATACTTAAAAGGAGCTAGGTGTGTGGTAAGATCCCAGAATAAATTCTTTATAGATGTCTTTCAATATTTGCACAGGGCTTTATTTTTTTTCCTCAGGCTCTTTATTCAACAAGCTGAGGTTTTTATTTCTTCATCATCTACTCTGTCTCAAGAATCAGGAATCACACAGCACAGGGAGTATTCTGATTTGAATGGTTTATTTATTGTATTTTTCTTACATTGTACTTGCATTAATTTAACATACATAAAGCAGGAGTCATGAGTAAAAGAACAAAGTTTTTAACACAATGTAGAAAAATAAAGTTAAAAACCTTCTTAAGAAGAGTTGAATTGAATCGGAGGAGGGGTGTGTGTGGCACATGCCTTTAATCCCAGCACTCAGGAGACAGAGGCAGGTAGATTTCTCTGAGTTTGAACCAGTTGGGATACAATACCCAGTAGAGTTGAATTCAGTTAGGAATGACTCAAGCTCAGGTTCATGTGTGTATGGCTAGCTGCTTAATATATCTGGTAGGGACTGCAAAGTATGGGATTTCACAAACTATTTATGTATATTCTACATATCATATTTTAAAAATTTATCACTGATCCTAATTATTTATTCTTATTGCTTATTTAGCTATTATTACTAATTTAGAATTTTTAATTTAAAAAGTAATTAGTTCTTTTAAAAAACAATATCTACTGTATAATGCTTTGCAATGCTCTAAAAAACATAAAAGGTTTCTATTAATTTATTTTACTTAATTGTTATTATGTGTATGTGTAGGTCTTTTGTGTGTGTTACTTGTGTGTTTGTTGTGCGTGTGTTGTCATTGTGAGCATATGGATGCTCACATTTGGAGTTGGTTCTTTCAGTGTAGCTTTATGTGGTTTCAGGGATACAAACTTAGGTTATCAGACTTGTGTTGCAAGCAGTTTTTCCTGTTGAGCTATCTCATCAACCCCAATTTTATTTCTTGCTAAAAACTGTTTGTGTATTTTACTCAAATTGCACTCACTTGAATATTTTATATTATTAGTCATGGCTGTAATTTTTTCAATATCCTGAATTAAATTTTAGTTCATAAGCCATAATAAAAATTTGCTTTTTCTTATACTGAAATCTTTCCAAAAGCAGGTATAATCTAGAATCAATCATAAAGAATGATCCTCAAAAAAAGAATATTGAATTCTAACTATTTAGTTGCTCAAGAACACTATAAACATCTACCTAAAAATAAGTTGAGTCCATATGATATATTTGTATGTATGTTCTCAGATTTGATCAAATTAGTGGAAATATTACGAAATATGTGTAAGTAATCTTAAAATTTATTTTTACCCCATCTTTTCATAATATAAAAGATCATACTCAAACTCTGAATTATATAATTGGTGTAGGAGGTCCTTCTGTCTTTGTGTTGCTTTCATTGGTTAATAAAGAAACTGTGTTAGGCCCCTGATAGTGCAGAATTTAGGTAGGAAAAGAAAATAGAACTGAATGCTAGGAGGAAGAAGGGCAGAGAGAGAGAAGCCATGGATCCTCTGCCTGAGATAGACACTGGTTAGAATCTTTCCCAGTAAGCCACTGCCACGTGGTGATATACAGGTTAATAGAAATGGGTTAAATTAAGATGTAAGAATTAGCCAATAAGAAACTAGAGCTAATAGGTCAAGCAGTGTTTTAATCAATACAATTTCTGTGTAGTTATTTCTGGGCTAAGCTAGCCAGGCCGCCAGGATGAACAAGTAGACCCTCTCGTTGCAACATATAATATATGACAAGAGTTATTTTTTATAATTAAATTCAGTTAAAATAAAAATTACAAAGGAAAAATAGAATTTTATGCTATATTACACCATGGGACATTGCAACTTAAAATTTTTATGACTCCTTTTAGTCAGGAAGTTCATTTGCATATACACATAAGACCCATACAATCAGTGATTAACACTTGTAAGTGTAGTCATTTATTACATTTCTTTTTTTCTCTTTATTTATTCTTCTCTCATATAATACATTCTAACCCTGGCCTCTCCTCTCTCTACTACTTACAGTTTGCCCCCCACCTCATGTCTCCCCTAGTTCCACTGCTCCTCCATTTCCTTCCAGTAAAGAGCAAACACCCAGGGAAATCAGCAAAATATTTCTAATAAGCTGGTTTAGGCGAAGACACCTGACAATAGTATAAACTCATAGGAAATGATACTGTTTTCAGTTTTGTTTATTGTAAAACAGTGTTCATTGTTTTGGGATGTCACAAGAAAGATAATGGCTTGCTTAGTCTCAACAGACATCCTAAAGTGTCAGAAACAAAGGAAACCTCATGATATATCACTACATCAAGCTAAAATATTATGGTTAATCCTGAAAGAGCAAGTTTGACTTGCTAAAACTCTAACCTAATTATAAGGTTACAGACTATCAGCTTGATACCTAGAAGAAAATGTATACTCTTGTTTAGACTTGAAAAATCATTCACCCCCTTTAGAGCTAAATAATAGCAGCCTAGATGAAAGATATGCACCTCCACAATGTTCACATTCTTATAGAAATGCATTGTTATGCTTATTTTTGATTTTATGGTATTGAAAAAATACAAGGATTATGCACGTAAATACAGTGCTCAATAGCCAATCTACAATCTCCAAAAAATGTATTATTGTGGGGTAACCATAGGTTTGTTACTTTTGTATACTTGTATCTTTTAATTATCTCTTTGAAAAGCACATAATTAAATTAATGAAATTTAAACTTCCTTATTTCTGTATGTTCCTCCAAATGTGTGAAAGGAGATGTGAACAAGGAGTCATGGATCTGTAACTGAAAAAGATGGAAATGGAGGGTAAAAGATTGTTGAACCTAGAGTCTTGGTATGGATATTTTTCCATAAAATATTTAAAAATAATTACTTATATAAATCATATAGATCAACTACATTAGGTGCATTCCATAAGATTAAGTACACCTTGCCATTAAATTATACATTGAGAGTTTTAGGCATGTAGCCAGCTAGCCAATCAGTTAATTCAATTTTTACATGCATCACATTTGGAAAGAAATATTCATATGATGTGTTGCATGCGAAGTACTGCTACTCTATGAACATACACAAACACAGACAAAAGTTTATGTAAATGCAAGGCATAGCAGGCGATGATAATTGAAGGCAATATTCAAATATAAATTAATATAGTTAATTTAAAATTATCAACTTGTATCTTTTAAACTGTCAACAATACTTTGGCATCTTCAATCACATAAATTTTTCAATATTTTATCATTACATTTCTTTAATTATCCATCTTTTGGTGTGTAGTATGTGTTTCAAATTTTAGTATAACTTTTCCTCTCTATACCTAATAGGAAAGTATAAAAAATTCATACTAAATCAGAATAAATGTTTAAAATCAGTAGTGATTAGATTAAATGACCCCTATATCTTCCTTGTTCTATTTTTAACCTCAGGAAGATTTCCCTGGAGCCAATGAAAATGGTACATCACATGGCAGAAAACCCTTGCAAACATAAGAAAGGATACAGTCTTAAAACATTAAAATTATTCTAAGTTTTCTTGTTAGGACCAATCATTTTACAAGACTTTTAAAAACCGTATATGTTCTCCACTTGGAACATGGAATGAAATGTGCCAACAGGGAATGTCAGAGGTATGATTGACAGACTCCTCCAATTTACCATATGAAAACATGGCAAAGAACATGATAGTTTTTTCATCAAATAGTGTTCCATTTTAGATTTAGGAATAAAATAAGGCCTTTGTGTCCTGTCCTTAGAGAACCGATTCCAGTCAGAAACCTCAGTTGTGTTAAGATCATTTTAATCCCCAGCAATTCCCAAAAAGGACTGCAACCAACACTTTGATTTCTGTCTTGTGAGACTGTAGGGAGACCAAACTCAGTCATGGTCTTAACAGTATTTCTGCTCAGAAGAATTCTGCAATAAGTGATTTTGTTAGCCAGGCAGTGATGGTGCACACCTTTAATCCCAGCACTTGGGAGGCAGAGGCAGGCGGATCTCTGTGCGTTTGAGGCAAGAGTGGTCTACAAGAGGTGGTGCCAGGACAGGCTCCAAAGCTACAGAGAAATCCTGTCTCAAAAAACAATAAACAAACAACAAACAAATAAATAAAAAGAAGTGATTTGTTGCTTCTTTATACCCACATGTGTGAATGTGCTCTGGAAACCATAGAAAACCAAGGTTACTGTGAAACAGAATCCTCAGGAGCATAGTAAGACCACTGTTCTCTCTCTTAAGAAACACCACATATTCCGGGCGGTGGTGACACACGCCTTTAATCCCAGCACTCGGGAGGCAGAGGCAGGCGGATCTCTGTGAGTTCGAGGCCAGCCTGGTCTACAAGAGCTAGTTCCAGGACAGGCTCTAAAAAAGCTACAGAGAAACCCTGTCTCGAAAAACCAAAAAAAAAAAAAAAAAAAAAAAAAAAAAAGAAACACCACATGTCCACAAATGCATAACAAGGGTACAAAAAAAGCTCTTACCATTTCTTAGGTAGCTGAAAAATAATGTAAGATGTACCTTTGAGGTAAAAAATGCCATTGTTTCTTATGACATGACTGAAAGAAACAGAAAATGAGATTTTTTTTAGTCTGTTGGCTGCTCATATTTGAATAGAAAATAATCCACCATTCTACTCTATTTCAAGTACTTCTGCCTAGTCAACAGTAAGTGATTACATAAAGAAAGCAATTACTTTCTAATGATATATATATATGCATATATATAGCAATTTTCTACAATTCACAATCAGATTTCTTAAATAATTTGTGTTTGTTTATGTTCCTTCAGTGTTATCATTTTATATGTATCATAATGCATAATTTTTAAAAAACATCATATAATTTAAAAATTGAATAATCCTGATTAAAAGGGACAATCTAAATTATAGTGAGATATGTTTGCTGATGTCTTTTCTTGCCAAAACCGCCTGTATAGCATCTTCCGGCACTATTAAAGCTGTCCAGGAGGGAGGATTTTCCCTGACTTCTTTGAGATTGACATTCTTTTGTCCTATAGCCAAAATGGGTGGTGTCATTCTCAATAGCATCCTACTATTTCGCTAAGCTATGTAAGCAAAGAATAAAGATAGCCTGTTTGTTTCAAAGAACGTTTAGGCTTCTTTGGCAAATAAATAGTAAGGAAATATCCTGTGAAAGGCCCTGGAATTTTCAACTAATAATCCAAGTCTGCTGAGAGTGACATCATCTTCCTATGAAGGGAAATTTTGTTCTAACTCATTGCCTTGTTTGTTCTGTAAGTTGGTAGTGAAGCCATTTAAAAATGGTAGTAAAGTACTTTGCCACTGAGTGTATGTCCAAGCTACTAAAATTATTTTTAGTTTGAAACAGGGTCTTACTAATCGTCTATGCTGACTTTAGGTTTCCTCCCTGGTCGTTAAAAGGTCTTTCCCACTCATCCTGCAATGTAGCTGTATATATATATATATATATATATATATATATATATATATATATATATATCTTTCTGCTATGAGAGTCAGTCTAGCTTAATTAATTTAAATTTTTTGAATTATTGCCAAAAATTTAATTTTCCAACAAAACAAGTGTATAAAAATATTTTCTCTGTGGAGTAAAATATGTAAGTGAATTAAATGCCTTTCATTGCTTTAACTATATGAATTGCCCTATGTCATTTGATTTTTGATTAAATAAATACCTCATCACTACCAACATATTCTACTCTAATAAGAAATAGGTGGGATAAAAATATCTGAGTCAAATTTGAAATAGACTAAATAATTTTAAATATCAGGCAAGGTTACTGGAATAATATAGTTTAAGTGGTGGAGGAAGGGAAATGATAGAAAGAAGGAATAGGAAATAGATTAAGAAAATCAAGGTCAGGGAGGGAGGGGGATATGGGTGGAGGGGAGGGGAGGGAAGGGAGAGGAAGAGGGGAGGAGATGGAAATTTTTAAATATAAAAAAACCAAAAAAAAAGAAAATTAAGGTCTAAGACACCATTTCAAGCACTAGGTATAAATCCTGGTCACTTTGCCAGTTGCCCCAAACACTTTCCAAGCCTCACAAATGTTCCCCATATTCAATGGGCCTAGTTTGGTACTATGCAGGTCCTCCCACTATCAGTCCAGATTCAGTGAGATCTCACTAGCTAAGGTTAGCTGTTTTTGTTGGTATCACCATCAGTCTTGACCCATTGCTCATATTATCTCTCCTCCCTCTCTTGGACTGGTCTGCAGAAGGTTTGCTCAGTGCTTCACTGTGGATCTCTGTATCCTCCTCCATCAGTTGTTGGATGAAGATTCCTTGATGACATTTAAGGTAGTTATCTCAGTCTTCTGGTGTCTTACAGAACATCCTCTTTGCTCAGCCTAGATATAGGGGGAAGGGCCTTGATCTTGTCTGGAAGTAAAGTGTCAGACTTTGTTGACTCCTGATGGGAAGCCTTACCCTTTCTGAGGAGTGGATGAGGGAGTGGGAGAAAGAGTGAGGTGGGAGCAGGGGAGGGGGTGAGAAAAGGCAGAGCTATGTAAAGTGAGAAAAGATTGTACTAAAAAAACCTTAATAGAAAAACTTTAAAAAAGGAAAAAAACAAGGCCTTATATTAAAGGTTTATGAAAACTCACTATTTTTTAAATTCTTTTAAAATATAATTTAAAGGAAATGGGTGTGCACAGAGATATTCCACACATTTGAAAATGCTACTACCAGAAGACATGGGTCATTAAACAAAAATCACAGTGAAAAGCACAGTTTTCTGCCTCCACCTCCGCCCAATATTGATATTGTTAAGGGTGGCTTCAGCGGAACCTAAAACAAGACAGACTATTGCCATTACCCTTAACTTCCTACAATGACTATATAGTAAGTCTCTTTGGCTGAAAACATCTAAACTATGGTTGCAAGGCAGGCACAGTATAGCAAGTCTCAAAATGACCAGGGAACTCTCTCTATGCCAGCCGGCTTTCACAGTGCTATAGGGTTCTAGTCAAGCTTCTAGGAGAGAAAGGACATTAGCTGTGTTATGGAGTTCTGGGCCTTACAAATTACAATACTGAGTTTTTGACAAACAATGAACCACTGGTGACTGTAATTGGGTAGCTTAACCGCTGATTGGATTTGGGACCTGCCATTGTATTTCTTGACTAAAACTGACAAGCTATGAGTGGAAAAATACATCGCTGGGAGGAGGTTATAGAGAAACTTCTTATTTTCAGTGAAAAATCATTAATACAGAGATTCATATGACTTCAGAGTTCTGAGATTGTGTGAGTGTTCTGCTTTAAAACCCCAAAACGTAAGATGCTAATAGAATATAAGATCCGAAAGATTGAGGAGATTGCTGTGAAGTGCTGTTTATTAGGTTTAATATGTCATCCATACGCATGAATTCATAGCATCTGTGGTTACCGCCACAAAGCCTGTCACAGGGAAAGTCAGTTAAATACTCCACTGTGGGTAGGGGAAGCTCTACCAAGCTTTTACCTTCAGCAGAATACCTATTAGCAGCTGGAGAATTGCTGAGAGGGGGAATAGTCAATTTTCTCGGGGAGTGATCATTGGTAGGCTGACTACGCTCCAACAGATAGTCCTAAATTTATGTATATATTATCAGCAGTAATTTCAGTCTATGAATTAAATACTTTTTTTAAAAAAATGGAGTGCATGTAGATGGTAGAGAAATGTGTTGGGGTAGAATCCAGGGTGATGGGTGAAAATGGGAGTGGATATGATAAAGATTCATGGTACATATAAATGGAATTATTAGAGAATGAAATTAAAGTATTATTTAAAAAGGAAGTTTGAGTTTTAAGAGAGTTATATGTGAGATACAGGCTGGAAGACAGCACTTTGTCCTCTGAGACCCAGTTTCACGCACTTATGATGACATGAAACACAAAACCAAATAATTTCTATGGAACAATAAGTCACCACTGGTTACTCATCTATTGGGAACCAATGAGGTAGAATTAAAAGAAGCATCACAAAGGCAAGCTGTAATTTGGGGAAGCTCACTGCTTGTACAAAAAGGGACCCAGTTGTACATTTGCAATTTAAGTAGCTTGCCAGCTGATTATTGCTCTTAAGTGGGGCTAGGTAACATTTAATCGAACTCACAAATAATTTCTTCTTAGTTAAGAAATTCATATTAAAAAAGAAATAATGAAAATGGTAGCAGTTACTTACGCGTCAAAATAAAATAAAATCTGACCAAAATAAAATCTATATAAACTATGAAAAACTTGAAAGGTAAATAAGATCTAAAGTTAAAAGTACAAGATATGTTTATATGTACTGAAGCATAAACACATACATGCAAGCACATACATATGCACTCATACTTATTTCTATTTAGTTAGTATATCCCTGAGTTTAAAGAAATAAAATGGTTAAACGTGTTTCTAATTTTATAACAAGGTTAATATGCAGCAAAATAGTAACAAGTTGATGCTGCAATATATTATTTACCGTCTAATAAATGAAATAGACGTTTCTGTTGTGAGTGCTTTGATTACGTTATTTGAACATGCTTTTGATTATGACATATAATTTGCAAGATTTTTGTGTTTATTGGATTCCTGTTTTAAACTAAATGAGCTACATTAATTACTCTAATAAATGCAAAGACATTTTCAAAGCTTAATATCCAATCTACAGACATTTTCTTAACTTTGCTTATATAATTCCAGCATTGATTTCTTTAATATCCTGACATAATTTAAAAGGTTAAGAAATATAATTGATAAGCATAACTGTACTGCAAGAAAATATCTAAGCCTCCAAAGAAGCTTTTTATTTTTTCATGAGGTACTGTATCCTGCTATCCATAAAGTATTAAATTGCTTTAGAACTAAAATAAGTGTAGCTAATACCCATTAGTTTCAACCTAGTTTCACAAAGTATTTAGAAGTTGTCCCAGTTAAATCATTCAAAACATAAATCCTGCTAGGACAGGGTAGTTTTGTCCCTAAGGGCTCTGTTTTATAATTGCAGAGCCATCAGATTTTTAAGTCACATGGAATGTCAATATGGAATCTCCAGGGAAGGTAGCTCTATTCCAACTTTTCTGCTTTTCTATTGCTATGTTCACCTCGTTTCAACTCTCATTCAAATTTTAACAATTGCAAAAGTGGCTTATTTCAGAGACTCTTGACATACATTTTTACCTGGTAGAGAGAATCCTTCACCCTTAGGGACCATATCAGAAATGCCCCACTTAAAAAGAATTTGCTAAAGTGCATTTACAAACCCAGCCTATGTATTCAGGAACTCGGGTCTATAATTTTCCTCAAATGAATCTTGGCCTTTGATCATAGTTATATCTTGTATCAAAGTCATGTGCAATTATAAAAACTCAGGAAGAAAAAGGCAGAAACTTGGAAGTAGCTGTCCTCATCAGAAAGGTCAAAGAAATGACAACCAAACAATTTTTCTGTATCTTAAGTTCAGTAAAAACTATATTACAGTAATTAAGAATGTTTACTAAAAAGGAAAAAAGAACAATAACAATGTCAAAATAGCATTTATACAAATATATTTAAATTAATATTTTAGAATTTTTCACATTGTAGAAAAAGGGTATTTGAGAGCAAAGCATATGATCACATTGCATCAGATCAGTCTGTAAAAAATGAATAGCAAATGAACATAATTTTTCAAAATAGTCAATTTATGTTACTGTATTTCTAGAAAAGCAAAGAACTAATGTGACAAAATGAAAATTTAAAGAAACTAATAAGTGACAAACTATAACATATGAATGTTTAATTACTTCTATGCATGCCACTAGAAGAACATGGTAAATGGTACACTTGTAAGTAATCCTTCAAAATGCAATTTCTATCTTGAATGTAGAGCTCAATTGAAGACCAAATATGCAATTATTTTTTATTTTTTCAAAATTAATATACAAAGAATAGAGGAAATGGGAATGAAAAAAAATGTGAAATAATTCATTTTAATTTCAATCATAATAGTTTTTGAAGTCAATGGTTGTGCTGAAATATGAAGGCACTTTTGCACTAAAATTAAAAGAAATTACTACAGGTAGAAAATATTAGAAATCCAGATGGATTTGGGCTCCCCAATTCCCTGAGGTTGCTTGCCAGGCACCACCATCACCTACAGCTACTCTCTCTTACTGGAACTATCATGATTTATGATTTTTATCTGACCCACTTATCAATGTTACAATATTAACAGATTTCTGTCAGGTGTATGTAATAAATATTAATATCTATTGTAAGAGTCTTAAAATTGTTAAGAAGAATACAGTTATACTTCTTAGTATCATGTTTAAAGGATAAAAAATCATGTGAAATAAAATGTGAACCACATGAGAGTATCTGTGACTCCTGATATCCCCATATCTTCAAAAGTACACCAAACCCATTGGGCTTAAAATTGTTTGAAGTTATGTACATGCAGATGAATACGTGAGAGAAATACCAAATTTAAGTCTGAGCTATTTGCTCAGATTTTAAATGTTAGGATATGCTGTAGCAAATCCTTCAGCCAGTAGCCTTTAAGTAACCAGTCCACTTGGGAGAGGCCTCTTATACTATAAATAACCTTGTAAAGCATGTGCTCCCTCTCCCTTCCGGCTGCTGGATTCCAGGTTCAAGCAGGGGACTGTGATCTGTGAGTTAGCTCTAAATAAATAACCCTATATTATATTCAATTTTGAGCTAGTGTGGAATTTCTTTTTAGCGTCCCTCTTCAAGTATAGCGTGAATGAGTGTATGAGTCTCTGGTTTGATCTCCAGATAATCAAATCAAACTAGGGAAAATAAATAAATAAAACAGAGAAAACAAAACAAAATTTCAAAAATCAATGTAACAGTGTTGGCTAAGGTAAGAGAAAAAAGGCAATGAATAAATCAATTTATAGAGACTAAATAGAATATGCTTACACAGTAGAAAGATAGCACAATGAATAAATTGAATAGAATATTTACAATTAAAATTACAACAAAACACAAATGGAATATTTGGTTAAAAAATCAAAGAATAACATAAAATGCTATAGAATATTTTTAAACAAGAAAAGTAATTCAGTTGTATAGAAATCAAAACTTTGTCCATTTTCACTGGGTACAAATTTTGAGAATACCCACAGGAGCTTATAGAATAAAAGTGGTGCATTTTGTCTACTTCTGTTTGGTTGTCTAAAAGGTATGTTTCTTTTCTAATTTGAATTATGTGTGTCTGTGTGTGTGAGAGAGAGAGAGATTTGTCATTTTTTCAAATGTTTTATTTAAACACAGGAAAATAGGATATTTTTAAACAGATTATTGCAAAAGCAAAGTTCATTGCTAATCTCCATAATTAGGACTCTAAAACTGAATGACATTTCTTTAGTACAAACTGTGAAAAATATTCAATTACTCATGAATATATAATAGCAAAGTGCAGTCATCTTGCTGAAGAGGTAGAGAATGAGAGACAAGTCCTTTAATTCCAAGTGTTGAGAGCATCAATTTACCTAAATAAACTTGTCATAATGCATTTGATGCTTCAGTAAGAAAGAATAAGAAAAAATACAAAATTCAAAATACAGCTGGTGGATATATCATACTTAAATAAATCAAATATTTTCAGTTTAACTTGGATTTTTACAATTCTATTTTCAAGCATTCCTAAGTGATGAAATACAGGTATAATATTTCTGATACTGTTTGAGAAAAGATGATCTCACCACAGACCACAGAAAAGTTTTTTTTTTTTTTTTTTTTTTTTTTTTTTTTTTTTTTTTTTTAAGAAAAACAGGTAGGATGCCCGCAGGCATTTTCTTCTCTGTTTGTTGCCCCATACCAAATCTCTGTCCCGTCCCTTTTGCTGTAACAGGAGACCAGCTGTAGCTTTCCTTCCCCAGTGCTCACATCTCCTGTGGATCCCACACATTATCTCTTCCTTACCTTACACCTCCCACTAATACCTCTATCCCTGCCCCCAACTTCATCTGGTACTCCCTGTCCAACCACAGGCCATGCTTGCCAGAAAACTAGCTAGGCATTCCTCTGACATTATTCTATCTCTGTTGCGTAGTTCCAATCCCCTAGTCTCATCCTCATTGCCGCAGCACAACACCCATGGCAGTCTTCCTTGCTCTCTTGTTACTACCTGCTGTGGATCTCTCAGATCTTTCACTTCTAATATTTCTCCCTTCACTTGATACTTTGTCCTGTTCCCTACCTCTACCACACACCTCCTCATAACCCAAAGGCTACCTATCCCAGGGCAACAAGGAGACTGAAGGCAAACCCACTCCTCTCCTACTACTTCTGAGATCCCTTCCCCTCAGCTTCATTTGCAGCTTTATATCAGGAAACTTGCTGAGTCTCCCTTTCCTATCTGACTTTATCCCCAGTAGGTCACAAAGACCTTCTCCAAAATTTTTTCCCAGGCTTCCCAGTATCCTAGTTTCCAAATATGTAGGCATTCCTTATGAACACAAAAAAAGGGCAGGTCAAGATGACAGGCAACAAACAGCCATTATACTTTCCAAAAATTCAGAGAGGAAAGAGATACCAAAGAAGAAAACATCCATAAAACAAAGACAAATCCAAAATAAGAAATTAGATATATATCATCCCAAACCCAGATGTCTAAGTGCTAACACACACACACACACACACACACACACACACAGTAACAGCCAGGATAATATGCCCCACTATAACTGAAATATCCTACCAGGCCACACACTGAATATTCCAACACAGCTGAAGCACAAAAAAAAAGATTTTAAATTCAACTATATGAAGATGGTAGAGATCTTTCAAAAGGAAACAAATGAGTTCCTAAAAGAAGTACAGAACACAAACAAATATTGGATGAAATAAATAGTTACTTTAAAGAAATACAAAAAAACCACAAACAGGCTATTCAAGGAAATGAACAAAGCTGTTCAAGACTAGAAAATGGAAATAGGACCAATGTCCAAAGGAGGAGCAGAAGGAGGGAGATCATGAGCAAGGAAGTCAGGATTGCAAGGGGTGCTCCCACCCACCGAGATGGTGTGGCTGATCTAATAGGAGGTCACCAAGGCCAGCTGGACTGGGACTGAAAAACCACGGGATAAAACCGGACTCCCTGAACTTGGCGGACAATGAGTGCTGCTGAAAAGCCAAGGACAATGGCACTGGATTTGGATCCTACTACGCATACTGGCTTTGGGGGGGTCCTAGCCTGTTTGTATGCTCACCTTCCTAGACCTGGATGGAGGGGGGAGGAACTTGGACTTCCCACAGGGCAGGGAACCCTTACTGCTCTTAGGACAGGAGAGGGAGGGAGAGTGGAGAGGGAGGAGGAGGTAAATGGGAGGCAGGGAGGAGGCAGAATTTTTTAATAAAAATAAATAAATAAATAAAAAGTAAAGACAAACTGAGAGATATAAAAAGTTGGAAATTCTAATAGGATTTACAGTGGCACACTTCTCCAACGGAAAACTAGAGCAGGAAGAGAGAATCTTAGGCATTAAAGATACAGTAGAAGAAACTGATACATCAGTCAAAGAGGCAGTTAAGTCTAAAACTCTCCTGATACAAACCATCCAGAAAATCTGAAACACTATGAAAAATGAAACCTCAGCATATTAGGGCTAGAGAAAGGAGAAGAAACAGAGCTCAAAGGCCCAGAAAATGTCTTCCACAACATCATAGAAGGTTATTTTCCCAGTCTAAAGAGGGAGAAATGTAAAGGAACAAGAGACATTCAGAACATAAAATAGAATGGAGCAGAAAAGAATATGTCTTTACTATATAGTAAAGAACTAAACATACAGAATAACAATAGAATAATAAAATCTAGAAGATGAAAAGAACAAATAACATGTAAAGTCAGAATTATTAAAATTTATACTGACTTCTCAAATAGAGACCCTAAAAGTCTGGGTACCTGGATAGATTTCCTGAAGATTCTTAAGAGAGCCAGATACCAGGCCAGAATATAATACCCAAGAAAACTTTCAGCCACATCAATGGAGAAAAGATATTCCATGAAATCATCATATTTAAAAAAATATCTAACTGCAAATCCATTCCAAAGCAAGTGCTGTATTTAAATTCTAACATAAGGAAGTCAACTATACCTATGAAAACACAGGAAATAAAATTAAACACACCAGATAAGCAAAAGAATGGAAGCAAACTCAGACACTCCCACATACACACACACTTACAGACACACATCGCCAACACCAACATCAAAAATAAAAAAAATACAGAAATCAACAATCATTCACCATTGATACCGCTCATTATCAATGGTCTAAATTCTCAATAAAATGACCCAGACTAAAAAAACAGATGCAAAAAAAAAAAAAAATCCCTCTCCCTGGCGCATTCAAGAAACATACTTCAGAATTAAGAATAGATATTACCCCAGGGAAAAGAGTTGGAAAAATATTCCAAGTAAATGGACCTAAGAAACAAGCTGGTTCAGGCATTTTGATATGTAATAAAAAGGACCACATACTCAGACACTAAGCAAGTCTCAACACATACAAGAATATTGGGAAAACTGCCTGCATACTATCAAACAAATATGCAATAAACCCAGGTAAATTCAGAAACAAAAGCCTTTCAAAATCATGGGAGTTGAACAACTCTACATAAAACAGCTGGAGAGATTTCATACTAGCCACATAACATCCTACTGTATAGCTCTTAAACAAAAGGAATCATACCCAGTTGGAGTAGAATACAAGAAATAATCAAACTGAAGTTTGAGATAAATAAAACAGAAACAAAGAGAACAATTAAAATCAATGAGACACCAAGTTGATTCGTTGATTAAATCAACAATACAGACAACAAAAGGCAGACAGGCAATATCAAAGTTATTAAAATCAAAATGAAAAAGAGGACAAACCAAAAGACACCAGTGAAATCCAGTGACTCATATGAGCATACTAAAAAACCTGTATTCCAACAAATTGGAAAATCTGAAAGAAGCATGTAATTTTCTTGATAGGTACCACCTGCCAAAATTAAATCAAGATCAAATAAACAATATACCTATAGTGTACCCTTACCCCACAACCTCTCCAGCAAAGGCTATCATTGGTGTAAGATGGTATCTGAAAGTTGTTTTGATTTGCATTTCCCTGATAGCAAAGGGGGTTGAGCATGACCTTAAGTGTCTTTTGGCCATTTGAAATTCTTCTGTTGAGAATTCTCTGTTCAGTTCAGTGCCCCATTTTTAAATGGGTTAATTAACATTTTAAAGTCTAGACTCTTGAGTTCCTTATATATTTTGGAGATCAGACCTTTGTCAGCTGTGGGGTTGGTGAAGATCTTTTCCCAGTCAGTAGGCTGCCTTTGTGTCTTGGTAACAGTGTCCTTTGCTTTACAGAAGCTTCTCAGTTTTAGGAGGTCCCATTTATTCAATGTTGCCCATAATGTCTGTGCTGCTGGGATTATACATAGGGAAGCATATATCTTAATTAAGGGAGCCATTTTAGGGTTGTCAAGAGACTTGCCTCTAGAGGGGTTCCCAGGTATCCAGGGAGATGCCCCCAGCTAGTTCCTTGGGCAGCTGAGGAGAGGGAGCGGGAAAAGGCCAGATTCTATAGCCATACTGATGAATATCTTGCATATCACCATAGAACCTTCATCTGGCGATGGATGGAGATAGAAACAGAGCCCCACATTGGAGCACCGGACTGAGCTCCCAAGGTCCTGATGAGGAGCAGAAGGAGGGAGAACATGAGCAAGAAAGTCAGGACCGTGAGGGGTGCGTTCACCCACTGAGACGGTGGTACAGAACTACCGGGAGATCACCAAGACCAGTTGGAATGGGACTGATGGGACATGTGATCAAACCAGACTCTTTGAATGTGGCTGACGGTGGAGGCTGAGTGAGAAGCCAAGGACAATGGCGATGGGCTTTGATTCTACTGCATGGACGGGCTCTGTGTGAGCCTTGTCAGTTTGGATGCTCACCCTCCTGGACCTGGGGGGAGTAGGGAGGACCTTGGACTTCCCATAGTGTAGGGAACCCTGAAGGCTCTTTGGCCTGGAGAGGGAGGGAGTGAGGGTATGGGTGGAGGGGAGGGGAAGGAAGGGGGAGGAGGGGAGGAGATGGAAATTTTTAATAAAAAAATGAGAAAAAAATTAAATAAAAACAAAATAAAATAAATATACCTATAGACCCTAATGAAATAGAAGCAGTCATTAAGTCCCCCCCCCCCAAAAAAAAGGCTATGCCACGCACCGGGCCCCCATGTCTGCCCTCTGTGCGCTAGAACCCAGTTCACGAGCTTCGGGAAAGGGGCTGGAGGTTGAGAATACAGACGCAGAGACAGACCAACTTTCAATCACTGGTACCAAAAGCCCCTCTTTATTAGCACCATGTAGACTTAAATACACTGCAGTCAATGGCCAACAGGTGAAAATCCCATCCTCTGATCCTTTAAGCTAGGCACAGCTTCTAGTAACTTCAATTAGAAGTTTCTAGCAGGGAAGAGCAGCTGAAGGCCGGGACTCATTTGTCCCAACATCCAGCTGAAGGCCAGGACTCATTTGTCCCAACATCCAGCTGAAGGCCAGGACTCATTAGTCCCAGCAGGCTTAGGGCCTAATGGTTTTAGTGCAGCATTCTAACAGACTTTCAAAGAAGAGTAAACACCAATGTTTCTCAAAATATTCCACAATGTAGAAACAGAAGGGACATTGCCAAATTCATTTATGAAGCCATAATTACCCTCATACCTAAATCATATAAATACTCAACAAAGAGAATTACAAGCCAATTTCCTTTCAATATGGACACAAAAATATTCAGTAATATACTTTCAAATATAATCTAGGAACACATCAAAATCATCATCTACCATAATCAAGTAGACTTTGTCCAAGAGATCCAGCTGTGGTTTATATATGAAAAATCAGTAAATTTAACTCACCATATAAATATACTGAAAGAGGAAAAAAACAAAACATGATCATTTCATTGGATACTCAAAAGTCTTTGGAAAAAAATTTAATACCCCTTCAAGATAAAAGTGCTGCAGAGATTTGGGGTACAAAAGTGATATATAAACATAATAAAGAGAATTTACACCAGGCCTATAACAAACATAAAATTAAATGAAGAGAAACTTAAAGCAATTCCACTCAAATCACGAAAAAAAAAAAGGTTGTCTGCATTCTTTTTATCTATTCAGTATAGTGCTGAAGTTTTATCTAAAGCAATAATGGCAACAGAAGGCGATCAATGGGATCCAAAATGGAAAGGAAGAAATCAAAGTGCCATCATTTGAAGATGATAAGTTATTATATATAAGTGACCCTAAAAATTAGAAAAGGGAATCCTGCAGTAGATTAACATTTTGAGCAAAATGACTGGAAATTAGATTAACAAAAAAAGAAAAAAGAAAGAAAGATATGTAGTCCTCCTATATATAGACGACTAATGGACTGAGAAAGTAATCACATTAACAATATCACACTTCACAATAGCCTCAAATAGTATAAATGTCTTGAGTAACTCAAACCAAGAAAGTGAAATATTTGTATAACAAAGCCTCAAGTATTTGACAGAAAGATCTCACATGCTCTTGGATCAGTAGAACTGATGTAATTGCCATTCTAACAGACACAATTTACAAATTCAATACAGTCCCTGTCAAAATTCCAACACAATTCTTTCTATAACTTGATAAAACAATTCCCAACTTCATATAAAAAAAGAAACAAAAATCCAGGATAACCAAAACAATCCTTAACAAAGAGATACTGCTGGGTGTATCACCCTTCCTGGTTTCAAGCTTAATTACAGAGTGATAGTACAGAGTGAAAAAAACCACATGATATTTGCATACAACTCAACATGTTATTCAAAGGAATCAAACTGATGATCCAGACATAACCCTATAAAATATGGACACCTGATTTTTAATGAAGAAGCCAGAAATACACACTGGGAAAAATAAAGCATCTTCAACATATGGTGTTGGTCAAACTGGATGACTGCCTAGCAAAGAATACATATAGACCCATATTTATCACACTGCACAAAACAAAAGTCCAAATGGATGACAAACATCAATGTAAAAGCAGGTACACTGAACTGATATAAAAGAACATAGGGAATAGCTTTGAACACATTGGCACAAGAGAAACCATCTGTTCTTTCTGAACAGAGCACTGAGAACACAGGCACTAAGATCAACAATTAATAAATGGGGACTCATAAAACTGAAAAACTTCAGTTGGATAAACCGGCATTCTCCAGAACTGTAAAGATATTTTAATCAGTGCCACATAGAGTGCCACATTTATATCTAAAATATATAAAGAATTTAAGAAATTAAATATAAAAAATCCAATTAGAAAATGGGATAATAATCTAAACAGATAGTTTTCAAAAAAAGGCATCTAAAATGGCTGGAATTAAAGAAATACTCAACATCCTAAGCTTCTAAGTATTGTAAATCAAAACTATTTTGAAATTTCATGTTATATATGACAGAGTGGCTAAAATTAACATAAATGAGAGCTCATGTTGGCAAGACTGGGGAAGAATTAGAACACTTATACACTATTGGTGGGAATGAAAACGTTTATAGCTGCAATGGAAATCAATATGTCAGATCCGTAGGAAATTGGGAATTGATCTACCTCAAGATCCAGCTATACCACTTTTGGGTATATATCCAGAAGACCCTCCACCACATCACAAGGACACTAGTTCAACCATGTTCACTGTGCCTTTATTCGTAGTAGTCAGAAATTAGAAAGAAACCCACACGTCCCTCAGCAGAAAAATTGATAAAGAAAATGTGGTACATTTTCACTTAAAGTACTACTCAACTTTTAGAAATGACCTCATATAATTTGCAGGCAAATGGATATAATTAGAAAAAATCACCTTCGGTTAGGTAACTCAGATCCAGAATGACAAATAAGGTATTTATTTACTTTTAATTGGTTATGAGCCATCAAGTATGTGATAACCAAGCTAGACCTAGAGGGCTGTGATAGGTCCCATGAATATCTCTGGGAATGAGAAATACAATAGATTTTACAAGGGGACTGGGAGTAAGTGATTATGATGATAAGGTGATGGAATTAATGGATATTGTGGAGAGAGAGAATTGAACTGGGTGTGTGTGGAGGATGATGTGGAATCCTAGTTGCAGTGGATACATCCAGGAACGTATGAAGGTGTTCCTAAAAGCACTACTAGTGGTGGTGGATGTGGAGTCTAAGTAGCCATCCAGACAAGACTTCCAGTGTTTTGGCTGGGTTGCACTCATTTAGCTTTGGCTAGTGGACTGTCTCTTAAATCCCCAAACAACTAAGGCTGTTGCTAATTAAAAGAGTTGCTCTCTGCAAGCTGATAGTGGAGCACTTTGCCCTGCTATACAACTCATTGACTGTGGAAAAGTTCAGCTGGTGCCTACCTGGAGCAATCATCCTGACAGTCAAATCTCTTTTTTTGTGGGAAGATGCTCTATAAGCCACCAAAAGCACAAGCCACAAAATCTTTGACCTGTCCTGAAACATGTTCTAGGGCAATGGCTGCACAGAATTTGTAGGAGTAGTCAACTAATGTCTGATTTGAGTTTAGGCCTACTCCATGAGATGGAACCCAACTCGGACATTGTTTGAGTAACCAAAGACCAGAGACTAGATAGTCCACAGACCAATGTTTAAATCAAATACTACTGGTCAAAACAATCAATAAAATTAATAATAAAATATTATGCAATTCTCATAGATCTATGTCTTATCCAACCATCATTAAGAGGGCTTCCCTCTGCAGTAGATGATAATAAATGTAGGGTCCTATAGTCAGACATTTTAAGAAGAGTGTCTAAAAAGAAGGCCTCCATCAAATTCTTCCCAGAGAACATAGAAAATTCTGCAGAAGGTGTAGGTGGATAGATTGTAAAATTCATACAGGATGAAAGACAAAAGGAAAAAAGGTCTTCAGAAACAACTGAAGCAACAATTACAGGTCCCAGGTGTGTCTACAGGAGATCCTCTGCATATATATTATAGCTACTAGCTTTGTACTTTTATGGGGCTGGTAACTATGAGTATGAGTGTGTCTCTGACTCTTTTGTCTTCTCCTGGGATTTTTTTACTTCTTTGTGCTGCTGTGTCCAACTTCAGTATGATAGTTTTGATTCACCTTAGATTTTATTTTGTCATGTTTGATTGTTATCTCCTGAAATGGTGTGATTCTGTTTGGGAGGGGAGACAAGAAGGGACTGCGAAGAGTAAAGGGAAGGGAAATTATCAGTATGTAGTATATGAGAAAAGGATCCATTTTCAATAAAAAAGACAAAAATGAAGACAAAAATCTCTATAACCTTTGAGAGAAACAAATTCAAGAGAGTAAGCAGGTTCATATAGCAATCAGTACATAAATTGTAGCCACAATCCAAGGTTCTTTTTCTTGTTCTAATTCTTTAAGATGTTTAGTGTTTACTATTTTTGTAAATGAAGTTTTATTTATTTTTTAGAATTCTATTTGTGTCTACTAACATAATGAAACAAATGGTTTTGTTTTATGAAAACAGAAAAATTGTCTCATGAGAGTGTAATCTTATTGGAGCCTGTTTCTCAAGCCCCTATTCACATCCTAATCTCTTTCCAGGTAAACCATGTAATCGTGGAACCCATAAAGCTAGCATCGCTTTGTTCTTTCACTTAGATATTTCCTGAGATATTTACTTACTTCTCTCTTTGTTTCCTTCTTTTACTTTTTTTTACTTGTCAGATGGTGTGCTAGTTAGTATATTGTCAACTTGACACAAGCTACTTGTTATTTGAAAGCAGGAACTTAAATTGAGAAAATGCCAACCACTTGTGGAAGGGTCCCTGGGAAGGTGAGCCTGCGTTGTTTAATAGAGCAGTTTGGACAGGAATAAGTTTGCTGGTCAGCAGCAGCTCTCCATGGCCTCTGCTTTATTTCTGCCTCCAGGGTCCTGTCCTGACTTGACTCAGTGATAAACATTACCAGAAATAAATTAAGTGAAATAAATTAGTTCTTACTCACGTTGATTTTGGACATGAGGTGTTATCACAGAAATAGAAAACCTAAGATAGATATATTTGAATAACAAATCTAAAGTGATTTTATTTCATCAAATACTTTATTATGATGTGCTCCTTTTATTAGACTGTGCCTAGATAAGAAGGCAGTAAAACCAAGAACTTTTTTTTCCTCATATTTTTATTAAAAATTTCCATCTCCTCCCCTCCTCCTCCCCCTTCTGTAGTGAGGAGCTGCGGGCTGCGTTCCTGCCACCCTGCTCCTGATCGCCGGCTAGCTTATGCCCCGAAATAACATCACACAAATTGTATTCTTTTAAACACTGCCTGGCCCATTATTTTCAGCCTCTTATTCACATCTTGACTAACCCATATCTAATAATATATGTAACACCATGAGCGGTGTCTTACCGGGAAGTTTCTAGCATACGTCCATCTTGGGCTGGAGCTTCATCGCATCTGGCATCTCTCTCTGAGGAGAGGCACGGCAGTCTGCCTAACTTAGGAGAGGCGTGGCATCTTACTGATCCTTCTACCTCACTTCCTCTTCCTGTTCTGTCTACTCCACCCACCTAAGGGGCGGTCTATCAAATGGGCCAGGCAGTTTCTTTATTAGCCAATGAAATCAACTCAAACAGAAGACTCTCCCACATCACCCTTCCATCCCCTCCCTTCCACCCATACCCCCATTCCCTCCCTCTCCAGGCCAAAGAGCCATCAGGGTTCCCTTCCCTATGTTAAGTCCAAGGTCCTCCCAACTCCCCTTAAGTCCAGGAAGGTGAGCAACCAAACTGACAAGGCTCACAGTGAGCCCGTCCATGCTGTGGAGTCCAAGCCCATCGCCATTGTCCTTGGTTTCTCAGTCCTCCTCCACAGTCGGCCACATTCAGAGAGTCCGTTTTGGTTGCCTGTTCCATCAGTCCCACTCCAACTGGACTTGGTGATCTCCCGTTAGTTGTATCCCACTGTCTTAATGGGTGAACGCACCCCTCACGGTATAAGGAAGGGTGGATGTGGGAACAGGGAATTATATATCTTAATTAAGGGAGCCATTCTAGGGTTGACTCTAGAGGGGTTCCCAGGTGTCCAGGAAGAGGCCCCCAGCTAGTTCCTTGGGCAGCTGAGGAGAGGGAGCCAGAAATGTCCAGATCCTATTGCCATACTCATGAATATCTTGGATATCACCATAGAACCTTCACCTGGCGATGGATGAGAAAATGACAGAGCCCCACATTGGAGCACCGGACTGAGCTCCCAAGGTCCTGATGAGGAGCAAAAAGGAGGGAGATCATGAATAAGGAAGTCAGGACCAAGAACTTTTTTTGAAGAGGAATTCTTTTTTAAAATTCTAGAAAATTGCCGGGCGGTGGTGGCGCACGCTTTTAATCCCAGCACTCGGGAGGCAGAGGCAGGCGGATCTCTGTGAGTTCGAGGCCAGCCTGGTCTACAAGAGCTAGTTCCAGGACAGGCTCTAAAAAAGCTGCAGAGAAACCCTGTCTCGAAAAAACCAAAAAAAAAAAAAAAATTCTAGAAAATTCTAAAAATTTTACTCTATTACCCTGTCTATTGTGTATGTTGAGTTACACAGATCTAATTAATTTCCACAAAAGCTTGTGTTTATAAAACAGCTTCACATAGAGATTGCCAACATCACTCACTAGATGTATAGTAACTAGATCACATAAATCAAGCCTGCAGCAGCATAAAAATGCTTGTTGATTTGCTTGATTGAATGAATTTTCAGAAATGATCTTTTTTCATGCCCCTGTGTGACCAGATGGCCCTGATGGCTCTTTCCTGCGAGTGTTTTAAAGAACTTTTGCTCTTGCTGCACTTAGACTTCAATGAGTAAGTTCTTGAAATGAATTAGAAATTTACATGGTATTGTTTCATTGTCTTGGTATAATGTGTTTGTCCTCTTTTCAGTGCTTTGGTAAAATACCTTATATTTCCTTGTACCTAAATAACATGTGCCTTTTTCCGCTGGGTTTTCCATTTTAATTTAGCATTTTCTGCCCAATTCTTTCTATAGACCTGGCTAAAAGCAGTGAGTTATAATTATGCTACAGTTTAAAATCTGGTGCATCTCCAACAAAAGATAACGAAGCCATCTATTTTAAACTCAACATTTTACCATTTGTAATACTAACAATGCAGTGTTATTTAACAATATGTAATGTTTTGCCTGTTGTCTGAGTCCAAATATAGTTCTTGTGCATATTTGATTTTATGAGACCAGGCATTATATATGCTTCTTATCGACCCGAGGCTTTGAACTCCCACAGGAACCAAATATTAAATTTAAAGCATTCTTTTGTTAGTTAATACTATTTTAAGATGTGTTATATTTTTTCATGCTGTAGTATATTTTTCCAAAATAAAAAAGATGTGTTGTATTCTTTTCTGTTGTATTTGTTTAATTCTGTAAAGCTGTATTGCTTTGACTGTCAAAAACACATGATTGGTTTAATAAAGAGTTGAACAGTTACTAGCTGGACAGGAGACAGTAAATAGGAAGGAATAGTTGGCAGAGAGAATAAATAGAGAAGAAATAAAGAAAAGAGAATAAAGGAGAAGGAAGAATGCCAGGGGTCAGTTACAAGGCCACACAGCCTGACCCAGAATAAGGAGAGAAAAGATATACAGAAATAAATATAAAACCCTAGAAGCAAAAGTTAGATGGAACAATTTAAGCTAACAACAACAAAAAAAGCTGACTAGAAACAAACCAAGCTAAGACTGGGCATTCATAAGTAAGAATGATTCTCTATATACTTATTTGAGATCTGGGTGGTGGGCTACAAAGAGAAAAGAGTGAAAAAATACAACCAACTACATTCTTTAGTCTTCATCTCCAAAAATCTTAAATTTTCTCCTAGTGATGGTTTATATTGTGAAATTGACAGGACCTAGAATTACATATAAGATACACATGAAGGCACATATATGGATAATAATATGAAATTACTGAACTGTGAGGGATCTGTGGGAATTTGTTAATTAGTTTAACTGTGGGGAGGTAGAAAGAAATTCCCTAAAGGATGAAACTATTTATTTTATACAAAAGCCTAATAATAATTAAGGTATAATTATAAGTTGGCTTATTTTGTTACAAAGTATAATAAAACAGCACTCACTGAAAGGTGATTCCTCTGGTGGATGAAAAAGAAATGACTTCCGACTGGACTGGTGCTATTAGGAGGTGTGCACGTGGGGAGTTAGTGTGGTGCTGTTGGAGGAAGTGTGTCATGGTAGGGGCTGGTTTTGAGGTCTCTTTTGCAAAAGTCTCACTCAGTGTGACACTGAGGCCAATTCCTGTTGCCTGCAAGATAAAGGACTCTCAGCTTCTTCTCTAGCATATCATCTGCCTGCAAGCAGCCATGTCCCCCATTATGATAATGGGCTGAACCCTGAGCTCTAAGCAAGCCACCCCAAAAATTATTTTACTTTATATAGTTGCTGTGCTCATGGACTGTCTTCAGAGCAATATAAGTGCTAAGACAAAATTGTTACCAGGAATTGGGGTATCATTGTGATAGGCTTAAGTATGTTTTTTGTTTATTTGGAGAAATTTGGTCTTCGGTACTTTGGGTTATGAACACAGTAAGAACTTTAAGCACTGCTTAATGGGTTTCACTAGTAGGAACATGGAAATCAGTGGTGCTAAGAGTAATTTGAACTGTCAAGGGCTCCCTCAAGATGTTTCAGAATTTTAGTATGTTGGCTAGAGAACTGTCTTGTGGTATTTTAGTGATAAAAGTGCCTGCCTTTCGCCCTTTTCCAAAAAAGTCTGCCTGAGGCTAAAATGAAGAGTTTTGTATTAATTTTGTTGGAAGAGAAATTCTCAAAACAGCCTAGTATAGACTCAGTGTTACAGTTATTAGTGGTAACTCAAATTGAAGATTGATAATGAAATGAGCAAGAAAATGTGAAATTTTAGCAGAAAGGGAATGGAATTTGGTGGAATGAAGTTAAGTGTCCAAAGAGATAAACAGATTAGAAAAATGAATAAAAGGAGTGGTGATCTCAAGACAGTAATCACTTAGATAAATTTCGAACTTTTGAAAAGAAAATAAAGAAAAGCATTGAGCTGAGTATGGTGGTGGACACCTTTAATCCTATTATTTCAGGAGGTAGAGACTAGCTGCTTTTGAGTTTGAGGCCAGTCTGGTTTACAGAGCAAGTTCAAGGACAACCAAGTTTAAGCAGTGAAGGTAACTATCAAAAACAGAAAGCTGGTAAAGATGCAGCTGATCAAGGGGGCCATGTTCCTACCTCAGCAAGCAAAAGAATTTGGCAGCCTTGATCACATGGTTCTGGCTTTAGAACTGAGAATAGAATAAATAGGCTATGGAATTTATCTCCATTCCTAAGGAAAGGTACTGATGTCACACAGGTGTCAGGGGTGTTCTTGAATGGAGTCCTGGTAGAGAAACCATTTCATGAAATGAAATTCATAAAATACAAATTATGAATTTGAAACCTGAATTCCTCAGGAGACCCCAAGCTGTTAGAGACATCAGCATCATGAGATACATGCCAAGGAAACCTGCTAATGAGTGGAGCAAGCCCAATCAGAAGAAGTTGTCACAGTCAACAAAGCTCCATGGAGTTGGAGAGCTGAAGAGTGTTTTGACATCAGAAGTGGGGATGCAAAGTTTGGAGTTTGTCCAGCTGCCTTTCAGTCTTGTGTTGGTCCAGTATTTCCTTTTCACTATGCTCTCTTTCCTACATTTTGGAATGGTAGTGTACATTCTGTACCATTATATGTTGAAATCTTGTGACCTGTTTTTTATTTTGATTTTTGAGGGGATTATAGCTCAGAGATTACTAGAAGATCAGAAGAGACTTTGAACTTTATAGACTTTTAACCATTGTTGAGACTGTGATAGACTGTGGGGATATTTGGAGTTAGACAGGATGAATTTTTGAATAATGATACGGCTACAAGTCTTTGGTGCCCAGGGAATGGAATGTAATAATTTGAAATGAAACAGCCCCCAAAGGGAAGTGGCATTACTAGAATATGTGGCCTTGGGGAGTAGCTGTGGTCTTGGGGAGGAAGTTTGTCACCTTGGGGATAGACTTTGAAGTCTCTTTTGCTTAAGTTTCACTCAGCATGACACTGAGATCATTTTCTGTTGCCTACAAGATGTAAGACTCTCAGTTACATCTCCAGCACCAAATCTGTCCGCAAGCAACCATGTCACACCATGATGATAATGGACTGAACCTCTGAACTCTAAGCAAACCACCCTAACTTAATGTTATACTTTATGAGTTGTTGTTTTCATTGTGTCTCTTTACAATAATAGACACTCTAAGACAGTTTCCTATCATTATCGAAAGCTTACTGTAAGAATAACCATATGATTATACACTGTCATTTTCTGTAGTCTTATATTCATGTCTCTTTTTCAAAAGCATTAATATACAAAAGGAAATTGATAGGATACACTTTTAAAGTTATAAAGCAATTTAAAAATGCAGTCGTTCTCAAACAGTTATCTTGCATTTGCAACATCTGATTATGGAGACACTGTATGGTAAATAAAAAAAATTACTTAGAGATACACAGAAATATTTTATTCAATATTCTTACAGCATGTTGGTTGAAAGGTAGAGTGAATGATATTATAGTGGACAATATCCACTATAAAGGAATCATTTCAGACAGTTTTTCACAGAAAAAAAAAAACACTTGCATTCTAGTGAGGTCAATTCATACAAGCATTCTGGGTTTTATCAAGAAGTTCCAATTCCCTTTTCATAATCTTTGTTCCCTTTATATGGTTATGTCTTATATGTTTATGGCTACCAAAAAACCATTCTGCCCAATAGAAATTATATACTTTTGAATTATTATTTATATTTTCAGAATTGAAAAATGAATTAGACCCAACCAAATTATCAATGAAACATTGTTGCAGTAACACTTGTCAGTGATCCTAGTGAATTAGTACCAGCTTGAAATAGTATGGAAATACAATATTTCATTTCTCTAATGAAGAAATAGAATTATATTTGGAATGGGTGAAGATTCAATAGATATTTTTAATCAGGTATCACATATTGCTCAAAATAATTTAGAGAATTTTATGATGATGAATTTAAAATTTAAAACATTTATTCAATTTTTAACTTTTTATGTTTCAGAAGCCGGATTTTAAAAATGGAGTTGATTCTCGGAAGTAAAGAAGTGAGGATAACATAAGGAAATTTGATATCTAAGAAAAGGTCAATGATCTTTGATAAGTTTAGGGTTATAATCATTTAAACTGGCAAGTTCTAAACCAGCATATTTTCCCTGAGGCCAAAACTGACCAGTTCGTTGGATGGTTATTATAGTTTATTAAATAATGACAATTATAGGAGTCTTCCTAATACATTTATGATCTGTTCTTCACATCTATCCTAACAGAAGGTATATATTTAGTAATGGATGGTGACCTACTGTGTAGGAATGAAGTTTATTAATGAAATATTAGCTACATTTCTTTACCTTTTCTGTGGACTCAAGATAGCTTATTAATTTGAAACCAAACAAAAACTTTTTGGCTCCAAAATGAGGGCTATAACACCACTTGAATCATCTCCTAGTTGTGATTTTCATTCTTGAAACATTTCTTCAAATTCCATATCTAATTAGAAATACTGATGGATACACATAATGTAATATATCATTATATACTATAATGTGTGTGAAAGATATAAATGGAGGCAAAACAATCAAATGTAATAGCTTTATTATTGAATAAAAGGAAATATTAATAAAGAAAATCAAATTAATTATCTAAACTGAAAATTTAGGTCAGATTCACATCATGTTTAGATGCAGTTAGCAAAATAAAAAGTTTGACTTATAAACAAAGTAATTATGTGCACATTTATTTCCTAATATCAGATTAGATTTAGGTTTTCTTAGTTTTGTGAAAACTACTACAAAATGGTGTGTGTGTGTGTGTGTGTGTGTGAGAGAGAGAGAGAGAGAGAGAGAGAGAGAGAGAGAGAGAGAGAGAGAGAGAGAGAGCTACATTATAGGAAATTAGAAATCTCTATTTTATCTAATACAACTAAGTACATATACACTGAAATGATACTATAATAACAGTAGTGAAGCCAATTCAAGATGCCAAGTAAATTGTTAAAGTGAATGAGATGACATTAATAAAAACTGAGGTTCAGTGTTAAACAAACCATTTGGATTAAAAGTATTTCCATTTCCATGAGTCATATATGCAAGATATTGAGTTATGTGATTTTGTTGTCGCCCTTCTGTGTTTTGGCACTATTTGAGTCTGTTTTTTTTTTCCTTGCTATGTCCCCATTTGTTCCTTTTATAAGAACATTTCCACCTTAGCATTTTATTTTAGAAGTATGTGGTTTGTTTTGATTTTGTGCTTTTACTAGATGAGACATTGTTCTGATAGTCACTGTATAAAACAATACTAGATTTTAGAGTTTTTCTTTTTTTTTTTGAGTAGGATAGAGACTACTAAGGACTGTGGAGAATTTTGAAGCTAGACATGTTGAGTATATATTCCATTATGAGAGGCCATGAGTTGACAGATGTCAGGGACAGAATATTATAGTTTTATGGTAAAATGCCCTCATAGTTTCATATATTTAAATATTTGGTGCTCAATATGCCACTACTATTGTGGAATATCTAGAAGAATGAGAAGTGGATCACTGAAGTAGAGTTTTGAGGAATCATAGATTGCCACTTTCTGTTCATTCTGTGCTTTCTGCTGCGAAGTAGGCATCAGCCAGCTAGACTTGTTTCTGGGAAAAAGAACTACTACAAAATGTGATAAAGCTGACCTTTGGGCAGGAGTGGTCGTGAAGACTGAAGTGGGCAGGGTGCTATGTTACGACAATAAGTGTCCGAAGACAAGAAAGGTTTCCGCAATACTTGCTCCCTCCTCTTTTATAATTAGTAAAGCAATAGTCATTATAATCAGTCATTATTGAGAATGTTTTCAGGAAAGTCAAATCAGGAATAAATAAATTCAACAGCAATTTCAGATAAAAAATCAGTATAGTAGATCAATACATCTTTAATTTCTGCAGCAAATAAACATTACAGAAATGCAATGTTGTTCTACGTGGTCACTCCTTGATGTAACGAGGGTTGAGTAATGACTCTGAAAATAACAAATACATTGTTTTCTGTGAATGTTGTGCTTCCATTGTCCATTCCATGCCAAACAAATGTACAATAGTAGGGTCTCAGAAAGCCAACTGATGGGAAATATTTAAAAATAACGCACACAATAGTCAAAGTGAGTAAGTCATGGAGAATGAGAAAAGATATAAAGAGAAGGAAATCATGATCATGTGGAACAGTGTCAATATTCCGTCTTAAAATAGTGTTCAATGTAGTAACAATTAGTCTGAGGCATGAAATATTGTGGAAATGTGCTTGCTTGCACTTACAAATAGGGAAGCATATTATTTCAAATTGATTTTTTCCTTGTCATTTAACAAAAAGAAAGTAGTGCCCCCTTTGCCTTGGAGCTCATTCATTTTCGTGATAGCTTTAATGATAGTTAATCATGATAATAGCCGTGGCTGATGTAACCGCTCGTGATTAGCTCAGCCTTGTTTTGTCTATATTTAAAGGAAAAATAAAAGAGTATTCCAGAGACTTGAATTCTTTCTGCTCTACTTCTTCCAGTACTTTAAACGATATAACTGAACATGCAGACAGAGGCATATTTCTTATCTCCATTTGCATATCAAAGGACACAGGCTTGCAAGGTACTTAATATGTTTCAAGTAGAAAAATAGATGATTTTAGTGAATGATCAGATTGCATACACTCAAAATGGACTTTTTCTACTAGTACACGTTTAGCTTCAAAGTGACAGAAGTGAATAGAAACTTGGTGAGACATAATATATTGGGGCTAAGTGCTCAATATATGCTAATTGTTGATCTTTTCTATCAATCAGAATATTAGTGAATTTAAATAAGAATGTATCAAAATCTATTAATACCCAAAATAATTAAGTAAAAACACTGAAATTCTAATCATTAATGTCAATCTCATTTTCTCTTAAAGCTCTTTCACTATGAACTAGCATGAAGCAAAGCAGGCTTTATAAAGATTTAGTATTAGGATACTAAACATTGACAGTGTTTTGCCGTTATTTCTTCACAATCTACTTTAATTAAAGGTGTTTGAAACCTGATAAAGTTTATAAATGTATCACATAAAGTTTATATTAATTAGTTTTGTGTTGTCATTCCTTATTTGAATTGTGTAATTGGTAATGGGACTCTTCTCTTCTTGAAGACAGTGCAAATATATACATGCTTTCATAATATTCTTTGACTTACAAGCCATGAAAGAACATTTTAAAGTACAAATTTTCCTTCCTTAATGAATGATGTGGAGAGTTCTAAGTCTCAGGCCAAAATAATTTTACTTTTACTCCATTCTATGTAGTAGAAATTAAACTAAAGTATGTACAATACGTTACATATGAAGATACAAATATACAAATAATGTTAACCAAGAGAAAAATGTAGAGTTGATAAAAGATTTTGATTTTTTCAAATCATAAACCATTCACCATAAAATATCATTTTGATATCAATGTTTGTGTGAGTTCAAAAGCTCTGTGTTTTTATGTTGCAAAAGTATACTAATTATTACTAATTATATTTAATATTTATATATTATAGCATAGCTATAATTTTCTTTTTTATAATTGACAAATGGTTAGAGTTGAAAGAGTTTTGAAACTCTTTGAGAGAATATATTCATAGGAAAGTATTCTGCCTTTAGTTCCTAATCACAGATGTAAACAAATCTGTGGCAACTCTCACTTTATTTCTCTTCATTCACCTTTCATTTCTTCACCAAATACGTGAATTAGCTATGTACGACAGACAAGGATAATGGTGATATACAACCTTTTGAACATACATCTATATTTTGACTTTAAATAGATAAAATGTCATTAATGGTGATTACATATTTCCAAAGAATTCTTATGGTAACTATAATGATGAACTCATTCTTTTTTTTTTATTTTACTGAAAATATTTTTTTTCTTAACCTGATTAAGGTTTCCCTTCCTTCTATTTCTCTGAGGTCCTTCCCACTTACCCTCTGATCTGGAATCACTCCCTTTCTATCTCTCAATACAAAGTTAACAGGGTTCAAATGGATTATAATAAAATCACATACAATTTAAAGATAAAATAAAATCAAAAACATCATAATAGGACAAAACAAATAAGCAGAATAAATATTGTCCAAGAAAAGGCACAAGAAAAAAATATAGACCCTGAGACCCAATCATATTAAACACATTCTTATTCTCTGTTATTTAGAAGAACATTTGCATAGATTTTAAAAACATTAAAATTATTTTGGCACACATATGATAATTCCTACTACTTAAAACTGTTCTATATCTTTATAAAAGAAATGAGAAGGAATGTACACTTATGAAATGTCAACAATATGGCTGTTAAAGCAAGATCTGAGCGCTGGCATCACCAGTAGTCACACTAATGTGAATGGGAGAAATCTCATGGAACTGTACTTCTAGATGAAGAGCTACATAAAACACAGAAATCTTGACAAGGAAATTAACCTTTTATAGTGATGAACTCACTTACTGATTATGCAGTAACAAGTGGTAGTGCTAAAAACCTATACAAGCAACCATTTAAACTGATTCATCAGGTTGCATTTAAAGATTTATATATGCATATATGTGAATATGTGTGTATGTCAGTAAAAGTTATAATTAAAGGAAAGGGGGCCATGAATTTGAGGGTGATTGGGATAAACTGAGAGGGAGATGATATGGATTGAGTGAAATAAAAAAATTAATTGTATTTATATTTTTAAAAATGCATATGTATAACATGCACTATGTCTAATAGAATATGTTATAAATACAGATGCTCACATAGATATACACACATGTATATGTATGTATATATGTATGAATATATATATGCTTGTTCAGCAGCTGCCACCAGTGAAATACTAATGTGTGTCTTTTTTCAGGTCTTTAGATAATTAAGTAAACATAACAGGGCTAAGTTGTAGTAGCATATGCATTTAATGCCAGTACTTGAGAGATAGATTTTTGTGATTGTGAGATAAGCCTAGTCTACACAGTGAGTTCCAGGACAGCCAGGATATTTACATGGGAAACCTTTTCCCCAAAAACAAAAATAAAAAACAAAAACAAAACAAAAATTTAAACATAATGGAAGCTCAAGAGAAATTTTATTAAATTTTTAGATTATAAAAAATTAAGGTAAATGTCAATCTCAACTGCCTCCTATTGCAGGGAAGTAAAGAGAAGGAAATGTAACAATTCTGCCTTTTGACTTAGGATCCATGAACACCAACATTCTCAGCAATGGAGCTGAATAGCTGTACAGCAGAGGGCAGGAGCTCCAGCGAAAAGAGTGAGAAAATTCATAGTGTCCCATGAACATATTTAATCTCTGTATCTGAATGATAAAAAATGGAGAGAATGAAAAGGAAATTCTGTGTGGTTTTTAGTAGATGAGATACATGGCAGAGGTTTTTTAAGTTCTTAACTAAGGGAGAGATGTCTGAGAAACAGGGATGGACATCAATAAGGGGACATTTGTTTCATCTTCTAGCATGTTCTCATGTGACTCAGATCTTCTGTGAGAGGTAACAGACTCTTTGACAAGTGATTACTAGGTCAAACTGGGTAATCTTTTAATGTAGGTGGTATAATATTTAATTTTCTGAGCTTTGGAACAAACTTCATTGAAATTTTTTTCTTCTGAGGCCAAAGGTATTCCACTGTTTCAATCAGAAAGCTTAAGGAAAAGCACTTTAGTGTGTACCACAGAGGTGTTGTGTAAAGATGACCATGACTAACTTGTTATTCACTATCTCTAAAATTACCAATCCTACCTACTTAACAGAGCCACTGTGGAAATCAATGTGAAAGGTCCTTAGAAAATAAACAGAGAATTACTATATGACTCAACTATACTGCTAGAGTACGTACTCAAGGATGCTAAGACAGCATATCACAAGCATAATTAGAGATCCATGCTTATTGTTGTCTACCTATAATTGCCAAAACAGATTCACCCTAGATGTCCATTAAAGTCTAGCATAAAATGAAAACATACAGACTATATGTGTGTAAATGCTTTATTTTTTTATTTTTTTCTCATTTTTTTATTGAAAATTTCCATCTCCTCCCCTCCTCCTCTCCCTTCCCTCCCTTCCCCTCCACCCATACCCCCACTCCCTCCCTCTCCAGGCCAAGGAGCCATCAGGGTTCCCTACTCTATGTTAAGTCCAAGGTCCTCCCAACTCCCCCCAGGTCCAGGAAGGTGAGCAACCAAGCTGACAAGGCCCACACAGAGCCCATCCATGCCATAGAATCCAAGCCCATCACCATTGTCCTTGGCTTCTCAGTCAGCCTCCACCTTCCTCCACATTCATAGAGTCGGTTTGGTCGCATGTTCCATCAGTCCCGTTCCAACTAGAGTTGGTGATCTCCCTTTAGTTCTGTCCCACCTTCTCAGTGGGTGAACGCACCCCTCACATTCCTGACTTTCTTTCTCATGTAATCCCTCCTTCTGTTCCTGAAAAATAAAATTGTAAAACTGTGTCATTTGTAGAAAAATAGAGATCATTATGTTAAACAGTAGAAAAGTTTAAAATGGAATTTTTATTATTTCTTTCCCATGCAGCATCCAGATTTAAGGATAAGTATTTATTTATTTGACAAAAAATGTAATAGAGTTACAGAGTACTAAGAGTATACATAGTGAACCCAAGGGAAATTGACAGACATAATTTTGGAAAACAAATATTGCCGAAATCTCGGTGGATATCTCCAATTGCCGAAATCTTGGTGGAAACCTTCAATTGCCACGCACAGCATCCCCGTGTCTGCGCTCTGTGCACTATTACCCAGTTACCAAGATTCAGGCAAGGGGCAGGAGGTTAAAATACACAAACACACACAAACAGAGAGACAATGACATGAGTCACCCTTGAATTCCCCAAGAATGCCCCCTTTATTGTGTTCAGGGGCAGATTACATAGAGATAGCCATGCCCCAGCCATACCCACCAGAAACCACTCTCCTCCCATCAGAACTCCTGAAGGTCTTTTGCTCAGAACAGCTGTAGGCACTCAGATTACAAGAAATTCAGGATCTGGGGTCTCACTGCTCACATAAGATTGGCATATCAGAGGACTATTTGACATGCCCTGGGGCAATACAACCCAATGGAAGCATAATGCAGGCTCTTTAAAATTAATAGAGGATAGGCTGAAAGCAAATTGAAAGCAATCATCAGGATGCAAAGGAATAGTAAAAAAAAAAGCAATCCTTTAAATCAATTACAATAAGATGCCAATCTTTGGGAATAGCTACAGGAGATGGGAGCCCTTGCTGCAGTGGCCCCATAATTTGCATGGTTCTATTTACTGCATGAAGGTCCTGAAGCAACCTCCATTTACCAGATTTTTTCTTTACTAAAAAAATAGGAGTATTCCAGGGGGACGAGTAATTGTTCTCCAATTGCCGAAATCTCGGTGGAACCTCCAATTGCCGCGCACCGCGCCCCCGCCCTCATGTCTGTGCTCTGTGCGCTTAAACCCAGTTTGCGAGCTTCAGGCAAGGGGCTGGAGTGTAAAATACACAGACACACAGACAGACAGACAGACAGTGACATGGGTCATCCTTGAATTCCCCAAGAATGCCCCCTATATTGTGTTCAGGGGCAGATTATATAGAGATAGCCACGCCCCAGCCAAACCCACCAGAAACCACTCTGCCTTCAGAACTCCTGAAAGTCCCGTGCTCACAACAGCAGTAGGCACTCAGATCAGGGGATTACAAGAAATTCAGAATCTGGGGGTTCACTGCTCCCAACAAAATGATCCCCTTTCTTCTATATATGGGATTTTCTGAAGTCTAGATCTAGATAATTTGTGGTTGAAGAAGACAAGTCATAGTTGGGAAGTTAGAATGTGTAAAGGTAGAGAGAATTTACATAAGGTGATATGTTTGTATAGAAATGCCAATGAAATGAACTCTGTTTTACACAAAATTGACTTTAAAAAAACACAATAACTTGCCCCAATAAGAAGTACTTAAATGTAGTAGTTGACCAATTGTTATCACATAAACAGTTTGGGGAAGACAATTTTTCTCTCTCAATGTTTTGATAGTTTGTGGCTACCAATCTAGGAGTAGGGTCCAATAAGATGCCTCCCATTATCATTGGTGTCACTATTGTTACTGTTCAGGGTGTGTATTGTCAGATTTTCATGAGAATAGATTCTCTGCCAATTTTTTCTTTCTAAGAGTATAAATTACTAGCAAATGATCATTATTATTCCATCTGAAAATGATAGAAAAATATTATACATTTATTTATTTTAGCTCAATCCTTGTTGACCAATATTCTGGGACTGGACAGGCCCAGACTGACATGCCAATGTCCCAGGACTGGATTTGCTCCCACTCCTTTGGTGCTTGTTTTTTCAAGCTCACTCCGGCCTAGGTAGCTGGTTCAGTCTCATTACAGTCTTCATAAAGTTTCATTGCATATAAAGGTAAGATTTTCAAAATGCATCCAGCTATGAATAATCATGTTGGCCTATGCTTCCTCCATCCCACTACCACACCACAGCTAGTAGTACAGAGACTATGGTGACATTATTCTGGCTTTTGTGTCTCTTTCTCACTAAAAAGTTATACTGATATTATTGGATACCCTAGTTTTTCAGAATTTCATCTCTGCAACATTCTTAGTTCTTGTGACCCCAAAGGAGAAGAATCAAGATAAGACACAATAGCAGTACTAGTAGTCAATAGTTTTATAAAAAAAAAACAAGCTAGACCACAAGAATTAAGCCCTTAGAAAGAGAACAGGCAGAGCTGAGCCTTAATCCAGGTTTCTCTCTCCCCTCCCTGTTATTTCTCCATTATACTTCCCTAGAGGAGAAGCATCTCTAAAAATATTTTATTTATTTTTCCTCAGAATCTCATTTATCAAGAAAACAGACTACTATGAAAAGTAGATGCTGAATGGTCAAGCATATGTATAAGGGTTAGTTGGGTCTAATTTTAAACACTCTTAGCACCTCACTCTCTATAATGTTGCTGATATGTGTTGATCAGGGCCTGCTAGAGCCTACTATTCCCTGATTTAGTCCCCTACACAGGCTTAGTTTGAGGGGAGGCAAACCACTGTGATTTATCTTGGCTATCATTCATTGACCTGTTTTATATTACGTCCAAATTTAAGGCAGTGAGTTAGCACACCTGGAGAGACTTCCATTACTTATTGTTCTTTGTCCTATTTACATGTGCCTCTTGGTCAAATGCTTAGAGAATTAACTTCCTGCCTAAAATTATTACCCACATAAGAGGAGATAATGTTGTTGCAATTGAAATTTGTAGAAAAACACAATATATAGGCTCTGGTAATTATGAACTGGACATCATTGTTGGCCAATATTCAACTTACTAAAACCCTCAGTAGAAAATTAAAGATACACTGGAACTTAACTGTCATAAACAACCAACCAACATTAATAAATAATCAAATAAATATAAGAACATTATCATCACTGTGTTTTTACTAATGCATAGACTTTTCTAAAGCAAGTTTTTGAGCAAACTGTTTCTATAAAAATTATAACCTTTCTAAAATATGTTAATACTGTAATGCTTTCAAAAATTGTTCACTGAGAGATATCAGTAGATTCAGCTTGTGACTGCTTCCTGAATATGTGATTTTTAATGTCAGAGACTAAGTTTTTCCTGTACATATTCTGATGATTCAACACTTCTATCTTGTTCTATTCATGGTTCATGTTCTTTATCCTGGAATTGCTAGTTAGATATGTTTTTAATAATTCATCTTCATAGGATTATTCTCCTAATAAAAAGAACTTATACAATAAAAATAAAACTCTTAATATATTTAGGATGTGTAGATTGATACATTAGAGACAATGAAATTGATAGATAGCATTACAATACATTTGATATAAAAGTAAAGTAATAGTGTGACCAATATTCAATAGTAGGGATTTGGGGGAGTGATAAATTTAGAGAGGTTTGCAACCAAAACTATGTAGGTATGAAAATGTCATAAGAATATCTATTATCAGCTGGGTGGCGGTGGCACCCGCCTTTAATCCCAGCACTCGGGAGGCAGAGGCAGGCGGTTCTCTGTGAGTTCGAGACCAGCCTGGTCTACAAGAGCTAGTTCCAGGGCAGGCTCCAAAGCTACAGAGAAACCCTGTCTCGAAAGAAAAAAAAAAAAAACCCAAGAATATCTATTATCTTAGAAGCCACTTGAAAAGTAAAAAGAAAAGAAAAGCAAATAAAACAAAGGACATCATGATCAAATAAGTGCGTTTTTAACCCAGCTCACAAGTGGATTGTGTATACTTTAAATGTGACTTCAGACAAGTGTCATTTTTAAACCACACTCCCAGAGACCACATCACATAAGATTCCAAATATCTCATTCATCTCTTTGTTTTATTCTTATTTTCTTGGTTCTCAAAAAAAAAAAAAAAAACCTAAATGTTAAAAGCACAAAGTATATTTTTGAAAACATCACAAAACGAGTGCATACATAAGCAATGATTTAATATCACAGTGTGACAACTAAACTATTCATTGCAGTTTAACACAGGTTTGCATGTGTGAAAGAACCAGCAAATAATGTCTGGAGTTATGCATGAAACAAATTTGCTTATTTTCAGATCTTCATCTGTATTACAGAAAATATGTGCTGCATAATAGAGTAAGTAGTTAAATTTGAAATATCCAGGTATTTTCTTTAGATCTGTGAATGCATTGCATTGAAGATTTGTTATAGTTTGAAGTCAGGGATTGTGATACCTCCAGAAATTTCATTATTGTACAGGATTGTTTTTGCTTTTTTTTTTCTCTTTCATATGAAGTTGAATACTGTTAATTGAAGGTCAGTTAAGATTTTGCAGGAATTTTAATGGGCATTGCATTGAATCTGTATATTACTTTCGGTAAGATTGACATTTTTACTGTGTGAATTACTATGTACCCAAGCATGGGAGAGCTTTCCATTATCAGGTATCTTCTTTGGTTTCTTTCTTCAAAGATTTAAAGTTTGTGTCATACAGGTATCCAATTGTTTTGTTAAGGTTACTCCAAGATATTTTATATTATTTGTGGCTATTTTCTCTGATTTTTAAGCCCATTTTTCATCAGTAAAAAGCAGGGATACCAATGTTTTTGGTTAATCTTGTATCCTGCTACATTACTGAAGGTGTTTATGAGCTGTAAAAGTTCCATGGTAGAATTTTTGAGATCATTTATGTAAACTATCACATTATCATCAAATAATAGCGTTTGACTACCTTTTTTCTGATTTGTATCTCCTTGTTTTCCTAATGTTGTCTTATTGCTCTAGCTAGAACCTCAAGTACTATATTGAATAGATATGGAAAGAGTGGACATCTTTGTCTTGTTCCTGATTTCAGTGAGGTGATGTTGGCTGTTGACTTGCTGTATATTGCCTTTATTATGTTTAGGTATGTTCTTTGTATTCCTGCTCTCTCCAAGATTTTTTATCATGAAGGGATGTTGTATTTTGTAAAAGGTTTTTTTCAACATCTAATTAGGCTTTAGACTTTTTTTTAACTACGGAGGTACAGAACTGAAAAAAAAGCAAGCCTGTTATTGGCATTAAAACAGACAGTAGGACCAATGGAACTGAATCAAAGACCCAGATATCAATCCACACACCTATGAACACCTTATTTTTGACAAAATAGCAAAAAATATAAAATGGAAAAAAGAAAGCATATTCAACAAATGGTTCTGGCATAACTGGATATCAATGTGTAGAAGAATGAAAACAAATCCATACCTATCACCATGCACAAAACTCAAGTCCAACTGGATCAAAGAAAGACCTCAACATAAAACCAACCACACTGAACCTCATAGAAAGGAGAGTGGAAAGTACACTTGAATGCATTGGCATAGGAGACCACATCCTATATATAACCCCAGTAGCATAGGCAGTGAGAGAAATAATTAATAAATGGGACCTCTTGAACCTGAGAAGTTTTAAAGCAACAGATATGGTCAACAAAACAAAACTATGGTCTAGAGAATGGGAAAAGATATTTAAATCCCCAAATTGGACAGAGGGTTGATCTCCAAAATATACAATAAATTGAATATCAAAAGAACAAATGATCCAATTTAAAAAAATTGGATACAAACCTAAAGAAAGAACTCCCAACAAATGAATCTAAAATGGCTGAAAGACATTAAAGGAAATGATCAACATCTTTGGCCATCAAAGAAATGAAAACCAAACAACTCAGATTTCATCTTAAGAATGGCCAAGATCAAAAACACTGATGCCAGCTTATGTTGAAGATGTTTTGGGGTAAAGGAAACACTCTTTCATTGCTGGTGACAGTGCAAATTGTACAATCATCTTGGAAATCAGTATGGTGAGTTCTCAGAAAATTAGGGAACAACTTACCTCTAGACCCAGCAATATCACTTTTGCAAATATATCCATAGGATGTTCAATTATACCACTGGGTCAGTGCTCAACTGTGTTCATAGCAGCATTATTTGTCATAGTCAACCTAAATGGCCCTTGACTAAAGAATGGACAAAAAAGAAGTAGTACATTTACAAATGAATTACCACACAGTCAAAAAAATAATGACATCTTGAAATTTGTGGACAAATGGCTGTATCTAGAAAACATATTGAGGGAGATCCAGAAAGACAAATATGATAAGTACTCCTTCATAAGTGACTTTTAGACATAAAGCAAAGAAATACTATTCTACATTTCACAATCCCAGATAAACTAGATTACATGTAGGTGCCTAAGAGAGATAAAGATGGATCTAACCTACGTGAGAATAAGTAAAAGACAACATCTCCTCAGTAAATTGGTTATGTGGGGATAATGGGAGAAGGGGAGGGAGGGAGGGTAGCAGAAAAAATATATAGCTTAATAAAAACAATAAAAATGAGGAAAACAAGAAAATAAAGATAAAAGAAAATAAGAAAGCTACTCTCTTTTCCATCCCATGGCCTGCTTTGCAAACTATTCCTGAACTGTATATCCCTACCTGAAAATCACAGATCCTACATCTTTCTTTGTACATATCTAAAATATTAACAACATGACAGTTATCCTTTCACTATAATCATTGGGTAGAAGTGTTGTCTCTTAAACTTGTTCAAAGAGGCAATTGTTCTGCCTTCATAAGAGAAAGATTTACTACAAAAACAAATAAAGCAATAATTAACCATACAAATTGACAAACTATGGTAAAGTCCCCAACCAAACGTTTTAAATAAATATTCATCAAAAAAGATTTGTTACAAATTTTATATATTGGTCCCATAAAATGCAAAAATCAAATGACTACATTGAGAAGAGCAAAAAACTGTTTCTTCAGTCTAAATCAGTGATCTTTTTTGCTGCTACCTAGTGCCATACACATCATATTTGACAACCACTAGCACTAAAGAGCAATATGAACTTGATTTATGATTCAGAAAACAATGATTTTAACAGTTTCATTTTAAAACTTTAGACCCAGGCGATCAAACATGAGATATGTATATATTTCTGTACCTTCAGATGAGATTAAATAGCTCTTTAAACAGATTTAGAAAATTTATCTGAATGTATTTAGGAAGAATTCATTTTTTTTCTTTTCTTGTTTACAAATAGATAAACTTGTTTTTTGGATGACAACTTTTTGGAGCGTTTGTAAGAAGTACAATGCCAACTCTGGCTTTTATAACTTTTCAACCTCCACTTTCTCATAGCTCCCTGAGCCTTGATGGATGAGAGTTATGAAGAGATATGATTTAGGTTTACTGCATGAGTGTTTCTTACTCACTTGACATTATCTTGCTATTGTTCTCTGTATTAATTGAGTTCTGCAAAAACGAGCTGATGTGGAAGTGCCCTCTGTGTTCTGTGATTACTATTAATGAATAAAGAAACTTCTTTGAACCTATAGCAAGGCAGAACTTAGGTAGGCAGGAAAAGCCAGGTTGAATGCTAGGAAAAAAAAAGGGCAGAGTCAAGGAGATGCCATGGAGCCTCAGCCAGAGTCAGACATGCCACAACTTACCCAGTAGCCACTGCCACACAGTGATATACAGATTAATAGAGATCAGTTAAATTAATAACTAAGAGTTAACCAATAAGAAGCTAGATCTAATGGGCCAAGCAGTGATTTAAATAATATGGTTTCTGTATGATTATTTTGTGTCTAAGCTAACTAGCTGTTTGGGAGCCAACAGACTCCCCTACAACAAAGAGCTTCTCAGAGGAAGGTGGAATGTCATCTAGATAAAACAGAACTGATACACATAATATCTCATGGAGAAGGTGTTCTCATGTACAAGGCCTACACAGTTTCAAATCAGACAAAATTGCAGCAAGGAAAAGTGACAGTGGACACAGAATTCCATGCCTAATCAAGAATCTATTTGCATATAATACCTACTTGTTAAAAGAAAATTGGTTTTATCCAGTGGACTGTTACTGAGTATTTCAATCAAACTCCAGTGGAGGTTCTATGCCTAACAGTAGTTAATGAATACAAAAATGTGTGAGTTTTATATTTGTGTGTGAGATTTTTTTTTAATTTTGTATTATTCGTTGTTTTTTTAAAGTTTATTTCCTTTTTTCTGTTTTTGAAATATAAAGAGAAAAATGAATTTGTATGTGTAGCAATGAGGCCACTAGTTAGTTCCCGGCTACTTAGCCCGGAAATAATCATACAAAAACTGTATTATTTAAATCACTGCTTGGACCATTAGCTCCAGCTTCTTATTCTCAAACTCTTACAACTTAATTTAACCCATATCCATTAATCTGTACATCACTACAAGGTCATGGCCTATCAGAAAATTTTACACATGTCTGTCTCCAGCAGTGGCTTCATGGCTTCTCCTTGACTCCACCCTTCTTTTTAAGCATTCAGTTTAGTTTTCCCCTCCTAGCTCTGTTCCTCTATAGCTCTGCTATAGGCCCAAAACAGTTCTTTATTAACGAATGATATTCACAGCATACAGAGGGCAATCCCACATCATGCAAGAGTAAGGAGTTGAGGAGGAACTGTGATAAGTTATGAAGTTTTAAGAAGGGAATAAATATGATTAAATATGTTGTATAACATTTTAAATGAAAGTTAATGAATTAAAACAGAATGTCCTGATGACAGTATGTTATATTATTATTAGTTATTAAGAAAGAAAATGTTTTATACCATGATTATATTTGTATTGCTGTGCTTTCTCTTCTTAGCCATAACACTTCATATATAAAACAAGAGTAGAAATAAATGACAATGTTTCTGTTTATCTTTCTCATTATAATGTGCCACTATTCTCTACTTTCTCTTTTAGAAAGTTTCATTTGTCTAGAAAACTTTTTTCTCTCTTTTCTCGATACAATTTTTCCCATATAACTTAAGAATTAGGACTGGTTTTTCAGCAAAGAGCAGTTTTAGAGTGAAACACATTGTTTAAAGGATTTCTACGTGCAATATCTCAGTTCAAATTATACTTTGCATTTATATAGCCACCCACTTACTTTTTTCAAAATTTATCATGCTTGTTTTTTTACTTCATTACTAGCAATAGGTCCTGCTGCAAATTGCATCACAGCACATGCAAGATGAGTGAAATGAATCTCAGAAGTAGTGTACTGTGCAAAAGTCACCAAAAACATATTAATCAAATCAGCATGAAAACACAGTTCATCAGCTCTAAGTTCCAGTCTCTCACAATTAATTTTCCTTAGCCATACTGAAGTCTAAGGAGAAGTATGAATGTTCATCCTTCTGACGGTTACATTCCTGTTTCCTTAGTAGAAAGTCTAGTCTCTCTCTCTCTCTCTCTCTCTCTCTCTCTCTCTCTCTCTCTCTCTCTCTCTCTCTCTCTCTCTCCTCTCTCTCTCTCTCTCTCTTTCTCTCCCTCCTCTCTCTCTCTCTCTCTCTCTCTCTCTCTCTCTCTCTCTCTCTCTCTCTCTCTCTCCTCTCCTCTCCTCTCCCATTCTGAAATATTACTGTTTCCTTTAGTGGTGTCTCCTTAGTGTATCTCTAATCAATCCCATCTTACCTTACAAACCTCTACTTAGTGGACTCCAGCTAACCTAAGCTTCCTTTAACACCTACAACAAAATCAGGTTATTGTTCTTTCTTATAGCTAACATTGAAACTTAGAATGACTATACCAAGTCTAAAAATAGCCTAGGAAATGCAGACACAGTTTTTAATATATAGTACATTTTCTGCACTATTAAATGTTGGGCTATTATGACTCATAAAAGTAATATAATAGATTTTTTTACAAATGCAATAGTATCCATAATAAAAATAGGCAGCAGAGGCATATTGAAGAAGACCAAAGAAATAGCACAATGGATATTAGGGAGATAGCATAAATAATAAATAATACAAATGTTGTGCTGGCTTTGAGAAATGGCAGAGAGTTAAGCCATTAAGAACTGAAGTATCATTGGGAGTGAAATGCAAAATCATCAGTAAATTTACAATGTATGTCCTTCAAAGCATTTAATTATTTTATGATTAAAGAATTGAATTAGAAACTCTTTACTATATAATAAATTCACAAATAAATTTGAAGATGTTTTAATTTTTAAGGCATTTTCCTATTGGACTTGATATACAAGTAATGAAATTCTTAATAATGGTTAATTTAGCAGATTAGATAAATGAGATTATAAAAGTTAAATATTTATTAAAAATTGGAAATATAGATCTGAACTAGATTGATTAGTCAGAATACATGAGATATCTATTTCAGTCCACAACAAACACAAAAAATTCTACCCAGTGACACATACCAAAACATGCAATTTCTAAAACTACATTGTGCATGATGACACTATTGTATCGCATTTTGTTTTCACTTAATATAAATTGAGTCATAGCACATTTCAATCTTAGTTACTTAGAAAATATTGTATTTATCAATAATGATAATTTCTGTAATAATGTGAAGTCTGCAAATTGAAACTATTCATAGAACATTTGATAATTTCAAAATTCAAAACATTAAAGTTTTTATAATAGAATTTTGTAATGATTTTTTAAAAATATGATTTAGAAAGTTTTTAATGCTGTTTTCTGAAATTGGGAATATCACTGCCCCTTACAACTGCTGAATACTAGACAAGATATTCTGTGTAATGTTGTATAATGTTGAAGATCAACCCCAAGGCTTTCTACAGGTGACATATTGTAGTCTAACACTAAACTGCACCCCCAGTTGTGAGACAGGATTAATGCATCTCAGTATCACATTAATGTTTCATACATTACTTATATTTTGAAAGGCAAATTTGCAATGTTTAGTGAAGATTTACATTACAACAGAAATACCAAACATAGTACTATAATCAATGAATTAAAAAGTACATATTTAATAGTTCTGTTGGTCACAAAAATAATTAGATGTACCCGAAAGGTTTGTCAGGTGTGAAAAGCTTTAGGTAAACTGGACCAGATTTTGCTATCATTTGATCGCAATACTTGGAACTATTATATCTGTCAGCTGGACACCTGCTCATATGCCCTTTTGTCCTTTATCACAAATGCTGAGATTTCTTGTACACATCCTGAGAGATACATGTTTAGCACATGCTAGGGAATCTCATTAAGAACATGTATATAACTCGTTTGTCAAATTTATAAATGTCTCTTTGGTCGAAGAAGTCTCATGAGAAGTCCATATTTCAAGAGCTCAAAAAGTAAACACTACCCTTCCTTTAAAGAAACTTAACAAACTCATGATTGAAAGGCTGTAAGTGATGGAAGAAAAAGAAAGAAAGACCTATGTTTTTCAAATTCATTACATGACTAATAGTTCTGATTGAAGAAAGTTTAACTCAATAACTCCTAATTCTTAAGAAAATCAATTTTAAGATATTATAAATAATGATATCAGATTATTTATTCAGAGCCAATATAAATTAAGAATTGAAGACTAAAAACTCATATTACTATATAAACATAAATTATTCGTGAAAGAAAATATGGTATATTTTAAATATATTTTATTTACATAGAATGTATAAGTTTAAAAGTTACATAATTGTTTATCATCCACTCACTATGATTTGCTGTATTCTATCCATTGTGGTTTACATTTAGAAAGACGTGTTTTTATTTGGACTCCAGAATTTTGTGGTCATGAAAACATAGAATAATGATTAATCCAGTTAGCATCATGCTTTTACTTTATTAGCTTCAGGAAGAATTTGAAAGTTTCAAGATTTAACATTTATATTACTTATCTGTTAAGGATTTCTAAAAGTGTAATGGTAAAAGCCTATCTCATTCTCTAACTTTGCTCTATTTAGTGTCAAAATTATATGATTAAGATTTTCACCACTTAGAGAAATTGAATGTGTTGATGTCTGGGGAGACTTATGGTTTTGTTTGCCATCTGTTACCTTGGAAACTATGCCCTTGGAGATAAAATACATTCCTGAGTTTGAACATATACCATGGAAACCAGGAAAGAGAAACTCACCTGTATGACAGCCAATCTCAGACATGCCTAAGAAAAAGGAAGGAGAAAAATAATAAGGTGTGTATGTGTGTGTTAACTTATAATTTATAATTTTATTGTAACTTTTGAATGTACATAGATGCTATGGAATAATTGAGGGATATATGGTGCATTCTATTGACTAACCTGTTCTTGCATTAGAAATATATATTATAATAATTATGTTTTTCAAGATCAAAGACGTCTTCCTCAGCAAACAAGAATTCACAGTAGTCTTCATTATATTAGAATATGATTTCTGGATTGGCAACATTATTCGGAGGACAATAGTTTTAACCACCAGGTCTCATTGCCAGAGTTCAAGCTTTAGAATCCACGTGACTGAAATCAATCATCAAATTTTGCAGGTTGCCCTCTGTATTTCACAGGCATACTGTAATATGTATATTTGCATGCCTTTCTGCATATATGCATACAGACACATAAACATAACACACTAAATAGATAATTGAAAAATTATGAACATTTTACAAAATATTAAAATATGCTTCCCCTCTTTGTTTTTCATTTTGCACCTCTGATGTGATGTTTAACATTGTATTTTATTCATCTTCATTTACTTATCTCAGATATTAGTACAATTAAATATATCAGTATTGTTAATAAAATTATAAAACTCTAGTTGCCATCTTGGGGTTATATAATAGAAGGTTGTAAACAGAGACTTATAACATTATTCTCAACAAGGAATCTAGATACCTTTCAAACAAAAATGGATAAAGAAAATGTGATGCATTTACACAATGGACTACTACACAGTTGTAAAAAAATGATATCTTGAAATTTGCAGGTCAACAGATGGGTCTAGAAAAAAACATTGAGTGAGGTAACCTAAAATCAGAGAAACAAATATCATATGTACTCACTCATAAGTAGATTTAGATCATAAAGCAAAGGAAAATCAGCCAACAGTTCACAACCCAGAGAACCTAGACAACAAAGAGGACCCTAAGAGAATCATACATGGATCTACATAGAAAGTGAAAAAGACAAGATTTCCTGAGGAAATTGGGAGCATAGGAGACATTGGAGGAAGGGAAAAGAGGGGAGAAAAATATATAGCTCAATAAAAACAAAACAAATAGAAAGCACAACACAACAAAACTATAGCCAGGAGTTAATTTGAATTTTCTTGGTGGCCTCAATTCCTTAAGAACAGCAAAAGGAAGCAAAGGAAAGTGATAAGCACAGAGAGAAGTTGCTGGAAAGAGCAGAAAGAGAGGGATTTCAGGATCCAAAATATGAGGACCAGCTGACTATGACGATGAGGGAGAATGAAAGAAGTAAAAAATGCAGCGGTATACACAAGCATGAAAGAGACAATGCTGGCCAAACAGCGGACAGGAAGAACACAACTGGCAGAATCATGTTTTACAGTATGAAATTGCCTTCTCACGGTCAGAGAAAGCAGGTTACAGCTTCTCCCCAAGACCTTCCAGAGAAGCAGCATGTTGAATTTTCCTTGGAGGGTCCACAGTAGTGAACCCTGCGCAGAAGAGCTAACAGTTCATATACAAAAAAACAAGAAAGTAAATTATTGATGTTTTAATATTATGCTAATTTTTCACTGTAGTGAAATAACACTCAAATAATTACTGTGGAGTTTTATTGAGCATTTTGACACATTATTATGTTTCATTTTCTTTATTAATTCAGTAGCAATCACTTTTAATTATTTATAGAAATATTCATAAGGGACCACTGTAATGATTATCAGAGTATTAGTAATCTAAAAATAGACATTCTATTTTTTGATTCATTTTTATTTTAGATTTATAGAATCTGTTAGATACAATGACCTATAAGAGAGATCATGAGACATAGATTTATTTCATATTTATTAACTGATTAATATTCTGTCTTATGTTTGGGTTAGAGAATGTATGCCCAAAAATACCAAAACCCTATAGCTTATGAAGACCTACAGACAAGAGGAGAGGGAACAATAAAGCTCTTAGAATGTCAGCAAAACTAGCAACAAATCTGGTTAGTTCAGTCAGGAAATGTATTTACTCATGATGCTGACTCTGATTTTAAAACAGAAGAAGGAGGGTGATGTCCCAAATAAAGGAATAATTATGTGTGAAGACAAAGCTTCTCAAAAGTAGAGGTACAAAGGTCATGCAAACCCCCAGGGTAAACATTATTAGAAACTCATTTGTAATGAGAAGGGAAAACAATTACTGCTTTTATCATAGAACATTCGTGTTATAGACATGGATTAATTTATAAGAGAGCTTGCTCTGAACACATGAGGACCTGACTTCAAGATCACAAAAAAATTGAGGCATAATTGTGAGTGCCTGTGACTCTAGCATTCAGGGACAGAGAAAGGATCTTCCTTGTGCTTACTAGCCAACTAATCTAATCAAATTAAGTAGCATCTAATTAAGTGAAAAGATCTCATCTTATTTCAAGCATATGTGCTAAAAAGCCATAAGGGAAACACCAACTGTTCTGCCTTGGTCTGCACATGTGTACCTCTATGTATTCACATGCAAGCACTTATGTGTGTTTTCTGAAAACACGCATACACAAACACCTTACATAACACAAACCACACACACAAAAACAACAGTGGGGGCAAAGTGCTTGGAATTTTTTATATTTGTGTTATGAATCAGAATTATTATTTCATATTTTGATGTGAAAAAACACTTATTGGGTAACTGGCATCAAAGTTTGAAAGCCTTTGATTTTAGAAACATTTAAATTATCAAAAGAATTATGAACCAAATTATGCCTTCTCTAGCAAAGTAATGCAAAATGTTATATTCACGCCAGTAGATAATTTCTAATTACTGTGTTTTACTCAAGGGGAATAGAATTTACTGATTTAATATGCAACAGGCTTTCTGTGACATAAAGTTATTTGTAAAGCCAGCCCATAATCATGGACAATTTATAAGCCATTCTGAAAAATAGTTCCTGTATAAGAAAAAAATATATATATATACATGTATATATGTATATATATATATATAGTGAGAGAGAGAACAAAATACTTAACTAAAACAAATATTTACATCTTGCATGATCTTAAATATTTAGCCAATTTGTTGTTGGATTTTCAGTCATAATATCATACAGTGTAAGTTTAAAGTCCTCATCTTCCTGTTTCTATCAACTATTGTGATTGCAGGCTTGCATCAACTGCCCTAACTGGGTCTCATCAAGTATATAAAGAGTAAAATGTGTTTCAGGTCAGAATTCTACAAGACTTTCAAAGAAGAACTAATACCAATACTCCTCAAAATTATTGTACACAATAGAAAAAGAAGGAACATTGCCAAACTCTTTTTATGAAGCTACAATTACTCTGATACCCAAACCACAGAAAGACATTACTAAGAAAGAGTTATAGACCAATCTAACTCATGAACATTGATGTAAAAATACTAAATAAAATACTGGCAAATAGAATCCAAGAACACATCAGAACCATCATCCAACATAATCCAGTTGGCTTCATCCCAGTGATACAGGAATGGTTCAACATATAAAAATCTGTCAACATAATCCACCATATAAACAAACTAAAAAATAAAAACCACATGATCATCTCATTAGATGCCAAAAAAGCTTTCAACTAAATACAACATCCATTCATGAAAAGGTCTTGGAGGGAGCAGGGATACATGGAACATACCTAAACATAATAAAGGCAGTATACAGCAAGCCAACAGCCAACATCAAACTAAATGGAGAGAATCCCCCGGAGATTCCACTGAAATCAGGAACAAGACAGGGTTGTCCACTCTCTCCGTATCTGTTCAATATAGTTTTTGAGGTCCTAATTAGAGCAATAAGACACCAAAAGGAGATCAAGGTGATACAGGTCGGAAAAGAAGTCAAACTCTCACTGTTTGCTGATGATATGATAGTTTACATAATTGATCCCTAAAATTCTACCAAGGAACTTCTACAACTCATAAACACTTTCATCAATGTATCAGAATACAAGATTAACTCAAAAAAATCACTAGCCTTCCTGTACACAGATAATAAAAGGGCTAGGAAAGAAATCAGAGAAACATTACCCTTCACAATAGCCACAAATAGCATAAAATATCTCAGAGTAACTTTAACCAAACAAGTGGAAGAATTGTATGACAAGAACTTTAAATATTTAAATAAAGAAATTGAAGAAGACACTAGAAAGTAGAAAGATCTCCCATGCTCTTGGGCAGGCAGTACTGACATAGTAATAATGGCAATCTTACCAAAAGGTATCTACAGATTCAATGCAATGCACATCAAAATCCCAGAAAATTTCTTTACAGACATTGAAAGAATGGTACTCAACTTAATATGGAAAAAAAAAATCCAGGAAAGCAAATACAATCTTTTACAATAAAAGAACTTGTGAAGGCATTACAATTCCTGACTACAAACTCTACCATAGAGCTACAGTACTGAAAACAACCTTTGGCATAAGAACACACAAGAGGACCAATGGAATCAAATCAAATTCTGGATATTAATCCACAAACCAACAAACACCTGATTTTTGACAAAAAAAAAGCAAAAAAAAAATCAAATGGAAAAAAGAAAGCGTATTTAACAAATGATGCTGGCATAACTGTATATAAACATGTAGAACAATGAAAACAGACCCCATAGCTATCATCATGCATAAACCTAAAGTTCAAATGGATTAAAGACCTCAACTTCAAACCAGAAATACTGAACTTTATAAAAGAGAAAGTGGGAAGAACAATTAAATTCACTGGATTAGGAGACCACTTTCTAAATATAACCCCAGCTACACAGACACTGAGAGAAACAATTAATAAATGGGACCTCCTGAAACTGAAAAATCTGTAAAGCAAAGGACATGGTCAACAAGACAAAATAACAGCCTACAGAATGGGAAAAGATCTTCACTAACCCCACATCAGACAGAGGTCTGATCTCCAAAATATACAAAGAACTCAAGAAATATGTCATCAAAAGAACAAATAATTTAATAAATAATGGAGTACAGACATAAGCAGAGAACTCTCAACAGAGAAATATAAAATAGCTGAAAGACACTAAAGGAAATCTTCAACATCCATAGTCATCAGAGAAATTCAAATCAAAACCACTCTGAGATTCCATCTTACACCTGTAAAAATCCAAGATCAAAAACACTGATGACACTTTATGCTGGAAGGTTGTGGAGTAAGGGAACATTTCTGCATTGCTGGTGGGAATACAAGGTGGTGCAGTCTCTTTGGATGCCAGTGTGGCAATTTCTCAGTAAATTAGGAAACAACCTTCCTCAAGACCCAGTAATACCACTTTTAGGTATCTAGCCAAAGGATGTTCAATCGTGCCACAAGGACATGTGCTCAGCTATGTTCATAGCAGCTTTGTTTGTCATAGCCAGAACCTGGAAACAACCTAAATGCCCCTCAGCCGAGGATTGGATAAGGAAAATGTGGTACATTACACAATGGAGTACTACAAAGCAGAAAAAGTTAACAACATCTTGAATTTTGCAGGCAAATGGATGGGGCCAGGAAACATTATTTTGAGTGCGGTAACCCATACCCAGAAAGACAATTATCACATGTACTCATTCATAGTGATTGTTAATCATAAAGCAAAGAAAACCAGCCTATAAATCACAATCCCAGAGAACTTAAACAACAATAAGGACACTAAGAGAGACATACATATATCTAATCTTCATGGGAAGTAGAAAAGGACAAGATCTCCTGAGTAAGGAGAGCTGAAGGGGAGGAGAGAGCCAGTGAGAGAAGCAGAGAAAAATAGATATGGGATCTTATTCTACCCTGTGTGTGCTTTTAAATTTTCCAAAGATCAGATAATGTGAACATTTTGAAAAATTGCCTTTGAGAGGTTCACGTGACATAAAATTAAATATTATACTTAAACCCCACTACTCATTCCAACTCTGCTCTTTATTGCTGTTCACAACTCCTCCCAATTCAGTTTTTCCCTTAATAGCCAACTATCCACTCATTGCTCCTCCTATTTGCAAAATTGTGTAGCCATCATCATCGGCAAGGGAAGTCCATCATTTGGCAGATAGAGCCTCAGTATGAATGACTTTCCTTCAAAGAAGCTTGTATCCATTACCAGTAACTCCTCAGACAGCGATGCCGGCTTTTAGATTACCTATCTCCTCTGAATGAGGTTATGGATTTCTTGATCTTGTATTGATTACTTCAGAGATGCTGTTTTCTGTACATGAGGTGGCTATTGCTATCATGAGCTTATAGCATAAGATTTTAAACCAAAGCCTACTCAAATCAGGAAAATAATAAGAAAACAACCAAAACAGCTTAAAGGAAACTGGGTTGCAATTTTCATCAAAATTGTTAGAACTCTTGATACAAGTTTAGGGTTAATGATACTTGTGCTCAATACTGAAGCTGCTATTTGGTCATTAGCTATGATACACTTCATGTTTTTGGTGATTGTTATAGCCTAATTACCTAATAAAAATTAAAATTCAGTTTTAATACAGGTGTACTTTCAAAATTATTTCATTTCTTGAAGGCGGTAATGGCTTATGATATGTGGGAATTGATCATTATTTGAACTTCCTGCATTCCTTGTTAGCATGGACACTTTTTTATGGTGGTCCCTTTTCCGGTGATTGTTTAACTGTCTCATTAATTTAGGCTTGGCTTCCAGAGAGAATTAGGATTAAAAAACAGTGTCTAATAATTTCAGTTCTATAACAGTCCCACATAACTCTTCTGGTTAAATAATGGAAACCTGATTCCATGGCATCTGTGGTAGCCACATTACAGGCCTATACATTTGGAAGAGCAGGTGAAAATATGTTAGCTTATTAATTAATCTCATTATCTTTGGCCTCTTCCGAAGTAGATTTTAAACTCTTTGAAACTACTGAATATGTCTTTTTATTTCCTTTTGTTTTGTTATGTTTTTCCTTGTGTATATACAGACAAGAGTAGACTCTTGGGTTGTGTTGTTGAGACAGGGTTTCTTTGTGTAAAAGAATAGACTCTTTTAGACATTTACAGATTCATGACTGAATATCTTCACTGGTCTTTTCTCACTGCATTCAAGCATAAAGAATTTCTTGCAATAGCTTATAGCCATTTAGATTCCTGTGATTGACACATAGCAAAATACTAAAAGAGTTATAAAATGCTATGGTAAGCAATATATTGCAGGATCATCCTATCTTAGGCTTTCCCCAGAAGTTAAAACTTAAATGGTACAAATAATAGTCCATGTAATTTACTAGAAATTTATAGACATAATTTCCTTGAATGCATAAATAATAGAAATTTAGAGAACTGTCAGAAACTAAAGTGCAAATTCATAAAATATCTATTATTAAAACCACTAATAAAAACTTTATATTCTAAAAAGTTAGTAAATATTAAAGATTTAAAAATTGGTCTAGATAATATAATGGAAAAATCAGCATGTTTCTCCTATTTTGTATTATGTTTAGGATGGAAGGCAGGCACTTGGAAAATGTTTCATCACTCAATTATGCCCACATCTCTAACCCAGTGTTCAGAACATGGCATATGAAGACAAGCAATGGAAGAAAACACAATGGAATGCATTCATTCCATGACTAGGATTTTTATTTGTTTTGTTTTCTAATTTTTATATCAATTTCTAATTTTAGAGTGTTCTAATTTAACAAAAACCACCAGTCCTTACCAGGCCAGTCTTTTTCTAGAGGCAACATGGTGCTTTCTTTGAAGTATTATTGTCTGGGCTAGTAATATTCAGATACCCACATGATCTTCCATTTTGTACATACTTTTTGAGGAATTATACTGGTAATACTTAATTGCACAGCATTTTTCCTGAAAAAATGTTATCTCAATATTAATATTATATGGAATTATTTTGGTAGTTCATACTCCTGCTGTTTTCCTGGGTGATTAATCCTGGGTGTAGGGTACAATACCTCTTTAATGCATGAGCTTCACTGGGCTTGGGAGTCTAAGACAACTTGCTCATCGCATATAGTCCTGGCATCACTTCAGAGTGGTAACAGACTTGGCTCAGTTATTCTAACTTCATGCCACATCAGAGGGCTCCCATAACATCACTTAGGATATTCATATTTTACTATTACAGCTTAGGGTCCCTAATCATAAGTAGAAAGTTTCCATCTCTCTTATTGTCTGACCTAGAACTGTCTTAAAATTACCTCCACTAACCTCTATTGATTGAAACAGTCTCATCGACCTTAGTTCAAGGGTAGAAAATCATAATTCACTTGCTGGTGGAAAGAGAATCAATTGCATTGGCTGTCTCTGGTTACACAGGAGGGCATTCAATACACTGCTTGAAAAGATAATATAATTTTTAAAAGATTATCATCAAATTCATTGTTTCAAAGTAATCAAATTTTAATATATTATTATTATTGTTATTGTTGTTGTTATTATTATTAATTTACGTTTTCAAAAAAGAAAAAGTATAGCTCTAGATGTCTAGACATCTAGATGCCTAGAAGTCACTTTTACACCAGGCTGTCCTGGAATTTACAGAAATTCACCTGCTTCTACCTTTCATGTGCTGTTATTAAAGGTTAAAGTTGTGTGCTACCACCGCTTTTATTATTTCTTAATGATATCTATGTATTTAAAGATATTAATGTTTAAAATCAGTTTCATACATGTAATTCACTACCATAGGGAATTGGATATTATCTGTTTGTTAGCTTTCTCTTGCTTAGTGAAGATCTGCACCCATTAAGAGGTACAAATGACCAACTGATGAATTCTAGAAAATTTGCGTTTAATTGCTGTGAAGATAAACATTTACACATATAGCTAATACACAGAGAATGCTTGCATTTCTAAAAACTTAACTATATAGTCAGAATTGTTCACATAGAGAAAGTCTGATTGACTTATACTACAATGTACGAATTCGCCTTTTACTGGGAAGGCTTTTCGCTACTGAGTTTCTCACGTCTCTCAGCTAAGGAAGGTGTTTTTGAATGAAAACCAAAGACAGAATTATTTAATTACAATGTAACACTTGCTGAAGTACTTGTCAATGAGAATACAGAGTCTGAAATTGTTATGAAATTTTTGCAAGACTTAAATTGCCATAGACTCCAACCAAAGACCTTGACTCCTAAAGTTCTGAGTCCAGTACTCCAAGCTATTTGAAGTTTCTTAAATTAAACCTTCAAGAAAAGCTACATACTGTGATCTACTGTCAAGGCATTTATAGAGAAGTTGTCTATGGTACAATCATCTGTTTGATCCCCATGGATTGTGGTATTAGCTAATAAATTGAAAATCTTTATAGAATGAATCCTTTTATAATAAATGCTTGGGTGTAATAACCTGAATATTTGCAATCCATTTTTTCTCAGAAAACACTAATAACAGTTTTCATTTGAAAATTGAAAAATATTCTTTTGTTGGAATTCTAATAGATGACTTAGAAAATAAACTTTCTGTAATAGAATACTTATCAAAAACAGTTCTATGAAGAATGACCTTGATCTCAATATAGTTTTAGAAGTTTTATCTTTGCAGCTGTAAATGCTATGGATAGAAATACCCATTACTATTTTGAGGTGAGGAAGTATTCCAAGCAACACTGGAATAAATTAAAACAATCTTATAACAGTACCTGTATTTATCATCTTATATATTTTCACATTAAAATCAGTCATATTTAAGTATTTTCTCATATTTCTTTCTTACTTTCTAACTGTGAATCTATGTGATTATTTTGCACACACACACACACACACACACACACACACACACACACACAAACACACACACACACACTTTACCTGGAACAGAATTAACAATAAGGTCATTTTTTTTGGCATGAGAAATCATTGAACCAGCATTTAGAATGATTTCTCTTTTCAATAAGACAATTTTCTATGACACAAATTATATGTAAAATAATTTGCCATTCTTTTATAAATACACCTGTAACTGTTAATCATTTCTAAGTTTCAATTAGGAAATCTTATGAAATAATCATTAAGATATTAGGTATTTGCCAGCATTTGACTTTTTGAAGAACATAGACATCCTTAAATATATCTTTGACTTGGTGTGTCACTATTGTGTATGTTGTGGCTGTTTTAATTTTAAGGAGAAAACTGTATCTTTTCCTCAGGTTTTCTTCAGGGGATATTTAGACATAAGAAGCTCTTCGGGTTCGGTCTTGTGTCATGATTTCTCTTAAAAAATATGATTGTGAAAAGACATACGTAATAATAAATTTTCTCATGCCTGATATTTTTCTCCTTGTCAATGAAACATGAATGGGGAGCAGGGTAGCAGTCTAAAATAATCATTTAAGGGATGTAGAAAAAGGTTTGTGCGCTGAGAATTGACAGGAACCTTGACACATATCCAGAAACCTAGCATTCAAATCAAAGAATTTTATATTTAATACATGGAACATGAGAAAAATTATTTGAGAAATGCTTCAGGAACTTGAAATCATTTGAAGTACTATTTTAGTTTCTCCTGACTCATCTATATGACCAGTTAAAAAATTGTACCCATGTAAATAAGACTCAATAAATCCAGACCATGAACATCCAACATTATCTTGAATATGTGCTTTAAATATATCTTCCATTTGAGCTCTCTTTCATTCCACAAGACAAGAAAATGTGTTCTAACCAACACTAACACCTCTTTCAACTCCCATTAGATATAAATCTAACTTAGTCATTCATAGTTGCATTTAGTATAATAATTTTAAAAATGCCAGCTGGATTTTTGTCTTCATGGTATAAAGAAACAAGGAAAAACAGACTCAAAACAAATAATGTTTTATTCATAAAAATTAAGCAAAATACTGTTTAGAAGTAGACTAATAAAATGGTTTGGGGGATTGAAAATAAATAAGTAAATAAATAACTTTGATTATATAAAGAAGGAATAGATCCTGAGAAATTTATTTTACTTTCTGGCATTTGGAAAAAAAATCACTTCATGTTTAGTACCCATTCAACTATAGGAATAATGCCTTATTGTCTTTGATTTATTTAATACAATTTGAGAAGGGACAGAGAATGAATCAGTTAATAAAAGTTTAGTTCATTTGCTGAATGCTTCAGCTTGTTTGCAGGAAGTTGAGATTATCTCTGCAATCTGCAAGGACTGGGTGTTTCTGAATATGGCTTCTCCGTTTGCTAGAAATAAAAATCATAAACACCAATATAAGAAATCTTATTGACACAAAATATAATTAGAAATATGAGTGGTTCAGTGCAATTTACCAAAATACAATACAAAGGGAGAAACTTTTTAAGTATAAAATTACCCATCTATGTTAAAACAAGGTCAAGTAATTATACTATACATCATCATTCTAATTTTGAAAAAAAATGAAATGGCAATAGTGAGAAGATAATTTTATATTTTCCTTTTTCAGGAATATGTAATTAAAATAGAATTTATCCTCTAAAATTGCTTCAAAAAAAGATAATTTTTTATAATTAGTCATATAAAATTTAGTACAAAATTTATTTTTTATAATGAACAATGAAATATTTAGTTATATATAGAATATATTAAAAACACTATACACTTATGTAAGTAATGTGAAAATTTATCAACCATCATACAGAAATGTTTGCTTTCTAGTAGACAGAGTATAATATATTTTTAGACAAATAACCTACAAACTTTGATGTGCAGTGTATTTTATCTGTGCTGACAAAGCAAAGCTCAAAACTGTTTTTTAACTATTCAACCAACCTGTTTCTATTAATGCTGGACTCTGATTATGTGGAATATATAGAAGCCGTAAACTGTTTTAAATACTCTTTATCTAAGCAGCTTGTGAAATGTCAAAGATAATGATATATATCAAGAGATGTATGCATGCTGGCTTATTATAGTCCATGAATAGCATTGAGAGGAACATTATTTAGCATATATATATATATATATATATATATATATATATATATATTGGTTTTTTCGAGACAGGGTTTCTCTGTAGCTTTTTTTTTTTTTAGAGCCTGTCCTGGAATTAGCTTATATTTTAATTTTCACCATTTTTCCTGATCAAAATTAATAGCTGGTTTATCTTATGTCTCTAGTCCATGATTGTGAAAATGCTCTATTCCTTTTTAAATATCACACATAAACTCCTAAATGCAATCTTTATGCTCTACTTTGAGTAAAACCATTGAAAGCATCATATTTAGTATTTTGAGTTCATAATTACACAAATGTAAACAGAGCTGATATGGATAATTGTGTGTTGTCTTTATAGTTTGAATAATGGATTTTTATAAAGTTCATATTCCTGTTCTTGTAGAACATTTGTTCTGAAAGAATATCTCATTTTCAGGGTTTCTGTCCTTCCCGATTCCTGTAATTATTAAGTCCCAAAGAAATCACACAGAGGTCTACATTAGTTATAAACTGATTAGACCATTAGTTCAGGTTTCTTATTAACTCTTATAACTTATATTTGCCCATTATTCTTGTCTATACTAGCCATGTGACTTGGTACCTTATTCAGTGAGGCAGTCACATCTTACTTCTTTTGTGGCTGGGTCACAACTGCTGAACAAGCTCTCCTCTTCCCAGAATTCTCCTGTTCTTCTCGCCCTGCCTCTACTTCCTATCTGGTTGTCCCACTTATACTTCCTGCCTGGCTACTGGCCAATCAGCATTTAAATAAAATACAATTGACAGGGTACAAACCATTATTGCACAGCAATATCTGACATATGGATTACTTTAAGTAATGTATATGTGTTGCCTTTATTGGTTAATGAATAAAGCTGCTTTGGCTTAAAGCAGGGCAGAATATAGCCAGAGTGGAAGAGATATAGAGAAAGAGTAGCAGAATCAGGGAGATGCCATGTAGCTGCTGAAGGAGAGAGCTGATAGAATCTTACCAGTAAGCCACAACCTCATGGTGATACATAGACTAATAGAAATGAGTTAACTTATGATGTAAGAGCTAGCTAGAAATATGCCTGAGGCATCAGCCAACAATATAGTAATTAGTATGGTTTCTGTGTAATTATTTGGGTTTGGGTGACCAGGAAATGAATGAGCAATCTTCACATAAATAATGGCACCAACATGGGCAAATTACATCCACATAAAACCTAAGATCTGTTTGGGAAAGTATTCTAGATACAAAAAACAGATTTAAGCATGGATTCTTGGTAGCAGCTTGTTCTCAGGTAGGCTCTGTTTTCTAGTGAAATCCCTTTAAGAGAAGGGCTTCCTGACTCAGCATTAACAGCAAAAACTGTGCTGCTCCTTTAAGAACTGACTTCCTTTTTCATGCTGGTCCTCTTACAGAGCATTTAAATGGGGCCAGTGAGTAGCATGTGACAAATTGCTTAATGGTGTTCTAGACCTCTGTGTCCCTGGAGCCGAGATGGTGAGCATGGCTTGTAAAGGTGGCCAACATATCTCTGTCATGTTGAACTTGGTGGAGCAAACAGGCAGGGCCATGGAGATTGTCCTAACTATGCCTGCTTAACATTTAGAAAAAATAAAGTGCTTCTAGTCAGAAAATGATAACAGAAATGCAATAAAGACAGATTAAGAAAAAAAACTCTGAACGGGTCACAATGTGTTTAAAAATGTACATAGGCTTGGGAGAGAGAGGAAAAAATATAGACAGTTATGGAACAGTAAAAGTAATATAAAAGGGTAAAGAGAGTCATAGATTTTATGAATAAAGATAATAAAATAAATATAAAAGGTAATAAAATAAAAAGCCATATAAACATGGAAAATACATAGAAAGTCTGGGTAATGTATATTACTGTATTTTCTTTTATTTTTTTTAACTGCAGAGACATATTCTGGGTGCTGCTAAGCTAAACCAACATATATATTTTAAAGTTATATTGACTTCAAAATTTGGGTCTAAGGATATATTGCTTGGAAAAGAGATTCTGTATCGTTTCCACAGAGGATGGGAACCTGTGGATTTTTTTGCAGACTAATGTGGTTTGATGGAAAAAGACCTCCCAAAAAGTCCCTGTGAACCCTAAAAGAACAATGTCCAACAAACAGCAATAAGCAATTTAAATAAAACAATGTCCAAATTCCCCAAATAATTCTTTATAAATATTTATTTTCATTTAAAGGGGTTGATTTTAAGTTATTAATGGCCACAGGCTACTTCTAAAAAATAATAATAATAAGGGGATATGCTCTAGAGATGAATGATTTGCATTGCTATGGATCTTGCTCTATTGATGCAAATTTAAGGTCAACTTTGTTCCACAGTGTATATGTATTTCTTCTCTCGTTTAAGGCATTATGTTCATATAGCTCATCTAAAAATGTTCTGTATAATCAAAATTTACAGATTGTCATTAATAATAGTGCACCTTGTAGTCTTGTTACTTAGGTATTTCAGATATACAAAGATATTTTTCAGTTAGATAATCTTCAGTACTTCAAAGATCTATGGATTATGGGATTTAAATTGTTTTCAGACCTTGGACTTTTCTTGGCAGTAAGACATGTCTGCTTCTGACAGCACCAATTACTTCAGAGAGGTTGATGGACATCAAAGAAACTCATGAAATTTGCCTTCAATGTGACAAGGCTATCCATTTGGGCAAGAAACTGCTCTTGCCTGGACCATTTGATGATATGTTGTATAAACTCGGTATGTAGGAGCCACACAAATATGACTGCTGAACTTGTCTAAAGAAGGTGAAATGGTTCTTCAAGGTTCCTGCTTCACAGAAGAAACTACCAGACATTCTGGAGGACAAAGAAGCAAGCAACAGATGAGTTTGGTTGTAACAATGAAGAACAGATCTTCAACTTTACTGCTTCATTGAAAGGTCTGCTGGACACTACCAGCCTGTAGGCTAAAGATGGATGCCTGAATGTAATAGAAGAACATTGGGAAACTGTCCAGAAGGCAAAATGTCTCTATGAATTCTATAACTCTGGAATGTACTTACAATGCACTTCATGTTTACTTTGGTAATATTGTATCCTTCTGGAGTCTTTGATGAGTTGTAGACAGGTAGTTATAGCTATTGTTTTCTTAGATTTGATAAAAGAAAAATTAGATATAAAGATTTTAAACTATTATGATAGATCATAAAGTATTTTCTTTAATTTGCCAAATATAAAGTGACCAAATATTGTAACTATAATTCTTATACAACAACTGTTTTGTATATACAATTTTATTATGTGAAAGTTAATATTTTCCTTTTAATTAGAAAGAAAAAAAGAGATGATGTAGGAAGTCCTTCTGTATATGTGTTGCTTTTATTGGTTAATGAATAAAGCTGTTTGAGCCAATATTAGAGCATAATATAACCAGACTGGAAGAGATATAAAGAAAGAGTAGGTGCAGTCAGGAAATGCCATATAGCTGCTAAAGGAGGCAGACTCCATGTAGCTGCCCAAGAAGCAAGACGTAATAAATCGGGAGCATCATGGTAAAATATAAAATAATAGAAATTTGTTAATTTAAGATGTAAGAGCTAGTTAGAAATATACTTGAGACATCAGCCAAACAATGTTGTAATTAATATAGTTTCTGTGTCATTATTGGGGTCAGGGTGGCCGGGAAACAAACAAGAGAACAGTCTCCACTTACATTTAAGAACATCAGAATTTGCCGGGCGGTGGTGGCGCACGCCTTTAATACTAGCACTCAGGAGGCAGAGGCAGGCGGATCTCTGTGAGTTCGAGACCACCCTGGTCTACAAGAGCTAGTTCCAGGACAGGCTCCAAAACCACAGAGAAACCCTGTCTCGAAAAATAAAAAAAAAAAAAAATCAGAATTTGAGTGATACACAGAGCTATAATTATATAAATGTGGCATTGGGAGTTATTTTGTTGTTATGCTCCATTATCAGAATTATAGTAGTAGGTATTCCCCTAGACTCAGAAAACATATAGTCTCGGATTCTTTTTTTTTTTCTCATTTTTTTATTAAAGATTTCCATCTCCTCCTCCTTCCCTCCCCTCCCTTCCACCCATAACCCCACTCCACCCCTCTCCAAGACAAAAAGCCATCAGGGTTCCCTTCACTATGTTAAGTCCAAGGTCCTCCCAGCTCCCCCTAAGTCCAGGAAGGTGAGCAACCAAACTGACAAGGCTCACAGTGAGTCCGTCCATGCTGTAGAGTTCATGCTCATCGCCATTGTCCTTGGTTTCTCAGTCCTCCTCCACCGTCAGCCACATTCTTTTATCAGTGCCAGGTATGGGCTTTTTGATTTGTTTATTATCTTATTTCACTTTTAGGTTTTGATTTCTTTCTGTTTTCTGTTGTATATGCTTTTGTTTTTGTTTTTTCTGGAAAGACAAAATAATACAGGAGAGAGACCCAGAGCCAGACAAAAAGAGGGAGATATAATGAGAGACAGAGAAAACATAAAGTTATACGAGTGATGATGTGGGAGGTGGGTAGAATCTGGGAGAATTTGAGGGAGAGAAAACATTACCTAAATATTCTTTGCAAAAAATTTAATTAAAACAAAACAGAAAATACAATTGGCAGTCTTCATTCTGCTTTTTTATTAATACTAAAGAAAAATATCAAGGGTAGTCATCAATTGTTAAGCAATGATTTAGCATACATACTTTCAGTTTTCAGTTCTACAGAATGAATGAAAATTTATCATTCAAAGGTGGATCTAAATCTGACTATAATGGGGCATAGGAATCACATTCAATTTCTAAGGATAAGCCAGTTCAAAAATATACCATTTCTACTTCATCTTTAAAACAGCAGCCTAATAGACCTTTTGTAGTTAAAAGACAAAAAAATAAAATAAAATAAAAAATAATTGGCATGACAAGCTATATACTACCTTTTCAAACATTCAGTTGATGCAATAGGGAATTTGTAATATCCCTTCCATAGTTTTGCAAAAAAAAATCTTGGTTGTAGTCTCTGAATGTCTAAGTGAAGTAAAAAAATTAAATGATTAAAGCACACGAGTGTAGCAGTTCTGTCTTGGAAATTAACTTAGAAGACACTAGAGCCAAACACTCAATGAAAACTTTTCTTCTTTTTTTTAATAATTTGATTTATTTGCGATCTTAAAATTCCATTTGTTTCTTGGCTTGATTTGCCATTTTAAAGTATTCTGAAGTAGGATATGTTATGACAAGTAGATGTGCTTAAATATGCAATTGTTTTTAGAAGCTCACTTATTTCTTTGTAGCTTAGTTTGATCTTGTCAGGAATAATGTGTATAATTATAGCAGCATCAATACAAATTAATTACATATGCCCTCGATTTTTGATTTTGTGCTGTCTTACAATGATTTTGCATGTCAAAAAAATCCTTAATATATAAATCTTCAGCCCTCTTATTTCAATACAAAAAAACAATGTGTGCTTTATTTTTCTTTAAAATTTGAGTTCTAAAGGAAGTTTTTAATAAGCAAAATGGAGTACATATATAACATGTCAGTATGAAACAGTTTAACAATCGTGAATCTGGTCTATACAACACATTAAGCAAGTTACTCTATAATTTTGGGATTTATAACTATTTAAAAATTTAAGCTGAATTTTAATTCTGAATTTGTTGCATTCTTGTAGGTAAATCATCAGCTAAGCTCTTGGATAACATGTCTTAAAAATACAACCTATAAAATACAGTGAAATTTATATGCATAGTAATTTATCCAAATGAACTAACCTACTGTTTAAACCAGTTGCCTAAAATATTTAGAAATAAAATTTACTATAATACAACTGTACTCATTAATTTAAAGGTTGTATAGACTATCATATATATATATATATATATATATATGGACAGAATATATTTTTTGACAGAAATTATATATTCTAAAATATAGTATTTAATACCAGATTGTTTAACAAAACTGTTGTTTCTATTACATCTATGATAATGTACTGAGATAGAAAATGATATCATTCCAATTTTTGTTGATATCTTTATTCTAATTGCATAGCTTTCCATCAGTTTATTTGCCAAATATGAAATACAATTATAAAAAATTGCAATGTTCCCATCACAAACATTTATGATGCATAACATTTTTCCATATTAATTGGCCTATTTTGTTGTCAATAACCACAAAAGCTATTTAATTAGCCTTATGAGATCAAAAGTGTACCTTTTCCTTGGTCAAAGGTACTGTCTTAGTGTGATAGTCTATGTAATAAAGTATCATAACATGCATATTTCTATAATAATTATCTGATTCTAAAAATTGGTATATCACAATAGATTCTGTATTTAGGGTTGTCAAGTTCAATACATGACACCTGAGTAAAACTGGAACATAGGATGTTATTTTGAAGACATGAAAGCTAATTCACACAATATTTAAAATTTAGGAATAATTGTGTTCTTCTTCACCTAAAATATGTACTAGTAAAGTTCTCAGCAATAGGATTAACACAATAGGTTATCTTCCTAATGATGTTAGGCTTCTTATTTTCCCAATTCGAGAATAAAATAATGCATCAGCTGAAACTAAGTAACACAAATTCCAACAATACCCACCACTGGTACCAGTTTTCAAGGTAGGCCGAGTCTTGTATACATTGCTCTTTAAAATACTGCAAATCAAGTCAAGCCTGAGTATTATTCTAAGCACACATCCTCCTCTTTGCACAGCTGGACATTTGGCGCTGAAAAACTCTGTGTAATTTGATTCTCTCTCTTACTGTGAGTGAGCAGTGTGAAAGTGGGTTACCAAATGCTAGGTTCTCTGTTTACAGTCAAATAAAGGAAAGCCTAGGAGACATCACTGCAAGGGTCAGCACTGATAGTATTTAGGCGCTATAGTACTTAGGGTACTTCCCATCTTTATTTTGTTTTTAAATATTTAAAAAAATCCCCAAAAGTAAATGGTAGAAATATGAAAATCCAGGATATTATACTTTAAGTCTTATGTTTTGAAGACATCTGTATCTTATGCAAGGCAGTTCTTTATTCTTGGGGTGAATTTTCTATTTCTATAGATAAAACATGAGTTTGTGCCTTTTCTATTTAATGTTACCACTGAGCCATTAATTTAACCTTTGTAAATGCAGTAATCTAGATTTTTTCTGGTAATAGAATTTGCTTTTCTGTTTGTTGACATTTTAGTAGTTAAACAAACAAGAATTACAATAAAATATCTGAACACTGACAGGTACATGGATTACAAAGTTATAGTATGTTACAAAGCAATATCCTTCTAGATAGTTAACATATTTTTGTAGGCCTACTCAAAAATTCAAAAGAGCTTTTTATTCAGCTGGTCCCTGAAACTATGTTTACACATTACATTGGAAACTAAAATTTCCCAGTGATATATATGTCAATTTAGATAGCGCTTCATATTTATTTGTTTCTATAAATTGATAAGTGTCTTGCACTATTATTAACACATCTAAATGCTGACTGTCAGAGTTTTAGGGAAAGTTTGGACACAACATTACTTAATACTCATGTTTGGTGTTTGTAGATAGCACCAGCTATTTTTAGGCAATTTGCAAACTGTCAGGTATCTGTGGGCCAATGATCAAAATTTATACTTTATTAACAAATATGATAAACACCAAATATTAAGTGGATAAATATGATTTATAGACAATAAACTCTTTTGAAATATTCCATATGCACAAACCAAAGAAGATTTTGGGAAATGCATATTTTTGAATATATTTCTAAGCAACTATAATGAAAGATAGTTAATAATTTTAAGCCACAAAAGCATTAAGTGAGCTTTATTTTCTGCCTATTCTTTCCTGACCTTCATGTCTTGTCGTTAACTTGGATGCAAATTTGTGTGTGGTGTGTGTTGTTTATAAGACAGGGTTTCTCTGTAGCTTTGGAGCCTGTCCTAGACACTAGCTCTTATAGACCAGGCTGGCTTCGAGCTCCCAGATATCTGCCTGCCTCTGCCTAACAATTGCTAGAATTAAAGACATGCATCACCACCACAAGACAGACAATCTAAAGAAAATAAAAAAAAATCTAAACAAACCAATGCTATTGCTATAGTCAAAGACAGCAAGCTAAGGAACAAGATGACGTTATATGCAAACATATCTGCATGCATACAGAAATTTATGCAGCTGTATGATACAACAGCTGTGTAGAGGTATGAATTGACATGAACATGTGTTAAACTGTATATAACTTGGATGATCTGATAACAGCTAAGGAAAATATGATGAAGGAACTCAAGACCATGATGCAAATTGACTAATTCTAGTACATTATCCTATATATTTTTTTTACTTCTATTCTATATAAATTTTAAGCAAATTTTCCAAGCTTCTAATGAAGATACTCAGATCAGTTAATTCATCCACAGGTATTGAATATCTAAATTTCTTTGTAGGCATGTTTGTGTAGAAGTAGTTTTTCAAAGCATTTTCATACATATAAAATTTTTTTCCAAATCAAATGAAATTATTTAGAAGTATACTTCAGTGCTGACATGGAATTCACACAGCTCTTTCTTGTTTTACCCTCCAAGTGCTCTTGTCCTTCCCTTTGTCTTTCTTCCTGTGTGGCTTAGATTTTACCAAAGGACAGACATGGTCTGATTTTCAATGTCTTTAATAACCTATCTATAGGCAAATTTAGAAAAAAAATGCCTGCAGACACCTGTCAGGAAATGCATTTCAGTGAAGCACAATGGCATCGTCTTGATATTACGGATTTTCAGGTCACATTTGATAACTTTTTATTTTTTTTTCCACTCTGCATATGCAAGTGTATTTTACAAAGCCCAGCAAATTTTTTCGTGTTTTTGAAGGTAATTCCTTATCTTTTAATCACATATATTTGTGTCTCTTGCTTTATTTCACCATCATTTCTTTCAGTTTTTACATAAATCTACAAAAGATAATTTCACTCTACCTTTTTCTCTTTTATGTTTTTCATAAAAGTAATAGCCATTACCACCAACTGAATATTTTTACATGTACATCATTTCACTTGAGATTATATTAAACTGTCACATACATACTCTGACCATCACAAGATATGCATGTTTTCAAAGTCATATGAGAAATGTATACATGACAATACTGACATATAAGAGTGCTATAAAGCATTGACTTGGTACCTCAAAGAAGTATGGTTAAATTAAATGAAGACATGTACTATGTTACTATGGCCTACACTTGGTTTTTGTGACTTGCCAGGATATTCTTCCCACAATTTCAAACACATTCTCTGGAACCAAGATTCTTAAATTAAACTTTTGCAGAAAAGAGTATTATTTTTGAACAACAAAGTTTGTGTGACTTTAGCATCATTCAAATATGCAAAACTATCTTACTTGGTTTTATAGGTCCCTCCAGAACTAAGTATACCAATTTTTCAATTCCAATCATAGCTTTACAATCTCCAGGAATCAACCTATATTTCTCTTATTATAACAAGAGTATCTCAGACTTTTTGTATTTTCTCTTTGATTTTGGGAACAGATCTTTTTTATTCTTGTTAATTTTTTTAATCACAATGACCACTTCTTTCAAGACAACAAAATTCAAACTAAACATCAATAACTCTAGCACAAGATTTTAGCAAATAAAGTAGCATTTTGCATTTTGTTCTTTTTTTTTTTCTTTTTTCTTTTTCTAGTTTTTCGAGACAGGGTTTCTCTGCAGCTTTTTTAGAGCCTGTCCTGGAACTAGCTCTTGTAGACCAGGCTGGCCTCGAACTCACAGAGATCCGCCCGCCTCTGCCTCCCGAGTGCTGGGATTAAAGGCGTGCGCCACCACCGCCCGGCTTAGCATTTTGTTCTTTATACCTACTTTCTCATCAATTCAGACATATTTTTGACTCCCAATGAAATGGTCTATCTTGAGGTCTACTTTTGATAACTGCTTATTTTAATAGATTTTATTTTGCTTTTAATTACATGTATGAGTGTGTGTCTGAGTATGGATATGTGCATCTGAGTGCAGGTTCCCATATATGTCAGAAGATCTCATTGCATTTCCAGGAGCTAGAGTTATAAGCAACTGTGAATCACTGCACATGGGTGCTGAAATTGAACTCTTGTCCTCTGTATTTGCTCTTGAAACATTAAACAAATGTCTAATTTTAAGTTTTTTTTCAAATAACCATCATATCCATAGATCACAGGCACTAAAAACTTTTATAAAAATAAATTAATTAGGTTTTGAATTCAGAGAATAGAAGGAATGCTTAATCACTTCTTCTGGTGTATTGCACAGTTGTAAATTTTAATTATTCATCCACATTTTATAATATTACCCTCTACCTCACCTTTATGTTTTTACTATGCAGTTATCACTCATTATTAACTTTGAGTGACAAACAGTAATGCCTCCTACTGCTGACATTTCAACCTACTAGATAGTTATCTGTTCCTTAGATTATAACATCCTCTCAGCTGTCTCTACATATTGGCCCTTCTTAAATTCCCTTGGAAGATGATATATGATAGAGAAATAAAATTATATTATAATCAATATTAAGAGCTAACACATATTTCCTATTAGAATTAAATCAACTGATCAGATAATGATGCTTGGGAATGTTTTGTCTCACACAATAGTTGAATGATCTGAGAATATATCAATGTTACTGTAATAAATATTAGGAAGAAACTATTTGACAAAATTCAGCACCCTTTTATGATAAAGGTCTTGGAGAGATTAGGGATACAAGGGTCATTCCTAAATATAATAAAAGCTATTTACAGCAAGCCGACAGCTAACATCAAATTAAACGGAGAGAAACTCAAGGCTATCCCACTAAATTCAGGAACACGACAAGGCTGTCCACTCTCTCCTTATCTCTTCAATATAGTGCTTGAAGTTCTAGCAATAGCAATAAGACAACATAAGGGAATCAAGGAGATTCAATTTGGAAAGGAAGAAGTTAAACTTTCATTATTTGCAGATGATATGATAGTATACATAAGCGACCCCAAAAACTCCACCAAAGAACTCCTACAGCTGATAAACTCCTTCAGTAATGTGGCAGGTTACAAGATCAACTCCAAAAAATCAGTCGCCCTCCTATACACAAAGGATAAGGAAGCAGAGAGGGAAATCAGAGAAGTATCACCTTTCACAATCGCCACAAATAGCATAAGATATCTGGAAGTATCTCTAACCAAGGAAGTGAAGGATTTATTTGACAAGAACTTTAAGTCTTTGAAGAAAGAAATTGAAGAGGATACCAGAAAATGGAAGGATCTCCCCTGCTCGTGGATTGGGAGGATCAACATAGTAAAAATGGCAATTCTACCAAAAGCAATCTATAGATTCAATGCAATCCCAATCAAGGTCGCATTAAAATTCTTCACAGAGATTGAGAGGACAATAATCAACTTTATATGGAAAAACAAGAAACCCAGGATAGCCAAAAAAATCTTATACAATAAAGGTTCTTCTGGAGGCATTACCATCCCTGACTTCAAACTCTATTACAAAGCTACAGTATTGAAAACGGCTTGGTATTGGCATAAAAACAGAGAGGTTGACCAATGGAATCGTATAGAAGACCCGGATCTTAAACCACAAACCTATGAACACCTGATTTTTGATAAAGGAGACAAAAGTACACAATGGAAGAAAGAGGGCATCTTCAACAAATGGTGCTGGCATAACTGGATGTCAACCTGTAGAAGAATGAAAGTAGATCCATATCTATCACCATGCACAAAACTCAAGTCCAAATGGATTAAAGACCTCAATATTAATTTGAACACATTGAGCTTGATAGAGGAGAAAGTGGGAAGTACTCTACAACAAATGGGCACAGGGAACCGTTTCCTACGCATAACCCCAGCTGCACAGACTTTAAGGACAACATTGAATAAATGGGACCTCCTGAAGTTGAGCAGCTTCTGTAAAGCAAAGGACATTGTCACTAAGACACAAAGGCAGCCTACTGACTGGGAAAAGATCTTCACCAACCCTGCAACTGACAAAGGTCTGATCTCTAAAATATATAAGGAACTCAAGAGACTAGACGGTAAAATGCCAATTAACCCAATTAAAAAAATGGGGCGCTGAACTGAACAGAGAATTCTCAACAGAAGAAGTTCGAATGGCCAAAAGACACTTAAGGTCATGCTCAACCTCCCTAGCTATCAGGGAAATGCAAATCAAAACAACTTTGAGATATCATCTTACACCTGTCAGATTGGCTAAAATCCAAAACACCAATAATAACCTTTGCTGGAGAGGTTGTGGGGTAAGGGGTACACTCATCCATTGCTGGTGGGAATGCAAACTTGTGCAACCACTTTGGAAAGCAGTGTGGCGGTTTCTCAGGAAATTCGGGATCAACCTACCCCAGGACCCAGCAATTCCACTATTGGGAATCTACCCAAGAGATGCCCAATCATACAACAAAAGCATATGCTCAGCTATGTTCATAGCAGCATTATTTGTAATAGCCAGATCCTGGAAACAACCTAGATGCCCTTCAGTGGAAGAATGGATGAAGAAACTGTGGAATATATACATGCTAGAATACTACTCAGCGGTAAAAAACAATGACATCTTGAATTTTGCAGGCAAATGGATGGAAATAGAAAACACTATTCTGAGTGAGGTAACCCAGACCCATAAAGATGAACATGGGATGTACTCACTCATATTCGGTTTCTAGCCATAATTAAAGGACATCGAGCCTATAAATTTGGGATCCTTGAGAAGATAATAAGAAGGTGAACTCCCAAAAAAAGATATAGTAATCCTCCTGGATATTGGAAGTAGACACGATCGCCAGGCAAAATTGGGAACTTGAGGGTTGGGCAAGACTGGGCCAAGGGAAGATGGGGAGAGAAAAGTGTGAAGGGGAGAACGGGGGGAGCTCGGAGGAATGGGGTGCTTGGGATATAGGAAGGGTGGATATGGGAGCAGGGAAGCATATATCTTAATTTAAGGAGCTACCTGAGGGTTGTCAAGAGACTTGACCCTAGAGGGGTTCCCAGGTTTCCAGGGAGATGCCCCCAGTTAGTTCCTTGGGCAGCTGAGAAGAGGGAGCCTGAAAAGGCCAGTTCCTATAGCCATACTGATGAATTTCTTGCATATCACCATAGAACCTCCACCTGACGATAGATGAAGAAAATGACAGAGCCCCACATTGGAGCACCGGACTGAGCTCCCAAGGTCCTGATGAGGAGCAGAGGAGAGAGAACATGAGAAAGAAAGTCAGGACCATGAGGGAACCTCCAGCTGGCGACAGTTGGGGAAGGTGACTGAGCCCCACATTGGAGCACTGGACTGAGCTCCCAAGGTCCTGATGAGGAGCAGAAGGAGCGAGAACTTGAGGGAGAAAGTCAGGAACGAGAGGGGTGCGTTCACTCATGGAGATGGTGGGACAGAACTAATGGGAGATCACCAACTCCAGTTGGAATGGGACTGATGGATCATGCGACCAAACCTGTCTCTCTGAATGTGGCCAACAGCGGGGGCTGACTGAGAAGCAAAGGACAATGGCTCTGGGCTCTGATTCTTCTGCATGGACGGGCTCTGTGGGAGCCTTCTCAGCTTGATCGATCACCTTCCTGGACCTGGGGGGAGTTGGGAGGACCTTGGTCTTAGCATAGAGTGGGGAACCCTGATGGCTCCTTGGCCTTGAGAAGGAGGGAGGGGAGGTATGGGTGGAGGGGAGGGGAGGGAAGGGGGAAAAGGAGGGGATGGAAGGGGGAGGAGGAGGGGAGGGAGGAGGGAGGAGGAGGGAAGGAGATGGAAATTTTTAAATATAAAAAAAAATTAACCATGGGAAAAAAAAAGTAATAAAAGATGTAAAAAAAAAAAAAAAGAAAACAAACATCCAGATAAAGTGATAAGTTAATCCAAGGAGCAGTTTAGAAATTAGAGTCTTGGAAGGGGTTATCAATTCTGTGACACCTGGCATTCAGGTTTCATTTGTTTAACTTGAATTTGTTTAGTATTATAATTACAATCAGTTGTGCCAAGCCATGTGGGAGGAACAAATCAGTACCTATCTTAGCAAACTCAAGTCCATTTTGGCTACTTCACTTGCAGTCTAAAATGTAGAATTTTATATATGTGTGTGTGTGTGTGTGTGTGTGTGTGTGTGTGTGTGGTGTGTGTGAGTGTGCGTGTACATATATGTATATATATGTGTGTGTACATATATGTATATATATATTACATATGTATTGATATTTATAAAAATAAATGTGTGTGACTCTGTGTGTGTTTGTATCACCACAGCTAAACAGAGTACTCTGACTGAAAAAATTATTTGTGTTATACAAGGTACACAACATAACAAAATACTACAAACTTATTTTTCAACATCCTTTAAAAGATGTACAAAGCAGTCAATTTTTGTTGATTATCCCCTGAGTGAAAAAGCATGATAATTATCCACTTACTAAAGATTTGATAGGGAAATATTATTAGTACAATAATAGCTGGGATCCACAGATCATTTCATGTTAGACATCAATGAAGTCCAAACTTGTTCTTCATTTAATCAATACCACTCTAAGAAAAAGCTATTGTCAACATAATTTGTATTTCATGATACAGAAGCCAAAAAATACAATTTAGTGTACTGGCCAATTAATTCACTGACAAGTAAAGTAGTGCTGATGACATCCACTTTTGACAGGATAAAACTCCCCCTTGCTATTTTTGAACTTTTGTTCCCATCAAACCCAAGTTTATGTAGTTCTCAGAAACTTTATAAAAATAAAAAGAATCTATTTTGCACAGGATTGTTTCATGATAACTGACAGCAACTCGGCTTTGTTTAAGAACTGTTGCAAGTGAAGGCAGATTAATCTTTAGACACACCTCCCTCATTTACAACTAATATGAAACAATATATAAAAAAAACAACCAAATATCAGGCACTGCCCAGGAGAAAGAAAAGGGAAAACACTTACACAAAAATAGAACTACAATCAACATAAGCAACATCAAGCACTAAACACATACTAAATATTCAGTCTATAGGTAATTGGCAATAACAGAATTTATTTCAATCGTTGTCCTATTCTGAGGAGTCTAAGTCTTGTACCTAAAATATCTTTTTAAGTTATGAGAGGAAAGTAACTGTGACTAGCTAGCCTTCAACCCTATCAAAGACCTGAGAAGAAAACTCATATTACCTGAGTAAGCAGCAAGTGACTTTTTGGGACCCTACTCTATTTGGATGCACAGTTTCCTAGGCCTGGATGTAGGGGGGAGGGCCTTGGACTTTCCACAGGTCAGGGTTCCCTGCCCTCTCTTAAGGAGGGAGGGGGAGGGAAAAAGGGGCGTGGGGGAGGAGGAGGGGAATGGGAGGAGGGGAGGAAGAGGACAATGGCAATGAGCATGAACTCTACAGCATGGACAGGCTCACTGTGAGCCTTGTCAGTTTGGTTGCTCACCTTTCTGGACTTAGGGGGAGCTGGGAAGACCTTGGACTTAACATATAGTGAAGGGAACCCTGATGGCTTTTTGTCTTGGAGAGGGGTGGAGTGGGGGTATGGGTGGAAGGGAGGGGAGGGAAGGGGTAGGAGGAGGGGAGGAGATGGAAATTTTTTAATAAAAAAAATGAGAAAAAAATAAATAAAAAAATTTAAAAAAATTAAAATTAATTTAAAAAATGAAACTAAAAGAAAAAGAAAAAGAAAGTGAGGGCTGTCATGTGGTGAACCTGGCATCATCTGCCCCGATAAACTTTTTTGGATCCTGAAAAAAAAAATACTATCTGTAACAATTGTAGACAGTCTCTTAGTAGTTGGTAGGGTTTTTCCCAAGTTCTTATCTAAAGAAGAGGCCCAAGTGTGGACCATCTTAGTTAGCGAAACTGGAAACATTTTGAGCAGTTTTTAGCTCAGACCTGCTCTTTGAGTGTTTTTTAAAGGCTCAGTGGCATCATGTGAACCAGGTAGAATCATTGTGGTGGAGCCAGGCTAGCTCCTTCAGTAGAGCAGGAGACCCTTATCTCAGGGTTTGGGGTCTGTGTCCTATGTTGGGTGCCAGATAAAGGAAGAGGTATTGTGAGGGTTACAAATAGTCTTTATTATTAGGGTACAGATCAAGTGGGATTCAAGGGAAAACACAAACTCACAGAATACCAGACAAGGTGGAAGCCACTGTTTTTTCCCACTCTTCCCTGTGGAGATGTAAAAATCATATAAACTTGCTTCTGCTCCAACCTACAAAGACAGCGAGCACACGTCTCGTCTCTCCACTTATCATTCCAGACATAGCACCTTAGAGGATGTGTTAAGGGACATTACCCCAAAAGCTATTGACTGAATGAATTCCTACAGCATTAACATGTAACCCTGAGTAAAATTTTCATACTAAAATTGCAAAATCTTGCTTCCAATGAAGTGATTTGGTTATTGTGAATTCCAATTCTATTATTAATGAGTAAACCAATTATCTCTGAAGTCTGTTTAATGTCTCTTATTGTTATCTTTCCATGTTAAGAATGACAGAGCCCCACCTTGGAGCACCGGACTGAGCTCCCAAGGTCCTGATGAGGAGCAGAAGGAGAGAGAACATGAGAAAGAAAGTCAGGACCGTGAGGGAACCTCCAGCTGGCGACAGATGGGGAAGGTGACTGAGCCCCACATTGGAGCACTGGACTGAGCTCCCAAGGTCCCGATGAGGAGCAGAAGGAGCGAGAACATGAGGGAGAAAGTCAGGAACGAGAGGGGTGCGTTCACTCATGGAGACGGTGGGACAGAACTAATGGGAGATCACCAACTCCAGTTGGAATGGGACTGATGGATCATGCGACCAAACCCGTCTCTCTGAGTGTGGCCAACAGCGGGGGCTGACTGAGAAGCAAAGGACAATGGCTCTGGGCTCTGATTGTTCTTCATGGACGGGCTCTGTGGGAGCCTTCTCAGCTTGGTCGATCACCTTCCTGGACCTGGGGGGAGTTGGGAGGACCTTGGTCTTAGCATATAGTGGGGAACCCTGATGGCTCCTTGGCCTTGAGAGGGAGGGAGGGGAGGTATGGGTGGAGGGGAGGGGAGGGAAGGGGGAGAAGGAGGGGAGAGAAAGGGGAGAAGGAGGGGAGGGAGGGGGGAGGAGGAGGGAAGGAGATGGAAATTTTTAAATATAAAAAAAAATAAACCATGAGAAAAAAAAAAAAAAAAAAAAAAAAAAAAAAAAAAAAAGAATGGCAGCAAATTGGGAGTGCAATTACACCAATTTTTTTTAATTTTTTTTTTCATTTTTAATCATTTTTTTCCTCATTTTTTTATTAAAGATTTCCATCTCCTTCCCTCCTCCTCCCCCTTCCCTCCCCTCCCTTCCACCCATACCCCCACTCCACGCCTCTCCAAGACAAAGAGCCATCAGGGTTCCCTTCACTATGTTAAGTCCAAGGTCCTCCCAGCTCCCCCTAAGTCCAGGAAGGTGAGCAACCAAACTGACAAGGCTCATAGTGAGCCCGTCCATGCTGTAGAGTTCACGTTCATTGCCGTTGTCCTTGGTTTCTCAGTCCTCCTCCACCATCAGCCACATTCAGAGAGTTCGGTTTGGTCCCCTGTTCCATCAGTCCCATTCCAACTGGACTTGGTGGTCTCCCGTTAGATCTGTCCCACCAATTTTAAAATAAATATATTCTGTAAAATCATGTAAAAACCTAGTTGATTTAGGTATAAAATATAAAAAGTCTCAGATATATGTTCACCAGTATGTAAAGTATGTTATTTATAAATCCCTTCCAAGTTTTTATTGATTTGAGAACATTTGTCAAGAATTTATAGAAGCTTTTTAAATTATTACCTTTATGATATTTCACCATATTAAGCTGATCTTTCCTTTATATTAACTTGAAAAAGGCTGTATACTTTACCCCTATCTTTAATCTTTTAAAGAATATACTTTAAAGTATGCTGAGTAGGTCACCTTAATTCACATGGGGAAGGACAATTGTGTAAATCTTGCTCATACATCCTCCTCTTAATTGGGATTTCCAATGAACAGTGAATTCAAGGTTGAGTCCTCATTGAACTCTTTTTCCTGTACTTGCTATGATTCACTGCAGATGTACATCCAGAAAGAAGACCTATCAGCTTCCCAATAAAATTGATGTATTTTTAGAAAACATTCTATACCTGCTCATTTAAAATATGCTTTCTATTGAGGTTATAACAACATCCAGTAAAAGCTGATTTAAATACATTCAAACAAAATTGAACTTTTACCACACTTTTAAAAATCAGACACCAGAGATAGCACAGTCTATTGGTAAAATTAATAACAATAACAATTTTGGATGTTTGTGTGGAAATTTATTGTTAATATACAAAAGACACACTATTATCATAACTAAAAGAACAAATAAATATTTACTGCATTTAAAGTTTTATGCCTTCTTATGTTGAAATTTTCAACTGTTAGATTATAGTAAAACTGATTCATTTCTTAGTTTGATTAAGAATTTATTGATGAGTTATTATTGTTGACACTGAAGCTCTTATATATTAGATGATGAATATTGTCACTAACATTACTACTTAATGTCAATTCTCTTTATATAGGAATGATCTAACATTTATGACAATATTCTTTAGAGTTAAATATTTTTTTCTAGCAATCTGGATGAATGGAAATTTCTTCAGTTTAATAATATTTTTACTGGTAAATATTTCACAGTAATCATACATAGTATATTCATATGTTCAGCAAATATTTACTTAGCTCCTAGTTAATATATGATATAAATCTTGTGTGACCCTTCCTTAAACACGACATAGAGTGGAAGAAATATGGGTGGTCAGGTTTGTAGTGGTAATATTCTAGTAATAATAGAAGGATGAAGAAAAGCATACACCTGGATATGTTGATGTAAGGATATTCTCTCTATTTCCTGTGCTGTAGTGCATGTATCTTTCCATTTTATTTGAACTGGTGGAAATCAATGCTTATTTTACAGTAAAAGTCCCAATGGTAACTTACTACTACTAAAGTATCTCCTTATGACCCTTATGCTCGTGAATGGTTACAAAGAAAATAAACTCTGGCCCCAAACTCTTTGGTTGATTTTTTTATTTTATTAAGAAATAATCCCCAAGAGATTTTCAACAAAAATTCTAACACTTAGCTGTAAATTCTTATCACAGCCTCTCTATGTTATACATGCATTGTTTACATGCATTAACAGAAATTACAATACATGACAAAAATGACTAAAAAATTATGGTACATGAAAAGACTGAAAATATCAAAACACATTTTACCATCATACACTGGGTACATAGATTCGATTATAAAGGATATACATAAAGTTCTTGATATCAAACCTCCCTTTCACAACCCTATATGTTTAGAAGCTAACATTAGGAAGTGGTATTGTAATGCAGAAAAGTTGGCATAACATAAAGATTAAAATCCCCAAGTAAGCAATGAGAAGAAACAAAATATTGATATTCATATATGTTTGTTTGAATGTGCAAAATTGTTTCTTTTAAAAATCACAAGAAAGCCTTAATTTGAAATTTTTACATATATACCTTGAATACACAAACTCCTAATAAGATTTGTTTTATTCTAAGAAAGATAAAATTATCTTTCATAAATTATTAAAATAATAGCATTTTTAATATTAAATTCACTCTTTAAAAAGACATAGTTTATTTTAACTATTAGATAAGCATAGTATTAATTGCTCATGCAACAAGTTAAATTGATGACTTTTTGTTCCTGCTTTGCTGAGATTACAGACATGACAAGAAAGTTATTAAATTTTCAATTTTGTTTACAATGTGTTAATCATTATCATATTCGTTGATTAGAATGGACAAGGCCAATGTTTGTTTGCAAAAATCATTCAGACACAATGCTATGATTAAACACCTCAGCAATTGAATAAATCAAATAATACTGCACAGCAGAGGTAGCCGTAGGACATTTTCTTCATTTCCAACTGACTTTTGAAACTGATAAAATTCAAAGCTTCATAGTTGTAGAATATATTTTTTTTCCAATGAGGCCTGGGTCTTGGAAGATGGAATGTAAAATCTGAGTCATTCACTTAGATCTGTATTGTACTGATAGCACAACAAAACGAAATTCAAAAGAAGTAAACATAATTAACAAAACTCTTCTTTCTAATCTCATCACAGTCAAGAAAATCCATGTGGCCTCAGTCATAGGCAAAAAAAAAAAAAATACTGAATAATGTTGAAGTGTGAGAAATGCTCTTCCCCATGTAAAATAATATCAATGGGTTTCCAATACCACTTGATCAGATCAGACATTATCATAAGCCTACAATTTTCATTACACAGACTAAATATATTATCTATTTACATATATACATATACATAGTATATGTGTATATAAATATTTAAAGAACACATATTAATATATACATACATTTTGTATGTCTATGTGTGTGAATGTATACGTGCATGTTTATGTGTATGTATATATGTGAGTAGATACATGTGTATTTATATCTTATTTGCATATATACTAAAAAGTATATATGTGATATATATATATACATATATATGCATCTAACAACATCTAGTGGAAAATGAGGCCATAATTTGCAAGCAATCAAGGAAGTATATATGGTAAAAACTAGAGGGAAAAAGAGAAGTGAGAAATTACATAATTGCATTATAAAATCAAAAATAATAGAAATAATCAAAACATTAAAAATATTCTTTTATCTTATATGAACAAATGCTTTCCATATGGAGGTGGACACATCAAAAGATATGAATATATTGTGAAAGAAAGGAGAGAAAGTAACAAAGAAAACATTTACAATATTATATTTGTTGAAATAGTCATTTTAATAAAATTTCATCCAAACATTTGAGGGACTTTAAAGGAGAAAATTGCTTCTGGCATACACATAATATGAACATAGTATACAGCCTTGAATTTGAAATATTTTGCAAAGGAAGAGACAAAATAAATACAAACCTGTGTGTCCATATACTTTTAAAACTTGAAGAGAAGGATTAACAATTAAGCCTATTAATTTATTTAATATCCACATTTGATGTATTTAATATCGATACTTTATGAATTTGAGATAAATAACATCTTAAAAACTACATACCAAAAATAAAAGCCTTAAAAGTCATAGCAAGTATTTGTCTCATTTAATTAGTTTGAATCATGAGATCATCAGCACACCATCCAACTACAGTAATATAATCCTATGATTTAAAGTAAGAATTTTATTGAAGTTGTTTGTCTTAGTTACTGTTTGGTTGGTATGAAGAGAGACCTTGACAAAGGCAGCTCTTATAAAATAAAGGATTTAGTCAGGGGATTGACCACAGATTCAAAGGGTAATTCCATGATAATTAAGGCCAGTAATACTTTAGAAGGCAGGCATGCAGGCAGTCAAGGGTCTGAGCTTATCTCTCAAGCCGAGGCTGGTAGGCAGAGTAAGAAACAGGGCCCTTTCATTCCCTTTTGAAACCTTGAAGCCCATTCCCTGTGACAAACCTCCAATTGTGTAGAAGGAGCAGCGGGGCTGAGTCCTGCCACCCGGCTAGCTTTATCCAAAATAATTACACGGAAACTGTATTCTTTTAAAACACTGCCTGGCCCATAGTTTCAGCGTCTTATTGGTTAATTCTCACATCTTCCTTTAACCCATATTTAGTAATCCGTGTAGCACCACAAGGTGTGGCTTACCAGGAGAGATCTTAACCTGCATCCATTTCGGAGAGGAAAAGCATAGCGATTGCATATGGCGACTGCCTGAAGCGTCTCCCCCACTGCCTGCTACCCAGCATTCTGTTCTGTCTACTCTGCCTACATAATTTTCTGTTCTATTAAAGGGCCAAGGCAGTTTTCTTTATTAATAATGAAAGTAACACATAGACACTCCTCCATCACAATTGGGTCACATCTTCTCCAACAGGTGATGCCCCCTAATGTTTCCTAAAAAGTTCCACTAACTGGGGAATAAGCATTCGAAAAGATGAGCTTGTGGATGACATTCTTCAACTCACCAAATTATTAAAGATACTAGGAGGTTGTGGAGCAGAATAATATAGTTTATAAATTTTAAAATAACCTTTTAATTTTATCTTTTAAGTATGTGCATCTCTGTGTGACTATGTTCACATGAGTGCAGGCACTTACAGAGGCAAGAAGAGGACAGTAGTAGATCTCTGGATTATTAGCTGGTTGTGAGATTCCGATTGTGGGTTCTTGGACCCAATTGCAGGGCCTCTAGAAGAGCAGTACATGCTCATAACCATTGACCCTTCTATCCCGATCCAGTTTTAAATCATCTTAAAATCAATGCTTTCATGGTATATAACCACACAATTCATTTATCCTCTCTATAAAATGTTTGCACTTAACAATGAACTTAGTTATCTTTATTTTCCTCAGATCAAAACACATACTTTTTTAGTAGTCAAAAATTGATTATATCTTTGTCTAAAAAAATGAGTATGTGAAGCTGATATATCTCACAAAAATGATCCTAGAAGGAATAACTTTATGGTGACGTGTCCAAAAACTAATAGGTATTTGTGGAAGGTCATCAGATTAAGTCCTGTTATTTCAAGTGACAATTATTGACCCTTAATACCTCCTTTTTATTTCTTTTTATTCACAGCTGAGCAATCACCATTTGAAACTGCCAAAACCTAGAAATATTTTACAACTCTGTCAATACTTTTATCTATTTTGGAAAAGTAATATCAGGTAGTAATAATGAACAAATTAGAACCAAAAGGCCTACGTTTTTATTTGTTCATATAACTTAAGATCACGACTAACTCTCTACTTACAGTCTTTTCATTTTATTATATGTGTGTGGGACTTTGTTTACCTGCATAGTGTATAATATGATGACTAAAATTATTCAAAGGTATATTTCTCTTTAGAAATGCGATGATCTGAGTAGATGAATGGCTGCCTAGACAATTGTAAGAAAATAGACAATGATAATTAATTTGTAAATAAAAATCCCCTAAATGCAAAGCACACAAGCTGTAGAAAATATAGTAAAGTAAGTTCTGCCAGAGAGGGTCCCAGTGAATGGCAAGAGATGCTGTAAAGCAGAACAATTGACTGGACATAGTCTCAAAAACCGGATATACCAAATGTTCATTTATGACAACACAATGTATGTAAAGAAAATAAACAAAAATTTTATGTCACGTTTGAACTGTCATAATCCCTGATCACTGTCCTTTTGGCTGTTATTATAAAGCACATATGTTAAACTTCTGATAGTGGGGGCTAGCATATTTAATCAGGGCTGTTCTTGAAAGAGCACTGGGTACTTGATTCATTTCTGGAATGCTCCATTACCAACGCTGACAGCCTTATAGCTCTGCTAGGAAATGAAGTAAAGCATTAGGTTACTAGGCAACTCTGCAGCATTTTAAAAGCATGTCTTGGAACTCACTTTGTTTCTCCTAATTGATTCCAGCCACATCATTTTTGAGTGTAAATGGGACATCATGTTTAGAAATGTGCTGGAGTGTTACTTTCAACTAGCATGTCTTGCTATGCCTACATCTCTAAATCAAATACTGGCATATAAATGTCATATTGTAAGCAAATATATATTTGAATATATATGTGCATGAAAAAATATGTATATACTTTTGGCAGTTCAGACCACTATCTGAAGTTGTCAGCATACTGTCAGAAAAGCATTAAAGAGTGAAGAGGAATTTGTTTCATGCACCATAACATATACTAAACTTTAATCAGCCTGCCACAATTACCAGACAATTTATCCCCACAATATAATACATCAAAATTAATAGCAAATTTATCTCACAGCTAGGCATCCATGTTGACATTTCCCCAGTAACTAAACCATTGAACAAGATAGCATTGCCTCTAGTCTAGAAACATTAAGAGCAAATGTTTCCATACATCATGTTTTATGAGTAATAAAGAAGGTTTTTATCAACTTTGTCACCTTTTTCCAGCATAACAGAGGTGAATAGTAAACAATAAAATGTTATGCATGTTTCTTTTTTAGGACACTTTCTCTAGGACCTGTTTGCTCTTCATTCTACATTTCACAATAGAGTGTAATCTACTTGACAACTCTGTATATAGAGAATATATTTTCCAATATAATGAGAATCAAAGTCATAGGAGAGACTGGCAGTTTCAGCACTATCTACATATTACTTCTCAATGTTTGATTTAGGATTGTTGAACTACTTTCTATTTTTACTTATGACTTGGCCAAAGCAGGAACTTCCACAAGCAGACACATTGAAATATCTGATAATATAAAAGCAAATAAACAATAAAGAAAGCAAACAAAAAATAGTTAATTTATGTTAAAGCAGCAACAGTGGTATGCTGTCCTTTCCAAATGTGTGACTATCATTATTATGTACTTTTAGTTGGTTATAAAATTTACCCTTCCCAAAAGTAAAAGCACGACTTGAGCCCAAATCAATCTCTTCATGTACTCTTCTACTCTCTTGAGATCTGTGAGAAATCACAATTGCAACAAAAACTATAAACAAATCAATTAAAAAAACCTTCCAAGCTTCTGTAGTGATTAGCCTAATATACAATGCTGCTGCTGAAGTAAAGAACACAGTAAAGGTAAATCTGAATTAGTACTCCAGAAAGCTTGGCTAGTGTCCCATATTAGAAAGTAGAAGCACGCCTTTAATCCCAGCACTCGGGAGGCAGAGGCAGGTGGATCTCTGTGAGTTCGAGACCAGCCTGGTCTACAAGAGCTAGTTCCAGGACAGGCTCCAAAGCCACAGAGAAACTCTGTCTCGAAAAACCAAAAAAAAAAAAAAAAAAAAAAAAAAAAAAAAAAAAAAAAAAGTAGAAATAGTCAGGAGAGGGAATTTAGATTTAGAGTAATAGGGAAGAGTGTGCAAGCAGTATGCTTACTATAATGGTACAAAAGCTGTCAATATATAGACGATTAAAGCACCACTCTTAGTATAAAAATGTTATAGAAACACATATTAGAAGAGGATCATAACTGATGTGTATTTTTACCAAAAATGATCAGAACTTTAATTGGGTTATGAAAGAATTTGTATTTATTCATAAGTATCAATGTACAGTAATTGGTAAAACTGCCAAAAGTTAGTCATAAATCTGTTATAAAACAAGGAATACAAATTCACTCTGTGAAGAAATTTTGACAATAACTTTGAGTATAAAAATAGGCCAGTTAGGTTTTGAACCATTCAATTTTTTGGTTCATTAAGGGGACTTTACAAAATGATATCAAGACATTTTATGTAATTTTACCTTTATAGGTACTTCCTTCATTAGGTTAGGAAAGGTTTCTTCTTTGATTCATTTTATTTTAGTTTTATTCTTCTCTCATACATTACATCCCAACCTAAGTTTTGTATCTCTCTCCTTCTTTCAGTCCTTTCCACATCCTCTTACCCCAGATCTGCTCTTATTGTTTTCCCCTTCTTTAAAAGAGAAGCCTTTTCAGGGATATCAACTGAACATGGCATAATTTATTGCAATAAGACTAGGCACAAACCCTCATATAAAGGCTGAACAAATCAATCCAGTAGGTGGAAATGTTCTCAAAAGCAGGAAAAAGAATCAGGAAGACATTATCTCTGTATCTCTGTATACATATATCGAGGTCCTTAATTTCTGGGCCTTTGAGGTGGTAATCTTCTTTGTTCTTTATTCCTAATATTATTAAGTTTTGTCTTTTCATGTTGTCCCAGCTACTTGTATTTTTTTCCACATGAGATTTTAGATCTAACACTTTCTTTGACAAAAAAATCCATTTCATCTATCATACCATTATAATGAATAGAAGGTAAACACACACACACACACACACACACACACACACACATTGATACACACAGCACCACCAACAACAGCAAAATAACTTGAATAAAGAATTATTAATATCTCCCAATATCAATGGTTGGATTTCCCAATAAAAAGGAGACTAACCGAATGGATGCAAACACCACAGGACCCTTAGAACCCTTAAACACAACTAAATAAACATAAACTAATCAAAAGAGATAGGAGAAACACTAAACATTCATGAGAGGAAAAATCCTCCAAGATGAAATTTCAATTCTTAACGTCTATGCACAACACAAGGACACCCACTATTTAAAATACTACTTCAGTTTAAATCACATATTGACATGGAAAGAGGGAGATTTCAATACCCCACTCTCACCAATGGTCAGATTATTTGGGAATAAAAACACTTAACAAAGAAATACTATAGCTAATAGTCATTATGACTCAAATGGACTTAACTGATATCTACAGAATATTTCACCAAAACACAAAAGAATAAACTTTCTTCTCAGCACCTAATGGAACCATCTCATTCCATCCAACCATATCACTTCCTGTCTGCCTGTACAGACCTCCAGACCTCTATGGTTAGCTAGTGTCTAGCTCTGCCCTCGGATTTTCAGGCAAACCTTTCTTGCACGAATAAGATATCACCACACATCTGATTATTTCTAAAGAAGCTAAAAAAAGAAAGCATCTTTAATGAATTGTTCTCATCAAACTGCATATCTGCATGCAGAAGAATGCAAATAGATGCTTATCTGTGATTCTGCAGTAAACTCAAGTCTAAGTAGATAAAAGACCTTAACATAAAACCAGAGACATTGAAAGTGATAACCTTGAACCCATTGGCACAGGAGACAAGTTAAAAAACAGAATAACAATAATAATAATTATAATGATAATAATGATGGAATAAAATAAATAATAATAAATAAGATCTCATGAAAATAAAAGGTTCCTATAGGGCCTAAGGCTGCTATCAAAGTGACAGCCTATAGAATAAGAAGATCTTTGCCTAAACCTGATAGAACACTAATATCCAAAATATATAAAGAAGTCAAAAACTGTATATCAAAAATCAATTTAAAAATGGGTACAGATCTAAATAGAGAACTCTCAATAGAGGAATCTCAAATGTTTGAGACACACTTATAAGAATGTTCAGAATCCTTAGGCATCAAAGAAATGCGAATCAAAAGTACTTAAGGTATAATCTGAAACCTGTGAGAATGGCTAAAAGAAATAACACAAATGACAGCTCATTCTAGGAAGGATATGGAGCAAGAAAAACACTTTTCCATTGTTTGTGGGAGTGCAAAGTTGGTAAACCACTGTGAATATCAATATGGTAGTTCCTCAATAAATCAGGAATCATTCTACCTCAATGCTCAGCTATACCTATCTTGGGCCTATACATAAAGACACTCTATTCTACACCAAGGAGTGTTGCTCAGCCAACTGGCTTTACTAATAATAGCCAGAAATTTGAAACAACCTAACAGTCCCTCCATGGAAGTTAAAATTATTAGTTAATAGTTAAAAAAATGTTGTTCCTTTACACACTGTAGTATTATTTAGTTGTCAAAAAGATGACAACTTGAATTTGGCAGGCAAATAGATGCAAATAGGAAAAAGAGTCATGATTGAGGTAATCTAGACCCAGAAAGTCAAATATATTGATATGTATTCACTTTAAAGTGTTCATTGGTTGTTAAGTAAATGATAATTAAGTTTCTAGTCACAGATCCAAATGGAGAAGTTAGTTAAAGAGGAGGGCTCTAGTGATCTCCCTGGTAATGGAAAATAAAATAGATTTTCAAGTGTACTGAGGTCAGGTAGGGATGAAAGCAGGCAACAACTTGTGGGTAGAAAAGGGTTGGAGGGAGAGAGTGCAGGAACAGATTCCCGGAACTGGGGAACATTTGACAGGAGGTGAGGAAACCTAGTTCAGTGGAATCTTCCTGGAATTTAAGAGGGTGACCCTAGTGAGAATTTTTTATGATAGAGGCCATGGAGTCTAAACTGACAGTCTTTTGAAATCAGACAAGGCTTCTGGTTGTAAGCCTTTGTTACTTTCAGTAGTTGTTTGCTAAGAAGGTCAAAGAGAAATCCCCAAACCCGGACAAATGTTAGGAGAAAGAGTAACTCTCTCAGAACTGTCAGTGGGTCCCATTGCTTAGGACAACATCCACGTGACTCATTGAGTGCAGAGTGGCCTAGCTGGTGAGACATATAGCGTTCACTCCTATGCTTTGCCTCTTTGGTATGGGAAGAAACTGTGAAAGACACTAAGAAAGTAACCTGGACAACCACCCAGTTAGAAAACCTTCCAGCTATAGTCTGACCTGTGTGCAAGATATGCTGGAGAAATGTTGGCATAGAACTTGTGAGACTGGTCAACAAATCTCATGGAAGGAGAGAGCCCACATGCACTGACTAGATGGTAAGGTACCTGAGAGTGGATATCCCAAAGATCTAGGGTAGAATCAAACACAACTAGTTCCTCCCTCAAAAACAAAAATCAAGGAATTATTGCTAATGATATTCTGCTATACTCATAGATCAGTGCTGTGTCCAATTGTCATCAGAGAGGCTTCCTCCAGCAGCTGAAGGGAGCAGATGCAGAGACCCACAGAATGTCTAAATTGTAGGTTTCCATTGAGTGCCTCCCCTTGGAGTTTGTGCAATCTCAAGAAGAGGAGGCTTTTGTATGAGTCATACAGGATAGAGAACACCAAGACATCATGGCCCATGGAAGTAGCTGAGCAGCATTCAAATGAGTTCACAGAGACTGAAGAAGCAAATAGTGTCTGCACAAACTCCTCTGCATATATGTTATAGTTGTTAGCTTGATGTTTTGGCCAGACTCCTACACTGGAAGTGTGTTTCTCTGATTCCTTTGTCTGGTTTTGAGACTCTTGTCCTGCTGTTGGGTTGCCCAGTCGAGCCTTGATAGGAGGGCTTTTGTTTTGTCTTATTGTATCTTGTTTTGTTGTGTTTTTTAGCCGTGTGTTTGAGGCCTGTTCCTTTCTGAAGAGAAACAGAGGAGTGTGAAGATGGGAGAAGGGGCATGTAAAGGGAGACTACCCTTTCATTTCACAGCCACTCAGGACCCAGATAATCACTAGAAGCTATGTTAATTACAACACTGTTTGACCAATGGTTTAGGTGTATTCTTAGCTATGTCCTATATTATAAATTAACCCATTTCTCTTAATCACCATGAGGCTGTGGCTTACTGATAATGTTTTGGCATCTTTCTCCTTTTGGCAACTACACAACAACTCCTTGACTCTGCCTAAACTCACTCTCTATCTCTGTTTGAACTTCCTGCCTAGTTTTACTATGCTAAGCCATTGGCTGAAACAGATTCTTTCATCAACCAATAAAAGAAACACATATACAGAAAGATGTCCCACATCAAGGCCAGGGGCAGAAGAGTTAAAATTGAGTAGAGCTAGGGGCAAAATCTGATCTGGATATTATGAGAAAATAATCAATTTTCAATAAATTTAAATAGATAAATGTATCTTTCTTACTTTATATGTACAGTGATTGTATACATCTGTGTATATGTATACACATGTATGTGGAGGATAGTGGACAACATTTCATGGTATTTCATAGGTGCCATCAACCTTGGTTGTATAAGATGTAGCAATTCTCCTTCACAAAATCTGCATTTGCTTGGTAATGAGTCCCTGAGATTGTCCTATTTTTGTCTCCTAAATGTCAAATAAACAGTATTGACCCTTTGGTACTCATCTTGTTCTATATTCTGGTATATTTACCCTTTCCATTCTCCAAATAGGCCTACACACAACATTTTATTGTACTGATGATGACTAATATTATTATAATTATTTTAGATTTTAAGAAAAGGTTTCATTTGGTTACCTATGCTTGTTTCAAGACTAAGATATAGATTGTCCATATTAAACCTCAGAATACCATCTACCAAGTGCTATAATAAATAGACCAATTTCAGTATCATTTTTAATTAATAGGTAAATGAGCATAATATTAAGTATCACATTTTCCAGATTAAAAGTGATGCATTTACTCCCTTGTGTGAATGTGGATGGTAGATAATTTCTAGTTGTTCATCTAGAGAAGAAATTATCTCACTGGGTATTTTTTCTATAGCCTGAGATTATTAAAAACATTAAAATTTCCTAGAATTTCTCTGTTTATTTTGCACCACATGATTTTGAATCTTAGCCAGTTAGAAACATCTCTGGCACAAAACAATTTTAGGAATAAATCCTGAATAAATCAAAAGAGGACATGAAGAAGCAGTTCACATATGCTTGTCAGAATAGTTAGCAGGAAAAACAACTTTATGAAAAATTAACAAGTTGAAGAATCAACAGTGCAAAGAAATAAAATCTGGTTCAAGGGCATGCTGGGGCGGCAACTCGGTTGGTTAGAATACTTGCAGTATATGTATATAGGTCTGAATTTGAATTGCTATCACCCAGATATAATTTTAGCATGGTTGTACATGCCTGTAACTCTTGACACTTGGAGAGTGAAGTCATATAGAAGGTGGGGCCCTGATGATCCAGTGCAGCCAAAAGTGAAGTCCAGTAAGGAGGGGTGTTGTAAAGATGGTTCTAAGGTTGTCTTCTTGCATCTGCATGAACAGACATAGCACCATTTATTACATCAATGGGAAGAAGACTTAACAGAAGGTCTAAAAATTCAGTGACAATCAGCAAGAGAAAAAAGAACACAGAAGCTTGCTTTTTTAACATTGATTTGAAGTGTTCTTTTAATATAAAAGCACTTCATGTAAATCATGTCCACTTGGTTAACATTATACTCCAGTTCTAGCTAATGAAAGCTTTGGGGTCATAAGCCACAGCATTTTGAAAGAGGGCAGTGATGCTATGATTAATCATCACTGTGGTAGTGAAGAAAGCAAAGGTTCCTTGTTACATGGTAGTATAAATATTGCAGTCGCTAATAGCTTGCATCAGATTTACCTATCATACCTTTACATTTATGTTAAACACTTTATAATTAACTTAATAATTATTTAACACCAATAATTTTATTTAAGCAGAAGCATGACAAGAACCCAAGAACTGTAGCCCTTCTCTGTGCGCTAACATCTTTAAAGCTAGAAAGATTCCATAATTCTCAGGACATGATGACAAGAACAAACATATAAATCCGGAAGTGTGTACTGTTTGTGACCGAGACTGCAATATTTATTTCTATGTAATACTGATGTCTTTTGAGTACTGGTTCCTGGATGTTTCCAGGACATTAGGAAAATGATAAGTTAAAGACTTACATTTCTTTTACCCTCACAATAACTCCACAGTCTAAATCCTACTGTGTGTTAGGCAAATCTAGAAGTGACTAGCAAACACACAGGCACTTTTTCTCATGTCTGGATTAAAAGTTATTAATGTTGTGCCAGGAGCTAAACATTATCATCAGCGACTCACAAATCATACTTTTCTTACTCTGTCACTATTATTCTGCTGCTCTTTCTATTCATATGTAAAATACTTATCTAACTACACCGAGGTGACGTAAACTTCACCATCTAAATCTTGTAACATTTGTAAGAAGTATCAGAGACATGCCCTGAAGACTTTTGGACTGTGTACTTTCTCAAGGCCCATTTTCCCTTTTAAACAAACCCCAGTAGCTCTGTAGGGTTAGCATCACTATAAATTACACACCGCCACCAGTCCTCTGGACGAAGAACTGCTGCGAGCCTCCACTGCTGTTTTCTCTCTTCCATAGATAAAACCTGCCTGCCAACACACAGTGAACACATACCCATGAGAAGATCTTTTAGCAATATGAGGAAAGGTAGATGTTGTTCCATCAAGGATCTCCACTGAACTGAACGCTAATAAATATTATATTTGCTTTGCTCAAGAAGTCTTATCAAAAGGGTATTGTAGGGAATAATAGAACAACACCTGGCTAATTACCCAGAGTGACAGATATAATGTTTAAAAATTTGTTAAATTTTGATTCATATGTTTTAAGTCAGAAGCTGTAAAAATAAAAAATGCCTTTTAAATTGTTTTAAAGTATATTATATACTAACACCCTTCATGATAATATACTAATTATAAAATTTAGTGAAATAAATAATAAGAAAGTGATAAGGAATATATCATGAAACTAAATAAAAGAGCTATTTAAAAATAGAACGAGTGGAAACATATGTAACTCACAATATAACATAAAAATCCTGAAACAAAAAAAATGACATAACATAAAAGAAAAGTACACAGGTACACTATTAAGATTTAGGAAAAATCCATGTCCTCTTTTAACAACTGAAATAACTCAATGAAATAATATGCCAAAATACACCTGAAGAATGCTAATCTATCAACTCAAATTTGGTAAATTTTCTAGAAACAAAATGAAGACATCCTTTTTAATTTCTTTATTCAAGGTGATACTGAAAACGCCGGAAGCCTATTGAGAAAAATAAATAAAATAAATGAGAATGAAAAGGAAAGTTTCAAAGTAGCTTGCTTAGTTGTTGCTCTCAAGATATATAATTGTCTATGTAGACCAAGAACAAATAATTCTCCACTTATGTAACAATAAACAAGAATAGCAGTTTCCACATGCAAGATAAATAAAAAAATATTTTCTATTAAAATATACATTTTTATAAAAGCTTCACAAATACATTGGGGGAAAATAAATAACTATCCCTCTAATGATCAGTACAACTATATTTAAAACTAAACATCACTGATGAAAACAACAACAAATATTATGATACTATCAAGTTGTCTCAATACTTCGCAATTTATTTTTAAAAGCCTGCAGAGTGCTTTGTCTATGACAGAAATTATTCAAAAATGCAAAAGAGAAGATAAAAATATGTGAATATATCATATAATGATTAATGATAAAAAGTGAGAAGACTCACATATTTACACAAATGTAATCCAATTCAAAATAAAATAGGCAAAGAATAAATGTACAAAGTGATGTAATGCAGTAACACAGGGTAAAAGTGAATTGCATCCTCAAATTTATACTAATTTTCCATAAGCACTCCAAAATCCACTTGATTGATGATAACTTTTAATAAAAATGCATCTATAAATTTACTATCTATTAGTTAAAAATTAATTTTAGTACAGACATCTTTCACTACATTTCCCAAAAATAATTTAAAATTGATCATAGGTGGAAATTTAAAATGTAGATATATAAAAAATTCAGAAGAGACATCATGAGACAGTTCACACGACCTTTAGCTTGTACATTAATTTTTAAATTTAAAGCCAAAATTCTGACCCATGAATAAAATAATTGAAATGCTGGACTTCATTAAAATTAAAATAATCTTCTTTAGGAAAAACACGAATAAATAACTAAAGTGGGTATATACAGATAGAGATAAAATCTTCACTAAGCATACCTTAAAAATGTTTCTTTCAAAGCTCCTAAAAGAACTATCTATTCAAGGCAGAAATGAGAGAACCCACAAAAATTAAGCATTCATTTTATGAGATTCATCCTCACAGATAGCAGAGACTTGATAAATAAAATAAAACCAAGTGATTAAATTATTTATTAAAAATAAAATGAAGAGAATAATATATGCATAACAATTTTTTTAAAAAAATTAAAATTTTATTGATGGGAAAAACGTGAAATTGCTGTTTTTGATGGGTAATATTAAAGACTCTTTGGAAGAAATAAGGGCATATCGTATTTTCCTAAATGATTTTTAAAATGTTCAAAATATATTTTTAAAACCTTTATTAGGAAATCCCCTGCAATCTCCCTTTCTATTCTCGCTCTTCTCCCAAAGAAGCACAAATATCTTGTGCCCTAAGCCTTTCCATCTCGGCTCATTGAATTATTCCAGCCTCCAACAACAACAGGATTTCACTGGGAACACAGCAGACAAGGAAAACAAGGAAATAGTCCCTAACCACAGCTCAAGCTAACCCACAGGTCATGTCTGACAGAAAACCTGCAGACCTTTTCTCTCTGTTCCCCCAGATCGCATTCCCTGAGCTCATCCTCAGCTCTGTAACAGAACACCCATGGCAATATTCCCTGTCTTTATGCTCCAAATCCCTGTGGATACTAGAGATCTTCGAACCTCTTTTCCAACATCTGCGATCCAAACTCTAGCAGGCAACCCTTGCTAACCAACAGGCCATGCATATGAGACAACCAGAAAGACTGCCCACTGACTTTCTCCTCAATCTCTGTTTCTCCAAAATCAATGCCTGAATCTCATCGTCAATGCTGCAACAGAACACCCGTGCCAGTCTTCCCTGCGACCCCCTCCTCTGAACTCCTATGACTCCCATAGATCTTCCTTCTAAACTTGCTCCCAGACTACTTGCTTGGTCCCAGGCCAAACAAAGCAAGTAGCCTTTGCTAACGCAAGGGTCACTACTATGAAGGCAGCAAATGGTTTGAATTTCAACCTGTATCTTTCATATTGCTCCTGAGTTCCAATAAGCCCAGTTCCATCCCAAGCTCTGTATCCAGAAATTTGTTGTCATCTCCCTTTCCTATGTGACCCCATTACCAAGGGACAACCAAGAATTTTTCTTCCACCTCTATTTCTATCAATTCATCCCAGTATCTCAGACTACAAGATCAGCAACCTTTCTCTGTGAACACACTCCCTTAGCCCACCAAGAAAACGGACAACACACAGGTATCATCTTCTCCAAAAAATCATGGAATAAACACAAACAAGGAAACGAAAGCTCAGCCAACAATTACAAATCTAGATAGCAGCAACTAGACTAATACTTATCCCAAATCCAGATGTCTAGATGTCATCTGAAAAGCATAATAATAGTCAGGGCATCTGGGCTAAACATGTCTTTAATTGCAGCACTTGGGAGGCAGAGGCAGTCAGATCTCAATGAATTTGAGACCCACCTGGTCTACCAGGTGAGTTCCAGCACAGCCAGGACTGTTACATAAAGAAACCCTGTCTCAAAAAACCAGAAAGAAAGAAAGAGAAAGAAAGAAAGAAAGAAAGAAAGAAAGAAAGAAAGAAAGAAAGAAAGAAAGAAAGAGAAAATAACATTTCAATATTTCTTCATTAGACCCTTGCTATCCTATCACAACCAGCCTTACATATTTTAACATATCTGAAGCACAAGTAGAAGAGCTTAAAATCAACTATATAGTCTAATGGAATATTCAAATGTTGATAGCTCCTTAGAGAGGACATGAATAAATCCTTTAAAGTAGTGTTTCTCCACCATTCCTAATCCTGTAACCCTTTAACACAGTTCCTTATGTTGTGGTGACAGCAAACAATAAAATTATTTTGTTGCTACTTTACAATATAATTTTGCTATTGTTATGAATCATATGGAAATATCTCATATATCTGGATATCTGGGGTATCAGATATGCTATTTCTGAAAGGCTTGTGACTCACAGGTTGATAACCACTGCCCTACAGAAATCCAAGTATATGAAAAAGAAAAGTGTAAAGAAATGAATGAATCCCTTAAGGAAATTCAAGAAAAATACAAGCTAACAGCTGTAGAAAAGGAATAAAGCAATTCAAGACCTGACAGTACAAAGTGAAGTATTAAATTTTGATTGATATTATTTATAAAGTAATAGAAATATTCCAAAAATATTCTTCCAATTAATTCCTATTCTTGCTTAACTTCATGAGAGTCGGTGTTTGTTACCTGGACACCAATGACAAAATCTTAGGACATTTGAAAGTGTATCGATGGATTCAGTGTACATCTAGGGCCCACTCTTTGAAATCTTGTTCAAAACACAAATACATACACAGGACCAATAGTGTCAAACAGCTGGCTAAGCTCTTGGGGCTCTTTGTGAGAGTAGGAAGATCCAACATCCAGAATATGGTAACCACCTAGAAGTCCCTCAAGCATGGAATGGTTAAAGGAAAATGTAGCATATTTATGCAATTGAAAATTATTAACTTAAAATCAACAAATTTTCAGGAAAATGGGTGCAACTAGAAAAACGTATCCTGAGTTAGGTTATTCAAAACAGGAAATTCTATATGGTATGTATTCACTTATAAGTGGATATTAGCTGTTAAGTAAATGATAGAACCAGAGAACTTAGGTAAATAGGAAGGTTCTAGGGTGCATGTTAGGTTCTCCCTGGCAAGGGGCAGCAAAACAGATTTTAATGATAGAACCAGAGAACTTAGGTAAATAGGAAGGTTCTAGGGTGCATGTTAGGTTCTCCCTGGCAAGGGACAGCAAAACAGATTTTAAGGGCAGACTGTCTTGACTCTTTTACTGCTCTTGAGATTCTTTTCTTTCTGTTAGGTTTTCATGTCCAACTTAGATAGGATATTTTCGCTTTATCTTATTATATTTTATTTTGCCATATTTGGTTGCTATCTCTTAGAAGCCTATTTTTTTTTCAAATGAGAGCCTAATATGGAATGAATCAAGATGGAATTGGAGGAAAGGAGAAACTGTGAGGGTAGAGGGATGAGAAACTATAATAAAATATATGAGAAGATAATCTGTTTTCATAAAAGTAAAAAGAAGCATCCATATTGCTCAAAATCAAAACATTATGGCATTATGGAAATACATATAATTTACTTTTACCTTTGCTCCATCAACTCTGATTCCAAATTAATAAATATTTCTGTTAATTTCTAAGAATAAAAAGGTCTAAAGTCATGAAAAGAAAGGATGGATGGCTAATATAGGCTATCAATTAGAAAATGCTACTAATTGTATGATTCCATATATATGATGGATTGGCAGAGAAAAAGTAAGACATACAGACATAAGCAAAAGTGATTTATAGAAAGGATGTTTCAGAAGGTGAGTGGCAGGATTCTGTTTTAGGCTACAAGTCTTTTATGTCAATAGAGACAAAATGAGCCATACATTTGTCAACCCTTTAAAGGATATAATTTGAATGAGATTATTTATGCAGATCCTACAAATCACTCTGGAAGGATAGGAATCCAGGTTGAAATATAGGCTTGAAGAAAGCTTCTTATTATTCAAATAAAATAGAAATATTTTATGTATCCTCCAGAAAAATGGGTGGAACAATGTGTACAACCAAAGTAAAGGCAGGAATTTTAAAGGAAATATACATGTATTGCAGGTGCTTGATATCACTGTTTCCCTTATTATTCAGGTCAATTACTCTATAGAATATAACTGAAGCATAGCTTAAGTTTCTTTCATAGTTGCTCTTATTCCAAAAGACTATAACTTTCAACATAAATTGCACAGAAGTAGCATCCTGTTCCTAGTGAGTAAGATACCAGGAAGCAGTAAGATGATTTAGGCTAAAACTGAATCAGAAGCACAACAGAGGTGGGGTGGTTTTTATCTCACGGGAAATCTCAAGGCAAAGTTACCTATGTTGCTGAATTTCCCAGGAGTCTGTGCACACGACCAAGTTGCCAGTGTCTTAACTACTGGAATTGTCAGGTTCACCCCAGTCGTGTTCATTGTGAAGGCACCAGGCTATTGGTGAATCTCAGCATCAGCATCATTTGTTGACAGAGTTCCTACTGATTGTGCCACGTATTTGAAGAACCTCCACCTGACGATAGATGAAGAAAATGACAGAGCCCCACATTGGAGCACTGAACTGAGCTCCCAAGGTCCTGATGAGGAGCAGAAGGAGAGAGAACATGAGAAAGAAAGTCAGGACCGTGAGGGGTGCGTTCACTCATGGAGACGGTGGGACAGAACTAATGGGAGATCACCAACTCCAGTTGGAATGGGACTGATGGATCATGCGACCAAACCCGTCCTTCTGAATGTGGCCAACAGCGGGGGCTGACTGAGAAGCAAAGGACAATGGCTCTGGGCTCTGATTCTTCTGCATGGACGGGCTCTGTGGGAGCCTTCTCAGCTTGGCCGATCACCTTCCTGGACCTGGTGGGAGTTGGGAGGACCTTGGTCTTAGCATAGAGTGGGGAACCCTGATGGCTCCTTGGACTTGAGAGGGAGGGAGGGGAGGTATGGGTGGAGGGGAGGGGAGGGAAGGGGGAGAAGGAGGGGAGGGAAGGGGGAGGAGGAGGGGAGGAGATGGAAATTTTTAAATATAAAAAAAATAAACCATGAGGAAAAAAAAAAAAAAGAAAAAAAAAAAAAGAAAAAAAAAAAAAAAAAAAGTTACCTATCAGATGTCCCAGACCTGAGGAACAATAGAGAGCCAAAGCTGAACCAGACAAGAAAAGCTGATACCTTTAGCTTTACGTAGACTTGGCAAGTTTACATAGTATTGCCCATGCACGAGTCCATGTAGGGTGATGGGAGATAGGGGTGTGCATGTTGTAGGTAATCACAGAAGTAGGAAATAAATGCTCCGCAAGATTGACAATTGACTGATATATTCATATCCAGTAAATTATTCAGGTCACTCAGTTCTGTTAATCCTGTGTATCATTTGAAATCCTCATCCTGGTAGACACAAAGTGATTGTTCAGATAGCTCATTACACATTCTTTTTCTCTAAGGAAAATCTTCCTTTCACAGATTCTAAATCACTATAATTAAATAGCGCTTCCCCATAATGAACCACATTCTGGTCTGTTAAGTGACTTTCCACCTTGGAAATAAATTTATGAGAGGAAGCACTCATTTTAAATGTAATAATAATGTTCCTCTGATATTTAATTGGTAATTTATCTTTTACTTCACCATAAGAGCAGTTGCCTTAAGATTATGGACATCTGAAAATAGATCATTACGTTTTCACTTAAAATTATTTAAGTTAAGTCAACAGTATTTATAGAGTATTTTTACTGTATTGATATAAAATACCTTGTGATATTTAGCTTTTAATATGCTGTTTGATTGAGAATATATTGCCATATTCCTAGTAATTTCATTTTTAGATGATATTATTTTATTAGTGTCTTGAATTTGTACTTATACTTTTATTAAAGAGATGGCAACTCCTTGCTCAGAACTGAAAAAAAAATCTGAAATTAAAACTCCATACAAATAAGAGGCAAGTTTAATGCTGAAAAAATGAAAAGCCTAAAAGTCAAGTATTGATTCAGCAACACCAAAATATTCCTGTTGATCATATAATATGAAATACTTTCAAAACTCCATTTTATAGATGTAAAGAGATCAATGTCAAAATTACACAATTTGCGACCTTCTGTTCCCAACTCCTTTTCTATTTTTAATTATTCACCTTTACCCATTCAAATAACCTGCCTTCTTTCATATTTCCCTTGAATGACCTTTTCCCCTACATGCTTTCATAGTAATACTTGACTTCTATAAATATCAAAACTTAAAAATGTATATGTAACCATTCAAAGATGAGATTTGAATTATGAGACAGAACATGTAGTGATTTTAATTGTGAGTCTAGGCTTCCTCACTCACAATGGCTATTTTCACCAGAATCATATTTTTATATATGGATTTAAATTTCATTTTATTTACGGACATACATTCTTTACATTTCTCTATATTCATGTTTTAATGATGCATAGACTGATTTTAATTTTGCTATGTAGCATAAAGTAATAATTAACATGGATAAGCAGGTTTCTCTGTAGAAAGATACAAAGTCTTTTAGTAATATTCCTAGATGTGATATAGCTGGATCATAGAAGAGAGATACAGCTTCTTAAGAAATTCCCATACTGATTTTGAAAATGGTTGCACTAGTTTTCTCTTCCATGTACAGTGAATAATTATCTTTCTTTTTGCATGTCACAAAAATATTTATATACAAAATTGAATAATTAATAATATAAAACAATTTAGTTTTATATTAGCTATTATTACTTGAATAGCATGTATACATACTCTCAAAGAAATATAAATAGAGTTACAGTGTAAGAGGCAGAAAATTCTTTTGCTAGACTAAAATGCTTTTCAATGTTGTGGAATTTTAAAGATATAATGGATAAGTAATTTCCTCAATTATTGTTTCTAATATTCTGTATATATCTGTTAAATTCATTTTATCTTTAAGATTGTTCAAGTCTCCTTTTCTTTTGTTGTTATGATTAGATGTCTATCCTATACAGAATTAAACGTGAGATAGAACATTTAATATTATTGCATTGCTCATTCTTCCTCATTTCAGATACATTTTTATGTAGATAGTGGTGTGTGTGTGTGTGTGTGTGTGTGTGTGTGTGTGTCTAGTAACCAAGTATAGGTATTTATAACTGTCATGTCTTCCTTCTTGATGAAGACATTTATCCATATTTAATGACATTGTTTATTTATAATTTTTCATTTAAATTCCAACTTTTCTGGCTTAATTCTTATAATTGTAAATTTGTTTTTCTTGACAATTTCTTGGGATATGGTTTTCTCAATTCCTAGGACTTTGTTTTTTATAGTTTGCCATACTCTGTTCTTTGATGAATGTGATGTATTCTGAATCTTTTTTTATGTTTTTTTTATATTTAAAAATTTCCATCTTCTCCCCTCCTCCTCCCCCTTCCCTCCCCTCCCCTCCACCCATACCCCCCTCCCTCCCTCTCTAGGCCAAGGAGCCATCAGGGTTCCCTACTCTATGTTTAGACCAAGGTCCTCCCAACTCCCCCCAGGTCCAGGAAGGTGATCAACCAAGCTGAGAAGGCTCCCACAGAGCCCGTCCATGCACTGACTGGGAAAAGATCCTCACCAACCCTGCAACTGACAAAGGTCTGATCTCTAAAATATATAAGGAACTCAAGAGACTAGAATCTAAAATGCTAATTAACCCGATTAAAAAATGGGGCGCTGAACTGAACAGAGAATTCTCAACAGAAGAAGTTCAAATGGCCAAAAGACACTTAAGGTCATGCTCAACCTCCTTAGCTATCAGGGAAATGCAAATCAAAACAACTTTGAGATACCATCTTACACCTGTCAGATTGGCTAAAATCCAAAACACCAATGATAACCTTTGCTGGAGAGGTTGTGGGGTAAGGGGTACACTCATCCATTGCTGGTGGGAATGCACACTTGTGTATTCTGAATTTGATGTGGCAGGATAATTTCAATTTTAGCATTCTAATCTGTGCTTTTGGTGATTCCTTTCCCCTATTCTCTCTATTTTGTTTTTCCTTTTATATTTGTTGATAATTGTAAGGATATGGCACTTTGGGGTATGAAATAAGTCATGTGCTTCACTAACTATATGAAGACAAATTGATTGAAAGTCTCCTAAAATATTGCAACAGATGAGCTTCCTTGAAGATATTGTAATGCATTTGAAGTATTGAAATGGGTGTCAAAATATAATGTTCAAAGCCCACGAATATAATTTCCATTTCTCACTGTTATTTATTGAGCGTCTCATATACTACTTTCATGTTTTTAGGTTTTTGGCATCTTTCAACACTTTGGGTAACCTTTATGATAGCAGAATTTGAAGAGAATACTGAAAACACAGAAAATATATGTCTAATAATTCGAAGCAATAAAAATCAATGATAACTAGGTCATCTGAGGACTCAGTTGTGTGAAGCAAAACAGTACTTCTCTAATGCCATATATAGGAAGAGGTGTTTATATACAGAATTCTTCCATCTGTAAAAAAAATTTAATCTGTCTACCACTTCCCATTTAACTGCATGCCACTTGAGTAATCTTACAATCCCAGGAAAATGTTTATGACGCTATATAAATAATGAGAATAGGAGGTAAGAGAGGTATAAACACAGATTTGAATAAGTGAAGTAGGTTTGAGTTCACATACAAGAAGTTGAATGTGGCACAGGATCAAGTCAGTAAAAAATCTGGGCATGAAAGAGGCAGGAGAATATGAAGGGAAGTTTTACATAGGATTTCTACCAAGATGCAAGTCACAATCTTGATCTCATATAGCAAAAATACATTCTACAAACTACTGATACTGATTTGATAGCTTTTATGATATTTGCTTTTACGTTACATGAAAATTGACTCAATTTTTCATGCCTTTAAAATTATCTATTTCTGTTATTTTAGTCATACTTAAAGAATTGCAGGCAACTAAGGAATTCTAAGGAGATTACTTTTTAATGAAATGAATAACCATTTGGCCATACATTGGGTTCTAGGTTTTCTAGTAACTCTGTAATAAATTTCAATTAATTAAAATGTGTCTTTATTGTAAAACCCATATGTAACCTCTTGTGTCAGAAAAGCAGATCAAAAGTCTAATGGATTCACTTTGTTTATAAAAGTTCACAAAATATAAATTAAAGTTGGTTACAGGTTCCATTGTTTAATTCCTGCTAACCTAAATATACAGATCTCTGTGTTACTCAGTCTACACTTTAAAAAATGTATTTAAATTTTTAATGTAATTTCACCTAATGATAACTGTCCTTTGTCTTATTTTAGATTTTTTATTAAAAATAGTTGAATAAAAATCTATTTGTATGACAAGAGAAAAAATATCTTACTATAAGAAATAATTATGAGCGCAACCTGGGCCAGAGAGGGTCTGAGGCAATAAACTCGACATGAGCAGGACTGTGCCAGGCACCTAGGACAAAGCAAGACTGAGGCAGTGAACTCCACAGGAACTGGACTGAGCCAACAACCTGGGCTGGAGCAGGCCTGGGACAGTAAACTCCACAGAAACAGGACAAAGCCAGCAACCTAGACCAGAGGAGGCCTGAGACAGCATAATCTGTGTGAGTGGGAGCATATCCAGACCAGGGTCATTTACAGAAACAGGACTAATCCAGCGACATAGGTCAGAGCAGACCTGAGAAAGTGAACTCCACAGGAGCAGGTACAGGGAAGTAACCACTGAGGGAGTGGGCCAGAGCCAGAGACTGTTGTGGGTCCAGGCATGAATCTGGGACCTCCAAGGCAGTAGGCAGGAAAAGAGACCTCTGCAGGTCTAGTTGTGAGTCTGGGAACTCTGGAGGAGTAAGCCTGAGCCCAATCTCTGCAGGTTCAGGCATTGATCTGGGAACTCCGAGGGAATAGGCAAGACCCAGCAACCTCTGTGGATCTGGACATGAATCTGGGCCTTCTGAGGGAGTAGGCTTGAGCCAAATCCTCTGCAGGTCTGGGCAAACCCAAGACTGGGACCTCTGAGTGTGTAGATTGTAGCCAGAGACCTTTGCAGGACCTACTACAAGCCAGGGACCTCTGCAGAAACAGATCGGAGTCAGTGACCTAGAACAGAGCAAGCCTGAGACAGCAAATCCCAAGGGAGTGGAGCAAACCCTGGGAGTTCTGAGCGACCTCCAGGAACATGGAGTGACCAACAGGGGAATTGGAACAGTGACACTGACTAGCACTGACTGCACCACAAGGAACATCCATCTGAGCCTTGGAAACACTGGCACCTGGAAGATTGATCACCAGAGTCACAGACAGCCCCAACTACACCAATTAGAGGAAAAGATGGGTACACAAGGTAAGAACACATGCAAAACCACAAAGAGCAACATGACACCAGTAAAATCTAGGGACCCTACACCAGCAAGAATTAAACAACCACATATAGATGAAGCAGAAGAGAAATACCTAAAAATAACTTCAGGAAAATATTTGAGGCCCTTAAGAGGAAATAAGAAATTCCCTCAAAGAAATGGTGAAAAAGACCAAAACAAATGAAGACATCAACAAATCCCTTAAAGAAACTCAAGAAAAAACAATCAAACATATGAAAGAAACTATTCAAGACTTGGAAACTGAAATAAAGACAATAAAGAAAACATAATAGCAAGAAATTACAGAAACAGAAATCATTAAAAAATAATCAGGAAGCACAAATGCAAGCATAAACAGCAGAATACAAGAGATGGAAGAGAGAATCTCAAGCACTGAAGATACAACAGAGGAAATAGACTTATCAGTCAAAGAAAACATTAGATCTAATAAAAGCTTAACACAAAAAATATCCAGGATATATAGGACATCATGAAAAGACAAAACCTAAAAATAATAGGTATAGAAGAAGGAGAAGAAGTCTTGGAGAGATCAGGGATACAAGGAACATACCTAAGCATAATAAAGGCAATATACAGCAAGCCACCATCAAACTAAATGGAGAGAAACTCACAGTGAACTCACTGAAATCAGGAGCAAGACAAGGTTGTCCACTCTCTCCATATCTATTCACTATAGTTCTTGAGGCCCTAGCTAGAGCAATAAGACAACAAAAGGAGATCAAGGAAATACATATTTCCTAGCTCACAGGATCTTCTGAGCCTGGCAGGCCCCACACTAAACAGCAAAAGCCAGATACAACCTTCAGCCATCATGCAGGACCATGAGGAGTAGTTCTAGGTGCCAAACAAGTAAGTTCTTTGTTGCTTTTAATTAATAACTCAAGTAAAATTATATCCTACCCAAAGATCTCTGTTGCAGTTTTACAGCTGAGAGGTTTTGTCTTTTAAAAGGACAGCCTCACCAAACAAATTTCAACAAGTACAAGTTTTCAAATCTCTCTTATACTAGCTTCCATAGTCTTAAAAATACTTTTCATTGTGCAATACCATCTGTCACAATCATTCTGCTGCTGTTTAAAACTTATGTTTTCTCAAACTCAAAATATTCTTTTAAGTTCCAGGGAACTGAAATGAAGGATCCACCTCAAACAGGTCAGATACACCTCTTTCCTAATTCCCTGGTCCTAATTTTTTTTCTAAACCTAATTGTCCTCTGTTCTGCCAATACCTTAAACAGGTGTAAGAGACACTAGACATTTCCATACCACAAACACTGGACAGGAACAAAGAAACCTGCTACCCCAGGATGTGACCAGCACCCAGCTTTCTCAGATTTCCACAAGACAACACCCACAAAGAAGCACTGAGCAGTCTTGAGAACCCACCATCTCAATTTCTTTCATCTGTTGTGCCTAACCTCCTGCCTTTTTATTTTAAGAAGAGATAGAAATGTAATTTTCTGTCCTGTCCTTTTAGAAGATAAGGCCCACCCACACTCTCCTCCATCTGCTGAGGTAAGCAGATTTCCTTCTGCTTCCAGCCTGCAAGCCTCTTCCTCTTCCATCTCTCTCCTGAAAAGGCAGCTTTTGTCTCTTTCCCTTCTCTTCACTTCTCCCCTTCCCCCTCTTTGTTTTGTTTCTCTCTCTGTCTCTGTCTGTCTCTCTCTTTCTCTCTCTCTCTCCTCTCTCCCTACTTCCCTTCTTCCTTTCCCTTTCCCCTCCATAACACACTAAATAAATATTGAACCTCAAAAAAAAAAAAAAAAAAGAAAGAAAGAATTATCAGTGAAACCCTATGATTAATGGTTACTTTTGGACAAAAACCCAAAAATTTCTGCAAGTTTAAATTGTGAAAAGCCTCATTTCAAGGTTGAATATTTCACTTTAGGCACCAACATTTCAACATTGGATTATTTTACTTTGATGTCATTAGAATAATATTCTAACAAAAATCATTCAATTTACAACCTTTTTTCTTTGTTTATTTTAAGATTGTGTTTTCATTATTTTCTTCCTTTGTTTACCTCACTTCAATCCCCCTGTTTACTCCTCACTATTCTCAATTGCTACCACGTGCATATATGTATTTGTATATACATAAATATTCCCGAATATGACCTATTGGGTTCACATAGAGATATTTGCATGTGTTTTCAGGGCTGACTTGCACTTGACAAAGCAATTGGCATGCTCGTTCCTGGGAAAAGCCACCTCTCCCACTTCCAGCATAACCCAATTGCCTGTAAGTTTTCGTGAAGAATTGAGGCCTCACAGGCTTTTCTCTACCCAGTTAGACGTACTCATGATATTTTCCTTATACAACCCTGAAATCATGTGCATACAATTAGCTCTGAAAGACATAATCAGGTTGATTTTGAAGTATCAAGGTGTAAGTGTGGGGATCAGGGTGTTAGCAGGGAGAAAACTAAAGGGTTATTGTTTGACTTATATTTTAATGGACATTTAAAAATTGATGTTTGTTCCAGGTCTTTCAAAACCTAACAATGTGTTTAGCAACATTTGTAACCTTGCTAGACTCAAATTTAGCTAAAGTGAAAATGAAAAAAATACCATGTTTCTCTTCCCAATAAATGTAGATCCTCTTTGCCAGAATCGAAACAAGATTTTTCCAGAACTGAAGGATAAAGAGTCCGGAATAAGATTGTGAGTATAGGGAAATTTTGGTGGAAAGGTATGTGAAAGATTTAACAAAACAGTCTGGATATTAACATTGCTTGGGACATAGCTCCCCACACTATTCTAACTGGCTAAAATTCTCAAAATAAAAATTACCCAACTCCTGTATTGTGTACAAATGAAGAATTGCCCTTGTGACTTCAGTTTTAATATCTGTGCTTCCTAACCCTTACAAACTTTGCTTATTTTCCTGAAAACCATGTCATGAATTTATAAAAGTCTAATTAGTGACATATTTAACTTCAATAAACTCCCACATAAAAGGTTGTATTAACTGACAGAAATACTGTGCCCTCAATTCTAAATCCAATTTGTTGCCAATTTTATAAAGTTCCTTAGTTTTTTATCTGATGTTCTTATATTTTCTTAGCTCTAAGTTTCGGTTTTTGTTTATCATTCTGAATCTGTATAGAAATAAAAATTCGTGGTTTCATTACAAGACAAAGTAACCCAATCTACCACAGTGTTTTATATTTTAAAATTCCCTTCAGTTGTCATTTGTTCTACATAACTAAATTATGTGTATCCTTTATCCTTTGTGCTTTCAATTTAATGTTTACTCTTTTTATTGTGTTTTTCTTGTAACATATTTAGATTTCCTTATGGATTTTGTCTAATTCTCACTGTGAAGTGCAATTAGCTTCCATATTTTGATGAGTTAATTTCATTAATACATGAGGCTCACATTCCATCAATACTCAAGGCCAGGTCAATACATAGCTTTTTTTTCTGGAAAACAAAAACAAAAACAAAAACAAACAAACAAACAAACAAAACAAAACAAAACCCAGCAGTTTTCTACACTGATTTAACAAGGAGACTATGCAGAGTCTGCTCAGTAGTTAGGAACATTTGTTGTCTTGCAAAGGACCCAGCTGCTCTTTCAAGCACTCACATGTGGCCAACAAAAACCTATATCTCCAGTTCCATCAGCTCTAATACCAACTTCTGACTTCCAGGGATTCTGAGACTAATTGTGGCACACATGCATACACGGAGGCAGAATACTCACAAATGTTACAAATGATAAATAAATCAAAAATTTCCTACTTACATAAAAATATGTTTCTGTGGAAGTTAGTATTAAATTAAATAAAGCTGTTTTAACCTTTATTGCTCAGAATTATAATAAGACCTAATGGAGAAATATAATTGAGATACATAGTTAATATGAAGGCAAAAATAATTTGATAAACCAGCCAAATATGTTTTCACAAGCAACATTATTGAACAGTTACTTTGAAACTTTTGTTCAGAGACTAAAGTGGCATAAAATAGAATTTTTCTTCTCAACTATACTTGTTTTTAAATCATTGTTCACTTGAAAATAAAATGAACTCAAAAGAGTTGGACTTCATTGCTCTTTACTTGAATTGTCTTGAATAGATCATATTGGAGTTCTACAAAATAAATTGTACTTCATCCATTTCAATTTCTTAAATATTTTGTGGAAGAAATATTTGAATTCATCAACTTTAAAGAGACATTGAATCATCCTTCAAGTAATATATGATGACATTTTGAGCACAAATATCAAGATTATTATTTTTAATATTAAATATTACCTGAGTGTTTAAAGTGGCTGAGGAGCATATTAATATTAAATATTATTTCTGACATTTTAAAAGGTCAAATAAGCTGCAGTTATACAAAAACTATTAGTAGAAACATCAAATTATTATAATTAGTTGAACACTAATTTGGTTCAAAAATAAACGTTTAGGGAGTTTGGAGTCAATATTTCTTCCCAACAGAGGTCAAGAAAATTTTATTGTTCAAGTTTAGTCAAATTTTCTTTCACTTTACTTGAAAATTCTAATTTAGCATTTAAATGAACTTTCTTTCTAACCAAAATATGCATTTTAATATTTGCTGGCTCACCACAGTGGCCAGCATAAGAAGCAACTTTAAATTCTATCTAATTCTCCAGTGAAATAAAATAATTATTATTGAGTCAAACTGCGCAGAAAAATTCTGCGGAATATTTATTTCTTTGTTGGTGAAAGAAAAGATTATACTTTGCTATTCACTGGTTGCTGAATAGAGGGAATAACACAGAGGTAAGTTCTTACTTTGGCTTCCAAAAATCAGCTGTGTAGTGGCATTTCAAACTTAGTCTTTGTAAATAAAATATCTTTTTTTTTATAAAAAGCTCAACTGATAAAATTTTCTGGGCCTTTTAACCTGATTTTTAGTCTTTTAAATATTCAACCTATGTTAATATCATTGTTAGTCCATTTGCTTTTTCCAATTACCTTTTTTTAAAAAAAAAATCAAACAATTTCTAATTTCTCTTTTTTCCTCAATGTTTTGCCTTTGTATGGGTGGAGTTTTTTTGTTATTTTTTTTCAATTGTAATATAGTGCATTCTCAAGAGGACAATACATCTACAAACTTTCAGAATTTAAATGTGACCAACTGAAGTTCCACTTTCTGTAAAACAGATGATGGATATATCTAACATGTCCTAACAATTTCATTATGTCTTTATCTTTTGTTGTACTTTGCCATTTTATATTATCTCTTAAATTTTTGGTGTCATGGTTCCTCATACTTTCCCTGGTATTGCTGTGACCCTTTACTACACTTCTTCGGGTTGTAGTGATCCCCAACCATAAAAATATTTTCACTGAAACTTTATAACAGTAATTTTGCCACTGTTATAAATTGTAATGTAAATATTGTTGTTGACTGATGGTCTTAGGTAACCCTGAAAGGGTCATTTGCCATCTCCAAAGAGGTTATGATCCACTGCCATAGACAATTATAGTTCAGATAGTCACAACTATAGGAGATTTTTAATAAGTTCACAAACATTGTCTATTTGCTATTTTTTGTGGTAATTTAATTTGCCTTTTGTTACTCAAATCTAAATATTTGCTTATAACAGTAACTGTCCAATTATTTCTATAACTAAAATAAAAAAGTTAATTCAATAATAGACATTTAGACTGCAGATATTGGATTCTTCTTCCACTAGAATAATTTATTATCTTGTCGTTACCTAAGAACATAGATAGGACAGATATACCCACTTCCATACCCAAGTGCATTCATTTTCACATTTATACAAAGGTCAAACAAAAGAAATAGACTCATCCCATGCTCCAATTCAATTTCTCTCCCTCTGTAAATCCAGGTAACTTATTATGCACTTTCAAGCATACATTTTATATATATACAATCTTTGAGTTAGCATGAATAGAAAATTATACTTTTAATTATAGCTTTATTATTACTATTAGTTATTTTTATCACTAATGCACTAAAATATCAGACAAAAGCAACTTAAGAAGTGGTTCACTCTGGTTCACAATTAGAGAGTACATTGTATCATGGCAGGGAATGCACTGGTATAAATTTGAGACCTATGAGCACATTACTGTTGGGGGAGACTGCTAGTTCAATCTGGCCACTTAGAGCTGAGGCATCCTGGCCACCCAGACCCAAAATAATTACACAGACTTTATTAACTAAAACACTGCTTGGCCAATCACTTAAGCATATTGCTAGCTAGCTCTTATTTTTGTTTCTTTTTTTATTGAGCTCCACATTTTTCTCTGCTCCCGTCCCTACCTCTCCCCTCCTGTTTAACCCTCCCCCCAAGGTCTCCATGATCCCAATTTACTCAGGAGATCTTGTCTTTTTCTACTTTCCTTGTAAATTAGATCTATGTATGTCTCTCTTAGTGTTCTCATTGCTGTCTAAGTTCTCTGGGGTTGTTATTTGTAGGCTGGTTTACTTTGCTTTATCTTTAAAAACCATTTATGATTGAGTACATGTGATAATTGTCTTTCTGTGTCTGGGTTACATCACTCAAAATGATGTTTTCTAGGTCCATCCATTTTCCTGCAAAATTCAAGATGTTGTCATTTTTTTTTCTACTGTGTAGCACTCCATTGCTTAAATGTACCACATTTTCCTTATCTATTCTTCGGTCAAGGGGCTTTTAGGTTGTTTCTAGGTTCTGGCTATGACAAACAATGCTGCTATGAACATAGTTGTAGCACATGTCCTTATGGCATGATTAAAGTACATTTGAGTATACTTCAAAGTGTACAACCCGTTTCTATTATTTTATATTTTACATGAGGTTCATGGTTTACTGATAAAGTTCCCAGGCATCTGTCTCCTCTGGTGGCTACATGGTGCTAAACTTTCCAACACAAATACACCTCTATGGAATATCTTCACAGACATGCATACACACAATTACTTCTAACTCACTGTAATTCCCAAGTAGTCAATCAAGTTAGAGATACATTATTCACACTCATTTCTTTTCATTTTATTTTAATTCCGTCCATTTTTGATTTTATTTTCTCCCTTTCTTTTTTCACTGAAAATCCTCCTATCTTACTGTCTTCAGTCTATTTTTATCCATGGAATCTTTTAAATAATTATTGTTATATATGTTTCATGCCTTTCTTTCTGTTTCTGTGTGTGTGCGTGTTGTGTGCATCCCTAAGTATACCCTCTTCAGTCTCTAATATGCTACTTCTGTATCTCTTTTCAGGGTTCGCTATTTGATATTGTTATTGAGTAAAGAAGCAGTGTGTGTCCTCTTTCATGGGGAGGATGATTTCTTGTACTCTCAGCATTTTTCGTTCATGCTGGTACTGAGGACTCAAGGGCTTTCACCTTTAACTTTAGCATGTCCATTGGTGTTGTTCTTATTTAGCTATGGTTTAGGTAATATCGCTGTGAAACTTTATGGGTAACATTAATAGGAGACACAGTTGTACAGAAAATTCTCTGAACTTCTTGCATTAACCATTATTCTGTTCCCTCTGCTACAATAGTCCCTGAAACTTAGGTGCAAGATTTTTCTTATAGATGTATACATTGAGACTGGACTCCACAACTACATTTTAATTATTTGTGGTTTTCTGTAATTATCTCCCTCTGTTGTAAAAGAAAAAAGTTTCCTTGATGAGGAGTGAAAACTCTGTTTTTGTGTGGATAAATGTAACAAATATTTAGAATGAAGTTGGGAATTATGCTGAAATTCATTGGCAATTGTACATTCTCTTTCAAAATCCAAAATCTGACTTCACTAGCCCTGGGTAATTGTCTAGGTTTCCAATACTAGACATGATTTCGTTCTTGTTAAACTGGTCTCAAGTCCAGCTGGAGATCTGTTAGTTACCAGCAAGTTATCCATGCCACCATTGTGCCTTCCAGGCTCTTTGTTCCGTGTTGATTGTTGTGGTTCATAGGCTTCAAAGCTAGGTAAGACTATATGGTTCCTTCCTTTCTTTGAAACCTTATATGGAAAATTCGGGTACTCTGCAAGTTTTCCAGAAAGGGGAGGCATCCGGATTAGTTCCAGTTAGAGGGGCTCTGGACTCTATGTCTGAAGTGTGTCGTATCTAACATTTAACTTTCAAAGTTCCATGTATTTTTTGCAAAGTTAATAATTTAATTTTTCATCTTCATTTGATAAGCATGCTGTTTATTTGTATTGTTGCTAAAAAGCCAAGATCTTATATATCTAGGTTTGCTTCAGGCTCACCATATTTTTCATATGCTCCTTACTATAGTTTTTCCTAACTTCTGTTCATCTCTTTTGAATATGGCTTGTTCTTTATCTCTAAGCATTGCATACTTTGTTACTGATGTTTAGGGATTTATGTCTCCATTTAGAAATCAGGGAAAATAAGATCACCTAACAACATTTTCTAAATAGTTAATAGTATTGTCATTATTTAGTGCTTCAAAATGAGTTGCCTAATTTTAGCTCAACTTGAAACCAGCTAGAGTCATCTGAGAAGACAGAATTTCAAGAGAGAAAATGCTTCCACTAGATTGACCCATGAAAAAAATCTATGGTGCATTTTTCTTACTTTCTTTCCTTTTTGTTTACCATTCTTTATTTTTTAATGAATCAGACATTCAGATATCTTTCATTATGATTTATTTTTGTTCTAATGTCTATTGGTGTTTTGTTTGCATGTGCATTTATTTATTTATTTATTTATTTTTTGGTTTTTCGAGACAGGGTTTCTCTGCAGCTTTTTAGAGCCTGTCCTGGACCTAGCTCTTGTAGACCAGGCTGGCCTCGAACTCACAGAGATCCGCCTGCCTCTGCCTCCCGAGTGCTGGGATTAAAGGCGTGCGCCACCACTGCCCGGCTTGCATGTGCATTTATTGAGGGTGAAGATATCCTGGTATTACAGACAGTTATTAGTGGCCATATGAGTGCTGAGAATTAAACCCATGTTCTCTAGAAGAGAGGCTAGTATTTGTGACCACTGCTGAGACAGATGATTTATATGTGAGTTTCCAGCTCACTGTGAGCATGACCAGTACTTGACTGGTGTTTCTGAATTCTAAAAAAAAAAGAAAAAAAAAAGTTCGAGTAAGATATGCAAAGCCAGTAAGCAGCACTCCACATGACTTCTGGATTAATTTCTACCTCCAGGTCTATGTGTAAGATCCTGCTCTGACTTCCCTGAACAAAAGAGACTTTATCCTCCTCCTCAGGTTGCTTTAGAGTGTGGTGTTTTATCAAAACAGTAAAATAATTGCATTTTTTTAAATTTTTACTTTGAAATCACTATAAGCCCTTATTTTTTGTTCTCAGACTTAATGAAAAAACTCTTACTTTTTTTTCCCAAGACAGGGTTTCTCTGTGTAACAGTCCTAGCTGTCTTGGAACTAGCTCTTGAAGACCAGGTTGTCCTTGAACTCATGGAGATCCACCTGCCTCTGCTTTTCGAGTGCTGGGATTAAAGGCGTATTCCACCACTGCCTGGCCAACCTCCTACTTTTAAAGCCTCAAACGTTTGCTTTACAACTTCTACAGTTATACTTGCCTAGTGGCTTAATTTAAATGAAACATTAAGAATAGGAAAGAGGATATGATTTTATTGTTGACATAGTGAACTCAGTCACCCTGTACTTTGTAAATATTTGGAGACTTTTTTTAGTTAGCTTTGCTACAATATGTTCCTCCTAAAAATCTTATTATTTTAAAATAAAAGTGTATATTTATAGATATGCTATTTCCAAATATGTATTCTTCCTTTGCTTCTACATAATCAATATTGAACCTACAAAAAATAAGTGTCTTTTGGTTTGCTGAGTATGCCTTCAGGAGTCATCCTTGTAGCATGGACTATATATTCTGCTATTTTGCTGTTTCAATTCATCTAGGATTAAACAGAATTTACCTGTTTGCAATAAATAGAATAAATACTGGATAGTTGATTTAGATCAGTCCTTATAGTTTCCTCTGTTTGTTGCAATCTAATGTCACTTAAACAGTGGAAATAGAACAGAGTTAAGGTTGCTCTAATTTATAGGGGAAACTTTTTGAATAAAATGGAATTAAAGGGCTTCTTTTTATTTGCTTTTTCTTAAAATGTTTGCATTTCTATATCTCTTGTTTGCTCCAGGGTTTCACAGAACAATCAACTGTTTTAAACAATATGATAATGCATAGGTCTATATTCAATATCAGTGTTAGGAGGTTGTCTCACGCAGCATTTATGAAAAGCTCAGTTAATAGAAGTGAAGTATTTACAGGGTAATAATAGTTTGTTATACTAAAGACATATGCCTCACACTTTATTATATCAGCCTTATCATAATAAACTATGGCCCTAGACAGTGTCCAGAGGATAAAAGAGCTAACAACAGAGCTGGCATAGTCTATGTCATTGTGTTTATGACTGCTGGTAACATGAATTCCAGCACTTTTTCATCCTTATTTCATTAATCAAGGAATCTATAAGGATATAAAGCAATTAGAGGAAGAGTTTGAGAAGAAAAGGAGGGAGAAGAAGAATAATTTAATTTAATATGGAACTCATTGGAATAATTGATTCACTATGTTCTACATAATAGCCCCCCAAACAATTTACAAATGTTGCTGGAGTAAAGAACAATGTCTAACATTGCTTTTTATTGGGGCGTAAAATATGCAGCAAGAAAAATGTTTTTTTAATTAAAATGTGCGCAGTATACAGAGTAAGACAATGGAGTTTTGATTATTGCACAAATAATAATTCAATATGAGTATCATTGAAATTATGCAATAAAATTTAAATAAAGCTAATGGTTGTAAGCGTGGGTAATGTCACATAGTGAGCATATACATGTACAGATTATAGATCACATGGAAATTAAAGCTAAGCTCAATGTGAACTAAAAATTAGAAAAAGTATTTGGACACTTAAAATCCACAAAGTTAGTACAAGACATTAAATTTTATGATCCCTAGCTTCTTAATCTAACAAAAATTGGCACATTCGTTTTAATTTAAGAACTCCTACAGTCATTATGGCAGTAAAGTTAAATTCAAATTTAATTAATTTGTGCTTTCTACAAGTCTGTGCTGGAAGCTAATGAACTTGATTTAGCTATGGACCAAATCATACCATGCCCTTAAGGAAATGGGTGGTATTACTGGGAGGCTAAATGTGAAAACACACAAGGACTGCAATCAAAATAAAGAAATTGATTGCTCTATAGATTCAGTGCTCCTTCTCCATAGAAACCTCTCCAAAAAGCCAAACCATAATGTGTGCTTCAAGTGACCAGTTATAGAAACAATGCTAGAAAAAGTCAGACATATGCAGGAACCAATAGTAAAATATCTTTTCTAATCCACATTCAGCTTTCCATGCAAGGAGCACCCAAAGATTCTTGGAGCCAATTTTTTTTTCTATGTAGCTTTCCCACTCTGTCTTCTACCTTGATGTATCCACTAGATGCTCACTATTATGGCTTACTCCCAGTCAAAACCAATATGCAAAAAGTAATTTCTACTTGTAGCTTTACAGTTCATCTTCTTTCCATAAACAGGTCCATATTTTATAAGCATTTGGATACTAGGTTATATTCTGTCAAGACACAATGTTTTGGTGTTAATTATAGGGTAGCCTTTTTAATTCTTTTGGCAATAGGAAAACTAACATGAATCATGGCTTACAATGACCACTCCAACATAGGAACATTGTAATCTTAATCTACAACAAAGGGTGAGGGGTGAACACAAACAAAGGAAGGGAAGGAAGTAGGATACAAATATTGAAAAGTGAAAAATTAATACATTCTCTAAAATTTATCAAAAAAACTGATGCTGTAAAAAAACTATTGGTTTAAAACTAAAAGGAATGGCACTTTCAATAGTTTTATTATCTAATACTTTCTTGTCTGATCTGAAAACTAAGCAGCGGGCACACTTGAGTGATGATAACATGCATTTCTATAATAGTGTCTTTTTATGTTTAGTTTGAGTAGTAAAATTTTGAGAATTTATAGCCTTATCTTAGTTCAGATTAACAAAGTCGGGATTTGGACAGATTCTCTTATGACCCTAAGACATTAAGAGGAAGAAAGTAAATAATTCTAGAATCTTCTTAATAAAAAAAAATGTCTATTCTCTAGTGGAAATAGCTTTACAATAGTACAAAGAGTAAGAAAGTCTTCAGGTGATAGAGAATTTTATCTTATCATCTTCGCCAAACATCTTGTTCAACTAAGGAAGTAAAACAAGTATTTCAAAAGAATCACTTTGTCACCTCACAGTTTGCTATAAAAATAGCAGGAATCCAATGCAGTAATAGTTGAATATCATCAAAAAAATGGAAATGAGAGTCAAATTACTCTTGCTGGTTATCTGTCCATAGAGGAGTTCACTGACCCAATGAAATACAAACACGGAGATCAACAAACTGTGATCTCTTTGTGTCTTACAGTAGCAACATGTATCAGACATTGTACCATTTCTATTCACTAGCATAAAATTTTATTCTAAGTTCCTACTTATCTGGTCTAGATTCCCTTCTAAAAATAAATTACAAAGTAGGACAAAAAGTAAGACAAACTCAGACAGTAGAAACATTATAATCATGAAAACCAAACTGAGAGCCGAGCGGTGGTGGCGCACGCCTTTAATCCCAGCACTCGGGAGGCAGAGGCAGGCGGATCTCTGAGTTCGAGGCCAGCCTGGTCTACAAGAGCTAGATCCAGGACAGGCTTTAGAAACTACAGGGAAACCCTGTCTCGAAAAACCAAAAAAAAAAAAAAAAAAAAAAAAAAAAAAAAAAAAAAAAAAGAAAACCAAACTGAGATATGACAGGATTGTGATTACAGAGACCTTAAAAGAGCTATGATTAATACATTGAGGTTTATAATGTACATGCAGACAATATGTAAAACATATAGTAATTCAGGCAGAAAGAAATTCTAAAAGATGAAGGAAAGGAAATGTTAGAAATTAAATGCACAGTAAGAGGAAGAAAATACCTTTGATAGATTTCTTTAGTAGAATACAGCAGTGGGGTTGAGGAATGATCAACATAATTAACTATAACTGAAATTTAAGAGAAATACATAAAGAAATAAAAATTCTAAAATACAGAATAACATAGGCAAAATCCACTCTTGGGAATATACCCAAAGGATGCTCAATTATACTACAAAAGCATTTGTTCAACTATGTTCATAGCAGCATTATTTGTAATAGCCAGAACCTGGAAACAACCTAGATGTCTCTCAACTGAAAAATAGATAAAGAAAGTGTGACACATTTACACATTAGAGTACTACTCTGCTGTAAAAAATAATGACATCTTGAATTTTTCATGCAAATGGACGGAAATAGCAAACACTCTCCTGAGTGAGGTAACTCAGATACCCCCCCCAAAATGAATATGGTATGAACTCACTAATAAGTGGATAATAGTCATAAACAAAGTACAGTGGGTATATAGTTTATGATCCTAGAGAATCTAGAAATAAGGTGAACCCAAAGAAAAACATATATAGACCCACCTGAAAATTGGATACAGACAAATTTGGGTGCAGGGGTAGAGGGGTAGAAGGAAGGGGAGAAAAGGATGGTTGAGGAGAACTTGAGGGAATGGGATAGTGGAGATGGAGGAAGGACAGATATGAGAGCAAGGAACGAGATATCTTGATTGAGGGAGTCATTATAAAGTTAGCAGAAAACTGGCTCTAGAAAAATTCCCCGGAATCCACATGGATGACCCCAGCTAAGACCCTAAGCAATAGAGGAGCAGGTGCCTGAACTGGCCTTGCCATGTAGTCAGACTGATGATTATCTTAAATATCACCATAGAACCTTTGTCCAGCAACAGATGGAAACAGAGTCAGAGACCCACATTGGAGCACTGGAATGAGCTCCCAAAGTCCACTTGAAAAGTGGAATAAATGAGCAAGGAAGTCAAGACCATGAGAGATTCACCCACTGAGACAGTTTGCCTGAGCTATTGAGAGCTCACCAACTCCAAATGGACTGGGAGTGAAAGAGCATGGGCTCAAACCAGTCCCTTTGAATATGGTTGGCAGTTGGTGCAGACTGAGGGGCCACTGACAGTGGCACTTGGATTTTTCTTTACTGCATGTACTGGCTTTAGGATTCTGTTCTCTTTGTATGTATACCTTGCTCAACCTAGATGTAGTAGTGAGGGCTTTGGACTTTCCACAGGTCAAGGTGCCTTGCCCTCTCTTAGAACTGGAGGGGGTGTGGGTGAAGGTATGTGGAGGGAGTGTAAGGGGGGGTGGGAGGAGTGGAGGGAGTGGGAATTCGGATTGGTATTTTCAAAGTAATAAAATAAAATAATAATAAAAACAAAAATGAAACAAACAAAAACAAAAAAGCAAAGTTAATATATATATATATAATATACAATATATAAGTATTAAATATAAAACTGAAAATATGTAAAAAGCAAACTTTCCATTTCATTATTCAAATCTTCATAAGCTATCCAGAAAACTGATAGACTTTTCCAGGGATAATTGTTCTCTTGAATTGGCAGGGTGTTTAGAAGCTATGTGGTGTAAGTATACAGAATTTTGAAGATTAATAGGACTGAAGTGCAGCTTGTATAGAAACAATAGAAAATGAAGCTTAGAGGAATGTGCAGTTTAATGGCACTGAATCATAGTTTGTATAGGAAAAATAGAAGATGAAGAAAAGAATGAACATTTAATGGTTCCATTAGCAATGCAGAGGAGACATAAATTTGGAAGCATTGAGAACCAGGTACACTTTTTTATCACAGAGGAGTGATTAATTAGCATAAGTTCTTTAAAATAATCTTTGGAGGCATATCGAAGAGAAAAACTTACTAGGTGATGTGATTATATCATTTCAACATTCCTTTATATCATCCAACTTCTGCTGTGACATCTCCCATGCCTGCTCAAATTTATGATCTTCTCTTAACATCTGTATACTAGGTTCCTAGGTTCCTATTGAGAATATTTTTTCTTTTGCCAATATATTGAAGCATATTCCCTGTTTTTTTTTTCTAAGTTTGTCAGGTTTTCAAGTCTTAGATTGAAGTCCTTGATCAAACTGGAGTGATTTGTTGCTGTTGTTTGTTTGTTTTTGGACTTGGAATGTGTGTGTGTGTGTGTGTATGTGTGTGTGTGTGTGTGTGTGAAGTGATATATTTATGATATAGTTTTACTTCTTTACATATTGTGCTCCCATTACAGTATTGCTGATAAATGGATGAATCTAGATATATTCTTTCATTAGAATAACACAGACAAAGAAAGACATGGGTCATGTCTTCTCTATAAGGTTACTTTCGATCTTTAGATATGTGTGTTTAAATTGCAGTACCTGTCAAAATCAGAGAACTACAATCAGAGGTCATGTGAGGGAAATTTTAAGGGAATATATGATATGAAGTAAGTAAAAGGAATTACAGGAATAAAATGGAAATCATACTGGTTTAAATAAAAGTAAATCAATATATAGTGCGTATTTTCCCTAATTTAAAATTTTAATGTCACTTTCCGGTATACTGACTAGGGTACAAGAAGAAAGCAATCAGATTTTTACCAACTCAGGATCCTCTGGGGTCCCTTGAATGAAATATATAATGCCTTAAACAATACAGACATACAATTCATTTCAGAGGAGCAACTGGGTAAACAGCCATAAGAGGCAATATTTTGGGAGACTCTTGAATATTCCTGATCAATTGTTTAAGCTTTTAATATAAAAATAAATTATTTTATTGTGTTCCTCAGAGTCCATGAATTCAGATATTAAGTCTGAATTCAGAAAGTGTGGAGAAGTGAGACTGTCAGAGGCACTGCCCTCAAAAACAGATTTTGGTTATTCTCTCTGGAGAGTGGCTTCCTTTGAAAGGGAACCTGGAGTTTCTTCCTCTCCTAGTCTCTCACTCTCACTCTCTTCCTGTCTTTCTCTCTGTGTCTCTTTCTTTCTTCCTTTCTTCCTTTCTTTCTTTCTTTCTTTCTTTCTTTCTTTCTTTCTTTCTTTCTTCCTTTCTCGCTCTCTCTCTCTCTCTCTCTCTCTCTCTCTCTTTCGTTCTTTCTTTCTTTCTTTTGTTTTGTCTCTGTCTGTCTCTCTCTCATCTCATGTTTAGAAACACACACACACACACACACACACACACACACACACACACACACACAAGCACCTGCTGCTTATCCTTTTACCCTGCTGTAACACAGCAAGAAAGCCCCTGGATTTCTAGGTCCCAGGAGCTATTAGAAATGTATTCTTCTATGCAAATCCCCTAATTTGATATAACCTGTTATTACCAAATGGACAATACAAAGGAATAGAACCATAGCGCTCCTTTTTATAATTTGCAATATGTATCAGTACCTAAAAGACAAAATACTTCATCTACTGTGACATAGTATATACTGTTATATAATTACAGCGAATGCATAATATATATAGTATATACTGTCTAAAGTGTTTTGTTTGTTCTTTATTATATTCTTGTACTCTAATCATGTCAAAATACAAATAAAAGTCCTGAAGTTTTTATAGGAATAATGTTGTTTTTTATTTAGTTTACATCACTAAGAGCAAGTTCCCTTAGAAATTTGATTATTGGCAGTAACAAATTAATTACATTCTTGTAGAGCTAATCATGACATGTGAGCTTATTTTTCTTGAATATTTTCATATTAGAAAGACTTCTTTTCTATAATAGGACTGTATTATAAATAGTGTTAGTTAATAAGGTAAAATTATTTTTGTAAAATAAGATTATTATGGACTTTGAAGTTAATAAGATTATTATAAAAATAATAGAAATAATGCAAAATGATCTACAATGATATATTTGATATACCATGAGAGATTATTAAACATCAATTGATAGTTATGTGCAATGTATTGACTTAATGAAGTAATTTTATATTTTATACTTCCAGAAAAGAGGAATATCTAGCATACATTTTGTTAGAACACCATCCTCCATAGGGGTCATGTGTTTGAGCTCTTGATCTGCAGCTCCTATTGCTGCTTGCAAATGTTGTGGGATTATTAGATGATACAGCCTCAAATGATGACGGAATTAACAGGAATTAAGCCTTGCAGTTGTATGGTTTGTTGTCATATTTACTTTTCCCTCTTTCTTACTGAAGCCATCCTGTGACTGGACAGCTAACATTATTGTGGCCCTTTCTTATCACATTGTTAGGTTGTATTTCTCTTAAGATCATTTTTCTCTATGTTGTTATTGTCAGTAATTTTGTCACAGAAATAAAAATTATGTATTACAATATGGTATTGTCATCCCAATTTACTCATTAGAAAATAAAAAGCTAGAGAATTGTATTTCAATTTATTCAATATTGAGGCAGCATTGACAAGTAGAAAATTAGAGAACCTAAATTGTCCTGCTTGAATTCAAAGCTCTGCTATTCATGATAGGAGTGTCTATGGCTATTCTAAATAATCTCTGAATTCCTCTTCAATCTTATGCTCCTTATGAAGTGGGTGAATATCTATAAAGTTGTCATTAACAATTATGATAGTATTATATTATTTATTTGTGTCTGTTTAGCTAATGTTGTAGAAAACTGTGACTTTGAAAGCAATCTTCCTGAATACCACACTTCACTCCTTGCCTGCATGTATTTATGACCCTTGTTCTTTCAAGAATTCATGTAACAAGCCTTCTAGATTCAAGTAGGGATTGTTTTTATTCATCTTGAAATAAAATCAGAATAATTTTATTCAAGTACCAGTTGTATGGTTTTAAGTTACTAAATCAAGAAACTCTTTAGGGTTTTGCAAGTCAATACTAGTGGCCATCTGTCTAGATGACCTTGTGCATGACTTCTGAGCTATTCTTCACTGCATGTTTTTTAATGCACCGTCTCAGTATAAAATGAAGCTGATCCTTATTAATTATTGGTGTTGATTACCAACATGATAGGATCTAGAATTACCTAAGGGACAAGCCCCCTTGGTTTACCCTTGAGAAGATATTTTTATTGTGTTAGCCTATGGGAAAGTCTGTCAGAGATCATGTTAATTACATTAAAATTGAAAGACTCACTTTCAGTGTCTGGCATCATTTCCTAAACTATATTTCTAGCCAGAATAAAATGGATAAATGCAGTAGGCACTAATGTCATCTTCTTCTATTTCCTAACTGTAGAAATAATGTGAGCAATACTTCAAAATCCTACTGTTGTGTTTCCTTGGCATGATGGACTCCACCTTTAAACTGTGATCTAAATCAACCCTTCCTCAAACTGTATTTTTCAGAGTATGTTATTGTCACAGCAACAGAAAAAGAAACCAAGACGCTACTCAGCAGACAACCAAGTAGACTTCACAGGCAAATGGTTGTCCTATTTTGGAATATTTTTGCATGATGTCACTGTAGTCTTCTTCTGATTCTTACTTCCTTAAACAGAACCACTGAGGATCACAGAAAAACTCTCCAAAAGTATCTCCACTGTAATTTCATCAAATAATCTCTTTATCTCTTATAAGAATCTTATAACTAATTAGCTTTGAATAGGAAAAGTTGCTAAAACAGTACAACATTGTATTGCTTATGGCTTATAATATTAAGTAGAAGAGTGTTGTTAATAGAAATATTATTCATTAATAAACAAAATTTTTGTTGAATAGATTCTCATTAAATTATTCAGTTAGAGTAGACTTTTGATCAGGAAAAACATCACAATTATCTCTTAGGTAAGACAGAACTGATAAATGGGATAGATCAAAAATCAAATAATCTAGCTGGGCGATGGTGGCACACGCCTTTAATTCTAGCACTCGGGAGGCAGAGGCAGGCGGATCTCTGTGAGTTCGAGACTAGCCTGGTCTACAAGAGCTAGTTCCAGGACAGGCTCTAAAGCTGCAGAGAAACCCTGTCTCGAAAAGCCAAAAAAAAAAAAAAAATCAAATAATCTGATACTAGAACAATAGAGTTAAATCCAGGCTTTGGCATATCTACTCAATGCTCTTAAAATCATTCTGATTAGGATAAATTCCAAGTTGTTCTATTAATTTTATCAATCTAATAATATCAATAATAAAGCAGATTTTTGATGTTGCCTACTTATCAATGTCAATTTGTAAAAGGTTTCCAGTAACTCACTGCATATTATAACAGGGTGTTACATAGCAGTAGATAAAAAACAATATTTTTAGTTGTTGAATTTCAAAGATGTTATTCAGAGCAATTCAATTCAGAAAGGAAGATTAAAGGTCCCAGTAAAGCTATAAAGAAAACGTGTTAATATTGATATCTGTCCATTATCAGAGGCAATTTATATGATTTTGAAAACACAATAAAATTCATTTGGAGATTTGTAAAGTTCCTCCAAACTTTCTGGATAGCTGTTAATTAGGTAATTATATTACATGTTCTGTCTCTACTATAGCTTTAAAAAAAGTATTATGACTCATTTTTTTTTCTATTTTCTGTTCATGTAGGATTCAAGTGTAAGATAAAGGTGTTAACCTTTAGCTCATTTTCTTTGCTTCCTTCTGAACAGTCATGGAACTGGAAGGTCAAATGGGACTTATATTTAGTAATGTTACTCTGTATTAAATTTTCCCATTATCTTAGGATATTGCATGTTTACAGAAGATGAGCAAGGGAATAAATATTTACTTTTATGTTGAAGTTTATACCAAGATCTGCTACTGTTTTGGGGAGGGGTTAGGGTGATTACCATGTGCTTTAGGAAAGAAATTTTATCAAACAATAACTGAGTTTACTACTCAGGATCAACAACTCAAACTTTATAATTGATTGTCAAATAACATCAGCAATCAAACACCACTAGCATTCCTATTAAGTCCATCAGGTTACCTTTGTTATTTATACAATGCTAACAAGAAGGAAATTGCAGAGAGTGACTTTTGAATTTTTCATTAGTTTTTTTGTGGAAAATAGTCATCTGTTTCTTTGACTGGTGCTTCACAACTTCACCAGAAAACACTGTAATCACCTTGACACACATCACCCTTTGTTTCTTATTGTTGTGTAATACACTAGGATGTAAAGATTGAGCCACCTGATGAGTTAATTAAAGTTCTGAGGATCTCAAATAATACTGGAGTCTTACTTGTCTCTGAATCACACTTGCGTCTGTGCCCAAACTGGTGGAAGAGTCAGAGACTGCAATTGGGCAATAGATCCAATATCCTGTCTTCTATTTCTATAGCTAGTTCAATTTGTTTTGCATCATCTAAATTTTTTTCATTGTGTGAAAATATAAAATTATAAATAAAAATAGAAAATCAATACTATTTATTTAAAGCTACACTATATTCCCTTTTGCTTAAACATGAATAGTATGTTTAACATGACTTATTTACAGAAATAATCATTTTTAAAGCAGGCAACTACAAAAGATTTGTCAGTTAAACCCTCTCTTCAATTTCTGTAAAATTTATAAACTGGCTTTTTAAAATATAGCTCACTTATAAGGATAACGAATGCTGATAAAACTCTCCTTAAGGAACAGTCAGATTCAGAAATACTAAAGGAAGGAAGGGAGGGCATCAATGATCAGCAAAGGAAGATATACTGATTTCCATATTTTTTCTGTGTCTCAGTAACATATTTAGGATCCCCTTTGTGCTTCTGAATGTTATTAAAAACATAGGCTGTGAGTTCATCTTTTCAGTGCCCTATTAAGTCTAAAAAATGCTGTTTGCGTCAAGTCCTCCTTGACTACCGACTCATACATCATTCTACCTATGCTTCTGCAATGGTCCCTGCATGTGGAGGAGAGGTGTGATATAAATGTCCCATTTGTGGTTGGGCACTCTACAGTTAATTACCTTACATCTTCAATTGTCATCCTATTTCTGTGTACAGAGAAACTTCTCTGAGATCAAAAGACTGTACTATCTATGGACAGTTAGATTCAAATTGAAAGGGAAATTTGATACTATATTAATTTAACTACATAATAATAGTTTTACTCCTGATGCTAATAGATGCTGGGGCAGTTATGTTACATCAGGTGTATGTTTTATTTTGTGCAATGGACCACACATATTACCATAAAGCATTTGGTCACTTTCATAATATTTATCTCATTCTGGTACTTGGGTATGTCATGCCATATTGCTCATTACTGACATTCACAAGTTTCACAGCCAAGCTAGATTGTTACAGTTTTTCTCACTATCAGACTGATAGTATCTTTTAGTACTATGAATGATAGCCAGAGTAAAGAAACTTCCTGATCACTAACAGCTTCATTTTCCCGTGTACCATAACAAATGTGTGCTGTACTCAGATATAGTGTCATATATTTGGATTGGTGTGTTTAATTTGGAATAACTATTAATCCAGGAAATTTCAACTGGATCAGTGGTGGGGAAGAGAACAAACATCTTACAAAAAAAAAGAGAGCCAAATACTGTCATTTGAAGGGGAAAGGAGGAGCAATGAGGGTGATTTGGGGAGATGGATGGGGAGGTAAGAAAGAAGAGGGGGTGAGGGAAAGTTAATTAACACTAAAGATGCTTGGAAAAGCCTCCCCATGTGTGTCTGTCTTTCTCTCTGTCTGTGAGTCTGTGTGTCTGCGTGTGTGAATGTAAAAATATTTAATTGTAGTGCCCCTTCACAGAGAATTGTATTCATCTTAGAGACCATAATTTGCCAAGTAAAGAACTTAGAGCTAGATGGGGAATATTTCCCAGTAACCAGATAATCAGAAATATACCAGAAAACTCCCAAACAAATATTAGCTATTATCCTGGCTCTTCAATTTATGGTAATATTTTTTAAATGCAGCTAAAAGGAAATCTTGTAACAAGAGTAGTTAACCAAAGTGCCTGAAGGTGTTAGTGTCACCGTCTATGGAACCTGTGGCCTCACTCTAATGTTCAGCCATGTGAAGATTATCACTTTGAAAAGTGATCTAAAACATGCTTTCAAGAAATAATTGATGAACTTTGTGTGTGTTTTGGTTCTCATAACTTGACACAGAATCGAAGATTTTGTGGTGCCTGCAATTCTTTTTGAGGGAGTAGTTGATATAACCTCTTACTATGTTTTTCTCCATCTTAGAGAAGGGGCACAGGGGCATGATTAAGCAGTCAATGGAAGGAAAAGAAGTTTGAAATTCTCAGTCTTATGTTTTCCATTTAAGTCAATTCGGGATGGCAATTAGAAAGACGACTTTATTATCTTTTCTGTGGATCTTCTAGAAAGCCCCTTGCTACACTGTAATAAATTGAACGTAATATTGTACAGTCGTTGACACTATGTTCAGATGTGGTCATGAACCTGAGGACTCATTTCTGGAACAGTTTCAGGGAGGTCATAACACAAATGTGGATTAAGTTGATGCTTTAGTCTAAGCTTTCTCATAGAGCACAAAGATCTGAAAGTAAATGTGACTCTTGGCCTTAGCAGAAGAAACTAACTTATTGTTCGGGCCCTAAATTCAATCACTACACAATGAGTGAAGAAGGACTGAATTTTAGAGAGTTGTCATGTTATAAAAAAGTGACACAAAGAATATTTCAGCTTCGAATGATGGAGCAGAGAGACAACCAGTAGAATTTGCCATTGGGATTAGAATTACCAAATAAACAGTCATGGAAAACATTTGACTCACCTGTACACACTCACCCAGGAATAATTTAATTATAGCAATTTACTTCTTTGTAATATAGATCTAGAATAATTGAAAGATACATAGGAATTTAAGTCAAATGTTTAGATAGAAACTACTGCTTCAAAATTAGTATTTGGCTGTAGGGAATCAGCTCACCCACCAAGTGCCTGAAAACACCAGGTTCTGGGGAAGTGAGGTTCAACTGGTAGACTTAAAGTGAGTATTTTTTAATTATGGAATTAGTCAGTAAAACAGAAAAGCATGTTTTTATGTCATGTACTTTTACAAGGCTTTTAATTAGCAGTGGAATATTGATGTTTCTTTTTCAATTATGATTTTTGTTAAGCAGTAACTGGTGTTTCTTCTTTTTTTCCCATGTGTACCTGAAAAATAGTAGGTTGTCAGTGATAATAAGTAAGTATATGAATAATGAACAGACAACAATAAAAGATTGAACATTTCGTTATTTAAGCCCATCTTTCCATTGAATGTTTTAAAGTGAATGGTTTAATAACATGAAAACAGTAAGTTATACGAGGGTGATTATTGGTGTAGGATGGTCTTCTTTCTATGTGTTGCTTTCATTGGTCAAATAAAGAAACTGCCTTGGCCTTTTGATAAGTCAGAACTTAGATAGGCAGGGAAGACAGTACTGGCTGCTGGGAGAAAGAAAGCAGAGTCAGGCAAATGCCATGGCTCTACTCTCTGAGACAGACACTGGTTAGACTCATGCGGGTAAACCCAAGTCAAGTGGCAATACAGATTATTAGAAATGGGTTAGATCAATATGTGAGAGTTAGCCAATAAGGGAATGGAGATAATGGGCTAGGCAGCAATTTAATTAATACAGGTCTTCGTGTGATTATTTCAGGGGTTAACCTAGATGGAGTCCAACCCATAAAACCAAAGAGGCAACATGTGACCTGACCCGCTGTGAAAGGTACTGAGCCATATGGCTAGCATAGATAAGAACAATGGGTTAATATATAAGTTATAAAAGCTATTACAAAGCATGAGCTAATGGGCCAATCAGTTTATAATCTTATGGAGACCTCTGTGTGATTTTTTGGAGGGGCTTTCTGGCTGTTGGGTACCTGGTGGGACAGAAACCCCACAAGTTGGCCCTCATGTTACAGATTTTCAAGATAAATATTATGTTTTCTTATATACTATGCTTTGATTTGTCTGTTATACTTGTTGACCTTATAATGTGATTCTCTTGAAATTTCACTAACTTCAAAAAAATTTTTATATTCACAAATTTCAGTTTCTGTTGAATGTTTTTAACATGATTTTTTTTTTTAAAAAATCTGAGTTTTTGTTGGGCACATTGCAAGATAACTTCTTCAAATCCATTTCATTGTGTGTGTTTGTTATGCTGGAAGATAAGCTCTGAACATTTGAGTATGATTAGAATTCCTCCATCACAAAACAATATCTATATCTCCAGCCCATGTAAAATCGATTAGAAAATGAAAATTAAGCCAAACATAGTGGTTCATGTCTGTAATCTAATCATTTCAAAGACTGAGGTGGGATAAGTTAGATTTCAGACCAGCATGGACTGTATTACCAGTAAAACAGAGAAAAAAATGGGAAGAACAGAGGGAAAATGTTTGGGGGAGAAATGGGAATGAATGTGTACATTAAATGAAACAACCAATAAAGCAAACAAAATCAAAACCATGTGTGATTTAGAGATGCAGTTTAGAAAGAAAATTGAAAAGTTGTTCATGGGCATTGAAAGCCAATTTCTCTTCCATTCCTTCAGTTTTCCATTTCACAATTATCTAAATAGTTTCTTGATTCAGTGTTCTACATATTTTAGCAACTGTTTTCATAAGACCAAACATATTGCTTCATTTGCATATGCTTCTTTCTGATACTCTAATAGATCCTCATGCTAAAGTATGCTACAGAACCTTCATCTAGCAACTGATGGAAACCAAGGCAGAAACCCACATCAGAGCACTGGACTGAGCTCCCAAAGTCCATTTGAAGAGTTGGAGCAATCAGAATATGAGCAAAGTGGTCAAGATCATGAAGGGTACACCTACTGAAACAGTCTAACTGAGCTAATGTGAGTTCAACAACTTCAGCCAGACTAGGAAGGAACAAATGTAGGTCCAAACTAGTCCCTCTGAATGTTGTTGACATTTGTATGACTGGGGCAGACTGAGTGGTCACTTGCAGTGGCACCAGGACTTATCCCTACTTCTTGTACATGCTTTTTGGAAACTTATTCCCTTTGGATGGATACCTTGCTCAGCCTAGGTATAGTAGGGAGGGCCTTGGACTTTCCCCAAAGCAATGTGCCTGCCCCCTCTAAGGAATGGATGGCAGTGGGTTATGGGAATATGTGGAAGGTATTGGAGGAGGGGAGGGAAGTGGGAACTTGAATTGGCACGTATAATGAAAAAAGATAGTTTATTTTCTTTTTTAAAAAAATAAAAAATAATCTCTCACTCCTATTAAATCACTCATATTTGTGAAGTCTCAAAAAGTGATCAGAGCAGCAGTCTAAGGGTTAAAGACAGAACATGAGACTCAAAACCTTTCCTTAAGGGGGGACAAGGAAAGAAACTTTCTTTGTTTACAGTCTTCAAATGAACTGACAGTTCCATGTAGATTTACAATGGAAGGGTAACGATTAACGTTTCCCAGAGCTCTGTGTGTGCTTAGGAAAGTACCTTTGAGAGTGTGAGATCACTTCCCACATCTGTTTAACTTCTATACTTCTCTTTACTATATTAATCATTCATGTAAAAGAAGGAGGAAAATTTTCATTTTACATGCTTTTATTCTACCAAAGTACCCTCAAGGGAGTACTTTTTGGGAATCTGGGCTCCAGAATGCTTTTAAATTTTCTAGGAAGTATGATTAGCACAACCCATGGAAGATATACCACATTCTATAATATCATAGGTTAGGCCATTGGCAATGAGCCATTTACTTAACATGCTGGAAAAAAGAAAGTAATTCAATTTATAGCATTTGGTATTCTTTAGTAGTGTTTTTGTGCTATTTGTCTTCCCTTGAAGAAAACTATTGAATTCGTATCTTGAATTCTGAACAGTATAACATTGTACACTTTTGACCAAATTAGATTGAGTTGGTAGTCCATTTATAGACGCAATTCAATAACTGTGTTCTGATCACAACAGCACATCCTAAAAAAATCACAATGTGGGTTTATCACTTTTTAAAATAGTTTTAATAAGTGTCACAAGCCAACTGTTACAGTAGAATAAATTTAGATGTATAGAATAAGTAACACTAAAAAGCAGAGAGAATGTTGCCATGAATAAGAAAGTTATAATAACATACACAGAAGAGTAAAGAGGAAAATATATTATGTATACTTTATTTAACACAAAAGACAGGATGAAATTTCTAGCATTTTTTTAGATTTCATGCAACTACAGACTAAGCATCCTTGAAACAATATGTATTTTAACTTTTGCAAATATATATCATCAATGCCATAGCAGTAATTTCATTAACCATTGAAGTTAATACTCTACTGAGTTCAGAGAAGTGAGCTTCAATTCTGTAAGTCACTGCTTGCTCATTTCTCATTGTAATAGAAAAAAAAATGGTCTTTTCCTTAACCAAATTGCCTGTGAATGAAAAAAATCCATTAACATGTTAGACTATAGAGGAAATGGGAGGTCAGTGAAAAGTAAGAGGATATATCTTTTTTACAGATGAATCATAAAACCAAACCATGATATAAAAGAAATAGAAGAAGATAGATCACATGACAGTGATCCTTCATTTAGGAAGTAAATAAAAAGAGACTAGATAGAAAGGGAAATGTGAGATTTTAGTATTATGTATAGATTGAATGTATTAATAAAAAATTGTGCTCACATCTTCAAAGAGATGTGTTACTATCATATATGATATTTTAATTTTGTTTGGATCATTGCTGTTTCTTATATTGGATTCATTAACATTAAAGCATATAAATCTGGGTATTGATGGAATGAGATTAAGTACAAATGTGGATTCAAGCAACAGAAAATGATATTGTGAATTACATACCTGCACATACTCTTCTTTCCTCAATGTAGTTTTAATTATCATGTGAATATTTAAGAATCTGCTAACTGTGACTTAAAGAAAATCACAAGCGGCATGATGATTAGTAGAAGCTTGTGAAATCATAGAAGATATGACTGGTTAATAAGTGTATTTGGAGTTAGACTCTGTGAACCAAGGGAAATATTGGTAATGAAATGATATGGAAATGTTATTAATAATGAGAACAAGAGATGCACAAGAATATTCTAATTTCAATAAATTACTGCTTGGAAAGTAAACAAAAGCATTTGAAGGATAAGTTAGTATATCAGAAGATTTGAATTCCAGCCTATTTTGGAAGACATAAGTATTATAATTTACATCTTTTTTATTTTTTATTAAATCATATAATTTTACAAATTTTCACCTCCTCCCCTCCTCCCATTTACCTTCACCTCCCCCCACCCTCTCCCTCTCGCTCTCCAGTCCTAGGAGCAGTCAGGATTCCCTGCCCTGTGGGAAATCCAAGTTCCTCCCCCATCCATCAAGGTCTAGGAGGGTGAGGATCCAAACAGACTAGTTTCCCACAAATCCAGTACATACAGTAGAATCAAAACCCAGTGGCATTGTCCTTGGCTTCTCAGTCAGCCCTCCTTGTCAGACACGTTCAGATATAATTTAAATCTTGACAATAAATTGGAGTTTGTTTGCATTGTAATCTGTACTTCTTGATTGAATTGTTTTGCACATACAAACACAGGTGTGCATGCACATGTTCATGGTGGAAAAGTTGTGTGTGTTTACACATTAGTGACAAGTACCTAATATCAGTTAAGAAAAAATAATACTTTTTCAGGATTCTTAATATTCTTTGCAGTTAACTGTGACTTTTCAAGAAGTGTGGTATATTTCTGCCAAAAAATCTTGAAATTCTCTATTATGAAACAAACAAACGAGTAACTAAAATAACTAGGTCTGGAAGAAGAAATTATTTCCCTAGTGGTAACAGATTAGTGTTAGGTCACAGACCAGATAATATCTTTATTTCTAATGCTAAATTTATACCTTCTGGAGCAGTACTTTTTAAAAAGTTAGAAATGAGAAATCAGGGCTTGTTTTGGTGTTTGGAAAGCTGAGTATGTGACTAAACATACACACTAATTTTATTAGTAAAGAATGATGGTATGGTGGGTATTTTTATGTCAACTTGACAAAGCTGGAGTTATGTGAGAGAAGGTAACCTCAATTTAAAAAAAATGCCTCCAAGAAGATCAGGGTACTGGCAACCTGTAGAGGGAAGTTTTCCTGTGTCGCAGCCACTCTCGGCGGCTTATATTAATTGCAAATGTATATAGCTCAGGCTTGTTATTAAGTAAAATTAACCCACATTTCCATCTATTACTCCACATGGCCCATGGCTTGTTACCTCTTTTTTTATACATCTTTCTTAGTCGGCAGCTGACTGGTGTCTCTTGAAACTCTCATGACTCCCCCTACCTCCTCCCATCATTCTGTTTTAGACTCACAAAATCTCTTTTTGCCCTGCTATTGGCCAGCAAGTTTTTTTTATTAACAATGAGCATAATCCACAGCATAAACCCGTAGGGAATTTTCTTATTTAATTATTGATGGGGTAGAACCCAGTTAATTGTGGGTAGACCAAGTCCTTGGCTCGTGAGCTTGGGTTATATAAGAAACCAGGATGGAGAGCAAGTCAGTAAGTTACACTCCTCCATAACCTCTGTGAGTGGAGAAAAAAACTAAGAGAAATTAGAAGTAACACAGGAAAACTAGAATAGAGGAAGAAGAATAGACTTGTTCAAACAGCATGGTGCGAGAGAATTCATTCATCCTCAGATAACCTTTCTGTAGTGTCCAATTTGAACCCTGAAGAGGACTCTGGGGCTGAACCCCAAAGACTCTTGATACATACTTATGTTTTTAAACACATGGTAAAATAATATTTATTATTTTTAGTAGAAAAAGTGAGGTTTATTTAATGATTAAATAAACCTAGTGTGTTGTGACTCAAAGAATGCTACAGAAAATGGTATCTTTGCCTCTTCTACCTTTTGTCTCCCCTTTCTACTTTTACTATTATGTTATTAATTCTTGATTATTTTGTTCAATATATTTTTAATAATTTGGCTCACCTCCACCAACTTCTTCCATAATTACCATCTCTTCCCACCCAACTATAAGATTTCTTCTCTCTCTCTCTCTCTCTCTCTCTCTCTCTCTCTCTCTCTCACTCTTCTTTTCTCTCCTTTCAATCAAGTCCAGTTTCTGTTATCTATCTAGTCTTGGGTTTCATGTCTACTTGGTTGACATACTAGAGTTTATATTATTCAAAAGTATTTGTCAGCCGGGCGGTGGTGGCGCACGCCTTTAATCCCAGCACTCGGGAGGCAGAGGCAGGCGGATCTCTGAGTTCGAGGCCAGCCTGGTCTACAAGAGCTAGTTCCAGGACAGGCTCTAGAAACTACAGGGAAACCCTGTCTCGAAAAACCAAAAAAAAAAAAAAAAGTATTTGCCCCTCCTCTCAGAAGCTATTAAATGAAAATAGCTCTTCACTTCTAGTGGGATTTTTGTCCCCATACTAGGGATTTATTTGGCTGGAAGTTGTACAGGTATTTTTGTATGGTGTCATAATTTGTGATGTTATCAATAAACTCTGGGTCTTAAAAACTTCCCAGCCCCTCTCAGAGAAAATCCTTTAGCCATGGAGTAGGAGTGTGTTTTAGATATGTACCCTCTATAGTTTCTGAACATTGACCAGTATGTGGTCTCTGTATTACTTGTAATTTACTGCAAGGAGACTCTGAGATTCAAGTTATGTTCCATTTTTGGTTACAGCTACAAATCATTATGAATCATAGTGCTATATCCATTTAATATAATAAAAGAATTGAGCCCTTCCCACAGGCCTATGACCTGCATAGCATAGATTCTCAATACCTTTAAACAATGCTAGGTATGGACTCCATTCATGTCTAATTCAGATAACAAAAGTATATACACACCACTAGGAACATATCAGGATAATAAATGAAGCACTTAAATACAGTTTACTAGATAGTAATTAAAATAATGACTCATGGCTTTCCAGAAACACAATGACCCTAACAAGAGATAGTTAGAAATCAAAGAGAGGTGTACGAAGGTTAACACTGTCCAAAAAAGAAGCAGTGGATTGACTGAAATACAACCGAAAACACAGAGCATCAATATACAAAGTAAACATGCGCACGGTTATTGACCCAGTGTTTGCTTTCTTCTGCCTGTTCAACTTAACAGTATTCTAAAAGAGAGACAAAATAAAATTGTTGGCACTGGACCTCAGCATGAGATTCAGGTAGGATGCTTAACAATAAAACGACTACATACCTGGAAGGAAACTAGCTGACAGCTCATTGAATCATTCTACACACTTAAGTATTTCACATTTGTATTTAATGCTTATGATTCTCCCGAGAATTATCTTTGGAAATGGTGGGAAGCATAATTTGCCTGAATAAAATATCCCAGGAATATGAAGATCATGGAATATTTATTCAATTGCAGCAGTTTACTTAAAATAAATTTAAAATGGAATTTTCTGGTGGAGAATTGTGAAGTATTAGTATTCTCTGGATATAATATGGTGTCATCATTTTCCATTGAGCAGACTGAAGTGTTTCCTATTGTATCCCTGTGGGCAGGCTCATTTCTGAAATCTGAGAAACTCCTCTGTATGCGGAAGCACCAAAGGGCAGATGCATTTTCCTAACAAGTGGTATGTACTTCAGATGCTGTGTGGGAAACAGATTTTTCAATAAATACCATTCCTGAAGAGCCTACCTCATTAGTGAATTTTATTGCATTGTGGAAACATGCCACATCTTTCAGGGAATTCAATTGCATTTTGAGAATGAGAAGCACAATTCATGAAACCACTGAAATCTTATATAAAATAAGCTATTTTCAACTTCGTTATCCTTCCCTTTGAGGCCCTTTAGAATATAGAGTTATAATATCCAAAACAAAGAGATTGAGAGAAGATGAAATGCAATTGTTTGGTACCAAAAATATAAACACACACATGTAGGCTAACAGTCTCTGCTCTATTAAACAAGCAAATGATTGCTACTCTTCTTGAAGAAAAGCAAGTTATTGTATCTCAGGCTACCTTTTAGTCAGCACTAGCATAACTATAAATATACAATATAAACTCAATTGAATTTATAGCTAACATTGAATATGAAGTTTAAGAATCCCTGCAGATAAAAAAAATTACCAAGTATGCACGTTACAGTATACTACCTTTCCTCTATAATTTATAAGAATTCTAAGTACAATAACTGTATATATAATTGATGTTCCCTTTACAAAAATGTTAGAAATTTTGAGTAAATATCAAATGACAAAAAGGAAAGCCCAGAAGCAGAAATCTTAATTGGAAAGTTATTCCTTTAAAAATCAAATTTTTAAATAATTTAATGGAAATCAATAAATAATTTCACTTTGCAATCTAGTTTGTAGACAGAATTAGCATATTGGCTAATTCCGTGTTCCTAGAAACTTCTCACATACCATATTTCAACATCTGTGTTAAATTCCACACTTATTTGCAATAATTTATTTATTTTGTTTATTGTGAAATATAAACTGATCCTAAAATGTCGATGTGTTACATCTAGTTCTGGATGCAGTTCTGCATGAGAGTTGTGATTCTATTTTAGACACAGTACTTAAAAAATGGATCATAAAACTTACCCAATTATTTTTGTCATTAGAATAGATACATGCATGGTGAAGATGAGTATATATTGCTTTTTCAGATACACGTGATTCACACAAACTTTGGAGCTGTTTTTATTTGAAAAACTGCAGGTGTGTGTGTGTGTGTGTGTGTGTGTGTGTGTGTGTGTGTGTGTGTGAGTTAATACCGTCTTATATGCTTGGTCACAAAATTACAGTAGAGCTGTAATGCTCAAAATAAACTACAATAATATATAAATCATAGATGATGATAATAGATGCTCTAATGGATCTAATAGATGATGATAATATACCGAAGAGATGCCCAATCATACTACAAAAGCATTTGTTCAACAATGTTCATAGCAGCACTATTTGTAATAGCCAGAACCTGGAAACAGCCTAGGGGCCCCTCAATACAAGAATGGATAAAGAAGGTTTAGCACATATACACTTTAGAGTTCTACTCAGCAGTAAAAAAACAATGACATTTTGAATGTTGCATGCAAATAGATGGAAATAGAAAACACTTTACTGAGTGAGGTAACCCAAACCCAAAAAGAGGAATATAGAATGGGCTCATTCATAAGTGGATTCTAGCCATAAATAAAGGACATAGAGCCTATAATTCATGAGCCTAGAGAAGCTATATAAGGTGAACCCAAAGAAAAACATAGTATTATCATCCTGCATATTGGAAATTAACAAAATTGAAGGCAAGGGTTGGGAGCACGGGGGGGGGGTGAGGTGGGGATAAGGGGAGATGTGGGGAGAGAAGGAAGGAGAGGATGGGGAGACCTTGGGGGAATGGATTGGATGGGATGGAGGAGGGGTGGTTGGGGGAGCAGGGAAGTATATATCTTAATTACAGGAGACATTTTAGGTTTGGCAAGAGTCTGGACTCTAGACAGGTTCCCAGGTGTCTAAGGAGATATCCCCAGCTTGTTTATTGGGCAGCAGAGGAGAGGGTGCCGGAACTGGCCTTGTCCTATAGCCACACTGATGATTATCTTCCATATTACTATAGAACCTTCATCTGGTGATGGATGGAAATAGAGACAGAGACCCACATTGGAGCACCGGACTGAGCTCCCAAGGTCCTGATGAGGAGAAGGAGGGAGAACATGAGAAAGAAAGTCAGGACCGTGAGGGGTGCATTCACCCACTGAGACGGTGGGACAGAACTAACAGGAGATCACCAAGGCCAGTTGGAATGGGACTGATGGAACATGCAATCAAACCGGACTCTTTGAATGTGGGTGACGGTGGAGGCTGACTGAGAAGCCAAAGACAATGGTGATGGGCTTTGATTCTACAGCATGGACGGGCTCTGTGTGAGCCTTGTCAGTTTGGATGCTCACCTTCCTGGACATGGGGGGAGTTGGGAGGACCTTGGACTTAACATAGTGTAGGGAACCCTGATGACTCTTTGGCCTGTAAAAGGAGGGAGTGGGAGTATGGGTGGAGGGATGGGGAGGGAAGTGGGTGGAGGGGAGGAGATGGAAATTTTTAATAAAAAAAATGAAAAAAAGGAAAAGAAAAGAAAGGAGGGGTTCTCAATGAACTAAAACATCTACATTACATGATAACATCTGCAAGTAGGGATTGCATAGGAACTCTTTCTGTGCATTTTAATAGTGGTGCATGTCATGCCAAGTATTGCAGAAAAAATTTCTTCTAATTTCATCAATTATAAGATGCAGGTAGCTGAGATCTCTAACCATGTTTTACAATATACAGTTAAACATCTCAGTCTGCTCATGCAATTTTATTGTTAACCTGTATAACTGTAACACTTCATTAACTCTCAGTAATCCACAAGGATGACTCCAACTAGGACTCCCATCAGTAGTGGATAGTGTGCCTGTTGATAAGCTAATTCAGGGCCACCAAATGGATTACATGACAATAAATTGATATAAAAACAGTATTCAATGCATAGCAGGCTCAATGTAAAATTTATAGTAAATATATCCCTTTACTTTTCCAATAAAAAGATACCTGTTGGGAGCAGTGAGACCCAGATCCTGAATTTCTTGTAATCCCCTGATCTGAGTGTCTACAGCTGCTCTGAGCACGAGACCTTCAGGAGTTCCTGAGGCAGGAGAGTGGTTTCTGGTGGGTTTGGCTGGGGCATGGCTACTATATAAATGCCCCTAAAGGGGGCATTTTGGGGGGAATTCAAGGATGACCCGTGTCTCTGTCTCGCTGTCTGTCTGTGTCTGTGTATTTTAACCTCCTGCCCCTTGCCCGAATCTCGCGAACAAGGTTCAAGCGCACCGAACGCAGATACGGGGGCACGGTGCGCAGAAATTGGAGGTTCCACAGAGATATCGGGAACTAGGGAAAGCTGAGAGGTCGCCCTCAGAAGGTGAGGGTGGATTGGGGTATATGTGTTAATCCTGACATCCTTCAATCGGTTTTGGTTCCAGGAAGTCCAACCGAGAAAGAGGGGTAAACGAAGAGGGTTGTCCCCAGCCGGAGAGGACTTATGTATTGGGAAAAAATAGAAAGATAGTATATAGCTTAAAAAGATAAACGTGTACAGATGGTGTACAGATGTATGATATGTTGATTGTGTTGTCTTTTGTGTTCTGGACTGGAGAAAGACATTTGATTCTAGGAACTGCTAAGAAAGGTTTCTTGACTTTAAAATATGGGCTTGAGAATTTGATGTTTTGGAAAGGAGGTTCTGTTTTTGTCTCCATAGACAATGAGAGCCTAAGGATTTATTCGATATTCATGTGGTTTGAATCCCCTAGACCTCCTGAAATGTTGCAGTGGAGTGTGAGCAGCAGCAGCTCCAAGGCCAAGCAGCTCCAGGCGGCCAGTGCTGAGGGGCTGCGGTATGTGCAAACCCCGGGACCTGCCTCGAGGACCAACAAGGCAAGAACGCTAGGCCCGCTTCCAGCGTGGGCCTCAGGGCGCAGAAGCGCAGCACGCCCATGAATCGTGACTGGAAAATGGCAGTAAATTGTAGTAAATTCCCCTAAGAATGCAGCGTCCCCACTCAGCAGGAAGTAGCCGGACAGATTGACAATGCCCAAATTCCCTAAGTGGGGCCCCTTCAGTGGTTGCAGAGCAGCAAGCCTGCTTCCCTGAGTTCTGCTCCACTTCATGCACCAGTTTGGACCCAGAACGAATGCAGCTGGGGCTAGAAGGCAGCTGGAGCAGAGCTTTGCTAGGTGGCTGTGGTGCAAGGAACATTGCCTCAGCCCAGTTGGTGCCTAGCCTGGCGGATGCCACAGCAGTGCCCAAAGTACATGTTACCTGGAAATACTGACCCCTCGTCCCCCTTAATACATAAGATCAGACACTGTTTTATAAAAAATTTAGGGGGGAGATGTTGGGAGCAGTGAAACTCCAGATCCTGAATTTCTTGTAATCCCCTGATCTGAGTGTCTACAGCTGCTCTGAGCACAAGTCCTTCAGGAGTTCCTGATGGCAGGAGAGTGATTTCTGGTGGGTTTGGCTGGGGCATGGCTATCTCTATATAATCTGCCCCTGAACACAATAAAGGGGGCATTTTGGGGGGAATTCAAGGATGACCCGTGTCTCTGTCTCGCTGTCCGTCTGTGTCTGTGTATTTTAACCTCCTGCCCCTTGCCCGAATCTCGTGAACTGGGTGCCAGCGCACAGAGCGCAGACACGGGGGCGCTGTGTGCGGCAATTGGAGGTCTCCACCGAGATTTCAGTAATTGGAGGTCCCCACCGAGATATCGGCAGATACCATCTACTTCAGACACAGGACTTGGAGAATCTGAGATGGATCTGTTGTGAAATGCTCTGGTATATTTAGTAGAATATTTAAAAGGAAAGTTCTAATGGAGTTGTTTTCTTACAACTTGGTTACAATTTATGGAGTCCTTTCAATTTTTAAACTTTGATGTTTGATCTTATTATCATTCTTGTTCTTACACTCAATTTCTTCAAATCTCTCTCTCACCCTTTCTCTGTATTCTTCCCTTTCACCATCTATTACCTGCTTCAGTTCTTTCAAAGTTTGCATCCCATTTGTCAGGTGGAAACATAGATTGCTTTGGTTGTGTACAAACACAGTTTTCATGAGAAATTTTGAGTATCTCATTGGCACCTTGTAGGCAGGCAATTACAGGATTGTCCAAGCAATGGTTGAAAAATGTTTCTTATCATAGAAAACTGTTTTTCCTAGGCACCACCCTTGATTGGTCTACACTATAAATGAATCACTCCTGTTGTTGCGTTACCTCTATGCTAACAAACCACATTTTACCATAGGACTTTATTAAGGTAAATATTTGAGCATTTGTGAAATATAGAAAACAAAATCTCAGTGGCAAGGTAACTTAGCCAATAGATAATGTGAACTGGAGGTGAATACATCATATTCTATTTCTCAGGATAGGAATACAATTCATTTTATTAAAGAACAACTCAAGATAGCTTATTTATATGTATTAACAAATAGCAGCAATTAAATATAATTTCTACTGATTTCTGTCTCTGTTGACCTGCCTTCTGTGTTTTACAATAAAATTCCTTCCAAAATAAAATTGATAAATTTTTGTTGTTGTTGTTGTTTGATGTTTTCTCTGACTTTTTAAAATAAGGTCTTTTGAATATGACTGGAATACCAGTCATTTTTTTCTAGAATGTCTCCTGGAAATGCAGTTCTTAAGTGGACTATAAAAAAAATGTGAGATGTAAGTGTTTTGTAGATACAAGGCTAAGAAAGCAACTTAAGGATTTGAGAAGTCTGATCATTTCATTGCAGAAGATCTGAGTGTTTGGAGGTTTTAAAAGCTATCGCGTCACTAAAACAACTCTTTAGAATCTAGAATTCCATGCTGTAAGACATGGATATGGTGTGGGTATGGCAAATGGGTATGCTGTATTCCTCAGTATTTCTCTTAAGGTCCTCTGAACATTATTAAGCATGGAAAATTCCAGCACTGTAGATGGTAGTCCTTATAAGTAAAGATGGAGAAGGGGAGGGGGAACCATCTTATTATTATAATTATGGAACACCGTTGTTTGGGGATGTATAGTTAACAAATCAAAGCAGGATTAAAGCACACTAGGATGAAGTTTAATTAAACATTTCAAAGTCTATGATAGCTTATAAATTGTGAGACAGTTTGCAATGTTAAGATAGTTCACAGACACAGAATTAATTGTTCGAGCTATGCATTCGTTCATCTTATGGAGGTATTTTAACTCTAGCAACTATATGAAAGTGTCAAGATAATTATGCCTATTTTCCATGAAGACAGGTGGAGATTCCTTAAGGAAATTATAGAAATTTACCAAATGACAGATATGCTGACAATATGATATATGGAGAAATACCCATACTTCATAAATCAGAATTATTGTTGTGGTATATTTAACCTCCATTATCCCATGTTTAAAATTGCCATTTAGGTTAGAGATTTTTCATATGTGACACTGTCTAAAATACTCTTGGTTCTTTCTCTTTCCTACAAAATTCATGCAATATTGCCTTTGCTATGCACCATTCTCTTATGTGGTACTAAGTTTTATTGTACAAGAAAGCAAAACTCTTTACCTGGCAATTTTCTAACAAGGTTATCTTTATAGCTTTGTGTCAACTTGACACAAGCTAGAGTTATCTGAAAGGCGAGATCCTCCATTGAGAAATTACCTCCGTAAGACTCAGCTGTAGAACATTTTCTTTTCTTTTTTTTTTGTTTTTTTGTTTTTTTTTTTTTTTTGTTTTTTGAGCCTGTCCTGGAACTAGCTCTTGTAGACTTGTAGACCAGGCTGGCCTCGAACTCACAGAGATCCACCTGCCTCTGCCTCCCGAGTGCTGGGATTAAAGGCGTGCAGCACCACCACCCGGCGAACATTTTCTTTATTAAAACCTGATTGAGGAGGGCCACATCACTGTTTGTGGTAAGATACCTGAGCTGCTGGTACTGGGCTTTATAAGAAAACTGGCTTACAGAAGAGTTTCAGTTTCCCCTTTACTAAAGTCAATCTCAAAATCTGTACTACTGCTGTTATATTTAGGAATTGGTCTCCTATGTTAATGTGGTCAAGGCTATTTTCCATTTTCTCTTTTTTTACCTTCGGCGTAACTGAATTTATGTTGAGGTCTCTGATCAACTTGGACTGGAGTTTTGTACAAGGTGGTAGATATTGATCTATTTGCGTTTTTCTACATCTCAACATTCAATTAAGCCAGCAACATTTGTTGTAGATGTTCTTTTCTCAATTGTATAATTTTGGCTTTTCTGTAAAAAAAAAAAAGTCATGTGTTCATAATTGTGGAGATTTATGTCAGGTTCTTTGAGTTGATTCTGTTGACCCATCTGTCTGTTTTTATACTAATAGCATGTGCTTTTATTACTGTAGCTAGGCAAAGGATACTTCCAATAAAGAGAAAAAGCAGCCTACAGAATGGGAAAAGATCTTCACCAGTACCACAGCTGACAGAGGGCTGATGTCCAAAGTGTATAAAGAACTTAAAAAACTAGACATCAAAATAAAAAATAATCCCATTAAAAATAGAGTACAGATTTAAACAGAGAATTCTCAACAGAATAATTTCAAATGCTGAGATACATTTATAGAATTGTTCATAATCTTTAGACATCAGGAAAATGCAAATAAAAATGACTCTGAGATACCATTTTACACCTGTCTGAATAGCTAAGATCAAAAACAGTAATAACAGTCTATATTGGAGAGGATATAGAGTAAGGGAAATTCTCCTCTATTGCTGGTGGAAGTGAAAACTTGTACAGTCACTTTGGAAATCAGTTTGGCAGTTTCTCATTAAACTGGAAATCAATCTACCTCAAGACACAGGTATACCAATCTTGGTTATATACTGAAAGGATGCTCAATTATCCCACAAGGATCCTTGCTCAGTTATGTTCATAGCAGCATTATTAACAAAATACAGAACCTAGAAACTACCTAGATGTTCCTCAACTGAAGAATGGATAAAGAATGGAATATTACTCAGCAGAAAAACAACAACAACAACAACAAAACAATGACATCATGAAATTTGTAGGTAAATGAATGAAACTAGAAAAAAATCATCCTGAGTGAGGTAACACAAACCCAGAAAGACAACGACAGTATGTACTCAATCAAAAATGGATTTTAGCTGTAAAGTAAAGGATGAAAGACTGCAGTCCACAGCCTCAGGAAGAAGAGTTAGGTAACAAAGACAGCCCAAAGGGATACACGGGGATGTCCCTGGGAATGGGAAATGGAAGAGATCTTTTGGATAATCTGGGGGTGAGGAAGCAGTAGAGGAATATGATGGCTATTGCATAGTGGTAGGGAGCTGGGGATATGGGAGGAATAATAACAGAGATACCTTGATTGGGGGGCATTTTCAGGTTAAGGAGAAAGTTAGTGCTAAGGATACTCCCAGGAATCCACAAGAATGACCCCAGCTAAGACTCCTAGCAATAAGGAGAGGGTTCTTGAACTATTCTTTTCCTGTAAACAAATTGTTGACTATCCTAGCTGTCATCATAGAACCTGCATCCAGTAATTTATGGAAGCAGATTCAGAGATCTCCAGCCGAACACTGGGCCAAGCTCTGTGAATCCTGTGGAAGAGAGAAGGCAGGTATTGCACAAGCCAGGGAGGTCAAGGTTATGACAGAGAGAGTTGTCCTGAACTCATGGGAATTCTTCATCTCTGTCCCAACATCTAGAAAGCATGCATGGGACCAGCCTAGGCCCTCAACATATGTGTGAGAGATGTATATCTTCATCTGTTTGTGGGGCTCTTAGTAATGGGATCAGGACCACTACCTGATGTTTATGCTGGCTTTTGAGAACCCAATCTTGAAGCTGTGTTGCCTTGTCCAACCTTGATGCAAGGGGAGGAGCTTGGTCCTACCTCCACGGCCCCCATGGGAGGCCTGGCCCTTTTGTAGTGGAGTGGGAGGGCACAGAGAGGGAGGGCCTACAAGGGAAGTGGGGTGAGGGAACTGGAGGAGAGAATGGAGGGAAAACTGTTCAGAATGTAAGATAAATGTAGAAAAATAAGAAAGGAAAGCAGGCTGAGGAATTGTGGGCAGCGCCCCTTGATGGCCTCTTATCATGAGCTGCTTCTAGGTTCCTGCCCTACTTGCCTTTCAACCCTTACTGCAAAGAAAGTGCTTTACACTATGTGAAAAGTATGTCAATGTAAAACAGATGATGTACAACACTGTTGACATAAAACTCATGTAGAAATATTTCTGGCTTGAGGAGCTAAATGAATAGACAACAATAAAAGCCGCAAAGTAAAATTGAAATACTGTGAAAAAGACAGAGTCAAATACCAGTTATCTAAACAAAGAGCCTAGAAAAGTTTTTCTTAAAACCATGGATGGCTCTCAATAAAGACCCCAGGAGGCACAGTGTGCATCACAGTTAAGAAGAATAAGATTGCCATGGGAGTTGAATTGCCACCTGATATGTCCAACTAAGTTAATTGCCTATTTGTACCAATACATGGCCAAAGCAAAACTTTTTAAGAAGAAAATAGAAACTCCACAAACTAATTCTTCAGACAAAAAATTAAATTTGCAACAACCCAGGCTATAAATGGAAACATATGATGGCTACTCTTCCTTAAACACTTATTGTCGGGATACTGGCTTTAATAACAAGTATTTTGTTTTTTCTTCTGGGACCAAAACAACTTCCATTTCCAGTGAACTGCTTGGACATCTGAAGCAAGCATGGTCATGGGATTCATCCTTCCCTGGTCTTTGAGAGCCCAATTGTAATCCTATGATTCCTTTCCTAGAGTCATGTCTGTCCCACAGTGTAATTTAAAATATATACAATGTAATCACTGAAAGCTCAGCAGGGGGGTGGAGGGCAGCACAGTTAGGCACATCTGAATACCTGTGAAAGAGAAATGGCTGTATTGTGAAACTCAAGTTTCCCAAACCCAAATGATTGATGTTTTTAGAATGTTTGATTCAGAATCACAGGTATCAGCCAGTCTGGGAATATATATATATTCCAGATATCTATCTATCTATCTATCTATCTATCTATCTATCTATCATCTATCAATCAATCTATCAATTTATCTATCTGTCTCTCTATATATATCTTTATAACTGCTATTGAAAATACCAAATTTATATAACTATCAAACTAGGGAAAAGAATGATATGTTACTCTCTTTATAGAGTAGTCATGCATATAACAAGACATGTTGACACATTCATGCAGTCTTGCAGTTACAATCAAATTTGATCTTAGCTATAGAACATGATTTCATGCTCTTCTTTTTCCTTCTGAGAATATCTAATGATGTATATTTCATAGAAATATTTCTTTGTAGGTCTTCTAGTGTGATAAATGGAGTGAGAAAAAATTACTGCTGAAGTTGAATTTTAAGGGGGTTGACCTCCAGGACAATTGTCACCCCTAATAAATGGAGTCAGAATGAACATAAGTGTTACAACCTCTACTGGCACAAACGACAGACAAGATTAGAAATGTTACCCAACACTTTAAGCGATAGAAGTCATTTATTACAGCTGGGTTCACTTTGCTATGTCTGCTTCAGGGTTTTAAAAAGACCTGGATAATTTTTTCATTATTTTATTTTATTTTAAAAACTAAATTATCTTTTTTTCATTTACATACCAATCCCAATTTCTACCCCCTCTACCCATTCCCTCCACCTCCCCCACACCCCACTCCCTACCCACTCCCTAGAGAGGGTAAGACATATTGCTTCAAGGAAGGAACAAAGTCCTCCCCACTATATCCAGGCTGAGCAAGGTGTCCCTCGAAAGAAAATGGGTTCCAAAAAGCCAGAACAATCAGCAAGGACAAATCCTGGTGCCACTGCCAGTACTCTCGCAGTCTGCCCTAGCCATACAACTGTCACCCACATTCAGAGGAACTGACTTGGCCCTATTCTGATTCCTTCCCTGACTGGCTGGAGTTGGTGAGCTCCCATGAGCTAAGGTAAGCTGTTTCAGTGTGTGTCCCCATCATGGTTTTGTCCTTTTTGCTTATATTCTCACTCTTCCCACTTTTCAACTGGACTTTAGGAGCTCAGCTCTTCTGTGGGACTTTGGATCAATTGGATCCATCAATTGCTAGATGAAGGTTCTTTGGTGACATTAAAGATAGTCATTAATCTGACTCCAGGGCAAGGCAAGTTAGGACACCCCCCTCCTCTATTGCTTAGGGTCTTAGCTAGGGTCATCTTTGTGAATTCCTGGGAATTTCTCTAGTGTCCTGTCCTTCCACTTTCTCTACTATCCTTTTCCCTCAAGTTCTCCTCCCCTCCCCTTCTCCCTTCCTCCTACCCTTCTGCCTTTCCTTCTCCCCCAACCCCATTAATCCCAATTTTGTCTAGATATCTTGTCTATTTCCCTTTCCTAGTGGGATCTATATATGTTTCTCTTAGGGTTCACCTTGTTACTTTGCTTCTCTAGGGTCATTAAGTATAAGGCCTGAATAATTTCAAGACAAATGTCATCTGAGAAAAGTAAGAACTGAACCCAGTTTCTTTAAGAGAAGGTCATTTTCATGGCTTTAAATGCATTTGGAATACAAAAAAATCTTTTCTTCTCAAACACTGTCGATTTTCTTTGACTTTATGCTCTGTAGAAGATTAACTGGAATTATAAAAACAGAAAATGAATACGTTAACATAGATTGAGGAGTGAATCTGAATAAGAAATAGGGAGCAATCACTGGGATTTCTCATTTAAGCAAGGAAATTTCAATCACCAGTGTTTGGTATTATATTTATAATAGTTTTGTTTTCTTGGTCACATAATTAGTGGGCTAGAACCATATTATGCTCACCTAAAGAAAGACACATTGAAATGTAATAGTAGGTAAAGAAGCCTTACACATTATGTAATACCTCATTCTACTGTCATTGTGCATTTGCTTCTATGATGTGTCTGCTACAAGCAAATAAATTTCATGGCATGTTGTCTTTCTGAGAATCATATATTATAATTCAAATTATTGTAAGTGAACTTTTAAAGCCATATTATTGTTGAGAGTAAGTTTACTCACTTTTCTTAAGTATTTTTTTTTTTTTTCTGATCTGAATGTCATGTAAGTGAACTGTCGCAAACTAGGGGCAAAACAGACTGGATGCTAGAAATCTTTCTTTCTTTCTTTCTTTCTTTCTTTCTTTCTTTCTTTCTTTCTTTTTTTCTTTCTTTCTTCCTTTCTTTCTTTCTTTCTTTCTTTCTCTTTCTGGCTCTTTTAATCTGATTCTGAAATCACACATTAAGAAACTAATTCCTCTTGTTCTTTTCCACATACCGTATTGCTTGAGGACTTCTGACAAACAGAATAATGAAGGGTTTAGTCCCTAGTAATGAATGTCACCATCCTAACAATAAGATCCAACAAACAATTTTAAGTGATGTAGTGAATGCTGAATTTTCTTAGAGCACACGCCGAGTTTGACTGGTCTAAATAATTACTGGGATTTGACAGAGATGCAGGATGCACAGTATACTGTGATGGTTCCTGCTGGTTCTTAGCATTATTTTGTAAAATAATGGTTTTTTTTCCCAAAGGAATGGAAGCTTTATAGTACTGTAATTGAATGCACACATCAATGAGCTTGTTTTCTTTGTGTGCTTGAGAATCTCTTTATTTTATTGTTCTGTTTTGTCATCCATGCTATATTTTTGGGGTGCTCGTTAATCTTTGTACTATTCCTTTTAAAATCTGATCAAAGAAGAAACAGTAATAGGCATATTAGAAGATAAAGTTTCAAAGCATGCACTATAAATTGCCCAAACACAAATTATGCATTTGTTACCTATTATTTTTATGTTGCATGTATATCTATGTTACATATATGGGCAGAAGACAAAACACATTACATACAACTAGTTAAAGGTGAAATATTCTGATGATATATTTTGTCTCTATTTTGTATGCGCTAGTCTTTGTAGGAATGTATGTTACCTGGTACCCATGGATGCAAGGGAGTGTAAGAAGCTATGTGGATTCTGGGAACCAAACCCTGGTCCTCTGTAAGAGCAGCTCTTGACTGTTGATCCAATTTTCTTTTTCTATAGCTATATCTACTTTTTAAAATTTTGTTCTTCAGTATAAGTTGGATCTAATTTCATTCTTTAAAAGAGTTGACATAAACTGGGTGGTGGTGCACACCTTTAATCCCAGCAGTTGGGAGGCAGAAGCAGGCAGATCTGTATAAGTTTGTGGGCAGCCTGGTTTACAGGAACTAGTTCCAGGACAGGCACCAAAGCTACACAAAGAAATCCTGTCTTGAAAAACTAAAATTAATTAATTAATTAATTAATTAAATTTAAAAAAGTAGTTCATATAGTTTAAAAGGAGAAATTTCAGGTGGAGCTCTAGCTACATTTCGGGAAGAAACTCTGAAACTGTGCATATTTAGCTTCTTCATTGTATTCAGGTACTAACATGGTCCAAAGGCAAGAGTTTCCATAGTTCACTTATGAAATTTCCAGAGTGTGGTTTGACAGACAGAGACATCACAAGTGAACCATAGATACTCTCCCTTGTGGGTTGTTGTTGGACATTTTGTATGTATTTCACCATTAAAATCTTCCATAATAGCACTCAGCCTGAATTTCAAATAAAGGTGTCTTTCTATATTTTCCAAAGTGTGACTCACTTTTAATTACCTAGTTAGATCTGAAAAGAGTGGACATAAAGTGGGCATGTGCTACCATTCAGACGAGGTCAAGGCTAGGTCTTTCAGCAAGTCATAGGAACCGTTTCCTAAGTGCGAAGCTCTTCTTAGCCAAGAGGGAATGGATAAGAATATTAGGTAGTATTCTTACTCAACAGACAAAGAACAGTGCTTACTTTTAAAGACTAATTTTTGGTTAAACACTATATTATAATTTTGCCTTGTTCATTCTTCCTTCTTTTTTTTTTTAAATCAAATGGTCCAAATTTGAAGCACACTGCTTTATGGACTCTGTTACCCTTGGCAGCTAGAGTTGGTTGTGCAAGATAGATGCGCCAAGTTGTCAAACGCAATTCCCACCCTTTATTGATTATGAAATTGTGAAATTTCTCCTCTACAGCACTGTCATTATTTGCACTAAAGAAACACAACAAATACTATTGGCTAGAAATTTCCCCTAATGCTATTACTGTGCATTTATTTTCAGTGGATATTCAATCAAAAAGCTCCAAAAAAGATAAGACTGGATTTTAATTAACTGCCATATACTTGGTTAGATCAATGAAGAAATGTGTGCTCCATGAGATTCAGACCAAGCCAAATAATTTAGTAATAAACCTAGTGCTTTATTTAACCACAGCAATTACTCATCACCATGTGCAAAGCCCCTTTAGTCAAACAGGTTTATTACAAAGCAAATTTGTATATTGATGTGATCAAAGTTTTTCACTTTCAGGGCATTAAGGTTGGAGTTTAAAGCTTCATAAATGAATACATGCTGTGTTCAGAACCATCTAATAACATATTGTGCTTTGTTGAAGAGACAAAAGATTGATAGGAGAAAAAGCAAGAGCTAATCAGTATGTTTATTTACTGGAATTATTAAAAGAAAAAAGTTCAAATGGAGTGGACAATATAACTAATTCTTTTTTTAAAAAATTTATTTTATTATGTAAAAAATATTTTGTCTGTGTGTATGCCTGCAGGCCAGAAGAGGGCACCATACCACTTTACAGATGGTTGTGAGCCACCATGTGGTTGGTGGGAATTGAACACAGGACCTTTGGAAGAGCAGGCAATGCTCTTAACCGCTAAGCAAGGACATGCATGTTAGATAACAAGATGAAGTTTATATTTTATTTTCAAGAATAAATTCTGATATTTAAGGCTGTTAAGCCTTTAACAACTATCTTTGCCAAAGCACATCTCAGGATACATAAATAATTTTATGCAGCTATAAAAGTGATAAGTCTTCTTAATCTGTCAATACAAACAATATTCTGTTTTATTCAAATAGTAATGTTCTCTTGACAAATTTATATATAGTTATGTCAAATGATAACAAATATTTGAGAAAATAAGTACTTTTAAAGCAGTCAGATAGACCTAAATTGGATTAATGTTGTTGATTTAGAAATGATCAATATACAGAAACATCACTTAAATATACCTTCATTTGAATAAATCATGGTTAAATCAAGTACAACTTTACAAATAATCAAAAAAAATTTTCCTGCCATGGATATTTTTCTTAATAGGATATTATTCACAAATTTGAATGAAATATTTGTTTAAGAATTTATATTGATCATACATTTTTATAACTTTTATTTCTGGTAATTCACATGAATCAAATTGAAGACATTTCACAAAATATATCTTATCATATATACATATGTATGTGTGTGTATAATATACTCATATGGCTCATATAGAGAGAGTTATTAAATGGTAGAAGGAAACAGATATGCAATAATGAAAATGGAATAATTTACCCAAGTATACTACACATAATTAAAAATTATTATGCATTTGAAATTGTCTAAGATTGTATTTGTGAAATACATAGATGTACACCTAATGTATTTTATGTTTGTCTTATGTAGGGTTTGTGTTATAAATTATCTGTCTATATCAACATATACATTTTTATATGGATTTTATTTTAGATTTTCAACTAAATCTTAATGAATTCATTGGTTGATATTAAGTTTTTTTAACATCCGCTTTATTTGATGGAAAAGCACAAACATTAGTAATAATGTACTTAATATATCTTTGAGCCAAATGAAAAAGATGATGTAATTACTGTTCACATATTTTTAACTATTGTATACATCTATAACTCAATAAGGCACAGTTTTTAATAGAGGAATTTCTCTCCACAATCATAAATAATAATAGACATGGATAGAAAAACAATGTCTTTAACTTATATAAATTTCCTTTATAATTTTGACAAACCGTGCTTGAACATAAGGGGCATGTAATGGATCTGAGTAGTAAAACTCAGTGTGTTATAATATTTCTTTTTAACTGAATGGAAACCATACTGCATGTGATATTACATGAAAACATAGCAATTATGTGAAGGCAGGCAGTAATGGAAGAAATAGTCAAGACCATTCTGGGTCACATACGGAAAACCTATCTAAAATGCACTGACTTCTTATACATAACCATGTGTCTTTGAATATTCAACACAGTCTCACACATCTCACTTTGAAATTTAGCAATGCTCATCTGAGAGTGTATGTAGAAATGCACATATATTATTAACATTTCAGATTTGAAAATATAGAACAATTTATACACAGTGAATATATTTTAATAGCACAACCCACAATTTACAAATAAAAACAAACATGGTTTACACAACACTCTTCAGTTAATATACTTCATGAATAATTTTTATTATCATTAATGTTAATTAACTTTCAAATGTGTAATGTTAGCCATTGTGTAAATTTCTTCATTATATTTATAGCTTTGGATGCTTGGTGCATGAATGTAAGTCCTTAACCAGGTGTGATTACAGTTATACTAAATATCAATATACTTTGAATATACTTTTAACATGAATGTACAAATAGCAACATGGTAAATGACATAAAGCCTGATAAAATGACATAAGGGTGTACCAGTTAGAAAAGTTTGCAAGTTGTAGTACATGATATTTCTTTTTTTAAAACTACTTTTGGCCATGGGATACAAAATTACAAAATAAATGTGTCATCATATTGGATATTTAAAAAAAAATAATTATGTTATTTTTTTAATTCTATGAATGTATATATGTGCATGTCTCTTTGTGTGTATCAGTGTTTCTATGTGTGGTGGCGGTGGCTTGTGCATTTGAGTGTAGGTGCCCTTAGAGGCCCAAAGAGGACACTGGATCTCCCAGATCTGAACTGAAAGTTCACTGTGAGCTGCCTGACCTGAGTTCTAGAAACAAAACTGTCATTTGTCAGAGGAATATGCACTCCTTACCCTTTGAACTACCTCTCTAGCTCCAGAATCCATCTGAATACTCATTTAAATCTCTTGTCAGGTAGAAGCAACCCCAATCAGCTGATTGTTAGTTTACTCAACACCACAATTCAGTGAGGAATCATCCTAGTAAGCATATGGGATTGAGTTCCTCTCCATCATGTCTAACCTCAGCACTACATGGCTATTGACTTCTCTTTCCCTTTCAAACGAGTGGTCGTGTACTAGGAACAAGCACAACAACCAAAAAGCAAAATAAAAACACTGCCACTGTTCTTCTCAACATTCAAGTTCTTGGGAGACTAAAAGTCAATGGTACGGCCTCTAACATGACCTGTATACATCAAAGCACATTGCAACCTTCCCATAAAGCTCTAGTAGTCTCTGGAGGTTCACCAGACTCTGGGAAATTCCTTGACATCATGTGACTAATAGAAGAGAAGACAGGCATATGCTACAATTCTGTTGCTTATAGGGGACATTATCACCTCTGTTGACCATATCTCCAATTTTATCTGAGAGAGAAAATGCAGATGCCTCATCTGAGATAGACTTCAGCATTTCTCTGCACATTGTCTCCTTCTACATCCCGAATAAAGTCATTTCTAATCTTGCAAAATATTCTAACAATTGGTGTGAAATATCTTCAACAAATATTTGAATGTGAATTTTACATTTAACAGATTTTATAATTAAAATGAACTTAGTATCTGATAGAATTCTTTTTATTTTTATAATCTGTAATTGCAAAACAACAATAAAAACAATAATATTTTAAAATTCTTTAGAGTTTAAAATTACATTGAATTTACATCTCTGGATTAATATGGACTTAGAATGCTTATATGGGTTGAACTAAGAGTTTGAGGACAGTCTGGGCTACATATTGAATACCAAAGTACTTAGAGTCTACCAAGTGAGACACAGTGTCAATAAAAACACAGAATGAAAAAAATAAAGAATGTGTTATAGGCAAAATACATTAATTCTATTACTGTCCTTATACTAACTAAAAGTTCAGCATTTGTATTCCTATTTTAATCAAAACTATGGAATAATACATCGGCCAGTTTTATCAACCTAGATGTTTTTGGGTCTTCTATTCTCTAATAATTACTTTTCAAACTACCATGACAAATTATCTTACAGAAGGAAATATAAAATTACCAAAGTTTCATTTTGCTCATAGTCTTGGTGTGTTCCATATATGGTTACTTTCTCCTCTGTATGTTGGCAGAAATGCATGGAGATGGGAGAATGGGATACCCTTTATTGTCAACAAAGAAACAAAGTAATAAAGGAAGTAACTAAGAACAGGGTTCTTCCCAGGATTGACCTTCAGTGACCTAGTTCCTCAAAATCGAAGCCACCTTAAAATTTCTAGAAAAAAATCTCCTAGAATAATGCCACCATCTGTTTGGAGATCATTTGCACCATAAGCCCAAGGCAGATACTGCATAAACTACAGCATACCATTTCTATGAAAGTCATAAAATTATGAAAATTAAGACAGCATATGTCTTGACAAGGATTGGCAGTATCAGCAAGTAAAAATATGAAGTATATAATAGCATTTGAATTCCACTTACAATTTGGGTAATATTACATATTTTAAATATATATATATATGTATAAATATAGTAACTATTTTTATCTGACATTCTAATTATCTATAATCACTACATTATAGTTAATCTCTTTCATAGCACGTGTTATATAGACAACTTAAATTGTTTTAATAAACTTTAATATTAAAATATGAATCATCAATTATTAAAGAGGGACAGTTGATTGCAGCATCTTGAGAGATCTAAGTCATGAGCATACTGGTATCATAAGAAGAAACAGCCAGTCATCACATCAAATATCAACAGTCAAGTGAATTGGGTAAAGTCTACAAGGTTTCAATTTTGCACAATGAGTTATAAGAAATAAAGGAATTCCCTGTACAGAAGAAATAGTCTTCCTAGAAAAAAGTGCACAAAGTTGTTATTAATACCAAATGTTTGGAACAGAAAAATATATGTACAGGTAACATTATATAATCTGATAAGATTTATTCATGCTTTAAGATATATATATATGTGTATATATATGTATGTATATACATATATATACACATATATATATATATATCCATGAAACAACAGTTAAAAAATAGTTCATGAAATTTAAAAAGAGCAATGAAAGGTGTATGAGAGAGTTAGTAAAAGGAAGAAGGAGGAATACTATATTATAATTTCAAAAAATTAAAGAGATAATTTAAAAAAATCAAAAGATTTCACATAAGAAAGTGAACCAACCATAGGAATTAATATGGGAAAATCCAATTTCATAGCACATTACACCAATGACTGCTTAGAAGCATTATTATATGAACTAAAACAGTCATTCTGACTACCTTGCCTTCCCATCTAGCAAGGGGAATTAATTATTTCAACCAACAATAGAATTCTCAGATTTATTTACAAAGATGGCTGTCTCCTATTTATATAATTGCAGAGAGAGGGAAGAGCACACAAATTCTTTGTTTCATGGTATTTGATATAAAAACAATAATCACTGACTTACAGGTGATCTATGCAGTGAATTAAGTGTGTTTAAAGAAAAATACCTCCCAATGGTCCTTATGTGTAGCTATTTTTAAAGATACATAGTAATCTTAATCTTTAATGTATTAACACTTTTAAATAAATATTGCCTGTTTTGTCATTAATTTGTAAATAATTATGGTGTTACTCCCATTATTGGAAGTTATATTATTAACTCTGCTAATATTGCATTGACTGAAAAAGGCCTCAGAGCAGTCAGAGAAGAAAGCTATCAATGCTTTGTAGGTTTCTTTGTGTAACAGTTAACTCATATAGACCATCTTTGAACAATTATGTCCATTTTTTATTACAGAGGTAAGACCACAAAATTGTTCTTGTTTTATATAATGTAACTTACAGAAAGAAAAAACTATTCTCAAGGAACTATAAATCTGTGTTAAATGTGCATATAAGCCCCACTAGCCTACTAAATTATTTCCATTGTAAAACCCCCCAAAAATAATCATTGAAAGTCTTTGTAGAAGAAATTGTATGTAGCCGGAGGAGGTTGTATTTAGGCAAATATGTATATAGGTATACATACACCTACGCAATAATAATTAGAAAAAAGCTGGCCATGAATTTGAGAGAAAGAAGGGAGTTGTGTGTAGGAAGGTCTAGAGGGAGTAGAGGAAAGAAGAAAACACGGTGATATGTAATCTACAAAAAATCATGGTGAATTGCTCTAACATTTACACAACTTATTTAGTCCTCAACATCGTTCTAAAATAATGTTTGACATTGCTTACTTTGTACTTTATATTTTGATATGATTAGCAAAATTCACACTGATTTCTCCATTTTAATTTAGGACTACAATGTCAAATTCTCAATATGACTAGTCCCGACTTTGGCTTAGAATGGTGATTAGTACTGCTCCAGAAAAGCCATGATGAGAGTTGAGGGAAATGCTGTGAAGGGTTCTTCCAGTGGAAAACGCAAAGTGCACTCTGGTATGTGTATTTATAACGCCTAAGGGTGGAAGTTAGTGGAAGTACAGTTAGTAAGAGGAAATACCAGATGTCGGAAGGGATTCTCAATAGAGGAGGTTGAGTGATTTGAAATTGCCTTCTTGTAGTGAAACGTGAAACATCTAATGAGATAACAAGGATGACAGATGTTGCGCATGGCTAACCAATGCAGTAGGAGTTTTGCTAAAACCAAGTTACACAATGTCAATGCAGAAATCTAAAATTTAGACCTCTAGGAACGAGGCTGAATATAAAATGGCCAATGAGAAATCTTTACCACAACCAATGACAGGAAGTAAACATTTCTGAACATTTCACACCAACTTGATGTGAAAAATACTTGGCAATTATTGAAGTGTGTTTTCAGTTCATAATTAAAAGTCATCCAAATGGAGAAGTTCATTAATTTATTAATCTGAGAATTACCTATCTTTTGTATACTATCCGATAATTAATTTCTTCAGTGAGTAACCTTACACACTTTGTATATTTATCCCTTGTGTTCTTAAAAAGTACACTTAATATTCATAATCATTGTGAGAATCAACTTCAAGGTTTTGCTAAAAAATAAGAGAAAATACTTATAGCACTATATTTTGACTTATTGACAGCATTAATTTCCTCTACTTATGTGTATTTATGTTATGCCTTCAGGGATTTCTGCACACCACATGCATGCCTAGTATCTGCAGAAGCCAGTATAGTGCATCTGATCTTTCTAGAACGTGAGTAGCTTATAGCTATGAGATGTTATAAGAATGCTGGGTAGTCAACCTAAGTCCCCTAGAAAGCGGCAAGTGCTCTTAATCACTGAGACATGTCTCAAGCTCCAATAAAAGGATTTTCAAAACTAGAAATAAATGAATGTAAAGGAATACTGTCTTTATTTGTAGATCTTACTACTACACATTGGGAGTGTTTTGGTTATCAGCTCATTTTAGAGTTTTCACTAAATTCAGATCTCAGAATGGCTTCAGGGCTGACAGTAATATCAATGCTTAAATAAAGATGTCCTGGAATGATGGACAGTGGGTAAATAAACAGAAAAGAGAATGTAACTTGCAAGTATATTTAATTGTACAAACTTCCTTATTTTCTAGTCTTTGCCAGGTGAAAAACCAAAGGCGTAGGAACAGAGAATCGGTGTTTGTGAATATGTATTACAAAATTATTGTTTTGTTTTCATCTAAGAAGAATACCTGCTTTGCTTAATATGGAAACCTAGCTCAGTGAATCTGCATAAGAAAATGTCTAAGTGCTTGCACACAATATTGAAATTGCCTTTCAATATCTTTCAAAGGTCAGCAGCAATACTGAAAGCTTTTTTATATTTACCATGAGATCTTTGAGCATAATAATATTAAATTATAAACCTCAGGAGAAAAAAGGTTGAGTGTATCATGTTTATGACTATTTCCAACTACCTGGCTTAATGCCTAGCATAGAAATATTCAATAAATATTTGCTGAGTGGGTAAGGGAATACATGAATGACTGAATGAATAAAGACAATAAAATATCTGACTTAAACTTTAGTTTATTAAATATGATATTTATTTCAATTATATGTCACAAACTGAAAAAATGTACCCTTTTAAACTAATGAAAAGTGTGTTACAGTAATACAAAAAATAGATTTAAAATTATGATACCTTGTCTTTCAACATTTCATAGCTCATAAAAGAGGAAAGCATTCTAGGTATTAAAACATAAAGAAGATGGAATTAAACTCCTGGCATAGGAGGAAAAATTCTTTCAACAGCAAAAGAGGCACATTGTGAATAAAGCTGATTCATTCATTATTATTCCATGAAAAATTACCTAGACACACATGTCTCAAGGAAGACATTTGGAATGAGAAGGTGAACTATATGAAGTTCAAAAAACAACAGAACTACACAGATCTTTACAGTCTGTTAGCAACTAATCTTACTGGAGAGCAATTTCTGTCATTTGCGCTCAGTTATTAAGCTTTAAGAGGTTACTAGAATGTTCCTCTTCTTCTGAGGCCCATTTCTTAAAGTGAATAGATCACAGTTCTTTAAAGATCAAATCATTGTTCTCAATGTAAAGAAATTGTTTTGGAGCCAATACATATATATATATATATATATATATATATATATATATATCTCCACACCTGCGAGCAATTAAAAACCCAAAATAGCATACATGATGCATTGACATGTGTGCTTAACCTGTTCACAAGCTCTTTCAAAAAATTCAACCATGTTTATCAAAGACACAGCATTTCTTCTCTCAAATTTGATTGTCTTTAACCTGGAATGTTAGTCCTATTGTCATAGCAGGCTCTAAAAAAAATTCAAAACAGACATCAGACAGCCTTTTCCCCTGTTTTTCATGCTATGATCTCTCTCACCTGGACCTTCACATAGTGGTTCTAAAGTTCACTTTGGAGCACAGTCAATGCAGAAATTTAACTCTTCCATGGTGAATTTCTACTGGCATAAGACCTTATAGAGCATTTAAACAGCCAAAACTATATTCCCCAAGCTTACAATACCAGTGGGAGAGAAAGTGATGAAAAGTATAAGACCTTACCTAGAAGGGATGTTAGAATGCATGCTTGAGGTTCATGTTAGGAGAGGAGGTTCACAGAAATGGGCTTCCCCAGGTTGAGTTCTCTTAAAAGTGAGGACAATATATAAATTTGAGATTTTCAAATATTTGAGTCTGTGTTTGATGAGAAGTAGCAGAACTCTTCTTACTATAATTGTACAGGATTCTCAATGAATTATAAACGGGAAGAATATATCTGGTCAAGTTATTTGGTTTGAAAATTCTATTTGTTTTAATCACAATTTGGAAATCATTATATCATGCTAGACTCACTTGTCCCTTATCACATTTTCATCAGAGAGAAATCTAATATCTGAAATTGATGTTGGGGAAATATTATGGGAAAATAAGTTTTGAAGTGGTCTTTAAAGTGGTCACTTAATAATCATTTTATCTATTATTATAGTTGGTAAAAATCAGCTAGTGGATGTCAATACTGCTTTTTAAAATGCCCTTTCTGAAATCAATGAGAGAATATAAAGTAAATAAGTCCTTTTTCCAATCCTTCTTCAACTCCAAGGCAGACTTTCATGGTTTCTCTCTAAACACTCTGAGATATCAACTAATCAATTCTAGTTACTGGTGGAGCTCTTAATAATAGATCTACATATTGATTCTTGTTAGACACTGCTACCATGGTCATCATCAATTTTGACATGCCATTCCATCAGTCTTCCTCTTTCTGAAAAATCTGTGTTATAGAGTTGATAATGAGAGGAATTATGGATAGTAGATATTCAGAAATAATATTTGGACACAAACCATACAATCGTCTGACAATAGTAATTCTCACAAATGCTGCAGTTGCTATGGCACCTAAATGGGCACACCATAAATTTCAAAGTTTGACTGATGATTACTTGAGTTGTAGTACAATAGCTCATGTAAGAGTAGTATGTGCTTTGATTTCTTTTGTTGAACAGATTGATATAAAAAGTAGCTATGGTAATTTTGCATTCCTTTCTACTCTTTTAACTGACATACATTTTGTAGCAAGAGCATGATTGTCTCAGGGAACAGGGCTGTAAACCTACTGCAAACTGTGAAAGTCGGAGAGCATCTCTAGCAAACCTTCGGAGAGTCTTGTAACCTTTCATTGCTGTCAATCCAGATTCAGACATGAATCCGTGACATCAGTGCTTCTAAGGAATTCCATGTCTGCTCATGGTATGTTTTCTATGTCGAAGAACAGGAAAAGATGGGTGAGACCTAGTACGGAACATCGATTTAGAGCCTGAGGTCCTTGAATGTTTATGTTCCAACATGGGCAAATAAGTTTTTTTTTAACTTTCATTATAGTAAAACAAACAAACAAATAACAAACAAACAAACAAAAACAGAAAGCTCAGTTCTTTTCTGCAGCCTGGGAAGTCAGTTTCACACAGGGCAATTCTTTTGAGGAAGTTTCCTGCTGATGCCAAGATATTCACATGCGGTGTTCATTTCCCTGTCTGAAAGATTCGGGCCAGATCTAAGCATCATCCTAAGAAGAAAGCATGGCTTTTGTCACAAAGAAAGATATATAAATACTGAAATTACTACATGTAGGTTAATTGGCAAAATTTTTGAATAGTGTACTGGATAGAAAAGTACTGGTGTATTTGAAACTTTTATAGAACATGTGAAGAAAATACTATTGCCAAAGTCAATTGTGAAAGAGATTGTTTCATTTGACTTATGATTTCAGAAAGATGAGTTCATCGTGATGGATTGGAGGCATAGAAGCAAAGTTCAGAACTGTGGCAGGAACAGGAAGCTGAGAGATCGCATGTTTAACATAAACCAGGAAGTATAAAGAGGGTACTAGAAGTGAAGTGAGGCTTTAAAATCTCACTATTCACCTCCAGTGACAGAACTTCCTTTTGTAAGATCATAACTCCCAACCCTCTTTGAACAGTGCCTCACACTGGAATCCAAATGTCAAATACCAAGTCTGTAGAGATGCTTCCCATTTGTAGTGTGGAGCCACGTTCCCGCTGCCCCGCTCCTGGCTGCCTGGGCTAGCTTATGCCCCGAAATAACAACACACAAACTGTATTCATTTAAACACTGCCTGACCCATTATTTTCAGCCTCTTACTCACATCTTGACTAATCCATATCTAATAATCTATGTAACACCACGAGCGGTGTCTTACTGGGAAATAATCAGCATGTCTGACCTGGTGGCTGGCTTCATCGCATCTCTCTCCCTGAGGAGAGTCATGGCAGTCTGCCCTAGAGAAGAGAGGCGGGGCAACTGTCTGAGCCATCTTCCTCACCTCCTTTTTCCTGTTCTGTCTACTCCACCTATCTAAATTTTGCCCTATCAAAAAGCCAAGGCAGTTTATTAGCCAATGAGAATCCTCCATCACCCATTCATTTCGCACAAAATATTGAGAGTCATTCTGAGATTATTGTAAATATAAAGATGGTTAGTAAGGTATTTATTATAACTAAGTGTGTCAAAGTGCTATGAAGCATGAGTGCCTGCTTTTTAGCAACCACTTAAGACATTAGGTATGTCTGCATGTGTGTGCAGGTGACCCAGGTACTCCACAGGCATGTATAGGTCATTGTGACACATCAAGGAGGAGTTTTAGACTTGTTTGCTCCCAACTTGTCTCTAGGTCCTTGAGACATCTTGATTTAAAGTAATAAGGAATATAAAAATTGAGCAAGTCTTAAAATTCCCCTCTAGTTTCTCAGCACATATCGACAGGTGCAGCCTCATACATAGGTATATATTTAAAATGACACATATAATTATCAGACTCTGCATTTAATGTTTTCCAATAATAATTAAAAAGTATTAGTATCTTGATAGGATGTAACATTAATATGCTATAGTCATTGCTTTCCTATAAGAGACCAATATAAAGTTCAGCTTGAAATAAAAAATACCATGTTAACATATAATTACTTCTTTTAACTCATTTTCTACAAGTAACTCTAATTTTTGTTAAAGCTCACTTCAACAAAACTTTTATTCCTCTATTCTGATTTTATTTTTTCTAGACTAGAATTTCATTATTATCCAGATTGTTACTTCGAGTTGATCACAAGTGATCAACCTGTCTCAACCTCCTGAATACTGTGAGCACAGACATATTTTACTATAGTATTGGCCTTAAACATCATTTAAAATATAATATGAAATATGAAACAAAATCTAATTATATATTTAACAAAAACTACTTGATTTATCATTTACTTTAGCTACATTGAACAATAATAATGTCAATTTTCAGATTTCTTCTTTTAGTTTATTTATGATATTACTCTATTTTCTTGCATTCCATGAAAACAATGAGAATGCTGAGGGAGACACCATGTTCATTTAGGAAATCTATTTTTGTTACTCTACTTTGTATCCCTATAATTTCTCTTTTCTTGGAAATTTCTAACAATTACTCTTGCTGTATGTACTATCAAATTAGTAACATTTTTGTTTTGATATGTTCTTTATCAGAAACAATGTTTTATCAACACATTCCTTTATTTATTTTTGCTCATTTTACATATAAAAGCCACAGTTCCCCATTCCTCCTCCCCTCTCCCTACCTCCTTCCAACCCACTCCATCCTAGCCTCCATGAGGAGTCAACAAAACCTGACACTTTCAGCTGAGTCAGGACCAAGCCTCTCCCTCCATCAAGGCTGAGCAAGGCATCCCACTATATGAAATGGGCTTCAAAAAGCCAGCTCATGCACTAGGGATAGACCCTGATCCCACTGCCAGGGCTCCCACAGACAGACCAGGCTACAAAACTGTTGCTCACTTGCAAAGGCCCTGATTTGGTCCTAAGCAGGATCCCTAGCTGTAGGTCTAGATTCACTTAGCTAGCTCCAGCAAGTTCGGGTCAACTATCTCTGTTTGTTTCCCTATCATGATCTTGACCCCCCTTGCTCATATAATCCCTCCTCCCTCCCTTTGACAGGACTCCTATAACTCAGCCTGGTGTTTGGATGTAGCTCACTGCATCTGCTTCCATAAATTACTGAACATAAGCTCTATGGTGACAGGATAGTCATCAATATGAATACAGGGGGAGAACCGGTTTAGGTGCCCTTCACTATTGCTAGGGATCGTAACTGAGGTCATCCTTGTGGAATCCTGGGAATTTCCCCTGTATCAGTTTTCTCCCTAGCCCAATAGTGACTCACTCTATTGAAATATCTTGTTCCTGGCTCTCCTAACCCATCTCATGCCCTACTGGACCATCCTGTTTCCTGCATTCTCTTCTTAAGCATATGAAAACATTCATCTATTTTTCATCTATATCATCTCTTCACTTTGAGGTTTCTAGTTAGTTTATGTTAATGTGGCTGCAAGACTCTTCAAACAATATTAATCTAAGATTTTATTGTTCCAATCAAATTGACTTCTACTGTCTTCCATTATGCATAAACCATGTATTCTTACATATGCTTTTAAATCTTAAGAATAATTGAGCATAGTACTTTATTACCATAATCCTAGTAAGCAAAATTCTCAGGCAGGTTACTTAGGTCAGGCAAACCAAACATGACTGTCAAGTCCTAGCCTCAATAAAGAAAGAAAAAATAACCTTTAGATTCTTCCTCAGTTTTAGGATGCATGGTATTTATATTAATTAATTTACTGATTAATTATGAAATCAACAACATTTTATAGTCTCCTCTTATTATATTTACTTATCTTATACTATTTTCTTACCTTGAAAATTATTGTAATTTTTTATGATGGTTAATCTGGGTTGACAATTTGAGACACTTGGGAAGATAGAACATCATTGATGGCTGCCATTATTTGATTGACCTGTGAGCCTGCGTGTGGGAAATTTTCTTAATTGCTAATTGATGAATGGGAGTGTAACCTACTGGAGGAAGTACTATCCTTTTGAATGTGAGTCTGGGCTATAAAGTAAAAGTATCAAGTGTTTAAAATTCTTTATACTCTTTACAAGTTTCTCTGGTAAATGTCCAATAAGGCAGTGATCTGTGGGTTTAAAAACATAACATTAGGAGTCAATTTATTGCTCTGTGCCTTAAACAGAATAACCACAGTAGGGTTTCCTTTTGGCCCATGACCTATCTTGTGTCAGATTCTTGGCCATGTTAGCCTAATCCCATATGGATTCCATATCATAGTGTTGGTCTTAAAACCAAACAAAATTGTTTGATATCTCTATAACTTTTGTACCACTGTTGTCCCATTATCTCTGACAGGAAGGACTTTGTTATACTTAGCAGTGTTATTAGGCAAGTGATGATCACCTTTTTTTCTCTTTTGGTAGTACATATAACAGCTTCCAGCACTGTGAACAGTAGTAAGTAGGCGTAAAATTCTCTTTGGCAATCAGCTTGATTCCTCCATATTGGATGATATAAATGAGTTGTGTCTTTAGCAATAAGAATTTACCCTCAGGTTATAGACAGATGTTGTGTGACAAAACCTTTTCCTGTGTAGTCCAAACATACATGTCTACACATTGTACACCCCAGATGAGGAGCATATGACAGGAAAAAGTAAGACACCATCAAATCCCAACTAGCTTAACCATGAGTTTTATTCGGTTTCCTTACAGTAATATTGGTGAGAGGTTACTTATAGGAGCAGAAATGATGCAAAGATATCTGAGGCATGGCTAATAAAAACTCCAAGAGAGAAACTGAGGCTGAATCTGAAGACCCGAAAAGCTAACAGTCAGCCACAGGCTCTTACCTCAACCTGTCTGAAATAGTGATCATTTCTCCAGGATCATTCCTCAGAATGAGACTATATCTAAGAGCTGTCTCACCCCATTTTATATTCCTCTCTATGACTGGGATCAAAGGCATGCACCACTGGGCTTAAAGGCATGCACCACCCGATTTCTTGTCAACTAGTGTGGCTACTGGGATTAAAGGTGTGTGTTACCATAATTCTGTCTGTAAGGTTGAGCAGTGGGACTGTTTTACTCTCAGATCTTCGGGCAGTCTTTATTTATTAAAATACACTTGAAATCCCACTAGAGATATTTATATCATTAAATCCCATAGCACAGCAAAAGATAGGTCACTAAAGCTAAGAACTTGGAGCACATTGCACAGGATGCAGGCAGTTACAAAAGATTGTGTGCCTTCAAGGTGATTCAACTGGTCTGAATCTTTTCCAGATATCTCAGGTGGTTTGTGCATCTTCCAGGTAGCTGTTGACTAAGAGTCTTCATAGCATGTCTTATCTGAGAATTACTCTAAGCAGTATGGCTTGAATAGTCTGGGAGGTCAAGTTTAAGAAATCCTAGAGGCTATTTTGAGTTGTTTACCACCCTACTTAAAGAACTTCCAGGGATAATTAATTATTTCAAACTCAGAGGGATCTGGCACACAATAGCAACCAGTAGCCTTGGCAATACTTGTTATGGTATGAAAGAGGTATTAAGTGACACCTTTGGCCAAGAACTCAGCAAGATGTAACCTATTGTTGGCACTGGAGATTTTACTTGGCAGCATTAGATGTTAAAGCTATCTTCCTCTTCCCTCTTTGTTTCTCTAGAGCAGTGGTTCTGAAACCCTTTAATACAATTCCTCATGCTGTGGAGACCCCCAACCATAATATTATTTTTGTTGGTACTTTATAACTGTAATTATGCCACTGTTATGAATCATAATGTAAAAATTGTGATTTCCGATGGTCTTAGGTGACCCCATGAAGGGGTCATGACTCACAGGATGAGAAGCATTATCCTGTACTTAATTTCATAGTCTAATCCCTAGCACTACAACAATCAGTTGAAACCTCCCTTTCCCCCCACCCATATAGTCTCTGGATTCCAAAGACCATTCCCAAATAACCTCCCTCCCACCACTTGCCACTGTATCCCAGCCCCACCAACTTAAGCGGGCTTTCTTTTCTCAACCATAGTCCATGCCTCCCATAAAACCAAATAGGTGGCCTGCAAACCTTCTTCTAGCTCCCTGTTTCCCAAGACCCAATCCTTTAGTCTCCTCTCTCGTGATACAATAGAACACAAGATGCAACCTCCCTTCCCTACTGCTCATATCATCTGTGGATCCAAAGACCACACCATCCTAATCATCTTGTAACCATTCATCCATGTAGCCTACCTTCAGTACCAGTGACATTCCTTATGAAGACATGAGCTGAGCAGGCCAGAAAAATTGACAACACATAACCATTGCTCTCTCCATAACTCCAGACAGGAAACAGAATACAAATAACAAAACACACACCCAATCAAGGCAATCCCAGAAATCATCTTCTAAATCTATAATTATCCTAAATCCATATGCTTAGATGCCAGCATAAAAATATAATCAGGAACAGCCGTGCCAATCTTTCTTCAGTAAAGCCTAACTATCCTAACTCAGCAGGCCCTAAATTATCTAACTTTGCTAAGGCAAGAGAAAAAGATCTTAAAACCAACTATATGAACATGATAGAGGTTCTTAAAGAGGAATTTATTAATTACTTAAAGAAAAGCAGGAAAACACAAGCAAACAATTGGAGAAAAAGAATAAATCCCTTAAAGAAATAAAAAAAATAGCAAATGGTGAGGGAAAAGAATAAAACAATTGAAGACCTAAAAACAGAAATAGAAGCAATAAAGAAAACATAAATTGAGTGAATTCTGCAAATACAAATTTAAGAATTCAAGAAAGATTTAAAGAAGAAAGCTTCAACAAAAGAATATAAGAGGTGGAAGAAAGTGTTTTAGGCATTGAAGCTACAATAGAAGAAATGTTTGCATTAGTCAAGAGAATGTTAAACCACCAAAATTCTTGACACAAAGCATCCATAAAATCGGGGACACTATGCAAATATCTAACCTAATAATAATAGAAATAGAGGAAGGAGAAGAATCTTATCTAAAATGCCTAAGAAATATTTTCAACACAATCATAGAAGACAATTATTTCTAGCCTGAAAAAAGAGTTGCCTACAAAGTTACAAGAAGCATACAGAGCACCAAAGAGACTGGACCAGAAAAAGAAATTCCCCTCACCACACAATAATAAAAGTAATTTAACATAGATAATAAATAAAGGGTATTAAAAGGTGCATGGGGAAAAATAACAACGAACGCATAAAGACAGACATACTACAGTTACTCCAAACCTGAATGTAGACTCTAAAAGACAGAGAGACTGAATAGATGTGCGGGAATCTAAGAGACCACAATGCCAGCCCATACTACTATGACCAGTGAAACTTTTAGTAATTATAGATGGAGAAACCACAACCTTCCATGATAAAGTCAAATTATAACAGTATGTATCTACCCATTCAGTCCTAAAGAAAGTACTACAAGGAAAACTTTAACCTAAGGATATTAACTATATACTATGAAATAAATGCAAAAGAAAAACATGATTTTCACAATAGCTGCATAAAAGGTCTTTGGTAGAATTCAACATATCTTCATAATAATAATCCCTAAGATATTAAAGGTGAAAGGAACATTTATTAAATTTAATAAAGACAATTTACAAGAAGTCTATAGTCATCCTCAAATAAAATATAGAAGAAACTTCCTATTCTCTCCAGAGATCTATTCAAGACAGTACTTCAAGTTTTATCTAGAGCAGTAAGAAAAAAAAGATTTATACCATACAAATTAGAAATAAAAAGTATTATTATTTGTTGATAATATATATATATGTGTGTGTATGTGATATATATATATATATATATATATATATATATATATATATATTCCCAGAAATACATTCAGAAAACTCCTACTGATGATAAACACTTTCAGATAAGTGGCCAGATACAAGATTAACTCAAAAAATATCTGTAACCTTCTTATAAACAAATGATATATGAAACCAGAAACAAATCAGGGAAACACCATTCACAATAGCTTTAAATAATATCATTGAGTAACTCTAAGCAAGCAAGTGAAATACTTGAATAATAACAAACCTTAAGTCTTTGAAGGAAGAAATTGAAAAAGATATCAGAAGATGAAAAGATCCACCATGTTCATGGATCAGTGGGATTAAGAGTAAAGATGGTCACTGTTTGAAAAGCAACCTACAGATTCAATTCAACCTCCATTAAAATCACAGAAAAATTATTACAGATTGTAAAAAAAAATTCTTAATCTTGTATAGAAAAACAATGGCAACAACAACAACAAAAAAAAAACAACAACAAACCCAGGATAGTTAAAACAATCTTGAACAATGAAAGAATTGCTAGAGGTCTCAAGTTGTACTACAGAGTTATACTAAAAAAAAACTGCATGATATTGGCATAAAAGCAAACAGGTTCATCAATGAAATAAAATTAATGTCACAGAAATAAAACTTAATACATATGGACACCTAATTTTTAATAAAGAAGCAAGAAATATACAATGGAAAAATGAAGCATCTTCAGAAAATGGTTCTGGTCAAACTGGTTGTCTGAATGTAGAAGAATTCAAATAATCTCATAGTTATCAAACTGCACAACTCAAGTCCAAGTTAATCAAATATTGCAACTTAGAAACAGATACACTAAAGCTTTAAAAGAGAAAATGGGAACTAGCCTTGAATGCATTGGCACAGGAAATTACTTTCTAACCAGAGATAGGTCCATAAAATCCTTCCCCTCAGAGCTCAGGGAATCCCTTAGAAGATGAGGGAGAAAAAGTCAGAGATTAATAGAGGAGAACATGGTCCTCTATATTAATTAAGCAAGGGACATATCTCACAGAGAAATTGAAGCAGCCAGCACAGGATCCACATGGATCTGCATCAAGTCCTTTGCTTATATAACATAGCTATTAGCTTAGTGTTGTTATGAGACTCCTGACTATGAGAAAGAACTAATCACTGACTCTATTGCCTGCTCCTGGGAATATTTTCGTCCTGTTTGGTTGACATGTTCAACTTTAAAATGAAAAGTTTTGCTTTATCTTATTTTGTCATGTTTGCTCATTATTTCTTAGAAGCCAGATCTTTTCTAATTAAAGACAGAAAGAGAGCAGATGTGGTGGGAAAGGGAGAGGACTAAAAACTGGAGAAGTAGGAGGGAAACTGTAAATAGGGTATATTGTGATAAGAAATGAATCAATGTTTTATAAAAAAATAAGAAATTCTGTAAACCCCTCAGAAAATACACCATTACTAAGGTTTTTATGTTCATGTTTAACTTTATTCCCATATCTGTATATTGTAGTTTTCACTATGATTTAAAACATTAAAACATATTTGAATAAGGTAAATAGTAAAAGAATGATAGTTCTTGGGTATCCCCAGTGCTCTTAAATATAAAAATGTTAACACATGTAATTATTTTCTTTGGTAATTTTGTCATAAGTCCATGTATATTTATTTATATTGGATATTGTAATGTATAGTTAGAGTAAGTATAAATAATATCAGTAAAATATAGTAAATATAAGCAAAATGTTGGTGCTGTATCCAGTGCTTCTGTGTTTTGATTGTTGTTGGCCTTGTTTGTATATGAATATATGTTTGCAATGATTTATGCTATGGAGACATACTAATTATTATAATTTTCAGAGTGGTAAGGCATGCAGGCAATTCTCAAGTATAAATCACTGTAAAATATTTAAAGTAATTGAAGATTTTAAGCAGACAATAAATTTATTGATTTTTAAAAGTCTCATTACTGCATAGTTTAATCATACATAAAGTCATTGGAGAAGTCCTTCAAATATGATAAAAATTCCTCAAAAATCTTTTTATATTTCCATAGTTATGGATTTTTATTCAAATGTACCATAAGTGCTATAGCAATACTTGATTATTTGATAAAGTTAAAGAATACATTTTTTCTAATAACACCAGAGTAATTGGAAATATTATCATGAGTAAAACATAATTTTTTAAAACAGAATTATTCGGAGTGTCCATAATGTTTACTCTTAGAAAACAAATGATCAAGGGGTAATGTTTCACTGAAAAATAAATACAAGTGAGATTTAGACATATAGTGAACATTTTCTTTGGCTATATTTGGTATAAAATTTTCTTTATACACTAGGCCCATGAGATGGTACATCAGGTAGAGCACTTTCCCAGCAGACCTGACATTTTGAGTTGGATCTCTGGATTCCATGTAAAGGTAGAGAAGTGATTCAGCAAAGCTATCCTCTGTGTACCTCTGTGTACATCTTCATATGCATATAGTAACAGTAGAGAAAACATATTCTTCACAAATCTCTTAAGGGAACTAAAATGAGTTATTACCACCTGTTTTCCCATCACCCCCATCTAGACTGAGAAGCTGACTTTCCTCTTCACCAAAGAAAATGTACAGTTTGTTGCCTGTCCTTTCCTTTCCTGCATGATAATTCTTATTCTGAAACCCTCTGTGGTATAGAGGAGGTAAAGGAAGATGTTAATATGATGCTAGTAGATTAGATGACACAAATGAAGGCTTCAAGAATGAAGAGAACAGGAAATAAAATTTGTGGAGAGATGTATTTTTTTCCTATAAAGTGTTCTTTATACAACTGTAAGTGGTTAATATAGATATTTTTCACCTTGTGCTGTACACATCAGTGCTGATCTAATAAATACATGTTTATTTATTAATATATAAAATTAATATAACAACATTTACTTCCTAACAACATTTACCACAATGGAAAATTTTCATAGTGCCTTCTTTCCTGATCTTTCACTTTTACTATGTTTAAAATTATTAAACTGAATAAAATAGTATAAAACAGAGATTATAGATATTCAGAGAAATGGAGTTGGAATGGGACTGATGGAACAGGGGACCAAACCGGACTCTCTGAATGTGGCTGACGGTGGAGGAGGACTGAGAAACCAAGGACAACAGCAATGAGCATGAACTCTACAGCATGGATGGGCTCACTGTGAGCCTTGTCAGTTTGGTTGCTCACCTTCCTGGACTTAGGGGGAGCTGGGAGGACCTTGGACTTAACATAGTGAAGGGAACCCTGATGGCTCTTTGCCTTGGAGAGGGGTGGAGTGGGGGTATGGGTAGAAGGGAGGGGAAGGAAGGGGGGAAGGAGGGGAGGAGATGGAAATTTTTAATTTAAAAAAAAAACCTTTTGCTTTTAAAAAAATCACTTGATTTTAGGAGCTTGAGAGCCATGAAATTGTGATAAACAAATGCTGCTATTAATGCAACTGCTTGATAAATAGTAATCACTAGAGTATCCCTGAAAACTTACAATATTACCTACTACTATTATTTTTAAGTTTGTATGTATATTCATATACCTACCATCACTTCCAGGTACGTATTTTAACTACAAAGTTAAATTTACTAACTTATCAATTTACAAAATGTCATATTAAGATTTCAAACTAAGCAGAGAAGTTAATAATCAAAAGCAATTTTTGAAAGTATAACTTTTTCTTCCATTGTTTGATGAATCTGTGATCACTACCAAACCAAATCTCATTGCTGGGAAATTACATTGTCAATGCAAAATGAGACTGCCTATGTGAAACATGATGTTTAAAAAGAGAAAATACCAGATATTCAGTTCATTTTTGTGTAAGTGGCAGAGAGAACATATTTGTTTCAGAAGTAATCATTTGCTATGCTTTTACCTACTAAGAATACTTTCAAAACTTCCAAACATTGTGCATTGTTTGATAATTGCCATATTATTGTAACGTTTTAATCACCTCAACTCTCAAAGGATTGTCTTAAAAGTATTAAAAATGTCTAGAGCCGGGCGGTGGTGGCACACGCCTTTAATCCCAGCACTCGGGAGGCAGAGGCAGGCGGATCTCTGAGTTCGAGGCCAGCCTGGTCTACAAGAGCTAGCTCCAGGACAGGCTCTAGAAACTACAGGGAAACCCTGTCTCGAAAAACCAAAAAAAAAAAAAAAAGAAAGAAAAAGAATGTCTAGAGTTTATTTTTTTAACCTTTGAAATTTTCATCTGTTTGCATACAAATTTAAAACATTTTTGTAAGTTATTTATTCTTTATATCTATACACTAAGGAAGAATATCAGGACATTTTTTTCTTTTTCCTAAGGGAACATGCATGGAATTTCCAATAAAAAAACAAAAATTGTAAATAAAATCAGAGAAACTGAATTAGGATATGATAATCCAGAATGGACAGATTTCTCATGGGGAGCACTGAGACCCTGTTGATAATTAGTTCTTTTGAGACATTTTATAAAATTATGAAGCACAAAATTATCTTCAATCAAATCATTTTAATGATTTATTTTAAATTATGTACAAAGAAGTTTCACATATTTAAGAACAGAGCTTTAGCAAGTGTTCCACATAATAAATTTATACATGATTTCTTATGATTCCCGTATCAAGTAAAACACAAAAATGTGTCAGTTAACAAGGAGATTGTCACCAGTGAGGAAAGCTGGACAAATATGAATAGTTTTTCAAAAGGATGTTGCTAGTATATGAATGCTCATTGTAGATAAAAATTAACATACACATACGTGATAAAAATCTAACTTAGTGTGACATTCCTTTCCCATCTCACCTTCCTGTAATAAGGCTTAAGATACCCTAGGGAGCCACCTGAGGGTTGTCAAGAGACTTGACCCTAGAGGGGTTCCCAGGTTTCCAGGGAGACGCCCCCAGTTAGTTCCTTGGGCAGCTGAGGAGAGGGAGCCTGAAAAGGCCAGTTCCTATAGCCATACTGATGAATTTCTTGCATATCACCATAGAACCTCCACCTGGTGATAGATGAAGAAAATGACAGAGCCCCACATTGGAGCACCGGACTGAGCTCCCAAGGTCCTGATGAGGAGCAGAAGGAGAGAGAACGTGAGAAAGAAAGTCAGGAACGTGAGGGGTGCGTTCACTCATGGAGACGGTGGGACAGAACTAATGGGAGATCACCAACTCCAGTTGGAATGGGACTGATGGATCATGCGACCAAACCCGTCTCTCTGAATGTGGCCAACAGTGGGGGCTGACTGAGAAGCAAAGGACAATGGCGCTGGGCTCTGATTCTTCTGCATGGACGGGCTCTGTGGGAGCCTTTTCAGCTTGGTTGATCACCTTCCTGGACCTGGTGGAGTTGGGAGGACCTTGGTCTTAGCATAGAGTAGGGAACCCTGATGGCTCCTTGGCTTTGAGAGGGAGGGAGGGGAGGTATGGGTGGAGGGGAGGGGAGGGAATGGGGAGAAGGAGGGGAGGGAAGGGGAAGGAGGAGGGGAGGGAAGGGGGAAGGAGGGGAGGAGATGGAAATTTTTAAATATAAAAAAATAAACCATGAAAAAAAAAAGATACCCTATCAAAACAATAGTATTACATCTTACTGGATCAGTAATTTCAGCCTTTCTAATCCTCAGCCACTGCACCTGGGGCATTGTTTCTCCTTACTTTAACCAAAACCCACAAGCTGGAGTTAGTCTTAACTGACTTTTGGCCAAAAGGAAAAAAAAAAAAAAAAAAAAAACAGAGTATACAACCTAAGTATGCAACTTACTGCCTCCACTCTTTTTATACAATGACAGGCAGAAAATGGACTTTCAATTACTAGAAAGATCCCCTTGTTAAATACTTTTTCTATTAACTGAATATTTTCAATTTCTTTACATTTTGTTCTCATACAATTTTGTAAAAGCCTTTTCCTTTTGGTCTTTTTACCCATTTTATAAAGTTAAACCTGCAATAGACTTGAGAGACTATGTTGTAGGAGGCCACTTGTTTGTTTCCCTGCTGCCCAAACTCCTGAAATAACCACACAGAAACTGTATTAGTTAAATCAACTGCTTGGTCAATTAACTCTAAAGTCTTATTGGCTAGCTTTTACATCTTATTTTAACCCGTTCCCAGTATTTTATATTTTATGAGGAGGCATGTTGCCTACTGAAAAAGTTCCGGCGTATCTGTATCAGCAGCAGCTCCACAGCTTCTCTCTGACTACACCTCTTTTCTCCCAGCATTCAGCTTTGTTTTTCCTGCCTAACTAAGTTCTCCCTTTCTATTGGCCAAGCCAGTTTTTTAATTCATTAACTAATAAAAGCAACACATAGACAGAAGGACCTCCCACACCAAGACTGTATTTTTGATACTGAGAACAGAGAGGCCAGGCTTAGCTGAACTGAGCATTTTTCCTCAAGTGTTTATGTACATACTAAGGAGTTTTCTAACTACATTCGATAGGATAGAATCAACTGTTGGAATTTATATGTGGAGTGTTAAGTGTTATGGTTATGGTACACATGCAAATTTACTTATAAAATATACAAATATTTTGCTATTATTAACACATCTGTCTAAACCATGTGATATTCACAGAAAAACGTTTGTTTTAATGTATGAATTTACTTAATTTAATATTTCAACAATTCATATTTTATCATTTCCTGCATGTTTTGATTTTGCTCTTCAATTTGAGAAAATGAAGGCGAAATGTGTCATGATTTTGGGTATAGTTTGTGTGTTGTTATTTCAGGGCATAAGCTAGCAGGTGGCTGGGAGCGGGGCAGGACGAAAAGCAGGCCTGCCCGCAGCTCCATCACTACAGAATGGTGCCCACGTGGATAACTGAATCCACAGAAAGCTTGAGAAAGCTTTGGAAAGAATAGAGTACAGCTTGTTTTCTTGGTCGCAGCAATTCCTCAGGTCTGCTCTGCTTGCTAGAAGCAAGCAAGTGCTCTCATCTAAGAGAGGCTTCCTGACTTAGCTTTAGCTGCACAACCCTGCAGCTCATTAAGAGGTCCTGCTACGAAACACTTAAACGGTGTTGATGAAAAGCTGACTGCATGCTTTTCAGTTTTCAGCTGTAGCAGGAAAAAAGTTGTGCTGTTTTAAAATGCCAGCTTTCTGGGCCGTCCTGCCAGGGCAAACTCTGACTCAGGCAGACAGTCCAACTGTGTGTGGTCTGTGAGCAGAATGCTGCAGTTTGCTTTCTGGCAGGGACCTTGAAACTCCACAGAGTTGTGGCAATAAACATGGCTCCTGCGGGTACCTCCGCCAGGAGGCTAGAAAGCTAAGGCATGGGCTGGATCTATCCTACAAAGTCACAGCTTTAGTCCTACCAATATTGTTTCGTAAATTAAGGACTCCTGTGGTCACAAAAAGAGAGATATACAGTAAAAGAAAGATTCAAAGTAGAAGAAAACCTCTAAATGGTTTACAATGTGTTAAAAATATATGCAGGCTAAATGTTAAAGTTCTTAAAAGTAAAAAAGGGAGAAAGAAAGTAGTTGGGTGTGGTGGTACACACCTTTAATCCCAACACTTGGGAGGTAGAGGTAGATTGACCTCTGTGACTTCAAGGTGTGGTGGTATACACCTTTAATCCCAATGCCTGGGAGGCAGAGACAGACAGCTCTCTGTGAGTTTAAGGTGTTGTAGCACACACCTTTAATCCCAGCACTTGTGAAGCAGAGACAGTGGATCTCTGTGAGTTCAAGAACAGCCTGGTCAACAGAGTTATTTCAGGACAAAGATATATAAAGAACCTGTTTCAAAAAATAAAAGTAAAAATAAACGAAATAGAGGTTAAAATAAAGCTGCACAAAGATGGAAAATACACAGAGAATCTTGATACTGTATGCTATTATGTTCTCTTTGAATTGTTTGAATGCTGAGGAAGGAGCAATAGCTGCTAAAAGATATTTGTTTATAAATGCTGTTGAACTAATCCAAGATAGATATTTTGAAAATACCTTGACTTCAGAATTTGGATCTAAAAATATGATACTTTGGAAAAGAGATTCTTTTTTTGTTTTTACAGAAAATGAGACCCTGTGGATTGCTTCTATCCCAATTTGGTATGATGGACCACGCCCTCCTGAAAGGTTGCTGTGAACACCTTCAAAAATTACTTCACTCAACTGCTGACTGAGATGAACCTGGCACACAGGTTACACCATGAAAGATCTGATTAACAGCGCCCCCATACAGCAGGAAGCAGTTTGGAGAGAAATAACTGCGCCCATGTTCCCAAATATTGTTTATAAATGTTCTTTTACATTTAAAGGGGAAATGATATAGATATAAATAATTTACATTGGTATAAATTTTACTCTATTGATATAAACTTAAGGTCAATTTTGTTATATGTATATGTATTTCTGATACTGATTAAGGTATTGTGATTGTGTAGTTCATTTAAAAATATAACGTATATAGGTTGTTAATGGATAGTCATCAATAATAGTCAAACTTGAAGTCATGTTAGTTAGATTTTCTAGATATATAGAGATATATTTCAGTTAGATAGACATTCTTCATATCTTTCAAAGACTACAGAACATGCATTTAAGATGTTTTTAATAACTTAGGACTTTTCATGACAATGAGACATGTCTGCTCCTGGCAGCACCAATCTACTTCAAGAGGAAGATGGGCATCGAAGAGGCTCCTTATGGAGTTGGTTAGCCATTTGGGCAAGAAACTGCTTTTGCCTGGACTGATGCATGAACTGGACACAAAGAACCCACAGAAAGAGGACTGCTGAACTTGCCTAAAGGTGAGATGATCTTTCGGGGTTCCTGATTCATAAAAGAGTCTGTGAGACATTCTGATGGACACAGCAGAAAGTGACTGAACTGTCTTTGAAATTTCCTGCTTCATGGAAATGTCTGCTGGAAACTGTGGGCCTATAGGCCGAAGATAGATGCCCCAACAATACAAAAGAACTTTGGGTGACTGTCCAGGCAGCGAGATGTCTCTATCATGTCTAGAGTTTGGAAATTACATATTTCTTGTTTACTTAGGTAATATTGTTTCCTTCTGGAGTCTTTGATGGAGTTGAAGAATAAATAGATAGTTATAGTTTTCCTTAGTTATGATAAAAGATAAAGTAGATATAAATATTATAACTATAATTCTTGCATGATAACTTTGTTATATGTAATTTTACTATGTTAAAGCCTTTCCTTTTTGTTTAAACAGAAAAAGGGGAAATGATGGAGGTGGGTCTTCTATCAATCTGTTGATTTCATTGGTTAATTAATAAAGAAAACTGTTTGGCCTGATAGATTAGAACATAGATGGGTGGAGTAGACAGAACAGGAAGAAGGAAGTGAGGTAGATGGCTCAGACAATTGCCCTGCCTCTCCTCTCTGGGACAGATGCCATGAAGCCAGCCACCAGGTCAGACATGCTGAATCTTTCCTGGTAAGACACCACTTTGTGGTGTTACACAGATTATTCAATATGGGTTAAAGCAAGATGTGAGTAAGAGGCTGAAACTAATGGGCCAGGCAGTGTTTATATGAATATAGTTTGTGGCCGGGCGGTGGTGGCGCACGCCTTTAATCCCAGCACTCGGGAGGCAGAGGCAGGCGGATCTCTGTGAGTTCGAGACCAGCCTGGTCTACAAGAGCTAGTTCCAGGACAGGCTCCAAAGCCACAGAGAAACCCTGTCTCGAAAAACCAAAAAAAAAAAAAAAGAATGAATATAGTTTGTGTGTTGTTATTTCAGGGCATAAGCTAGCAGGTGGCCGGGAGCGGGGCAGGACGAAAAGCAGGCCTGCCCGCAGCTCCATCACTACATTTGGGAAAATGATTTCTAAGCAAATATGGCTTGACAATTGTAAAAATATTAATCAGGAACATAACATGCTTTAGTGTGAAGTATACTTTTGGATTTCAATATTTCATATCCAATTATTATTTGAGTTATTTGGAGTCATTATATCTTTATAAATACACTCTCTTAAATAGAAGAATATTATCATTTTCATCATAAATAGGAACATGTATATAAGAACCATGTAGATAATAGTGACTCAAGTTATAGATAAAGAAATTAGTTGATTAAATGAAATACATCTTCATTTGAAGTCAAATTTGTGAGCATTTATATAAGAGAAATTCAGAAAATTTAAATTCTAAGAGACAATTGAGCCAAGTGTTAGAGTACAATCAGATATTTGACCCAAGAGATGATATTATACTGTCATAGAGTTAATATAAATGATATCACATAAAGTAACAGCTCATTTTTAGGTGATGGGTATTTTTTCTTTTTAATTATAGTTCTTGTTCTTTAGTGTAAATGTTATTTTGAAAAAAATGCTATATAAAATGAGTAGAAATAAAAATTATAACAGTATACAAAACAGAGATTTGTAAATGCTCATGCACTAAATGCACCATGGCAGGTGCAGTTTTTACTTTCCAGGAGATGCTCTCAAATAATCAGTCAGAGTCTTAATATTAATTACAAATGCCCAGTTCAGGCTTGCTACTAAATTTGTTTTACAACTTAACCCATTTCTATTAATCTATGTGCGTCCCCAAGGCTCACGACTTTTACCTTTGTTCCATTTTGTGTGTCTTGACTCCTGTGTCTGGCTGGTGACTCTCTGACTCTGCTCTTCATCTCATCATTCTCATTTTGGCTTTCCCTTTTAACCTTATTCTGTTCAGCTATTGGGCATTCAGCTTGCTTATTAAAGCAATCACACCAACACATCTTCACAGGGTACAAAAGGATTATTCTACAACATATTGTTATAAGCAGTGTTTGTGACTTTAGATTCCAAATTCTAGACCATTGAAAGTGCCTGGTTGCGAGGAGCTGCCAAAGAGTTAAGAAAGGCCTTGAAAGTGATTCCTGTTCTTTTGGAACTAAAAGGAACAGGTATTGGAACATTTGCACTTTTAATAATAATTCCCCACATAGGTTCATTTATTGACTGTTAAGAAATCACAGAAAAGCGCTACTTTTAAAGGACTCGTTTGGTTCATTTGTTTGAATGCTTAGACAACAGGAAGTAGCACTACTTTACAAGGATTATCAGGCATGTTTTTTTTTGTTGTTGTTTTTGAAAAATGTGTCCCTGGGGTTGGGTTTTGAGGTTTCCAAAGCCAAAATCAAACCCAGTGTCTCTCTCTTCTTGCTGGCTTCAAATCCAGAGGTAGGGCTCTCAGCTACTTCTCAAGCACCGTTTTTGCCCTCCTGTCACCAATGCTCTCTGGCATGATATTAATGACTAAGTCTCTGAAATTGTAAGCCAGGCACAATTAAATATTTTCTTTAATATGTTGTAATGGTCTTAGTATCTCTTCACAACAATAGACTACCAAATAAAACAAGATTCAACAGAACTAACAGTTGCATTATTGTTTTCCTGATGTGCTATTATATCAACCACTGAGTCTGCTCCTGCCATTTTCTTTTTTAAATAAACTTTATTATATATACAACTTTATTAGAGAGGAAAAGTGTATATATATATATATATTTCATGTTTAGAACATTAATAAATTAACAATGTTGTGTTATATTGTAAACATTCAATAAAATTATATATATATATATATATATATATATATATATATATATATATGCCATTGGTGGGGGAAGCGATTCTCCAAATCAAACCGAGCTATGCTGTTATTCTTAATGTCAGTATTTCATTACAAACATTTTGATTGGTGCTACAGACTTGGCTGGAGGCCACTCCGAGGTCACATCGTCTTTTAGCTGCACTCTGTAAATCACTATAGAGGTTATTATTAATTTGGCATTTAAACACCCTTAAATGAATCCATGGCATCTAAAATGTTTATAAAATATTAAATTTAGAAAATCTTTAACATAATGTGGAAATCCAAGGAAAATTTTGATTAATTTACAAACAGAAAACAAATGCCTGAGACTAGTAAACTACTCATGGGATATGCTGTACAGAATGAACTTTCTAAGTTTGCTGCTGTACTAGCTTCTACTCCATCAGAGTGTGCACAAAACACCGGATTCCAGATTTTCTGTACTTTTGCCTATGTGCCTGTCCTGTCCCCATTCCCTTGGTGCATCAGTAGGGATTGGAGGACTAAGCAATGCTGAATGTAACAACATCTGATCATGAGGACTTATTATTGTCAGCTGAAATATTCAAGCCTATTCAATGTGAAATATAGTAACTTAAGCCATTTTGATTTCACATAGACATCTGAAAAGTGAATTTACTTGGTCAAATTGCACATGGAATGAAAGGTCTAATAGGAATTAAGTCCAAGGAGTTAGGCTGTCATGCCTATTACACTCCCAAATATAACATTTGATAGGCTGCTGAGGTTGGCTGTGCCATGGTGATGTATGATTTATAGCCCAGTTCCCATCAGGCAGAGATGTGACTACTGATGTTTCTATTTGCAGCACTTTGGATACCTTTATAGAGTTTATTTGTCCATTCATTGTGTGTGTGTGCGTGTGTGTGTGTGTGTGTTGTGTGTGTGTGTTAAAGATTTTTTTACGTATTATGTATACAGGGTTTTGCTGTGTGTATGCCTATAGGCCAGAGAGGGGGCCATATCTGGTCATAGAATGTGGTGAACCACCGTGTGGTTGCTGGAAATTGAAATCTGGACCTCGGGAAGAACAGTCAGTGCTCTTAACTTCTGAGCCATCTCTCCAGCTCTTCTTTTGTGTTTTAAGTTTATAAATTTACAATTACTGTCTTATTTTTCTGAAATTAAAACCTAATTACTGTGTTGACTCATTCTGATAGATGCAAAGTTAATTGCAAATTCAAAATTTAGCTTTAAATCTCCTAAATAGGCATGAAGCTAAAATTTTGATATAATTTTAACTCTCTTTATAAGTAATATTGAATGTAAATTAAGATGTCACTTTTAAAATATTGAAATTATATTTTAGGTTCTCATTAACCTGATATTGGCATTAAAAATGTTCCATAATCAAGTGAAAACATTTTTCCCTCTATAAAGCAATTTGCAGTACTCATACTATTTTGGTTAGTATGACTTAATACTTGCCTTTAAATTGTATTTTTTAAATAAAAAAATAGTCACAAGAATGAAATTTAAATGTGCCCTTTAGTGGATCGGTGGTAGGGTAGGGAGAAGATGGGGGGAGCAAGAGAACAGGAGGCAGAATATATTGGGATTGCTTTGTAAAATAAAATTTTTTAAAGAAAATAATAAAAAATGTACCTTTGAGTAGTATGAATATTGTTATTTGGCCCACAAATGTAACAATGATTTAGTTTTAAATGTTTTAGAAAAGAATAGAATTGAATCTGTTGCCAAGTGGCAGCAATAGGCTTCCACATGAATAAGACATAGAGAGGAAGTATTTGATCCTAAAGAGTAGAGAATGAGGGAATGTACTGTATTCTGATAGTTTCTATTGAAAAGTTGAAGGTTGTTTGATGTAGCTTCTAAAGTAAATAGTGAATCTGTGCGTTCCTTTCGCTTACCTGGGAAAGCATCCCTTATAAAGTCAAGTCAGATGCAGTGAAGAGGGAGGTAGATTCCTCTTAAGAAGACAGAAGAATGTGTAGGTTCAGATAACTTCATTTTCAGAAAATAAGTATGTATGAAAAGTAGCAGACTCTGGCATACTGAAAATAGGCAACCACCTTCATAGTCTGCTGTATTGGTTTACTCAAAAAATGTTCTCATGTCTCTTCTCTTATTCTTCTGTATAGATTTGATGATATCAACCTCAGTGTTGCCAATTTTTGATGGCATTCTTTCTGAATGAGAGTTAATGATCAATTCACACACATCTTAAACCATGTTTCTTAAAGTGTTCCAGAGTGCCTTGCCTGAATCTGAATGTACCAGATAAAAAGTCCAAAGAGACATGTTCAGTTAAAATCAGAAGAGGGATTTTTTCCTAAATTTATTCTTTCATTAATATAACTGATATGAAGAAGTTTTCTAGTGTGTATAAACTAATCAACAGTGAAGCACAACAATTGTAAGAAAAAGGAAAGCACTGTAATAGAGTTCCATTGGCTCTCTGACTGTGGAAGAGTGGCAGTAATAGCTGGATATGGAAAACACAATGGATGATATTTTAAAAAATGTATAGGAGTTTAAAAGTCCATTAGAAAAGAAATCTAGTGTAAATGAGATGATTAGGGAAGAATTGTGTAATGAAGTGACATTAAAGTGACAAATTCCAGGTGAGATTTTAATACTAAAGATTTTATAAAAAGGAAAAGGCAGAAAAATAGTACAAAAGAATAATTAGTGATTTAGCTTATTTACTTCAGGTATTAACATTAGGTGTTTTACATGTATTAATATGAAAATGAAGACAAAACTATTGTCATGAATGTGCGAGTTAGAAAAGGTGTGTTAGTACAAGAACAAGAAGACTAAAGAATTTAAAACGACCATCCCTGACTTTGAGCTTTATTATAGAACTCCAACAATGAAAACAGTTTGGTACTGGCATAAAAGCAGACAGGTGGACCAATGGAATTGAACCAAAGACCCTGATACTGATCCACATACTGTGAAAACCTGATTTTTGACAAAGAAACTAAAATTATATAAGAGAATAAAGAAAGCATATTTAACAAATGGTGCTGGGATAACTGGACGTCAACATGTAGAAGAATGTGAAGAGATCCATATCTATCCCTCTTCAAAAAAAAATTAAGACCAAATGAATCAAAGACAGCAACATAAATCCAGCCACAATGAACCTCATTGAAAAGAAAGTGGGAAGTTGCCTTAAACACATGTAATTGTACAGGGGCCAATTCTTAAATATAATCCCATATCACAGACACTGATTAACAATTAATAAATGGAAAGTCCTAAAATCAAGACGCTTCTGTAAGGCAAACAACACAGTCATTAAGACAAAACAGCAATTTACTGTATAAACAATATCTTCACTAACTCCACATTGGACAGAAGACTGATCTCCAAATGTAAAAGAACTCAAGAAACTAGACATCAAATTACCTAATAATCCAATTTTTAAAATGGGATATAGATCTATACAGAGAATTCTCAAAAGAAGAACTGAAAATGGCCAAAAGAAGGAATTCCTTAACATTCTTAACCATCAGGTAAATACAAATAAAAATGACTCTGAGATATCATCTTATAACAGTCAGAATGGCTAAGATCAAAAACACCAAAGATAGTTTATGCTTGAGAAGGTGTAGAGTAAGGGGAAGACACCTCTACTGCTGGTGGGAATGCAAACTTGTACAACCACTTTAGAAATCAGTATGACAGTTTCTCAGAAAATAGGGAATCAGTCTCCCTCAACCCAGCAGTCTCACTCTTGGGCATATACCCAAATGATGCACGCTAATACCACAAAGACATTTGCTCAACTGTGTTCATAGCAGGATTATTTGTAATAGCCAGAACCTGGAAACAACCTAGTTTCCCCTCAAATGAATAATGGATAAAGAAAATGTGGCACATTTACTCAGAGTACTACTCGGCGGAAAAAAAAAAATGACATCTTGAAATTTGCATACAAATGCATGGAACCAGGAAAAAATGCTATCCTGAGTGAGGTCACTCAGACCCGGTAGACAAACATGATATGTACTCATTCATAAGTGGATATTAGATGTAAAGCAAATGATAACCAGCCTATAGCCAACAATTCCAGAGAAGCTAATTAGCAAGGAGAGCCCTAAGAGAGACATACATTGATCTCCCTGAGAAGGGGAAACAGACAAGACCTCCTGAAAAAAATAAGAGGGAGAGAAAAGGGAAGGGTGATAGGGGAGGGAAAGGGAAGAAGAGGAGGGAGGAGGAGAACATGAGGGAATGGGATATTCAAGAAGGGGAAAAGCACAGTGAGGAAGAGAAAGCAAAGAGATACCTTGATTGAGGGAGCCATTAAAGGGCTATCGAGAAACATAACGCTAGGGAGATTCCCAAGAATCCTCAAAAATGACTATAAGGAACAGTAGAGAGGACAACTGAAGTGGCCTTCCCCTGTAATGAAACTGATGATACTTCTCATATCAGAACCTTCAACCAAAAACTGATGGAAGAAGATCTACAGTGAAGCACTGGGCCGAGATACTTGACAGCATCCCAAGAGATGGAGGAGAGAGAATATGAGGAAAATGGTCAGGACCATGCTGGTGATACCCACAGAAACCTCTGACCTGAGCTAATGAGAAGTCATAGATTCTGGACTGATAGAGGGCAAACCTGCATAGGACTAAATTAGGGCCACTGAATGTGAGTGGCAATTGTGAGGCTGAGACAGTCTGTGGGATCACTGACAGAAGTACCAATATTTGTACTTAGTGCTCAAACTGGTATCTAGGAGCACATTCTTTTGGGGGTAATAACATGCTCAGCTGAGATAGAAGGGGGAGGGCATTGGTCTTGCATCAAAGTGACATGTCAGACTTTGTTGACTACCCATGGGAAGCCTTACCCTATCTGAGGAGTGGATAGAGAGGTGGGATTGGGAAAGGTAGAGTAAGTGGGAGGAGGGAAAGGAGACGAAATGGAGATAACTTTGTAAAATGAGAAAAGGGTGTATTAAAATAATTTTTAATACAAATAAGAAAAATAAAAGAAAAAGCCAAAAAGTTAAAAAAGAAGTGTACTTGAAATGCAAACAATATTAGAGGTGGGGGAGAACATGTGATGTGGGGAGAACAGAGTTAAAGAGATAGCTGATTTACAATACCCTGGGTATTTTTACAAGCTGGAGCATGTTAGTATATTACAGTAGTAGCAGAAATCCATTAGAAGGATACTTCCCTTTTGGTCAAGAGAAAGCATTCTTTTCTTGGATAGGTCATATACATAAAGGAACACTCCTTAGCAAGATGGGACCTTAGCAAGAGGGTAGATCATGAAGGATGATCTACCTTAAAGTAAATGAGAGGGATGGGAGAATAATTGCACCCCTAGAGAGATAATGTAATTTTCCTGCTCAGAGATCCAAGCCCCTAGCACAAATCTGTAACCACATCATGTTGTAAGATTAATGGTTTTTCTTGAATTATTCAGCAAAACATAATTGTCCTTTATTTTTCAATTGCTTTTCTAATCATCCTGTCTCTAAAACTTTGGCCGTCATTCTTTTACTAAAGCTCTACTTTCCTCCAAATCGCTTCTTGTCTTCCATGTGTCTGACCTCACATGTGTGTCTAACTCAAACAACATGGTTTCTGTATTTGTCTTCTCTATCTTTTCCCTCTGGGAAACTTCTAAGATTTACTTCTTGCTTTCTCTAGAATTTTTCTTTCAAACTTGAGTAATATTTTCAAGATTCCCTTTCACTTTGAGACTGTTTTAAATTATTTTTTTAATAAGACTAAGGACTACAAAGGAAGACTATGATTTTCCCAGTAAGATGTGTCCATCCTGAAAGGACTTCCCCCACCAACAAATTTTGGCAATAGTTATGATGTTATCAGTGTGTCCACTAAAGAACCCACTAGGCTTGTATGTGTAATTTTGAACCCTTGGTCATACAGATGATACAGTCAAAGTCAGTGTGTGTCACAAAACAACAACAAAGACTTTACAATGTGGAAATGAATTTGTGGGTGGTGGGGATAATATGGAGTAAGGAGATTGGAGAGAAGATTCTAACAGTCAGAACATATATTATACAGGCACAAAATTCTCAAAGAACAAACTCTATAAAACATAAAAGTAAAGTAATTCGGAGATTTCTTATAGATAATAAAAAGCAAGAAAATAAAAAGAACTTTAAGTAAATATCAAGTGATATCTTGGCATGCTGTGTTAATTCTCATTTATGCCAAAGTAAGCATGAGACCAATGCTCTATGATATTGACATGGAGAATTATTTTTTTAATATAACCACAAAAGCACAAGAGACCAATTCAAGAAATAACAAATATAGTTAAGGCAATATAAACAACTTTACTCACATGTGGAGGAAAATAAACCATTGGAGAAAAGAAAACCTACAAACTGAGAACACACAGGCCTAACAAATGTAGAAGTTCAGAATGTAATCACAGCACCTCCCCATGTCAAAGGAACTATTATCCAGAAGACAAGACAAAGACAGCATAGTCAAGGATGACTAGAACAGGAAATCTGTGCACACTGATGGATGGAATGCAACCTGATAAAGGCACTAAGGAGGACACTGTGGGAATCTTCAAGACCATGTAAGGCAGCAGACTGTATAAATAATCCACATAAAAAACATTGGAAGCACATTGGGAAGATGTCTGTGCTTCTTCATTTATTAAAGCTTTATTTATATTTGTAAAGATTAAAATTATTTTCCCCTAATGAATAAAGAAATTAAGTGAAACTGAGCATGATAGTAATCGCTTTGGCATTGTAACATTCAAAAGATGACCCTCCACCTTCACCAAGAAGATGGTGAGTTTGACCCTTTAAAGCATAATATATACAGATTCCTATAAAGATAAAAAGAAATAGAAGCAAGTATACCCACATAGATAGTAGAATATATTTGTGGATGGCTTTTTATTTAAGCATATATAAGGGCACTAAACACAAATGCTCCCCAATCTCATGCATAGAATCTAAAAGAAAAAGGCTGAATTCATGAAATAGTAAAATACTGTTTAATGGAGGTTTTCAGTGAAGTATTTATATTGTAACTAAAAACACTGTAATGTATTCTAAAGCACTGGTGTATGAGATAGTAATAATTTGAGAGAAAGAGGGTGATAGTGGTACAGCCTTGTGGATACAATCATTTCCTAGTTTGTGAAATACAAATTTCATACTACACTTTTACAACAATAAAAGTATTCAAAATCAGTATAGTTTGTAAGACTAATAGATAAGTATGCGATTAAGAACATTTGATGCTCTAGTAGAGTACCTGAGTTCAGTCCTTAGCAATCATTTCTGTTGACTTACAACTGTCTATCTCTGACTCTAAGAGCTCTGGTACCTCTAGCAACCATAGACAGCTGGATTTATGAGCACATACCCACAGACAGATATACACTAGTACACATAATATATGATAATAAAAAAATTTTAAGAGTATGGTTTATTTTGTATATATATATATATATGCTAATGATAATTGATGTATATCTACATAGACACACACAAACAGACACACACACACACACATCAAATACACCAACCAAGTAAAATAAGGTGTTTCCAATTTCAAAATATTGAAGAATTTAACCATGAGATAAAAGTGAGACAATTTATTGCTAAATCTAAAAGCATTTTGTATGTTAAACTGATAAATAAGTGATTAAGTAAATAAACAAGTGGAGAACGGATCAAATTTCCTATAGAAAAATTATAGGAGGAGTTTATCTCACCATGGACTCTCTAGTCTTTCTGAGGATTTAGTAGAATTAGTGTAACATTAAAAGGCATGAATAATAGCAACAACTGTGAAAAACTTCTCAAAATAGTAACAGTGATAAAAATCAGCAACCATGTTACATAAACCTCTTCAATTTTCTGGCACTGAATCATAGAAGGGACACATCAAATTTTGTGTAAAAATTTTAGACAAATATTGTTCTACAAGAAGTTGTTCTTTAAGAAAACCCATCCTCCACCCAAAAGAAGAAAAGGTTCTTCTCACTCTGGTTAACATTAGATACTATCCTGGGGATTGTAAAACAAACAAACAAACCAATATATATATATGATAGAAAATAAACAAATTACCTTACCCTCATGTGAGTTGTAACATAACCTTACTAGGCTTTGCAGTTGTGAATGGTGAAGGGTAAGTGAGAAAGGCTTCATTTCAAAGACAAAAGTGAGGGAAAGAAAAATTAGTTTGATCAGAGCATCCTAGAGACAGGACAATAAACTGTGGACACTCAAACTCAGGGAACTCAGGGGTTATGAACTTAGCTTACTAGGTCTGATTTTCCATGATACACAACTATGCAATTATACAGAATAATGAATGGATTACTTATGAAATGATAAAGCCAAATAAGAACCATTAGGGTATGGTTTTACATAATGAACATGAGATAATGCAGAACTCAGAAATAGCAGTGATCATGTTGTTTGCTTAAAAAGAGTTGTATAAAAAGCCTGGAAACAACCTAGGTGCCCTTCAATAGAAGAATGAATAAGGAAGGTGTGGCATGTATATACTTTAGAGTTCTACTCAGCTGTAAAAAACAATGACGTCTTGAATTTTGCATGTAAATGGATGGAAATAGAAAACACTTTACTGAGTGAGATAACCCAGACCGCAAAAGAGGAATATGAACTTTCATCGGGCGATGGATGGAGATAGAGACAGAGACCCACATTGGAGCACTGGACTGAGCGCCAAAGGTCCAAATGAGGAACAGGAGGAGGGAGACCATGAGCAAGGAAGTCAGGACCGCGAGGGGTGCATCTGCCCACTGAGACGATGCGACTGATCTAATGGGAGCTCACGAAGGCCAGCTGGCCTGGGACTGATGGAGTATGTGATCAAACTGGACTCTCTGAATGTGGCTGACAAGGAGGGCTGACTGAAAAGCCAAGGACAGTGGCACTGGGTTTTGATTCTACTGCATGGACTGGCTTTGTGGGATCCTAGTCTGTTTGGATGCTCACCTTCCTAGACTTGGATGGAGGTGGGAGGACCTTGAACTTCCCACAGGGCAGGAAACACTGACTGCTCTTCGGACTGGAGAGGGTGGGGGAGGGAGAGTTCGAGGGAAATCAGAGGAGCAGAGAAGGTGGAAATTTTTAATAAATACATAAAAATAAATAATTAAAATCAATAAATAAATAAAGGGAAGCTTAGCAAATGTGTAAAAAAAAAAGGCTGCAAAAGCCCTCCTGCTTTTTCTCCTGCTACTGCTGACCAATTGGGAGTTACCCTGAAACTGATTTTTTTGTAGAGAAGAAGGCTTTGGTTCATTACTGAGCCATGGAAAGACAGTCATGTTGATCTCCATAAAAAAAAAAAAAATCTGTTAAAGCAAGTGAGATGATGAGAAGATAACCGCCAAGAGCCATGCTGTGCAGTTATGGTCTTATTGTTAAAAAACAATCCAGAAATAGCTGCATCTTAAAAGTCACCAAGGAGTAAGTAATTCTGAATGGTTTTCATGTTCATGTTTCAATAATGTTTATTGCTGACATCTGTGGTGATTTTTTAACAAGATGTTTCATGTCTACTTTTTAAACATGATGTTCTATCTGTCCTTTAGTGGTTTCCTCAGAAATGTTACCTTTCCCTTATATTTTTGAAATGATTAATTTTTGGTGGCAGTTATTTTAAACAAATAAAAAAGACCTATACAAATTATGGATTTTTGAGTGTTCTCTGGCCAACTGTGGAAAAATAACACAGCTGACATTTTCAGAGCCAGTATCTGTTAAATATAATTGCCTTCCAGAGTTTGAATACCTTTCCAAGAGCATGAAGTAGGTAAGGAAAGACAGGTCCCAGGCTAACATCTTGTAACTAGCAGGTCTTGACAGGTGTGAGATCGCATTTTATTTATTGTTTTAACCTCTTTTGGGCTAACTTCAGATTTGTAGAGAAGTAGCATAGATTATATTGTAAGTTTCTATAAAACTCCTACCAATAATGTACAATTATATTACTTTGGTGCAGTGGCAAAAAGTCCAAGGTCCAAGATTTACATTGGTGCACTGCCATCAACTAAACTCCAGACATGATCATTTTAATGGCTTTTGTTGACCCGATCTAGGGTACCACTCTCCTTACAGATCCTGAATTATCATACCCTGCTTACTATGAAAGTTTTTTTTTTTTTTTTTTTTTTTTTGCTTTTTTTCGAGACATGGTTTCTCTGCAGCTTTAGAGCCTGTCCTGGAGCTAGCTCTTGTAGACCAAGCTGGTCTTGAACTCACAGAGATCCACCTGCCTCTGCCTCCCAAGTGCTGGGATTAAAGGCGTGTGCCACCACCACCCGGCTCTATGAAAGGTTTTTAATCTCTGCTTGTTTTCATGACCTTGAGAGTCTTGACAGTTTATCGGGCTTGAATAACATCTAGACCTTGCAAGGACTGGCCAACTAATTGTATCTGCCCCAATTTTGTTTGATTGCTAAATTTGACATTATGCCCCCTTTTAACATATCAGAGGATACATGAGAGTCATGTGAGGTTCTGCAGATTTTCACCTTTATATCCAACATCCACATTTATTTCCACTTTATACTTTATATCCACTTTTATTTCATGTTCTTATTATTCAAACATTTGATTGTGAAAACTTAAATTTATTTGATCTGTGTGCTTTTTTTCATTCTTTTTAAGATTTCCTGAATATATGTTTAGGATATAAGTTCTTCTTGATTAATGTTAGATGCAATGTGTTATACTCTCCCTATCTTTATATCTCCATAGCCATTTACTATGTACATTTTCTATGATATTTAGGATGTGTTAGGAGTCAGGATTGAGGGGAGAGATATGGCTTACACGTGTTGTGGTGCAATTACAGGGTTCAGAGCCACTTGTGAGGGTCAGGTCTTCTTTCCACCAGGTAGATTTGAGGAATCATAATCAGGTCACCAGCAATTTGTTCATTGGATTTCATTTGAGTTCTTCTGTCAAATTCTTGCTTCATGCCTTTATTCTCTTTCCTTCAAAAGAGAACAAAACACTGTAATTTCTCATCTACTTCTGTTCTACAGTGTTTTGCATTTTCTGTATCATTCCCATTATCTAAATATTTCTGTTCAAGAAGACAAGATATAAATGAAAAATATGAATCATCTTCTCAAATCTGTTTAGATTTACTTTATGGTATTATAACTAACACAACACTGGTTTCAAGGAGAAATTTACCATTCATTTCCTTTGCACAGAGTCATGATTTTCTTTTCTATACCAGATAGAATCTACCATCTCTAGTCCTCATCTAAGAAGGCCACATATTTTATAATACAACTTGTACACCATTTTGTAATAAGTGTTAATGTCAAGTAGAACATAAGTTTTATTTGATCCAAACATTGATCATGATTGCTTAGGGAAGTAAAGAAGTACATTCAACTCTTTCATAAATAGCAATATTCTAAGACGAGAATTACAGTGAGATTAAAATATCAGTTTGAGGTCATATTATTCAATTAAAGTCCAAAATTGCATTGCATTAGATTCACTAATAGCTAAGTAATTCTACTTAAAAGTGGAAATACAAGTATAATGACTTATAGTGTTTTGTGTTACCTAAAAAGGCTGAATAATGGTATAAAAGCTGTAAATGGTACAAAAGTTAAGACTAAAGAAAATGGGTACTGATTCCCAGTTGATTTTTCTAAACTGTAGCATATAATATAGAAATATCTTTTTCATTTTGGAGGCCAAAATGAAAAAGATATTCCTATATCAATAAGTAATATATATATATATATATATATATATATATATATATAAAAGTAATATCAGAGCAATCAAAAATAACTTTGTAGAGAAAATTGCTGCTTTTTGTGGATGACTTCTGTGGAAAGTGCTTTCACCCAATTCTTAGAAAGCAGATCTTCTACTATGGAGCGTATCTCCCAGTCTTAACTGAAATAACAATCAAATACTTTCGTTTATGTCCATCCCTAGAGCAACAAAAAGGGCAGGGGGTCTATGTTGCCTTTTCAACCTCTATTTTTACTGTAAAATTTGTGCCTTCTTCACCTGGTTTTCACAATGTACGCCCCCATAACAATGTGCAGGATTAATAATAAAGTGAAACAGTACCTGCGCAAACCTCTTTCCTCAGCTCTTCTCCTATGTAATAGCTTTGCTATTCTCAGACTGAAATCAGAGGTGGCTGTGCCTTATTCCACTGTGATTTGCCTAGAGAAGAAATCACTACACTTTCTTTTATATGACTTTGTTATAACTCTATATTTTATGCAAAATGTATTATTTTAAATATTCTTTCCACACACAGACACAAAGAGAAATACATACACAAATGAGTGTGGATATCACAGGTATATACAGCTACAACTCCTTAATTCACCCATATTCTCCACTTTCTTAATTATTAGCCTTTTTTGTTTTTTTAAAAATATTTATTTATTATGTACACAACATTCTGCCTCCATGTATGCCTGCAGGCCAGAAGAGAGTGCCAGATCTCATTATAGATGGTTGTGAGCCACCATGTGGTTGCTGGGAATTGAACTCAGGTCCTCTGGAAGAACAGTCAATGTTTTTAACCACTGAGCCATCTCTCCAGCCCCAATTATTAGCCTTTTCTATTTTTATTTTTTGGTTTTTCGATACAGGGTTTCTCTGTGGCTTTGGTGCCTGTCCTGGAACTAGCTTAGCTCTGTAGACCAGGCTGGTCTAGAACTCACAGAGATCCGCCTGCTTCTGCCTCCCGAGTGCTGTGATCAAAGGCGTGTGCCACCATTGCCCGGCAATTATTAGCCTTTTAAAGGTTTAAAATAAATTGTTTAACTTTATAAATTTTTTACTGTTAATATAGAAAACTGAAAGTTTTTTTTATTAAATTTGCAATTGTTATTAATGGTAAATGATTTTTCTTAACATAACATTATTTGATCTATATTTTTATCTATTATAGTTTGATGCTGTGGGAGGTTCTTCTGTTTATGTGTTGCTCTTATTGGTTAATTAATAAAGAACTTCTTTGAGACTGTGGCAAGGAAGAACAGAAAGAGGTGAGGAAAACTGGACTGAATACTGGGAGAAAGAGGCAGAGTCAGGGAGACACCATGGAGCCACTGCCAGAGTCAGACATGTTGAAACTTTGCCCACAAGCCACTGCCACTTGGTGATACACAGATTAATGGAGATGAGTTAAATTGATATGTAAGAGTTAGGTAATAAGGATCTAGAGGTAAAGGGCCTATCAGTGATTTAATTAATATGGTTTCTGTGTGATTATCCCAGTTAGCCGAGTGGGAACCAACAAGCAGCCCTTCCTTCAACATAATTCAGTTTCATTAGAGACACATTATTTAATTATTTATGCTGTCAAAAAATCCATAACAAATACTTCATCATTTATTATATGTATTATACAAATAAATAAAATTAAATATATTTTATTGACATTGTGGTCATGATTCAAATCAAAAAGTTTTAAAACTAAGAAGTGGTTCAAAAGCTATGAATTGCAGTACAAAAGAAAGGAGAAAAACTCATGTCTGTCATTTTGGAAGAAATTGGCATTTCAGTCAAGTTTAAAAGTAAGCAAAATTGAGGACAATGTGAAGTGCCAAGGGAGGACATCAACACAGGGAGGAGGCAAGCCACATGGTGTCTTCTGGGATTGATGAGCAAGTCAGATTGACTGCATCATTTGACATATATTGAGAAACAGTGTGAGAAAAGACTGGAATATATAGCTCACCAAGAAATGTGAATAGTCAGATGTAATTTTAAAACATTATTGGTCATAATATCTAGTTGTCAAAGACTTCTGAGTAGGGAATTTTGATGACAACCCCTTAGATATAAAATTAATCACCAAGTAGCTATGTGTTAATAAAAGGAGCTAGAGGAAAAAAAAATGAGAAGTTAAAAGTCTAAGACAAGGGCTGCAAGATGAGTGTGAGACAAGAAGGGATAGTCTGTTGTTATGGCTTGTGTGAAAAAAAATGAATACTTGAACTGAAATGACACTTGGAAAAGAAGACCTACTTGCAACAAAATCTGCTTGATTTTTCATTACTCAAAGTTTTACTGATCAGAAGCAGGCAGGCAGGGAGTACATGTTTTCACGAGAATTGCCAGAAGAGTGATGATAGCCAAAGACATGCAAGCAGATAGGGCATGTGCACATATAAGGACAAGCAGACAGGGCATGTGCACATATAAGGACAAACACAAGAGAATAAAAGTACTCCTCACCAATTTTGTCTGCTGACGGAATATGAAACAATTTAAATCTTAGCAAAGGTAAAGAGTAAAGACTAGAAGAATACAATTCCCCATATTGTCTTGTAAAACATGTTTCTAGAAAGCCTGACCCCCCCAAAAAAGAGGATTATGCTTTTTAAATGCATATGATCAAATTATTTGAGTGAGACTTTGCTTATCAAGATTTCCAGCACATATGAACCATAATATATTTTATAATTTTAAAAATGATCAAGAAATAGGAAATATTCCTTTGGTTTATCTAATAAAGAAACAAGAAGACCTAAGAAAACATGTTGAATTTTACTGGGACAGAATATGTCAACAATGAGTGAGCCTTAAACATCTTACTTATGCCATCTAATAGTAGATTCATTGACAGCAGTCAATTTCTCATGAAGAGAATGTTCAAACAAGTCACACAGTTTGAGAAACAGAATAATATCTACTACCAATAAAAAAATAAAGTGTCTATGAGATGACTTAGCATGAAAAAATAGAATAAACAGATGTTTAAAAAGCTATATTCATTGTATAGAAATATAATAAAATAGTATATACTGACATTATAATACCCTCAGAGATAAGGTATAATTGTCTACATAAGTGTGTGTTGTATTTAGCTACTTGCTTCCAAAAAAGTAAGTATGGAAAATTAACAAGGAGTAGGTAATAATGGAAAAATAAGTCATCATCTCAAGTTTATAATAAAGATTCATATTATTGTTAGCAGAAGAATGTAACAATGTAGGGAAATGGTATTTTAATTCAGTGACTATTTATTGTAAAAATCTGTTTTCCCTGTCTAGTGTAGACTAACTTTGCAAAAATACAAATTGCAAATCTTTCTGTGGACTCCTTTAGTCGCTGATCTATAAAACTGTGAATCATAAAACAAGAAAAGCTTGAAAAATAATCACAAACAAGAGATAAAATATCACATCTTCTCACATGAGAACTAAGCATAATGTAGTAGTAGGGATATAACCTTGGGACAGAAAGAGGATATCAGGAAAAAATAATGTTCTCTAATTTAATAATGTATTAATATTGATTAAAACTTAATAAGGATGGATACTTAGTCAAATATAGGAACTATTAGGTATGCTAACACATTTTCTAAGTAAATCAAAAATTATAAAATGTTGAATTTTTGTCACTGTAATTATAAATTTTCCAATCAAAACATAGTTGCACACCACCAAGAACTTAGCAGAGGATTTTGCTCTGCAAGGAGAGTAGACGCCTGATCAATATTTTTCATCATCTTTCTTAGTTAGGCTGTGTATTGCTATGACAAAACACAATGACAAAAAGAAACTTGTAGAGGAAAGATTTCATTTCAGCTTATAACTCTCAGGTCACACCCCATCAAATATCTAAGTCAGAAGAGGAACTCAAATAGGCAGGGTAGTAGAGCCGCCAGGAGGTGATGAAAGGCTGTGAAAATATACTGCTTACTGTCTGTCTTGCTTTGACTCGTTTTTTAGCCAATAAACAGTCCCAAATGCTATGTAATGTGTACAAAGTATTATGATAAGGTACAAAAACAAGAGAAAGATTCCTAAAGTGGTACACATATCAGTGAAAGTATTATATTTAAATTATATATATGTGTGTGTGTGTGTGTGTGTATGTGTGTGTATGTATTGTGCATGTGTGTGTGCAATTATGTCCTGTAAAATAACTGCATTACTCAAATTTCATTCTCAATTCAATTTACCAATATGACATGCACTAGATATGGGAATTAAATGATCTAGATTGTTCGCTACCAATGAAAAAAGACAAGAATAAAAAGGAATATGACTTCAATAAAATGAAAATTAAAATGTGATCTTGAATCAAGAAGAATAATTTTATAATAAAGAATAAAAATAGTTGTATTAGTAATATAATATCAACAATGAGATCACTGTTTTGATACTAATAGAGTGATGTGTTTAGAATAATCCAAACTTAATCAGAAGAGATATTATATGCATCAATGTTATGCTGGAAGAAGAATCCAAATTTAAAAAGAATTCTTTTAAAACTATTAATGTTTTGTTTGAGTCTCCTTAGAAGGAATGTATATCTCTGCTCACATGACTTCATATTTTTCTTATGTAGCAAATTATCTTTCTTGTGTTCATGCTTAATTAAATAGAAATTCAGATAACATTTTTGGATGTGTTTAAATTTCTGGCCACATTTTGCTTAGTAACTTTTTTCTTATTTCATCACTTTAATTAACAATTATCATGACCCTTTAAATATTCCAGCTAAATTATGAACAAAGCTGTGTGGCTATTAGTACAGTTGTTCATGGTAAAACATTTTGTGACCTAATTATTTTTGGTTTCTAACATTCACCTACGTATCTACAACAGCACAAAAAACCTCAATACACTCATATAAAATCATTAATACATGTAGTGCATAATGATGGCAGCTATGATATTTAAAAAGCATTCTAATACTTCTTAAATATGTAATATAAGAATACTTGACATTGAGTATTAGAGTTATAACATTATAAATGCTGTGATATTTTGTTCTTAATTAAAGTTTGGTATTGACAAAAATATTAATTTGTTCATATACTGTAAATTATATGTAACTACTGATAATATTAGCATTCTTCTACTTTTTTCTTCAAGTTAACTTTTTCTTCAGATATATCCTAGACTACAACAGTTAATAGAAATTAGAAAATAAATGTTTCTATTACTAAGCATTCACTCTTCACAATCTGGGGCAATAATTTATCACAGAAATAATTTTTAAACAATTCTATTTAAAATTAATTCCCAAAAAGAATTCAAAATATGCCCATAACCCCTACAGATTATGATACATATACACAATGCTGAAGTTAGATCTGGAAGAATTAGATTCAATTCATATTTTCAAAATCCAGATTTATACACTTTATCCCATTTTTTGTTTAATCTTACTAACAAATCCTTTCATTGAAATTCGTGTATTCTTTGTTATCTATTACTGAATTGATTCTCAACATCCATTCTTATTTTCTTTACAACATTGCCTGGGATTATGTGTTACAGTAGTCCTCTTAGTGGTACAAACTTAGTCCTCATAAGAATCATTTCATTTCCACTGATATAGTTACTGAAGTTCAGTCAAAGTCTGGAATGATTAAACAAAAAACCTCCAGAATAGTTCACAATATTGAAGCACGTATTATTTTAAATGGCACGAAATTTCAGGAGACTATTATCCAGATGATACAACATGAATGAAACAACTAAAAAACTTTAAAAAGTGAAACTAGGACAATAAAGCCATTTTAATTGTTCTTTAGTATTTCTACCTATGGGGATGGAGGTCTTCTCAGAGACACTTGCCTGTCACATATGTGTCCTTAGTTCCAAGCTGATTCTGCACTAGATTCCTGTTCTGCTCTGCTAGAGAATGAAGGACTTTTAATTTTGAAACTATCTAAATTAAAGATTTTTAATCATGAAAATTATCACAAATGCAATTGCATCTCAGTTTTGAGACAAATTGGATACATTATGTTCCAAAAGAATCTATGAAATAATAGTCGCTTACTTTTTAGTATCAAAACAACATATTTATTGAGGTTTCAAAGAAATGCAAATTAACCTATTCATTTTGTTCTAAATTCTTGAGGAAATTGAGAGCTGACTTTATTCTATTCATTATAAATTACCTGATGATCAAATAAGAGCAAGTGAATGTTAAGAGATGTCAACTATTGACTTTTAATTTCACATTCAATATTCACCAAAAATGAAATGTTCTATAGAGAGAAAAAGATCACCGTTATGTTTCAAACTTTATTATGTTTATATAACAAAAGAACTATTAATGGAAACAAAATATCTATAGAGTAAAATGTTGAGAACACAATAACTGAAATTTGACATTTTCGCTTCTTAAGTCAGAATCGTGAAAACAAACCATTGTACCTTGTATGCAAACAATGAAAAAGCTATGAACGTGATGGGTACAAATAGTATTATTGAAACCCTAGTGTTCTTAATAACTGATTCTTTGTATTCTTATTAATTAGAAAACCTTCTTCTAATTAACATTCTGGTTTTAGAATAAGGTTTTCTAATGAATGGTTAGACAGAGGCAAAAAATATACCTTTAAGTTGCTACATGAATACCCCACCCCAAGAAATGGTTCGCATGATATTTACTTTACTGTATGTAAACACGGTGATAGGATTTCTTACAAGAATCTGCATTATTAATAATTTTTCTCTTACTGTAGTGATGAGCTGCAGGCAGGCCTGCTTTTCGTCCTGCCCCGCTCCAGGCTGCCTGCTAGCTTATGCCCTGAAATAACGACACACAAATTGTATTCTTTTAAACACTGCCTGACCCATTAGTTTCAGCCTCTTACTCACATCTTGACTAACCCATATCTAACAATCTGTTTAACACCACGAGTGGTGTCTTACCTGGAAAGATTCAGCATGTCTGACCTGGTGGCTGGCTTTATGGCAACTGGCTCAGAGAGGAGAGGCAGGGCAATTGTCTGAGCCATCTACCTCACTTCCTTTTCCCTGTTCTGTCTACTCCACCCACCTAAGGGCTGGCCAAGGCAGGTTGTTTATTAGCCAAAGAGAATCCTCCATCATCTTACTGTTTAATGTTTGGGGAATTCTATGGTGAAATTTTCTTATCAAAATGAATTTTACATTGACATGATTCTGTCGAACACAGGAGAAGGTGATCAACCCCTTTGTCACTAGAAATCCCTTGTGAGATGCAAATGAGGCATATTAAGTTTGGGTCTTGAATGCATGGTGAGTGTAAACTGCACTTGGTCACCCGTAAAGTCTTTTCCTGATTATCTGGCTGTTATAAACTATCCTGATAGAAGAAACTTAAAGGAGAAAGGGTTAATTTTGCCTTACAATTCCACGGTGCATACCATCGTGATAGGAAATTTGTGAGATGGGATTTTAAGGGAGCTGGTACTGTTCTGCCAGGAATCTGAGAAATATAAACACTAATGAATTCTTGTGCTTAGCTCCCTTTCTCTCTTTTGTAAAGTCCAGGCCCCAAGCATAGTGAGTAATGCCATCTGTGTTTAGTGTAGATCCTCCTATTTCAAACAACCTCATCAAAATAAGCCTCATAGTCATTCCAAGAAGCTGCATTATCCTCCGTAGGTATGCAGGAAGCTTGTCTTGTAGTGATTAATAGCTATCTTGGCATTAATACTAACCACCAAAGGTTCCAATATTTACTTTTAATAACTTTTATTTTTTACAAGTGACTTATATTTGCACTTGCAAACAAGATGCTTGTTTCTTAAGGCTAAAGGAGAACATTGTAAACTCTAGATCTAATAATACATTGCAAAATTTATACAGCAGAAAACTAAGACCATCCTATGATACTGAAAAGATGCTGATGTTCTGCAAGTCTCCTCTGAGAGTGTTATAAGGGACATCCGAGGGGTTTTTGTAAAGCATCAGCAGTGTATAGAAATATCAATATAAAAACCCACACCCCTACTGCTTCCAACTCGAACAGATTGACTGAATCCCAACTGCTATCAAAGTGTAATAATTTATACCTGTATAAAAATAATAACAGCATATTGTATGCCATTTTATACCAGTCAACAAGGAATATGCTATTCAAGTCACAGGAAAAACAACCAGTCCATAATGACTACAAAGTGAATCTAAGTTCCTATTTCTGGATGGATTCTGGATAAACTTAGAGAATGTTCTTCAAGTTGTAGTGAATAACACAGGAATTCTCTCAGAGTTTGATAATTCATTTGAAAGAGCATACAGACAAGACATAAATTTCTAAGGAAGATGACCATAGCCCACGTTCAATTAATAAACATTAGATCTACATAAGATAGAAACTTGAAGATCAGCACATCGCCCTACAGAGGATGCAATTGAATAATCAATAGTACATGAATGAGGTCCTTATCCACAGCATAGAAACAAACAAGTGCAAATATTAGGACCAGCACTCATTGCTCTCACAGATTCCAGAAATTGTCCATTCATACTGAGCAGAAAGGAAGCCCTCATAAAACATGGATAAGTCATTCCACTAAGAGTTACTTGCTTTTGCAATGGAAGCAATCAACATTAGGATAAAATGTTGCTGTACACGCACCCAAATATGTCAAGTGAATAATTCACAGGTACTGACAGGCTTCTAAGAAACAGCATATTTTGTAACAAAGCTTAAGTATATTCAATTTCTATAAAATACCTAGCATCTACCATGATAAAATGTAATTCAAAATTACAGAAGTGAAGCATGGAGTTTCAACCGTCAGTAAAGACGGAAATATAGATTTACTTAAAGGATCCACAGATTGATGTGACATGTTAGATAGCAGACAGTTATAGCTGTGGTCCTAATGGGGAGCAGGCTATAGAAAATGTGGAATATGTTAAGTAGAAACAATTTAAAGAAATAAGTCAAATTTCAAAAAAATTAAAATGTCAGTGATCAAAATATACTAGATGGAATTAAAATGGTAAACATTATCAAAAATTAGACTTTTAAGACATTAATATTTTTCTGGAGTAAACTTTAAAAACAACAGAATACTATTGAAATGTGATAAAATATAAACCAATCATGATGAAATATGGCTGAAACTTTTTTCTTGGTTGATATTATGAACTCCCACTTCCAATAGCAACACAAGACTCAGAGGAAAATATGTAAGAACATAGATTATCAATTAATACCCCCAATGCAAGGCATTCCTATTTATGTAACTACAGGTCAGTTTGTCCATGAACTCCTTTATTGTGACAGTGTTGTTCAGCACATGACAAAGTGATAAGGTCTTATATCAAGATGATTAGCTCTGGAAACTACCGTGGTTATATACACACTAACGGGATCCACCAGATGAAGGAGAAACAATTCTTTGCTATTTTTCTTTTTTCTAAAATGGTTACCTCACACAAACATTATAAATACTGCATCGATTTTTTATGAAGTTTGTGACTTTATTTTTCGTTGAAACTGTGTGTATGTGTGTGTGTAAGTGTGTGTGCATGTCCATGTGTTTGTGTTCAAAATGGCATTATCTGCTGGTGGACATCTTTATCAACTGATGTGCTTATATCATTATGGCAGTATCTGGAGGTCTCTGGATACATGCTCAGTGAAGAAAGAACTGTATCTCTATCAGGAAAAGCTCAATGTTTTAAAGCTTTTAAGGAGTACACAGTCCCATTTCCGTAATGGTTGAATAATTTGCACTTTGAGTAACATTAAACAAAGTTTTCTGTCTTTCCAATCCTCCCTGACAGATTCCATGGTGTTATCCATTTTGGATGAGGTGAGGTGGTATTTTCAAAGCTGTTTTCCCTTCCCTAATGACCTCATTTTTCTTCTTTTTTTACCTTTTCTTTTTTTTAATTGATATTATTGAGCTCTACATTTTTTCTCTGCTCCATTCCTTTCCTCCACTCTCCCCTTCAACCCTCTCCCATGGTCCCCATGCTCCCAATTTACTCAGGATATCTTGTCTTTTTTGACTTCCTATGTATATTAGATCTATGTATGTCTTTCTTAGGGTCCTCATTGTTTGTCTAGGTTTTCTGGGATTGTTATTTTAGGCTGGTTTTCTTTGCTTGATGTTTAAAACCACTGTCAGTGGTAGTACATATGATAACTGATTTCTAAGTCTGGGTTTACCTCATTTGATGTAGGAGTGTTTCTATCTATCTGCTGTTTCATTGGTTAAGTAATAAAGAAACTGCTTGGCCAGATAGGTTAGAGCATAGGTGGGTGGAGTAGACAGAACAGGATGTTGGGAGTAAGGCAGATGCCTCTGGCAATTGCCCTGCCTCTCCTTTCTGGGACAATCGCCATGCCTCTCCTCTCTGGGTCAGTTGCCATGAAGCCAGACACCAGGTCAGACATGCTGAATCTTTCCCGGTACGACACCAGTTTGTGGTACTACACAGATTATTAGGAATGGGTTAATCAAGATGTGAGAATTAGACAATAAGAGGTTGGAACTAATGGGCCAGGCAGTGTTTAAATGAATACAGTTTGTGTGTTGTTATTTCGGGGTATAAGCTAGCTATGCGGGAGCCAGGCAGGATGAAAAGCAGGCCTGCTCGCCTCATACAACACTCATTCAATATGATGTTTTCTAGCTCCATCCATTTGCCTACAAATATCAAGATGTCATTAAATTTTTTTCTGCTGTATAGTACTCCATTGTGTAAATGTACCTAAATAACCCTCTACCAAAGAATGGGTAAGGAAAGTATGGTGCATTTACACAGTGAATGCCTAATGACCTTCTGAAATAGTTACTGGCTATTTGTTTTGTTGCTTCTGCTGTTGTCTAAAGTGTCTATTCACGTGCTAATTGCTGCATTTCCTTGCCATTAAGTTTCTTTGTTAATTTTGGAAATTATCCCTTGTCTGAAGCATGATTGGTAAAGATTTTTCCCATTCTCTGTGTTTCCATTTGCTGTACAGATATCTCTTTATTCTTTGGAGAAAGTTTATAATCTCATATTGTTCTATCTTTTGGCATTCAGGGCCTGTCCCTGTACAATTGAAGCTATATTCAGAAAGCACTTGCTTACCTCAGTATCTTGAAAACTATTCCTGAAAATTTTGTCCAGAAATGTCAGTGTTTCAGATTATAAATTAAGTTCTTTGATACCTTTTGAATAGGATATTTTGGAAGCTGAAAATGATAAATCTAATTTTACTCTTCTGCAAATATATACTGAAGTTTTCCAGCACCATTTGGTGAACAGGCTTCATATATTCAAAAGTATTTTTTGTCTCCATTGTGCAAAGTTAGGTGGATACAACTTTTTGGTTTATTTTTGGGTCCTCTGTTCTATTTCATTGTCTGTATGTTTTTATGCCAGGACTAGGCTACCTTTTAGCTATATCTTTAGTGTAATTTGAAACCAGGTATTATGATACCTCCATGTGTGTTCTTTGGATCAGTGCTCTTTGTGGTAATATATAATTTGTATTGGCTATCTGTGGCTTTTGTAGTTATATATAAATTCATGTTTTATCAAGATATCTGATCAATGATATCAGAAATTTATTTTTAATTTACTAAATCTCTATATTAATTTCTGTTAGATAGGCATGCTTGCAATATTAATTCTACAAATCCACAAAAATATAAAGTCTTTCTGCAACTATTTTTATTTGATCTCCTGACAAGGACCAGCAGGTTGTCTTCAGTGACAGAATCCTGATACAGAGAAATGGTTTAAATAGTTTTAAAAATGTAAAATTTTAGAAAACAATCTAAAACCCTAGGCAAAATTCCAGGGTTTCAGACTGGCTGTTCCAACTGTTTAGAAATTTACTGATATAAACAGAGTTGGGATGGAGAAAGGATCTAATTGAATATTTTAATTAATACTATGAAGTTTATTACAATAACATAGCTTTCATTTAAAATGTAGCCACATAACTTGAAAATAATCATACAGAGCATGTATGAATGCAAGTGTAGCATTTCAGTAAGATGAATGTGGACAGATCTGTTTCCTCCTTTCACGTCACTGTAACCAAAACACTTGATGCAACAGCTTAGAGGAGAAAACATTATTGGTATCATTGTTTCCGTGGATTTCAGCACACTGCGGAAGTGTGTATGGTGACAGGAGAATGTGACAAATCTCACTGTGTAGCTGAACAAGATGTGGAGAACAATGTGTACCAGGGGTCAGTTATCATAAGCTATCACAGAGTAACACTTGTGATAGCTTACTTCTGCCAGCATAGGCCCGCAGCCTAAAGATTCATAGACTTCCAACATAGCATTACTAGCAAGAGAAGAAATATTCAGATAATGACGGTACTGTGCATTCTTCCACACTGAAACTGTCACAACATAATCTATGGTAAGATTCAGTAACTTTCAAAAAACTCTCTTACAAACATTAAGTCAATTGGCCAGTATTATTAAAAACTTGAAGTGACCATTTCATATTACATACAAAATAATATATAGATTATTTAATTGTTAAGATAATTCAAACACAAGAAAACATAAATTAGATCATTCTTCTAATCTTCTAAGTTAATTTTTCTATATTTTTTAGTTCATCATGACTTTAGTAAATGCCATATAGCTTATATATATAAAGCAGGCTCTCTCTCTCTTCCTCCTTAGCCCCCTTGAAACACAATCTCCATATATACCCTAAGCTGCATTGAAACTTGCTACCTAGGCTAGATTAGCCTCAAACTTACAGGGAACTCTCTGCCTCCTTCATTTTGAAATTTATTACATATTAAAGTCATGCATTCGTCAAAATAATTAGCTACTGGTGTTGAGTTTTGCTAAATATATTTATTTACTAATAATACATGCTTTTATATTTAACAATGTGTTTGCTTAAATGGTTGTGTCATATTGTGTATTAACACGAGTCTTACGTGAAAGCAAGCATTTTACCAGTGAACTGTATCTTCAACATTTTTTTAAATTAAGAATCATGAGTCTATCCTTGGACAGTAGAGGAGAGGGTGCCTGAACTGACCTTGTCCCATAGTAACACTGATGAATATCTTGAATATCACCATAGAACCTTTGTCCGCGATGGATGGAGATAGTGACAGAGACCCACATCGGAGCACTGGACTGAGCTCCCAAGATCCAGTTGAAGAGCAGAAGGAGGGAGAATATGAGCAAAAAGGCAGTACCACGAGGGGTGTGTCCAACCACTGAGACAGTGTGCCTGAGCTAATGGGAGCTCACCAAAGCCAGCTGGACTGGGACTAATGATCACGTGATCAAAACAGACTCTCTGAATGTGGTTGACAATGGGGGCTGACTGAGAAGCCAATGATAATGGCACTGGGATTTGTTTCTACCGCATGTACTGGCTTTGTGGGATCCTAGTCTGTTTGGATGCATGCCTTCCTAGACCTGGATGGAGTGGGGAGGACATTGAACATTGAACTTCCCAAAGGGCAGGGTACCCTGGACTCTCTTAGGACTGGAGGGGAAGGCAGAGAGTGAGTAGGGGAGCTGGAGGGAAATGGGAGGAGGGGAGCAAGTGGAAGTTTTGAATGGTAATATTTATAAAGCAATAAAAGTTAAAAAAATCATAAGTCTGATTTGCATTGCTTTTGATCCATAGCAGCTTGTTCTTGCTACTCAGGTTTCATGGTTTTTAATGATATCAGAAAGATATTTGCTGGACTTAGTGATGAAGATTCACTAGATCAGAGCAACTCTGAACAATCATAAGGCAGAGCATCAAGAAAAAGTTTATGCTAAATTATTGGGAGATAGTGCAGAGGGTACAAAGAAACAGCTCAGTTATTCACTAAGATTTGAGAACCACTGTTAATAAATTGGTGATGACTCTAAGATACCATATCTCATATAGATGATTCTTAAGTGGAACCCATCAGTGAAGAAAGTCCTCTCAGGGTTATTATTTCTGATCAATTTTGAGCCAGAGTTGGTATTAAAGTCATTGCTATAAAGTAAAAATTAATCGCTGTAATAAGTTAATTATATCTTTAAAATAGAAAAATATTCCGTCAGCATGGTTGGATATAATTCCAAATTACAATTTTCAGACACTATATTTACAAACTAAGATTGCACCACCTAGAACATTTTAGACAAGTATTTTGAAATGTTTTTAAAATTACAATTAATGAGAACATGATGATCCTCTGGAGTATTATTGAGAAATATGTGTTATTAAAAGACAGTATATTTAAACAGTAAAAAGAAGGAGATACTGTTATCTCTTATTTTCTCTTCTGGAAAAAAAAGAAATGGAAGAATGGATGAGAGGAGTCTTGAGAAACTAATTTAAGTCTTTTCTTTGCTTCCCTAAGTTAAGCTTTCTTTTTCATAATTATATCATCGTAGACATGAAATGCAGTGACAGTAGATACCACATCAAAACATTTTACTCTTAATCCAGAACACCACAAAAAGAAATGTAGAGAAGGAAATAAGCTTTGACATCTTTGTCAAGTCAAAATTGCAGGTAATTATTTTAAAGTAGGTCTCCTTTTTCATGCTAAAATTGAAGATAGAAAAGTGGCCATAATTATTCTGTAATGTAAATGTAAAAGTAGTTCCGTTTATAGTTTCTGGAGTTATAATTTCTTATCTATGTGTGATGCAAAAGGCACCAAACAAATAAAAGGTGAAAAACTGTAACCTAGTATTATGAACTAAGTACAATTCAACTTTCATAAGACATTCAAATAAAGGACACTCTGTTGGGTTTTATGATATTAATAATCATCTCATAAATATCAAAACCCATGAAAATGTTCACAAAAGTGACAAATCAAAGTTATGTAAAAAAATGTCCATTGTTCTCAGCCTAAGAACAACTATAATGTTTACTGAAATAAAATAGGCACCATTAATGTTATTATACCACAGCAAGCATGAGCATGTTTTTATACTATATGTACCTACTGACTATTCCACAGTAATGCAACATTTTTCTCTAAAAAGTAAATGCTACCATTCACATATTCATAAGAAAATCTGTTATATTTGAATCAGTATAATGTTTGGGTTAATTTGAATATTTAAAATATCTATGGTATTTGAAACATTTTCAAAAAAAAAAGAAACAAACGGGTGGTTAACTTAATAACCCTTAACTGAAAATGTCTGAAACAAAAAAAGTAACAGAAATAATAATAAAAATTAGTCTTTTTCTTTTGAGAGAACAAGAGAATACCCCTTAATTTATAATCTAGAATATGCTGACTAAAATTTAGCATTTGATTTCCACATTTGGAAGTGGTGAACATTTTTTGTTTGTTTGTTTTTGTTTTTAAAAACACATGAATGTTGAACATATTTTTTATACTATTAAAAGACCCGGTGAGATCATGCCATAAATGGGAGTATATTCCTAACACATTATATATATGTATATATATATATTATATATTTATACATTTTATATATATTTCACTATATATATATATATAAATTCACTATATAAAGAACTCAAGACCCTAAACTTCAAGTAACCAAATAATTATATTAAAAATGGAGTGAAGATCTAAACAAAGAATTCTCAACAGAGGATATCTCCAATGGCCAAGAAACAGTTAAAGAAATGTTCAACATCTTTAGTCATCGGGGAAATGCAAATCAAAAAGACTATGAGATTCCATCTTACAGCTTTCAGAAGGACTTCAATACAAAAGACAAGTGACAGTTCATGCTGTTGAGGATGTGAATCAAGGGGAACATATTTTCATGGCTAGCCACAAACCCAGCCCTACACAAAATACTAGAAGGAAAACTCTAACCCAAGGAAGTTGGCTACTCCAACAAAAACACAGACAATTGATGGTCTCATAGCAGCAAATCCCAAAGAAGGCAAAAATGCACAAATTAATGTTGCCAACAATAAAAATTAAATTAACAGGAGGTAGAAATCCCTGGTCATTAATATCTCTTAATGTAAATGGAGTTTTCTGCTTTTCTTGTACCATCATGGACAGTAGCCCTCTGAATCTATAAGCTCTAAGTACAATGCTTTACTTTAGAAGTTGCATTTGACCATTTGGTCATAGCTTTTGTTATGTCAATAGAATGATAAGATAGACATTAGAATCAGGAAGTGGCCTGTTGCTTTGACAGGACTAATTGTGCTGTATTTTGTAGAAATGTGAAAAATACTGGGACTTTGGACTTGGAAATCCATGCAATTCTATAAGGAAGGCTTAATTGGATATTCTAATAGGTTCTTGAATGACAATACTGAAAAGAGCCATGTGGACTACAGAAGCACAGCTCAAAAGGTTACAAAGAGAAAAAAAAGCAACTGTACTGGAGACTATTTGCGTGCAGTTTTGTCCAAAAATATGATCAATTTTCCCCTTTCCAAGAAACAACCTGATGCTACATTAGCTAATATTTTAACATGTGGCTCTGTCACATGATTATCAATAACACTTATGCATGTTTACAATGAAAAGGAAGAAGAAAGGCAAATAGCAATATTAAATGTGTAATTTGAGGTAAAAAAATTTAATGTTAAAACCAATATTTGTACTGAAAGAGATGAGAAGATTAAAGAAAGACCTGTTCCACAATAGAATAAAGTGATTTACTCATGGAAAGACATGGGAAACTAAGTTTCCAAATTGCAAAAAGGAAAGGCCTTAGGTGTCTCTTGCTTCTAAAATCTAACAAAAAGGAAAATTTATACAAATATGATTTAAGGGTACTTACTGGATCCATCTCAAGCAGGTAGTAAAACATTCCAGTGTTGTCCATGTGGTTCTGATGTTAGACATAAGGAACTCAAATTAAAGTGGTTGTGGAACCTTCCTCTGTTGCTTAAGAGAGCTGCTGAGGTGAGATGTGTGGTGGAGGAGTCCCAGCATGCAGGCTCTGAGAAACAGATATATGAAGTTGTGAAAGTGAAGCGTTTTCAAAATAGAACAGGACTACGAATCCACATGTCAACTCTCAAGGCTGGATAACTTGCACAGAGCCTAAACAGGCTCTTGCTTTGTGATAACTAGAGCCCCCCTTCGCTTACCAATAAGCTATTTTCAATTGACATTTTCTAGCAAAGAAAAGCAATTAGTTTTCATTAATGGAGTCTCACTTAGTGTATAAACCAGATTTAGGATAGGCCCATTGCCCAATTGTAAATGATGAACACAAAATAAACTCAGTGGTATTTTTGTAGAATTTTGTCTCATATTACTTTGTTTATGATTTACTAGTGTTTTGCATGCTTATAATGGTTTTCACATTTGTGTTTCTATGGTAGATGCATGTGTGTTTCCAGAGTACTATGGTTTGTTTGTTATTATATGCCTGATAGTTATCTAAAGAGAGAGAGAAAGAAGGTAGATAATTAGTTTGATGGGGATATGGGGAGTATCTAGGAGGGAATGAGGAAGAGAAAATCATTTCCAGAATGTATTCTATGAATCTTTAACTAAAAATGAAAAGCTTAAATTGAACTAGAGAATCCAAAATGATGGTAATTCCAGAACCATGAGATACCTGCAAAGGAGAGCTTGCAACAGGGAATGGAAGAAGCTCAAGAGACAGAAGTCTGCTGTGGGCAGCAAAGCTGGAAGGGCACAGTCATCTTAACTCTTTGACATCAGAGATGGGACTGTCAGATTTTTAGTTTGGACTGCTCAGCTTTGGTCTTGCTTTGCTTCAGTGTTTTTGTCTAGGTCCCCCCTTTTCTTTTTTGGGATAATAATGTATACTCTGTTGCACTGCATGCTGGAATCATGAAATTTGATTGTCTATTTGTGTATATCTTATTTATTATTTATTTATTTGGGAGAAGCATGTAACTGGGGTCAGACTTTGATTAGAGCCATACCCAGTCATTCTTTCTATGTCTCTCTGAACCAAAAAAGTAATATTTCAACTCTTCTTACTGCTATTACTCAGATCTAACATCATTTACATTAAAATTTTGATAACACAAATTTTATTGATTTTTATTGAGCTCTACATATTTTTCGGCTCCCCTCCCTGACTCTCCCCTCACCTTCAACCCTCCCCTAAGGTCCCCATGCTCCCAATTTACTCAGAAGATCTTGTCTTTTTCTACTTCTCATGTAGATTAGATCTATGGATGTCTCTCTTAGGGTACTCATTGTTATCTATCTTCTCAGGGATTGTGATTTGTGGACTGGTTTTCTAATGGAGCTGGCTTAACTAGATATCAACATGTAGAAGAATGAAAATAGACCCATATCTCTCACCATGCACCAAATTTAAGTCCAAACGGATTAAAGACCTCAACATAAAGCCAGTCACAGTGAACCTTAAAGAAGAGAAAGTGGAAGGTACACTTGAATGCATTGGCACAGGAGACCACTTCCTAAATATGACCCCAGCAGCACAAACACTGTGAGAAACAATAAATGGGCCCTCCTGAAACTTAAAAGCTTCTGTAAAGCAAAGGACACAGTCAACAAGACAAAACGGCAGCTTACAGAATGAGAAAAGATCTTCACTAACCCCACATCAGACAGAGGTCTGATCTCCAAAATATACAAAGAACTCAAGATATTGGATATCAAAAGAACAAATAAGCCAATAAAAAGATTAGTAAAGACCTAAACAGAGAACTCTCAACAGAGGAATCTAAAATGGCTGAAAGACACTTAAGGAAATGTTCAACATCCTTAGTCATCAGAGAAATGCAAATCAAAACTCTGAGATTCCATCTTACACTTGTAAGAATAGCCGAGATCAAAAACACTGATGACAACTTATACTGGAGAGGTTGAGGGGTAAAGGGACCACTTCTGCATTGCTGGTGGGAATGCAAGCTGGTACAGACCCTTTGGATGTCAGTGTGGTGATATCTCAGAAAATTAGGAGACAACCTTCCTCAAGATACACTTTTGGTTATATACCCAAAAGATGCTCAATCATGCCACAAGGACATGTGCTCAACTATGTTTATAGCAGCTTTGTTTGTCATAGCCAGAACCTGAAAGCAACCTAAATACCCCTCAACTAAAGAATGGACAAGGAAAATGTGGGAAATTTACACAATGGAGTACTACACAGCAGAAAAAAAGATAACGACATCTTGAATTTTGCAGAAAAATGAATGGAGTTAGAAAACATCATTTTGAGTAAGATAACCCAGACACAGAAAGACGATTATCATATGTATTCACTCATAAGTGGTTTATAAACATAAACCACAAATAATTTTTATACATTATATAGGTCATGCATTTTCACTCTAATATTGGTTGACTGGTTGAAACATGTACAACTGATCTTTTCATATCATAATGGTTCAGTTATTGTACATAATGGAAAATTACATTACATTAACAATATTTTTCTGAAAGAAATTTACTGTTTTATTTGATTTGATATAATAGCATTGATCAATCAGAAATAGCTTCATAGAAAATTCAGAAATGAACAATATGTGTGTTCTTATGATTCTTCAATTGGTAACTAAATTCAATTGGTAAACTAAAGTCCTTTTCTTTCAAAGTTTTTCATGTATATAAGCATTTTTGTTTGTGTATGTTAACGCCAACTGGATTTTAGGATGTTGGTGGAAGCTTTTGAAGTTGAGTTCTTGATTTCTCATAAACTCAGCTTCATCCAGGCCACCATTTCATCTCATTATCATGACTAGTGTTGCTAATTACTCAGCATATAATATTATGTAATCTGCTGAATGTATTTGTCTTAATACGTGATTATTGTTTATTTACATAGTCTCATAATTATGGAAATATAGGTATATAAACAACATTTAAGTGTTTGAAATTAGTATTCAGCAAGATGGTAGATAACTCACAAATGAGATAATATATTAATACATGTTCTAGTTTTTGTTTAGTTATGTTATCTTCTATAAAAATTCATCTTTGAAAAAAATTGTGAGGTATAACAATAAATTGAACCTCCAACCTAATAGACATATCAAGATTTTTTTTTAGTTTTTCTTTTTTTGTTTAATGAATATTCACAAAATTAATAAAGAATTTATAAAATAATTTAGGAAAAATATGGCAAATCTGTTTTGCTTTGAGTAATCAATATTTCTATTAACATTCTTCAAAATTAAAAGGTAGTCACTGAACTATTCATTCCTCACAGTAAAAGATAACAGATTTGTAAACCTGGGCACACATTTGTAAATTTTAGGAGCAACCCTGTAGTTGGAGACTACTCCTTCATTTCACGGTTTCCCAGACCCAAATAATCACACAGAAACTATATTAATTTCAACATTCTGTGGCCTATTAGCTCAGATATCTTATTAACTAACTTTTACATCTTAAATTAACCAATTTCTATTAATCTGTGTACTGCCACAAGGCTATGACCTACAGATAAGTTTTCAGTGTGTCTTCCTTTGGCATCTATAAAGTGTCTTCCTCTATATATTCTAATTTCCTGCCTGGCTTTATTCTGTTATATGTTCTAATTTCCTGCCTGGCTTTCTGGCTTTACTCTGTTAAGCAATTGACCAAAACAACTTTATTTACCAACCAATAAAAGCTACACATATACAGAAAGACATCCCACATCACAACCTAACAAGTGTTTCAATCAATATCAATATTAAGGAACAGTAAGAATTTTGCACACTAGAGAACATTGTGCCCCCTTTCAATTATTTAACTAATTAATTAATTCACATGTAATTCTTGTTCTAACCTAGCAAAGTAATAACAAAAGATAAGTAAGTTTGATTTGGTTACAACCTCAAGGAACAACTTGCTGGCTAGCCAACCTGAGAGAAGATCAATAAACATATCTTAATTTTACAGAAGCTACCAAGAATTAACAAAAGAAAGAGAAACAACAAAAACAAAAATGCATGGCTTCAGAGAAAGTTTGAAGTTACTTTTAATTATTGAATATCCAATATTTGTTTCTCATGAGTTGTTTTGTTTTAAAAGGTTTGGTAGTATTATCTAAGCTAAAAATTCCAAGCACACTCTATTTGTAATAATTTTTATTTTATAGTCTGTGTTTTCAGTAGAACATCATCAAAGATACCAGTGAGTCAGAGACATGCTTCGAGTATTTCTTGGCAGTTCTGTGTCTTAAATAAATGATAATGGTTATTTATTTTGTGTTTCACACTGTACTGTATTCCTCAGAGCATATACTGCTATGATTGCATAATTGGACAAGAAGTTAGCATGAAAGAGAAGTGTTTGGCAATTCTAGAAACTGAAAACCAGATTCTGGGAGCAATAAAGAGATAAAATATACTCTTATTTTATTGAAAGAAAACAATAAAAATTGTTATTAAAAATGTGTAAAATTTACTACTCTTCAAATATTGTAGGCCTCACATTTTGGTACTCATTTCTCATATGATTTTAATTTTTTTCTGATAGTTTATTTTCATATTTACCTGTTGTCTTAGTTATGATTTATCTTGCTATGATAAAAATTATTACCAAAAAATGTCTAGAGGAGGAAAGTGCTTATTTGGTCTTTCAACTATCAAGTCACACTCCACCACTGGAGGAAGTCAAGGCAGGAACCTGGAGGATGGAATGATACTGACTCCAAGGTGGAGTGCTGCTTAATCCTTTCCTCTGTAAGCCTTGCTCTTCCACTTTTCTTTTTTCTTTCTTTTTTTAATTTATTAGACTTTTTTTAAAAAAAATACCAATCCAAATTCCCACTCCCTCCCATCCTCCCATTCCCTCCACAGATCCTCCATCTAATCCTATGAGAGGGTAAGGCACTTTGGTTTGTGGAAGGTCCAAGGCCCTCCCTACTACAACTACACTGAGCAAGGTATCTATCCAAAGAGAATAGGATCCCCAAAATCTGATATATGTGGTAGAGATAAAGCCCAGTGCCATTGCCAATGGCCTCTCAGTCTGCCCCAGCCATTCAACTGTCAACCACATTCAGAGGGTCTAGTTTGATCCTATGCTTGTTCCTTCCCATTTCAGCTGGAGTTGGTGAGCTGCCATTAGTTCAGGTAAACTGCTTCAGTGGATGAACGCTTCATGGTCAAGAGATCTTCTGGGCGGATTGAGGTCTGGCAGGGATGGGAACTTGAGGGACCAATTAGGGGTTGGATAGAGGTAGAGAGTATTGAAAGAGATGACTGGAAAGAGTGAGCTCTTAAGGAAGAGGTGGAAACCTGATTCAAGGGAAACTCAAGGCTGATCCCAGGCAAGACTTCTAACAATAGTGGTTGCAAGGCCTTAACTGCCATCTCCTGTGTGTGATCAGATTAGTGAATTCCCCAATTAATACTAGAAAGCCTTCGTGCAGTAACTGATGGAAACAGATTTGGAGACACATAGCCAAACATTAGGCTGAGTTCAGGGAAGGATTGTAGGAGCTAGAGTGGTCAAGGACATCACAAGAAAACCCACTGAAACAACTCATCTGGTTCATAGTAACTTACAGAGTCAGAACCAACAACCATATATTTATGTTTTTAAAATTAATCCTATGTTTTGTTCAATTTAAACATTCCAGTTACAATCATTGTGGGTTTTTACTTCTTTTTCTTCCTTTTTGCATTGGTTTTACTGAGCTATATATTTTTCTATGCCCATCCTACCTTCTCCCCTTCTATCCTCTCCCATGATCTCCATGCTCCCAATATAATCAGGAGATATTGTTTTTTCACTTCCCATGTAGATTAGGTCCATGTAAGTCTCTCTCAGAGTTCTCTTTGTTGTCTAGATTCTCTGGGGTTGTGAATTGTAGGTTGGTTTTTCTTTGCTTTATATCTAAAAACCACTTATGAGTGAGTATATATGATAAATGTCTTTTTGGGTCTGGGTTACCTCACTCAATATGATGTTTTCTATATCCATCCATTTGCCTGAAATTTTCAAGATGTCATTTTTTCCATTGTGTAGTACTCCATTGTGTAAACAGATCACATTTTCTTTATCCATTCTTCAGTTGATGGGCATTTTGATTGCTTACAGGTTCTGGATATTACAAATAATGCTGCTATGAACATAGTTGAGCACATGTCCTTACAATATGATTGAGCAACCTTTGAGTAAATACCCAAAGGTGGATGTAGGTTGTTTCTTAAATTTTTGAGGAATTGCCATACTGATTTCCTCAGAGGCTATATCAGATGCTAGAATAACCAAAACTATCCTATACAATAAAGGAATTTCTGTAATCATCACAATCTCTGAATTCAAATTCTACTACAAAGCTACATTACTGAAAACAGCCTGATATTGGAGTACTAATAGATAGGAGGACAAAAGGAATCAAATCGAAGACCTAGATATCAATCCACACACCTAAGAATACCTGATTTTTGTCAAAGAAACAAAAAATGTAAAATGGAAAAAACGAAAGCATATTCAACAAATGTTACTGGCATAACTGGATATCGATATGTAGAAAAATTAAGATAGATTCATGTCTATTGCCATAAACAAAACTAAAGTCCAAATGGATCAAAGACCTCAGCATAAAACTAGCCACAGTGAACCTCATAGAAGATAAAGTGGGAAGTACACTTAAGTGCATTGGCATAGGAGACAACTTCTTAAATATAATCTCAGTAGCATAGACACTGAGAGCAAGAATTAGTAAATGAGAAACTATCAACAAGACAAAATGGAAATCTACAGAATAGGAAACGATCTTCACTAACTCCACATCAGGCAAAGGACTGATCTCCAAAGTATACAAAGACCTCAAGAGACTGATCATCAAAAGAACAAATAATCCAATAACAAAATGGCTACAGACCTAACAGAACTCTCAACAGATGAATCTAAAATGGCTGAAAGATACTTAAGAAAATGTTCAACATCCTTAGTCATCAGAGAAATGCAAATCAAAACAACTCTGAGATTCGATCTTACATATGTAAGAATGGCCAAGATCAAAAACACTAATGACAACTTATTCTGGAGAATGTTCCTTTGGGGCAAAGGGAACACTCCTGCATTGCTGGTGGGAATGTAAACTGGTACAAATTACGGTTTTTTTTAACTATTTTTTCATAATAATGTGTAATGAAACTTAGATAGAAAATTGAACTGATATTTTGATAAAGATTCCTAGCTATTTCAATAAATTAAAATCTGTTTTCCAAATTGTCTGTTAAATAAATTTTAAGTCTATATTTAGATTTTGTCCATATATTTACTGTATATAATTATTATTTTGTGGAGAATAACCTATATGTTCAGTAATTGTAAGTAAAGTAGAACAAAATTCAATAACCAATTTATACAAGAAAAAAATCTAATTGATCACTGATAACAAACAATTACAATTATCTTAAAATACAAACTTATCTTTCAATTTTCAATAATGAACATTAAACCAAGATGTGAGGTTGTCTTGTGTTACAAAAGAGTGTTTATAAGACAGAATGAACAGTAATTATAAGAGTTTCTTACATTTTGAAAACCTAATAATTTAAAGTTTTTCCAAGGATAGTCCATGTTTTATTTTATCCTAAATAGACCTAAAGTGAACTCATAAACTCCTCATTATTAAATATCTCTTTGGTTAAAAGAAATAGCAATAAAATTCTTAGGCTCAGAAACCTTATTTCTAATATTGTGCAAAGAGTAAGTCGTGAAGTCATAATCAGGTCTTGGACTTTCCATTGTTCAAATGATTTGGTTAATAAAAAATGCTATTTATTCTTTCACTGTAATATCAGTACAAGGATTTAGATGGTTATCTGTATATCTCTTTGTGATGGTGGTTCATCTCTAGGGTTGAAAAGTCACATGGGAAGGATAGCTTTGCAGTAAATGGTTTCTTGGACACAGAAGGGATTGAGAATTCTGAACTTCACTGTTTTAAGGAATACATAACTCAGGTAAAGGTCGACATTGTCAACTCTCGTTGCTTTTATTTTAGTCCTTTAAATGTCACTGAATTTCTCAAAAAATGGAGAAACTATGAATTCTTGGTGTGCTGAAGAGTGGAAAGATGAGAGCAAGGTGTGTTCTGATTGAAGCAAAGTGTTTTCAGTGCTGTACAGTGATAATAATTGAATGACATCCTCTAGGATGCAGAACAAGCTTAATTCCTAAGTCAGAGAGAAATCTAAACCACTAAGATATCCTAGTATATTAAATATTAAAAATAAAATAAGTGTGTTTTTGTCTACATGTGTGTTTCAATATCAATATCACAACTAAATTTTGGTGTGTTCTGTTTTCTACTCAGGGGTGAAAAAGACCTGCCATTCGGAGCACATATAATTATGATTTGTAGAGAAAATAACTGTGTTCTATGATGATACTCAATCAGTCATATTTATTCAACGAGAGTTTTAGGCTCAAGGTTTACTCACCACTATTGTCAGTGTTTGGATTTAGAAAGCTAGGCAAGGAGGGACTTCTAACCAAGGAGGGGGAAACTAAAGAGGGAATGAAAGTGACCAAAGTATCAAAACCTTCAATGTAATCTAATTTAACTGTAATTTAATTTGACAGTGTTTCAGTAAGTGTCCAGCAGAAAAATGATTGCAAGATGTTGGGCAATATACATTTATTTTAATAATAAAGTAATTGATAGGTCTACCATCACAATGAAAGGAGACTCGTTAGCTTGAAAGGTTAGGCAAAAGGTCTTTTACTAAACTTGAAGAGAGGTATCCTGACATTGAAAGCCTGTTTGGTATAATTAGAATACATTCCAATACCAGGGACTATTTCTAGAGGAGACAAAAAGATAAAATCATCTTAACCACCTTCTGTTCTTTTCCTGTCACCTGTCAATCTTTTTATCATATAGCCATCAGACAACCATTCTTGTTGATTAGTATGTCCATTCTAGCTTTTATTTCCTTGTCAAAAATGAGAGTCATGTGGAAGTTGCTGCCAGAATATTTACAATACTTTATCACTACAACTTTTAAAATGAGAGATGGAAAATGAATGGCATATAAATCATTTTCATATATCTTATCAATGTAAAACAAATCTCTAACTACAAATAGAATAAGAAATAATACACTATGAAAGACAATTGCTTAGAACACAGAATTAGGTTGTACCCAATACAATGCTTCCATGTGGAAGCAGCTTTATGAAAGTTTTAGTCACAAATCAAGAAAAAACAGCTGTATTAGAGGAAATATAAGTTATAAGGGTGAAGAAACCTTCTGAAGTTACAGATGTTGTCTGAATACATTCTTAGTCCACTTATTGCTGTGCTAAATTAATGCAGTCTAAAAAAAAGTTTGACCTGAAATTTAAAGTAAATAGAGTCATATACAGAAAGTGTTATTAAATGACAATTAAAGGGTCTAACCAGAGTTCAATGTAATTTTGGTTCTTATATGGGTAAAATTTCAAAACCCCCAAATTACAAAGATTCCATCAGTTAATTATACTAGTAGAATCTTTAACAGGGTTATGGCTCTTTCTTTGGTGAAAGGAATTCAGTTTACACTATGTACTATAGATTTCGTTTTATATATTACAACTAACTTTTTTTTACAGGACATGTTATCATAGTAATTTTTATTTCATAAAAGTTTCATTTGATACCAAGGTAGGTAACCAAATTCAGGTGTTCATTTTGGTGTGCTGAGAGGCATACCTACTTCTTTTATTTAAAATTTCCCTTACTACCCATCTCTTATGAACTTGTTTTATTTCTAAGGGGTTTTATTTTTCTTATTATATTTAGTCCTTGACGATTTCATACATACATGTAATGTATTATTACCACTCTCAAACATATTCTTTCTTAACTCCTTTTATACCTGCCAGACTTCCCTATTCCCCACAAATTCTATTCAACATTTATTTCCCTATTCCCCACAATGCCAAGTTCAACAAAGGCCATCTTTATCACCATAGCTTTGAAACTCTACATTGAAAACTGGTGGGTTCAACCATATATACACAACTAAAAGGAAACAACCCTTTATCCCCAATTAGTGAACAATCTTTGGAAGGAAAAGTGTTGGCATATATTCAAACATACTGTGAACCTCAAGCTAACATTTGTGATAATTGAATAAAATTGACTTTGGCTCAGGAGTCTGAGTTAACAACTAGTTGACAGAAAGTAATCATAAGGCGTCAGAGGGCATATTGAAAAAAAAGAAAAAGAAAGACACAATGGAAGTAATAGGGAGGGATTCTGAGTGGCAAGATGTTTTTTATTTAGCTTTTGGGGGAGCAAAAAGACAGGCTTTCTTGGAGATGGTGGTACAAAGACTCTACAAGCAAGTCTTGAGCAGACTCTTGCTGCAAAATTATGACTACAAAGTCTGTGTCATGCCCAGAAAAATAAGATATTGCAGGCTTTCTGCTTATTTGGGGGGGGGGCTTATATACATTCCACTCCTTATTGATGCCTTCTGAACTTCAGAAGGACAGATATAATTGTCATATTGAGGTCTAATTATCCAACTGTCACTGTTGTCAGTATCTTGAGCAGTCATGGATTTACGCATTTACTGAACACACTGAAACTGAACCCCAACTTAAATGACTATTATATATATATATATAAAGCAATATATATATATTGCTTAGTTATGTTTTCTAAAGTAATAGAAAAGTAACTAAAACCAGAAACATTATAAAATATGAAATATGATTTTAGTCATTCTGACAGGTGTAAGACGGTATCTCAAAGTTGTTTTGATTTGAATTTCCCTGACCGCTAAGGAGGTTGAGCATGACCTTAAGTGTCTTTTGGCCATTTGAACTTCTTCTGTTGAGAAGTCTCTGTACAGTTCAGTGCCCCATTTTTTAATTGGGTTAATTAGCATTTTAAAGTCAAGTTTCTTGAGTTCTTTTTTTTGACCTTTTTTAATTTTATTTTTTAGATTTTTTTTCATTTTTTTATTAAAAATTTCCATCTCCTACCCTCCTTCCACTTCCCTCCCCTCCCCTCCACACATACCCCTACTCCCTCGTCTCCAGGCTAAAGAGCAGTCAGGGTTCTCTACACTATGGGAAGTCCAAGGTCCTCCCAACTTCCCCTAGGTCCAGGACAGTGAGCATCCAAACTGACAAAGCTCACATAGAGCCCGTCCATACCATAGAATCAAAGCCATCGCCATAGTCCTTGGCTTCTCAGTCAGCTAACACCATCAGCCACATTCAAAGAGTCCGGTTTGATCACATGCTCCATCAGTCCCATTCCAGCTGTTCTTGGTGATCTCCCGTTAGATCTGTCCCACCGTCTCAGTGGGTGAATGCACCCCTCACGGTCCTAACTTTCTTGTTCATGTTCTCCCTCCTTCTGCTCCTCATCAGGACCTTGGGAGCTCAGTCTAGTGCTCCAATGTGGGTCTCTGTCTCTATCTCCATCCGTCACCAGATGAAGGTTCTATGGTAATATGGAAGATAATCATTAGTGTGGTTTTAGGACAAGGCCAGTTCAGGCACCCTTTCTTCTGCTGCCCAATAAACAAGCTGGGGTTATCTCCTTAGACACCTGGGAACCTGTCTAGAGTCCAGACTCTTGCCAACCCTAAAATGGTTCCCGTAATTAAGATATATACTTCCCTGCTCCCCCAACCACCCCTCCTTCATCCCAACCATCCCATTCTCTCAAGCTTTCTCCATCCTCTCATTTTACTTCTCCTCCCCGCATCTCCCCTTATCCCCACCTCACCCCCACCTCCATGCTCCCAACCCCTCCCGGCAATTTTGTCCATTTCCAATATGCAAGATGATAACAAGATGTTTTTCTTTGGGTTCACCTTCTTATTTAGCTTCTCTAGGCTCACAAATTATAGGCTCTATTCCTTTATTTATGGCTAGACTCCACTTACAAATGAGTACATACCATATTCCTCTTTTGGGGTTTGGGCTACCTCACTCAGTAAAGTGTTTTCTATTTCCATCCATTTGCATGCAAAATTCAAGATGTCATTGTGTTTTACTGCTGAGTAGAACTCTAAAGTGCACATGTGCCACACCATCTTTATCCATTCTTCTAATGAGGGGCCCGTAGGTTGTTTCCAGGTTCTGGCTATTACAAATAGTGCTGCTATGAACATTGTTGAACAAATGCTTTTGTAGTATGATTGGGCATCTCTTGGGTATATTTCCAAGACTGGAATTGCTGGGTCCTGAGGTAGGTTGACTCACAGTTTCCTGAGAAACTGCCACACTGATTTCCAAAGTGGTTGCACAAGTTTGCATTCCCACCAACAATGGATGAGTGTTCCCCTGACTCCACATCCTCTCCAGCATAGGGTATCATTGGTGGTTTTGATTTTAGCCATTCTGAGAGGTGAAATATGGTATCTTATAGTTGTTTTGATTTTCATTTCCCTAATCGCTAAGGAGGTTTAGCATGACCTTAAGTGTCTTTTGGCCATTTGAACTTCTTCTGTTGAGAATTCTCTGTTCAGTTTAATGCCCCATTTTTTAATTGGGTGAATTAGCATTTTAAAGTCAAGTTTCCTGAGTTCTTTATATATTTTGGAGATCAGACCTTTGTCTGATGTGTGGTTGGTGAAGATCTTCCAGTGGGAAATCAGAGAAACATCACCTTTCACAATAGCCTCAAATAGTATAAAGTATCTTGGGGTAACTCTAACCAAGGAAGTAAAAGATCTATTTGATAAGAACTTTAAGTCTTTGAAGAAAGAAATTGAAGAGGATACCAGAAAATGGAAGGATCTCCCTTGCTCTTGGATTGGGAGAATCAATATAGTAAAAATGGCAATTCTACCAAAAGCAATCTATATATTCAATGCAATCCCCATCAAAATCCCAACAAAATTCTTCACAGACCTTGAGAGAACAGTAATCAACTTTATATGGAAAAACAAAAAACCCAGGAGAGCCAAAACAATCCTATACAATAAAAGTACTTCCGGAGGCATTACTATCCCTGACTTCTTGAGTTCTTTATATATTTTGGAGATCAGATCTTTGTCTGTTGTGGGATTGGTGAAGATCTTCTCCTGATCAGTAGGTTGCCTTTTTGTCTTAATGACAGTGTCCTTTGCTTTACAGAAGCTTCTCAGTTTTAAGAGGTCCCATTTATTCAATGTTTCCCTTATTTTTTGTGCTACCAGGGTTCTACATAGGGAGTGGACTCCTATGCCCATGCTGTAGACTACTTCCCACTTTCTCTTCTATCAGGTTCAGGTTCAGTCTGTTCAGATTAATATTGAGGTCTTTAATCCATTTGGATTTGAGGTTTGTGCATGGTGATAGATATGAATCTATTTTCATTCTTCTACAGGTTGACATCCAGTTATGCCAGCACCATTTGTTGAAGATGCTTTCTTTCTTCCATTGTATAATTTTAGCTCCTTTGTCAAAAATCAGGTGTTCATAGGTTTGTGGGTTAATATCAGGGTCTTCTCTTCTATTCCAATCAAAAACACCAATGATAGCCTTTGCTGGACAGGATGTGGAGTAAGGGGAACACTCACTCATTGCTGGTGAGAATGTAAACTTGTACAACCACTTTGGAAATCAGTGTGGCGGTTTCTCAGGAAATTCGGGATCAACCTACCCCAGGATACAGCAATACCACTATTGGGAATATACCCAAGAGATGCCCTATCATACTACAAAAGCATTTGTTCAACTATGTTCATAGCAGCATTATTTGTAATAGCCAGAACCTGGAAACAATCTAGATGCCCCTCAATAGAAGAATGGATAAAGAAGGTGTTTAATATATACACATTATAGTATTACTCAGCGGTAAATAACAATGACATCTTGAATTTTGCATGCAAATGGATGGAAATAGAAAACACTATCCTGAGTGAGGTAACCCAGACCCAAAAAGATGATATGGTACGTACTCACTCTTAAGTGGATTCTAGCCATAAATAAAGGACATTGAGCCTATAATTCATTATCCTAGAGAAGCTAAATAAGAAGGTGAACCCAAAGAAAAACATCTAGTTATCCTCTTGGATATTGGAAGTAGACAAGATTGCCAGGAAAAATTTGAGAGCTTGGGAGTGGGGGTGGATGGGGGTAAGGGTAGATGGGGAGAGAAAAGTGAGAAGGGGAGGATGGGGCAGAGCTAGGGAATGGAATGGTTGGGATGAAGGAAGGATAGATATGGGAGCAGGGAAGTATATATCTTAAGTAAGGGAGCCATTTTAGGGTTGGCAAGAGACTTTACTCTAGAGGTTTTCCCAGGTGTCCATGGAGATGTCCCCAGCTAGTTCCCTGAAATGGCCCTATCCTATAGCCATACTGATGAATATCTTGCATATTACCATAGAACCTTAATCTGGCTATGGATGGAGATAGAGACAGAGATCCACATTGGAGCACTGGACTGAGCTACCAAGGTCCAAATGAGGAGCAGAAGGAGGGAGAACATGAGCAAGGAAGTCAGGACCACGAGGGGTGTGCCCATCCACTGAGACGATGGGACTGATCTAATGGGAGCTCACCAAGGCCACCTGGACTAGGTCTGATGGAGCATGTGATCAAACTGGACTCTCTGAACGTGGCGGACAATGAGAGCTGACTGAGAAGCCAAGGACAATGGCACTGGGTTTTGATCCTACTGCATGTACTGGATTTGTGGGAACCTAGTCTGTTTAGATGCTCACCTTCCTAGACCTGGATGGAGCGGGGAGGACCTTAGACTTCCCACAGGGCAGGGAACCCCGACTTCTCTTTGGACTAGAGAGAGATGGATGGGGAGGGGGAGAGGGGAGGGGAAGAAAAATGGGAGGAGGGGAGGAGATGGAAAATTTTTATTTAAAACATTTTTAAAATATGGAATAAATTTACTAAATTTTTAAATAATGTGTACATATTAAAATTAATTTTTTGTAAACTTTTGTCTCTAAATAATTTCCTTTCCAAGATCTTTCAAAGTAGGTTTACCATTGATGAATGTAAATGTATCAATAACACTAAAGTAACTCTCATGTATTTCCCTTTCACAGGAATTTGGTGACTTTTATTAATCACCACTTATGCTTTTATTTTTCTATTATCGCATCTCTTCTTTTGAAGAGGAAAATGCTTGACTTCTATAACATTTTCCATTACTAGAGACAAAAAATTATTCTATTAAAATCTTCGTAGAACAAACAACAAATATTTGCTAAATGGATGTATGAAATAATTAATTGCATGCTGGGCTCTTAAAGAACTCTGGGCTATTCCATAAGTGACATGTCAAGTTACTGTGGACAAACTGCATTTTAATGCTGCCAACATTTTCTTTCTGTGCAGCAAACAGATTGAATTTGGCTCTGCTTCAGTAGACCACTTGACTATGCAAATGTACAGCTTAAATGTCATTGTGAGGTAAAAAGCTCCACTACTCTAAACGATCATGTAGGATATTATATTTTTGAGGACTAAATTTTCAGGATGAAATCTGGCAGCTTATTGGGAGAGTAGCAAATTTAGAGTGATATCTTTCACCTTAGTCTTAGGTGAAGCAGAACAAAAAAATCTGTGATCTGGATTCTAAGATTATAAATGAGTAATCAGTTGCCTCCTGAAATACAGTTTAAAAGAAGAATAATGGATTTAATTGCTTGGAATATTTAGTATGTAATGTAAGTCTAAAGAAATGTAGAAGCACGGACTTTTTCAATGATTTGAAATAAGGATTAAGTCCCTTTTGCTTCAGTAGATTTAAATGAACCTATCACAAGAATTCTCAACTCAGACATAGAAAAGCTCAGGGGTCCCTACTGAGATTTTCACGTGTCCTCCTTGAATAAGGCATACATTTGTCAGTTCGTTAGATTCATTTTTTTTTTATTTTTGCTGATAGAGTCTCAGATATTAACTTTAGATATAAAATCTACTTCCAAAATTCAGTTTCTTCATTTTTTGATAAATTTTCCATTTTAGAATGTGGAATTATTTCATGTATTAAGAAGAAAAGAATAGACTGGATAGAAAACTCAGTGGTTAAGAACATTTTCTTTTATTGACCAGGACCTGGGTAGTGCTCATGTAACTAACATGTGGGCTCACCACCATCCTTAACTCCATTTCCAGAGGATCTAATACACTTTTCTGACTTCTTCAGGACTACACATACATATAAGCAGGTACACTCATACACATAAAATAAATTTAACCTACCAATACGATTTGGGAACTGTACTTAGTGGGTATAATGCCAACCTTGCATACCGAAGTCCCTGACTCCTTTTCCTAACAACTTTAAATCCAAGTAAGTGGCACACAGGACTCCAATCCCTGATACTCTTAAAGATGGAAGTTGGAAAATCACGGTTCAAAAACAGCTCCTGGAACAACTGGGACACATTATATCTTATCTAATAATTCCTATAATGTATTTATTTTACAGATGATTGTTTTCACTTTAATCCCCCTTTTAAGACTTTTTAAACACAGTCTTTTCTCATTTTACATTGCTATCCCAGTTTCCACGGCCTCTCCTCCTCCTGCTCCAGCCTTCCCTCCACCCCATCCCCCTATCCACTCCTCAGAAAGGATAAGGTTTCTCCTGGGGAATCAACAAAGGCTGACACTTCGCTTTGAGGCAAGATCAAGACCCTACCCCCTAAATCTAGGCTGAGCAAGATATTCCTCCAATAAAGAATGTGCTTCTCGATGTCAGTTCAAGCAATAAATACTGATGCCACTTCATGTGGCCTAAAAACTGCCCAAGTCTCACAACTGCACACACATTCAGTAGGCGTAGTTTGGTCTTGTGCAAATTCTCCCAATCTCAATCAAAAGTCAGCTGTTTCTGTGAGTATCATCACCATCATGGCCTTGAACCCTTTGCTCATATTATTGTTCCTCTCTCTCTTGGACTACTCTCCAGTAACTCGGCATAGTGTTTCACAGTAGATCTCTGTGTCTCCTTCCAACAGTTGCTGATTGAAGGTTCTATGATAATAATTAAGATATTCGTTAATCTGATAACAGGACAAGGCAAGTTTACGAATCTTCTCCATTGCTGCTTAGGGTCTTAGCTGGGGTAATCTTTGTGGATTCCTGGGAATTTCCCTATTGCCAGGTTTCTTGCTAGCCCTTTCATAGCTCCCTTAATCAAGATAGCTCTTTTTTTTTTCTCACCCTCACTGACCTGTTGTAGGAACTCCTTTATCCAAAAGCCTTTCAGATATCTGCCCACTTTAGGTCTAATGTCATGAACTATAAGGACAGACAAAAAACATGCATGGCCCCTTTATCTGCTGTATTTGGTCTCAGTTCCCAGTGTATTCAGAAGACTGTGGATTGCTACCCATAATGTGAGTTTATTCCAAATTAAACAAACATTTGTGATACTCCATTCTGGACTATAGTGGAACTCTTTCATGCAAGTACAATTTGGTGTCCAACGTGGGGCACAAACACATGACCCTGAGATTAAGAGTCTCATGCTTTGCCCAGGTAGCCAGTTGCTTCTGTCACTTCTTGCACCTTTTGGAAGTTGCTTGAATGCACTTCTTGTTTACTTAGGTAATATTATTTCCCTTCTGGGGTCTTTGATGTGGCTGAAGACTAGATAATAGTTACTTTCCTCTTTAGATTTAACCAACCTATTTTATTTAAATATAAGACTTAGACTCCTGATGATAAGATATATATCGAAACAACTAGCATTTGTTTCTTGTTTGATGCAGTTCATGCTGGTTGTAATTCTAATTATTATGTATGTTTTTGCCTCTTCTTTTCCCTAGACAATATTTGATATTTGTTCTTATTTTATATTGTTTTGTGTTAGGCTTAGTACTTTCTTATTTAGACAAAAGAGGGAAATGTTATGGGACCTACTTTATCCAATAGCATTTAAGATACTGTCCCACATTAGGTGTGATCTCATGTAATATAAGTGCAGACAAAATGCATGCACTGCCCTTGTTCAGATGGATGCCATTTCAGTTCCTAGCACACTCAGAGGACTGTGGATTGCTGACCATACTGAGAGTTTATACCCAAATAAATAAACCTTTGTCATACTCCAGCTGTGCTATTGTGGAGCTCTCTGATACGACTACACTGTCCTTTTCTGTTCTTGTGATTGTTAATTTTAGGAAGGTATGTTGTTTTCTTATACATCTATAATAATGTACTGAGTGAAAATAGTTATTCTATTATATTATTCTATTCAGAGTTTAACATCATCGAAGACAAAATTCATTTCTAATAATTGTTTTCTATTTTATAATTACTAGAATCTCTTAGTAATTACATTTAATTCATTGGAAAGAATGTTTTAAAAACTTATAGTGTGTTTGATTTTTGTGTGTTTCTATTTCATCTATCAATTTTTTTCTATTAAGGTATTCTATTCTAAGTATTTCTATTTTAATTCAATCCTTGTTTGGGACACTGTCAATTCAAATATGAATGGTTTCAAGATGTTTCTAAGATCTCTTTCATTATATTTTCATCCAGTAAATTCTTGTCCTCATAGTAACAGGAACTATCATTTTAAAAACAAATCACATTGTAAGCTGAATTATTCCAAAACATGACCTTTCATATTTCATTTACAATCAAATTATGACTACGTATCCTAGTTGCTTACTCTGTTTTCTGTTGTTATAAATAAATATTACATGTAGATTGTATCATCTTTGAAAATTAAAGTCATAGTCAACTGAAGATTCTGTATGCCAGGAATCTCGATAAGAGGACTTTATTTTATGAAAGCTTTCTTACTAACAAACAAAAATGTTGCATTCAATGTCTTATCAATTATTCAGGGAGAAGTGCACTCACAAAGAGACATGGCCAAACTGGCTTTTCTAAGAGATTGACTGTGAGACAAGTTATTAACCCAAAAAATCCATTAATCTCTGAATGACTTAATTTGTGAGGGCAGAGATCTAGTAATCAAATCACTTCTTAACTGTTCCACCTTGTCTCATATCCTAAATCATCACAATGGGGATTATAACATTCAGTAGGGGTTCTAAGAATATAGTTAAATAAACTAGGTCTTGGGTTCTAATCCTTGCATGTTTGGTTTTGGGGATTTCTGTGTTTTTTTATAATCCTCTGTCTTACATTTCCAACAATATTTTCACCACATAGTTAACTCTATATATTATTTTTTATAAAGTGACTGCTCCATATCTGTATTTTCCTAATTTATGCTGTTTTCCATTTAAATATAGATTTTTCATTTACTTATTAGTTGACACGTTGCTTTTTATGAGTATCATTGATTATATTTCTAAAGCTAGCTAGTACAATTTTCACCATTAGTTAACCCTTACTTTCAAGTCTCACATTGCAATCATCATTCTTCTGGGTTTTTTTTTGTGTGGGGGTCAATGTTTGAATCAACAATTAGCTCATTCATTGTCTTAAGAATTTATTTTGCATACCTGTTTGTTTGATTTCTTTTATAAAATTGCCTCATATAGTTATAGAATCTGGTTGCAGTAGGAACTTTTAGAGATTATGGAGACACTGAACAAGTTCAACTTTAGTGAAAATTTCCAAGTCTGATGTCATAGTTGCAGTTTGAAGACATAAAACTTAGGACGAGCTAGTGGTTCAGGTTTGCAAAGAAGTGTGCAAAGTTAAATTTTCAGATGACTAGTCATCATGTGCAAAAAAACCTATCTCTTCCCCAGATGTGCCATGTTAATGTCTTACTGAGGAATGTACTAATTAGACAAGCTCAGCCAGTATTATATGGAGCAATATGTTTTTCCTAGTCTGCCAATTTAATTATTGAGACTTATAAAATGAGTGAAATGTGTACTTTTTTTAGTCTTGTCTTCTTCATTTATTAGTACTTCTAAGACAGAATACAGACAGGAGTATTGATTACTGAAAATGATTTTTTCTGTTATTTTTAATATTATCCCTTTTCCATTCACTCTTTGCCCACTAAATATCTTTTGAAGATAATGTTTTTGGAGTGTAATAATTCCAATTAATGAGCTATACAACTGTGGACTATTTATTGATTTGAGAATTTTATAATGTCATGGTCAACACAGATATATAATCATATAACCAACAGAAACTAGAATAAGCCTAGGCTCAAGTGGCAGGTCCACAGTCTTCATACTCATAAAATATTGTATATCATCACTTTCTGTTTACACCACTAACATCTCATTTTAGATCTATTAAAGCTTCTTATACAAATGATCTTATGATTTTTAGGAAGTCAAAATTTAATCGCATTAAAAATTTAATTCAAAATGTTTATGCATATGTATTAGGTGAGTAGAATAACAGAAACCATTTTATTCTTTACTCGAGGTAGACCACAGTATGATGAGATTAATTTTACAACCAAGTAAAATTTGAGATATTAAATTCATGACAAAAATATCTTACAGAGAAGTTTTTCTGGAACATTTGATGATTTATGGGGACACTGGAAGAGAATACTTAAAAGCAACATTGCAATGGAAGAACAGATTGTAAATTGGCCTCATAAATCATATGGAAGCATTTGCCTTTTTAGTCCATACAACATAATTTATACTCATTGTGAATAAAATGTATTTTTTCCTAAACCATCCATACTATTTTTATATGTCGCTTGTTTTGACATACACTGTCACTGGGAAACAGAACCTACATGCACATTTGAACAGTAAACAAATCATAGTAGTTATTTAACTATCTTATTATTTTACATTTGAGCAAAAAGAAGATATTTGGACTTCTCTGTGACAAATTTAATTAGTCCAACACTGGAATTCTTGGTGTGCAGATTATAACACGCTTCTTGGTTTCACTATCCACTGTAGGCTCCTTACCTGGTAGAAAGGAAATCTATCTGTTGTGATGCTAAGGACTCTTTTTACTTTTTTCTTATCTTATTTTATATGATTTGTAGGTTGGCTCTTCTAGCCAATCAGACTACAAAAGAGTAAACATTCTCTTTTATGATTTATAATTAAGTTTTCCATTAGAAATCCTGCTCCTTTTCTCCCAATGCTTAAAACGAATTGTTGTTTTTATATTAACTTGCAAATAGATAGCTATTATGAAACTGGGAATCTTTACTTCTCGATATACAGTAAATACATTTGCTAAATCACCTCTCTATCTTTAGCCTCCTTCAGTCACCAATTAGCCCACTTCCTGTAGTATAAAAGAATATCTTGCCGGGCGGCGGTGGCGCACGCCTTTAATCCCAGCACTCGGGAGGCAGAAGCAGGCGGATCTCTGTGAGTTCGAGACCAGCCTGGTCTACAAGAGCTAGTTCCAGGACAGGCTCCAAAGCTACAGAGAAACCCTGTCTCGAAAAACCAAAAAAAAAAACAAAAAAAAAAAACAAAAAAAAAAACAAGAATATCTTTTACCCTATTTATTGTATTTTAACTATTGTTATAAAACTTTTCTAGTAAGCACAATCAAATAAAAATATATGTTTGCCTTTTAACCATTTTCACTCAAAAGACATGGGATTCTATACATACTTTCCAGAGTCTTGAACATTGTGTTCAGTTTTATCAAACTCTAGCATAGACATTGTTCCCCCCTTGTGTTTATGCTTTTGAATATCCCATTATATCATAGGTCAACTGCATTTGCCTGATCCCAGTTGAGAACCTTTTATGTTACTTCCAGATGCTTTCCACAGCTTCAAGAAATATTGGGGGAATTTCTTACTCTACATTAGAAGTAAAATCTTCTGTTTATATTATAAAATGTTGAGAATTTGCAATACGCACAAGGATAGACTTTATTCTTATTTTATGCTCAACTGCTATCTGTAAAGTGTTTAACATTTTGTATCCCTATTGACAACGGACCAGCATGTTACAAAGAGTTTAATCCATAGGGTTTGGTTACCTTAATAGTTTTTATTTCATAATCTGTTTGCCTTGGTTTTTCTTCTTCTAGGATTTTTAGACAAAGAAACACTTTCTAATCTTGAATACTTTGGAGCTTGGTATATATAGAACACATGGCGGGCCTCAAACTTATGGTAGTTTTCTGCCCTCTGGCATTCATTGTTTAGGAGTACAGGTATGCATCATCTTACATGGCCTGTTAGGTTAAAAATTATAGTGGGATTCAACTTTTCTGCTCGTTTTTATTGTTTAGTTCACTATGGAAAACATACACATAAGTAACATTATACAGTCATAAGGTTGTATTTATGTATTTAGGAATATCTATGCACATATTGTGTGTGTGTATATAAACATATATAAAAACATAAACACATGTAAAAATGAAAAAAGAAGCTGTATATTTAAAAGAGAGTAAGGAATGGTATATGGAAGGATTTAGAGAGAAGAAAAAGGAAGGGGGAACATAATGCAATTATATTGCAATAAAATAATTAGAATATATACATACATAGTCATTTATATGACCTTATACATATGCATATATGACTATATCCATGGCTTATATAGATACGTTTACATAGATGTATATGTTATATACATGTGTGTGTGCATGTGTGGGTATGCGTTCTTTAACACCTCCCTTTCTTCTTCCTGTGCCTCCTGTGTTCGCACATTCACACCTCTCCCAGATTCAAAGTCCTAGGGATTTCTCTTAAAAATGTGAACTCACTTTCCACATGTACTCGGGTAGGTTCATATTACTCTGCATGATTTCCCTCCTGTTAAGCAGGCCTCAGAGTTCATAAAGGAGAGTTAACATTTTCATGCATGTGGAGATTTTTGCAAGCTGCCTTTTCATACCACTGACATTTTTCTGTGAGTTGTTTTTGTAGCATATATCAAAAAGTGCTGACTCCGTCTCCACAGCTCCTGATTTCAAAGACGATGCTTCTCGCTAGCATAGTGGCAGGTTTCTTATTCAGTTTCATGACCAGAAAACTTAACAGAATTTCTAACTGAGAGAGTTGTGTGCATTTTGAGGAGACTTAAAAATATATGGAGAACCACACTCGTAAACTAACAGCTCTAATTAAGTGTGTGTGTGTGTGTGTGTGTGTATGCGCGCGTGCGTGTACGCACGTATACATGTTAGATATTTACCACCAAGTTCTATTTCCATCAATAATTATTAACTATCCTGTTAGCTGTTTATTTAAAACTTTTTGTTGAATAGCACATTATTAAATCCTGTCAAATTGAATGTAGAGAAATAATAATAATAATTCCATTTTGTTGAACTAGTTTTAGCTGCTTCTAATCCTGTGTCTTCTACAGATTGACATAAAACATTTCTCTAAGCTTTATGCTATAAAAATTCACCTTTTATGATGGTCTGTGATGTTTCATTTCACATTATCTCATTGTCTTGTTTTTGTTTTAGTATCAAAGTTCATAGTATTTGGTATATTAATTCTGTATTCTTACCCCATGATCTCCAGTTATTTCTTACAATGATTTTTAGCTTTTTTCATCTGTCTAACTCAGTAAAAATTATAATATCTACAAAAGAACTATGTCTTACATTTTCCACTTTAATTTTCGAACTTCTAATAGATTTTTCTCTTTCAAATGTATTGTTTCTGCTAGCTAATATTCTATTTATATTGATATAAATATAACATATATTGATAATTTTATAGTTATTTACAAGTCTTTATACTATTGATTAATGTATTATATTTTACTTTTGAGACTAGCTTGTCAGAAACTTATTCTGTAGACAAGGTTGGCTTTGAGTTCACTGAAACTCACCTGCTTTGACCTCTCAGCTCCTAGAAGTAAAGTAAAGGCATATGCCACTGTTAGGACTAATAATTCGTGGCCTTCAGCTGGATGTTGGGACTAATGAGTCCTAACTTTCAGCTGATCTTTCCTGCCAGAACCTTCTAATTGAAGTTACTAGAAGCAGTGCCTAGCTTAGAGGATCAGAGGATGGGATTTTCACCTGTTGGCCATTGACTGCAGTGTATTTAAGCCTCCATAGTGCTAGTAAAGATGGGCTTTTGGTACCAGTGTTTGAAGGTCTGCGTGTTGGTCTGTCTCTGTGTGTGTATTCTCAACCTCCAGTCCCTTTCCCGAAGCTCGCGAACTGGGGTCTAGCTCATAGAGCACAGACCGGGGCCGCGCTGCACGGCATGCTACTGAAAAGTTCAAAAGATTTTCTTTTAAGATTATGGTTTAAGTTTTTTAAAAAAAATCTGAAGAGAGTGTATATATTATAAATATAGAAATCAAAATATTTACTCTAAGAAAATCATGTCATATTTACAAAATACATTATTTTTAAAAGAAAAGAATTTATTACATACTCATTAGCTATATTTTGTAATAATATAATGTAGAAAAGTTGAAATAAACTTTTCTAGTTTTATGTGAATTCACTGCTTAGCTGTGGCACTATACTGATATTTTTAAGCTCAATTTGATTCTGTGCCTTGTTCTCTTTTAACTGTGGTTCAGCTTTGAAGTATTGTTATCTTAATTATGTTTTCTCCAGTATCTATTCTCTTTTCTTTGCTTTTGACAGCATGGCTTCTCAGTTCTGCTCTCCATGTTTTATTAACCTTAATTCAGCTCTACCAGCTTTCTCACATGGTTGATAAATGAAACAAAGACAAGAGAAGAAGGGAGTGAGGATCCTAGAGCCCAAAATTCAGAATAGCACAATATCTTTTCTGACACAATTTATTTCCAAAGTCAGTTTATGCACAAGCTTACAAATGTGAAGTGAATCAAGCTTCCTTCTTAACAATAACTGAAGAGTTTTGTTGACTGAGGTTTCTGTCCTGCCTGGTTCCCACAGTCATTAAGACCCAAAGAAATTACACAGAGACCTACTATAATTATCAACTGATCGGCCTTTTAACTCAAGCTTCTTATTAACTCTTATAACTTATAATATCCCATAATTCTTGTCTGTGTTAGCCATATGTCTTGGTACCTTTTTCAGTGAGCCAGTCATATTTTCCTTTCTCTGTGTCTGGTCTCCTTTGTGTCTGAGTGATGACTGCAGACTAAAACTTCCCTCTTCCCAGAATTCTCATTGCTCCCCCTCTACTGCCTACCTGGTAACCCTGCCTATACTTCCTTTCTTGCTACTGGCCAATCAGTGCTTATTTTAAATACAAGTGACAGGGTACAGATCATTGTCACACAGCAGAGTTGCATTGTAAATGGGCTCCAGGTTTCATTCTAAAAGCAAATTGATGGCTTTTTGGTGGGAGTCATCCAGATAACATGTTATGAAAGACTGAGAATTAAAGGGGGAAGAATTGATTTGGATAATGAGACATAAAAAACAAAACAAAACAGAACAAAAAAAACTAGTATCATTGTCAATTAAATTGGTATCCACCAAAAATACATGCATGTAAAACATTCTTGATGTGGAAGATATGGAAGATAATATTTATGTGTCACATAGTAAATATAATATTTATAAAAGAAAACAAAGTAAAAATTAAATCTTGTTACATATTCATTGTACTTAAGTGAAAATGCCAGTAAGTTCTTTTGAGATTATTTTCTCCATCACTCATTTATATTTATATCATCTCTTTATATATAGACAAAATATTTTGTCACCATTACCATTAAATGTCACAACAGTCAACTAAAGGTCATTGCCTATAATCACCTTCATTTTATTGTCGAGAAAAGAGTACATGGGGAATCTTAAGTTGTTGACCAAAGGGGTCCCATGGAAATACTCAAACACTGCATGATTTTGCCATCATTGGGATGCTATCTACACACTGACAGAAAAACACCATTGCTGAAAACAACACATAAATCACTGGACATAGAGAATTCAAACTGTTAACATGCTAAGATTCTAATGGCTTTGGTATGGGAAGGTACTCTGCATATTACCAAAAAAAGAAAAAAAAAAGAAATGAAAACACCAAAACCTTTGATCTACAACCTGACTTACTGCAATGTACACTAGAGAAATGGATACACAAAGCTTGTGTCAGTAACCAGCCAATGTCTGATTTGACTTAACATGCACTCCAAGAGAGGGAACCCATACAAATATTGCTTGGAAAACTAGGTAACAGCCGGGCGGTGGTGGCGCACGCCTTTAATCCCAGCACTCGGGAGGCAGAGGCAGGCGGATCTCTGTGAGTTCGAGACCAGCCTGGTCTACAAGAGCTAGTTCCAGGACAGGCTCCAAAGCCACAGAGAAACCTTGTCTCGAAAAATAAAAAAAAAAAAAAAAAAAAAACTAGGTAACAGAAATAATATAGCCCATAGACCTAGGTTAAAGTGCAATGGTCTTAAAAAAGTAACAACAAAATAATTACTAATGATATTCGGTTATACTCACAGATTGGTGCATTATTCACTCATCATTAGAGAGGTTTCCTCATGCAGCAGATGGCAACAAATACAGAGAGCCACAGCTAGTTATTATGCAGAGAGAGTGGAAGATGGAGGATTTTAGAACACTCAGCTGTCAATGAGGTGTTCACATCAAACTTCTATCTAATTACTTGAGATGACCAGTTCAGGCTATATATACACTAAAACACTATTGCTATGAGTTTTAGCTGGTATCGTCCTTGTAGGTTTGTGAAAGTTTCCCCTGCATCAGGTTTCTACCTAAACCCAAAATGTTCTCCCCATTCCAGTAATCTTTTTCAGCACTCTCCGCCTTCACCCACATCCTCAACTTGCTGCTCCCCCAAGTTCCCATTTTCACTGGCCCCTAGTTCACCCAGGAGATCTCTTCTATTTCCCCTTCTCAGGGAAATCCATGAATCCCTGCTTGAACCCTCCTTTTTACCTAGTCTTCTTGGTCTGTGAATTGGTTATTTGTGCTGAGGTCATGGTTATCCTTTACTTTTTAGTTAATACATAGAATATATAACAAACTCAAGACTAGATATCAAAAAAACTAGACAGCAAATAATCCAACTAAAATGGGGTAAAGACATAAGCAGAGAATTCTCAACAGAAGAATATTAAAAGGAAAAGAAAACTAAAGTCACCAGGGAAAAACAAATCAAACTGTCTATGAGATTCCACCTTACACCTGTCAGAATGACTAAGATCAAAAATACAAATCACAGCTTTTGCTGCAAAGAATGTGGAGCAAGGGGAACACTGCTTTAATGTTTGTGAAAGTGCAAACTTGTACAGTCACTTTGGAAATCAATATGAAGATTTCTCAGAAAATGTATAATCAATCTACCTCAATAACCAGCTATACCACTCTTGGGCATATACCCAAAAGATACTCCACCATACCACAAGAACATACCACAAGGTTCATAGCAGCATTATTCATAATAATCAGAATTTGGGAAAAAATCTAAATGGATAAATAAAATGTGGTACATTTATGCCATGGAGTATTACTTAGCTATTAAAAACAATGGCATCAGGAAATTTGAAGGAAAATGGTTGAAATTAGATGCAAATCAACCTGAGTGAGATAACACAGACCCAGAAAGACACACATAGCATGTACTCACAAGTGGATATTAGTTGTAAAGTAAAGGATAGTTTTAAAAGTTAAAGTAAAAGATAGTTTTAAACGATAACTATGATTTTATAGTACAACGCAAGATTTCCATACCTTAATGCTATCTTTTAATTTTAAGGCTGAAACTTAACAATCTATTCAATCTATTGCTAAGTAGAGTTTTGAGTCCAATGTACACAAGGGTCTCTTTATTTAACAACCCTTCCATTCACACAATAAGACTCAAAGAACGTGAAGAGAAAGAATGCAGAAAAAATTTAAGAGACTGGGGATGTGAAGGAATGCTGTTAAATTTTGTCTTCGGTGCCTAAAATGGGTTCTGCGCTTATGAACTGCAACTCTTTAATTGTATGGTATTTTTAGTGATCGAGCCAGTCAACATTTTTGTATAAATATCAAAACTTTCAAAGCTCTACCTATTAATTAGTACCTTCTGGAGACTGAGAGCTCAGTGGACAGCTGCAGGGATGAGAGAACCATTCTTCTGTGGGGCTGTAGATGATAGAAGGTGATTTATGCCACAGTGGATGTTCTCATGCTGTTCACACATGGAAAGTCATTTTTAGTTTTAAGGGGTTATCGACAATAACAACAAAGAAATAGAAGACTTGAAGTTAAAGGAGAAAGGAGTTGGGGTATTTGGGGCTGTTGCCTGGAAAATGGGGGATGGAAGCAGGATTTAGTTTTATGCATGTATGAAATCCACAAAACATCAAAATACTTTGAAGTGGGATTTCCCTTTGTATGCTGGGATTACCATTAATAAATAAAGGAACTACTTTGGGCCTATAGCAGAGCTATAGGGGAATAGAGCAAGGAGGGGAAAATTAAACTGAATGCTGGGAGAAGGAAGGCAGAATTAGAGAGAAGCCATGTAGCCCTGACATAGCCAGATGGAACTTTAGCTGGTAAACCACAGCCACGTGGTGATACACAGATTGATAAAAATGGCTTCAATTAATATGTAAGAGCTAGCCAATAAGAAGCTAGAGCTAATGGTCCAAGCAGTGATTTAATTGATACAGTATCTGAGTGGTTATTTTGAGTCTGAACTGCTGTGTGGTAGAAAAAAGAACTAGCAGCCCCTCCCCCAATAATACTTTTTAAAAATATATAAAATATTTTAAAATAAGTATAAATTAATTTAGTATATATTCATTTTCTATATCCCCTCCAAACAGTTATTTTATTTATTACTCATCATATGACTGAAACACACATTAGAGTGATCACTAACAAAATTTAAGTATAACAAACTCTGTCTTATAATAATTTCTATCCTTGCTCACATAGTGCTAATTATCTTTTAATCAGAAATGCTGTATTTCTGCTCACCATTTTTGAGTCTTTGGTCTATGATCAGGTGAATCACTGCTTTAGATTTCTGGTAGGAACCCAGGTGTGAATATTAGGGCAGAATTAGAAGAATAAAACACCTTAAACTGAAGCCATGGAATAAATTACAAAAAGAAGGAAACTAGAACATAGTCACACAGTCCTTTCAAAGTTATACTGCAAATCATATAAGACCCTCTGTGGTTTCTCATCTCTTCCAAACACCTCTGCCCCATCATAGAGCTAGGCAAGGCAGTTACATGCCTGCCTTCAGGGAATATTTTGTTTCAATGTGAAAGGATTACCAACTTATTCTTGACAAGGATGAAGTACAAATGCTCTTTTATTCATCTCTCAATGATAGTGAAATCCTTCCTTTCTTAGATCATTTGTTTTGTTTTATACTTCCTTTTAATTTTATATCCTGCCAATTTCAGACATTTAAATGAATGCACTTACTGATTCATCTAATATCCTGTGCTTTATCCTGCTTTCTTCCTTACATAATTTTAAGGAAGGATTAACAGAACCTTGGCCAATGATCTGCCAACTTTCTCAGGAAAGAGTATGTCATAGATTTTTATAATTTTTATCCTCAAAAGCATAAAGCCGCTTGCTATGACATTTTATTTGGCTGATACCACTCTCCACTCAAAGAACAAGTTTATTTAAGTTAAAGATAAGCAGACCTAATATAATATGACTTAAATATAACAAGTAAAAGACTGACTTGAAATGAATAATGTAAGAATAACCAGAAATTGAAAGAAGGTGATTCTGAGATTTGAGAATAGTATCTGAGAGAAACAAAGTGAATGCATGGAACATAACATCTTTGAAGCAAATAGTATGTAGCTATCATTACAAATATCTAGAAAAAAATAGCTGACTCAAAATATTTGTTGCTCAGTTTTCTATGTATATATTCTATATACACAGAGTGGAAATAAACACGGTATAATGCTGTTATTATGCAATTATTTGTGATTGTTTCCTATTGATATTATAAAAATCTATTTTCGTGTTTTCTGATAAAGAATCTCTCTCTGTAACAGTTGAAGGTTTGGAATTTATTATGTATACTAGGCTAGCTTAAACTCAGATATTTCCCAGCCATACCACCCTACTGTGTTATTAAAGGTGTGTGCCACTATATCCAGCCCAACATGATAAAGTGCAAAATTCAAAGTTGAAATAAGTGATAACTATAAATTTTAAAATGGATCTAATTCCCACGTTAGATTACTCCAAAGTTCTATAGGAAGGTTCATTGATTTTGTTTCTTTTATAATTTTTGCCACTTTTAAACACTTTGATAAATTCATTTTTTTATTTATTTTTATTTTTTTTATTCAATTCTTTATAGACTATCAATATATCTATATTTCTGTAGATTTCATGTTTATATCTACAGTATTGTATTTTTAATATAAAAATGTCCAAATTTATATAGCATATAAAAATAGAGGTACACTTCATTCTTCTCCCTTATATAACTTTGGTAACCTGATAACAGAAATTGATTATAATCCTATGAATCTAGATTTCATATTGCCATTATTAAGAGTCACAATTAAGGTGAACCTTAGATTTGCAGCATTTTACTCCATGGGCTCTTTCCCAGCTAAGGTTCAATTTGATATCCTAATATAGAGTTTCTTGCAATCTTGCTAAATCCACCTTGAGTGTGATTTGTGGGCTTGTTTTGTCAAAAGAAAGATCTCCAGAGATTAAAGTATCCAATATCTCAAGGCAATATGTATGTACTCAGTTACCTACCTGTGTATTAGAGGAACTGTGGAAATGAAGAAAAATTTATCTCCAGCTAGTAACCAGTACACAAGACTCAAAAACGTGGAGTAGTTGGGGGAGATTTATTTATGAATTATTATTAATTTACAGATTTATTTTTGACTTATTGATGGGTAGCTGTATCAATGTTTTTACATGTTACTGTACAGGCTGGCATAGAGGTGCACAGAGAGGCTAGAAGATGGGTAAGACCCCTAGAAGTAGAGATAGCAGCAATTGTGATTCACAGGATCTGAGTGTCTACTGTTCAACTCCTATCCTCTGCAACAGCATTATATACTCTGAGCCATTGAGACATATGCCTAGGCTCAAATTTGTGTTTTCTTTAATCATTTATGAAAGACTGTGGGATATACTTCATCAGGTAGAATTCACAGAAAACAATTCCTCCATTAATGACAATAAATAGCTACGTGATTGAAAGCTACTCTCTAGATGACTTTGGTTAGCTTAAAATTATGCTGCTATATTTGATTCTATATACTTTGTTGTGTGATAGAATAAAATATTCTTACAAAAAGGAATGCACACAAATGAGCAAACAACTTATATCTGATAATACAAGTCATTCAGTCAAAGCTTGTCAATCATGTTAAGAAACATATCACACAAAACGACACAAAACATATTAATGTTGGAAACTGTCAAGAACAAAAAGTTATCAAGTGTCAAGAATGAGGAATTGAAAGGAACAGACAAACCTTGTTCAACTGTTACCAGAGATGGTGAAGGAAATAGGGAACTGAGAATAGAAACATAAGATCATTCTGATATAAAGTTTCTAGCAAAAAGGGGGACTAATTATTATCAAGTAGAAACTCTGATACCAATAGTCATTTAAATGTTCTTGATAAAAAAGCAATAAAGTAAAACACAGAAAAATGCCCAAAAAAGATAAATAAATAAATAGGAATGAAGATTAACTGGCACAATTAACATCATGGTGATGATGTATCTGTGCAACCTCACATAAAAAGAGGACAGACTGGATAAATAAAAACTACAGAAGAGAGAAATTTTCTCATACGTGACCAAACACAATGAAAACTCACAGTGCATAGTATCTACATGGTAGGGAGGCATTCGTTTCATGGAAAGAGGAAGAAGTAAAAGAAGGTGGGGTAGAATATTGTGACCAAATTGCATTGCATATTTACATATATATAATAAAATGTTAAAAAAGGAAAATTTTAGAAAATTAAAAATATATCCACCAGCAAACTTTAAGGTACATTTTTCTTTCTTTTTTTTTTTTGACTTAATAAACAGATGACTTTATTAAGAGAAGACAAGTATTTACCTCAAACCATCCACAAAAACAAAGCACAAAGACTTACTCATACAATACTTTGGTTTAAAAATTATTTATAACACCAATGCTAAACCTGATGTTCAGGTGTAAAATACAAACCACAAAAACACAAGCTTGCTTAGATGAATTGATGTAGATGTACAAGTGGTATTGAAGGAAGGCTTGGATACTAGACAGTGCCTTAATGATGTCAAGCAATGATGTTAGCCTCCCCAGACACATGAAAGTAACCAGCACCATATTTCTCATCTTCCTCAACAGGTTATGGACAGGAGCAACTCGGGCTATGCAAAGATGGTTTGAAATAGACTGTTGCCCACAGCCTAATTCAGATGGGTGCATACATGCCCACCAGTACCTCCACTAGTCACCTTAAGGCATTCACACAGTTTTACTCAATCTCTAGATAGGTTTGAGGTGGTCTCTTTCTTCAGACAAGAGACAATACTCTATTGAGGTTCTATTCAGCTCCATGAAATATGTACTTACTGTGATGAATTATATACTTTGGGTGTATTCTGGTACACTGAATTTAGACTGTAATTGCTGGGATTGATTCTAGCTAAAAATTTGCTAAGAGCTTTGGGAATTAGAAAGTTGTACTTCTGAGTAAATTTTCTCTAAATTCCCACAGGCTATAGCTTTAGCCTTTGTTAATCTGAAAGACAGATGTCCTTTCTCAATGAAAGCTATATTTTCTTGTAGCTTTTAATAAGCAACCAGATATTAATTTCATGAAATAATGTAAATATTAGAAAGTAAAACAGGAAAATGGCATATAAAGTGACATTCTGAATGACAAGTCTCTAATGCTGGGTATCTCGTAACAGCAATCTATTCCTGCAAAAAAAAATTGGAAGGTACTAGAACTGAAACTTATATAAACTTGATTTATATAAGTTTGCTATATAAATCAAGTTTCTCAGGAAATCTGAATGATACTGCCATTTGTTTTATAATTTAAAGACGTAATCTCCTGAGTTAAGCTCTGCAGGAACCACCCACTTCATTTTGTAAGAGCCTTCTAGGTATGGGGAAGTAGGTATGCTTATAACACATGAAATGGAATCCCAAGTCTGGTTAGTTTAAGGTACATTTTTCTATACTAATTATAATCAATTTTTCCAAGCAAGCTGTTAGAAGAATTGACCAATCCAAGAAAGCAGCATCAGGAATTTGTAACCAAAAGACCCATAAAAATATTTGCAAAAAGCAGTGGATACAATTGAAACTATTTCCAGTTTATAACTGATTCACCTTTAATTTCTTCTGTGTCCTGAAGCACTTTAAATAGCCATACCTTTAAAGTTCTTGTATTCTTATGCATTGTTGCATGTATATCTTCATTCTCAGAGGATATGTTGAAATGTTTAAGTGTTACTATTAAGTAATCAATAAACAATAAATATCATTTGTGTGTTAGAAATATTACTTTTGTTAAAATTTCCAGAAATATTGCCAAATATGTTCACATGTTTAAACAATTTTTATGAAATATATTACAATTGGGAAAAATCATGAGATCAAGTAATATCGCTTTCATAATTCCAATATTACTTTCTTTTTCTTTTATTTTCTGTTGGAATGTGTCTCACTAGAATATATGAAAGAGGAATAAATCATGACTTGCAAAACCATTTAGTAAACAATATAGCTTTTGTGAAATCAGCATCACATTTCTGCTTCATTCATGCAGTCATTTTTTATTATTGGCAAAATGCTGTGATGTAGAATTTCCCTCTGTATGCTGTGATTACCATTGATAAATAAAGGAACTACTTTGGTCCTATAACAGAGCTATAGGGGAACAGAGCTAGGAGGGGAAAACTAAACTGAATACTAGGAGAAAGGAGGCAGAGGCAGAGAAGAGACATGTAGCCTAACTGAAGACAGATGTGGGAACATTACCTGGTAAGCCACTGCCAAGTGGCAATACACAGATTAATAGAAATGAGTTAAATTAATATGTAAGAGTCAGCCAATAAAAGGCTAGAGATAATGGACCAAACGGGTATTTAAATAATAGAGTTTCGGTATGATTATTTTGGGGCTGAGGAGCCGGGAACTAACTAGTGGGCTTCTACTACAATGCTGCTTAATACTCTTCTATCAGCAGTTTTAGCATAACTGTGTGAGTTCGTGTGGGTGTTTCTTGATAATGAACTCAGCAATTGTGCATGTTACATAAGTGGCTAAGCTACATATCTTGTCTTTTTCTAGGGGTTTTGGTTTTTGAAAGACTATCAAATTCATTCTTTAAAATTGATGTTTATGACTGATGTTTTTTAATTTAATAGCAATAAGTAATAATAATGCCATACAGTGTTATGAAGTATACGTATGCTTAACTTCAATGCAGGAAACCTATATTTAAGTTGTATTATTGCTGCATTTGTGAACAATAGGTATTAATGTGTGGTTGTAAACATGTAAAACCACAGCCCATATGTAAAGATCACAGTCCAACTGTTGGAAGCTCAATCTCTTCTTTCACTGTGGGTTCTGAGGGTCAATCTCAGGTACCAGGCTTTCTGGTGGCAAAAGATTATCTAATGGAGCTATATTTTCAGCCTGATACTCAGGTTTTGTGTTGTTCTGAGACAGGGTTTAATGTATACTCAGATAGCTTAGGAGCTACGCTGAAACTAGTATCCTCTAAACTCCACCCTTTGGAGCATCTGGGATAACAGGCCTGTGTGACTTTACCACTCTGGACTAGACAGTCTGGAACTGGGGCCTCTTTAATGCTTGCTTGGGTTTTGAAGTATTCCAAGCATGAAATACATTTTAATCAACATATTACATTCTGCTTCTCTAGTTAACTTCAGTATTTTTCTAATAATGTTATGTTCCCACCTAATATTATTTCATTATATCTTAAATATTGAAAAAGAGTACAACATCTTGCTTTACAGTGAAAAGGTAGGGAACATGACAAATCATAGCAAAGCCATTTTCTATGTTTCTGAGACATGATAACTGATCTATGTGTTGACTCTCCTCATTTTCTATGTTATATTTTATCTGTATCTTTGAATTAAAAAATCTGATGATATCAACTGCTTATTCCTGGATTGTAAGCATATAATTTTTAAATGTCTGTTTTTATTTAAAACCTCAAACTAGGAGATACTTATAGTGAAGGGATTAAACTCTGAGAGCCTCTATATAGACAATGGTCCATATTGCTGAAACAGGAAAAATAGTCTTATCTAGGAAAGTTTTTTTTAAAAAAATAAGCAATCCCTAACTTAGTTATTTAACAATAAGAATTTAAAATATTTCAGTGAGATATGTTAGAATGAATGACATCCATACAACAAATATATGCATATATATTAGCAATTATATATGTGTGTGTATATATATCATAGTAATTTTAATTCATCAGATTGATACTTGACTATGGGATGCCATGAGAGCAGCATAAGCAGATTTAGAAATGTGCACAATGTTTTATTTCCTATTTGATAATGAGTTGTCAAACTAGAAGCAACATACGATACTATCTAAAAATGTGTAACTATTTCTATGTACAAGAAAAATGGTGGCCCTGACAGTATTATCATTTAAATTTATAGATTTGGCTGGCCTGTTCACAATCTTGGGAAATGTAATCATTACAGATGTACATCAATTGATGATTAGGTAATGAAAGTGAGAATATATGTATATACATATGGATATAGAATGGAATATTAGTCATCTTTTTAAAAAAGTAAATAATAAAATATGTAGGAAAATGGAGTGATTATACTAGTGATCTACATTCAGGCTCCAAAAGAAAATCTTACTGTTCTCTCATCTGAGAATCCGAGCTTTAAATCTTGAGTGTGTGTGTTTAATTAACTGAGACAAGTTAACTTTTTTTACATGTGTCTAGAACTGACCACTTGTGACTAGAAAACCTAAGCAGAGGCTAAACCTGGAAGACACTGGTTTTCCCTCTCTCCACAGGCTATATCTGTAGTTCTTCATCTTTAGAAGGGACCATGATCCTTATATACATTAGCATGACACATGATTCTATCATTACAATGTTTTTTGAGAGGGGCAGGGGAGAATCATATTGTTGAGAGTTTGTGGGTACAGCTTCCCTGTCATATATAGAAGGTCCATCTCATAATAAACATCTGTACTTTCTGGCTCTTATCTTTTCAGTTCTCCTTTGCAATTTCCCCAGAGCCTTACTGTATGGCTTACATTGCTGATGCATCAGTTGGATTGGTAGCTCATGTTCACTGGTTATCTGCCTTTACTAGAAGTAATTCTTTGTAAAAAACACCCATCTTTTGAGAAAAAAAAAACAAAACTTCTTTGATTGGGGGTTAGAATTTCACCTACCAGTACTCTATTTACATCACTTCTAATCCATCTCTTTACCACTCCAACTCTTCCCACACATATGCTTTCTTAAATTTAATGACATCTTCTGATTTAACAATTATTTACACACACACACACACATACACACACACTCACCGTGCTAACTCTTTTTCATGTCTCTCCTATGTATATCTGCTTAGAGCTGGCCACTTAGGATTTGAGAATTTGTGCCTGAAGATGATATTTTTTTATTAGCAGCCATTAATTGACTGTAGCTCTTTATCTGAAGGTGTCAGGACTTTGGTGTTTAAGAAATAAAGTCTTTAGGTTTGTTTACATGTCCCCAAATTTCATTAAGTTATGTAATCTGTCCTTATTTAAGAGAAAGTTCCTTAACTATACTGGTTCTCAGGTTCCTTACATGTATAGGATTGACAATAAAAACTCAGACTTATGAAGCTAATTTAAATTATACAATTCTTGTAAATAAAATAAATAGCAACATTAGAATGGTATAAGCACTGAAAAGAAACAATTTCTTTGTTACAAGATCTGTAATGCTTTTTCATAAGTCATAAACAAATAATCAACCATTGTGACTATCCAGTCCATATTCCCTGTCTTCTTTACAATTTTTATTTTGTTTACTGTTAAAAAATTATGCTTTATATCCTGAAGGCTTTTCAGTAATGACATTGATTTTGGTTCCTTGGAAATAAAGATTAACTCAAGAAATATTGGTAAAAATGTTTATATGGATATTAATCAAGAGTTATTTCTGCAACTGACTTCTGAAATAGAGATGGGTGACTGTAGGTCTGAAATATCTTTTTCAGAAATTCTTGCAAGAATTATAGAGAAATATAAACATATTATATAAAATCCAGCCACAGATATATTATGACAAAATAGTTAATATGTAAAGTTATAACAAATGACAAAATTAAGATAGTCTTGTTTGACCCAGAAAGAGGGAGAAAATAGCAGAGGTTATAATTTGTTTATTATTGCTTTTAGGTGGAGGACACAATCAACAAACACTTCACCATGGAATGACTACTAATTTGAATGAATGAGAATAATTGAGGAAAAATTGTCATATTAATATACATGATTATGTGTTTGACTGAGATCTGTTGATATTATTTTGAATAAATTATACAGAACACTTTAATATAACTAAATATTTATGATATATTAAATAGCATATTTAAATAACAAACTGTTCAATCACTAAATCAAACACTATGAAAAATTTTGTAATTATTTTTCCTTTCAATAATCATATATAAGGATGTTCTATCATCTAATTACAAATTAGCAAACATACTGAGAGAACAGTTCTGAGCTATCCAGAGCCTAATCCAAGACATAAATTTGTATTTAAATGCTACAAGTCATGGCTGCTAACCATCATACCATTTTAGAGAGTCTGCAGCACAAATGATAAACTGTGATTCATCTCTTCCATCTATAAAAACTTAGTAAATTTTGAGTGTGGTGGCACACACCTTCAATTTGAGCACTCAGGAGACAGGGGCAAGCAGATCTCTGAATTCATGTCCAGTCTGTCTTCAGAGCTAGTTGTAAGTCAGTCAAAGCAACACAGAAAAACCCCGAGTCACAAAAGAACAAAAGAATAACAACAAAACTTACTGAAGAACTACTAGATCCTGGAATTACACATTTCAATACAGCACTGAGTTCTCCTTAATCTATGTCATTGTCAAAGAAAATATTCATGTTGATAAAAATAAGGAACTCTGATCTGAGGCTTGATATGATACTGTTATCATCCTGGTAATGTTGGGTAAACAGTTATGCTTTTCGTAAAATGCTACATTGAGGAAGAAAGCACAGTTTCCCTTGCAAAGAGATTACACACTGCTTAAAGCATTAGTAAGCTTGGGCTAGACCCAATTCCACGGGGAAACAGTGGCTGTGCAGTAAATTTAGAGGTGTGCTGTGTTAGCTAGCTAAATGCTTGGGAATTGTTTAGGTTCAGACAAAGGAAGAGAGCATTTTGAGGGTAGTGATGGATTTTGGAGTCTGGTTGGGTCAGACACACACACACGCCCAAAAAATAAATAAATAAAATGGAAGAAATGAAAGCCCAGGATATCAGCTTAATAGGATATTGTGAAGCCCTGTTAACTTTGCTGTGATTTTGAAATCACCTTTCATCCCCACACCAAGGTTAGTGAACTAAAGCCTCATCATACCCCTGTTTTGCCACATTAATCTCCTTGAAAGTCGGAGGCTGACCTGCTTTATATCTCACTTAGAAGACTCAGGGAAATCTGAATTGCCCATTACACCATGAGAAGAAGAGGCTGTCACTTTCAAATAATACAGAGCCATGCTTTGAGAAAATCCTTCAGCGTTTGTTATCTAAGAGAACATGGCAACCTAACAAAATGCTATGAACAGTTGAAAAACAGGAATAAATTGCATGAAACCTGCCAAATTATTCATAGCAATGAGTAATTTCTTCAGTGCAATTTCTTTAGTATCGATTGGCTGAGTCTTAACTATACCTACAAGACATATTCAGGTATTGCAACAGCTAAGAATTAAGAACTCTAATTAGAAGTACCCTTGAGTCAGCAACAAACACACAAGGCCAAGGTAAGCTAATAACAAGAGCAGTTTATTAAGACATAAGTCACACGTTGACCTGGCTTGCAACAATACGCACAGCTAAGTGATACAGAAGCTAAACCCCTGACAAAGCAAGGCAAAGAACTAGCCATCAGTTCCAAGCAAAGCTGAATTGAAATTGGAGCATTTTCCAGTGAAAGAACAAACAACAAGGAGAGTTTTTTATGGAGAGGGAGGGAGTGGGGGTATGGGTGGAGGGGAGGGGAGGGAAGGAGGAGGAGGAGGGGAGGAGATGGCAATTTTTAATAAAAAATAAATAAACTGGAAAAAAAAAGAAACTCTGTTCGCATAATTGATTTTTCAATATAAACAATGTTCCAGGTAAAATAAGCCCAAAGTGGGCAATAGTGTCCTGGAATATTTTATTGTTGATGACCTATGTAAAAGACAGCCCTGAACAGAAAAATCTGTGAAACTGCCCTGTGGTTGGAACAATGTGCTGTTGGTCTATAGTACCAGTGATTTGCTGTGTTTCTATTTACAATGGTGCATTTATTGTCTTTTTTAATAACTAAACTGAATTTGCCATAAATGGGAAAAGTAATTAAAGAAACCCCCATTTTCTGAACACTTTTATTTGCTTATATTTGTTTTTTTTTCTCTTCTTAAATAATACTGATAGAAGAAAACATTCACATACAAAATAGTTTTTTGATGCTTGTCTTAGCTAGGATTTTATTGCTTTGAAGAGGCACAATACCACAACAACTTTTTAATGTTGTTTTTTTTAAAAAAAATAAATAAATTGATTTACTTAATTTCCATCCCCTGCCACAGTTTCCTCTCCCTTGTCTCCTCCAAATTCCTCTTCCCCACCTCCCTCTGTTCTGACCCACCCAACCATTGCCCTCCTTTTTCTGTTTAGGGAAGGGAAGATCTCCAATGAGTACCAAAAATCATGGCATATCAAGTTGTAGTAAGACTAGGCACCTCCCCATGTATTAAGGCTGGACAAGGTGATCTAGTATGTGGAGTAGGGTCCCAAAAGTGAATAAAAGAATTAGAGACAGCCCCTGTTAGGAGTCCTTCAAGAGGACAAAGCTAGAGAACCATAACAAAGCCAGAGGACTTGCATCAGTCCCATGCAGGCTCCCTGGTTGTTGATTCAGTGTCTGTGAGCCCCTATAATCACAGGTTAAATGATTCTGTGAGTTTTCTTGTGGTGTTGTTGACCTCTCTGGGTCCTACAGTCATTCCCCCCCCCTCTTTTTTTTTTTTTTTACAAGATTCTCTAAAGTCTGCCTTTGTATATCTGTGTGTCTACATCTATTTCTATCAGTTGTTGGATGAGACTTCTGTGATGATAGGGGTAGAAACAACTCTGGTCACAAGAGATGGCCATTCCAGGCTATGTATCCACTATTGATAGGTATTATAGCTGGCATCATCCTTGTAGATTCCTAGAAGATTCTCTTGTGCCAAGTTTTACATGACTCCAAATAGGAAAACATTTAGTTGGGACTGCCTTCCAGTTCAGTGTTTTAGTTCATTATTGTGATGGGTGGAATCATAATGGCACACAGGCAGACATGGTGCTGGAGAGGACACGAGGAGTTAATATACATATGGATCCAATAAATCAGGAAGAAGAGTGACACTGGACCTCGCTTGAGACTCTGAAACCTAACAGCCAACCCATGAGTCTCACACTTCTTCCAAAAAGGCCACAACTGCAAATACTACACCCTCTGTGAGCCTATTGGGAACATTTTTATTAAAACTACCACAATACTAGAATATATATATATATGTGTGTGTGTGTGTGTGTGTGTGTGTGTGTGTGTGTATATTTTAAATGGCATATAGCCAATTTTTGAACATGCTCTTACTTTATACTGGTATGACAAAAGCAGCTAAAAAGTCAATCGGCAATTCTGACATTTAAATAATATGATTTATTAGGTTTTAGATATGTAATTATTATAAGGCTTGAATTATATAGGTATATACACTATATTTACATATAGCTATGATAAAGACATTCATAAAAGCTCTACTAGAGTTTAACACTTTATTTTTTATTATGTGCACAATCCCTACTAACTATTACTCATCATGAAAACTTACTGACTTCGTTGGGTTTAAAATATGATGTCACAGATCATTTAGTTTGTACTAAATTAAAATGTAGTGACATCAGTGTTTGTATAGTCTGTGGTATCTTAATTAATTAAAGCAATATATGCTAGAAAAATACTTAGATATACTAGCTGTTTTTATTTAAATTGTTTTGTTGTTGTTGTTTTGGATATTAACACAACACTGATTGGAACTTTTTTCTTTTATGAAAGTAGATTCTTTACTCATACAATAAATCCTAATTTTTGTAATGTCCTTCCAAGTTTCACTCTGTGACTTCTCTCCCCTCCAGATCTACTCTGTTTCTGTCTCTCATTAGGAAAGAATAGGCTTCTAAAAGATAACAACCAGGCATGACAAAATAAAATATAATAAGACAAAGCAAAAACTATCAATTCAAAGTTGGACATGGCAACTCATCAGGAGGAAAAGAATCCCAAGATCAGGCAAAAGAGTCCAAGACCCAGTCATTTTCATAGTCAGGAGTCTCATAAAATCTATTAATCTAATAGCTATAAAATATACTCAGAGAATCTAGTGTATACACAGGAAGGAACTGTGCTTGATACCTAGGATTCTGAGAGCTCAATTGTGTGTGTCTTGCTTATTTGATTCAGAGGGCCATGTTCTCCTGGTGTGCTCCATTCTCTCTGACTCTTATTTACAGTCTTTCTGCCTCCTCTTCTGCCAGATTTCCTGAGCTCTGATATATGGGATTTGATGGACACCTCCTATTTAGACTCTCTCTCCACAAACTGTCTGGCTGTGGGTCTCTACATCAGTTTCCATCAGCTGCTAGATGAAACCTCTCTGATGATGATTGGATAAGGCTCTGATCTATAAGTATTGTAGAATATCATTGGAAATGTATTTTTTCTTACTATTTTTTAGACCAGTAGTGTTTGTTGTTATGCTAGTAAACTGGGCTGTTTAGTCTCTGGTTCTTGATTACCCAGGCTGTGCCACATATGGGTACCTTCTCATGGAGTTGGTTTACTATCAAGTCAGACTTTGATTGGCTACTCCAGAAAATTCTGTGCCACTATTATTCTAGCATATTTTGCAGTCAGATCTTTATATCCCCTCAGAGCTCAGGCAACCAGGCAGAAAAGGAGGCCAAAAGATTGTATGAGTCAGAGGTCATGGAGGATAACTGGAAAATGATACCCCCTGAATCAGCTAAGCAAGGGGCCAATGGTTTTGTGGCTGGGTTATTGTTGATATTTCTCTTTCAATAGCGTATGGAGCATCTTCACACTCCAAAGACACTAGGATATAGGTGTGAGGGCTTTATGTAGTCACCAGCTCAACTTCTTTAACTTCAGTGAATTATATGTGTGTTGTCATTTGAAATAGGACTTCAATGACAGTTACCTGAGAACAACTCTTTGTCATAACATCTGGCTTGGTTGTTTGGGGACATCCATGTGACCCCATGGGCCAACAACTCAGTTGAATATAGTCATGTCTTCTTGGGAGCTGTAGACCCACTGAACTTGAAGCTTCTATGACTCCTTTCTTGTTAGAGTAAACAATTTACTTTTCTATGCTTGCAGTTGCTCTTAGCATGAAAACTTCATGAGGAAGAAGGGCTTGTCATGGAAAATCCTGAGAGCTAAGGTCGCTAGTTTAGGAAAGCACTATATAAGCTGCCTTGGAACATAATGAAGTTGACATTCTTGCTTCAAGAGTGACCCATGTGTCTGTGTGTTCTTTATTCCACAGACCCTTACCTGACTGTGGTTCCTGGTAGTGCAGGCTCTGCAATGTCTCACCAGAGGAAACCTTATTTGACTAAATGAAGAGAGCTAAGGTTACCCCATTATTAAGGTAACCCTCCATTTGGGTCACCTTTGTAGGCTCCAGGAAGTTTCCACTTCACTAGGTTTCTACACCACTCCCCAAATGACCCCTAATTCTAGAAACCTCTCTCTGAATTTGTTCCAACACCGGTCAATGCTAACACCCTGATAGGTTTCCAAACCATCCTCAGTTGCCTTTTAAACTGAGCCATCTCTTCCCACTGTTGTTCCATCTATCCCATCCCCCATCCTACCTCTCTGATAGGTCTTCACCCTCCTACAGTGAACCCATAAGTCTATTTTATTTTCTTTCTCAAGGGAGAGCTTTACCCTCCCCTCAACAGCTTCCCAGAGCCCTCTTTTGTACCTAAGCTTTCTGGGTCTTTGAATTGTAGCTTGGTTACCATTTACATAATATCCTGTTATAAATAAATACATACCATATTTTCATTTGGGAGTTTTTTTCTAGTTTCATCCATTTTCCTACAAATTTTATGATGACATTTTCTAAACAGCTGATTAACACTTCATTGCACACTTCATCTTCCTTCTCCATTTTTCTGAGCATGTGTCCCTTTGGTAGGATGAGGTAGAATCCTTTGTGTACATGCCCGTGAGTGGGATAGCTGGGTCTTGTAATAGCTTGATTCCCAGTTATATGGGGAAATGCCATATTGATTTCCGTATTGGCTGTACCAGTTTGTACTCTCAGCAGCAATGGAGCAGTTTTCCTCTTATTCCATATGCTCTCCAGAATGAGCTGACACTTGTGTTATTGATTGGATATTAGTCTTCTATTGAATAGGTACTTTCCCCATTTTGTAGACTGCCACATTGTCCAGTTAATGGTGTCTATAGCCTTACAGAAGGTTTAAGTTTCATGAGGTCCCATTTACTAGTTGTTGATCTTAGTACCTGCAACACTGATATTCTGTTCAGAAATTCATCTCCTGTGCCAATAAGTTAAAGGCTATACCTCATTCTCCTGTCTGTCAGTTTCAGGGTATCTGGCTTTATATTGAGGTCTCTGATCCACTTTGACTTGAGTTTTGTGCAGTGTTATAAATATGGATCTATTAGCATTCTTCTACATAAAGACATTCAGTTTAACCAGCACCAGTTATTAAAGATGTTGTCTATTATTTTCCCCTTATATATATGGATTATTTACCAAAATAACTTGGTCAAGAGGAATGCACCAAATAAAAGGGAATACGAATAAAGTAATCCTACACTAGCTTCGAATAGAGCATAATAAGGGGTTCTTTATTTAAGGGGGGTACTCACAGATCACAACGGGGAACAGGAACAAAATCCAGCATCAGTGTGAGAGTGGTGAGAGAGAGAAAGAGGGAGAGAGAGAGACAGAGACAGAGAGACAGAGAGAGAGAGATACAGAGAGACAGAGACACAGAGGGAGAGAGAGAGAGAGCTGGAACAGTGGGCACACACTTTTTGTTACCCAAAGCCATGTCCAACCTAGTCCAGCTTCTCAAAGGTCATTGGCTGAAGAAGGTTCCCCTATCAACTTGGTTTTGTTGACTCAATTCCATTGTGTTTTTATACCAATTCCATTCATAATTTATTACTACACTGCTGTAGTACTAAAGTGCATCTTGAAATCAATAAAGACCTCCACTAGCTGTTTTATTGTTAAGGAATATCTTAGCCAACCTGAGTTTGGTTTTCTGTTTGAATTTGATAGTTATCTTTTCAATTTTAAATGTTTTTGTAATACTTTGTAATAATTTCAACTACAGTTCTTTTTAGGAAAATTACATTATCTCCAAAATTTTTCATATATCTTTTCCTTGACTGCTTGGCTAAAGGAATTATAAGGAGCATTAAAACTTTGGGGAAAAAATAATGGGTAAAAAAAAACAATATTTGCAAACAGTAATGCATGTTTGGTATCTGTTTAAAATTTTCAGTATCCTCTAGGATGCCCTCCTGCCATGGCAGAAAGTTAATGTTTATTCTTCATTATGTCTCCTGGTCTTATTTACTCTTTTTCAATTTCCATTGAAATACTCTTACTCATTTTCATACGTTTTCAATTCATTAACATAATTAGAAAATTACAAAAAATAAGTAAATAAAATTATCTACATTTATGGAACACAAAGGTAATTTTGAAATAAATTCTCCAGATTCTAACTTCTAGTTCAGCAATTGAGGAAAATAATCATTGATAAAATTTTCAAAGTTTTTCGGACTGATTTTATGAAATAAATCTAAACAGTGTATTTAAGAAAGTGTTTACTAGTCAGTTTTACATTGGTTTATAAGATAACTGATTTCTTTAAGATAACGTTCATTTTTTCAGTTGTTATAATAAATAGTAGCTCATTTAAGAGTTATAATATTAGAAGTTTAGTACATTAAACCTTTCCAAGTTAATTTTCAAAAAAGTTAATTTATTCACACTGATCCAATAGATTTTATATCTTAAGAATAATGGTTGACATATATACTTTCTCAGTTATGATCTATGGATATTTTATCAATTGAGGTTACATATTTCCAAATGCCTCTACCTTGTGTTTAATTGACATAATACTAGCAACCACACCCATAATGAGTCCCTACCAAGCTTGATACTCAGGAAGGACAAGGGCAGTCCTATGTGCTAGAACCTGAAAACATGTATGGATTCTAACCTAACCTGAAAATTGAGAACAAGGATTGCTAAGGACTTAGGATCAGTATTGCAACCCTTTCAGTACAATAGTCAATGAATACCCTCTGAATCTAGTTATTTGGTCCTTCAGTGAGGTGGATACTGTGGTGGTTTGAAAAGGAATGTCTCCCATAAACTCACAGATTTGAATTATTGGTCACCTGGAAGTGATCCTAATAGGATATATGGTTTTGTTGGAGAAAGTGGGGCACTGGGGTGGGATTTGTGGTTTCAAATACTCAAGGCAGATTGAATATCCCTCTCTACCTGCTGCTAGATGATTCAGATGTAGAACTCTTCACTCTTCAACAGCCACATGTCTGTTGGTTCACCACTGTGATTCCTGCCATGAGGATGGATTACATCTCTAAATCTGTAAGTGAGCCACACTGAAATGATTTCCTTTATAAAAGTTGCTGTAGACATAGGGTTTCTTCACAGCAATAGAAACCCTACCTAACAAAGATACTGACTTCTTAGACTGCTAAGGGCAGAACATTCTTATGCACTCCACCAAATCAAACATTCATGTTTCCAGAAATATTCTTTGAGATATATCAAGCAATATTTATCTGCTATCAAGTATTCTTCAGTCCTGCCAAGTTGAAAGACAAAATTAAATATCTCATGAAGTCTCAGGGTTATCCTGAGAGCACAGATTATTGACCTATGCAGAAGGCACAGCTTTATTTTAATTTGAATGTTTGATGACTCTTAGGGCAATTGCAAATATGGTTCTGGGAACCAGCCAGTTTTTTATGCTTACAAATTCATGGGTAAAATCCATTTTTTTTTTTAGTAAACACAAAACTGAAAGAAATATCCATGAGAAATGTGGCAAGATTTGTATGTGCTTTGTTGATTTGTATAATGTCAAACATGGAATATCAGCATGTGGATATTTATTTCCTGTTCTCTTCATAGATTACTAATTTAGCATGGCAAAATTTATTCTAATTTTCCTCTTGTCATTTCTCGACAAATGACTACATTTAGGTTATCTCTCTTATGGTATTCTTTGAATAACACATAAAGCAAAGTATATAAAAATAAAATTACCTATCTATGAAAACATATTGTAATCAGAATAGGTAGCTATTATAGAATTATCTATAATAAGCTAAATCTTTCAGATGCTTGATAACTTTGTGATTTTTTTTTCTCTTCAGACTGGGTCCTTTTGGAAAAAAAAACTAAATATTTTCTGTTTTTTATCTTTATATTGCTTAGGCTTTTTGCCATCTATTTTCCAATTGCTAGCATCCACTCATTACATCTCTTCTTGAGAACTCATAAGCAAAGACTGGTTGGGTTAGCTGTGCAACATGTGGATGGTTGCTTTTGAGTATGTGCGATTTTGTGTATTTGCATATGAAGAGTTCCTATGTGTGGATGTGGGTGTACAAGCCTAATATCAACTTAAGGTAATGTTTCTCAGGTTCTATCCATCTTTATTTTATCTCTTCATTGAGATACTGTTGCTCACAGAACTTGAGCTTATTTTTTTTAAAACTAGGCTAGCTAAGCAGGAAGTGCTAACGATTTTGGTATATCTGTATTCCTGGTGTTGAGATTACAAGAGCATACAATCACAATAAAAAAAATTTGTACATGTAGAGAGTAAGGCTTCCCATGGAGAGTCAACAAAGTCTAGCACATCACTTTGAGGAAAGACATAGGTCCTTCCCACTATATTTATGCTGAGCCAAGTATCCCTCCAAAGAAAATGGGGGAAAAACAGTTCAAGATAATGGGAACTCAGCCCAGTGCTTCACAGTGAATCTCTGCATCTGCTTCCAATAGTTGCTGGATGAAGGTTCTATGATAACAATTAAGGTAGTCATCAATCTGATTACAGAGAAAGGGCAGTTCAGGCACTCTCTTCACTATCAGTTAGGGTCTTAACTGGGATATTCCTTGTAGATTCCTGGGAATTTCCCTAGAGCCAGGTTTCTCACTAGCCCCATAATGGCTCATTCAATCAAGATATCTATTTCCTCGCCTTCCTTCTCTGTCCTTCCACCATCTTAACCATACAATTTCCTCGTGCTTTGTTCTCCCTGCCCTTCTCTTCTCCTCTTCCCCTTCTGCCCTCACTTCTCCTCCCACCTCCATGCTCCCAATTTTCTCAGGAGTTCTTATCTATTTCTACTTCCCAGTGGGATCCATATATGTTTCTCTTAGGGTTGCTCATGTTACTAAACTTCTTTGGGGTCGTGGGCTATACTGGTAATCCTTTATGTCTTAAATTCACTTATGAGTGAGTACATACAGTGTATATCTTTCTGGGTATGAGTTACCTTACTCAAGGTGGTTTTTTCTTTTTCCATTCATTTGCCTGCACATTTGAAGACGTAATTGAGGTTTTTGTTTTGTTTTGTTTTACCTTTGAGCAGTACTTCATTGTGTAAATGTACCACATTTTCTTTATACAATATTCAGGTGAGGGGCATCTAGGTAGTTTCCAGGTTCTGGATATTACAAATAATGCTGCTATGAACATAGTTAAGAAAATGTCCTTGTAATATGATTGAGTATGCTTTGGGTATATGCCTATGAGTGGCTGGGTCTTGAGGTAGGGTGATTCCAAATTTTCTGAGAAACTGCCACACTGATTTCCAAATTGACTGTGCAAGTTTTTCTCCCACCAGCAGTGGAGGAGTGTTCCCCTTTATCTGTAGCCTCTCATACATAAGCTATTATCAGTGATTGGAAATGGTTTTCTTCTAGGCAAAACTGTTTTTTTGGCAAGAAACACCCCATGCCTCAATTACTGACAAAATGCACTGTCTGGCCTGGACAAGCAGAATACAAGAAAAAAGACTGCCAAACCTTGCCAAGGCGGGGTAAGACAGTTTTGAAAATTTTCCTGCCTCTAAAAATGTTCTGTCAGTTACTCTAGGCCTTAGCCAAAGTTGGTTATTCCAACGTTACAAATGAGACTTTGGGTGATTTGCCCAGGTAGCCAGTTGTCTCTGTCATTTACTGCACATTTTGAAAGCTGTTTGATTCAACTTTCTGCCTGCTCAAGTAATATCTCCCTTCTCAGGTCTTTGATGGGGTTAAAGACAAGATAGCTGTAGTTACTTTCCTCTTATGACTTAGCTAAATAATTTCTAATACAAGATTTAGACTCCTTAAGATAGAATAATTATTGAAACATTTAGTATGCATTTCTTGCTTAATATTGTTTATGCTGATTGTAATGATAATTTTTGTACTTAATATCTGTTCTTATTGTACATGGTTTTATATTGGGTTTGGAACTCTCTTATTTAGACAAAAGGGGGAAGTGATGGGAACCTCCTTTAACCAATGGTCTTTGAGAAGCTGGACCATATTTGATGTGACCTTGGGTATCAAAAATGTGTGGGCCCACCCACTTTCTCTCTCTTCTCTCTCTCATCTGCATGCTCGGCTCAGTTCCTGTTCCTGGTTCCTACAGAGCCTGTTATCTATGAGTTCTTCCTAAATAAAGAAGCCCATTTTATACCCAATTCTGAGCTAGTGTTGATTTTATTTCATTCACATTCACCTTCATATGTGGATTAATATCGGGGTCTTTGATTCAATTCCATTGGTCCACCCGTCTGGTTTTATGCCAATTCCAAGAAGTTTTCATTACTATAGCTCTATAATAGAGCTTGATGTCAGGGATGGTGACTCTCCTGGGTTTTTCTTTTTTCCATATGAAGATGAGTATTGTTCTTCAAAATTATGTGAAAAATTGTGCTAAGATTTTGATGGGCATTACATTGAATCTGTAGACTACTTTTGGTAAGACTGCCATTTTTATTAAGTTGATGCTACCTATTTTTTAAGAGAAAATAGTTTATTTACATTTATGAATAGTATTTTTATTTAAAAATGATATGTATAAAGTATCAGGAAGCAAATATTGAGCTGTAAATATTGATTACATGCATAATCGACTTAATGAGAATAGACTTAGCGGAGGACATTCTGACTAATTTTATTTATTTTTTTATTGGACTATAGTGATTTATTTGAATCTAGAAATTATGCTCTCGCTTATTGTAATTTGATCATTGTATATAATGAGCTAGGATGCTTTCCCTGTGGTAAGTGTATGGTACCCTGTATATTGATTCTTTTTTTATTATTATTATTAAAAATTTCCACCTCCTCCCAACCTCCCATTTCCTTCTCCCTCCTTTAACTCCCCTCCCCCTCCCTTGCCAGTCCAAGGAGCAGTCAGGGTTCCCTGTCCTGTGGGAAGTCCAAGGTCCAACCCGCTCCATCTGGGTCCAGGAAGGTGTGCATCTAAACAGACTAGGCTCCCCAAAAGCCAGTACATGGGTAGGATCAAAACCCCAGTGTCATAGTTCTTGGCTTCTCTGTCACCCTTCATTGTCCGACATGTTCAGAGAGTACAGTTTGATCCCATGTTTTTTCTGTCCAGGTCACGCTGGCCTTGGTGAGCTCCCATTAGAGCAACCCCGCAGTCTGAGTGGGTGGGCACACTCCTCGCGGTCCTGACTTCCTTGCTCATGCTCTCACTCCTTCAGGTCTTCATTTGGGCCTTGGGAGCTCAGTTCTGCACTCCACTGTGGGTCTCTGTCTCTATCTCCCGCCATCGATAGATGAAGCTTCTATGGTGATATGCAAGATATTCATCAGTATGGCTATAGGAAAGGGCCATTTCAGGCTCCCTCTCCTCAGCTGCCCAAGGAACTAGCTGTGGACATCTCCATGGATACCTGGGACCCCCTCTAGAGTGAAGTCTCTTGCTAACCCTAAAATGGCTTCCTTAATTAAGATATCTTCTTCCCTGCACCCCTATCCACCCTTTCTCCATCCCAACCATCCCATTCCTCCAGGGTCTCCCCATCCTCCTCTCCTCACTTTTATATCCACATCTCCCCATCACCCCTTACCGCCACCCCACCCCTACCCCCAAGATCCCAATTTTTGCCTGACAATCTAGTCTACTTCCAATATCCAGGAAGATAACTATATGTTTTCCTTTGGGTTCAACTTTTTATTTAGCTTCTCTAGGATCTGGAATTATAGGCTCACTGACTTTTATTTATGCCTAGAATCCACTGATGAGTGAGTACATACCAAATTCATTCTTTTGGGTCTGGGATACCTCACTCAGAATAGTGTTTTCTATTTCCATCCATTTGCATGCAAAGTTCAAGATGTCATTGTTTTTTACCGCTGAGTAGTACTCTAAAGTGTATATATTCCACACTTTCTGTATCCATTCTTCCATTGAAGGACAAATAGGTTGTTTCCAGGTTCTGGCTATTACAAATAATGCTGCTATGAACATAGTTGAACAAATGCTTTTGTAGTATGATAGGGCATCTCTTGGGTATATTCGCAAGCATGGTATTGCTGGATCCTGGGGTAGGTTGATTCCAAATTTCCTGAGAAACCGCCACACTGCTTTCCAAAGTGGTTGCACAAGTTTGCATTCCCACCAGCAATGGACGAGAGTACCCCTTACTTTACATCGTCTCCAGCAAAGGCTATCATTAGTGTTTTTTATTTTAGCCATTCTGACAGGTATAAGATGGTATCTCAACGTTGTTTTGATTTGCATTTCCCTGATAGCTAAGGAGGTTGAGCATGACCTTAAGTGTCTTTTGGCCATTTGAACTTCTTCTGTTGAGAATTCTCTGTTCACTTCAGTTCCCCATTTTTAATTGGGTTAATTAGAATTTTAAAGTCTAGTTTCTTGAGTTCTTTATATATTTTGGAGATCAGACCTTTGTCTGTTTTGGGGTTGGTGAAGATCTTCTCCCAGTCAGTAGGTAGCCCTTTCGTCTAAATGACAGTGTCCTTTGCTTTGCAGAAGCTTCTCAGTTTCAGGAGGTCCCATTTATTAAATGTTGCCGTTAATGTCTGTGCTGCTGGGGTTGTACATAGGAAACGGTCTCCTGTGCCCATGTGTTGTAGAGTACTTCCCACTTTCTCTTCTATCAGGTTCAGTGTGTTCAGATTAATATTGAGGTCTTGAATCCATTTGGACTTGAGTTTTGTGCATGGTGATAGACATGGATCTATTTTCATTCTTCTACAGGTTGACATCCACTTACGCCAGCACCATTTGTTGAAGATGCCCTCTTTCTTCCATTGTGTACTTTTAGCTCCTTTGTCGAAAATCAGGTGTACATAGGTTTGTGGGTTAATATCCGGGTCTTCTATTTGATTCTATTGGTCGACTTCTCTATTTTTATGCCAACACCAAGCTGCTTTCAATACTGTAGCTCTGTAATAGAGTTTGAAGTCAGGGATGGTAATGCCTCCAGAAGTACCTTTATTGTATAAGATTGTTTTGGCTATCCTGTGTTTCTTGTTTTTCCATATAAAGTTGATTATTGTCCTCTCAATATCTGTGAAGAATTTTGATGGGACATTGATGGGGATTGCATTGAATATATAGATTGCTTTTGGTAGAATTGCTATTTTTACTATGTTGATCCTCCCAATCCGCGAGCAAGGGAGATCCTTCCAATTTCTGGTATCCTCTTCAATTTCTTTCTTCAAAGACTTAAAGTTCTTGTCAAATAAATCCTTCACTTTCTTGGTTAGAGTTACCCCAAGATAATTTATGCTATTTGTGGCTATCATGAAAGGTGATGCTTCTCTGATTTCCCTCTCTGCTTCTTTATCCTTTGTGTATAGGAGGGAAACTGATTTTTTGGAGTTGATCTTGTATCCTGCCATGTTACTAAATGTGTTTATCAGCTGTAGGAGTTCTTTGGTGGAGTTTTTGGGGTCGCTTATGTACACTATCATATCATCTGCAAATAACAAAAGTTTAACTTCTTCTTTTCCAATTCGAATCCCCTTGATCTCCTTCTGCTGTCTTATTGCTATTGCAAGAACTTCAAGCACTATATTGAAGAGATATAGAAAGAGTGGACAGCCTTGTTGTGTTCCTTATTTTAGTGGAATGGCTTTGAGTTTCTCTCCATTTAATTTGATGTTAGCTGTCGGCTTGCTGTAAATAGCTTTTATTATATTTAGGTATGAACCTTGTATCCCTAACCTCTCCAAGACCTTTATCATAAAAGGTTATTGAATTTTGTCAAATGCTTTTTCAGCATCTAATGAAATAATCATATTTTTTTCTTTCAGTTTATTTATATGATGGATTACATTGATAGATTTGTGTATGTTGAACCAGCCCTGCATTTCTGGGATGAAGCCTACTTGATCATAATGGATAATTTTTCTAATGTGTTCTTGGATTCGGTTTGCCAGTATTTTATTGAGAATTTTTGCCTCAATGTTCATGAGTGAGATTGGCCTGTAATTCTCTTTCTTGGTTGAGTCTTTGTGTGGTTTAGGTATCAGGGTAACTGCGGTTTCATAAAAGGAATTTGGCAATGACTGTTCTGTTTCTATATTATGAAATACATTAAGGAGTGTAGGTATTAGGTCTTCTTGGAAGTTCTGGTAGAATTCTGCATTGAAACCATCTGGTCCTGAGCTTTTTTTGGTGGGGAGGTTTTGATAACAGTTTCTAATTCTTCACGACAGGACTATTTAGATTGTTTACCTGGTCCTGGTTTAACTTTGGTATGTGATACTTATCTAAAAAAATGTCTATTTCTTTTACATTTTCCAATTTTGTGGCATACAGGCTCTTGTAGTAAGATCTAATGATTCTCTGAATTTCCTCTGTGTCTGTGGTTATGTCTCCCTTTTTATTTCTGAACTTATTAATTTGCATGTTCTCTCTCTGCAGTTTGATTAGTTTGGATAGGGGTTCGTCAATCTTGTTGACTTTCACCAAGAACCAGCATTGTGTTTCGTTGATTCTTTGGATTGTTTTCTGTGTTTCTATTTTCTTGATTTCTGCCCTCAGTTTGATTATTTCTACTCCTGCTAGGTGAGTCTGCTTCTTTTTTTTCTAGAGCTTTCAGGTGTGTTGTTAAGTCTCCAATGTGTGCTTTCTCTGTTTTTTTTTAAGTGGGTACTTAGTGCTATGAACAGCACTTCTTTCATAGTGTCCCATAAGTTTGAGTATGTTGTGTCTTTATTTTCATTAAATTCAAGGAAGACTTTGATTTCTTTCTTTATTTCTTCCTTGAATTCCAGGAGTGATTCAGTAGTGGACTGTTCAGTTTCCACGAGTTTGTAGGCTTTCTGGGGGTAGCATTGTTGTTCAGTTCTAGCTTTAATCCATGGTGATCCGACAAGACACAGGTGGTTATTATATTTTTTGTATCTGTGAAAGTTTGCTTTGTTACCGAGTATATGGTCAATTTTCGAGAAGGTTCCATGAGCTGCAGAAAAGAAGTTATATTCTTTCCTATTTTGGTGGAATGATCTATAAATGTCTGTTAAGTCCATTTGTTTCATTACCTCCATTAATTCTCTTATTTCTTTGTTAGGTTTCTGTCTGATTGACCTGTCCATTGGTGATATAGGTATGTTGAAGTCTCCTATTAGTGTGTGTGGTTTGATGACTGCCTTGAGTTTTAGAAGTGTATTTTTTACATAAGTGGGTGCCTTCATATTAGGGGCATAGATATTCACAATTGAGACTTCCTCCTGATGAATTATTCCTGTTATGAGAATAATATGTCCATCTCCATCTCTTCTGATTGATTTTAGTTTGAAGTCAGTTTTGTTAGAAATTAATATGGCCACATCCACTTGTTTCTTAGGTCCATTTGCTTGAAAAACCTTTTCCCAACCCTTACATACTTTACACATGTCTTTGTGGTTGACATGTGTTTCTTGTAAGCAGAAGAATGTTGGATCCTGTTTTCGTATCCAATCTCTTAGCCTGTGCCTTTTTATATGTAAATTGAGTCCATTGATATTCAGTGATATTAATGACCAGTGGTTGTTAACTCCAGTCATTTTTTTGGTAGTAGAGTTTGTGTGTTACCTTTCTTTGAGTTGTGCTGGTGAGGGATCGCTAGATGACTGAGTTATTGTAGGCAGTGTTAGCATTGTTGGGTTCCTTTGGGTTGTGATTTTCCTTCTGTTACTTTCTGTAAAGCTGGATTTGTGGTTACATATTTTTTAAATTTGTTTTTATCATGAAATATTTTTTTTCTCCATTGATAGTGAACAATAGCTTGGCTGGGTATAGTAGTCTGGGCTTGTATCCATGGTCTCTTACTTTCTGCATAACATCTATTCAGGACCTTCTGGCTTTCATGGTTTCCATAGAGAAGTCGGGGTAAGTCTGATAGGTTTACCTTTATAAGTTATTTGACCTTTTTCCTTTTCAGCTCTTAATATTCTTTCTTTGACCTGTATGTTTTGTGTTTTGATTATTATATGGTGAGGGGAAGTTTTTTTTTTTTTTTTCAACTAGTCTATTCGGTGTTCTGTATGCATCTTGAACCTTCATAGGAATATCTTTCTTTAGGTTGGGAAAGTTTTCTTCTACAATTTTGTTGAATATATTTTTCTGGGCCTTTGATCTGTAATTCTTCTCCTTCATCTACTTCTATTATTCTTAGGTTTGGTCTTTTTATTGTGTCCCAGATTTCCTGAATGTTTTGTCATGAGAATTTGTTGGATTCGCTGGTTTTCTTTGATCAGTGCGTTTGTTTTCTCTATGGTATCTTCAGAATCTGAGATTCTTTCTTATATCTCTTGTATGCTATTGGTTATGCTTGTTTCTGTAGTCTCTGTTCGTTTACCTAGATTTTCCATATTCAGCCAGCCCTCGGTTTGTGTCTTCTTCTTTGCCTCCATTTCAGTTTTCAAATCTTGAACTGTTTCCCTTACCTGTTTGATTGTTTTTTCTTGGTTTTCCATGGTATCATTTACGGATTTACTCATTTCTTTGAACTTTTTGTTATACTTCTCATCCATTACTTTAAGGGAGTTTTTCATATCCAATTTAAGGGTCTCTATCACTTTCATAATGTCAATTTTTTTCTATTTCTTCAAGATTAGGGTGTTCCAGTCCTTCTGTTGTAAGATCTGGTGTTTTCATGTTGTTTTTCAGATTGTTGGAGGGATTCTTGCCTTGGCGCCTGCCCATCTCTTCCTTCAAATGCTCTCCAATAGTTCTTGTGGTACAGGATTATGGCCTCTTGTTGGCCAGGATCCCCTCCGATGGATCTTCTGTTATAGAATAAGGGCTCCTTGTTGGGCAGGTACACCTCCGATGGGTCTTCTGTTACTGGATATTGGCTCCTTGCTGGGCAGGTATCTCACAGAAGCCACCGGCAAGCTAAATGAAACAAAGGATCTCCCGCCACTTACCACCGGGTCCCAGCCCCAAGACAGGCTGAGCAGGGCGGTTTTGTGGCCTTTAAGGAGTGGAGCGGTGCCTTAGGGATGCTGGGATGGGATAGGAAGAGAAGGGCAGTAACTGCGGGGAGAAACCCCTGCAGAATGACCAGAAAGATTAGGGGGTGGAGGAATATCTGTGCTCCTTGACCCGGGCTTCTGCAGCCCGCTGTTCAGAAACACACTCACCCCTCAGCTGGGTCTTCTGTTTCAGACTATTGGCTCCTTACTGGGCAGGTATCTCAGACAAAAGGCCCAGCTTGCCACCAGCAAGCTGAGTGAAACAAAGGATCTCCTGCCACACGATGCTACCTATTTAAGAGCATGGGAGATCTTTTTATTTTCTGATATCTTCCACAATTTCTTCCTGGTTTAAAAATTTAAAGTTCATGTGGTATAGGTCTTTCACTTCTTTCATTAGTGTTTCCCCAAGCTATTTTATACTATTTGTGACTATTGTATATGGAGATGTGTCTCTGATTTTTTTCTCAGTCGTTTTATCATTTGTATATAGGAGGACTACTGATATTTTTGAGTTTTATATCTTATATTGAACCACATTACTGAAGGTGTTTATCAGCTGTAGGAGTTGCCTGGTAGAATTTGGAGGGTCATTTATTTATCCTATCATATCTATTACAAATAGTGAAAGTTTGATTTTTTTCTTTTCCAGTTCATTTCCTTTTGCTCTCCCTTTGTAGTCTTATTGCTCAGGTTAGAACTTTGAGCATTATGTTGAATAGATATATAGAATGGATAGCCTTATTTTGTCCCTAATTAACTGAGCTCTCTCTCAAGACCAACATTTGATTTTTTTTAAAAATTAACATAGCCTCCTGAGATAAGTTTATTGTTGAAAATTATATATATATATTATATATATATATATAATATATATATATTATATATATATTATATATATATATATAATTATATATATATATATAATTAAATTATTCCAAGTTTTACTGGGAGAGGAAAAAATTAGAAACAAGGAACACAATTCATGTAAGAAATGTGGATTAAAATCATCTAAGAAAAGTCTGCACACAGCACTTATTCTGTCACTTATAAGTTACCCTAAAATTTTCAGTAGGGAAATTCTATAGGTGAAAAATGCTTTTATATTTTCATTTATTTATTTATTTATTTATTTATTTTGGTTTTTCGAGACAGGTTTTCCCTGTAGTTTCTAGAACCTATCCTGGAACTAGCTCTTGTAGACCAGGCTGGCCTCGAACTCAGAGATCCTCCTGTCTCTGCCTCCCGAGCGCTGGGATTAAAGGTGAGTGCCACCACAGCCCAGCTTGAAAAATGCTTTTAATAATATGGCAATTACAAATATAATTTTAAAAAGTGAATAGCTTTCCCAAATACAAATGAAAAATGGACTGAAATAAAATCGGCATATAACAGCTTCCACTATAGCCTCAAATAATGTAAAGCATCTTGGGAAAATTCTAACCCACTAAGTGAAGGAATTGTGTGATAAAAACTTCAAGTCTTTGAAGAAAGATATTGAAGAAAATAACAGAAGACGGAAAGAACTCCTATGCTCAGAGATTATAGGACTGACAGAATTAAACTGACAATCCTACCAAAAACAATCTAGAAATTTAATGAAATCCTCATCAAAATTCCAACACAAAAACAATTCACAAATTCATATGGAAAACCAAAATCTCAAGATTCCTAAAACAATCATGAATACCCAAAAAAACTGGTGATATCACTATCCCTGATGTCAAGTCTGATGCATTTTGGCTTCTTGCTAAATATTTCTGTGTCCAAGAAGTTAAATTCAGTCAAGAATATTAGAAGGGAGGGTCTGAATGACACAACACATAGAGCAGTTTAAATAATGTTTTTGATGTGATGGGGATTGTCAAGGTTCCTACATGATCTCCATGTTCATGTAGCAATAGTAAACTTATTTCTTATTAAACTAAGGTAACTTTTTAATATATGAATCTCTATAACCGCAGGAAACAGCTTCCAATTGGATGCACTTTTTTATTGAGTCAATATTTGCAACTAGGATGTCAAATCAAATATCTAAGTCATATAACCTTGTTAAAGTCCACAAAAAAGAAGTCACCAATGAAATTCATGTTATATAAAAGAGTACCTTAGTTTGAGACTCCTGCCAGTTTACCAGGAAAAAGAGGTAGATACTAGATTACACAATATATTACACAAGATGTAATATATTGATAATTTGGACTTTTTATTTAGTCTTAGATTTTTTAAAATATCATTTCTTTATGAATTTTCTTTCGATATATTTTAAATTGCATTTTTGTTAAAACAATGTTCAGTTTTACTACTAAAATTCTGTGCGACAATGGTTTTACACTGGAAAGATTTGTTTCTGGTATTTGTTTAATAAAATGCAGATTGGACAGTAGCCAAGCACAAAGTAGAGACAGGGCAATGAGAATAGGAGAATTCTGGGAAGAAGGAAGCTCAGTCTGCAGTCATGACCCAGCTGCAGAGGAAGCAAGATAGCAAGATATGACTGCCTCTCCAAAAAAGGTACCAAGCTATGTGGCTAACAAGAATAATGGGCAAATATAAGTTATAAGAGTTCATAAGAACATTTCTGACACCCTCTCCTCAGCTGCCCAAGGAACTAGCCAGGGGCATCTTCCTGGACACCTGGGAACCCCTCTAGAGTCAAGTCTCTGCCAACCCTAGAATGGCTCCCTTAACTAAGATATATAATTCCTTGTTCCCATATCCACCCTTCCTATATCCCAACCATCCTATTCCCCAAGCTCTTCCCATCCTCCACTTCACACTTTTCTCTCCCCATCCCCCCATCCCCCATCCCACCCCACCCCCATGTTCCCATTTTTTGTCCGGCAATCTTGTCTACTTCCTATTGTCATACTCATGAATATCTTGCATATCACCATAGACCCTTCACCTGGCATTGGATGGAGAAAATGACAGAGCCCCACATAGGAGCACCAGACTGAGCTCTCAAGGTCCTGATGAGGAGCAAAAGGAGGGAGATCATGAGCAAGGAAGCCAGGACCGCGAGGAGTGCTTTTACCCATTGAGACGGTGGGACAGATCTAACGGGAGACCACCAAGTCCAGTCGGAATGGGACTGATGGAAAACAGGGGACCAAACCGGACTCTCTGAATGTGGCTGACGGTGGAGGAGGACTGAGAAACCAAGGACAATGGCAATGAACATGAACTCTACAGCATGGACGGGCTCACTGTGAGCCTTGTCAGTTTGGTTGCTCACCTTCCTGGACTTAGGGGGAGCTGGGAGGACCTTGGACTTAACATAGTGAAGGGAACCCTGATGGCTCTTTGTCTTTGGAGAGGGGTGGACTGGGGGTATGGGTGGAAGGGAGGGGAGGGAAGGGGGAGGAGGAGGGGAGGAGATGGAAATCTTGAATAAAAAAATGAGAAAAATAAAAAAAGAGTTAATAAGAAGCCTGAGCTAATGGGCCAATCAGTTTATAATTAATGTAGCCCACTGTGTGATTTGTTTGGGACTTAACAGCTGCAGGTACTGGGCAGGACAGAAAGCTCAGTCGACATTATAAGACTAGGAATCCCATGTAGTTTCTGTTACAACTTGTAAACTCATAATTTCATTAAAATTTGTATTTTTTTCCCTTGCTAAACACCTACATTGATTTCTTGGAAAATTTTATTTTGTACTTCCTTGCAATTACATTTAAGTGGTTTGTTACAAATTACAATTCATTCATTGATTTTCAATAATTACACAATTATCTTTATATAACTTCACTGTGAATATTTTCTTACTTAGGAATTAAAGAGCAGTAACTAGACTTAATTAACACTTGTAAAGAATTCATTACTCACATGAAAATATAAAAATACAGCTCAATATCTGCATTTCATCATTATTCATAGTTGTAGTTCATATCAGGAATGATTTCATAATTCCTCTTGATGTCTAGACATTGTTGAATTATCAAGAAAATAATTTCTCATGTTTTCTAAAAGACAAATGTCCTAATGACAATAGACCAATATTTTCCATTCTACATTTTTAAATGAACACCATCCTTTGCAATCAGACTGTTGTAGAATATGAAAAGAGCAGAAGATACAGTAATGAGTGTTCCTTAAAATTTAGAAAAACAAAAGACAACTGTTTAGTTATTTATGATTCGGGGATATTAAGATATTTAAGAGAAATATTTAAAACAGACAAATAATAGAAATGGGAAATGAAGAAAAGCATGACTAGAGAGTCTGGAGATTATCTCACTGAAAGAAAACTTAATATTGGTCCATTTTAGGGTAACCCTTAAGGGGATTATTCAATAATAGTCTATTATGAGACACACATGAGTGTACACACTTATAGTCTCAGCTGTGTGATGTGGGAGGTCCTATGTTGGTGCTGCTTTTATTGATTAAAAATAAAAAGCAGGATTGACCTGTATAATAAAGCAGAGTTGAGCTAAGTGGGAAAAACTAAATGGAGTGGTGGGAAAGGGAAGGCAGAGTTAGAGAGAAATCATGTAGCAATAACATGACATGCTCAAAATCTTGCCAACAAGCCACAACCAAATGGTGATACACAAATTATAATAAATGGGTTAAATTAAGATGTAAGTGTTAGACAATACAAAGTTAAAGCTAATGAGCCAAGCAGTGATTTAATTAATACAGTTTCTGTGTGCTTATTTTGGTTCTAGGTGGCCAGAATGAACAAGTGGCCTCCTACAACAGATGTGGAATCATAAAACAGAAAAGAGTAGACACTATTTCATATAAATTAAACAGATAAATAAAGAAATACATTTTCCTTATATATTCATCCATGAAGGACATTTAAGTTGTATGCGTTTTCTAGACATCTTCACTAAGGGAACAGGGAATATGGCTGGAGGACACAAATTTTTGATTTGGTTGTTGTGTCCATTGGGCATATGTCAAAGAGTCATATATCTCAGTCAAAAAGGTAGATTTATTATTAGTTTTTAAGTAGTTCCCATACTTAGATTCAGAGTGACTGTATCAATTTGCATTCCCCTCACAGTGAATGAGGGTTCCTTTTTTTCTTACAACATCTCTTGCATTTGTTTTTAGTTGTTTTGTTATTTTAGCCATTTTAAATGGGATATGGTAAAACCCCAAATTTATTATTTTTTATTTTTATTGATATTTATTGAGCTCTATATTTTTCTCAGCTCCCCTCCCTGCCTCTCCCTTCCCCTCTTTAATCCTCCCCCAATTTACTTAAGAGCTCTTGTCTTTTTCTACTTTCTACTCCCCAGGTAGATTACATCTATGTAAGTCTCTCTTAGTGTCTGCATTGTTATCTAAATTCTCTGGGATTGTGGTTTGTAGGCTGGCTTTCTTTACTTTATGTTTAAAAACCACCTATGAGTGAGTACATGTGATAATTGTCTTTCTGTGTCTGGGTTACCTCACTCAAAATAATGTTTTCTACCTCCAACCATTAGCCTGCAAAATTCAAGGTGTAGTTATTTTTTTCTGCTGTGGAGTACTCCATTGTGTAAATGTCCCATTGGATGTCTGTGTGGCAATTTCTCAGAAAATTAGGAAACAACCTTCCTCAAGACCCAGTAATACCACTTTTGGGTATATATCCAAAGGATGCTCAATCGTGCCACAAGGACATGTGCTCAACTATGTTCATAGCAGCTTTGTTTGTAATAGCCAGAACCTGGAAACAACCCAAATGCCCCTCGATCGAAGAATCGATAAGAAAATTGTGGTAAATTTACCCAAATTTATTTTAATTTGAACTTTCCTCAATGTCTAAGAATGACTTAGATATTTTTGAGGTATTTCTTAGCCATTTTTACTTTTTCTACTAAACTCTCTGTTAAATTTCCTAACCCATTTTTAATTGGGTCATTTTTTTCTGACTCTTTGCATTTTTGAGTTACTTTTCCATTCTGAATGTTAATCCTCAACCAGAAGCAAAGCTGACAAAGATTCTCTTCCGTTCTGTGTGTGTCTTCTTCAATACATTGATTGTTTTCATAGATATATTGAAGCTTTTTAGTTTTATGTGGCATGACTTGTCAAACATTGGCCTTAATTTCTTGGAAAATGCATTCATATTCAGAAAACCCTTTCTTACAGGTGATTTTCACAGGGTACTACCACTGTATTTTATTGATGTTTTAACATTTCTGGTTTCAAATTGAGGTTTTTGATCCAATTAAAGCTAATTTTTGTGCAGATTGAAAGAGTGGCAGGAAAACTAACAGGAATAGAAAATGATGCAATTATTTTTAATTAAACATGTATAAAACATCTCGAAAAGAAAAATTGTGACTTTTTGTAGTCTTCTATTTGGGTTTGTTCGCATGTGTGCTTGATTTGTGACAACTCATAGTTATTTTAAGTCTTGTCTCAAATGCTCTAGCCTTTCACAAACTATGATTATAGTTAAGTGCCTTTATACTCCCTTGAGTAGATTGTGAAACATTGATAGATTTCAGTTTAAGCATACACTAGAAATATGCACATCAGTGCCATCCTTTAGTCAGTTACAAAAAATATAGAAATTGTAAGGAGTAATTGTAGCATTATTCTCCATTTTACAACAACAATTCCTTATAGAGGACAGTTCAGACATGGAAAGGAGCTCCATCAATGCAGTGGTGCTTAATAAAAGATTAGATAGGTTTAGTATTAATGAAGAATGTATTTACTAGAAGAAACATCAGCTAGTGCAACAAGTGCTCTTTGCTTCTATGTATATGGTGTTCTTTTAGTAAAAGTGACTGCAATGAATCTGTTATCTTACTTTCTAAACGGTAAGCTTCTGGAGCTATGGTATTTTTCAATCACATGTTCATGGAAGAAGCCTAAGAACCATAGAGAAATTCTGGTCTCTGCAGATATTTTGACCCATAAAATAGTTTCATCTTTCTCTTTGCCAGTAGTTAACTCTATAATTTTTACATTAAAGAGCTACTAATCTTTAGTTTCTTGAATCACCAGCTCCTCCATTCATATTTATTTTTGCTAATTTTTATAGTCCTGACTTTTATATGCCACCATATATTTTTCTAGTAATCTTTTGATATATATTTTCTAAATATATTTACCACATTCATATACATTTCTGAGTATCAAATCTTTATATTAATAATAATAATAATAATAATACTGATATTGGTAAAATATATTAATAGAGAAAGTGATGGATTGTATAATATATAACACAATGCATTGATAGCAAACAAAAGTTGATGTGTAGACAAGCAAGGAGCTTATCTACAAAGACATATAATTTTATAGACAAATTTGATTTCCTCAACTGGGAAGCAAAGACATATCCCCTCTATTCTTGAAGTTATATAACTGATATAAAATTGATTTGAGTTCAGGAATTTTCATATAATTGACTGAGTTTGGGACTCTTCATTACCTGTGTGTTTCCAAGGGATGCTATAGCTCCTCAGGAATAGACTGTGGATAGACTCTTTCTTATGTGGTTTAGCTATCTGTAAGTTATCCAAGTGCTTTCTGAGTGATGCAATAGTTTTTGAATCAACCATGTCTTGGTGACTAAACTCATTGGTTGACCAAGCATAACCATGATGGGATTTTTTTTCTTTCATCTGTCAATAGCCATTTAATCTAGCATGACAGACATGTCTTTATTTATCACTTGGCAAAATCTAATGAGAACTAAAGTGCTGGCAGCTGGAAATACCTATGGGAAGGAAAGAAACTGAGATTGAAACCTGCAGTGATATAGTAGAGTACCATAGTACTGGATCTGCCTCTTAGTTCTCAATGAATAACCTTACCATGGAGTTACAAAGACTTTAAATAAAGCTAATTATTTACGGAAAATATATTGGTTAAGAATATCTGTGCTGGATTTCATTTGTTCTATAAATCCATTTCTAATGATTTTATAGCATTGAATGTATGCATACGATTTTCAGATTTTATTATGATAATTTTACATAATTTTATTATATAAGATGGATTTCAGATAGACAGGATTCTGGAAAGCTTTTAATATTAGAAATTCTTTTAAAATGTCCACATAGATGCCATGCAGTGGTGACACACACCTTTAATCATAACACTCAAGAGGCAGAGGCAGGTGGAACTCTGTGAGATCAAGGCAAGCCTGGTCTACAAGAACGAGTTCCAGGACAGGTTCTAAAGCTACACAGAGAAATCCTATCTCAAAATACCAAAGGAAAATTTAAAAAAATGAAAAATAAAAAAGAGGAAATATCCACATAGAAGTTTATTGTTGTACATACTTTTCAAGTTATTTTCTCTGCATATTAGAAAAAAACTACATTAATTTCTATTTGCTTTATTCCATTCCACCAAAAGTTTATGAATTATTCAATAATCAGAGAGTGCATGAAGTTGGGCTGAGAGATTAAACCAAAAAGCCCACCCACAGTGACACAATTACTTAAAGAAAAATAAAACCTCACAAGGGTCAAAGTGTTCAGGTATATGAGAATCTGAGACAGATTTCACATTCAAGCAGTAATAGATTATAATGATCTCACTGTCATCACCAGACTAGAAGGTGGAGTCAAACAACACAAGAATAACACAACACATGAATAGCTTAATTTTCTAATCATCTCTATTTACTTTATTTACTTCCTTAAATTTTAAGCCCACTCCAATCCCAAGAAAGGACAATGCACTCCACCCTGTGGAAAGTCCAAGGCCCTCCCCACTACATCCAGGATTAGCAAAGCATACATCCAAAAAGAACAGGATCCCAAAATGCCAGTACATACAGTAGAGACAAATCCCAGCATCACTATCAATGGTCCTTCAGTCTCCCCAACTATCAACCACATTCAGAGGGATCAGTTTGATCCCATGCTTACTCACTCCCAGTTCAGTTGGAGTTGGTGAGCTCCCATCACCTCAGGCAAACTGTCTCAGTGGATGAATCCCCCCACACTATGGTCTTGACTTCCTTGCTCATTTTCTCACACCTTCCACTCTTCAACTGGACCTAAGGAGCACAGTCCAGTCCTTCCATGTTGGTGTTTGACTCTGCCTCCATCTGTTGCTGGACAAAGATTCCATGGTGATATTCAAGATAATCATCAGTCTGACTATATTAGAAGGCCAGTTCAGACACTCTCTCCTCTGTTGCCTAGGGTCTCCATTGGGGTCATCCCCGTGGACTTCTGGGCATTCCTCCAGAGCCAGGTTTCTTGCCAATCCCATAATGGTTCCCTCAATCAAGTCATCTCTCTCCTTGTTCTCATTTCCCTCCTTCCTCCATATCGACTATCCCATTCCCTCAAGTTCTCCTCAAGCCTCCTCTCCTCCCCTTCCTTCTACGCCCTGCCTACATGCTCCCAAATATTATCAGGCAACCTTGTCTGTTTCCAATTTCCAGATGGGTCTATATATGTTTTTCTTTGGGTTCACCTTATTACTTAGCTTCTCTAGGATCATAAACTATAGGCTCAGTGTTCTTTGTTTATGGCTTGTATCCATTTATGAGTGAGTACATATCATATTCATTTTTTGGGTGGGTATGGGTTACCTCATTCAGGAAAGTATTTTCTAATTCCATCCATTTGCATGCAAAATTCAAAATGTCATTATATTTTACTACTTAGCAACACTCTCATGTATAGATGTGCTATACTTTTTTTTTTTAATCCATTCTTCAGTTGAGGGGCATCTAGGTTGTTTCCAGGTTCTGGCTATTACAAATAATGCTTCTATAAACAGAGTTGAACAAATGCTTTTGTAGTATGATTGAGAATCTTTTGGGTATATTCCCAAGAGTGGTATTGCTGGATCCTGAGGTAGGTTTATTCCCAGTTTTCAGAGAAACTGCCACACTGATTTCCAAAGTGGTTGCACAAGTTTGCATTCTCACCAGCAATGGATGAGTGTTCCCCTTACTCCACATCCTCTCCAGTAAGGGCTATCATTTATTAAATAAAATTTTATTTAATAAAAGTATAAATTTATTTAATAAAAGTATACATTTTGTTACTGTTTACCTGATTATGCTCAAGGTAAATTTAATTTTGTTATTATTATCAAAAAGTTCCCCTCTTTTCATGTCTTGGCTGAAAGTAGAGCAACGGATGAAAATATGTGTTATTTAGAACTAGATTTAAGTAAATAATGCTATATTCTGTACTAACATTCCAAAATAGTTATACTTAACCCCCATACCAGTGTTTTGAGTCACCACAATGTCAAAAATATTTGGAAACATATTTTATCACCAGTGTATTAGAAAATTGCTGCAAAAATAACATCTCCAATAAAACCCTAAATTATAAAATCATTAATTAAAGAACAAAAAAACAAGCTGGGTAGTGGTGGCGCATGCCTTTAATCCCAGAACTTGGGAGGCAGAGGCAGGCGGATCTCTGAGTTCGAGGCCAGCCTGGTCTACAAGAGCTAGTTCCAGGATAGGCTCTAGAAACTACAGGGAAACCCTGTCTCAAAAAACCAAAAAAAAAAAAAAAAAAGAACAACAACAACAAAAAAAACAAATCAAGACACAAGGAAAACATCTAGGAGATATAATTGCAATAACATTTTAGTGAATACAAAAGATTTCTGTAATAAACTCCTTCCTGAAAATGGCAGTGTTCTTTATCCAGCATATAATTTGAGTGGGTTGCATTATGAGTCTCAAAGATTCTTTGCTTCTTTCTGCAAACTTTTCTATTAGAAATACTGTTCAACATTGTTTCCTGCTGGCTTTGAATACATCAGCATGCCAACTGTGTACATTTTTAAATTCACATGGTTTATTAGTTATCCATTGAAGCATAATAAATAGTTGCTTCAGGCAACAAGTATATATTATACATACAGATAAACTTCTTACTAAATTCTGTCCAACAACTGTACCATTTTTTAGTTACTTATTTGCTTATCAAACATTTTGTCCTGTGTCTTCCTTCCAGGCATTAGCATTTCACATCAATTTAATAGTAACTGTATTAGTACCAAATCAAAAAAAATTATCTGACACAGTAATAATCTTAATCCAATTTTGACTTGGAGTCTCACTGTCTTCCATTAATAAATGGGATACCCCTAATATACTGCTAAGTCTGCACTTTTCCACATTAAATATGGGTCATATATAGACAGATTTCTGACTTAGCTGAACTCTCTAGTCTTTCCACTAGATCTGTCATTACTGAGAAAAGTCTTTGTCATAGAACATAGATTAAGCTGAGCCAGGGTAATGCCATAGGGAGACAGATACACACAAGTCAGTGAAAACTGAAGACCCATAAAATAAGCACAGTAAAGGGATGCTTTACTGGCCATGCTAGAGTAAGGTCTGAATGGCAGAGCCCCATAAGAAAACACTTTAATCGTGCTATGACATAATGATTATTTCAAATTCTACTAATAATAGAAGAATAGTTACTAATATACATATGAGGATATATATATGTACATGTGTGTGTAAATGTGTGTATGTATATTCAGCTGTTAAAAAATAAAATTTTTTATTTATTATCATATTTCTTATTTTGTTGAGATAGGCTCTTACACAGACCTGGCTGGGCTAAAACTCTTAAAGATCTTTTGGTTTCTTCTTTCCATGTTTTAGGATTAGAGGAATATGCTACAACACTTACCTTTCAGTTGTATTTTAATTAAATAAAAAATAAATCTGCTGGAAATCAAGTTTAAATGCTCTTATGACAAAAAATGGCTGGCATATGAATTATCTTGAATTGTGATAAATTTTCAACAACAAATATATATGTCAAAACTATCAGCCCTTGTCTGATTCCTGAAAAAAATTTAAAACTTTTGCATGGATACAATAAAGCAAATAGAAATAAATGTAGTTTTATCAACATGCAGAAAATAATAACTTGTAAAGTGTATACATTAATGAACATCTATGTGTAAATTTCTTAAGAATTTCCCTAAAGACATCTTGAAATTTGTGGACAAATGGTTGAATCTAGAAAACTTGATATTGAGTGAGGTAGCCCAGACCCAAAAATACAAGTATAATATGTTGTCACACATAAATGATTTTTAGACATAAGCAAATAAAAACCAGCTATAGTTCACAATCCCAGAGCACGCAGACAACTAAAAGGACCCTAAGAGAGACAAACATGAATCTAATCTACATGGGAAGTAGAAAAGGGCAATCTCCTGAGTATACTGGGAGTATGGGGATCATGGTAGAGGATAGAAGGGGAGGGGGTGGGAAGGGAGGGGAGTGGAAATAAAAATATATAGCTAAATAGAAATAATTTTTAAAAATAATTACCAATATTAAAAACTTTCTGTAATGCTGTCTATTGCCCCGCACCGTGCCCCCGTGTCTGTGTTCAATGCACTTTTACCCAGTTACTGAGCTTCGGGCAAGGGGCTGGAGGTTAAAATACACAGTCACACAAAGACAGAGAGACAGCGACAAGCGTCATCATTGAATGCCCCAAGAATGCTCCCTTTATTGTGTTCAGAGGCAGATTATATAGAGATAGCCACGCCCCAGCCAAACCCACCAGAAACCACTCTCCTGCCATCAGGAACTCCTGAAGCTCTCCTGCTTAGAGCAGCTGTAGGCACTCAGATCAGGGGATTACAAGAAATTCAGGATCTGGGGTCTCACTGCTCCCAACAGTCCATTTGAAATATAGTTTATAAAATAACAATTATCTAAAAATTATCAGAATAACATCTCAAAATCATGGGGCTGGAGAGATGGCTAGTCATTAAGGTGGCTGTTCTTCTTTCTAGAGGTCTGAGTTCAACTCCTAGCACCTATTTCTGATGTCCTCTTCTGGCCTGCAGGCATCATAAAGGCAGAGAACAGCGGGGATGTTTTGGTCTAAACCATTAATACCAGTACTTGGGAGGCAGAGACAGGTGGATCTCTGCAAGTTTAAGGCCAGAATGGTCTACAAGAGCTAGTTCCAGGACAGCCAGGACTGTTACACAGAGAAACCCTTTCTTGAAAACAAAACAAAACAAAAAAACAATAACAACAAAATCTCAAACTATTATGCACACATTCAATGACATAAAAATTTTAGAAACAGATTTATCTAATAAAAGAAGGCCAATATAGACATTCTTAGTTAGCATTAAAAAAGAAATAATTCGCTTTGTTTAAAGGCTTTATAACAAATTAACTCCATGCAAAATGTTGTCCATAAAGAACTAAGAGGCTGAACCAGTAGAATGGTGCTCCTCTATATCCTTGCAGTTTTCAATGCCAGATTCTTTCCTTCCCCTGAGAATTTCTAGCTACAATTATTTTTAAGTTCTCATTTGATTTTGCTAAGTGAGGCAAAAAGATATGTCTCTCATATTTTCTTAAATGGTTATTGGCAAATGAAAGAAAATATACCATCAATGTTATGCTTGTTATAGTCAACAAAGCATGGATGATTCAAAATCTTTTGCACAACTAGGAAACACCTTGCATAACTTGGAGATAGCTAAACCACAGAAGAGTCCATCCATATCATGAGTGATTTTTGAACAGCTATAGCACTGAAGCATCCCTGAGAAACACACACATAATGAAGAGCCCAAAGTCAATCAATTATATGAAGAGTCCCAGACTCAATCAATTATATGACAGTTGTATAACTTCAAGCAGAGAGAAGATATGTCTTTGCTTCCCAGTTAAAGAAACAGATTTGCTTGTATAAAATTCTGTCTCTTTACAGATAAATTGCTTACTTGTCTACAAATCAAATTTGTTTGCTATCAGTGCATTGTGTTATATTATGTGATCCATCATTTTCTCCATTAATATATTTTACTTCTATTGTTATTATTATTCATGTTTGTTAATAATATAAAAATTCTAATATAAATGCTCATAAAGGGCTATAGACCTGGAAAACATTTAGAAAAACTCTAATAGAAGATTACTGGAGAGCTATATGGGGACAAATAAAAGACAAAAGACCAGGGAGGAGTTGACTGAGGGGAAAACCAAAATCAGAAAAAAGATTATGAAAAAATCTGTTTTAATTAAAAATACATTGAATGCACAATTCCTCCTTTCCTGGTTTCAAATTGACGTCTTTGATCCAATTGGTGCTAATTTTTATGCATGTTGAGAATGTGGCTGTAAGAAGTAACAGGAATGGAAAATGATTTAATCATTATTAATTAAACATGTACAAAAAACTTTAAAATGAAGAAAAAAGTGATTGTGTTGTAGTGGTTTGTTTGGGGGATTGCTCATCTATGTGACTGCTTGATTTGTGACAACTCATAGTTATCCTAAGCTTCTCTCAAAAGCTGTAGTCTTCCACATGCTATGCTGAGACGTAAGTGCCCTTATACATAATTGAGGAGATTGCAAATATTGATAGGTTTCAATTCAAGAGTACACTAGATATATGCACATCCATGTCATGCTTTAATCAAACTATATAGAAAATATATAGAGTAAATTGTAACACGATTCTATATTTTGCAACAATAATTCCTTATGGAGTACTATTGAATAAAACTTGTTTATGATCAAACACGGAAAGCAGAGCAAGCAATGTAGTGATAGCTAACACAAAACTAGGTAAGTTTGTTAAAAAACAAGAATGTGTTTACTGGAAGAAACATAGTTAGGACAACTAGTCCTTTTTGTCTCTGTACATATGGTGTTGATTTAGGAAAAGTGATTGCAGTGAATCTTATCTAGCTTTTTGTTTCAGATTCTGCAACTATGGGATTTTTCAGCCACTGGTGGGAAAAGCTAAGAACCATAGAGAAATTCTGGTCTCTGCAGGTATTTCAATCCATGAAATAATCTCATCTTTCATTTACCAGTAGTAAATTCTATAATGTTTGCATTGAATATCTAACAATATTCAGTTTCTTGAATTACCAGCTCCTCCATTTTTATTCATTTTTTTCTGTTTTTATAGCCTTGATTTATATTTATCTATTAATACAAAGTGAATGTATTTTAGTGTTAATGATTTCAACTTATACATAGTGATCAGGTACAAGTAAAGTTTTAATTTACAAAATAAACACAAGCCGGGCGGTGGTGGCACACGCCTTTAATCCCAGCACTCCGGAGGCAGAGGCAGGTGGATCTCTGTGAGTTCGAGACCAGCCTGGTCTACAAGAGCTAGTTCCAGGACAGGCTCCAAAGCCACAGAGAAACCCTGTCTCTAAAAAAAAATAAAATAAAATAAACACAAGCATGCGACTGGCTAGATTTCTACATGAGTCAAGACACTTGCTGAACATCCTGAAGACCTGACTTGATCCTCATGTACCTTACAGCTTGATCATAGATAATATCAACACCTAAACTTTATTTTGGCCTTTAGAAAAACAATGTCATATATGAACACACATACAGTAAAAATATTCAACAATATTTTAAAAGACAAAAATATTTACCTTCACTCAGTCAGTACGAGACTTAGAAACAGTATAACTCAAGAAGCTACCAGGATCTTTATCACTCATCCTTAGCATGATACATCCTTGTATACATCAAAAGCCTGCAAATTAAATCTAGTGCTGGTTCAAGCAGACCCCGTGGACTCGAAGCATTTGTAATGTTTGGTAAGAAATGTGTGCTCAAAACTTACAGGAAAGAAACGCATAAAAGCGAATCCTAAAATCAACAACAAAAAGGGTTGGTAATAACAAAGAGAAGAAAAGCCAAATGAAAGACACTACTGCAAGGAACTGGAATAAGTTAAAAATCAACTATATATATATATATATATATATATATATATATATATATATATATATATATATATTAAATATGTTAATGAACGAGAAGAATGGATAAATATCACTTGAGAATAATTGAAAATAACCAGTGTTGTCAGTTGGTTTTCAGTGAGAGGCAGCATAGCTTTCCATCTTTAAAGCACGATATATCTGATGACTTCCTTATAAGCAAAAGAGAACTGACAATGCAAAACTTTGTAACTCTTCACGAATAATTCACGAAGATCAACTTAAACAGGTTACCAAGCCGTCATCATCAAAAGTCATACCATGTTGATGACTTAGAATTTCCTTATAGTCTTTATACAATCCCCCTGTCTTTAAAGACAAGAAAATCAACCTTCCAACAAATTCCAATAGCAGAGACCTTAGAAAAGTACCTTTCTTGCACCCTTCAAAGTATTGTGTTCATTCAAATGAGCCAACAGTGCTCTTGAGTAATACTACAACCTAAGTTAGCACAGTATAAAGTAGTCTGTGATAGAAAATTTTGCATGACAGACTCCAAAATCTCAGTGAACAATGGATATAAGGTATTAATTATGTAACAAATTTTGTTAACTGTCAAAAACAAACAATAGGAATATAATTGTTAATCGTGAGAAGCAAGTGCTTGCTACAAAGCAATTCCATTCCCCTCAATCACTCTGAAACTATACTAGAGATTAAAGCACACTTAAAATATGTTAAAGCAAGAATCCATTTTTGTTAATTTATATTTTTCTTTCTTTAGAATTGCATAATGAAAGAAGAAATTTCAAAATCTTAGAACCATGTTCAATTTGACACATTCAGTTTCAAGAGGGTGTGTGAAAAGAGTTTACATAACTCAGAGTGATGGATAGATGACAGAAATGCAAGAAATTGATTTATCCAGATAAATCTTTTGACAAAATAGACACTGGTTTTATATTTCTCTTTCTCAAGTAAACATATGGTTTCAAAATTCCTTTAAAATAGAATCTGAATTTCTACTCCTGTTTTTGAAGACTTGTCCTTTTGCAGTTCCTCTCTGAATCCTGTTTCTTACAGGATATCTATGTGACACGTTCCTTCTCTTCCACTCATGCTTTGTCCTCAGACATCTTCAAAATGCAAAATCAGATAAAAAAAAAAAAAACAGTTGTCCTTAATAAATCTAGTATGGCAATGGTACCTTCCAGACTATTCTTCATCTTCTCCCTTATTAACATTCTATGTTGGTGCCCCCTTTCCCCAAGTTCAGCATGAAGAGGTAATAAATAGGCATTTCTAAAAGTAACAGTCTGGAAATATATTTATTTCTGTAGACGCAATGTTCTTGCCTACCATGATAATTTCTGTCCAAACTATTACCCAAAATTATTAATTTTAAATGACACTTCACTAATAAAGATGGGAATAATAAAGGAGAAAGACTATCTGTGAACCTCAGGTTGTGAGAAATAGAAACTACAACACTTGTGATAGTGTTTCCAGGGGTAGCCTACCCAGTGTTGAATGGATGGTATTGGGTGGAAATACTGGATTACGCAAATACTCAAAGTTTAAATAAAAACTGACAGGCTATTTGGGTGCTATTAAATGACACAAAATATGGCCAAAACATTTAGATTTTTATAATTATCTTCTGTGTTCACATGGTTGATATTTGAGTTTCTTGCTCTCACGTTCACAGGAGTTTACTTAAAATATCCACCTTCTTAATTACATCAAACACTCAAAATGCTCCTGAGGATGTATATGATTTTTCTAAATAGGTAGATAACTGCAGAATTCATACGCATTAAGATCTTAAATTCTTCATTATTAAAATAGTTTCTATTTCAGACAGTATTTTACAGGGATTGCATTTTGCGATGACTAGAAACACAATAAACATGGTTAAGTGAAATGTGAGTTATTTAGCACTTTAATTTTAATTAGTTTTCTTTGTGCAATATCAGATTTAGAGATTAATTAGTGTTTTTTATCTACAGGATGGTTATAGCACTCCAAAATCCATATTTTAAAATATTAACTCTAAGTTTATTAATTTTAGGATACAGGACTTTTGGAACATGTTTACTCAAAGAGAATAAAGTCCCCATATTTAGTAACAGAGATATTCTAACAGGGGCACAAAGTCATTTCTTATTTTCTTTCTACCATGTGGGATATGTGCAAAAGATGAAAATTGGAATCCTTAAAGAAAACAACAATGTTAGTACTCTGACCCTAGCATTCTAGCCTTCCAGCCCTGTGAATTATATCATACAAACGTTATTGTCTGTGAACCACTTCATCCATGGTTCTTTGTTGTTTCTATTTGGTCATATAATATCTAAGGGCATAGTGGTACTAGGCACTACACATAGACATAATGTAATATTTTGTTCCTTAAAATTAATTAATTAATATTTAAACACTGAGAAATTTGAAATCATTAGTAGATGTGAAAGAAATCAAGGGGAAAGACATGACTATATGCTTTGGCATTGGTATTTGACTAATGCTGATCTTACAGTAGAAAACTCAAGTAGTATATTTTTATTTTATATTTAGAACAATCTTATTTTACATACCAGTCCAAGTTCTCTTTCCCTCCAGTCCTCCCCATTCCACCTCCCATCCACTCCTTAATGAAGGTGACATGTTCCATGAGTTCCTTTACACAGGCAAAGTTAAATGAGGGAATAAAATTGGCATGGTACGATTTGAGTTCTTATATAAAGTGGACCAGATACCAGAGACTTAATTCTCTGGAAAGACACCAAGGAAGGACAAAGTCATAAAGCTACAAACTTCAAGATAGCTCACTATGAAATACAATGCTGCCTCCATGACTGTGACAACATGAGTATCCATTTTTAATGCCACCATTTTGTTTTACCTTTCGTTGATCCCAATATGTCAAATCAACTGATTGTTATTGCTGACTTCCAAAAGTTGCTTTTTATTTTTTTGTTTCTTCATAATATATTTTACACATGTGTCAGAACTTTGTCCATTTTATTTGGGTCATCAAATTTGGTGGCATATACTTGTTTTAGTACTTTTTAATAATCCTATTTATGGTGATAGTCTCAATTTGGCATTTTTCACTTGATTCTTCTCTTTTTAGTTAGCTTATCTAAAGCTTTGTCAATTCGTTCATTTTATTCATTAGCTAATTATTGTATTCATTGATTTGCTCATTTTTTTTGCTAATAGATATTTATCTATCCTCTAGTCGGCCTTGCTTCCTTCTGCTACCTTTGAGTTGAATGTAGTCTCTTTTTTTCTACTTAATTAAGATGACATTTTTAGAATAAAAAAAATCTTTTTGGCTAAATCTTTCAATGTATCTCATAAATTTTCCTAAGCTGAGTTTTCACTTTTATTTGAGAGAAAATATTGTCTGATTTCCTAAATAATTAAGTCCTGATACATTTGTTATTTACAAGAAGTAATGAGTTTTCATATACATTTTTTCTAGGTTTTCTTTTGATACTCTTTTCCAGTTTCATTTCATTTTTGCCAGAAGATAAATTTTCATCTTTTAAAGCGCACTGAATTATATTGCAAAGTAATACATATCTATCGTGGAAATAGTTTTATGTGCAACTAGGATATCTTCTTATATTGTATGTCCACTTATATTGAATTGAGTATTATGTTTATATCTGTTAGGACAAATTGTGCTAAATGGTTGCTCAGGCCTCTGTTTGTTTGTTGCTTTATGCTGGGTTGTGCTATAAATACATAAACAAATAAATAAACATTGAGAACTCCTGTCATTATTGTAAACATGTTTTTTCTTAAGTTTTTCTAAAATCTGGCCAATATATTTTTCTTTTGATACTTTGTAAATGCATGTACATTATTATACTTAATGAAATTTTTTAACCAGCATAAAATACTCTTTTGCATATGCTGGGGCAGTTTTTTTTTAATTAAATGACACAATAGCAAAATAGAAACACACAGACAAACATGTACAGACATGCAGATGAAACACAGAAAAGACATAGTCATGCTTAGGAAAATACATAGACACAGAAGTAGACATACTCACAAGAAAGCCTTCCTCAGGCCTTCATGGATTCAGACTATGTCACAGACAGGTAGAGAGCAGAAGACATAAGGAGCATGTGAATTCAAATCTGGACCCACTCTTGGTTAAATGACAAAAAATAAAATTAAACTATATTTTTCTGACACTCAGAAAACCACTGCTGTTTGATTAATATTTACATAAATTATTTTTCTTCATAACTTTATTGAAAGCTTGGTGTGTTCATAAATCAAAAGTGAATTCTTATAAGGGATAAATATAGGCCATGCTTCACTGAACTCATCAAATTCATGAGTTAATGAGATATGTAAAATAATTGCTGGTAAGACAGGAGCTCTATTGCCTTCTTGTTGTCCTCAGGCCTTTGCTCCTCTTACTTTCACGTCACTGGTTTTAGTAGTATTTATCTTTTGTATCTTGTAATCACCAGCAAATATTGAGATTCTTTTCCTTTTATTTAATGTAAGTTTATAGATATTTTCTTTATGTTTTAAAATAATTGCATACAATGAACTAATAATACAATACATTTTTTAGACCTATACAATTTTCCCAACAACACTTCACAATATTTTTATCTTGACAAACTTTACTTATGGAGATTTGACAGTATAGGTTTGTAATCACTTTATAATCTTGCTTTGTGTTCTATAAAATAAAGATCCTACAATAATAAACCAAACATTTTAGTGATTTTCATAATTCCCTATGCATTAATACATATAAAATTATTATATATTCTTATAGTTAGAGTCCAAATTTAGAACCCTTTCACTTCTAATAAACTGGCTTCTTTTATTGCAGATGTAAGTTCTGCATTTAAAAAAGCAAGCAGTTATTGATTTAGGCATGCATAAAATTGCTTTTTGAAATTATATAATAACAATAAAAGTTGGAAGAATCTAATGTATAATACAGGTTACAATTTAAAATAAGCATCTATATATTTGAATTACTGTATTTGTATAAAATTGATATATATATATGTGAAGAAAGAATAAATAGCAAAATGAAGATATAATTATGTTTTAATAGATAGATTTTCTTCACTCAGCCTCTGAGTCAGTCTAGAGCATGTAAGTGAGATACTACTTTCTCCAATCCTGTTCTCTCGGGATGAGGTAAATTTCATGTGGGATAATGATAAATGGTTGTTGATTATGAAACAAATTCATTTTTTGTAAGAATCAAGAGATGTTGAATTTGTCTTGGGCAACTGGCATCTGAATGTATACTCCAACCTACATCCAAAATTGAATTTGAACCTTGTTTCTCACAAATAATGATTAGGTACAGAAGCAAGCTTGAGTTCTGTCCTACAATTTTCTTATAACCCTTAATACTCGCATATACAAACAGAAAAGTGCTGAGTTTTCTTTCAGGCTAATGGGATAGCTGAAACTCTGTCCTTTTCGGTGATAATTGTAAAGTGTTCCATCACTAATGAAGTGAAATGCCACCTAGTTGCATTCCAAAGTTCTGCATTCTGAAGCACCGATTATGCCCAATATTGACAAGGCAGGAAATCCACTTGAACTTAGCCTCAAGGAACAAGGAAGACATTTCTCGAAGCTGAACAGCACTCTAATGAGCTGCTGAACACCATGCTGACTCCAGTTGCTACCAGAATTAGAAACCAGGAATCACTTACCTCTGTTGAGAAATAAAAAATATGCTGAAGACTGACTACGGCAAAATTTTCTTGTCTTTTCACTTTTCAAACACATTTATAATAAACTGAAAAGATATAAATTACCTACAACTGAGCAATACACTAATAATTTTGAGAACAGTGTTTGCTCATACCAATACATTTTTTTAGAAGATACAAACTATGAAGTTCATTGTTTTAGTAGAATTAGATCTCTTTTTTTATTTATTTTTTATTAAAAATTTCTGCCTCCTCCCCGCCTCCCAATTACCCACCTCTCTCCTCCATGCCCCCTCCCTCTCCTGTCCAGAGAGCAGTAAGGGTTCCCTGCCCTGTGGGAAGTCGAAGTTCCTCCCCCTTCTATCCAGGTCTAGGAAGGTGAGCATCCAAACAGGGCAGGACCCCCAAAGCCAGTATGAGTAGTAGGGTCCAAATCCAGTGTTATTGTCCTTGGCTTCTCAGCAGCCCTCATTATCTGCCATGTTCAGGGAGACCGGTTTTATCTCATGCTTTTTCAGTCCCAGTCCAGCTGGGCTTGGTAAGCTCCGAATGGATCAGCCCCAACATTTCAGTGGGTGGGAGCACTCCTCGCAGTCCAGACTTCCTTGCTCATGTTTTCCTTCCTCCTGCTCCTCATTTGGACCTTGGGCGCTCAGTTCGGTGCACCAATGTGTGGCTCTGTCTTTATCTCCATCCATCGCCAGATAAAGGTTCCCTCACGGTCCTGACTTTCTTTCTCATGTTTTCCCTCCTTCTGCTCCTTGACAGGACCTTGGGAACTCAGTCCGGTGCTCCAATGTGGGGCTCTGTCTCTAGCTCCATCCATCAGCAGATGAAGATTCTATGGTGATATGCAAGATAATCATCAGTATGGCTATAGGATCTGGCCTTTTCCGACTCCCTCTCCACAGCTGCCCACGGAATTAGCTGGGGTCGTCTCACTGGATACCTGGGAACCCCTCTAGAGTCAAATCTCTTAATAATCCTAAAATGGCTCTCTTAATTAGGATATATGCTTCCCTGCTCCCATATCCACCCTTCCTATAACCCAAGAATCCCATTCCCTCAAGCTCTCCCTATCCTCCCCTTCACGATTTGCTCTCCCCATCTCCCCTTACCCACAACACACCCCACCCCCAAGATCCCAATTTTTGCACGGCAAACAAGTCTGCTTCCAATATCCAGGAGGATAACTATATGTTTTTCTTTGGTTTCACCTTCTTATTGTCTTCTCAAGGATCACAAATTATAGGCTCGATATCTTTATTTATGGCTAAAAACCGATTATAAGTGAGTACATCCCATGTTCATCTTTTTGGGGTCTGGGTTACCTCACTCAGAATAGTGTTTTCTATTTCCATCCATTTGCATGAAAAAATTCAAGATGTCATTGTTTTTTACCGCTTAGTAGTACTCTAATATGTATATATTCCACAGTTTCTTCATCCATTCTTCCATTGAAGGGCATCTAGGTTGTTTCCAGGTTCTGGCTATTACAAATAATGCTGCTATGAACATAGTTGAGCAAATGCTTTTGTAGTATGATTGGGCATCTCTTGGGTATATTCCCAAGAGTGGAATTGCTGGGTCCTGAGGTAGGTTGACCCCGAATTTCCTGAGAAACCGCCACACTGCTTTCCAAAGTGGTTGCACAAGTGTGCATTCCCACCAGCAATGGATGAGAGTACCCCTTACCCCACAACCTCTCCAGCACAGGCTATCATTGGTGTTTTTGATTTTAGCCAATCTGACAGGTGTAAGATGGTATCTCAAAGTTGTTTTGACTTGCATTTCCCTGATTGCTAAGGAGGTTGAGCATGACCTTAAGTGTCTTTTGGCCATTTAAACTTCTTCTGTTGAGAATTCTCTGTTCAGTTCAGAGCCCCATTTTATAAATGGGTTAGCTAGCAATTTGAAGTCTAGTCTCTTGAGTTCCTTATATATTTTGGAGATCAGACCTTTGTCAGTTGCAGGGTTGGTGAAGATCTTTTCCCAGTCAGTAGGCTGCCTTTGTGTCTTAGTGACAGTGTCCTTTGCATTACAGAAGCTGCTCAGCTTCAGGAGGTCCCATTTATTCAATGTTGCCCTTAATTACTGTGCTGCTGGGGTTCTACGTAAGAAACAGTCTTCTGTGCCCATATGTTATAGTGTACTTCCCACTTTCTCCTCTATCAGGTTCAGTGTGTTCCAATTAATATTGAGGTCTTTAATCCATTTGGACTTGAGTTTTGTGCATGGTGATAGATATGGATCTACTTTCATTCTTCTACAGGTTGACATCCAGTTATGCCAGCACCATTTGTTGAAGATGCCCTCTTTCTTCTATTGTGTACTTTTGGCTCCTTTATCAAAAATTAGGTGTTCATAGGTTTGTGGGTTAAAATCCATTCTTCTATTCAATTCCATTGGTCGACTTCTCTGTTTTTATGCCAATACCAAGCTGTTTTCAATACTGTAGCTCTGTAATAGAGTTTGAAGTCAGGGATGGTAATGCCTCCAGAAGTTCCTTTATTGTATAAGATTGTTTTGGCTATCCTGGGTTTCTTGTTTTTCCATATAAAGTTGATTATTGTCCTCACAAGGTCTGTGAAGAATTTTGTTGGGACCTTGATGGGGAGTGCATTGAATGTATAGATTGCCTTTCATAGAATTGCCATTTTTACTATGTTAATCCTCCCAATCCACGAGCAAGGGAGATCCTTCCATTTTCTGGTATCCTCTACAATTTCTTTCTTCAGAGAATTAAAGTTTTTGTCAAATAGATCCTTCACTTCCTTGGTTAGAGTTACCCCAAGATATTTTTTGCTATTTGTGGCTATCGTGAAAGGTAATACTTCTCTGATTTCCCTCTCTGCTTCCTTATCCTTTGTGTATAGGAGGGAAACTAATTTTTTGGAGTTGATTTTGTATCCTGCCACATTACTGAAGGAGTTTACAAGCTGTAGGAGTTCTTTGGTGGAGTTTTTCAGGTCACTTATGTACACTATCATATCATCTGCAAATAACGAAAGTTTAACTTCTTCCTTTCCAATTCAAATCCCCTTGATCCCCTTATGTTGTCTTATTGCTATTGCTAGAATCTCAAGCACCATATTGAAGAGATAAGGAGAGAGTGGACAGCCTTGTCGTGTTCCTGAATTTAGTAGGATGGCCTTGAGTTTCTCTCCGTTTAATTTGATGTTAGCTATTGGCTTGCTGTAAATAGCCTTTATTATATTTAGGAATGACACTTGTATCCCTAATCTCTCCAAGACCTTTATCATAAAGTGGTGTTGAATTTTGTCAAATGCTTTTTCAGCATGTAATGAGATGATCATATGGTTTTTATCCTTCAGCTTATTTATATGATGGATTACATTGATAGATTTTCGTATGTTGAACCAGCCCTGCATCTCTGAGATGAAGCCTACTTGATCGTAGTGGATAATTTTTCTAATGTGTTCTTGGATTCGGTTTGCCAGTATTTTATTGAGAATTTTTGTGTCAATGTTCATGAGTAAGATTGGCCTGTAATTCTCTTTCTTCGTTGAGTCTTTGTGTGGTTTAGGTATCAGGGTAACTGTAGCTTCATAAAAGGAATTTGGCAATGACTGCTCTGTTTCTATATTATGAAATACGTTAAGGAGTATAGGTATTAGGTCTTCTTGGAAGTTCTGGTAGAATTCTGCATTGAAACCATCTGGTCCTGGGCTTTTTTTGGTAGGGAGGTTTCTGATAACAGTTTCTAATTCTTCTCGACTAACAGGACTATTTAGATTGTTCACCTGGTCCTGGTTTAACTTTGGTATGTAGTACTTATCTAAAGAACTGTACATTTCTTTTACACTTTCCAATTTTGTGGCATACAGGCTTTTGTAGTAAGATCTAATGATTCTCTGAATTTCCTCTGTGTCTGTGGTTATGTCCTCCTTTTCATTTCTGATCATATTAATTTGCTTGTTCTCTCAACAAAATTATAGAAGAAAACTTCCCCAACCTAAAGAAGGATGTTCCTATGAAGGTACAAGAAGCCTACAGAACACCAAATAGACTGGATCAAAAGAAAGCATCCCCACGCCATATAATAAGAAAAACACAAAACATACAGAATAAAGAACAGATATTAAGAGCTGCAAAAGAAAAAGGTCAAGTAACATATAAAGGGAAACCTATCAGAATTACACCTGATTTCTCAATGGAAACCATGAAAGCCAGAAGAGCTTGGATAGATGTGCTACAGACACTAAGGGAACATGGATACAAACCTAGACTACTATACCAAGCAAAGCTTGCATTCACCATCAATGGAGAAAACAAGATATTCCAGGACAAAAACAGATTTAAACAATACGTAGCCACAAATCCAGCCTTGCAGAAAGTAATAGAAGGAAAATCACTAACCAAGGAGTCCAACAATGCCCACAATAACTCAGACATCTAGTGACCTTTCACCAGCACAACTCAAAGAAGGGTAACACACAAACTCTACTACCAGAAAAAAAAATGACCGGAGTTAACAACCACTGTTCATTAATATCACTGAATATCAATGGACTCAATTCACCTATAAAAAGGCACAGGCTAAGAGACTGGATACAAAAACAGGATCCAACATTCTGCTGTTTACAAGAAACACACCTCAACCACAAAGACACACACCTATCAGAGTGAAGGGTTGGGAAAAGGTTTATCAATCAAATGGTCCTAAGAAACAAGAGGGTGTGGCCATACGAATTTCTAACAAAGTTGACTTTAAACTAAAATCAATCAGAAGAGATGGAAAGGGACACTTTATAGTCATAACAGGAAAAATCCATCAGAATGAAATCTCAGTCCTGAATATCTATGCCCCTAATATAAAAGCACCCACTTATGTAAAAGAAAAATTACTAGAAATCAAGGCAGCCATCAAACCACACACATTAATAGTAGGAGACTTCAACACTCCTCTCTCACCAATGGACAGGTCAATAAGACAGAAACCTAACAGAGAATTGAAAGACTTAATGGAGGTAATGAACCAAATGGACTTAACAGACATTTATAGAACATTCCACCCAAATAGAAAAGAATATACCTTCTTCTCTGCGGCTCACAGAATCTTTTCGAAAATTGACCATATACTCGGTAACAAAACAATCCTCCACAGTTACAAAAAAATATTAGTAACCACCTGTCTCTTATCGGATCGCCATGGATTAAAATTAGAATTCAACAACAACGCTACCCCGAGAAAGCCTACGAACTCATGGAAACTGAACAGTCAACTACTGAACCACACCTGGGTCAAGGAAGAAATAAAGAAAGAAATTAAAGTCTTTCTTGAATTTAATGAAAACAAAGACACAACATACTCAAACTTATGGGACACAATGAAAGCAGTGCTAAGAGGAAAGTTCATAGCACTAAGTGCCCACTTAAAGAAAATGGAGAAAGCACTCATTGGAGACTTAACAACACACCTAAAAGCTCTAGAAGAAAAAGAAGCAGATTCACCTAGGAGGAGTAGAAGACTGGAAATAATCAAACTGAGGGCAGAAATCAACAAAATAGAAACACAGAAAACAATCCAAAGAATCAATGAAACAAAAAGCTGGTTCTTGAAGAAAATCAACAAGATTGACAAACCCCTAGCCAAACTAATCATACCACTACTTCTTATGCATTTTGTATTCATCTTTAAATATTGAAAATCATATAAGTTTTCAGAATATTAAAATAAGAACATTGCTAGAACCCAAGGAAATATGTTCCTTAATCTTTAACTACGCATTTTTGGTGCAAATAGAAAAATCAACATACATTGCATGACAATAATATAGAGGATATTTTGAGTCAGTATGTGTTTCCTGCATGTGTTGAATGAGATGGTATCTAGAAACAGATGCTATCTGAAATGTAACTGGGTCGAAGGCATGTTATATAGAATTGATGCTCATATCGTGGGGGATAAGATACAAACCTCAAAGACTGGCTTCTGATTACTGCTTTTCATTTTGTGAGTATAAAGTAAAAGACAGACAACTGCATTCCAAAAAGAAGCATCACAAGAAAACATCTCACCTGACACCCAGACTTCAAACTTCCTTGCATTCAAGATATCTTAAAGTAAATATTGGCTGTATGAGTCATTCAATTAGGTGTGTGATTTTTTTCTCAAGGGAGCCTGAATTTACCAAGGTAAGAATTACTGGTTAATATTTAAATGTGCATATTTCTAAACATATATGTCTTCCTTTGAGTATATTCCTGTAATGGCATTATGCATGGCATAATGAAACACAAGTTTAGCTTTATATCTTTTAGAAAAGCTTTAAACTTCTGTTCAGTGCTTTCTTCCAGTCATGAAATGGCCGTTGACTCCCAGAATTCTCAACATCTGTGAATGTTATCAGGAGAACTGCCTAGGATTGGGCATGGTAACAGTTCATTATGGAAGGTGTTTGGGTTCATCAGCCCCCATCATTTCCAGTGATTTAATAATAGTGTATTGTCCCCCCAAAATCAATATTTAGGCAATAAATGTATATGAATTTTTAGCAACTATAAAGAAACTTTAGATTATATAATGCAAGGATAATAATATAACCCAACAAAGATATAAAAGACCATCATAAAGATCCTTGATAATTACTTCACAGAAGAGAAAACATTTCAGATTCAATCTCATTTATTCTTATTTGTAAAACTATCAACAATTTTACAAGTATAATGTATCACTAATTATGAGGATTTTTCATGAAATTAATCTAATGAACTAATTACTGATAAAATGTACTTTAAAAATAATATTTAAAGTGTCAAAGCTGTTCACGTTATATAGCACCCAAAAGATAATATTGGTATTTTTAGAAAATATGGAGGATATTAAACCAAAAGTATCTAAAAATATTGAGAAAATTTTTATTTTTACTTGTTAAAATAAAGAAGTATAATGAGATTTAGATATAAAACATTTTATTATCCATGTAATTTCTAATTGCACACCAATCTACTGGTTATAAAAGTTTATAAAATAATTATTTAAGTATTCTGGCTAAGTTGAAAATTCAAAATAATGGTAAACTGCTTATAAATATTAATAAAAACTACTCACATTAGACGTGTCTATACAATCACCTGCAGCTCCTTCACATGAAATTCAGCACAAATTTGAGAAGGAAACCCAGTGTTCTTGGGTAACGAGGTAAGAAGTCCATGATGGTAGGAACACTACCCGAGTGTCAGCTAGAGGAGCTGTTCTTTGATACAATTGCTCTTCATTTTTTTAAACATTTTTATAGATTTGTTTTATTTATTGTATATGAGTAATTTCCCTATGTGTATGCATGTGCACCACGATGCAAAGTACGAGGGCCTGCTCTCCAGAGTTTTGCACCAGGTGGGGGGCCGAGGCAGCTTTCCCACTCTTATTATCTCAAGACCAGCTCTCCCACTTTCTTGAGGTGTTGATTTGTGGGAGGGTTCTTTGGTATTTGCTTCAGAGAAGCAGAAGCTCACTTATACACAAAGGCTTGCCATTTACACATATGCTAATTCTATTAACAACCACCGAGAAGTGGAAGTACTAAAAGGCTGTTCAAGGGTGAATATGTGAACAGTGCTACCTTTGTAAGGTGGGGATGTCAGCAGTCCCAGAACACATTGTAGAGAAAACAACTCAAACGGATCGGAAATGTGAGGACAGATTTAAGGTGTTTTACATTGTGCAAATGTGTTCTCTACAGAAACGGTGACGCTAGGGAGCAGATTGGTCATTTCCAGAGTTAGGGAGAAGAGGGTGAGGCCTTATAAAACTTGGATGCTTTTATCTCCTAGACAGTCTTTATTCATTTATTGCTCTGAGTGGAGGAAATGGAAGTGAAATATCAGAGGAAAGGAGGGGGATGAATTTTGTACTTATCAACCTGTAAAATTAACCAAATAAATAAGATGTATGTATTTATTTTCCATTGCTGTGAGTTCAGGGATTTATGAGTACTGAAGATGTAACGTATGACGTACTTCTATTATTAAACAAGATATTTGGGGAATAAAAAGAAGTCCATGATGGAAAACACAATCATCTTTTTTAAGTCATTTCGGTTTTTTTTGTTTGTTTGTTTGTTGTTGTTGTTGTTGTTGTTTTGTGTTTTTTGTAATAAGGTCCCATTGCGTAGCTCACCCTGTAGCTCATGTTATTCTGCAACTTACTAACCATCTCAGGTTAATTTTTAAATCACAACAATTCTCCTTCCTTGACATCCCATGAGCTATTATTACAAGAACAAAGGTGATCCATACTGCCACGCTTAAACCTTTAACAGTTATGGTTGTCTAAAAAGTAAAGGGATGATTAGGAGGGAAAGGAAAGAAATTTATATTTCAGTAACTGGTTCACACACAATTTGGAGAATTTTATTATAAAATCTGCAGGTTGGCTAGGGTGTGGAAACAAGTTGAAAGTTCTTGGTGGAATTTTCATGACTGAGGGTGAGTGACTCTTAAACCACAAGCGGCTCAAATGATGAGATGAACTTTACTCCTTTTATATTTTTTCTTCAGACTTCAAAAATTTAAATATTAACCAACAATCTTCAATCATTCATAAAATAATATTTGATTAAGTACTCTTGGCATCATGACATAACCATACAGAAATATAAAATCCACCATATTATGAGCAATTAAATATGCATAGAGAGGACCTGTACTGAAGTAGTTCAGCATCTATAGGCAAATAATGACAGGTTTCATTTAGAAGCGAAATCAGCTTGTCACCTCCAAGGAGAAGGAATTTTACCACATCTTCATTTTCTTAAGTACAATGTAGATATTATATTTACTAAATACTTAGTAAAGATATATTCTTATTTAGTTCTTTACTGTGTCTAAAATGAAATAAAGCATGTATCTTGAAAATGTGAATACCATAGGTAAAAAAATTAATGCTATCATTTCATGTCATTTTATACCATTGAAAGATTCAAGGTGACAACGAATGACAGGATATGATTTAGACTAGGAAATTAAAATGTAAACACATTTCCATAAGGAATTTTGAGTCATACAAGGCTCAGCCACTGTTCATATTATCTGGATGTAGTTCTACAGGAATCACACACACACACACACACACACACACACGCACAGGGGCATGAGGATGACTGTGGTTAATTGATGTGTTTCTTCATGAGCTCAGCTGCTTACTTGAGAGGACGCACATCCCAAACTTTCAGAAGCTGAGCCCTGATATTGGAAGGGCCTGTCTAGATTTCTAGATGTGCACAACATTGAGTAATATTGTGGAAGAGGCAGTTCACTTCCTTGGTTCCCAGTTTTCAGCTACAGAGATTTCCTTCATGGTTCTGCTGTTGACAATGTTGGGCTCCTACTGAACTACTTAGAAAGTAGTCCTCTAATGGGCTTCTAAATTTCTTTCTGTTCCCGGCTCCTGTCGATCTCATCACCTTTACATTTGATGTTATCTCACCTGTGTGGGGTTTCTTTTTATTATGTACCATTTAATTTTTTTCTCATATTAACTGATAGAGCAGTCTGCTTTGTTAGTCTCATCCTCTGACTGCCTGAATGCATCTATGCCATGAAGGCAGTATTTGTAAGTTAGGCCCTGGCTATGGGCATGTCAAATTTATCTCTATAGCTTTGTAATTGACTCAAAGGAATAATCAAAGTTCCACACGCTGACTTTAGCTTATTGTCAATTGTTTCTTACTTGAATGGCATGCCAGATTTTAATGAGTTCATATTAATGTAATCATTTGATTAGATTATTTTGGTGATTCAACATGATGTTTCCGGAGTTGTAGTGTTTCCTTCCCATGAGAAAACAAGGTGATTTAATGTGAAGCAAGTATATAATGCTGTAATTTCTGTTATTTTTATCTAAACATATGAACAATAAACTTAGTTCTCTAGTAATTAAATGCATCAGTAGGGTGCAGTGTTTCCCTGTGAAAGAAGAATCGATAAGGCGGAAGACAGGTCATTGAGTTCAAGCACTTGCTCTGAAATAATGAAGATCTGGGTCTCAATCTCCAGGACATGGGTAAAGACTGGATACTTGACCTATAGCACCAGATCTGTGCATGTAAGGGAAAGACAAGAGGACAGGGTAGCCTTCCTCACTGTCATTCTAGATCATAACACAGTAACAGATTCTCTTTCAAAGGAATAAGGGAGAGAAAATGCCAGAGCAAGACACTTGGTCCCTGCAGTACTCTGAAAGTAATGGGCATGCACTCACATACACACATGTATGTTTACTGTACACATATAGCACACACAAGCAAACAAGCAAACAGATAGAAAAACACTCTCTCTCTCTCTCTCTCTCTCTCTCTCACACACACACACACACACACACATACACACCTCCAAATAATTCTCCATTAAGTGTTAACTACAGTTCAAGTATGAGGTATGTTAAAGAGCCACACATGAAAGAATGGGGCAAGACACACTATGATACAGAACTGTTTGCTATAGATTTCCATAAACTCATAAAGTACATAAACATACAATTTAACCCTAGATATTAATAGGAGTAATGAAGATAATTAAAACTTATTGACAAAGAAAAGTAAACAAAACATTACATGGAGCAAGCTCAGCAACAAGAATATTAACTGTAGTGGGTCTTTAGAGGGTTTTGAGAAGGGGAGTAATTTCATTAGTGAATTTGCCCTTTGGAATTGATTTTTCCTGTGAGAAACTAAAATGTATTAGAGGATATACTTTCATTCTTAAATGAAAATATTTAAATATTAGAAACATGGAAACCTTTGAAAAACATGTGGCTGACAATAAATGCATCTTCATTACCCAATAGAGTATAAAGTAATATTTTCATTATATGATAGATTCAATATGAAATAATCACCTAGATATAATACAATATATAATATAAATGAATTATGACAAATTTTAGGGTCAGACTCATTGAGGCATAAATTGGAAAAATTATAATCACATTTATCTGTGTTATACTTTCTGTACAGATTTTCACATCACATGTAATCCCAAACAATAAATAATTATTTTCTCTGATAATCATGTTTTGCATGACATGCTAAAGAGTGAGAGATTTAATAATAAACTTGCACATAATCTTTCAGATGTTTGTTGAGAAGCCACACCTGTCCAGATTTTAACTTGTTTTAGTCCAGGAAAGACAGGCCAAAGGTACAATATAAGAGACACATGGTCAGGCCAAGGACAAAACAGACAAACCATGGCAGTGTCATGAGTTGAGATTTTTCGACAGATCATTGCTTCTGTCTGAAATATTAAAAGTCTGTTCATGTCCAAAACAAAAATAAGATTTTTCCTCCCATCTTTGCAAGGCGTTAATAAAATTTTTATCAGACAAATCAAGAAAATTCATTTCATAACTGTTTTCAAGTGAAGTAAATATTTAATTGATTCAATCATGTTTGGATTTGTTTCAATTATCCAGTTAATTGCCTTTATTTTGTGACTTACTTTTCCTCTGTTGATATCAAGCCTGAGTTGTAACCCAAAGATATGTTCCTTTTTATTCTCCTTTGTGTATAAGTTGGCAGATACAACCTCATTCTTCTGTAACTTTGTTCTTTTCATGCCATTGATTTTTCCCTGTGGATCTAATCGAGCCTAAGCTTGCTTGTGTTCATTTGTTTTCTGTTTGTCATTAGTAACCGTGACAATACACTCTTGTTTCTCAAAATAGAATATTTACTGGAGACTGAATTTCACAGAAGCAAGTGAAGGAGCAATACATTTCGAAAGTAAGGAAGCCAGGGATAGAAAAGAGTTGGGAATTAAGAAGAGTTTATGGCTGTAAAGTATGGAGAGAAGAAGCATTTTAAAATAAAACAGAAAATTCTGTAGAATTTTAGCAATAACCTTTTGTTTAAGTCTGGCAGATGAAAAACAGTATAGGAAAACAGAAAAGAAATGAAAGGTTTTGTCAATAAACAGATGTGGGCCCTGTAAAAAAAATGTTTTCAATATGTATCAAATATTGTAATTCTAATGTGATAATTACAAGTTTTAGGTAATTTGCAAAATTTCACATAAAATTGACTCAGCTAAACCTCACTGTTAGAAATATTTCTTAATACAAGCTCCCCACTGATGCAAAATTCCCAACCAAGCCAAATCAAAACAAGCCAAATTAAGAAATATCCAGGTTTAATGGGAGATCTGCGCTCTCGGGTGGCCCCAAGGGGGAACAGGGAAGCCAACCGTGACTCCCTCTTAATACCCAGGGAGGGGTCAGGATCTGCCTGCTGGGATTTGCAATCCAGACCAGGCCTGGGGGCTGGGATAGATACATAGGACTGGGGACTATACTGCCAACTTGACACTCACTTAATTGCCATTTGTTAAGGCAGAGTCACAAACATTTATCTTTGCTTCTTTAAGCATGTCTATATGTGGATGTGTTGTGGGGAGCATAGAGAAATCTAAATTTTGTTTGTCATAGAGAACTGACGTTATTAGTATGTTACACTTGATAGTTTTATTCACTGTATGTTGTAGAATCAAAATGGCCGTTTCTTATATCTTTAGATCAGCATTGTTGAAATATGTGCTGCAAAACCCTGCCTTGCCAAATGATTCACAACTATGCCCTATGAGTTGCATTTGAAAATAAACTATCCATCTATTTATTTATTTACTTACTTGCTTAACTACTTACTCACGTACTTATTTTACATACAGGCTACAGTTTCTCCTAACTCCTCTCTCTCATTCCCTCTCTCACCTCCTTGACCCCTTCAGCATCCAGTCCTCCACGATTTGTTTAGAAAAAAAAAAACTACAGTTACATCTGGAATTCCTGAACACTACAAGAAATAAACTAAACATAGCAGAGTCTTCTTTTTCCCTTGAGTCATCAAAGTCAGAAATGAAAAACTCTATATGTATCTGGGGATTTTAGGCAGCAAAGATCCGAGTGATTGAGGAACTCACATCAGTCATGGGGTGATCACCTGAAACAATGCAGTTGCTGTCATTACACTACGCTGGTCCTAAAAGGAGCTTAACTATGAAGTAAAGGAGTGATGGCTCCAGCCCTCTCCCTCTAAAGGGATTTGCATTACAGAGACACCCTCAGCACTGTGCTTGTCACTATTCCTGCTGCGGGTGTCAGCAGAGAAGACAACAGCTGAATGTCTCTCAGCAATAAATTGATTTAATTTGGATAGGAATTCTTGTCTTACCAAGTTAAAAAGATCAGTACGAATTTCAATATTAGTCTCTTATATTGGAATATATTGGAAGCTACATTCCAATTCAATTATTTTTAGTTGTCTAACTGATTTTGTTTCATATATATATATATATATATATATATATATATATATATATATGTTTTGTTCCATATATATGTATATATATACATACTTTCTTCAATCACCTGCCTTACAACCATTTATTAATATTATATAAAGATGATGGAAATCAGATAAAATTTATTATATTCTTTTTATTTCAAATGATTTAGAGTGTATACAAGCTGATGTTCAATAGTATCTCACAAGCTTATATTTCACCTACTAACAGAAAACATTTTCTAATGCTTTTGCAATTATGTGATACATTTGTAATACATGGGACTCTTAAATGTTTTTTTAACCATGAAATATATTTCTCTGATTGGACATTCCTTCTTAGAGTTACACATTGAGAAACAGCATGCAGAACCTATGGGTTCCACATAGGAGAGAAACTTTGATCAATTACAGAAAAGGGCAAGGAGAGACTGAGTTGCGTGTCCACAGCAATTTACTGGTGATTTCTATCAAAATGAATATGGAATGGGACTATTTGAAAAGTGATTTCCAAAACTTTCTCTTTTTAGTATCAAAGTTTTTTTCCCTTTAAGAATCATTCGGCACTCAATCTTTGCCATCGTATTTCTAGTAAATTTCATGTTTTATTTGACAATGTTTGTTTGTGTGAACATTTCAACATAGGATGATCATTTTACTAAAGCCTTTTCCTCTTCCGTTACTTTTTTCTTTATGTGTACACTAAAGCATTAGAACATTTTTCTCTTTCCCTGAGCATGTTAAATAACAAGGCTCCTCACACATCATTAACTATTGCAACACCAGGAAACAGGTAAAACAAAACCATTGTAAGCATGTTTACACTTCATTCCCGTGAATAGGTAACTGGCTGTTAAACAGAATGCTAAGATCCAATCCAGAACTGACCATTCTGTGCTAACTGCACAGCTTGGACTTACATGAGTAAAAGGACAATATCAACTGACAAAGTGCCTTCAGAGTTGACAGGAAGAAACTGTAGAAAATATTTACCCTTCTCTAACACTGGTATATTGCAAGACCATTTTCAATTTTCTTTTTCCATTAGATGAAGATTAAACCTACTACCAACATACAGGTGCTTTGGAAATTCATATCTTAAGCAAATAACAATTCTTACTGAGTTTGTCCTAGGAATTGCCCAAAATCAAAGCAAAATAAAAGCTACTCTTCCAAAACATTAAGGCAGAAGTGAAGAAAGCATTTGGAATACAGTGTAGTCAACCTGAGAATAGCTTGAAGTTCTAGATACTTCCAGGTGCTAGGAAACAAATACTTGCATTTTAACAAATATAGAAAAAAAATAAAAGAAAAAATTCATTCTTTATCTCATTTGCGTAAAAAACTAACAATTTTAATAAAAGTTTGAGTCTCATTATTTTTTTCTTCTTCAACAAAGTCTTGACAGAAAAGCTTTGAAGCTGTGTCATGAAACTGTTACAATTATGTCATAGAGTTATGTTTTTATTGGTCATAAAATTATAATACAGTATTCTGAAAAATCGAAATATACTCAGCAATTGTTTTCACATAAATAAATAAAAACAATGAGCCTAATTTTGAATGCTAAAATGAAAACGAGTTAGTTTTTCCATATGTGGCCATCATCTATAGACTTTATTAACAAGGTACACTGAGAAAAAAAAAACAAGTTAGGAATTAGATAATGAATGAAAATTTTAATTCCATGTTATTATCAAATCACAGTAGAGAAGAAGTTTTCATTTTTCCCTCCAATGTTGGTACATTCTTGTCCAGAAATAAAATGTTTTTACTGATAAATTAAGGTTAGAATTATTCAAGAAATGGACTTAGGAATGGGAAGCAACCTTTGAAAGTAAATAAGAAAAAAATAGCATTGTTTTTTATGGAACATTATTTGCAGCTTTTATGAATGAAATTATTTTTGCTGCCTAAGCCAAAGAATCATTAGTCCATCATACTGGTTTAAAAAATAATCTCTTCCTACAATCAGGCGTGTTCTATAAAGAACATCGACACTCTAACATAAATGTGCAGAGGTTCTTCTTTAGATTTATAGAAGGAAAGACCCGTGGTACTATTATGTAAAAACAAAATTAGGTATTTAACTCTTTAAATCTTGGATTATCAAAAGGAACATTAGCAACATATTCACTATTTCCTTAGTATTATTCTTTATGGAAAATAAATTTTACTTACGGTTTTCTATAATATGGTGATAATTTTGTAAAAAAACAAACAAGTATAATTTTTTTCTTGTATTAAACTGTATTTTTTTCTTTTTTCATTGATTTGTTTTGAATCCTCATGATGGCTTACACTCACTTAATCTATATGAAGCTGTATTTTATTGGAATATATTTCTGCAACATAGTTATGTGCTTCAGATTTTCTGTAATACAATCATCTATGATAATATAGCACATATTTTTGAAGCATAATAGGCAAAGAATTCCTTTAAAAATAATTATTAATTTCACATAAATAAGATACTTGACAGGGGATAATTATTAATCCCCATTCACAAATGAGGAAACAGAGTAAAGAAGAAAACAGTACAAAATTTTCTCAGAATCATTATCCTAAAGAACTCCAGCACAAATGTGAGAAAGTCCTATATTTCATTTACATATATAATGCACAAATAGTCTATATGTGTCTAACACATATTGTTTCCTATATAAAGACCTTAAAGAACTATGATCAGCTTTATACTGAATTGGTCCACTGACAAAGGCTGAAAAATATATTTCATAAAATATGATATCCATATATACATCTTTATCACTACAGACTGTTGGTAGATGTTATTTGAATTATATAACATTTATTTAGCAAAGGAGTTGGTGATTTTTAAATGGTTTGTATCTGTTTTTCAACACAAAGTCAATCATTATACATATTTATTTTTCAGTTTTCCTACCTTTTATCTTTTTGTTCATAGTTGCACTTTGTATGAAGAATTAGTTAGAAATATAATTTTCTTTATATAGGAAACAATAAGTATTAAACCTACCATTTTCTCATATCAGAATAACTCAGCATGAAAGAACAAGTGTAAATCTGAAATATATTACCACGGATTTTTACTTTATCCATTAGTCTTATGTAAACAGACATGAAATGAATTGGCATATTTCACTTAGAGTGATGATTTCTTGTAACTCTTTCCAAATTTTTAGTATTTAGTAAGCCTACACTGTCCAATTATACAAATTGTCCCCTGAAATCCATATGGAGGTATTGACTCATAAAGCTCTATCAGCAGTGATTCCAAATGCAGCAAGCACATTTTCATACCTTCGATATGGGAATAAAAGGAAAACTGCTTTTTCTTTTATAATGTTCCTTTATTGGGAACCATGTGAAATGAATTCTTTTGCAAGACCTACTTGTGTTCTTCTTTATTCTGATTCCTTTGTCTGATACATTGGAATTAGTAGATATTAATTGAGTTGGAATGTTTAGAGACTTCACACATTGGAGAATATACGTCTTCATGCATTCTGTCATTTTGAATAACTACAAGTTAAAAATAAAAACTTAACTCTGAAATATGATAAGGTTGTACAGTTTTATATATAATTTATGCTAACAATTCAGAGTAAAGACATAAAAGGCATGCATATGCATAAATCATTCCCCAATCAACTATTAATCTCTTACTTAGATTTACTAAAACTACAGATATATTTACAAAATAATATACTCAAGATAATATAAAAATAGCCACTTTTAGACAAATTTTAAAAGGTTGATGAGCAAACTACTAATTCTCTCATCACTTATCGCATCTTACAAGGCCAGGCAGATTCTATACCCATATTATCCAAATATTACAATGCCTTTTAAGAATATGCTTTTTTAATATTTTTTAATTATCCTCATCTATATAAGAGAAATAACGTAACACTTGTCTGCCAGTTTGTATTCATGATTGCATGAAAGTACATGCCTTAATGCATGTCGTATAATGCTTTGCATAGACAATGTTTACAACAAACATAAAACTTCTCTTTTTCAAGATACCAAAACCTCTTGCCTAGAATATCTCAAAATGTTCTCATTTCGCACTTGCCTACAGACAGTCTGTTCTCAATAATGCTGTCAACTGTCCTGTAGAATGTAAAGTCCTCTGAATGTCTCTTTTAAAGGTATTGATAATATGTGTTCTGATAACATGGGAATCTCTAGTATGCCCAGGAACTTTAATCTTCTGAACTGCTTTCCTGTTCACTTCTTTTGCTGATTCATATTCCAAGAATATTGATCTCTATCATGCTTCTTAAAACAAAACAAAATGTAATAAGATGTATTCTTCTGCTAGGCAGTGGTGGCACAAGCATTTAGTCCCAGCACTTGGGAGGCAGAGACAGGTGGATCTGAGTTCGAGGCCAGCCTGTTCTACAAAAGCTAGTTCCAGGACAGGCACTGAAGCTACAAAGAAACTATGTCTTAAAAAAAGAAAAAGAAACCTAAGATCTTTGCCATCTCACAGAGATGTGCACTAGGAACCCCATTCTCTAGCTTGGGAAAGTACCATCAGCATAGGGAGTATAAACATAGGTTTAGGTAAATAAGAAAAATTATGACTTATATGGTTTTTCCTTAGTGTTATTTTCCATGCTCTTCTGTGTCCATCCTGTATTGACTTTAGATCCTTCTCCCCAATCTCTGTCTCTATCTCTCTGTGTCTCTGTCTCTGTGTCTCTGTCTCTGTCTCTGTCTCTCTCTCTCTCTCTCTCTCTCTCTCTCTCTCTCTCACACACACACACACACACACACACACACACACTGCACTGGTTTTTTCCCTTACTCATTTGTGTCTTTTTATTCTCCTCTTTATTAATTATTCCTCCTACCTCACTATCCCCTTTGCCTTTTATGGCCTCTGTGGTTTCTAGGCTGTAAAATTATTTCTAAAGATTTGGTCCTAGGAACCACAGAAGAGAAAGACATGTGATGTTTGTTTTTGTCTCATGGCTTATCTATTCTACATAATATTTTTTTGTTTCACCCATTTACCTGCCAATTTTATTACTTCATGATGTCAATTAGATCTTTTGGAAAGTCCAGTAGTAATATACCTGGCTGATAAAGTACAAGGATTTTCTAGTATTTTGAGGATTTGTCACATTGTTTCCAGAGTGGCTAAACCAGTTTGCAATCCCACCAATGGTGAATAAAGATTCCCTTTAAATTATACCACAATCTCTTCTTAATTTGTTGTTTTGTTGATTTTAGCTATTATGAATAAGACAAAATTCACATGGTTCTTTTTATTTGCATTTCCTAATTTTAAGGATAATGAATTTTTTGATATTTAATCATGGATATTTTGATATATTTATTAACCACTTTATTTCTTCTTTTAAGAAATTTCTCAAGATTCATAGCTAATTTATTGTACTGATAATGTGGAAAATTTTTGATGGTGTGTGATCCTTTTTATTTTTGTGATTTATGTATTGTGAATATTAAACTTCAGATACAGCAGGCAATGATTCTCTCCTGTTCTACGGACTTTCTCTTCACGCAAGTGGTTATTTACTGACTATAGGTATATGAAACACTATGTTAGGTATATGAAATTGCTTCCATAACTTTCTTTTAATGTTGACATTATCCAAGAAGTTTGCTGTCACTTGCAAAGCAAATAATTACCAAGCCAAAATATTCAGTTTTCAAATGTTTGAGATGCAGCCTTCTAAAAAAAGTGTGTTTATTTTCTTATTTTCTTAAAAAATTAAAAAGCTAGATACTGTTTTTCATCACTTACCTATCTTTACAAATTTTAGGGAGATTATATAGAAATTAGCACTTTTAATCAAAGCTGCAGAAGAAGTTTTATATTGAATTAAGAAAAATCAACTTCCCTGACTCCATGACACTTTTAATAATTCCATGTTGACCGTAATATCTTACTTCAAACTTATTAATATGTTTGTCTTTAAATAATATGCATAATTGTGGGGAGATAATGTGGCTTATTATGTTGACATTATCTGTTTCAACATCATTGGATTATCAAGTCAATAAGTTAGCTACTAACTGCAATAGAGAAGAGCATTTCTTAATGATTGTGGGATATTTAAAATAGTCACACAAAGCTCATGTGATCATGAATCACAATACTAATTTCAATTTATGATGTATATTTTATAGTATTACAACTAGAATATCAATCCTGGCTAAATTACATGAAGTTTAAAGCTGACATGTAAAGCTTTAACATGCTAGAACAAAAGGCAATTGTGGATTGGTTTAATTGTGTTACAATGATAGCTAGCTAACAAATCTCTACTTCAAATTAACTCATTTTACTATGTTTGCCTTTAGATATGCCTTTGTTTCTGCTGTTCCCATTTGTGTCAATTCTGTTGCAATACTCAAAGCCCAGTGTGTACTTGTAGCTCTATTAATAATTTTCTGAGAAAGACACAAAAGAGTTATATTTGACTTTGAGCCTGAATGCATAAAAGACTGTTTGATCATTTAAACATTCGAATCAAGTTAAAAGAATTACAATTCATCTTTATTTTATTTATGCAGATGCACGTATCAGCACATCCAACAACTTTTTGCTTAGCTTTGTCCTTGGGTATGTCTGTCTAGCTTCTAGCTTGCTTTTCATAATATCTAACATTATAACATAGACCTTCTAATACACCTGAGGACCTGATACAATTACAAATTCTTGACTAAGATTTTTTTCAATTACTGATAAGTTATAATTATCCTAAATGAATTACAGATGTTGCAAAATACCTCAAAGAAGTGTTATTTATGCTTCCATCTACTCAGATAAAAATATTAAAAAGATAGGGAAAATCAAGAACATATTTCTAAAGTAGATTATTTCACTATTTTGTATGTTCACTTGTTTTTACCATTAGCTAGAATTTCTATTGCCTAAGTATAAGAAGAGAGGGCCATTTTCTTTCTTTAGATGTCTATATGCATCTAAATAATATAAATGACAGGTTTGTCATTTATATATTTTGAAAGCTGTTATTGATAAACTAATAATTTGAAGTACACTGTCTGGAGAGCTAGGAGCCAGAGACTGGATAGCCCAAAAGGAGCCAGAGACTGGATAGCCCAAAGACCTATACAACCAAACACATGAAGTAAAAACGAGTCAAAAGTCAATTATATGTTTCCTAATGATACTCTACTATACTTTTAGACAGAGTCTAGCATGATTGACATCTGAGAGGCTTCATCCAGCAATTGGTGGGAGCATGTGCAGATACTATAGCCAAATATTAGGCATAGCTTGATTAGGGGAATCATGTGAAAGAGATGGGGTGGGAAAGATTTTAAGAGCCAGGGACGTCAGAGCACCACAAACATACACAGAATCAACTACAAAATCAATTAACCAGAGGTTATGGGAATTCACAGAGACTCAATCTCCAATCAGGGAGCATGTATGGGTCTGATCAAGGCCCTCTACATATATGTAAGAGTTGTGAAGCTTGGTGTTCTTATGGGACTCCTAACAGTGAGAACAGAGGCTGTCTCTGACACTTTTGCCTTCTTTGGGGACCGTTTCCTCCTAATGGGTTGCTTCATCCAGCCTTAATATGAGGGAATGTGCCTAGTCTTATTGCAATAGGCTATGACATATTTGGATGATATCCCTGGAAAGCCTACTCTGTTCTGAAGTGAAACTGAGAAGTAGATCTAGGCAGAGGAGAGGTGTGGGAAGAGGGACTGAGAGAAGAGGTAGGGCAAACTACAGTCTGGATGCAATATATGAGAGAACTTTGAAAAAGATATGTTCATTGGTGAAATTCTGTAGGCAAGCAGTTATTATTATCTGAAGAGTTATTTTCATATATCTTCCAAAAGTAAAGATGTTGGTAAATGTTTCAATATCAGTTTTGATACTAGTTAATGATACTTGAGTTGTATTTGCTATAAGTTTATGAAGCATATTTATACCCAGCAATTTATCTGTATGTTTATATCAATTCCTACATTTCTAAGTTTTATTTCTAAATAGAAATCCTAGAAGTTCTTGTGTTATTTATACTTTAGGAGGAATTGAGGATATTGTTTAAAAGAAGAATCCTTAAATTAGAGCCCTCATTCCTGCAAATTTCCATACAGACATAGTCACATAACCATGTGCAACTTGACAAAGTGTTGATTTTCTATGTGAATCACATTCTCATTTCCCATGTAGGGGGATAAGAATAATACCTAGGAAAGATTTTTGGTTGCTCTAAGAATTAATTTTTTTTAAAAAATGTATTGAGTATGTACTGTATGAACTTTAAATTTTTTCCATAAAAATTTTCATACACTATATTTGGTTAATATTCTTGTCTTCTTTAACTCCCAAATACTTCTGAGTATGTGACTGTGAATATTAATTTTATAATTCAAGGCATTAAATTTATGTAGATAAGAGAGAGTTGACAAAAACCAAACTCTCTCTGACTCTACTTCCCATGTCAACACACTTGCTGTCCCAAAATATTGTATCTACTAAGAGACTCCCATCATACGAAGATAAGAGCAACACGTTAACATTTTCTTACAGAAACACGATTACAACATAACTAATACCTTACGAATTGGCATGACAGAAACTTGTTTCTAAATTTCTGACATCCTAATTTCATTAATCAATATTAGTAATTCAGTCAAAAAAAACCTATTTCTTCCACATTATGGTCTATCTTCTTACTTCATAGGTCATGAAAAAATAACACAGAACTGGTCTTGGAAGCTAGAGGTTTGCATTATTTCTCTTAGTAAGACACAAGAATTGTTGAAATATGAAAAATATTAAATTAGACTATAATCTGCTATATTCTTGCAATTCAATTATGGAAAGTTGGATGACCTTGACTTACACAATTATTCTTTCTTGCAGAAGTATAGTTAGTATTTCTCAATTGAAGAATAAGATACAGTTATTTGAATTTTACATTTATTCTAAACTTTGAGGAATAAATATTATCTGTGTTCTTATTTCTAGAAAACTTATTTTGATTCAGTTACTAAACTGAATATCTAAAAAAAGGAATCAAGATATTACGTGTGATTGCACATACAAGTAATTTTATATCTCAGGAGGGAAAAAGGAGGTGGATATTTTTAAGTTTGAGCCCAGCCTATGTATATATGGTCTTCCTAGGGAGCTACAGGGCAGCCAGAGGTACATAGTGAAACCCTACATTGAAAAAAAAAGAAAAGAAAGAAAGAAAGAAAGAAAGGAAGGAAGGAAGGAAGAAAGAAGAGAAATAAAAAAGAAGAAAGAAAGGAAGAAAAAAGGAAAACATAAATCAAAACCAAGCAAAAAAACAAAAAGAAAAAATGTATATGGTAATAAAAATTAGTTAATACTAATATAAAATCATTTTTAAATGCCTTCTATAACATTTATTGGAATAATAGTAATTTATTGCCCTAGTTTTAATCATAAAGAGAGGAAAGTTAGAAATACAATCAGAGACAAGACACATATAGATAATGTGAGAGAAAATCTGAAGATATCCTTATTCCCAAATGAAAATAGCATTTGTATAGGGAACCTTAATCTCACAACAAAACTCTTCAAATAGAAATATATGTTTAATATTATAATTAATGGGAACTGAAATTTATATACAATTAAAGAAAATCATGCAGAAGGACCACATAAAGCCAAGAACTGTGGGCATAGTAATAGCATACATATTTTGGTAATAACCACAGATATATCATGGGACTTCAGTACCATTCAACAAGATGGAAAACATGTCTGATTCTAGAAACCTAGCTAACTACTCTTTATTAGTGCTGTATTGGTTATTGGTGGAGACATTACAAGCACTAATTTACTAATTCAGCATAACTCCTAACAATGAACTGTGTTTTTATATCCCCAAATAAGTATAATCTTAGCTCCTCATCAAGGCAGCATCTTTTTTTTCAACAGACAGCAAACACTGCAAAAAAAAAATACAATCAAAATACAGAGTTGTGTGTCCCATTCCAAATAGATCTATAAACCTTTTCTGAACCTAAAGCTGAGGGAACATTGTGCAAGAGGGGGCAAAGGATTGTAAGATACAGAGAATCAGAGATTGCTGTGAGAATGGGACCTGGAGTGATATCAGAGGCTATACTCACATGGTCTCATTGTCATGAGAGTGCAAATGGAGAAAAGAATGTAAGAAATGACAAAGCAGAAGTTTTATTCTTTCTAAACATGTGAATAAACCTGAATGCTAAGTACTTATAGGTGAGGGCAAAGAAGATTTTTCATTGCATAATCTCAGTGTTTCCAATAATTAAATGTTTTAATGAAAATCAATATGTTAAAACTCAACCATTATCATCAAAATAAGCATTTCTAAACATCAAGTGTGCAAAAACAGTTAAGTTTAATAATATATTTTCAACTGAATTATGCTTGCAAATTAAATTTTGTATATTTCTTGAATATATTCAATAACAAAGGTTCTTTTTTTGATAATCACTCATGTCAAGTGTCATACATATATAGTTAATAAGGTCTTTGGAATGAAATGATAAAAGTATAACTAACTTATGAAAAAATATACCTATAGAGAATTATTACTCATTTATGAATGGCATAGTTGTACAGATAGGTAGGGGCAATGAAACATAATATTGCCAAAGGTCTTCATGTAATAAATTTTGTGCAGTCCCAAAATATATGTTTTAAAGACAATATATCTTTTGTCTCTGATTCAAGAGAATGTGAATTTATGATATGAATCCAATGTGAAATCAGTTGACTCAGTTCATTTATAAAGCTCATTTACTGAATTCTAGATATGAAAATCAGGTCATGAATAAAACCAGAGAGAACAAAGAAAAAGAACTATTAAAACAAGAACATGACACTAACTTGTCCCAAGAGAACTAGGAAAGACATAAATACAATAATAAAATATTAAACTAGTATATCAGTTTAATAAAACATAAATATTGCAAATATTTTAGAAGGTAAAAAGCAAAGAAAAACAAATATAAGATATAATAGAGAAAAGTTTCTCAGTTAAAATTATTATTTAATCGTCTGTTGTGTATATGGAGTGTAGGCAAGTCACCTGTATAGTTTTACTCACTATAATATACCACTTTTAAAGACCACATTATCATGTTTTCATACACAAACTTCAAAATATAAGAACTTTTAACACTTTATTGCTCTAAAATACTTGTTCAATTATCTAAAAATGTGCTACATTTGTTAACTATGTTAACATGTGTTACATTTGTTTATGTTGCAGAATATTTGGATTAGCTATGTATAGATGCGTTGCCTTTGTTAATGTTCTGGAAGATTCTTTTAATTATATAAAGATGTGTTATTGTTTTACCTTGCCTGCCTAAGGCACCTGATTGGTCTAATAAAAAGCTGATCACTCAATAGTCAGAGAGGAGCTATAGGCAGAAATCAAGGACAGTGAGATTAAATAGATAGAGGAATTTTGGCCTGGGAAGATAGAAAAAGAGTTGCAAAGGAGACACCAGGGAGATATCAGGGAGACCCCAGAGGCCAGACAACAGATATAGAAAAAGAGTACATACAGAATGAAAGATAGATAAAAAGTTCTGAGGCAAAAAGTAGATGCATAGAACAGGTTAAATTAAGTTAAAAGAGCTAGTGGGACAATCCTCAGCTAAGAGCAAGCATTCATAATTAATAATGTCTCCATGTCTTTACTTTGAAGCTAGTTGACAGCCAAAAGAAAGTTACAATTAAAAATGACATCCAATATGGAGCCAGAATTTCTACACAGTGTCTGAGAAAACTGAAAATAGAAAACAAACACACATATGCAAGCAAACAAAAACACAGATCAGTTCCTTTAAGAAGTGCTGCTGCACAGCAGAGCAGTCAGCATGCGAAGCAAAGCAGGCACCAACTTCCTAGAGCTGGCACATGAAATGTAGCTCTGGATTACAGCAGGTCTCTCTCACCTCAGAACAGGCCCAGCTCTCACAGACCCAAATAAATGGCAGATCCATAGAGAGAAGAGCCTGGCTGCCACTTAGCAGTTTAAGGTTTGGCTCACTTAGTCAGGGAATTCTACAGTGCACAGTAAAACAGGTCCAGAATGAAAAAAAAAAAAGTTTAAACAAGTTACAGTGTACATGGGTGCTTAAGAAAGAAAGGAAAGTGGGTATAGACTGTCATAAGAAAAAAAAACAAAGAGTTTAAAATTAATTAAGGAGAGTCTGTAAAAATAAGTAAAATGTTATAAAACAAATAAGCCTCGCAAAGATAGACATATACACTGAGTCTAGATCCTCTATGGTTCTTTGTTGACTTTGAATTTTGTGAATGCTGATGACCGAAAGATAACTGCTGAGTGACATGGGATTAGAGAAGGAATTGCTGGATTAAACTATTGTAGATACTGGAGAGGTGTCTTAACTTTAAAATGGAATTCAGAAAATGTATAATATTGGGGGCGAGGTTATGCTTTTATCTCCACAGAAAACAAAATGCTGTAAAATAAAAATTAATAGAGACCATATTTGATTGGGGAGATGTCCTGATACTCTTGGCTACTAGCATAAAGAAATATTCCTAGAAAATATACAAGACAGGTGACATATATGCTGTTCCCTTGACATGGGAACAGATCTGAGACTACGTAAGCTATGATAAGTCTTGTTGTTTCCAGAGTCTTCTTGACTTATTGTCACATGTCATACTTTCATATGCTATAGAGTCTTTGCTATATACTCCAAACAAACTTTTAAGTTTGGAAGATTCTTTTACCTGCTAATACATAAAAAATAATTATTTGGCTGCCTGTGTACAATACACAGTCCATCCTTGCATTAATGCAGATTGTATGTTACCTATGAAAGTTTCTGTGTTTTCAAAGAAAGAGAATGATACACAAGTGAAAATGGGTGTCTCGGGTGATCTAGCCTATCAGACTGCTTCTGTTGCAGTATCCTCAGAATTTTGCATTCAGAACAACTTCAAGGCTGATAGCTGAGATGCTTCAGACTCACAGACTGTTCTAGCAAGGACATCAAATAAACCTGGAACATTCCCATTGCACACAGATTGGAGAGCAAATCTTATAGGTATTTCTCTAAGAACTCACTAGGATAGGATAGATAATGAACTAGATATTATAAATGTAATTCTTACCTGATAATTGCCCTTACTGCTTGCAGTCTTACAAAGTTAAAGCAAAAACCTTTCTTTTCATTTAGACAAAATGGTAGAAATGTTGTGGACTATTTGTTTAACTATGCAAAGATATGTTGCATTTGTTTAATTATATGAAGATGTGCTGCATTTGTTTATGTTACATAATATTTGTTTAACTATATAAAGATATTCTACATTTGTTAATGATCTGGAAGGTTAGTTTAAGCATGTAAAGATGTGCTGCATTTGTATATTTATATATGGATGTGTTGCTGTTTTATTTTGTCTGCCTATGTCACCTGAGTGATCTAAAAAAAAAACTGAACAGCCAAGAGTGAGGCCTAAGGAGGTATAGGCAGAACTTCTGGACAGAGAGAATAAGTGGTAGAATAAATTTAGCCTTAAGGGGGAAAGTTAAAGAAATGCCAAGGTGATACCAAAGATATGCCAGGGAGCTACCAGGGAAATTTGAGGGATATACTAGTGAGGTGTCAAGGAGATACCAGGGAGATGCCAGGAAGTTGCCAGTGTGCAGTCAGACAAATATGGAGGAAGCAGGAAAGTAGGACATGCAGAATGAAATAAAGCTAAAAAGTCCTGAGATTAAATGTAGATGAATAGAAACAGGTTAAATATTAGTGAGACAATCTTAACCTAAGGCAAGCAGTCATAATTAATAAGTCTTCATGTCTTTATTTGGGAACAGATTGGGGGTCCAAAGAAAATTCCAACTATACTTTATAGAATGCAAACCTGATAAAAGTCAGTAACAAGTATTCAAGTACTTCTGACTAGCTAATAAAGAAAACTGTGATTTATAATCTATCTAACATAATCATATATCTATATTATATCACACATGTGGTCCTCACCAAATTTCATCTCCCTACTCATTGCTTTACACCTGATGGGAAACAGCTAGCTTGCCAGGAAAAGTGAGGTCATTTTCTAGAGAAAATAACTCACTACTGCCAGTTTGATAGAATGGAATAATTCCTTACACATTCTAAATTATATCCCTATTCCAACAGAGAAATGCAGCTTCAACAACCCAATGTCTAAAATGTCTCTCATTTTGGTAAATGGAAACCATCAGAGAAAAACATACTTGAACACAATGTAGAGACTGACAAATAAGCCCAGCCAAAATGAATACATCGATTTCACAGATCCTGAATCTGTGGCTCAGGGAACATTATGGAAGAGGGGACAGAAAGATTTTAGGAGTCAGAATATCAGAAAGTCTGCTGTGAAGTGTCTCTTCTAGAAATGGCTATACAAACAAGACCGTAGCAGTGCATATCAATGGACACTTTATTGTGGAAAGGGTAAAACATCTTTGGCTTTTATCTTATTTAGGGTCTCTTTTTCTGTGATAAAACACCATGACCACAAATCGAGTTTGGGAGGAAAGGGTTTCTTTGGCTTATACTTCCACATTGCTGTTTATCTCCAAAAGAAGTTAGGGCAGAAACTCAACCACGGCAGAAACCAGGAGGCAGGAGCTGATGCACTGGCCACAGAGAAGTGGTGTTTACTGGCTTACTTCACCTGGCTTCCTCTGCCTGCTTTCTTATAGAACCCAGAATGACTAGCCCAGCGATGGCCCTGCCCACAATGTTCTGGGTCTCCACCACTTTTACCAATTGAGAAAATGCCTTGCAGATGGATATCATGGAGATGGAGGCATTTCCTCAACTGAAGCTTATTCCTTTCTAATGATTCCGGCTTGTGTCAAGTAGAAACACAAAAGAAGCCAGTACAAAGTGCATCTTAAGATAAAAAAAACTATGAGAAACTAATCGCTACTTGGAGGAAAATAATCCTCTCTCAGAAATGAGGTTTTTTTTTGGGGGGGGGGGGTTATTCAGCTTACACTTCCATCTCACTGTTCATCATTGAAGGAACTTAGGACAGAAACTCAAACAGGGCAGGAACCTAACAGGAGCTGATGCAGGGGCCATGCGAGTGGGGGAGTCTTGCTCCCCATGGCTGGCTAAACCTGCTTTCTAATAGAACCAAGGACAACCAGACCAGGGGTGGCCCCACCCACAATGTGCTGGGCTCTCTCACCTCAATCACTAAGAGAATGCCCTACAGGCTTGCCTGCAGCTTGATTTATGGGGAAATTGTCTCAGTTGAGATTCCCTCTCTCAAGTGGCTCTAGTCTGGGTCAAATTGACACACAACTCTTCACTACACACCCTGGGTCTCAAGTCAGGCACAGGTATTCATCATCCTCAGTAGGCCAGTTAAAAGAGTCAAATTCAAAAGCAAAAAAGCAGAAAAGGGAGATTCATTCCTGTGGCCACTGTGAGAAGAGAGACATGCCATCCAGCAAATCCCTAGTCCTGAAGAAAGGTGAGAGTTTAAATAAAGCACCAAGCATATTCACATCTGAAGAGTCCCAGTCAGGTGTGGTAGGAATGAAATATATATTTGTGTCTTTGTAAGTGTCTTTGTAACAATAATAAGCACAGAAAAAGAGGTTATCAACCTATCAGTTAGGTGTTTGAGAAGGATCCCAGAAGGGTGGCTGAGAGGTCATAGTTGGAAGCAAGAGAACATTAAAGTAATGTAATTACATTTCAATTAAAAACATGCTTCAAATTTCTGGAAATAGGAAATGAATGTGTGCTTTGGTGGTGATGTTTACAAAAGGAGTAGAAAAGATGCAAAAAAATTTAATTATTATTTACTGTATGAATAAATTGAAAACCATGCCATATACATAAAGTTTCTTGGTAATTTCAATACGAAAAGTGAAGCCAGAAGAGAGTAGGCTATATGATATATAGATAGATAGATGATAGATAGATGATAGATAGATAGATAGATAGATAGATAGATAGATAGATAGATAGATGATAGGTAGATAAAAATACTGCATAATAGTGATTATGTATAGAATTTTAAAACAAGTAGAAGACATAGAAAAGAACAGTAGTTAGCTGAGGCAGCATGGAGGGATTAATGTTTCAGATCAAAGAACATTAAGTTTAAGTAAATAACAGAGTAATTGCTAAACATTTAATCTGAAGCAAGGGCACTACATCTATTTAATAATACAGTATTATAGAAAATAATTTTTTTCAGGAAATTAAACTTTATGTACATGCACAACATCTGGATGATAACTAGGTTAATTTACTTTAATATACTACCCATCGTGCCTTATTTATATGCATCAAACATATCATGAAAGCTCTTTATGTATATGTAAATATAAAAAAATAGAAACAGCTCAAGTGTAGTAAGCAACACCATTTATACCTAAGACACATATTGCTGTATGTTGTAATTGGTATTACTAACAGAGAATGACAGCGCAAAAGAAACAGTTAACAAGACAGAGTAGCTATTCCACAGAAAGGTTTTCCTTTAACATTCCAATTCAAGATTACGAAGTATGCTAGTGAGGAAATCAAAGAATCTAGAGATAACCAGAGTCAGGAAATGAAAGCACCAGCTATGTGGCAGAGTGTCATTAAGTTATAGAGCTGATCGGGAAAGCAAACTATATAGGCTATGTAGGTGAGAAGGATAAACTTGAATTATTGACAGAAACAAGATGATTTGAGAGGGCTAAAGATGTAATAAAAAGTATCATGGTGTTTATAAATGAAGATAGGTCTTGGGAGAATAAAACCGAAGACTCAACAAATTAAGGAACTAAAGCACAGGTTGGGAGTGAAGAGGGGAAGCTATGACTCCACTCTTGTCAAGTGACGTGGAGTAACATGGTCGTTGGCAAATGTGTCATGCTGTATTTAGCTATTTTGGGTCTCACTTGGAGTTAGCATTTCTATTCCTTTCATTCAGACCGATCTTTACAGTATATTAACAAGATAGACGTGTCATGGTACTTCCATTGCCATGATTTGGAGGAACTAGCAATTGCATCTTTTCTATTTTTGGAATATTTACTCCAGTAAAGCTGTTGGAGCCAGCTGTGTTACTGGGAATGAACTGATGCATGTGTTTGCATAGACAAGAATCCAAACTCTGCTTTCCTGTGAGGCTTTCTGTGAAACTATAGGGCACACTTCAGTAGTCTTGAACATTAAAGCTTTTTTTTCCAATTTGAACTGTGACAAAAAAACATATGTGTGTGTGTGTGTGTGTGTGTATAGTGTGTGTGTACATATATAAATGAATAAATAAATAAATAAATAATGACTACAATATGCATTAGACAGTAAAAATGCTTGCTACCAATTGATAGCCTCAGTTTGGTCTTTGAGACACAAATGGTAGAAGAAAAGATCCAATTCTCACAACTTCTTCTTTGACCTCCACACTTATACAATAACATTCACATGCAAACACATACACACATGCAAATAAATGTAGTAATTTAAAAAACAATTATGTGAACAAAAAGTAAAAAAAATTAAATATTTGAAACAGTGCAATGTTAAATTCTATATATTTGAAGGAGTTTGATTAAAATTATATATATATTATTCATATATTTTATGCTCATACATATTACATAAATATACAACATATACATTTTATATATTCACGTTGCATGTTCAGACATTTAAATGAAGAAGCAAAAGCATGAATAATTACTGTTAATAGTAAGAAGTCGACCCTTAGACATGTTAATATACATCCTACTGAGTTAGCTTGAGGGAGAAAAATATTCAGGACCGCAGAAGAGATCCATAATAGCTAAATAAGGAGATTACAAGGAGATGGGAACTTTAGAGAAAAATAGCTAGCTTTCACAAATTGGTTTATTTACCTACACCTTCTGTTCACACATAAGGAACACAAATTATGATTTATGAGCAACAGAAGGTTGCTTTACATTTCTACACAAGGTTTTCTGGATTCAATCTGGTCTTATGGTAAAATAATGTGGTTATTTCCCAGAGACTTAGTCACATCAGCAAAGGACTGAACTGGGCTATACCACGCAGGGATGATCTCTTTGAAAACCAGTGATGGAGAACAATATATGAAGACTCTTTATCTGTCAGTGTACTTGGGAACTTAATGGGGAAAATTCTTGTTTCCTCTTGTGTAACTACTTCAGTAATGGAAAACCTAGTACTTTCAGAGCAAGCTATTGTAAATATTGCTACATTTGCAAATATATTCAAAATAATTCATTTTAATTTGCAATTTGAATTAATATTGCATTCTAAGTATACATTACCCATACATAAATCGAATAAAATCTAGTGATTTATTAAGTAAATCATTTCAACTATCTGGTCCAAAAATACACAAAAAGCACATTCTACTAAGTTTTACAAATCAAGAATCATCCATATATATTTATGTTAATTGAATCTTTAGACTTCTTAAATGTAGCTTTATATTAAATCTATGTGCATATTAAATATCATATAAACCAAGATTATAATACTTCTAAGTAAATATTTAAGACAATAATATTGCTATTTTTAATTGTAGGTAAACCTGGGCATAAAATATTAGTGTATTTTTTTCTTTCTGAATGACTTGTGCATACCTGGACTTCGTGCACTTTACATATCTGTAGCTAGATCCAGGAGATAGAGCCAAGGATGTAGAAGTGGAAATATGTCAATATATTTGTATTTTCATAACTAAAATTTAATTTAAGAATTACTTCTTCCGGCTGGGCAGTCGTGGCGCACCCCTTTAATCCCAGTACTTGAGAGGCAGAGGTAGGTGGATCTCTGTGAGTTTGAGGCCAGCCTGGTCTACAAGAGCTAGTGACAGAACAGGATTCAAAGTTACAGAGAAAACCTTGTCTCAAAAATTTTTTGTAAAAGTTTGCTTCTTCCTACCTTTGATCTTTTCAGAATAATTCCATTTCTTCCATCTTATATTCTGCTTTTAAAGTCCTTCTTTTTCAAATTCCATATTGTTATAATATGTATTTTAATTCTATTTGTAAATCACATAAGTAGTTCATTTTGAGTGGAAAAAGCAAGATTTTTTTAGTGTAGTTAACATGTTGGTTTCCTGATTTTTCTATTTGTAGAGTGAATGATTTGGCGTAATCCTGTTTGCCATTTTCAGCTAAGAAAAGAAATCAGGTTTTCACTTTGTAATGTCACAAACCTCATTATAGTCTTAATTTCTTATTCATGAACACACTGGGTATCTAATATATGCTATCAACTAAAGAGGGTAGAAAATAAGATAAGACATATTTTCAACTTCAAGGAATCTGCACCTCAAGTGGGGCCCGTGTAAAGATTCACATAGCAAGGGTGCTTACATGCTGGCTACCATGTAAAAATAACACACTAGAAGAACAATGGAAACAGAGCTGTGTTAAGTACAGGAAAAATGCCAAAGGAAGTCTTCTAAATTGGAAAGTAATTGAGATCACCCTGTCAGGATATTCCAACTTCTTCAGCTCATGATCTTCCAAGTACCCCACTACCTAGAACTATCACTTGAGAGGTTAGAGCCTCAGTGTGTGAATGAGGGTAGAAGGTTGCTTACACAACAACAAATGGTTAGCCCCAAAAACATATACACAAATAGCATATGTCCTTGAGTAAGCACTATAAAGAGAAGAGGGTGTGTCTTCTCTGTTATATCATTCCATGCTCTGCTCCAGTGCTTCCCTTCCCCTCATCTTCCTTTATTGTCGGTCTCCTTTACAAATCTAACTAAAAACTCCTTTATTTTCTTGACTTTTCTCTTATCTGAATATTTTATTGTCAACCCTATCTTTTCCTTGTGCTCCATTTAGGTCTGTGACAATGACTTGACCAAAGTCACAACCACAGATAATCTTTTGGGTTACCTTTCAAAATTACACACATACACATCACAAATACTTGAATACATAAATATCACATTCAAACACTTAAACATCCACATAAACACAGAGATATGTGTGTGTGTGTGAATATGTGTGTGTGTATGTGTGTATGTATGTTTTTTAGCTCAGATGACTGTACTCTGGTAGATTAGGGAATAAATTACCCATATTTGAAATTATTTCATACTAGTTTGTAATTGGCAATATTATAATTAAGAAGCGTTACTGAGATAATTACAAACACATTGAATTAATATCAAGTTTTATTACTCACATTCATGACAATTGGGGCATATTTATTATATACCATTCTTTTCTCATATACAGTTGATGTTTATAACATGCTTGCGGCTACGTGTGTTAGATGCACAAATATCTTACAATGCAACTGTGTAGAAAAATAAATGGTCAGTGTCAGGCAATGGTGACACTCTTTTAATCTCAGCACATGGTAAGCAGAAGGAGGAAGAAGGAGGAAGTCCTCTGTGAATTCATGGCCAGCATGGTCTACAGAGCTAGTTCCAGGACAGACAAGCCTAGACAAAAAAAAATAATAATAATAATAATAACCCTGTCTTAAGAAAAAGAAAAGAAAAGAAAATAGTAAGAAATTATTTTGCTTCTGTTTCTTCATGTACGAAAATGGATGGTATTCTGTCACAGGATTTTCTCTGGAGAAATACAGCACTTATATCTACTAATCACAGCCAAGTAAGACTTGACAGACAAATGCAGATACACCCAAAGATCTGCTTGGCAAACCGATAAATTCTACTGGAGTTTCTTATAGGAATATGAGTAAGGGGTTACTGAATGTAAGAAAAATGACACAAAAAATTTTAAGGACCAAGACACACCACAGCATGGGTGACAGCTCTTAAAAACAGAAAAAAAAATAGGACAGAAAAACAGGCTTAACAGGTCTGAGAGTCTGCTTTTTAGATAGCTTATTGATTTCTGTCTCCTCCAGGCAGTCTTTAATGTTTACTCTTGGGAAGGAAGGGTCTAGTGAATCTGGTCATTTTCAGGGACTTCCTGAAGTTATTTTTGAGTTGTTTACTTTCTGGTTAAATGTAAGAAGCTTCCTGCAAAATGGAAGTCTTCAATCTGGAAGGAGAGTGCTATACAACTATTGGAAAGGAGTATTTTTGGTACTTTGCTATATACTTGTTTTGTTTGATTGCTCTTTTACTAGTATTTTATTGTAGATAAATTAAATGACCTCATATTATATGTGATAATCAGTAACCAACTGACTAAGATCAAAGTTTTTGCTTTGTTGATATTCATCAACTCACTATAAAGCCAAAACTTTTAAAATTACATATACTATGAATAAAAATGGTTCTTTTTTGGTAGATTATGTTTTTTTAATTTATTTATTTTAAAAATAAAACAAATAATCTTTTTCATTGTATATACCAATCCCAGTTCCCACTGCCTCTCCTCCTCCCTTCCTTCCACCTAACCTCCCTACCTCAGAGAGGGCAAATCACATTGCTTTGGGGAAGGTCCAAGGCACTCCTTACTATATCTAGGCTGAGAAAGGTATCCATGTAAAGAGAAAAAGTTCCAAAAAAAAAAAAAAAAGCCAGTAAAAGCAGTGGGGATAAATCCACTGCCAGTGGCCCCACAGTCTGCTCCAGCAATACAACTGTCACATACATTCAGAGGGACTAGTTTGGACCTATGCTGTTTCCTTCCCTTTCTGGCTGGAGTTAGTGAACTCCCATTAGCTCAGGTAAATTGTTTCAATGGGTGTACCCATCATGGTCTTGATCTTTGCTCATTTTCTCACTTCTCCAACTCTTCAACTGGACATTGGGAGGTCAGTTCAGTGCTCTGATGCAGGTCTCTGCCTCTTTTTCCATCTGTTGCTGAAGAAAGGTCCTGTGGTGATATTTAAAATATTTGTCAGTCTGACTATAGGGCAAGGCCAGTTTGGGCATCCTCATAACTATGCCTTAGGGGCAAATATGTTATGTCAACTACGTTCATAGCAGGATTGTTTGTAATAGCCAGGACCTGGAAACAGCCTGCATTCCCCTCAAACAAAGAATAGGAAAAGAAAATATGTCACATTTAAACATTAGAGTTTTACTCGGTGGTAAAAATCAATGAAATATTGAAATTTGCATGCAAAGGGATAGAACTAGAAAAAGCAATCCTGTGTGAGGTAACCTAAACCCAGAAAGATGAACATGTAAGTTGTAAAACAAATAATATTGAGCCTATAATTCATGATTCTAGAGAAGCTAAGTAACAAGGGGAACCCTAAGAAAAACACACATAGATCCACCTGGATAGCTTAAACAGACAAGATTGCCTGACAATATTGGGAACATGGGGATGCGGAAGGTAGGGAGGATAAAAGGGGAAGAAAAAGGGAGAAGGGAAGAAGGGAGGAGAACTTGAAGGAACGGGATAGCTGAGATGGAGGAGATACAGAGATGAGAACAAGGAAAGAGATATTTTGATTGAGGGAGCCATTATGGGGCTAGCAAGAAACCTTACATTAAATTCCCAGAAATTTACAAGGATGACCCCAGCTAAAACTTTAAAAATGGTTCTTAACCAATCAAAAAGCATGCATTTAGTATTATTAGTGCAAATTAACCAATAGTTCTATGTCTGACAAGATTATAGTAATAATGACACAATCCTAAAAACGTAAAATGAAAACATGTTTTAAATTCTTTAATCAAAAAATTCTTAACACCTTTTAATGGACAGTACCAACATAAATAAGTGTTTAGTAATCGTTGCCACAAGGAGAGTCTTTGGATGAGTTTATGTACTTTTTTTTGTAGGCGTTAATATATTAAAAGATATTTTCACCTTTATGTATATTATATAATTTATTTTTAAAAATTTCTTTCTTAAATAATTTTAATTTTATTTAAAATACTTCAAATATTATGTGAACTATGGTTGTTGTATTTAAGAAACATGTTTATTTGTACATAAAAAGGCCAAATAATCATTTGATTACAAGCTTCTTATATGGCATCCACGTTATTCATGAAATCCATGATCAGATATATAAAAAAATATGACCTCTTACTTAAACTAAAGTAAGTGTGTATTTGATTAAGTGGGTGTTAATAATCATATGAACATATACAGCAAATATTAACCATTGGAAATATTATAGAAACAAATGACTTATTTAATAATTTTAAATACTTTTAATACTTGCTGTCTTCTAAACTAGCTCAATTTGTAGTTATGTGTTGTAACATCCTACTAAAGACTATCAAACTTACTACTGAGCAAACTATCAAGAATAGTCTTTAAAAAGTTATTTATTTATAGTAAGAGAATGTACTCCTCCTTTTGGTTGTATAATACAGAGAGGAAAGCTATGATATATTACATGTATCTTCAACAAATAGATAACAGTCTATTTGTATATGTATTTGTGCGCATACTTATGTATCTATATGTGTGTATGTAACAATAATAATCACTGAAAAAGTGGTTATGTAACTGAGCGTAGAAGGAAAAAGGAGAACTTTGAGAGTGTAGCTAAGAAGGGTTTGTTATAGGAAAGGGAGGAAGAAAGTGATGTAATTCTATTTCAATTAAAACTTTTTAAAAATCAAAAATAAGTCATTTGTTATTCACACACAAAGAATATAAAACATCGCTTAAGGATAATTAGCTCTCAACAACACTTCCTTTCCTTTGATCAAAAATAATGTCAAAATAACATTGAGAGCAATTTTCATGATAATTTGCTCTAAATAGAAATTTATGACATCAATGCCACTATAAAATGAATAATCATAATTTCTAGTGTCAAATTTAGTTTTAAGTCTTCTAGTTTTTTAAATAACCATAATAATTCATTTCTGTTTGACTTTAAAAATAAAATGTATTATTAGCTCAATTTGAAATGTTATTTCTAAAATTATTTCTTTTATTATTAAAAGTATAATAGAATTATATGATTTCCCCCTTCTCTTCCCTCCCACAAACCTTCCCATATATACCTCCTGAGTCTTCTCAAATAAATTATCTCCTTCTGCAGGACAATATACATGTGACACACAAAAATATACACATATATGCACACACATGGACAAATGTATACACATATCTAAATCTATATATCTGTATGTACATCTAAAGCTATAGTCTTATATATATTCCTTCTCAATCTGGATAATATTGCTTGTGCCTTTCCTCTGTGGAAGATCAAAACGATGGGTTAAGTAATACCAAATGATCAGCCCTGAAAATAAATATGTTGAGACATAATTTAACTATCATTAAAAAAAAAAAAAACCAGCAGAGATTGGGGTTGAATGAAAACAAACAACATATAAAATTTACTTAAAATAAGACAATCCAATTCTTTAATTTACAGGGGTATATTGTATCCAAAGGAAAGAAATAGCCATATAAGTCACATCATTAATTCTTATCTCATTTGAGTGTTGAGCATTTTTTTCTGAATAGCAATATGATGTTTTCTACTGTCTTCCAAATTGGTTTTTGGAGGATGGAATAATCATCAATGGTAAACTACATTCAACAATGATTATATATCTTCCTACTTTTGAAAATACATTTAATTAATGAATTGATCTCTCCCCTTTTTGTAAATGACCCTAAATTTCCATTTAAGGTTCTATTCATAAAGAGTTTTAGAACATCCTTTTTTTTCATGGCTCTGGGTTTTTATTTTTTAAAAGAATCTTTTCTCATTTTACATAACAATTGCAGCTTCAACTTCCTCTCCTCCTCCCATGTCCACTACCTTCTCCCTACCCAAGCCCCCACCCACTCCTAAGAGAGGGTAAGGTTTCCCATGGGGAGTCAAAAGTCTATCTTATCTCTTTGATGCAGCACCAAGGCTCTACTCCCTGTATCTAAGCTGAGCAATGTATCCCTCCATAAACAACGGACTGCAAAAAGCCGGTTCATGCACTAGGGATAAATCCTGGTCCCAGTGATAGCTGCCCCACAAGACTGTAAAGTCACATAACTGTCACCCACATTCAGAGGACCTAGATTGGTCCTATGCAATTTCACCCACTCTCAGTCTGTAGTTAGCGAGCTCCCACTAGCTCAGGCCAGCTGTTTCTGTGGGTATCCTCATCATGGTCCTGATGCGTTGCTCCAATTATCACTCCTCCCTCTCTTCGACAGGACTTTGGGAGATCGGCCCAGTGCTTCACTATGGATCTCTGCATCTGCTTCCTTAAATTGCCAAATGAATGTTTTATAATTACAATTAAGGTAGTTATCAAGCTGATTGCAGGGGAAGGCCAGTTCAAGTACCCGCTTCACTACTGCTTAGGGTCTTAGCTGGGGCCATCCTTGTGGATTCCTGGGAATTTCCCTAGTGCCAGGTTTCTCTTTAGCCTCATAATTGTTCCCTCTATCAAGATAATTCTTTACTTTCTCTCCATCTCTGTCTTCCAGTACTTCCCCAATCTAGACCTTTCAGTTCCCGTTTGTTCTTCTTCCTCCACCCCTTCTCCCCTCACCTCTCCCCTTCTACTTCTCCCTTCTCCCCACCCCCACATTCCCAAATTTTTCAAGAGATCTTGTCTATTTCGTTTTCACAGGGTGATCCATGTATGTCTCTCTTAGGGTTCTTGTTACGTAGCTTCTCTGGGGTCATGGACTATAGTCTGTTTATTCTTTGCTTTACTTTTAATACTTATTAGTGAATACATACCAGTTTGTCTTTCTGGGTCTGCTTACCTGACTCAGGAAGTTATTTTCTAGTTGCATCCATTTGCATGCAAATTTCAAGATGTCTTTTTTCCCCCTCTGAGTGGTACTCCATTGTGTAAATATAGCATATTTTCTTTATCAATTCTTTCTTTGAGGGACAGATACCTTGCTTCCAACTTATGGCTATTATGATTAATGCTATGAACACAGTAAAGCAAACGTCCTTGTGTTATGAGTGTGCATCCTTTGGGTACATGACTAAGAGTGGTATTTCTGGATGCTGACGCAGATTGATTACCAATTTCCTGAGTAACTGCCATATTGATGTCCAAAGTGGCTTTACAGATTTGCACTTCCACCAGCATTGAAGGGGTGTTCCTTTACTCTGTTCCCTTTACTCTGCATCCTCTCCAGCATAAGTTATCAGCAGGTTTTCGATCATTGCTGTTCTGATTTGTGTAAGATGGTACCTCAGAACATTTTTAAAGGTATAATGTAGCACAAATTATAATTATTCTTAATAATAAAAACCCAGAGTCAGATATTGGGGGGTGAAAGCTGAAAGATCGGATGAGATCAGCCAGCAACTAGTTCTTAACTACAAAATCCTCAGACCCAAGGGGAAAAGATGCTGTCTCTACAAGTCCTCAGAAGGAATGCCTTGAGCTCTTATCTCCTCCTGCCTTATATTGCTCTCTCCATTCAGCCCTATCTCTCCTGTCTCTGCCTTCCTACTGGTGGAACTAAAGGCATGCAAATCACAAATACTATGATTAAAGCTGTGACCTATCACTGTCGGAATCTGTTTTTCTTTTAGACTAAATCAATCTCCTATGTTCCAGGATGGCCCTGTACTCAAAGATCCATCTGCCTCTTTCTCCCAAGTGCTGTGATTAAAAGTGTGTACCACAATTGCCTGACCTCTATATCTAACTAGTGCCTTAGCTTCACACTCTGATCTTCAGGCAAGCTTTATGAGTTAAATCACAAACAAGACATCACCACAGTATAGAATGAACTTTGTTGATCATTACTTTTAAATACAGATTCGAAAATGTAGCTCATAATTTCTGTATGATTTTCAACATATTTATAGTTTAATTAATATATGGCAAATATACATATATTTATATAATGTGCATATTATATATATGTATATGTATTATTGTACATTCAAAGTTCCTCTCTACTAGCATTTTTTCCCATGGAAAATAGCTTTATTCCTCACAAAACATATCCTGATAATTGTTTTCACCCCTACTCCTTTCAGTTACTCCTCACTTCCCTCCCAATGTGGATCCCACCCCATTCTATTTCTCATTAGAAAAGGAAAAAAACAGAATCAGATGGATAATAAGAAGATAAAACAAAAGTTAAGAAATTGCTCTACAACAAAGCAATCATTAAAAAATAGGCCCAAGAAAAGGTCCAATAAATAGATGTAGACACAGAGTTCCATTTGTTTATACACTCAACTCAGCCGTCTCATCAAAATACTAATCAGGAAGTCAAAATACACATTTAAAAAAACTGTAGGACAAAACAAGAAGATGTATTATATATTATAAAATATTAATATAATATATAATCAATAAAAAATAAAGATAATTTTTGAAGTACTAGCAATGAAAGGATATTATGTAAAACAAAGATGGCCAAAGATGTTTGCAAACTATGCTTTGGCATGCAGCATACACTTAGCAGAGTAATTTGTTTCCACAGTGAGACTTCTTTAAAGAAAATAAAATTTCATTTGCAAGTGGATATCAATTGGAGGTAGATTCTGCTTTAAGGATAGATGGATGTGTCCACTTCTTTCTGCTCTAGGAAAATATCTGGTACAGACCCATATAGATGCTGTGCATGCTGCCTCATTGTCTATGAGTTTACATGTGCTTTGATCCTATCTTAGAGAGCTTTGTTTTCCTGGCATTCTTCATCCCCTCTGGACAGTACCCACTTTCTGACTCCTCTTCAGTGAGGATCCCTGTGCTCCTGATGGAGCTAAGATGAAGATCTACAGTATATGGCTGAGTGTTCTGAATCTTTACTTCTTTGTGTGATTTCTGGCTTTCAGTCTCTGTATATGAGAATGTGGCAACTAATGTTTGAGCTCTGCTTTATGTAGAGGTATATAGTTTGTTCTGATTTGAATTTTGTCTTTTAGGTATCTGTGTGTATGTGTATGGTATGTGGATGTGTGTGAATTTCTTTAAACCTCTTATTCACTCATAAAATTTTATCTAACTGACATAAATGCATTAATATTCTCAAACAACTCTGGATTTAATAATTTGTTTAACATTTCATAATTTAAAAATAGCATGTACATGTAAATATATTGTACTATGAAATACTGTATATTTGCATACCTAATTCATACTTTCTATAACAGATTTGATTATGAATAAATGAATTTAGATTATTTTAAATAATACAAATTACTACTACATGTACAAAATGATTAATTTTTGAATACTTTAATGCATATGTCAGTAGAAAATGAATACATTAAAAAAATCTCACAGAGTATAAGTGGTTTTGGTTTTTTGATTTTTTTGGTTTTTGGTTTTTCAGTTCTATTCTTCTATTCATCTTTTATTGTGTCGATCCCTTTTTTGCTTGGTAAATTTTGAAGCAACAGCTTTTATTGGCATTATTATGAACCCATACATAAATTCAAAGTACAGTTCTATCTTTTTTGCAATTTAATAAATGCAATATTTGGTTTTTGTATTATCTTTAATATTTTCTTCAATAACAGTTTACATATGTCCATATCAATATTTTATAATTTAACTAGCTTATATCCTAAATACTGGGTATTATTACTACTATAACACTTTCTATTATTTTGATTTTTAAAAATAAATACAAATGTGAATTTATAACTTATTTATTATTTATAAGCTCAAATGTCTGTTAGATTACTTTAAATGTAATGTACACTTGCCAATTAACAGTTGTTTAATTTCTGAATGAGTCTTCCCTATATTCTGATTAGTGATTATCGTAAATCATTGAAGCTATCTCCAGTAACTGATGGAAGCAGATGCAGTGACCCACAGCCAAGGACTGTGCTGAGTTCCTGGAGTACAGTTGAAGGGAAAGTGGAGGGATCATATGAGCAAGGCAGGACAAGATGATGATGGGGAAAATGAGAGAAACAGCTGACCCTTATCAGGTAAAAAAAATCATAGACTCTGGACTGACAAATGGGGAACCTGCATGAGTGCCTTCTGAATGTGGGTGACAGGTATGTGGCTTGATCTGTGTGTGCTTGTGTGTGTGTGTGCGTGAGAGGGAGAGGGAGAGGGAGAAGGAGAGGGAGAGGGAGTTGCTTGGGGGCCTGGCTGTAAGACCAGAACTTATATCTGGTAGATTAACTGGTTTTTTGGAGTCTCTTCTCTATGGTGGGATTCTTTGCTCAGCCTTGATACAATTTAGAGGTTCTTGGTTCTGTCTTAATTTGGTATGCCAGACTTTGCTTGCTCCTAAAGGGAGGCCTTAACCCCATCTGATGGGGATGAGAAATGGGGAATGTTTGGGGAGGCGGAAGAAGGGGAGTGAGTGGGAACTGGGGTTGGTATGTAAAATGAAAAACTGTTTTAAAATTAAAAGTTATATGTTTTTTATCAAAATAGAAGCATTTTTTTCTCTATTTCTAATGACTTATTTTAAAATGTATTATCTTATCATATATCACCCAGCGTCTAGCATACAGGCAGCTGTAAAAGTAGTGATCCAAAAAGCCTCATGTAGCATATCATTTTCACAAGAAAAGCAATTAATATGAATCCATTGAATAGTAGAAATGCTGTTAGGTTTTTCAGGATTTTTCTTTATCAGGTTAAGAAATCATCTTTCCTTATTTTCTTACATAGTCTACTCAGAAAAGATTTGAGTTGTTTTCAGTGGTTTCTCAGCTTTTATTGAAGGCGTGTGGTTTATTTTCCAATTTTATTAGGTTGATAACTAATGCTGTTAGATTTTTACAGATTAAGACAGTGTGGTGTAATTTTAAAATACATAACATTGTTCCTTTTATTACGCACATCATTTTACTTTTTTATTATTGTTTTACTTAGCTCTTTGCATCTATACCCATTAAAAAAGATGAGCATATTTATGTGTAATGCTAAGTGTTTGTATGATTGCAGACTGTACTTATGCATTTAGAAACATACATGTATGTATCTGTGTGTATGTATGTATTTCTATATGCATAACAACAGCTAATGAAAAAATCAGGCATAAATTTGAGAAAAAAACAATGAGGTACACATGGGAAGTATGAGGGAAAGAAAAACCTCTCCCTCCTCCTCCTTTTTTGTGTATGTGTGTGTGTGTGTGTATGCATGACTCTGTGTCTCTGTGTGTGTTTATGTCCCAGAGTTGTCTTAAATTCCTGAGATCAAGTGATTTTCTCTTTGTTTCAGCCTCCCCAATAACTGGGATTATAGAAGAACAAGCAAAACCATTGTGATCTGCATAATGTTTTTTCATAACTTATGAATTAATATACAATATTTGATCTTAAAAACGCATTTACTTTTTCTAAATTAAGTGTTTTGCATGGCACTGATTATCAACAATGACCTCCACCTGCCACATCTTTTTGATTTGATACTACTCTAGTTTCCTGGTAATTTCCCTTCATGTGTTCTCTCAGAGCTAATCACATGTAGGGCATTTTACTCTTTCTTAACCTAATCTCTCACATCTCCATGAGTCTGCATACTTTTGTTCTAATTAGAATTTTAAGGATGAGAGCTATTCTATACATTAATTTCAATTCATGTAACTTCTACTTTAATCCCTTGTGAACTCTCCCATACTTTCATATTGTCATACTCAGACATTTTCTACAGCTGTTAATTCCGGAATCCTTCAGCCATTTGCTCTTTAATGACCTAGAGGCATATATATACACATAAGTTACAGATGTAGTTATTGTTTTTGAATTACATCTTTGAAGAACTGAACAGGTCTTATTTGGAACTATGTATTTAAATGATTGAACTTGTGGGAAATACAAAATTTTAAAGAAAAAATTTCCAGTAAGATATGCAGTTTACTCATATTATAACTCCTCCCTCTCTTCAACTTTTCTAAGGGAGCTCAGGCCTGTGGTTAGCTGTGGATCGCTGCCTCTGCTTCCATCAGTTACTGGATGAAGGTTCTATGGAGACAAATACGGTGGCCATCGATCTGATTACAGGGCAAGGCCAGTTCAGGCACCTTCTCCACTCTGAAGATAGGACAAATTCAAGGGACAATTGACTTTTATCTATGCTGAATTAGCAAACTATTGTCAAAGGAGTCAAGACCATGATGAGGGAAACCCATAGAAACTGCCAACCTGAACTAGTGACTGCAGGCTTACTGCTGGGGAACCTGTATAGGACCAAACTAGGCCCCTCTGATTGTGGGTGACAGTTGTGTGGCATGGGTAGTTTATTGGGCTAAAATGGGGCCAGGATTTATCTCTAGTGTATAAACTGACTTTTTGGAGCCCAGTCTCTACGGAAGGATGTCTTGTTTAGCCTAGATACAGAGGGGAGGACCTTGATCCTGCCTCAAGTGATGTATTAGAGTTTGTTGACTTCACATGGGAAACCTTACCCTCTCTGAGGAGAAGATGTGGGGAAGGAGGGAGGGGAAACAGGGGAAGGAAAGGGAGGGGAACTGGGATTGGTATGTAACATAAAAAAAGAAGATTGTTTTTAAAAATAAACTAAAGTCAATGGTGGAATATTAAAAAAAAGGATATGCAGTTTAGAGAAATGTGTCACAGAGCTTGGTCATGCCACCACAAAAAAAGAATAGAAACATTTTACTAACCACTTTCTCTAATGGGATCAGAATTGAGTATAATAGAGGATTATTTATTTAGGGGTAGACTCACAGATCACAATTCTCTTCTGTAACAGGGAACAGCAACAGAATCCTGCAGCCAGAAAAGAGGCCGCACACATACTTTACATTGGCATAAATAGTACAAGAGGCCACGCCCAAGTGGGCAGGTAACTTGGGATACTGGAAGTAGAAATTCCTACAACACGTATATGCATAAATTTCAAAAATATAATAAAACTTACTCATGTTCTATATTAAAAAGGAGATTCACAGATATTTTGCAACCTCATTTATATCTTCTGACAAGGGTTGTCCTGCTTTTGATAAATTCTATTCTCATTTACACATACTCTTTTTCTCACTGATATAATTATCCTTAGATATGGTAATGTTGAAAATTCAGAAAAAAAATCAAATGCCCATTACAGAATTAATGCTTGGGAGGGGTCCTTTCTTAAAGTACTTGTGGTAGGTATATTAGCCAAAAATTCCTCTGTTAGGTATCAAGTCTATTTGGTGATAGACTCTTACTAATGAATATATGAACATCTCCAATTCTCTTGAAGAATCTTGAACCTAGAGATACTGTATTTCTATTTTTTATCATTTATAATATCTTCTGAAGGATCTATTTTTTTAAATTTAGAAATCACATCTTTCCCTCTATACAGGCAAGTGTAAATTATATTGTTGCCGTGCTGGTAGCCATTGCCAGCTTCATAATCTCTGAATTCCTCACAGGTTTAGAAGATTGAACCAAATATACTTCAAAGTTAAGGGTTGCTAAAATTTGATTTCGTGCATTGTGACTTTACAATTTATGAGTTTATCAATACTTCAAAGATCATTATCTCACAGGTTAGTTTATTTTTACTTCTGTTAAATTGGATTTCAAATGTCAGTTTAGACTCTGATCAGTATAAAAAAAGTATGCTTTTGAGGTGCTCATGTTGTTTCTGTAGTTATCATCAAATGAAAAGAACAAATCTGAAAATTTATCTGATGGTTTGTGAATCTGAGAATGACATGAAATCAAGAGCTTTTGTAGCAGGTGGAAAGAGCACTTCCATTTATGAAAAATGATAAATTAGAATATATGCATATTTCTGGAAATACAAAAGTATGTATGAAAATGTATTGCACAAACTGAGAACTATATGCAACAGAGAGGAGATAATACAACAGAGAATTTTTCTTCACATTACCATCATTTGCTCAGTCAAATCAAAATTACCACAAAAATCTTTTGTGGTTACCAGCTACATGAAAGTTAATTGGATGAGTCATTGTCAGATATGTAATCACTGGAAATTTTCATAAAATTCGATAAGCCATTTATTTTGGAAAGTAGTGTAGGAGGAAAGAGAAGAACAAAATACTTAAAATATCAATTTAACTGAAAATTCCAAGCCATCATCTTGAAGAACTCAAAAATGTATATTTTTCATGTTTTACATGAATTTTAGTTATGTTCTGATGGTGTAAAAATATTTAAATTTTATATACTGAATACATACTATGATAAGGTTTGTCTAGAATTAAATGAAAAGTATAATTGATTAATAGTTTAAATCATACAATGTTAACAATTTGATGAGATAAATAATTTCTTAAATGATTTATAGACATCTCTGATACCAAGTACAAATCCCTTATAAAATGAATTCAAAATGCAAATCCATTTTTATAAAACTTTAAATTTATATAACTTTAAATCTATATTGTTACTGGTTCATTTACCAGTCCAATAGTGAAGGCAAGTACCTCAGACTCAATATACCAATTACATCCATAATAGCTAGTATATTTGACTGCTTAGTGATAATTCAACATTTCACTCTAAAATAGTAACAGTAGTAATAATGATGATAAATTTATTGCTAAGATATTTTGCAGAAAGTATGATAATATTTTTGTTATTAAGTAAAAAAATAAAACTCTAGGTATATATAATTAATTAAAAAATCAAAATAGAAAAACAGAGGTTATCATGACATTAAAGGAAAACTGAGAAAAGAATTTGCTATAGGATTTGGTGAGTGAGAAGTTCCCAGGTTAGTTCTAGAAGGAGAGGGTCAGTAGGGTGTTGGGAATGGGTTTGCCATAGTAGCAAGTGTTTTGATTCAGAGATTCCATAGTTCATAACTGAATTTTTCTAGACGAGCAACTTTGAGGATGAAACCATCTAAACATGAGTCAAAAGTGGATAGAAAGAGAAGCATTGGAAACAAAAAATAACACAGTAAGTCGTGGGGGAGAGTAAGCAAATGAACCATGCAAACAGCCACTGCAGATTGACTGAAATGAGCTTGTCTACTAAAAAAGGGAATGAAGAGTTAAATGTACTACCATATGGACTGAAAGAAAAATTGGAGAAAATTTAAGAGAAAAATAAGCAAATTTAGCAAGTCTGAAAACTTAATAAAATTAAAGAATGTTTGACTAGTTATTAAAGATATATCTATACATTCATATTGATAAAAATCTTAGACTAAAATTATAAGTGATTGAAATTAGTCAATATTCTTGAAGGAAAAATATGGAATACTTATTTTTACATCACTTAGATTCACCTTTGAATACCATGGTCAAATACATTCTCAATGTGGTTATTTTATCATTTGAACTATTTGAATTGATTCAATCTTGTAATCAAGAGGCATTTGAATGGTTACCTGAATTGCCATTTAGAATGGGAGTAGCTATTCTTTGGCATTTTGAACAGAAAAATAAATCTCCAAGAAGATATTCACTCTTTTCCTCTTTCTACCTGCATGACGAGGACACTTCATCATATCCTCTAAACACTTCTTACTGGTACTTTTACCACTGGATCTCCTATCTTGAGATATGTGATTTATCCTGAATTAACAAGTCAGTATGCAAAGATTTCCAACATCTAGATTTCATATTATAGTCTACTCAGTCAGTCAAAAACTGTTTATCATCTGTCTGTCTGTCTGTCTGTCTGTCTGTCTATCTATCTATCTATCTATCTATCCATCCATCCATTTGTCCATCTTTATGTCCCCAGCAAAGAAATTTCACCTTCAAGGAATCTTTTGCAGAAATGATTAGCCTATTAGAATGTCAATACCATGCTTAGGGAGATGTTACAGATTTAGAGCTTAATTACAGTTTGTCTTGAGGTATTTTTAGCATTCTATATAGGTATTCTTTGCCCATCTCTGTGTAGAACTCAAAACACCTTACCTAACATAAAATCGTTTAAAATGTGTTACCTTAAGAAGAAAAAAACCCTGCAATTTCCACCAGTCAAAAACCTAAGAGCATCATCATATAGAATCTGAATCCAAAAGATGGTATTTCTTTCCTTAGCTATTCCTACATAAGTAATGTTTCCACAAGTGTATCTGAAAAAAATATTTAATTTGAGAATTTTTTAAATATTGCTATGACTTCATCAAACTATTACCACATTGCAGCTTGCAATTTGCGGCAATCAATATTTGTGATTCCCAAGACATGGTTATCTACACTTGGCTCTAGAATAAACTATTTTTTATGTCTTTTGAGGGGGGAGTGTGTTTTTGAACCAATATCGTTTATCACCTAGATATCATCTACTTATCTGTCATCTATTAATCTATCTTTCAACTCAATGGCTATCCAGACCTAAGTGTCTATATTTCTAGCTATTTGTCTGTTTACTATGTATCTCAGTATAAAATGTCTGTTTAACACATAAAGTTAAGTGATTCGACAATCTTTAAAACACATGAACAGCAATTTCATTACTATTATCTAAAACTCCAACTAAATATATTGTACATATGCAGTTTCCATCTAGCAATTTAAACTCCATACAAACACATCTCTGAACTTATTGTTCAATGTATCTTATTTGCATAACTAGACAAATGTTACAGTTTGAAATGGTATTTTGCTATTCCCTGTGCTTCATTATTCTCTAGTTCTAAACTGAACTTTGCCACCTTTTCATATAATGGTTTTCCTTGACTGCACCATTACCTTAAAACTTTTAATTCGTTAAGTTTCCCTGAAGAAATGTGGGTTTTGTTGTTGTTGTCTGTCTGTTTGGTTTTTATTTTGGTATGATTCTGTAGTATAATTATCCTCCCATTTACCAGATTATCAAATGAATGGGGCTGGAGAAAGCATGGGATGAGGCTGACACAATACAAGTCGACTTTAAATACAAAACTGTCGTATCATGCAAAAATACCAAAACGAGGAATAATCACTAATTAGACACAGTGCTCTCTATTTGGTTGTCAGATTGCATTACTTGCAAAATTATTGTTTAACAGGTATGCAAGGGTTTCACAAAGACATTTAAAATTGACCTCTAAAGAAAAGACACAAAAGGTTTCCCACATTCCCTCTATGAAAGGAGTAGAGGAAAATAATGTTTCCAGGCAATATTAGGTTGTGAGCTAATATCTAACAAAATTCTTGGTAATATTTCTGATAGAAAATGGGAGTTTTTTGTACCACTTTTATGAACATAGCCCTGATTTTAAAACTCTCCTGGTAACAATGGGGTCAACCTTTGATTAGGTACCTCTTCTCTTCCAAGGAAAGGGCTTTTAAGTAGATGTCATGGTAGAATCAACTCATTCAACTATTTGCGTCACAGGATTCTATGAGATATCCACAGTGTAAAATTTATCTGAGGAGACATGAGCAAAATATCAGCTAGCCAGAGGTAGGTTGTCAAAGACTTACAAGCATGACTCTGCATATGTTCATAGTGTTGGTTGTTTTTACTTGCCTACTCATCACAACCTAGAGTCTCCTTGAAGGAAGGAAATACAATTAAAAAATTGCCTAGATAAAATTATTATCTGGTCATATCAAAATCAAACAGGTAGGAATATGAAAAAACATCCAAAGAAGAAAATGAATCAGAGAAAAATGTCAAGAAGTATACAAGTATGAAAGAGACATACATATGCACACTCTGGAATTACATAAAAACCCAAAATCAGAAGCCATAATATGCACAAAGGACCTGGAAGAAAGAAAAAAATGGCCTGATTTACCAGGATGAGACAAAGAACCTGAAAAGATTCTACTGAGTTTGTTTCATGTTTGTCAACTACTTCTAGAGAAGCAGTCATTAAGAGTGGTTTCTTTGCCAGGCGGTGGTGGCTCACACCTTTCATCTCAGCACTCGGGAAGCAGAGGCAGGCAGATCTCTATGAGTTCGAGGGCAGCCTTGTCTACAAGAACTAGTTTCCTGGACAGGGTCTAAAGCTACAGAGCAATCCTGTCTCAAAAAAACAAAACAAAACAAAACAAAAAAACCACCCCTCCCCCTAAAACAGAAAGAAAGAGAAAAAGAAAGAAAGATAAGAGAAAAAGGAAAAAAAGAAAAATTAGTGGTTTCTTTCCCCAGTTAGAGAAAACATTGTTTTTATTTTCAAGTGATTATGAGTTGAAGATAACTACTGGGTTAAGGATGGGGAAATCTGTCTACTTCAACTTTCAGTTCTAAGATACAACTTGGATAAGACCCAGAAAAGTCCCGTGTATTCTGCTGCAGTCTCTATGAGGTCATATGTTATCTAGCCCTGTTGTATCGAAACACCCTTGCTTCTTGCTGTCTTCCATCCACCATGGCTCTTATACTCATTTTGCTTCCTCTTCTATTAATTTCCTGTTCAAAGTTTAATGGGATGATATGAGCCAAGCACATAATAGAGATGCTATTTATGAAGTTAAAATGTCGAGAAAAGAACAAAGGACCATTTGTATAATTCTTTGGATTGAGAATTGGTGATGGCTAGTCAGCATTGGCTAAAGAGCAGCTGTGATAAACAAGTTGCTCAAAAATGGAACTAAAACCTTTCTGTTCTTTACTAGGTGAGTGATGCTGGTTAACTGAGGCTGTCAGTCAGGCAGGATTAGTAAAAGATCAGAATTATTGAGGTGAAAATTCTTGAATTATTCTTAGGGTCATTCATTATTCAAGTTGTAGCCTTAAGGTCCAGGACTGATTCACCAGTTGACACATATACTTGGCAAAATATAAGAGTTTCTCATGCAGTTCTTGCTTTTAAGACATGATAGATATAAGAGTCAAGATAACTCGAAGAGTATCTGAGGCTTCCACCATGTAGCAGGATCAGAACTAAAGAAAGGCAGTGACATGCCACTGGAGAAGCAAAACATCTGTTGTCATGGTGATCCCACAATACTGGCAATAGGGTCATAGAATGTCCTTTGAGGCCAGTTTTATGTTTGTAGCAAAACCACCTGAGCCTATGGGAAGAGCTGTGTGCTGTGGATGACAGAGCTATAGAAATGGGCTATGAATGTCTTTTTCAATTCAGAAAATAACATGTGCATCCTGAAAATTGATATTGAGCTATTGACAAGTTGATTAAGAATCTTTTTATTTGACAGAAATTCTACCCTGTTTCTTCCATCTGAAATAATAAAGCAATTTATTTTATATTTAACAGTTAAGACTACATATTTTAAAAAAAAAATTGGAAATTTTTGAAAGTGTTAAAAATTTTAAAAACTGTGTTATTTGATTGCTGCTGGGACAAAGAATGTCAGATTTCTTCCTTAGTGAGACCCATAGTATATGAGCCACACTCCAGGGAAGGTGCCGTACCCAGAAACAGTTGTTCAATCCAAAGCCAACTCAATATTGTTGAGATACAAAGAGCATTACTAAATCTAAATAGCTCATTCTAGAATAATTCTAAATCTTATACCACATCAATTATTAAGTAAACTTGTATAATTGAAAATGTATTTATTTCCTATGAATATCTTTGTCAGTGACCTAGTTAAAAAAATCTTTCAGTGTTTTTTTAAAAAATAAAAAGAAAGTTCTTTTTCCATCATTTTGTTTTTTTATTTTTTCTGATACCAAATTACCAGTCAAGTGCCTGAAAAAAGGATTATTTTGAAATAAAATCCTGAGCTTCAATACTTTGTTCACAGTCTCAACGTTTTATGCAAGAAAATTAAAAAAAAAAAACAACTTAAGAAACTTTTCAAATTATACTTCCTTCAAAGTTTGTGAAGTCTTTTGATTAAATCCATTGTAATTAAATACTATTGCTAGTAAATAAAATACAACTTTCAAGTAAAAATTATAAATTCACATTTTATGCATACAATAGAATATAATAAGCAAACATGCTGTTAAATTAATGTTGTATATACTGTACAGTGATACTCTGACTTAAATGTGAAAGAACTCATTCAAAATAATATAAGCTGAAAATATATTAGCAGATATTTCCATCATCATACAGCTGACAGGCAACTGTTGCTATCTCTTATTACTCAGCCTCTCTTGAGAGTATCATATCAATATATCCCTTGTTCAGCATAAAATAAAATTTCATAAATTCATATAAGTATTATGAGGAATTTGCTAAATATGTATTAAAGCACTATTAAGTTGAACACTAACAAGTCCACCTCTGATTAGTTGAGAATGTCTATACATGTATGTACTTTTCTACCTCCATGTTTCTGCCCTGACTTCACTTCATTATAGACCCTGTTCAGGAAATGCACGTTAAAATGAATGCTTTACTCAAAGTTTGTTTGCTCACATCTCTTATCTCAGAAATAAAAACAAATTCAGAAATAATTCCAGTCTACTGAGAGATTTTTGACATAACATGATTAAGTATAGCAAATAAATGTTTTAAAAGAGGAAGATGTATGAAGCAATAAACATTATACCAGAAATAAGACATTTATTTGGGTAAATACAAAGACTTGTAATGATAAACGGACTAGTGAAATCAACTTCCATTTAAGTGTATATTCTCTTCTTCAATATTCATATATCTGATCTTATACAGTCAATGCTGAAGACTTTTTAATTATTACATAATAATTATATAAATTTAATTCCCAATAAAAAAATACAAATAACATGTGGAAAATGTGTCTTTAGATTTTTTTGTGTATGTGTGCTTCTCCCCCAACAGAATGTGTGTGTGTGTGTGTGTGTGTGTGTGTGTGTGTGTGTGTTGTCTTTTCATCGCTCAGTGCAGGACATAGCATGGTAAAAGTGCTCATTAAGTATTTATCAAATGAATGGATTATCAAATAATGATCTTTTTCCATTTAATATTGCTTTATCAGTTGCTCTTTAAAAAATAAGGAGATTTATATATTTCATCTAACAGTGTCTTATATATCCTAAGTTGTACAAAGTGCATTTCTCCTATTCTACAATTTCTGCTAGATGTTTCAGAGGACATGTATTTTAGACTTCTCTCTAAGCTATAATCTTTTAATATACTGCTTATTTTCAGTAATTTTTAGTGTATGCATAGCATACCTGCCTGACATATACCAAGCATAGCACACAAGGACAAACTTCAAGACTTCCATTTTTGTCCAAGGATATATGCCATAAGAATTATATCTACAACTGTCGCTTCTTGGTACATATTCTTTTTGGTGATAATGAAAATTCCAAAGCTCATTTCATTTGAGTGGACTGTGAGATATAAAGCAAAGTATTTAGATGCTATCTCTTGCCTTAATTAGAGTTTCTATTGCTTTGATAAAATGCCATGACCAAAAGACAAACTGGGGAGGACAAAATATTTTGGATTACACTTACATCGCTGTTCATCATTGAAGAAGTCAGGACAAGGACTCAAACAGGGCAGGGACCTGGAAGCAGGAGATATTGCAGAGGCCAAGGAGGGATGCTGCTTACTTGCTTGCTTCCCAAGACATGCCTGGTCTGCTTTCTTATAGAACCCAGCCTAGGGATGGCACCACCACAGTGGGCTGGGTCCTCCTACAGCAATCACTAATTAAGAAAGTGCCTTAGTGCCATAAATTTTGGAAGCGGTTTCTCAGCTAAGTTTCCCTCCTTTCAGATAATTCTAGCTTAAGTATCAAGTTGACATAAGACTAGCCAGCCTATCTCTTCAAAACCTTAACTGAAATGAAAATGCAGAACTCTTAGTTATTCCCTTGTCAGCTAAAGAAATAAGAAGCAATGAATATTTTAAGTCGATCATAATTTTTGTCAAAGCCTGAAAACTGGCAGTTTTCTAAATAAAGTATATAAAGAGAAATAGCAAAATCAAGATGATCTACTTTGCATTTTATCTTAATTTGCTATTTTAAGATCTTTAAATCAGGATACTCATAATTTCATGCCTCTTTTGAAATACAATTTTTTTTTTATCCAAGCCTATATGTGAGTCATTTCCATTACAATAGTAACAGCAAGACTAAAGAGGTGTCTGTACTGTATCAAGGTTGCTCCTTTTAGCAGAACTTTCATTTTCAAAGGATCATAGATCCCCTTTCTGGATTCCTTGGGAACAAACAATACCTCTGTTTTACTTCCTGCTGATACATCACACGTGCAGAATGAAACATCAGTTTTGTTAGATCTGGTTAATTGCTTCTTTCCTCTCCAACATCACCCTTTTAGGCCACATTGGGAAATTTTTTTTAATCAATCTCAACAACTGTAGACATCTTTACAAAATAATTTAAATCTTTCACCAAACAAAAGGGTACTTATTTATTTTAAAACAGATATCATACCTAAAATGAAAGTATAGATTTAATATTGTATTATTCAAACATTTAATTGTAATTTTCTTACAAATTATCAACAAAATGGTAAGGTATTTCTATTTACTATATTAAAAATGGTATACAAATATGATTTGTATTTTTTCCTTTACAGTTATATTACATTCCAATGTGTACATGTTCAACATATTCATCACTGTGTCATCTCTTGAAAGATACCTATCCTGATTCTATGTGTTTGTATTATGAACAGTTTGACAACAGAAAGAGCTGTGCATATATCTAAGTAGTATGATATAAAATCATTATGGCTGAGTCAAATTATAGTTCTATTTTCAGATTTGGTTTCTGTTTAGTGGTGATTTGTTTGTATAAGACATCTTCATATTGATTCCACAGTGGACACACCAGTAGGTTACACACCCATTATAAAAAAAAAATGGGTTCATCATTTCCCACCTTCTCATCATATGTGCTGTTATTTATTTTCTTTATGATAGCCATTCTGACTGAAATCTGTAGGAAAAGGAATGATTTTTAGCATATTCATAACAGCTATTTTAAGTTCTTTTCTTGTGCTACAGCTATGCCACATTTCTTGGGGCAAGATACAGTAGGGTTGCTGGTCTATGTGGAGACATACTTTCCTCATTATTATTGATTGTATTCTCATTCTGGCATCTAGGCATCAAGCTTTGGGATGCTTGTGAGTGCTATTATCTGTTCTCATGTGCTTTGGGTCAGTTATTCGGTCTTTTACAGCTCTTGTTCTCTCTTGATCTTGGGAGTCTATTCTGGCTGGAAGCTGACAGTGTTTCTGAGTCCCTGCCAGGTAGCAGCACTCAAAACCTAGAGTGGAACTTGTTTCTAGGTATTGAGAGCACCCACTCAGGGAATGTAGAAGAGAGAGAAGCCCTGCAAGAATTCACAGAGGGCACGTGGAACCTGTGTGTGTTGCAAGTATGTCTGAAGTCTACAAGAAATGGAGAAAATGAAGGAGGGCATCTGCTATAAGGACTGAGGATGAAACTGGGGAACAGGAATTGATGATCAGAAAGGGAAGTAAAGATCATCTAGCTGATTCCCTGCCTGGCATGACCAGCATGTTTCCAGGAAAAAGACTGGCTCAGGTTGGTGCCTGAGACTGAGGGATATAAAATGAGGAAGGAAAACAGGGGGAGAAGAACTGTTTAGATTCCTGGGAATGGGAGCAGAATGAAAGCTGGGATCACAGCAGGTGGTAGTCTTCTACCAAGCTGGGCAAAAGACTGGGGAATTAGAATTGGAACTTGGCGGAAGAGTGGTAATGGCCTACCTGATTCCCTGGCTGGTGTGGCCAGCAGGTACCCAGGAATTGATTGCTTTGGGTGTTCAATATGTATTTTAAAGACATGATGCTAAATAATCAATTAAAATAAAGATTATGTAAAAGCCAAAGAAGAGCTCTTAATTAATAAATGTGCTAATGGTGTGTTAACTTTTTTCTCTGTGAGAAAATATTTGAAATAAAAATTGGAAGGTAGAGTTGTTGGTGTGGGACCATTCTTTCAGTCTCACATTTCTGCATATTATCACATGACCATATCATTGTGAATATTGTGGTGACAGAACACAGGGGTGGAGGAGACACAGTAGCGTACAGTAACATGCCTCATGATTTCCATATAGCAGAAAGAGCCCAAAGGATTCAAATGTGTACCTCCTATGTCTGTCTCCTCCTATCAGACCCACTTTCCACAGTTCTATCATTCCCAGGAGATTACTCACACTTCAAATACATCAGTAAATTAACCACTGATTAGGTCAGAACTCTTGCCATCTAATCTCTAAAAAAGCCCATCACAGACACATTTAGGAGTATACTTCACTTATCTGCTAGGTACCTCATTACAATAATGGTGACATCAAGCTGAAACACCAGAATAAGCTAATTATAAAAGAAACAATCACAATCACAACTTCATTAGTAGCTCACATAGGGCATGTTGATACTAGTGGATTCAAAGGTATTGGAGAAAAGTTGGCAGTCAATAGGTGCAGGGACTGTGTTTCAGCTGGATAGAGAAGAATAAGTTAAATATCTACTGTACATGCTTTTCCAAAAATTATATTTAAGAACAGATTTTTTTAAATAGTTATATAAATATCTATATTTATTATACAAAATGCAGTAAGTAAAGGACTATAGCATATATTGAAAAATTAATCAAGGTGCAATAATCCCCTGATTACACATTTTAAAGTTTAGCCTGTTCACACGTTCATAAAATACTGGAGGGAGAAAATTCAAGACAGAAAAAACTGTGAAAATACGGCTTTAAGATACTGTTGTTCCTTAAGTCGCTATATGAATTCTATCACACTCCCCTAGACTCTAAGCGACATGAACGTGAGAATGCATACGAACTGTGTAGATGTCGCCTGATTTTCCACGAAGGTTCGGAAGTCCTCAGCAGGACTAGCAGCCTGTGGAGTTCATTTCCATAGAGAACAGGTGGGCATGGAATTTCTGAACTGGCAGGCAAATATAAATGTTAATTAGAAACATAAAATTTTCTTTGTTTGGGAAACATGCTGAATTTATCCAGTAACAAAGCAGGAAACTTGAGGTTTTCCTTAAATTATTGACATGTTGTTGTTAAATAATTCAAACATCTACGCTTGACTATTCCATTACAGGTGGTATCTCAAGCATGTAAACATTCTTAGAATAGTTCATTTTTGTGAATTATTCCTGATTTTTTGTAGATGAGAAAATGTTTGACTTTGTGGGGATTTCCATTGAACGTCTCTAAAAGAATTAGAAAAATAAAAGAATCCTTAACTTGCACAGGCTATATTAAGTACAATTTGTAGAGTGCAATTATAAGACAGGGTTATGAGTCGGGGTCGGGGGGAGAGTTTGCTCCACCAGGTACAAGACTGGAATTTGGGCCCTTTATATAACCTGGGCAGCACAATACAGCTGACACTGTTAGCAGAGGTGTGGGTAAACCAGTCCCCAAACTGTGAGCATGGGAGAACTGTCCACACTTCTTAGCCGTCTTGTGGTAGCATGGGTATGGGAAAGATGCTCACTCCCCAGCGCCCATCAACACCTGAGGTAGGTGGGAGAGCTGGCCTAGAGGTCTCAAGAGTGGGAGAAAAGACTTTACCCTTTGCTTGGGCAACACAATAGAACTATCCCTGTTGGCAGAAGTGTGGGTGAACCAGCCCTGAAGTGAGCGAGGGAGAGCTGTACCATTGCCATCTGTCTTGTGGAAGAATGGGAAGGAGAGTGGCACGCTCCCAAGAGTGGGAGAGCTGCAAAACTCTGGAGAGCAGGACAGTCATCTTGCCTGGGCAACAAAATTGTCAAACCTGCTGGCAGAGGGGTGGATGAGCCAAGCCCCAAGTTGTAAGCATGGAAGAACTCTCCCCACTACTTCTCTGCCATGTGGTCTTGTGGGTGTGGAAGGGATAAACCATTTTCCCTCCTACTCCGGTCCTTCTACTTTACAGCTCCAGCACTCAGGAAAGTGGGACCTGCATGTCACCTAGGCAGCATAGTAGAGCTGTCCGTGTTCTTGGAGGTGTGGGTGAGCCATTCCTGAAGACGTTAACAAGGTAGTGCTATCCCTATTAATTATCTATCCTTAGGCAGGAAGGGCAGGAGAGAATTGCCTTCCTCCCCCACTCCTGTGTATTAATGCCTGAACCAGACAGAAGAGCTGGCTCTGGGGTCATAAGAGCTGGAGGAATATCCCCACTCCCCATCAGCTGCAGTGCTTGGAAGAGTGGCTCCTATAATTTGCCTGGGCAACAGAGTAAAGCTGGTCCAGCTGGTGTAAGAATGGGGGAGCTAATCCTGAGGGCATGGAAGCAGGAAAACAGGCCCCATCTTTAGCTCCTTGCTGCAAAGATGAATTAGCTGGGGCAGTTCTGTACAACTCATCCTGGTTGCCAGGACAGGGGTGAACTGGTGAACTCACCAGCTCTGCAGCTGCCAAGGCCTAGCACCAGGTTATGACTTGGCCCACCCAACATTCAGTCCATTTATGAACTGCTGGGGCGTGGGAAAAAGGACTTGTCCTACAGACCCAAAGCTGCAGAATCTCCACCACACAGGACAACAAGAGGATATCCAAGAAGAATGCCCATTACAGCCAACCATCAATAGTGTAATAAAACCCAGAGGCCTGGAACCAGACCAATGACTCTGTAATGAACACTTACAAGTAAAGATTTATGGACAAAGTGTGTGACTCATTGTATAGCATGGCAGCTTTATGAGGAGATTTTGACTTTTTTTCTTTTTTCTTTTCTCATAAATTTTGTTTTAATTGGGTGGGGTTAGGGGTTGGAGAGGCAGACGGGGGATGCAAATGGACAGCGAATTGAATGGGTTCATGATACACAATGTGAAAGACACAGAGTCCATAACCTATTTTCACATTAAAGCCTATGAAGTTATCAGCAGGGAAGGAGACAAGGAAACAGAGGCTCACGGAACATAAGAGGAACAAAGCAATTGTCTTTTTCCAAAATTAGCCTTCGAAACTTCCAGGGGAAAAAGTAACAAAAATTGGCAATAGAAAAGATTCATGAAAGAAATAGAACATGATATGATAGTTTCAGGGATAAATTTCTAAGATGCTGAGTTCTCAGGAGCGCATGGGTCCTGACTGCTAAAGAAAAGAGAGAAGCACTGTTAGATGTGGATAAAGTAAGAAAAAATTATACACATTGTAGCCAAATACAAAGCAGAAAACTAGAGATCTAAATGGAAACTCTTGAGGGGTTTTAACTGCAACTACTGGGAATTGTTTAAGCATACACTGACAATACTTTTAGGTGATCTGACTAAAATTTACAATTTTCTATTTAGGATATCATAGACCCGTCCATTCTATTCTTGGGGCAGCAAAACATAAATAATGGTGGTTGTTGGACAGCTGCGAAAAACTGTATGTTTTGTGAACAAATGCTTGAGAACAGGAGAAAAGGACAAGAGTTACAGATGTGGATAATTCAGTTTTTACAATACTGTTTCCTCCTACTTTATTTTTGCATCAATTTTTTGCTCATATTATTATAAAATATTCTGTACTTTATTATTTTTGATAATAGCTGATTCCAGGAATCCTAAAATTTCAGGAGTCTTACAGGTTGGTAAGTTTTTTTTTATGTTCAAATTATCTTTGGGTTGAGGCAAGAAAGATATTTATGTAGCTGCCTATTAAGTAACAAAGAAAAACAATAATAACACAGAAACACTATATGGAAAATATTTCATTTTTAGTTATATCTATAAATGTGTCCTGCTTTGTAAAATAGATACAATTGGCTTACATTTCACTTTATATGACCAGTTAATATTTTTCTTGATAGCAGTGAACCAAATATCAGTTATGTTACCTTAACTCTATGAGATGAAAATAACAATAACAAACTAATATCTAAATTACATGATAACTGGGCCCATAGAAAAGAAAAAACATATGAATTTAACAGGTCCGAGTCAATTCATGTTTATTTATTAAGTTACAAACCACTGTCAGTACCCTCTTTTGGGGAACAACATGCTATTGCTGACATTTGGAAAATTCAATGAATTTGAATAAATTTAAACAAGTTAAATAACATTGTCCTACGTAAAGTTAGTTGGATCTCTGAAAGATTAGAATAGCCTGAATCCCATTTACATAAAACACCAAATACAATATACTGACAACCTTGTTGTTCCTTGAACATAGAAAAAAATTACTTAGTACTGCAGATTAACTCTTTTATTTGATAAAAATGATATCAAACTTTTCTTTCTCACTGGATTCTTTGTATTTTATAACAGCATTCAATGTTTGCAAAACATTTTTTTTAACTCCAGGGAAAACACTGAAAAATACTTTTGAGAAAGATACTAATTAAGCCTGTGAGAACAATTATTTTTTAATATGCATAGGTTAAATATAGCTGTTTAAAATAGATGTGTGTATTGTGTTTATGTTTTATTGTTAAAGAAATTGTTAGGGTTTCCTTATGCCTTCAGTAATGACCATTGGGTTTTTAAGGACACCAGGTCATGAAATACTGTATAAATATTTTGTAAGTCTGATCTTTATTTAGACCTTTTCTGTACATAAGTGCCTTCCAACTAATATTTTATTGTCTGAAAGATGACTCAACAAGTCAGGGTTAGTTGATAATTTAATGCTGCATATTGTAAAATGAAATTATTTATTTTACCCTTGAAGGGGAAGCCCAGCCAATCACCTTGTTTGTAAGGCATGTCCCCCTTAGGCTAATATTTATTATAAAATCTTGCGGGCATGAGGCCCGCCTTCTCTTTGTTTTCCTGCGCTCCTCGCTGGAACCTTGGATTTGTAAGTTCCCTTTTCTTTCCTTTATTAAAGCTGAATATTATATATTAAAGCTAGTCTGGTTAATCATAACTGCCAATCAACCACGCCCCTTTATACCCTCATTCAATAAAATATCAGTAGTTTGAATCTTTGATATTAGTTTGATTACAAATACCTTTTATGAATATTGAATTGTCATGAGGATTTCATTAGGTAGACAATGTAGTTTGGCATGATGTTACACACTTAAAGAAGGCACTCCAGAAGCAGAGGCAGATGAATTTTTGCTTGAGTTCAGCCTGGTTTGAGTTCAAAACTGGTTTCAGGCCAGTCAAAGGTAGAGTGAGAATTGAGTCTTACTCTAATATAGATATTTAACACTATATACATATATATGTATATATATAGAGAGAGATAGTTTTTCTTAATAAAATTGATTCAAAACCTTATACCCATGGCTGTACATGTCTAGAATACTGATTCATTTATTATAGGTATTTCAGAAATTGTAACTATTGAAATCTTTATAAAATTTATTTGTATCACTCATTTAATTGCATTTACATTAAACCATTAATGATTAATAGAGGAAAAAGTGAAAAGTGATTAGAAAGAGAGAAGGGGACTCTCTCTAACACAGGGCCTTACAAGGTATGTTCCATGGACTGCTGTATTGATGACCTTATTTGTCCTAACACTTTAATAATTTTAAGTTCACAACACAATGGATACATTGGATATGTGCACATTATTTATTGAATGCTGACAGTTAACCCCCAAAATTACAAACGTATTAGTATTTGAAATATACGAAGAAACACTAAATGTACCTTACTTATAAGTTGATGCCATTATATTTATTCTTTTACAAAATAAAATATTCAAGGATAATTAACAGCAAAATCTGTGCTCTGAATCTCTAGCTACTTTTGTTATTAAACTCTATGAAATCATGAACAATATGAAGAACATAACTTATTTTTTAGTAACTTCCCACTTATTTGTATTGAGATGTAGGTTTCATGATATAAATTCATACATCTTAAGTATATGGCGTACTAATATTTTGCATGTGTTTATATCCATGTACTTCCACCAAGACAAAATCACAGAGCACTTTCTATAGTGAAGGATGGTCATCTCTTTCGTTCTGTTTTCAGTACACTGATAAAAATTTAATGAGTTTGTGATGGTTAATCTTCATCATCAAATTTGGAAGGCACCAATCTCTGGGCTGAAGTTCAGAAGGTAGCAAATTAAGCACCAGCAATTGTGTCTCTCTGTCTGCTTCCTGGTTCTAATGAAGTGAGACCTATGACCTTTTCCTGCTCCATGACTTGACTGCCTCAAAAACTCAACTGTTTAGGACCGAGAATTCCATCATCACTTATATCTAGCATTTTGTAGTGCCATGGGTGTTTGCATTAACCTCTTCTATTTCTACAAGGAGATTCTCTAATAAATAATGACAATAGCAATAACCCATGGGTATAAACACTTTCATTTGGCAAGTACTTCAAAAATTATCCATTTTGCAGGTCAATGTTAGTATATTCAACTCAAGCCCTTAAGAACTCCCTAACTATCTCCTGACAAATTTTACAGTGCCATACTTGTTTCCTTAGGTAGAGTGTGCTTCATTCTAATCATTAATTGTTTGGTTAACCCCAACATAATCATTGCATTATTACACAAAAGGGCACATCAAGCCTAACATTTTGGCATTGTAGTTTACAGCATTTACAATTGAGTAAGAGGCTGATAACCTCCCTCTTCAAGAAGCCCCCATAGTGTCTTCTCACACTGTGCAATTTAGCCAAGAGTGAGAATACAATGAAATTAGGAGATGGATTTCTAATAAATAAGGGGATGTCCTGAAAATAGAATGGGAACAAAAGATAATAATGAGAGGAAAAGGACTAAAATTCACTATTTAGATATTTCAAAAATTCAAAGAAGGAGATAATGAAAGAAGGAATGAAAAATGAATGAATTAAATTAATAATGTCTATCTACAAAGAAAAGTTGGGGTATTAATTTGAGAAACAATGCAAACTCTTCCTTCTTCACATTTTCTGCAAGGCTTTTTCTAAATGGTAGCAAGAAAAATATCTAACACATCATTCTTCTATTTCAATAACTAAGAGTGTTGGTGACCCCTTTGCAGCTTGGTATGCAGTTCATTGTGTAGTACATGTGCTCGTGTTCACTTTACTAATTTCCCCAATGTTGTTTTTCAGGTAGTCTCCTGATCTATGAAACAGTGTTTTGTTTGTATGTTATGTGGTATCATTTCCTTAAATGTGGGCAATACCTAAGACTTCTTTTGTTTGGAAAGCTACTTCAGAAGATAATACTTTTAAAGCACTGCTGTGTTAAAAGAACAAAGTGAGAATAATATTGAATTTTCATGGTCTCCCTCTTCTCTGACGTCAAACTATTCACTCCTGTCATTTTATTTGGTGTTGGGCTTGCTTTCTATAATCGATCAACCCATACTCCTAAATTATTGGTAAATACCTTATGTCTTCAGTATGGCTACTATGTAAGGTAGCATAAATTCTAATTTTGCATACTATATATATATTATATATAGCATATATATAGATAATTAGAATACACACATCATAGTTTCACTGCCTTAAAATAATTTCAGTCTTCATATTCTAGTCCATTTCCCCAACTTAATCTGTTAGAACTCCAGATCTTGTAAATAACTTTATAGTTCTCCGTTTTTCACTGCAATGTGTTTAGAACTGTGTGTATGTAACCTCCTCAAACTGTCTGCTACAAGTAAGTATCCAGTGTCTCCTATATGTCATTTCATAAATGGGTCAGTTTTCTTTTGATCACTGAATACTAATCTCTTGGATAAAGAACAATACATGCTGTTTATCTACTCATCTGATAAATAACAGCTAATTTTTTCAATGTTTGGCAATTATGATAAAACTGCATAGTATTTGTGGGAATATTATACTGATGACTTGGCCAAACTTTCTTTCAATAAGTCTGCACCATTGTGTTCATGAGGAATGGAGTTGCTGGTGTTTGATGCTATCATAGTTGTTTTGCTGCCAGAGTTTACAGTTGAAGTTAGCACTAATCTTATCAAAATATGATTATCTCATGTTGTGTAATTTTGTTGTTATTGTGTGTATCTTCTCACTTGCTTGTTGTTTATTGTGGTAGTATTCACTAAGGAGCAGAAGCTGTCCTCCACATTACAACGATATGCACTGCAATACCAGCCTTCTGATTTTTGTTAGAATTTGAGATTCTATAATGATATTCAACATAGAATAGTTTTATGTGATTATGTTTTTTTATTTACTTCTTTACTGAGGTGTAAGTTTAAGTATATCTCAAAACTTTCAAATTATTTTCTTGACTTTTAAGTAATCTTAATGTTGGCTAAAAATTCATTAACATTCTTTCAATTCTGAATATTTTTCCTTACCCTGTCTTATTTTCTCTCTTTTTAAGTATATTTAAAAGAAAAGTTAATATTAATTAGCACTTGATATCATTAGAATCATATTTTAAAACTAAGAATACAAATAATTTTAAGAAATGATAATCATACTGTATCATTTTAAATGATACATACTTTATTTAAAGCATACATATGAAATAATACTCATTCATCCAAGATCACTTGAATGGCCTTGGAAGTTAAGCTTATTTCTACTTTCTTATATCATGACTGACAACTTCTAAAAAATTGTGCTTTCAGATCTTAAAATTCTATAAAGTGATTTTTTTCTGTGGTTTTGATTTTTGTTTTCTGTTGTTCTGTTTTGTTTTAGAGCTTCAGTGTATAAATACACTTATTTCTCTACTAGTTGTTGCTACATAAACTAACCTTCAATCTTTATGCTTCTCTTGCCTCTTAGGCACAGTTCAGATGACTTTATTTGAACAGGTATATCTTTCATTTTGTTTCATTTTTTCCATTATCTAGTCTTCTGACTATCCCAATACTGCAACACCTTTGATTAGGATATTGTTACAGTATAACTTTTCATGTATGGCAAATGTGGTCTCTCTTTTTTATTCATACTTATATTAGCTTTTCTTGGCTATTTGCCTTTCTACACCAGTTTTGAATTTATTTTCCAGTTATGTGCTCTGTCTCTGAATTAAAGATAGCCTCATTAATATAGTCCACATGAAGAAATACAAAGCAGGGCTAACAAGCCCCATCTATTCATTAAAGAGATAAACATAAACATAAAGCATAAGGACTGTAACCTTAATGACTTATCTACAAATATTACATCACTGCACATCAAGATCTGGAATAAAATTTTTAATATATAAGCAAAGGTGTGTATATATAGTCATTCAAGTAATCGTCCACCATATTATATTGTCTCCATTGCTAAAAGTAGAGATTTCTAGTACTTCTCTAGATTTGGGTGGTCACATGATCTGAGAAAAATAAAATCATCATTGTAATATACTCTAGAAACTGAATTCAATCAATAAACACTCAAACAGTGAGCTCTCTGAGATTTAAGAAACCCTTCCCCTATAGAGCAGACTATGTGCATTCACGTACTGCCATCCTATAAGAATGCATTTAAGTGATATGTTTTCAGTGACCTGAAAAAATATCTTCAAGAAGATATATGGATTGTTTTTATCTACAAAGTTTGTGATATTCTGTTGTGGAATACTATAAAATAAATATAGATGATTTTGAATTTGGTACAATTTTAAATTGTAAATCAGTCTAAAAACATTGTTTTATTTGTTATTTTGAGTGGAAATTTGACCATTAGGAAAGGCATCTAAATATAAAAGAACTAGAAATTTGGATCTTAGGAAATGGTTTACTTTTAATAATTATGATCAAATCTATTTCTGAAACTTTTGTATCAAGGTTTTATTGTTTATGCTCCTGTAAGCAACTTCTTACTTGGAGAATGTAAGATGCTTCTACTTACAGCAAGATGCATTACAATCATTTTTTGTTTCCACAAGTGATGAGTCCATTTTATATATATATATATATATATATATATATATATTATATATATTTTATATATATATTGCATATATATATATAATCTTACTAAAAGTCTTTTTAATTTTAGATTTCTGATGGATTTGTGCTTGTATATTATTGATATTATGATTTGCTTTATCAGTGATAATATGTAATTTTATTAGTAAACCAGGGAATGCTTCAGGACTTGGCAGATTCTTATAAATTAGAATCCAAATATTCTTGGTGCTACCAAATAGATTCCATTCATTTCCTTCTCATTTTAAGAACATGATACAATAAAAATAGCAGAAATAAAAGCCTAACTCCATATAAAAATTTAAAAAATGAATATCTAAAGGAAAGCTGATGAGTCATCAGCTGAAAATGCTGAAGTAATAAAGTTCATAAAACAGCTCACAACAGTTTTACAAAACTTCTGCAATACACTAAAGAGTCTTTAAGGATGCAGCTTTCTTTAATCATGTACATTGGAATTAAGTTGCCATTATGCATAAGAGACTAGAACAAAACCTTATTAAAGCATTATGCAAACTGGCAGAACACAAAATGCTGTGGTTGTAACTTGTACAGTATGTATTCTTGCTTGTCTTATTTTACTGTTATAGGCTTTATATACATATATATCGATATATATTGAAATAAAGAGAAAATTAAAGATTTGGCTGTAATAAAGAAGTTTACACTATTGTACAATTTTGGCTTCTTTGTAAAAAATTAGGTGTTCATAGGTGAGAGGCTTAATGTCAGAGTCTTCAATTTCATTCCATTGGTCCACATGTCTGTTTTTATACCAGAACCTGCTGTCTTCTTTGAGCCTCCAGTCCCCAGGCTTCTTGAGCCTCCGTACTCCCCTAGTCTTTGCTAGGCCTCCTTATTCCCCAGGTTATGGTGAGTGCGCTATCTGCCCATTCCCACAGCCCCACTAGTCAGGACAATTTGACACAATAAGGAGTCCAGTCAAGCAGGAACTTAGTTTATTACTGTGAGCATCAGCTTATATAGCTTAAGTGACATGGTGTGATGTGGTGGTACCTCCATCCAATGAGAGACAGCCACATCCTCCCTCTGAATGGAGGGGTATCTCCCTAATTTCTGCTGTCTCTTCCTCACTCAAACAAAAGCCAGTCTTTTCTCTGTCCTGTAGGTCTTGAGTTATAGTACCTGATATAATTTTGGCCCAACTTTTCCCCCCTTTTTTTATATCCCACCCTCTTCCTCTGTCACCAAGCTAGATTTGCCCCCTGAGGAGACAATTTGGGTCAGGATCACCCCTCTCCAGGATTTCGGCCTGGACACCCTCAAACTTAGAATTCATCCATGGGGTGAGATGTATCCAACCTATCATAATGTATGCTAAGGGCCATGTACCTATTGTATCTGCTTTTGGAATGCTTGTGTCACCCTTTGGAAAATGCATGGGCCAAAAAGACAGATCAATAAGCAAATAGCCATAAACCCAATTAGGGAAGAGATGAGTGTGGTAAGCCATAGGGACCAATTAAACCAAGTCATATAGGGGGTCCTTGACTTAAATGCACAAATATATTTTCTTAACTCATCCAAGTCTTTCCTATTTTGTATTGTTACCCTTGCTAAAGAATCCAAAGACTTTTGTAAATAACATAATGCCATCTCTGTCTTTTCTAATTATGTCCAGCCCAGTCTGCTCACATCCCCAGGAAGAATTACAATAGTAATCAGGAGCACCTGCTCTCTCTCTCTCTCTCTCTCTCTCTCTCTCTCTCTCTCTCTCTCTCTCTCTCTCTCTCTCTCTCTCTCACACACACACACACACACACACACACAGAGTTTCTACTAGTGGAGGCAGTCCGGTTGCTTCTTGGGCACACATAATAGGGTGTCTGCAGGAGGACATGTTTCCTAAGGACATGAGAACACCCAGGCTCATTAGGGTAAGATGCCTGGGGTGGGGTGCACCTCCACATTCAAGTCTCCCTTGGATCCACTGAATCCAGTCTCCCATGACCCAACTCCCATGAGCCATAAAACAGAGGTCAAACAGGTCGGCTACCACCTCCAGGATGTCACTATCTGAGAAATCTGGTTTGGGATCCCTCCAGTGCCAGGGCTTGACAGGATCCACGTCACCTTCTATGATTGGTGAGGGCTTACTGCATGAACCATGATTGTCACCAGGAGGGGGGTCTGAAATGGATAAACAGGCAACACTCTCTCCTCAAGGGTTAATTTCCCTTGGGCAGTGGTTATTTTTCTTTTCTTGTGTTTGAATTTAAGGTTTGTCCACCATGATCTCTTTCTTTCTTTATTAATCATCTTAGTCTTCCCCATTATTCTTAGGGGAAGGGAGAAATTTTAAGTTATGAGCAGATAGCAATATAGGCATTTCCCTTCTGTTTGAGAGCACACATCCATATCATTGGTCCTATGTCAACAAGGGATCTGGGCCCCTCCATTGGTTAATGAGAGGATCTTTCCACTTAATTTTTAGGCAGGGCCTCATTGGTAGGGGTCCCCAATGTTTCTGAAATCTATTTTAAAATATCGATGGTTAACAATGCCTTCTGCAGTAGTAGATGGGAGAGACTTCACCCCCTTTTGTTTTATAAGGACCTCTTTGAGATATTGGTGACAGCTTTTGACAATCGCATGACCCTGAGGGTTGTATGGAATCCCAGTGGTTTGGGATATATTTCATCTCTGGAAGAATTCTTCTACTTATCTCCAGTTGACAAGAGTTAAGTCATGCATTTGGGTAGCATTTTGTTTTTTTTTTCCTTATGGTTTATTTTTTTTATATTTAAAAATTTCCATCTCCTTCCTTCCTCCTCCCCCCTCCCTCCCCTCCTCCTCCCCCTTCCCTCCCCTCCTTCTCCCCCTTCCCTCCCCTCCCCTCCACCCATACCTCCCCTCCCTCCAATGGCTCTGGGCTCTGATTCTTCTGCATGGACGGGCTCTGTGGGAGCCTTCTCAGCTTGGTCGATCACCTTCCTGGACCTGGGGGGAGTTGGGAGGACCTTGGTCTTAGCATAGAGTGGGGAACCCTGATGGCTCGTTGGGTAGCATTTTGTATAGGCAGACTTGAGACCTCTCTCTGTGAGACAGGTCGCTGAAGCTGCAGTAGAAACTTACTAAAATATATACATATGTAAAGGTAATATAAATGAAATTTCCAAATAATGGAGGCCACACAAACCTAACTGACCATAACTTCTCACCAAATAAAGCTTCCAGCAGCAGAATTGGGTTACATCTACTTGAGTTGTTGACAAAAAAACAGTCCCATAGGAAACCCCAAACAACATAGAATATTGGCAAGAAAATAGGCTGCTCTCCACAAACTGACAGTAAGGACTCATTGTTGAAGACAACATCTATATATTTAGCAATGAGATGTTAAGCTGGTTACTACAAAGAGTGTTTACTCATACTTTCTGGCATTGTTGGTGCAGAAAGGTACTCTGCATCCCACCAAAAAAGAAAAAATAAACACCAAGCCACCAACAAAACCAGTGGTCTATAATGATGTCCTGCCTGAAAGATAGCTAAGACAGTGGTAGCACAAAACTTGTGGGGGTAGTCAGTCCATGCCTTATGTAGCATAACGAAAAATACAGAGACCTACAATCAGAAAATATGCAGAGAATGAGAGAACATGAAATACTCTTTCCTAAATGGGATGTCTTCATCAAATTACTTCGCTCATTCTTAGGGAATCAAGTGGAAAAGGAAGCAAAAATGTTTAAGTTCAGAGGGCATGAGAACATCAAGAAAATAAGGCCCTCTAAATCCATAGGATTGTTGTACAAATGAACTCACAGAGACTGAAGTTTGAACTAAACTGTTGAATGGAATATATTTATACATTTATTTTAATTCAAATATTAATTGAAATTAAATTATTTATACAAAAATGTAAAATACATTAATAATTAAACACTTTTTCTGGTGGCAAAATTAGAACACATTCTTTAGTATAATAACAGTGAAGGAAGCTATGAACCCATTGGAACTGTCTGTTGAGGCCATGCATGTATGTACTTCAACCAGGCAATGGAGTAACTTGAACACCTTTTGTGGAACTTGGTTTTGTGCCATAAATAACGTATTTAATCATTTTAACTTCTGTCTACTCTTTTTTTAACCATAACACAGAAGTTGTATCTTACATTTAGTAAAGTCAATGCTGAAAGGAAGTTAAAGAAACTGTATTCAATTAAATAGAAAAGGAAACTATTTAGATATATATTATCAAGTATAGTTTGTGCAGAGGCTGACAAGAATAAGAAGGTATAGAAAAGAACACTGGAGTGATTTTTATCATAGGAGCCCTAAATTTGATTAGTTGGAATACAACTGTGTGTGTGTGTGTGTGTGTGTGTGTGTATACTTGTGCAAGTGTTTATTTTAAAACAAGTAAGTACAATACAAACAAAAATAAAAAGAATTCAGCAAGATCATTTATCTTTGCACAATATATTATTTTTAATAGAAATGATGGCTTGCAGAGCATTAAAAATTTGTATCTGTCTAAACATGATATAATATGTTTCTTTATAAAAAGATTCAATATATTTAATATGATTTGAGAAATATGAAAAAAAGACATAGTGAATGAGTGAAGTTTTTGATTCAAGGTACCAACAATAACAGTGCTTTCCTTGGATGCAAGTAACATTCAGGGTGTGGTGATATTCATGTCTGTGGATAAAGCAACAGAGAGACAGGCCACAAAACTATTATACCTAATTATAAACACCTTTCAGTCAGAAGCTGTGGTCTTTTAAAAGCGCAGCCAGCTCTTAGTAACCCGTGGCCTCCTGTATAAAGTGTCACTTGCTGAGTTCTGCAGAAGTGAAATGGGTTCACTAACTCAAAGCCTAATAAAGTGTCTCCTTTCAGAACATAGGAGAAAGCCAATAAGCCAGGTATGGTTTGTCAAAGGTTAAAAACTGATTCATCCTTTCTTTTTATTATGAATCAATATTGCAGTATTGGTTGGCTATGTTCGTACTTGCACCCCTCACCTGCAGTGTTCGTACCCATCCTGTAAACAGGCAAGATGGGTTTCCCCGTGTTCCCAATACAGGAGAACTCCATTATTAAGGGTCCACAGGAGGGGAAGGTAAATCTCTCCAGCCTTTCAACTCACTCAGTGCATTTGCAGTCATTGAAAATGTATCCCAAATGATCTGATACTAAATGTCTTAAAATGCATGAAAATAAAAATTCTTGGCAATTGCAACACCTTTATAATTCTTTTTTTCCAGTTTATTTAGTTTTTTTTTTCTCTTTTTTTTTTCCTCATGGTTTATTTTTTTTTATATTTAAAAATTTCCATCTCCTTCCCTCCTCCTCCCCCCTCCCTCCCCTCCTCCTCCCCCTTCCCTCCCCTCCTTCTCCCCCTTCCCTCCCCTCCTCTCCACCCATACCCCCATTCCCTCCCTCTCCAGACCAAAGAGCCATCAGGGTTCTCTACACTATGTTGAGTCCAAGGTCCTCCCAACTCCCTCCAGGTCCAGGAAGGTGAGCAACCAAACTGACAAGGCTCCCACAGAGCCCGTCCTTGTCGTAGAGACCAAGCACATCACCATTGTCCTTGGCTTCTCGGTCAGCCTCCACCATCAGCCACATTCAGAGAGTCCGGTTTGGTCCCCTGTTCCATCAGTCACATTCCAACTGAACATAGTGATCTCCTGTTAGTTCTGTCCCACCGTCTCAGTGGGTGAACGCACCCCTCACGGTCCTGACTTCCTTGTTCATGATCTCCCTCCTATAATTCTTATTGAGAAATTAATCGCATTCCTTTCACAGGCTACCACTTTAGAAGCCAATTTCATTAATTTCTATAGAAGCCTTTCAGAGCTTTAGGAAAATATAAATATCACTATTTAAGAAATTGCCTTCCATATTTTATTTTATTCAAAAAATATTTGAACATTCTACATCGTTTCAAGAAGTTTTTGCAATTATAAAAATATGCAGCAATGGTACACGGTTTTGTTTATTTCTGTTAAATCTTTTGTAAGGTTTTGAATTTCTTCCATGTCATTTACTGAATACAATATTCAGGACTTGTGCGTTTTAAAATAATGATCCTAAAATTAACACAGTTATTTGTCACTTTTCCTGGCTTGCTGCCCAATAGTATTTTCACCTACTTTTGTGAAATTTAATCTAAAAAAGCCAAATAAAGTTACAGTTATATCCAGAGTCACTATATGCATCATTTTTTTACATAACACTTAAAGTGAAAAATACAACATAACTATACTGATATACTGCACTGTATGTATTTGTTGTTGTTTGTAGTAGCCTCATAATTCTGGTTGTGGTAACTCCTTTGTTTATTTAATATCTATTAATTTTTAAGACAAGGTCTCCCTATGCAAACTGATGTCAATCACTGTCATCCTTCTTTAGTCTTGCCAGTATTTGGTTGCAGGCATGTGCCAAATTTCATGGCTTTTTTTCATGTGTCCTATTCCTTCATCTATGAGAAATTTAATTCACTTTGTAAGGTTATAATTTATGATAGACTGGACTTTGAATAATGTGTAGAATACAAAATTAAAAAGACAAAAATGAGCTGTAGAAGTTCCCAGTAGAGTTTTGGGGGTCACATATGTATACTATTATATCATCTGCAAATAGCAATAGTCTGATTTTTTTCCTCTGAAATTCATATCCCCTTGATCTCCATTTGTTGTCTTATTGCTCCAACTAGAATTTCAAGTACTATATTGAATAGACAAGAGGACAGTGGACAACCTTGTCTTTTTCCTTATTTTAATGGAGTTGTTTTGTGTTTCTCTCTGTTTAATTTGATGGTGGCTTTTGATTTGCTTAAATTGCTTTTAATACGTTTAAATATGTTCCTTGTATCTCTGATCCTTCAAGACCTTTGTCTTGGATTTTCTTGAAGGTTTTTTCCGCATCTAATGAGATGATCATGTGGTTTTATATGGTAGATTACATTGACAGATTTCCATATGTCAAACCAACCCTGCATCTCTGGGATTTGGTCATGGTGGATGATTTATTTTTGATGTATTTTTGGATTCAGTTTGCAAGTATTTTATTTAGTATTTTTTGCACAGATGTTCATAAGGGAGATTGGTCTGTAGCTCACTTTCTTTCTTGCATCTTTGTGTGGTTTGGGTATCAGGGAACCAAGCTCCTGGAAACTTAGGAACTCTGTCTAGACAGACAGCTGTGGAGTATCCATAGGACCAAACTAGGCCCTCTATGTATGGGAGGCAGTGGTGAAACTAGGACTATTTATGAAGAACTTAGCAGTAGGACCAGGATCTATCCCTGGTGCATGAGCTAGCTTGTTGGAGCCCATTCTTTATAGGGGAGGGGTGCCATACTCAGCCTTAATGCAGTGGGGAGTAGCTTGGCCCTGCCCAAACTTAATGTGCCAAACTTTGTTGATTTCCCATGGGAAACCTTGCCCATTAGGAGGAGTCTTGTGGTACAGTTGTGGGGGATTAGATGGGGGGAGAAATGTGGATGGAATATAAAATGAAATTAAAAGAAAAAAGACAAACATGAAAATGCCCTAAAGTAGTACAAGGAGATATGTTTTTGTACAAAGAGGTAAGAAAATGTATAAAAAAGATATTAAAGTTTAAGTGGTAAGTGCATCACAAATTGCTAATGAATGAACATGTGTAATGAGTGACATCTGGATGGATACTACACATGCATTATTCCACACTCTAAGGGTAGCTATATCCAGGAACCAAAAATGCGTGATATGTATCATATGTTATGACTACTGGTTCCTTTTCTTCTATTATCATATAACGTTTTACATAGCTTTTGTTTCAAGGATACATATGAAATGAATTTTACTTTTCCTGTGGACAAACCTCAAAACTTGTTAAGCATAGAGGACAGAACATCAGAGCGTAGCACACTATGTATCTTTAGCTATTGGATCTCAGAAGCCACCTACTTTGATTTTCTCTCCTAGCTGCTCATTCTAATTGCTCACAACAGTTTAAGGCAGTGTGTAAAAATGTTATGGTCTATTCATAACTATCGAAGCGTTTATCTTTACAAATGACTGCTTCGTATAGCCATAATTGTAAATGTTAATTTTTATAGCAATATTTCATTGCCATCATCCAGTATATCTGCCTTTTTATGTGGATATCTTCCCAAGTCTCCTTTGAGAACAATTCATGAAACCATTCCCAGGAAAATCAGAAAATGACTTTAGCACCTCAAAAACAGTTGGCATTCCCTAGTCAGGAAGTCATCATCAGACTTCATCAGCTGTAAATGAAAGGAAAAATATTCCTCTATTTACCATGTATGTAATTTGTTTTCCATTCTTCCTCAGATAAAACTGTTGGGCAGTAATTCCCCTAGAGTTTATATTATACAGGTACTGTAAGTAACTCTGTATTGACTTATGGCACATGGGAGAATGTGACAAACGACTTACCTCATTATGTAAGGGAATAAGGTGCAATGCATTTTTGTACATGAAGCAATTCCTGAATGCTATTCCCAAGGTTAGCAAGAGCCAATGTGTTTGTTTTCTCCTTGTTGAGGGTAAATTCAACTATCTATGATGGTTCCTATTATCATGACTCAACATATATTGTAGATTTACATATTCTCTACTTAATAAAATAAATCAAACTCTATAAGATCCATCAGACTCTATAATGCTAAACCTGCTTGTTACTTTCTGAAATAATTACAAAATGAGAAGTGACTTTAGTGCTTATCACACAATACCCATTTCAAGCAACCCTTTAGGTTTCCAGCGTTTTGCCAAAAACTCCATTTAACCTGTATGCTAAAGTGCATAGTTACTGATGAGCCACAGAGTATTCAATATATTTCTAGGAAACTGTGAGTCAGCAGGAAGGTTCCAATGGTGTGCAGGAATGAATACGACTTATTGCTGAGCACAGTCCCTTCAGAGCTAAAGATCTGAAAAACAAAAGCTAATCCTTGTAATTCCATTGATTTAGCAGAATTAACAACCTCATTTTAGTGTCTGGTACATATTTAATATAAAAACCATTTTGTTCAAGTAGCATGTAATTAATTTATCATTTTATAAATTGAGATTTTACTATAATTTTCTTCCTAAAATAATACATGTATTTGTACACATTTTATTTCCCACCTCTCTCTCTCTCTCTCTCTCTCTCTCTCTCTCTCTCTCTCTCTCTCTCTCTCTCTCTCTCTCTCTCTCTCTCTTTCTCTCTCTCTCTCTGTCTATATATATATATATGTATTTCATTTTATATATATTCTACTACACTGACTTATTAAAAATGTAAACTTCCTAATCAGTTTTTCAAAATATCCAATTAGATTTGTGCTGGCTACTTTTGTCTCAACTTGAAACAGGATAAAGTTATCTGAGAAGAGGAAACCTCAACTAAGAAGATTCCTCCATAATAGTGAGCTGCAGAAAGCCTATAGAAGATTTTCTTAATTAGTCATAGATGTAGCAGGGTCCATGCCTATTGTTATCTGAGCCATTTCTGAACTGGTAGTCCTGGATACTATAAGAAAGTAGGTTGAAAAAGCCATAAACAGCAAGCCAGTAAGGCGCTTTCCTCTTGCCTCAAGGTCCCTGCTCCATATGAGACCTATGCTGACATTCCTCTGTGATAAACTGTTACTTGAAGTGCAAACTAACGTAAAGCCTTCCCTCAAGTTGATTTATGCCATGGTGTTTCATCAGCGATAATAACCCTAAGACATAATTTTAATTCGTATGTTCAAAATATTTTTCTCTTTTATTTCTAAAGTAGTACTCTTTGAAAACTTATTAAGTCCTTCAACACTGTTTGATTGATCAGCTTATTGTTTTGTTTTTAATTCTTTTCTGGAAAAGTAGCAACACAAAAACATTAAAGATGAGCTGTAGAAAACACGTCAAGAAATGATCAAGGATCAAGTGTAAAATTACTTAAAGTGATTTTTGAACAAAATCTAGCTTTAAAAATCATAACATTTGTAAAAACCCTTCTGCTATTATTTGAGTTAAAGAAAAGCTGTGTTTATTAAAATAGTTTTTCTCTATAAGACTTGACTGATATTTACAACTATGTGTGCCTGGCAGTGGTGGCGCACACCTTTAATCCCAGCACTCGGAAGGCAGAGGCAGGCGGATCTCTGAGTTTGAGGCCAGCCTGGTCTACAGGAGCTAGTTCCAGGACAGGCTCTAGAAACTACAGGGAAACCCTGTCTCAAAAAACCAAAAAAAAAAAAAAAAAAAAAAAAAAAAAAAAAAAAAGAAAAGAAAAAAAACCTATGTGTGAACTTGAAATTTTTATTTCATACGTTTGTGAAAATCAAAATCATTTTTACAATGTCATAGAAATACATCTATTAGCTTGGAAGGACAAAAATATCTGCATATGTAATGGTCTTTGAGGATGTGGAAAAATACATGTATCCACAATTTTAAAAAAGAACTCCTTTAGGCAACTACACTTCTACACAGTAGTATGAGCAAAACACCTTGGCAATTCTTAAATTATGACTAAAAGGAAAACATTATTTCAAAATACAGATTTTCATATATTTGTTAATGAACTCAAAAAGTAGCCAACATCAAGAGCACATGTCCTTTAAAGAGAGGAAAGTGTGAATAGCACTGTAATTTGCAATGTCTTATCAATTTGCTTTCTTCTTTGGTTTTCGTTTATTTTGTCTTTGTTTGTTGAGGCAAGGTGTCACATAGACTAGACTAGCGTCTGTATAGGCAAAGGAGAAATTAGATATCCCTTATGCTTCTATTCTCCATTGATAAGATTATAAGCCTGTACTGTCATGGCTGGCTGTTGGATTTTCTTACTATTGGTTAATAGATATTCAATGTGAGCTCTTCACTGTGAAGCACATAATAATGTAAATAATGAAAACACACCTGACTTCTAGTTGCAATTTTAAAACTAACTATATGCTATTTATGTATGATGGGCATATAGAAAATCGATGTATATAAATATACATACACAATTGCAAAAATTCAACTTTCTAAAGTTACATTTTAAAAAAAAGCAAAACACAAATATCCATGTTAGGTCATCTTCCAGTTAAAGAGGTATTGTAACTTGTCATCCATGCCAGTATTCTACTGAAGAACAATGGGTGGCATTACTCAAAATTCCCTTAAAAAAGGGTTTTCTAATAACATAGTTTAAAGAAAAATGTTATATGTCTATGTTTCCTTTTCTTTTTTTTTTTTCTCATGGTTTATTTTTTTTTTATATTTAAAAATTTCCATCTCCTTCCCTCCTCCTCCCCCCTCCCTCCCCTCCTCCTCCCCCTTCCTTCCCTTCCTTCTCCCCCTTCCCTCCCCTCCCCTCCACCCATACCTCCCCTCCCTCCCTCTCAAGGCCAAGGAGCCATCAGGGTTCCCCACTCTATGCTAAGACCAGGGTCCTCCCAACTCCCCCCTGGTCCAGGAAGGTGATCGACCAAGCTGAGAAGGCTCCCACAGAGCCCGTCCATGCAGAAGAATCAGAGCCCAGAGCCATTGTCCTTTGCTTCTCAGTCAGCCCCCGCTGTTGGCCACATTCAGAGAGACGGGTTTGGTCGCATGATCCATCAGTCCCATTCCAACTGGAGTTGGTGATCTCCCATTAGTTCTGTCCCACAGTCTCCATGAGTGAACGCACCCCTCTCGTTCCTGACTTTCTCCCTCATGTTCTCGCTCCTTCTGCTCCTCATCAGGACCTTGGGAGCTCAGTCCAGTGCTCCAATGTGGGGCTCAGTCACCTTCCCCATCTGTCGCCAGCTGGAGGTTCCCTCACAGTCCTGACTTTCTTTCTCATGTTCTCTCTCCTTCTGCTCCTCATCAGGACCTTGGGAGCTCAGTCCGGTGCTCCAATGTGGGGCTCTGTCCTTTTCTTCATCTATCGTCAGGTGGAGGTTCTATGGTGATATGCAAGAAATTCATCAGTATGGCTATAGGAACTGGCCTTTTCAGGCTCCCTCTCCTCAGCTGCCCAAGGAACTAACTGGGGGTGTCTCCCTGGAAACCTAGGAACCCCTCTAGGGTCAAGTCTCTTGACAACCCTCAGGTAGCTCCTTAACAATTGTTTAAACCTTCATCTAGGGTCATAGTTTATATGTTTATATTTGAGTCCTCACTATATTACCATTTTTGTGATCATGTTTAGATAGTTCCAGGCCCGGGGACTGAACCATCACTGTAAGCTTATAAGGGAGAGTCTATGACTTGTTTCTTTTTCACTTGGGACAAATTAATTCTATATATTATACTAATGATATATACTGAACTTATCTATTTGCTTCTGAAAGACACATTATATATAAACTATATATGCCACTATTGAGGTGGCATCAATGCACTAGGGAATAACTTAGCCTCACAACAAGGCACTCAGTGAGCAAATATGAACATAAGTACGTTTTCCTTTGTATTGATATTCATTTTTTTCTTCAAGTGTGGAACTGTTTCTATTACCAGTTAGGGTGACAAACTTCAGGAGGTACTGTATTTAAGAAGACTGATCGAAGGAACCCAGGGACATAGTTTTCTTCTCCATTCATGCAGAAGGAAGCTGTATCTGTAATCTGCTATTCAAGTGTCCTTTTCCCTTCCTTTGCAGTGTCGTTCATTGTTACCGTACATTGAGATTGCTGACTCTCATCTAGCTAATATCTATTTTCTTCATTGACAAAAAAAATTTCCAGCAGCTTTACAACTAAAAGTGAAAGTCGATGATAAACATGAACTTCAAGTGCTTCTGAGAAATACCACTGAAAGCAGTTTAGAAACAAACAGTTTAAGAGTCCTCACTATACTAACATTTTATGATCATTTTTAGATAATTCTGGGCCAGAGGACTGAACTATCATTATAAGCATATAAGGGGCAATCTTTGTCTAATTCTTTTTTTTATTTGGGACAAATAAAAAATTAATTCCACATATTAGATTAGTGATATGTACTCAACTTATCCATTTGCTTCTTAGAGACACATTATATGATTAGAAGATACTATTGAACCAGAAACATTAAAGGTAGTCAATAATTTAAGAATTACTCAACTGATTGGACAGTCAATCATTATTTCCAAAGTTTATTTATTGGAAATTTCACTCATGAATCAAAGTGTCCAGATATTCTTAAGTGCAGAGTCAGTAGAAGAGCAAAACCATCTGGCAATTTAAGCTCAATTTGTAATCATGAAAGCTTACACTAGTAGATTTCTCCTTGATGGTATAGTATCCCTTGCTGATGTCTATTATAGTCCTTCATCTCTGAAAGGATAGGCTGCTAAAATCTTCGAAACTTTAGCACTAGAAAAATACTGTTCTTTATTTTATTTATTGTCCTGAAGATCTGACTAAGTATTCAGCATAAACTCAAGTATCTTTATACTAGCCATGCAGAAGAGGGAGACAGACATTTGCAAAGTCTTTATTTTGTTTGATATTGTTTTTTTTGATGGTGGCTCATTTGTAAATCTAGTTTTTTTTCTGGAAAGTTGTTTTCTTCTCTCGTCAAATATATTGCTATATAAAAATCCTGTAAATCAGCGGTTCTCAACCTTCCTAATGTTATGCTTTTTAATAGTTATTTATGTTATGATTAAACCCAAACATAAAACCTATTTTCATTGCTGCTTCATAATTGCAATTTTGCTACTGTTATAAATCATAAAGAATGTATGATATCTGATATGTGACCCTTGTGAAAGTTAGTTTGACCCCAAAGGGATTGTTGCAGATTTTTTGGTGGGGAGGGCTTGGGCTCTATTTGTTAGAAGCAAGTGCATCTCATTTAAGAGAAGCTTCCTGGCTTAGTATTAGCTGGAAAAAACCCTGCAGTTCCCTACCACCAAACACTAAATAGGCATTTAATAGCTGACAGCATGCATCTTGGTGGTGGCAGAGTTCTTAAAACTCCCTAAAGTTGTGGCCACCAATATGGCTCCTGCCAGTATCTTCACCATGAAGTTAGACTCTTAAAAGTTAAGTAATGGGATGGATCCAGCCATCAACGCCACAACTTTAATTCTAGTCATAACAGTTAGCAAATTAAAGATTTGTATGGTCAGAAAAAGATGTATAGTATAGACAGATTCAGAAGAAATAAAAACACTAAATGGTTTACAGTGTGTTTAAAGTATATGTAGGCTTGGGAGAGAAAAAAAGAATAAAGTCCTTAAAAAATAAAGAGAATAGTTGGGTGTGATGGCACACACCTTTAATCCTACTACTGTTGTGGCAGATGTAGGTGAGTCTCTCTAAATTTAACGACAGCCTAATCTACAGAGTGAGATCAATGAGAGCCAAACACACAGAAAAGCCCTGTGTCAAAAAACAAACAAAAAGGATAAAAAATAAAAATAAAAGAAATATAGTTTAAAACACCAATTGACCAGTATCCAGGCAGGATGTATAGGTGAAGCAATCAGGAGAGTTCTGAGAAGAGAAAATCCTCAGTCTGTAGTCATAATCCAGACACAGAGGAAGGAAGATGAGAATGCCTCACTGATATAATAATGTAGGTCTCTGTGTGGTTCTTTGGGACTGAACAGCTGTAGGACTGGGACATGGGATGAAGCAGTCAATGTACCAATTAGTAAACCTGACCTTTTTACTTGCAACTAGATTCATGTATGAGGAGATAGTACCAGGGTGGGGTGACAGAAACTTAGTGCTTTGATTTCCTTGAGTCTGTGTACCGTGATGAAGTCAAACATGCCACAGGAATGCTACATGTTGATGCCTTTCAGACCTGTTGTTAACAGTGTCCTAGATTTCTTTACTCTCTCCTTTTTAATGTCTCAAAGCTAATACTACCTATTCAGTTGCTGCCTTCAATAAACAATCGTTACATTTCTTCTGTGTACAAATGGCTGTCGGCTGAACCTGAACTCATATGGAGAGGAAAGAAAACATTACCAGCATGTTGTGCTTGTTGATTTTGTTATTATGTGTGTAAAAACAGGTGAGACAGAGACCCACATTGGAGCACTGGACTGAGCTCCCAAGGTCCAAATGAGGAGCAGAAACAGAGAGAACATGAGCAAGGAAGTCAGGGCCGCGAGGGGTGCGCCCACCCACTCTGACAGTGGGGCCGATCTAATGGGAACTCACCAAGGCCAGCTGGCCTGGGACTGATGGAGCATGTGATCAAACCGGACTCTCTGAACGTGGCTGACAAGTAGGGCTGACTGAGAAACCAAGGACAATGGCACTGGGTTCTGAGTCTACTGCATGTACTGGCTTTGTGGGAACCTAGTCTGTTTGGATGCTCACCTTCCTAGACCTGGATGGATGGGGGAGGACCTTGGACTTCCCACAGGGCAACGAATCCTTACTGCTCTTTGGACTGGAGAGGGAGGGGGAGGGGAAAAAGGGGAGGGAGAAGTAATGGGAGGAGGTGAGGAGGTGAAAATTTGTAATTATTATTATTATTATTATTAATAATAATAATAATAATAATAATAATAATAAGAAGAAGAAGAAGAAGAAGAAGAAGAAGAAGAAGAAGAAGAAGAAGAAGAAGAAGAAGAAGAAGAAGAAAACAGGTGAAATATATTCGATTACTGATAAACATAAGCAGTAGTTATGTAGGTCATATGCATTAGAGGTCCATACAAAAAGCCAGCAGCCTGACTGTTCTATGATATTCATATCAGCATAGCCAGCCTGATTCTAAGGAACATTCCAGTTTCAGTGTGCCTGCCTCCAGTGTCTGTCCAGCTCCACACTTTTCTCAAGACCAACTACTTCAAGCATCTGTTTTTGAGGCACAGATGCAGCACTTTGTCCATTCCTTCATTTTGGAATGGATCTTTTTTTTAAAAAAATACTTAGGATTTAAAGACATTTTGTCTAAAATATGGCAGGTATGTGGATTTTACCAGATGTCTGTCACAAAAGTGACAGTTGCAATGTTGTTAGTAGAAGAGGGCTCGACACTGCTGACAAGATGACAGTGCCTCAGTTCCTGGATAACAAAGGTGACAAAAGCTTGCAAATGGCTAGGAATTCTTGACATTTCCCTACAGGGGAAGGAACCACATGTATCAAATGCTGAAGAGGTGGTAGACTGTTCAAAGAGGTGATGCTCACAGGTGTTCATTCTCGTCTAGACGTGTGATAAGGGCTAAGCAGAAAGTATCAGATAGTTAAGTTTAATCATAAAAATGTAAAAAGCAGACCCCAGATCTTTAAACCTAACACAAAATGAGGACATATCCATCTAGGCAAAGTTCTAGAAAAGTGAGTTTTTCATATTTCAATTTCAACATACCAGGAAGGTGCAAAGCTACATTTCATCCAAATTATACAAGAGGCTGAAGGCAGAATTATGCCAGGTCCTTATCTAATTCTGCTCTATTATTATATACAAATTTGAACTTCCTTGGAACATGGCTTATTTACTTGTAAGATAAGATGTGTTTATCGGTTTAAATATTTCAGTTGGGGAACTTAGGTATGTAGATTCTTAAATGTTTACATGCAAGAGTTAGTTATTTTTATGATGCTTTGGTAAAAACACTATGATAAAAAGCATTTATAGAAGAAATGGTATTTTAGTTTATGGTTCCAGAGGAAGCATTCATCAATAATGGGGAAGCATGACAGCTATCTACCAGAGCAGGAAACTGAGAGATTGTATCATTAACTGCACTAATGAGGAAGAAATTAAACTAGATTTGAAGCAATGCTATTAACACTCAAAGTTTATCTTTGATGACATCCTACATTAATGCCCCACTTTTTAAAAGTTCCATAATATTCCAAATAGCTTCACTGATTCAGGGACACAGTATTCCAAAGCATAAGTCAATTGGGAATATTACTTTTTCAAATCACTAGTTTGAAAAGAGTTAAATATAGAATAATATTTTAGACTGGAAAAATAATGCCTCAAACTAAAACCTTGTAAAACTGCAAGTAATTAAATAAAAATATCTATTTAATGAATCTGCTAATTAATTCCAAAAATAATTTATGAAAAAATAAGATAGCTAGAAAACATGTAGGAAAACAAAAATATAGAAATACATATTAAATTATATGTATAGCCATTCATTAAAACCATAATTACTATTAGAATTTAATGTTATTTTCTCTGAAGCTATGATTAATGTTTCTATACTGTTCTAGTTTTTTGATGATAGAATAAATATTAACAACAAATGTAGTCAAGTTTTTATTTATACCACTCATGTATTTGGTGTTTTTATTATTGATGAGAACAAAATAAAATAGATACACTGTCAGGAATGTCACAGTTTTAGTATTATAGACCATTATAAGGCAATTTTCTAGTTCTGGTTTAATATACAAAGTAAGAGTTACTAGCATATCAACAAAAACTTTGAGTGTATATGTGGTGTGTGGGAGTGGCGCGCGCGCGCGCGCGCACACATACACACACACACACACACACACACACACACACAATTACATGATCATGTCGATGTGCCTGTACGTGAAAGGTAGAGCAGGATGTTGATCAAGACGTCTCACAGCAGTGAAAACTCACCATTTTCAGAGGCTGGCCCTGTCCAAGGTGATTTTACTACCCTCCTGTCTCCATCCCCTTTGGCTAGGTTTAAGACATACACGGGTTTGTTCCTAATTATCCTCTCTTTGTCCCTGCTTTCTTCTGGTCTTTCTTCACATTACTTCTCATCCTAGGCGGTATGTAGTGTGTGTGTAAAAATGAATGATCTAGCCGGGCGGTGGCGGCACACGCCTTTAATCCCAGCACTCGGGAGGCAGAGGCCGGTGGATCTCTGTGAGTTCGAGGCCAGCCTGGTCTACAAGAGCTAGTTCCAGGACAGGCTCCAAAGCCACAGAGAAACCCTGTCTCGAAAAATCAAAAAAAAAAAAAAAATGAATGATCTACATTGTATAGGGGCAAAACATAAGACATTTGTATTCCGAAATCTGGTTTAACATGATACCATGTTTCATCCATTTTCTAGTATCTAAAAATAATTTTGTTGTGTCTATGACTACATTTTCTAACAAGTTAATCATACTAGAGTGGTTTTTATATATTTACAATTCCATTTATATATTTGTTTTATGTGAAAATGAGACATACCTTGGAATAATAAGTTCCTTCTTGCCACCGCCGTGTGGTTCCCAAGGATAGAACTTGATCATCAGTCCTAGGAACAGATTCCTATACCTTCTGGACTGTCTTGCCAGTCTCTTTATCTTGCTGTTATAACTTCCTTTTGAGTTTATATTTATTGCAGACTTTGGTATTTCCCATTATCTTAATAACAGTCTATTTAGTGAATAAGAAATTGTATCAGATTGTTGTTTTAAAATACATTTACAAGATGTTAACAAGTCTGATTCTTTAGTTTATTAATTTATTCATAGAAATATGTGTAAGACTGTGTCTCTTTAAAATGACAAAGATTATTTTTGCCCATTTTTATGTTCAGTTTCTGAACTTTTACTTAATATTTCCCATGGACATACTCTTTTAAATATTGCTTTCTTAAATATATTGTCTGGTTAGTGATTTGATTATTTTTTAATAACAGTTCACTCAATAGACACTTTTAGGTTTTGGTTTATTAAGACAATTTCTCCTTTGTTTCTTTGAATGCTATATTACTTCCTGTATTATAACAAAAGCATTAAAGGATTTTATATTGGATTCAATTTTGCTTTCTCATAAAAGCTTTCAACCCATCTGGAATTCAAATCTCGTGTTTTGAAATTGATGAAGTTGCAATGTTAAATTGACTTGCCAATGGGAAATTATCCAGCACCTTGTTTTCATAGATCATTTCTTAACATGGAAAATGTGATGCTATTTTGGCATACATCAAGTTTCTAGATGAGACTTTTAGGTCAGCTATCTTTATGTGGCTTTGTTCAATTACTTTACTTTTGGCTTGAAGTCAAAGGAGTTCATTACTATAGTTTGTGAAAATGTTTTAATAGCTGGGAATAAAAGTTTGGTTTCTGTATCCTAATAACAGCTCAATTTAGTCTCTTAGAGAATGTGAAATTATATTTGTATTTTCTAACAAAATTCTAATGGAATTCTGACAAAATTTTCTTATATCTGCTGATCAATTTTTTATGAAAGAATGTTTCTAAGCCAGGTGGTGGTGGCGCACGCCTTTAATCCCAGCACTCGGGAGGCAGAGGCAGGCGGATCTCTGAGTTCGAGGCCAGCCTGGTCTACAAGAGCTAGTTCCAGGACAGGCTCTAAAAAAGCTGCAGAGAAACCCTGTCTCGAAAAACCAAAAAAAAAAAAAAAAAAAAAAAAAAAAAAAAAAAAAAAAAAGAAAAAGAAAAAGAATGTTTCTAGATAAAATAATAAATACTTTTCAGGAGTGTTGCAATATTTTTGTTGTGAGTCTCACGCATCTTCATCGTTGTTATTTCTAGGTGCTTTCAATTTATTCTGACTCTTTTAGAAGTCAAAGCTTTTTCTGAATATGTTTTTGAGAGTCTGCATTATTCTAACCTATCCTTTCCTTCCTCAGTTCCCTCATATTTATCACCAGTCCACACACACAGGCACATGTGCTTGAATTCATTTACACACACACACACACACACACACACACACACGTACACACACAAGCTGCAATGCTTCTTCAAAAAGGAAAATGACAGGACTTCTTTCCTCACCTGTTGTTACTGCCTTCTTAATGACATGTTGTACTGGCTGGGTCATTGATACTAATGTTGAATAGATCAACATACTGCATGCACTTAGTCATACTCTTCAGAGGGAAAATAATGCTTAAGGTTCAAGTGTAGAGAGAATGGTAACATATATGTAAAATTCACAAATATATAAATCCTATACTTTACTCAGAAAAATAATTTAACGATTTAATATATGTAAACTTTCAATATAATCTTTTGAATCGTTTGGCAAAAATGCCTGTAAAAACCTCTATTATCGGGTATAAAACTATTTTTATTTTTCTTATAATATTTTACCTTAAAATTTGTTTGTTTTTACCTAGGTTAACTCCTTACTTGCATCTAACATCGAAACATTAAGAACTCTTTGCAGCAAGACTTTCAATTTAAAAGATTTTTTTCCTTCACATGTTTAAAATAAATTGCATATATCATCATAATCGTAAGTTTAATAGTTAATTACATCTTAATATCCACTTCTGCTCATATCTGTTATCATTGGTACATGCCTTATGTACTGAATTCATTATTATTCTTTCATAAGAAATCATCATACAGAAAAATATTGTCTGACTAATCAAGATGGGTCATTTGTAGACATAATTAATATACTCTGGACCAACAAATAATGATTGCTAGATGATTAGTGAATTTGTAGAAAGAAATATATAATATTAATGTTAATATAAAAGTTCTTATACTAATTTACATTTTCAAAAGTATTCACAGGAAATATTAAAACTCACTGGTTTATAATATTTATAATATATTTCTTATTTAGTAACAAAATAATTTTCTATTTTTTCATTTTAAAATTTTAGTTTAAAAAGCTATTTTCTTCATTTTACATACCAATCCCAGTTCCTATTGCCTCCTCTCCTCCCATTCCCTTTACCTTCCACCACCATCACACCCCCATCTACTCCTCAGAGAGGGTAAGGCACATTGCTCCCAGAAAGGACCAAGGATGGGTCCTATGCTGGTTCCTTCCCTGTCAGACTAGAGGTGGTGAGCTCCCATTAGCCCAGGTAAGCTGTTTCAGTGGGTGTCACTTTAGTCTGCAAGTATGTCTAAAGGGGAGGAGTCTTGAATATATTCATTGATGTGGGAAGATATAGCCTACTGTGGTTGGCTGACTTTAGGCACAGGATTTTGGACTATGTAAGTGTAGAGAAGATGCCGAGCATGAAGAAACATAAACATCATTTTCTCACTCTTCTTCACTATGGGTGTGACTCTCTACTTCAAGCTCCTGTTTTGATGTCTCCACGATATGTACAGTAACTTGAAAGTATAAGCTGAATAAACTAGTTAAATAAACTCAGATTTGCCCTCTTTTTTCAGTTTTTTTTTCCTTATCTGGACAGAAAACTAGAACAGCCAAGCTTGATGTACTTGTTCATAGCAACTGTTTTTAGAGATATTGGTTTAATGATTTAAGTTAATATGAATAAATAAAGTCTTTTTCATAGTCAAAAAACAAACAGCATACTACGGCAACTGGTGTGGCTACCGGGATTAAAGGTGTGTACATTATGGCTACTGAGAGTAAAGGTGTGTGTCACCATAATCTGGTCTGTAAGGGTGACCAGTGGGATTATTTTACTGTCAGATCTTCAGGCAGTCTTTATTTATTAAAATACAACTAAAATGCTACTACACCCATGCTCCCAACTTTGTCAGGTCTTCTCTATTTCTGATCTCAGCGGGATATATGTGTGCTTCTCTTAGTGATCACCTTGTTACTTAGCTGCTCTAGGGTCATGTACTATAGGATTGGTATCCTTTGCTTTATAACTAGTATCCACTTATGAGTCGATCCATACCATGTTCATCTTTCTGGTTCTGGGTTATCTTACTCAGGATGATTTTCATAAGTTCTAGCCATTTGCATGCAAATTTCAAGATATCATTGTTTTTTTATTGCTTAGTACTATTCCATTATGTAAATGTCCTATCCATCTACTGAATTAACAGTTTCACTGAATATACATTGAATCTGCTTGAAATAAAAAATAATAATTCAGTATTTAGAGAAGTGAGAAAAAAGACAAAGAGATCTTTATGTTGAGCCATATCTTCAAATATGTCCTCATGACTTCCTTAGCTACAACACTGTAACAGGAAGAGTAGTCAACCTTTCAGATATATATGTTCATATTACTTAATTATAATTGCCTTTAGTCATAAACATGTAAATGACCATCTTTATTGTTCTGAGATATAATTGCATTTCAGTTTTATCATTTTAATTAAGTTTTAGCTGTACAAAGTATTCAAAAGCATGATATATATATATATATATATATATATATATATATATATATATATATATTTCTATGCACTTTCTTTGAAATCATTTAAGATGTTGGCAGTTTTGTAATGAACTGCTAGTTTTTTTTCTACTGTATTATTTTTAATAAGGGAGAGCTGCTTTAACTTGTAAACACATAATAATATTTCTGAAAGTCTGCTAAGCTGTTTTGTAAGAATTCTACCTAACAGGAGTTTAGTACAACTGTTACATGACAGTATTTTTAACAAATGTTTGTTCAGTGATTCCACTGAGGCATGACATCAAGGGGTGAAATTATCTGCTCTCCTGCATCCCACATTCTAGAAATGAGAGACAGATGATAAAAACAAGTGAGTGCAGTAAATTATAATCATATTAATGATAGTAACGCACTATGTTAGAAAAGTGAAAGAAGGTGAAAGTACAGTTACTGTAGGAAGTTTGAAATGTTTACACACGATAGTGTTCTAGAAAAATCCGAAAATTGCAACACTACAAAGAGGGATAAGATAAAATTCCAGATACAGAACTCAAAATGATGTAAATTTTTCAAAGACACAAACAGAAGCTAATTATAATAAAGAATGCAATGCATTTTATGAAAGAGAATGTTTGAAGTTGGCCTAAATCCATGAATTCTTGGAATCAAGGGAAAAATACGGCTTGAATGTCAAGTTGTCTCCCAAAGTCTCATCTTCTGAATATTTATTCACAGATGAAGGCACTGCTTTGGAAGATGCTGAACTTCAATGACAAAATCTAGTTACCCACAGCACCTTCGCAGTGGATTTTAAAAGGATCTAGCTACAATTTTACCATGAAAGACCTTCTGTATTCTGTTCAGAGATTATTTTCCCAGTGGCTGTTACATACTGTTGCCACAATGGCAGGCCTTCTCATTCATGAATTACTTAAATCTCCCGAAACCATGAGTTGCATCAAGATTTCTTCTTTTAAGCTCTTTCTGACACATATTTTATAATAATTCATAGTTAAGTAATAGAAAATATTGAATTTCTAATGTGAGTTCACTCTTAAAAGATAGACAAGTTTAATTATGGATGTATGAACAAAGTAATTAAAACACATATTTTGGGGGGATCTGGGAGCATAATGTAGCTTTGTTCTAGAGTGTTTGCTTAAAACTTACAAGATCCTATAGTCAATTACTAGTACCACAAATAAGCAAAAACAATAAGAACAAAACCAAAAAACATACTTTTTGATTATTAAAGTTCTTAAAATACCATTTAAGTAACATTGAAAACAACAGCTGTTTTATTTAAATATACTTACACTGTTACTTCATAAAAGAAAAATAAAAAGGTAACACCTTTATAAATATAGAATAAACTAAATTCACTTACATAGACATGATTATTCCAATTTTGAGGAGGCATGATATGTGACAAATGTTTCCTCTGCATTAAATATTCATTTATACTGTAGAAAAATCATAGAGAAGCCAGAAATAGTTTACTGAATAATAATTTTGAACAGTATAAAATTAATACTATTTTAAAGCAGAGTTTTCTCACAAGTATTTGACTTTCTGATTTATCTCTAAAATATCTACCTTGATTGCAATTAGAAAAAGATATTTTCTTATAAATTTAGAGTTATTTGTAGTCTTAGGAAAAAGTCAAAGTATGTTCAAATCTACTGATTAGATTGAAATAAAAATGTACTTTTCTGTCTCTGATCAAGAAATTTCAGTAGTTTTACAAAAAGCTTGGCAAACATGGTGGTAAATAAGGAAAAAAAAGAGAATCAAGGTGTATTAGTTTGGAAACAGAGCTGGTCAGTTTTTACAGAACTTTTTTCTGAAAGAAAATTTACCAACAATTAACTGTCTACTTCTTCAAGAAAAAATGTAGCATTTTGATCAACATTTACCAAATACATCTCAAAATCAGAACAGCACATTTTCATGCAACCATAGAGCTTACTTTTGCCTTGCTCTTAGCAGTTAATCATTTCTAGTTTAACATAGGTTAGTTTTGCATCTATTGAGTCACTGAAGATTAACCCGAAAATTTCCCCTGGTACGATCTTGAAGCCCCTAGGAGGCAGACCTCAGGACATACCTATGAAGAATTACCCTGACTCTGCTGTATGAGATGGGAAGACCCACTCAAAGTGACTGACAACTTTCCTTGACCTGGGATCCTGGAATGCATGAAAAGAATGAAGTAGGATGAGCGCCATCATTATTGGTCTCTGCTACTGCACCTGGAAAGCAATGGGAATAGCTACTTCAAGCTCTTGCCGTTGTTGAATCTATGCCGTAGTGGTATGCACCCTCAGAAAAACGATCCAGAATGATCTTTTCTCCCACACACTGCTTCTGCAAGAACAACTTGTCATAGTAAATGAAAAGAACAACTAAAACATAACTTATATACAGCAAACCATATTTAATATTTAGATTCCAAATTATGTTATTGGATTGGAGATTGGGTCATATTTTTAGGACATTTTTACTATTCTACAGAATTTAGATATCTATTTTTTATTGTTTTCTTTTAAAGTAGCGTTTCACTATGTGAGTACAGCAAAACCATTCCTGTCTCTTGGACAGAATCTTGGGGTTCTTTCTAGCATTTTATAACTGTCAATAAAAGCAGCTACAAATAATTCAGGTAGTATGTTTTAGATAGATAATTTTGTTACTTTTGCTTGGGATCTAGGATCCTGATGGATTGTTCTGATATTAGACGTTTAATTATTTTTTATAAAACACCGTTAGAGAATTTCATGTAAATACCCCTTTATTTGTTCTCAAAATTTTTGCAAACATTCTCTGTGTGACATACTATTTTTATTCCACCAATTCCTTTAGTTTCCAATGTTGAAGGGATTGTACACATTTGAAAGTATACCCAATGTATTTTAAAGGTACATCCTCCCATAGATAATGATGTTATTTTGTAACGTTTGGTTGTTGGCTTCTCCTTTCTGAAGGGAAATAACGGGGAGTGCATTTGGAGAAAAGGAGAGTTGAGGAGGCAGAATTGGAAGAGTGGAGGGAAGGGAAAGAAACTGTGGTCAGGATGTATTGTAAGAGAAAAAAATTTACAAAAAAAAAAGATTTTATCACATTTTATTGTATTTGGCATCAATCCAGCCCTACTGTTGACCTGTATTGTAGTTACTTTCTATTGTTGCATTCTTCTTATTTGTTGCTGTATAGACCTTTATTTCCAAAAGTCTAAAGCAAAGCATCAGATTTTAGTTGTTACATAGTATTGTTTTATTTTTACAATTTCCTGAACCTTTCTGCTGCAAGTCATTCTGTTACATTTCCTGCCGATTTTGGCAAAATAAGATCATTTCCCAATATCAGGATGGTTCATTTGCAAAACATTGTTTTTCTTGCCATGTAAGGTACCATTGCTAAATCATGAATCTGGAACATTATACCTTTGATTGATAATCTTCAGGCTGTTACATCATCTCATTCCAATTTTAAAAACAACTTTTAGAATACATAACATGGCCTGGGTCATTGAGATTCATCTGATCGTAATTTCCCCACCGTTGTCCTCTGAGTGAATCAACTTTCTAGAAGTTCATGCCAACAATTTTCCTCTCTTCAGTCCTTAAACAATTTTGATATACTCTGATCTGGATGTTTTTTGCTACACAATTGGTGTGTCTTTGGATGCCTTGTACTGTGTTGCATTACAAGAGACATCAGTATGGATAATGCAGTATATAAGAGCATCATTTTTTTCTCTTATTTATCTGATATGTTTTTCCCTTCTATATAAATAGTCCTCAACAAGACAATATGATTTTTCCTCCCCATTAAACAGTTATGTCCACAGAGGCAAAGACAATAAAAGAGGTTCATTTATCTCTCCTTTTTATCATATACTGAGTGCCTTGAAGATGACTCATAATGATTAAGTAATCTACTTGTGTATGGCTCCTGTGTTTTCAATTTATACTCTGTATTCTGCAATAATAATGAGGATGCTATAAACAAAATTCAGGTAAGAAAATATTTAAGTATTTTAAGCCAAAAGATAAGTAAGGAAACTATAAAAATACACTTTGTTCAATGACGATTTCTATCAAATTTATCAAGTTTATTACCATTTAACTCTAACAAGAGTATTTAAAAACATAAAGAAAAATTGTTTGCAGCATTATTGTTACCAAAATATTCATAAAGTGGTATTGTCATAGAGGCTTAAAAATAGCATACAGACTTCAAAGCAACAAAGGTGTAGTAGAAATTCAAACTGCCCCATTACAGAGTGTTCCTTTTTTCTCCAACTATGTGTTGCCTATTTTGATGATCAATCATTGATGCACTGGAAAATCTTGCAGCAGTTCTTCCCATTAATGGGACGGAAGTGCTACCTTCAAAAAACCAGGTGCCTCAAAATTTATTATGTATACTTTTTATTTTAAAATATCTTAATCTGACTGTTACAGGTATATAAACCTATATTGCTATGCTTTTTCACACAAGTTATACAGAAAATAAACATGCACACACACACCCACATCATTTTATAAACTTTATCCCATTTGTGTGTGTGTGTGTGTGTGTGTTTGTGTGTGTGTGTGTGTGTGTGTGTGTGTGTGTGTGTTACAGACAATGCCTCCCTTTCTCTGGTTTAAGTCCTTACACTTTAAAATTTAGTCAAATTATTTTTGTCCAAGTGTTTTTGAAAAAATTTAGAATTTTGAAATGATGCAAAGTAATAGCTGTATCTTTGTTTTCAATTTTTAAGTGTTTTAGGGGATGCAGTTCATAAGACGTTTTGCCCTTGAGCAAGGAGCACCTAAGTAGGATCTCTGGAACTCAGGTAAAGGCAGCAGTTAGGACTGCCTGTAATCCCAGCCTGTTGCACACACTGAGGAGGAATCTCTGGGATAATATATCTCACTAGAGTTGTAAGACTAGGTGAGCGGAACTTCATACAAGCACCATGTCTCAGTCAATCTAGTGGGAGTTAATGAAAAAGACAAGGATGTCAGCGTTGGGCCTCCACGTGAATATACATGTCCGCATACCTGCTCACACATACGCAGCTGCAAGTATGAGAACATGCAAATGTGCACATAAATATATCCCTCTGTACACAACCACAACAAAAATGATTAAGTATACATCAAATGTGACTCAGGAAATATATTTATGGTAAGTTGAATGATTTTTTTATTAATTAGGAAAAGAGTATACAGTTAATATTAAATTTTATTTATTATCACTATTTTTTATTAAATGTGTTGTGTCAACTATTGATTCATATATAGAAACAAAAAATGCAGGATACATGGTAGCACTAGAAGAAATTTTGGGGGAAAGTTCATAAGTTTTTTATAATAATAGCAATAGCAAAATATCAAAATTAAAATTGATTTTTATCAAAAACTTGAAATTATAATTGAAATGATTTTATATATCTGCCCATTTTAAAGAATATTCAACTCAAGTTTTGATCGGTACAAAAAGTAAATTAAAAGTTCTCTTTAATTTCTTGTTGTATATAGAATACAATAGTAGGAAAAAAAATTTAAAATATATATTTTCTCTTTTCCTTGTATTACTGAAGACATCCAAATGCTCAGAAATTCTGTTTCTCTTTGTACATTTTAAGGTCTTCTTAGAAATTCTATTGTTTTCTTTAGTTTTAGTAATTAGAAAAAGTAAAGAGAAGCAGAAAACAAAGAGGTAAAGAACAATTTTTCTCTATGAACTAACAATGCTAACACCCTGACTTATATTTCTTTGTACACAAATGAGGTTCCCTGTGCTGTTCTTTTATCTTCTTTACTCTATATTATAATGAAATAATACATTGAAGTAAAAAGGCACATGATAATCCAAATTTTTCACTCATTTCAAATTATTTAACAGAAAGTTCAGTGAGTTAAGGGGAAAGAGAAGACACCGATGTTGTCCTTGGCGTCTTCGGGACCACCACATATGCTTCTGTTTTCTCAACACCTGTGACACGGAGCTCCATGACATTGTAGTTATCTTCAGTGAGAGAAGTAGGAGGTAAAAAATTGCTAGTCTTAAAAAATATTATATATTTCTGTAATGTCAAACTTAAATTCATATGAACTATAATTTTTATTGAAATTTTCAAACAATACATTTTGATTATGTTTTCTTCTCCATCAAATCCTCACAGATCCTACCCGTTTAAATTTCCAACTTTCATGACTTTCACACACACACACACACACACCAAGAAAAAAACAACAACAGTAAGAAATATAGATCCTTTTCATGTTGGTCAACTACTGCTGGGAATGGGAACTGCCCTGAAGGTTGGTTGGTACACCCAGTAATAGTCCAAAGGAGAAAGCTGTTTTTAACTTTCACAGCAGGTACCAATTGAAAATAGCTTTTTGATTAGAAGTAGGAACTTGAATCCAATTCTTCGAATTTTTACATATGAAATGAACTGACAGAGTTGGGGACATAACTTGTTGCTCGTCACAAAAGCACGAGATGTGATTTCCATCTCCTTGACACTGACTGAGGGGGTGTGCACTTGCAATCCTAGTGTTGGGGAAATGAAGACAGAGAGATCTCTGAAACTCTGTGAACAATCAACCTTTAATAATGTATAGTCTCTGGCTTCAGCAAGATAACTTAATGATATAATAAGATGGATAGCTCCAAAAGAGTAATGACTGCAAGATAATTTTCTTTTTTTCCCATGCACGCCACAAGAGGGCGCAGGAGCTCGGGACAACGGGCCAAAAGCCACTCTGCTACAGCCAGGAATCGAACTCTGGACCTCTGGACTCACAGGCGCCGTGTTTAGCCGCTGAGCCAACACTTGGCTCGAATTTTGCATGCAAATGGATGGAAATAGAAAACACCATTCTGAGTGAGGTAAACCAGACCCAAAAAGATGAATATGGTATGTACTCACTCATTAGTGGATTCTAGCCATAGAATTGAGCCTATATATCATGATCCTAGAGAAGCTAGATAGGAAGGTGAACCCAAAGAAAAACATGTAGTTATCCTCCTGGATATTGGGACAGGATTGGCAGGCAAGGGTTGAGAGCTTGGGGGGTGGAGTGGCGGTGGGGGTGGGGTAGGGGGAGATGGGGGGAGAGGGGTAAGAAGGGGAGGATGGGGAGAGCTTGGGGGAGTGGGAAGGTTGGGATGGAGAGGAGTGGATGTGGAATCCGGGAAGTGTATGTCTTGATTGAGAGAGTCATTTGAAGGTGGGCGAGAGATTGGGACTCTGGAGGGGTTCCCAGGTGTCTAAGGAGATGTCCCCAGCTTGCTCCTTGAGCAGCTGAGGAGATGGTGCCTGAGCGGCCCTTTACTGTAGCCACACTGATGATTGTTTTGCATATCACCATGGAACCTTCATCTGGCGTTGGATGGAGATAGAGACAGAGTACCAACATTGGAGCACTGGACTGGGCTCCCAGGTCCCAAATGAGGAGCAGAAGGAGGGAGAACATGAGCCAAGGAAGTCAGGACCGTGAGTGGTCCGTCCCAATTCCCCGAGACAATGGGATTGATCTAATGGAAACTCACCAAGGCCAACTGGACTGGGACTGATGGAAGCATGTGATCAAACCGGACTCTCTGAATGTGGCTGACGAGGAGGGCTGACTGAGAAGTCAAGGACAATGGCACTAGGTTTTTGATTCTACTGTATGTACTGGCTTTGTGGGAACCTAGTCTGTTTGGATCCTCACCTTCCTGGACCTGGATGGATGGGGGAGCAACTTGGACTTCCCCAGGGCAGGGAACCCCTGACTGCTCCTTGGACTGGAGAGGGAGGGAAAGGTTGGAGGGAGGGAGGGGAAGGGATGTGGGAGGAGGTGAAAATTTGTAAAATTATATAATTAAATGATAATTTAAAAAAGAAAATGTACACCATAAAAAATTATATGGAAAACTAAGGGGGAAGTCAGAGAGATGAAATCTACTAAAACCTACCTTAAAGACAGTGAAAAAAAGATCATCTTCTGAACAATACATAAACATGGTGTACAGATTTCATGGGTACCCATAAACATGCACCTGGACATTCATAAATACACACGTTCATACACATATGTGCAAAATATGTAAATAAAAAATAATTTATTTGAACATATGAAATGATTATGACATTATACTTATTGTTTAAATTTCATAAATGTGATGAGAAATACAGACAAATGTATGAATATGCATATGTATATATACTTAGAGTCATGCAAGTTACATCTAAAATATTTTATATTTTTTAAGTATTAAGAAAGCTTTTAGGAATAAACAACTTCAAAGCACAGCTTGAAAAGGGCCAATTGCAGGAAACAGATTAGCAAAGTTATGCTACCACACACAACTGTGAATAGGTTTTCAGACAGCTAAACTGTGCCATTTAGAAGGAATGTGTCTCATTTATCCATTGTTTAGAGTGATTGAAATGCATTGCTCTCACCCTGCTCCTTGGCAAGTGTTTCAATTAAGTGGGCACAAAATTTATCCTAGTGCAGCGTTCTATTATTCTGCGCTGTAGTATATAATGCATGGTGACTTTGGACTTTGTGGAGACCTTCCATTGTAAGGAAATAAATAACACATCTCATTTAAGGTAACAACCATAACTTTTCTCAGTGGAAATTCTTGTTTGGTAAAAAAGGCAACGATGCTGGAAGCACGGGGCTTTTATTTTCCTCAGTGTATTAGAAAATCATGGAAAATGTCAGAAAATGGGCAAGAGATTCAACCAGGCTTTTCTCGAAAGAAGACATACAAGCAGCCAACAGGTATGTGGGAAAAAAGAAAAAAAAAGGTCTCTTCATATTTAGTTGTAAGGGAAATGGCAAAGCAAAAATTACAAAGATTCCACCCACTTCTAACCAAATGACTCAAAGATGGTAACAAAACCTGGGGAATAGGTTCCAAAAAGCTCATGTGCCGGGGACAAGTCCTGATTCCAATGTGAGGGGCCCCACAAACAGACTAAGCTACGCAACTGACATCCACATGCAGAGGGACTAGGTCGGTCCCATGCCAATTCCGAGCTGTCAGTCCAGTGTTCATGAACTCCCACAAGCTCAGGTGGGTTCTCCTTCATGATCTTGACCAATCCTTGCTCATACAATCCCTCATTCCTCTCATCTGCTGGATTCTGCCCAGTTCTTGACTGTGGATCTCTGCAATCTACTTCCATCAGTTACTGGATAAAACAGGCTTTTGTTGACAATTAGAATAGTCACCAAACTGATTACTGGAGAAAAGCAAGTTCAGTCACCCTTTACACTATTGCTGAGAATCTTAGCTGGGTCATCCTTTTGGAATCCTAGGTGTTTCTTCGCTGGCAGCAGGTTTTCCTTACCCGCAGCGGCCCTATCTATCAAGATACCTCTTTCATTACTCCTCCCTCTCTGTCCTGCCCCCCAAACTCAATCACTCAATGAGTGCCTAGGTTTTAGGTAGGAGGTGGAGCTTGAACTGACTCAGGTGATAGATAGGCTTTATTTACTCCCATGGGAGGTCTGCACCTTTCTGACAGGAGAAAGAATGGATGGAGGTGGGGAGATTAGGCAGCTGGAGCAGGTAGGAAGGGGGGAATGAAAACTGTGGTTGGTATGTAAAATGAATGAAAAAATTAATAAAAATGCAGAAAAATAAACAAACTAAGCAGGCATAGGTACGATGTGAAACCGTGAACCCCTGTTCACTGTTGGTGCTAGTGCAATCTATCATTTCAATTGTTTGAAAAGCCTTTATTTATTTGTTGAGATTATAATAGAATTACACGATGGGGATACTTACATTCTACAAGTGAGCCAGGAGTAGACTAAAGGTATCTAGAACTCATACTTCCTCCTCTGAGGGTAAAAAGAGTTTAGAGGAAAGGAGTGTTCCTTTTATTCTATAATGCTGCTGTGAAGACATACAAACTATTTCCAAAATGTAATTTTCAATATATTGTTTTTCAATCTATTGTCAATATTTTTAAATTAGCTGTTTTAAATTTTTCAAAGGCTGGGAATGTATTGAAAAGGGAAACAATTTCCTAATGTTTAAAGCATAGAGCTACGCAGAGGCAGGTCGGGGCGGTGCACACAAATTGAAATACGGCATGCACTTTTATTTGTTTGTAACCAGTATGCAATTTATTATATTTTACTGTAATAGCAGAAGGACCTGTTTTATTCTCCGCATCACCCGAAGACTTGTCTCCGCCTACCAATCCAACTAGCCAGGTGTTTATATCGAATCGGCCCATTTTCTATTATCGCTCATTAAAATAAAAAAAAAAGTTTGTTTAAAAACATTGAAATGTTTTCAAACATCCACTTTTGATTTTCAAAACAATTTAAATTTTAATGCATGCATCATATGATATAAGAAATGTCACAGGGGTAGAATTTGTTGCATGGTTTCTCTACGGTAATTGCCAGTTTTTCCAAAATTTTTGTCATTTTGCAGAGAATATCATGATTGATAGCAAGTATTTCTTTCTTAGGAACCTTGTTTGAGTTTGGAGTGTAACATTTTCAAAGGAAAAGTTGTTGTGCTTTTAGCGGATCTTTTTTATCTTTCTCTCTCACTGTTCTTTTAGTCATCTGAGAACTCAGACTCTGGCACTCTCTAAAGGTAAACTGAGGACAAATCATAGGAGCTGGTTGGGTAGACTGGGTTCTTGGGCTAAAATCCTTCAGCTGAACTTGTGGAACTTCGCTGCAACTAAAAGTAATTTCCATCAGTAAATTTTAGATTTACCTTTTTATATCTCACTACATGTTCTAAATATTTGTTAGTGTTTTCTATCTCATTACAGTTAATGTTCAAGTTTTCATTTTCCCATTCAATAAATTCTGTGAATTTGTTTGGCATAATTTCCTACTGTTTTAAGAAATAAAACATTTTCCAGATTTTTATTGGCCAAACTCAAGATACATGGCTCCAAATCAGGCTGATTGTTTCTGGGATTACAAAACATCAGGAGTTAATCTACATACATGAATTTGTCTGTGCAATATGTTAATATTACATAGTTTTGATTAAACTATGCTATAGGAAATAGTCAAGATGTATGAGATAGGCCAAACCTCTCTCTATAACGAAATGGATGAACTCGTCATATATATATGATGTTCCATGGTAATATTAATTACAGTAACTATGAAGATGTATTTTCACAAAAGGGAAAATTAATATAATTCTAGTAAATATGCTTATAAGCTTCCAGTCTAGAGGACAGGAAAAGAACAAAAAGATGAGTATATCAGAATTTCTATCAATGAAAATGAAAATGGATCAATATTCATCAACAGTAGGAAGAATAGTGATGAATTTTGACGGTCTTAACAGGATCTTTGTAATGCCTTTATAAGTCCCTGTGAATCAAAGCCATACGGTTTCTGCATGACATGCAGTAGGTTTCCCCAATGTTCTTAAGCACCAATTTGGCGTTGGAAACCGCTGTTTCACAGCAGAAACTGAAAGCAACCATCATAGTTATGTTCAGAAAAGTAATAATTTGCAATTCAGGGCAAGCTTAGACTTGAAAAAATCTGACTGACTTTCTCATGAGGTTTTTAATTCAGATATCATTACCAAGGAGAAAAGAGTACGCATTGCAACAGAATTGAACAGCTTTCTTGCTGAGCACTGCATTCAAGCATTCCAGCAAATTGAAACCATCATTATTCTATCAAAACAAACATGCATTGACTAATTATATAGCTTCAGACAGCATTTCAAGCTACTTTGCATAGTATAAAGTTTCTTTCTTTGAACTCTCAAAGCTGTTTCCTTGTTTCAGGGATTTTGTGCTTCTGTCTAAGGACTAACTTTAGCCATGACTAAATAATGGTAAATAAGTTGGATTCATACTTTCATATGAAAAAATTCTATTTAAATAAAATAGGAACACAATGTAAAATAGAAATTACAATAGGCTGAAATATGAATACAATCGAATTGCAAATTAAATATAATTATTAAGTTAAATTTTCTTCATATATATACATGCATGCAAGGCTATCATATGATTTTTCTAGTTGTGTGATATTCATTTCAGATAATTTTCTTAATATTTTTATTGCTTCCAATTTTAAATTTTAACAGGTATAATGGTAGAAAATGGTTTCTTTTTAAAATATGTGAATTTCTACTATGATAATTATTACTTGAAACCACACACACACACTCACAAATGAATTGATAGAAATTGACATTCAATAGACATAACTCTTAGCTACTAAGAAGGTAATTTCATGTACAAAAACATAAATAAAAGAATCTAAATTCTCCAAAGTTCTTATTCACTATTTAACCAGCAACATATGAGTTCTTTGGCACCACACACTCACAATTATTTTGATCTTTTGTGTCTTTGAAGTCCTTTGCACTGTCTGGGATATAAGGTGAAGCTGCAACTGAGTTTTCAGAAAGAAAAAAGCTTGTTGATATCTGTTGAGTGGACATGGAGAGACTATAATGACTATTTCAAAGTCCTTGATAAGAATTAATAGATCCCTAACATGTAAATAAGACAGGAAGTTATGACTGCGTTACCTAGAGGCTACACTGATATCTTTTGGAAGCAGTCTTCAACCATGAAAGGATGAAGTACATTTACTACCAAAAAGAAATATCAAGATCAGTGAGCTCTTGTTAGGTTACTTTTGAGGGCCAATTACCTCTTCATAACGATTTTTATTGATCAACCTCAGCTCCTCAAAATACAACAAACTCTAATTTACATAATTTACTCTACTGATTTTCAACATCTATCAATCAAAGATTTTGAATATAAATAGTAATTTTCCTATTTATCTAGGGAATCTTATAGTATTCAAGGTAATTTTTGAAAAGCAATTGGTTAGACATTGATGGAAATAAATTATAGATATAAGTATAGATATACATAATATATATCTAATAATATGTATAATCTATATGTATATCTATATATGCATATATATGCATATATTGCTCCTGCATTCCAAGAGCTGATATTAAAGTCCTGCGACATCACCCATGGCTATATATATTTATTTGCAAAAAAGAATGGTGAGATACAAAAAAGAATTAGTCAAATGCTTTTTCTATATTTAAATTACCTATAGAGAAATGGTTCTCAACCTATGGGTTGTGACCACTTTGTGTAGTATATCCGATATTTATACCTATCAAAATTACTGTTATGAAATATTAAGAAAATAATTTTATGGATGAGTGTCACCAAACATCAATAACTGTATTCAAAAAGTTAATGCATTAGGAAAGTTAAGAACCACCAATTTCGAGTATCAGTATTGATATCCTTTATTTAATATTACTTTTGAGCCTTATTTCTATTTTCAAATAGTAAACACTTTTCACAATGCTATGTATGGCAGTATGTAGAAGTGCATCAATAATTTCAAAGAAAAACTCATTGTTAGCAAAACAATCCTATTAAACCAAAGGCTGCATTTCAGCTTTTGGAAACTGCTAGCACTGCCAGCTAGACCTTCTTGTAAAATTGGAAACAGACTTGTTATAGACATAAAAGCCTGTGATACTGTGTCAGCAATTTCTAAATCTGTATTTTACTTTTGTTTCAAGTGTAATCAAGGCCAACCCTATACCAGCAAACGCATCTTGGAAACCTACAAAAATAACTTATGGATTTATCGATAATGATTTGCCCATGCCCTTTACAGTACAAAGAATCTCTTAGGAAGCAAAATGGACTGCTTGCTCATTGTGTGTTCAAGATTCTTCAAAAGTATTTATTTAAAATACATTTAATTAAAAATACAGATAGGAAAGTAGTCCTATGCTTATATAACAATTTATATATAGATTTTTGTAGTCATTGGTAATAATGACTTCTATCAGTTGTTCACTTTCTGCTAACTATTCTTAAAACCAACTTTTACTAGGTTTTCTAGACTCTAGATTATACTGTATATTGCACAAAAAATCAAAATTTATGTTAGAAGTTTTGAAATTTAAGAAAGGTATAGTCAAATAAATAGTTCTTTTAGATTAAATTAGATTATATTGACAAACAAAAATTTCATTCACATAAAATAGTGATAGACTGCTTGCTCATTGAGGGCAGGCAAGAGACTTCTACGTTTTCTATTAGAAAATTGGAAAACAGCAATCTGACTGTTGTGCTAGGAATACTAATGATAAAATTTCTGCTTTGCTCCTAGTGTGGTTTGAAGGGTCATTGTGATGGTTAGGACAATGTTCAACTAAGAGGCTTATGTCTTTTCTTAGATATGTCATTTAATGCCAGTTCACAAATGGTTAAAAAAATTCTTCCTCCACTTTGTAAGGACTTAGTCTCAGCAAAGGTATTTGTTGCTTGTTTGATTGGAGGCTTACTTACAGTTTAAAATAGTTAGTACATGAACAGCATGGAAGGAAGCAGGCATGCATGAATATGGAGCAGTATCTGAGGGCTTTAAATAACTATTCATAGACAGTAGCCAGAGAGAAAAAGAGACCCTGGAAATGAAATGGACTTTCGAAACCTCAAAGTCTATTCCCAGTGACACACCTACTCCAACGTTACACATAACTCCCAGAAGACCACACCTCTCAGTTCTTCTCAAACAGTCTAGTAATTAAGGATGAAGCATTCAAACATGTGATCCTATGGGAGCCATTCTCATTCAAACTATTACACGTGTATATAGTAAAAGAAAATAGCACTATAAAGTAACTAAATAAAGCAAGGGATTTGAATCAGTCTACTGTTGATGAAGAGAATTCAATAAACTGAGTACCATGGCAACTGAAACACAGATGACTATTTACATAAAAAAAAATTCATGAAATAAAAAACAGAATTACATTAATTTAATGGGAAGTTTATTTGTGTGTGTACACATCGAAGTGTGTGTTTGAGTGTACACATGTGTGTATGATTAAAGAAAATATGAAGAAGTGGAAATCAATAAGATATTAAGTAGATATCAAAAGGTACTTGTTATTGTGAATGGGACTGTGTATACTTTGAAGTAGGTAAAATCAAACCATTTCAGCAGCCACTGAGGCTGATGCTGACTAAAGTCTGCTACACAAAGAAGCTGGGATAATGTTTGGTCAAAGCACCATGAGAAGTTTCTGATTCACAGTGATAAGAACTAAAAATATGAAAAAATAGACATTCATTAATAAAACAATAACGCCCATTCATTATGACTAGAAGTGTACAAAGTTTGGAGGATGAAGGAGTGATGTGATGAGAATTTGAATATAGGAGAATATAGGAGGGTTAATGTGAAAAATGTCACAATGAGGAAAAGAGCAAGCAGAAAAATGAACAATTTAGATGTTAAAGAGAACAAATTTGTGAGGATTACTAGAAAGTGAATGCAGTGTTGAAGTGAGATGATATATACTTAACGAAAATAGAATTTGATGAGACACTTGGGGAAGTGATGAGTTAAGGAGGGATCAAAATTTGGGGGCTTAAAATGCTTATAAATACAGGACAATGTAAAGGATAACAGTGGACACGTTACTCAGGACTTTCTACTGCGAGTAGTTTGCTGATGGTTGGAGCTATCCACTGATCTTTCATTTTCTCTGCATTTTAACAAAGGACCTGATATGTTCATCCAGTGAAGCTCACTTGTTCAGTATTTCCTATTCTCTTCCATTTCATTTGCTTCTCCTGTTGACTGTAGCTCCCTCCTGCAGAATGTGGCTTTGGAAGTGCAATACTGTTTTCTCTGCTGTGAGAAGACAGGTTGTTGTAGATTGATGGATCTCTGGAATAAGTAAAAACTGAGCAAAGTAATCAGCAAATGGTGTCCTTTACTTTGGCTTCTTGTGTAAATCTTAATTTACAAAAACAACTCACTTTGTGAAATTCCCTCATTTTGAAATGATGGAATCATATTTGTTTAGTTTTGGGAAAATCCACTAAATTCTTTAACATAAACAAAAGAAATATCATGGGTTATATAGAACATGTCATTTCTTCATTATTTATGTGTGTTTATCTGTGGGGGGGATATGAAAAGGGCATTAATAGAGTGAATACCAAGATTGAGAAAGTATAAACCAGTTATGTTGTTGCTGCTATTTGTTTGTTTGGTCTGAGAACAGCTTTAAATCTTTACCAAACAGTCTGCTAACTCTTTAGGGAAGTGTCTATATACAAACATAGAAACACACATACAGAGGGGGGTGGGCAGATTTGTAACCGCTCTTTTTAATTTTTTACTTAATATTTTTTAAAAGAAAACAAACTATCCTTTTTGTTATGAATAGCAATACCAGTTCCCTCTCCTCCCACTCCTCTCATTTCTTCTGCTTGTACTCCCCAGCCCCCAATTCCTCAGAAAGGATAGGGCACATTACTTTGCGGAAGGTCCAAGGGCCTCCCTACTATATTTAGGATGAGGAAGGTATTCATCCAAAGAGAACAGGTTCCTAAAAACCAGTATAAGTAGTAGGGATAAGTCTTGGTGCCACTACCAGTGGCTCCGTCGTCTGTCCCAGTCATAGAACTGTCATCCACATTCAGATGGACTAGTTTGTTGGACCTATGCTGGTCATTACTTGTCAAGCTGGACTTGGTGAGCCTCCCGATTAGCTCAGGCTAACTGTTTCTATGGGTGTGTCACCATAAGGTCTTTGATGGTGACAACTCTTTGCTCATATTCTCATTCCTCACACTCTTCAACTGGACTTTGGGAGCTCAGCCGAGTGCTGCATTGCAGGTCTTTGCCTGTGTTTCCACAAGTTGCTGAAGGTTCTATGGTGATATTTACTATATTATTCATCAATCTGATTGCTGGACAAGGCCAGTTCAGGCACCCATTCCTCTATTGTTAGGGTCTTAGCTGGGCTCATCCTTGTGGATACTGGGAATTTCTCTAGCGCCCAGTTTCTTGTTAGTCCCATAATGGCTCCCTCAATCAAAATATCTCTTTCTTTGCTTTAATCTCTGTCTTTTCTCCATCTCGACTATCCTGTTCCCTCAAGTTCTCCTGTGCTCTTCTCCCCTTCTCCCTTCTCTTCCCTTTCCACCCTCCCTTATGCCCCCACCCCCATACTCCCTTAATATAGCTACAAAGATTCAATCAAGAACATTCATGGCCTTAACATAATAATCATTAATGCAGAGTTTAAATATATAAAAAATGAGTAGATATTTCATGTTTGTAAATGTAACTATAGTAAAAAATCAGTATGAATTATGTGTTTTTATTTTTAATTAAAGTTTCACAAATTTAATATTAATATTATAAAATTAGATAAACACATGTTTTTATAAAGGGGAAATATTAGAATCATCACATTTGATTTCATGTTCCAGAATAGGAAATATTCCAATTTCTATTAAATGAGGTACTAAGATGCTGAGTTAGTATCTTGCTGGCAGAAACAGATCTAGTATTTATAATGGTATTCAGATATATAGTATATGTGGCCGTGTCAATATGTAGAATCATGGCCCATCATCTCTGTGTTTAATAGACGCTCATGCAGGAGTATGGGAAAGGATCTATGATATTTTAGAATCTGAGGTTTATAAAGAAAAAAACTCATAGCACAGTGTTACGTAAATGCTCTCTATGATGGAACAACACTTTTTTTCTGAGGCAAAATATATTCTCAATGACTGCTTTCTTTTTAGTCTGTCTCTAAAAGAGATAAGCAGCAACCAGTTCAGTGTGCATTGATGAAGGAATAAAAGATAAATATACTTGTGGGAAAGGACTACAGCTTTGTCATACCTTTTAGGCATGAAAGGAAACGACATTTGTATCAATCTATTTCTAGTTTTATTCATAATTCATTGAGTTTATACCATATTATAAACAGTTTCAGTTTCTTAGATGCATATTTTTATAGATGGTGTAGAACAGGGGCAGAAGTTAAGATGTCTGTGCTCTATTTCAAATCACAATTTCTCCAATCATTCTGTTATATCCATGCTGTCAGAGCAGATTTTCACCACTTTACCCTCTTGAGAAGCATTCGCTGAGTTCCCCAACTCACTGAGAGGTATGCTTTGATATTTCTTTCTGTGTCATTCTCCTATCCTTCCATCTTCTGCATAGAGTCTCCACACCTCATTACTACTTCTAAGGACACCGCTACATGTTCTCTCCCTGTTTCATTGTCTCACAATGGCAAATAAAGAGTATTCCAAATCAGGAATAAGCTTTATTTTTATCTGGGCAGCAAATACATTATATCTTGTGTTTCCCAGTGTGAACTACATTTAAAGGCGTTTCAAACACTAAATGAATGAAAAGGTGGAGTTGAAGGTAGAACAAAAAGATGTTCTATCAGAGTTCTCAAACTTCTTGATTATTGAACATTGACCTTACTTAATTACTCAGAGAGCAAACATTTATAATAATCATTTCTTTCCTAGTTATGTTTGATCTATGTTTTGGATTCCACAACAGTTGCTTCATTGATCTATTGTTCTAGTACGTTCTTAGAATACTTTATATACCATAAATTTCACCTCAAAACTTCCAAGAGGTCCCATTTATTCAATGTTGCCCTTAATGTCTGTGCTGCTGGGGCTATATGTAGGAAGCAGTCTCCTGTGCCCAAATGTTGTAGAGTAGTTCCCACTTTCTCTTCTAACAGGTTCAGTGTGTTCAGATTGATATTGAGGTCTTTAATCCATTTGGACTTGAGTTTTGTGCATGGTGATAGATACGGATCTACTTTCATTCTTCTACAGGTTGATATCCAGTTATGCCAGCACCATTTGTTGAAGATTCTTTCTTTCTTCCATTGTGTGATTTTAGCTCCTTTATTGAAAATCAGGTGTTCATAGGTTTGTGGGTTAAGATCCGGGTCTTCTATTCGATTCCATTGGTCGACTTCTCTATTTTATATGCCAGTCCAAGCTGTTTTCAATACTGTAGCTCTGTAATGAGTTTGAAGTCAGGGATGGTAATGCCTCCAGAAGTTCCTTTATTGTGTAAGATTGTTTTGGCTATCCTGGGTTTCTTGTTCTTCCATATAAAGTTGATTATTGTCCTCTCAAGATCTGTGAAGAATTTTGATGGAATCTTTAAGGGGATTGCATTAAATCTATAGATTGCCTTTGGTAGTATTGCCATTTTTACTATGTTGATCCTCCCAATCTGCTAGCAAGGGAGATCCTTCCATTTTCTGGTATCCTCTTCAATTTCTTTCTTCAAAAATGGGAACTTGGGGGTGGGGTGGGATGGGGGGATGGGGGGATGGGGAGAGAAAGGTGTGAAGTGGAGGATGGGAAGAGCTTGGGGGAATAGGTTGGTTGGGATATAGGAAGGGTGGATATGGGAACAAGGAATTATATATCTTAATTAAGGGAGCCATTCTAGGGTTGGCAGAGACTTGAATCTAGCGGGGTTCCCAGGTGTCCAGGAAGACGCCCCCAGCTAGTTCCTTGGGCAGCTGAGGAGAGGGTGCCAGAAATGTCCAGATCCTATTGCCATACTCATGAATATCTTGCATATCACCATAGAACCTTCACCTGGCATTGGATGGAGAAAATGACAGAGCCCCACATGGGAGCATCGGACTGAGCTCCCAAGGTCCTGATGAGGAGCAAAAGGAGGGAGATCATGAGCAAGGAAGTCATGACCGTGAGGGGTGTGTTTACCCATTGAGACGGTGGGACAGATCTAACAGGAGACCACCAAGTCCAGTTGGAATGGGACTGATGGAACAGGGGACCAAACCGGACTCTCTGAATGTGGCTGACGGTGGAGGAAGACTGAGAAACCAAGGACAACGGTGATATGAGCTTGAACTCTACAGCATGGACGGGCTCACTGTGAGCCCTGTCAGTTTGGTTGCTCACCTTCCTGGACTTAGGGGAAGTTGGGAGGACCTTGGACTTAACATAGTGAAGGGAACCCTGATGGCTCTTTGGATTGGAGAGGGAGGGAGTGGGGGTATGGGTGGAAGGGAGGGGAGGGAAGGAGGAGGAGGAGGGGAGGAGATGGAAATTTTTAATTAAAAAATGAGGAAAAATAACTTCCAAGAGGATTATACCTGTTACATGGTTCTCATCTGGAAGTGTTCCTTGAAATATCTCACTAAGTACTATCACAATAGAACCACTCTAAAGGATTCATGTAATGCTTTGACCCAGCTTCAATCCTTAGTGTTATCCCTATGAGATACATGTTTTTAGACATACACAACTTTATGATGAGTCAAATTATCTATTCTTCTTTCACTACTACAGTGATACCAGTGAGTAGCCAACAGTAAATAAGTGAAGCAGAAGATTCCTCTGCTCTGCCTTTTGAATATTTATTTACCAGTCATGTCTGTGCTATAGGTTTGGTATCCAATCAATGGGTACCATTGGAAGATGCTAGAGACAGCAAGAATAACGTCTGTTTAGCAAAAGTTAGGGGTTAAAATGTTCTTTTGAAGTGTTCATTTGAGATGCCTCCTCCTCTGTGTACTTGTTATATGCTAGAACATGAATATTTTGTCACATGGAGAGAAAGCTAAGATAGATATCATTAATGAGAAACAGATAGAAGATTACCAAAAAAGGCCACAAAGTGGGATATTTATAGATGGCATAACAAGAAATATGGAAATAATCTCTGAGGAGTTAAGCAAATTCACAAATAACAAATGATGGAAGGATACAGTAGAGGAATTTTTTTACTAGTCTCTTATAGAGAGACAGAAAAAATGTTATAGTAAATTCAGCAACTTAAACCTCATGTTTGTAAGATATATTTACAAAAACTTCTATTCAGAATCAGGTGTTGTCCCTAATCAGCTAATTTTTGTTTTATTTTGCTATTCCGAATATTTTTAGGTGATAGAAGACAGATCACTATTCAAGACAAAATGTCTCTGCCCATATAATTCAATTTAACATCTCAGCACTTGGATGAGGTAAAAGTGAGTCTCCCAGGGATTCATGTGTTTAAATATAAGTCCTAATGTTAGGTGTTAATAGTGAAACCTTGCATGGAGTTGGTGATGCATGCCTTTAATCCCACCACTAGGGAGACAGAGATAAGTGGATGGCTGTGAGTTCAAAGTCAGTCTGGTCTTTTGGTTGAGCTTCAGGAAAGACTCTAAAGCTACACAGAGAAACTGTGTCCTGAAAACCCATGGGAAAAAAACAAAGAAGAAAGAAAGACAGAAAGAAAGACAAACAGAAAGAAAGAAAGACAAACAGAAAGAAAGAAAGAAAGAAAGAAAGAAAGAAAGAAAGAAAGAAAGACAAACAGAAAGAAAGAAAGAAAGAAAGAAAGAAAGAAAGAAAGAAAGAAAGGAAACAAAAAAGAAAAGAAAGAAGAAAGCAAAAAAAAGAAAGCAAGAAATGGTAAAACATTATTCAAACAATGGTGTCCAGATATCCTGCTTTGGAGAAATGTTTAGAACCAAGCATGCTCCATAGATGTATGTCTATGATTAAATATCCAAAGAAACAAGAATAGACATGAACAAACAAGCTTCCTACAAACCACCACATCCTCTAGACTATACCACTTTGTGCCACTTGGGCTTGGCATTCAATAGCTGGAAACATAACAAAATAACATTGGATTAAAAATAACATATTCTGTAGTTTTGTATTTCACCAACAAAAAGTGAACTTATACAGTCTTTAATATATAGGTTGTTGATTATGTGGTAATTTTTATTAATTTTATGAAATATCTGTTCAGTGCAAATGAATAGATAGTGAAAATCTAAAATATTTATAGATCTTTATCACAGTCTATATAGTGAGGTTATTTTTGTTATTTTATTAAGTAAACATTGCAGTATTTTCACATATGTGGTTAAAGCTGGGCATGGTTAATGAGAAGTGGTATTAAAAATCTATGTCAACAAATATCTCTCATGAATAAACAGGATTCTGATTAAATTTTATTTTAAATAGAAAGAAAATTTCAACAGTGTATTTCCACCAGAAAACAATTTCTGGAGTATTTAACTTAACATTTCAGGAATGCTCACTTATTGGAATTGAATTCATTCACCAATATCAGTGGAGGTCTTATTCTATACAATGGAAATGAAATTTTAATACAAATCAATTTTGTGATATACTGTTTGGGGGAATAAGGGAATACATGAGTATGTAGTGTCATAGTTTTCATATTATATTAGTTACAAACTCTTCTGTAGCTTCACTTGCCATGATGAGTCCTTTTCCCTTTTTTATAAACTGCATTTATTCTCTAAATTCACAGCCAAACTATATTCTGTCTGATGCTGGCCAATAACATATTGGCATGTTGAAATCGAACACCTATTTCCAAAGGAGGAAATAATTTTCTCAGCCATGGTGTTAACTATTAGTGATATATTTGTCCTTCAGAGGGTGGTACTGACAGCCAAAGCTTTCATTAGCAACACATTCATATTAATAATATAATTGTTTGCTAGTTTAGCTCTGATTACTTATCATGAAAGCTTTGCATGAATGACCAAAGCTTCTACACAATTTCTGAGAATGCTACAGAAGTATACAATGAGCATGTTGGTCTATTCATCAATAAATGAGTGGATGATAAAAAGTTAATTCTAGAGTTTGTGTCTCTCCATAAGAAGTGCTGAATTTTTATCAACATATTGAAAATCAAATACAAATCCATATAATTATAGACTAAATAGACTAATAATAACTTTTTATTTCAAGAAAATCAAGGAAGTATTCCATCATGATTTTCCTGGTCACAAAATCTAATAAAACTACACAGAAGAATTTAAAGCACTTTTTATAAGTAATATAATTTGTCTAACATTTTTATGATAACACAACAAATTAATGTAAGAACTGTTATTATTTATCACTTTATATTTGTATCATTCTTCAATATTTGCATTTGTCATCTGATTTTATAACCATAGTTAAATAAGAAGGCCCACAGTTATAGTTCAAATATATACTATGTTTATTTTCCTGAAACAAACCAAACATACTTTTTCAAACATATGGAAATATTATAACGTGTAAGGCATGCAATAAGGGATTTGGTGTTAGAATTATTAAAATGTTGAGTTTCTTATAGTTTAACACAGGTTGATATAAAACAAAACCACCCAAACCTAAGAAACAATTTGTGTGAAAATATAAAATCTTATTCACTGTTTATGAATTAACTACTCTGTCAAGTTACTGACTCAGGCCTGGTGAAATCTGCTGGCTTTTGGTTTATCACATATCAAGAGTTCAAACACACATATATAGTATAAGTATCTTCCTCCCTGATGGAGACCATGACTTTTGACATGTCTTTTTGGTGGACAACAACAATAACAACAGCAACAACAACAGCAAAGGTTCAGCAAGTCAAGCTTTGCTTTGTAATATGCCTGCGAATGTAAATAAGCTGAGGACAACTTCCAGTCTCGTACACAGGGATAAGGAAGGGAGAACTAATTCTTCCTATGGGGAAAGCCTGATTGCATGACATAGGCTATTACAAATGAATACCTCTACAAACTTTAATTTAAAGGTCCATTAAAATGAAGGGCTTAAATAAACCATAGCATCAATGAAAATGAGAAATTTAATGCAAAGATGTGAGAATTACTACTCTATCACTGGCTTTCATAACAGGGCACACCACCTGTTTGGACATTCTGTTATGTTTACTGTTTGACCATGTGACCTGGTATATGATATATTTTTCAACACTATTCAAAATTACATAGACATTTAATTTATCTTAATTGAAGACCTGCAGTAAGAATGATTTCACTGACTCCTTTTTCATGGACAACTTCCATATGATTAAATTTCTTTAATGGGTTTGCCTTAGTTATTAGTTTTCAAATTTTATTTTGATTATTGATAAACATGTCACAAAAGTTGGTGTTGATTTTTATTGCAAAAAATATTAATAATAATCAAGACTTAAGCTCCAAGAGTCTTTTTTAAGACCATTGGTATTAGGTAAATATATAGTCTAAGTTTGAGGATATAGCTTGCCAAGTTACTTATCAAGGATATTTTTTTGTTGCTGTTGTTGTTTGTTTTTTGTTGTTTGTTTGTTTGTTGCAAAAAATTATTATGTATCCATGACTGACCTGTATCTTATAAGTAGACCAGGCTGGCCTACAATTGAGATCCACCTGCCTATCCCTCCTGAGTTTTGGAATTAAAGGAAAACACCATCAAACTTAGCAAACTTACTGTTTTAAATTTTAGCCAAGAAGAAAATGCCTTAATGTGAGAGATGTTTATCTCATTTCGGAAACTTTAGAAAAGCAAATTTCAATATTTAATTAAAATTGACATCATAAATATTTATTCCTTCTTTGCATTACAAAGCAGTTTCTGCCACCACTTTCACGTATATTACAGAGAGCTGGTTGCTATTGTATCAAATCTGTAAACACTTTTGGTTAAATTGTCAGTTTTACAATTTCAGTTCTACCAATTCATGACTATGGAATTTCCTTCCACTTTCTGTTTTTTTTTTTTTAATCTCTTTGTTAAAAAGATTAAAGATTTCACTGTAAATATCCTTCACTTCCTTGGTTAAGTTTATTCTGAGATACTACATTTTCTTTGAGGATATTGTCACTGAGTGTATTTCTACAATCTCTTTATCTGTTTTTGCTGTTGGTATGTAGAAAAAGTATTCATTTGTGTATGTTAATTTTATATCTACCACATTGAGAAATTTGTTTATTATTTGTAGAAGTTTTCCAGTAGAAGTGTTTTGATCTCTTGGGGTCAATTTGCTATCTGCAAACAGGGATAGCTTAAATACTTTTCCTATTTCTACACTTCTTCCAGTGCCTTCTTTATTTGCTCTTGCTAGTGTTTCATTATATTCCTGAACTCTGTAAGATTGCTTCAAGGTTTTCTCCATTTAGAATGATTTTATCTGTGGCTTTCTCATGTATATCTCTTATTATATTGGTGTATATTCCTTTTGTTATATATTTTCTATGACTTTTTATCATGAATCTATGATGAATTTTGTCAAAGGTCTTTTCTGAATCCATTGAAATAATCATGTGATTTTTGATCTTCCTATCTTGTTTTTTACAGTTTATTAAATTTATTGACTTGCATATTTGAACCATCCCTGCATTTCAGGAAAAAAAGCCAACATGGTCATGGTGGATAATTTTTGTGATATATATCAGCATTCTATTTGTTAGTATTCCATTGAGCATTTTGGAGTTTATGTTCATCAATGATATTGTCCTTTAGTTTAGCTTTGGCTTTTGGTTGTGTTTTTGGATACTGGCTTTGTAGAACAAGTTTAGAAATAGTCCTCTTTCTCTCCTTCTTCCTTTCTTTTTTCCCTTCTTCTTTTTCTTCTTCTTTTTTTAATGAATTAGGTAATGTTGACTGGAGTTCTTTGAGAATCTGGTAAAATTCTGCTATGAATCCATCTAATCCTGAAATTTCTTCAGTCGGATGGCTTTTCATTACTATTTCAGTCTGTTCATTGTTATGGATCTTTAAAGTTGTTGATTTCTTCTTGGATTGATTTTATTGGTTTTGCTGAATCTAGAAATTTATCCATTTCTTTCAAGTTTTCCAGCATAATGGAATACATGTTTTTAAAGTATTCCATTCATCAGTATATCTTTAATATCCAGTTTAATATTTACATATTCACTTCTGATTCTGTTAATTTGGGCCTTTTCTTATTTCCTTTGATTAGCTGGGCTAAGCAGCTGCTATTCTATTTTATCTGCAAAATAAAAAATAAAAATATAAAGAAGAAAGAAAAAAGAGCTCTTAGATTCATTGAATCTTTGTTTTATTTTTTGTTTCTATTTCATTAATTTATGATCTATTATTCTTTCTTGTTATTACATAGGTTTAGGTATTCTATGTTCTTTTTTCTAAATTACTTTAAATAAAAATTTGGGTTGCATCTTTAACAAAACCTGTATAATCCCTAACTACCTTCTAAACTGTCCTTAAACTCACAGATGAATGTGGTCTTTATCACCTATCAAAGACCCTTCTCTCTTCGAGAGATAATGATCATTACATGAAACTATACTCAATCAAAATAAAAAGTTGCACAGTCAATTTTCAATGAATTCATCTATTTTGTAATGCTTGAACCTAAAGTTCAGGATAATTGTGGAAGAGGGTAAAGGAAATATGAGAAAATTAAAGAATCAGAGGATTTGCAATGAAATTGTATCTCCTACAAATGTCAGAAGCTACACACATAACACCTGAACCACATGACAGCCTAAATATGAAGTGAATAATGAGAACAGTAACAGATGTGCTAGTGTTGGAGGGAGAAACTTCAAGAGCCTCAAATCTACACAATGAACTATACCCAACTGAAGAATGCTGGTAGCAGGAGAAAGCCTTCTCCAAGAAAAGGCATGACAATTGATTATCTAATACTAAAGGGTCAGAGCTAAAAACATGTACACACAAATAATGTTATGCAGAAAAAAACTGATTTTCCTATATTTATATATAGATACATATATGTATTTATGTATGAATATATATGTATATATATATATATATATATGTGTGTGTGTGTGTGTGTGTGTGACAACGATTAATGGGAAAGAGATCATGACCTTGAAAGAGATAAACCAGGGGAATATGACATGATAGGAAGGGAAAATATAATTATAATATCATAAAATAAATAAATATAATTTAAAAAGAAAAAGATCAGAAGAAAAATAAGGGATTGTAACTTAAAAATCTGTATATGTTCTTTATATACATATATAAATTCTTCTCTATAACTGATAAGATTATTATAATATCAAAATAACTAACTTGGTTGCCAATTTTAGTGTCAATTAAGTGTTATAAATCATAAAAATAAAAATACTAATCCAAACCCTGCTGTCTAGTTGTGTCCACATTTATATGGGTACAAACTTTCAACCTAGATTTGTTAACTGTTTTCATTGTGAATTTATATACTATTTTAAAATAGAAATAAATAATTTCAATGTTTACTGCTCAAGACATAAAACTTTCCTTCACTGTCTTGCTTTTACAGCAGTATCAGAAATTTTAGTATACTAAAATTATTAGTTATCTGTCTTTTTCCCTCTCAAAATAATGTTATGCTCCATACTAAATATGCATTTTAAAACATGGACTCAATTATTTGAACAATATATGAAAAAATTATTAAGAATGTTTTCAATATAGTTTCATTTTCCTTTGGAATTCATTTTAGTTTCTCAGATTACATTAGTTGTGTTAGAATTTTGCAAATATTTTCCCATCTGGATTATGAACACACTGTAGATCAACATTTATTTAATTTGAGTCATGGAAATATTTGTACAATGAATAAATTGTATACTACTGTGGTTTGGGATAAGTAATCAGCTGTGTAGTAAAAATAATTAATAAGATATGCAAATTAAAACCAGTAACTTTCCGAGATGGCAATTTTGAGATCTATGTAATTTATTTGTATTGTATTTGTATTTTCTTTGCAATTACAGATTTTAAAAGACTATTTTTGAAAGCTTTTTAACTTTTATAATAGTTTAATATTATTTACTAAATCAATCAATAAAACAAATAGTTTTATTGATTTAGTAAATAGTAAATAGTAACTCTCTTTTTGTTTTGGATAAATGAGGGGACTTTTAATCTAACTATATGTCAAATGTATAGGAAACATTAGTTAAATTTGCAGTATATATATTTAACTACTATTTAAAATTAAAATACTATGCTTTTGCTCTAAATATTTTCTCATAATAACAATGACATTAAGCTCAAAGGCATGCTTTTAGTTTTCCTGGTGGCCAATGTACTTATCATGGCTATGTAAATAAGTTTTCAAGTTGTCCATCATTCTGTGTGCTATATATCTTTAATATAAGATCAGCATATTTTTGTAGAAGTCATTAGTAAAGAATGGAATAACAGTATACTATTAAACATTTTTAATTGTAAGTGTATATGCAACATTTCATCACCCTAAGATCTATTTAGAAGATATCAACACATTTTGGAGAAAAAGGACATGTACACATGACAAAATAATTACATAAAATTTTAAAGTCATATTTTTAAGCATCAAAATAGTATATCACTAGCAATATATATAATTTTTGAAATAATACTTATAAAAATATCACTAGTTCCTTAGTACTCATACTTGTTCTACAATTTTGAATAAATATGACATATGTCTTTTATATTAATATATTTATATATAATAATGAAACATATTATATTATTATATGCTTATTAAACCCCTTTATAAGAAATAAATACAATGTTCTGGTTATTGTCTTCTGTTGAAATAAGATATAAGCAGAATAAGGCCTAACCAAAATGAAGGAGAAAAAAAAAGGTTGGAAACTTATCATCTTATACCCTGACTGAAAATCTTATAAGGCATTCAACAGTGGTCCTAGAAATAATGGATCACCAAACAAAAACTTAGTTAAAAATATATAATAGGTTCAATGGATTTGTTTTTCAGGGAAGTCTTAGAGACCCCAAAGCAACTATAGGCTTTTGTAATCCCTCTTGATTATTCATTAGAACTAGATATTAAGATCTTAATTCTGAAGACACCAAATATTTTGGATGTAAGATATATAGAAATAAAACTTCAATAATGCTGAAAACTTCCTCTATGTTCACTAGTTTTAATAAATTTAGGTGGAGATACACAGCTTTCTTGTGAGGGCATGGGTGTAAACACAAGAATGGTCTTACAAAGCTGTAAATTTTATAGACTATAACATTAATGTAGTAGGCAAGATGTATCCATCAGGAAATAGGGGCACTGCATGGTGGGGGTAACCGAACACTTTGTGGTTGTATTTGAAGTCCATTCCACATAATGGAACCCATACCTAATTCTTTAAACCTGTTCAAAATACCATGATGAATCAGTCTTGTGCACTAGGGAGGAAACCAAGACTGCTGCTTAGCTAAATTATCACAGCATCAAACCATCTTCTAATGATTTATGTTCATTCCCATGGACATAGAACATTCTCAGTCTTAATCATCCTTTCCCCTCCATTTGCTTAGGAATAGAGGTAAATAAAAAAACACATGGATGCAAAGATACTGAAAATATATGATGGTGGAGGTCTAAGCTCTAAAAAAATTGTATCACCCTTTATGTAGAATGTTAGCTCGACTCATGAAATGACCAGGCTAGGTTAACGTTAAACAATTATATTTTTACTTATTATAAGGGAAAACTCACACCACAAGAATGGAAAATCCAAGTTATGCTATTTCCCCGGGAATCACCCATAGAGAGAGCAAGCACCTGGTCCATCCCAGTTTTTCTGGCTGGGCTCCAGGTAGCCATGCCATAACTAGGTTCCACTTCTTAAAAATGACTGGCTAACAAAGCCTCCCCCATCAATTTTATTGCACCTAAAATATTTTTTTAAAAATGGATAGATGAAAAAATAGCTAAAAGATAAGACAAATTCTATGAAATTTTTTTCTAAGTATGGCATCATTATTGAAATCATTAACTCACAGAAGCTGAGTCTAAGACTCAGGACACAGATGAGTAGGGCACTCCGTTGTCATTTGAAAGGGAAGGATTCCTGTGTCTTGACAAATTGCACTTTATTTATTAGCACCTAAAAGATTATGAGAGAAGTGATGGAATGATGGAGGAGTGTTTATGTGTTACTTTCATTATTAATAAAGAAAACTGCCTTGGCCCTTTAAGAGAACAGAAAATTAGGTAGGCGGAGTAGACAGAACAGAATTCTGGGAAAGAGTTGGGGAGACGCTTCAGGCAGTTGCCATAGTGAGTCACCATGCTTCTCCTCTCCGAGATGGACGCAGGTTAAGATCTCTCCTGGTAAGCGATCACACAGATTACTAAATACGGGTTAAAGCAAGATATGAGAATCAATCAATAAGAAGCTACAGAGAATGGACCAGGCAAGTATTTAAATGAATACAGTTTTCCATGTAATTATTTTTGGGTAAAGCTAGCCGGTGGTGGCGGGACACAGCCCCTCTGCTCCTTCTACAGATTGGTGCTCCAACGTGGTAACTAAATCCACTTAAAAACCTGAGAGGGCTTTAAATAAAGGAGAGAGAGAGAGTTTAACACAGCTTTTTTTGTTGTTGTTTGTTTTTTTGTTTCCAGTTTATTTATTTTTTATTAAAAATTGCCATCTCCTCCCCTCCTCCTCCCCCCTTCCCTCCCCTGCCCTCACCCACACCCCCACTCCCTCCTCTCGAGGCCAACAGCCATCAGGGTCTCTACACTATGTTGAGTCCAAGGTCCTCCCAACTCCCCCCAGGTCCAGGAAGGTGAGCAAACCAAACTGACAAGGCTCACACAGAGCCCGTCCAGTGTCGTAGAGAGACCAAGCCCATCGCCATTGTCCTTGGCTCCTCTGTCCAGCCTCCACCATCAGCCACCCTCAGAGAGTCCGATTTGGTCGCATGTTCATCAGTCCCATTCCCAAGTGGACTTGGTGGTCTCCCATTAGTTCTGTCCTGCAGTCTCAGTGGCTGACGCATCCCTCATGGTTTCTGACTTTCTTTCTCATGATCTCTCTCCTTCTGTTCCTCATCAGAACTTTGGGAGCTCAGTCCGGTGCTCCAATGTGGGGCTCGTGTCTCTATCTCCATCCATCGCCAGGTGAGGGTTAAGGCTCGCAGTGAGCCCTTCCATGCTGTAGAGTTCACATTCATTGCCGTTGGTCCTTGGTTTCTTCAGTCCTCCTCCCCGTCAACCACATTCAGAGAGTCCGGTTTGGTCCCCTGTTCCATCATTTCCATTCCAACTGGACTTGGTGGTCTCCAGTTAGATCTGTCCCCACTTGTCTCAATGGGTAAACGCACTCCTCACGGTCCCTGACTTCCTTGCTCAATGATCTCTCTTCCTTTTGCTCCTCATCAGGACCTTGGGAGCTCAGTCCGGTGCTCCTATGTGGGGCTCTGTCATTTTCTCCATCCAATGCCAGGTGAAGTTCTATGGTGATATGCAAGATATTCATGAGTATGGCAATAGGATCTGGACATTTCTGGCACCCTCTCCTCAGCTGCCCAAGGACCTAGCTGGGGGCGTCTTCCTGGACACCTGGGAACCCCTCTAGAGTCAAGCCTCTGCCAACCCTAGAATGGCTCCCTTAAGTAAGATATATAATTCCTTGTTCCCATATCCACCCTTCCTATATCCCAAACCATCCCTCCATTCCCCCAGCTCTTTCCCATCCGCCACTTCACACTTTTCTCGCCCAATCCCCCCTCCCCCCATCCCACCCCACCCCTATGTTCCCATTTTTTGTCCGGCATCTTGTCTACTTCCAGTATCCAGGAGATAACTATATGTTTTCTTGGGTTCACCTTCTTATATCAGCTTTCTCTAGGATTTTTATGAATTATAGGCTCAATGTCCTTTATTTATGGCTAGAACCCAATTATGAGTGAGTACATCCCATGTTCATCTTTTGGGCCTGGGTTACCTCACTCAGGATGGTGTTTTCTATTTCCCTCATTTGCATGCAAAATTCAAGATGTCATTGTTTTTACCGCCGAGTAGTACTCTATATATGTATAATTCCATACTTTCTTCAACCATTCTTCCACTGAAGGGCACAGCTTTTTGCTGTTTGCTAGGACTTGCCGTAGAGAGATTCCTTCTGTTTCAGCATAGCGGCAGAGAAAAGCTGCGTCATTTTAAAACGCGGCTTTCTGGTGCTGTGCCGCCAGTGCAAACTCTGGCTTTAAAGCATTTCAATTGCTTTTAAGGGACTGGATGCTTGTTTACCTGCTTGGGATCAGAAAGAAAGTACTCTGAGACCAGGCCAATGGCTCACTGCTTCCCGGCCTGCACCTGGCAGATGGCGGAATCAGGCTTAGGCGATCGGGAGAGCATGGCGGATTTCTGCCACCATACAGAGAGATGTTTTCGGACTGCTCAGTGCTCTGCATGTCAGATTTGGCTGTAACTTGGAAGAAAAGAATTTCTGTACTGCATGTTCAGTCTCAGGATTAAACTGCTGAGTGCAGCTCCAATGTCGACTGCTGTGTGCCTGGAACTGTGTGCGGCTCAGGGGCACCAAATGACTGAGGCAGGAGCGGCTTTGGCTCTTCTCCGCCATGCTGAACTGTACTAATCTCAGGCAGGATCTATCGTAATTACCATGGTAACAGAGCAGTTAAGGTTTAGACTTGGCTGGAAACATGCGGTACCGTATTACCTCTACATGGTGCAACTTAAGTTTTTAAGAAGTGGTTAACATTTTAAGAAATGCTCCTGGATAGTAAAAAATTACAGATTCACAATAGGACAGATTCAGACATAGAAGACCCCCCATATGGGTCACAATGTTGGATGACTGTACGTAGGCTTGAGAGAGAGAAAAAAATAAATATATAGAGAATAAAGTTAATGCCTTAAAAAGGGGGTAAAGTCTTTAAAGAGACAGAATAAAGTAAGTGATAGAGTAAAAATAAGCCACGTAAAATGGAAAATTCACAGAGAGGTCTGGATGATGTATTTTACTTGTGTTTTCTTTGAAATTTTTGACTGTAAAGGAGCTAAATATAGAGAGACATTTCATTATATGGGCTGCCAGGCTAGACCAGAATGGACACCTTAATGGTATGATTTCAGAATTTGGATCTAAGAACATGATGCTTTGGAAAAGAGAATCTTCTTTTGGTTTCACAGAGGATGACACCCTGTGGATTGCTTCTATCCCAATATGGTATGATAGACCACCCCCTCCTGAAAGGTTGCTATGAACATCTACAAAAAATTACTTCGCTCAACTGCCGACTGAGATGAACCTGGCACACAGGTTACACCATGAAAGATCTGATTAACAGCGCCCCCACTCAGCAGGAAGCAGTTTGGAGAGAAATAACTGTGCCCACATTCCCAAATATTGTTTATAAATGTTCTTTTACATTTAAAGGGGGATATGATATAGAGATGAATAATTTGCATTGGTATGGATTTTAAGGTCAATTTTGTTATATGTATATGTATTTCTGATCTTCATTAAGCTATTGTGATTGTGTAGTTCATTTTAAAATGTAATGTATAATTAGGAAATATAGGTTGTTAATGGATAATCATCGATAATAGTCAAGCTTGTAGTCATGTTAGATTTTCTAGGTGTACATAGATATATTTCAGATAGGCATTCTTCATATTTTTCAAAGACTGCAGAATATGGCTATTAATGTTTAATAAACTTAGGGTTTTTCATGACAATGAGACACGTCTGCTCCTGGCAGCACCAATCTACTTCGAGAGGAAGATGGGCATCGAAGAGGCTCCTTATGGAGTTTGATAGCCATTTGGGTGAGAAGCTGTGCTTGCCTGGACTGTTGCATAAACTGGACACAAAGAACCCGCAGGGAGAGGACTGCTGAACTTGCCTAAATGTGAGATGATTCTTTCAGGGTTCCTGATTCATTAAAGAGTCTGCGAGTCGTTCTGCAGGACACAGCAGAAAGTGACTGAACTGTCTTTGGAATTTCCTGCTTCATGGAAATGTCTGCTGGATACTATGGGCCTGTAGGCTGAAGATGGATGCCCCAACAGTACAGAGGAACGTTGGGTGACTGTCCATGGCAGCGAGTTGTCTCCGTCATTTCTAGAGTTTGAAAGTTGCATATGACTTGTTTTACTTAGGTAATATTATATCCTCTGGAGTCTTGATGGAGTTGAAGAATAAATAGATAGTTATATTTTTCCTTAGTTATGATAAAAGATAAAATAGATTATAATATTGTAACTGTAATTCTTGGCTTGATAACAGTTTTTGTTACATGTAATTTACTATGTAAAGTTAAAGCCTTTCTTTTTGTGTTGAACAGAAAAAAGGGGAAATGATGGAGGAGTGTTTATGTGTTACTTTCATTATTAATAAAGAAAACTGCCTTGGCCCTTTAAGAGAACAGAAAATGAGGTAGGTGGAGTAGACAGAACAGAATTCGGGGAAAGAGTTGGAGAGATGCTTCAGGCAGTCACCATAGGAGTCTCCATGCTTCTCCTCCCCGAGATGGATGCAGGTTAAGATCTCTCCTGGTAAGCCACACCTCGTGGTACTACACAGATTACTAAATATGGGTTAAAGGAAGATGTGGGAATTAGCCAATAAGAGGCTAAAACTATGGGCCAGGCAGTGTTTTAAAAGAATACAGTTTCCGTGTAATTATTTTGGGCAAAGCTAGCAGGGTGGTGGGACACAGCCCGCCGCTCCTTTCTACAATGGAATCCTATCTGATTATACTCAATGGTGAGGCCACATAAAATAGATAGTTCCAAACCTAGGGTCACACATAGGACCCTAGTAAAATTAAGGAGAACAGAACAAACATAATGAAATGTAAAAGATGGCACCCTGTGTCATCATGTTGATTGGTTGTATCTCTCACCCTATGGAAAGAACTTTAGATAGTGTGAAACTCAGTCAAATCATTTAGTTTATACATCAACATGTCACAGTTGGTTAATAACTTGTAAAAGATCCTCCTTTAAAAGCAGGTTTCTAAGTCACAACCCTTTCATCTCAAGGTAAGAATGGTGCAAGCATCTGCAAGTTGTGGTCTGAAGACTGAAGGTAAAGCTACCAAATATTATCTACACCATGTTGCTTTCTCCATGTGACATCATTCCTTTAAAACTTGCATATCCAATCATATTTTGTAATTAATTAAAAGCTTCATAAGAGATGACTGTTTAAATCCAGCACAAATTTACTGTTGAAGTGGAGAACCTGTAGGCTTGGTAAATGTACTTGTTTTAAATGGTAGAAGAAAAACACACCACATAAAATAGAGTGCCAAAAATGACGATATGTAATGTTTTTAACTAGTTGTCAACCCAAATTATCAAAAACAAGTTTATAAATTCAATTAATTACACAGGTCAAACATTACTAATGGTTCTGCCATCACAAACATTTTTATGAAAAACATTAATACCATCTGGATGTATGAGTAATCACAAAATAGGATGCAGTGAGAGCAGGATAACTTAATTACCAAATTGATGATATAACAGATAAACATCATGATTTTTAACAATTCCATCTCAGATGAAAAATACATCCTATATCACTTTTATAAAAAATTCAAGCATATTTTTATTAATTTTGAAAAAATTCATTTTAGATAATTAAGAATACAGTAACTAGGATTCATAGAGACTTTGACAACTATCTATCTATATATCTATATCTATATATTTCTACATATATCTTCTTGGTTAAATTATTATATAGTGAGGATACTTTTAAAGAGATAGAGAAAGAACAATTTGAAAGAGAGAGAACAATCCTTGAGATGGGTAAGTTGTGAGAAAGTTAAATGTACACAGGAAACAAAGTTATGCTTAGCAGTTTCCTTGGCAATAATCAGGGTTGGTCTAATTGGACTTAAGGTTTTCTCAAAAAGAGGAAAATCATGCCAGGTACTTGAAACCTAGTCACTTGCCTACGACTAGTGAAGTCATAGAATTTGAAGGAGAAATAACAATCACCACTTTGCTAAAGCAGCATGATCCCTAAGTGCACTAATGGTACATCTTCCTTCTCACAGATAGGTACAGTCCTCACCCATCATCAGAGAATTTCTCTTAGCAAGAGATAGACCAGACCATTGCTAAAATCAGAAATAGTCAGTATGCGGACAGATGAGGCAGAAACCTGAAAGAGATGCAGTGAGAAATAGAGTAAATTTAAACCTTTCTGAATCAGATATTATTTGGATTTGAAATAAAGGACAAATAAATTGAACTGTGAAAAGGAGTGTTCCCTTCCCCTTTTATAGACATAAGCTTAAAGTAAACCTGTTTGAAGTAAACCTAAAAATATTCTGAATATTCATGGAATATTATAAAACCTCATATGTTCAACCCTCTCAAAAGTAATGGTTGGACATGAGGCCTCCAGGGAATGTTTAGACCACAAGCAAAGCCCCTGAGATGAATGAGATCAGAGTCACATTTTTAAAAATATATCTCTTTTAAAATATTTATTTATTTATTATTTATTTATTTATTTATTATTATGTACACAACATTCTGCCTCCGTGTATGACTGTGCACCAGAAGAGGGCACCAAGATCTCATATAGATGGTTGTGAGCACCATGTGGTTGCTGGGAATTGAACTCGGGACCTCTGGAAGAGCAGCCTGTGCTCTTAACCACTGAGCCATCTTTCGAGCCCTCTTTTTAAAAATATTATATCATTTTCTTATTCCATTTTCTTCCCCTCAAACCCTTCTACATACCCCTCCCTTGCTCATTTCAAATTCATAGATTCTTTTTCTAGAAGTTGTTCTTAAATACATGTATTTTTATAGACATAAATATTTCTTAATAATAATTCTTTTTGCAACAGATAGACACAACATTATTTTAAGGCCTATTTTTAAAAAATATACCATGACTTTGAAATAAATCATAGGGGTGATTTGAAAGATTAGAGGGAGCAAGGAGGGGAGAAATGCTAAAATTATATTACAATATCAAAAGTATATTACACACACATACACATATATATGTGTGTGTATATAATCAAAATACTTTTATGAGGAGCATTGAAGATGGAAGAATGCCTAGGAATGTAAAGAATATGAAGGTGAGCAAAGAGAAAGAATAGGTGACTACCAAAATAGTATCTTATCCAACATTTGGATACCAGGAAATACTAGCACATTTTGTCATTATACTTATAATTTAATAAAGAGTAGATTTGATGTGGGAGTCTCCTCTTTATGCTGTGATTACATGTAGTTTCATTAATGAATTAAAAAAACTGCTTTGGCCTGTTGATAGGGCAGAACATAGGTAGGCGGTGAAAACTAAACTGAATGCTGGGGAAAAGGGGGCAGAGTCAGGAGAAGCCATGAAGCCATGGTCAGAGACAAACATGTTGTGGTAGAGGTCCTTGACCTCATGATCATACACAGATTAATGGAGATGGGTTAAATTATGATGTATGAATTAGCCAATAATAAGCTAGAGCTAATGGGCCATGCAGTGATTTCAATAATATAGTTTCTGTGTGATTATTTTTGGGCTGTGCATCCAAGAACCAACATGTGGCCTCCGTCAACATACATTATATAATTTTAACAAAGAAAACAATAGCAAAGTTTATTGACTGCCTGTAAATTATAGTAAACACAACATCATAGCTATATTTCAATCACACCACTCTTAGATGTTTAGTTTCAGAAATTTCAAATGCAATGCTAAGATTTAATATTAAACTAGACAGTTTCCTCCTTAAAACACAAAGCTCACTCAATGCAACATATCTGAAATGTATCTAATTTCATGATACTTGTCATATCCCCAGATGGACACATAACACAGTATTTCATAATTTATCCAAGAACTTTTAAAGTATTCTTCAAGGGCTACATATTTATTTGTAAAATTAGGTGTCAGTGTTATCATCTTCTGGTACAGGTAACAATGAGACTAATAAATATCCTCTGTAGAAGCATGCTAATTATTCAGGGTAAAGGGCTGTTCACTAATCTCCAGTAATGTTGGTACATTACTCTACTCTCAACCATAACAGTGTGCACATTCAAAGACATCACTTAGGATTTTAGATAGAAAAAGAAAAGAAGTCTGATTAATGCTTATTGGTGAGTTATTTTGCTTGAAAAATGTCATATCCCAAGTTAAAGTTTTTAATTTGTATATACTCTGAGTGCTTCCAAATAAATAGATCTGATTCATCATGGAATTTTTGTATGTGCTTCAGTTGCAAAAATGGCTAGGCAACTTTGTGCATTTGAGGAACAATTAGCACATTTATTGATTGATGTTATATATTAAAATACTAATATTTTTGTCTGTTCTCTAAAATAGTAGCAAATGTTTTTTACCAATGTTCCACAAAACATATCTATGTTTTACTTCTCAGAGTGGAAAAATATTATCCATTAGCCTCTATTATGAGTATTATAATATATCATATATCTTGCATTATCAAAGCATATAGCATTTTATATGCTGAAATATATAACATATGTTATAAGACTGACATGAAGATTGGTTGATATATATAAACCACTGAAATAAATGTGATTCTTTTTGTTGATTTTTCTATATTTTTCTGTAAATTAATTTCTATTAAAGAACAATTGAGCTTTATAATTTTTGAATTCATTAAACATAACCAAAGTTATAGGGCAAAGACATGCCTCACACTCCAAACATCATGCTCTAGAGATATCAGATTACACATACGGAAACCACTGAAAATCCAGGCGTCCCTCAGTGTCGGGGAGTCCACTGGACATGCTGACAAAACTAATGTCGTCTAATACTTCAGAACAGATCAAAGTCAATGAAGAAAAATGTGAATTTTTTTCTTTAAAAAACAGCCATCTACTGATGATAAGAGTTGAGAGACATGCCAGGAAAAAAAAAAAAACAAAATGAAATTTCCTATTCTGAGATCATGTTTCTTCTTCGTAAACCAAAGTTACAAAAACTGAAAATCAATGCATATAAAATAAGTTACACTTATCATACATCAGGAAATTAGAAAAGAGATTAGCAAAAGTATCTTCTATTTCCATCTTCATCTTGCTCATTAGGAATAAGACATACATTTAACTTGAAAGAATCTGCAGCATGCTTTGAAACTAAATCTGGTTAATAAATTCTTTGTCAACCAAACAAAAAATAAGTGTTATTTTTTTTCTTCTCATAAATTTCCAAAATGACCGTATCCTTATTCCTCACATTCATATCATTGAGTGAAGTAAAGAATATTTGCTTTTAACAGTATTGATGGGTACATATAAGTAATTTGAAACTCATTTTTACCAATGCCATACACCTAATGGGAAAATATCTGTAAATCTTATTGATATTGTATTTCTGTGCTCATCCCTTCAACAGTCATAATAACTTATGAACAAAATTAATAGAGGTATCCATTATCAGATGACAAAGGGAAGGTACCCGAGGTACTCAACAGAATATTAGCTACCTAGCAAGAAGGAGGAGGTCCTGGTTGGAACTAAAGTTCATATGTAAGTTCATAATTTCTGATAATATAAGCTATGTACCGATGATAAGTCCTGTATGATTTTATGATGTGGGAGGTACTCTGTCTATGTTTGCTTGCATTGGTTCATGAATAAATAACTGGCTTGGCCTATAGCATGGGAAGACAAAGTCGGGGTCAGAGAGATGACATGGAGCCACCATGGGAGATAGACATGCTAAAACTTTGCTGGTAGGCTGCAATCACATGGTGATCCAGAGATTAATGGAGATGGGTTAAATTAAGATGTAAGAGTTTGTCAATAAGAAGCTAGAGATAATGGGCCAAGCAGCTACTTAATTAGTACAATTTCTGTGTGATTATTTCAGGTCTAAGGTAGCTGGGAGGCCAAGATGAACAAAAAGGACCCTCCTCCTACAAATTGGCACCAACATGGAAAACTAAAATCCACTTAAAAACCTGAGAGAGCTTAATTCTAAACACAAAAATACAGTGTTTAACACAGCTTCTCACTGTTTGCTGGTGGAATGCCACAGCTCCTTAAAGTGAGGTTTTCCTGATCCAGAAGTTGCAAAAATAAAAGTCATACCATTTTAAAATGCCAGCTTTTTGGGGCCTACCAGCAGGAACTCTGACTCTTAAATAGATTGAGTTAGTTAATATATAATATTTATGTTTAGCAGAACATTATATTGCTGCCATAGGTATTTATAATTATTGATTAAAATGATTAGTAAAAGCATTAATTCTCCATTTCATGAAGCTTAAAATATTAAATTTTCATGCTATAAAGTATTATTTTATATGCTTTTTGAGTTCAGTGTTTCCATTTTTTAATCAGCTGTTACTTGGTTTCTCAGAGTTCTCTATTAGAAGAAGAGTTAAAGCACAGATCTTTATGCTCAAGACTAAATTATAAATTTAGTTTCCCAGAATGAAGACAGAAGGTGTCAGAACTTCTTAGACTCCATTAGACAATTCTATTATCTGTCTGACTGTCTGTTGGTTAGTGGGTTGGATATTTGGTCTGTCTGTCTGTATATCTATTTATACATCCATCCTTTTTTCTACTTTTTTTCTTTTTCTCTGGATGATCCTGAGTGGAAGATAATGAATTCATATTCAATGAATAGAACTAGTATTTAGATAATCCCTGCCCAATTTCATCCCTTTAATGGACCAATGCTGTCCTCATTTTCTATATCCAGCCTGTTACAAATACTGTTAGAGTCCCCCTTATATTGGTCTCTACCTACTAGGTGACAAATATCACTCTTCTCAAGATTGCTCCTGGTCATCAATTGTTTAAAATGATACATTTGCTCCTGACCTCTGTATTCAGGTGTTATTAGGTAACAGATTTAAAATGATTTAATTCTGTATTTCTCACATCATGTTTCCTTCTTTAAACATATTTTCCTTACTTTTCTATCATTTTACTTAGTGTCTTCTAAATTGTTAACTCTGAAATTTCTTCAAATTAACCACCATGTTTCTTTTAAACAAGGCATACTTTTCTTTCCTATGAACCTTCTTAAAACTTCAGCAGGAAGGGATGACTTGCCTCTTCAACAGGTATTTGGGTGAAAGAAACTTTCCCCAAGATGAAATCAACTGCAACATTAATAAGAAGAAATATCAATTGCTAGAAACTTCTTCTGTTTCAATTGACTAATATTTGCTTCTATGCCAACTTTAATAAAAATGTAAATAAAATACACTATGGCAAATTACTGATATCCAGTGTAATGAAATAATAAAGTAAAAATAATTAAAAATAAGATGAGTTATAAAATATAAAGATTAAAGATAGGTTTCCTATAAATGCTTGAAAATCTTGACAGGATCAAAGGTAAGCGTAATGAAAAGATGAAGTAATGAAAGCCCTCCCGTATATCGTAAGCCAGGGTTTCAGAAGATATAAACGGCATCACACTGTTGAGAGTCAAGCTGGAGTCAGAAATTAAAGTGACACTTTTCTACTTCCTAATCATTCTTACATGTTTTTAATCTTTCTACTTTTTATGCAGTAAATTTGTCTTTCTATTTATGACAAATGAGACTCAAGTGTTATTTGTAACTCATTTGTTCTCCTTCAAAACTATAGGAAAACTTCAGACAGCAGTCATATTTGTTATATTGCTCCTTTGAAATCAACATTTAAAGCTATTCCTTTTTTATATATTTTCAAAATACTGGAAATATATAACATCATAGTTTTGTATTTTGGTGTCAAGCAGTTAGACCACTCTACTGAAAAGGATGCTATTTTAAATAGTAGTAGGGAGAATTCAGTATGAGAACAATTTGCCTTTTGCTTCTAAACTTATTACACTAAGTTGAACTAGCTAATCCCATGGAGAAACAATGCTGCTCTCAGATATGAAGACAGGGAGACAGCAAATGCTTTTTAAGATTTGAATGTGCTGAATTATCTACAAAAGTCACTGATACTGCTGGCAAGGGGTGCACTTCTTCACATTAAATGTCTTTTTTTAAATTAGCTCATGACAGGTAGCTGAAGTATATTTTCAAGTTAGTGTGTTATTTTTTTCTCTCAACTTCATTGGTAAGGATTTCATAGCCTTTCACCCACATTGATTTTTATTGAACATGCAAAAGCATTGCAAGGAAATAAGTAAGGAGCTTAAATGGTCATCACTTATTGAGATGGACAAACTCTCTTAACCAAGCAGTCCTTTTTGATGGATTAATTTTGTATTATGAAATTAAGTTGACCTCATGTTTGTGCTGCAGTTTTGCATGCCTGCAATTAAATAAAACAACATAATCTCACTTGATGTAGGTATGTCTTCTATCTATCTGATGATTTCATTGGTTAATTAATAAAGAAACTGCCTTGGCCAGCCCTTAGGTGGGTGGAGTACACAGAACAAAAAGAAGGAAGTGAGGTAGATGGCTCAGTCAGATGCCATACCTCTCCTCTCTGAGCCAGCCGTGATGAAACTCCGGCCCAAGATGGACGTATGCTAGAATCTTCCCGGTAATTCACCACTTCGTGGTGCTACATAGATTATTAGGTATGGGTTAATCAAGATGTGAGTAAGAGGCTGACACTAATGGGCCTGGCAGTGTTTAAATGAATACAGTTTGTGTGTTGTTATTTTGGGGCATAAGCTAGCCAGGTGGCTAGGAGCCGGGCAGGATGAAAATAAGCCTGCTCACCTCCCCACTACACTCATTTGCACTGAATTATTATAGACATTCAGATAAAATTTGAAAAGAGTAACTATTAGTAAAAAATAACCCACTAGGAATTGATTTTAAAAATAACAGCAAAAGTTCTCAAAGAAACATTAGAAAGAAAAAAAAATTCTTTTTGTTTGTTTGGTTAGTTTTTGTTTTTTTGGGGGGGAGGGCAGGATTTCTTGGTAGTTTTATAGCCTGCTCTGGAGCTAGCTCTTGTGGCCTTGAACTCATAGAGATCCACCTGCCTCTACCTCCCTAGTGCTGGACATAAGGGCATGTGCCACCACTGCCTGGAAAAAAATCTTTCTTATTAAATTTAGCTACCAAAATTTATGTTATGTCCAGAATGCTTTGCAGAAATTATCTTTCAGTGATATATTTGAGACCTGTCACTGCTTGATTCTATTTCTTCAATGAAAATGATAAGTATAGAAAGCTACTTCATAAATTTGTGTGATTGTGGTTATTTATCAGAAAAAAAATTGTAAAAGATAAAAGTAAGAAGAAGGAAATTTTTGTCTATTCACTACCTCTGTAAGTCTAGAGTGGGATAGAACTCTCTTAATGGAATATTTAACTTTATACTGAATTGTAATAGTTTTATGGATACTTGTGAATATAAATTGTGTAAGAATTATGTAATATAGTATACACAGTATATATATTTTAATGTTTTTTGAAAAGAGGGCATTTATTTCACTATGAATTAAATGCTAGCAGTTGAAGGGGAAGCCTAGCCAATCACCTTGTTTTGTAAGGCATGTCCCCCTTTGGCTAAAGACATGTCCCCCTTAGGCTAATATTGACTTATAAAATCTTGTGGGCCTGTAGCCTGCCTGCTCTTTGTTTTCCTGCGCTCCTCGCTGGAACCTTCGATTTGTAAGTTTCCTTTTCTTTCCTTTATTAAAGCTGAAATATATATATATATATATATATATATATATATATATATATATTAAAGCTAGTCTGGTGAATCATAACTGCTGAACAACCATGCCCCTTCATTTGGTGTCCAACTCGGGGCATTTGGGAGCCTAGCTCCAGTTCCCAAGCTGAGTGGCAGGGATTCAGCCTTAAGCTTTTGATTGCTTCAGCGCAGTTTCCCAGACTAGCCAGTCCCAGCCCTGCTTGTACGGAGCTCAGGACATGTGCGGATGACTCAGCCCCAGCTCGCTAACCCCTCAGGCGCAACAGTCCTGGCTGAGTTTGGCATCAGCCCTGACCTGCTGGAGACTAGCAGTTACTGCCTGCATTCCAGTGTTCGAGCTTGTGCAGCCACTGGTGAACAAGCGCAACCCTCTGCTGTCACAGTGCACACCTGACCAGCTTCCCGGCTTCCTCTGCCGGGACTGTGGACTCAGTTTGGCACTCCTGCAGAGCGGTTACTGCCTGTGCCACAATAGTGAAGTAAGGCCTGAGCAACCAGCCAGGGAGCGAGCCAGCAAGTGGACCACAGGGCACATGACTCGATCCAAGCAGGCTCCCTGGGCCACCTTATCCCCTCACTGCAGCGCCCTCCCCGCCCAGCTATAAGCCACACAGTGCATGGTTTGTGAGTTTCTATTTTTTAGAATTTCCTTTCTGGTTCTGACTTTTTCGGCCATGTGGATCTAGGTGCACCCTGCCACCTACTGGCAGGGAATGGTCATTACAGGTAAAATTTCTTTTGATTAAAAAAAAAAGTCTGGCCATATAACCGTTGAAAGCTTCTGCAGCCTATTTAATTATACTATGGTAGAAATATTGCAGGATACATATGATATTCCCATAACTTGGATATTTATAGGGCTTGCAATTTTTCTCGTATTTGGTTTCTTCCTTACATGGTTTGAAAATAGAAAAATGATAAAGTCCTTACAGAATGAAACAAGGATTCTTAGGACAGAGGTTGAATGCTTAAGAAAGGGCACAAATGTTTTGAGTGACAACTTTAAGTCGGTAGAGGTATTTGCAAAAACAATTCAGACTGACACCAACCTCCTCAAGACAGAGTTTGAAGTTCTCAAGGAAGGTAATAGGTCTTTGTCTGATATGGCTCTGTCAACTGAGCAAAATTTAGAAAAAACTACAGTCTGATATTAAGGATAGATTCATTGCTGCGGAGGAGGGAACAGCTGATTTGGATCGTAAACCTTCAGTCCCTGTCTGTAGGAACTAAAACATTATCAGAGAGAATTAAAAACTGCTGAATGTGACAATCAGACTTTGTCTAAAGGATATGATAGATTGACTGACAGATTGTCAATACAAGAAGGCACAATTCATGCCATGAAAATTCTATCCAAGGATGAGACATTAACTCTACTGGACAAACTTCATATTTTGGAATCCTCCATGAAGGCCTTGGAGCATAATTCTGGACAGGAGATCCAGGCCTTACAGAAGTCAATAGTGCACAGATTAGAAAAGAATGAGGAAACTATAGACTCTATGAGCCATGAGCAAACCGGTAGAAAAGGCAAAATTTAACTCCGTCAATGAGTAAAACTCTCCAGGATAATTTCCATAAAGTTCCTACCTGTCTTTACAATAATATCAGAAAAGGGTGACTGGTTTCCAAAACCCTAGGGTCATCAAGGAATATACATGGGAACCTGTCCGTATGAATGAATCTCAAAGAAATTAACAAGCCGCTATGAATTTTGGGCTACATTCGGTCCTTTGTTAGAGAGATGCTCAAAACTTGGTCTATAGCAACAAGGCAATGCCCCACGATTGGGTACAATTAGTATCAGCTGTTCTAGAGAGTGGATCACAATTAAATTGGAAAATACATGTTAAGACAAGAGGCTAGAACTTTTAGAAACAGCAGAAAAGAGCAAAGGGAATTGAGATTTCCCTAGATCAAATTCTAGGTGAAGAACTTTCTTCTCCTATCCTCTAGAACAAGCTAATTCTGATGAACACACCTTATCTATATGTACTCCACAGCCTTAAAAGGCTTGGGACAGGGTTCAAGACCCAGGACAGAGACTGGAATCATATATCAGAGTTAAACATGGTCAGAGAGAACCCTTTAGTGATTTTTTTACAAGGCTAACTAAAGCTGTACAAATAGGGATAATCCTGACCCAGAAGCAAGACGTTTAATAATTGAGTCTTTGGCTTATAAGAATGCCAATGTGGAGTGCAAAAGGATCCTGGGGCCTTTAAAGATCAGATCGGCGCCTGTGGATGAATGGGTCTTGCATACAACGAATGTTGAATCATTTGACTATGGCACTGAAGCATGGGTAGAAGAAGCTATTTCTAATGCAAAAAGGAGGCATCAAGTTACCAAATGTTTTAATTGTGGCAAAATGGGACATATGAAAAGGAATTGCAGACAACGGATTTCTAGAAATAATAATAATAATAATAATAAATAATAATAATAATAATGCCTCTTCTAGAAATAACAGACGTAGGACTCAGCCTTCAGGTATATGTAGGAGATGTGGGAAAGGCAGACACTGGACAAATGAGTGTAAGTCAACAAGAGATAGACAAGGAAATCTGTTGCCATTGGGAAACGCAATGGGGAGCCTCTCGCAGGCCCCCATGATGAATGTGGTCCAGTCATTTCTGGTTACTACAGAGAACATGCCTTGTCAGGAAAATTAGAAAGCCCCATGCCTGCTGTTAAAAGCAAAAATGGCCTGAAGATGAGTTACGTGTATTTGGCAGACTTTTTATAAATGAAAAAAGACAAAGTTAAGAGTGTGTGTAAATGGCGTTTTTATTACTGGCCTACTGGACACAGGTGCGGATGTAAGTATCATTACTCCAGAATCTTGGCATCCGTATTGGCCTCTTCAGGATGTAAATGTTCAGTTCCTGGGAATTGGAACCCTATCTCAAGTAAGGCAGAGCACGAGATGGGTTGAATGCATAGGGACAGAAGGACAAATAGGAAAATTAAGGCCATATGTAGCCAATATTGCAGTAAATTTATGGGGCCGTGACCTATTGCAGTAATAGAATACCCAAATTAACATTCCTACTGCTTCTAGAGCCTATATTACTGAGGAAAATATTAAAAGATATTACAAAAGGTGGAAACCGGCCATTTGGGCTGTACAAGAATGCAAAGCAATTGATGGCCCTTCAGAGATACCAACAGCCCTGCCTCTAAAATGGTTGACTGAGAAACCAATATGGACAAAGCAATGGTCTTTAGCTGAGGAAAAGTTGCAGGCTTTAAAACAGCTAATATATGAGCAATTAAATGCTCATCATATAGAAGAATCTACCAGCCCTTGGAATTCTCCTGTATTTGTGGTTAAGAAAAAACCTGGTAAATGGAGAATGGTGACAGATCTCAGGGCTATCAATAAGGTTATTCAACCTATGGGCTCTCTGCAATCTGGAATTCCTCTGCCCTCTTTATTACCAAAAGGATGGCCTCTCATAGTTATTGATTTAAAGGATTGTTTCTTCACTATACCTTTACAAGAAAAAGACAGAGAAAAGTTTGCCTTCACAGTGCCTACTTATAATAACTCTCAACCTACAAGGAGATACCAGTGGACTATCCTCCCACAGGGCATGTTGAACTCTCCCACCCTGTGCCAATACTTTGTAAATCAACCATTGCAAATAATATGCAAGCAATTTCCCAAGTCTATAATTTATCATTACATGGATGATATTCTGTTATCTGATTCAAACATGGCTACTTTAGAAAGACTGTTTGAAGAAGTAAAAATACTTTTACCTAAATGGGGATTGCAGATTGCTCCTGAAAAAATTCAGAGAGGAGATTCTGTTAATTATCTAGGTTATAAAATAGGTTTACAAAAAATTAAGACACAAAAGGCACAAATTAGGAGAGATCGGTTACAGATTCTCAATGACTTTCAAAGGTTATTAGAAGACATTTCCAGCTTATGACCGGCTGTTGGGATAACACCTGATATGATAATTCATTTAAATAAAACCTTGGATGGTGAAAAAGACTTAAACAGTCCCAGAGAATTAACAGCTGAAGCAAAAAAGGAGCTGAGAATGATTGAGGAGAAATTATAAGAGACACATGTGGACAGGGTGAATCCAGAGCTCAGTTGTATTCTCATCATTGCCTTCCGAAATTCCTCCTACAGGAATTTTAATGCAGAGAGATGATATTATCTTAGAATGGATCTTTTTGCCACATAAACCAAGTAAGAAAATAAAAACTTGTGGATAAAGTCTCTGAATTAATTATAAAAGGCAAATTGAGACTTTGTCAACTAGCAGGCATAGACCGAGCAGAAATTATAGTGCCTTTCACTGCTGATGAACTAAAAAAGTTGTGGGAAGATAACGAATCATGGCAAGGAGCTTGTGCTAATTTTTTTTGGAGAAATCAATAACAACTATCCAAAAAGCAAGAGGCTTAACATTATAAAGAGAACTTCTTGGATTCTTCCTCAAATCATCCGTGATACTCTGATAATTGGAGCCCGTACATTTTATACTGATGCTAATAAATTAGGGAAGGCAGGTTACAAATCAGAAGATTTGAGTAAGGTGGAACAAAGTCCTTATGATTCTGTCCAGAAGGCAGAATTATATGCCATTCTTATGGTGGTAAGGGATTTTAAAGAACCTCTTAATATAGTTACTGACTCACAATATGCAGAAAGAGTTATCTTACATATTGAAACTGCTGATTTTATACCTGATAATACAGAACTAACCTCATTGTTTATCCAGGTACAAGACATGATCAGGAAGAGGCTTTGCCCTATGTATTTAACACACATCTGATCCCATATGGGTCTGCCAGGTCCTCTTGCACAAGGTAATGCAGAAATTGATCAATTGTTGATTGGTGGTATGCTGCAGGCCTCTGAATTTCATAAAAATCATCATGTCAATAGCAAAGGCTTGAAGAAAGAGTTTTCTATTACATGGCAACAAGCTAAAGAAATGCCCTACTTGCTCTTTTTATAACTAAACACCACTGCCTGGAGGGGCTAATCCAAAAGGCACTCAAAGGAATGAAATCTGGCAGATGGAAGTGTTTCACTTTGCAGAATTTGGCAAATTAAAATATGTACACCATACCATTGACACTTATTCAGGTTTTCAATGGGCAACTGCTTTAAGCTCAGAAAAAGCTGATTCAGTAATCATTCATTTATTAGAAGTTATGGCCATCATGGGTATACCTACACAAATAAAGACGGATGATGGTCCATATTATGTCTCTAGGAAAATGAAACGGTGTTTTGCTTATTACAATATTAAGCATGTTACAGGTATACCATACAATCCTACAGGTTAAGCAGTCATAGAAAGATCAAACAGAACTATAAAGGATATGTTAAGCAAACATAAAGGGGTGGAAAATACCCCTAGAAATAGGTTACATAGTGCCCTATTAACCTTGAATTTTCTCAATGCTAATGAGAAGGGGACAACAGCTGCAGAAAGACATTGGAAAAGTCTGCTGAATTAAATCAACCAGTTTATTTCAAGGATGTGCTGACCTCGCCATGGAAGCCAGGAGATATGCTGCGTTGGGGAAGGGGTTTTGCTCTTGTCTCCACAGGAGAGGAAAAAGTGTGGATACCGTCAAAATTAATAAAAGTTCGGTTTGAAGAGGAGAAGCCTCTTGGAAAAGGAAAATAATTCATTCACAAGGATGATGATCATACAGATGGTAAGAAAAGCATATAGGTTGGGGGCAGGGTTCTTTTCTTATCTCCACAGGAAACCACTCATCTTCAAAGAACTTAAGGTACCCTGAATATTTAAATACTGATGGATGGACACTAGTTACAACCCAGTATGGATCAACACAGAACCCAAATAGGTTTAGTAAGTACAAAACATTTTTTTACATACATATATATATATACATATATATGTATATATATATACATATATATGTATATATACATTACTGTGCTTTTATTTATATGTAGTGCTGGTTTTGGAGTTGAACTATGGCTCAGTCCCTCTTCAATTCCAAGCCTGTTGATAAGAGATATCTCAGAGTTTCTGTCTCAGGTCAGGAGCCATGAAATGGGACAGAATAATAATAATAATAATAATAATAATAATAATAATGATACTTGATAAACTTTCTTTACCTTTCCTCATATCTGTGTCTGTCTTTATTATACTTTCCATCGAATATATATGTCTGTATATGTCTTTGTAGATAATGTTTACCTTTTCTGTAACAAACAACAAATTTTCCTTCAGTAATCTTTGAAGTTTCCAGGATGAAGATGGGGTCCCACAACATCAATTTCACCTGGTTACTATGACGTCATGTTTTTAATATCACTAACATTAGACTTGTTTTTTGGTACCAACTACACAAGACAGTTTCAAATTGTGCACAATTTTGACAACACTCTGGCCGGACCTCCTCAAAACACTCAGGGGCTAGTTACAATTTCCTCTACCAAATGGTATTCTGGGAATTTTACCATCATTTGCTTTCATGGGACCCCCTGAGAAGAACGTTGCCCCCATGTCAGCTGGAAGCAATCTTAGAGGACGACGCCCCCTCTCCCAACAGAGTTTGACCTCAGGTTTAGGGACATCATTTAGTAGTTGTTATAGGGTTGAGGGGATGGGGGAAGTATTAAATGGACTCAGGGGTGTTTATGAAAAAAAAGGGGGGATTACCTGGTTTGATGGGATGATTGTTATTTGTGAATTATTGTTTTTAGAAAATTGCATTGGTGTTGATTCTTGTATATTGAACATTGTATGTGAATATGCTTCTGTATGAGAGTATGCTTCTACCTCTGTTTAAAACAATTGTTATATTGAGATATTTATCATATTGCAATGTACATTTCTACCTCTGATATTATTTATGTACTGACATTGTTTATGATTGAAGATATTGTCCTCATTTATTGCACAGTTGTTTATTCTCTTAGTCTCCAAGTTAGATAGGTATCAAAAATTATATATCAATAGTCATATATGTTTGTCATATTTATATTTAGAATATTCAGGTTTTTTAGATACATAGAAATTATATTTAGTATAGATAGTATAATCTTCGACCTCTTTGAAGAGCTGTAGAAAATGGCCTTTAATCTAACCTAGAGTTTTGTACTTATGAGACACAATCACTGCTGTCAACACTGCTCTACTCCCGAGAGAATGTTGAGCACCAAAGGCACTCCACTGGGAGCTTGTCTTCTTCTTGGCAGAACTGGCCTTTGGGCAAAGAAAAGCCCATATCAACTACTGACAAAGATACAGAATATCCATAAGTGGATAAAACAGGATTGTCTTATCTTGCCAAGACAGGGTAGGATAGTTCTACAAAAAGTTCCTTGCCTTTGAAAAATGTTATGTCAGTTGTGTTAGGCCTTAGCCAAAGTTGGTTGCCTCAACATTGCAAAATGAAACTTTGGGTGATTGTCCAGGTAGTCAGTTGTCCCTGTCATTTGTTGCACATTTTGGAAGTTTCTCGTTTGTACTTCCTGGTTGCTTAAGTAATATTACTTCACTTCTCAGGTCTTTGATGGGATTGAAGATTAGATAATTGTAGTTACCCTATACATTATTTAGACTCCTTGAAATAAAATGTTTAGTAAAACTTTTGTTATATGTTTCTTGCTTAATATTATTTGTTGTTTGTAATTTTATATTTATTATTTGTTCTTACTGAATATAGTTGTATTTGGTTTGGTTCTGTCTTATTTAGACAAAAGGAGGAGATGAAGGGGAAGCCTAGCCAATCACCTTGTTTTGTAAGGCATGTCCCCCTTCGGCTAAAGGCATGTCCCCCTTAGGCTAATATTGACTTATAAAATCTTAGGGGCCTGTGGCCCGCCTGCTCTTTGTTTTCCTACGCTTCTAGCTGGAACCTTGGATTTGTAAGTTCCCCTTTCTTTCCTTTATTAATGCTGAATTATATCTATATTAAAGCTAGTCTGGTGAATCATAACTGCTGAACAACCACGCCCCTTCAAGCAGTCCTTTGATCCTTATGAAAAAAGATAATTGGGAGGGTTGAAGGGGAGGGAAGACAGAGAGGGGAGCAGAGAAAATGGTAAAGCTCAATAAAAATCAATAAAAATAGGGAAAAGAGAAAAAAGATAACTATTTGACTATGTTTTGTAGGTTCTTTTTTTTTTCATTCTCATGGTTTATTTTTTTTTTTATATTTAAAAATTTCCATCTCCTTCCCTCCTCCTCCCCCTCCCTCCGCTCCTCCTCCCCCTTCCCTCCCCTCCTTCTCCCCCTTCCCTCCCCTTCCCTCCACCCATACCTCCCCTCCCTCCCTCTCAAGGCCAAGGAGCCATCAGGGTTCCCCACTCTATGCTAAGTCCTAGGTCTTCCCCACTCCCCCCAGGTCCAGGAAGGTGATCGACCAAGCTGAGAAGGCTCCCACAGAGCCCGTCCATTCAGAAGAATCAGAACCCAGTGCCAATGTCCTTTGCTTCTCAGTCAGCCCCCGCTGTTGGCCACATTCAGAGAGACGGGTTTGGTCGCATGATCCATCAGTCCCATTCCAACTGGAGTTGGTGATCTCCCTTTAGTTCTGTCCCACCGTCTCCATGCGTGAACGCACCCCTCACGTTCCTGACTTTCTCCCTCATGTTCTCGCTCCTTCTGCTCCTCATCAGGACCTTGGGAGCTCAGTCCGGTGCTCCAATGTGGGGCTCTGTCATTTTCTTCATCTATCGTCAGGTGGAGGTTCTATGGTGATATGCAAGAAATTCATCAGTATGGCTATAGGAACTGGCCTTTTCAGGCTCCCTCTCCTCAGCTGCCCAAGGAACTAACTGGGGGCGTCTCCCTGGAAACCTGGGAACCCCTCTAGGGTCAAGTCTCTTGACAACCCTCAGGTAGCTCCTTAAATTAAGATATATGCTTCCCTGCTCCCATATCCACCCTTCCTATATCCCAAGCATCCCATTCCTCCGAGCTCCCCCCATTCTCCCCTTCACATTTTTCTCTCCTCTTCACATTTTTTCTTCCCTTGGCCCAGTCTCGCCCAACCCTCAAGTTCCCAATTTTGCCTGGCGATCGTGTCTACTTCCAATATCCTGGAGGATTACTATATCTTTTTTTGGGAGTTCACCTTCTTATTATCTTCCCAAGGATCCCAAATTTATAGGCTCAATGTCCTTTAATTATGGCTAGAAACCGATTATGAGTGAGTACATCCCATGTTCATCTTTTGGGGTCTGGGTTACCTCACTCAGAATAGTGTTTTCTATTTCCATCCATTTGCCTGCAAAATTCAAGATGTCATTGTTTTTTACCGCTGAGTAGTATTCTAGCATGTATATATTCCACAGTTTCTTCATCCATTCTTCCACTGAAGGGCATCTAGGTTGTTTCCAGGATCTGGCTATTACAAATAATGCTGCTATGAACATAGATGAGCATATGCTTTTGTTGTATGATTGGGCATCTCTTGGGTAGATTCCCAATAGTGGAATTGCTGGGTCCTGGGGTAGGTTGATCCCGAATTTCCTGAGAAACCGCCACACTGCTTTCCAAAGTGGTTGCACAAGTGTGCATTCCCACCAGCAATGGATGAGTGTACCCCTTACCCCACAACCTCTCCAGCAAAGGTTATTATTGGTGTTTTGGATTTTAGCCAATCTGACAGGTGTAAGATGATATCTCAAAGTTGTTTTGATTTGCATTTCCCTGATAGCTAGGGAGGTTAAGCATGACCTTAAGTGTCTTTTGGCCATTCAAACTTCTTCTGTTGAGAATTCTCTGTTCAGTTCCGCGCCTCAATTTTTAATTGGGTTAATTGGCATTTTACCGTCTAGTCTCTTGAGTTCCTTATATATTTTAGAGATCAGACCTTTGTCAGTTGCAGGGTTGGTGAAGATCTTTTCCCAGTCAGTAGGCTGCCTTTGTGTCTTTGTGACAATGTCCTTTGCTTTACAGAAGCTGCTCAACTTCAGGAGGTCCCATTTATTCAATGTTGCCCTTAATGTCTGTGCAGCTGGGGTTATGCGCAGGAAACGGTTCCCTGTGCCCATTTGTTGTAGAGTACTTCCCACTTTCTCCTCTATCAAGCTCAATGTGTTCAGATTAATATTGAGGTCTTTAATCCATTTGGACTTGAGTTTTGTGCATGGTGATAGACACGGATCTACTTTCATTCTTCTACAGGTTGACATCCAGTTATGCCAACACCATTTGTTAAAGATGCTTTCTTTCTTCCTTTGTGTACTTTTAGCTCCTTTATCAAAAAACAGGTGTTCGTAGGTTTGTGGTTTAAGATCCGGGTCTTCTATACGATTCCATTGGTCAACTTCTCTGTTATGAAACATTCTAAAAATAGTGCTTAATAAAAGATAAGAGAGTTTATCAATAATATTTCATGATTGACTCCAATATTATAATGTGTGCTATATTAAAATATCAGATGTGATATTTCATTTTAGTAGTACTCCAGTTGTATTCAGTTAAAAGCAATCTTAAAAATATGATTAGGAATCTTGGTAAAGTGCTGCTTATCTTTTTCCCAATACATAGGAGACTGATTCAGAAGTATGCCTGTGAGTTCAAAACAAGTTCAACACTGTTAGAAGTTCTACATTTGAATTTCCAGAACAGTGATATTTAATATAGAGACTGTTTCAAATATAAAGAAGGGAAAAAAGAAGAGGAATGGGAGGAGAAGAAACAGGAATAGAAGAAATATCATGGAGTAACTACAGGATCTTGGGTGCCTAATGGTGCCTAACACCATTGTGCATAATATTTTAAAAACCATGATAAAAAGTTTTCCAATGTAAAGTAAAAGACTCTATTACAAAAAGTTGGAAAAGAAGAGACATTATTTTCAGGTACTTTCTTTTTAATTTTTCAAAAATATGTGAGCTATTGCCAGCAAGATATATTTATTGTTTTTATTTTAAGCTTCCACATTTTACTGCTGGATTCATGACCAAAAAGCTTTCATATTTTAAATTTATACTAAATGGAGAGACAGTTGGGGTAAGAGGTTTGAGATAAGATGGAAGCTTTAGATTGAACTCCATATTTTTTATTTTTACAAGTGTATATCCTTATATTTTGGAAGAAAAGCAACAACAGTCCTTCAAAACATTCAAACCAGCTACAAGCAATTCTCAGACTTAGAGTGTCTTGTTTTGCTTTTAATTTGCATTTAGAGTGTGTCTTATTGTAGAACTCTCACATCAATAAGAGAAATAGCAAAACAGTTTATACTTCAGAAGCTGCTGTGTATTGCTGTTATTTTATATTTTGAGTATCCTGAAATAAGGAAGTTTAATAAACATATTCATTTTTGAGTTTGAAGATATTAAATTGTATATTGCTCAGGATAATTCTTGAGTATTCATTAGAAGTAGCTTGAAGTCTCTGGATTGTTTATTTAAATCAGAACATCATAATCAGAATGACTATATTAGAAGCTATAGTATGTACACTCAGCTAGATTTTTACTCTAGATAAATATTTTATTTGATATTTATCATCAATGCTGGTTATTATAGGAATGAGATATTCATTACCCACCTGATGTTCAGTACACACTGTGACATGTGTAGATAAATTGAAAGGTCTGAGACATTTTCTCTTTTCAGAAAATTAAGGGCAGGACAGGAGAGCAAATATGAAGACAATAAAATATAAAACCAAGATAATTTATTAATTAGCATAAACATGCAAAATAAAAGTGAAAAGACATCAATAAAGTGTAGCATATACTTTGAACCATGAAATATATTATTAACATTTTCTTATCCTGAACTACTTTCCATTGCTCAAATGTTCCTCATCTTAAATCTTTTGTTCAGAAAGATAATTGCTGTACTTGGTTACTAGTTAAGTAATGTGTTCTAAGAAATTTCCATAATAACTTCCTTGGCACCTTTTTCTAAACCACCTCTAAACACCCACTAGGACAATTGACGGCTTCCTTCTTCACATCATAAGGAACTCGCACATGCTTTCATCTTGTTAAGATTTAATTTGTCGCAGCACAAAGGCATTTATCTCTGCAGATAAATCTTGAGGCCCTATAATGCAAAAGTAAGCTATACTGAGTCAATGTCAACACGACTGCATTACCCTACATGCCATTCCTGTGAAATTTCCCATGGGCATCTAAATAAAATTGATTTTTGCCATGTTCTCTCTGGGGGATTAACTTTGATCTTATACCTTTAAATTGCAACTCAATATTACTACAACTTTCACTTGTTTGTTTGATTATTCCCACAAAGATATTCCATCTATTCAACTATCAACTTTATAGCTATACTCATATTACTTAAGCAACTCATTTTCCTATAAACTACTCTCCATTAACATCTTCCTACAAGGTGAGGATATGGTAATAATGTATTGTTTGTGTGTGTGTATGTGTGTATGTGTGTGTGTAATTATATACAATATATCTTGTATATAAATTGAAGCAAGATTTCTGTATGATTATATTTCAAAACATGTGTCTCTTAGACCTCTTTATTTACCTGTATGATATTTTATAAACTTTCCTGTCCTATGCTGAATTTCCATTGCTCTGGCCTTTTTCATAATTCAATAACTTGTCTCATATCTAACTCAGTACTTAAAATGTCACCTAAATGACCAAAGTTGAAATTGTCATATATGTTCCTTTCTTTTTCTTCATGTAGCTTTCAGATTAGTTTTGTGTTTTAAGAGTACTACTGACCACCCAGCTCACATAAGAAGCTACAATCAGCAAACTTGATGCTATTACAGGATTGTATCAGTCCCTTCCTTAAGGCCAAGCATGTTATTATTTTATTGTTATGTCTGATTTTAGTGTTAACATTAGTTTACCTGTCAAAATTAGGAGTTCGGAAATAGAAATTTCCTCTCGAATATTTGCTTAGTGCAAAAACTCTGCCAATAGAAGCTCCACTAATTTTTGTTTAAAAGACAAATGATGGTTCCACAACAGTTATGAAAAACATGATAATCAAAATTATATACATACAATAATCAAGAACATGCCATATGAGAACACCATGAGGTGAGTATATTTTGTTCTTGATAACTATACCCTAAAGTCTTATGCATGTGTTATCACGTTGAATAACTTCAATAATTTTCCATTGAATATAAGTTAAAGTTTGAAAGACAAAGGTCACAGCACCTCTGAGTAATAGAATGAACAGTAAGATTGCCTTCAAGAAAAATAAAAGTTAATTTTTTTTCTGTTCCCTAGTCACACATAGACATCCATTTTCTTAAAATGAAAAAGAGAAAAGAAGGAAAAGTAAAATATTCTAAATATATGCACTACCTTATAAGTCAAATAATGAAAGAAATACAAGAGTTTCTTTTGGGTCGCTGTATAAGATAATGCAATCAAGGTAATGAAGAAGCCTGAAATAACTGAAAAAATCAGGGAACACGGTGCTAAATTACAACATTGAGTGACTTTCACAGAGAAAAAACAAAAAAAATCAATTTTGGATTGATTATTAACAAAACTTTTGAAGGTAAGCAAAGTGAAAAAAGTATTTTTTTAATTTAAAACGTATCTGGCATTGAATAATGTCATGTAATTAATGTACATATATTATATTGCTTTACTCTATCACAAAGCAAGTTTAATTTAAAAATTTAGACAAAAATGATATAACAGCAAAAATTATTATAAAACATAATTGGGTTCCTTTTATTTTGTAATAGTGATGAAAATTAATTTTTAAAAAATACTTTTATTACTTTTAACAATTATTTTGTGCATATGTGACTTTTGGCAGAATAGTACGGTGTCCATGGATGCTAAAAGAAATAAATCCTCTGGATCTGCGGTTACAGGCAATTGTAAACTGCAGGGCTTAGGGACTGGGAACTGCATTTGGGTCCTCTGCAAGAACAATGCTCCTTTTAAAGACTCTATAAGCTTCCTATTTCTCCCAAATAGTACTTAATACAACAATATTTGTATGAGTTTCCTCTAAAAATCTGCTTACAGTTTTCATAAAACACCAGTATTTTTTTCCTCTCCTTCCATTAAACGACAAAAAAAAAAAAAAAAAAAAAAAAGATTTCTAAGACACCATTGACTTTTGAAGACTTTACAAGGGAAATGAAAAAAAAGATCAAGAGCAAGAATAGTTAATTTAGGCTTAACTTGAGTAACTCTCAATCTGATACTACTTTCAAGTGAAATACATGATACAATTTTGAGCAACTAGATATCCTTCCTCCTTTGTTTCACAAAAGAAATTAAAAATTAAATAGCTTTAAAAGACATTACTGTGACCAGAAGAAGGCTCACCAACTCATCTGAAACTGAGTCAAAGATTCATTGCTTTTAGTCAGGCCACCACAACATCTGCTCTATCATAGTACTGCTGGACTAAGTGAAGGAGCTGGTGCTGCAGAACCAGATGTCATTACTGAACAGCATTGGTTCTAGGTCCACCTGCCAATGCCTAATAATAAAGCCACTGTGACTGCAACCTAGCTGCTTATCCTGCTTTAAGACAACACAGGGCAGTGGTACTTCCTGCAAGCCACAAGCATATTACAAAAGAATTTGTTCAACTATGTTCATAGCAGCATTATTTGCAATAGCCAGATCCTGGAAACAACCTAGATGCCCTTCAATGGAAGAATGGATGAAGAAAGTGTGGAATATATACATATTAGAGTACTACTCAGCGGTTAAAAACAATGACATCTTGAATTTTGCATGCAAATAGATAGAAATAGAAAACACTATTCTGAATGAGACAACCCAGACCCCAAAAGATGAACATGGAATGTACTCACTCATAATTGGTTTCTAGCCATAAATAAAGGACATTGAGCCTATAATTCGTGATCCTAGAGAAGCTAAATAAGAAGGTAAACCCAAAGAAAAATATATAGTTATCCTCTTAGATATTGGAAGGAGACAAGATTGCCAGGCACAAATTGGGAACTTGGGGGTGGGGTGGTATGGGGTAAGGGGAAATGGGGAGAGAAAAGTGTGAAGGAGAGGATGGGGAGAGCTTGGAGGAATGGGATGTTTGGGATAAAGGAAGGGTGGATATGCAGGGAAGTATATATCTTAATTAAGGGAACCTTTTTAGGGTTGGTAAGAGACTTGACTCTAGAGGGCTTCCCAGGTGCCCAGGGAGATGCCCCCAGCTAGTTACTTGGGCAGCTGAGGAGAGGGAGCCGGAAATGGCTAGATCATACTGATAGTCATACTGATGAATATCTTGCATATCACCATAGAAGCTTCATCTGGCGATGGATGGAAAAAGAGACAGAGCCCCACATTGGAGCACCGGACTGAGATCCCAAGTTCCAAAGGAGGAGCAGAAGGAGGGAGAACATGAGCAAGGAAGTCAGGACCACGAGGGGTGCACCCACCCTCTAAGATGGTGGGGATGATCTAATGGGTGCTCACCAAGTCCAGCTGGACTGGGACTGATGGAGCATGTGATCAAACCGGAATCCCTGAATATGGCGGACAATGAGGGCTGCTGAGAAGACAAGGACAATGGCACTAGGTTTTGATCCTACTGCATGCACTGGCTTTGGAGGGACCTAGCCTGTTTGGATGCTCACCTTCCTAGACCTGGATTGAGGGGGGAGAACCGTGGACTTCCCACAGGGCAGGGAACCCTTACTGCTCTTTGGACTGGAGAGGGAGGGCGAGGGGAGTAGGAGGAGAGGGAGGAAAATGGGAGGCGGGGGGGAGGCGGGGAGGAGACAGAAATTTTTAATAAAAATAATAAAAAATAAAGAAAAAAAACGAAAAATCATTCTCTACTAGTTTTGAAATACCTAAAGAAAATCATCTTGGTAAAATTTAGAGAAGAAAAATATACGGAAAAGAAAAGAATGATTGAAAAGAAATTTTCCAATATAATTTTTTAAAGAAAACGAACTAAAATCTTTGTGCAAGCAGGGGATGCTCATGAGATTGTGAATTCTCATTCTTTTTTATGATAATCATATTAACACTTAAATTATAATATATGGTCAAAATAATGTTTTAGCAAGTAGTCTCTAGGCCCGTGCATTGAAGGTTACAACCCACTTTCCCTTCTATAAGGTTCAGTGTGGTTGGATTTATGTTGAGGTCTTTAATCCCTTTGGACTTTAGATTTGTGCATGGGGCTAGATATGGGTCTATTTTCATTCTTCTATATTTTGACATGTAGTTATGCCAGCACCATTTGTTAAAGATGCTTTCTTTTTATATTGTATAATTTTAATTTCTTTGTCAAAAATCAGGTGTTCATAGGTGTGTGGATTAATATACTGGTCTTTTAATTTGATTGGCCACTTCTCTGTTTTTATGCCAATAACAAACTTTGTTGATTACTGTAGCTCTGTGATAGAGCTTGATGTAAGGGATGGTGATGCCTCCGGAAGTGCCTTTTTTTTTGTACAGGATTGTTTTGGCTATGATGGGTTTTTGTTTTGTTTTGTTTTTCCATATGAAGTTCATTGTAGTTCTTTCAAGGTCTAAGAATTGTGTTGGGATTTTGATGGGGATTGCATTGGATCTATAGATAGCTTTTGGTATGATTGCCATTTTTATTATGTTGATCCTACCTATCCAAGAACATGGGAGATCTTTCCATTTTCTGGTGTTTTCAGTTTCATTCTTCAGAGACTTAAAGTTCTTGTCAAATAGGTCTTTTACTTCTTCAGTTAGTGTTACCCTAAGATATTTTATGTTATTTGTGGCTATTGTGAAAGGTGATATTTCTCTGATATCTTTCTCAGCTTCTTTATCATTTGTATATATAAAACTAACATTATTTTTTTGAGTTGATCTTGTATCTGGACACATTACTGAAGGTATTTATTAGCTGTAGGAGTTCTCTGGTAGAGTTTTTGGTGTCACTTATATATATTATCATATCATCTACAAATAATAAAAGTTTGAGCATAGAAACTGAGAGAAACAATAAACAAATGGAACCTCCTGAAACTGAGAAGATTCTAGAAAAACAAAGGACACAGTCAATAAGACAAAAAGGCAGCCTGCTGAATGGGAGAAGATCTTCACCATCCTCACATCAGACAAAGGACTTATCTCCACAATATATAAATAAATCAAGAAATTAGACATTAAAATTTTAAATAACCAAATTAAAAAATGGGATATGGGAATAAACAGAGAATTTCCAACAGAAGAATTTCAAATGGCCAAAAGATACTTAAGGTCATGTTCCACTTCCTCAGTGATCAGGGAAATGCAAATCAAAACAACTTTGAGATACCATCTTATACTTGTCAGAATGACTAAGATCAAAAACACAAATGATAGCCTTAGACATTAAAATTTTAAATAACCAAATTAAAAAGTGGGGTATGGGAATAAACAGAGAATTCCCAACAGAAGAATTTCAAATGGCTGTGGAATAAGGGGAACAATCATCCATTGCTGGTGGGAATGCAAACTTATACAACCACTTTTTTAATCAGTATGGTGGTTTCTTAGAAAATTGGGAATCACCCTACCTCAGGATCAAGAAATACTATTCTTGGGTATATATACAAACATATTCAACATACTACAAAGACATTTGTTCAACTATGTTCATAGCAGCACTATTTGTAATAGCCATAACCTGGAAACAATCTAGATGCCCATCAGCTAAAGAATGGATAAAGAAAATGTCGCATATTTACATATTAGAGTACTATTCAATGTTAAAAAAAACAATGACATCTTAAATTTTGCATGCAAATTAATGGAACTAGAAAACACCATCCTGAGTGAAATAACCTAGACCCCAAAAGATGAATATAGTATGTACTTACTCATAAGTGGATACATAGTATAGACAAAGAATATTAAGCCTATAGGTCACAGCTGTAGCAAAGATAAGTAACAAGGTGAACACACATACCCACACATCAAAAAAAAAAAAACCATATATAGATCCACCTGAATCACCTGAGAAAATTGGGAACATAGGGGTGGGGGGAGAAAGCAGGGTGGAAGGGGAAGAGAAGGGGAGATGAAAAGAGGGGAGGAGAACTTGAGGGAGGAGATAGTTGAGAGAGAGGAAGGACAGAGATGAGAACAAGGAAAGAGACATCTTGAAGAGGGAATCATTGTGGGGTTAGCAAGAAACTTGGCTCTAGATAAATTCCCAGGAGTCCACAAAGAAAACCCCAGCTAAGATCCTAAGCAATAGAGGATTGGGTACCCGAATTGGCCTTGCCCTGTAGTCAGACTGATGACTATCTTAAATATCACCATAGAACCTTCATCCAGCAACTGATGGAAACAGAAGTAGATACTCACATGGGAGCGCTAGACTGAGCTCTCAAAGTCCAATTGAAGAGTAGGAAGAATGAACAACTGAACAAAGAGGTTAAGACCATGATGGGTTCACCCATTGAAACAATCTACCTAAACTAATGGAAACTCACCAACACCAGCCAGACTGGGAAGGAATAAGCATAGGACCAAACTAGTCCCTCTAAATGTGATTTACAGTTGTACGGCTGAGGCAGAATGAGGGGTTACTTTCTTGTAATGGCTCTTTGGGAACCTATTCTCGTTGGAAATATACCTTGCTCAGCCTTAAACCTTCCCCAAAGCAATGTGCCCTACCCTCTCTGCGGAGAGGATGGGGTAGGGTAGAGGTGTGTGTGGAGGGAATGGGAGAAGGGGAGGGATTGGGAAATTGGATTGGTATATAGTGAAAAAATATAGTTTGTTTTCTTTTAAAAAATAAAATACCAGGACAGGCTCTAAAAAAAAAAGCTGCAGAGAAGCCCTGTTTCGAAAAACCAAAATAAATAAATAAATAAATAAATAAATAAATAAATAAAATAAAACAAAATAATACTAAATTCATCTTAAATACAGTGTCTTATAGTATGTCAGGTAGTACTATCTAGATTGTGGAATTCTCGGTATAGTAGAGTTATTTAATTGCATAAAAGGTTTCAGCTTGATCACAACACAAGTAGATGTAAGAGTTAAGTGTTTTAAACATTCTCAGGGACTAACATCAATTTTTCTCATATAGTTTTAGCACTTTGATTTATGAAACAGCAGGAGTTGTTAACCTATAGTAAATTAATATATCATGAAATATGGAATTATTAATATAGCTCAACTTAAGCATCTGTGGTATGCAGAAATTATGTGGAATTATTTATTGATGCTCTTTCCCCTTTCTGACTTCCCTAACTGCCTTTCATGAATGAGGCTGCCATATCTTTGTCTTGACATAAGGAACAGACTCTGTGCCAAAACATATGGCTCTGGGTTTAAAAGTTAAATTATGTGCATATTTATGAAAATGTCTAATATATAGATATTCTAAAAGCTCTGAATGGTAGAGATTTAGTGTTTAATTTTACATAGTGAGGGAAGGTGGCTCTGAATTTGAAATATAATTATGCATTGTTCCTATCATTTTTTTAAGTTATAACTATATCATTTTCCCTTACTTGTTCTTCATCCAAGCCCTTCCATATACCCCTGCTATGTATTTTTCAAATTCATGGCATAATTTTTTCATTAATTTTTGTGACATACATCCATATATATTTTTTCTGACATCCATATATATATATATATATATATATATATATATATATATATATATATATATGACTACAACCTGTTAAGTCTATATAATATTACATGTTTGATTATTTGATATTGGATAAGCAATTATTGTTCTCTTTCTGGGAAAGACTGTTTCTCCCACTCTTGATATTCCCTAGATACTTAGTTCTTTGTGTAAGGTTGAGGCCTCCTGAAATTATCTCTGTCAACTGTAGCATGTCTATTGTTGCTTCCCTTGTTCAGCTCATACTTAGACTATCACACTAGTGAGGCTTCATGGATGTAGCTTCTGATGATAGTCAGAGAAGTCCCATAATAAATCCCCTTATTCCTCTGTCTTTTACAATTTTTCCACAATATCTTCTGCAAAGTTCCATGAGCATTAAGTTTTAGTATCTCCATTTGTCTTTGAATAATAATTATTCAGTGGAGACTGATAATATAGTCCATTCACTCCATTTAATTCAGCGGTTCCACCTATGCAAGAATTTCAAGTAACTGCTAAGTTCATATTGCTAGAATACCTATCAAGGCTAATGTACTTGGAACTCAATGAGGAACACTCATGACTCAGAGAAAAGCAAGTTGAGTCATTTGCTTGGGGAATGATGAACAACCAAGATATATAGTCATCTAAATATGCAGCATCGGTTGGCTTCCTGTGAATTCATTAAAATGAGACAATCTGTTCCTGGTCACTAAAACAGTGGTAGAGAAAATGATGCAAAAAGGGGGGTGGTGAATCTTTACCTCTAGACAATTATAAGAAACTGTATCTGCCATTGCTCAGATTTCCAGCATATGCTCCACTAGTGACGTGGTGTGTATGTTCGAGGAAACTTTCAGCAGTTGTTATACGAATAGAAATCCATGGCTGGGATGGATTTATAAAGTTGCACTCGACTTACATGTTGTGATTCATGTCACATGGTAGCAACCTCACACATACCTATTAAAATCATTTATGCCCTTTTATCTTTTCTAGCTGTTGCAGTTTCTTCATAGCCAATTTTATTATTTTGCCCTGTATTTTCAATTAACGATTGAGTCCTTGACCAATTTCTACGATAATATCTAATACACAAAATGATTGTGTGTATTTGTGTGTGTGTAATGTTGTTAAATTCAGAGAAAAAAAGAGAAGAGTTAGAATGGTAGATCATTGGCTTTACCTTTTAAAATAAAATTATCCTCTGTGTAAGTATCACCCTTACATAAATAGAATTCTACCAGATGCAGGAAATGCTCACTTGCAAATCTCTAATACTCAAATGTGATTTCTATCATCGAGATTCCTCTTCAGTTTTAGTATACCTTAATGCCGTGTGTGATTTTACTATTTTAAATTATTACAGATGCTATCAGTAGCTCAACTGGAGTCTTTATTTTTTTTTATTATGCATGGACCAAGATATATTTTGGTCTGTTCTGACAAAGCATGTGTAATTATATATAATAAAGGATTTTAGCATGACATTTTTGTATAAATATATAAAGGATTTTTTCATCTTCAGACCTGATGCTCCATTCCACTTTTACTAATCTATTTCTCTTATTCTACTCAGGTATTCTTTATTCTACTTGTGTGGTATTTCAGTCATTGGATAAGGTTTCTTTCAAGAATATAGCCAAAGAGTTGTTTACAGATGCATGGCACGTTAACAAATTCAAATTTTAACAGCACTGATGAAGCCATCTCTCTCCCTTTACCATCAAATGCATGTAAATCCTGGGAATTGTAGGGTTCTATGTTTGTCTCCACCTTCTATGTAGAATGTTGGAAGGCTCAATCTTTTTTTTTTTCTCATGGTTTATTTTTTTTTTTATATTTAAAAATTTCCATCTCCTTCCCTCCTCCTCCCCCCTCCCTCCGCTCCTCCTCCCCCTTCCCTCCCCTCCTTCTCCCCCTTCCCTCCCCTTCCCTCCACCCATACCTCCCCTCCCTCCCTCTCAAGGCCAAGGAGCCATCAGGGTTCCCCACTCTATGCTAAGTCCAAGGTCCTCCCAACTCCCCCCAGGTCCAGGAAGGTGATCGACCAAGCTGAGAAGGCTCCCACAGAGCCCATCCATGCAGAAGAATCAGAGCCCAGCGCCATTGTCCTTTGCTTCTCAGTCAGCCCCCGCTGTTGGCCACATTCAGAGAGACGGGTTTGGTCGCATGATCCATCAGTCCCATTCCAACTGGAGTTGGTGATCTCCCTTTAGTTCTGTCCCACCGTCTCCATGAGTGAACGCACCCCTCACGTTCCTGACTTTCTCCCTCATGTTCTCGCTCCTTCTGCTCCTCATCAGGACCTTGGGAGCTCAGTCCAGTGCTCCAATGTGGGGCTCAGTCACTTTCCCCATCTGTCGCCAGCTGGAGGTTCCCTCACAGTCCTGACTTTCTTTCTCATGTTCTCTCTCCTTCATATCACCATAGCACCTCCACCTGACGATAGATGAAGAAAATGACAGAGCCCCATATTGGAAGGCTCAATCTTATACAGGATTTGTGTAGGCAATCATAACTGCTGAGACTACAAGGGGCAAGCAGGCACTGAAAGTTGATGGTATATGAGATCTGAAATGAACTGGCTGGTGTATTCTTAGACCAGTTTGTAACGGTCAATATTTATATGTCTGAGTCTAAAAATTCAAGAACTTGTTGTTCATGAATGAAAATGTCAAAATATGCTTTGCGTCCCATTCTCCAGTTTTCAGAGTTAAAGGAATTTGATGATTGATTGACATTTTCCCCCACAGCACTTGTTCATCTTTTCCCTTAAATATAAAATATGATCTGGAACCTTATCCTAAGGTTTATTTCTGTTGACATAAAAACTGAGACCTAAAGCATTTTCCATCCTTCTATGGTATTTCATATCTTCTTTAAAATGCTTGACACACTTAGTTATTCATGTATTCATTGAAATCTTGTGTTTCTCATTCCTTTCTATACTTGTTTACAAACATTTTCCATAATCTACACAGCTAGTGCTAGATAACATTTCAGTTTTAATAATAATCATCCTCTCCATATCACTGATTATTGCAACTTCATAAAAATGTCATGAATCTTTTCCTTAGGTAGCTATGCCTAGCTAGTTAACAGTTACTCCTCAATGTAAACAGTATTTATAGTTTGTATTTTTTTGTTCATATTTTCTGATTTTCTTTCCATGTGTTAGTCCTATTGTAATATCTGCTTCTTCACCTTCTGTGGCAATCCATTTTATCAAACAACAATTTATTTCTTTGGTCCGTGTGTGGTTTTCTGTTTTCTCTACATAATGAATAAATATAAAATCCAACATTTTATGATATGATGGTTGCCTAGGTTATTTGGGATACTGACTAATACCAACTGAAGACTCATCTTACAAATGCCAACAATTGAATTTTAATGAGGTTTTTTTCAGTGAATAAGCAAGAAGAAATTATTATGTCTGGGTTTACTGCTTCGTGATTCACCAAACTGTCAAAAGTTGGAGATAAAAAGATAGTCAGATCACCATGGAATAAATAGTTTTTGACCTATTTTAACAGCCTTCCTCTTTTTAAATATATCAGTGATGTTCTTGTCACCCCAACAAGTTTATCAATTGCCAAGTCTCTTATATTGGTATTCTTATATTAAGTGGCACCACATAAAAAAATAACTGCATGTCTGTTTTTTATTGCTCTTGTTTTTATCCAAGTAAGTTTGATTTCATTTATCGTTCTCTATATTTAATATGCCTGCTGTGTGACTGTGGCTATTGTTCATGAAACCACAGTGATCACAGACTTATTTATGTAATTCACAAAGCCCCTGACTAATTATTTGGCAATCAGCATCATAAAATAAATAAATAAGTTATTTATATTTCCTTGATAATAATTTTGAAGCAAAAGCAATTACCTGAATAGTTTGCTACCATGCAGAGTATATTTACTAATGAGAATGAGACCTATGCATGTGTGGTCTATCAAAGAAGAGCAGAGTGTATCTATACCAGCTACCAGGCAACGTCCCTCTAAGGTGTCAAAGATGAAGCTAAAGAAATAATTAAAGCTCCCTTTCTGCACTTGACTATACTGTGCTTTTATTAACAACCCTCGAAAAAATACTTCCATGCATACTATTTGCAATATAAATGTCAAGGTAGTTATCACCATTCCGGAACATCACTAAGTATATGTTTATGTGCACTATAAATAAATTTACTCTTTTTATATTTATACACCTACCCAAGAAGAAACAAAAACAACAATATCTATAATACATGTAAAAGTACTGAAATAAAAATGTTCCAGTTTTTATGGACTGTATCCAAGCTGAATACAATTTTAAAAGTCATTATGCATCTACAAATGATTGTGTCATATATATACTTATTTAGGAATCTAAAAATTGATTATTTTATCAAATATCTCTAGACATAAGTCAGTTTTCTTGACTAGCCTTTAAACATTAGATTCTAAAGGAAGAAGCCAAGAAATGAATGCAGATGTTAGTAGATATGAAACTTAATTCTCGGTTTGTTCCTAAGAATAAAGAGACACATTTTAACCACACTGATCAAAGGAAGAGCATACAGACAGCGTTCCTAAAAGCCTGTGCATTTCAGCTAAAGGGGTGTGTCATAAAGTGGCACTTTAATGTTTGAAACATTTTGAAAATTCTTATGCCTCATAGAAGAATTTTGTGCTGCCACGGAGAGCAGCTTCCAAGTAAACATACTCAGGATAGTCATAATGATGCTTCACTTAGGGGAGGGTTCTCTGGTAAAACTCAAGAAACATTTGATTTACATTACGTCATTCTCAGGAGCAGGTTGTGCAGAGCTGCTTCCTTCTGCCCAATGGACCCACATTCTACAATGAAAGTTTAGAGAAGTATGTGTACATTGACATTCATATTCAGTCCTTTTATTGATAGTTTGGTATCCTTATATTTTTCATAACTTTAGATAATTCAATCTATTTATAACCATTTAATTTTCTTAATATTGTCTTATGAGGTTTGATATCAATTTTTTCTTAAAATCAATCATAAGTCAACTCTCATGGTTCTATAAGAAACTAGCAAAAAGCTAAGGCACTTTTCATTACTTAAGGCATGCTATGCATATTTTTTCTATTCAAATTTATATATATAAATATATATAATATTATATATAAACATAATATATATTATATATAATATTATAATTATAATAATATAATATTATATATACAATATATATATAACCTTGTTGTGATGTCTCGTTTCCTATTCTTCTGTCACAACAAGGAAGTACACAAACATAACTGCTGTCAGCCTTGCTCCAGACTGGTTCAATGACCTGGAATGGAGTGTGAAGTTGGCACCATTATGAAATTGTGATCACCTGTTGTTGTTCAAACAAGTGGCCCAGACAGCCTGGGTTGTTTTTATTTATAAATTTTCAATGCATGAACAATTTTACAATCAGTTTTGCTTCCTTAAGTTTGTAAAAAATTATTACAATAATTACCAGTTTGTTCCTGACTTCTTTCCCCAACTCTCCTCCGGGAACCATTAACTTTTTTATCTGTATGTCCACTGTAAGAAGCATAAGCACTCTTGAAAGTTATAAAGAAAGTTTTCCAACTAGGCACACATAGAGGTAGAACAGTGTGATCAGTGTGACAACATATGCAGTTACAGTGTAATGCAGGGTAAGAGACAGCTTTGTCTCTTGTGCTTAATATTTATATCTGGTAGGATCTTGGTCCTCACAATCAACTCACCTGACAAAACTGAATCAATACATTTTACATTTTGTACTATTCTATCTCCTCTGGGGACATCAGATTTTTCCATTTATCATATAAGCAACATAACTTGAAAACTTGCTCTTAATAGTTTATACTGTTTATCCTTTTGTCTCATGTTTTTCTCCCTTAAATTTCTTGGACTATTGAGACAGTTATAAATAATTGACAGAACTGACTATTTATAATTCTACTTTGTTCTGTCTCTATACTGTTCCTTCAACTCCGGATATCATCTACTAAATAACATTTGTCAAAGACTCTTGTGGTTAAAATAATAATTTCATAAGAATGCTTATGCAAATATGTAATATTAAACTTTATGACCTACTGTGTCTTATTCAAGCCAGCAGTATGGTGAAAACAAGACAGCACATAGCATATTTTCTCTCCGAGTCATGTCAAGAATTATGCAATGAACTCTCCACAGGTCTTTACCAGTGATTCATGGTCTCCAGGGACTTGCCACAAGGAGGGTCATTCATGCTATTCTCAGACTTTCTTCTCCAAATTAGTCACATGGCCCTTGCCACATAACACCTTTCATACATTTCCATACACTATTCATTTATTTACATGTGTACTATGAACATAGTAATGTATAAAATTTAATGGATATTGCCGGGCGGTGGTGGTGCACGCCTTTAATCCCAGCACTTGGGAGGCAGAGGCAGGCGGATCTCTGAGTTCGAGGCCAGCCTGGTCTACAAGAGTTAGCTCCAGGACAGGCTCTAGAAACTACAGGGAAACCCTGTCTCGAAAAACCAAAAAAAAAAAAATTTAATGGATAAAACATTCTTAGAAGTGTGGAGATGGCCCTTGATACCAAGTCTTATAACCTAAGTTTGGTCTTGATGACCCACATAGTAGAAAAGGGTAAATTGTTTAAAAAAAATAAAACAAAGCCTTTAAAAAGACAGAGGACAGGCAGTCCTAGATTTAAAAAGTAAAGAAAAAACAATAAGCCACATAAAGATGGCATATACACAGAGAGTCTGGATTATCTATATTATTGTGTTTTCCTTGAATTTTTGACTGTGAAGGAGCTAAGTACAGAGAGACATTTCATTGTATGGGCTGCTAAGCTAAACCAGCATGCATATTATAAAGGTATCTTGGCTTCAAAATTTGGGTCTAACGATATGGTGCTTTGGAAAAGAGGTTCTTTTGTTTTCACAGAGAATGAGAACCTATGGATTGCTTCTAGACTAATATGATTTGAAGGACCAAGACCTCTGAAATGTCACCTTGAACACCCCTCAAAAATTATTTTGCCCAACAAACAGCAGGAAGCAGTTTATAGAGTGCTACACCCAAATTCCCAAATATTCTTTATAGATGTTTCTTTATATTTAAAGGGGGGTATGTTATAGAGATATGTATTGGTATGGATCTTGGTTTATTGATACAAATTTAAGATAAATTTGTTATATATATATATATATATATATATATATATATATATATCTGCTCTTGATTAAGATATTGTGATTGTGTTGCATTTAAAAATGTAATGTATAATTAAGAAATATAGCTTAATAGATAGTCATCTATAAAATTCAAGCTTACCATCATGTTAGTTAGATTTTCTAGATGTACAGATATGTATTTCAGATAGATAGGCATTCTTCAAATCTTTCACACACCTTCAAAATATGGCATTGAAAATGTTTTCATAATTTAGGACTTTTCATGAGAATGAGACATATCTGCTCCTGGCAGCACCAATCTACTTCAAGAGAAAGATGGGCATCGTAAAGTCTCTTTATGGAGTTTGCTAGACATTTGGGCAAGAAACTTCTCTTGCCTGGACAGCTTGATGAACTGGACATGAAGGGTCCACAGAAAAATGACTGCTGAGGTGACCTAAAGGTGAGATGATCCTTTGGGATTTCTGATTCATGAGTGAGTCTGCTAGACATTCTGCAAGATACAGAAGAAAGTGAATAACAAACTGCCAATATAGGCAGGCATGTCTTTGAAATTTCCTGCTTCATGGAAAAGTCTGCAAGACACTATGGACCTGTGGGCTGATGATGGAAACCCAATGGTACAGAACTTTGGGTGACTGCTAGGTAGCAAGATGTCTCTGTCATTCCTAGAGTTTTGGAAGTTGCTTACAATGTACTTCCTGTTTACTTAAGTAATGTTATATCCTTCTGGAGTCTTTGATGGAGTTGAAGAATTTATAGTTATAGTTTTCCTTAGCTATGATAATACATAAAATAGATGTAAATATTGTAACTGTAACTTTTGCTTGATATCTGTTTTGTTATTTAATATTTTACTATGTTAAAGTTAAAGCCTTCCTTTTTGTTTAAACAGAAAAGAGTGTGGAACAAAACATTTAAACAAAAATGGTGTGGAAGGTCCTTTTGATTATGTGCTGCTTTTATCGGGAGACAGATGCTGGGAACATTATCTGGTAAGACACAGCCATGTGGCAATATACACATTAATAGAAATGGTTTAAATTAATATAAGAGTTAGCAAATAAGAAGCTAAAACTAATGCGCTAAGCAGTGATTTAATTAATACAGTTTCTGTGTGATTATTTTGGGTCTAAGCTAGCCGGGTAGCTGGGAACCAACAAGTGGCCTTCTCCAACTGTCTCTATCAGTGATTCATGGTTTCTAGGGACATTGCCACATGGAGAGTCATTCATGCTATTCTCAGATTTGTTCTCCAAATTAGTCACATGCCCTTGCCACATAACACCTTTCATATACTTTTCACATACTATTTTTTCACATACTATTTATTTATTCACATGTGCAGTATGAACATATTATTATATAAATTAATGGATAAAACATATTCTTAAAAGTGTTTATAGGACCCTTAATACCAAGTCTTATAATGTGAGTTTGGTCTTGATGACCCACGTAGTAGAAAAGGGTCCTAGTCCTTCAAGTGCACAGTGTCTTATGGGCTTAAACATACACCAAATAAAAAATTAAATCTATGATAAAAATTAATACATACTTATAATAATTTAAACCTATCATAAATTACCATTCTTCAATTATTTACTGTGTGAGGTAATTTTAAAGCTCAATCTTTTTTGAGGATTTGACTCCTAGGGCAATAAGACTTCTTCGGTAACCATGTAGTAATTTACAGAGAAAAATGCCTTGATTTAAAGAAAGACATTTTTCTTTTTAAAGATCCTACTATGTCTTAGAGCTAACAAGTACATTGAACTCAAGGTGAGAAAATGTTAAGATCTTAGAGCTTAACACTATGATCCAACATTATACAAAAAGGTAGGGAGATAAAACTTGTGTGTGAAAAATGAAGCAAGTACAGCATAAAATTATGGCAATGGGATCAAAAGAAAGACAGCCACAGAATACAACACTGATAGTGTACAATGTCCTGATACTGTCTTTGCCATGAATAAGTAGCACATCCTTAAATATGTTTTGCAATGACCTAAATTATTTCCTTAATTAGAGAAACAGAGAAAACAAAATAGAATATTGTCTTTAGTATTAATATTTTAACCTTCCCTTAATTGGAACTTAAAATAATAATTGCCTTCAATAACATCTAAATAACTTCTCATATGACATCATGCAAAATCTCCCAAGTGTTTGTTCAGCTCAGGGTTTTAAGCATGATTATAAAAATTTGCCCTTAGCTTAAAAGTGAATAAAACTATTCTCATGTTGAGTTCTCTCACCTTCAACACCAACTCCCTGCAAAGATTGCATAGCAATCGTTGCACACTGTTTGGTAAACCCAAACTTATGGCTTGAGATTGATTTCACTAAATATAAATGATCATGTTTGCATAAACTTTTTAGAGGTAAAGAAGAAATATCTGTAAATATTTATTTTTTAATTTTGAATAAAGTTAGAACAAAAGTTATTTTTAACTTTAAGAAATTTTTTATTACCTAAGAATTTATAGTTACTACTCTCCAACATTAGACTATAAAACTAATACATAGACTTTAGTTCCAATTACCAATCACTTTTATAGAAATAACAATGTTTTCTGAGAATACACCCAAGACACAAGATTTATGAAAAAGGTGATTGATTGCAGTCAGCATCAGAATCATGGGTTTTTATAAATTGCAACAATGATGCACCATGAGTCATCAGTCATCATTAGAAATTGAGTGTTTCATCAGTCCCATTCCAACTGGACTTGGTGGTCTCCCGTTAGATGGGACTGATGGAACAGGGGACCAAACCGGACTCTCTGAATGTGGCTGACGGTGGAGGAGGACTGAGAAACCAAGGACAACGGCAATGAACATGAACTCTACAGCATGGATGGGCTCACTGTGAGCCTTGTCAGTTTGGTTGCTCACCTTCCTGGACATAGGGGGAGCTGGGAGGACCTTGGACTTAACATAGTGAAGGGAACCCTGATGGCTCTTTGTCTTGGAGAGGGGTGGAGAGGGGGTATGGGTGGAAGGGAGGGGAGGGAAGGGGGAGGAGGAGGGAAGGAGATGGAAATCTTTAATAAAAAAAATGAGGAAAAAAAAGAAATTGAGTGTTTCCTCTCTCACTTCATTGTAGACAAGAGCTGTGTGGATTAAATGTTAATAAGATTCAGTTCACACAGAAATGCAATGCATTCAGCCACAGTATTACAGATGAGTAGTTCAATGAAACTGTCATGTAGCAAATTGCTGACCTATTCTTCAAGGATGATAATTCTGCCTTTTGTTACTTACCTCTAGGACCTTCATAGATGAATCTCTCTATTTGGAGGCACTCAAAAGGATGACTCAGATTGATTTAAAATTTTATATAAAGATTTTGTTGTGTATTATTAAATAATAATAGCACAATGCAGCATTTTTTAAATATGCTTACCTGACATAAGAAATACAGTCCTTATAAGAGAAAACGAAACAAAACCAGAAGTGTCTTCTGTTTATTAGGCACTTGTCTTCTTTTATTTAGAAACTGATAACAAAATACAGTTTCTCAAAGAAGTGAAATTCAAACTCATAGTCCTAAGAAAGAGAAATTCTATCATGTCTATCTTTTTAATCAGAGTCTATACTGAAGCTTAGTCAAAGACATTTGTGTGCCTGGAATATGAAATTATACATTTAGGCCCATGGGCTTAATGCATCTTTCTTTATTGAATAGTTGGGGTAAATGTCTGGAGGAAGAGCCTCCTGGAGTAAGTGGTCTTTTGGTAGCATGAATTCTAAGACTGTATTCTGCTTTAACTTTTTCCTGCCAAACTGCTTCCTGTCTATCCTGAGGTGAGGTTATGAGCTCCTATCTACTTGCTCCCATTATCATGATGTACACTTATTCCAAGCCCCAAGGCCACTCAAACATAGCCAAGTCTTCTGTCACTGCAAACCAAAAAATGCTCTTCTGTTAAGTTATTTATGATGTATATTTTCTCAAAGTGACAAGAAAAAACATTCCATCACTTACACTTTGTTAATATAAAATTTCATGTAGCCTCACATGTGTAACCATAAGAACAGATGATATTTCTATATATAATAAAGCATTAACATATAAAATTGAAAAGTGAAAATAATGAACTCCTAGAATTCAAATTCCTAGAAAAATAACTCTATTCATCTTTTTAATTGCATTTTTAGTAACATACTTGATTTTTATTAGTCACACATGTAATTCTTATAGAGAATAAGATTTGACTTTTTATTTGAATTCATGAAAAATCAGTACACAAAGACAAAATACCATTTTATGTGCAAAATGTGTCTGATATACAAAATAACTTATTATCCTTCATAGTTTATCTTGAAGGAGTGTAATTTATATACTACATTATGTTTTCATTTTTACTTCTAATTTTATAATCAGTGTTCATATTATTATGTTTTCAATAAAGTCTTTCAGCATCTAAAATAAAGGTTATACAGTTTCTGTGTGGTTATTTTAGGGTTAAGCTAACCGGGCAGCCGGGACAAAGAAGTGGCCTCCCCCTGCAACACCAGTTACTGTTATAATAAATATAATTTCATAATTAATGACACAAAGAAATTTTGTTGAAAATAATTATTTATGGCATGATTGATTTTTCCTAATAGAAAAAATTCAAGTAATAAACAATCATTTCTATATTCAGCAAATTAATACATATGTTCCTATACTAAAAAGTAAGTGCACAAATAGAGATAGCTGATATTATTTTCTCAGGAATGTGTTCAGAAAATGATTATTTTATGGATGACATTGTTTTGATTCCCGTATAATGTAATATACTAGAGTAATAGATCAATATCATCACAGTTAAAGCTGTTAATGTAAATTTAACTCAGTCTTTCAGAACTTTATGAGGAAAAGTTTAGGAGGATAGGTACCTTTCTTAGTCTAATAGTCAATAACTGAAAAAACAAAGGTTTTTAAAGCATAGAGCACAAAAGAAACAAATTATTACAGTTAGTAACTAAGAAAAGATTGACAAGGAATGTCCACGTTAAACATTCTCATAAATCTGAAATTTGCCATTTACCTCAGTATGCATTATCTCTTAAATTCCTGAAATAAATATCTCCTCAGAAAGGTCCTACAGAAGACCTTAAAAAATCTGTATACATGCTCTGTTTTAGTTGTCATTAAATTTGTCGTCTATGTTTTCTGTCATTATATAAGATTCAAAAGTATATAAATCGTTCCTATTTATATCTTGTTCTTAATGTCATCTTCAAATATTATAACATTTTGATATTCAGGAATTTAAAATTTACTTTGTATAAATACCTTGTCATAAAATCCATATATCAGATAATTCAAAAGAATGCAATATAGATATTTGATTGTGAAAATTTTCACTTAAACTATGAACATTGTACTGTTAGTGGAGTTGTATATTATTTACATGTTCATACAAAATGATTTGTTTAAACTATTTCTAATTCTTCATTCAAAATCAAATTATTCTCATTCACTTGTTTTACTTCGAATGGCCAATGCTCATATATTTTTAACCAAATATAGCCAATTATGAAAAAGATATCTGAATATGATTCTTCTCTTTCTTACACAAATAATATAATTTGTTCTGCAAGTGTTTGTCTAGATCGATAATTTTAAATTTCCATAAAAGGAATCTGTGATGTTTTTAATAGAAATGGCTCCATAGGCTCAGAGAGTTGAATTCTTGGTCATCAGAGAGTAGAACTCTTTAATAGGATTAGAGGGACTAGGAGGTGTGGCCTTTCTGGAGAAAGTGTGTCACTAGAGGTAGGCTTTGAATTTTCAAAAGCCTTAGCCAGGTCTAGATTCTCTGTTTTCCTGCTGGTTGCAGATCCAGATGTTGAAATCTCCAATACTTCTCCAGAACAATCTTTCAGCATGCCACCACGCTCTCTGATAATAAACTGCACATTTAAAACTGTAAACAAGCCACAATTAAATTCTTTATTTTATAAGGGTTGCTTTGATCATAGTGCCCTTCACAGCAAAACAATACTGACTAAGACAATTTCTATATTTGTTATATTTGTGCCATTGTGAGTTTGCAATATCAATGTTTGAATGTGAATGCTAGAAAAAGTTTATGAGCCAGGGGTGATGGATAACAACAAAGAAACAAACCCTTATAAGAATAGCATAAATGAAACCTATATAAACTCCTTATACTATGGCAACAGGTACCTGAATCAAGTGGGGTCCTAGAGCTGAGAGGAGAAATGGATACCATCCTACCCCTAACCCACTAGACACTTGCAAATGAAAATGTTTCTACAAGGGAGTCACACTGGAGAAACAATCAAGCCTTAAGACTGGTAGTCCCCATGTCCAAAAGTTGGTGGCCAATACAAATAAACTCAGGCACATTCTTGAAAGTTCTTTGTCCTAAATGATGATTCATAGCATTTTATCTATTTTACAGGTCCTGTGCATATACATTTTTAATTTCATATGGGATTTAATTTTTATGGGATCCCAGCGTATGCAAAAGAATGTGTTTTTGAGACTGTACTTGTTTCTTATGTTTTCTTTTTGGCTCTTTTTCTTCTGTTGCTTGTTTTGTAGTATTCTGACTTATTTTTATTTTATTATAAATATTTTATTTCATTTTATTATTACTCCTTAGACAACTGTTTTTGGTTTTTATTTTATTTTATTTTATTTTATTTTGATTTTCTCCACCTAAGTGAGGGCAGAAATGATATGGATTTTGATGGGATTAGAGATGGGGAGGAACTGGGAAAGGCTGATGGAAAAGAAACCACAATTAGAATTCATTATATGAAAATCATCTATTTTCGATAAGACAAAAGTGTCCATCTAATATTTTTAAACAATAACAAGTTATGCACATTTTCATAAGTATAATTCATACAGTATTGACTGAATTTAAAGCAGTTATAATTATTAAGCTGTAACATTAGAAATAAAATGTCATTTCTCAATTGTATGATCAACAGCTAATTAATAATAAGAAGTATTAAAAGAGATCATTAATACAAAAAATATTTTAATTTTACAATGAAAACTGTAGTTTATATTGATAAATCATCATGATACTAATTTAACTGATAAATATTTCAAGGCTCACTATAAATTCATCCAAAGGTGTACTTGCTATTTTATTTTATCATGATATTAAGAGTTGGTATCTTTGAAGTAAGTCACATGTATTGACATTTTATCAATGGCAGTATTAAAGCTCACAGTTTGAAGAAATTATCAGAGTCTCACACAGCTAATCTGATTCTGTTGATGTAAAACTACTAATAACTCTTAATTGCTCTAAAACATAAAATAAATATGTGTCTGTGTGTCTGTAAATAAAAATCATTAGTGTCTGTTAACCAATCAGTCAGAATCTAAGTTTCCTTAGTCTGCCTGTTTGTGTTAAACACTGTCATAAAAATTATTGCTAGGAAACAAGAATTTTTTCCCAAAATATTTTGCAAGAGGATTATATTTACTTATTCTTTACTTCATAATAACAAAAAATTACTAGTTATGGTAATTAGTTCTTAATAATCATTAAATACACAGTTATTTTAAAAGTTTATTGAGTTTTATTCACAACTATATAAGCAGAAAACTTTTTAAAAAACTAGAAGAAATTAACAGGATTTTTAAAAAAAATGTACTATAGTCTGGAACTGGAATATCTCCCCAAAATCCAAGTATTGAAAACTTGGCCCACTGATAGTGCTATCTAGAGTTGTCAGAACCTAAGTCACGTGATCTAGTAAGAAGCTGTCAGGTCATGGGTACATACTTTTCAAAGAATAATGGAACCTCATCCCCTTCTTTTTTCTTTCATTTTTTAACTTCTGGGTGTTTATTTGACAGGTCTTGATTCCCATCTGTTTCTGCTAAGTTTTGTTCACATACAATAGCACAAAGCAACAAAGAAATTGATCTTAAACTAGAACTGTTACAATATACAATCCCGAGAACCTAGACAACAATGAGGACCCTAAGAGAGACATACATGGATCTAATCTACATGGGAAGTAGAAAAAGACAATATCTCCTGAGGAAATTGGAAGCATGGGGACCATGGGAGAGGGTTCAATGGGAGGGGATAGAAAGGAAAGAGAGCAGAGCAAAATGTATAGCTCAATAAAATCAAAAAGAAAAGAAAGTAGAGCCTTTAAATGTGAGAGCCAAATAAGGCTTTCTCTTCATAAACTGATTATCTCAGGTATTGTCTATAGTGACAGAAATCTGTCATAAAAGCCTTCATTCTGTTGCTGAGAAAGCACAAATAAGTAAAAGGAAATTAACACTCGATAATAGCTTATTCATTAGATAAATCACATTTTTTAATTGATGATGCCTTCAAATGAAGCAGCTTGTTTGTCACTGGCTTTGTTTTGTGATAAACTAAAGCAAATTTAATTTATCTAAGTAAACTACTTAGAGTAGAATTTGGGCTGGAAAGATGGCTCAGCCATTAAAAGGTAGGCTCGGAATCAAAAGGCAAGAGTGGAAACAGTTAAATCAGGGCAGTACAACAACATTAATACTGAAAGAAAAAATTTTTTTGCAGTGCAAATGGGTTTCCTTCTTTAGACCTATTTTCACAGAATTCTTCATATTTCCTCCAAGATTTTCATTTTTCATAATTACTACTAATCATTTAATTAACATCAATGGAAAGTGATATTTTTTCCATGAAACTTGGCGTAATTATTGCACGAGGCAGACAACAGCACTGCTAAAAAGGAATGTATATTCTCAGTGTTGAAGTGAGGGGCATAAACAATTTTTGTTACTGCTAGAAAACTCAGAGACATTACCCAACAATCATAAATGGGGGTCTGATATGTGATACAGTCACCCTTTGTCCGATGTGCCTTCCTTATTCCTCATACATGTCCAACGCTTAGTGAGAAGACAAGCGTAACCATTTACTTTACAGTATCTCGATTGTTTAGCAGTGACTCTGTAATCTCTGGGATTAAAACAGACTACTGGGCCAAAATACCGACAGATTCCAAGCTAAGAATGTGCATGGACAAGGGGATATACTCCTGCGTACACAGGTCACTTGAACTGTGCCTGTCAGAGCTCCAAGCCCCAGTTTTGTCATGTGTAAAATAAAGCTGCCTGGAGCAACCACCTTGATTTACTGGACTGTGATTAGCATCAGATGTATTTGTTATATTTCTAAAACATGTTTGCAATAATATATACTGAAAACAAATATATATATAGAAAATAATATATACTAATAACAAGAAACATGCTCATTTAATACTGTCAATAAATTTATTAAATTCAATTACTTACTGATTTCTTCCTCTGTCCTTATGCATGAATTTTTAACCTTACTATTAATTTATTAAATGGGCAAATATAAAAGCAAAACATTTCTCAATTTTATGAGTAAAACTATAAATAAAGTGAATAAATTTTTTTATTCCCAAAAATCTTTAACTCTGCTAAAGATGTAACAGTATAAATAAGTGTATTTACTTATATTGGTTTATAGTACAAATAATATATCATTTTTATAATGATATTATACTGAGTTCTACAATTATTGCCTGTTGGTAGCTGTTTCCTGTGCACCACACACGGCCCTGAGGGTAATATTATTAAATAGTCACAATAAACATAGCACAACTTATTATGGTTTTCTTCAATTTTATGGTCAAAGAAAGTCAGGAATAGAGTGTGAAGGCAAAACTGCTCACAGCTACATCTCTATCAATGGCCTAAACCCAAGGAATACGGTGTAAAGCCTGTGCTTTCTATCACTATGTTATGACTGTAAAAAGTGGAAAGAGTTACAGAAATAAATGGTGAACATACAGATTGTAAGAAAACAATAAAACAGAACTATGTAAGACAAGACAATGATTTCCTTCAAGAACTCAAAGATAGTCACCTAGGAAGAGGTGGCACATAGTCATAGAGATACAGAGGGAGTAAGATGGGGGGAATTTCAGAGGGAAAGCCGAGATGTTGGGAATGCTACGTCTGTCTTTGGGGAACACAGGGATCAAAATGACCAGTTGACAGCCAGATAGACAAGGTGGAAAACTCAACAGATTTGTGAGGATCAGAAGGTGTCACATTTTAATTCTGGATATTTTATGTATGATGAAAAACTCCTGAAGTTACTTTCAGTCAAGAAATGGCATATTTATTTAAAATAACTATGTATATTATTCTTCGAAATAAGTAACAATATTCAAAGCACAATAAAAAAATCTGCCAAGATTTGAGAGAAGCGGCCTAGAGTTTATTTAGTAAAGATAGCAAAATATGGTTCAACATATGTTTTTACATGTATTTTGTTGGTGTTAATATTGCCAAAATAGCACAGACTGGCCTAAATAAATAAAAAATACCAATCTGACTTTGTTATTTGACCCTAGTACATACAAACATAGGGAAACATAAATAAGGAGTAGTTTATGGGTATGGACCATATTCAACATTGGGCTGTACAATAATAATAATATTTTTATTATCCCCAAACTCTGTATAATATTATCCCTAAACTCCTTAGAATCATCTCTTCTACCATAAGAAATTAACAAAATTGAACCAAATTTTCAAAATAAGATCTCTTAAATAAAAGTTAAACCTAAGTTAAAAATTATCATTGAGTTTAGTAATTGATAAGGTTGTAGGTATGTTTGAAATAACTTGGCTTGTGGATCTGCTTTTTCAGTAATTATCCAGAATTCTCTACTATGTCTTATTATTCTACAATTTTCAATTAGTCTACAATGAAATTTGTTATGCCATTGCAACATCCATTTATTCCATCTCTGCCAATCTGTAGCAGTTGTTGGCATAACATTTAAGTTATCTTCTTGGAGTTTTACATTTTATAATTGTTCATTTATATAACAATAAAGTGAAAAATATTATTTCAAAGGAGCAACCTTATAACATTTGAGTTGCAAAAACGTAGTTGTTGACTTATAATTCTCATTGCAATGATCAAAGAGCTGGCAGGAAGCAACATAAAAGAGGAAGCAAAGTTTGTCTAATAATTTGAGTAGTTACAGTGACAGGCAGGATGTGGAGGTAATGGCAGGATGTGTCTGGATTCATTGCACCCACAGTCGTTAAACAAGGAGGTGAATACTGGTATTCACCTCACTTCTCCTTTTTGTACAGTACAGGATCTCAACCCATGGAATGTTGCCAATCACCTTTTATGGGCGTCTTTGTATCCTTGTTAACTCAGTGTATGATCTTCCTCACAGACATATCTAGAAAATTGTCTCCCAGCTGATTATATACCCTGTGAAACTGACACTCAGTATGTACCATCATGGTTGGTTTCTCTACTTTTTGTACATAAAGACATACACTAAATCTAGAAATAAAGTCTGCACTGAACATGTGTTTTTCACTTTATACATATAAATATTAAGCATGCCAATATGAAATACATGGTATATTCTTCGTCATTCTTCATTGTTCTTAATGATGCAAGTATAGCTATCATTTTTTCTCTTCCTTTTAGTTAACTCTATGAGAGGGCACTCCAGCTCAAAACAGCAGCTGAGCATTTGAACAGAAGACAAGCACTTAATGTGTATAGGCAGAGTGTAAAACCCTTAAATGCTGTCTCAGAAGAAAAGTGAAGTGATTTTTGTGACTCTAGATGACTGACAATCTCTACACCCATTAATTTCCTGCTCTTTTGTGTAATTTTGAAAAATTGCATGTTGTTTTTCATTCCTACATCCATTTTCCGTTGCTGTAAAAAATGCCTTTGCTGTTTCCTTAGAAATAAATAAGAATTCATTTCATCTCACAAAGCAACACAAGAGATGATTTCATACTCTCTCATGTAATTAAAACTACACACATTAAAATTCTGGTTATCCCATGGGTGAATCACGACTTCTGCAGATTCTGTGGACTTCTTACGTGGTAACCAAATCTTGCTGAATATTTTCTACTTGTTCCCATTTCCCCTTCTTTATTCTTCTTTATTCCACTCCTCTTTGACTCTGGTTTGAATCCCGTGAGTCTTCCCAATGAAGATAAGTTGTTTATATCTTCTTCCTTCTGCCACCATTCATTTTTAACTCCATCTACCCCAATGACAATTGTATTACATTCTCCAGTGCTCAAAATCTAAGCTATCTGACACCAAGTAAAGCTCTGTCCTCATCCTTCCTTTTATGGAACACAGAAGAAATTGAGGTGAATATTAAGCAAAACATTTTGAAAGTGATCAGCAATATATCAGTATCACAAAATGACAAGACATGGAATAAATGGATGGAAACAACGCAAATGAGTTGAGAAGTTCAATCAGTCGGTAAAGTACATGGTGTGAAAGTCTCAGACCCTGGGGACTCTGTGTTCAGATCCTCTGCCATCATGAAGAAGCTGAGTAGTGATACACTGTAATGCCAATGCTGGGGGACGCAGAGTTGATTTATCAGTCATGATGTCAGTAAAATGGTAACTCTTAGTTCACTGGGAGGAAAACCCTGTACAAGTAAGAGTATGTTTACCCTGGAACTAACTTGTTTCCAACCCTTTCTCAATAAAACAAACTGCAGTCTGACGGGGAGATAGCAGCGTTGACTGCTGGCCTCATTCTGGGCAAATGATCTTTCATGTGTATATATGCACAAATGGGCCTACACACACACACACACACACACACACACACACACACACACACTACAAACAATACTATTTGGGCAGTCATATTCAGATCTACTTAGCTAATAAGCAATAGTCCTATGTCACATGACTTATATGTCTCTCCTGTACCTGGCTTTTCATGTGATCCAGTGATCTATTGGTAAGTTGTTCTCTTGCTCATTTTTTTAAATTATTATTTCACGAGTTTTACCCTAGTGTACATTAGCTGTAAGCTTTCTTGGTTTCTGGTAACTGTTTTATATTATTCTTGTTCTCTCTCATATAGTACATCCCAACCAAATTTTTCCCCTTCTTCCCTTCCTCACAGTTACCCCCTTCTCTCTCCTCCCTATCCACTATTCCTCTGATTCTCTACAGAAAAGAGCAGGTTCACATGATAGCAACCAAACTGGTCAAAATAAGATGTATTAAGACAAGGCAAAACAAAACAAAAAAAAAAAATGTAAGGACTGGCTAAAGCAATCCAATAGGAGGAAAAGGTCCCAAGTTCAGGCGAAAGTGCCAGATAGACTCCCATGCACACTGTTGAGTCCCACAAGAACTCAACCATAACATATATGCAGATGACCTAGTGCAGACACATGCAGTATCCACGATTGTCTCTTCAATCTTGTCAGTCTCGGTGAGCCTCTATAAGCGCTGCTTAGATGATTCTGTGGGCCATATTCTGCTGATATCCTTTATCCCTCTGGCTCTCACAACTCTTTCTACCGCTTCCCCTATCCCTGGCCCTCACCTCCAGATTCTATGAGCTCCAATGAAAGGACCAGATGGAGATCTGTAATTTGGGTTCATTCTTCACCTAATATTTGATTGTGGGTCTCTGTAATTGCTACCATCACTTCCTGGATTTCGAAAGTCTCTCTGATAGCTAATGTGCTAGGCACTGAACCATTTATTAGTCCAACCAAATATCAATAGCTACCATTTTATTATTTTTTTCTATGTCCTATTTTTTTTCTACTTTTATTGATAAGATATAATTATTTAGTCATGTTTTAGTTATGCAAAGATTTTTCTCTTATAAGCGTCACAGTAGTTTCAATTCTTTCCTCTATAGAAAACTTGTAATAAAACATTCTAAATGTGTCTCTTTCCATACAATATCTGGAATATTCACTGTTGTATTGGCCATGATTCATTCAATTTTATATATATGACATGTTTAAAAGAACACTGTCCCTAGAATATGCATATATTTGAAAATATATGTAGACATAAAATAATAGACATTTATTTTATTAAATATATTTAGATTTAACAAGACTGGAATCCTAGAAATACATATTTTATTAAACTTTTCTCCAGTTTTACTAATATGGGCTGATAATAATATCTAATGAAAAATCATGTATCTTATTTTTGACAGCAAGAATAAACTGTGATCTGGGTAGCTGTCATTTTAAACAAATGTAAAGCTTCAGTGAAGCAAGCACATGAACAGAAACATAATAAAATGATTCATAGATTAGTAAGACTGTCTAAAGGCCTTAGCTCCATTCCTCAGCTTAACAAAGGATTTGTTATTAATAAGTTTATGCAAATATTCTCACATTAATACACCCTGATGCTCTTTATATGAGAAATTGTTAAAAGGAGTTTAATAATTGAAAAACATTTTTATATTAAGCTACTATTCCAAGTGTATGCCAAAAAGAATATTGTTTACTGAAATAATACGTTTGTTGGCTTTGAAATGTTCATTTTTGTTAGCACTAAGCTCTTCTAAAATATTGTAGTTCATATTATTTTGAGAAATATAAAGATAATAATTTAATGTTATTTTATAGTACATGACATAAAGAGGATATTCTGAGGTTTCGATACATTTTAAAATAGCAATAAGTATAGTATCATTGATTTTTTGTATTCATAAAAAAATGATAACTGGTGAATATTATTATTTTAGTCCTCCCCTCCCAATAAATAATGGCACTTTTCTCAAGAACAGACTATTTCCAGAAGAATTTTGTACAAGTAAAAAGTAGTAATGAGTAGAACTTTTGCAAAACATTGTTTGATATTAATTTATACCATGTTTATGCTATGGCCATAGATCTGGAAAGTAGACTGGAATATTATTATGAAATCATGGATTTTTGCTACATTTGTTCATCATTTAATCTCTTTTAGCTAAAATGCTGACAAAACACAAATATACAAAAGTATTAGTTCTTAACAGATATTGTTTCTTAAAACATGTACTTGGACTTATGAAATGGCTCAGGGGGTAAACTGAGGACTTCAGTACAGTCCTATGTGCAAATGCAGTGAAATGATGGGGATATAGGTGTCCCATGCCTTCAGCAGGCATTCTCTCTTACTCTGAATATTAAGTAAATACAAAAAAGGCTCAAACACAAAAAGAAATTTATGAAAGTATGAGGGGAGAAGGACCCTAATTGGGAAGAGAAATTTTATTAAGCTTGAGAAGGAAATGGAAAAGGAGACTGGGGTGAAACTACTAAAATTAAATACATAAAAGTATGAAACTATGAAACAAAAAAATAAAAATAAATGCTTAATAATGAAAAAAATTCTAGTTTTCATAAGTAGTCATTATTGGGCAATTTTGTGAGTCTATAAAAATACTATACAACATATAGTAGTTGTCACATGCCTCTCCCCACACAAATTGAAAATTAAGCCTTGAATATGTAAGTATTAATTAACATTCACTAGCAGAACTTCTTGTTTTTATACAAGGTCTTAAAATGCAGGCAGGTGTTATAATAAAAATCTTCCAGCCTTTGACTCTCAAATGCAGGCACTAAAGATGTTAATAGTTTTTCTTAATGGTAAAAGATTATTCTCATCTATGAATGTGTTATAACATATTGAGTAATAACTCCATTTAATCAAAACATTTTAAAAATTTTAAGCTGTTTCATTCTTAATTCCACTATACAATTTTTATTAAACAAATTCAAAGTTAAAGTTTTGCACACTCATTTGTTGTATCCTTAATATTCTTGCCTAGACATGATACCTGATGGGTTATTGTTCACTTGGCTTCTTTTGGAGGCAACTAGTTACTGTTATTATTAATAAATATGTTCATACTTTATCTCTATGAACATGTCAAAACTTGGGTGAATGAAGTCCTTGCAATTTTTAAAAAAAACATGGTAATTCTTAATATTGTAATAGTTATTAGGATTGGCCAAGTGCCTCAATGGGTAAAGGTGTTTGCTTCAAAGCCTACACTTAGATTCCCTGGTCCAATGTGTAAAGAATCTACTCCTCCAAGTTGCCCTCTGACTTCCATATTTGTATCCCACTCACATACATACATGCATAAAAACATTCGCTCACACTTGTGGAGAGGAAGAAAGAGAAGGAAGAAGGGAGGCAGAAAGGGAGACAGACAGAGATGTCAGGAACCAGCCTAAACAAAAACACCTCTTGTCAGGGTAGGGTTGTGGGGTTTTTGAAAAATAAGTAAATAATACAAAGATGCATATAAAAATAATAAAACTGAAGCCATAGAAAGTATCAGGATGGCATTCCAGTGAATACTGCAATCGCTCACATTTGTTTTTCCATACGTTTATATATCCAAATACAAACGGGAGGAAGAATGTAACAATAGACTTTATTAACATAATACAAAGCACAACTCAAATAGTTAATCACTTTAACACTTTGAGACATTAAACCATTAGCATTTTGTTCTTTAGGCAGTGAAGCTGCCCTAGACCATGTATCCTGAAGGCAGCCACTCTCCAGGTGACTTCATAGTTACAAAAAGAAGGAGAAAAAGACATTTTCATATCCTGATCATCTGTCAGGATGACATGGACCTACTTCTAAGAACTATCTTGATGTCAAAAGAATCAAGTAATTATATTCTGAGTTGGGATGGACAGCTATGCTTGTCAGCAACTTAGAGTAACCTCCAAATCTCTGACTTTTAAACAAAGTAGAAATAGGCACACATTTTGGGGTCTTCACACAGAGTGAGAGAATGAGAAACAAAATATGAGAGCTGAGGGAAAAATGAAAGAATACATGGAATAAATTGAATTATTTAATAAATTAAGATCAATGATCCTCCCTATGACTTAAGAATATGTTCCTTATACACTGAGAAAGTGAGCTGTCAATCCTCTCCACATTTTGAAAATCACTATCATCTAGAGATTCACCTAATAGTGAGGCAAGCTGAGGGTATTTTGTGATTCATTCTTCTCTTTACTTTCCCTCATGTATTCATCCTGAGGTACTTCTTACATGGCAATCCCTACCCAGAAGCTGGAGTGCTTCTTATGAATCCAACTTAAAGCAAGACTCTATCATGTAACAGGTAGCAGCACACTGTGTTTCATAACCAGTATATTACTAACTCTTCTATGAGTCATTGTGAAATCCTTGGCATTATGATTTTTACTCTGCAAGTAAAATAATTCTGTTTGAACAGCTTATCCTAGCAAGTCACATATTGAGGCGAGACACATATTTTGATGCCAAACCCATGTTTTATGCTGTACATGGCACTTCAGTTCTGATCTGCGTACTGTATTAGTATATTAGACCTGGGAGCATCTGTTCATGATCCATCAACCTATTGGTTGATTCAGAGGAAATCCTGCATGTTGTGTCCTCCTAATTTGATTTACAGTTAATTTTACATGTATATCATCACTCTCACTAAGGCATAAGTTCCATAAGAAGAGTTAACAGACTCATACGTGATATTTTTGGGAATTCTAAGACTCAGTACACTTTATTAAATGAATGAGGATGGAGGACTCTCATTGGTTAATAAAGAATCTGCCTTGGCTTTTTGATAGGGCAGGATTTAGATAGGTAGAGTAGACAGAACAGAATGCTGGGAAGAAGGGAAGTTTGTCAATCGCCATACCTCTCCTCTCTGAGACAGTCGCCATGGACCCAGCAACCAGGTTAGACATGCTAAATCTTTCCTGGTAAGCCACCACTTTGTGGTGCTATACTGATTATTAGAAATGGGTTAAGCAAGATGTGAGAGTTAGCCAGTAAGAGGCTAGAGCTAATGGGCCAGGCAGTGTTTAAAAGAATACAATTTGTGTGTTTAAAAGAATACAATCAGCAGCAGGAAGTGACCTGCTGATCTCACTACAGTTTTCATTAAGCTTATTCATGCTGGTTGACCACAATTTGATCTTCACAGGCCTCCTTCTGATTAGGCCAATCCGACATAGATTATTAGCCTTTTGTTCTTTGCTGTCAGCTCCAATAAAGAGTACTATTCGATCACTGGAGACACTCTATATAATGAACATTGAAGTATTCTCATGTAGTACATGAATTATTATTATTCTCTTTCATTTCTATTATTTAATTAACATTCCTTTTTAAATGTGTTCAATGCAATATCCATTCTCCACTTAATATAGTTTGCGTGATTCTGGCTTTTGTCTTTTGATTCATTCTCATAACAAAAGATTCCAACATAGTGGAAATACACATCATATTAACTTGCAGAATATCAGATTTCTAAAGAAGCATATCTTATTATAGACTATCTTGCACTCTCTCTGGTCTTCAGCTTTATTCAGTTATTACAACAGATATTAAAAGCTAATGAACTCTGCACTGGTTTTTACTTGTCACAAAATTTTGCTGTGAATATGATTTGGGTTGCAATGCTATCTTTCCAAGTGTTATTTTTTGTATTTGTATTTGTAATAGCATATTCTTCAGTGTCCTTGGCTTCCTGTATTTAACCACAAATGATCTGTATTTGCTACATTCTTTCATAATGCTGAACATATTTATACTCACTTGTAAAATATCGGTCATTCATTTATCTTACTGTCCCTTTAAACACAGGGTCTAGTCCTAAGTTGCTTATAATATATATTCTCCATGCTTCCTACCATCATGGATGGTCCTAATTATTATGTATTAAAAGCAGCTAAATGAACACTTGAACATCAAAATACAGAAACTGATACAGTTTTAGGATGTTTATTTTGTTGTTAATTCTACATAATGAAATGTTATAGTTGGAATCTAAATGCCCTAGGTGTGAATTTCCCAGCTAACGGCACTGTTTTTTTAGGCTGTAAAAATTTGGAAACAGAGAGTAACTGAAGTTATATGGACACTATTGGGAGGTCTTTCAGGATGGAATCTGACCTGTCATTTTAGCTTTGCTTCTGTTTACTGGTCATTGAGGATGTAAATAGTGTCCACTACTATATCTTTTACACCATGATGGACTGATATCATAAGAAACTGTGTCCAAAAACACCTGTTTGTTGATAGTTGTTTTTGTAAAGCATTTTTGTTACATCAATGCAAACACAACTGATGGTGGTTAAAAGTATTATCATTTACTTAATAAACATAAAACACTTGCTCTAGACAAGAATTAAACAAGACTGAAGAAAAAAATAAGGTCCACTATCATAGGACTTCTAATATTCATCAAAAGAGATTTATTTTTGTTAAAGTACTGTTATTTCCTGCATTTTATCTTTCCTGTATATTTTTAGTTTCAATATCTTTTTTTTTTGAAACCAGAACATTTATTTTATGACAGATTGAAATCCTCAAGATGAACTCGATGCTGCAACAGCTGCCCTCTTGGGTTTAGGGGTTGTCCCTTCATGGAATCAATGTCTAAATCTTCGGTAGACATTTTTAGGTGCCTCATGCACCTAAAACACCGGTAGTGTTTCGTCTCTTAGTCTTGGCACTCCAATTTTACTTTCTCTTGCACTTGGCAGGGTAGCCGCATTTGCCATAGGTAGACTTCTGAAGGCAGCACAACATTGTGTGTCTTGTTGCGACGCTTTCCGAAGGATGACATTCCTTTCGTCATCTTGCTTCTGCTCTAGTTTCAATATCTTTTATAAATATGACAACTCAAACACTGAGGCATCCTCAACTTCATCCTGTGTTATTTAAAAATGTGTTAAATGATGTAATGATACTCAGGACTGTCAGGAATCTTTGAGTTGGAAATCATATTTTGACGTAAGATGAATAAAATGAACAATGAGTTTTAAAGTAAAACATTAGATAATACATCCTACTATACCACAAATGCTGCACCATTTTCTCAAGGTTGAGTCTGATGATTTTTCTGGTCATATGTTTAATTTTTATGAATAAAATATCCTTGCTGTGCCATAAAAACCAATGTCTTTATAAAAAACTATTTTAAACAATGTGTCTTGATGTTGTGAAACCTTTAAATATTGTAATGATGAACATGAGATTTGACAGTCTTATATTTAAAAAACTTGTTGGGGCGGCTGACCAATCCCTTGTCTGAGGGGCGTAGCCGCTCCAGGGGCAAAACATACCTTTAAAAGAACTGTGTTTGGGGGAGGCCCGGCCCTTCTTCTTCTTCTTGGTTCTCTGCTTTGCTGGAACCTAGGCTCTGTAAGTGTACCCCACTTGCTCCCTTTATTAAAACTGATTCATTTGTAAAAGGCTATTTTTGGTTATTTCCAATCTCCGCTGACCGCCATGCTTCAAAAACTAGCATTAAATATCTTTTCTACATAGTAAATTTAAAAAAAAAAACTTGTGAGGAAATATTATCCTGAAATTAGTAAACAACCTGACTGATCTAGAAAATCAAAATAGAAATTTTGATGTTAAAAATATGAAAAGTCAGGAGATTTTTTCTTTCAATATTTCTTTGACTCTCTCCTATTCTTTTTCTGCTATTCCCTGAAGTACTTGCTATATTATGTTCTCTTAAGTAGCATAAGTGTCTTTGTCAAAAGTTCAATTGTTGAATGAATCAAAGAGTTATAGTGGGAAAATTTGGTGAGCTGTCAAAAAAGGGCAAGCAATTAATTTATAAATTTCAACTTTCCAATGTTTCAAAGCTCCATGATAGCTGAAAACCCTCTTGTATAAATCATTGTTAAGGGCAACATGGCTAAAAAATTTATGGAGTTTTGTAATCATGCATGATATTAATCATGTAAAACCCTTTCCTATTTATTTATTTTTGTATTTTATTGTTTTTAATTGAGCTATACATTGGCTCAGTGGTTAAGAGCACTGACTGCTCTTCCAGAGGTCTTGAATTCAATTCCCAACAACCACATGGTGGCTCACAATCATCTGTAATGAGATTTGACATCCTCTTCTGGCCTTCAGGCATACATGCAGACAGAACACTGTATATATAAGTAATGCTCTTTCTTAAAAATAAAACTTAGCAGCTGTACAAGTTTTTACTCCCACCAGCAATAGAGGAGAGATTCCCTTACCCCACATCCTTTCCAACATAAGCTGTCATCAGTATTTGTGATCTTAGCAATTCTGACAAGTGTAAAATAGAATTGTAGAGTTGTTTTGTACAGGAATTTTGGAAATCACTATGGTGATTTGCCTGAAAATTATTAAACAATCTACCTTAAGACCCAGCAATACCTCTTGGTGTGGTACAATTCTGTATTCTGTCAATTAGGTTTTAAATAAATGCTGATTGGCCAGTAGCAAGGCAGGAAATACAGGCAGGCCATCCAGACAGAAGGTAGAGGTAGGGCAATAAGAACAGGAGAATTCTAGGAAGGAGGACACCCATTCCTCTCCAGTCCTGTCCAGACACTGAAGAAACAGGATGTGACCTGCCCCACTGAAAAAGGTACTGAGCCATGTGGCTAACACAGATAAGAATAATGGGCTATATAAGTTGCTAGAGTTAATAAGAAGCCTGAGCTAATGGGCCAATCAGTTTATAACTAATGCAGACTCTCTGTGTGTTATCTTTGAGACCTAAATGGCTGTGGGAACTGGGCAGGACAAAAGCCCCCACAAGCAGGTCCACATGTTACAGGTGCTGTTGGTGCCCTAAGGATTCTCAATCATACCACAGGGACATGTGCTCAACTATGCTCATAGCAGCATTATTTGTAATATCCAAACCAGGAAACAACATAGATGTCTTTTGACCAAAGACTGGATAAAGAAAATGTGTTATTTTTACACAATGAAGTTCTGTTCAGCAGTAGAAAAATAATGACATCCTGAAATTTGCAGGCAAATGAATGGATGCAGATAAAACCATATTGAATGAGGCAACCCAGACCCAGAAATACAAATGTAATAAGTACTCACTTATAAGTGGCTTCTAGACATGAAGCAAAGAAAAATCAACCTACAGTCTACAAACACAGACAAGCTAGACAACAAAGAGGACCCTAAGAAAGATATACGTATCTGTACAGGAAGGATCAAAAGACAAGATCATCTGAGTAAACTGGCAGCATAGGGGTCACAAGAAAGGATAGAGGGGGAAAGGAGGAAGGTAGCAGAAGAAAAGTCTATTTCTCTCTCTCTCTCCATATGTATATATATATATATATATACATATATATTAAAAAGGCAAATGAATAATGATGATAATAATATTGAAGATGATGGACTGCACCTGAGGAAAGATAGCTAATATTGTCCTTTGGCTTCCACAAGCACACACATAAAATGCGTAGAAGTGCCTGCACACACAGATATTCTATTATATATGTGTTTATATACTTAAATACATAATTCTAGGTTCTGAAGCTTGTGAGAAAATAATCTGCATAATATCATGGGAAATAGCAATGTGGAGACATACAGCCAACTTTGAAAGATGGTCATCAATGCCTTTCTGAGTAGGCGATAATGAAGATGTCATTTAGAGGCTAAAATTGATAGCCATGTAAAGAGCACTGGGCAGTGGATACAGTAGGAAAAGTCACATATACTATGATATCTTTTTAGCTTTGATTAATAAATATTGTGTACACACGGAAAAGAAAGAAGGCAGTGAAGAAAGCATCAGAGAACTCCAGGTCCTCAGCTTGCACTGACTTGCTCCCCTGGAGCAGCTTCTGATACTGTTTTTCACAGGCTTCTTGTGAACATATATTTTAAACCATTTATCTTCTTAGCCATTCCAAAAGAGTTACGGTTTTTTAAAAATGCAGAAAACTTAAATTCAGCAGCCCTACTGTCTATATAAAATGAGTATAATTATTAGAAATATAGCTAGAGACAAGAACACAACCTGAAAAATATTCCCTAAAAAAACTATTCCAAAGAAACAAATATACAAATAACTTATATTCTTTCTAATGTTAAGAATAATGAGAATAAATTTTGTTTGGTAAAATGTATTGAAGGTATAACTTCCTTAGCAGAATTCATGGAGTACATGGAATATCATAGCCTTTCTTCAGAATAATGCTCTTAAAAATGTGTGATCAGTGTCATAGTGTGATCGGCATTATATAAGAAAAATTTAGTTAATTATTTGTTACTTTACTGTTTTTGAAAATACAGACTTATCATTTACTTTACAGTGATTAAGGATTCATTTCAATCACTCTTGGAAACTTTTAAATATACCCTGCCAGTGAATCAGTACATATCATCACTTCTCTCTCTTTTCATAGCAGAACACCTGCTAGACTCCCTTTTCTCTCTCGGTACCATCAGTGGATCACAGATCTCCTCCCATAGATTTCTGTACACACACTGACTCCATTTCTCCAGTATCAACTCCGGAAGAAATTCTGTAGGAATTTTCAGGCCTTTTGATCCAGGTAAGCAGTAAGGCTTACTTCAGATCTTCACCTATCTCTCCTTCCCCCCAAACCTAATTCTTGGGTCTCAGTTTTAGCTCTGTAGACCACCAGCTCAGGCCTCCCTCTCCTCAATTTTCCCATCTCCAGATCTTCTAAGACAAACTTCCTCACCAGAGTTCCTGTGATCCTAGTTCCCAACCCCAACAGGCAGCATTCCCTGGAATAACACCTGCCAAACTTAACAATGAAGCAAAAAGCCAGCAAAGCCTGGAGGCAAGTATCGGATCTTCAGTTTCCCTTCTCTTCCGTGTACAATCTTCCAGTGTCATCTTATTTTCTGCAACAGACTGCCTGTTGTGGCCTTTGTCTCTTTCTGATCCCATCCCCAGATGACTGACTCTAAGAAGATTTAGTGAAAAATCCTGTTTTTGTCATTCCTGAAGAGGCCTTCCCTCTATCCTCAATAAATACCCACTCCTCATTGTTAACTCCCAATGCCTAGAAACACATTTTTACCAAGAAACTCTAGGGGCCACACTTATCTGATTTCTAGAAGAATTTCCTAACAAAGAACACACAAGTACCACTGCCTTCCAAAATAATAGCTGTCAACGGGAACAAAGGAACCAAACATTAACACCAAAAAAGACAAGACCAAATATTATCATATTGTATGGAAGTGGTCTCAAATGGAGATGCCTAGAACCCACATAAAAACACGATCAATAACAGCAAGAAAAATATACCTCCACTGGACTCCAGCAACATGAACACAGCAGGCCTATGAATTTCAGCACAATTGAAGCATAATACAAGTATCTAAAAATAGGCTTATAAATATGATAGAGATCATTAAAGAGGAAATGGACAAATACTTTAAAGACATTTATGAAAACATGCATGCCACAAAATAGTGAGAGAAAAGAAATAAAACAGTTTAAGACCAGAAGTGGAACAGAATTAAAAAGAAAACTGAAACAAGGGAAATCTAGACCTGAAAAATGTAGGAACTCTAACAGGCTCCTCAGAGCCAAGCTTCAACAACAGAATACAAGATATGGAAGAAAGAATCTCAGGCATTGATGACATGACAAGAGAAATGATCACCTCCATGAAAGAAATTAATAAATTTAAAAGAAAATTCTGGTACAAACATAAAAGAAATATGTGTCATTACGAAAATATTAAACCTAAGACTATTACCCGTATAAGAAAGAGAAGAAACCTAGGTCAAAGGCTCAAAAATATTTTCAGCATAAACATGGAAGGAAGTTTCCCCAAGGAAAGATATGCCTATCAAGGTACAAGATTCAGCACCAAAAAAACTGGAGCATAAAAGAAATTGCTCTCACTGCTAATAATCAGCACACTAAACATAAAAGACAAAGAAAGAATAGTATAAACTGAAAGGGAAACAAAACTAACCTATTAGAATGACTATTAGAATGTGACTTCTCAGTGTAGACTCTTCAGGCTAGACAGACCTGGGATATATGTTCCTTGGACTCTAGGGAACACATATATCAGCCCAAACTATTATAATTAGAAAAATGTTCAATCAAGGTAGATGGAGAAAATAAGATATTCCATGATAAAACCAAATTAAGCATTATCCGTTTACAAATCCAGACCTAAAAACGGTGCTAGAAGGAAAAAAAAAATAACCAAAGGAAGTAAACCATACCCAACAAAATACAATGAATAAAAATTCCAGACAAGAAACTCAAAAGACATACAAGCTACATTCTACCATCATTATCCCCACCACCAAAATGACAGTAAGAACAAAATAACATGAGTTAATGAACACTCACTGATATTTTTCATCATCAATGGTCTCAACTCTGCAATAAAAACATAGATACTAACAGAATAAATTCTAAACCAGGATCTATTCTTAACCCACATAACATAAACATATCTTAGCATCAAGATTAACTATCACTTCAGACTGAAAGGATGAAAAAAGATATTCTAAGCAAATGTACTAAAAAAGAAGTTTATGTAGCAATTCTAAATATCTGACAAATAGATTTCAAAACAAAACTAATCAGAAGGGACAAGGAAGGACACTACATACTTATTAAAGAAAAATTCTTCCAGAAGGCATTGCAGTTCGGAAATATCTTTGCAACAAACAAAGGGCACTCAAGTGCATTAACAGAAAGAGTATTGCAACCTGAGGAGGAGCAAAGAAGGTAAGTGACAGATGGAAGTGAGGAGACATAGCAGTGGTTAAGAGAGGAATGGAGGGAAGTGATGCAAATATATTTTAATTACATTTTTTAAAGGAGTGAGGTCCTGTGTTACTTCACACCCTCAGTGGCATTTTATCAGTGCCCTAGTTTCTGTTCACCCTAATAAATGTTAAATAGCAAGATGAGCAATAGTGCTGTTATAACACGAGATGAATCTGTCTCATAAACAATTTATTTGAGCCGGGCGGTGGTGGCGCACGCCTTTAATCCCAGCACTCGGGAGGCAGAGGCAGGTGGATCTCTGAGTTCGAGGCCAGCCTGGTCTACAAGAGCTAGTTCCAGGACAGGCTCTAGAAACTACAGGGAGACCCTGTCTCGAAAAAACCAAAAAAAAAAAAATTATTTGAGAATTATATAAGCTGCAAAACACAAGTAAAGGGGCAGTATCTTTTTCCCAACATGTTTCATCTATGCAATCTCTTATTAGAAAAATGTTATACCATTTTCCAAATTTTTTATTTCTTGAACTGTATGATATAAATGTTGATATTTGATTTTCATCTAGTTCTAGAGAGAAAGTCTAAGTCTATGACTGATCTTTGTAAGTCTGACAAGTGGCGTTGACTGAAAATGTTTGCTACAACTTGCAATCCTGTCAATGTCCTTGGTATTTAAACCTTAGTTGAGAATACAAAACAACATAAACCATTCTCAAATGTTGTATCTGTAAAAACTATAGGCTATATCCAAGAGTGGTGAGAATTATTTCTCTGCAGGTGTCCTGGCACGTACAGATGGTAGAATCAATTCCTGCCAGTCACCACTTTATTTCAAGAGAAACATGCAATAGTGACTTTTGCACCTTAAAATGCACCCCCAGGAATTTGGATAAACTGAATCTGCTTGAGAGGATAGATTATTGAATGTCTTTTCACACACTATCAAACAGGATCGAGAGCTTCCGTCACCCGACAGTAAACAGTCGTGGTATGCTAAAGAAACACCAATTCGCAGCAGTTTCTCCGCGTTTTCTAAAGGAAAGCACAAGAAAGTTAAGATGAGAAAAACATAAGGTTCCTATGTGGGTGACACCAGGCAATTGCTGTGAGCTGCCTGGAAACCAGCTCAGGTGTCTCTCTGTAGCTGCTCCATTTTTCTGCCTTAAATTGGGGCAATTCTGACCTTGGATTTGTGGTGCTGTCTTGTGAATCTACCTTCTCCTCTGTCCTGCCTCTATTATTGATGTCATCCTCTACACAATACCTTATATCTATTTACCGAATATCCTCACCTACAATGTAAATCCATTATAGTCTATCCGGAAGATGGACATAAGAGAGCCTCAGTGATATTTCCTGGGTTGTACAAGCATGCCCTCTTCCACATCCCGCACGGAACAGAGGCTGATTATTACTAAGAGAAAAAAAACAAAAGCAAACACAAACAAAAACACTACACTGTTGTGGCTCAAGCCCCCTTTTAATTTATGCGAGCCATACAATTGTCTCAATCAAAATTTTACAACAGTAATATTACCCTTTATATTCTTTTTCCAGATCTTGAGCAAGTACTTATTTTGTCTATAGTGTGATCCAAGACTCTGCTTTAACACTGTTCTTTATAACACTACCAGATATTACAAGGCCTGCAGCAAAGAACAGGAAATTGCAACAAATTCAGTTTAGAAATCTGATAAGATGATTACTTTTCTGTTCTTTATAAGACCAGGGACCTAGCTCTATTAAATGTCTCCAATTATTCCATTTAAAGGAATTCATTGCCTTCTTATTTTTGCAACACATTAGGAAATATGCTTAAAATGATAAATTCCTATGCTAAAAAAAGTCACATGTTGTTGGAGTTTGTGCTCTATAATAATGGTAATGACTGCTGATCTTGAATAAAGAATTTTATCATGTTACTGTGTGGAAAGAATACTTGTATTTTCCCAAAAACTCATGTACTGAAACCAAAGATAAGAAACAGAGTTCTTCTTCCAAGAAGATGTTGAATCATTTAAGAAGACTTTAATTGATAGGAAAAGGAGGGGAGAACCACATAAATGACTCTACTCACTGTGTTCTCCTGTGATTATAGTTACCTTTTGTGATTCTTTCCCCCTCCCACTGAGATCACTTAGCCATCAAAATCAGTCAGGATCACCTGGACAGCTTGAGGACTGGCCATCCCAACACATTTTCAAAATTGCTTAAAACATAGCAATCATTTAAATGGACACTTTGCCCAAAGAATAATTTAATGCATTACAAAAACAGAATAGGCATTAAGGAGGAAGGTTTGAGTGGCGGTAAGTGGAATGTACATTTTCCCTTCTTGCATTTATGCCCCAAACAAATGCACGCTAAACTATCTGACATTTCAGCTTTAAAATTTAAAAATGTGTTTCTTCTTTCTACTCAAATGTTATTTCTGTGCAGAACAGCAGTGAAGATTTCTAGGTTCTGAAGGTATTCTTTAGCATGGCCATCTTGTCATCGGTGGGTAGTCAATCACAGTACTTCTACACAGTACCGTTCGTCAGAAGTGCCAGGAGCATTTTAAAGTCCTTTATTTTTAACATCATGGGGCAATGGATGCATTATAATTTTTTTTTAACCTTTGAGGGAAAAAAACAGACAGAGAAAGAAATTTGCTCTTTTTAGCTTCTCAGAAGGAAAGGCAGCATATAAATACAAATTATTAGTTACCGATTTGTTTATAATTCACAAAGTGAGTCAGTAGGGAATATCTGTAAAGAGAAATACAGTGGTTGGCTCTCAAATATTTTACAAAATGACTTGTTGAACATTATTTATTTGGTGACAGTGGGGGTGTGACCCTTTTGATTTGGTTTAGGAAGCATTCATAAGCCAACATCTGACCTTTCCTTTCATTTTGTCAAAATAGCTTTTTGAGGCTAAAATAATTAAAGTTAGGTATTTGAATTGCATAGTTTTTTGTTTCCAGTTTATTTATTTTTTATTAAAAATTGCCATCTCTTCCCCTCCTCCTTCTCCTTCCCTCCCCTCCCCTCCACCCATACCCCCACTCCCTCCCTCTCCAGGCCAAAGAGCCATCAGGGTTCTCTACACTATGTTGAGTCCAAGGTCCTCCCAACTCCCTCCAGGTCCAGGAAGGTGAGCAACCAAACTGACAAGGCTCACACAGAGCCCGTCCATGTCATAGAGACCAAGCCCATCGCCATTGTCCTTGGCTTCTCGGTGAGGAGTGCGTTTACCCATTGAGACGGTGGGACAGATCTAACAGGAGACCACCAAGTCCAGTTGGAATGGAAGTGATGGAACAGGGGACCAAACCGGGCTCTCTGAATGTGGCTGACGGTGGAGGAGGACTGAGAAACCAAGGACAATGGCAATGAATGTGAACTCTACAGCATGGACGGGCTCACTGTGAGCCTTAACCTTCACCTGGCGATGGATGGAGATAGAGACAGAGCCCCACATTGGAGCACCGGACTGAGCTCCCAAAGTTCTGATGAGGAGCAGAAGGAGAGAGATCTTGAATTGCATAGTTTTAATCTTAAAAAATAATTTATACGCAATTTGATGAGCACATTGTCAAGTTCTAAATTTAATTACAGAACACTCATATAATGGGTCTTTTTTTCTTTTTTTTTTTCTTTTTTCTTTTTTCTTTTTCGAGACAGGGTTTCCCTGTAGTTTCTAGAGCCTGTCCTGGAACTAGCTCTTGTAGACCAGGCTGGCCTCGAACTCAGGGATCCGCCTGCCTCTGCCTCCCGAGTGCTGGGATTAAAGGCGTGCGCCACCACCGCCCGGCTTGGGTCATTTTTTTCAATGCATATCATACAAGCTGTCTAACCAAAGTTTTCTAGAAAACATACAATTTAAATTCTGAAGTAGAGTTTTAGAGTTTATTGTTTCTTCTTACATAGGAATTTTAGCAAAAAAAAAAAGATATTTTAAACAATAAAATTAAGTCCATAGCAAATTATGAGACTGGGTAAATTATTGTCACTCAAGTGGAAAAAAACTGATTAAAGCCAAATAATTTGAAGGGAGAAATACCTCGAACAAGTTTAATATTTGTAGTCAGTACATATAGCAAATGGTACTTTATGTGGCCATCAGATTAGTGCGGTAGCATATTCCTGTATGACTGTAACCTCAGCACGTGGGAAGTGGAAACAGAAACATCTCTGCAAATTCAAAGGCATTGATGGGTAAGTAAGAAAACTATTTTGAAAACACCAAACAAGTAAAGAAAGAATAAAATATAATATTAGGCATTTATTTACAATCTCTTACCCAATAAATATCAGCTAAATGAACTCATACCTATAATATGCTCTTAGAAAAATATCAGTATATCACCTCCTAGGTTTATATATAGTTACTAAATGGGCAATAAAGAGATGATTAGATGGCTATAAGTACTGGCTGTTCTAAGACCAGGGTTTGATTTTCAACTCTCACATGGTGGCTCACAACCACCTCTAACTCTATTTCCATAGTTTCCCACAATACTCAGGCCAGTTCCACAGGCATCAGGCACACATATTTTACAGACACAAACATAATAATAAAATAATGAAAATAAATTTAAATGAGTAATTAAAGAAGTATATACATATAAATTGAAGGCACTATATAAATTCTTAGAGAATTAATATTCTTAAGAATTAATATTATTTGAGTATTTTGCATATAGAATTGGGTATCTTCATTTTGAAAATTAGAAAATATTTTAAACTATGTGTTTATTCAGAAAACTTTTTTATTTCTTAACTTTACATAATAAGGGTTTAAAATTTGTAATCATAAAACACATAAATTTTCATTTAGCAATGAAGATTTAGAATAAAGGATGAATGAAGTGAGTTTACTAACTCCAAAAAATTTTACAGAGAACAGTTACCTCAACTACAAAAACAATCTCAATAATTGAAGCTGTTAGAATTGTTTAGTAGCAGAACATTTAAGAGGACTTCAATAACAGAGATTGCATTTCCAGTAATCAAACTACACAGAAAATCACAAAATTTCTTATAATTTTGAATGACTGAATTATCTATTGGAGGTTACAGTCAAATCTAGGCATAACAATTATAACACTAAACAATAATTTTGGAATCAGTGATTCTCAACTTTCCTAATTCTGCAATGCTTTAATACAGTTTCTCATGTTTTGATGTCCCCAACTGCAAAATTATTTTCATTGCTATTTCATAACTGCAATTTTGCTGCTGTCATTAATCAAAATGTAAATATATGATATACAGTATACCTAATAGGCAATCCCTGTGAAAGTGTCATTTCATCCCAAAGGGGGTTGAGAATATATCAGTAGATTTTTATCATCTCATCTGGGGAAACAAGACTATTTTACTATGTAATATAGATAGGAATCATTACATTGCCAACAATTTTCTGCTTTATCTCATTCTTGGGTACTTACCAAAAGCTATATAATTAAGAGTCCTTGCAATTCTGGCCTTGTTTCCTACTTAATAAATGAAGAAAATGAATTTTGAGGAATTCACTAAAATTTCCAGTCTCCAAGGGTTATTAATAATATAATTTAAATTCTAAGGTAGGTTCTTAAACTAACAAGTTTTGGGCCCTAAAGTAATTTCTATTCTGTAAGTGTTTCTCGAATCCCTTCCTTCCCACTCAATTTGCCACTTCTAATCAGATATGGAATGGGAGAATTGGAAAAACTAATTTTCTTAAAGGTAGATATGAAAATAGAGTAGTAATGAGGACATGAAGGTCAATGTAAGAATGAGATTCATGAGCATCAGTGAATGAACTTTTTACATTCATATTCATGAGAGAAGCGCTATGCTTGGGGTAAAAGTTGTGACACTGTCCTTAATGCACTTCTTCTGGCAGATACACATCCTCTAAACAATCTGAATTGTTGTCAGGCTCAACAAGAAAACACATGAATATTTGTTGTACAATCCATTAGCTGTGTGCTCAAAGTCAAGCTGTTTAATGATGTTGTTCAAAAAATTGTCCAAGTAATATGTGTGTGTGTGTGTGTGTGTGTGTGTGTGTGTGTGTGTGTAACTGGAATATATATACAGTGGGGAGAGAGGAAAATCAGCAAGTCAGAGAGTTTGTTATATTTTTAAAGTCAGGGTAGTAATAAGGTTGTGATCACCCTGAAATTTCTAAGGGTAAATATGGTTTTGGTCTCTTTAGTTGTCTGTTGCTCCAGATTGTCTTTGTTTGGGGCTGTATTAAGTTAATTTGGCACTTAATTAATCAATTTTGCAATAAGAAAGAAAAACAGGTATTCGTAGTTGTTTGGATTAATATCTGGGTATTCGATTCAGTTCCATTGGTCCTCCTGTCGTATTTATGCCAATACCAGGCTGTTTTCAGTACTGTAGCTCTGTAGTAGAGTTTGAAATCAGGGATTGTGATGCCTCCAGAAGTTCCTTTATAGTACAGGATTGTTTTGGCTATCCTGGGTTGTTTTCTTTTCCATGTGCAGTTGAGTGCTTTTCTTTCGAGGTGTGTGAAGAATTTTGCTAGAATTTTGATGGTCATTGCATTGAATCTGTAGACTGCTTTTGGTAAGATTGTCATTTTTACTATACTAATTCTATCTACCCAAGAGCATGGGAGATATTTCTATTTGTTGGTTTCTTCTTCAATTTCTTTCTTCAAAGATTTAAAGTTCTTCTCAGACAGGTCTTCCACTTCTTTAGTAGGAGTTACTCTGAGATATTCTATGCTATTTGTGGCTATTGTGAAGGGTGTGATTCTCTGATTTCCTTCTCAGCCCTTTTATCATCTGTGTAAAGAAGGGCTACTGACTTTTTTCGAGCATCCTGCTACATTACTGAAAATGTTTATGAGTTGTAGAAGTTCCTTGGTAGATTTTTTGGGGGTCGCTTATGTAAACTATTATATTTTAGCAAATAATGAGAGCTTGGATTCTTCTTTTCCTATTTGTATCTCCATGATCTTGTTTTGTTGTTTTATTGCTTTAGCTAAGACCTCAAGAACTCTATTGAATAGATATGGAGAGAGTGGACAACCTTGTCTTTTTCCTGATTTCAGTGGGATCACTGGGAGTTTCTCTCCATTTAGTTTGATGTTGGCTGTTGGTTTGCTGTATATTTCCTTTATTATGTTTAGTTATGTTCCTTGTATCCCTGCTTTCCTCAAGACAACTTATTCTGGAGAGCTTGTGGGGCAAAAGAAACACTTATGAATTGCTGATGGGAGTACAAATAGGTACAGCCCCTTTGGATATCAGTATGGTAACTTATCAGAAAATTAGGAAACAACCTTCCTTTAAGATCCAGCAATACCACTTTTTAGTATATACCCAAAGTATGATCAATCATACCACAAGGACATATGTTCAACTATGTTCATAGCAGCATTGCTTATTGTCATAGCCAGAACCTAGAAACAACCTAAATGCCCCTCAAGCAAAGAATAGAAAGGAAAGTGTGATACATTTACATAATGAAGTATTACATAGCAGAGAAAAATAATGACGTCTTGAAATTTGCAGGCATTTGGATGGATCTAGAAAGCATCATATTGATTGAGGCAACCCAGATCCAGAAAGACAAATGTCATTTTTACCCACTCATCAGTGGTATTTAGTCATAAAACAAAGAAAAACCAGCCTACAATTCACAATCCCAGAGAACCTAGACAAAAATGAGTAACCTAAGAGACATACATGGATCTAATCTGCATGGGAAGTAGAAAAAGACAAGATCTCTTTAGTAAATTGGGAGCATGGGTACCATGTGAGAGGGTTGAAGGGGAGGGGAGAGGAAGGGAGGAGAGCAGAGAAAAATGAATAGCTCAATAAAATCGATTAAAAAAGAAAGAAAAACAAAAAAGCTTCGCCTGGAGCAGTTTGATAACAGCCAAACCCAAATTTGAATACTCTGCTTTCTCCCTGTATTTTCCATCTGTCTGTAATATGTGGTCTATGTCCTGTCTATGGTGCCTGTCTTTTAGTGCATATCTGCTCTGTCCCTATTGCTTGTCTTTCCCATCTGTTCCTATCAATTGCTTTTACTCTGAATTAACAGAACAGCATATAAAATATGGTGTAAAAGAAGTATTTAACAGAGTTTTAAAATGGAGATTAGTTTTCTAATACAAATAGTCATAGAACAGCTTTTAAAAGTGCATATATTTTATTTTTAAGGTTTCCTTCAATGGTTTTGCTGCTTTTAGCACACACACATGCACACAGGCACATGCATTCATCTTATTTTGGATCAGAGATATGGAAGAGTACCTATGTGAATAATAAAATTAAACATTTAACTTAGGTATTAAAAATCGATTTCATGTGATATCCAAGGAGTAGTGAAGTTGACTACATTGTTCTCTCTCTGTCTCTCTCTCTCTCTCTCTCTCTCTCTCTCTCTCTCTCTCTCTCTCTCTCTTCTTTTCCCAGATGTTCCTCATTTATTTACATGTAAAATAGGTTGAGTTTTGGGTTAAAGTTGTCTTTTTTGTACCGTTTCTTTAAAGCAGAGTTCTTGTAACAGGAGCATTTCCTGAATTCAAATCAACCATTTTATATGTTACAAATTTGAATGAGTTCAGTAATTACAGACTAACATGCCTTTTTAGGTGTTTTTAAATTTTAGAACTCTCCACATAAATTATAGGTGATTGTGGGTCTCACAACACTCTCAGGTGTCTTATCACCACACTCGGCATGTCTGTTCCTAGCCAATGTTCTCTTAAAGGCAGAATAAACTTAAACAAGCTAAGTGCATAGCAAGACAGAAGTTTAAGTACATTGTCTCAAATTATCTCAAGGCAAATTACTAACTTGATTGCAAGGTCCAAGAAGACTTCAATCTTCTTGAAGACAAGATATTTTCAAAAACGATACAATCACAGATATGACTCTCAATTACTACCTCTGCGTAAACCCTAGCATTATTCTACTCATTCTTCAGACTGTGTTACCTTCGCTCTAGGCATTTCTATTAAAATTTTATATTTATTTTTATTGTTGTTGAAAAGTTCATTGTAATTTTTATTCTTTGTCAGTTTCATACATGTGTAAAATGTTATTGGATCATATAAACCCTACTCCCACCTACTCTTATTCCCTTACACCCCTACTAAAGCCCTGTTCTTTCCAGCAGGCTTCCCTACTTTCATCTTGTGTGCGTGCGTGTGCGTGTGCGTGTGCGTGTGCGTGTGTGTGTGTGTGTGTGTGTGTGTGCATGTGTGTGAGTGTATCACACTAAATTTAATGGCAGTTAGGCTTTTTGTAATTATCTCATTTTACTCAGACTGCTTATGTCAAGGGATGACATACCATCCACAAAAAATTTTGAGTGGGATATTTCAAACTATATCAAGATTCATAGATAAGTTTGTAGGTAAACTGAAACAAATGACAAATGACTATAGGAAAGACCAAATAGTTAAGGAAGAGTATTCAAAAATAAGATGGTTCTAAAATAGTTAAGTATTCCTCTTGGTTCCTAGATTTCTCACATTGTGTGTAAATGAAAACATCATTTTTTATAAATTTAATGAAAATCATTTCCTGGTTGTTGATTTAGCAATCTCTAGATAAAAGGGGAGCATTCACTTACCTAGGGGATCCAAAGATAAGGATCAATACCCATAAAATAAGCTATAAAGCAAAGAATTAGACTTTCCATGAACAATTTGAACTCTATTTTAATTAGACAAAATTTGACTTTGAAAAGAGAAATAGAATATGAAATTTAGGAAGAAACACTAAGCAGCAAGAATGGAAAAAGGAGAAAGATACAGAAAAAAGAGTCTTAATACTAAAATTAAAGCTCCAACTTTGATTTATAAATGAAATTATGAATTTTTCAAAGTAAGATTTGTATCTCAATCAAGGGTTTTAGATATTAGATATTGTAAATACAAAAAAATATGATGCTAAGTGACTCAGCATTATCTCAGCATGAAACAATCTCTGATTTATTTCACTCATTTGTGAAAATTGTCATCTTCTTTAAATCAATAATAATATTGAATAATAATAATGAATTTTATTTTATAAATAACTTGTATGTGAAAACAATAAGAGGAGTGAATTTATTTGGAAAAAAAATAGAAGGAACTAGGATTTTATGTGTCAATCACTATTCATGTTGGCAGAAAAATGATGTGATAAAAAATTGATCTGTGCCAGCACCATGTGTTGAAGATGCTTTCTTCCTTCCATTGTGTACTTTTAGCTCCCTTGTCGAAAATCAGGTGTTCATAGGTTTGTGGGTTAAGATCCGGGTCTTCTATTCAATTCCATAGGTCGACTTCTCTGTTTTTATGCCAATACCAAGCTGTTTTCAATACTGTAGCTCTGTAATAGAGTTTGAAGTCAGGGATGGTAATGCCTCCAGAAGTACCTTTAATTGTATAAGATTGTTTTGGCTATCCTTGGTTTTTTGTTTTACCATATAAAGTTGATTATTGTTCTCTCAAGTTCAGTGAAGAATTTTGATGGGGATTACATTGAATCTATAGATTGCTTTTGGTAGAATTGCCATTTTTACTATGTTGATCCTCCCAATCCAAAAGCAAGGGAGATCCTTCCATTTTCTGGTATCCTCTTCAATTTCATTCTTCAAAGACTTAAAGTTCTTGTCAAATAGGTCTTTTACTTCCTTGGTTAGAGTTACCCCAAGATAATTTATGCTATTTGAGGCTATCGTGAAAGGTGGTGCTTCTCTGATTTCCCTCTCTGCTTCATTATCCTTTGTGTATAGGATGGCAACTGATTTTTTGGAGTTGATCTTGTTTCCTGCCACATTACTAAAGTTTATCAGCTGTAGGAGTTCTTTGGTAGAGTTTTTGGGGTCACTTATGTACACGATCATATCATCTGCAAATAACGAAAGTTTAACTTCTTCCTTTCCAATTTGAATCCCCTTGATCTCCTTATGCTCTCTTATTGCTATTGTAAGAACTTCAAGCAGGATATTAAAGAGATATGGAGAGAGAGGATAGGCTTGTCGTGTTCCTGATTTTAGTGGAATGGCTTTGAGTTTCTCTCCATTTAATTTAATGTTGGCTGTCGGCTTGCTGTAAATAGCTTATATTATATTTAAGTATGAACCTTGTATCCCTAATCTCTCCAAGACCTTTATCATTCAGAGGTGTTGAATTTTGTCAAATACTTTTTCAGCATCTAATAAAATAATTAAATGATTTGGTAGAAGAATGAAAATTGATCCATATCTATCACCATGCATAAAACTCAAGTTCAGATGGACTAAAGACCTCAATATTAATCTGAACACATTGAACCTGATAGAAGAGAAAGTGGGAAGTTCTCTACAACACATGGTCACAGGAGACCACTTCCTACGTGTAACCCCAGCAGCACAGACATTAAAGGCAACATTGAATAAATAGGACCTCCTGAAACTGAGAAGCTTCTGTAAAACAAAGGACACTGTCATTAAGACAAAAAGGCTACCTACTGACTGTGAGAAGATCTTCACCAACCCTGCAACAGACAAAGGTCTGATTTCCAAAATATATAAAGAACTTAAGAAACTAGACTTCAGAATGCTAATTAACCTAATTAAAAAATAGGGCACTGAACAGAGAATTCTAACAGAAGAAGTTCAAATGGCCAAAAGACACTTAAGGTCATGCTCAACCTCCTTAGCGATCAGGGAAATGCAAATCAAAACAACTTTGAGATACCATCTCACACCTGTCAGAATTGCTAAAATCAAAAGCACTAATTATAGCATTTGCTGGAGAGGATGTGGAGTAAGGGGTACAATCATCCATTGCTGGTGGGAATGCAAACTTGTGCAACCACTTTGGAAATCAGTGTGGCGTTTTCTCAGGAAATTCAGGATCAACCTACCCCAGGATCCAGTAATACCACTCTTGGGAATATAACCAAAAGATACCCTATCATACTACAAAAGCATTTGTTCAACTATGTTCATAGCAGCATTATTTGTAATAGCCAGAACCTGAAAACAACCTAGATGCCTTTCAATGGAAGAATGGATAAAGTGTGGAATATATACATATTAGAGTACTACTCAGCGGTAAAAAAACAATGACATCTTGAACTTTGCATGCAAATGGATGGAAATAGAAAACACTATTCTGAGTGAGGTAATCCAGGCCCAAAAAGATGAATTTGGTATGTACTCATTCATAAGTGGATTCTAGACATAAATAAAGGTCAGTAGCCTATAATTCGTGATCCTAGAGAAGCTAAATAAGAAGGTGAACCCAAAGAAAAACATATAGTTATCCTCCTGGATATTGGAAGTAGACTAGATTGGGATCTTGGGGTTGGGGTGGGGTGGGGGTAAGGGGAGATGAGAAGATGGGGAGAGAAAAATGAGAACGGGAGGATGGGAAGACACTGGGGGGATGGGATGGCTGGGATGGAGAAACGGTGGATAGGAGAGCAGGGAAGAGATATCGTAATTAAGGGAGCCATTTTAGGGTTAGCAAGAGATTTCACTCTAGAGGGGTTCCCAGGTATCCATGGAGATATCCCTAGCTAGTTCCATGGGCAGCTGAGGAGAGGGAGCCTGAAATGGTCCTTTCCTATAACCATACTGATGAATATCTTGCATATTACCATAGAAGCTTCATATGGGGATGGATGGAGATAGAGACAGAGACCCACATTGGAGCACTGGACTGAGCTCCCAAGGTCCAAATGAGGAGCTGAAGGAGGAAGAACATGAGCAAGGAAGTCAGGACTGCAAGGGGTGCGCCCACCCACCGAGATGGTGGGGCTGGTCTAATGGGAGCTCACCAAGGCCAGCTCTACTGGGACTGAAAAAGCATGGAACTAAACTGGACTCTCTTAACGTGGCGGACAATGAGGGCTGACTGAGAAGCCAAGGACAATGGCACAGGGTTTTCATCCTGCTGCATGTACTGGCTTTGAGGGAGCCTAGTCTAGATGTGCACCTTCCTGGACCTGGGTAGAGCAGGGAGGACCTTGGACTTCCCACAGGGCAGGGAACCCTGACTGCTCTTTGGACTGGAGAGGGAGGGGGAGCGGAGTAGGGGAAGGGGGAAGGAAATGGGAGATGGGGAGGAGGCAGAAGTTTTTAATAATAAAAACTAAAAAAGAAAAAAATAAGAAAAAATTGATCTGTGATCTTATTTGTGCCAATAAAAATCAAACAAGCCATTAGATATTTCTACAGTGTAATGTTTCTATTTCAGAACAATTTGTCATTATTTATCTCATTTTCATATTGTGAATTCTACCACTGCTGTGTTCTGTCTTCAATTTTTTTCTGGAAAACATTGTCTTTGAAATGTCTTCTTCCACTAAGCATTGATGCTAAGACACCATAAGAGACATATTTATATACATAAATATATATATATATTTACATACATATATGTACATATATACATATATATACACATATATATACATATATATTTCACTTAATGGAAATTGAAGAAGTAACAAATGGACTTCATTTTCAATTATAATTTCATGGTATTAAATATGCCATTTACTATACAGTATAGCGTTGAAAAGCTTAGAACATATGAAGTTATGCAGAGATTCCCTTTGGCCTTTGAATCCATAATCGCTACTGATGCTAATGGGGGTAAATAATGTTACTAAACTCAAGATAATACTTAAAAGCATTCAATGCATTGATATTTCTGAAACTTATATACTCATTCATTATACAACGAATACAAAATCAATGTAATGTTCTAATTATTTCATTTAATATATTAATTTCAAATGACCTACAGTTTCTCTTTGTGATTTTTTAAATTAAATTTTGCTTCTATTTGAGAAAATCAAATTTTAATGTAAAAGGAGGATATGTAAAGAAGGACGGTAAAGAAAAAAAAAAGAGATAACTTTTTGTCCAATGAATTACCATGATCTTTCAGGAGCTGTTGTTTCTTTAGAGGACTTCACAGAATACATATGACTGAAGACTTTCCAAACAAACATCAATATAAATATGACTCCACTAGATTAATTTGCTGTGTTGAACAGTATACATATATCACATAATATTTTAATAAATAAAATTGCTTTCATTTTCTCTTTCTAAGGATGAAATACGACCCACTTTTTTAAAAAAGAAATCTCATTATGTATTTGACCAAATAGTTGAATAGGCATACTCCTATTTCTATCATGAAGTCTATTTGGCCATAAGGAAACTCCCAGAGGCAAAGTATTAGGACAAACTCAAATTGCAGTCTCAGAATATCTTTATACATATAGAAATGGAAAGAAGAATTACAAATTGTTACTCCTAATCATAACACATTCTAATTAATTTTAGAATAATGAGACAATACAAAGAGATTATAGTGTTAATAAAAGCTTAACCCTCAAAGTATTTATAGAGAATACTGAAGAGAATTAATTATTCAAGTGGAAAAAAAGCTGAAAATCTAAATTCCAGAGATAGAATAACTCAGAGGTTAGCAATGTGCATAGTCACTAAGAACTTATTTCAGTTTCACAAATGGAAGAGTCAATTATCCCCACATTTGTGGGTAAAAGGTGTTGCAAATAGGGAATGATGGAGAACAAATGGTGGGTTTGTCCGGCAAAATTCAGATTTACAGAACAGATTGTACTATCCCACCGGAACATGATCCAAGAGAAAGATACAATGCATCATGCATTTGCCCCTTCTCTAACAATGCCTTTCATAGGCCTTATTCAACTTACTAGAATCTGTTGTGAGTTAGCCCCTGGTCTCCTCCTAACATCCAACAAACACTTCACCAGTAGTTCTAGACATGAGGATTTAAGGGTGAATGGCATTAGAAATGCACAGGCGATAACAGAGCAGCCATGTGCATTGTTGAAAAATGATAATTATACTATTTTTCAAGATTTTATAAAAATAACTGACTAGATTGAATAAATATAACAGAGAGGAAGAAAGACGAAGAGCAGAAAAAACAAATGAAATGATTATTGGTCATATTAATAATATTAATAAATATACTTGTTTCAAGAAATGGCTTACTTGTTTTGAGTCAGGTTTTGTGACACAAATTATTATATTGATTTATAAGTGTTTATTATTTCAAGACATTTGTGGTTTTCCTTCTAAAACATTTCCAATACATATTGTTAAATGACAAAATAATATAATTTCCTCACTCCATAAAAGATAACATTGTAAAAATTGCTAATATCTCATGCTTCATTATTGGTATTTTCACAAATTATGTCATCTTTAGAAACAATAGTATCAGTAGACTCTCTGTGGGTTTCTCTTTACTTAAATGTCTGATTTGTAATACATGTTTTTTCATTTATGTGAATAGCATACAAACATTTTTTAACAGTAGAGGGACACAGTCTTTCTTTGCAATATGATTTAGCATTCTGTCAATTCTGTATTCCTTGTGAGTAGAATGTATTTCATAGATTTGAAGTACAGAGATTATGATAAACTTGGTACTAGTCATTTTTTCTTTTTCTGGCTTTAATAAATTTTTTTCACAGAATATATTCTGATCATTGACTCCCTTTCCGCACCTCCTCCCAGATCTTGTCCAACACCTCACCCATCTAGCTCTAGTCCTTCTCTCTCTCTCTCTTATAAAAACAAATAGTCAAAGAAAGCAACAAATCACAATTTAAAATCAAAATTTAAAATAGCAATCAGACAAACAGGAAAATGAAAGGAGAAACATGAGAAACCAAAATATACACTGACACACACAAACCTACCCTCACACACACTCATGTGCATGCACATACACACACACACAGAGAGAGAGAGAAAGAGAGAGAGAGAGAGAGATAGAGAGAGAGAGAGAGAGAGACAGACAGACAGACAGACACCCACCAAACAAATCAGTGCAAGCAAAATATTTCCAAAATAGAATTAAATTTTGTGTTGGTCATATACGCATGGGCATGGGACCCTTACATGTAATTTTAATACTTAACAAGAGTAAGTGCATCTTCTTATAAAGGAATTCAGAATCCTCCCTTAGGATAATGACTTTATTTAGAAGTTCAGACATGGGCTCAACTATGTTCTTAGCAGGTTTGTTTGTCATAGCCATAACCTGGAAACAACCTAAATGCCCCTCGAACGACGAATAGATTAGGAAAAGGTGGTATATTTACATACAGCATAAAAAAATAACATCTTCTAATATGCATATATTCCACACTTTCTTCATCCATTCTTCCACTGAAGGGCATCTAGGTTGTTTCCAGGATCTGGCTATTACAAATAATGCTGCTATAAACATAGTTGAACAAATGCTTTTGTAATATGATTGGGCATCTCTTGGGTAAATTCCCAACAGTGGGATTGCTGGGTCCTGGGGTAGGTTGATCCCAAATTTCCTGAGAAACCTCCACACTGCATTCCAAAGTGGTTGTACAAGTTTGCATTCCCATCAGCAATGGATGAGTGTATCCCTTACTCCACATCCTCTCCAGCAAAGGCTATCATTGGTGTTTTTGATTTTAGCCTGACAGGTGTAAGATGGTATCTCAATGTTGTTTTGATTTGAATTTCCCTGATTGCTAAGGAGGTTGAGCATGCCCTTAAGTGTCTTTTGGCCATTCGAACTTCTTCTTTTGAGAATTCTCTGTTCAGTTCAGTGACCCATTTTTTAATTCTGTTAATTAGCATTTTAAAGTCTAGTCTCTTGAGTTCCTTATATATTTTGGAGATCAGACCTTTGTCTGTTGTGGGGTTGGTGAAGATCTTTTCCTAGTCAGTAGGTTGCCTTTTTGTCTTAGTGACAGTGTCCTTTGCTTTACAGAAGCTGCTCAGCTTCAGGAGGTCCCATTTATTCAATGTTGCCCTTAATGCCTGTGCTGCTGGGGCTATACGTAGGAAGCGGTCTCCTGTGCCCAAATGTTGTAGAGTACTTCCTACTTTCTCCTCTAACAGGTTCAGTGTGTTCAGATTGATATTGAGGTCTTTAATCCGTTTGGACTTGAGTTTTGTGCATGGTGATAGACACGGATCTACTTTCATTCTTCTACAGGTTGACATCCAGTTATGCCAACACCATTTGTTGAAGATACTTTCTTTCTTCCATTGTGTGCTTTTAGCTCCTTTATCAAAAATCAGGTGTTCATAGGACTTGGCGGTAAAAAACAATGACATCTTGAATTTTGCATGCAAATGGATGGAAATAGAAAACACCATCCTGAGTGAGGTAACCCAGGCCCAAAAAGATGAACATGGGATGTACTCACTCATAATTGGTTTCTAGCCATAAATAAAGGACATCGAGCCTATAATTCGTAAAAAATCCTAGAGAAGCTATATAAGAAGGTGAATCCAAAGAAAAACATATAGTTATCCTCCTAGATATTGGAAGTATACAAGATTGCCGGACAAAAAATGGGAACTTGGGGGTGGGGTGGGATGGGGGGATGGGGGGCTGGGGGGATGGGGAGAGAAAAGTGTGAAGTGGAGGATGGGAAGAGCTTGGGGGAATAGGATGGTTGGGATATAGGAAGGGTGGATATGGGATCAAGGAATTATATATCTTAATTAAGGGAGCCATTCTAGGGTTGGCAGAGACTTGACTCTAGAAGGGTTCCCAAGTATCCAGGAAGACGCCCCCAGCTAGTTCCTTGGGCAGCTGAGGAGAGGGTGCCAGAAATGTACAGATCCTATTGCCATACTCATGAATATCTTGCATATCACCATAGAACCTTCACCTGGCGTTGGATGGAGAAAATGACAGAGCCCCACATAGAAGCACCGGATTGAGCTCCCAAGGTCCTGATGAGGAGTAAAAGGAGGGAGATCATGAGCAAGCAAGTCAAGACCGTGAGGGGTGTGTTTACCCATTGAGACGGTGGGACAGATCTAACGGGAGACCACCAAGTCCAGTTGGAATGGGACTGATGGAACAGGGGACCAAACCGGACTCTCTGAATGTGGCTGATGGTGGAGGAGGACTGAGAAACCAAGGACAACGGCGATGAGCATGAACTCTACAGCATGTACGGGCTCACTGTGAGCCTTGTCAGTTTGGTTGCTCACCTTCCTGGACTTAGGGAGAGCTGAGAGGACCTTGGACTTAACATAGTGAAGGGAACCCTGATGGCTCTTTGGCTTGGAGAGGGGCGGAGTGGGGGTATGGGTGGAAGGGAGGGGAGGGTAGGGGGAGGAGAAGGGGAGGAGATGGAAATTTTTAATAAAAAAATGAGGAAAAAAAGAAAAAAAATAACATCTTGAATTTTGCAGGAAAATGGATGGAGCTAGAAAACATTATTTTGAGTGAGGAAACCCAGACACAGAAAGACAATTATCACATGTACTCACTCATAAGTGGTTTCTAAACATATGGCAAAGAAAACCAGCCCACAAATCCCAATCTCAGAGAATTTAGACAATAATGAGGATCTTAAGAGAGATATACATGGATCTAATCTACATGGAAAGTAGAAAAAGACAAAATCTCCTGAGTAAATTGAGAGCATGGGGACCTTGGAAGAGGGTTGAAGGAAGGAGGGGGGATGTAGGGAGGGAGCAGAAAAAAATGTTGAGCTCAATACAAATCAGTTTAAAAAGTTCAGATAAATGATTGTCTGGAGTCCAGTTAAATATATTGAGTTCTTTCACTATTTTTATATATGTATGTATATGAGGGTGAGTAAGATTCCTGGGGATTACTGGCTAAACAACCTTCTTTAATTAGTAAGAAGTAGGACAGTAAAAAGGCAAGCATTCAAGAAAACTCAAAAGGGGCAGATTTTCAGTTGTAAGGCCCATGGTTGACCTTTTGCCTCTACATAAATGTACACACATTCATCAGCACCTACACAATTCTCAAGTATCAAGTCTCTCACTCTATGTCTCTTTTTGGCTTGCTCACTCAATTGCTGTGTCTCTTCCTGTCTCTCTCCAAAGCATACAGTAAATAATAATAATAATAATAATAATAATAATAATAATAAATAATAAATCACTTAGATTCTATGTTTGTGTTTTCCCATAACATCTCTCTTCTTTGAATTTATTTAATTCAATTTTGAATTATATATCAGATTAATATCTAAATAAGACAAGGAGTTCAACCTGCTGATTGAGGAATTCTAAAAACTAAAGAGTACCCTCATTTAATGACCTAATTACTTAGATCAAGTTCTTTTTTTTATCTGTCTTAAATGGGAATAAAGATTGTTTTCATTGTCTTGATCGTCTGTCATGCTGATTCACTTTTTTGAAAATAACTCAATTATTAAACATTTCTCCCCATTTTAAAACATTTAACTAGAATGTTTCCCTGAATAATTCATGTGGTCTTTAATGGTAATTGCTGTAGCACATAGGCAGTAGCAATGCCAGTGGATAGAATGAGGTAAACATTCAATTATGATTCGTACCCAGCAGACTATAAGCTGCAAGCCACAATTGTAAATATCCAGTAGTTCATTATCATAGGAAAAGGAAAAATTATAAATTATTATAAACTAATTTCCTTAATCTTTGCAGTCTAACCAAATAAATTTCATGTTCTTATTTCAAAGTATTCACTTCTTTATCAGTCTTAAAAATATTTATATCTACTAGTCAATTTATAAGTTAATCTTATAACTATGTTTTTATCTTTAAACACTGTAGTATAAAAATATCTGATAAAAAGAAATAAAAGTAAACATGCTATATTGAATTAACTTAAAAACTATTTTTGTCACAAAATACAAATTGTATAATTTCTAGTGTATCATCTATTTTGGATGGAGGACAGGTTAAAATAATTTGTAAAATGCCATAGACAGTTTTGCAAACTAATAAATTGGATTTTTAAAAACTGCAATATTGTTTCATTCATTGTTGTTGAAATATACAATTGTGTTCCACTGAAAAACCAATTTAATCCATTAGGTACATGTTATATGCAGAATTTCAGGGAAAGAATTCATTTACTCTCTTTTGTGGTTCACTGCTCATCTGTCTCTTCACAGATCTAACTAGGTTTTATAGAGAAAGACGAAAATCGCAGAAAACTTTATACAGTAAAAATTTTAAATGTTTACTGACTACCGGAATCAATGATGAAAACATTCTAGAAAAATTAAATTGTTGTGAATTAAAACACCTTCAGAAAGGAAAGAAAATTTATGATACATTTTTCCTTTTTATTATTCTGCAAAGAGAAAATTGAGACAGGCTCCTTTCATACCAAAGCTCCTGAACCAAAACATAGGAGAGGAAAATGACTCTAGAAAGAGCTATGTGAATAGTAGGAGCAAACTATCTGAGGAAAATGTCTAGTGAAGCTCCCAAAGACATAGATTAGTATCCTTGAAAGATGGTTAGTCTGCTCTGACAGCTCTGAATCATCATACATGTGTACATGACTATACATGACTGAAGTGATACTCGATAAAGGCAAATTATTTCACCAGCGATGTGGCCTAACTGATACCTTTATAGCCTAAGCTGAATACCTCTGAAAATTGCTAAAATTCATAAACTTTGTGCATGACTTAAAATTTAGTTCGTTATTAATAAGTATCTCATTCAATGAATAGGATTTTAAAACCAGTGGACATCACATGTTCTAGAAAATACAAATGTGTTTTATTGCTATCCAAATCTTCTTACATACTTAATATTGCAGATTAGAGCATATTGACCACTCCACTTATCTTTGATTTTGATAGTATTTTCACAATCCATATCGAAATTTCCGTGTCATTGCCATCAAAATGTATACCTTTTTTTTCATTTCTTACCTGTCATGCAACATAGTTTTGCTTTTCCCTGAAAATGTTCTCTAATATTCCCTCTATTGTCCAAAATTGTTTTTATCCTTCTATTACTCCACTTCACTTGACTCATAATATGTCATTAGAGTGCTTTATTTACATTTTATATGTCCATGTACAAATCTATATGCACACAAGTATAGGCCAATGGTCAAACTCAGATGTTTCTTAGATTTCCACCCTTTGTTTTGAGACAGAATCTCTTATTGGGCTGGCTCTCAGCAAGTAGACTATGCTTGTTGCCCACTGAACCACAATAATCCACTAATAATTGCTCCCCCTTGTTGGAGTTGCAAGTGAACATCACAATGATAGATTTTTTTTAAATATGAACCTCAGGATCAAACTGAGTCATGACTGTATGGCCAGCATTTTCTTAATCGAACAATCTCTTTACTCCTCCTTTTTATGTTTAAACAAAAACTAGTCATAAAATTTTATCTCAAAATCATAAGAACTGATGAAGACTCATTTTATGTTTATCTTAAAATCTAAACTAGTAGGCAGTCATTTGATCAAGCAAGTTTATTTTAATATATCTAAAGATGTATTGAGATTCTATTAACCTTTGAACTCATAGAGTTAGCAAATTTCCTATATCAGCATTTATGATTCTCTTGAAACAAAGACTTGAGTATAAAAAGACAGATTCAGTGACATAAAAAGCTTTCTCCTTGACTTCTCCGTGAAATATGGACCTCTCCTTTTCCATAAACTCAAATGAAAACTTTAGATATGTTTAGTATTGAGTCTGCCACTCTCAGGATAGAATGAAAAAACAACTTCTCCCCTACCAGTTACAGATCTTAGGAATTCTCAGCATCCACAATTATTTCAACTAATCCTTTTATATAGATACATGATAATTTGATAGATGGGAGATAGATAGATAGATAGATAGATAGATAGATAGATAGATAGATAGATAGATAGATAGATGATGGATGGATGGATGGGTAGATGGATGGATAGGGATTATTTATCACCTCTGGTACAACAAAAAGCTCACTGTATATGCATTTATGCAACTTTGCTGATCTTCATATTAAGTGCATTAAATTGGCATTACTAGCACTAATTTTACCTCTCTCTGCTTGTTAAAGCTAAGATGTTTTACTGCTGTTCTGAACTTTGACTTTGAATCTGTATGTCCTCTACTTAGAAGTCAATTTTCCATAATATCTGTTATATTATTTAATTTTATGTTTAAACACATATTTAAAATGATATATTCTGCCCAGAATATTTTATGCTGAAATGAAAAAAGCCTTCTCTTGTCACTCCCAAGGGCATGAAATCATGGATACATTTAAGCAAATGCTTAATATCTTCTAGCATGCTAAAACATTTTTATTATACTCAATGGTTATTAACATCTATGACATGGAATTGTATTATATTTATACCTCTGTTAGTTTTACCCAATCCCTGCCCAAGAAATTAAACCCCCACACAGAACATAATTGATAGTTAACAAATAGTTGTTGTATTTTCAAGCTAATATTTATCAAAGCTCAGCTGTGTTCCCAAGACTGTTCCACAAATAAATTTGATTACAAACCCCTAATGAAATAGTTTATATTACCTGACTTTCCAGGTGGAAAATGAAAATGTCATTCAACTTGTCTATAGGTCAGACATTAAATAATACTAATGAAGATGATAACTTAGCAGAAATAGTTGTTTTCCACACAGTCAAGTCTACATCAACACAACAACCTTGAGCCTGATAAACTGTGCTTTGTTTTTCTACATAAGGCTTTTCCTTAACTAAGTGCTCTTGATTCTATATTCCATTCATATTGAGACCATCCAATATATAAAGGACATGTCTTTATTTGTTTACATTTATAAATAGAGTTGTATTGAGATATAAAGAGAGAGAAATAATTGAATATATTCTTTAACGGGATACCCTTGGTGCATAATTCAGTAAAAGTAACAACTATAAATTTAAGTTATTAGAGTTAGTTTAACAGTGCTTGAGCTACGATGGCCAAAGTTTCTGCTACAAAACTGCAATTGCAGACCACAGAATGGTTCAGTGTGCACCCATCTCATCCACTGATCTTTTGGACAAGTGACACAAGACATAGTGGTCTTGAATCTCATTAAAACTAATATTAGCATCAGATATTTCAAGAATAGCTAGGCTGTAATGCACTGATCAGAATACATGAAAACAGTCATTAACTAGTTTAATCAAAATATCATAGATTTTTTCTTTTAAATTGCCCTTAATGTATTTTTAACAGTCCAGAAAAAAAGAACTGTCATCCACTTTTCAAATTATATTTTTCTAACATTAAATCAGAAGACACACAAGCAAATCATTGGCTTTGGAGTGATGGAATTTATAAAACCCTGATGTGAACTAATAGGAGCATCAGGAGCAGTCTGATGCTCCACTAAGAGTGTTAGATACAAATGTCCACACCCATCTCTTAAAGTATGGGTTCTATCCATCAGTGTATCTGAAAGGAACGCTTAGCTATAATAATTAAAATATTAAACAAATTAAGAAATATCTTTAAATTACACATGCTCAATACCCCAGTTATGCCAAAACTACATCCTTAAGAGGACCCTTCCACAGACTTGATCTTATAGAACCTAATTTATCTTCATCTTCTTGAATGTTTGAACTAATTTCATTTCTTGGTTACTTTGACCTATAATTCCAGAAATTATTCTTGAAATTCTTGGGCAAAGTTATTTAAAATACAACAATCTGAGAAGCAATTAAAAGTACCTAACCAGAGACATTTGAACAGAAGCAGTATACTATCCAAATATATGATAGAGGTGCTTAGGAATTGGCAAAATAGGCCACTCTGTGTTACTAGAGGAGATGCAATTTTTCCAGTTTTCCAGTATATCTACATAACTTCTACATAATGCTCAAAAGGAAATTTGCACTGAGGTGAATTCCATGTCACATATTATATAGGAAGTTACCATATAGAGTACCAAGAGGTGAATTAATATGAAATCAGCCTAGTTGAACTGTGTAAGCAATTCCTACATATCACACAGGTAGTTGCTGTGTCTCAAATATTTAAGTGTAGAAAGAAAATGTAATGTACACAGGCATTGCTCAGACAGGTCTCTATATGTATTGCTTAGCGTCAGGTAGGGTATCAATTATAATGGTCAGAACATTGGTTCTAGTGAGTATGAGTATTAAAAGTGACCCAAGCTAATAAATGATGATGCTTAATATATCAAGGATAAATTCATGCTATTTCAGATTGTCAAGGGTGTCTCTCTTTGGGAACATAGAAATAAAAATTTTGGTTATATATTATGTTTTCTTTTCCTCTCTCTCTCATTTATTTTTTTTTTGAGAATAGATTCTTTCTCTCATATGATACATCGTTACCACAGTTACCCTTCCATGGCGTCTTACCAGGTCCTTCCCAACTCCCCTATCCACAAGCCACATCCCCTCTATTTCCCTTTAGAAAAAAAAGTGGACCTCCAAGAGAAACAACCAAAAACTTCAAAATAAGAAACAGTAAGAAAAGGCAAAGGCATTTGTATCTAGGCTAGGTCAAGCAAACCAATATGTTGAAAAGAGTTCCAAGGACAGACAAATGAGTCAGAAAAAAATCTGCTGCCACTCATAGGAGTCACACTGCTAACAGCCATAATATATATGTATATACACAGAGAACATGATGTAGGCCCTTGCATGCCCATGCTTGACACTTCAGTCTCTATGAACGCATACTAGCCTTGCTTGGCTGATTTTGTAGGCTATGTTCTCCTGTTTTCTTCCATCCTCTCAGATTCCTAAAAATCTTTCATTCCTCTCTTCTGCAAGGGTTCCCCGGGCTCATAGGAAAGTACTTGGCCAGCTAAGGAAAAGGAAACCTGGACACCAACTAGTCACAAAACCCTTGACATACAATCTAGTCTATCTTCAAGACATGCACGTAATGATGGCACAGATCTAGCAGGAGTGGCCAATGTCTGATTTCACTTGTGGCCCATACCACTAGAGGGAGTTCATGTCTGAATGGACAGGAACTGGTTATATACTCTCTTAATGGAAAGCAATAAAATTTTGACTACTTAGAGAAAATAACATTAAACCCTCATACATATATACACATAAAGAGAGACATGGGTATATATTTCTGCTTTTGTCCTGTTTTTAATCATATGCTGCATACAGTAATAAACTCGCTGCAGAATATTTGTGTCTACGTTGTTTCTTTGGTAAATGGAATGAGAGTTTATATTCTGATGGCTAACAGTTTGATACTGTATACATTATATATAGTAATCTATAGTTTAAGTCTGTAATGTAAGAAAATAAAGAGTTAAGAGAGAGGAGGGGAAGAAAGAGCAAGAAAGAAAAGAAAGACAGCAACCAAAATGAATGTATAAGTGAACAAAGGTCAAAAAGCTTAAAAACAAGTAGCGCTTGCAATCTGAGATACACTTCAATGTTTTTCTTTCCAAACTATGGTTCTTGTGCTTACTAGGGAGCAGTCTGCCAATAAGTTATTTCCCAGTCTACAGTCTGACATACATAATGATTTTATCCAGTATCGTAAGGCAGTCACTGGCTTAAGGAGTTCTGGAGGACATCTTGAGTACCTCTTACGATCACTATAGTTGTTACTGGGAACTCTGGTTATACAACACTGTTAAAAAGAAAACTAAAATCAGTTTAACTGAAGAATTGTGTTAGTTACTACATTCATGAAATAAAGCAGCATTCCAGCAAAAGAAAGATATGAACACTTTAACATTTCTGTATAGTCATATTTATTTCCAGAGATAAGTAATTGACAATAGATGCTTATGTTGTTGGTTTCTCTATTTGTTATTCTCTTTATTTACTATATTCTTTCTCATATTTTTAGTGAATTGCTACATTTAAAAATAATTGTGACTAGTCTGGCAGATCCTTCAGGATCCACTGAAGAAGAAGTGATTGTCCCACATTTGTGAATTGTGAGTTACCTTGAAGACATTTGAGAGTAATTACTCTATATGATGCTATCATAGGGACATAATTTTCTATACATACATTTAGTAGAATATATACTTACAAGAAAATTATGTTTATAGATATATCTACATAAATATGTGTGCACATATGTGTATAATATATAAGATGATAAATCATACATTAAACTAGAAATCAAAAACTTAAATACAATCACAGGTCAATTTTTAAATTTAAATAAATAAATACCATCACAAGGAATGACAGCAATTTTGAACACGTAAATCATAAAACCATGTAGACCTCAAATGAGGTGGGTGATTGACACAATGTAAATTATACAATGTGTATATATGTTTATATGTGTATGTGTGTGTGTAATATTGCTGGATATAATATTACTAGACATCAATATTTAATATTACTAGACATCAATATGTAATATCACTAGATACCAAAACACTGATTTGTAAGGTTATATTAGAGTGATAGTTAAAATTAAGAAACACTGAAATTACAAATACAGGAGACACACATACTAAACTATTATAGGTGGTAATTTAGAGAGTAGATCAGTCATTGGACTACAATACTCAGAAAGAAACAGAATAAAATTTCAGAGTAATTTTAAGAGAAATATTTCATCAAAATATTAAATTATTTGTGTAATTGAATATATATTGCAAAGCATTCACAAATTGAAAAAACATAACATGTAATATTAATCAATTTATTAGCATTATACTAGTATATTTGTTCTATACTATATGCCAATTCACACTCACTAAACTGACACAGATCATTTAAAAATGCGTTAGATAAGTGAACCAGACTCTTTTAAAAATCCAAATATCATGACTGAGTTATTTTCTGTCTTGTGTTAATGTCTGGATTATTTTAAAAGTTATCCATGATATCTTTGTGCCAAAATGCACAAGTAAATGTATATTATGTTAAGGGAAACATTAAAAAATAAATTTCATATTTCTTAATAAATATTCTTACCAATATTGTTTGTAATATCCATAAGTTTAAAATATCTCTAGTACCATGCAATATAATATTAGGTTAAAAGAATATTTTATCTATTTATTGTAATCAATCATAAGTAAACAAATCAATGTTTTGCAATCATAAGAATAAAAATGTAAGACACTCCATAGTATAAGACTAGAAGATGTGTCCATTATGGTATAATTGTCAAAAATCAAAAGGCTATGCAGCCAAGATACTCTATATTTACTTAGCAAACAGTCAACCATCAAAGTTGAAAAGTTCTAAAAAACTTCCCTGTTTTCTAAAATTCATGCAGTCATAAAATCACTCTTTTAACTTTTATGTAATTCATTGTCATATGCAGAACTGAAGAATGGTCAATGTTCTCAAGCTCAAATACGCTGGAGGGGGGGGGGGGGCATTCCTTTATAACTTCCTATATAGAAGCATCCAGAAGATGGAGACTAGGAAAAAGAAGTGGGAGAAACTTTGGTAGTAGAATTTGTTGCAAAGCATTAATCCCAATTCAGACACCTGTTAGTAGAGCAGACACATCTAAGAGTCTTAACTTTTCTGAATACTTTTGAAATGAAATAGAAATTATCATGATTTTTTTACAATTTAAGATTATCATCCATGGCGATAGGATCTGTACATTTCTGGCACCCTCTCCTCAGCTGCCCAAGGACCTAGCTGGGGGCGTCTTTCTGGACACCTGGGAACCCCTCTAGAGTCAAGTCTCTGCCAACCCTAGAATGGCTCCCTTAAGTAAGATATATAATTCCTTGTTCCCATATCCACCCTTCCTATATCCCAACCATCCTATTCCCCCAAGCTCTTCCCATCCTCCACTTCACACTTTTCTCTCCCCATCCCCCCTCCCCCCATCCCACCCCACCCCCATGTTCCCATTTTTTTGTCCGGCAGTCTTGTCTACTTCCAGTATCCAGGAGGATAACTATATGTTTTTCTTTGGGTTCACTTTCTTATATAGCTTCTCTAGGATTTTTTACGAATTATAGGCTCAATGTCCTTTATTTATGGCTAGAAACCAATTATGAGTGAGCACTGAGAAACCAAGGACAACGGCAATGAACATGAACTCTACAGCATGGACGTGCTCACTGTGAGCCTTGTCATTTTGGTTGCTCACCTTCCTGGACTTAGGGGGAGCTGGGAGGACCTTGGACTTAACATAGTGAAGGGAACCCTGATAGCTCTTTGTCTTGGAGAGGGGCGGAGTGGGGGTATGGGTGAAAGGGAGGGGAGGGAAGGAGGAGGAGGAGGGAAGGAGATGGAAATCTTTAATAAAAAAAAAATGAGGAGAAAAAAACTAAAAAAAAAAAAAGATTATCATCCATGTAAAATCCATCCACCGATTATGTTTCTGTGTGTATATGTGTGCATGCATGCACGTGTGTTTGTATGTGTGTGTGTGTGTGTGTGTATAATACTTCTGCCAAAAACAAGAGTCAATGTTAGTCAATTCAGTGTTTAATTTATTATTGTGTAAATAAGTACTCTTAATTTATAGAGTCAACCAATACTGATAAAACTATAATAATAATAATGAATATAAACAACATATATTTAAGAAAAATTATATATTGACAGCAGGAGCTTGGAAAAGGAGATGCATGTAATTATAAGGAAATTTTTACTCCGATAGAAAATATAGACATGGTGGCCACATTTCTTCACTTTGGACAACAATTTATATAACACATAAAATTTCTGTTCAAAAAAATCTAAATTATATTTTTCAGTCATTTCTTGAAACCAAAACTATTTCTAAATGATTACAATACCTTTTATTTAGTGCAGAGATAAGTACTGTGTATGAGTATCTGTAACATTGAATATGCTCATATTCCATTTGGTTTTGGAAAATTATGAATCATAGCCAAAATATATGTGCCATTTATTTTTTATAGAATTGTATTCAAACATTTTAAGTTACATCCTCTCTGTGCTGTAATGGGTTTCAATGATAATAATCGTACCCATAGGCTCAAATATTTGAATACTCGGTCCCCAGTTGGTAAAACTTGTTTGGAAGGATTAGGAGATAAGGACTTATTGGAGAAAAGTTATCACTAGGGATGGACTCTGAGGTTTCCAAAGCCCATCCTTTCATAGTACACTCTCTCTTCTTTGTGGTTGTATCTCACCATGTGAGCTCTATGAGCTCTCAGCTACTGTTCTAGAACTATGCCTGCCTGATGAAATACTCCATGACAGGAAGGCCATAGACCCTAACCCTCTGAAATTTTGAGTTCCAAACAATGTTTTCTGTTATTAGTTGTCTTAGTCATGGTGTTTTGTTACAGCAAAATTAAACTAATGTTTATTATATGGCAGTTTTTATACTATGGCAGTAGAATTTAGTAGTTCTTTTTAAAAAGAACTTATGTGCGTATATGTATTTGTATGTGTACATATGTGTGTGTGTACACATTCATATATATATCAGGATAGTTCACAATTTTCACATTGAATTTTTCTGTTCTTTTACTGATACACACACACACACACACACACTTAAAAACTTAAAAATACACTTGATATATAGAGTGGATAAGGGATTGAAAACTGGATAAGAAGTCTCTATTATCAAAACTAGCAACTGTTGTATGCACTTGTGTGTATATAAGTGTATTTCTAAGGGTTCATACAACCATTTCAGGTTTTGATAAGAGAGACTTGGTGTTTAATCCACTCTATTTTTGAGAAGAGGTCACTCCCTGAATCTAGAAGTAGCCATATGGCTAGTCTTGGCTGGTCATTCAGTCCAGTGGTCAGCTTAGCTCTGCTGCACAACAGTAAGATTACAAATACTCATTGCCACACAAGTCTATTGGCATAGAGGAAGAGAATTCAGGTCCCTATGCTTTCACGTTATTGACTAAATCATCCCCATCCCAGAATTGTGTAGTTTAATGAAAATAACATGGTCTAAAAGGCCTAAATTATTTACTTCCTTATTTTTCAAAAAGTTTGTCAATTTCCAGTTGAGTACAACTTCTAAACACTCTTCCTGACTATAAAGATAATCCAGAAGACAGAATAACAGTGGGCTATAAAAACAAAAGAGAACATTTTTTTAAAAAAAACATATTTACATAAAAACAATGATGATGAGTTGGAACAATGCACCAGCAAACAGAACAGAAAAGATTTCATTGAACAAAATTGCAAATAACCTGATGTTATAGAACCATGTTGATGTTCCCTGAGTTACAAAGTGGTTGTGTCTTAACAAACCCATCATACTCTTACTACAGTGTATGAAAAAATGCATTGGCTTTACCTAGCCTAGTGATCATGATAGTTTTGAGCATGGTACACAGCAAAGCAAATATTGGTCATATTTTATACAGCTAGGAGGAAATTGTGCTTCAACATTTGAGATAGCATCAGACTGTATATGATGAGTCAAAAAAGGGAAAACATTTCAGAATTTGAAATACAACTATCTATAAGTTGTAAGCTTTGATAACAATAAAATTACAAATACAATTATGTTTAATAGAAAGCCTGTCTTTCTGGTTGCATTTAGTTCAGAGTTTCCCAGAAAAAGAAGAAAAGAAAAATTCTTGTTGAATCCAAATATGAACAATGCACTAAATAATATGATACTCATCTGTTAAAGTGATTTAAACAATGAGACACTTATGACAAACAAAAGAGGCTCTATTAAAAAAAACTACTGCATGTGCATGTAATTAAAACCTCAAAATGTATTTGTAAAACATGACATCTTTTTGAATAAACATGATTTCATAAAGATTGCTAATTCAAGATCTGTTTTAAAATTACTTTGAGAGTATTCTCATGTTATCTGAGGAAGTAAAAATGTGAGAACAATTAGAATATTTCAAATGAATTTTAAATTTATTTTTAAGACTTTGTGAATCTGTAAATGTATAGCTCATTGAAGTAATTGAGAATCAAGTTAAAAGTCCTCTGTTTTCTCAAAAAGAACTGATGATGGTGCATGACCATTTTTTAAAAATGAATTTTTCTTTTTTTCTAGTTTGAAATTTTCTCATTTCTTTCACTATGAGAGTATGTTTAATTTCTAAATTTCCTTTAATTCTACCCTTCTTTGCATAAATTTATTTATTCTGAAAGTGAAATTTTTTAGTTAATGGTATAGTATATTTTTAGCAAAAATGCTTCCAGACAGAGTGACCTGTTTACAGCTGCTTGAAGAATTTCAATTGAGATTGAAAGAAACATATGTTACACTGGCTTTATTTTATCTGAAATTTAAAAACAAAATTTGTTACAGTCATGTGCTTTGAAAATATTCTAACTATTGTGATGTGGCAGTCTCCTCTGTGTGCTGTAATTACCATTAATGAATAAAGAAACTGGGAACTAAAGAGATGGCTCAGTGGTTAAGAGCACCACCTGCTCTTCCAAAGGTCCTGAGTTCAATTCCCAGCAACCACATGGTGGCTCACAACCATCTGTAATCTGGTGCCCTCTTCTGGCCTGCAGGCAGAGCACTAAGAATATTGTATACATAATAAATAAAGAAACTGCTTTGGACCTAGCAAGGCCGAACTTAGGTAGGTAGGGGAAGCTAGGCTGACTGCTGGGAGGATAAAAGACAGAGTCAGAGAGAAACCATGGAGCCGCCAGAGTCAGACATGCTGAAACTTTACTGGTAAGCCACTGCCATGTGGTGATACACAGATTAATAGAAATGGGTTAAATTAAGATGTAAGAGTTAGCCAATAAGAAGCTAGAACTAATGGGCCAAGCAGTGATTTAATTAAAGCAGTTTCTGTGTGATTATTTTATGTGAAAGCTAGCTGGGCAGCTGGGAAGAACAAGCTGCCCTCTCCTCCCAGCACTATAGGACATCATTTAATGGTTTTGTTTATATTCAATTATGCTATACTATATAATTTCTAAACAGTATGTGAAAGAAATTTACAAATTTGGGCATTGTCTTGTTGCTCACCAAGTGGAAGCCTCATTTGTTATATAATTAATTCTCTAGAAGGAAGTTTCTGTCCTGCCTGATCCTACAGCCATTCAGTCCCAAAGAAACAAACAGAGGTTTATTAATTACAAAATCTTTGTCCTATTAGCTCAGGCTTATTATTAGCTATCTCTTATGACTTAAATTAATCCAAAATTCTTATCTATGTTTAGCTACATGGCTTGGTACTTTTTCTCAGTGCAGCATTTTCATCTTGCTTCCTCTGCATCTGGATATCTACTACAGACTGAGCCTTTCCTCTTCCCAGAATTCTCCTAGGCTGTTCACCCCACTTATACTTTCTGGCTGGATACTGGACAATCAGCATTTTATTAAAACAACACAGGTAATAAATCTTTACAGGATAAAAGAGCATTATCCCAGAACATAATTCTGTTCCTTTTGCAACATACGGATTTCTTGTTGGTAAAGGGCTTTTTGTATGCCCTCATATTTTTAGTGTATCATTCCAAGAATCCCCTCAGTAACTAGAAATATTCATTGGTGCTAGGTAAACAAGAAACATCCAGGAATTTCAGTTTCCTGGAGACTCACCTGTAGTGCACATATTTTCAGTTCATTATCTCCATTATTAATGGCATTACGCAAAAATAGCAAATATGCTTAATGGAATAAATATGTAAGATATTTACTATGTTTAATTTATTTAACAAGATATTTGGGTCCTTTTTTCATTGTTCCCAATGAGAAAGGGGAAATTGCAGTCAGAGACCACGATTCTACAACATTAGACCATTCTATCTACAGAAACTGATCAGGAAATAACTCATAATGACCTCATTTGATGAGTGAAACTTCAGTGTCAGTTAATCTCTCTTGCTGACACTTTCCACACCAGTTATCCCAAACCAATAACAATCATTATTCTTTTGCATGTAGTCATCAAAAAATGTCATTATTTCAGAAAAGTATGTATGGGGCTTTTTGTTTGTTTCTTTTTTCCTGTCAACTACACTCACCTAGATAAAGTCCTCTGATTATATACATTAAACTCTTCATTTTCATCAAATTGGTTTTGTATAATAATTTACGTCTATCTCCTTTCAAGAATGTAAGCCCTGTGGAAGCAGATACCATATCAGTTTTATTTATTGTTAATCTTAGAACTAAAGACCATGCTAGAAGCATTTCAAATCTTCACTAAACCAGGCATAAATGGTGACTAAATGAACAAATGAGGAATGAGTATTACTTCCTATAGCAAAGTAGGAGGACATAATTTTCCTGGGATTTTTGGGGGTGGGAATTATCTAGATCTTAGTTATGCAGGATAGGGGACACAGACCCACATGGGTTATTGAATGTAAAACTTGACAAATGTTACTGAAAAACTAAAACTTGAATTCTATTTAATTTTAATGTATTTAAATTTTATATTGAATAAATGATATAAATAGATGTTCATATTTCAGTTAATCAGATAGAATAAATAGACATGCCTGTGAGATGCATGGTACATTTGGGGAAAATCATTATTTTCAACCTGGAAATCATTTACAAAAATAAAAAAAGTAAAATTTTTTCTCAAGAAGAAAATAGAACAGAAAATATAAATTACTTTGAAATATCACCCTCTCTCCAACATAGTAAACTATTAGTATTTAGTATTTTTTAATCAAAAGATATAAAATTTGCAAAATTTGAAATGGAGTAGTCTCTTTTAGCATTCACTTTCCTCAGAGACACATAGAGATACTCGAATATACAATAAAGATTATTATTTAATCATTCTACCTATATTGGTTGCTTGGAAAATTATGTAGGTATTGATTATAATAAGAGTTCCTACGTCCATTTTGGCTTCTATGTTTAAACTTTCTGTGGCATCTTGAGTCCTTAAATATTATATAGACTATACGTTTTAATAATTATTGCCAAAACTGTCTCCTGACAAATTTGCTGCATTTAATTTTCCACTTATATTTCAGTCTTCAGCTATTGTAATTTTTTTAAAAAGGTGGTTCTATAACTCACAATAATATATACACCACTTAGGTATGATAGAGTATCAAAAGTTAACAATGTATACAAGGTAGATATAGTGAGTACATACTTTTAACTCTGAAAATAGTAAAAGCAACTTTTGTACATTTGTGTAAATATAAATGTATTTATATAAGTTTGAAAATATCCAACATTTCATCTGTATCACATTTCTTAACAACAACAATAAAAGATACTGAATAAATCCATTTCTCTCAAGTAGCACAAACAACCCTTGGTTCCCTGAATGTAAGGTTCCATTCAATTCCCCAAGGATCAGTGCTTTTAACTTTCAGACTGTGACACTGTTCTTTCCATTGTGGAAGGATAGATGTAAAAACAGAGGATTAGGTATAAGAAGATCCAAAGAATGAAGAGTATTCTCAATGGAAGTGAGACAAGGCCAATGGGCAGGGATATTCATCTTCCTCTTTTGTGAATCCATGTAGTCCACATTGACCTGAACTCACAATCCATTTTCCTCAGTCTCCAGAGTGTTAGTGTTATAAGTGTGTACTATGACATCCACATTCAACAGAGATATTTCAAAAATAAGCAAGAGTAATTTTTAGAGAAAAGTATTCCACTGAGTACAACTTTATGACTATCACAATATTTTAATTTGAATGTGGCCTTCAGCATTAAGGTAAATTGACTTTAGGGTTTTAACTTCCATATTGTTACACATAATGGTTACAATATCATTGAATTATGCATGTGATACTTTTTATATCAGTCAATTACTCAAGGCACTCCATTAAATTCCTTTCCTAAATGATGACCTTCCCTTTAGAATGCTTGCTATGTGTCCTATTTGCATAATCATCCACATCTGAGCAGAAACTATTTCATTGTTGCAAGCTCAGTATGAAATTTTGTCTTAACCACACTATGCATTTTTCTTCTTTAAAATTGATTTATTTTTTAGACTATAATTGCATAATTTTCTCCATCCCTTCCATTTTACCAAACCCTTACCTATACATCTCCTTATACTTTTTTAAATTCACGACCTCTTTTGATTATTTATCATTGTTACATACATATATGCCCAAATATGTATATGTAGATATTAAGTATACATTCCTAAATCTATAAACACAGCCTGCTCTGTCTGTATAATATTACCTTATATGTATGCTCTCAGTGCTGACCATTTGGTATTGGATAACCAATTGGTGTACTCTTCACAGGAAAAGACAATATTTATCACTCTCAGCATTCCCTAGTTGCCTGTAGTTTCTTTGTCTACAAATGAGGTCTAATGTGTTTTCTGTGTTCTACTTTAGTAAGTCTCTTGTTGTTGTCTTTACTTAACTAATGTTTAGCTCATCAGATTGGTGAGATAAAAAAAATAGGCAAGAGACAATTACAGAAAATGACAATCAATCAAAATGCAAAATTATGGAACTTAATCCAAAGAATAAATCTACAAAACAACTACCGCACCTAAGACTAGGGGAACATTACAGAAGATGAGGAAGAAGGGACTGTAAGAGCCAGAGGAGTGCAGACTCTTCTGAGATGTGTTTACTATGTATTTCTTACATTAATTGACCTCAACAATATCAAAGACTCTGCTTCCACCTTTATGCTAGTAAACTGTATATTCATTTATGTCACCTATCTTTTTTGAACTTTCACCCTCTATATTCCCAAATTGCTTGGCAGCGCCTTGATATGGGACACAAGTTAAAGCCATCAAAATGATACAATCAATACTTACAACACCCAAGCAGAAGCAGACATACTTTGCCAGGCAATTGTAATAGCAAATGATACCACTATCCTTCAAAAAGCACAATCAATGAAACCTGTGCTATTCTTATTACAAATCATCCCTCTCAACATATGTCTATGTGGAGGCTGAAAAATGCAGGTCGATTTTCACCTTGTCTGACTGTCAGAGAGTCTGGGGACTAACAGGCTAGATGGCACCTTCCAACTCAGGAGGTGATTGCCTGGCCCCTTTTGAAGTTAAGATAACTCGGTGCCATCCTGGTGGTGGGTGGTCAGAATATGCAAATGTACTTCTACTTCTTCTATTCTAACTATGGGGTCTCCTGGGGAAGGGCTATCTTGAAGGTGCGTGTGATTTGGGACACCACACTACCTAGACAACAGAACGCTAATGATTGGGTTCTCAGAGTTGACTGTGTAAGTTAACCTTTATTTTATGTTAATGATATCTTTCTTACCTTCTCCTCAGCTTATGTGGGTATAAAAGCTGTGCAAAAATAAATGTGGGCAACATCAGGGCCTTAGTGATTCCTGAAATACCCTCCAGATAGTGTCTTCTGTTTTCTGTCTCATTATTTTTATGTTTTCATATAATTTTTCTATTCCCCTGCCCCTACCTTGGTGAGAGGTGATTTTCTAAAGGCTGCTCCTTGACATGTCTATGCATTCATGACTTAGTTGATTAATTTCCAGCTCTCCCACCACTACAAATATGCACACTTAAATAAGGCATCTGTATATTTCCTGTGTATCTAAAAATTATGTCCATTATATAATCAGCTATCATAGTCTTATAAATATCAATATTAAGAGTTTCCAAACCATACAGAGAATAGTGTGGTAGGCAAATGAGAACAACTCCTATAGGCTAATCGATTTTAATGTTGGATCACTGGGTAATGACACTATTTGAAATGATTAGGATGCCTGACCTTGTTGGAGTAGGTGTGGTCTTGATAGAGGAAGAGAGAGACTGGAGATGGACTTTGAGGTTTTCAAAGGCCCAAGTCAGGCCAATTGACTAGCTCTTCTTGCTGCCCACAGTTCTGCATGTAGGACTCTCAGCTCCTTCTCCAGTACCATATCTGCCTACAGGCCACGATACTTCCCATAATGGTAATAATGGACTAACTTCTGAAACTATAAAGAAAGTGCAATTAAATATTTTCTTTTATAAGAGTTGTCATGGTCATGATATCTTGTCACAGCAATAGAACACTTACTAAGGCTACTAGTATGGAAATATGACTGAGAAGCCAATTAATCCATTTATATTATAAATTTCAAATATTTGAAAGTTTTCATAATTTTAGGTGCTTTCTTTTTGTAAGTGATAATTGTAAATACACATGATAAATTTAATACAAGAAAGTGAAAAGTTTAAATTATACAGCCAAGGGCAATGTAAGCATTAATGTGTATGTGTGTGCGTGTGTGTGTGTGTGTGTGTTGTGAATATATTAACACACAAGAAGGGGTATCTATTTGATATTTTATTTCGATAAGCTTATTTGCTGAATTCCAAAAATTCTATAAATACTTTCTCTTAATTTTAATAACAGAGTATGTCTAAGAGATCTATGCTGAGTATAAATTGACTAAGATCAGAATCTTCACCATCACACTGTGACATAGTTTTATTGAACACTAAGCTAGCACTATTCTTAGATGAAACACTTTTACTTAGAGATCTCCTACACTAGGTCATTACCTACAACACTATGGCCTCAGCTTAACAGCCAGGTCACTCCATTATGTGTTTCTTGTCTTTGCATTGTGGATGAAAAAAACATCTGATCTGTTATTTGGGGATGCAGAAAAAAAAACTTCAGTTATTTGAACCTGTAAATGGGTCAATGTCTTCTTTAAACCTAGAGAAGCAATATGTTGTAGTATTGCAATGAGGAATGTTCCCAAAATAGTGTCCCCCTTTTCTTTCCAAAAGTGTCTCTCTATCACTTCGTTATTGAGATGGGCAAACTCATAAGCAATAACAAAAATGGCCTATCCTTGTTTTCTGTATTTAACATAGGTAAATGAAAATTTAATTTTTACATGGTACTGAGTATTTGACAATATATATCTTCAGGATTATTTTAAGTTTTCAAAGCTACTATATTCCTGAGATAGCTTCTTTATATCCACCATATGACACCAATATAACTCGATGAAAAATATCACATTCACTCTGAAGAAGTAGTTGGCATCATTTTGACATAACAGGTTGTTTGCCTGAATTCAACTTTATTTTACTGATCTAAGCATGACAGGTTCTTGTGTGTTCAGATGGCCTGCAATACATAATTAGAGGGAAGATTTTATGACAACCAGAAACTTACTTAAATGTGTTTCTATTTTGTATCATGAGTTTAAAAATTGCTTCAGCACAAGATCTTTATACCGTTCACCCTAGTTCACCCTTCTTTCCAAAATTTTTTTTGCAAGGTCAATTGCGATCTTTTTGTTAATATCTAAGTGATTAGAACTTAATCTTATCTGCCTTTGCTGCCTATATCATGTGATAAAGTGGGACTTTCCTCCTATAATTGAAGCTGACTAGGTACTTCGGTTCCTTTCTCCATGGCCCCCACTGCTCTACCTTTGAGTTTTCGAAGTGGGATTCTACTGTGTTACAGCCCTGATACTCTGGCTCTCCCAGAACTTGCTTTGCAGACCAGGCTGCCCTCAAACTCATAGGAATATGCATGCTTCTGCCTCCTTAGTACTGAGACTAAAGGTGTGCACCACTAAAGGTATGTACTTTCAAGCCTGACTAAACTTTGGTTTGTTTAACAATAACATTTTCTTGAGTCTTTTGTGATAGTTCTAGCTGTATGCAATTTGCTCATCTTTTGAAGCCTCTTTTGACTTTGGTTTTTCCTCAGTCTCCGTCATCTGGGATCTCTTCCAGCCTCTTTCCATAATCTGGAAGGTCCTCTGTCTCTATGTTGTTTTTATTGGTTAATAAATAAAGAACTGTTTTGAGCCCGTGACAGGGAAGAACAGAACTAGGCGGGGAAGGCTAGGCTGTATGCTGGGAGAAAGAGGGCAGAGCCAGGGAGATGCCATGGAACCACGGCCAGAGTCAGGCATGCCGAAACTTTGTTAGTAAGCCACTGTCACGTGGCAATGTACAGATTAGTGGAGATGGGTTAAATTAAGATGTAGGAGTTAGCCAATAAGAAGCTAGAACTAATGGGCCAAACAGCAATTTAAATGATATGGTTTCTATGTGATTATTTCGGGTCTGCGCGAGCCTGCCAGCTGGAAACCAACAAGCAGCTCTCTCCTTCTACACTTCCATAAATTCTGAATAATAAATCAAATATAACACAAAATAGATTCAGGATATAACACTTCAAACACAATACTGTAAGTGATGGCACAGAGAAACTACCAATCAAAATTGCTCTGTGAGCAAAACAAAGATTTACTGTGGATCAAACATCCAAGACCATTGGAGAAGTGGCAGGGGAGTAGAGGAGCATACTGATAGAAAAGCAAGCTGCTTTTATGACAGTCAGGAGGTGGGGATCTGAGCAAGCTGTTCTGGATTGGCATGGTAGTAGGTACCCTTGCCAGAGGTAATTGTCCTCAGGAAGATTAACAAAGATTTCTAGAGGATTATGGGTGGTTCATGAAGAATAGAAAGTGCCTTAAGAGATGTATTATTCTACTAAACAGAAACCTTTAAGTTTCTTTACCCAGTAACAGTCCTGTTTACCTAGGGCACGTCCTTCAGGCTAGGACACTATAACACACAGTACAAGTTCGGGAGAAGGGTGGTATGTACATGACAGCTATGCTTCTCCTATTTTCTTTTAAAATAAATATTTTATTGAAATCCTGCACTCAAACAAATACATGCAACACATATATATCAGGGAATGTATATTTTATGTATAAGAGCTGTTTAGTTTTAATTTAAGCCAAAACCAGATAAAAATCATGTCAAAGTTCAGAAATATGTTTCCAAGCTCTTGATGAGTGGTTTTGTGCCTTGGTCTTATTTTGTACTATGCTCAATCCCTAGGAACCCTGACCTTTTCTGGGGGCAGGGGGGGTGAGAAGGTGGATCTGGGGAAAACGAGAGGTGGTGGGGGCACAGAAAGGTATAGAAGATGAGAAAACTGTGGTCAGGATGAAGTGTAAGAGAGAAAAATAAATAATTTTTTAAACGTCCTTCCTGGGTCTCTTGTCAGTAATCGACAAATAGTTAATAATTATTTAAATTCCAGACAATGTTGGTTAGTTTCACTTAATACTTTGAAATATAGTAAAAATTCTACAATCTATATGTTTCTGGCTTTGGCTTATTTCATTCATTACTAGATCTTTGAGAGGTATCCATTTTCACATAAATACTGGCATTTATTATATTTAGATGGCTGTGTGAAACGTTCTTGCATGAATATTTATAGCATAGTTCTCCCACTGGTGAACATTTGCCATGTATAAGAGTCAGCAATTGTTATGCAAAATATTAGTACAATGCAAAGCATTTTTCGGCCTCTTTTGTTATCTCACAGCTTCCCTGGGCCAGAATTGTGGGAGTCTTTCACAGACCTCTTATCTCTCCAGGTTTTCCCACATTGCCCGTGAAAACTCTCTCTCAAGATCCAATGGAGACTGAAAGTTCGACAATTCAGTCTCTCATTCATGTCTGCTGACAGGTCTAAATTTTGCCAGCTGTTAGAGATTCTGATTACTTATCACATGATTTCTCCATTAGATTTTCAATGTATATCAATTTTTTCTTCTATGGGTAAAAATAGATGAAGAGGCACAAGAATATTCAGATTTTTAATTTTAATTTTAATGCATTGATTTTAAAAGTAGAGTTTTAATTCCTTGTACCAACTTATACCTGTTTTATCCGTGGAGGGTGAATGCACACACAATTATGTTCATTTTAGATCAAAATGTTAAAATATAGTGACAGTTTGAGCTGCTTGATTCCATGGGAGTGCCTCTTCTACTTTCTTTCCTTAATGATCTGCTGTTTTAGTGACCATAAAGATATTTGTCATTCATTTCATTTGTATTATGAAGTCATAGTTAACCAATGCTCCATGATCTATGCCCTATGACATGTAGTGAAGTAATTTTGTTCAACATTGAATTCTGATATTAGATACTATGAGTCCCAATCTAGAACATCTGTAGAAAAATATCTCAAGGGTAACATTACATTCAGGGCAGGCCTGGAAAGTTGGAACTGTATTTATAACAGAATATAAAATATTAAACTTCATGTGTCTCATTTTTATTAAATGTTAGCAATTATTCTATGAATTTGTTGTTACTATTTCTACCTAAGTTGAGTTGACCACTCTTATGAATTTTGCTTTTCTTAGATTTCTTATGATGTGTTTTAGTTGAATACTTAATTTCTAATCCTTACATTGAATTTAAAGTTCTAAGCAAACTTGTCCAATATACTTAGTATTATTAAATGATAGGATTGTATGCGTGGGTGTAGTATTCTAAATAAAAAGTACATATATTAGCTTAGGATAATAATAAGTTGTTTTAAGTACTGATATATTCAATTATTTGTGAACACTTCCTTGAAACATATATATGCTTTGCTTCTAATGTTTACATACATTCAGAATGATATTTTAATGCCATGAACTATCATGCATAACAGAAATGTTGTCTTACCTTTTACCATAATGTGATAATGGTTTCATGCATTAAATTCAGGTAAAGACTAGTAAATTTGGTGAATTTTATCACAACTTTTTAATTTTTTTTAATTCATTCACAATGATGAATAGCTGATAACATTGTATATCTGAATAATACAACAAACATTTTAAACTTTCTAAAGACTTATCAACGTATTTGGTTTATACTAAGATGATACTTGGTGATGTAGTTATCACTTGAAAGTTTATTTTAAAATTGGGAAAATGTTGTATATTATTTCAGCAATGTAAATGTTTGTACTCATAAAATGATTACCTAAACAGAATTTTATTACTTATTTTATATCAATGACTAGTACAAACACAATGAAAAGATACATTATCAGAAGTTATATTCCAAAATGTTTTGTTAAAGGTAAGTAAAATAAGTGATTACCAGTATCCAATTTGTAATGCTCATTGGTGCAGTCCTTGTTCTGTTGTGGGGTATCCACCTGGGAAGATCTCTTAGACATGGATTCAAGCCAGTAGAAAGTCTTTTTCTGGCAGTCAATTACACTGAGTATTCAGGATCCCAGTGCAGCCCTGAGCCTTTCTCAGGATGAACTTTTGAGCACAAAAGCCATATCCTGGGTTGAAGTATTCAGTTAACAAAATCAGAAGCCAAAATGCAAGATTAGTACATGTAGAGACTTTTGCAGAAATATGAACATTGATAGATTAGGTTTTTGTTTTCATATTTGGCAGGTGGTACTGTTAATGTGAAGACAGTACCTGACCTGAATGGTATTCCCATCATGTAGTTAGTTGCTCTAAGGTCTGGGGTCCTCCTACTGTGGTTTTGGGATCTGCTACCATTCCACTAACAATTGGAACATCATGTTGACAATTTACAGCTTTAGCTTCTAATAATACTAGAAGACACAACCTCACAGCAAAATATCTGATCCTCTGGCTCTAACAATCTTTCCACCACCTTTTCCACAATGTTGTGTAAGTTTTAAGTGAGGGAACATTTTGTAGATGTATCTTTTGGGGCTAGGTTCCTCAACTCTGTATTTTAATTGTTGGTGGTCTTCTGTAGTGGTCTCCATCTGTTTCAAAGAGAACATTCCTTGATGAGAAGTAAAGAACTATGTTGGAGGAACTGCTTGCTGGTTCCCGGCTGTTCAGCCCCAAAATAATCACACAGAAACTATATTATTTAAATCACTGCTTGGCCCATTACCTCTAGCTTCTTATTGACTGACACATATCAGTTTAACCCATTTCTACTAATCTGTGTGTCACCATGAGGTTGTGGCCTACCAGCAAAGTTTCAGTCCATTGTCTCCAGCAGCGGCTCCATGGCTTCTCTGTAACTCCTCCTCCTTTCTCCCAACATTCAGCTTGTTTTCCCCACCTAGCTCTGTTCCCCTATAGCTTTGTTATAGGCCCAAAGTAGTTTCTTTATTAAACAATGATATTCACAGCATACAGAGGGGAATTCTAAATCAGAACTATACTTACCTATAGGTATAAGGATAAATGTTTATAACAGTTCTTAGAGGTTATGGTGGTTTAGAAAATAAATAACTGTAGATTCTCTTCCAATAACTGTGATTTGTACCACCCCTGATTAATTAATTAGATTTATAGCACCAGTCATAGTTCCCTGCCTATTGAGAGGGTCCTCATTCAGTCCAACCCCTTCACATAATTTTAAAAAAATATATAAAAATTAAATAAATGTAAGATTAAGGATATATACATTTAAACTGAACATGAAAAACACTTAAAACATTTTTTTTTGTTCTGTAGCTCATGGCAGTTTAATTTTATGCACTTGATCTATTTTTTCTTCTGTATTTGAAAAATTCTTTATAAGCAACAGACTTTATTTGTATTTGGTTATATTGGCCATTATATAAAGTTAAAGATTGGAAAATCTGTGAATAAAACTGATTGATGGTAGGCAGATAAGAAGCGTAGGTTAATGACATATTTTAATGTTCCAATTGGGTGATTTTGCACATCTTCAAAATACCTCACACCAACTGAGTGACATCCTGCTAGAAGCAAGCTGACAAGGGAAACAAAATGAGGCTATTCTGGTTAGAGCACAATTTGTCTCAGGACAGAAAATATAAGAGAAATGTATGATAACATCACTTAGCCTTTGAATGTCTCATTATTTTTCTTAACTAATGATTCTGAATAAAAGGATATAGAAATATTAAATGGAACAAATCTTGATAAGGTTTGCTCTTCTTTTACATGATTTCACTATATCACAATAATAAAGTATTTAAATGAAGTCAGGAAATATCATGATAAAGCATCTATCCCTTTAGGTTTAAATATGAAACTAAATATTCTTTAGGGTTTGATAACATGTCTCTCTGCTTGACTAAAACAACCTAAAGAATCATTTCTACATGCTCAGAAACAGAATTTGTGTAACTTACATAGTTCCATGGCACCTTTGCAATAACTTCATCATTACCCACACAATGAGAAATCAAAGATGTGGCAGAACTTTAGAGATGATTCCATAGAATTTCGATTGAAATTGAAATGAACCCAAACACGCACAAATTTTGGTTTCTCTGTATCTTAGAGTTTCTAAGTCACAGATGGACTAATTCTAGCTTTGAATTTTCATAGGCAATTAATTTTATTGTTCAGTATATTTTTATAGCTTGAAATTATCTAAAGAGATCAATCAAATACCTGCTTTATGGTGATTAGTTATTATTGATTGTAAAAAGTGTATTCATTAAAGAAATGAAAATAAGAACTCTCTTTCCTGCCATTGTTGGTTTTACATTTTGGTGGAGCCTGCCACCTGACTCCCAAATAACTCCATGCTGAGACTTATTACTTTTAAATGCCCAGTCTTAGATCGACTTATTTGCTATTAGCTTTTTAAAACTGAAAATATCCCTGATTACCTTTTGTCTCTGGGCATTTTTCTTCCATTTCTTCTATAAATCTTACTGTCACTGTGACTCATGGCTGGCTGGGTGGCTGGGTGACTGGGCAACTAATCCCTGGCACCTTCCTCTCCTTGTTTCTTACTTTCAAGCTCCTTGATATCTCTCTCTCCTTTTCTCTCTTGTTCCTTCTTATCCTCTCTACCTGCAAGCGCCACCTATTCTTTCTCCAGCCTCACTGTTGACTATTCAGCTCTTTATTAGACTCTCAGATGTTTTAGATAGACAAAGAAGCACAGCTTCACAGAGTTAAACAAATGCAGCATAAGCAAAAGCAACACATTTTTACATCATTAAACAAATATTCCAGAGCATAAACAAATGTAACACACCTTAAAATGATATTCTACAACTCTTTCCCATAATAAAGCCTGGACCACTTAGACAATGACTTTTGCCTAGTGAGGATTTTTCTTTGGTTTAAAAATAACCTCATTTTCAAAACTTGTCATAAACAAAATGTGGTTTTTGGATCACAGGCTTATTAATAAGACCTAGAGGCTTGATTGAAAAGGAAGAAAGACACTGTTCCTATAACAAAGAACTCTAATATGAAAAATGATACTGCCTGGTTACTCATATACACATTATAATTTGAGAAAAAGTCATAAATGTCTTCTTATTATATATTTCAGTTCTTGAAATTTCTCAATATTGGCTATACACTCAGTCTTTTTTTATTACTTTTCTGTTTGGATACAATTTATATCTACTTAAGTGCATATACTTTAAGTGAACTATGTAATCACTTTTGATAAATGTATAATCAACCATATTACCAACTTAACAAAAGTTATTAATGTTCTCATTAACTGACACAAATTCTTTGCACGTTAGGCAAACTTTCCAAAGCTTTGTATCACTAAAAACTCATTTTGAATATGTTATATCATTATGAAACTGAGATAGTTTGATATACGTTAATTTTGAGGTTTTTCTTAATCCAACATAAACATTTTTTTAAAATTTCCCCATGTTGTTAGATATTTGAGCAATTGGTTAGCTTCCATTGCTCAGTACTCTTCTGTTATGTAAATATAACACCATTTGTTTGCCCATTCAGGCTGTTGTGGTGTATTTAAGCTTTTCACAGTTACTGGCTGCCATAAATATTCTTGACTAGTGAGCTCTACTAACATATGTTTTTGTTTCTCTTAGGTACACACCTAGAAGTAGAATTATTTTGTAAGTATAGATGCAGTATAAATATTTCCAGGGTGCTATTATAAAAATATTCAAACACAGAGAAAATTAGAATGAACGGACCATTGCTACCTTCCAGGATCTTCTAGAATTTGCCACTAATATTTGACTATAGTTCATTTGTTACACGTTAATCAATTTGGCTACTTTTTGTTTATGGTTCCATCTAGGTATTTTAGAAACTACAGAGATAATTATAATTCCTTTGTAACACTTCAATGAGCTTGTAACTAGTATCTTAGTTAATGTTCTATTGTTATGAAAAAAACACCATGACCACAGCAACTCTTATAAAGGAAAACATTTAATTAAGACTGACAGATCAGAGGTTTTAGTACATTATCATTATGGTAGGAAGCATGGCAGCATGCAGGCACACATGACACTGGGTAGCTGAGAGTTCTTCATCCTAATCAGCAGGTAGCAGGAAGAGACATGAGTCACTGGGCCTGTATTGGATTTCTGAAATCTCAAACACTACACCCAGTGACACACACACACACACAAAAAAAAAAAAAAAAAAAAAAAAAAAAAAAAAAAAAAAAAAAAAACCAAAGCTACTCCAACAAGGCTATACCTCCTAATGGTGCTTTCTAAATGAGTAAATGGGATTGATTTTACTCACACCACAAAATTCTACTCCCTTGCCCCATAGGCTTATAGCTATATCTTAAGACAGAACTACATCAGACCAACATCAATAGTCCCTATCTTAGTTAGGGTTTCTATTGCTGGAAAGAGACACCATGACCATGGCAGTCTGTATAAAGGAAAAGGTATAATTGGGGTAGCTCACTTACAGTTCAGACCTTTAGTCCATTTTTGTCATGGAGGGACATGCAGGCAGATAGGGTGCTGGAGAAGCAGCTATAGTTAATACATCTTGATCTACAGACAAAAGAATGTGAGACACTGGGCATATTTTGAGCATATATGATACCTTGAAGCCTTACTGGACAGTGACAAACTTCTCCCAATAAGGCTGTACCTGTTCCAACAAAGTTACATATCCTAATAGTGCCACTCCCTATGAGTTTGTGGGGCATATGATAGATATTCTTGGTTGTCAATTTGATTTTATATAAAATGAGCTGCATTCCATACATGGAGGGCACATTCGTGATTCAATCTTGAGGCAGAAAGACAGCATGTTTTTGATCCCGATCTTGAGTCCAGAAGACAGAGCTTTAGATACGACTCTTGAGGTGGAGAGACACATGCTTTTAATCCAGGTGTTGAGTTTGGAACACCTTTTGATTAAAGGCACATCTTTAATCTAAGTAAAACCTTCTGCTGGAGGCCTATACAAGGAACTGGAAAAAGGAAGGTTTTGTTTATTCTTCATCTGCTTGCCCTCGTCTGGTCAGCACATCTACTCCTTCACTGGCATTGAAGTCCACTTCCTCAGGATTTCAGTATATACAGAAGACCTAAGACACGCATTCTCGTGGGACTGAGCAACCACTCGATTCTTGAAGTTTCTATTCACAGCTAACCATTGTTTGACTGCAGCCCGCAATTTAGTCCAATAATTTCATATATATATATATATATATATATATATATATATATATTTCCTGAATATGTATGTATACACACATATGTGTATATATACATATATATATATATATATATATATATATATATATATATATATATATATAATAGTAAAGGAATACTGGACAGCAATAAGGCCAAAAAACAGCAGGGAAAACTTCAAACACTGCATCTCCATGCCTGGTGTCAAAGCACTCTTTAGATCTGCAATTCACTTCAACTTTGCTGGCTGCAGCACACTTCTTTCTCCTGCGCTGATGTCAGCCCCTGTTATCACTTCCCTTTGCAGATATTCCATTACTCTGGCACCACCAAAATCTTGGGGTCTCCAAAGCATTTTTAGCTTTGTTATACCCAGATCACGGAATCCCCCCAAAACCAACTAGGAGACTGAATCATATATGTAGAAGCAAGGAGCCTTTATTCTTACAAAAGTTCGCTAACTCGGACTCTGTGTGTCCGACATATTGGCGTGATTAGAGAGCCCTGAGCTCAATTGGAATTGGGTTTTTATAATAGCAAAGGTAGCGGTGAGGGATTTCTAAGGTTCAGGACTTCTGATTGCCTAACATTTTTCTAGGGTGTGTCCTGGTGAAAAGCAATGAGCGTGTGCCGGCCAGTGATCCTGTCTAAAATGATTGGACCCTTAAGAATTTCCTTTAGATGGTTTGTTACTGTGTGGTGCCTGGGTAGTCTGTGCTCTTTCTTGAAACCAGTTCTTGTCTTAGGGTAAACTACTAAGACTCAGACTATTTAGTTTGTCATGGCAGCTTCCTACAATTTCACCTTCACAGCTTCACTCAGTGGCCTCTCTAAGCCTCCAAACTGACACTCACCTGGCGACTGCTGTTTTCCTTAGTAACAGAGGGAGATTCTATAACTTCTTTTTTGTGTTCCTGACTCTACAGCCAGAGCCACATCATGGCCAAGCTACTAAGTTCTTCTGCTTGCTCGAACTGGAACATGACCCCTCAGACATACATTTTTATCAGCTTTCTGTTTTCAGTGGTTTCCTTCATTGCCTAAAGTTGGCTATCCTGGAACTTGTTTTGTAGACCAAGCTGGCCTCGAACACAGTGACCCCCAACTCGTGTCTTCTTAGTGATGACCTACACCTGACCCTAAGTCCTTTTTTAATTCCTTTTCACAAGTTTAGAGCTTAGCTAGGTGGGGTTCACTACTCACTGTTTTTTATTCCACTTATCATTAGACTGTTTAGATTTCATGCCCCCTTTCTTGTCAAACTGTACATTTTGTATTTTTTTTTAGATAAGGGCAGAAAACAGCCACCTTCTGTGCCAAAATTACATCACAAAAATGGTTACTAGGCCACGTCTTTAAATTCTTCTTCTCTGACAAGTCTTTTTTTTTTCAAAGATACCCAGATTTAATAGATGGCAACAGATGACAATACTCCCGGGAAAACATAGAGAGGGAAAGAGAAAAAAGGGGAGACCATGCGGAACCCGGAGACCACGTGTTCATGGGGGGGCAGTTTATTTATTTTTTCCCCTTTTCTCTTTTTTTATGGTTTTTTTTTTTATATTTAAAAATTTCCAAGCCGGGCGGTGGTGGCGCATGCCTTTAATCCCAGCACTAGGGAGGCAGAGGCAGGCGGATCTCTGTGAGTTCGAGACCAGCCTGGTCTACAAGAGCTAGTTCCAGGACAGGTTCTAAAGCTGCAGAGAAACCCTGTCTCGAAAAAAACCAAAAAAAAAAAAAAAAAAAAAAAATTTCCATCTCCTCCCCTTCTCCTCCCCCTTCCCTCCCCTCCCCTCCACCCATATCCCCCCCACACACAGCTCAAATCACCCTGAGCACCTCTGTTTTCCATGTGCCTCCAGGTAAAGCTCTTTCACTATCACTTCGTCTATCCAACTGCTTTTCTACTCTAAAGTCCCAAAGTCTGCATTCCTCCAAACGAAAGCAGGAAAGCACGTTCAGGACCATCACAACAATAGCCTACTCCCTGGTACCATCTTCTCTCTCTCTTAGTTAACACTCCATTGCTGTGAAGAGATCCATGACCATGGCAGGTCCTACAAAGGAAAACATCAATTAGGCTGGTTTACACTTCAAAGGTTCAGTCTATTATCATCAGGGCAGGAAGTATGGCAGCATTTGGGCTGATAAGGTGCTGTAGACATAGCAGAGAATTCTACATCTGGATTGGCAGGCAGCAGGAAAGTCTTAGTTTGAGCTTCTTTTTTTTTATTAAAAATTTCTGCCTCCTCCCCTCCTCCCACTTACCCCCTCCCCCCTTCACTCCCCCTCCCTCTCCTATCCAGAGAGCAGTAAGGGTTCCCTGCCCTGTGGGAAGTCCAAGTTCCTCCCCCCTCCTTCCAGGTCCAGGAAAGTGAGCTTCTTAACACCTCAAAGCCTATCCACAGTGATACAATTTCTCCAACAAAGCCACATCTCCCGAGAGTGTCACTCCCTCTATTTTCATCCAAACTGTTATAGCTAGCAAATACTATCTTTTTATTTTTCTTGTTTTTCAGGACAGAGTTTCTTCCTGTAGACCTGGTTGCCCTGGATCTAGCTAGAAAAATCAGGCTGGCCTTGAACTCCTGCTTTCTGAGTGCTAAGATTGAAGGCATGAACCACCAACAACTTACTGCATATCGTATCTTTACATATACATTTTATTATGAAATAAAATGGACACAAAATAAAATGAATACATCAGTACTGGTAGATATAAACATTTATTTCTTTAAGTTAATTTTTCCTTACTGAGTATTTGTATTATCTAGAAAATCTCTTCATGTTCTTATTTCTTTCAAGTCCCTTTTGAGTCTTATGGAAGCAAAATGTTCTAGGAATTTTTCTTCAACAGTCAGATATTTTGACTGGAAAGATCCATATCAGATTAAAGATTATTTATACAAGTGTTTTTTAATCAGGTTCTATCTTTTCTATTATTCCATTTACCTCATGATTGCTCAATATCATTGCATTGGTTAGTAATGTCTCCCTTTTCATGATTAAAGAATGTTAACCAAATTGTAAGTTGGTTTAGCCTTTTAGCTACTGAGGCAAACCTGAGATGGTCCCTTTCCTGATTATTTTAAACAAAATAAATCAAAGTATAAATTCTTGAAACTTTCAGGATTATGATTTTTACATAATTTTATTTTCATTTCTCTTCATGGTATATCTAGAAGTGGAATAATTTTGAGACTAAAGTGAGTGTATGTTTGTTTCTGCCAGAACTTGTTCTAAAATGATGCACCCCCCTTCCTAACATTTGGTGTTGTCAGTCGACTTTATTTTAGTCATGTGTGTAGGAGTGTAGCTATATAACACTGTAGTTTCCATTTTCATTATCCTGATGATTCATGACATAGAGAATTTCTTATGGGTATACTGACCATTCATACATTCTGTGTGATGTGGTGAAACAAATATATTCCATTTAAAAACCTGGGTTCATTTTGATAGCTTATTTTCTAGTTATGTGAAAGACATTTGTGTGTGTGTGTGTGTGTGTGTGTGTGTGTGTGTGTGTATACATATTCTTACCAAATACACAGTCTAGAAGTAATTTGTATCAATCACCCACTTATCCTGCTTATACCGTCTTTCATTAGTATTTTCAAATTTATTTAACATAATTAAGGCTTTCATTTACATGCCTTGAAGTCAGAAGACATTGTTTTCACATTTATTGGTTTGTTTTGTTTTATTTTTCAAGACAGTATCTTATGTAGCTTAGGTTGTCCTCCAATTATCTATGCAGTGGGGGTAGATCTTTAACTTTCATTCCTCCTGGCCCTACTTGCCAAGTTGTTATATTACATTCTTATAGTAGTACTATGCCTGACAGCCTTAAACATAGACTGTCTTCATACTTTGCTCTCTGATCTATGGCAGGGTACATTTTGCACCTGATCTTCAGTATGAGGAATTTAATTTTGTTCCAAATAATTATCAAATTTTGGAGGGAACAATTCTCAGAATATTGGTGCATCTTCTTTTTGAAGTGCTTTGATTTTTGTGTTAATAGTATCTGCTGAAATAAGTCCTGAACAAGAAGGACAGCAATAAGAATGTTAGTTGGAACTAGGAAATCTTCTGGACCCTCAGTCCTAGACAAAATACTACACACAAGCAAGGAATGCTGAGAGCAAGAAAAACAGTCGTCCTGAGGAAAGGATACCCAATTTGTTATCCAATGCCAAGTGGTCAGTCCTGAAATCATATACATACAAGTAAGATTATATAGACTGAGATAATGGGATTTATATATTTGGAATATATATATATTCCAAATATATAAATGAAATGTGAATTCTCAAAATATATATATATTTGGTTTTTCGAGACAGGGTTTCTCTGTAGCTTTGGAGCCTGTCCTGGAACTAGCTCTTGTAGACCAGGCTGGTCTCGAACTCACAGAGATCCGCCTGCCTCTGCCTCCCGAGTGCTGGGAGAATATATATATTTATATGCATATATGTATAAATATGTGTGTTTGTAATATTCCTAGATATAGGTAGTCAACATGCTCAGTCCATATATCCTATTTAGGTATCATATATTACTAAGTATATGATATATCACAAAATTATTTATATTTATATATACATATCTGTAACTACTTAAATAAATAAATCTTCTAAATATAAGAGAGAGCAAATGGAGGGTTATATGGGAAGGGATAGAGAGAGGAAAATAAAAGAAAAATATTCTAATGATATTTTATTTTCGAAGATTATAAAAATCAATGGACCACATATATGCACTGCCTTACTCTATTAAATTTATAAATATTTTAAATTTTTCAATAATGCTAATAGCACAGCAAACATAGCTAAACTGCTTATAATGTAAGAACCAGAAAGTAACATATAGACTCTTCCTATAGCATTTTAATTTTAATTTATTTTAATACATGCACTTGAGCTAGGTATCATCTTAAGTTCATTTTATTACAAATAGTGAATTTATGAAATCAGCATGTACAAAGCCATAGATCCCTCATTTGTCTTTGTAAAATTTTCTCAAAGTAGTGTGCTTATACAGAAATTTTAAGAAACATTACTTTATGAAATGTGAATTCTCAAAACTAAATTTTTATCAAATAACCCAAAGAAAAATATTATAAACGTATTCATATATATTTTATAAATATATCATTCAAATTAAAATACTCTTTTTATTTTATTAAAAATATCTTTTTTTATTTTACATACCAATCCCAGTTCCCACTTCCTCCTTTCCTCCTGTTCCCTTCACCTTTCTACCCCAACCTCCTTCCACTCCTGGGTAAGGAACATTGCTTTGAGTAAGGTCCAAGGCACTTCCTACTATATCTAGGCTGAGCGAGGTATCCTTTCCAAGAGACTGGGTTCCAAAATTCAGGTACAAACAGTAGAAATAAATCTTGGTCCCTCTGTCAGTGGCACTACAGTATGCCCCAGCCATACAACTGTTACCCACATTTTGAAGGCCTACTTTAGTCCTATACTGGTTCCAGACTTGGAAGGCTCCCTTTATCTCGGGTATTAATGGATATTCCCATTATGTTCTTGACCTCTTTGCTCATATTCTCACTCCTTCCACCCTTTGACTGGACATTGGGAGGTCAACCCAGTAGATCTCTGCCTCTGCTTTGTTTAGTTGCTAGATGAAGGTTCTTTGGTAACATTTAAGATAGTCATTAATCTGACTACAGGGCAAGGCCAGTTCTGGCACCTTCATCATTATTGCTTAAGGTTTAAGGTGGGGTCATCTATGTGGATTCCTGGAAATTTCTCTAGTGCCAGGTTTCTTGCTAGCCCAAAAATGACTCCCTCAATCAAGATATCTCTTTTCTTGCTCTCCATCTTTGCCCTTTCCCATCTTGACTATCCATTCCCTCAAGTTCTACTCCCTGCTCCACTTCTCCCCTCCTCCTCCCCTTCTTCCCTCCCTTATCTCCCCATCTCCATGCTTGCAATTTTCTTAGAAGATCTTGTCTATTTTCCTCTGATCTCATTAACTAAAAATAGAATTACTTATATTTTGGTTTTATATGTATTTATTATACTCATTATCTTTGATAATCTTCACTTATAATCAAAACAACTAAATAAATGAAAATCAGTTTTTTTGAAATCTGTGATTTTTCAGATAATGTAGCAATTATCTTGATTGTGAAAGTGAAAACAGGTAATCATGATCAAACAATGCAAATATTTTAAAAACTGACATACATTAGAACTAGTTATTCTCCTTCCATTCTCTACTTTTAACGTTAGTAATACAGGAATTCTGTAAATGTGTATATACATGCTGTGCTTACTGTTCTTACAATCATGAAATATTTATCAAAGGACACTTAACAACTAGTGTTTATTATTTTTGTTTCGTTTGATTAATTTTTTATGGACTAGGAACATAGTTACTTGAGAACAAGGACTTCATTCATGTTTAGTACATGGTCACTCCTAACTTACATCCCTAGAACTCAATGAACTTGTTTTTGATCAGTGAAATCATTGTGTCTCAAAAAAGTTAACGCACTCTATTCAGAGTTATAAAATTAATAGTAATGAATGGGAATTCAGATCTAAATAACTTCTTCAGCCTGAGAGGAAAAAAAATGTAAGAACACATATACTTTAATACATGGCTAACTTGAAGGACTCATCCATAAGTACTTTCAAAATAAAATCTTTATTTGGTTGTTATGTCACTAAATGTCTGTACATCTATTGTGGGTTTCTCCATCACGTTTGCATTTTTTTTCAAAAATATATTTTGTTTGTAATTGTTACTTGATGTTATATTTTGTGATAGGGAGATCAGGCATCATAAGTTTTTCTATTTCTTCCAATGTTTTGGTTTGTTTACATTTCTATAGGATTCTAATCACCTTGTATTATTTTATTTTCCTAGAAAAGAGCTTCATAATGCTCTTGTCCAGCAAAATGAAGACGAAAGCATTAAGATTGATGAAGAAATCATGTATTGAAGTCATGACAAACAAAAACAAGATTTTTGAATTTAGAAACAAACTTCATAATTAAGGGTCATTATTTTTTTCTGGGTGAGGAAACTTTTGTTTCCTCTTATGGAGTGGAAATCAATAGGGCGACCACACTCTAGGGTAAGCCCTATGCTCTGTAGGAGTTGGTCAAGAAAATAGACTCCATTGATTTTGTTTGATTGTTTAGTTTGTTATGATTTTTGTTTGTTTTCTTGTTTTGGGAGAAAAATACCAGTGCTGGGTATATTCTTAAAATGGGCCTCTCCACCAACACAAATAATTCCAATTAGACCAAATAAAAGATGCCTATGTTTAATACAGTGCTCCCAGGTGGCCAGGAGCATGGTGAGGGAAGAGAGAGGGGAGAGACAATGCAAAACCCAAGAGCATGTGTTCCTTCTCTGGGCAGCAACATAAATAGCCTGTGGGAGTGGTCCATTGCTTGGCGGGCTTCCCAAAGGTAGAATCTAGATGAAGGCAACTCCCAGGGGAGGGGGCTTTCAAAGTCGGATGCCGGGTATTACATTCCTGACTCTTTGTATAAGGGGTGACAGGGAGCTGAGGTGATGCTTATGGCCAATAATTTAGGCTCTCTTTGGATAAAGGGGCATCATTTCAAGTCTAGCTACTTCCTGCAGGCATGGGACAATGTGGGGGGGGAGCTGGGAGTTGGTGGGCTTACGCTCAATGAGAGGTGTGGCTGGAGCAGCGTCTGGTTTAATGTCATCCTGAAGTCCCCAGACAGCTGCTTTTTGATGGAGATGAGAAGGCAAGTGGCTAGGAGAAAAAAAATATTGTTATTATTGGCCCTATAAAATGGGGCTAGCCATGGGAAGTCATTAACTTCCACAAAGAATGGGACAGGTAAGTGCTCTAGTTGTACAAGTGAGGCTCAGATGCATAATTGGGACATAATAGCAGATGCAACCAGATTTTAGTTGGTATGTGTTCTTGATCCAGGAAAGTTGGTACCAATGGTGAAGTCCCAGGTGCTGGCGCAGGTGTTGGCGGTTGTCTGGAGAGCTCTTTGTCTTGGCCCAGGCAGCAAGAGTGACTTGTAAAATTTGCTTGAAACTGCATGGGTTAAAAGAGGCTCTGGAGGCTGTTAGTTTTTTTCAGACCAGATTTTTTTGATAACTCAGAAGTTTTTCCGGGAACCTGTAAGTATCTGTAAGAGAACTGGAACAGATTTACATCTTGGTGGCATAGCAAAAGGCTATTGATTTTGGTTAAAGGACAATTAAAGGGAATTGGGAACTCTGGATTTTTAGGATATACCTGAAACCTGTTAGTCCTGGACTATGAAGCCTGTTAAAGAGGCACACCTCTCTGTATTTTAGCATGAAACTTAACAAATAAAGTAATTAGCTACCGGTACCTTAAGTCATCAAACATCATTAGACAGTTCTGGGCGGGATAAATGAGCAGAAATGAGATAGTTTAATTTTCACTATGCAGCCAGTCCTGAATCTCTCCTAGTCCTTGAAAAAGATCAGCCTAGAAGCAGTGCTTGCCCTTAGCAGCTGAGTACAAGAGGTAGTCTACGTGTCTCGGCAGGATGAGAAGACTGATTACCCTGGTGGCATCCAGGAAGCTGAAGATGTGTAAGGCTGCTTTTTGATGTGGGGATGTCTTTGCCAAATCCAAAGACAAGCATGGAGGTGGAAGGTCTTTTGTAACCACTCTTCCAATCTTCTTGGAGGAGCAAAAGGTTGCTTGTAAGAGCTGGCGTGTCTCTATGTTGGAAGTTCTTTTGTTAAATGATCTGTAAAGGCACTTGAGAATTGGGTACCATTAACTCTACTTGTATTTTATCCAATTAGTTACCATTTACCAATGCTAGAAAATGTAAGAAGATTAAAAGGAGTATTTTAATAAGTCAAAGAATACTAGCACACGTGGGTACTCTTACCCAAGATGGTGGTGGGATCAAAATGGAGGTTACCCATGTGTTTGTATTTTTCCAGAGCTGTTTTAGTCTGGAGTTATCTTAAAACAAGCACAACTGCACACAGAAACATAAATCCACACACATAGACATTATGTGGCCACAGCATTCTAACTGACAGACAAATAAAACACTTTTTGAAACCTATGACAGCTGACCAACTTAAAATCCTGGTGTAGTTAGGTGGCAGAAGCCAGGAGAGTGGAAGGACGGGGAAACAGACTTGTTTTAAAATCCCAGAATGAGACAAGCAGCATACAGCATAGAGAAGCTGGGGAGGGAGTGGGGAGAGGTGAGGTGGGGGGAGGGGGAGCAGGGGCTGGGACAGGCATTTAGAAGCCCATGAGGTTTTGAAGCCTTTGTTTACTCTACATTAGATGTTAGATAACCCCAATTTAAAAGGATTTTTGTTAAATGCCTCCCCAGGGCACTTGAGTATTGGCTTTGAATTGGAGGAACCCATCTAGAAGTCCATGGCTATTTGTAGTCAAGTCTATCACAGTGCATCCACTGGGACAATTCTTAAATCAAAATAGGGGTGCATGAGAAACGAGTGATGGACACCTCCAAACACCCAAAATCTCATCTCAGCTAAGCCCAGCTTAGTCACATGGGTCAGGCTTCTGGTGGGGCGCCGACTTCATCCACCAACCCTACCAGCCATGTGCTCCAAAAGGGAAACTCACTGAGTTGAGGCTGGTCTTAGCCTGAGCACCTGAGAAGTGCGTTTTCTAACACGTGGCTGGGGAAAACAGAACCCCCTGCCACGGAGACCTCTACATTTGATTTTTCATTGTAAATTTCACTTATTTAGTCAGATTTTATGGAAGAAGGTTTGTGCTGAATTAGTTTTCCATTAAATGAGTGATCATATACATTAGTATCATTAAATCTTTGATTGCAACCCATTTTATACATTTTACATTTAATATGTGTTCATTTATTTTCTACTTCATTTATTTACAAATTTTTGTAATAACAATTTTCTAATATGCTTATTTAATACTGAAATGATTAGCACTTGTTAAATTTTTGTTCTCAGAGTTGTTACTTTCAGAATTTTTCGTAAGTTAATATTTTTATTGTTTCTAAGTATTTTGAAGTTAAGCACTGATGAATTTTATGTGGTTATTTATTAATTTGCTATGTTATTCCTTTATTTTGCTCATTTTTCATTTTCCTCTAGTACTTCTATGATTTAATCTTACTTTTAGAATCAGGATTGCTTCTGCTTCAGCTCAGCAGTTTTAAAATACATATTTCTTCCAATCTATTCCATTTTAATAATCTTTTTAATTTGTAAACATAATTCTTTATTATTTATTAGTTCTTTGGAAATTTTACACCATGTACCCCAGTACTGCTCACCTCCAAATCCCTCCATATCTGCCCCTCATCCCTGCTGTATGCCCCCAAATGAATTAAAAACAAAACAACCAAAAAACCCCACACGCCTCCATTTTTTCCAACACCTCTTCAATGATCCTAGTGGTATTGCAGTGCTGTGATGTGTCTCAAGGTATACCCCTTTTTTTTTCTAGTTTGCCAAGCCCACAAAATGTTCATTCTTGCTCTGATTCAAGGCCTTTGGTTTCTGATACATCATCATCTCTCGACTAGACCTTCATCCCAACTCCCCACCAAAGGCCACATGATACACAAGCCCTAGGCTGCATTCTGTGATCATTTTGTGACTGCAGTCTATGCTGCCACGGATTACATGCTATTATTTGGGCCAGGGCTATGTTTGGGTCAGTGACCCTACATCAATCAAAGCTTGTGCTGATGCCTGTGGTTACCGATATCATTTAAGGCAATATTGATGCCAGAATTCTTGGCTGTCACCTGTAGCTTTGTTGGTGTTTAAAGGCCTCACTACCATGGTGGTCAGGCCAATCCAAGTTGCCTGTGCAGCCACAAAGACCTGTACGGAGGCTGCTGCCATGGGCTGGTCTGGTTCTGTGGCTCAACAGTAGTCAGAGTCTAGGCTTGATGCCCATGCATGGCAATATTGTGACAGAGAGTCATAGGAACTGTTGTGTTGGAAGGGCCATGCTGTACCAGCTGTTCCTAAGTGGACACTACAGCAGGCGAGCTTGTACCACCCAGCCCATGGGAAAGCTGACCCCAGAACTTGTGAGAGATGATGACAGCACACACTGTAAGTGTAGTAGACATGGCCCTGAAGACATAGGCCTTGGATAGCTGGCTCTGCACATCACCTGAGTGGGTATCACAATGCCTGGGACAGACCAGCTCAACTGACACCCAGACCCACAACCTGGCCTTGGACTGATCCACCTTAACAGCTGCACCATCTTTGACCTACAAGAGTGTGCAAAGGGACTGCTACTCTAGGACAATAGCTGCAGAATCTTCATGATTTAGAGCAATCATTTCAATTCTTAAAGTTATAATTACATCATTCCCCTTTCCCCTTTCTTCTTGCAATCTCTCCTGTACACATCTTTGTTCTCCCTCAAATTCAAGGAAGTTTTCTTTAATTGTTGCTATATATAAACATATATATGCTAAATTTATATATATAAACATATATAAAGATATATACACACATATATCTTCCTAAATGCATAAATATTGTATAGTCTTTTATATATATTATAATATTGTTCTTCATTGTTTAACATCTTCCTCTTTTTATACAAACCTATATATTCTGTTAGCTCTCCCAGCTAAGGAAATATTAAAATTATGTTTATTTTGTGCTTGAAGTTAGTAAAAAATTAAACATTTAAATTTTATGTATTAGTTATTAATGCTGATTTCTGATGCTGGATCTCATTATATAGTTAAGGTTTTCCATAAACTCAACAGCTATCCACCCTGTCTCAATACTCCCATTACCCGAGTTACAAGCTAGGCATGTACTATCACAGTTGCATAAATTCTTTTCCAATGTTCATATCACAACACAATTATTTATCCCATTTTAGCCTTGTATTGCTTACTCTGTCTTTAAAATGTAGATGATCACTGGTTTCTTTATTGGAGAAGTAAACTAACATTAATTCAAGTTTTTCCTCATTAATATCTCCCTTCCCCAAATCACAAAGACCACTCTTATACAATCATTTGTTTAACAACTAATTTGTATATGAGAAATGTTAAATAGATTGAAGAGATTGCATATATACATATGCATACAAATATCAAAACACATGCATATACATATTCAGGGCACTAATTTAGGAGAGAGGGACAAGCAGGGAGAATTAAAGGAAGGAAGAACGATAAACATAATGTAGGTACAGCATTCATATATAAATTCTTCAAAATTGGTAACTGTTTTAAAAATAAACCCTGGGGGGAGTTGGGAGGACCTTGGTCTTAGCATAGAGTGGGGAACCCTGATGGCTCCTTGGCCTTGAGAGGGAGGGAGGGGAGGTATGGGTGGAGGGGAGGGGAGGGAAGGGGGAGAAGGAGGGGAGAGAAAGGGGAGAAGGAGGGGAGGGAGGGGGGAGGAGGAGGGAAGGAGATGGAAATTTTTAAATATAAAAAAAAATAAACCATGAGAAAAAAAAAAAAAAAAAAAAAAAATAAACCCTCAGAAAAACCCAAATAATCCTCCCTACCATTAAACTGACTTAACTATTGCTTGACATCTCAAATGTGGTGGCACATTAAAGAACAAATTTAGCCTTGTTCAACTAGAAGAGTCCACAAGCAGCACAATTCATGATTTAAGTAAAGTTCATAGCTAGTATAGATTGTGATAGGCATGTCAGGATCTGAAAAGATTTGTATCTTAATAAAAAACAGAATGGGAGAGATCTATATGTGTTCTGAATAGAGAAACAATGCTATTGTCCTGGAAGATGAGTCCAGATTTGCAGTGCTAAACATGGTATCCTGTGTTTCTACATCGGATAATAGAAACAAAAAGAGTTGTGTGGAAAAACTCAGCTGAAATTCTCTTTGTAAACACATGCACATTCATCTGCAAGACTCTAAAATTATAATACTCTTCTTTCATAGTGTTTTTTTTTTCCCTAGATAATAGCAGGAAGGAACTTTTCTTCTTTAACTTTATTTTCTGACTGTAGAGTAGAGGAGGCAAAGTACTCTGGAACTCTGGGGAAAATAAGTTCAGGAATCAATTCACCTCACCCCACTGTGTTAGGAGTCATTTATGATAGAAGCAATAGAAACAGGTCTTCCATTTATAAATACACAATTATTGCACATTTCTTGTTAAAGTTAAATTAATTATTCACAACAATATTTAAAAATAATATTTTGACAGGTTTTGTAAATGTAATACCCTGTGAACTGTGGAGAGTTTATTTCAATTTTCATAACTATTCTAATTAGAATTATTATAATGGAGCTAAATCCTGGAAGAATTAGAAGTGAAATCTTGCCAAAGCCAAATCAATCATGATTTTAACTTTAAGCCTGATAAAGTTCTCTTTAAAATATGTAACAAAGAGAATTTCATAGCTATTGGGTTGGAAATGAACTCTGACAGCAATGTCATACAGCTTAAATTAAGAACAAGGTTTAACTATAATTAGCAGATTCCAGATTTGTTTCAAAGCTTTTTTTTTTTTTGACTGCCTCAAAGAAAGAAGCTTTGTGTGGTTGCTCTATTTTCCTACCCAGATTGATTGCATGATTATTCTGCCCGTACTTTATTGGTTCCTTCAGTCACTGAACAATCAATAAAGGGCAAAAGCAAACCAACTGCTTTCACTAGGATTTATTTTTAGGGGAAAGGGTATCTAGAAAACAAGAGACAAAATAAATTTGTATAAACTGTAGGGAAATTTCTATTTTAGCAAGGGAAGAAAATACATGTAGTAGCACTATCTCAATTAGTTATCAATGAAGGAGAACCCAGTTTCTGGTGCATGGTGCCATCCCTGACCTAGTGGTATTAGGTTTTTATGAAAAACAACAACAACAACAACAACAAAAAACAGGCTAAGCAAACCAGGGTAAGCAAGCCAGTAAGCAGTAAGCAGCTCTCCTCTGAGACTTCTGTATCAGGTCCTGTCTCCAGAATCCGGCCCTGTTGAGTTCCTGGCCTAACTTACTTCTGTGATGAAGAGCAAAGTTCAAGTGTAAGCCAAACAGACCATTTTCTCCCCAACTTCTTTTCAGTCATGGTGTTTTGTCATAGAAACAGAAACCTTAACACAGACAAGTTGCTACCAGAATTGTTACAGTCTTGACCATGTATGGGGAGAATTGTGGATGTACATTGGACTTTGGGCTAAAAAAATTCATTGAGTATTGGAAGCCCAGAGAGGAATATTTTAGAAGCTTGGAAGACAATGTTAAGAGTCATTCAGAAAATGGAGGGCTGGCTTGTGAAGTTTCAGAGGTAAATTTAAAGACTATCAGAACCACTTTTTAATTTTATTTATTTATTTATTGATTGATTGATTTATTAAAAATTTCTCCCTCCCATCATCCCTCTCCCTCACCCCATTTCCCCTCCCCCTCCCTCTCCAGTCCTAAGAAAAGTCAGGGTGCCCTGCCCTGTCGGAAATCCAAGGCCCTCCTCCCTCCATCCAGGTCTTGGAAGTTGTGCATCCAAACAGACTAGGCTCCCAAAAAGCCAGTACATGCAGTAAAATCAAAACCCAGTGTCATTATCATTGGCTTCTCAGTCCACCCTCATTGTCAGACACATTCAGAGAGTCCAGTTTGATCACATGATCCATCAGTCCCAGTCCAGCTGGCCTTGGTGAGCTCCCATTAGAATCAGTCACACCGTCTACGCACCCCTCGCTGTCCTGACTTCCTTGCTAATGTTCTCCCTCCTTCTGCTCTTCATCTGGGCCTACCATCTTACACCTGTCAGATAGCTAAAATCTAAAACACCAATGATAGCCTATGCTGGAGAGGATGTGGAGTGAGGGGAACACTCATCCATTGTTGGTGGGAATGCAAACTTGTGCAACCACTTTGGAAATCAGTGTGGCAGTTTCTTGGGAAACTGGGAGTCAACCTACCTCAGGATCCCTCAATTCCACTCTTGAGAACATACCCAAGAGATGCCCAATCATATTACAAAAGCATTTGTTCAACAATGTTCATGGCAGCACTATTTGTAATAGCCAGAACCTGGAAAGAGCCTAGGTACCCCTCAATAGATAAATAGAAGAATAGATAAAGGAGGTTTGGCACATATACACTTTACAGTTCTACTCAGCGGTAAAAAGCAATGACATCTTGAATTTTGCATGCAAATGGATGGAAATAGAAAACACTTTACTGAGTGAGATAACCCAGACCCAAAAAGAGGAATATGGTATGTACTCACTCATAAGTGGATTCTAGTCATAAACAAAGGACATTGAGCCTATAGTTCGTGATCCTAGAGAAGCTAAATAAGAAGGTGAACGCAAAGCAAAACGTATAGTTATCCTCCTGAATATTGGAAGTAGACAAGATCGTCGGGCAAAAGTTGGGAGCACAGGGGAGGAGGGGTTAGGGGGAAGGGGAGATGGGGAAAGAGAAGGGAAAAGGAAAGGATTGGGGAGAGCTTGAGGGAATGGGATGGCAGAGATGGAGGAAGGATGGATATGGGAGCAGGGGAAGCCAAGCCCTCTCCTGCTGGAGCAGAGCTTGTTATATTGAGGAAAACTTTCCCTGCAGCAGGGCCATAAGCTGCTATGCTTCCTGTGTGTGACCAGTGGTATTCCTTGACTCCTGATTGCCAAAATTCCTTTCCATCTGAGCTCTAACACTTAGTAGTCCTTGGTTCACAAGTGCCAGAATACTTTTCTATACAACTTGTAACATTTACAGAAAAGATAAGGGGAAAAGAACAGCTAGAGGCACCCAGAAAGGTCTAGACCATGGCTCATATAGACTGAATTAAAAACCATGGGACTGACCTAGTCCCTCTGCATAGATGTTACAGTTGTATAGCTTGGTCCTTTTGTAGAACTCCCGAAGCACGATTAATAAAAACGCAGAGACAGATATTGGGATTTAAACTGAAGACCAGAAATGCAAGGCAGCCAGCAATTGTCTCTTACCTTGACCTCAATCCACGAATGGTGATCCTGCCTCCAGGAAACCTCAAAAAGGGACGGTGACTAAGAGCTGTTCTCTCTCATTTTATAATCCTCTCTAGTTCTAAGATTAAGGACATGCACCACTACTATCTGGTTTCTATGGCAAGCTAGTGTGGCTATTGGAATAGAAGGTGTATATCATTGTTGCCTGGTCTGTAAGACTGGCCACTGTGGCTGTTTTACTTTTCTGATCTTCAGGCAAGCTTTATTCATTAAAACACAAATGAAATGCCACTACAAACTCAAAAGAGTAGGAACAGGGGCTGTCCCTGACTCTTTTGCCTGATTTTTTGGGGGGTTCTTTACCTCATATTTGGTTGCCTTTAGAAGAGGGGATGTGTCTAGATTTTCTGTAACAATACGTCACGTTTTGTTGATATTTTTGGGATTACTACTCTTTTCTGAATAGAAATGGCACAAGAATGGATTAGGGGGTTAGGGCAGAGGAGAGGTGGGAGGACAGGACTCTGAGGAATGGAGGGAGGGGAAATGTTTTTTTAAAAAAATTCAAGTGACCCGGGCGGTGGTGGCACATGCCTTTAATCCCAGCACTCAGGAGGCAGAGGCAGGCAGATCTCTGAGTTCGAGGCCAGCCTGGTCTACAAGAGCTAGTTCCAGGACAGGCGCTAGAAACTACAGGGAAACCCTGTCCTGTCTCAAAAAACCAAAAAACAAAAAACAAAAAACAAACAAACAAAAAAAAATTCAAGTGAATTCCTCCAAACTAAGTGGAAAATATATTGTTTTAAGCACTGGTAAATGTTGAATTATATTGACATTTTGCAGCATTTTTAACTATTTCTAAGAAGCCCCCCAAATGTAATAAAAATACTCACCATAAATCAGAAAATAATTTCAAGCATTATATAGCAGAAGATCATGAATTTTACTGTTTTAGTTCATATGTAACATTGTCTTCAAATGGGTAGTACATTTTATTTTTCAACAAAAATTTTAAAGATATTTTGAGGAAAGAATGCTGGAAAAATGTAGCCCCTTTTGAAGTTAATAGTCTATAGCTTTATTAAACAAAATTGCATCACATTTTAAGTCAAAGTTTTACCATTACGGAAAATTATTTTAGCTTTGAATCTCAACAAGTGGTGAATATTTTAAAGTATGACATTATTTAGGCCTTAAACCCACAGTACTTTTTAAATGTAGTACTAAATTTACTGTAATTTATTATGTGATAAGTGTATGTTATTGCCAGTAAATACAATTCAAACATCATTAACATTCAAAGTAATGTTTTCAAATAATTGAAATAACAGGCAACTGAATTTATCCTTCTTACACAATTTTAGAAAAAGTATACTTATGTCCACCAACAACATTTATGATTAAATGTATTATTATGGATTATGAGATGATATTTGAAAGACTAAAAACAAGTATGCTCTACTACTACTACTACAAATATCCAAATATATATTCACATTTTCAACCTAGCTAATTTCTCTAGATTCTTAGTATGGAAGTTGAGTATTAAATTTAATATACAGATGGCAATTAAATCTTATAAAGAGAACTTTCTAGGGGAAAAATGCTATTTTTGTGCTAAATATTACAAAAGAAAGGTTGACTGACAAGAAGACAGTTGGAGTATTGTAAATCCAGAACCAAATTATCTCAGGCTATACTTAATAGTGTGATAGCAATTCTTGGTCATCAACTTGACTACGTCTGAAAGTAACCAAAATCCAAAAATGAAGGGCACAGTTTTGAGAGACTTTTGCTTCATTTGAAGTAAGTAGGTACATCCATTTCTCACCCAAATCTTTGAGGTATGAAGACACACGTTTTTATTCTGGGTCATGACTAGCAGTTTATGCAAGGGGCTTTTTTTTTTTTTTTTTTTTTTTTTTTTTTGAGACAAGGTTTCTCTTTAGCTTTGGTGCCTGTCCAGAAACTAGCTCTTGTAGACCAGGCTGGCCTTGAACTCACAAAGATCCACCTGCCTCTGCCTCCCAAGTGCTGGCATTAAAGGCGTGTGCCACCACCTCCTGGCTCTATGCATGGGGCTTTGATAAACCGTCCCTTTGCATGGTATGTGGAAGGATAAAACTGTTAACAGCTTCCTCTCATAGTTTCTTTTCAAATTTCTCTGTTGTTTTAATATATGTCCAGGTACATTACAGGGTAATACAAACTTTCTTTGCCCTTTCATTGAAAGACCAAATGACTTTAAGAGGTATTGGATGAAGTGACTCAAGAGTTTGCTCAGCAGGTAAGAGCACTGACTTCTCTTCCAGCACTGAGTTTGATTCCCAGCTTCCACAGGGTGCCTAAAAACCATCTGCAACTCTAGTTCTAAGGGATCCAACCCTCCTGTGAATTCTCTGTGTGCCAGGTGTGTGAATGGTATACAGACAGGCATGCAGACAAAAAACAAACACACACACACACAAAATCCATACACATAAGGTCAAAGTGGAGTGTTAGATAAGTAACATTTTTATGTCTTCTTAAAGAAAATGCATACTGATTTCTCCATGATGCAATCAAAGAGACTTAAACTCTATGTGACAAAAAGCAAGCACATGCTGTCTTCTAACATTGCAATATGTACAATTTAAAAAATTAAAAAAGGAATGTGTAGGTTTCAATAATATTCTTTCTGTGTGCGTATTTGTATGGTTTGTTTGTGTAATAGGGTAAGGTAAGGTGTATATGCATATGTGTGCACCCTGCCTGTGAGTGCCAAAAGTAGAAAAGAAAAGTAGGTGTAATACATCTTCCTCAATCACTCTCTACTTTATATTGTGATACAAGGTGATACACTGAAGCAAGAAGTCATCAATTCTGGTGAGCTATATGTTTCAAATGCCAAGGGGTCTCTTCTGCTTCTGCCTTCCCAGTGCTAGAATTGCAGGTGTACATTGGTACACTAGGTTCATTATATATGATCTAGAGATCTAAACTTAGATCCTCAAGCTTAAACTTCATGTTAATAAATGAGCAATCTCACTAGCACATATTTCAATTAAACTAAATGAAATTATGTTGAATGTAATAAATTTCTAATTCATCCCTATACTTTAACCTACAAGTAATAGACATGAGAGTACACTGTTTAAAATAATTGAGTGTTTTATTATGTATAGTGTTTTTCTAGGGCACAAGTAACTACAATGTTTTATTACAAATGGCAGACCTTTGTAAGTTAAGTGCTTTTGTTATGTCACCCGTGAATATTGCCATAGAAAAGTATGTATTTATGCTCAAAACTTTTTAGAAATCTTTTCCTAAATAAAACTACCATAAATATTTGCCTAAAATTTAGTTTTATAAAGTCAAGTGACATTTATATTATGCTACTGGAGAATCTCTGTCTTTGGGTATTGTTTAATTCTGTAAAAATTATATTGAATGTAATAACTTTAATGAGAAAATTACATTTAGTGATAAATTATTCTGTAATAAGTTCTCTGCAAACTTCTTTACTCCATTTTTTTCTTGCTGGCCACAGTCAGTCTCTTAGCATGTATACTATTAAGTTAGAAAAAAAATAATATTTTGATATGTCACTTAAAAGTAACTTGGCCATAATGTATTAAAAAGCACTGTTCTATTTCTTTAATGAAAAATTATGATGATATACTCTCCATTAAAATGAAGATCAAGTATATAAATGTTTTCATAAATAAATATCATATTAAAATAAAAAAGTAATAAATAAAGCAAATAGTAAAATTACTAGGGAATAAATTTCACAGTAATTCTTATGTGATAAAATTTGTATAATATAGGTTTTGATATAATTAAATGAATTTTTATATACCAACAGTAACTTTTAAATGAAAATGTTTCAAGTAAAATTGTCTTCTTGATTTATAAGAATGAAACTCACTAACAAAAATACAAATACAATATAGAATCCACGGCAATAAACAATATAGTATATATTTATAGCAGTTTTAGTATTTGGTTTACCAAACTTCACCCCCCAAAAAATAGTTACTAGGCACTGGTAAAAATCTACAGATTTGGAATTCAATATAAATAAATATTCTTTACAACCTTTTTCTTATCTATAATACAAACTCATTTTACTCTGAATTTATTATAAGAGCATAGCCTATTGTTTTCAAGTTCATTTCCCCTGTGATACTGTAGACACAAATGAATAATCCATAGCTTGATTTCACACATTAAGGTTTTCCAGGATGCACTGGGAATAGAGCAAATGAAAAAATCAGGGCATTTGTAGAAGCTCCCTGGGGGCTCATTATAGGCAGTGCCATGAACCCATTACAAGCCTTCAGACAGAGAGCTCAGAAATGCACACTGTGGTATACCACATTCATTGAAATATAGCATAATGATTTTTTCTAATGCTCTAATGTACATTAACCTTTCCTTTTAAAAAGCCATTGCAATTATATTTCACATATAGACAAGAATTAATTTACAGTATTTTCAAGAGCAAAGCATATTTGCAAATAGGAAGATGCAAATATATGAATAATTGAAGCTTTTAAGGTCTTTTTATTCGTGATAATGCCATAACAAGTTTTAGTCTCCAATTTCAAACTAATTTAATATAAGATTTTGTGTATTACTTTAAAAAGTATAAAAATGAAATTTATATAATAACATTATCTTAGAAGTCATGCCTTTGTGAGTAAACTCAATTGTTAGCAATACAAAAAAAGTAAATATAAAACAGAATATTTATTCTTGTCCCTCTGACAAATAGCACACAATGATATTACTGGTCAGAAAGAAAATACAATAAAGAGAAAAAGGTAGGAAAACCAAAAGTGCGCTGCCTAAAAAATGTAAGTATTATGGATATACATAGTCCCTTATGGTTAATCAATTTAGCTTTAAAAACATTTTATCTGTGTGTACATATATACATGTATACGCAATTGCCACTGTGGAGCAGAAGGGGGCATCAGATCTGCTGCTGTAGGAGTTAGGTATGGCTCTGATGGCCCGATATGATCTTGGGTGTTGGGAACAGACCTATTGTCTTCTGCAAGAGCAGCAAGTATCCTTTATCATAGAACCACCTCCAAACTATTTTATAATGTAGATCAGAGGAGTTACTTATTTACACTATCAAATTAAGGTTTAGCATGCTTAATAACGAATTCATGGATATGCTTTAATTAAATTAAGACATCCATATGAAACCAATAACATAGTTATTATCAGAAAACACAGTACAAAATGTAACAGTCAACAAAATGGCAAGTCTATTTATAATCAAAAGTGAAATATCGATTATGGTTGATCTACACAAAGTGATTAAATGTGGGGGATGTACAGATGAGACATATACTAACTTCTGTAACATTTGAGAGGTGTATACATACACATAGATGTATATGTACATATATATGTACACACGTATACATATATGTGTGTATATATAGTGTATATGTCTGGGTAAATAAATGCTATGTTGTGCAGCTGTCCACAGAGTCTATAAGAGTCATTGTCATATCCCTCAGAGCTAGACTAATTAATGGATGCTGAGATCCACATGGGTTCTCTGGAAAGAGAAAATGTATCCGTATTTTCCTTTGTTGTGATGGATAGTATCTATTTTGCAACTATAATTTAAGCATCTATAAATTCTATGCACCATACCTAATTTCAAACCTATATAATCTTACACACCAACAAATATCTAGTAAAAAACAAATATGTTAATTAAACTTATATAAATTTAAAATAACTGTGAACCTAAACATATAGTCTGTAATTTTTCATACCATTGCCTAAACTGATTGTAAAAGCACTAGAATGATGCACTGGTTTTACTGGCTTTCTGTGTAGTTTCAAATATTTATATTAAAAATTATAACAGCTGCATATATTTTACAATCGTCATGAAAATAGTGATGGAAAAAACTGCATGTTCCATTTAACCAGAAAATTATTTAATATAAATCAGGATAATTTTAGATTTTACAATTTAGATCATTTAAAAATGAAGTAGTTTATACAAGATAACTATTTTTGTCTGATTCTGTTAAGAAGGTTAACATAGTTTTGATTCATAAAGGAAAACAGAGGGACATGCTAACAGATGCAGATTCATTGCCTAGAAGGTATTTTAAATATTATGAATCTCACACCATGGCAAATGTGTGAAGAAGTTTATTCAACACTGAAAACAGTCGTAGACATTTTGTCCCAGAGTCTAGATCATCAGTTGAAAGCATATGGCAAGCTCACCATATATAACTAGAAAAATATTTTTGAGTAAAAACTCTGAGGAAATATCCATGTATAAATGCAAGCATAACTTTTAAGAAAATAATAATCAGTGAGTAACATTGTGTTGGATATTTCTCCTCATTTCCATTAGTCATGCTCCATTTCTGGATTTTCCTTTGTGAGCAAAACTTTCTGGATACTCTTCTGAAGATCTTCATAAACTCTTGGGCCATGAAACAATCTTTTTGTACACTATGAATATGTATTACATCATTTGCTAATAAAATATTGATTGGCCGATAACTGGGCAGGAAGAGATTCGGCATGAGAGCCAGACTAGGAAAATTCCTAGGACTGGGTAGAGGAAGGCTGTAGTTAGAGAGTTGCTGGCAAATGTACAGAAGCAAGAGAGTGCTATGCTGAGAAAGGGTACCAAGGCCTGAGAGTAAACAGATAAAATGACAGGTTAGTTTAAGTGTAAGAGTTAGCTAGTAACAAGCTAGTATTTATAATTCATATTCAGCCTCTGAATCGACTATTTGGGACTGGGTGTTTGGGACAGGAAACATCCAATTACACATGACATTCCAACATGGGGCTGAAATTTCCACATAAAACCTTACTATGCTTAAAAGAGTATTATAGATCCGCCTGCCTCTGCCTCCCGAGTTTGAGACCAGCCTGGTCTACAAGAGCTAGTTCCAGGACAGGCTCCAAAGCTACAGAGAAACCCTGTCTCGAAAAACCAAAAAAAAAAAAAAAAAAAAAAAAAAAAAAAGAGTATTATAGACACACGCACCAAAAAAAAATACCGTAGTCAAACTTGGCTTCTTGGTAACCCTGTTTTCTCTGGTGGGCACTGAGAAGAGGTTCAGCTCCTTTGAGAGATGGCTTCTTGAATAAGCACTAGTGGAAAAAAAACACACACATGACTTTAAAGAGATTCCACTACCAAAAACTTAAATGGGGTAGAATGCTACTCGGTAGCAGAATGGACAAAGAAGCTTCCCAAAGATGGAGTGGCAAACATGGCTCTAGCCAGTACCCGCACCATGAATCTAGGCACTCAGGCAATAATGAATTGGGGCAGAGGCAGCCTTCAAAGCCGCTACTTTGGTCTTAACCATTACATTTAGCAGACTAAAGATTCAGGCGGTGAAATAAAAACAGAGATATGTAATAAATAGGGAGATTCAGATGAAAATAAACCTCTAAACGGTTTATATGCTAGATAATATAGGATGGCATGGGAGAGAAAACAAAAAGTTTAGGAAAACTCCTTAAAAATGAATAGAGTTTAAAAAATTACAATAAGCCATATAAAGATGGAAAAGATACAGAGAGTCTGGATTATGTATATTATTACATTGTCTTTAAAATGTTTGGCTGTTAAAAGTCCTTGATTATGAAAACTGCTATATTAAACCAACCTGAATTTTTCAAAACTTATATTGACTTTAAAATTTAAGTAAAAAGGTATGTTACATTAGGGGATAGGTTATGCTTTTGGTTTCACAGGAATTGAGAACCTGTGGATCATTATGGATTAAGATCATGTTTGAACAAGAAAGACCCCTTGAAAAATCTTTGATGGTAACTAATGGTCCATATGATCCAGAATCCAGAACAGCTCTAGGCTTCTGACTGAAATGATCCAGCCTCACAAAATATTCGAGTCAGGACTTGACCATAATCCTAAATTTACTCAGGGTTCCCAAAAGATTATCAACATCCACAATCAGCAGGAAGTAATCTAGAGAATATTGATTGTATTTGTTATTATTTAAGGTGGGGTGGTTATAAATTGTTATTGGTCATATTTTAAAAAGAATAAACAAAAGAATTAAATCCAGAGATCTCTTTCTAAAACAAGAAATGCGAATATGATATAAAAATGACAGGGAAAATTGTGGATTATTGAAGCTACTTTAAACCGAAAAACAACTGTTAATCTCATAATGTAAAAACATTTGTATGGATTTTAATTTATTGACATAAATTTAATTTTGTTTCTATTATGCTTTATGTATGTATGCATGTATTTATACTCTTCCTCATGGTATTGTTTTCATATAGCTCATTTAAAAAATATATAACTAAAAATAAAGGTTAACTGTCATCTTTAGTAGCAAACTTACAGTCATATTAGGTATGTTTTAAGGTCATACAGAGGCATATTTCATATTGACAGGCAATTTTCAAACACTTCAAAGAACTACATAGTATGGCATTTAAAATGTTTTAATAACTTAGACTTTTCTCTACATGAGATGTGTCTGCTCCTGGAGGCACCAGTTACTTCAAAGAGAATGATGGGCATCAAACAACTCCATATGGATTGGAGTTTGTTTTCTTTTTGGCAAAAGCTAAACATGTAAGCTAAGAAACTGCCCTTGCCACAGTTGCTGAAAGTTACTGTCCAAACTGGACCAGAAGGACTCAAGAAAGGTAATTGTTGAACTTTGTAGATAGGAATATCCTCCAAAAGTACTTGCTTCACCAGACAGTCTGGCAGATAATGCTAGGCCTGTACACCAAGGTTGGATAACCCAGTGTTACAGAGGAACTTTAGGTGACTGTCCAGGCAGTCAGATGTTCCTGTCATTGGATAACATTTCACCCTTTTGGGGTCGTTGATGGGGTTGAAGACTAAATAGTTATAGTTCTCCTTAATTATAATAGAAAGAAAATTAGATATGAAACTTTAAACTTACCAAGATAAAATAGATAATAAAATATTTTCTCTAATTTTAGCAAATAGAAATAGACTAGTATTGTAACTGTAATTCTTGCTTAATAACTGTTCTGTTATATACAGTTTTACTAGGTTAAAAACTTCTTTATAATTAAACAAACAGGAGAAATACCAAAAGGAGAACTATATTTTTGTAGATTATGAATATATATTACTCTTATTTGATAATAAAAACTGATTGGTCAAGAGCTGGGCAGGAAGTGATTGAGCATAACAGCCAGACTAGGAGAGTTCTGGGAAGAGGAAGGGTGGAGTTGGAGAGGTGCTGTCCAATGTAGAGAAGCAAGAGAGTGCTGTACTGAGAAAAGGTATCAAGCCATGGGTGTAAATACAGATAAGAATTATGGGTTGATTCATGTGTAATAGTTAGCTAGTAACAAGCTTAGCCTATTGACCTAGTGTTTATAATTCATATTAAGCCTCTCAATTGGTTATTTGGGACCTGAAATGTCCAGTTACACTCTTGAAACAGATATTTACTGTCTTTAGAGTGACACTTAGGACATTGGCCAAACACTGAAAATTTTTTATCTCCAGCTCACAATTTTTATCTATTTAAAATGTGTCATGTATTGAATAAAAAAACATTGCTAAACAGGGTTTGGAATGCAGAAAAGTGGTGAAAATATTACCAAGAATTTATAAAGCCTTGGACTTGATCCACAGTACTGAAACACCAACAAAAAAGCCAGATTTCACAAGTGTGTATATAAATATATATGTATGTATTTCCATATCATAATATGTTCACATGCACAGATTTTATATATATATATATATATAATCAGTTTGTATGTGTGTTCATACAAATGGAAGATATAAAAACTCATTTATTACAAAATAAGCTGAATTATTTTGTGATAGAAGTGAAATTACCTGTTTTCTCTAAGTTTGCCTTTAATCCTCAAGAATAATATGATGAAATTTTGGTATCTCTGGAATAAATGCATTTTGCTATTCCGTCTTGACTACGCTCTTAGAAAGATCTATGTGCTCTGGAACCAAAAAAGAGAAACCTGTAGATAGTAAGCATTTGAAGTATATTGGAAGACAAGTTCCAGATTCAAAAGCAGAAATTCCACACTCACCTCCCACTGTGCTAAAAGACAACCAGGCCTATTTGCAGCACTAGTGGACTTCAAAACTATTGGGGTAAAATACTAATGAAGGACTGCTACGCACAACAATGAAATGGATGTAAAATAGGCAGTGAGTGAAATTAGGCAGAATCAAGAGAATTCATTTCTTAGAGTTATGGTTTTATGTAACTCCAAAAAGACAAAACTCATTGCATGATGATTAAAATCATAAGCAGGGTTATTTTAGGGTCTGGACTGGCTGGTGACTACCCAATGTGGTAGTTTTCTATATATTGATCTTAATGGTAATTAAATAAGTGTGTTTGCTTTGGGATAATCATTTTGCCATTCATCTATAATAGCTATAATTTGCTATGTATGTTACAATTCAATTTTACAAAGAAACAAGGAAAAGAAGCAATTCCTTTATGAAAAATGTATTAGAGAAAAGCATTAAGCCACCTAGTACAAATAACTACATGAAGATCAATAGCATTAGTAGCTATTGAAAAGGTATTTTTGAGGCTGCTCCAAAACCCCCCATCCATCAGACACTGTAATCTTCAACTCCAAAATTCACCCTTCCCTGCAAACTCAGCGGCTCTCTACCACACAGACTGCAACTGCACAGAGCCGACCAATAGGTAAGTGACCAGCTTTCTTACTGAACAGCCCATGCAAAACTCCAGGGCCCTTGCTCCTCCCACCTCACCTGCACTTGCCAGTCGATAGGAAAATCTCCTGCAGGCAGGTTGCTCCAATACCCCTGATCAGATCCTATAATCTACAAGCCCCAAAACAACCCGAAAACCACCCATGCCCAGAAACCTTAGAAGTTCTTTGAGACACAGTAACTGCATCTTTAACAAAAGGTGCTGGCATAACTACATGTCAACATGTAGAAGAATGAAAATAGACCCATATCTAGCCCCATGCACAAATCTAAAGTCCAAATGGATTAAAGACCTCAACATAAATCCAGCCACACCGAACCTGATAGAAGAGAAAGTGGGTAGTAGCCTACAATGCATGGGCACAGGAAGCTACATTTTAAACATAACAACAGTACTACAGACATTGAGAGCAACAATTAATACATGGGACCTCCTGAAACATAGACGTTTCTGTAAGGCAAAGGACACAGTCAATAAGAAAAACGCCAGCCTACTAAATGGAAAAAGATCTTCACCCATCCCACATCATACAGAGGACTCTTTTTCAAAATATACAAAGAGTTCAAGAAACTAGACATCAAAATACCAAATCATCCAATTAAAATAAAAGGGGTACAGATCTAAAAAGAGAATTCTCAGTGGAAGAATCTCAAATGGCCAAAAGACACTTCAGGAATTGCTCAACATCCTTAGCCATTAGAGAAATGCAAATCAAAATAACTCTGTGATACCATCTTACACCAGTCAGAAAGGCCAAGATCGAAAACACTGAATGATTGGTTGTGCCGGAAAGGGTACAAAGAAGGGGAAGACCCCTCCATTGCTCGTGAGAGTGAGAGTGCACACCTGTAGAGCCTGCTTGGAAATCAGCATGGTGGTTTCTCAGAAAATGGGAAATTAACCTACCTCAAGACCCAGCAGTACCACTGTTGGGCATATACCCAAAAGATGACCACTCATACAACAAGGACATTTGCTCAAATGTGTTAATAGTAGCATTATTTGTAATAGTGAGAACCTGGACACAACCTAGATGCCGTTCAACTAAAACATGAATAAAGAAAATGTGGTACATTTACACAGTGGAGTACTACTCAGTGTTAAGAAACAATGACATTTTGAAATTTGCAGGCAAATAGATAGAACTAGAAAAAAAAACTGAGGGAGGTAATCTAGACCCAGAAAAACAAACATGGCATGTACTCACTCATAAATGGATATGAGTGGGACAGAAAGTTCTGTCAACATAATGGTGCCAACAGGAACAACTAAATCCACTTTAAACCTATAAGAGTTTGGGATGAAATTCTAGACACAAAAGAACAAAATTAAACACATCTTCTATAGTGAAAACTTCAAGTTTAATGTCTATCAGTGTTTAATTCCACAGAATAAATGGGTTTTGTTTTACATTTTTCTTTTACTTTTGAGAATATAAACATTTCTCCTTTCCCTTTATCTCCTCTCACCCCCACTTAACCCTCTTTGTTCTCTTACAAATGCATGTACTTTTTTCATTACTATTATACTAATATATATTAATATTTTATAATTATATATTATACATGGGAATAGATATATATGATCATATACATATATTTCTAAATACAACCTCTTTGGTCTGTGTAATGTTACTTGTGTCTGTGTTTCCAGGATTGACTCATCGACACTGTATAATAAGTTTGTGTGCTCTTCCAGAGAAAACTATTTCTACCACACTCTCTCTCTGTAGTTGCTTTTAATTCTTTGTTTATGTTTGAGAATTTATTGACTTCCCAGCATCCACTTTAGTATGGCCAATGTTGTCATTTTGTTCAGTTCAATCATGTTCAGAACATTTTGTGGATGATCCTATAAGATGAAATTTGTGACATAAGTAAATGCATGGGGAATAAAATAACTAAAATAATGATTTAATAAAATAGTATATACTATTTCAGGACAATTATTTCTCATTATATAATCTAAGATACAGTTCAGTAATTTACTAATATCTCTTTTTTCTATGCTATAAACTACTTTATATGTTTCCCATTCAAGGTGGTTCCTACTGGGGTCAGTAAGATTATGCAATTTATAATAAATTCCTTCATCCTCACAATAAAATTATTTTTATACCATCAAAAAAATAAATAGTACTATAAAATCAATGACTTTTGATAAATTAAGGTTATTTTCTCAACACTAAACAGTTGGTGACTCCTATAGATCCTTTTGCTCATGAAAGCACTAATGGAGCTCAGTGGTTTGTAAAAAAACGTGGAATTAGGAGTGGTATGGTATATGAGGTATCTGGGAAGAAAGAGACAGAAGTAAACAGGAGATGTGATCAAGTATATTGTGAACATGCATAAAATGAGCAAATAAGTTTTAAAGTCTAATTTGTTGCTCCAGTTCCTATTCCAAGTATCTGGGACCATTTCATAGATACATATGTAAACAGAACAAGCATTTCTTCTTCATGTTCCTAGGCTAAGCTTTCAATGTATTTTCAATTCGCTTGAAATCTTAAGCATTAAATTTCTATGGTATAATAACAGTTATTCTTTTTTTTTATTAAAAATTTTCCTCCTCCTCCCCGCCTCCTATTTCCTTCTTCCTCCCCTAACTTCCCTCCCCCTCCCTCTACAGTCCAAAGAGCAGTCAGGGTTCCCTGCCCTGTTGGGATTCCAGGGTCCTCTCCGCTCCTTCCAGGTCTAGGAAGATGAGCATCCAAACAGGCTAGGCTCCCACAAAGCCAGTACATGCAGTAGAATCAAAACCCAGTGCCATTGTCCTTGGCTTCTCAGCAGACCTCATTGTCGGCCACATTCAGAGAGTACAGTTTGATCACACGCTCCATCAGTCCCTGTCCAGATGGCCTTGGTGAGCTCCTGTTAGATCAGCCCCATCTTCTCAGTGGGTGGGTGCCGTCCTGACTTCCTTGTTCATGTTCTCCCTCCTTCTGCTCCTCATTAGGACCCCATCTCCCTTTACCCTCATCCCACCCCACCCCCAAGTTTCCAATTTTTGCCCGGCAATCTTGTCTACTTCCAATATCCAGGAGGATAACTATGTTTTCCTTTGGGTTCATCTTCTTAATTAGCCTCTCTAGGATCACAAATTATAGGCTCAATGTCCTTTAATTATGGCTAGAAACCAATTATGAGTGAGTACATCCCATACTCATCTTTTTGGGTCTGGGTTACCTCACTCAGGATAGTGTTTTCTATTTCCATCCATTTGCATGCAAAATTCAAGATGTCATTGTTTTTTACTACTGAGTAGTATTCTAATGTGTATATATTCCACACTTTCTTCATCCATTCTTCAATTGAAGGGCATTTAGGTTGTTTCCAAGTTTTGCTTATTACAAACAATGCTGCCATGAACATAGATGAACAAAGATCTTCACCCACCCCGCAACAGACAAAGGTCTGATCTCCAAAATATATAAAGAACTCAAGAAATTAGACTATAAAATGCTAATTAACCCAATTAAAAATGGGGCACTGAACTGAACAGAGAATTCTCATCAGAAGAAGTACAAATGGTCAAAAGACACTTAAGGTCATGCTCAACCTCTTTAGCAATCAGGGAAATGCAAATCAAAACAACTTTGAGATACCATCTTACACCTGTTAGTTTGGCTAAAATAAAAAACACCAATGATAGCCTTTGCTGGAGAGGTTGTAGGGTAAGGGGTACACTAATCCATTGCTGGTGGGAATGCAAACTTGTGCAACCACTTTGGAAAGCAGTGTGGTGGTTTCTCAGGAAATAGGGGATCAACCTACCCCAGGACCCAGCAATACCACTCTTGGGAATATACCCAAGAGACACCCTATCATATTACAAAAGCATTTGTTAAACTAACAGTTATTCTTATAACCCTACCTTTTAAAGTGATTTGACCTTTCCATCTGGCAGCTTTCAATGTTCTTCCTTTATTCTGTGTTTTTAGTATTTCAATTAAAATAAGTTGTAGGCTAATTTTTTTAATCCTATATTTGTGAAGTTCTGTGGGGATCCTGGTAAAATCTTTTTTGGGGAAGTTTTCACAACATTTTATTGTTTATTTATTTATTTCACAACATTTATTATCTATGGCAATAGTATGGTATTATTCTTCTATGTCCATGCTTAATTTTTAATGAATGTGCCCAAAATCTCCAATGTTCATTTTGAAATTTTGAAATTTATCATTGAGCCTTACCAAAACTCTACAAAACACTAAACATTCCCAAGTTCCTCCAATTCAAAATATACAAATAATTTGTTCATTATAAACATTCAAAATCTTTTAGTCATAAATCCAGATGACTAGCCTCCCCTTCAACATTAAATGCTATATTTGTTTATATATTGTGTTTTTAGTCAGCAAAATGCTTAATGAACTTTTAATATTATTTAGTTATTGAATTAATTAAACATGACTTTAAGCAGTGAATGTGCAATAGCTATGTTAATCATATGGATATTGTGAAAAGTTACGACTGAGATGACCAAACATTTAAGACAGAACTAACACATTTTCTTCAATAATTGGATGTATGTATATGTGTTTGTGTGAAATTGCTATTTTAAAATATATCTATATCCCTTTGTAGCATCCTCCAAAGTGGTCAACATATATGATTATGTTGGTTATATGTGTCCATCTGTGTAGGACACAGTACAGAAACTGTGAAATTCATACCCTGGTGTCTATGAATCTATACTAAAAGATGTTTCCTTACATAATTTTGGAAATTATTTCACATTCTATATATGTTACAAAACATTATGGTTCCACAAATCAAGATGTCGGGGTAGAGATATAAAATGTGGTGACTTCAGTGACTCCCTGAGACAAAGACACTGCCTGCACTGATTGGACCAAGAGGTGAGTACTCGTCTCCCAGCTGACCAGCCTAGTCTCTGGGAACCACACCCTGGGCACCCCTCGCACCCCTTCCTCACCAATTGTAGCCACACTTGCCAATCAACAGGCAAGGTTCCTATTGGGAGGTTGCTCCATCACTGATGGAGGAGTGTCTATGTGTTAATTTCATTATTAATAAAGATACTGCCTTGGCCCTTTAAGAGAACAGAAAATTAGGTAGGCGGAGTAGACAGAACAGAATTCTGGGAAAGAGTTGGAGAGATGCTTCAGGCAGTCGCCATAGTGAGTCTCCATGCTTCTCCTCTCCGAGATGGATGCAGGTTAAGATCTCTCCTGGTAAGCCACACCTCGTGGTGCTACACAGATTACTAAATATGGGTTAAAGGAAGATGTGAGAATTAGCCAATAAGAGGCTGAAACTATGGGCCAGGCAGTGTTTTAAAAGAATACAGTGAAAAAAAAAAAAAAAAAAAAAAAAAAAAAAAGAATACAGTTTTCCGTGTAATTATTTTGGGCAAAGCTAGCCGGGTGGCGGGACACAGCCCGCCGCTCCTTTAACACATCACCATCTCACTGAAAACTGTAATCTGCAAGACACGAAATGTACCAAACCCTCATGACTTCAGCATCTTCCTGAGATGCAGACACAACCTGCACAAGTTGGACAAAGAGCCACAGACACTGTTTGTACCTATTGGAGGAAAAGATGGGTAGATATGAGTGGAAGAATACATTCAAAAACCTAAAGAACAATACACAACCAGAAGAATCTAGTAGTACTACAACAGCATGACATGAATATCCCAAATGCAGAAGAAGCAGAAGAAAATATTAACATAATTTTATAAAGATGATAGAGACCTTTAAAGAGAAAATTTAAAATTCATTTAAATAAATCCATGAAAAGACAAACAAACAAACTAAAAGGAATAAATATCCTAAATAAAGCCAAGAAAAAACAATCAGACAGGTTAAGAAAACAGTTTGAGACTTCAAAATTAAAACAGAGACAATAAAGAAAACAAACCAAGGAAATTTGGGAAATGAAAAATCTGGGTATATCAGCAGAAACTACAGATGCAAGTATAACCAATAGAGTGCAAGACATGAACAGAAAATAATTATCCTGTGTGCGGTAACCCAGACTCAGAAAAATGAGCATAGTTTGTACTCACTCATAAGTGAGTAAAAGATGTAAAGCAAAGGACAACAAGAATATAATACAAAATTCCAGAGAAGTTAGGTAAAATGGATTGACCTGGGAAGGGAATTATATGAGATCTCCTAGATAAACTGGAACAAGGAGAGCAGTCAGATGGAGGGGATAGGAGATGTGTCTTGAGGGAATGGGATGGTTGAGTTGGGGGAGGGACCATGTAGGAGAGCAATGAAATAGATATCTTATTAGAAGGAGCCCTTATAAAGTTAGGGAGAAACCTAGTTCTAGGGAATTCACAGGAATCCACAAGAATGTCCCCAGTTAAGATTCCTAGTAATAGTGGAGAGGGTGCCTAAACTGGCCTTCCCCTGTAACCAGATTGGTGAATACTCCAACTGTCATCAAAGAACCTTTATTCAGTGACTGATGGAACATGTCAGAGATCCACAGTCAAGCACCAGGCTGAGCTCCAGGAATCCAGCTGAAGAGAGGGAAGAAGGGATTATATGAGCAAGGGAGGTCAAGATCATGAAGAGGGCATTTACCAGAAACAGCTGAACCAAGTTGGTAGGAAATCATGAATTCTACACCAACAGCTATGGAGCCTGCATGGGACTGAACTGGGCCCTCTGCATGTGGGAGGCATTTGTGTAGCCTGGTCTATGTGAGGGGCCCCTGGCTGTGGGACCAGGGTCTATCCCTCATGCATAAAGTACCTTTTTAATCCCACTAGTAATGGTGGGATGCCTTCTTCAGCCTTGATTCAGGGTGGAGGGGTTTGGTCTTGCCTCAATTTAATGTATCTGGATTTGTTCATTACCTTACCCTTTTGGAGAAGTGGATAAAAGATGGGATGGGGATATGTGAGGGGGAATAGGAGGAGGGGTGGGAGGGAGATCTGTGCTTGGAACATAAAATAAAATTTAAAAGAAAGAAATATAAAAGGTTCAACACAATGTTTGACAATATAAGGAAATCATCACTAACCTGAGAAAAGATACATGAGATTTTATATATATGTGTGTGTGTGTGTGTATGTGTGTGTGTGTGTGTGTGTGTGTGTTAAATATATACACATATAACAGGAAACAATTTTTAAAAGTCTTTGAACTCTAGAAATCTTAACAATTTACTAGACAAAGAATATTTCAATAAGCCATCTGAATGGCTTATTGAAGTAGAATAATACATCTCTGGGGATGTATTCACGAATCAAAGAAAACAGAGAATCTTCCCTTATGTGGAAGACTATGGATTACAAACACAAAAAGCAAGTATTTACAAAACTATGTTATTGAAAATTTTACTTTCTGATGAGTTAGGTAATCAGGTTTAAGATGGAGTTTTTGCCAGCAGTATTACAGTCTCTTGAACTGCAACTGGCATTTATAATCCCAGGCCAAATACCATGTTTCTGGCATTATCAGGCTTCCATTTGAAAAACAGTGTCAAAGAGTTCATGTAGACAGATGGATAAATGAACAAAAGCAAAATACCATCCTAAATTTCCCCTTCTTTCTTGGTCTGCTGCCAAATGGGACTATATTTCTGTAAGAAACTGACAAAAATTGCTGGCAGATTTTTTTTAACCATGTCAGTTTTCTCTGAATTTTACCCTCTCTGGAAAATCTCTGCTTCATAGACTGTGTATTTTAGGAACTTTTCCACAACAAGATTTAAGTCAGCTTTCTCATTTTATAAATTAGTCCCTAGAAGAACGTTGGCCTATATATTCAACAGTTAAATTGTCTCCTGTTATGGCATATGCTGTGTCTTTTGTAGGCTAACAAGGTCACTTCTGTGAGCCCTAGCTCACAGACTGAGTATGACTATAGCCTGAAAGGACAGGCTAAGCCATATATACTTTTAGACAGAGGAGACCAGGAAGTTTCAGGAAGGCATGGGTATCCCAACAAGGGGGGAGGTGCTGAAGAAACCTGCTTGTCAACTTTAGCCTTGAAAAATGTAAAATTTAAGCCGGGCGGTGGTGGTGCACGCCTTTAATCCCAGCACTCCGGAGGCAGAGGCAGGCGGATCTCTGTGAGTTCGAGGCCAGCCTGGTCTACAAGAGCTAGGTCCAGGACAGGCTCTAAAAAAAAAAAAAAAAAGCTGCAGAGAAACCCTGTCTCGAAAAACCAAAAAAAAAAAAAAAAAGAAAGAAAAATGTAAAATTTAAATTTTTCTTCATGCCACCAGTCTTATGAAGTTTGCTATAGAAATCCTACAACACATACACACACACACATACACACATGTACAAGTACACACACACATACATGTAAACATTCACACATATGCACATATACACACATACAAACACACACACACACAGACACACACACACCATTGAAATTTCAATTTGATATTTTGAGCCTTACTGGCAGTTCCTTTCAGCATACTTCACCTAAATCTGTGTTTGTTTGTCAATGACAAATTTCAAGTGATTGTGCCAACAGCATACCTGAGGCATCAGTTAGTCACAAGAATGAGGTAAGGATTATAACAGGGCATAAAAGACATTTAATTGCTTGGGAGATATGAGATTGTTTAGTGAACTAAAAATGCAGTTCTTAATGCACTTCTGTAAAAAAAAACCATTGTTTTCTTATTAAAATGCAAAATACACTATCTTTTGTAATTAATAACAGGGATATTTACTTGAAGGGGTTGTTATGATAAAATCCTGTCTGTGAAAAAAGCAGATTTCTATTGATTTGCTAATAATCTGTATTATATTGAGTTAATCTGAAAAGGACACCTTCCTAGCTACATAACATGCTACTTTAAAAATTAAACATGAGAAGAGAAGGTATAGGATTCTTATCTTAGATAGCATAAAGGATGTACATGCTATCAGAGCATGATCCTGATAAAGTTGACATTACAATAAACACATTTTTAAAAGATATGACTACAAAGGGAAGGTCTAGTGTTCTGTCTGAGGAACTATCAGTAGATGTGACTTCTTAAATGAAGTGTGGTGTGTTAGAAAATAATAGGGCAGAAATAGCAGCTGGAATGGGGAAGGAGAAACAGAAGGATTTAGAAGTAATATGGAAGAGGCAGCAAGGCTTTCAAAAAGGGAATTTTATGATGAAAATATTGTTTAAAACATATTTGACAGAGCAGGCTACTTATTTTCATGGTATTTTAGTTTTATGATTGTAAATCAAAGATAATGAAATATGACTTATAGGGAAATTGAGAGGATTAATTACAAAACCTAATGTGTGTAAAGAGCTTTATGAAATGCTGAATTTGGAGTCTTCTTACCCTTGAGTTCATAACATTTGATTTCTTCCTCTGGTGAATTTTTGATCATATTTTGTGTAGTTACTTCAGACTGGGCTGTCATAAAAGGATATTCTGGGAGCATTTTTGAAGAAAACATTACCCTAGCAGAGTAATGGGTACTTCTGAGCCCTCTGGCCAAATAAGAAATGGCAAGCTCTCATTATTGGTGAGGTTAAATGAAAGAATTTCAAAGAGAAACAGACAATTGCAATCCATTTCTCTAATTGGTCATTCATGTTTTTTGTTCATTTACATATTTCAGCATGAAACTTCAGTACAACCATAGGAAAACCAACAGGATTCAAATAGTTAATACAAAAATGATTAAAACAATTACATTTGTTTTAAAATATTCCTAATTCATTTTGTTATTGGTAAAATAAATCAATGTTGTGGAATATGAAATCAGTTTGTAGTGTGGGACCATGGTCTGTATTCTGTCAATTATATTTTAAATAAATGCTGATTGGTCAGTAGGCAGGCAGGAAATATAGCCAAGACAACCATCAGGAAGTAGAGGCAGACCAAGGAGAACAGAATAATTCTGGGAAGAACAAAGCTCATTCCTCTGCAGTTGTGAGCCTACCACAGAAGAAGCATGATGTGATTGCCTCACTGAAAAAGGTACCGAGCCATGTGGCTAAAATAGATAAAAATAATGGGCTAATATGAGTTGTAAAAGTTAATAAGTGGCCTGAGATACTAGGTCAATCAATTTATGATTAATGTAGACTTCTGTGTGATTTCTTTGGGACTTAATGATTGAAGGAACTGGAGAGGACATAAACCCCAACAACAAGTTTGGAAGGAATTTAATAACACAAGATACAAAACATTTTCATATACAAAGTATACTGACTCCTTAAATATTATTTATTATTTTGGCATAATTTTTTCATTTTTATAACTGGCATAGAATTTCATTTTTTTTTTTTTTCCGAGACAGGGTTTCTCTGTGGCTTTGGAGCCTGTCCTGGAACTAGCTCTTGTAGACCAAGCTGGCCTCGAACTCACAGAGATCCGCCTGCCTCTTAGAATTTCATTTTATAGTCATAGATCAGATATGTAGAAAACTATTATAAATTTTACAAATCTGTTTTCAGTTTTATCACAGCTCAAATATTAAAATTCTGAAAAATTTGTAACATAAGATAATCTCAAAAACTTTTATAAATATACACTATAGTAGCCAGAGGATAGATTCTGAAATCATTGCTTCCTGTGGTATATTTGATGTTTTCAGTCATCTCTCAACTTTAGACATGGGACAAGCTATTTCCCTCCTAATAAAGCAGATTTTTTTGGGATGAAAAACTTACTAAACTATTAATTTATCTCTCTATCTATTTATTCAAAATAGTATAACTGCTTTGCAGTCATAATAGAGAAGCAAATATATAAGTTTATTCTTATTACAAAATACACATGTACAAATCTAACATAGTTTATATTATAAATACAGTAGAGTAGAAGAACAAAAAAAATCAATAGTTATTGATTATAGACTGTGGAGATGATAGGCTCTAGGAGTAACCCTGCTTTTTTGTTTTTCTAAGCAGTCACATTGTCATGCTTCAGTTTAAATATAAATGGTTAGAATTGCAGATTTTTACTGCTCTTAACTTTGATCAGAGACAATTTCATTTTAGTTTGGTTTGTGTTTTTGTCTTAGAGTGGGAATTGGTTAGTACAGAGACATGTAACTGGTCCAAGTGTTTAGTAATAATAAGTTTGAGTGATCAGTTGTACATATCAACATTTCACCATACAAAGTTCAGGGAACATATGAACTAGGACAGAATGAGTCTAAGAGACAGGGAAGGGGAGAAGAGCACTGAAATGCCAACATCGGGACATGGCATGATTGTTGCATGTGTCAACTGACAGCAGCAGCAGTTATACATACAATACCCAGAAAGAAAAAAAGAAATCAAGCCAGTTGTGAGTGTAAGATGAGTGTTTCAAGACCCAACCCCTATTGGAAGAGCTATTGGCAGTCTGTGACTGAGGAATGAGGAAGAGTCATTCTCTATGGGGATATGGCCATTGCTAGGTTGCATAGAGCCACTGGTGGTGATACACCTGATGAACTTTAACAAGGAGTTTATTAACAAGAAAAAAATGTGATAATTGTCCTTTTTTATGATTCCCTTTACCCCAAAACCTCTCCAGCATAAGTTGTTATCAGTGTTTTGATCTTGGCATTACTCACTTATAAGTGGTTTTTAAACATAAAACAAAGATAACAAGCCCACAAATCACAATTCCAGAGAGCTTAAACAAGAATAAGGACCCTAAGAGAGACATACATAGATCTAATCTACATGGGAAGTAGAAAAAGATAAGATCTCCTGAGTAAATTGGGAGAATGGGGACCTTGGGAAAGAATTGAAGGGGAGGGGAGAAGCAGGGAAGAGAGCAGAGAAAAATGCAGAGCTCAATAAAAATCAATAAAAAAACAAGAAAAGATAAAAAAGTGTGAGAAGAGCTTGAAGGAAATGGGGTAGGGGATGCTGGGTAGAACTGGAGAGAGGGAATGGTAAATGGATAGTAACAATATGTATTTTATTAATGCATAGAACTTTAAAAAATTTAAGACATTTAAAAAATAAAATTTCACTTTTCTGCTATGAGTTATAATGTAATGAATTCCTGCATCTATTTTGGTGGATTTTCTGGGGATGGCACCCAGGGTTTCAGAATACTAGGTCAGTACTCTGCCACTCTATAACTTCAGAACACTATGTATTTTATTAATATGTACCTTCTTCAATTTCATAGGGCTTTCACTTCAACAGACTGTGAATTAGTGAACAAATTCACTTGAAAAGAGAAATGTAATAACTAAAATAAAATCATAAATTGTAAAATAAACAGTTCTGATAGTATAAGTGATTTTATAAATCTTAAACTATTCTTAAATTTTATTTTATAATTCCTAAAACTATTATTAAACAAATATAAATATATGGAAGATTTTTCTATAACATACTGGAAAATATCATATAGTAATAAATGATACTAAATAGCACTCTGAATGTTTCAGTACTTATGAAAAAATTTTCCTGTTTTACTACTTTCACAAATCTATGTTCATATGCATTATATCAGGAATATATTTGAGATATCAACTAACCCAACTATTTCTGAATATTACTCAGCTGATTAAATTAAATGGTAGAAGCCTTTTGTAATAAAACAAGTGTGTATCTCTTTCTTGCTAATTGCATTAAGCAAAATCCTCTCTTGGGACTAAGTCATTAAATTTATTCTCTCAACCTAGAAAATAGAGCCATTAGATATTCAAGCTGATCGATACAAATGCCCAATTAATGTAATTCAGGCCCAGATAGTATTCCTGTTCAAAGGTTGTTTTCTTTGTTTGATATAGCAAGACAGATTTAATAGGCATGAAATTTTATTTTCTTGAATTTTAAACATATATATTCAAAGTATGCTATCACTACATGTTGACATGCAAAGACACAATCAGAGTTGGTTGTGCTATGAGGTTAGACAAGCACTTAGTGAATCAAAGACAATTTAAATCAAATAAATTAGTGTCCAAATTCTTCAAAATATTATAAACAAATAAACTGTTGACAGGTCTAGATGCTAAAACATGTTCCTAGTATCTATAGCCAAATAATTTCCAGTATTTGGTTATCTGAGTAAATAACTGAGTAAAGATCATCTTAAAACACAGAACTGGCCCTATCCTATAGCCACACTGATGAATATCTTGCATATCACCATAGAAACTTCATCTGGAAATAGATGGAGATAGAGACAGAGAACCACACTGGAGTACTGGACTGAACTCCCAAGGTCCAAATGAGGAGTAGAAGGAGGGAGACCATGAGCAAGGAAGTCAGGACGGCGAGGGGTGTGCCCACCCACGGAGACAGTGGGGCTGATCTAATGGGAGCTCACCAAGGCCAGCTGGACTGGGACAGATGGAACATGTGATCAAACCAGACTCGCTGAATGTGGCTGACAATGAGGGCTGACTGAGAAGCCAAGGACAATGGCACTGGGTTTTGATTCTACTGCGTGTACTGGCTTTGTGGGAGCCTAGTCTGTTTGGATGCTCACCTTCTTAGACCTGGATGGAGGTGGGGGGAAACCTTGGACTTTCCACTGGGCAGGGAACCCTGACTACTCTTTGACTGGAGAGAGGGGGGAGGGGGAGGGAAATGGGAGGAGGGTAGGAGGTGGAAATTTTTAATAAAAAGGAAAAAAATAAAAATAAATAAATAAATAAATAAATAAATAAATAAATAAATAAATAAATAAAAACACAGAAATCAGGTGACAGAAAACACAGGCAGGTTGATATGAGGGTTTGTGCCTAGTCTTATTGTAACTTGTTATGCTATGCACGGTTGATATTTCTATGAAGCCTGCTTTTTGTCTAAAGGGAAATGGAGAAGGAGTGGATCTAAGGAAGACAGGAGGTGGGGCGGTTATTGGGAGGACTGGAGGAATTGGAAATTGCAGTCAGGATGTAATATATGAGAGAAGAATAAATGTTTTTTATTGACTTTATTAAACTATACATTTTTCTCTGCTCCCCTCCCTGCCTCCCCCCTTCCCTTAAATACTCTTCAATGGTCCCCATGTTCCCAATTTATTCAGGAGATCTTGTCATTTTCTACTTCCCATATAGATTATATCTATGCATGGATCTCTTAGGGTACTCGTTGTTGTCTGTGTTCTCTGGGATTGTGATTTGTAGGCTAGCTTTCTTTACTTTATATCTAAAAACCACTTATGAGTGAGTACATTTGGTAATTGTCTTTCTGGGTCTGAGTTACCTTACTCAATATGATATTTTCTAGATTCATTTATTTGCCTGCAAATTTCAAGTCATTTTTTTCTGCTGTGTAGTACTCTATTGTGTAAATGTACCACAATTTCCTTACCCATTCTTTGGTTGATGGGCCTTTAGTTTGTTTCCAGGTTCTGGCTATGACAAACAATGCTGCTATAAACATAGTTGAGCATATGTCCTTGTGGTACAATTGAGCATCCTTTGGGTATATACCCAAAAGTGGTATTGCTGCTTCTGTAAAGCAAAAGACTCGGTCAACAAGACAAAACAGCAGCCAACAAAATGGGGATCAGACAGAGGGTTGATCTCCAAAATATACAAAGATTTCAAGAAATTGGTCATCAAAAAATAAATAATCCAGTAAAAAAAATGGAGTACCGACCAAAACAGAGACCTCTCAACAGAGGAATCTAAAATTACTGAAGGACACTTATGGAAATGTTCAACATTCTTAGCCATCAGAGAAATGCAAATCAAAACAACTCTGAGATTCCATCTTACACCTGCAAGAATGGCCAAGATCAAAAAAATAAGTTGATGACAACTTATGCTGGAGAGGATGTAGGGTAAAGGGAACACTCCTGCATTGCTGGTGGGAGTGCAAATTAGTACATCCCCTTTGGATGTCAGTATAGCAATTTCTCAGAAAATTAGAAAAGAATCAATACTAAAAAGAAGGAAAGGAAGAAGGAAGGAAGGAAGGAAGGAAGGAAGGAAGGAAGGAAGGAAGGAAGGAAGGAAGGAGAAATTTCAGACAGAAAGATTTTCAGAAATGCTTCCAGGAACACATGAAGTTTGCAGTGAGGCATGGACTTGATGAAATTCCAAGAGTCACCCAAAATGCTTAAATGAACTACTTAATGTTATTCCACTTCATAAGTATAAACTCTGCAAGAGTTACAAGAGTATGCATTTGTCCCTATGTGTTGTTGAAATTGATGTTTTGTCTACAAAAACGATCTTAAGATCTACCATAGAATTCATAGTTTTATTTATTTATTTATTTTGTTCTTGTGTGTGTGTGTATTTACCTGTTTGTATTTGTGTGACAACACATATGTATACACAGCTATTCAGTATGTGTGTATGCATGTGGAGGCAGAGTTTGATTCTAAGCATCATTCCCTATGACTCCTGCAAATGTTTATTGATCAGGGTCTTAATAATAGCCAACTTCTTTATAAAACTCATTTTACTAAGCAGATTGCTCTGAATACAGTTGGAATGACAGGAGTTGGGACAGATTTAAGCAAAGCACATTATATTCATACATGAAGTCCTGTAGGGCCCGGGTCTGCCCTTGTTCCTGGGGCTCACCTTGAGGACGGTTTCTGGTCAGATGACTAAGCATCCTGTTTGTTCCTGTGCTCCCTCTGCCCCGCCTGGTGATTTGTTGTAGGGCATTGTTGACTCTATTGTTGGTATGGTAATTTCCCACCTGCCTAGGTGGGAGTCCTTGTGCAGCAGTTAGATATGGTAATTTCCCACCTGCCTGGGTGGAATTCCTTGGGCAGGAGTGTGGGGTATTTAAGATTTTCCCAAAGGCTAAATAAATGGCATTCGGCTGATCTCCTTTCGAATGACCCAGGTCTCTTTGTGTGTTCTTTCAATCTCCAGGCCCTTGTCCGACTCGCGTAAGGTACAGTGGCGCGCGAACTGTACCGAGGGGGTAACACAGAATCGGGTGTTACAAAGTCCTTAAAAAATGCATTGAAATTCGAATAAATTTAAGGCTACGTGAGTAGTAGTGTTCAAAATAAAAACAGTATACATAGCATTATTTTAGTGGCAGGCAAAATGATACATTCTAAGTATTATCATAGTTTATACTATTCATAGTCTTTGAATCCTTTTAGATTCATACTTTTTTTGCTGTTGACATATATATATATATATATATATATATATATATATATATATATATACACATTCAACCTTGGTGCTTTCTTATAAATTCTCCCTATAATATCACTATAACTTTTTATGTTATGGTGTTGATTCGTTTGCCACTTTTGAGGTCAATCTGTAATTTTTTGGCAGTTCTAAGTATGTATAAAACATGGGATGGTTTTTCAGAAGGAAAGTACCATGGCATGAAAACGATTCAAAGAGTGCCGTCTCAGTGTTTAGCAATACTTTCTGGTCGCCCACATGACCTGAGTTCAGTTGCCAGCACCTGTGCTGATCAACTGTCATTTAGCTCCAGTAAATACTATGCCTACTGGCCTCCATGGACAATTCTACACAGGTGGCATACACATAAACATACACGCATCCACATAAAAGAAAAATTTTAAAACAATGTTAGATCATACAAATAATTTTGCTTACATATCTCTGAAACCAACAATTACTTTTTCACTGAATTAATATGAAATATTTTTCCTGCAATTTAAATATCAAAAGTTATATTTTCTTTGAAATATTAATTCTGATAATATTATTTAAAATTTTGGAATTTCTGCAAACTATCTCATTATATAATTGAAGTGTTCAATCAGTCACTTGGTGTAAAAGGCTTACAATTATGATATATTCTTAACTGAATTATTGAGACTCAAAAAGATACTCTTTAGTAAAAAAATATAAGAAGGATTAGAGACAAAAGAAGGCAACTCATGGTCAATATGTTTAAAATACATTTTTTTCTTGAAGGTGTCATAGTGAATCAGATTATTTTGACAAATGATGCATATTGATAAAGAATAGAAAAATACAAGTCTGGATAGATAGTTCCGTGGCTAAGCGCACTGACCATTATTCTGAAGGACTCAGGTTGATTCCGAGCAGGAGCACAACTGGATCACAGCCACCTGTAACCTGTTCCAGGAAATCTAATGCATCTTCTGACCTCCACAGGCACTGTATACCTGCAGTACACAGACACACATGTAAACAAAACCCCCATACTCATAAAATAAACACAATTTTTACTAAAATAAAAAATTGGAGCACTAATGAAATAAAAATACATGTCATACAGAGTTTAAAATGGAAAGTTAGCTGTTTTTTTCCATACTTAAAATGTGTTAAGGTGAATTATAAGACTCTCTGAGCTGCTGGAGAACCATATTACTATAGAATTTGAAATCAGGAAGTTGAAATACTGTAAGAATCAGAGGAGATGAAGGACACCAGGAGAAAATGATACACTGAATTAACTAAGCAGGCCTCACATGGGCTTACAGTGAATGAAACAGTAAACACAGGGCCTACATGGGTCTTCACTAGGTCCTCTGCATATACATTATGGTTGTTACCCTGGAAATTTGGTAAATAGTAAGAATAGGAACAGGTTTATCTCTGACCTAACTGACATCTCTTGAGATAGATTTTTCTTTCTGTTGGGTTGTTTTATTCAGCCTCAATAGGAGGGCTTCTGCCTTGTCATGTTGTATCTAGTTTTGCCCTGACTGACTGTCTTCTCCTGGAGGCCTGCTCCTTTCTGAGGAGGAAATGGAAGAGTGATTTTGGGAGTGATGTGAAGTGTGGGGGAGCTAGGAGGAGTAGCAGGAGGAGAAACTTGTTGGAATTTATTGTATGAGAGAAAAATCTATTTTTTATTAAAAAAGAAAGAAAGAAATCTGTAATTAAGAAATGAGAACGAAGGAAAGTCCTAATACACTTAATCATGGCCATCTGAGTTTCTCTTCTCTTCCTATTAGGAGAGTGATTGCACCTAAGAACATAAGCAGCAGGGGGCAGTGTAAGGGGCTTATGCAAATCAGAACATTGATATCAGGGCTTGGAGAGGACTTGCCAGGTAAACTGTATTGAACATTTGAAAATATTCAGTTTATAGGATCCACTCCTACCACCTTTTATATTCCTTTCTGAACTATGGGGGAAAGAGGTAAAGACTTTCTTTCATGTTATCTTGAAAGTGTTGGTTGCAAATGACATCTAATGGCTTAGATACATCACTGGAGACTTTAAAAGAGGAAATGTAAGAGCTATTGGACTTCTCACTATATTTTGCTGCTCTTGACCAAAAGTCAGTTTTAATGCTGTGACTTTGTTTTGATGGCTCTCTTTTTGGAGTTCAAACTTTGAATAGGCTGATATGCATATATATCTCTAGGGATCCTGCCACCTCTGCACTCATTAAGAAGTATGCAAAACTCAGTGATTCAGTGGTGGCCTCCTGATTTTCTCTTTCCAGATGATGTCAGAGGCTTCGTCTCCTTTGCCTGGCCAATTCACTGTGCAGTGCCCCGAAGTCTAGTTTTCCAATAAAGCTCTCCATTAAATCCTCTTCTGTTTATGTCTAGTGTCATTGCTCAGTGTTAGAGAAAGCAAGATGGAAATTAAAATTGCCTAACAACTGTGGTTAAACACATTAAGAGAGCCTCGGAGGCACCTAAATGCATTGGTGTTTCATTACCAAAATAAATCCATTCCCTTGCAATAATTTAACTAAGAAAGAACTCCATTCTGAGAGATATTAGAAAAATCTTAAGATACAGTAGAAGCTTCCTAAAATAGATACCTATATAAAGGTGAAATAAAAGAAATCCCCAAACATTGGGAAATACAGTGCCCCAAATAGATTTCACTTGTCACTAAATGCAGTACTAGGATGGGATACATCTAACTGAGTTGTTGGACTAAAGTATCCCATGGAAATCCCCCAAACAACCCAGATTGTTGCCAAAACTACAGGATGCTCTCCACAAACTGATGGCAAGGTCCACTTGTTGTAAACAACAGCTACATAACTCGTTGAACAAGGCGAAGTCATACTGGAAACTTCCTAGAGTCTTCATTCCTATGGGTGCTTTTTCTTGGTACTGGAATGTAGTCTACCCCTACTTCTAAAAAAAGGAAACAGAAATGCCAAGCCAGCCAAACACTATGACCTATAATGATGTCCTGCCTGCAGGGTATGTGAGTGCAGTGGTGGCCCAAAACTTGTGGGAATACCCAACATATATTTGATTTGACTTAAGGTCCCTTTCACAAACCCATACGCTATACTGGTTGGCTGACCAAGAACCTTAGACTAGATAACCCAGAGATGTGGGTAAAAACATTTACTTTTCTACTAAAAGAACACAGCAATAAATTGACTTGTAAAGCCCTTCTCTACTCATCATTCGGTGCCTTGCTCAGCCATCATCAAAGCATCTTTTCCTTCAGCAGATGATACAATGAACTAGTGCCAGATGTGGAAAGAGTGATAGACTTTGGAACAGTCAGCCCTAAATGAGATGTCTCTATCAAAGCTTTCTCATCCAGGATCAGGGAACCCTAAGAGGAAGCAGAAGAGTGCAAGAGCCAGAGCACGTTGCTGATACTGATGAAATAAGGCCTTCTAAATGCAATAGGTCTAAGGCATTTATGAACTCATAGAACCTGAGGCCCCATGCACATGACCTGAAGCAGATGGGGTCCAAAAAGGAGAGGTGAATCCGTGTCTCCACACATAACCTAGAAGCTGTCTCTAATTAAAAACCACTTGCAAATAAATATTTTATCTTCCCAAAGGAACACACCAGAGAAACAAACTACTCTTAATGGTAGACTGTAGGCCCAGCTATATATGGCCTGTAATAAAAGAACTCCATCTCACCTTTGAAATTACTTTGTTTCAAAATTTCATGTCAGTGCATTTTCTTTTCTTTTTTTAAATTTTATCTGCTTAAAAATTTATTCTGTCTTTTTATATCTGTTTTATCAGGTTATCCTTCTTTCCTTCTTTCTTTCTATTTCTTTCTTGGTTTTTCAAAACAGGCTTTCTCTTTTTTTCTTTATTTTTAAATATAAAGGCTCTTTGCATATATATTACAACTTCTTTTATGTTTCTTTGGGATTTTCTGTGTGTGCTAAAGAGTGTGTCTCTGCCCATATACCTGTTTTTTTTTTTTTTTGTGTGCTTTTTCTTGGGCTGTTTTCCTTCTGTTTTTTGTTTGTTTGTTTTCTAATACTCTTTTGTTTTTTATTAGATTTTTCTATTTTTATTATTATTTCTTTAGATTCCTGCTTGTTTTCTAGTGAGAGACAGGAAGGGATTATATATCAGGATGGGATACGATGTGGAGTGGATTTCGAAAGAGTAGGGAGGGAACTATTATCAAGATATATTATGTGAAAAAGAATCTACTTTTAATGAAAAAATTATTTTTGTATTTCAAAGATCTTTCCTTATTGTTATCTAAGCACCCTGGCCTTTGGTGGCACACTGCACTTACTGAATTGATGACTGCAACTTCCTTGTTCAATAGAAAAGTAATTTGTTTGCAAAACAATAGCTAACTTTCTATGATCAGTCACAAAGTTGAGTGACAACATAAACTCATTTTCATCTTCTCATTTCCAGTTGCAACAGGAAGGATTTATGAGAAACCAGGTATACAGTATTCCTTCAGTCTTTTGTTCAAATATTTGTTCTAATTACAAGACAGAAACTGCTTTGAAGTGAAAACCATCTCTATTAGAATTTTATAATATTTAACCTGAAGAGAACTTTAAACTGCATCTCATTAAACTATTTTGTTTATTATATAAGATTCCTTTCAAAAAGGAAGCGAGTTGGGAAATGTATATATGTGCAGCCATTCAATAATAGAAGGTATCAAATCCAACCGGGGCTTAGGTTCTACCACAACTGAATATCAGAATATAATGTCCATACACAGCCTGCTGGTCTAAAACATCATACATACATTCTGACTATACTGTGCTATAAAGGATAATTTAATGGGATTACTTATATAATCTATTAGTTTATAAATATAAATGTTACACTAGAACGTCACAATTACACATACATAGAAATTACAGAGAATTAAGACATATCCTAGATGAAAACACACAATTAAATGTATATTCTGTATATTATGAAAAGTACTTTTTTTCCACTATGCATAGTAATCTTATGATGTGGAATATCCCTCTGTATGCTGTTAATACCATTACTTAAGAAACTGTCTTGGGCCTGTGCATGGACTAGAGGGAATCAGGAAAAAACTAAACTGAATGCTGGGATAAAGAAGGGCAGAGTCAGAGAGAAGCCATGGATCCTCCACCTGAGACAGACACTAGGAACATTACCCAGTAAGCCACTGCCATGTGGTGATACACAGATTGATAGAAAGGGGTTAAATTAATATGGAATGGTTAACCAATAAGAATCTAGACCTAATGGGCCAAGCAGTGATTTAATTAATACACTTTCTGTGTGATTATTTTGGGTCTAAGCTAGCCAGGCCTGGGAAGCAACAAGCAGCCTTTCTTCAACAATTCTATTTTTGTGTTGCTACTCTACTCAGGGGAAATGCTGTCACAGAACTTGTTAAGTATTTGAAATAGACTTATCTACACTGCTCCATGTATGTGATATTTTTCTATGTTCAGAATTAAACAGGTGACTTTTCCGAGAAGCACAATATTGAGGAGATTCTAACCATTCAAAGGACAGGATGTTGTAAAAGCAATTTACCCCTAGGATATTTACTTTTTCTAATACACATGCATTCAATTTCTTAATATCTTCCTGGAGATGACTGCTTAGATATTGTGAAGATAGCTATGTGACAACATTTTAGAATTCATCATAAGTTTATCTAAAATGTCAGAGCTTCCCTTGAATTCATTATCTACAGGAAAAGATAAAGAAGGGTATATAAGAAAAGCTTTAGGGTTTCAATTTCATTATAAAATTTTCCAGCTCTTTTAATCACCTTAATGCACCCTAGAGGGTGGCTCTCTCAAGTTTGTGATGGAAGTGCATTATCAAATGAAAGGCACTTTTCCATTTCCTCCAAGAACGTTTTCATAAACAGGAACAAATATTTAGAATCTCAGAGATATTTGTAAATATTGAAAATTTGAATAAATGTTCTCTGAGCACTGTTGACATGAGACAGTTTGGTCATTTGCCAAGAAATATTAGTCAACAAATAATGCAAAAAGTTCACCAGCTGTGTGACTAAACTTCTCAAGTCACGTGATCCTTTTAATGTGAGGAGCATATAGAGTAATGGTAATTCATTTATTCTATTACTTTGATATATTCTGAGAACTTTCTGACCTCTAATATGAGATAAATCATGCTCATATGCATGCATTATGACTACAAAAAGCTCACATATCTAAATCATCCTAAATGCAAAAACCTACCTATAAGATTTAGAACTAATAAATCCATCTTTTCTTTAACTTTCTTATCTGAAAACTGGGTAATTTTCAAGGAAATACAAGAGCACCTTGAAAAATAATGGTTTAAGATTGATGATTTTCCTTGAGAAAATACCATTGATATAAAATCATAATTTTTCAATGTTATTCAAAATAGACATTTTCAAGCTAAAATGTATTTATATACCAAATTATGCACTAGGTAGCCTCATTAGCCATCATGTTATGTATAGATAACATAGGAGTAGGTATGTGCATGCAAACAAACACACCACATATAAACACACACACACACACACACACCCCACACACTATATCAAGCTAAAAGGAACACAGGCTTCAAGTCTGACAGGGACAGTCAACATATGTCAGATACTTTGCTTTCTTCTGACTCTACAACAGGAGTTGGAGCAGTCAGAGTGACTTTCTCATCTCACCAGAGATAAAGAAACTTGCACTTAAAATTAATGATGGACTTACCAAACTTATGATTAAACAAGTATAAGTGGAAAAGCTGATACCCAGCTATGTTTCATTTAATGTCCTGCTTTTCTCTTCATGTCCATTTAAAACAAAGTAAACCAATTTTAAAACTAACTAAATGGAAGGGTGTTACTTTTGTTGCCATTTATGGTTTGGAAGTCCAGATATGAAGATGAAATTTCATCTTATAATCCCCCAAATCTAAACAATAAGCAGCTAAACTGGACTAATACTCTTCATCTCTATCACTACCAAGCCTGCCTTTACTTCCTCCCTTTTCTTTCCTCTGCTTTGCTCCATCTGTTGCCTTCATTCTTTATTCTCTGAGACAAAGTTCAGCTTTCTGAACATGCCGGTAGTGATGAGTATTTCACATTATTTTTTCCCACTAATCTACTGTTTCCAGACTTGTATAGGATACCTCCTCACACTACACCTTTCAACAATCCTCTAACGTTTTTGCCTTCTGTTTGTTTTCTTTTTTTCATTCCACACTAGAACACAAATCTTCACCATCATTGGCTCTAAGATATTTACTTTCCAAACTGTAGGTGTGTTTACTTTAGCACCCAAAGATTATTGAACCAGTGATCTTACAGAAATCACATAAGGAGATATGCTCTGCCCAAATTCAAACATATGTTAATTACATCATATTGTCCTATAAATATCAACTACAAGAATTTGAAAGTTGAAATAGTATGTTAGTACCACAATGTGTGGAAGTAGGTATGGGTCTGGAAATAGTTAAAACAACCAAATTATTATAAGTAAAGTACTATGGTCAGAGTTATGTCATCCTGCTTAGGAACAACTGTGGATCTGTATATTATTTAAACAGAGATGTTCAGACTTGTCAATATCACAATTCTATTTTCTGCATCGTGCTACATGTTATCTGAAAAAATTGATATGGTTATCTCTGTTCTCATATATATATATATGAGAACAGAGATATATATTCTGTTCTAGATCTGGGAAGATAAAGTGATGTCCTATTATTCATTAGGCTCCTCCAGACTCACAAATCACTATTAAATAAGAACTCACAGAGACATGACTGAGATCTAGTCCTCTGTACTGCTTGGCCATTTTTCTTCCTTTATTAAGTTCTAGGGGAATTTCTGAAAATTTTATTTTTTCCATATATAAGCTATAATTGTTTTCTCCTTGCAAGAGGGATATCTAAGAACTAGAAAAGACCAGAAATTTCAAGTTTATGAAGAACAGTGGTTGTTCATAAAGATTCTCTGAATTTCACTAGACTATATTTCTAACAGAAGAAAGATATCTGAATTCATAATTGTGCCATGTCCCAAAAGACATAGGCAAAATAAATTGCTTTTACTAGCCCAAAGAAGTATTTTCTATTCCCAAAGGACACAGTCTCTTTCTGTTCCCTAGAGACATCTACCTGTTAAACACAGTACTCCCAGGTTGGAAACATGAAATTTCATATGTAAACCCTTAGCAATAGCAGAGTCTTATACATTGTTAAATTTATATGGTCATTTATACTATGCTCACATTGGTAGACACATCCCAATGAGAAGTAACTCTTAAGGATAGGCAGGCATCATGCCCACTAGTAGATATTTAAGAAAAAAAAATGAGCTCATTGGTATCTTTGGAGATTCCTTGTCTCTTAATGTGTTAGGACTTTCTCTCTTAATTTTTAATTTTTCTCTTTCTCTTTTTTACCCTACAGATTCTATATACATATATATTATGGCTTCCAGTTTTGTATTTTGACAGTATAACTGAGTATGTTAACAAATTGATCACTGTGTTTATATCCATTTATTGTCCTTTTTCTTGGATCTTCTACTTCTATTTTGTCCTATGTTGATATATTTGTTTTGGTTTAGCTCATTTTATTATATTTTATTACTGTTCCTTAGATGTCTGTTTGTTTTCTAATGAGAGACAGAAATGGTGGGATGCAATTGGGAGAATAGGGTAGGAGGAATTGGGAGAAGTAAGGGAGGTAAAACTATAATCAAGATATAATGTATGAAAAAAACTATTTTCAGTACAAGAAAAAAGCATCCCTGTTGGGAATGTGGAGCACTATTTATCTCCAAAGCATATATCCATCATGAAAGACATTCATTGTTTTAGGTATAAATTTGAAGAAATACTAACACAATTATTCTAAGCAATTAAACCATAAATAGTAACAAATAGTAAACCTTAACTTGGTTACTTATACATATTAAATCTATGAGTATTTGAAAAGTAGTGGGAGATTAGTTTCCTTCATTGTGTTTGGTATTGTCAGTTCAGAGTGGTGACTGAAAACCATTTTTGGCATAGGAACATCCTTGATTTCTGAACATCATTTAGGATACATTCAATCATGGATATGTTTGTGTTCCATTAGAAATATAAAGGCAAGTTACCATATCACCATAATTACCATATTATTCAGTGATCCATTTTTACCAGCTATTTTTCCTCATCACAGCAAAAGCACGGTTGTTTGTTTTATAGAGAGTACACAGAGAACAGGATGCTTTGTAATTTTGTTTTCTAGGCAGCCTTTATATTTAGGTTATTTTTTTTTCTTTTAAACACTGCCTGGCCCATTAATTTGTAGCCTCTTATTGGTTAATTCTCACATCTTCCTTTAACCCATATTTAGTAATCTGTGTAGCACCAAGAGGAGTGGCTTACCAGGAGAGATCTTAACCTGCATCCATCTCGGAGAGGAGAAGCATGGTGGCTGCATATGGCGACTGCCTGAAGCATCTCCCCAACTCTGCTTCCTTATTCCCACAATTCTGTTCTGTCTACTCCACCTACCTAATTTTTTGTCTCTTAAAGGGCCAAGACAGTATCTTTATTAATAATGAAAGTAACACATAGACACTCCTCCATCATTTCCCCTTTAACTTTAACATAGCAAAATTACATGTAACAAAAGAGTTATCAAGCAAGAATTACAGTTACAATATTTAAATCTATTTTATCTTTTATCATAACTAAGGACAACTATAACTATTGAACCATTCTTCAACTCCATCAAAGACTCCAGAAGGATATAATACTACCTAAGTAATTTCCTGCTTCATGGAAATGTCTGCTGGACACTATGGGCCTGAAGGCCAAAGATGGATGCCCCAAAGGTGCAGAGGAACTTTGGGTGACTGTCCAGGCAACGAGTTGTCTCTGTCATTTCTAGAGTTTGAAAGTTCCATATATCTTGTTTACTTAGGTTGTATTTAGGTTATTAAGAGAGCAATAGTCTTTTATTCTCTGCATTCCAATTACAATGAGTACTCATTTCTTCTCCTGGAAGCCCTGCATTTATAATTAGATATCAAACTTTATCACTGTGGCTATGACGTATAGGAGGAAAGACAGTTAATCCATCCTGAGTTGTCCTTTACTTATTTTATGTATGGCTGTTTTACCTGTGTGTGTGTGTCTCTGCACCTCAAGTATATAGTGTTCACAGAGGTCAACAGAGGATGTCATATTTCCTTGGAATGAGGCTAGAAAGGGCTGTGACCCTCTAAGTGGGGACTGGAAATCAATTCCATGTACTTTGGAAGAACAACCTTTCTTCTTAACTGGTGAGTCATGTCAATAACCCTTGCTATTTTTAAGTCACAATATGTGTATGTATGTGTGTGTGTGTGTTTGTTTCTGTGTGTGTGTGTGTGTGTGTGTGTTCTGTGTGCAGGAATATCTATGCACAATCACCTGTACTTATAAAGTTACTTTTATATAGTGAGAAATTATTCAATATTTATTCATTGCTCTCTATAACCTAGGCCTTTAGTTGCATTGTAAAGATAGAACTTGTGATTTAAAAGAACAGGCAGTAGGAATAAAATGTAGTCAGGTAGGTAACTATAGAAACAAATGTTGGGATACTCAAAAGTCAAAGACCTGATTAAGGGTTGGCAGGTGACTTTTATAAAGAACTAATTGTTATAACAGGGCCCAAAGAAGAAGTATTCATTTGGACAAACATAAGAAGAACATTTCAGAACAATGATCAGTATACAAAGAGCATAGGCAGCCTCGGCACCTGTAACAGATGATGAAAGGCAACTGCCACTAGGTTTCATCACCCTTGAAGAAAATGACTTTCACCACCAAAGATGAATGTCTTGAAAATGTGAAAAAGCTTAATGGTTTGTGACTATCCACCTGTTGATGTAAAAATAACCAGGGCATTCATTGACGAATTAAAATGTTATGCCTATTGGGTGTCTATGTCACTTAAAACATAGAATCATGAATAGAAGAATTTTTATGACCAAAGATCATACATTATGATAAAAAAGATGAAAATAAATGAATTATTCACTATATTTTTGAGACTGACAACAAGAAATTAAGTAGACTGGCAATGGAAAAAGTATTGGAACACTATTTTACCTTGAAATGTTTATGATGCACTTTCTGATAAAACTGGACTAATAATCAGAAGTGTGACTGATATAAAGGGACTACGTGATATAAATGTTCCAGGAATGTCAGATAGTCCATTGCCAGAAGAACAACAGTTAGCAAGTTTCTGATAAGGGAGTAAGCACTGATAAAGTTAAAAACATTTAACAGGCATGGTGGTATGGATGTAGTGGAGTAAGCAAAGAAATTATGATAGAGGAGACGAAAAGAAAGGTGAGAAAGAAACAATAACAGTGGTCTAACCTATTAGAGCAAAGAAGGTCAGGCCACGTGTTTTGTATGTGTGCTTGTGTGTATCAGTAGGTATTGACTTGACAGTATTTACAGATTCAGTATGCCTGGCTGGCACCACCTTTGTTGAGGATGAATTTGTTTGCATTGAAATGAAAATCAAAGACTGTATTAGAAGTATAGCTAGAAAGTTTAAATTATGCAAACTGTAAGCTTACATGGCTTATTGAGTGTGAATCACCACACACAAATCATATGGGGGATGCATAAAATGGAGTTCAACAACAAACTTACAAATTTGAATAGTTCCAGTAGAAACATAAAACAAGGTCAGAATTAATGTCTCCCTATTTTGGCAAATAAAGTTAGCATCTTAAGAACTGCAGTGTACCCTTCTATAAGTCTTTAGAGTCATAGTCTCCAGTTGACTACTGCTTCTCAAAGCAACTATGGCATCTTCTGCTAAGGTTATATTGTTCTTAGGTAGCCAAGTAGTCGCATATGCTACATTTGAGATTATCTACTACTACTTTGCTTTTCTATTGGATAGTATAGCTTGTGAAAAAAAAGTATGTTAACAGAACAAATTGTTCAATAGTTTGATAAAATGGAGAGGCCTCCCCCACCCCAACCACCAAAAAATCTTTTTTTTTTTTTTTTTTTTTTTTTTTTTTTTTTTTTTTTTTTTTGCCAGGTATCTCTGAATATGCCTTCTCTAGGTGACTTGAAGCTGGGTTTTATCACATTCTTTCAACATCTAGTATGTGAACTTTCAGAATGGATATGTGTGAGACACAGAGAGAGAGAGAGAGAGAGAGAGAAAATGGGCTGTAGGATAGGAAGCAGGGAGAAAGGCAAAGCAGAGAAAGATAGGGAGACAGAGTGTAAAAAGAAGCAATGCCTTTGACATCACGGGATCCTAGGAGGAAATATACTTCAAATTTTGATGTTTTTCTCCATTTTAGAGAAAGCTTTCTAATTACAAAATTTCTTTTTTTCTTTCTTCTCTCCAATCCCACCTATATACCACTCCCTGCTATCTTTCAAATCCATGACCTCATAATCTTCTTGTAAACTCAAGTACAGTATTCTATGACCGATCTTCCTTCCTTCCTTCCTTCCTTCCTTCCTTCCTTCCTTCCTTCCTTCCTTCCTATTTTTTCTTTCTTTCTTTCTTTCTTTCTTTCTTTCTTTCTTTCTTTCTTTCTTTCTTTCTTTCTTTCTCTTTCTTTCATTCCTTTGTGTGTGTCTCTGTGTGTGTATATGTGTGTATGCATACACATGTGTGTGCTTGGGAATGGAGAGGTCTCACTCAAAATGAGCAAATTACAGCATGTTTTGGTTTTGGTTTCTTTAGTTTTGCAAAAGTATTTAAAGGTTGGTGCCCAGTTCTTCCTATTAAGCCTTCCGGGACATTAATAAATACTCTTTTCCTGAAACCAAATGGCAATATTCATACATTTTAGTTTCAAGGAATGACTAGATTTTAATATAAAATCAATGATGAGAAAACAATAGATTAATTTTGTTACTTTCTCTCCTTAATACACAAAGCTTTTCAGGAGAAAAAATAAGTTCATTTCCAGGAAAGAGTAGGACACTATTACAAACATCAGATAATTCTGACTAACATGAATATGTTTCTAATGCAGTGATACTCAGTATTCCTTTTTTCTCAACTCAGATATAGTCCCTCAGCCTACTGGCTATGATCCTTCCTGGGTTTAAAATTTTGATAAATTTTTATCATGATGATTTTGGGTGAAATTACATGTTTTTAAATAATTAACTAAACATTATCTACCCTGGTTATAGATTTTGTGGCTATCCTTTACATTTCACAACTTAAATAAGATGGTCATTCACTGGACATGCAGCCTTTATAGTTCAGTTCTGTGCAATTCCTGGTGTGGCACTCATTATATTAAATTTTGCAGTTAGTAATAATGCAATCACAAGTAGAAATCTAACACAGATACTAACGTAAATATACATACATATCCCAGGTTGAGAGGAATAGCAAGAACATAACCCATAACATTTATTCTTCTAATAATTTATAACTCTTGGGGATGTGTAAAAACATCAAATATTTAAAACATATTTGAGTCAAAATCCTGCCACAGCAGCAAATAGCAAAATAATAGTATTCCAAATCAAATAGAGTATAAAAGAAAATCTACAAGGTTTTTATAGCTTAGTTGACAGAAAAATATGAGAATTCTATTATAGAATGAGAATGTTAATTATGGATTTCTTGTCAGAAAAGATGAATGCATGTGTAGCCATGATGTAACTGGGTGTCTGCCTCCCCTGGATGTCTCAGCCTATCAGGCAGGGATTTTTTTAAGTTTTATATTATTAATGATAAAAGAAAATCACATCCCTGACTGCAGGTTTGCTAAATTTTACTTTAACTACCATGCAGATGTTTTGAAACAGCAAGAGTCTTCTGATTAATAATTTTCTCATATACCATAAATTAAGATACTGATATTGATCCACTCTTCTCCTTGCTGGCTCATCTTCCTTCTTCATGATACAACACTGTTTCTTCAATAAAAATATCAGTTTGCTCTATTCAATTGGCTATTTACAAATATCTGAAAGAAATAAGCATTACCTAGTTGTGTTGTTAATCTAAGTCTGTGCAGCTGGGATAGTGTTCCCTCTAAATGCTTGCATTCTAATATTAAGGAATTCCAATTGATGATTGATACATCTGTCCAACATCACTCAAGGATGTCTAGTCAGACTGTATGCCACAATCCTAATATGAATTGTTCCTGGGGGCCCTATTCCAGATGGGTTTGAGGACCTGGGATGGACACAGGAAGATACTGTGATCACCTGCTGTCATTCAATAAAAGTGGCCTCAGATACCTGGAGCCATCTTTATTTATCCAGTTTCAGTGGTTTCCATGAAAATTTTAGAACTAGTTTTTACTTCCTAAATTTCTAGAAATGGTTAGAGTTTTTATCAGTTTTTTCTTTGTCTCTTTCCACTTAGACCTCCCTTCTCTCCTATGCATAGCTTTTACCTTTTTGATCAATATCTCTATTGTCAGAAGCATGAACAGTTTTGTAAGCTACAAAGGAAATTTTGTAAGTAGGCACACCTACAGAATAGAGCAGTGCATCCATTTGGCATATACATTTAGAGCACTATGCAAGGTGAGGGACAGTTTTGCCTCCCGTAGTTAATATTTACACTGTTAGAGTCTGAATTATCAAGATCAAATCACCAGCCAGAGCTGGATGAATCTGTTCCATATTTTGCACTGTTCTATCCCCTCTAAGGGCATACCAGGTTTTAACATTTATCCTATAGGCAATATAACTTGGACACTTACTCTTATTAGTTGGTATTGCTTGTTGCTTGGCTTTTGGTCAAGCTCCCTTATTTTAACACATAGCACACATGATCAGTTGCAGAATTACACATATGTTTGGGCAAGCAGGTCAGGGTCTCCAGGGATTTTCCTGTATGGAGAGCTATAGTAGTATAGTATTTGTGGTTTAATAAATAAAGCTTGTCTCAAGATCATAATACAAAGCAGCCACACTGGTCAGTCATACAGGCCAGGCAGTGGTGGCATACACCTTTAATCCCAGCAGCCACACTAGTTAGCAACAGAGGATGGGTTGTGGTAGTGCATAGCTTTAACCCCAGCACTAAAGAGGAAGTTAAGATGGGAGAAGGCAGGTTTTGGCTCAGTCTGTCTGAGGATCTGTGGAAGCATGATTGCCCATTTTGGTCTGATGTAGATTAGAGCCAGTGACTGGCTACTCTGCTTTTCTGATCTTCAGCTTGAACCCCAATATCTGTCTCTGGTTTTTATTATTCATGCTACATCTAGTGCCCAATATCTGGAGTACAAATTCATGAAAAAGTCATAAGCTGGTGGCTGTAAAGCCACCAGCATAGACAGAGCTACACGCGGCCAGAGTCACCACACTACCAGCTAGGCTTTTTTCTACTTTCCTTGTGGGCTCTCCCTGAACCACCTTCTTCAGTTGCTGCAAAACTAGGTGGCTGCCTTTAAATCCAGTCAGACGTTTACTGTTTTATGCAGTAGAAATAAGCCTCACATGTTCATCATAATCAGCTAAAGATTTGGAAGATTGAGAATTCTTTAAGGAGGAAGTTAGTTAAAAGAGAGATTATTTTCTCACATTAAAAAAATGGAAAATACTAGTACAATGAAGGAATTTGGATCTCTGTGATAATACATTAGACAGATTGAAAATGGAATGACTAAATGAGGGGCTAATTAATTTAGATGGGATTTATTTAATGTCAATTGTAAACATTACCCACTTTATCATTTTTTAATCCCTAAGCAAGTTTGTTAATCTGAGTGCTAACATACAAGTTTTATAAAGCTTAAGAAAACAGATCATAGAGATATTTAAATACAGAGAGAAGAATTTAATAGAGAATCAATTTCAGCATTGTTTTATAAGGTTAGAGAGGAACAGCCTAATGTTTTCAAACAAACAATCTAAATATATCCAGTAACCTTACAGGAATTGCCAAATGATGGAGTCTCTGTAAGAGTTGAGTGGACTCCTGTACCAATGGTAGATTTTAGGAGATTCAAGTAAGCGATTATCTTATATGGCATGCACTCACCTTTTCTGAGGCAAATGTTAAACTCGTGTTCAGGTTGTAATAGAATTATCCCTAAAGACTGGGCAGAATTGATTAAAGCTGTTTTAGAGCTCAGTCCATGATTACGATGGAGAACCTGTTTCAGAGAAGAGAAGAGACAAGACTGTTGAACAACGGAGTAAAGCAAGAGATATGGAAATCTCTCAAGAGCAACTTCTTGGAGAAAAGATTATGCTACTATATAAAAGCAATCCCTATATGATGGTAACATCCCGGCTTTAAGCTGTGCAGCAGCTTTGAATGCGTAGGACAGAATTGAAGAAGTAGAAAAGATTGAATCATTTACTAAAGTCATACAGAGCCAAAAAGAAAGTGTTATGGAGTTCTTACAAAGGTTGAAATCAGTAGTGAATAGAATGATACCTAATTCAGAAACTAGACAATAATGATTGAATCTCTGGCTTTTGAAAATGCTAATTTTCAATGCAAAAGGCTAATTAGGCCATTAAAAGCAAGAATAGCATCCTTGTAGAATTAAATCTGAGAGCCAATAAATATTGAATCCCATGATCATAATGATACTTCAAAAAGAAGTATCCCTAGGTGTGAAGAAGAATCAAAATGTCAAGTGTTTCAATTGTGGCAAATGAAGTCATCTTAAAAGGGATTGTAAACAGGGCATTCCTAGAAAAAAATGTTTTTTCTAAGTATAATGCATTGAGAACACCCTTCCCTTCTAGATTATGCAGGTGTGGCAAAAGTAGGCATTAGAGAAATGAATAAAGACCAGCAAAGGATTTTCACGGTAATCCTTTTCCAGCAGAAAATTCCTTGAGTGGCCTTTCGCAGGCGCCTATGCCAAATCCAGTTCAGTCATTTCCTTCCATCGTAGAGGAAACTCCTTCCCAGAGCAATTAAAGAACCTCATGCGTATAGTAAGAATTCACACAGCTGTAGGAGAGAAAACAAAAATTTAGAAGGGGAAAAAGTCGAATATTTTGGCAAACTTCTATACATGAACAAAGACCAAAATTAAAAATATAAATAAATGACCTTGTCATTGAAGGACTGGAAGGCACAGGTGCAGATGTAAACAATAATTTCACCAGAATATTGCTATCAAAATTGACCTCTTCAGGAGGTAAATGTTCAGCTTTTAGTGATGGACTTTATCTCAGGTAAAACAGAGTGTGAGATGGGCTGAATGAATTGGGCCAGAAGAATAGAGTTATGTGATTAACATAGCAATGAATTTGTGGAGACAATTTGTTTTAGCCAAGGCATACACAGATTAACATTCCACCAGTCTTAGAAGCAAACCATAAATTAACGTGTTTCTGGGAAAATATTTCAACATAAAATAAAGAACAATCACTGAACATTCAGATTGTACAAGACCAGGCCACAACAGCTGCTGATCTTCCATAGGCACCAACATCCTTATCTTTAAAATGGTTGGCAGAAAAACCTGTGTGGTTTGCACAATGGTCTTTAATATCAGAGAAACTGTAGACTTTAGAATAGCTGGAATAAGAGCAACTAAATGATCAGAATATTGAAAACTCAGCTAGTCTTTGAAATACTCCTATATTTGTTGTTAAAATGAAATTTGGAAAATTGGGAATGGTAACAGATCAAAAAGCTGTTAACAAGGTAAGCCACCAATGGTCTCTCTACAGTCTCAAATTGCTTTTCCTTCTCTATTACCTAAAGGATGACTTCTTATAGTTATTGATTTAAAAGATTATTTCTTTACCTTATGTTTAAAAGAAAAAGACAGAGAAAAATTTGCCTTCACAGTGCCTGCTTATAATAATTCTCAGACTGTTAAAAGATATCAATGGAAGAGTCTCCATCAGAGAATGTTAAATAGCCTCACCCTGTGCCAATAGTTTGTACAACAGCCATTGGAAATGATATGTAAGCAATTTCCTCAATCTGCAGTTCACCATTAAATGGGTGACATTTTACTATTGATTCAAATGTAGATATGTTAGAAAAATATTTGAAGAAGTAAAGAAAATATTGCCTTTTTGGGAATTACAAATTACTCTTGAAAAAATACAAAGAAGAGATTCTATTAATTATATAGGTTTACACAAAATTAGACACCAAAGGGTGCAAATCAGAAGAGACCTGTTACAAACTCTTAATGGTGTTCAAGGATTGCTAGCAATTCCAAACTATGGCCTACTATTGGTATGAAACTTGATGAACTTATTAATTTAAACAACATCTCAGATGTTACCAAGAACTTAAATTGTCCCAGAAAATAACTTTTAGCTGAAGATGAGAGAGATTTGGCTTTTCTGGAAGAGAAATTATAGAAGGCACATGTGCATCATGTGGATCCAAATCTTAATGGCATTCTGGTCATTCCCCTAAAGAAATTTTATTTTTTAAAAAATTTTACTTTTTAAAAACAAAAACAAACTATATGTTTTTCATTAAATATACCAATCCAAGTTCCCATTTCCTTTCCTCCTCCCATTTCCTCCACATACCCTCCTGTTACACCCCCATCCAGTCCTCAAAGAGGGTAAGGCACATTGCTTTGGGGAAGGACCAAGGCCCTCCATACTATATCTAGGCTGAACAAGGTATTTATCCAAAGAGAATAGGTTTCCAAAAAGCCAGTACAAGCCACAGAGATAAATCTTGGTGCCACTACCAGTGGCCCCTCAGTCTGTCCCAGCCCTGCAACTGTCACCCACATTGAGAGGGACTAGTTTGGTCCTGTGCTTGCTCCATCCCAGGCCAAGTGGAGTTTATGAGCTCCCATAGCTCAGGTAGACTGTTTCAGTGGGTGAACCCATCATGGTCTTGACCTCTTTGCTCATATTCTCATTCCTCCCACTCTTCAACTTTCGGAGGTCAGTTCAATGATCCAATGTGGATCTCTGCCTGTTTCCATCAGTTGCTAAATGAAGGCTCTATGGTGATATTTGAGATATTCATCATTCTGACTGCAGGGCAAGTCAAGATCTGTCCCCCTCTACTCTATTGCTTAGGTTCTTAGCTGGGGTCATCCTTATGGATTCCTGGGAATTTCCCTAGAGCCAGGTTTCTTGCTAACCTTATAATGGCTCCCTCAATCAAGATATCTCATTTCTTGTTCTCATCTTTGTCTTTCCTCCATTTTGACTATCCCATTCCCTCAAATTCTCCTCACCTCTCTCCTTCTCCCCTCCTCTTCTCATTCCACCTTCCCTTCTCCCCCCACCTCCATGTTCCCAATTTTGTCAGGCAATCTTGTCTGTTTCAACATTCCAGGTGGATCTATATATGTTTTTTCTTAGGGTTCACCTTATTACTTAGCTTCTCTAGGATCATGAACTATAGGCTCAATATTCTTTGTTTAGAGCTAATATGCACTTATGAGTGAGCACATATCATTTTCTTCTTTTGGGGTCTGGGTTACCTCACTCGGGATGTTTTCTTTTCTTTTTGTTGTTGTTTTTATTTTTTTCTGGTGAAAAATGTATATTTAGAATTTTAGCCGGCTGGGCTCAGTTTAGATGATTCCAATTTTGTTGGCAATATCCAGATCATCATAATAAGGAGTCAACTGAATATACGCCTTCTTCTTTCCATCGGGCATTATGAGGGTGTTGACTTTGGCCACATTGATGTCGTAGAGTTTCTTCACAGCCTGTTTGATCTGGTGCTTGTTGTCCTTGAGGTCTACTTAATGAACACAAGTGTGTTGTTGTTGTCTATCTTCTTCATGGCTGACTCGGTGGTCAGGGGGAATTCGATAATGGTATAGTGGTCAAGCTTGTTGCTCCTGGGCATGCTCTTCTGGGGGTATTTAGGCTGCCTTCATAGCCACAGGGTCTTGGGCTGCCGAAAGGTGGGCAATGTGCGGATCTTCTTTTTGTGGCTGTGGACTCCTTTCAGTACTGCCTTCTTGGCTTTCAAGGCCTTTGTTGTAGCTTCGGCTTTGGGAAAGGCAGGAGCTTCCTTCTTCGCTTTTGGTGCCATCTTGATGAAAAGAGGATAGTGTTTTCCAATTCCATCCATTTGCATGCAAAATTCAAGACGTCATTGTTTTTTTACAGTTGAGTAGTACACTAATGTGTAAATGTGGCACAATTTCTTTATCCATTTTTGGTTGATGGACATATAGGTTGTTTACAGGTTCTGGTTATTACAAATAATACTACTATGACCACAGTTGCAAAAAAAGCCTTTGTAGTATGATTGAGCATATTTTGGGTATATGCCTAAGTGTGGTATTGCTGGATCCTGAGGTAAGATGATTCCCAATTTTCTGAGAAACTACCATAATGATTTCCAAAGTGGTTGTGCAAGTTTGCATTCTCACCAATAATGGATGAGTGTTCCTCTTTCTCCACATCCTTTCCAGCATAAGCTATCATTGGTGATTTTGAATTTAGTTTTTATGACAGGTGTAAGATGGTATCTCAGAGTTGTTTTGACTTGTATTTCCCAGTTGGTTAAAGATTTTGAACATTTCCTTAAGCATCTTTTGGCCATTTGAAATTCTCCTGTTGAGAATTCTCTGTTTAGTTCTGTACTTCATTTTTAATTGGATTATTTATAATTTTGAAGTCTAATTTCTTGAGTTCTCTATATATATTGTTTTGAAAAGAAAAAAAGATACAGATATGATAGGATAAAAGAGTAGATTATTGAATCTACTTTGAAATAAAGGATATTGTAGTTATGATAAAATAAAAAGGTTGATTATTGAATCAACTATTCAAAAGTAACTACTAGTTTAAATCTTTTACATTGGATTGGACTTTTGTATATCATATACAAATTTTGGATATTGATATAAGTTTGAGATTAATTTTATTAAAACAGTGTATATACATTTCTAATCTTGTTCAAGGTATATATAAACAATGATGGGCAAATTTCTAGTTATTATTACCAACTGTTTAGGATAGTATGGAAATGCACATTAGTTACCTAACACAATTGAACTTATGTAGTCACATTAGGCATGTTTTCAAGGTCAAACAAATATTCAAATATTTCAGAAATCAACAGAATCTGGCTACTAAGGTATTTTAATAACATGGTTTCTTTTTTTATGACAAAGAGACACATCTGTTCCTGGCAAAATCAATCTATTTCATAGAAGATAATGGGCATCGAAGAAATTCCACATAGAGTTGACTTTCTTTGTGACAAAAGTAAGTCACTGGGCAAGAAAACGCCTTTGCCTTGACTGCTGACAGTGTGCTGTCCTAATTGGACAAGCTGTTAGTATTCAGGCATCTTTACTAGTCTGACCTGGGGGTATGCATCTCCAGCTGCAGCCACTAAGATCACCACCTGTGCACATTCACTATCTTCCCTTTTAAAAGAGCCCTGGACACCCTTCCCCCTCCCTCCTTATCTCTCTGTCTCTGACCGTCTCTCTCTTCTCTCTTCTCTTTTGCCACTCCTGTCCCCAGAGGCCAGGCTCGCTTCTCCCCTCACGCTTTACCTCAATAAAAAGAAAACTCTCCACTTGAGCTCTGTAGTGTGGCATCCTTCTCTCATGAGCCACTTTTTTCTAAATTACGACATTGGTTGCCTGCCCAGGAAGGATTTTCTGGCACTTCCTCCTGCCCACAGGCAATTTAAAGCACACCAGGATCCTGGAATCCTGTCCACATACCACAGCCTCATTTCTCCAGATCACTGGGTGATTTCATCTAACACAATATGATTGGTGAGCCAATACCCTTGTTTCAATTTTGGTTATTTTGCATGAGTGAGGACTTGTCTACTCTCTTGAGTATGCTTCTTGCCTTTTGGCTTTGTTAAGGCCTGGTACCCAACAACCACCATTTTTTTCAGGCTCAGAGCCCTTACCTTCACCCTTGACGTGATGACCGGCTGGCCACCTGTGCCAGTCTTGTTTCTCGGAACCTTTGGTGCTTTTGCCCTGCCCCTGGAATGACAGGTCACTAGGCAGCTTTCTTGCTAGCCTCGCTTGATCAAAAGCCACTGGATCTCGTTTTGCCTCCTCATGGCAATAAGCCTACCAAAAATTCACATCCTGGCACTCTATAACTTGATATTTTACAGGACCTTTGAAACATACTGTCGGTGACCCTAGTAGATGGACAAGGCATATTTGCTCAGTGCCAGAGCTCACCAAAAGATAACCACATCCAACTAGGACCCTACACACATGCTCCACCTTTAACAGATCTGCTTTTTCACATATGCAGCAAATCTTTCCTATTCACTGATGGCTTTGCCTAGCATTCAATATTGCCGATTAGGTCTCTGGCAATGCTGCCCACCTATGACTGTTCCACTAGATGTGAGGCTTCCTTTCTAAAGCACAGTCTTCTCCTCGCTTTCTGGCTTCTCTTGAAGTCCTGGTACAATGTGATTGTGTCTCTCTCGAGCTGAAATCCATTGGTTCTATCCCTTTGCATGACAATACACTGGATAGCCTGTGCTGGTCTCAAAACTGGCCCTCTCTAAACTTTCCGGATGCTAGGAATTGAAGACCCTTGGTCTTACTTCTCTGCCTCGCTCATGAGAACTGAGTCATCGCTTATACCCCTTTGATCCAATTGGGATGTTTTTGGATACCCACTGATCATTCCTAATCAACTCTTGCAGAACTACCAGCTGTTGGCCATAGAGCTTGAGACATAAGACCACCAGTCATTTCTTTTCTTTTTTTTTTTTTCATGGTTTTTTTTTTATATTTAAAAATTTCCATCTCCTTCCCTCCTCCTCCCCCCTCCCTCCCCTCCTCCTCCCCCTTCTCTCCCCTCCTTCTCCCCCTTCCCTCCCCCCCCTCCACCCATACCTCCCCTCCCTCCTTCTCAAGGCCAAGGAGCCATCAGGGTTCCCCACTCTATGCTAAGACCAAGGTCCTCCCAACTCCCCCCAGGTCCAGGAAGGTGATCGACCAAGCTGAGAAGGCTCCCACAGAGCCCGTCCATGCAGAAGAATCAGAGCCCAGAGCCATTGTCCTTTGCTTCTCAGTCAGCCCCCGCTGTTGGCCACATTCAGAGAGACGGGTTTGGTCGCATGATCCATCAGTCCCATTCCAACTGGAGTTGGTGATCTCCCATTAGTTCTGTCCCACCGTCTCCATGAGTGAACGCACCCCTCTCGTTCCTGACTTTCTCCCTCAAGTTCTCGCTCCTTCTGCTCCTCATCAGGACCTTGGGAGCTCAGTCCAGTGCTCCAATGTGGGGCTCAGTCACCTTCCCCATCTGTCGCCAGCTGGAGGTTCCCTCACGGTCCTGACTTTCTTTCTCATGTTCTCTCTCCTTCTGCTCCTCATCAGGACCTTGGGAGCTCAGTCCGGTGCTCCAATGTGGGGCTCTGTCATTTTCTTCATCTATCGTCAGGTGGAGGTTGGGATCCTTGAGAAGATAATAAGAAGGTGAACTCCCAAAAAAAGATATAGTAATCCTCCTGGATATTGGAAGTAGACACGATCGCCAGGCAAAATTGGGAACTTGAGGGTTGGGCAAGACTGGGCCAAGGGAAGATGGGGAGAGAAAAGTGTGAAGGGGAGAACGGGGGGAGCTCGGAGGAATGGGGTGCTTGGGATATAGGAAGGGTGGATATGGGAGCAGGGAAGCATATATCTTAATTTAAGGAGCTACCTGAGGGTTGTCAAGAGACTTGACCCTAGAGGGGTTCCCAGGTTTCCAGGGAGATGCCCCCAGTTAGTTCCTTGGGCAGCTGAGGAGAGGGAGCCTGAAAAGGCCAGTTCCTATAGCCATACTGATGAATTTCTTGCATATCACCAGTCATTTCTTTATGATGCTGTGGTGATGGGAAAGGATCAGGTGCTTTAAGCTCTAGGGAGTTGACTTGACTCCATGTCAAACAGCCTTTTGCCACATCCAAACAGCACCTAATGGTTCCTCAGAGTCTGGGCAGTGAAGTAAAACAGCCAGATACTCCAGGACATGACGAGAATTCCAGCTTTCCAAGGTCTTCCAAAAATGAATGTTGCCGTCAGGTCAGTAGCAAGCAGTCTACTCTCTTGAGTAGACACAGTTTCCTCATCCCCAACTCATCTGCTACCCTTTTCTAACTTCTCACCTTTTGTAATAAATAAAATGGGAGCAATATTACTATTTATGCAGGAGATGGGTTTCAGTTCAGTCTCAGTCTGAAGATTCATGTAGTCAGGATCATCTATTTTAGTCCGAGGTAAAGGGAAGAGCCAGTGTCTGACTGCTTTGCTTTTCTCATCATCTATTTGAACCCCAATATCTATCTCTGGGCTTTTATTATTTTGTGTTATAGAGAACCACTCATGCTGTTTTCAGGCATTGTTTCCCAAAGAAATGACATGACTCCTGCCAAATTACTGGTACTGTTGTAGCGGATAGGTATCTTCTTAAGTTTTCTTTCTTTTTTTTTTCAGATTTCACATTTGAGTCCTCATACTGTTAAGAAGCTGGCACAGATAACAAGCATTAATTCTGCCAATGTTGGCTGAAGTAATCAGTGTGGGAAAGAAGTTAAGGAAACCCATTTTTTGAAGAGTTTATTTCCTTACTGGAAAAGTATTTATAATTTTTTTTCAGGTGAGTGTGTGAAGAGAAGACTAGACTAAGTTTGAAATGGACCATACAATATGCAATATAAAAATTTTGGTAGTAGCCTGGTGGTGCCTTTAATCCCAGCACTTGGGAGGCAGAGGCAGGAGGATCTCTGTGAGTTTGAGGCTAACCTGGTCCACAAGAACTAGTTCCAGGATAGAGTACAAAGTTACAGAGAAACTGTAGTTCCAAGACAGGCTCCAAAGCTACAGAGAAACCCTGTCTCGAAACACCAAAAGAAAAAAAATACCCTTAGGAGAATAAACTAAAGATACATCATGAATAATAAATACATTAATAAGGCAGAAAACATCAATAAGATTACCTACCTGTTGTTATCTCAACATAAACTGTGCAGGACCAAAAGGACTGGTATGAGGTACCAGTCTGCATCTGTGGGAAACTTGTTACAGGTTACCACAAAGGTAAAAGTCTGCAGAACCTCAACAGACATAAATGATGCACATATAACCAATGCACATCCTCATGTGTTATTTAAATCATCTATAGATTACTTATAACAGTTATCACAATTTAACAGCTTGTTTTATTTAAGAAATGATAAGAAAAATGTCTTTATATTCCCAGCACAAATATATTTTTTGGCTTAAGTTTGATCCATGATAAAATGGATATGCAATCGGTGGGCAAAGATGATTTACGATATCTAAAGTGCCAAAAAAAACCCACACCAAAAATCTGTCAAACAAAAATCCTGTATGTCAAAATAAAACAAAAAGTCCAGAGAAAATTAACATAATTTCAGATGAAAAAAATGATGACATGGTTTATTGCTATTAAAAAGTACCTGACAAAAATATTAAAGGGTTTAGCCAGAAAAGAACCTTAAGTAATATAAGTGAATGAAAATAATCTCTACAGATATTTACCAAGTAAATTTAAAAGTTTCATTATTGTATTTTTGGTTTATATATCTACATGTTCTATATTACTTACAAAGCAACCATTAAATGATGATGACTCTGAATGTCAACAGACCCACAACATATAAAGATATGAATTGTAAAAAAAATTAAGAGGAAGATGGCATTAGATAGAAACAGAAGCACCATACTCTATTAAAATTAACTGGTAAGACTTAAATGTCAGATTAGAATATACAGTGTTCTTGGTTACCACTAAGAAAATAACTGAAAAACACGGGGAAAAATAGTTTACAACAAAAATAGTGTCTTAAAAAGGTATTTATCAAGCAAGACAAAAATCTTTGGAATAATCAAGAAAAAAAGTATTACAGGGTTTTGAATCCTTAATATTAAGAACTTCTTAAAACATGAATAAGAATATTCATGATAAAACCTATAGATATAAGATGGATTGGGATAGTTAAAGGTTGTTGATTGTAAATTTTGTTGAATATATATGCATATATATGCATGCATCATAAATGCATAGTGATGTCATTCCATTCTATATTAATTTCCTTCATTTGTAGCATAGATAACTACAGGTATATGTAACCAGAACAATCTAAGGTTATTAAATGGCCAATTATTTTGATAATTGAAGATCTGTATTCAATATTAAATTAGTTTTGCCTCTATAGGTTTCACACACACACACACACACACACACACACACACACACACACACATATATATAGTCTTGAAGTTCATACCTCAAAATATAACATACAGCCTTCATTGAAAAATTTAAGAATAAATGATATTGGTTTGCCAGTTTCACATATTCTGTATATTTTATATTTGTTAGATCAATTAATTATATATAATTAATCTTTACTAATTTCCTGCATAGTAGAAACATACATAGTAACATATAAACAAAACTCAACATACTGCACTTATGAAATTTGAGTGAAATCAGGGACGAGGTTATACAAAGTCTATATAACATTGCTAGCATGCAAATGACATATTTAAATCTATCTACTGGCACCATAAATGACATCTGACATTGTAATATACATCCAAAGTGTAAAAGAAGTAAAAGGAAATTGTGTTAGTGGCAAAGTTTTAAAACTGGAGGAGTAGGGGAGTTATAGTTCATGGAAGAGAAGATCAGATTATCCCCCCGAGGCATTCCTGAATGTTACGGAGAAGTCATAATATCCAAGGGGTTCATGTAACACTTCAAAATATTATAACATTTTAAAGATGACTCATACATCTGTATGAGTCGTATATAAAACCATATGTTGTCTGATCAATTTATCAATTACTAAACAGTGTATTTTTTAAAACAGAAATTAAAGAAAATTTTATTTTGCATAATGATGGTCAGATGAATATTCTGAGTTTTTAGTCATGAGCCATGACAAAAAAAATGTGAGAAAAAAGAGACAGAAAATGGGAGAAATAGAGGAAAGAAATGTTACAGATGAGGAGTAAAAAAAAAGACAAGAATAAAGGAGGCAGAGAGGAACAGATGGGCAGGTAATATGGGGAAGGAAGGAAGGAAGGAGGTAAGGAAGGAAGGAAGGAAGGAAGGAAGGAAGGAAGGAAGGAAGGAAGGAAGAAAAGAAGGAAGGAAGGAAGGAAAGAAAGAAGGAAGGAAGGAAGGAAGGAAGGAAGGAAGGAAGGAAAGAAAGAAGGAAGGAAGGAAGGAAGGAAGGGAAAATGAGGAGGGATATTGGGGAAAGTAAGGGAGGAAGGAATACAGCAGTAACTGTAGTTTGAGAAATGAAGTGTAGAACCACTTTTGGAATGTGTCTGGTAGTTAAAGGTGTGTAAGATTGGGTTTCTGGGCTTTGTGCTAACTCACTCTGCTTTCTCTTCTCTAACCATGTCTTGTGGTATCTCTAATGGACTTTGATCTCATCTGGGAAAGATGATGGAGGAGGGAGCATTTTCCTCAGCTCTAGTCAGCACTTGACAGCAAGCGCCATCAATTTCTCCCATAAAGTGTTGGAGTATCCTTTTCTTGGAACCGTAACAATTGACTGGTCAAATTGTAAGAAAATATTGTAAGAAAAATTGCAAGAAACAGTTTGTGGTGCCTTTGGGAAATAGACTCACTGCTGTGACAGACCTTTGAGGTTTATTGCATTCTTTGTTTTAGTAGTGTGGCAATTTTTAGCACACTTTTTTCTTCTTAAAAAATGTGTATCCCATTTTGAAATAATTTGAAAGAAACAGCATCTGTTACTTTCCTCAGAAAGCCATCCTTCTGAATTTATCACTCACACTGTGATACATTTTCTTTATGAACAGCCACTTTTCTTAGGTTCTTACAGACTCTTATATGCACCACAAATTCAGTCTCCTTGAGGCCTCTACCTAAATTTCCTCATTTTTGCTGTAGTGAATTCTGCAAACTCTCTTTTTTATATTGTGGAAAGTATTTGTGTGTGTGTGTGTGTGTCTGTGTGTCTGTGTGTGTCTGTGTGTCTCTGTTTGTGTGTTTGTGGGATACATCTGTACTAAGCACAAGTTCCATGCATTTATCATGACAAATACTTATACAACCTAACTGAAGGCTTTGCATATTTTAACATTTTTTTTCTAAAATAGTACTATGAAAGTAAGACTGAAGAATGTTTTAATAAAGTCCATATTTTATGTAAAACATAATTCATTTCTTGTAGATCCCAAAATTTCCTGTCTTATTGGGAAAAATTAAAACTTTACTTCAGCTTAACTATGAATAAATGAACAAAAAAATTCACAAAAGACCCATCATATTTTTGACATTATTTCCATGAATACCTTCTCCAAATTATAGCATCAAAATGATGAAAGGTAAAACCTGCGTGGTGTCATGGAAAAAAGAAAAACTCATTTGGAAATATTGCAAATTCATAAAGAAACTAGTTTCTATTAAAAATATATCATTGAATGAAAAGTACTAAAGGTACTTTTATTTAAGAAAATTATAAAATTGATATATTAATCTTTTGATGAATTATTTAATAAAGTATCCTGTTTTCACTTAAATTATTAGACTTGAATTTCATGTCATAGAAGTCACATGTAGAAAATTTGGTCATTGAGGAAAGTTCAAATTAAAATTTGAGTAAATATACCACATTTTTCTTATCCATTCTTCGATCAAGGGGCCTTTAGGTTGTTTCCAGGCTTTGGCTATGACAAACAAAGCTGTTATGAAATAGTTGAGCACATGTCTTCATGGCATGATTGAGCATCCTTTGGATATATACCCAAAAGTGGTATTACTGGGTCTTCAGAAAGGTTGTTTCCTAATTTTCTAAGAAATTACCACACTGACATCCAAAGGGGCTGTACCAGCTTGCATTTCCTCCAACAATGAAGCCCTTTGTTTTTTGGACAGTAACTGGACCCGTTCTGGCTGTTAAGGATTCTGGCCCTGGAACGGGAGCATATCCCTCAGTTCTTCTAGGAATGTGAATGATTGAGCTATGCTGCAGATGGAAAGCTTGCTAGTTTCCATAATTACATGAGCTTTTTAGTAACTCAAAGGAGAGCAAGAGGGAGAAAATGAAGGGGGAAGGGTGTGTGATATATATATTGATTCCTGGAGAACTCTGACTGATACAGTCCTTGATTTTATTTAATAGTATTTAATGTGCTAATGCTTTTGTAAAATATTGGTGAGGGGGAGCCTTGGTAAGAACTATGATGCTATTCTGTGAATAAAATACACAGTTTTGTGATAACTTAGGTAATAAAAATTTTCTTGAAGATGCAAATCAAGTAAGGTACCAGAGAACGTAACTACTAAAAAAATTCAGCAATGGGGCCCATTCCAATTACTGATATCTAAATTCTCTACCAGTGACCAGAATACTCTTAGCTCTCTTTCCAATACTTTCCTCCTATAGACATGACTCTTGAAACACAAGTGAACACAGCCAAACACCTTAGCTTTATTACACGTTTGATTTGAAATTAATTATTGATTATTGGACATTCAGAAAATTTCAGCATTGCTAGATATTTTGGGATGTCTACATTAAATTATCTGATTTCAGGCAGCAAAATGCTTGCATAATTTCCCTACTCAAGTAATCTATGTTACATAGTTCCACATTTGTAAAGCATTGAATTTGGTCTAATATTTCAATCAGAGAAATTCTAAACACATATTAGTGCCATAGTCTTATTTGATTTGCATGATCTAACAGTTTAGTGGTCATTGTTTGCTACTAACTTCTAGGAAATGCACTTGGGTTCTGCCCATTTTTGCAGTGAGAAATGGGTCATGAATGCCTTTCTCTTATCACCTTTCATTTATAATGAATCATATTCTTTGATCTTTAGAATCACTGTATATATTAGCATGTTTATATAAAATATCACAATATATCTTTTATTTTTTAAATTTCATTTTACATTCCATCCGCAGTTATTTCTTGTTGGATGGAGGCTACTCGCTGGTTCCCAGCTGCTCAGAACCAAAATAACCACTCAGAGACTGTGTTAATTAGATCACTGCTTAGCCTATTAGATCTAACTTCTTATCAGCTAACTTTCATCTTAATTTAACCCATTTCTATTAATCTGTGCATCACCACGAGGTTGTGGCTATCAGCAAAATTTCAGCATGTCTGTCTTTGGCAACAGCTTCCTGGCTTCTCCCTGACTCTGCCTTATTCCTCCCAGCATTCAGTTTAGTTTCCCCCCTTCCCCCGTTTACCTAAGTTCTGTCCTGCTCTGCTATAGGCTTAAAGTGGTTTCTTTATTCACCATTGGTATTCACAGCATACGTAGGGTAATCCCCTCCACCCCTCGTCCTGCACCACCTTCCCCCAGCACATCCCTTATCCACTCCTCCCAATGAATAAGGACTCCCATAGGAGTCTACCAAGTCTGGTACATTAAGTTGGGGCAGGACAAAGCCCCTATACCATATATTAAGGCTGAACATGGTATCCCTAATAGACTCCAATATGCTAGCTCAGGTGCCAGGAATAGATCCTGGTCCTAATACCAGGTATCTCACAGATATTCCAAGTTTCACCACTGTCTCCCACATATGCAGGGCCTAGTTCATCCCATGTATGTTCCACAACTGTAGGTCTAGAGTTCCTGCATTTCTACGAGCTTGCTTCTGCTATTTCTGTAGATTTTGCCCTTGCTCATATATTCCTTTTTTCCACACTTTGTTTGGATTCCCAGAGCTTAGCCTGGTGCTTGACTGTGGATCTCTGCATCTGGTTCTGTCAGTTGCTGAATGAAAGCTCTATGATAATAGTCGGGGTATTCACCATTTAAGGATCCCACTACATCCTTAATCATCAGGGAAATGCAAATCAAAATGACTCTGAGATACCATCTTGCATCTGTTTGAATGACTAAGATCAAAAGTACTGAGGATAGCTTATGTTGGAGAGGATGTGCTGTCAAGGGATCACTTCACCATTGCTAGTGGGAGTCCAAAATTGTATAGCCACTTTGGAAATCAGTATGGAGGTTTCTGAGAAAATTGGGAATCAATCTACCTCAAGACCATTCCTGGAAATATATGCAAAGGATATTCATTTATATCACAAGGACACTTGCTAAATACAGTTCATAGCAGCATTGTTTGCAATAACCAGAACCTGGAAACAACCTAGATGCCATTCAACTGAAGAATGGATAAAGAAAATGTGGTACTTTTACAGAATGGAGTATTGCTCAGCTGTAAGAAAACAATGACAGGAAATTTGCAGACAAATGGAAGGGAACTAGAAAAAGTCATCCTGAGTAAGGTAGCCAGACTGAGAACAACAAGTATAGTATGTACTCATTCATAAGTGGATATTAGATTTAAAGCAAAGGATAACCAGAACACAATCTACAGCTTCAGCCACAGTAGATAACAAGGAAGATCCTAAGGACACATGGATCACAATATATTTTAAAGATTCCATCATGTTATATTTATGTAAACAATACACCTACAGTTTATAATTCCATATACACATTACATTATCTTAGAGTTGCCACATTTGTGTTTATAGAAAAGTTTCTCTGATTGTTTTTATACATCACACTTTACCAGCTTGAACTTAATATCGTATTTGAGGAAAGAAAGCTTTGGTTTAAAGTATAGGGAGAAGGGATTGGGAAATACTGGAGAAGCTTAGGGAAGGACAAAGAGGAGCTCTCAGAAAGAATGGTGCATCATAAGGTTTGACACACTGAAAAGGTTCCAATGGTTTAAGTAGGTAGGTATACATTCTGACATTTGTGAATCAGGGAGCATGAAAATGTTACAACAGGTTTTGGTTTCACAATGAACAATTCTTCATAATATAATGTCAAGCACATTATAATTTTTGAAATTTCTAAATATTGACTATATTTCTGAAAATTCAGTTTAAAATTCTTTCCATCTTTCCAAGAAAAACTGAGTCTTCTAGTAATTTTCCAAGTGTTTGCCTGGATTTTATATTGATAATATCGTAGCATTTGGAAAAACATCTTGAACTACATGAATATCGTTGAAACTATGAGCTGTTAGGTAGAAAGTACTTAGAGAACTCAGGTTCTGGTGATTTCTACAATTGCCTGAATGTCCATTTTTATTATAATAAAAATGTGCAACTATAACATTTAAGGCAATTATTTCTATTTATTTTCTACATCCCTAAAATACACTGAAATATATAGTTTTATAAAACTATATATTTAAAACTATTTATGTGCATTTCAAGTTCCTATGCATTTTTGGTTTTTATAGTATGTTTGTAGTTATGCATATATACAGAGTTTTATGAAAAAAAACTTTTGAGAAAATAATAGATAATAGAAGACCTTTGTTTTTGCATTTTTGATTATGAAATGATTTGGAGACAGATCTTTTGTCAGAAAATTGATCATTGGTAAGACAAATTGATTCACTTATACAAGACTACTATATAAATTAAGAAGACCTTTAACACCAATTCTAAAAACCAGACTGAGGTCAAAATGTTTTAGAACAGTGGTTCTCAACCTGTGAGTTGTGACTTCTTTGGATTAAACAACTATCACAGGGTTTGCCTAAGACCATTGGAAAACACAGATTTTATTAGAAATTATACCAGTAGCAAAATTATTTATTATGTACTAACAATACAATTTTTTATGAGGGTCACTACAACATGTTGAACTGTATTTAAAAAATATAACATTAGTGGCTGGGTGGTGGTGACGCACACCTTTAATCCTAGAATTCAGGAGGCAGAGGCAGGTGGATCTCTGAGTTCAAGGTCAGCCTGGTCTACAAGAACTAGTTCCAGGGTAGGCTCCAAAACTACAGAGAAACCTTGTATCAAAAAACAACAAAAAGTCATAACATTAGAAAGGTTGAGAACCATTGCTATATAACAATAAAATATTTTTAAAAGAAAGAAGGAAAAAAAGACTTCTTGACCATTTTATTGCTTAAGAAAGAAAAACACTGTAGAACTCAGACTCTGAAACAAGTTCCTTGCACATGAAATTTTAATACTTATGAATTTGCAAAGAAAGTTTGACTGCTAACTCATCCTTTTGATAACATGCAGTTAGGTATAATCCTACAAAATAAATTCTAAGCAATAAAGGCAATGATGTAAAGGCAATTCTGCTTTTATTTAAACATAGATTAAAAGAAAGGAACAATGCATCTCACATCTTGTACCTAGGGACAAGAGAACATAGCTGTTGGATAGGAACCTAGGGCTCCTTTATTGAAATCTAATCAAAGAAAGCAGTAACCGACTCCCCTCAAAAAAGGCTGTCATCGTGTGTTTTGATTACTTTGCCAGTAAGGGACTGATGTTTCCCTGAAATAATTTAGAAGCTATAAACATATACTAGACACAATAACATTATTAAGCATAAAATGATCAGAAGGACCAAGATTGTAGCTCAGTGAGAGAACATTTGACATGTGCAAGAATTTTGGTTCAAATCCCAAAACAGGAATAAAGAAAGTAAAAATTTATATTATTTACTTTTCAAATGGTGGAAATTTTCTACATCTTAAGTAACATGAGGAATAACTAAAGATGCTGTATGTCTGGTTACTGATTTAATTTTAAGGTACTTTACCCTTAAGCGAAATATGTTTACTGATTATGTTGGTTAGTTAGTGAGTTAGCTGGTTAAGTGAGTTATTGTATTTTTGGAAGTAAAGTTCCTCAGATTGAGCATATTCTCAAAATAGATTTATAGCTATATGAACACATAGGCCAGATTAATACAGCAATAGAGCTACAACACCACAAATAATTTTCCTGTGATCCACCAACAATGAGTAAAATATATATCTCATATATATGTAATTTGACTTGTTGTCTAAGTTTTTACTCAAAATATAAATATTTCACTTGTTGGTAATGGCACATGCCTTTAATCCTAGCACTTGAAAGGCAGAGGCAGGTGAATCTCCGTGAGTTTGAGGCTAGTCTGGTCTACAAGAGCTAGTTCCAGGACAGGCTCCGAAGCTACAGAGAATCTCTGTCTCCTGTTTCAAAAAACATATATATATATATATATATATATATATATGTATATATATGAGAGGAGAGAGGAAAGAATTGCGTGTGTGTGTGTGCATGTGTGTGCATAAACATTTTTATTTTAGGTTGCAAAGATATTTTTATTTTCCATAAACACATAGAATTTTTTTCTAACTGTCCAAATTTTTCAAACATGGGCGCTGTTCAGCGCTGTTATGATGTTTGGACATCACAACCATCTTTACAAATATTGATTCCATTGTGTAAATTACATCCTTGAATTCTTCACCTTGCTGTCACTCCTGGGCAAAAACATGTATTCCACAAAGATAAACAGTGGGAGACCAGAGAATCAGTTCTACCAGGATCTAGCGCAGTGAACCCATGTGTTTACAGATGTCATTAACTGGAGTCTGAGTGAGTGGATGATTACTTACAAAAATATGGAAGACAACTCACCAAAGCTATATCCTCAGAGCTCCTTGTCCCAGCAATTGGGAATGCTACAGCTCTACAAACTTCTGGTTTTATCAACTCCCTGACCATTGAATTTTGCTAATTATCTACGTGTTATGGACTCCTGCTTTACTTTCAGTATGAAAGTTTTCAATTTGTAGGACATAGGTATATAACAGGAACTCTAACTTTTATAAGTGAAACATTTCTACAATTCTGGATTGGCAATTTGATAATGATATAAAGCCACGATTCCAATCTCCAAATGATACTGATACTCTTTGTTGTGAAGTCTGAGTGTGGCCTTCTGTCTTCTTGCATTGAGCCCTCTATCAGTTTGAGGTAGCAGACAATCGGAACATAGATGCCATATGAGAAGCATTGTGTCCAAATCATGCCGAACTGACTAAAGAAATATTGTTCCTGAAGACATAATTTTCTCTAAGTGTTCTCTATTAATCTTTATGAGCATAGGACTTTCCTCTATCTCTCCGTCTCTACAACATTAACTCTGGATTTCTGAAAATGTCTTGGTTCTCTTAAGAGACAACTAGACAGAAACACTAAGCCTTTCTGGTACAACATAAAACTTCTAACAACAGTGCTATTTTTCTAAAGAAGAAAGATCCTCCTCTCTTGAAACAAAGACACATTCTCAAAACACACACACACACACACACACACACACACACCCCAGACCAAAATAAAGCAGCATTCAGTTCTCTAATGTTCAAGATGTAGACCTGATTTTTTGAACTCATTAGCCTACATGTGAATCTCTTATTCGAACAAATCCACATCTCAGTTAAACAAACAAAAAAGAAAATCTTATTTTGTGTAAAATATTCCAATAAATTTCAAGGATGATTTATTAAAATTAGTACAGCATCCTTAAACTTATCCCCAGAGTGCATTTTGAAAGTTGCTTTCTTTTGTATGATAAAGTGATGTGTATAGATACAAACATTCATCCACAATTTCCAATGGAATTGCTTAAATATTTAGGTTTAGTCAACATGATGTGAAACACTGGTCTGGTCACGAAGGTAGATCTTAAGCAAAACTTCAAGTCACTTCAAATTTTCTCAAAACAAATTTGGAAAACATGTGTAGCCATATAGCAGAATCTTCATTACACATATGAAAAAACAATTTTAATTTGAGCTGTTACTCGCTTCAGGAAGTAATAGCTTTAGAATATATCAACTACATTTCTCAACCATAGTCTTCTTCTAACCTTTTATTTTCTTCAATTCATGAATTGAAATCTGTTTGCAGTTCCTACACATCCAATGCATTGCATATTTGGTCAAAAAACTCAGAAATTTACAGAAGAAGACTCGCAAGAATTAAAATTAAACTAAAGAAGTCACTGTAGTAAATTCTCTCACTGAAGATTAAGAATGGACAGGAGGTATAGAATATACTACAAAAAATTCATAGAAGTAGTTATTTCTTTTTTAATTACTAGTTTTGTTTCCTAATGGAAAACAATAATGAAGACATTAATGATAATTGCAACAATAATGCCAGGAACAGCAACTACTATGGTAGCAAGTAATGACAATCTGTGAAGAATGAAGCCACTCATTTTACTAATATCATCTCATTTAATTTTCACAATGTGTCCATATGTAAAATCCACTCAAGCACAATCTACTAAGAAGTAACATAAATCTTCAGTGCAAATATGCTACAGCCAGAAGCTTTTGAATTATTGCTTTTAATTTAGTCAATAGCTAGCATATGCAGTAATGATGCAATCTCATTTATTTTTATTTTAGATATTACCTTTGTGTTTAAAAATGTATGATAATATAGTATTTCTCTAAATTCTATGATTAAAAGGATACTACAGCCTGGTGCCACAGAATGGCATTTTAAACAACAAATGTTATTATACTAATTTGTCACATAAAATATTTCAATGCCTTGCAATTAGTTATAAAGTATAACAAAACATTTCTTAGGATTAAATTTATAGCCGATTGATTAGCAAATAAATGTTTATGTGTCATTATTGTGTCAACTGTTTCAGACTAAGAAAGAATTAGCCTGAAATTTAATTTATTAATTTAACATAGCGCATCCCCAACTCTGTGAACATAGGAATGGTACAATGACTCAAGTCTATTCTGTGACTAATTACCAAGTTCACTGTTCAGCCCAGGTTTTTGGTGAACAGCCTTCTCTCTGGACTCCTTTATGACCTCGATGTCACAAAGTAACTACCTCACAGAGTCTTAAAATACATTTAATCATAAACCTTGGCAAACAAGAAATAAGTGAAGTCTGTTGTTAAGGAATAATAAAACAAAATATTGAGATGATGTCTAGCAATGTCTCCGGAAACCGAAAGGAATTTTATAAATGTTATAATTGTCCATGTTAAAAACATCATATATAATTCAGGCAGTTCCTAGCATACTATGATTATACCACAACAGTTACTCTCTGCAACCACTTCCTGAATGGTCCCCTCCTTCGGCTACTTTGGAACTGCACAGATTGCATTTATTTGCATTGCAGCTCTGCTTTCGTGAAATACTTACTTTCTGCATTTCAAGCCTTTTTTCTTTTACCAGACATTCTCATTGTTTCTATCTTCACTTTTCAATAATTTTTATTGTTTTACATTTGGGGGCAAATACCCCTTTCATATTATTTGTGAGTAATTAATATGTCTGAAAATTTATAATATATTTATCCGTGAAAATTAAAAGCCTTCTTTCAAATGTTAAATAAGAGTCCTACACAAATAAATACATGAGTATAAATTCAAGGATTTTCTTTGTTTCTCTGTGAAAATTCAGTGCTTTGTTTGGCTAAATTACTAACGTGATATATAACATTGGCGCTGTTGCCAAGTGATCAAATATGAATCAGAAACCACATGTTATTGATTAGTTTTCTATGGCTCTAGATATAATAGCTATAGATAATGTTAGTGTGGCACTTCAGTGGTTTCAATTAGCTGTTATATACTGGCTTAAGCATCAAAATGCTCAGTTTGCTCAGAAACGATAATACCTTGGTGCCACATTCTTCAGGTGAGAACTATAGTGATTAAGAAAAGTACAGGAGCATGCCACAATCCACACATTTACTGCAAATAAATGTATAACAGTTCACGGGATTCATATCAGCGCTTCTTTGTAAACTACTTGAAATTATTATGAGTAAAAAAAGGGACAAAAAGAGTTAAAAGGGTGGGGATGGAAAAGCAGGGGAAAGGAGGGAGTAAAGGATGGGTTAAGTAACACTGAATACATTTTTAGAAAAGTCAGATGGAAACTTGCTAGAGTAGAAACTTCCTAAAATGCCATACACATACATAGACGTTTTCTATGTATAAATTTATATAATTTAAATAAAAAAATTTTCTTCTACATTGAAAATGCTCCCGGCAAGTTATAAAGCAAACAACAAAAATCCCAACATCAGGTGTGGGAATCCCTTTTTTGAGTCGCTGGTCAGGGTTGTCCATGAAATTTCCAAACATACAGGTTACTGCTTTTGTCTTTTGTTGTTCCCCCAGTGACTGAAGTCAAATCCCTATGGCTAAAAACACCATGTGTTTCATACAGAGAACGAAGAGACCCTTTAGCTAACTGAAGAGAATGTCTTCTCCCTGAGGGCTAGCTTTTATGGTCCCAGAAGGTGCCATAAGAGCTTCCAAAAGAGGGAAGCAAACAATCCTTTCAGCTATGTTGTCTATAAAGCACAACACAGATCGGCATAACAAAATATCCCTGCAGGGGAGTGGCATGCGTAATTTGGCTGTCATCAACAGCTTTTTAACTGAACTTAAGTCCCTCTGAACAGGAGGGAAACCACGCCTGGCATGGGAAAAGTAGCCATACTCAGAGCTAGTGAGGTCATGGATGTTAGAGGAGAATATTCAACCACTGCCTTTACTAAATCAGCTAATCCCTATCAACATTTTAATCATCTGTCCTTACATACACAGATAAGTATAGTGCTCAGTTCTAATCCAGAAAACCTACTTTTTCAGCAGACAAAAAACAACGCAGACAATCACAACCAATCAAAATGAAAAGGTGAAGATATATTCCAGTACCACTGGATATATCTGCAAACAACCCTCATACCTAAGGATCAGGGATTCATTCAGGAGTGGTGCAGAAAGCTACATAGGATCAGGGAGTCTGAGGTTGTGTCTCCTAGTCATGTCTCACCAACATGATTTTCTAAATAGGAGCACAGCAAGAACAATAGACAGTGCAAATTAGGTGGGATCCACGAGGTTGAAGCCCTGCACAAAGAACAGCAGCCAGCTAAGGCAGGCTGAGAGGGAGAGGTCTCACCTTCCTTTCCCGCAGAAGGGCCCTCCATTAAGTTATCCAAAACCAAGTGCTTCACCAATTGAGCCTCTTTCCCAGACACAACTTTGATTATCACAGGAATAATGTTTCCACCTAGTACAGTGATCAAAAGAGAATGAGACAAGTTGACTGAAACTTGTTTATAATTTGGAACCTAGTTCAAATGAACGCTTCTGATATCATTGATCCCTAGGTAACAGACAGATACTGCAAACAATAAAGTAATTAGCAGAAAATAAATGATACACTTTCTGCCTCTGCTGTTTTGGATTTGGTAGCAGGCTTTCTTCGGTTCACTTACTAGCTCCCAAATAAAGACAAGGAGACTTATTATTAGTTATGAATGCTTGGCATTATTTTATGTTTGACCCACTAGCTCTTATAAATTAACTTTTTTCTTTTCATTTAGATTTGGTCTCAGAATTTTTTAACCTTTCCTTCAGTGCGTATGCTCCACTCTGTGTCTGATAGGCTAGCCCTAGGTGTCTCTCTCCTTTTCTTCCTCATTCTTCCTCCACAGAGCCTAGAATCCTCCTCTACCCATTCTATCTGCCTGCCAGCTCCACCTATACCCCTACTGTCTAGCTATTGACCATTCAGCTTTTTATTAGACCAGTCATAAGCCTTGGGCAGGCAAGGTAAAACTACAATGTAATTCATAAAATTTACATTATCCTTATATTCATTTTTATCCTTAATAATTAGCATATTCTAATCATAACTTTATACTGTGTATCATAATATTTCAAACCAATAAAAGAACGAATAGCAATGTGTTTCCCTAATATAGTTTAATGGTCTCATACATAATAAGTATGCAGGGAAAAGTATACTCTACATAGCCACTGCTGTAATTCCATGGCATTTTATTCAGAACTATTTCATAGTAGCTTAAACTCTAATAAGCAAAAAAAAAGCTTCAAAATTACTGATGCTGTTTTATCGCAATTAACATTTACCATTACTACAATCTAAGGGAAAGCAAAACAGCAAAAAAAAAGCCACTGTAACACTACTGGGTAATCGAATAAGTAAAAAAAAAAAATTACGACTCCATTGCTATAGTGTTCTTTTTTTTTTTTTTTTTTTTTTTTCGTTTTCCAAAAGTATTTTATTGAGAACATCGCTCTTCCCCATTAGTTGGGGGTTCCCCTCTCGCTAGCGTCAGTGTTCGGTGGAACAGAGCAAACAAGTCCGATCTGTTGCATGAACTAGGGATGGCATCAATGGCTACGGGACTAGGCACATTTCCTCGGGAGAGGATTTCAGTCACTAATGAATAACAGAGAACACCGATGGAGCTGCTGGTTTGTTTGTGCACCTGGAAAGCTACATCAGAAGCTTAGCGCCTCTCCCGGCAAGCCACACCAAAGCCCTTTCCATACCGAGGGGTCGCCTTGCCTTCCCAATGGATAATTAAAGGCCTCTGGCCTCCAATTCTTTTTTTTTTTTTTCTCATGGTTTATTTTTTTTTATATTTAAAAATTTCCATCTCCTTCCCTCCTCCTCCCCCCTCCCTCCCCTCCTTCTCCCCTTTCTCTCCCCTCCTTCTCCCCCTTCCCTCCCCTCCCCTCCACCCATACCTCCCCTCCCTCCCTCTCAAGGCCAAGGAGCCATCAGGGTTCCCCACTCTATGCTAAGACCAAGGTCCTCCCAACTCCCCCCAGGTCCAGGAAGGTGATCGACCAAGCTAAGAAGGCTCCCACAGAGCCCGTCCATGAAGAACAATCAGAGCCCAGAGCCATTGTCCTTTGCTTCTCAGTCAGCCCCCGCTGTTGGCCACACTCAGAGAGACGGGTTTGGTCGCATGATCCATCAGTCCCATTCCAACTGGAGTTGGTGATCTCCCATTAGTTCTGTCCCACCGTCTCCATGAGTGAACGCACCCCTCTCGTTCCTGACTTTCTCCCTCATGTTCTCGCTCCTTCTGCTCCTCATCGGGACCTTGGGAGCTCAGTCCAGTGCTCCAATGTGGGGCTCAGTCACCTTCCCCATCTGTCGCCAGCTGGAGGTTCCCTCATGGTCCTGACTTTCTTTCTCATGTTCTCTCTCCTTCTGCTCCTCATCAGGACCTTGGGAGCTCAGTCCGGTGCTCCAAGGTGGGGCTCTGTCATTTTCTTCATCTATTGTCAGGTGGAGGTTCTATGGTGATATGCAAGAAATTCATCAGTATGGCTATAGGAACTGGCCTTTTCAGGCTCCCTCTCCTCAGCTGCCCAAGGAACTAACTGGGGGAGTCTCCCTGGAAACCTGGGAACCCCTCTAGGGTCAAGTCTCTTGACAACCCTCAGGTAGCTCCTTAAATTGAGAGCAGGGAAGCATATAGTGTTCTTTTGAACAACTGCTGTTTAATTAACTTTTTAGACAAAGGAAAATTTCCTGTAGGATCCCAATTTATTGTTGACAATCCAGAGCAAGACATCCCAAGGGTTCTTAAACTGTTACTGAAATTGTCCCAGACACTGGGCTTTTAGTGGTTAGATCCCCATGTCCTGGGACTCACACAGGTAGAACTGCAAATAGTGCTTCAGGTATTGTGAGAAATGGTGTTTCTGTGTAGTACAAATCTTTGTGAAAGACTATTAGTATAGATGCTTGCTTATGCCTACTCTACACTAGACAGATATATGGAATACTTTCTTGGTAATTAAATTGAGGTTTATCAAGTTGTAGGATAAGTTATAAAATCACTAGTGATAGTTGTAAAATGTGCATGCATTTCATGTTTTACAACAAAAATATAATATCATAATGGCTGTCTTAGTTAGGGTCCCTCTTGCTGGAATGAAAACCCATGACCAAGATCAAGTTGGGGAGAAAACGGTTTATTTGGTTTGCACTTCTACACTGTAGTCCATGATTGAATGATTCAGGACAGAAACTCAAATTTGGCAGAAACTTGGAGGCACAAGCATGGAGGGGTGCTGGTTCCTGGCTTGCTCATAATGGCTTGTTCAGACTGCCTTCTTATAGAACCCAGGACCACAAGCACAAGGGTAGCACCACACACAATGGGCTGGGCCCTCCTCCGTCAATCACTAATTAAGAAAATGTCTTACAGCCAGATCTTGTGGAGACATTTTCTCAATTGAAGTTCCCTCCTTTCAGATAACTGTAGCATGTGTGAAGTTGACATAAAACTAACCAGCACACTGACACATTGGAAGTGCTATAATATGGAAAAATCAATTAATTATGCTATTTAAAATATACTGGGACAATGCTACTTTAAAATCCTAAGATTTGAATATTACTATTAAATTTATTCCATCTGAAATAAATTAAAATTGTCAATTCATTTCAATAGTATAAGCTTTAAGTCCAATTTTAATGAATTTGCTTCCTAAGTATGAAAACTTGTGTCAGACAAACCTAGAAAAGTATCAAAACTGTCTTGAAGCTCAAAAAAATTCATCGTGGATAATATGACCACAAAACCTAGAATTTCAGTGATTTTTCTCAGTTAAAAAATGAATTCTTTTCTTTTAGTAACAATCATGAATGCATAATTTCAAGCTGATTTCTTTTTATATTAAAACTTTGCAGAAGTAAATTAACGACTTTGCTGAGCTCCGAGAACTATGTCAGCACAACCATCTATTCGCTCCAAAGGGCGCACTGCTGTCATGCACTGGCTTGTGTTCCTGTTGAGGTTTAGTGTGAAAAAAAATGATGCCTCCATAGTCTAAATGCAATATTGAGTTGAAATAAGATTGTTCAACAGCACTATTTCATTGAAAAATGCGTAACTACAGAAAATATTAATAAAATGAATTTACAAAAAAATGCCCCGTGGAAGTCCTCAAACAACTCAGGCTATTGCCAATGCTATTGGTTGCCCTCTGCACACTGATGGTAAAGCCCTACAACAGAAGATAATAGCTGTGTAACTCATTAGTGCCTACTTAGAGTCTTTACCTCTACTTACTACTTACAGTTCATGGTACTGTGCATTACAGAAAGGTAAATATAACCCACATCCAAACCCTACAATCGACAGATAGGACCTGACCAAAAGATACTCTGGTGAAAGAGTGACACAAAAGTTGGGAAAGTGGCCAACTCTTATCTTCTTGGACTTCAGGCCTGGGAAGGAATCCATCACAGCTAAAGGGTACCTGAGAGCTGAGATTATGTAGGCAATGGACCTGGAAAAATGAAATAATACTATTCTGCAAAAGGAGCACAGGAATAAAATGATTGCTAATGATAGTCTTCTTCTTTTTGTTTTTGGTTTTTCAAGACAGGGTTTCTTTGTAGCTTTGGCTGTCCTGGAACTAGCTCTTGTAGATCAGGCCAGCCTCGAACCTACAGAGATCTGCCTGCCTCTGACTCCCGAGTGCTGGGATTTAAAGGGGAGTGCCACCACTGCCTGGCAAGCTAATGATATTCTTCTATATTTATAGATCAGTGACAAGCTTACCTGGGACTAGAGAAGCTTTCTCCTGCATTAGATTAGAACAAGTATTAAAATTCATAACGTAACAGTGTGCAGAGAATAAGAGATCTTGGAATACTCAGTCCTAGCTAGGATGTGTCTATTAACAAACCCCTCTCTTTTGCCACTACCACAGCTCCAGGGCTCAGGAAATGTTAGAAAAATGGAGATGGAAAGATTGTAAGAGTCACCGGGGATGAAGGATTTCGATGAAGAAAGGTCTTCTGAATACAGCAGCACAGAGGCACGTAGAAACTCACAGAAACTGTGGCAGCATAAAGAGAGCCTGCACAGCATGCAGAGAGATACACAGGTCTAAGACAGGTGGAGTCCCAGAACTGAGAGAGAAAGCAGATATGTGTTATATGTGCTCAAATGTCTGTTTGTGATTCTTGGGCTTTTCATTTGACTTTTCTTTCTGTCTGTGTATTTTATCCTATTCTCGTTTGTTTGTTTTTATTTTATATTATTACTATTATCATTATTTTTATTGTATGTCTATTTGTAGTTTAATGAAAGAGAAAAAGAGTGGGGATTTGGGTAGGTGGAGAAGTGCAGAGAATCAGAGAGGAGTTGAGGGTGGGGAAATCATAATCAGAATATATTATATGAAAAAAACTATTTTCATTCAACCAAATATAAAAAAACAAAAGACACAAAAAAATAAAGGAAAAGTATTTAAGTCAGAGATCTAGGAGAGGTATTCAATATGATGATGCACATTACAGCCATGTCCTCACATCTTCAGAGAATAAATGGCATGTTCTTCATGAACACAGAGTAATCATACATCTTAGTGTTATCAAAATGCAAGCTTGCTTTAAAGATTATTTCCATAGAATTTTCAACCAAGAATAAGCAAATAAGGATCACCTATCAAACATCCCTATTTTCAAATGATATTTGGGGCCTATCTATGTTCTCTCCCAAAGCCCCTGGTTCCCATCACTGTGAAAGTCCCTATCACAGTTCATCTCGTAAAGATGTGCATTTTCTAATCTTCCATGCACATCAAGAATGTTTTTGTCAGGGATCCCGAATTATAGGCTCGATGGGGGCTGACTGAGAAGCCAAGGACAATGTGCTGGGCTTTAATTCTTCTGCATGGACGGGCTCTGTGGGAGCCTTCTTAGCTTGGTTGATCACCTTCTTGGACCTGGGTGGGGGGAGTTGGGAGGACCTTGGTCTTAACATAGAGTAGAGAACTCTGATGGCTCCTTGGCCTGGAGAGGGAGGGAGGGGGTATGGGTGGAGGGGAAGGGAGGGGGAGGGCAGGGGGAGGAGGAGGGGTGGAGATGGAAATTTTTAAATATAAAAAAAAACCAAAAAAAATCTTTATAAAAAAAAAGAATGTTAGCCGGGCGGTGGTGGCGCACGCCTTTAATCCCAGCACTCGGGAGGCAGAGGCAGGCGGATCTCTGTGAGTTCGAGGCCAGCCTGGTCTACAAGAGCTAGTTCCAGGACAGGCTCTAAAAAAGCTGCAGAGAAACCCTGTCTCGAAAAACCAAAAAAAGAAAAAAGGAAAAAAAAGAAAAAAGAAAAAAAAAAAGAATGTTTTTGTCATTCTGATTTTTTTTTCAAATTAGAATTTCCATTTTATTAATCATCTAAATAGGCTTTGGGCATTTTTGCTCTTAATATACATGGGTCATAATTGTAAAATGTTTCTTTCTCAATTACCAATTCAGTCTTAGTCTGATATTGTTAAGTGGAGACTCTACTTATGTTTCCTGGCTGCCCTGACCCGAATAATCACACAGAAACCATATTAATTACAACACTATTTGGCTTATTAGCTCAGGCTTCTTATTAAGTAACTCTTACATCTTAAATTATTGCATTTCTATTCATCTGCCTATCACCACGAGGCTGTGGCCAACTGGTAATGTTCTGGTGGGCATTTTTCTCCTTGGGCAGATACATGTCATCTCTGTGACTCTGCCTACTCTCTTTCTCTCTATTTAACTCTGTTCAGATTTCATCCTGGCTTTGCTCTGCTACACTATTGGCTAAAGCAGCTTCTTTAATAACTAATGGTAATAAAACATATTCACAGCGTACAGAGGGGAATCTCACATCAGATTATTAACTTTCTGATATAAGAAAAAATGTTGTTCATGCTATCAAAGTTCTAGGTATCATATGGAAAAAAATAAAGCTACATCTTATCTATTACCTATTACATGATCTAGGTTTTGTTGTTGTACACTGTATCTATGAATTGTGGGACAGAAGAATAAGTAGGACGACTAAAAATGTTCACAGAAATTTTCTTCAACCCAGAGCTGGAGAGATGTCCTAAAGTCTAAGCAGTCTTGCAGTGGACTGGGATTCTGACCCCAGCGCACAAGTCAAATATCTCACAGCAAACTACCTATAGCAGCATTTCCAGGACCTGAGTTACTTCTGTCTACAATGCACTTCACTCATGTATAAGGAATATATACAGTATGCATAAACACGTGCACACAGGTTTATAATATTTCTTTAAAAATTTAAGAAGCTTTCCTGAATCGAACAAATGCAAAGGAAATCACAACTTGGTAACTCATAGCTAAGTCATAAAAAAGAACTATGTGCAAGAAGAAAAATTGAAAGCACAATGCCTTTAGATGAGTTACAAGAAATCTAGATACTGATTTTCTAAATATACATCATGGAGGACAAATGACATTGGTGAGTAATGAAAGTGATTAGTAAGTAGAATTCATTATTTCTCTGTGCCCAATGCTTCTCCAAAATATAGTAAAATCATTTTTCAGACAGGCAAAACCCTACACATAGTAAGTTGTCACATAAACAAAGGCAGGAATAAGGAAGGAAGATCACAGATACAACTTATGTGAAGTGAAAGCATTCACAGGAAGGTTTCAGTCAATATCCTGAAGAATAAAACAATGAACTACTCACCGCTGCGCTGAGTATAAATTAGCAATGATTACTTAAACAAAAAAACATTGTCACGTGTAAAGTATTTAAACTTGAAAAGATTTTGAAACATTAATAGAAAATGATGAAAGACAAGTAAGTGTAATTGTTTAGTTTATGGTTTTATAAGCATGATTGTTAATAGTATATAGATTTGCATGAAGGGAGAGAAAAAAAGCAATGTTGTGAAGAACTTAGGAAAAATCAAAACTGATACAGTATATACTTCATGTATGTGCCTTACTAGTGTATGGGAATTATATTCAGACATTTGAGGGATCATGAAAGCAAATTTCAACAAATATCAAATTATAAGAATTCATGGTTATTCTGTTCCTGCAAAAGAATTAGTCTTGAAAAAAGTACGAAACAAGCAGAAGTTTGGAGAATATGAAAGCATATTCAATCCACTCCTAAGTAGTCTATAAAGTAAATAAAACAACTTGGGAAGTTTTCTGCACTGAATAATAGGGAAAACGCATATTGTACAAACATATACTGTGCATGAGAAACATAGCTGTAGGTATCTGCTTCAGAATACTGAACATCAGTTATCTCTGTCTTCATCATGACAACTGAGAAACAGAGAGAAGGAATTAATATTATCAAGGATCAATGGAAATGTAAAAACATAAAATGATAAGAAATTGACAAAGCTAAAGTTTGGTTGCTTTATAAGTTAGGAAAATGCTAATATGACTGATATCCTCCATCTCATGAGTAAGTTTGTGATTCTGAGTTTCTGCCAACTTCCTAGCAGGCACTTAAAATATCTATCTGGAAAGCAATGATAAAGAATTCCTGCTCTTGGTAATCTACTGAAACCCTGATGCTTTTCATTTCCTCTGAAGAAAAACATCTCCCTGTCTCATCTGCTCAAAAGCTTTTTAAAAATGCTTTTCCAAGAAACAGATGACTAACATCATTATTTTGATGTGAAAACAGCTAACATCTGTGGCTTGGGAAAAAAATAAAACATACTGCAGAAAGAACGACTTCCATGTCCTGTACAAATTCTATTATATCAATTCTAGTACTTACAAATAATGTGCTCTAATTATTTTTCCAGCTAATAACAAAAAGGGAGAGCAAAAAATAAAAGGCTTAACCCTATCTCGTCATAGTTTTCTTTTGGTAACAAGGACAATTGGCCTTCAAGACTTTTAAAATGAGTTATTTGAAATTGCCTATAAATTAATTTTTTTAAATCTAAAACTGTGCAGTGGTTCTCACAAACAAAATGATAATGAACGTTTGCTTTTTCCTTCTGTTCTTTTTATGCATGGAATGACATATGAATGGATGAATAAAACAACCTTTGTATTATTTTTTTTAAAAATATGTGTGAAAGGGAAATGCTAAATGGTTTACAATAAAAGAGGTAATCATCTAGTGAATATATTAAGAGAAGTCACTCAGAGTTTAAAAATCACTAATATCTCTTAAGTGGAGCTGTGCTTTCTTGATAGGTAAAGAAGAGGGCTAAGTAAATTAAGATCAACAACGTCATGCCTCCATTATATGTTCCTCAAATGTATAAAAAGAAAATTAAGAAGGAGATTTTATGGCCAGTTTATCAGAGATGCTTTATCAGATGCAAACAAATATCTTTGATACTTAATAGAGTCCTAACATCTGTACTATTTCCAAACTGAAAATTTAAGATCCTCTTGTCATTGAAGTTTGGCTATCAGTGAATACTTATTATTAGATAACTCAATGATATATACTTTTTTGTTCTATTTAATTTGGAATAATATGTATGTCTCATCAAGAAAATCTTATTAATTTATATAAAATTGTTGAGATTTAACTATTAGTCACCAGGCACCAAAGGAATCTCGGATGGAAAAGAATAAGGAGTAGGATCTGAAGGCACAGACCTCAAAGTATCCAGGGAGAAAGAGGGGAAATCATACATATGGCAACAGGGAGGATAAAAGAAGTAACGAAAGTGAAAACAGCATCATGGAATAGTAGGGAGAAGAAACTAATTTGTTAATTGAATATGAAACAGTCTTTTTCTAGGTAAAGGAAAGTTAATTAGCTAAATGCAAAAGAAAAGTATGTGTAATAATGGAAAGATGGAAATTTTCATAAAATAAATCCATATTTATGGAAATACAGATAATTCAGTGGAACAAGAATACCAGTTAATTAGGGAAAATGTGAACAGATGAATTTTGACATGAATTAAAGATGACATTTTTAATAAATATAGCAAAGAACATTGCTTTATCCATGAATGTGAGAAGGGAGCCTTTGAAGAAATTCAAGAGGACAAATTTGTGCCAATTTTTACATTAGTGTGATTACACGTACTAAAACATGGAACCTGATCTAGATGGCCAGAGTAGAAAGTGGTCAGACAGCTGTTCAGAAAATCTCATTGTAAATAATAGAAGCCTAGGTTGAAAGAGTAGCAATGAGGATACAGACAATGATGATGGTTGTCACTGTAATGGTAGAGAAGACAAAACAAAGTCTGTCCCAAGTTTAGCGGGGAAATTACCAGCAGAAGGTAGTGTATTAGTTTCTACTAAAATAAGAAAACCATTAGAAAACACTGAAAGGAAATTTTTATTTCCTTTATCTTTATTTATGTTCCTTTATGTTTATTTGTAATAATTTGTGTTTACTATGTACATGCCATGGTTGTATCAAGACGTGATGTTCAGGAAACAGCATGCAATATTTACACAAATATATAATTATGAAGTTTATTGTACAGTAGTACAGTATAATAATTTGAGCAAACATACATTTTTAGGGGCGGAGGGTTTGCGAGACAGGCTTCTCTGTGTAACAGTCATTACTGCCTTGGCATCTGTTGTGCAGATCAAGCTGGCCTGAAACTCAGAAAGATCCACCATTCTGCTCCCCTGTGCTGGGACTGATGGCATGTGACACTTTTGCCTGGCTGTGCGTACATTTCTAATTATAGACATCTTTGTTATTAAATGTTTTACTCTAAGGAAGAAAGCCTAAATGACACAGTTTTGGATTTTAAGTAGAGTCTGTGTTTTTTTAAATAAAATTGAGTAAGGTGGGCAATGGTGGCTCACTCCTTTAATCCCAGCACTCAAGAGGCAGAGGCTGGTGATTCTTTGTGAGTGTGAGGCCAGCCTGGTCTACAAGAGCTAGTTCTAGGACAGGCTCCAAAGCTACAGAGAAACCGTGTCTCAAATAAAACAAAACAAAATGAGTGAAAGAGACAACTGATAATGAACCAAAGGAAAAATGCAAAATGGAAGTACTATTATGTCACATAAACAAGGAAAAGAAATAATTGTGGTGCAAACATTGAATAATATCTCAACATACCTCTACTAGTAGGCTATGCACACAAGAAATATGAGAAGGGGATATAGGGGCTGGGTCTTGAAAAAGTTCTGACTATGGATAAATGTGATCAAAATACTTGTACATAAAGGAAATTCTCAAAGCAGAGATAAACTAACATTTTAAGGATATGGAATGAAGTATTTATGTGTCTTGCTGGTAGAATTCATAAGTATTTGCTTTATGTGTTTGCTGATTTTTCTCATTCTAGTTCTGGTTCATAATGATGAATCTTAGATACCTGATATTTGTCTTCTGAGATCAGGTTTTATGGATATAACATTCCCAAAGCAGTTTTTTGATATCACGACACAACAAGACCCCGTATGGAAAGGTATGGATTAACATGCCTTTCTGAATTTGCTATCTGACAGTAATCATGTGTAATGAACATAATGAACAGTCGTATAATGGCAGAAACTAACAGTAATTCATTTAAGTTAGAAATTTAAAAAATGGAATAACAGCAAAAGACAGAAGATATAGTATAAAGTCATTCAAATATGTTCTTATTTTTTAATAACATACACTACTAAGAGCATTTATAATATTTAAGACACCATTTATTTTCTTGTTTAGTTTCACATCAATTTTTGGTCAGCAGAAAATATGGACCATGTTTCTTTCACTCAGGATCCAAATATGTAGGACTTTTAAATCTTAGAATTATGAAAAAATGAAAGAAACTAAAATTATACCTTGAATCTTAATATTATCAGCCCTGAAATCGCATAAAAATAATTCTTTGGTAAGTTTGTCATAGCCAAAGTGAGTGCAATTTATACTATTTCAGAAAATGAAATACAGGTGTTTCATGTTGAACATGATAACAGGAAGTAGAAAACTGTATTTCCAGGTATAGGTTCTGAGCAAGTAATGAAAAGGTTACTAAGCATCTTGTTTTTCAGCTGTTAGGATGAGACTGATCTTAAAGGTACATGAAATTATTTCCTGTCAGCATTATGTGCATCATGTACGAAGATTCAAATATCACATAACAATATATAAACTCAGAATATGGTAATTTATGCATATATATTTAAAAACATCATGGTGGTCTTTTTTGCTATGTTAACTATTACAATAAACATGTAACAAGCATAATAAAAATGAAATACAAAGCTGGAATGTTTTTTGGAATCATAAATATTAGCTTGGTTTACACTAGACACCAAATATTTTACTTGTTTTCCTGTTCATGGGGTTTATTTATCTCACTCATGTTTCCTTTTAGTCTTAGTATTAAAGGAAATGCACCAGTTTCTTAGGTTAAAAAATCTTTCCACTAAAATGATAAATGCTAATGTTTAGATCAACCATGACTGACAATGACAAATTTCATTTTGGGAGTCCATGAATTTAGAAAGCTGTGATATCTGCCCCCCACAAACATGTATAAGTAAATAATGAGAAAAGAAATGTTGAGAACCCACAAGCCAATACAATAAACCCATCTGGAAAATGAAATAATGGAACTTATCAGGAGTTCATTTATTGCTGTCACTTTCTCCCACAAAGTGAAATGGGCAGCAGCCAATAATGTTATCTATGGATTCTGAACATCATCTACCTATTACTTTTTATACAAAGATAGCTATGGCTAAGGGGTTTGTCAAGTCTCATTCAGGAAAAGTCTTTTATGATCCACGACAGTTTGGTTTGTGTCAAGTGAATTTTATTTTAAAACTTAATTAGAGTTCTATCAACTTGACTATTGCCAACTTCATATCCATGAGCCAGTATTTAAGTATATACATTTTTAAAGCTATTCATTGAACAGTGGATCAATAGCCAGAATATATTAATAACTCTCTATTAATTATATAAAGGATGAATGATCAAGTCAAGTTAATGAGCAAATAAATGAACAATCTTTTTTTTGAGTGTTGTACATTTTTTTGCATTTTTTCTCATTTTTTTATTAAAAATTTCCATCTCCTCCCCTCCTCCTCCCCCTTCCCTCCCCTCCCTTCCACCCATACCCCCACTCCCTCCCTCTCCAAGCCAAAGAGCCATCAGGGTTCCCTTCACTATGTTAAGTCCATGGTCCTCCCAACTCCCCCTAAATGAACAATCTTTAAGTGGAGAAAAACAAGTGGTGAATAAACATGAGAATGTGTTTGAAATCCTTACTCACAAGACCAGATACCCTGAGTAAATTTGGAGCAAAGGAACGATGGGAAAGGGTAAAGGGGAGGGGAGAAAAGGGGAAGGGAGCATAGAAAAAAATATATAACTCAATAAAAACAATTATAACAGAAAGAAATCCTTATTCACGAGTAAAATAAAATACAAAACTTTACAAATTCCATTTCATCAGAGTCAAAAAATGCTTTTTAAAGAAAACAAAAATCATTGGGAGTATGGGACCATAATCTTCTGTTGAGAGGAAACTTAATTAGTACCTCTGCTTTCTAAATTAATATGGAGGTACTTCAAAATTTGAAATTAGAACTTTTATACTGCCAAGTTATTCTAGTTATGTGTACACACTCAAAAGAACTGAGGCAGCCATTTGTAAAGACAATTATGTATGTTTGCTTACTGTGGCATGATTCATAACAGTCAATAGATGGAATCAACCTCAGTGACTATCAACACCTCTGAATGAAGAAAATTTGGTACACATGATGGTATTACAGTCATAAAAAACAAAAATATACCTTTTTCATGTTGAAAGTGAAGAATATTGTGATAATTGAGATAATCCAACCTCACAAACAAAATATCTCATCTTTTCTCATATGTGGAATCTGAGTAGGCAGAGCGAGCATGAAAGCAACAGAGGAACTAACAGGGATCAAGAGAAAGTGTGTGGAGAAAAGAGTGGCAACATGTTCAAAGTACATCTTATGTGAGTATAGGCTTCAGTTCAAGTACAATTATTATACACTACTTAGAAATGGTGGACCATTTAATGCCACACAGCTCCAATTTCTGGCAGTGTCTTACTTCCTTTCATTTCTTCTGGAAACTGACCTTTTTGAGATTGTGTTTCCTAGTAACACCCTGGTAAATCCAGTGAAGCTTAGCCAATACACTCTATCCCCTTCCTTTTGATACTCCTTTGCAGTTTACACATCTGTTGGAACTGTGATTTGCCTTTCAAGCTTCAATAAAGTATTTTACCAAAAGAGTTGTCACTATACAATGTATCCTTAAATAACAGGGTTTTTTTTCTCTGACCATATGGACTGTGAGACAGTGTATTTAAGTCAGTCCTTTCTTATGTTTGCTACCAAGCTTTAGGGATCCATATTTATATACTTAAAAGGATAGAGGATATGTGTTAGCAAAAAAGCAGCATCAGATTTTTGAGAGCTTAAAAGTGAAGATTTATATCCTACCCACATCTCATTATTTTGTCTCAAGTCAGTAGGAGTGTTTATTAAACATTATCGTCACTACCAAACCTATATTCCAAACATCTGCTTTCTGGATTGCATGTTACTTGGCAGAAATATGAAGAATTGCGATGCTGGCACATTCTGTTAAAGGTCTCTATTCATTTTTGTTGACTTGGAATTCTACAGTAAAGAATAAGATCTTAATCTTTTAATAATTTTACCCCATTGTCTAGTAAAGACAATGAATGGAGAAGCTAGTTGGACTAAATAGCATTTTTACTATTGGTTTTTAAGGTCTACATAAATAAGTTTGTGTGATGAGGGTAACTTTCCAAAAGAACAAAAATCTATAAACAGGATAGAAAAGTGATGATCTTCTACAGCAACTCCTTGGTGAGACCTGTATGTAGATAAATTATCCATTTTGGAAAAGAAAGTAAGCATTTTGATCTTATGTTGACAAGGAGAGAATTAATGGAATAAGCATAGAAAAGCAATGTAAAGATAGCAGGGACATACTGAGCATTCAAAATGGATTCTGTGGCCCAGTGACTCAAGAAATAAAAGTTTATATAAAATTATTTACATCTCATGAATCATAAGGTATTTAACAGCACAGCTAAAATTGAGAAGATAGAAATCTATGGTTTGAACATCATAGCCCCAGAAGATTACTCAGAAGAAAACCAGTGCACAGCATGTATCTCATTTCCTGTCTCAGATCCACAAGAGAATGAACACTAAAAGGACTGGGAATGTAAGGTAAATAATCATGAAACTATAGGAGGATGACAGACAAAAAGGAAAATGGAGTTTACATGAGAAGAGAAGATGTTGGCTATTCTCCTCTATTCTTAGGCTAAAAGATAAGACATTTACAAAAATATCCTCAAATGGAAAAAACAAAATTAGCATAATAATTACTTTATTATATAGTAGTAAATACTATATTAGGGTGGATTCATTGATGGTTTGATTTTAGTAAGGAAGATGATAGACTAGGATGGTTTAAGGTATAATATTCCATAAACTGTTAATTAATTAGAAGCATCTTCATTCAATTATTTTATGAAAAATGCATTCTTTTTCTTTATTCCTTTTAACCTATGACTATCTGTATTCTGTCTCTTTAAAAACTCTACCTCTTTTTTTAAAGCATTAACTGTATTTTATGACTCTCTATATACTTTTTCTTCTCTTTCCCACGTCTATGTACATTTATCTAACACTGTGACCCATTTAGATGTTTTTTATGTATGAATCTATCCCATTGTGAATCTGTAATTCTTTACTCTCCAAGAGCACTTCTTAAAATGCTAAGCACTTTTTAAAAAGTTAAGTTGTGTCATTGCTTGGGTAATACCTCAGTGCCTGCTTGTCCCACTGAGTCCAGCATGGAGGAGCTGCTCAAGCCTCTGAACCATGCACAACACCCAACTTCCAGGCACACAGTTGGTCCAAGTGGCCATCAAGTAAGCTGGAGCAATCTGCTCACAAATCCCATCCAAATACTCTGTCTCCCTAAAGAGTCAGTGGTCACCCTGGTGGCACAGCACAAAAAGCCTGTATGTCAAAATCACCACTTTTTTCCTCCTGCAACTGCTGAATCAGGAAATTCTCTCATAAAGGAGCTATGGCATGCCACCAGCAAACAGCAAAAAGCTGTGATAAACTCTATATTTGTGTCAAGAGTTCCCTTTCAAGCTCTCTCAGGGTTTACGTGGAGTTAGATGACCACTTTGAAGCGCCAGTTGTAGGGAGGGGCCTGCTTGTTTGTCCCAGCTGGCCTATCAACTAGGCCAAGGCAGTTTCTTTATTCATTAACAAATGAAAGCAGCGCATGAACAGAAAATATTCTACACCATTCACGTACCAAATATGGACTCTGCTGAGCATCAAGTTTATACCTCAAAAGGAGGGATAAGGCAAACAGTTGAGAGCCTGGTTGCATGCACCAGCTCTCCACAATCAAGGCATAGCTACAAGTCTTCAGTGTTGTACAAGTTCTAATTGGCATTAATAATAAAAGCCCAGAATCAGATATTGGAATAAATACTGAAATATCAGAGAGACAAAGGAGTAAGCCACAGCCAACTCTTAACTTGTTAATTCCTCAGCTGAAAGTGTTGAGTTCCTGTCTCCTAGCACCTTATATTCTTCTTTACATCTAAAATATCACTTCCTGTTTGTCTGGACAGACCTCCAGACCTCTATGGTTAACTAGTGGCTAGCTCTGCCCTCTGATCTTCAGGCAAACTATATTTCTTGAGCACAGACAAGGTATCACCACACTTATATAACATGTTCTTACTCTTTATTGTACCAGAAGTCCAGTAATTTTTTCATAGTAGTCTTATCTTTTTCTATCTTCCTCAAATAAGGCAGGCCAAAATTTTACAAAATGTAAGACTTTTAACTATATACATAGACTTGCTTTAACTTTCTCAAATTCTCTTTGTCTTCGTCTCCAGCATGCTGAAATTACAGACATGAATCACCATGTATAACTTCATTAATGTTTTTAATGAACTATCTTTTCTAGAGAAATTAAGGATGCATTCCCTTATTATAGTACATTTTGTTTAGCTTCTATCAGATGGTTTCTGTGTTGTAAATCGATAACTACTTTGGTTGGAAAAGCCATAGCTCATTTGGATATAGTAGAGAGGGCTAAGGTTCATTTATTCTAAAGTCATTCTCAGAAAATTACTCTTTCTAAATTCCATAAATTATAAATATTTAATAATATTCCATCCCTACCACCAGACACATCCTGTGTATTAGCAGGCACACAAACTATCTGGAAGCTTACATTCTCAAGTGACATCTTTTATTTCAAATTTCCACAGTTTAACAAGATGATTCTGATCACACTGCAGCTCACAGAGAAATATATATTCAGTTCAAGTTGAATTGGATTTAAGGGGAAAGTTCTTTCAAAGTTCCTAACTTTTGCTAGAAAAACTCAAATTCTTTACCAGCCAACCAAAAAAATTAAAAAAAAAATTGCCACAAAATTATCTCAGGACAATGCTGACTACTTTTAAACTATGACAATAAGAGTTTAGTTGAATTTTTTCCCAATCAACCCAATAAGCTTATTTAATAAATCTTCCAGCTAAGCAGCTTTGAATTTATAAAAAATATACATTAAATGATTGATTTATAGGTGACAGGAAGGTAGATGATAGATGATAGATAGGTAGATGGAGGATACATAGATAGATAGATAGATAGATAGATAGATAGATAGATAGATAGATAGATAGGTGAATTATATGGATAATAATAGAGGACAGGTGATACTTATATAGGTAAATGCATAGATGATTAATACATAAATATGCAAATACATAATATTTTATAGGTACAGAATATATATAGATAGATGATTGTTATATAGATTAATATGAAAACATAGAAAGATAGAATATAAAAAATCAAGCTCACCTCTTTAAAAGTTTGACTGCTAATTCTTCATATGTGATACCTCTCTTTCTTCTCCTGTGTCTATATTTGAATAAATCTTTGACTTAAGTGGACTCTCCATAAATCAGTGATAGTTTCAATCAACACAAATATATTTGCTCAGCCTATTAACGTCAGTACTTTCTTTTTTTTTGTTTGTTTGTATTAATTACATCACTGCTTGGCCCATTAGCACTAGTTTTGTATTGACTAACATTTACATCTTAATTTAACCCATCTCCATTAATCTGTATATCTCCACATGGCTATAGCTTGCTGGGTAAATTCCCAGCATCTGTCTCTGGCAGCCCCATGATGTCTCCCTGACTCTGCCTTCTTCCTCTCAGTATTCCATATAGTTTTCTTTGCCTAGCTTTGTTCCGTTATAGCTCTGCTATAAGCCCAAAGAAGTTCCTTTATTCATTAACCAATCACAGCAATGCATAAACAGGACCTCCCAAGCCTTTTCCCCTTTTCTGTTTAAACAAAAAGGAAGTCTTTAACTTTAACATAGTAAAATTAAATATAACAAAACAGTTATCAAGCAAGAATTACAGTTACAATATTTCTATTTATTTTTATCTTTTATTATAACTAAGGAAAACTATAACTATCTATCTATTCTTCAACTCCACCAAAGACTCCAGAAGGAAATAATATTACCTAAGTAAACAGGAACTGCATTGTAAGCAACTTCCAAAACTCTAGAAATGACAGAGACATCTTGCTGCCTGAACAGTTACCCAAAGTTCTTCTGTACCATTGGGACATCCATCTTCAACCTATAGGCCCATAGTATCTGACAGACTTTTCCACAAAGCAGGAAATTTCAAAGACATTTCAGTCACTTTCTTTTGTATCCTGCAGAATGTCTCAAAGATTCTTTCATGAAGCAGGAGCCCTGAAGAATCATCTCACTTTTAAGCAAGCTCAGCAGTCATTTCTCTGTGGGTCCTTCATGTCCAGTGAAGCAGTCCAAGCAGAAGCAGTTTCTTGCCCAAATGGAAAACCAACTCCATAAGGAGCCTCTTTGATGCCCATCTTCTTCTTGAAGTAGATTGGTGCTGCCAAGAGCAGATGTGTCTCACTGCCATGAAAAGTCCTAAATTATTAAAACATTTTAATGCCATGTTCTGAAGGTCTCTGAAAGAATTGAAGAATATCTATTCATCTGAAATACATATCTATACATCTTGAAAATCTAACTAACATGACTGTAAGCTTGACTATTATAGATGAGTATCTATTAATTAATATTTCCTAATTATACATTGCATTTTGAAATGAACTATATAGTCACAACCCCTTAATCAAGAGCAGAAATATATATATACACAGTATAACAAAATTGACCTTAGATTTGTGTCAATAAAGCAATATCCATACAATGCAAAGTATCCATTTCTATAACATATCCTCCATTAGATGTAAAGAAACTATTATAAACAATATTTGGCAATATGGGCATAGTTCTGTCCATACTGCTTCCTGTTGTTTGGGGGCACTGTCAATCAGGTCCTTCATGGTGTATCCTGTGTACTAGATTTATCTCAGTTAGCAGTTGAGTGAAGTATTTTCTTTGTGGGGTGTTCACAGCAAACAGGGGGTCTTGTTTCATGAAATAATCTTGTTCTGGAAGTAAGCTACAGGTTCTCAACTTCTGTGGAAACTAGAGAAGAACTTTTCCAAAGTAACATGTCCTTAGACCCAAATTTGAAAGTCATGATACCTTTATATATGCTGCTTTAACTTAACAGCTCACACAGTGAAATGTCTCTGTGTACTTAGCTCCTTCACAGCAAATAAAAATTTAAAAAACCCACAATAATATACATAATCAAGACTCTGTTAATTTTGTATCTTTAAGTGACTTATTTTTCTTTACTCCTTTTATTTATTTTTTTTATTTTTTGCTGGCAGAAGAGACAGATACAAAATAGAATGTTTTTGACTAAAATACATTTTTTTCATTTTTTTATTATTTTTATCAAGCTCTACATTTTTCCTCTGCACCCCTCCCTGCCTTTCCCCTCCCTTAAACCCTACTCCCAGGTCCCCATGCTCCCAATTTACTCAGGAGATCGTGTCTTTTTCTACTTCCCATGTAGATTAGGTCTATGTATGTCTCTCTTAGGGTCCTCATTGTGGTCTAGGTTTTCTGGGATTGTGATTTGTGGGCTTGTTTTCTTTGCTTTATGTTTTTAAACCACTTATAAGTGAGTGCATGTGATAATTGTCTATCTGTAACTGGGTTACCTCACTTAAAATAATGTTTTCTAGCTCTATCCATTTGCCTGTAGAATTTAAGATGCCATTGTTTTTTTCTGCTGTGTAGTATTCCATTGTGTAAAGGTACCACATTTTCCTCATCCATTCTTCAGTTGAAGGGCATTTAGGTTGTTTGCAGTTTCTGGCTATAATAAACAATGCTGTTATGAACATAGTTGAGCACGTGTCCTTGTGGCATGATTGAACATCCTTTGGATATACACCCAAAAGTGATATTACTGGGTCTTGAGGAAAGCTGTTAATAAATTTTTTAAAGGCAAAAAATTCGGAGAAACACCCTATTTCTGTATTCTATCAAATTCTCTCCAGGTCCATATTTTGTCTTCTTTGTGTTCCCTTTCGTCTACCCCAAGTCCTCCTCATTTTGTAAGTCACAAATCCTGCTGTGCACTATTATTGTATGAGGGTGAACATTTTTCTTAACACAGAGATCTGGTTTGGAGTATGTTAGATGCCACTCTGTAGAGAAGTCTTCACAGTACTGTGAGCAGGTCACAGAAGAATAATCACCACAAGAAGAAGGAATGTTCTTGCCTTGTTTATGCTTGCTAACCAACTCTGCTCTGGGGTTGCTTCATTATGATCTAAAGGCTATTTGCTGAATATCGAAAAGCTTCAGCCATAGATTTAATTGACCTAGGTTGGAGGTTTGATAATTGGCATTTATGAATAGATATATCAAATTGGTGCTCTCCTTAAAGTGACCCTGGACCATTTATTTTGGCTTGGGCTGCATCTTTGTCTAAGAATAAATAATGTTCCCATTACAATATAAGCTGACTAGTGCTGACTGAAGGAAAAAACTCTTACTATGTGACTAATTTGTTGTGTGTTGTAGCCAATGAATGGCCATGGTTTTCCTGTGCATGCAACAGGAAGCATAGCTTGAGAAAGGTGGTATTCATAATGGGTGGTCTAACTAATGAATGATAGTTTACTAGAACCTGAATAAAGAGTTATAAGAGAAAGAAAAATGATATTGTATATTATATTGAGGTCATTATGAAACCAGAAAATACCACTGTTTGTTGATATCTGCTCCTGCTGCCTATGCCCTTATCATCAAAGAAGCCCTTGTTCTGTAGAATCATAGTGGAAAATATTATAGCATCCTAAACTCATATTCAAATGTTAATTCAATCATAGCCAACAAAGAGACTCATAATCATGATGATACCTATGTGAGTCTCATTGGGAGAAGAACATGATAAACATTAGAAGAATAACGCCTTCAAATGGAATGGAAAAAAAACAAGAGAGGAGAGAAAAAAGGACAGAAAGAGAAAGAGAAGTTGCAATAAGTGATAGAGATTTGAGAGAAGAAAGAGAAATAGAGAGTCTAAGAGAGTCCTGGATAAAAGCTGCTAAGAATTTAATTGTGTTCTAAAATTTGTATGTTGAATCTGTAAATCAATATTTAGGTCTTCTATTTCCTGGAGATATTATAATACAATTTACAACTTTACATTAGCCTATTTATAATTTTACTTGAAAATTTCCTTATATTGCTTAGGGGAAAACATTTGCATTCTAAAGAATATCTGAATTATTTAAATTATAGCACTGCTACTTCTCCTGTTAACACTGCCAAGAGATTCCTCCATCACCATGTCCTTTCCAAACCTTCTTGATGCTTCTTTTGTGCTTCTGGGGTATTTGTGGTGGTCACAAGTGTTTTTTATTTTGTCTGTTTTTGTTTTTATTTTTGTGTTTAATTTTTTGATGCAGGAAGCTATTTTCAACAGTTCCGCAGTACACATGATCAGAACTACATCTATCAAGTGTATCCTGTGCCCTCCTAGATAAAGGACCTCATATTATATTGTTATTCTTGGGTCCTCTATATCTACAATATTTTCAGTCATCATAGCAGTTCCTTGTAAGAGCCACACAGCTACTTGAGCATCTTTGCTAGAGGACTAGGTAAAAGTGGCACCACTACCTGTTTGAGAACATGGCTTAAATCATTGACAAAGCACATAGTCCTAGAATATATGACTCTTCCACTGCATGTTTTAGTTTCTTAGAGTCACTTATACTTAATCAGTGACCAGCAGAATATGTGGACTTTATATAGTCACCTTCGTCACATTTATTGGAGCTTGATAAAATGTTACTATTTGCTGTTCTTTAGTTAGGATATTCTGTCTTAAAGGTAAACACAAGTGCTTGAATGGTACTTCACTGACAATATTTTATATTTGCATACTTTTAAGATTTTTGGCAAATTTCAATGATATGGACATGTGACTCAGACTATAGCAGCTGCTATAAGCATTTATCCAGCCCTATTTATCTGGGATGAAGTATTCAGACATGCCCAACTTAGAAGCTCACTCTTGTGTTTATACTTCTACTATCAAATACAGGACCTCATTCTTAACTAATTCAAAATTTTAGGTGCTATACATAGTAATTAAGGAAACTAGTTCACTTCTCAAATTCATTTTGCTCAATTTGTTCAATAAATTTATGAAAAATTTCAAAGCAGTATCTGTCAGCCATACTATGTATAAAGCACCTTTAAATTCAGTTCAGTGAAAATCAATAAACTTTAAAAAGCAAACATACTTGACTTACAAAAAACATAGTGATTCAAATGTGTTACTCAGTTTATTGGCAGTTTGGAAGGCATTCCTGATGTGGGATGGTGGTCTGTGTTCTGTTAGTTATATTTTCAATAAACACTGATTGGCCAATAGCCAGACAGGAAGTAGAGGTGGGTCAATGAGAACAGGAGAATTCTGGGAAGAAGGAAGCCCACTCCTCTGCAGTCCTGACCTGATCACAGATCACGGCAAGATGTGACTGTCCCACTGAATAAGGTACTAAGCCACATGACTTACACAGATAAGAATAATGGGCTAATAATGGGCTATATAAGTTATAAGAGTTAATAAGAAGTCTGAGCTAATGGGCCAATCAATTTACAGTTAATGTATACCTCTGTGTGATTTCTTGGGACTTAACAACTGTGGGACCCAAAGGCAAATATGACCCTGACATTCCCATCATTTACCTAATGGCAGCAACAGTTCATACACAGCATGTATCTGGTATAAGATCCTCAAAGCTGTTTGATCAGCTGCCTGTAGTTAAAAGGGGAAGACAAATTCCCTCCCTTCATTGTAAGCTGTTTTGAACTTACTTTGGAGTGTCTATTCTCTCCTCTAGAATGCTGCATATAAACATATCCATGGCCTCTTTTCTTTGTGTGATGCCATCACTATGAAGTTCTGAATAAATGTTGACTAGGGTTCAATCATGCTGTTAAAGATATTCACTATATTTTTTAAGACATGTAGTGAAATAATGAGATGGTCTTTTCTATAAATTATCAACATTTGGCATATTATTTGGGAAAGTAAGATTTAATGGCTTCTTTATACCAAAGACCATTAGTGTAAAATACCTGCAGATCACCTAGGGAATGTGTTCAAACATACACTTTGACTCAGAGTAGCTGTGGAACTAAGATTCAGAAGCAGATTTTGGTAGCCTTCTATAGAAGTCAATGGTGGATATTTAGCTCACAACCTGATAAAGAGCATGTGTTGGTAGCACAGGAATTCTAAAACTCTACCACGGCCTGCATATTTGAAAATTCCTATTATGATAAGAATAAAAGTTTTAAGAAAATAAACATAGAGTAGCTGTAAGAAGAGATTGTGTGAGCAAAAAGAATTGATGCTGATTTCTCTCAGTGAATGGGTTTATTCAAGTGAGCCATGCTTCTGTACACTGATTTATTTTTCCACAAAATGCCATTCTCTTCACATGCTAACAGTTACTCTTTCAAAAACTCAGTCTATGCTCCTTATAACCGCTATAATTAATAAAAACCAAATTATAATATCCAGACCATCCAATGTGTCAAAGCTTCTCTCCACCATCATGCCACACAAGTAAGGCAAGGAACAATATGGAAGATTGTTTTCATGCCTGTTATCCTTAGAATGTTTTTCTTTGTGATTTTGCCTTAAAAATCAATTTCTTTTTACCTCAGTCTGTTTTTTTTGTCAAACTCTGCAATATTGAAAATTCCATAGGATCTCTGTGAAATGATTACAGACATAAACGATACAGGAGAGCATCCATGCACATAACCTGTCATTTACTTTCTACCCAACATGAACCATCCATGCAAGTACTATGAATTTGCTGAGACTGACCCAACTTTCTTTTTCATTCATTCAATTAATAATTGTACAACATGTATGCATTTTAATTTGTTAATAATTTGTTAATTTTTTTGCTTTTGTGGAACTCATTGCATTATTTTCATGATGGTATCATGGCTGGTGTTTGTTATTTTTTGTTTCAGCCTCCTATTTGGATTCACTATAGAAACTGTTTAAGCATAAATCTCTGATCTGTATGCATTCTGGACTTTTGTAATTTCTAATGCATTCTCTACATGCTTACTTTAATGGTATGCTCCATGATGGGACTTTATTACAACATTTCCCCTGACTTCTTTAAATCCTGTCAGCCAGCACAGGTTGAGTGATTGTTGGACCAAAAGACCTTTACAACTGTCATAAACTTGAAACCAGATGCTCAATTTATTAAAGGTTATGGATAGCTGCTAATCATTGACTTGTGTCTAGCTATTTATTTTATTCATTCTGTTAGAGTATTTTATATGTAAAATTTTTATTTTTTTTCTCATCTTTTTATTAAAAATTTCCATCTCCTTCCCTCCTCCTCCCCCTTCCCTCCCCTCCCTTCCACCCATACCCCCATTCCCTCCCTCTCCAGGCCAAAGAGCCATCAGGGTTCCCTTCACTGTGTTAAGTCCAAGGTTCTCCCAACTCCCCCTAAGTCCAGGAAGGTGAGCAACCAAACTGACAAGGCTCACAGTGAGCCCATCCATGCTGTAGAGTTCATGTTCATTGCCGTTGTCCTTGGTTTCTCAGTCCTCCTCCACCATCAGCCACATTCAGAGAGTCCGGTTTGGTCCCCTGTTCCATCAGTCCCATTCCAACTGGACTTGGTGGTCTCCCGTTAGCTTCTGGGATTGTACTTAGTATAATGACAGTAATAAGAAAACCATGTTTGATTTATTTCAGTAACTTTCACTTTCTTCTTGAAATATACTTTTCTCTGGGCAACCTGAGGTTCAAAGCTAAAAAATCCACATTGTGCAATGACATAACTGTATATATAAATACTCAGTTACTTGCTGTCATTTGTACTTTCACATTTAGTACCTTGCGGATCTGCCTCAAAATGTTAAAAGATGAGGCCTCTCTGGATAAGATCTCTTGTTGCACAAGTATGGTGAGCTCAGTATAAGCCCTTAATAACCACCTAAAGAGACAAAATATATACCACCAAGGCACAGACAGAAGGATCACTGGGGTTTTCTGACCAACAACCTATCTCCTGATTCGGTGAGACACCTTCTCTCAAGGAAGAAAGGTTAGGGTGATAGAAGTGTATGTCCCATGGCATCTTCTGGTCTTCAGGCAAGCAAAGGCACAGGTATCACACAGATGTTTGTAGATAAACCACAAGTGTATTCCATACACACACACACACACACACACACACACACACACACACACACCTCTTTCCTTCACATACACACATGGTGCAGGAGAATTGTCTGTATTCTGTCAATCATGTTTTAAATAAACGCTGATTGGCCAGGCAGGAAGTATAGGTGGGTCAACCAGACAGGAAGTAAAGATGGGATGATGAGAACAGGAGAATGCTAGAAAGACGAAAGCCCATTCCTCCCATTCCTGCCCAGACTCCAAAGAAGCAAGATGTGAGCTGCCTGGCTGACCAAGGTACGGAGCCATGTGGCTAACATAGATAAGAATAATGGATTAATATAAGCTATAAGAGCTAATAAGAAGACTGAGCTAATGGGCTAATCAGTTTTATAAATTATGAAGATCTCTGCGTGATTTTCTTTGGGACTTGCCAGCTGTGGGGTACTCCGTGGGACAGAAACCCCAACAAGCAGCAGGTCCCTCATGTTACACACACACATATAATTGGCTGCAAGAAATAATTACATAAATAACCAGCACTATATTACTTCAACTGGTACTTTTTTATACCAGTTGAAAAGAATTGTGTCAGTTCTTTAATTAAAGAATGATAACTGCTGTGTTATTAACACAGAAAGTAAATGCTGTTGCTTAAACCAATCTGAATCTAACCATCATACATTTTCAGGTAGGGATTTCCTTGGTGTCATTCTATAATTTAACTATGAATTCCAGGCCAATAAAACTCATGTTTTAGAAAAAATTATATAGTACAGATTATTTTTGTTCCTTTGTCATATTTGTATTTATTGCTCTGATTTCTTTCCCCACTTTAGGAACCTATTTATCATTTAAAAACTTACCTATGAGACCAATGAAAAGCAGGTCTGTAGTTGTAGAGATTTAAATATTGTTTCTATAAACTCAGCCATATAATGCCACAAGAAATTGAGTGTTTTTTGCTTATTATATGGATTCATAGAAATGGTAATGATGTAGTAAATTAATTTGGGATGAAAAAACTCTCATTCAAACAATGTCCTTCTATACTCATCTCTGGTAATAAAATAGTAGAATTTTCACTTATATGGATAAGTATTGTAGAAACTTGAACTTTCCATATGATCCCACCTACAGAAATTAATGAATATGATTCATGTCTATGATTCCAAAATGATGTCTCAGACATAATCAAAAAGTACTTAGAATTTTGAAGTGTTCTCTCTTCTAGGATGTAATAGTTGAAATGTTCAAATTCCAAGGAAAATAACAAAAACATTTGATCTGGCAGGTCCTTCTGTCTATCTCCTGCAACAAACATCTGTTAAATTAATAACTTCAATAGTCAATATACATGAATCGCCAAAATTTTGCAGAGAAAACTAATGTTTAACATCACCCATTCTACCTTCTGGAGATTACAGTTAAACAATCAGTTACATTTTGTCTACCAATTAAACTGCAAAAATATTCCCCAAAAAGATAATGTGTTTTTTTCAAAGTAATACAAAAATTATAAGAGTTCCATTCATAGTCGTTGGTCTTGCAACTGCCTACAGAACTAATATAATGTTAATGCAACTTGTGAATAGTGAACTTTGGTGTATGAACCGAAATTAGGAGAAATAAGACAGTCAATTTGTCAGTTTTCCAGAATATGGAAAAATAATTCCTCTTTTCTTTGTTATAGAAAAAAAATATGTATTAGTCAAACATTGAAAAATATGCTTAATGTTTTTTTAGCTAAGAAAATGTGTTAGTGGTAAAATACTGTCCCATTATGTACATTTCCTAATTCTAAATACATAAGTAAAACCTTATTTAAGCTCCTCTTAGCACGCTTCCTTTTAACAACACATGTTCAATATGCATTGGGAACCATTCTCTGTGATGTAGGTGCCAGCAAGTGAAACAGAAAGATATTTGTCTTCTGCAAGTGATGTCATCACTTTGTATACCACCATTTGTTTATTGAAATACTAATCCATCTAATCTGAAAAAAAATAAAAATCATGGCTGAAGATAGCACCTCCCTCAAACTACCTCACACTGTCTGACTTTTCTAGTGTCTGAAGGAGCTTTACAGGATGCCAGAGAAGAAACAGTACCAATGATCTTATTAAATGTCAATCATATAATGTACAATATCAATCTGTTTTGCAAGATGTATTCATAGGCTCCATCCATAGCCCAAAGAAAATTACAGAAGAAGGGGAAGAAATATTGCAAGTCCTAGAATATAAGAAGAATTGTAATGAAAAAGATGTTTTCTGGACATGGTATGGCTATTGTAAATATGAACACAGAGAGTCTCTGAGAACTTGCACACTTGCACACCACAAAATACACAACAGGAGGAAGACTGATTGTGAAGGACAAATTTAGGCAAAGTGGATAAGAATATAAGAGATTAATGTGGCAAGGGTGAATGTGATCACAATACAATGAATACATGGATAAATTTGTCAAAAAATTATATTTAAAACTTTGAGGCAGAGACCATATGTTTTAATTTGCTTATAAAGCTGTGTTTTAAGGCTCAGTGCCAAGAATTTTGAAAAGTATTTTCTTAATTTTTCGTTTCAAGTAATCATTTAAAATGTATTTAAATAAAACCCTAATTAGCAGAAATCTTGAACTACATATATAATTATGCATACAAAGTATAACATTAAGAATCACAATGCTATTCCTATCAGTATTCTTACTGTTCCAATGAAAAGGAGGAAATTCATAGCATTATGTGAATATCTATATTAAACAGTGTTTTCAAGAGACATAGAATCAATAGGTTGCATACAGAAATAAAAAGAGATACTGTGAGATGTTCTTTGATAAGATCAATAAGGGTGAAGAGTTCTATAACCATCTATACCAAAAAGCTCAGGAAAGTTAGGGGTACAGGTCAATTGAAGCCTGGAGCGTTTTTTATTTGGTTTTTTCTTTTTGCTTTGTTTTTTATTTTATTTTGTTTTGGTTTGATTTTTTTGATGCAGGGTTTCTCTATGTAACAATCCTGGGTGTTCTGGAACTAGCTCTTTTAGACCAGACTGACCTCAAACTCACAGAGATCCACCTGCCTCTGCCTCCCAAGTGCAAGGTTTAAATGCATGTGTCACCACTGCCCAGCAAAGCCTAGAGTTTTAAGAACAGTACAAGGTTCGAAAAGAGTAAAGTAGACATTAATACTCTTTGAGTTTGTCAACCATATTTGTTTTATGAGTAACTCAATCACAATAGCACACAAAAGAATCCCATAAAAATAGAAATTCAGAAAAATCCAGAATCTATGATATGAACAAATGCAAAAGACTTATAAACATACCTACCTACCTACCTACCTACCTACCTACCTACCTACCTACCTATCTACCTACCTACGTACATGCATACATACATACATACATACATACATAATACATACATACATACATACATACATACATACACTGATAAAGCACTTTCAAACTTTCAAAGATGCCATTGCGTTTGATTTACATTGGTCATCTACAGCTGGTCACAATGCCTTCCCTAGAGTGGTTTGTATCATCAATGAGATTCTGTCATAAAAAAAGCAATTTTTCATTTGTTGAATATCAACTGGAGATAGTTTCTGTGTTAGGAATGGGGGCATGTACCCACTTTCACTCTTAATGATGACATCCCTTCTAGTGCAGACCCATTCAGGCCCTCCTTGTGTATGCTGCCAGTCTCTTTGAATTCAAATGTGCTTTGGTTCACCTGTGTTCAGAAGGCCTGTGGCCTTCTTTCCCTGATGTTTTCACTCCCTCTAAATATCCAGGTCTTTCCTCCTTCACTTCTCTGGTGGGGAGAAATTTGATGGAGACCTACAATTGAGTGGTTCAAGGTCTTTCACCTGGAAGTTGGGCTCTGTACTTGTCACTACAACCAGAAGCGTCTCTGATGATGAACTGGTCTACAGATAGCAGGATATCTTCCCTAACTTTGAGATTCACGAGCACACTTAAACACAAAGTAGGGAGATGTAGTGTGCCATTTTATAACAACCAACTGTGCATGGACACTTCTTTCATTCTTCATAGAGTGATTATTATTTAGTCTATGCTGTGATTTCCCAGTGCAAAATAAATTGATTAATAAATAGATACATGTGAAAGAAAAAAGAAAACTGGATTTTCAAAAGAGGTCAGATTTAATCCCAGTTGTCCAATCATGTGTTGGTTATTACAATGGTGTCTTCACTCTTTTGATGTACTCACTGATGGGCTAAATTTTATGGATATTCTTTCTAAAACATAATCCCTGTAATAAATCTCAACTCAATAAAATATTTGCTTGTCATATTCATGATATCAACTTTGATAACTTGGTTATATATCATAGTTTGTTTGTGATTCTAAGTACTTTTTTAAATTTTTTTTTTACCTTTTTACCTTGATAAAATAAAACTTGTAATTTACGTGTAAATCTGTTGAGAAGATTTCGTAAATGAAATGCCTGGATATGTTTCCAGGTACAAGTAATTTCAATTATTCTCTTTATAAGCTAAATCTTTCCCAGTAACTAAATAAAAGAAATATAAATACTAAATTATAAAATAATAAATTTAAGCCATACTCTTATGCTCATAAAACTGAAATGTCAATTCATTTCCTTTTTTAATTAAAAATTGCCCACAAATATGCTTTTTAAAATATAAATGTGAATATCCTAAATGCTTTACTAATGTAGTTATAAATCTATGAATGGAAATGCAACTTTCAATTTTAGTAGCAATGTATTTAGACTTTGGCAATTGGTAATTTATTTTTATATCAGCTATATAACATATTAAATTAACCCTTAATGGTAGCAATTACTATTTCAGCAAGAGGACAAAGAATTATTTTAAAATAATATTCTGTTGATAACTAAACTTTTGTTTATAGTATCATTGTGGTATTCTTATTGTTTATTTGATTAGAAAGAATAATTAATAGACAATGAATAATATTACATTAAAAGGTAATAAGAGATGCATACAGATCAAGACATATATTCTTATGTATGAAGGTACCTATATTTATGAGCTAGAACATCTATCAGCAAAACATTTCTAGGATAAATTGAATTTAATTTTTTTCATTTGTTTTTTTTTCTTTCCATGTTTTTTTTTATTAAAAATTTCCATCTCCTCCCCTCCTCCTTCTCCTTCCCTCCCCTCTCCTCCACCCATACCCCCACTCCCTCCCTCTCCAGGCCAAGGAGCCATCAGGGTTACCTACTCTATGTTAAGTCCAAGGTCCTCCCAACTCCCCACAGGTCCAGGAAGATGATCAACCAAGCTGACAAGGCCCACACAGAGCCTAGAAATGTGCTGATAGATGCTCTAGCTCATCAAATTAATAGGTATTAAAAAGAAACAGAAAGATTAATATATACATACAAAATTACCATAAACTTCCTAAAGTTATAAACAATAAAGTTATACTGCCCTCAGAAATCTATAAAACAAATGATTTGAATTTTTAAATAAAAATATATAAATTTTGTTCTAATAATTATTTTTTCTTTATTTTCCAGCAAATGCCATCACAAAATCTGCGATGTGTTTTTTACAATTCTAAAATTCTTTTTACATAAATATGATATTTTACTGCAAAGAAAATACAGATCAGTGCATTTACTGCAATTTGATCTAAACTGTAGACACTATTTTAGTCTTGAATCAATGTTTTTCAGATCTTTTAGTCTGAAAGAACATGGAGAAAGTAAGAGAAAGATGGTCCTTGTAAACAAAAACAGATTCATTAAATCTGCTCTTCATCTTAAGTGCTGTTGTTAGGGCAACTAAACTTCTAAAAAAATTCATGAAAGGAAAGGACATCACCTTAAGAGATGATTTAAGTAGTCATAGCAACCACTGTCTTCAAAACAAGCATCTGTGCCCAATGTTCCCTTTCTTCTTCCTGACTTAAGATTTGTAAAATATTGTTGCCCTCTTCCTACACATTATGTTTATATGTTGAAAAGATAAAAAGTAAATTCAGAAATGCCAAACTGTGACCGGTAGCTTTTCTCTGACACGAGACAGACATCAGCAAACATGAGGATGGTGCTGTTTGCAGTATTTTCTCAGACTGTGGAACCATTATGTTTAATATCTAGCTCCCACTGAAAATGTGCTGGGATAACATCAGCAACAGCAGGGGAAATGCTAAAATGCCTTTGAGAACTCAAGAACTTTGGGTGTTAGATAAACTTCAAGCCAGGTTTAAGTCTAGTAATTATTTATTGTTTTATCTTTGAATATATTTTTATGCTTCTTATTTTCTATTTTTATTTTTCATTATTTTTCTTGGTTTTCTCAGGAGCTCTTGTGAAATAAGAGCTAGTTACATATTTGACTTATGCTCAAGGAACATTTTATTCTCATTTGATTCCTCCGACCCATTTATGATAAATGATAAATGAGGTTCATGACAATGAGGTCCATGAACACAGATGATATCTCACAGTTTAAGATGGAAATTTTCTTTTCAAACACAATGGCATGTGGATAAAATTCCAGCATGAGAGATGTTTGCACAAGAGTCCTACAGCTTAGACAACATAATTAGTTCAAGGCTTATAAGACTTATAATGAGATTTCATGTATTTCTTTAAACTTTTAGGTGAATTTTTTTTAACAATTTCACAAATATATACCTTTCTTTAATTCTCTTTCCTTACAACCTCTGCGACCTCCTGACTTTCCTTCTAACCTCATCCCCTTTTCCCCTATAAATATCTTTAACACATTTACTAGTTTTGGTTTTCTTCCATATACCACAGAGTTTAATCAGAACCCTCTGTGAAATACCAAGTTTGGAATTAACCCTCAGTGCTTGGTGTCTCAGGAATGGGTACACATTGATTATAATGCTTCTCTTTTCCACAGATTGATCGGTATGTAGTGCAGCCCTTTAAATCCTTCCACCCACTAACTAAATCTGAAGAGGGTCTCATTCCTGTGGCCATTGCCAGTATGCACAGCTGCTGTGAGTTTGTGTTTGCCATGTACATGTCCTTCTTGAAGATGATATTTATCAGCTCCTCTCCTCATCCTCTGGCTCTCACACTCTTACCCAATTCCATCACATTTTCTGAAATGTCCCCTAAGCCTTATTAATGCTATGCAAATGTTTGTCTATAATTTGTGACCACAATCACAAAACTTATATTTCAAAAACTGTATAATATGTGTGTGTTGTGTGTGTGTGTAAAAATGCATATAATATGTGATTTTAAATGTATGTATACACACATATATACAATAATCTTGTGCAGGAGAACAATTCAATATCTGTCAATTATGTTTTAAATAAACGCTGATTGGCCAGGCCGGAAGTATAGGCAGGTCAACCAGACAGGAAGTAGAGGCATGCTGAGGAGAACAGGAGAATTCTAGGAAGGAGGAAGCCCATTCCTCCCCAATCCTGCCCAGATCACCTAAGAAGCAGGATGTGATATACCCTGCTGAAAAGGGTACCGAGCCATGTGGCTAATATAGATAAGAATAATGGGTTAATATAAGCTACAAGAGCTAATAAGTAGCCTGATCTAATGGGCCAATCAGTTTTATAACTTATGGAGATCTCTGTGTGATTTTTTCTGGGACTAAATGGCTGGGGAACCGGGCAGGACAGAAACCCCAACTAGCAGGCCCTCACGTTACAATAATCATATATATATATATATATATATATATATATATATATATATATCATATATATATTACATATATATGACTCTATTGTGAAATTGTGAGAGAAACGGTTTGTGTCAGACTCCTATTAAAACCTCCCTGTTTTAGTATTCTCTAACCTAAAATTTTCTGCAAATTCAGAAAGAGGGAAAACGAACACTTCTATTCACCTTCATACACACAGTTGTTGCATGTACTTAAAAACCGAAGTGCCATTTGATTTATTAAAATGCTACCTGATGCCAAATAAGGTGAAGTCCCATCTGGTGGGAATTTACAAGTTAAAAAGTCACAGTCGGCATGAGTTGGCTTGGACATGTAAGGGAGGGAACCCTTGTATAATGGAATGATTAAAAGTTTCTAAATGGTGTTCTAATTCAATCAATTAAAAGCATAAGCAGCATGGGTTTGATTGAGTCAATTTAAGGAACTGCACGGTAGTCAATGTGTTGTCAGCGGGAGTGAAAAATTCATGTATCACCTCCACACAGCTTGAAATTTGTATCCTTCAATTGGATATATCAAACAACCTTTTACCATATCAAAGAAGGAGGTAACTAATTTTTGCAGAAGGAAGGAAGAATACAAACAAGAGACATATATTGGTAGTTGTTCCTTGCATATCGACTGTCTAGTGTTTAAAATGTTTAGCAAGTACCTTAACTTCGTTATGAAAAATTTTTGACTATTTTCTGTATCTCAGTTTCAGCATCACTATACAAATATACTTGACCTTTTCAAAATTAAAAGAAAAGAAATGATTTATTAAGATTCTAGCAATACACCCTCTTAACATAGTAATGTGAAATGATAAGTGTTCAAAATCATTATGTTTGTTATGAGACTTTATCCACAGCAAATGTTATTAAAACTGGAGATGTACAGCTGTAGCCAAAAGAACACGAAACATACTCTTACATAATTGTTTTGTTAAAAAGATAACAAATATGGAATACTCTCTCATAAAATATCTCAAATTTACAACTAATAAACTTCTCTTGAGGACAATGGATTATCTTCACAGTGCACGTCACTATCAAGGAAAGCAGAGTAGGTGGGCAAAAAAGTAAACCAGTATGCATAAGCCAAGTTAATAGTTACAGAAAACAATGACTAACACCAACCTGGTGTGTCCATTTCACCAGTGCAAAGGTCTACAAAGTTTATTCCTCAAATTGCCAGAGTCTAGGTCCTTTTAACAAAAAACTTACTATACAAGCTATAGATTAATTTATGTACAAATAATGAAATTCTGTGTTTTCTTCCTGTGTCATCTAAAATAGCACTATACAAGACTTTAGTTTCCTAACTATACAATTTATGTGAGGAACTGTGATCTCATGGTATAGACGACCTGAAAATAACACACAGAGGAAGTTCTAGTTTACACAGGACTAGATCTTTAATATTGTTATTAAATTTAGGGTTTCCAATCTGATTGTAACAAACCCACAATAATTTATCTTAAACTTTGGGAATATGTGAACATTAATCCTAAATACCGGTGGCTTTGTATAATAGAACATGTACATTTAACAAAGGGGATATATATATGCTGTGCCCACCACAATCTCTGGGATGTTATTTTATAATCCAATTAGGATCTTTTATAATGAAACATAGTAATAGTGCTGCAAATGAAAAGCCAAATATTTTTTCACCAAAGTAGCTAACGTATATGTGTATATCTATGCTAAATTTCAGAATTTCTAAGTTTCTATACATGTTGATTTTTACACATAACAACTAGTTCAAGTGAATTTTCACAAATTAGACAGATACAGAAGTAGACCTGAGTTTAAAAAGTATCATATCTAACCAAAAAACTGTAGAAAATAGTGAAGCCACAATTTAAATTCCAACCAATTGACTCCAGAGACAAGCTATTTGTTCCTCCTACGAGTTCCTTCTCTATGGTAAAAAAAAGAAAAAAGTACATTAAAGTGTTTCATTTCAGACTGAGGTGTAGCTTAGTGTAGGGCTCTGATATGCAGGAGGCCCTGAGTTCAATCTCTAGCACTGCAGGAAAAAAAACCCTTTATTTCCTGTCTGTATTCAAACATCTCAGATTCCCTAACTTTAGGTAGCTAAAGTATTTCACAAGGAGAAAGGAGACAAGTTTTGCTTATTTCTATACCTAAGGAGAGTTTTTGGTGCAATGATCTAATATTCTTTTCAATTTGTTAAATTTGTCATTTGCTAATTTCACAGGTGTACAAGTAAACCAACCTCACCACCACCACCATCCTTTCCCATTCCATACTACACTGTCTGTCTACTCTCTGCCATACAAAACATTTTTTTTTCACTTTAACACTTTTAACTCTGTTTTGTGTTATTAACCAGTTCTGTCTGTGTGTCTATGGGTCACAGGTTATCTCTACTGGACCCATGTAGTCTCAGCAGTGGATTTACAACTGGAGGTAACAGTTGCCCGTCTTACAGAAACTATCAATTTTTGTAGGCTATTTAATCACACTGCAACACTCCAAGGCCCTCTTAATAAAGTTAACTTTGAGCCAGTGGCTAGCTAATCAGAATTTACCATAGAAAAGGCAGAAATGTGGATAGAGAGAAAACACCAGGAGGAGGAAGCAAAGGACTTAGATTTTTGGGCCTCTTCTAACTGGGAAGTGTGGACAGAAGGGCTTCATGTAGATTCTCTGCCACTTCTTTGATCTATTAGTTTTTTTGTCTGACTCCTGAGTCTTTATTGGTAAGAAAACAACTCAGATAAACACATGTACAACAGGATCTTCCAATGTAGGACATGCATGTTCAGGCATAGACAAGCTGGTGGTCTACCTGGAAGGAGACTAGATAGAAAAGGCCTTCCACAGCATGGGTTCAACAGCTTCCCAGAACTGGCCTTCTAGCTGATACACTCTCCACTCTCAAAGAAACCAAGGAAGAAAGCCAGCTGCCAGCATCATGTGCTAAGCAAAGAAGGAGACAGCAGATGCCCAGAAGGGCTTTGCAACATTGTCCTGGAGTTACACTACTCAGATGCCACAGTTTCTGCTTGTTGCTTGCAACTGCCCCTTCCCGCCATGTCAGGTGAAGCAGGTAGCCTGGCCATTTGGTAAGAGAAGGCTACAGGCTTGCAACTAGCCAGATCCAGACTGAAAAACCTCTGAACAGGTACAGTATTCCCAAAAATGCACTTAGATGCTAAAGAAAGAAGAGAAAATGTGTTTAGAAAGTCATGGGAAAATAGTTTAAAATGTGCACACCTTTAATCCCAGCACTTGGGAGCAAGACACAGGCAGATCTCTGTGAATATGAGGCCAGGTGGTCTAGAAGAGCTAGTTCCAGGACAGGTTACATTTTTTAAATGTAAATGAGTAAAAACCAACAGCTGCTAAGAGACGCTGGGTTATTGAAACTGCTGAATTAAAGCAGCCTGTATATTTTAAGGATGTCTGATCTTCAAAATGGAAGTGAGGAGTTGTGTTCCATTGGGGGAAAGGTTGTGCCTTTTCCCACAGGAAGCAAAGGGCTATGGATTCCTTCAAAATGAAGAAAGATCAGATTTGACTGGAAGATTCATAATGAAAATCTTGACTGCAAACATGGGAGAAGGAACCAAGTAAAACTACAAGACAGGTGACAGATGCTGATCCCTCTGCTCCGGGAACAGCTCTGAGACTGGAGGACACATGACAAAGCTTGTTGTCTACAGAGTCCTCGCCACTTATTGTTACATGACGTCTTTCAAATGGTGTGCATAACGATTTATATTAGTTTGATTATACACTCCAAACAGATTTACAAAGTACACAGATACCTTTTACCTGCTCAAAATACAGAAGAAAATCATCTTTACCTGACTTCTATACACATATTCCATACTTCATTTAATGTAGATATGTATGCTACCTTTAAAAGTTTGTGTGCTTTCAGGAAAAAAAAAAAAAGGACCAGACTCCAATGAAGAAGACAAGTAGCCCAGGGGATCTATCTTCTAGAAAGCCTCTGTTAAAGTTTCCTCAAAAAAATTGCATCCAGAACAACTTCAAAGTGGCTAACTGAGATGTTTAGGCCTCCAAGAACACCCCGTTAGGACTTCAATTAAGCCCCGTTCTTTCCCATCACACAAACTATACAACAAGTGATAAAGTTAGCTCTCCCAGGAATTGGCTATTATTCCAAATTTCCCAGTGTTTCCTAAATATTCTATCACCATAGACAACAGGAAATAAAAGGATAGCTTTATTCCATAGAGGTGGGGCAGGTGTTTTTTCTTGTTTATTTGGTGGGTTATAGATGATTGTCATTGTTTAAGGCAGTTAGTTGCAAGTTGTTATTGGTCACAGTCAAGGAAGAAATTAATCAATGCAGATTAGCTGTAGGGATCTTACTGAAAAAAAAGAAACAAAAAGGGGGTCATATAGGAGTGGTAGGATAAATGGTATCGAATCTGCTTTTAAACTAAAAAGCAGCTACTAGTCTCAAATATTCTACATTGGTTTGGGTATCTGTATATTGATATAAATTTAAGATTATTCTTGTTAGGACTTACTTTAGAAATGTTTCTATTTTTGACTAAGGTATTTGTGTATATTGATACAAATTTAAGGTTATTTTTGTTTTAACGTGCTATATATGTTCTTTTGTTTAAGGTATATATAAATGAGCTATAAAGCTCATTTTAAAATGTAATATAAGTTCTAATCTTTGAAAGTTATTATTACAAACTATTTAATGTCATAAATAGATACAGGTTAGCAGTTAGGCATCTCTAACAATCAAACTTATAGTCATGTTTGGTATGTTTTTAAGGTCAAACAAATATATTTTAAATAGATAGATGGTCTTCAAAAGCTTCAGAGTCCTATGGAATATGGCATCTAAGATGTTTTAATTACATAATACTTTTCATCACAGTGAGATACATTTGCTCCTGAAAATACCAATCTACTTCAGAGAAAATGTTGGACATACAAGAACATCAATATGGGGTTTGCCATCAATTTGGCAAAAGTTAGCTATTGGGCAAGTCAGCAGTAGATAGTATGTTGGCCATATTGAACAGAATACAAGAGAAGGTTACTGTCAAGTTTTGCCAAGATAAAGAAAGACAGCCTTTCAAAATTCCTGCTTCACAGAAAAGACAGATATTCTAGGCCTATATGCTGAAAATGGATGCCTCAAGGTAGCACAGGAAACTTGCATTACTGTCCAGGTAGCCAGCTGTCTCTGTCATTTCTATAGTTTAGGAAGTTGTTTGCTGTGCACGTCCAGTTTACTCAGGTAATATTTTATCTCTCATATCTCTGATGATGTTGAAGACTAAATTGGTTTTAATCTTACACCCTTGTTACAAAATTCAGAAAAGAAACTCACAAAAGAGATGTAATGTTTATATGGTTGAGAGGTATAAAAAACTTATGTTGTTTTTCTAAGAATAGGTTTTAAGGTATTAAAGGATATTTTAGAATAGTAATACATATTATGATAGAACGTGGTTTAGGTATAAAGCTTTGGATTTATCAAGATAGGGTAGATAGTAGCATATTTTTCCCAATTTGCAAGTACAAATGAACTGGATATTGTAAATGTAATTTTTTCTTAAAATTTTTCTTATTGTATAACATTTTACTGTGTTAGAGTTTAAACATTTTTTTATGTTTAGACAAAACAGTGTGGTATTTGATCACATTGATATTCTGAGACTATGTTCATAAAGTTAAATTTGGATCAGCTGCAGAACCAGTGGCTAGTGGACAGAAATTAGCCATAGAGAAAACAGTTACATAGATAGAAAAGATGCACAGGAAGGAGAAGGGAGGTACTTGGATTCTGTGTTCTCTTTGAGCTGGCAAGTGTAGAGAGGACAGCAGATTGCTCCTTCATTGCTTCTTTGATCTATCAAGTATTTAACTTAATATCTGACTCCTGAGCTTTTGTTGGTAATAGAACAACTTATATAAACATATCGGACAATAATCAACTGTTCAGCAGATTATGGTCAAATGTGGCTTTTTTTCCATTCTAAGACTGATTTTTGACAAACTTATCTTACAATGACCTACTTCATGTACCTTTAGTTTATCAGTTCATTATTCTTGTGCCTGTAATGAGTCTCTAGGATCCCATTTGGTGGCCATTAACCCTAGCTTTCTGTTCCTACATGCCTCCCTTCACATCTTCTACCTTGTGTTCTGAATCTCAGGTAAGAAAATGTAAATATCATATTTAGGTAGTAATTTTCAATGCATATTTTTTCTCAGAATCTTAGGCCTAAATGAGGTTCACCATGATTCCTAAACAGAGATGCTTCTCTGAATAAGGCAATAGCTAGCCTTTGTTTGATAGTATAAACATATGCAGTTTGATCTTTGCAGGCATAGATTGTGAAACAGGTTTATATTTCTAAGCATAGATTACCTGCAATAGAGGTTTCCTCAAATTCAATCAGAGAACACTTGGTCATTCACACACCATCATGCCCCACTGCACAGGTGGACACATCTAACCTGGTAAATTGTGGTTTTAGTTAGTAGGGTCTCCACAGATTGGTAATACCAATGTTGCCCATTGGTACCCTAAATAGTAACTTACAAAAGTTTGATAGATATCCCATAAGAGAGGTAGTTTCCAAAACAGTTACAGCTTTTTTTTTCTCTACATCTTGTAACTAAGGAACATGCTATAATCGGCATTGGAATCATATTTTTAATGCATACGACTGAGAAAATTGGAAAAAGACTGCTTTGTTTAGCAAGCCTTTGGGAACTCCTTGACAAATCCTTGCAGAAATAGCCCTAGCTATGACTCAGAATTTTTCTTAGTAACACATTGTTTTACATTCAGGATTATTTAGTCATCCTAATCATCATTAATTAGTGAGTTGTTTGATTTCCATAAGATTGTGTGCATTCTATAGTATTTATTGCTGTTGATACCTGGCTTAATTCTACTGTGGTGTTGATATCTAGCTTTACTCTATTGCAGTTTCCTATTATAACTCTGCTGCAGTAAGGTCATGGCTTTACATCTATTAGTATTTGTTTTAAGAAACTGAGTATAATGTTTTTGGTATGTATTCATTTACAAGTAAACTCTCCATTTGGTATATTATTCCCTTAATCACTATTAAATACCTTCTTTATCATTTCTAACTAGTTTTAGTTTGTGGTGTATTTTGTCAAATATTATAATCACTTTTGTCTGTTTTCCAGGTTGATGTAAGACAATGCTCTAGTACACTGCAAAAAAAGTCATTTATATTGGTTTAATAAAACACTGGTTGGCCAGGAGCTAGTCAGAAAATATAGGTAAGGTGACTAGACTAGGAAAATTCTTAGAAGAAGAAAAACAGACATGTAGTCATCATCTAGACACAGAGAAAGTAATATGAGAATGCCTCACTGAGTAAAGAACCAAGTCACAAGGCTAAACGTAAATAAGAATTATAGGCTAATTTAAGTTGTAAGGGTTAGTTAATAATAAGCCTGGGGAGATGATGTGGGATTTCTCTCTGTATGTTGCAAATATGTTTTATTACTACTGGTTAATAAAGAAGCTACTTTGGTTTATGGAAGGGCAAAATATAGCAAAAGAAAAATCCAAGATAGAGGAGGAAAGAAGGTGGAGACAGGCAGCTAGATGCCATGCAGTGGCCCAGGGAACAAGAGGTAACAAACTAGAAATCTTATGTTAAAATATAAAATAACAGAAATGGGTTAATCTAAGATGCAAAAGTTAATTGATAAGAAGCCTGAGCTAATAGGCAAACAGTGCTGTAAAATTAAAACTTCTCTCTGTGTGTGATCATTTGGGTATGGCAGACTGGGAGATGAAAGCAGAGTCTCCAGCTACAAATGGTGTCCAAATGCTTGGAAGAATTTTCCACATAAAACCCCAGAAAGCTTTAAAAGAAAAAGCATACTCTTGTCAACCCTAAAATGGCTCCCATATTTAAGATATATACTTCCCTGCTCCCCTAACCATCCCTCCTCCATCCCAACCAATCCATTCCCTCAAGCTCTCCCCATCCTTTCCTTTTCCCTTCTCTCCCCGCATCTCCCCTTATCCCCACCTCACCCCCACCCCTATGTTCCCAACCCCTGCCTGGCAATTTTGTCCATTTCAAATATGCAGGATGGTAACAATATGTTTTTCTTTGGGTTCACCTTCTTATTTAGCTTCTCTAGGATCACGAATTATAGGCTCTCTGTCCTTTATTTATGGCTAGACTCCACTTACGAGTGAGTACATACCATATTCCTCTTTTTGGGTCTGGGTTACCTCACTCAGTAAAGTGTTTTCTATTTCCATCCATTTGCCTGCAAAATTCAAGATGTCATTGTTTTTTACGGCTGAGTAGACTTCTAAAGTGTATATGTGCCACACCTTCTTTATCCATTCTTCTATTGAGGGGCACCTAGGTTGTTTCCAGGTTCTGGCTATTACAAATAGTGCTGCTATGAACATTGTTGAACAAATGCTTTTGTAGTATGATTGGGCATCTCTTGGGTATATTCCCAAGAATGGAATTGCTGAGTCCTGAGGTAGGTTGACTCCCAGTTTTCTGAGAAACCGCCACACTGATTTCCAAAGTGGTTGCACAAGTTTGCATTCCCACCAGCAATGGATGAGTGTTCCGCTTACTCCACATCCTCTCCAACATAGGGTATCATTGGTGTTTTTGATTTTAGCCATTCCGAGGGGTATAAGATGGTATCTTAGAGCTGTTTTGATTTGCATTTCCCTAATTGCTAAGGAGGTTGAGCATGACCTTAAGTGTCTTTTGGCCATTCAAACTTCTTCTGTTGAGAATTCTCTGTTCAGTTCAATGCCCCATTTTTTAATTGTGTTAATTAGCATTTTAAAGTCTAGTTTCTTGAGTTCTTTATATATTTTGGAGATCAGACCTTTGTCTGATGTGGGGTTGGTGATGATCTTCTCCCAGTCAGTAGGTTGCCTGTTTGTCTTAATGACAGTGTCCTTTGCTTTACAGAAGCTTCTCAGTTTCAGGAGGTCCCATTTATTCATTGTTGCTCTTATTGTCTGTGCTACTGGCGTTCTACATAGGAAGTGGTCTCCTGTGCCCATGTGTTGTAGACCACTTCCCACTTTCTCTTCTATCAGATTCAGTGTGGTCAGATTAATATTGAGGTCTTTAATTCATTTGGACTTGAGTTTTGTGCATGGTAATAGAAATGGATCTACTTTCATTATTCTACAGGTTGACATCCAGTTATGCCAGCACCATTTGTTGAAGATGCTTTCTTTCTTCCACTGTATACTTTTAGCTCCTTTGTCAAAAATCAGGTGTTCATAGGTTTGTGGGTTAATATCTGGGTCTTTGATTTGATTCCATTGGTCAACATCCCTGTTTTTGTGCAGAGTCTGGACTCTAGACGGGTTCCCAGGTGTCCAAGGAGCTGTCCCCAGCTTGTTTATTGGGAAGCAGAGGAAAGGGTGCCTGAACTGGCCTTGTCCTATAGCCACACTGATGATTATCTTGCATATTACCATAGAACCTTCATCTGGTGATGGATGGAGATAGAGACAGAGACCCACATTGGAGAACTGGACTGAGCTCCCAAGGTCCTGATGAGGAGCAGAAGGAAGGAGAACATGAGCAAGAAATTCAGGACCGTGAGGGGTGCATTCATCCACTGACACAGTGGGTCAGATCTAACGGGAGATCACCAAGACCAGTTGCAATGGGACTGATGGAACATGTGATCAAACCGGACTCTTTGAATGTGGCTGACGGTGGAGGCTGACTGAGAAGCCAAGGACAATGGTGATGGGGTTTGAGTCTACGGCATGGACGGGCTCTGTGTGAGCCTTGTCAGTTTGGATGCTCACCTTCCTGGACCTGGGGGGAGTTGGGAGGACCTTGGACTTCCCATAGTGTAGGGAAGCCTGACTGCTTTTTGGCCTGGAGAGGGAGGAAGTGGGAGTATGGGTGGAGGGGAGGGGAGGGACGGGGGAGAAGGGGAGGAGATGGAAATTTTTAATAAAAATAAAATAAAATAAGTAAACAGGAAAAAAAGAAAAAGCATTATAGAGAGATAAGAACAAAATCAAGAACAGTTTCTAACTATCTTTTCTCTGGTAGGTTCTGTTTGCTGGCAGCAAGTTGACGCACTATTCCTTTAAGAGAGGATTCCTGATTCAGTGCAAAAATCCCATAGCACTTTTAAAAAGCATGGACATCAACCAATTAAATAGTGTTTTAAGCAGCCAGTACCAGGCTTCTTGGTGGCAGCATGAACCTAGTAACTCCACAAAGCTGTGGCAATAAATCTGGCTCCCAGCAGTACCTCTTTCATGAACCTAGACTCTTGGGAAGCTAAGGAATTGGGCAGAGCCAGCTGGCATATCCACAGCTTTAATTCTAGCCATTCCGCTTGGCATGTTTAAGACTCGTGTGCTCAGAAAAAGATAGATGTATACAGTAAAGATAGATTCAGATGGGAAAAATACCTGTAAATGGTTTACAGTGTGCTTAAAAAATATACATAGGCTTGGATAGTCTTGGGAGAGAAAAAAATGGATAGAGAAAGGCCTTTCACAAAAAACATCAGGTATGTTGACATATGATGGAGGAGAGTCATCTGTCTATGTTTCTTTCATTGGTTAATTAATAAAGAAAACTGCCTTGGCCCTTTAAGAGACAGAAAATTAGATAGGTGGAGTAGACAGAACAGAATTGTGGGAACAAGGAAGTAGAGTTGGGGAGACGCTTCAGGCAGTCTCCATAGGGAGTCTCCATGCTGCTCCTCTCCGAGATGGACGCAGGTTAAGATCTCTCCTGGTAAGCCACACCTCGTGGTGCTACCCAGATTACTAAATATGGGTTAAAGAAAGATGTGAGAATTAGCCAATAAGAGGCTACAGATAATGGGCCAGGCAGTGTTTAAAAGAATACAGTTTCCGTGTAATTATTTCGGGTGTAAAGCTAGCCGGCGGCCGGGTGGCGGGACGCAGTCCCGCCGCTTCCCACTACAGACATACTCTTAAACCCAGCAATTGGGAGGCAGAGGCAGGAGAATCACTGTGAGTTCAAGACCAGCCTGGTCTATAGAGTGAGCTCTAGGACAACCTAAAATACACAAAGAAACCCTGTCTCAAAAAAACAAAAATTAAAAAAAAATACAGTAAAAAACAGCCACATAAAGGTGGAATACACACAGAAATTCTGGATTATGTATATTATTGTGTTTTCTTTGAATTTTTTGATGGTGAATGAAATAACTACTGAAAGACAGTTCATTTTACAGACTGTTAAGCTAAACCAACATATATACTATAAAGGTATTTTGGCTTCAAAATTTGGGTTTAAGGATATGTTACTTTGGAAATGAGGTTCTGCTTTTGTTTCCACAGAAGATAAAAACCTATGGATCCCTTCCAGGCTAATGTGGTTTTATGGAACAAGAACCCCCCCCCAAAAAAAAATAAGGTCTCCATGAGCCCTAAAAATACCTCATGCAACAAAAAGCAGAAAGCAGTTTGAAGAAAACTACTCCCAAATTTCCAAAATGATTGTTTATAAATGTTTCTTTTCATTTAAAGGTGGTTGATTATTAATGTTTAATGGTCACACTAAATCTCTTTCTGAAAAAAATGGGGAATGTAATATATAAATGTATACTTTACATTAGTATGAACTTTGGTTTATTGTTACAAATTTAAGGTCAATTTTGTTATATGTATGTTTCTACTCTTACTTATGGTACTATGTTTATACAGCTCATTTAAAAATGTAATGCATAATTTAAAATTGCAGATAATTAAATAGTCAATTAGATAGTCAAACTTGTAGTTATGTTAGGTTTTCTAGAAATACAGAGATAAATTGCAGTTATATTGATAATCTTTAACACTTAAAAGTACTACAGAATATGGAATTTAAAAAGTTTTAAGACTTTTCTTACCTGTGATAATATCTGGGACTCATATCTGTTTCTAACAGTACCAGTTACTTCCGAGAGGTTGATGGGCATCGAAGAAAATCATTATGGAATTTGTGTTCAATGTGACAAGTCTAACCATTTGCGCATGAAACTGATCTTGCCTGGACTGCTTGATGGTATGCTGTTGGAATTGGACATTCAGGACCCACATAAAAATTACTGCTAAACTTTATAAAAGATGGGATGTTCCTCAGGGTTCCTGATTCATGAAAGAGTCTTACAGACATTCAGCAGGACACAGAAGTATGTGGCTGACAAATTGCCAATATTGTCAGAAGAGTCTTTCAAATTTTGTGCTTCATGCAAAAGTCTGCCAGATATATAGGCCTTTTGGCTGAAGATATATGTCCAATGTTAAAGAAAAACTTTGGGTGACTATTTAGACAGTAAGATGTTTCTGTCAATTCTAGAATTTTGGAAATTGCTTACAATGCACTTTCTGTTTACTTAGGTAATACTATATTCTTTTGGGGTCTTTGATAGTGTTGAAAGACAGTTATAAATATAGTGTTTGTTAAGCTATGAAAAAGATAAATTAGATATAAAACTTTAGACCCATAAAGATAGGATAGATGATACCATAATTTTCTTAATTTGACAAATGTAAATGAAATGAATATTGTAACTATCTATAATCCTTGCTTAATAATTGTTTTGTAATATGTAATATTATTGTGCTAAAGTTAAAATATTCCTTTTGATTTAGACAAAACAAGAGGAGGTGATGTGAGATGTGCCTCTGTATGCTGAGAATACATTTTATTACCATTGGTTAATAAAGAAGCTGCCTTGGTCAAAAACAGAGCAGAATTTGGCTATTCCAGGTAGCTGCTTAAGGAAATAGACACCACAACCTTATCAGTTAGTCAGAGTTCATGGTGATACATGATTAATAGAAATGGGTTAATTTAAAATATAAGAGTTACATAGGAAGCCGGGCGGTGGTGGCACATGCCTTTAATCCCAGCACTCGGGAGGCAGAGGCAGGCGGATCTCTGTGAGTTCGAGGCCAGCCTGGTCTACAAGAGCTAGTTCCAGGACAGGCTCTAAAAGAAAAAAGCTGCAGAAAGACCCTGTCTCGAAAAACCAAAAAAAGAAAAAAGAAAAAAAAGAGTTACGTAGGAATACACCTAAGCCATTCAACAAGAAGTCTTATAAGTAATATTGTTTCTGTGTGATTATTTGGGTCTGTGCAGAAACAAAGACACAGTTTCCATTTACACTAGGTATACCTGTTTGTAAAACTTTTTCTGGGATTGTATTCTAGTACAGTATCTAACTTTGATGGTGAAATTTGTTGTGTTTAAGCAACAAAATATATCTTCTATTATTCATCTTCTCACCAGTGTACGAAAACCATTAATAGGGTATTTAATGTTTCTTATTAATTTTTTATTTTTTATTTTATTTTTTCTCAGACATCCTAAGATTAACTATAGTAGGTTTTTTTTTCACTTATGTCCTCTTGAAAATATTCATTTTCCTGTAAGTATTTCTTCTAGTATCCTATGTAGTTCTTTCTCAAAAGCTCAATAATACATGGGTTTGTCCTTATAAAAATTTTTGATTGTCCTTCAATACTGAAAGATAATTTTGCTGGGTATAATATTTTAGATTCACACTTATGATTTTTCAGCACTTGTAACATATATTTCTATGACCTTTCAAATTTAAAGTATCTCCTGAATGATAAGATAGCATAGAAGGCTAGAATGTTTCAGGGAGTCTAGAGAGGGCATAATCAGGACTAAATCAGGGAGGTCTTTGTCATAATCTAATACCTGAGTGACCATGTGAAGTTTTAGGGTTAAAAGGGGCCATGAAATCAGATATTATGTGAAGAACCAGATGTAAGGCTGTCTAGGTCTAAAGTTTTCTTAACAGATCTGTAGCATTCATATCCCAGATATGAAATTCTATAATTGCAACAATTATGAATTGAAATTGAATTTGTAACAGAATAACTATCATGTTTCAAACCACAGATGTTAAGATAAGGCATTTATGCACAATTTCAATAACAACAATTTGCTTTCATGGCTCTGGAGCAAAGGATGTAATAAAGGGATGTATGAGAGTAGTAACTTGACATTAATAACAGGCTGAAAAGGCACAATGTTGTTTATTTAAACATCTATGTATTGTAGGCTTTACTCAGCAAAAGCAGTTTAGATCCTTCTTGCAGGAACATTATGATCTGTCATAGATATCTCTTATTTTGGACTCTATATACATTTAGGTCTATAGGTTTTGTGCTGTGTGTGTGTGTGTGTGTGTGTGTGTGTGTGTGTGTGTGTAACAAATAAAAATAAAAAAGGTCATACATTTTCAAGATAGAGAAAAGAGAGTATGTGTGAAGGAAAGAGAAGGCAGAATGTGATTTAATTATATTTTATTATAAACATAAAAGATTCTTTTAAAGGAGAAAAAACCAAATGCTTAAAATCTAATGACAAAAATACCATAGTATTAAATGTTATCCCATCCCACTGGCAGTAAGATCAGGATTTATCCCTACTGCTTGTACTGACTTTTTGGAAACGATTGTCTTTGGAAGAATGCCTTGCTCAGCCTAGATATAGTTGGGAGGGCTTTGGTCCTGCCTCAAAACAATTTGCCAGACTTTGTTGACTTCTCATGGGAAGCTGTACCTACTCTGAGGAATAAATGGCAGAATGAAATGAGGGAAAAGATGGAGGGAATAAGAGGAGGGAGGGAGTGGGAACTGGGATTGGTATGGAAAATGAGAAAAGATAGATTTTTTGAAAAGATTAACTAAAAAAGAAAAGAGAACAAATGTTAGCCCATGATTTGTCTCTAAATTTCTTAAACCACTCTTCTAAAGATAACATTTTAAGTTTCAAACTTGTTGCACTATCATACATAAAAGTACATGTGTTTAAGTAGAAAATATAGTAATTATATAATACTATATTCATGAGGTACCTAATCACCAAATTTAGATATTTAATTACCAAACTGAGATGTCAATCAATATATGATTATATTTTCTCAAGAGGCTTGTGATCATTTTATCCTTCTAAGTATACATCAATAAAGATGACTATATAAATAGCATTATTTTCATCTTTAATTTTCTTGTGATAGTGCTAGATTAAACAGGCTTTAGTCTTAATAGATGCTGAGTTTGTTTTCATACTATAAATCAAAAATCTTTTGTGTAATATTATGAACTAGATAGATAATTAAACAACAGAAAATATATATTAAATTTTTTCTATACTTTTAAATCATATATATTGTGTGTTTGGGTATACATATTTCTACATGTGTTTGCAGGCATGCATTTCTGTGCACATGTGCATGTGTCTGAGTATACATGCATGGAGACCATAGGCAACATCAGGTACTGATGTGCGATTTTCCTCTGTATACCAATGGTTTATAAAGAAACTTGTTTGGGCCAATGGCTTAACAGAATATAGCCAGGATGGAAAAGATACATGAGAGAGTAGGCGGAGTCAGTAAGATGCCATATAGTTACCACCAAAGGAGAGTGTTGGTTAAAATTTGTTGGTAGGCCATGACCTTATGGTGATGCACAGACTAATAGAGATGGGTTGATTTAAGGTGTAAAATCTAGCTAAAAATACTCTTAAGCTATTGGCCAAACAAGTATTGCAATTAATACAAATTTCTGTGTGATTATTTTGGGAGTCTGGGCAGCCACGAAACAAACTAGTAACCTTCACCAACAAGGTAACCTCTTCTACCTACATCCCACCATTTAATCTAGAGAATAATCCTCTTGAGGCATTTAGTCTAGAGAATACTGTTTTTATATTTAACGAGCGTACCAGCAAGAGGTGCCAGAAATCCTCCTGTCTTCAAGCAATACATTCCTCAGACTTGGAGTCACAGGAGCAGGGAGCAACAGCTACCTTTTCACAAGGGTGTTGGGAATCTGAATTCTGGTTGTTATACCCGAGCAAGAGGAAATCTTATCTAATAGGCCATCTTTAAATGCACTGATTGTGTTATTTTGTTTTGTTTGGTTTGGTTTGGTTTTCTGCTCAATGGTAGTTCAGAACTACCCAAATATCTGAGGCCACGCTGGGGAGCTTTCAACACTGGCTTCAGAGGATTTTGAAATCTGTCACCCAACTCTTCCAATGCACAAAGGGGAGAAAGAGAGGAGGCTCAACCATAGAGAAAAACACTGCAAGGTACACGTTTGTTCTATTAGTTTCATTGTGAAACTCATGAAGTTGATTACAATCCTACTGTGAAATGTTCTCATGCCATTGTTCTCTTTTGTTTTCTTGATTTTGTTTTTATTCAATTCAATCAACTGTGTACCCAGTCTGACATCACACTCAACATCCTTTACACCTCATCCTGCATTCCTGAACAGGTATGTAATACTATATTTCTAGTTTGGTTTTAAAAGTTTAATTGCAGCAATCAAAGAAAATAATATTTGGAATGAGAAAATAACACACTGCACACTTTTAAGAGCTAAAGATTTCCAGAGAAATCATTAAACTGGAGGAAGAACAAGTGTCAGTTTTATTCATTCACTGACTAAAACATCTGTTTTCCACCAGACCTTGAATTTATTGTTTTCTCTTCTTCATAGTATAATTTTGTGTTTGATTTTTCCCAAGAGACATTAAAGGGCAGTCAGATATGTGACATGTAATTATGGAACTTTTTTCAATGTTTCATATTAAGTACTATTTCCTCATAGGTGAAATTGTGGGGAAAGTTTAAAATTTTTAAAGGATCTATAGCTTGCAAAGGAATTTTTCAAAGATAAGCTCTTCACTTAGGCATTTTTATCCTGATATTTCCTTGTCAACCTACAAATTCCCAATTCAAATACAAAGATTAAATTAATTTCCCCATGTATAAATATTGTATTAGTCAGCATTCTCTAGTTGAACAGAATTTATAAAATGAATCTTTTTCTATATATTTATACATATATGTGTGTATGTATAGAGAGATTCATTTATATAGAGATGGAGACAGAAACAAAGAGAGGGTGAGGATTTATTAAAATGACTGATAGACTGTGGTCTAGTTAATCTAACAAAAGCTGCCTACCAATGGAAAGTCCAAGAGACATTGAATTATGAAAAATACTGTTAAATTAAGCCAGCCTATAAACTCCAGAGGTCTCTAAACTTTCAGAATGAAAGTCAAGAAATGTATTTACTTGGGAGACAGGCTATGGAATCATTTGAAACTAATAAAGATCAGTTTTGACATGGGAAGAATTCCTGAGGGTCGTGACTACAGGCATGAGGGAGAAAGCCATGAAAACAAACAGGACAAATGATGTGTATACCTGGTAGTAGGCTATCACTGCCCTTTCTGGGTTCTAGCTAAGTGTGGTGTCACGGGTAGAAAACTGCTCTGTGGTTTTAAAGGAGTAACAAATAAATGGAAATTGGTTAGAAGAAATGGCTGAAATGGGCTGTCAGAAAAATCCAGTGGGACTCTGCACCAAAGGGGAATAGAGGTGTACTTAGAGGAGAAACTTAAGCAGTGGGAAGTTTGAAGTCAGTTTCAATATGCGTGTGTGTGTGTATGCGTATATGAAATATCTTTTTAATACATTATTAAATGTGTATTGAATATATAATTGAATATATATATTTGAAACACTTCAACTATATATTATATTATGCTATATATATATATATATACAATAATTATTGAAAAGAGACCATGAATTTGAAAGTTAGCAAAGAGGAGTGTGTGGGAGGTTTTGGAGGGAGGAAAGGGAAGGGAAAAATAATGTAATTACATTATAATATAAAAAACAAAGTTTTGTGTTGTGTTAGTCTGAAGAGACCTGATTGGAGTACAATATCGAGGATAAAGGTAACCAACTCAAGTACCAGGCAAATGTGGTAGCTGTATGTCCCTGGTAGAGTAGAATTCTTCAGAGTCAAAGAGTGTCATGAAATGGAAATGTAGTAGAAATGGCTTCAAAAGGCCCCAGGGAAGGTCCAGGGGGTTCCTAGCCCGTTTGTCCACAGCAAGATACATTGTCTCTCGGAGAAAAACAGAGGAATATGAGGGGGGATGTCCACAAAAGTACCATTTAGTTGTTTTGTGCTGACTATCTACTGCTGGACATGCAGCCAACCCTTAAGAGTGGTTTGTATACCCAGTCAGACTCCCCTGGAGCAAACGAAAGTTTTATTTCCCAATGAGTGCCAATTGAAGAAAGTTTTAGATAAATTTTAAAACAACATTGAAGTATTAGTCCTTTATATGCCAAATTTTATGCAATTGGGAGTTATATATGTGTTCATAATTGTGTATATATAAATGTGTTAATATTCATTAACATTCAACATGTACACACACACACACATATATATATACACGAGAGAGATTAAAAATATAATGCATACATATATATTCCTCAAGTTAGTTTATTTGTTCAATTAGCTTTTGGATTCTATGAAAACATAATAATCTATTTTTCTGAATGATTTTTCTTCTAGAAATGTCCCTTTGATATGTGAAATCTCTAATGAGCTTACAGATTTATTCCATTGGAGAAGAAATGGTCTTAAACAGATTCATTTAGTGACTTACGTTTCCCACTCTCTATTAAAGTGCGAACAATTCAAAAATATTTTAAAACTGTTAAAATTAAAGCACCAAAATTTTCAAGCAGTTAAACCTTAAAATGCCAGACCAAACAACTTCTTGTGCATATCCATCGTACGGAAACTGCCTCTGCCAGACTGGAGGAGTCACGGCTGCTCCCCTAATTGGCCATGAACAGGTGAAAGTATCTATCTTCACAGACGGAGAAACTCAGACACAGAAGGATTAGGAAACTTACTCAGAGATCCACAGCTGTTCAAGTTAGTGCAGGCACATAGGAACCCATTGTGAATAGGACTTTATCCTGGGTTTCTCTCCTTTGATGGATCCATTACACAGTTGCCTTAGACACAGCTTTCATTTCTTGTCAACAATTTGCCACACTCAGGTAGGATTTGACTATATTAGTAAGACAAGAACCTATAAAGGGGAAGTCTTTAGTACAATCATTCCCACTCTCAGATCAGTACTTCCAGGGCATCTTAACTGCTTAGGAACAAGTATGAAGGTGAATGCTTTTCTCTTCTCTACATAAGGCTCCAATTTTCTGGTCCTGCAGCTAGAATGACAGTCTCTCTGTTTTTGTCCTTTTAGCTTCAAAGTGAGCCGAGAAAATTTCCCAGTGTCTGCAAAAGGACATTTTCCTAATCTTGGCATAGATGCCCACTTAGTATATCTCAGAAAATGCCACTGTCTCCTGTTTCTCCACTTCGGCCTGTGTGATAATAATTGCGATACTCTGGTCGTTTTCATAAGTGGCTTGTCAAGGGGAAAATCAGCTATGTCAAGCTGCTAGGACAATACTCAGTATTAACTAAACTTAATTTCCTTAATCCACCAGTCTCTGCTTTTATGCGCCTTCTATTTCATCTCTTTCCAACCCCTACCAGGATGACTTGCATTTGATATTAGCTTATGCATTAATGGAAAAGGGGAGTAATATAATTAAACTGTGATTTTGAGGATTTGTTCCGAGAAACACAAGACTATCAGTTACTTTACTTTAATCTAGCCAGGTGCTTCCTGAAAGTAGAGACATGGACTAAAATACAAAGTGCTTTTGGGTATAAAACATGAATATTCTGAGTTGGTCTCTGATTACAATTTTGATGTGAATAATTTTAACTTTTACTGTAAATACACATTCTACTTGTATCAAAGAGATAACCAAGTGTTGTATATCCCAAGAGACCTTTGGACTTCAAAAATGTTTGGAAGATTCTCTCCAAATTATGGCATATGTCAGTAGCTGAAGAATTTTTCAGTTTCTTTCAAATTATATGTAATATTAAATTTAACTTTACAATAGATCCAAATTCTTCTATATGGCATAATAACTTTTGTAACGTTTACTTTGATGTAAAAGTTAACTTATTGTTGATGTAAAATTGATGTGACTATACTGAGATTCTGAAAAATTGGAATTGCTCTGAAAATGCAAATTAGTATTATATAGTGTCACTGTAAAGACAATATCAAAGTATATTTCTAGGAAAAACTTAAAGAATATGCAAAAGATAGTATTGGCTACCATCTTTATAAAACAAAGTATAGTAGGATGAAATTATGGCTGATGTACCTTCATATGTAATGTTATGTTCTGAATTGTTGCATATGTAGGCATCATCTGCGCTTATATGTGTATACATGAATGTGTATGCTATGTATAAGTCATTTGTTCTTTGTTCTAACAAATAGGTAATGTGCTCAGTCACCCAAACTTCATTTCTCACAGATTCAGAAGCAAAGAATTCTTATATCAAACTCTTGCCAGATGTGCAGTTAGCTGAGAGCCCAACTTACAATTGATGGATGGCTACCCTCACACTGAATCTTTGAGTGGGGGAGCTAAAAATGACCAGCTCTCTTCTGTCACATAAAGGCTTCATCTTCTTTAGATAATAAATTACCAAGCTACATACCATACTACAACCTGGCTGCCTATTGGTAGATCATCACCAATATGAATAGGGCAAACCTAAGAATTTTAAGAGGTCATAAACATTATCTTATTTCAGGCTTCCATAATAAACCACAAAATTAGTGACTTAAACTAAAAACATTTATTCTGAAGTCCAAATCAAAGAAAACCAAAACAAAGATTTTGGTAAGATAGTTTCACTGTAGGGCCATCTACTTTTGCCTCCAATATAGGGGCAAATCTCCCTATATTCTTATGACTATAACTTCCCCCGTTTCTCCTTAACTAACTATAATCACATTTTAGTTGGGTCAGAGGCACCTGTATATTTACTAAAGAGATAGATGATAGCTAGACGGGTGGGTAGGTTGGTAGATAGATAGATTTAATGATTGATTTTTTTATTTATTCATGAAAAAATATACAGAAAAAGAGATAAATAAATAGATGGCAGATAGATGATAGACAGACAGATAGATAATAGATGATATTGAAGAGAAATGATAGAAAGATAGATACATGGTAGATAAATAGGTAGATAGATGATAGATAGATAGATAGATAGATAGATAGAGAAAATAAATGATAAATACATAGAAAGATTACAGATAGATAGATAATTGATGATAGAGATGTAGAACTGAAAAGGCAAGTTTTTAGACTACCATGAAGTTGGATACTCACATACATTATCTCAATTGACAGGAAGTTATACCACTTATAAACACATTTCAATATTTTTCAAACGTTTTAAGAATATGATCTTAAAGCAAGACATGAATCCTCAAATACAGATAAAATGTGAAACTAAATCTGCCATCCAGATGTTCCTAGAGGATTCTGAGGAAAATAATATAGTTGGGAAGTTTGGTTTTGGTTTTTGCTTTGCTTTGCAAAGATAAGGTAATAGGAAGCGAAAGATTAGGTAGTAGTATTGCTTCCCCTAGCACACCACTAGTAACAGTCTCTTCCCTAACCAGTTACTGAAGAATTTTTACAGTGAGTATACTTGGATCAACACTAGGCTAGATAAGACAGTGCATACCCAGGAATGCCCATCAGATCATATGTTATAAAGCTTTTTTAATGAACAATTAAATACTCAAGAGAAAGTTACAAATGATATAATCAAGAAAATGATATCAAAACATTAAGTCTTTCTTCAGGGGAATGTTTAAACTATGTATTATAAATATGCAAAGGAGAGCACTAAATTCAGAGTAATAAAACTGTGACGTTTTCCATATAAATAGTTTCAAAAATGGGATTAAAATATTCAAAAATTTGTGTTTTGTATAAATTCAATTCTCTTACTGAGAGGCAGAGGGAGAGAAAAACTAGAAATACCTGCTTCAGCCAAGATGAAGAGATTGTGAGACTTTTCAGTAAAGATAGTCATTTTAGTCTTAATCTTGTTAGCTCTGGGAAAAGGATCATTTCAGAAATAAAAGAAAAAGCATTGTAGAATGAAGGGTGCTTCCTTCCAGTTATGTAGTATTTCATCCATATATAGAAATATTTCTGTCACCACTGTAAGGAGAATTGCCCCATCAAAATTAGAACATAAGAACAATATCCAATTGGAGATAAGTCCCATGAAAGTAAACTAGCAGCTGCCTTTGTCATTGGCATATAACCTCCACCTAGCAGAGAAATACATGCTGAAGGATTTCAAAATGTGCTAAACTATAACATATTATTGTGGTTGACTGCTTAGCTTTCATTGTAGCTTTGCTTTTGTGTATCAAAGGGATAGTGTTCACTATTGTCCTTGGTGACTCCTCTGTTTGTTCTGGCAGAAATACAAATGCCCCAGTTGCTACTTGGCTCTCAGTTTCTTCCCCTCCTGTTTGTTCTGGCTGCTGTTTTTCTTGGCATGGGGTTCTTCGCCTATGTGTGTGGTTGAGGTACAATTGATTGACTCTCTGTTCACAGATATGGTTACTTCTCTCTGTGATACTGCTCATCAGAGTCTTTTTACACATAATCCCCAGGATTCCTCCCTGCATGTGATAAACCATGGGACACCAAGCTTGAATTTAGCTGCCATCATCCTTCCCACTTAAGTATAGACTTGTACAAGCCTAATTAATAGAAAGATTTACTTTCCTCAATAATATACTCTTCATAATTGCCATTCATCTATTGTAAGATTATTATTCTTTTTCAGACAACTAGTAAGTAAAGATTTTCACACTATCATTTCTGAATTCCAGATTTGAGCTCCAGTTTCCCTTTACCACTAATATATGTATGCAGCCTCATAATCTGAAAAAAGAATAAGTCAATATTTAAACAAAAATTTTTAAATCATCCTGACATTATAAATATAAAGTGTGACTAGTAAGTGAAAACTCAGAGAACCTTTTCAACCATCCAGGCAAGTATATCTGTATCCTTTAGTAAGAAGAGAGGCTAAACTATATTAGTGCCTTGCCAACCAATGAAGAGCCCACAAGAAGATTGGATTATATCTTATTTCATAGATTAGCAAGTGACCTGTAAATTTATCCTGAATATCAAAATTATCAAATGCAGAAGCAAAAACTACTCAGGAGATGAATTAGAATACAAACAGTAACCCTACCTTATACTTTAACTTTTGTTAAACTATAGACATTGAATTTGAAAAAGGAAGATCTTAAAAATTGTCTGGGAAATATTTGAGAAGAATTAGCTAAAAATAGCCTCTAAATTCTGATGAGTTTTCTTTATGAGTGTGGGAGGTCTACTTATGCCTATTGCATGTGTGTGTTCCATCCCCTTCAACATCAGTACTGCCATTCCTCTCTAACAAGTACAGTAGACATTCTACTCTCAGTCTGAAAAGACTCTTCACTTACAGTGATATCACTTTGTCATGGCTAGTTGAAGAAATAAGCTCTAAATTGCTTGGAATACATTTAATGGTTCTCCTAAAATAGTTTCCCTTTAAGACAATTCTGATTATTTACCAGATCCACTCTCATGACATTCCTTGCTAAAACTCAAAAACAAGCAGATTCCTAAAGTCTAATTGATGAAGAAGTATCTTCTACTCCAAAGAAAACAAACTCTTATTCCCACTTATTGAAATCCTAGAACATATAAAAATGAATACTAATGGTGTAAGCTAGTGTCGGAGGGTGTAAAGTTAGACCAGTTTTTACTTACTGACCTGCTTCACTAAGCAGAAACTCCACATTTTACAAATGGATCAAACAGGTGGTTTTCTTCAGTGGGTTGAAATATGAAACAAAAGACAGCCTATAAAAGGTGAAGTGGAAATGCAAGACATGCCTTGATTTGAAGTACAGGGAAATGTTTCAAAGGAAAGAAACTAAAATTGTAAACTCAGTTTGTCATTAATAGTTTATTTGCCAACATTATGATGGTCTAGAATGTACAGATTTATCATGTGAGAGGAAATACTGCAATATTTAGTAACTATTTGATTGTTCATAACCAAATATCAGGCCTTGTACTGAGAAATTCAATGGCTGCATTAGGAAAAATACTTATAGTGGAGGTTTTGCATATTAGTGGGACATTCATCAATTGTCCACATTTAACTTACATAATGAATGGAGAAGACCATGAAAAAACCATCAGACAAGACAAATTATAATTGTTTTTTGTTTTCAGTGACCCTAGAAATAGGATAAATGTCCTGATAAATCCTGTTATGAGCAGAAGAGTTTCAGATCAAAAGAACATATTTTTGTATGAAAATAGCAATGGTCGGGGGCTGGAGAGATGGCTCAGAGGTTAAGAGCATTGATTGCTCTTCCAGAGGTCCTGAGTTCAATTCCCAGCAACCACATGGTGGCTCACAGTCATCTGTAATGAGATCTGGTGCCCTCTTCTGGCATGCAGGCAGACATGGAAGGAATGTTGTATATATAATAAATAAATAAATCTTTTAAAAAAAAAGAAAATAGCAATGGTCTTTGAGCCAGTTTCTAGATTTGAGACCAATTGTAGATGTAGAAATCCTACTATGGAGGTGAAAACAAATTGTCATGAGAAACTAACTTGGACTGATTATTTTTCTCCCAATTTTCCCTGACGATGCCTATATCCTTGTCAGGAAAAAACATAATTTTCAGGGTACTACTAATTGCATAACAATGTAAACTGAGTCTAATTCCAAGCAACTAAAAATTCACTGCTGTCCAAAAGTCAGACTAGAATCTTTGAGAAGACAGGTGACCAGCAGCTTTAGTTAAATTCCATCTCAGATTGAATCTAATTGATTTCAATATCTGCCATGATTAATCCCATAATAGTATTTGAAAACATAACTGTGTTAGTCTATGTAGCAGGTTATAGAATCTTAATATTTGTCTCTTCTAATATGGAATAAGAATCTACATAATAGCATAAGTAGAATGGCAGTCGTTTTAACTACCTACCTTGAGAATCTATAAATAAGAATAATACTTTATTCCTGAAAGATGTGCAGAGACTTGTGTCACCAATTCTGACCTAAAAGATCAAGATTGGTTTATCCTCACTGTATCATAATTCAGTGTTCATATTTTATTTGTGCAAAATACTGGTAGTTGTTGAGAGTGATATCAGATTTTAATGAGTTAAGCCTGATTATGATTGCAATTGTAGTCATTAATACTAGATATTTAAGAAAATTAACAATTCTCTGGTACCTGCTACATACCTATGTTCATGTAGCAAATATATCTTTCAACCTAGCTGTTTATGCCTAACTGGATGTAATTTTCTTAAGCATATACTGTCAAAATGTGCATTTACGGTATCAATTTTGAGGTATTTTAATTGTCTGTGATATGTCATAACTTGGCCAAAAAAGAACGTGATTGTCATTCATTTCAAGTGGACATTACAGTTGTTCATAATATTAAAGAATTTATAGTGATTTGGTTGAATTACCAATATTCAGTGACTACTTTAGAACTTTAGGTAAGATGTTTGGAAGCTAGTTAGTCAGATATGAATCCAAAAAATACAAAACATTGAAACCATGTGATTCTGTAAGTGTCCCTGGTACATGGACATGTGAAGAGGAGATGCCTTCTTAAATGAAAGGCATGTGGTTTTATGACCCCTATAACTGAAAATACAATGTCAGAAGAGCCTGCTTAGATTTAAAGTTTTGGATGTGTAATTCCACTCTGTTAACTATGTAGGAAAGCTGAAAACAGACCCTCACTCTAGAATAGAAACTCAAGTGAGTATTTCTTCAAAACAAGACACCCAGGATTATCATGCTCTGTGATTAAAGAATGTGGGAGATGGTGAGGACTGAATTTAGACAGAAGAATAGAGAATATTCAAGAATAAAGTGTGAGTTGTCACAAATAACAAAGAGCAACAGTTGGCTGAGCTTCAACATGGACTGTAGAAGTTGATAAGAAAAACAAATATGAATACACAAATAATTATTTTTTTTATTTTGTCTGCTCTGAAATGTCTTTGTTACTTTTCATCATTTATCCTCTCACATGTAACTATAGAAGACTCACATGTTATTTTTCAAAGTATTGGTAAACTTATCCCTTCCTGTACAAGTTGCAAGATATCAAATAGAAAGAAAAAACATCCTTTCACTTCTCTATGAATGTCTTCTAATTATATATATATATATATATATATATATATATATATATACAATAGCTCTACATATAAAATGAATATTTATACTTACTGTGTATATGATTGCTCTATTACAATAATTCCACATTAGGTAGAATTCTGTCCTTGTTAATTACTTTACTTGTGAATTTCATGTCATTAAAGGATATATGTATAATGTCAAGTGAACAAGGAGTGAAATTTTACTGATTGCTTTTCATTATCAATTGTGTTATTTTATTTGACCATGATGTGTTCAAATATCTAATTGACTGTTTTAACTTGGTATGTCTGCAAGAACATTTCCAGAATAGGTAAATGTTTTAATAGCTATAAACTGATGAAAGTAGGTGATGCTTTTCTACTCAGAAAGGTATCATCTTTCGAATTAATGGCTAAGTGAATCTAAAAGTTAAAGTTTTGATTTCTCTTATTCCTGAGTGTTTAAGTTCGATCACTAATATTTTGTACTTGTTACTTTGTGATCTCTGGTGTGAAACTCACAGCAGCATCTATAATGATTGTTTCCTTATTTAAGGTATAGAAACCATACCACTGGGATTATTACACAAATGTATATATATTCATATATATATATATATATATATATATATATATATATATGAAAATAGAAGCTAGTGCATTATTTATCTTCCATAAACATGTCAACCAATACATAATAGTAAATATATTTTATTTATGCAATCTCTCTCTCCCACCACACAACACATAAACATGTCACATACACGCATATACATACACACATACACACACACATACGTATATATGCTCTGTTTCTCCAGAGAACTCTAATACATATAGAGAAGAAGAGAAACAAGATTGCATATGTGGACAGTAAGAAATAGATTTTTTGGAAGAAAATAAAGAATGAGTGAGGTTTTTTTTCAGGACACAGCTATTATCTCTAGGGAATACACTCAATGTAGCAAGAAATAATTTTGATGTTCTATGATCCAGTAAGCATAGAATATCTGTATTAAGAACCATTATTTAATTTAATTAGTTTACTAAAGCTTAAGAATGCTGAATGCTATATATACATGCATACGCATACACTGTCCCCGACACATAATTATTTTAAAAAGTACTCAGTTTGACCCATGTTATTTTTATTTTAGTTTGTAAAATTATTTTCTTACTTTTTAAAACAATCTTATTTTATTTTACATAGTAATCCCAGTTCCCTCTCACTCACCTCCTGCTCTGCCAAACTTTCCTTCACCCAAAGCCCCACCAGTCCTCACATAGGGTGAGGCCTCCCATGGGGAGTCAACAAAATCTGTCACATCACTGAGGCAGGAACAAGGCCCTCCTCCCTATGTTAAGATTGAGCAAGGTATCCTTCCATAGGGAGTAGGCTCCACAAAGCCAATTCATGCACTAGGGATAAATACTGGTTCCATGCCATTGGCCCCACAAAAACTGAATGCTAAAAAAAAGAAGACAGAGTCAAAGAGATGCCATGTAGCTGCCAGAAAGGAAAGACGAGAGCTGTCAGCTCGAACCTTGCCGATAGGCCACAAACCTCATGACAAAATATAAAATAATCTAATTTAATAGGTAAGAGCATGTTAGAAATATGCTATAGTGATTAGTCAAGCAGTGATTTAATTAATAAAATTTCTGTGTTGTTGTTTTCGGGTTGAGCAGCCAAGAACAAACAAGTGCCTTTCTGTTACACTCTGGGGTTGTGAACTGTAGGCTGGTTAACCTTTGCTTTATGTCTAATTTTCACTTATGGGTAAGTCCATAGTATATTCATCTTTCTGGTTCTGGGTTACCTCTGTGGCCTGTTCAGATGTTATTTCTGTCTGAATTTGTCTTTATTGCATATCTGTAATTCTTTATTGATCACTGTTGTAAACTCTTAAGTAGGTAGGGCTAGGACCAGAACAGCTGCTTTGACTGTTGATTCCACCCTGCTCTGCAGAGGTTCATTTACCACCAGCTCTGGTAGCCATATTTACCACCCCAACTCTGGGAAGCAGTTGGCCCATGCTTCCACCAAATAACTTGCAGCACACTGCTCACAAACCCCATGAAAATGCTCTGTAACAAGACCTCCCAAAAGAGCCAGAGCTATCTGTGGAACCAGCACGAATCAGGAAACTGTCTCCTAATGGAGCTATGCAGGTTTTGCTGTAAATGATAAATCAGGAAACCTTCTCCTAAAGAAGCCGTGCCTCTGCTCACTGTCAGTAAACAGAGCCTATCTGAAAATATGAAGCTATCAAGAAGCTGTATTTGGTTCCCATTCTTGTGGATCTAGAAACACTCTTATTTGCAGCTTTTTTAGGTCTTATGTATATCTATAACCCCACATCGGGCACCATTATGTAAGCTGAGATTATGCCTTCATTTCCCAGCTATCCAGACCAAATAATTACACAGAAGCTATTACAAGACTACTTGGCCAACGGCTTAGGCATAATTCTTGATAGCTCTTATTTCTTAAATTAACACATTTCTACTAATCTGGGTTTCACCATTAAATTGTGACTTATCAGTAAAGTTCTGGTTTTTTTCTCCATCAAAAGCTACATGGCCTCTGCTTGACTCTGCCTTCTTTCCTCCTCTGTCTCTGCTTGGATTTCATGACTTTCTATATGCTGCCCTGCCAGAGACCAAAATCAATGGTAATAAAACATATTCACAACATACAGAAAGGAATCCCACTTCAAGGCACTTAGATAAAAATCAATAGAATTTGGGTTAAAACATAATAAGTTTGTTTTCAAAGTATCTTATCATTAATGATGTACATACAGTTTCTATAAAACAAGAATTTTAATTGAAGTTACAGTGAAGATTTATTGTTTGATGATGATACAGGATTTTCTACCTGTGCTCACCTTTTAAGTTTGTGTAAGAAAGATGAGCAGGATGTGTTTCTGTAATCTCAACACTAAGGGTGCTGAAGCAGGAGAATCACAATTTACAGGCCAGGCTGTAGCATGTAATAAAATCCTGACTGAAAAAAAAAAAAAACAGCAGGATAAAGGGGGGTAGGGACGAAAGGAAAGAAAAGAAAGAAGGCATAAAAGCAGAGATAAGCTAGCAGAGTTACAGTATGAATTTCACACTGAGGAAATTCAAATTGCATAGCAAAAGCATTGTAAAATGTCTTGTCAGGGATTGAGTAGACTAAAAAGAAAAATCATATTTATTCACATATAAATATGCATTATACAGATACACATAGGTACATATATACATATATATATATATATAAATTTGTATCATTTTTCAATAGGTAGACTTTCCATTAGTTTCAGTAGACAGCTGCTTAAATTGCACCCATTATCTGTATAAATATATAATATCCCAAGTGTGCAATTATGTTAGCCCACAGTAGAGAATGACTTGACTTTAAATCCCTGTGTTGGGAACATGACTGATTCTGAAAGATTTGCATTTGAAAGGAAGAAACTCTTCACAGAAGCTGTCAGTAGCTCAATGAAGCCTATTAGTGCACTTTTTATACTAAAGAAAGGAGTGTTATGGCTGGGAATTTTCCCTTTCTCCCTGCCTGAGGGATACACTTTCCCTATCACTGTCTGATGAGTTTGGGTATAGTTGGCTTCTTGCCCATTCCTCCAAGGCAGAATATTCTCTCCAGATAAATTTTTGTTAACAATATGTAAGAAGTCAGTATCCAAAATACAATTTAGGGAATCCATTTACTGTTCAATCGATACTATTATTCTTGGAACTAAATATGCATGCTTATTATTTCATCACAGTAGCAGTATCATCATTAAAAACTTCCACAATATTTTTCTCTAAGTGCTTGACTAGATAAAAATGATTGTGTATTTCCTGAAAAAGCTAACCATCTTTTTAAATTACAAACCATGTTTACAAACTCTGAAAGCAGAACTTCTTACTCTACAGAGAACTAAACCTTTTAATTTTGTGTTATATTGGAATAAACTTTATATAGTATTATTATTTATATACTATATGATATAACTGCTCTATTTCTGGTAGCTATCACACCAACTTAGTGCACTAAAGAAAATACTAATTATGTCCTGGAATATAAGATTTCTTGAATGCTTGAAATTAAATTAAATAAGGCTCTCTATAATAAATATTTATCTTAATGGATGTTAAAATAATCTAAAATAATTTTGAGATTGAATTAAATATAGGTTAGTAAACTGAACATGGCTTGTTGCATAAAATCAAAAAAGTTAAAAATTAAAACAAAGAATTTATAATTGATAACATTTTTAAATGGCATATAAAATCCCAAGATCCAAAACAGATGACCATGTTTGTACTATGAAATACACTTGAAGATATTGAGCTTACAAACAAAGCTTTAAAAGACAAGGAATTTTGCTCTGCTATGGTTACATGTCCCACTGAAGCAATATTTAAAGTCTGTATTTCAGTAAGTATAGATATGAGTTTTCTGATCCCATTAGAAGATTATTAATTTATTGAGTATTCCATAATTTTACTTTATTTTATATTGGGAGATGATGAAAACTAAGAAGGTAGCACATTATTGAAGGGAGCTAGACTTTGTGGGCTGTATCTTGTCACTTTTCTTCCTTTTCTGGTTCCTAGCCATCATGGGGTGAGTAAATTTAGCTACTGTGCCATACACACCGCCATGTTCTGTCTTAGCACAGGTCCATAAACAGTGGAGGTACATGACCTAAAAACTCAGCCAAAACCAGACCTTTTCTGCTTTAATCTTGCTAAGAATTTAGATACAGCAAAGGAAGTAGGGATCACTTGAATAAAAACATAAAAAAATTGAAATTGATTTGCCCATTGAATTCCAGTCTTCTATTTGCCATTTTATTCATCTATGCACATGTGCACACTAACAAGTATGCATGCACATATTAATGCACAGTACAAATAATGTGTTTTTATGTTTTTATACACATACAGAAACACACACATGCATGCACATTGTGATGGACAGCTTTCAAGGCATCAGGTAGGCATGTTCAGCACAAAACCAAAAGCAGAACAGCAATCTTAAGAAAATAGAACTTTCATGCTTGAGATAGCTCAGTGTTTACAGGCCCTAGAAGCTCTTCCAGAAGAACCAGGTTCAATATCACCCATATTATAGCTATCTGCAGGTCCAAAGAATCGCAAGTCTGTATTTGAGTTCATGAGCACTAGGTACAACGTGGGACATAAACATACCTATGTGAAACACCTATACACATAATATAAAATAAATCTAAAAAAACAGAAAGGAAATGGAATTCTATCAGGTTGGAATATTGAACCCACGCTTTTAGTGCCAAGAAAGCTGAGAGAGGAGTTTCACCACATCTTGGCCAGCTTAGGTCACAAAGTAAAACATTGTCTCAAAAAAAAAAATAGATTACAGGTGATGGTGACACTCCCATTATTTAAAGGTTATCAGTTGATGGACTCAGGCACACTAACTTTCTGAAGTTAGGAGCTCATTAGGCATTTACTAAATTTGAACAATTTACTATAGGCTTGAGATTTAAGACATTGAGAAAATGTAAATAAGTGGCTTAAGATATTTATAAAATGCAGATAAACCATCTAAGAACTAAGTTCTAATACATGCGAGCTTACATGAGTAGATGAATAGATGAGTATATGGATTAATGTTCATATATTTCTATATGTGAAACCACTTAAAAATGACTTAATAAAATAGAGGAAAAGTATTAAAATAGCTGATAATTCATTCTCCTTTTCAGAACATGTAATCAGTTCCCAAATTATAAATTCCTAGAGGCAGCTTATACTCCTGGAGCTCATTCTTGTCTCTTGTCACTATTCTTCAGATTGCTGTATACGCACACACACAAGTATACACACACACACACACACACACACACACACAAACACATCCCCTACCCACTCACCCCACACACTTGGGCCTACCAACTTGGCTTCTCTTATAGTTATTTTTGCTATAGTGGTCATTTTTCCATCATAACATTCTAAAATACAGACTTAAGCCCATCCAGTTAATCCCTGATACAGGTCCAAATGGAGCTATCATTAAGACATGATGTTTTTCATGGTGCCTAGAAGTTTCAGGAAAGTAGAGAAGAGATACAGGATAGTAAATACATAACTCTACAAGGGTAAAATTAGCTCAGATTCCTTAATTTTCCAGACAGAAATTAACCCCACTTGTTTTCCTTTAATTTTCTATTCCATTTCTGTTTGTTATCATAGGCAGTATGAATTACAAGATGAGATTTTCATGCTGAATTCCTTTTTCAAGATTGTATAAACATTGCCAGTGCAGAGGAGGAGGTGATATGCCATGTCTTTCTGACTGCCATTCATTTGGCTTGGACTATTGGTTTCTTTCCTCCTATGTAAGCTTGCATGACACCTTCTGGTACCATGAGAACTAGGTCCCTGGGAGGAGGCCGCCAGTCAAGCCCAGCACAGATGGAGGATCATATGTCCAATGTGCACAGTGGCTTCAGCAATAGGGACTTACCCTCAGCCTATGGGAGTCAATCAATGAAATCAATAGCCTAAAATGTTTTGGGAGATCTTTTAGACTCCTGACCAAGAAATCATAAGGAAACTTCTCATGCAAGGTATTGTTTTTGTAGTCTATGATTTATGGAAAGAATCTTGACATTCCTGGTGGGAAATTTTCATTTAAACTATATATGTACATGTATATGTATACCTTTAGACATATGTATTATATGTAATTTTAGGAAAATAAATAATAATATGATTCCTTCTCAATTTTTCAGGAATCCTTGTTTTTAACTATCTTCTCTCCACCCTCCCAATTAAACACACACAAATTTTCTTGTTTTCCCTTTAAATTAGTTTTTGCCCTACTTTTCTCTTCTCTATCCTCACCCCCATTCCTATACTTCTTATTAACTTTCCCAGCCTCCAGGTTATATATACATATTTAAAGATCTGTAGTTGTGAATGACAGGTAAGAGAGAACATGGAAACATTGACCTTCTTGTATTGGTCTACCTCATTTGACATAATTTTTTTTTTATAGTTACATCCATTTACCTGTATACTCCAGGTTTCTTCACAACTGAAGAGTTTTCCATAGTGTATATGCACCACGTTTCTCATTCTGCTCATTAATTGATGCTCATTTAGGTGGTTTCTATTCCCCAGGTAATGTGAATAGAGTAGCAATGAACATGGCTGAGCACGTGCCTGGACAGAATGATGTCAAGTCCTCTATTCATATGCCGTGGAATATTATAGCTGGGTTATATGGTACATCTGTTTCAGGTTTTTGAGGGTTCACACCGATTTCCAGAATTTTTTTATTTAAAAAAAAGCTTAACAAATTGTATAGTGCTTAAAGAACAAAGTAAGTATTTTATTGTTGATATTTAGGTATAAATATATGTCCATAAAATAAACTTCATTCAAATTATTTTTATCCTTAATTGGATTGCTTTTACATCTCTGCATACTTTAAATGAACTGTCATAAGATGGAGATAAATGTATTAGTCATACCTACAGTGTATTATTTTTATACTTACATCAGTAATTTATTTGGGCATACAAATCCAGATATCACTGAAGGCTGAACAATGATAAAACATAATATAGTTCTCTGGGTTGGGAAACATGATTAAGAAAATTGAATAACAAATAAACCAGGAAAAGAGGAACCTGAAAGCACAAATCAGAGACCAAGAAAGAGCATAAATTGAAAGCATTTAGCAATAAAGGACTAAGTCGGGTAGAAAATAAGTCAAGAAAACTAGAGTGAAGTTTGAAAAGGGACAGGAAAGAGATGGATTGTTATCAAGCAATAAAAAAGGCATATTTGGAGAATTGAAGGACATGGATTTTAATATTAAACTTACCCATAAAACAGTATATTGTATTAACATGTAAATGTTACTTATTTTCAAGAATAAAGAGGTCAAAAATACAAGAGAACATGTTTAAAATGTCAAATTGGCAAAGCCTGGGGCACTGAAGCAAACATGTTGACTAGAAAGAAATGGTCTTCAAGCTCTGAACAAAAGTAATTTCTAACCTAAAAACACACTTTTCTTAAATGGTGGATCAGTGTGGAAAACTGAGGTAAATATGTGTTTGTCTATATTAACTACCAAACTGGAACCATTCTATAGTCTTCATGTTTGCCTTAAGTTTTACTTTGTTTCATATCAAAATTAATTCAACAGATTTATCTTGGTTGGCAATATGTTTTTACCTTAGTCTATACACTTTAAATGGTTCTGTGGATAATTTATATAGATGGAGTTTTCCTAAAGTAAATCTAATAATCCCCATCCGTGTTTCTTTCAGCTTACTTTGTACTTCCAATTTTTTGTATGTTTTGTCCTTTTATAAAATGTGTTGTCATTTGAATTGATGGCTTTGTTTTTTTATTTTATAGCTTTCATTAGTTTTTTTGATAATTTTCTGCCTGTATGTGTTGTATTCTTTATATTCATACCTATCTGTCCACACTCTCCTTTCTTTTGTCCATCCCTGACCACTCCTCTGTATCCTTAAAAATATTTTTCACACTCTTGTCTTCTTGTTTGGTATAGTAACCCATTGTCTTTAACAGTTTTGGCTTCTGTGACCACGGGTTTTACATTATTATTCTAAGTCTGGCATGCTCACTGTGGGTACTAGGTGAAAACAATGATTACCTCTGCCCTAAATCCACCTGAAGCCGCTGTGAGTTTCTCCCTGGTTCATAATTAACTAACGACAAGCTCAGTTTTATGCAGATTGTGTTCAAGTAATTATGTCTACTGTGATACCATGATTATCACAACAGTATCATGCATGCTCAGAAGACATCTCATAAACTTCCACACTGTCTTTGGTGATTACATTCCTTCTCTCTGCTCTTCTACAAATTCCTTGAACCTCAAAGTGAGTTGTATGTGTATCTTGTTTGAGAGTGACCACTTAGACATCATTTATTATCAGAAATTTTAGCATTCACCAGAATCCAATATAAAGAAAAGCTTCTCTGGTAAGGGTTGGGTGTATCATATGTCTACAAATGTGTTACTACTTACATTTTAAATGAATCATTGATAAATTTAATTTCCATGTCAATTCATTTCCTTACAGTTTACAGAACTTTAATATATTTTCACAATGATTATGAAGTATCTCATAATGCTAAATATTAGCATGTTCCTTTTCAAACATTTCAAATCAAGATTAATGTTTAAACTCTTATATTTATTAGATATTAATAAAGTAAATTTTCACCCTATGCAAGTATTATCTTAAATATTTTAAGATCATTTTTATAATACTTAGAAAATACTAATGCTATTGTCTTATATTTCACTTCTTAATTTAATTTTCCACATTTACTATTTTATTTTGGCTGCTGTTTATTTTCACCTTGAACATTTTAATTCGATTTTTAAACATTTCTGAAACTACACCTCAGAAAGCTTTCCTAGTGAATGTGTCCTGCTGATGCAGTTTTAAAAATTCATTTACAAAATATTTATTCAATTCTCTTTTCCGAGCAACACTTTACCTACATGAAAGTCATATACTGAAAATTGCTTAACATTCCTTCTTTTATTACTTTGTGTACTCTTTTCTAAACTCCATCTGTGCTCAAGAGAAATCCACTGTTGGTTTCATTGATTTTCTTTTCTTGGCAGATAATTTTTCAGTGTACTTTGAGTTCAATTAAAGTTTCATGTGTTTTGAATTTTTTTAATTTTAACAAAAATTATTTGCTTGTAGATATATATTGTTCCCATGATATTTATTTTGCATATTTAATTATTTTATTTTCTGAGATTATATTTGTCTCATTACTGCCTTCATTTTCCTTATTTCAAACACTCCCATAACCTTCCTTTCTCTCTTTCAAATTAATGGCCCTTTTCCCCATTAACTGCTAATACATGAATAAATGAATATGGATATACATATATATTCTACAATACATAAGTATAAACCTCCCACATTGTATATTTCATTTCTATGTATTTTTTAGAGCTGACTATTACTTTGATTTTTTTTTTTAATCTGGGCCCTTTTAGGTTTTCACTGCTCTCCAAAACTCTTACAATTTATCTTTAAATACTTGGTCTTGGTGGTTGTAGTGTGAAGCTGCGGGCTGGCTGCTTTCCACCGCCAGGCTCCTGGCCATCTGGCTCCTGCACGGCTAGCTTAAAACCTGAAATAACAACATACAAACTGTATTCATTTAAACACTGCCTGACACATTAGTTTCAGCCTCTTATTAGCTAATTCTCACATCTCTTGCTTTAACCCATATCTAATAATCTGTGTAACACCACAAGTGGTGTCTTACTAGGAAGGATTCAGCATGTCTGACCTGGCGGCTGGCTTCATTGCATCTCTCTCCTTGAGGAGAGGCATGGCAGTCTGTCTCACTTAGGAGAGGCGTGGCATCTGACTGATCCATCTACCTCACTTCCTTCTTCCTGTTCTGTCTACTCCACCCACCTAAGGGCTGGCCAAGGCAGTTTCTTTATTAACTAACCAATGAAATCATCAGATGGCTAGAAGACACACCTACATCAGGTGGTGGTTGTGCTTGCCTCTAATCCCAGCACTCAGAAGGCAAAGGCATGTAAACCTTTGTGAGTTTGAGACCAATCTGGTCTACAAAATGAGTTCCAGGACAGCCAGAGCTGTTACATAGAAAAATCCTGTTCCAAAAATAAAATAAAATAAAAATAAAAGTTCTTCAACAGTCCATTAATATTTCCCTCTAGATTTCAATTAATTATGTATCTTTGAGTTCTCTGCTTTATTTCCATGTTTAAATATTATTTAATTAATTCATATAAAATAATTTCATTATGTTTTCTACTCTCCCAGCTCTTCCCAGATCATACCAGCTTCCCTACCCACCCTACTTCATGTTCTCTTTATTGTTCTTTCTTGCTTTTAAAATAAAGTCTGGGCAAACAAAACTCAAAATGAACTCAAAAGAATGGGAAGGATGGGGGGAGAGAGAGTATATGTGCAGGGAGTGAAGGCTGGAATTGGGGGACATTTGGGAACAGGGAAATCTTAGGAGCATATAAAGGTGCACTTACTGAGAACTCCTAGAAATGGGGGACATGTAGTCTCAACTGGCCTTCTCTTGCCTCCAGGCAAGGCTTCCAGTGAAAGGACTGGGTCTCCTACAATTGAATTGTTGACCAAAGTAGTCCCATGGAAATCTCTAAACAACTCAGTCTGATGTTAAGAAAATGGGTGGCTCTTTTGAAACTAACAGTTGGACTGCATTGCTGAGGAAAATACCCACACGACTCATTGAACGTGGAGAAGTCGAGATGGTACATCACAGAGAGCTTTCTCTCCTAAAGTCTAGTCTCTTCAGCATAGGAAGGTACACTGCAGGTTACTAAAAGAGAAGCATGGATACCAACCCAGCAACAAACTTTTGGCTTAAAATATGTCCTGCCTGCAAAACATACTAGGGCAATGATGTAGCAGAACTTGTAGAAGTGGACAACTAATGTCTGATGTAACTTAAAGCCCACTCCACAAGAAGGAACCTATACACAACACTGACTGAGTCATCAAGAACCAAAGATTAGATAACTCAGAAATCTAGAGTAAAAGCAAGCCAAAACTAAGTGAATAATAAATAAATATTAATAAGTGACTCCTAATGGTATTCTCCTATACTTATAGATCAGGGCTGTATCCAGTCATCATCAAAGAGGATCCTTCCAGCAGATGATTGAAACAAAGGCCCACAGCCAGATATTGCAGAGAGAGGGTCTAATTGAAGGTCTTCATCAAATCCCTCCCTTTAGAGCTCAGAAAAGAGAAGGCAGAAATATCTTAAGAGCCACAGAGGAGGGAGGCTACTAGGAGAACAAAACTACATGAATCAATTCACCAAGGTGCATATGAGCTCACAGAGACTGAAGCAACAAGTACATGGCCTACCTAGTCTGCATCAGGTCCTCTGCTTATGTATTAAAGCTTTTAGCTTGATATTTTTTTATGGGACTCCCAACTGTAAGAATGTGTGGGTCTCTGACTCTTGTGACTGCTCTTGCAATTCTTTTCCTCCTGTTGGGTTGCCATGGCCAACATTAATATAATAGTTTTTCCCTCATCTTATTATACTTTATTTTTTCATTCTTCGTTGTTGTCTTTTGGAAGCTTATAATTTTCTACTAAAAAGGGGAGTAGATCTGGAAGAGAAGATAGGTGGGAGCAATGAAGGGGAAACTACAATCTGGATATATTGCATGAGAAAAGAATACATTTTTATAAAGGGGGGGGAAAGTTGTGCAAGAGCTGAAGACATCACATGCTGAAATAGCCCAAATGTCATGAAATGTACACATGCACAATACAAACAACAACGATAAAGCAAAAAAAAAAAAAAAAAAAAAAAAAAAAAAAAAAAAAAAAAAAAAAAAACATTTGTTTTAAATTTAAGTAACATAAACAAACCAGACATTTCTTGATTGGGTTTAGGGTCCACTCTGTTTGATGGAATCCCTACCTGACACTCATAAAATTGCCAGAGATAGGAGCCTTGATAGTTCTACATTTTTACTTGTTCCTTTTGTATACATTCTATCTGTACTCATCTGATGGCATAAAAAATTACATGAGTATCTAAGCACGGACAAATCATGGGTCAGGTACCTAAAGCTTAGCTTCATGTCCTTTGGAGAGCTGCTAAAGCCCAGAATTACCAATATGTTGTAACTTGAGTACAACAATATGCATAGTGTTTCAGTTCAGTGGAGGAAAAAAGACCATGAGGCCTCAACCACTCAGAAGAAACTACAAGCAACTAAGGAATGTCGAGAAGAACACACCAACTGACTATTCAGTACCATATGCTCCTCCCTGAAAAAATACATTCAAATATACTTTAAGTGTAGTGTATGCACAGTGAAATTTTATTCAACTACAAGTATGAACTTTGAAGGCAAATGTGTGAATCTGAGGATCATCATGGTAAGTGGGGCAAACCAAAACACTAAATCAAGCAAAACATATTTTCTTTCATGTACTGGGTCTAGGTAGAAGAGAAGACAGAAATATATAATATGTATTATTAGTGTTTGAAGCTTGCACATACAGTTTTTTCAAGGTCTCTGAAAATTACATTATCTCTAATACTGAAATCATATTATCTCTGGATTGCGATTGATTAGCCCAAAGAGAAAGCTCGAACTTCCCTTCGCAAACATTTAAACGAGGTTATTTTCAGCAGAGTATCATATACTTGGTGTGATACACCTCAAGATCATCACATTTAACACAGAGGAAACTGACACAGAAAGAAATTCCCATTATAGGGACAAAGTATCAAGCATAGTTAAAGCTGTGGAGCATGAATTTAAGTGACATCCCCTCCTTAGAATGAGCATAAAAAGGCTTCAACATATTCAGCCTTGCTTTATCTTTGCTTTGAGGCTGGAGGAAGGAACAGAACACATTCAACTTTGTGGCACTGATTTATAGGAAAAAGAATAAAAGTAGTGTAGTAAAAGACATATTAAAATCTTGCTCTCAATATGTAATAGTGATTTTTAAGCCTTTTCTGCCTTTGCCTTTTATGATTGCTGCCCACAAGACTACTTGCTCTGCCAATGGACAATTTTGTACATCTTCGTGTTCATTCAAACCACCACATACACAAGTATATGTGATATATATATATATATATATATATATATATATGAACAGATATTTACCTACATTCCTATCTAAACACAAGATAAATATGTCCACAGAATTTCAAATCAGAAATTAAGTATAAAACAAAAACATAACCAAATAAAATACAAGTACCAGAGACAAGAGATTTCTTTAAGTTTTTATTTTTAAAATTAGAATAGAATTATATCATTTCTATCTCTATTTTTCTACTTCAAATACCTCCCATATATCCCTCCTTACTTACTTTCAAATTTATGGCCTCTTTTTTCAAAATTTATATTACATCCATATAAATAGATCTCTAAACACATAAGTATAACCCACTCAATCAGTATAATATGACTCTCAAGTATGTGTTTTGAAGGCTGACAGTTTGTTATCGGATAAGCAACTGCTGTGCTCTTCTCAAGGTAGGACTATTTCTCCCACTCCCAGCATTCCTTAGTTGCCTACGTTTCTTTGTATACAGCTGAAGCCTACTGGACTTCCCCATCCACTTTACCATGTCTGTTAATGTTCTTGATCAAACCATGTTTAGGCAGTCATATTGGTAAGATTCTATGGGTGTCAATTCTGATATTTCTAGGAAATACAATCTCAAACCAAACTCCTTATTCCTCTGACTCTCATAATCTTTCAGGGCTAAAAAAGCCATGGAACCTGGAGGAGAACCTACAACCTCCACTTTATTTAACCAGCATGATCCCTAACTGCATTCTCTATATTTGTGCTTATACCCAGAGATAAGTGGAGTCCTCAGTTCTCATCAAGGAAACGTCTCTTTGCAACAGGTGGAGACCATTACAGAATACTCCAACCAATCAAAATGCACAGTTGTGAATCCCAGCCCCAATGGATAGGTTCACAATACAAGTCCCTCAGCTACAGCACAGGGATCACTGCAGTAGAGGAGGCCATGGACTTTTATTTAACTCAACTCTGAGGTACTTCACTAACCTAGACATGCCTCTCCTTTTAGGAGAGTAGACCTAGAAAAAAATAGTCAGAAAAATTCAAAATTTATAACTTAGTAGGAAATAAAGGAGATTAAAAAACAGAAAAATGAGCTAAACTGAAGTGTAATGTAGGATGTCCTATGGTATACTATGAGTATGTGTTGTTTTTATTGGTTGATAGTAAAGTTGTTTTGGCCTATGCCAGGGGAGAATATGGCTAGTGGGAAATACAAGCAGAGAGACAGGGAGAAAGAAGGTGGGGTTGGGAGAAATGCCAACAGCAACCAGAGAAGCCTGATGTGAGATAACAGGCCATGAGTCTCATGGTAAAATACAAATTATAGAAATGGGTTAATTTAAACATACGAACTAGCCAGAAATAAGTTTGAGCAATTGGCCAAACAATTATAGTTAATATTAAGACTCTGAGCTTAATTATTCGGTTATTTGGGAATTGACAGGCGGGAACGAAATGTTCAGTATCAAATGTTGCCCAAGGTTGGGCTCTCAAATTTTCACAGGACATGAAAAATTTTTTGAAAGGGTCTAAATGCACAGAAACGCTGGACTTCCTAGTCTCAGAGTCTCTTGCCTGCAGCAGTATATTCATCTCCCAACAGCTGCCTGCAAGATGGAACTGGCCGCCAGCCAACATGAGCTTAGCACCCTGGCAGGTTCCCACATTCTCACACAGGTCTTGGTACAGAAAGGCTAATCAACCAAGCACTTGGTGGTGGGTTTAGCTTTTGCTCATACAGACAAAAAAAAATTGCATGCTACCTGATGGCTGCATTGGAGGAGGGGGCGGTGAGCCTGACTCTCTTACTTCTACTAAGTTAAAAAGCCAATCAGGGCCAGGATGTGGTGGTGCACACCTTTAATCCCAGCACGCTGGGAGGCAGAGGAGGGTGGATTTCTCTGAGTTTAAAGCCATCCTGGGCTACAAGGGCAAGTTACAGGATAGGCCCCAAAGCTACAGAGAAACCCTGTCTTGGAAAACAAACAAACAAACTCTGATGGTGCAGAACTGACAGGCAAAGCAGCCACCTCTGGTCCTAGCCCACTCAACTGTTTAAAGCAGTGATCAAAGAAATGATTACACATGCACAATAAAGACAGAGTCAGACAAAAAGAAACCTCTATACAGGTCACAGTGTGTTTTTAAAAAGTATACATAGGCTTGAGAGAGATAGGAAAGTTATACAAAGAAATAAGTTTATAAAATAAAACAAAATCTTTAAAGAGATAGTAAAAGTAATATAAAAGAAAAAGCCACATAAAGATGGAAAATACACTGGGATTCTGAATACTATTTGTTATTGTGTTGATTTTGAATTCTTTCATGACTGATGGACAAGAGACAGCTGCTGGAAGATAAGGGATTGAAAGAGAAACTGATAAAATATACCAACCTAAATATTTTAAAAATGCCTTAACTTTAAAACAAAAGTCAAATCTATATTTATAAAATGGAACTTAAAAGACACATTGTTTGGAGAAGTGGCTTTGCTTTTGTTTCCACAGAAAACAAGAGGCTATGGATTCGTTCTAGGTTAAGATAGCCAGAATTGATCAACAGAGACCTCCTTAACTTTGACAAGTGATATCTATCACCAAAGGTTATAGCTGGTCTTCCCTGGACTTGGCTATTATCTCAAATTTTCTCAGAGACCCTAAAGATTCTTAGTGCACAGACAACAGAAAGCAGTTTGGAAAAAATAAAGTCCACATTCTCAAGAGTTGGAGGAGCATGAATGATCTTTGCTTATTTGGTAGATTTTGGATGTTTGTTATATTTAGGAAAATACAGAAATACAGGATAAAAGACAATTATTATTCTCAGATATTTTGCATTGGTGTTAATTTTGGTATAATGATACAAATTTAAGTTTAATTTTTTACTCTGTGTATGTTTCTATTCTTGTTTAAAGAATTTTAAATATTGATGCAAATTTAAAGTCAATTTTGTTATACTATATGTATATTTCCACTCTTGTTTAAGGTATTATATTTATGCAGCTCATTTAAAAATGTAATGCATAATTTAAAAATGTAGATTAATAGTCTTCTATAATGGTCAACTTATAGTCATGTTAATCAGCTTTTCAAGATATACAGAGATATAGTTCAGATGGATAGGAATCTTCAAACAGTTCAGAGACCTACAAAATATGGAATTTAAAGTGTTTTAAGGACTGAAACTTTTCTCAACAGTGAGACACATCTGCTCTTGGCAGTACCAATTACTTCTCTGGGCATCAAAGAAGCTCCTTATGGAATTTGCTTTCAATGTAGTAAGACTAGCCATTTTGGCAAGAAACTACTTTTGCCTAGACTCTTTGATGTTGACAGGGGGGTTTCTGTCCCACCAGGTCCTGTAGCCATTTATTCCCCAAGAAACATGCTTTAATCATAAACTGATTGGTCTGTTAGCTCAGGCATCTTATTAACTCTTATAACTTATATTAGCCTTTAATTCTCATCTGTGTTAGCCACATGGCTTGGTACCTTTTCCAGAGAGGCAGTTATATCTTGTTTGCTCTGTGTCTGGCTTCTCTGTCTTGGTGACGACTGCAGACTGAAACTTCCCTTTTCCCAGAATTCTCATAGCCCTGCCTCTACTTCCTGCCTGGATGCCCCACCTATACTTCCTGCATGGCTACTAGCTAATTAGCATTTATTTAAAATACGAATGACAGGGTACAGACCATTGTCCCATAGCAATTTGACAATGTTCTACCAAATCAAGGTGGAACAGTCCGAGGGTTCCTACTTCATGGAAGAGTTTGCCGTACATTCTTCATACAGAAAAAAAAACTGACTGATGAATTTTGCCAAAAGTTATGGGGCAGTCCTTCAGATTTCCTGCGTCACTGGGAAATATGCCAGACATTCTAGGCCTATATGCTGAAGATGGATGCCCAGAGTTACAGAAGACCTTTGGATGACTATCTAGGCAGCCATATATCTCTACCATTTCTGGAATTTTGAAAGTTGCTTACAATGCACTTCCTGTTTAATCAGGTAATATTATATACTTATGGGGTTTTTGATGGAGCTGATGACTAGATAGTTATAATTATAGTTTCCCTTACGTATAGTAGAAGATATGTTAGCGATGAAGCTTTAAAATCATAAAGATAGGACAGATAATAGAATATTTTCTTTGATTTTTCCAAATACAAGTAGACTTAATGTTGTAACTATAATTCTTGCTTGATACCTGTTTTTTGTATGTAGTTATGCAATGTTGAAGTTGAGAACTTTCTTTTTGATTATACAGAATAGCATAAGTGGTATGGGATGTTCTACTGTATGCTACAAATATGTGTTGTTTTCATTGGTTGATGAATAAAGCTGTTTCAGTCGATAGCAGAGCAGAATATAACTAGGATGGAAATTCAAGCAGAGAGACAATGAGAAAGAAGGCAGGATAGAAGAGACACCACCAACCAGCAGAGAAACAAGATGTGAGGCAACAAGCCATGAACCTCATGGTAAAATATAAACTAATAGAAATGGGTTAATCTAAACATAAGAGGTAAACAGAAATAAACCTGAACCAATGGCCAACAATTGTAATTAATATTAAGCCTCTGAGTAGTTATTTGGGAACTGAAAGGCAGGAGAGAAACATCCAGTTACAAAGTGGAATGAAGATTAAGAGTGTATAGTTTTGGTACTACTACTTTGCCCTTGAACGAAAGGATGGAAATTTACTTCCTAACTGTAAGGATAGAATATGGGACTTAGATTAAAATAGAAGAAGAATTCACTCATCTGAGAAATTGACATTGAGCTAATGACCAAATATCAGACAATCAAAATAAAGGCTGCTCCTATTCAAACAGAAAGGATTATACAGAAGAGACCATAATCCTGGCCACAGTCCTGCTGCAATCAGTGTCAGCTCTCATACACTGAGGGAGTCAAACAATTCCTTGTTCCACTGATGTAGGTGTGTCTTCTATCTATCTGATGATTTCATTGGATAATTAATAAAGAAACTGCCTGGCCCATCTGATAGACCGGCCCTTAGGTGGGTGGAGTAGACAGAACAGGAAGAAGGAAGTGAGGTAGATGGCGCAGTCAGATGCTATGCCTCTCCTAAGTTAGACAGACCACCGTGCCTCTCCTGAGAGAGAAGCCAGACGCGATGAAGCTCCAGCCCAAGATGGACGTACACTAGAATCTACCTGGTAAGACACCACTTTGTGGTGCTACACAGATTATTTGATATGGGTTAGTCAAGATGTGAGTAAGAGGCTGAAAATAATGGGCCAGGCAGTATTTAAAAGAATACAGTTTCCATGTAATTATTTCGGGTGTAAAACTAACCATGCGGGAGCCGGGCAGGATGAAAAGCAGGCCTGTCCATAGCTCCTCACTACAGAATGGCGCCCACGTGGATAATTGAATCCACAGAAAGCCTGAGAAAGCTTGGGAAAGAATAGAGTAAAGCATGTTTTCTTGGTAGCAACTATTTCTCAGGTTTGGCTTTGCTTGCTAGAGGTAAGAAAGCACTCTCATCTAAGAGAGGCTTCCTGACTCAGCTTTAGCTGCAAAATCTTGCAGCTCTTTTAAGAGGTCCTGCTACGAAACACTTAAATGGTGTTGATGAAAAGCTGAATGTTTGTTTTTCGGTTTTCAGCTGTAGCAGGAAAAAAGCTGTTCCGTTTTAAAATGCCAGCTTTCTTGGCCGTCCCACCAGGGCAAACTCTGACTCTTTCCAGCAGGCGGTCCTGACTATGGAGCTTTTGAGTGTTGTTTAACACTGTTGCAGCTTGCTTGCTGGCAGGGACCTTGAACCGCCACAGAGTTGTGGTGATAAACATGGCTACAGCCAGTACCTCTGCCAGAGGCTGGAAAGCTAAGGAATGGGCTGGATCCAGCTGCCAAAGTCATGGCTTTAATCCTACCTATATTGCTTGGTAAATTAAAGACCCTTGTGGTCAGAAAAAGAGAGATATACAGTAAAGAGAGATTCAAAGACAAAGAAAACCTCTAAATGGTTTGCAGTGAGTTAAAAATACATGCAGGCTAAAAGTTAAAGTTCTTACAGTTAAAAAAAAAGAGAAAGAAAGAAAGAAAGAAAGAAAGAAAGAAAGAAAGAAAGAAAGAAAGAGGAAGTAGTTTGTTGTGGCGGTATACACCTTTAATCCCAACACTTGGGAGGCAGAGGTAGATTGACCTCTGTGACTTCAAGGTGTGGCAGGACACACCTTTAATCCGAATGCCTGGGAGGCAGAAACGGAAAGATTTCTGTGAGTTCAAGGTGTTGTAGCACACACCTTTAATCCCAGCACTGGGGAGGCAGAGACTGATGGATTTCTGAGAGTTCAAGGACAGCCTGGTCTACAGAGTTATTTCAGGACAAAGATATACAGAGAACCTGTCTCAAAAAATAAAAGTAAAAATAAACAAAATAGAGGTTAAAATAAAGCCGCACAAAGATGGAAAATACACAGAGAATCTTGATACTGTATGCTATTATGCTCTTTTTGAATTGTTTGAATGCTGAGGAAGGAGCAACAGCTGCTAAAAGATATTTGTTTACAAATGGTGCTGAACTAATCCAAGATAGATATTTTGAAAATACCTTGACTTCAGAATTTGGATCTAAGGATATGATACTTTGGAAAAGAGATTCTTTTGTTTTTACAGAAAATGAGACCCTATGGATTGCTTCTATCCCAATATGGTATGATAGACCACGCCCTCCTGAAAGGTTGCAACGAATACCCTCAAAAAATCACTTTGCTCAACTGCCGACTAAGATGATTCTAGCACACAGGCTACACCATGAAAGATCTGATTAACAGCGTTCCCATTCAGCAGGAAGCAGTTTGGAGAGAAATAACTGCGTCCATGTTCCCAAATATTTTTTATAAATGTTCTTTTACATTTAAAGGGGGATATGATATGGAGATGAATAATTTGCATTGATATGGATTTTGCTTTAGTGATTTAAATTTAAGGTCAGTTTTGTTATATGTATATGTATTTCTGATACTGATTAAGGTATTTTGATTGTGTAGTTCACTTAAAATGTAATGTATAATTAGGAAATATAGGTTGTTGATAGATAGTCATCAATAATAGTTAAGCTTGTAGTCATGTTAGATTTTCTATATATAGAGAGATATATTTCAGTAAGATAGACATTCTTCATATCTTTCAAAGACTACAGAATATTCCACTTAAATGTCTTAATAACTTAGGACTTTTCATGACAATGAGACACATCTGCTCCTGGCAGCATAAGCTACTTCAAGAGAAAGATGGGCATCGAAGAGGCTACTTAAGGAGTTTGATAGCCATTGGGCAAGAAACTGCTCTTGCTTGGACTGTTGCATAAACTGGACACAGAGAACCCACAGAGAGGACTGCTGAACTTGCCTAAATGTGAGATGATTCTTTGGGGTTCCTGACTCATGAAAGGGTCTGTGAGACATTCTGCAGGACACAGCAGAAAGTGACTGAACTGCCTTCGAAATTTCCTGCTGCGTGGAAATGTCTGCTGGAAACTATGGACCTGAAGGCTGAAGATGGATGCCCCAACGGTACAGAGGAACTTTGGGTGACTGTCCAGGCAGCGAGATGTCTCTGTCATTTCTAGAGTTTTGGAAGTAGCTTACTTCTTGTTCACCTATGTAATATTATATCCTTCTGGAGTCTTTGATGGAGTTGAAGAATAAATAGATAGTTATAGTTTTCCTTAGTTATGATAAAAGATAAAGTAGATATAAATATTGTAACTGTACTTCTTACTTGATAACTGTTTTGTTATATGTAATTTTACTATGTTAAAGTGAAAGCTTTTCTTTTTTGTTTAAACAGAAAAAGGGGAAATGATGTAGGTGTGTCTTCTATCTATCTGATGATTTCATTGGATAATTAATAAAGAAACTGCCTGGCCCATCTGATAGACCAGCCCTTAGGTGGGTGGAGTAGACAGAACAGGAAGAAGGAAGTGAGGTAGATGGCGCAGTCAGATGCTATGCCTCTCCTAAGTTAGACAGACCACCGTGCCTCTCCTGAGAGAGAAGCCAGACGCGATGAAGCTCCAGCCCAAGATGGACACACGCTAGAATCTACCTTGTAAGGCACCACTTTGTGGTGCTACACAGATTATTTGATATGGGTTAGTCAAGATGTGAGTAAGAGGCTGAAAATAATGGGCCAGGCAGTATTTAAAAGAATACAGTTTCCATGTAATTATTTCGGGTGTAAAACTAACCATGCGGGAGCCGGGCAGGATGAAAAGCAGGCCTGCCCATAGCTCCTCACTACATTCCACTGTCCAGATTCTTTCAGTATTCAGTTCCTGTCATGATGATAGACACTATTCCTGAAACATTTTTTTCCCAGCAAGCTGGATCTGTGGGGGTTTCTCAGTAGATATCCCTACTGAGGCACAGATAGTACAATTCATCTGCTGAGACAAAGAGGTTTTGTCTCTCTGCCTTAGTTCTAAATCAATTGACAGCAAATGAGGGGAAGGATTACCACATACAGAAACCACAAAACATCTGCTCAGCAAGGAGGTGTTGACACGTGAACACACTCAGGAGGCAGAGGCAGGCAGAACTCTGTGAGTTTGAGGTCAGCCTGGTCTACAAGAACTAATTCCAGGACAGGTTCAATAGCTACAGCAGAACCCTATCTTTCAATTTTAGGTCTTCCTTAGTTTTCTTTTTATTCTTCCAAAACATAAACAATAAAGTAAGATATTGTAACCACAAGTTAAATTACATTTTTCCCTATTTAAATTTCTGTTTTGATTTCTTCTGGTACATAACAAATGTTCTTATTGCTATCAATTCCACAGAAGTCTGTAATTTTACAGAAAGACCATTTGGTCCCAGGATGAACCTTAAGGCAATCAACTCAATTAAATTGTCCCCATTATAGCTGTCCCATTTCCAGTGTAGGATGATTCCTCTGCCCATAATTTATAACCCTGACCTCTACATGCATAGGTCATTGATGGAGGAGGTCATCTGTCTATTTGTTACTTTCATTGGTTAATAAAGAAACTGCCTTGGCCCTTTAATAGGACAGAAAATTAGGTGGGCAGAGTAGACAGAACAGAATTGTGGGAGAAAGAAAGCAGAATCAGGCAGATGCCTCAGGCAGTCACCATGCCTCTCCTCTCTGAATTGGATGCAGGTTAAGATCTCTCCTGGAAAGCCACCACCTCGTGGTGCTACACAGATTACTAAATATGCGTTAGTCAAGATGTGAGAGTTAGCCAATAAGAGGATGAAACTAATGGGCTAAGCAGTGTTTAAAAGAATACAATTTGTGTGTTGTTATTTCGGGTGTAAATCTAGCCATGCGAGAGCTAGGCGGGAACGTAGCCCGCTGCTCCTTCTACGCTTCAAAGTCATTTTAATCTCAGTTCCAGCATTATATCATGGTGCCATCTTTATATGCCATGTCATTCTGATAGATCATCTCACTCATTGGCTATGTAGCAGTCCACTGTCTGTCACCTTCCTACAAGAGCACATGCAGACACATTAGTGTGCTGACATCATTGTCTAGGTTTTGCCTCATCTTCCACTTTTTCATGCTGCTAAATCTGTAATGACATAAAAGTAAAAAAAATGAATCAAATGCTTCTCTATGATTCTCTGTTAGAGAAGTCTACAGTTTTTATATCTAAATAACTGATATGGTAGGTATTTTGATGATGGACCTTCTGATACCTTTGACTTGCTGAATATTTTTATCAGGATTTTATTAGCTTGAAACTTAGTGAAGTATAACTTTCTTCACCTATATCTGTAAGGACAAAATAAATCATGTTATCAATGATTTATGAGGGATGGTAAAGAAAAAGAAGTAGCTTTAATACTTGTTTTTTTTTTTAATTGGGAAACCAATGTGTACACAAGAAGCCTTCATAAACTGGATGCAGAGACACAGCTGTTGTCTACTACACTTACTCCACAACACACATGTGCAAGAGGTCTTTTTGGCTAAAAGATGGAAGAGTGAGACATTTTCCCGGGTGGATGACAGAGTGAAGCGCAGGCTAGGAAGGCTTTCACAGACGGCTGGAGGAGAGGTACCACTGAGCGGTCACCACGCTGGGGGCAGTTAGCTTGTGCTCAGACTTGGCTGTGGCGGTGCCCGATGCTATTTTATAATTATTTAGTTAGACATATATTTACATAACCTTAATAAATATAGTACTTTTGACTCAGGAATTCTACACTTTTAGATACTCAGACTAAGAAGGGAATATAAAATTGTATTAAGATCAGTTTAGGAAGAAAATAAAGATGAAAATATTAAGAGACACAAATGGAAATGTTAATAAACTTCATTTTGATTCTTTAAAATGACCGTTTCATATTTTCAGCACTTCTCAAAAATAATTTAGTATTGAATTACCTGAGTGACAGCTAATGTGACCCCTTAAAAATGTACACTTCCTAATGCCCAGAAACTGTGATAATAGTATCTATTAAGGCAGAAAGAGCATTGTATATTTGATTAGACTAATAATCTTTAGAAGGGGATTTTCCTAGGTGGCTTCAATGTAGTTATAAGACTCTCTTTAAGAGGGGAGCTACATGTTCACAATCAAAAAATGGTAAATGCTAGCTTGGGTAGATGCACATATCGATCCATCTGAGTATCTCTTCAAAACTAAATAGCAAAGATGAAATTTTTTGTTAGAGCTCCCAGAAAGAACATAGCCCTATAGAGCCACTGTGAACTTCACAGTGACAAAAATATAGGACAAAAAGTTTATGTTATAAACAGCCACTAAGGTAGTGATAATTTGTTATCACAACAATAGTAAATGAATGAACCATACATTTGATAGTGGGGAAAAAATAAGAGGGCACAACATTGAATCACACAACATCATTCACATACACACACGTGTCCACACATTTCCCATATGCATGCAAGACATTCACAAGAGCATTAATAGTTTTTGAAAAAAACAACACTTATCTATTCTGTGGTATATAATATAAACATGTGCCACTGTTTGCTTGTGAGGTCAGAAGTCAACATTTCTCAGTCAGTTCTCTCATTCTACCATGTGGGATTCAGTCATCAGTCTTGATGGTAAATACCTTGATACACTGAACCACCTTGCTCCCAGAAGCTTTGAAATTTGAATACATATTTTTCTTTAGTTTTTTTTTTCTTCAGAGCTTTAGCATTCCTATTTAAACTATTGTAACTCTGAAATGGCACGAAGCATGCCAACACAGTAACATGAAGCCCACTACTGGAATACATAGAGAAACCCTTCAGAGCACCATCAACCACATAGCGAGGTGAGACACTCTGGCCTCCCATTGAAAGTAAGCCTCGGTAGATCATTTGAATCTTTATATTTTACTGAAATAAAAATAAAGGGAGGCTAATGAATATAATTTACTCTTAGACCTTTCGAATAAATACTGTTCATTACCTGTGTTTTAAAAATAACATAAAGTTTGTGATTTGACAACATTGTCTTTACCAAGATATGTAAATTTCAATGTAAGTAGGTAGAAGAATTTTTAGTCTAGTGATTGTTTAGAAGCATTATTATCCAAAGCTTATTTTTGTAAAAAAAAAAAAAAAAAAAAAAACAAAACTTGAATATTTTTTGTTTACTCTGGATTTGATATGACAGACTGCAGAAATGGCCTGCTGACTTAAGTGGATGAAAATGTATGTATTTTTCTCATTTTAAAAAAATCATTCAACCAACTTATTATACTTGAATGGCATAAGAAAATTTTTACATTTGGCCTGGAGTCAAACAGTTTTTAAATTAAGGAAAACAATTTTTGAGTGACTAAAGAGTTTAGTACAGAATGTTGTTTAAGATGCAACTAACTTTTGGTGGTTATTTTTTGTTGGTTTTAATGATTTGCACTTACACACTCCCTTCAAAGTTGTGGTTGCTGCTGGAAATGTTTCCAAATCATGCAAAGTGCCTCGAAAACACAGGGCCTAAACAATGAAGCTGACAGGTCTGTGTTATGTCATTCTTCACTTCCACTTCATCCAGCCTAGCAGCCTCCAGGCAAAGGCCTACATGTCGCTAAGTCTGTGATTTTCCGAGTTCCTATAATCTTGTGTCACAAATCACAGTTTGTCTTTTATACAGGCAAAGGAATGTGGCTTTTTTTATGACACTTAGGAATGGCCCTGCAGTTTGTCTAAAACTTCTACTGAAACTTTATTCCAGATGCCTTGTAAGTGCAGACATAGTCCTGTTCATCCCTATGTACTGATAACTAATGCTTCAACCCATACTATTAGCATGGTCTCTAAAAGAGGAAACACCTCTGTGACTCCGAAGAAGACATCACACAGAAAAGCACCATGGACACAAAAATACAAGGCCACTAATCTATGTGCAACTGAGACAGCAAAGGTAGATACATGTGTAAGGATCTCCCATGTTTCCCCATGTGTGATAAGTATTTCAGCCTTGCTCAGCATAGAAAATAAGATGATGAGAACCAGACTGCTTCAATTCAGAAGGTCACATGTACATTTTTATGGCTTGGGCCATGCTTTTATTTTATTATTTATTATTTGTTTACTTTTAAAAAATCTTGGGTTACCAACAAGATTATAAAGATTTTATCTCTTGTGTCTAATTCCTACATTATTTAGTTTTAGCTCTGTGTGTGCTTGTGATACTCTGAAGAAGGGCTAAAATTGCATTTCTGAGATATGGTTTTATATATCCCGGTTGGCTTAGAGCTCAGTCTTTAGCTAAGGATGACATTCGCATTGATCTTGCCACCTCTACTTCCTAAATTGTGGGGTTTCAATGTGTCTGCTACTATACCTAGTAAATGTGATACAGGGAATTCAATCCAATTCTTCACAAATGCGCCTGTTTTCCAACATCTCCACATACGTTTGGAGATGCCTGCTTCATACCGATGGAATACCTCATTGTTACCATGTCAATGGAAAATGCTTTTGGTAATGTCCTAAAAGATGTACAGTACAGCAAATTGTAATAGTTGTAAAAGTGTGATGTTGGGTTAACTCCACAACCTTAAAGGAAAAATAACTTAGAGGATACATAAACTGAAAGTTATAATTCATGGTTAAAGGTACAAGTGAACGTGAGGACTACTGGCAGATTTCCCAAGACATGACTATAGACAAAGTTTGGCTGTGTCTTGCCAATATTTGTTGTAAAATAAATTAAAGCATAATGCATTGTTTGCTGCAATTTTCATATCTATTATTTGAACAAACCATTTTCAGGATACAGAATTTATTTCCTTAAATTACAGCTTAAATTACAGCTTTCCCATGAAATAAAATTTAGCTAGTCAACAATGATATACCCAAACAACTGTTTCCTGAATATTATCAACTCAGAATTAGCTCTTCCTGTACAGCACAACCTGCCTCTGCATAGCTGATCTCTGAGATATTACTTCTTCCTTCACCTATAAGTTTCCCTACCACTTTTCAGTATTGATAGTTGTGGATTAGAGAGACAAAGCTGCACATTCTTTTAACTGTTTGGAGAGATTGAAAGGCAACACTCTTCTTCACTCATTCCGCATAAGGTGGGACAGAGTCACACAACTAGCCTGTTTGGAAGGAAGACATAGGAATAGACACTTGTAAGCTATGCATACAGCAACCCCAAACAATAACTTATTACTGTCCAATAAACAAGATCAAATGGATATTGATTTGGCATTTAGCAGCATCTGCTCCAGTAACCATTATCTAATGACATTATTTTACTTATTATAGTCATATTTCATTAAAAAATTCCAAGCAAAAAAAATGTCACAAGCAGTACAAGCCCAGGAAATAGAAAATACTGGATTTGTCAGCAAGAATTTGAGGGAAAATACACTTCAATCTAGTCCATTCTCTATCTGTAAGGATGCCTTTTTTATGCTCTTGTGGATTTACCATTGTTCAAGGGTAGAAGCACTTATATATCTGACATAATCATGTGATTAAGGAAGAACTTCTCTCAATTTGTGGGTTTTATGAAAAATAAGGTTTCTGCAGTATATTAATAGGAAAAGTTTTCTGTAGCCTCAAATTTTTCTTGGTTTCTTCTCTTCTTTTTATCCTTTATCCTCCTCCTCCTTCTCCTCCTCCTCCTCCTCCTTCTTCCCTATCCTTCTCCTCCTCCTCCTCCTCCTCCTCCTATTCCTCATTCTTCTTCCCTATTTCTCTTCCTCTTCTTCTTTTCTTATCTTGGTCTTTTCAAAGTTTTGGTTGTTTATGATATCTTCAAACATTTCTATTAAGAAAATTAATCTCACATGTAATTTGTAACTTTTTTCTGCAATTTTGTCCATTGTCCTTCCATAAAAATTCACTTATGAATGTGGAGGAAACCCAATCATGACTTCTGAACCAGAAGAGTCATGAAACTATAACATAGGCTCCTGAAAGCTTTCCACATGTTTGGGAAATAGCCTATGTTATAGTTTCATGACTCTTCTGGGAACTGAATTTAACACTTGCCTAGGACTCCCATCTCATACTTTCTTGGGAGACCAAGCTGGAAGTAAAAGGATACAGGCAAACTGCTGGGCAAGACATTCAGCTTTTAGTGGTCCAGATAGGCATCAGCAGGGTGCACCCAGCTCTCAGCTTCTGGATCAAAGTGGCAGTGAATCTGCTGAATGGTGGGAGAAGTGGGGTCCTGGCTACATTAGTCATCAGAACAGACTATAATCATCATAATCAAGCCTGAAATCCCAGACCTTTCAGACACTGAGTAATGTTTTTGAATGAAACAAGTATAATCAAGATGTACCCTTCATAAATTGACCCAGATGGTCACCCTATAGAGAAATCCATCTGGAACAGAGTCATCACTGGTATAATAATCACAGTCATTAAATGTTAGGAGAAACTTTAAACAATTTAAAAGAAAAAATTACTGATAACTAAACAGACTAAAAACAGAGTGGTCAACCAGAATAAAATCAGCAGGAAGAACACAGGACAAAAAGAGAAAAAAATTCTTTAAAGGAACATGAATATAGAAAGCCATCTTTAGAAGGGACCTGCAGACACCAAATGAAGCCTTTATATCTTATACATTTTTGAAAGCAAAAGGGTATTTTGAATATGGTTATTGGAGAAATGTATGGAAATATGCACACAGAATCAATTTGATATTCAGAAAACATCAGTTATTCATATTGATATTGTTGTTCACTGCAACTATACAATTTCTTATAGCCTAAAATTAGAGGAGATAACAGAACAGATGATTAAGACAAAGAATGTGTTGAGATACAGTCTCTGAAAATAGCACTGGGCAGAAGTACAGATCTAGGACCATCATGCACAGCCACATCATCACAATAGATTCATCATAGGAAGAAATAAAATTGATTTCCAAGGAATCACATATTGTGGAAAAGAATTGTAAACTATTTCTTTAAAAGAGAAAACTATTTTAGAAACTATTGGTTAAAATTACATTTTTGAAAATGTAAAATTGAAACTGGGGACCAATTTACATGACAGGTTTTGCATGCTTTGTGTATCTGTGTGTATATGTGTACATGTATGTGTGTGTGTGCATGTGTGTGTGTGTGAAGAGAGAAAGGAAAAGAGGGAGGAAGGGAGGGAGAGAGAGCGAACATACATGTGTGTGATAAATTTCTTTGTTTTTCCTCTGGACTAACTTCGAACTACCAATCTACAAGTCAAAGTTCAATTTGCTGGCTTGATCTTTCACTAACTGAAATATTAATCCCTCTCAATATTAAATCACTTAGAATCTGTTGCCTTTATTCACTACAAGGGAAAGATCCCAGGGAGCTAAGGAATAAAGTGAAGACAAAAGCCACAAGCTAACATCTCTTTAAGGTTTTTCCCCTCACTTTCTCTGTGTAGTAGAAAGGGTCAAGTGGAGAAAGCAGCAGCTGCTATTTCTCACAGCTTTAAAAGAACTGACAAACACTTCTCAGTGCCACTCTCCTTTCAAATAACAAATGTGTCACCTTTGCAAGCCACAATGAGTATTTGGGGAATTAGATGTCCAAGAGAAACATCTATGTGACAGAGTGAAACTTCAGCTCCTGGCCAATGAACAAGTGAGTCAGAGTTATTGAACAAAATCCTGAAAATTAAGCACCACTGTAGATATTCTGATTTTTATGATAAATTGGTTTGTGGATAGAAGAAACTCACATTGTGATAACTAAGATATCAGTCCTGCTGTTGGGAGGAAAGCTGGCAAATTGAACTAATATTTGGTGTCAATAGTATGCACATAAAACAGATGCAGATGTTGACACTGCCAAAATAACTTGAGAATGAACTAATCGCTGGGAGAAATTACTGTTTGGGGACACCATCAAAATTAAAATTTTTTAACATATACAGATATGAAGACAGACTGTCAATTTATTTTATCTGACCTGCCTACTGTAAAATAGACCTTGATTCTCAGGGAACCTGTAATCAGTAACTGACCTAGAAGTGGAGGGACCCTAAATCAGTTGAAATACAATTAGAATCTCTATTTAGAAACTATTTAATTTCCTGCCTGCTCATTCATTGACTTATCACAGATTTCCATAGAATCAGCATTCTAATACTACACTGCCTTCTCAGGTTCTTGAAATCTCTATTTCTCATGTCACATTAAGAGTCCTCACATATGTCTTTTTGACCTACAATATTCACCCCATATCCCTCCCCCTTCACCCAAATTCCATTTTCCTAGTTGATTGTCTGATGGGGGAGAATTGTCTGTATTCTGTAGATCATGTTTTAAATAAACACTGATTGGTCAGGCAGGAAGTATAGGCAAGTCAACCAGACAGGAAGTAGAGGTGGGGCGATGAAAACAGAAGAATTCTGGGAAGGAGGAGTCCATTTTTCCCAGTCCTGCCCAGGTCACGGAAGAAGCAGGATATGACCTGCCCAACTGAAAAAGGTATTGAGCCATGTGGCTAACATAGAAAAGAACAATGGGTTAATATAAGTTATAAGAGTTAATAAGAAGCCGGAGCTAATGGACCAATCAGTTTATATCTAATGCAAACTCTCTGTGTGAATCTTTGGGACTTACTGGGTATGGGAACTGGGCAGGACAGAAACCCCAACAAGCAGCCAGCCCTCATGTTACAATTGTCTTGATTCTATATTATATTAAAATCTTCCACCATACCAACTGTGATAATCACAGGTAATATTCTATACTTGACTTGTAGGTACATACCTTAAGTAGACAGGGTTGCATCCATGAATGCACAAATGTCCCTCCTTTAACTGGAGGTTTCTTTCCCACTTGACAGTTCCAAAATCTCTGGCTTAATATAAATTTTAAACTGTTTGGCTTATTAGCTCAGAATTATTATTAATTAGTTCTTATAACTTAAATTAACCCACTTCTATTATTCTATATTTTACCATAAGGCTCATGGCTTGTTACCTCACATCTTGCTTCTCCAGAGGCTGCTGGTATCTCAGCGACTCTGTTTTCTTTCTCCCTGTATCTCTGTTTAAATTCCTCCAGTTATATTCTGCCCTGTCATAAGCCAAATCATATTCTTTATTAACTGATGGCAATAAAACATATTCACAGTGATCAGAAGAGCATCCCACATCATCCTCTTATTTTCTGTGCTAATGTGCTAGGCTAGTAGCAAGCTGACAGCAGAAAAGTATGTTAAGTTTCATTCCTCAGACACTGAGAACATTCCAATAGAAACATTTCAGTATATTAAGAGTCCCTCTGACAATGTTATTTATCAGTTTATTAGTACCTTTGAAAAGAAATGGGAAAAGTATTGACCAATGTGCAGTACAATAATCTTCGATCTCTCTAAATTTCTTGATACAAGGCTTTCGGTGATTGATAATACATTAAGTGCCTTTTGTTTAAAATTATCTAGTAGTTCTGCTTTGTGAATAAATGCTGTTGACTTCTTGGTTTTTGTACATTGAAGGTTCCACACACAAAGTGACAGTACTAGAAGATGGGTACTTTGAGAAATCTCAAGAATGGAATTAGTACCTGACTTGAGTCCCCTAGTTTCTATCTGTGAGAATACAGATGGAGACTATTATCAATAAGAAAGCCAAACCTTACCAAGGTTTCAAGTCTGTGGGAAATCAATTTTTTTTGTTGACAAGCAATCCAGTTTCAGTTCTGTACCGATGTAGCCTTAGTGAACTAAGACAGAGATATCAAAGCAAGACTAGATTTTTAGTGCTATCACCTCAAAGTCATGTGACTTACCATATACTACATAACTACTTTTAAATTTGTTTTCGTCTATAAAATGGAGATTAGATGCTGTCCTCTACAACCTCTTAAAAAGCCAATGAGATCACAGTTCATCCCTGGATTTGCTGCTGTTTGGTCACTTACCTCCAATCCCAGTGGACTTCTGCCCCAGAGGCACAGGCCACACAAGCAAAAACAGGTGAATGCCCTGACTACCAGTAGAATTGTAACCCTCTCTGGATTCTATCTCCTGAGACCCCTTACCAAGACAATACTGTTCTAACTTGTCCCTGTCCCAGTTACTGCTAGGCCCTGTCCCCATCATCAGATGACTTCTGCCACTGAGGTGCAGTCCACACCAGCAGCAACCACTCTGAAGTGTTAATGAGAGGCCCTTCCCCACAACTGAAGCCAACTCCATAGGCACAGACACAGTCCACACAAGTTGAAAGAACAGGCCCAGCACCTCTACCCATGGCCAGGTTTGTCTTAGGTACCCCAGAAGAAGACTTAGTCTTTAAAGGAAGTCAGGTTGGATGTAGAGACCCAAGAAGATTTCTGTTTTACTGGAAGCCAGACTAGACCAAGGGACCGAAGGCTCTCAGTACCCAAGGAGACTTTCTTCTGAACCTGAAGACTCAGTCAGCAGAACCCTTGGCTACTGAGTACAGAAGACAAGAAAGCCAACAGAAACCAAGGAACAAAACACCCATACAACAAAGATAAGCACAGGATTCAACAGCTAGACCTATAATTATCCCAAATCCAGGTGCCTAAATGCCAGTGTAAGAACACAGTCATTGGCCATTAATACCTCTCAATATCAATGGACTCAATTCACCAATAAAAAGACACAGGCTAACAGCATGAATATGAAAGAAGTACCCATCATTCTGCTGCATGTAAGAAACACATCTCAACATCAAAGACAGAAAATAACCTCAGAGTAAAGGGTTGGACAAAGGTTTTTGAATCAAACAGATCTTAAAAAAAAAAAAACAAGCTGGTGTAGCTATCCTAATATCTAACAAAATAGACTTCAAACAAAAATTATTCAAAAAAGATGGAGAAAGACATTGCATACTTATCCAAGGACAAAACCACCAACAAGATGTCTCAAGTCTGAACGTCTAAGCTTCAAATACAAGGGCACTCACATTTGTAAAAGAAACATTACTAAAATTTAAGTCATATATCAAACCATACACAATAAGAGTAGGAAGATTTAAACACCCCACTCTCCACAATAGACAGATTGTGTAGACAGAAAGTAAACAGAGAAATAATGGAACTAGCAGATGTCATTACTCAAATGGTCCAAACAGATATCTATAAAATGTTTATCACAAATACCAAAGAATACTGGTGACTTAACAGCACACCTGAAAGCTCTTAAACAAAAAGAAGCAAACACAAACAAGAGGAGTATAGAGATGGAAATAATCAAATTGAGGGCTTAAATGAATAAAATACAAAGAGAACAATACAAAGAATCAAAGAAACAGAGTTGATTCTTTGAGAAAATCATCAAGATTGACAAACTCTTACTCAAACTAACTAAAAGACAGAAAAAGAATAACCAAATTAACAAAATTTGAAATAAAATGTAGAATATAACTACAGACACTGAGGAAATCCAGATAATCATAAGATCACAATTCAAAAACTTGTATTCCACAGAATTGGAAAATCTTTTAAAAAAAGAAGAAATGTCTTAATAGATACCAGATTTAATTATACCAAGGTCAAAAAAAAAATTAAAAAGACCCATGACCCCTAAGGAAATAGAAACAGTAATTAAAATCTCCCAAGCAAGGAAAGCCCAGATACAGGTGGTTCATCATAGAATTCTACCAGACTTTCAAAGGAGACATAATATCAGTACTCCTGAAATTAGTCTACAAAATAGAAACAAAAGAAATATTGCCAAATTCAAACAGGAGGCCAAAATTACCCTGATACCAAAATCACAAAAAGACTCAACATAGAAAGACAATTATAGACCAATTTCTCTTAAGAACATTGATACAAAAATATTCAATAAATACTGGCAATACAAATCTAAGAACATATATAAAAGATCATTCATCATGATCAAGTGTCCTTCATCCCAGAGATGATTTAACACTTGAAAATCTATTAATGGAACCCATCATATAAACAAATGGAAAGTGAAAAGCTATAAGATCATTTCATTATATTATCAAAAATATTTGACACAATTCAACACCACTTCATTAAAAATGTACTAGAGAGGTTAATGATATAAGGAACATACCTAAGTATAATAAAAGCAATATACAGCAAACCAACAGCCAACATCAAATTAAATGGAGAGAACCTCAAAGCAAATCTAATAAAATCAGGACAAAATAAGGCTTTCCACTCTGTCCATATTCATTCAATAAAGTACTTGAATTTCTAGCTAGAGAAATGAGACAACAAAAAGAGATTAAGGGGAAACAAATTGGAAAAGAAGTTAAAGTATCTCAATTTTCAGGTGATATGACAATATACATAAATGAACCCAAAAATTATATCAGACAATTCCTACAGCTGTTAAGCATTTTTACTGAAGTGACTGTATATAAGTTTAACTCAAAAAGATCAGTAGCCCTCTTATTTACAATTTATAAAAGGGCTGAGAAATAAATCAGGAAAACAACACACTTCATTATAGCCATACATATTGCAAAATATTTAGGGGGAACTCTAACCAATCAAGTGAAAGACCTGTGTGACAAGAACTTCAAGTCTTTGAAGAAAGAAATTGAAAAAGGTATCAGAAGATATAAAGATCTCCCATGCTCATGAATCAGTTGGGTTAGCCCAATAAAAATGGCCATCTTACCAAAAGCAATATACAGATTCAATGCAAACACCATCAAAATTCCAACACAATTATTTACAGACCTCAAAAGAGCAATATTCAAGTTCACATGAAAAAAAAAGGCCAGGATAGCAAAAGCAGTCTTGGACAATAGAAGCAGAATCACCATCCTTGATCTTAAACTGTACTACAGATCTATAGTAAGAAAAACAACATGGCATTGGCATAAAAACAGACACATTGATCAATGGATTCCAATAAAAGGCCCAGACATAAATTCACATATCTATGGTCACTTGATATTTGACAAAGAACCCAAAATTATACAATGGAAAAAAGAAAACATTTTCAACAAATGGTGCTGGCATAACTGGTGTAGGCCTTATAGAAGAATACAAATAGATCTACATCTATCACCCTGCATGATACTCAAGTTCAAGAGGATCAAAGATCTCAATATAACTCCAGTTACACTAAACCCTATAGAAAAAAAAAATGAGAATGGCCTTGAAAACATTGACACAGGAGACAACTTCCTGAATAGATCACCATTAGGGCAGACACTAAGATTGCCAGTTAATAAATGGGACCTCATGAAACTGAAAAGCTTTCATAAAACAAAGGACATTACTTATTGGATAAATGGCAACCTGCAGGGTGGGAAAAGATCTTCATCAACACCATATCCTACAGAGGACTGACCTCCAAAGTATATAAAAAACTCAAAAATTATGTATCAAAAAGTCAAATAATCCAAAAAAGGGTGTAGACCTAAATAGAGAATTATCATCTGAAGGCTCTCAAATGGTAGAAGAATACTTTTTAAAGTGTTCAAAGTCCTTACCCATTAGGGAAATTCAAATCAAAACAACTTTGGGATCCTATCTAACACTTGTCAGGAAATTAAAATCAAAAACACAAGTGATAGCTCATGCTGGAGAGGATGTGGAACAAGGGAAACAATATTGTTGGTGAGAATACAAACTTGCACATCACCTTTGATTATCAATGTTGTGGATTCTCAAAAAAAAAAAAAAAAAAAAAACTGGGAATCGACCTACCATAAGACCCAGCAATATCGCTTCTTAGGCATATACCCAAAGGATCCTCAATAACACTTGTTCAACTGCTCAACTATGTTCATAGCAGCTTCATTTGTAATAGTCAGAACCTGTAAACAACCTAAATGCCCCTCAATTGAGGACTGGGTAAAGAAAATGAGGTACATTTACACAATAGAGTATCATTCACATGTTAAAAACAACAGCAACAGGAATTTTGAAGGCAAATGGATGAAACTAGAAAAATTTATTTTGAAACTTGGTACAAGGGAAACTCCCAGAAATCTAGAGTGACCTCATATAATACTTCTAGCAATAGTGGATACATGGCCTGGACTGACCATTTCCTGTATTGGTGACTAAGCCAAATACCATTAGAGAGCCTTTATCTACTATCTGATAGGGACAAATAAAGAGACCAATGTCCAAACATTAGGTTGAACTCAGGGAACCCTGCTGAAAAGAGGGAAGAAGGGAACAGAGGGTACAATGACATCACAAGAGAATCCACAAAACAACTGACCTGGCTCACAGAAACGCATAGTGTCTAAATCAACAGCTGGTAAGTCTGCATTGTATCAACCTAGGCCCTCTACATATATGTGACAGTTGTGGGGTTTTGACCATTTATGGGGCTCCTAGCAATGGAGCAGATGCCATCCCTATTGCTTTGGCTGGCTCTTGGGAACCCATTCCTCATACTGAATTGCCTTGCCCAGCCTAAATACAGGGGAAGAGCTCAGTCTTGCCTCACCTAGATGTGCCAAGCTTTTTGGTTACCATGGGAGGCTTGGACCTTTCTTATCAGAAGTATGGGAATAGATTTAGGCTAGGGGCTGGGGAGTTGGGAAGGGGAGGTGGACTACAGTTGGGATGTGAAGTGGATAAATAAAATAATAAAAAATGGAGATCATTACCCAGAAAAACTTAATTGCTTAATTGCTAATGACTTTTTACATGAAAGAAAAATATATACTATCTGTCTTGCCTGTAGTTTGAAAGATACAGAGTATATATGTACAACATTCAAGGTAGAGATGCTGAAGACAGTTCCACTTAGGTTTATTGTTTTCACACTTTTGTCCCCACCTGGAAAATAACTAATAATATTTATGTGATATTCAAAAGAGGAGCCAACATCACAGCAAGCCTGTATCTCTGATGAGTACTTATAATAAATTACCGGAACATATTTTACATATTTGATGTTTTTGTATATAGTAAATAAATATTCAAACACTGTTAAGGTGTATTATGTTTATCAAGTCGAATAACGATATAGCAAGATTTTCCTGATTGAGGTGAAAATTTCTGTCAGTGTTCTTACAATTGTCATTTTACAAATTTTTAAACTTCATTAAAATTCCAAGCAATTTGTTTCTTTCCTCTAGTGCACAAAGTGCTAGTTGGAAAAGGATGCCAATTGTATTTGTTAATTTATTGATTCTGGTAGAAATAATGTTGCCATCTTATATGAAAAAGAAAGTAACAAAGTGTTCTGACTCAAACTGCAGTCACACAAATTGATATCAATCTCATATTTTATTTTATACTTCACATTCTTTAAACTGATGTTTTTTTTCACTATTGGAGTATAAGAAAATTAAGAGGAGGGGAGGCAGTAGGAAATGGATTTGACATGTAAAATTAGAAAAGATCGTTTTTTTAAAAAAATTAAAATAAAAGAATAGGCAGAAACCCAAAGATCAAAGTTGAATGAGTTAACCCAGTTGGAGGTAAAATGTACCACAAGGAGGCAAAAGAGTCAGAGACACCCCCACTCTCATTATTAGGAGTCCAGCAAATCCCCAAATTAAACAACCACACCATGAATGCAGAAGTCATAGTACAGACCCATGCAGGCTCCATGATTGCTGTTTAAGTTTCCGTGGGTATGCACCATGCTTAGTTGGATTTATGGGCCATTTTCTCATGCTATCCTCTGTGCCTCTGTTTTCTACAGAAATCATCCTGATTTAGGCAACTCACACACAGAAAGACAAGGATGATATGTACTCATTTGTAAGTGGATATTAGTTGTTAAGTAAAGAAAAATCATGTTACATTAACAGACCTAGAGAGGCTAAGTAACAAGTAGGGCACTTGAAACAACACATGCATTTGCCAGGGAGGGGGAAATTAGGATAGATTTTAGTGGTGGGATGGGGACAGGTGGGGATGGAAACACGTTGAATTGGGAAGTGACAGAGGACACTTTTTATGATTCTTCATGAATATGTGAATAGTTACAGAAATATCTACCTTCTACTTCCTCAGAGGGTAATGTAGATAAAATGATATTTACTATAAACACACATTACATGAAATTTTAGGAGGCAGGAGGGAACATCCCACTAATATTACTCTAGGGGTGAATTCTAGCTGCAGGGCAAACAATAAATGTCTATCTACAACACAGTCTGTTTATCTGCTTGTCAGCATACTCTCCAGAACCTTTTGACAGCATATCTGCCTCCTTCCTAGAGCGTAACCAGGTAAAATGCTTTTAAATTATCTCTATCCAGAAAATAGCTGGTGTATAAATTATTTCTTTTTTCCATTTTATTAAACGTAACTTTAGTTCTTACATAATTAACCTTGATTATATTTTGTCCTCCTTATTCATTTCCCAGTTCCTTCTACCTCCCCTCCCATCTGGATTCACCACTTTCTGTCTTGTGTTAGAAAACAAACAAGTTTATAAGGGGTAAAAATTTAAAAAATATAATATGTAATATGAGAAGTTTAAACAAAAACTGATAATTGCAATAGAGCAAAACAAACAAAAAGAAGAAAAATAACACAAGAAAGGGCATAAGAAAAGATAAAGATGTTGAGACCTTCTCATTCACTGACATATATATATATGTGTGTGTGTGTGTGTGTGTGTGTGTGTGTGTGTGTGTGTGTGTATTTTATATATATATACTGTAACATATATACTTACTTTGTGTGTGAGAGTGTATATATGTGTATGTTATACGTGTATGTTAAAAGAAAAAATCATCTGGCATGACGTGATGAGAAATAAACCTCCAAAGATGCCAAGAGTTCATCTCCTGGTGACCATCTACTCTTGGACATGCCACCTCCCATTAAGAGTTGTTTGTGTAAATAAGAGCAATCCAAACCCAATGCAAAATTATGTACAATAGGAACAGACAACACAGCTGAGCTTGGACTACTTGTTTCTGTTTTGTGAGTTTTCACCTTATAATAAATAAAAGTATAATTGTTTTATCTTTTAAAAAAAAGGGTTGTTTGTGTCTGGAGTGAGAATCCCTTGAAGAAAACTTAATTTTCATTTACAAGTGGTTAACAATTTGAGATAATTTCCGGCTTAGGTATTTTGTCTTATGTCTACTTCTTTCCGCTCTAAGACTCCATTTGGTACAGACCCATGCAGATCTGGTGACTATTGCCTCAGTATCTGTAAGTTCACATGTGCAATAGCCTGTTGATTTCTAAGGTTGCATTTCTTTTGGTGTCCTTCATCACCTCTGGCTCTTACACTCTTTCTGTCTCCTCTTCTGCAGGATTCTGTGATCCCTAAGAAAATATATTTGATGGAGATATGCCTTTTAGGGTTGAGTGTTCCAAGGTCACTCTCTGCATAGTATCTGACTGTGGGTCTCTGTTATTTGTACCCATCTGTGACAGGTAATGACTGCACATAGAACTGATCTACGTGTAAAGCAAAATGTCATCTGCAGTTGTTTGTTGCTAAGGTTTTGTTTGTTTGTTGGGTTTTGCTTTGTTACTTTAGTATTTTGTTTTACCCAAGGTCTCAGGGTCTTGGGCACACAAGCTGTGTCTATATGTTCCATATCATGGAGTTGGACAACCCAGACATTGATTGGTTATTCCCAAATGGGTTGCGCCATCATTGTCCTAGAACAGCAGTTTGCAAACTGTGAGCCTTGACCCATTTAGGGGGTCAAACAACCCTTTCACAGGGATTGCCTAAAACCATCAGAAAACAAAAATATTTACATTACAATTTATAACAATAGCAAAAACAGTTATGAAGGTGCAACAAAAATGCTTTTATGGTTGGGATCTCCACAACAAAAGATTATATTAAATGGTCATGACATTAGGAAGGTTGACAGCCATTGCCTCAGAATAACTTGCAGGCAGGACACTATTATAAATCAAAAGGTACACAGGTAGGTTGATCTTTACATTCCTCTTTTGGTAGCTAGCAGCATATCTTCCTATAACAAAGATGTTAGAACATAGGGGTAAAGCTTCTACGCAGACAGCCTCTGTACCTCTCCATGTTCAATGAGATATAAGGTCTTGCCTTCAGCATGGGGGCTTGCTGTCAGTTTGTGAAGAACAATCTTTACTCCTGGCAACAGCCTGGGTTGTTGTGGGATTCCCAAGGGATTCCTTTGGCCAACAATTCAATTAGATGTAACCCAATCCCATTACTGGAAGCTTCATTTGGTGACAAGACATGACCAGTTGGGTCTCTGTATACCCCACTATTTAGTATTCCATTTAGATCATCTTTAGGTATGTATATACTTGAGGAAGCATATACAGGACCAAGTTTCCATATTACCCCTCAAATCACCCTTACCTTTAGCTGTCTCTATTCATATTCACCCTCTCAGGATCCTCTTCCCTCTCACTCCACATTTGATCCTACTGCTCCAGACCCCCATTCTTCTATCCATACTGTCAATTTCAAATGAGATCTGAAAACTCTAGTCCCTTATTCTTTGCCTCTTTTCTGTGATTTTTCTGATAGCAGTTTGGCTATCATTGACTTAGTTAATATGCAAAGATAATTGAATATACTGTGGAGGTTAAAAAAATGTGAGTCTATTTCCATCCTGACAGATGGGCAGGATATGCAAGCATAATTTTGCTCCTTCTTTTGCAGTATGAGGTTACCTGGGGAGTGGCTGCCTTCAGGATATTTGGTCTAGTTTAGCTTCCCTGCCTAAATAACAGAATGCTAATGACTTGATGCCTCAAAGTGTTAAAGCAATTAACTATTTGAGTTGTCCTTTGTATCATGTTAACAAGTCTTTGATTGCCTTCTTCGCCCTTTGGTATGGAGTATAAAAGCATATGGAAAACAAAGTGCAGATGATTTCAGTAGTAACTGGAATGCCACCACAACTCCCAGTACTATTCTATGCTTTCTGTTTTATTATTTTCCCATGTGTTTTCATATTTTTCATTAATATTTCTAAAACTTATGCCCCTACCCAGGCAAGTGGTGTTTTTGTCAAGGCTTGTCCCCGACAACATACCATATTTGTCTTTCTAATTTGAGATACACAACTAAGGATGATATTTTTGGAACTTTATATATCTACTTAAAAATTTAATAATGTCTTTCAACGCAGATGAATAATATTCCATTGTGTAAATACAGTTCATTTTTTTTTCTTTTTTCTTTTTTTGGTTTTTCGAGACAGGGTTTCTCTGCAGCTTTTTAAGAGCCTGTCCTGGAACTAGCTCTTGTAGACCAGGCTGGCCTCGAACTCACAGAGATCCGCCTGCCTCTGCCTCCCGAGTGCTGGGATTAAAGGCGTGCGCCACCACCGCCTGGTTTACAGTTCATTTTTTTATCCATTCATTCATTGATAGACATTGTTTCCAATTTCTGGCTACTAAGAATATACCAGGAACATGGCTTAACCAGGGTCTCTATGAAGATGCCTTTAGGCATATTATCAAGTTATATCTGTATCTTTTTTTTTTGTTTGTTTTTTTGTTTTTCGAGACAAGGTTTCTCTGCAACTTTTTAAGAGCCTGTCCTGGAACTAGCTCTTGTAGACCAGGCTGGCCTCGAACTCACAGAGATCCGCCTGCCTCTGCCTCCCAAGTGCTGGGATTAAAGGCGTGCGCCACCACCGCCCGGCCTCTGTATCTTTTTAAAATCAAAACAAACTATTTTTTTTTTCATTTTACATCCCAATCCCTGTTTCACTCACTCCCTTCCTCCAATTCCCTCTACTTACACCCAGCCCAACCACCCCCATCCACTCATCAAAGGCACATTGCTTTGGGGAAGGTCCAGGACCCTCCCTATTGTATCTAAGCTAAGCAAGGTATCCACCCAAAGAGAAGAGATTCCAAAATACCCAGTGCAAGCAAGAGGGATAAATCCTGGTGCCACTGCCAGTGGCCCTACAGTCTGCCCCAGCTATACATCTGTCATCCACATACAAAGGGCCTAGTTTGGACCTATGTTGTTTCTTTCCCTGTCTAACTAGAGCACCCATTAGCCCAGGTAAACTGTTTCAGTTGGTGAACCCATCATGGTCTTGAACCCTTTGCTCATATTCTCACTCCTCCATGTCTTCAACTAGACTTTGGCATCTCAATCCAGTGCTCTGATGCAGGTATCAAGTGATGTTGTCTTTTTTTCTCTTTACAGGTGGATCTATGTATATTTTTCTTAGAGTACACCTTGTAACTTAGCTTCTGTAGGATAATGAACTACAAGCTTAATATCCTTTTATTTACACCTAGCATCCAGTTATAATTGAATGCATATCATGCTTATTCCTTTGGGTCTGGATTACCTCACTCAGGATGGTTTTTTCTAGTTCCATTAATTTGCATGCAAATTTAGGATGTCTTTTTTTTTTTTTACTACTGAGTAGTACTCTAGTGCAAAAATGTGCCACATTTTCTTCATCCATTCTTCTGTTGAGTGGCATCTAGGTTGTTTCCAGATTCTGGCTATAATAAATATTGCTGTTATAAACATAGTTGAACAAATGTCCTTGTAGTATGATTGAGCATCTTTTGGGTATATGACTAAGAGTTGTATTGCTCGGTCCTGAGGTAGGTTGATTCCCATTTTTCTGAGAAACCAACATAGGAATTTCAAAAGTGGTTGTACAAGTTTGTATTTCCACCAGCAATGGATGAGTGTTTCTCTTCCTCTACATCCTCCCTAGCATAAGCTATCATTGGTGTTTTTGATCTTAGCCATTCTAGAAGGCATCAGATTGTATCTCCGAGTTGTTTTGATCTGCATTTCTCTGATGGCTAAGGATGTTGAACATTTCCTTAAGTATTTTTTGGCTATGTGAGATTCTTCTGTTTAGAATCTTTGTTTAATTCTGTACCCATTTTTAATTGAGTTATTTGGAATTTTGATGTCTAATTACTTGAGTTATTTAAATATTTTGGAGGTCAGTCCTCTGTCTGATGTGGGGTTGGTTAAGATCTTTTCCCATTCAATAGGGCTGCCTTTTTGTCTTATTGACTGTGTCCTTTGCTCTACAGAAGCTTTGCAGTTTCAGGAGGTCCCATTATTGTTGCTCTCAGTGTCTGTGCTACTGGGGTTATATTTAAGAAGTGGTCTCCTGTGCCCATGTGTTGAAGGCTACTTCCCACTTTCTCTTCTATCAGGTCCAGCATGGTTGAATTTATATTGAGGTCTTCAATCCCTTTGAGTTTTGTGCATGCGGATAGATATGAATCTATTTTCATTCATGTTGACATCCAGTTATGCCAGCACCATTTGTTGAAGATGCTTTCTTTAGTTTTTCATTGTATACTTTTTGCTTCATGTCAATAATCAGGTGCTCATAGGTGTGTGGATTTATATCCGGGTCTTCAATTTGTTTCCACTGGTCAACCTCTCTTTTATTTATGCCAGTACCAAGCTGTTTTTATTACTTTACCTCTAAAATAGACCTGATGTCAGGGATGGTGATGCCCCCAGAAATTCCTTTATTGTACAATATTGTGTGGGCTATCCTAGCTTTTTTGTTTTTTCATACAGTTGGGTATTTTTCTTTCAAGGTCTGTGAAGAATTGTGTTGGGATTTTGATGGGGATTGCATTGAATCTGTAGATTGCTTTTTGGTAGGATTGTCATTTTTATTATGCTGATCCTACCTATCTAAGAGCATAGGAGATATTTCCATTTTCTGGTATCTTCTTCAGTTTCTTTCTTCAAAGACTTAATGTTCTTGTCAAACAGGTTTTTTAAAAATTATGCATCCATAGGCATGCAGGTTCATGTTTGGATCTTTGATTCAATTCCACTGATCAGTTTGTCTGTTTGTGCCAATATTATGCTGTTTTTATTACTATAGCTCTGTAGTACAACTTGAAATTGGAAAAGGTGAGCTGTCAGCAATGTTTCATTGTTCTTGTTAACCTGGGTTGTTTGTTTTTTCATATTAAATTAAGAATAGTTCTTACAAGGTCTGTGATGAATTGTACTGAAAGTTTGATGGCAATTGCATCAAATCTGTATATTACTTTTGGTATGCTGGTTATTTTATTATATTATTCCTATGGATCAATAATCATGTATCTTCTTCTGGATCTATGGATCATCTTCTGATCCATCTTCTAATGTCTTCAATCTCTTCCATCAATGACTCCTAGTTTTTATGATAAAAACTCTTTCTGTTTCCAGGATAGAGTTACAGCAAGATATTATATATTACATAAAGATATTGTGAAAATTATTGCCTCCCAGATTTATTTCTCAGTTTTTCATTTGTGTATGGGAGAGATATTGATTTTTGTGAGTTAATTTTGTTTCAAGCTATTTAGGGAAAGGGTTTATCAGTTGAAGGAGTTTCCAAGTGAAATTTTGAGGTCCCTTATATACAGCATCATATCATCTGCAAATAATAATGCTTTGACTTCTTCCTTTCCAACTTATACCCCCTCGATCTCCTTCTGATGCTCCAGTTTAGGAGTCAAATTATATATTCAACAGGTAAGGAAAGAGTGGACAACCTTGCCATATTCTTGATTTTAGTGGAAATGTTTGAGTATTACTCCATCTATAATACTGTATGATGTGTCCTTGCTGTAAACTGTCTTTATTACATTTAGGTATGTCCCTTGACTTGCAGTGTCTCCTATACTTTTATCATGAAGGGGTGATGGATTCTCTCAATGGAGATTCAACTAGTTTATGTGGTGGATTATATTCATTAATTTATGTATGTTGAATCATCTCTGTACTTCTGGGATAAAACCTACTTGCTCACAGTAGATGAGGATTTTGATTCATTCTCATCTGACTAGCTTTGATTTGAAGTCTAATTTATCAGATATTAAAATTACTCTACACACTTTTAACGGTCCATTTTCTTAGAATATCTTCTTTCATCCTTTTATCTACAATTAATACCTATCCATGATGTTAAGTTATATTTCTTAGATACAGAAGGATGGATTATTATTATTATTATTATTATTATTATTATTATTATTAAAAATTTCCGCCTCCTCCCCACCTCTCATTTCCCTCTTCCTCCCTTAACTCCCCTCCCCCTCCCTTTCCAGTCCAAGGAGCAGTCAGGGTTCCCTGCCCTGCGGGAAGTCCAAGGTCCAACCCACTCCATCTTGGTCCAGGAAGGTGCACATCTAAACAGACTAGGCTCCCCCAAAAAGCCAGTACATGCGGTAGGATCAAAACCCAGTGCCATTGTTCTTGACTTCTCAGTCAGCCTTCATTGTCCGCCACGATCAGAGAATCTGGTTTGATCCCATGCTTTTTCAGTCCCTTTGGAGCTGGCCTTGGCGAGCTCCCATTAGACCAGCCCCGCAGTCTCAGTTGGTGGTGCACTCCTTGCGGTCCTGACTTCCTTGTTCATATTCTCCCTCCTTCAGCACCTCATTTGGGCCTTTGGAGCTCAGTCCTGCACTCCAGTGTGGGTCTCTGTCTCTATCTCCATCCATCACCAGATGAAGCTTCTATGGTGATATGCAAGATATTCATCAGTATGGCTATAGGAAAGGGCCATTTCAGGCTCTCACTCCTCAGCTGCCCAAGGAACTAGCTGGGGACATCTCCATGGATACCTGGGACCCCTTCTAGAGTGAAGTCTCTTGCTAACCCTAAAATGGCTCCCTGCTATGTTCATAGCAGCATTATTTGTAATAGCCAGAACCTGGAAACAACCTAGATGTTCTTCAATGGAAGAATGGATACAGAAAATGTGGAATATATACACATTAGAGTACTATTCAGTGGTAAAAAACAATAACATCTTGAACTTTGCATGCAAATGGATGGAAATAGAAAACACTATTCTGAGTGAGGTAACCCAGACCCAAAAGGATAAATTTGGTATGTACTCAGTCATCAGTGGATTCTAGACATAAATAAAGGTCAGTGAACCTATAATTCCAGATCCTAGAGAAGCTAAATAAGAAGGTGAACCCAAAGGAAAATGTATAGTTATCCTCCTGGATATTGGAAGTAGACTAGATTGTCCGGCAAAAATTGGGATCTTGGGCATGGGGGTGGGGTGGCGGTAAGGGGTGATAGGGAGATGTGCATAGAAAAGTGAGGAGGGGAGGATGGGGAGACCCTGGGGGAATGGGATAGTTGGGATGGAGGAAGGGTGGATAGGGGTGCAGGAAAGAAGATATCTTAATTAAGGGAGCCATTTTAGGGTTAGCAGAAGGATGGATCTTATCTTCTCATTAATTTAGTTAGTCTGTATCTTCATGGAAGAAATGAGATCACTATTATTGAGAATTATTAATGAGTAGTGTTTGTTGATTCCTGTTATTTTGATTTTGTTCTTTCTATTTTCCCCCTCCCTGCCATGTTTCTCTTATTTTTTTATAGTTGTCTGTTATTATTTATTCCTTCTGTTTTCTTTGGTGTGGTTATTCTTTTGAGCTTATAATTGCAGTTTTCCTTCAACTATCTTATGTAGGGTTAGATTTGTGGCTGGATAATTCTTAAATTTGGTTTTGTTATAGAATGTCCTATTTGTTCCATCTATGGTGATAGCAACTTTTTCTGGGTATAGTAGTCTGAGCTGGATTGTGTGTTCACTCAGATTCTAGAACATCTGACCAAGCTCTTCACACTTTCAGGGTCACCTTTGAGAATTTGGTTGTTCCTATAAGTCATTGTCCTTTATATGTTACTTGCTCTTTCTCTCTTACAGCTTTTAATATTCTTTATTTGCTCTGTACATTTAGGCTTTTGATTGTGTACTGAGAAGACTTTCTTTCCTGGATCAGTCTATGTACAGTTCTCTATGTTTTTTGTACCTTCATCAGCATGACCTTAAGGATAAAGAATTTTCTTCTATAATTTTGCTTGAAAATATTTGCTGTGCTTTTGACATGGGTAACTTCTTGTTTTGTTATTATTCTTTCCCTAGATTTGGCCTTTTCATAGTGTCCAAGAATTTCTTGGTGTTTTGTGACAGGAATTTTTTTCTTGTTTTTGAGTTTCATTGTTGTTTTTTTTAGATTTAGTATTTTCTTTGATTGTGGTATCCACTTCTTCTATCATGCCTTCAATACCTGAGAATCTCTCTTCAATCTCTTGTATTGTGTTAGGGAGACTTGCCTCTGAGTATCTTGTTTGAGTTCCTAATTTTTTTCTTTTCTAGATAGTCTGCTATTTGAGTTATGTTTTCTTTATAGATTCTGTTTTTTTATTTTATTATTTTATTTTATTCAGGTCTTGAATAGCTTTATTCATTTCCTCCCATTGCATGTCTTCATTTTCACAAATTTCTTTTAGGAATTTAGTCATTTCCTCTTTAAAGGCCTCTATCATATTCATAAATGCCACTTTAAGATTTTTTCCTACTGCTTTAGCTATGTGTAAACAGTGACTATATTTTCATTTCTCAGTCACCCAGACCCAACTGATCACACAGAAACTATGTTAATTAAAACACTGTTTGGCCAATGGATTAGGCATATGTTTAGCTAGTCTTACCTCTTAAATTAACCCATTTTTATTCATCTATGTATGGCCACAAGGCTGTGGCTTACCAGTAATATCCTGGCATCTTTCTCCTTCAGGGGCTACATAGCATCTCCTTGACTCTGCCTAATCTTTATTTATCTCTCTCTCTCTCACTGTTCAAATTTCCCACCTTGGCTTTACTTGGCTAAGCCACTGGCCAAAGCAGCTTTATTTATCAACCAATAAAAGCAACACATATTCAAACTATACAGATAGACATCCCACACCACGTATGTTGTAATTCTCAGAACTACTGTAGCAGAGTTAATGTGCACCAGAGGAGATATGTTATCCTGAAAGATTTTATTGTATTTTTACCATGTTATTTAGTCATTTGGGTTTGAGAAGGATGAAATTTTAGGTACTGATATCTGGTCTTGTATCTGTTGAGTGTTTGTTTTGTTCTGTAGATTCTGCTTCACTCTGGTTCTTAGGAGAGTGTGGTAACTGTGTGGTGCCTGGCGGGCAATTCTTCCTAGATCCTGTTAGGTATGGCTACTGGAGGCTCTAAGTAAAATGTTTTCTATGTATTAGGAGTTGAGACTTATGAATGGGGATGGGCTGAGGGAGTCCAGAGAGATACTCACAGGAGGAGGAAAGCCAGATACTCCAACAGGAGTTTCTTATTCCCTGGGGATTGGAAGAGAGTGATGAGAGGTAGCAGATAAGGAATGAGGGATGAGGCTGGGCTATTCAATTCAGAGGAAAGGAACGAGATAGAAAGATCCGCACTTGGCCTATGCGCTTCACTAGCATGAGTAGCCTGTACGTTCCTAGAGACCACTTGCTGGAGTTGGGAGCTTGGATGAATGGGAACAAGGAAGATGTGAGAACTGTGTGATCCACTGGAGGTGATGTCAGGTGTGTATGTGGGGAGACTGCAGCTGGTGGTCTGCTACAGAGCTGGGGATGAGACTGAGGGAATGAATATGGGTAAGAGGAAGAAGTCAAAGATCTGCAATTAGCCTACCTGCCTCCCTAGCAGGATTGGCCTGTGCTCCCAGGGGCTCACCTGGATTGGAGGTTTGAATAATGATAAGAATTTTGCTTTTAATCATCAGAGGTTTTACATTTATTGTTGGATTTAAATTTCTTACAGTGCTTACCTTAGCTAATTTTGACTGCCGTGTAACTAGATGTCATCATGGAGATTAATTTATTTATCTATTAAAAGCTTTGTAAGTATGTATAAGTTATCAACAACAATAAAATATTCCTGGATTCACTGAAATGTACCTTGACTGGTACTATATATACTGAAAATTTTAGATAATTTTTAAAAATAAATTGGAATTCAAAGCTGTAAGTAATTCCCCTTGGTCAGACAAACATGAAAAATCTAATAACCTAGAAATTGGGTGTTGTTTTCAATTATATAAACCTTTACCATCTGATTTATCTATTTTAGTTATTTCTTTTATTTTTTGATATTATAATAAAATTCCATCATTTCTCAATTTCCTCTTTTTCCTCCAAAACCTCCCATAATACTATCTTTGCTCTGTTTCAAATTAATGGCCTCTTTTTTCATTAATTGTCTTTGCATATACCTATATGTATAATTATTCATTCCTATATACAAATTATACCATACTCAGTCTGTATAATATTATGTGTATGGATGTTTTTTGTAATACATTATCAATTCATGTGCTCTTTTTTGTAATAAATAAAGACCATTAAAGAAAACTACAACCAATCAAAATGCAGAGATGTGGAAGCCACGTAGATGTTTTTCTTTAATGTAGAAGTAGAAGTGAACAGAGGCATTTGACACAAATAACTTTTCATAACTACCCAAATTTATTGAAAACAATAGAATCCTGAGTAAAAGAAATATTGTTATGTAGATAATGTATTCACATATCTCTTAGGCCAGAGATTTTCAGAGCTTAAATATTTAATAAAGCTAAATTTCTTAAGTAGTTTTAAAATTTTTTACTATAATTTTTAAATATTGATTGAAAATAAATCATAGGTCTTGGTGTGTGCATCTGATTCAATTCAAAATATTCTAAAAGGAATCCTTAAATTTTTCATTTTTTTATTGAAACAAATGTTATTTCTCTTGACTTTAACTTCAGTTTTCCGTGTTCAATCCACAGAGGTGCACGAGTTTAATTTAATATTGAACAATTGAACATGATGAAGAATTTCTCAGTCAGCCTGCGCAATAGAGCAGCATGGGTAAATATTTTCACTGTAAAAGAAAATCATGTGTGTGTTCCTGCACCCCACCCTTTTTAAGCAAATGCTCTCCATACAGGTTAGCTCTCAGTCTGAACTCTAACTTCCATTTTGAATATAAGGGCTTACATTACCATATGTTAACTTCTAAAAGTGACTGTATTTTAACTCTAAGAACTTCATAATACAAACATCTGGAGTTAAACCAACGTTAAAGCATTATTTTTTTTCAAACTTTTCAGGTACTTCTGGGCTTAATGATCAGCCTAGATATTTCCAGCAGCTTTACTTTATTTTTGCATGTACTGTAACACAATTAATGCTGTTTTTCCTTCCTATCATCTAATTCAAAGTATATAGACAGTTCTATAGCAGATTTGCTAATGGAAAAAGATATAGAATCATAGTCCAAATTAAATTAGTAAAAGACATTATTATGTCTCCTTAAGGAAAAATAAGGTTTGTTTCAGAAAATAAAACTATGTCAATAAGTAAAAAATATAAAATTATTTATACTAGAAAATTAATTTCATAAGGAAGAAGTGATATTCTTTAGGATAACAGGACAGGGAATCTTCTTAAAGATAACTATCACAATTATTTCTGGGCCACCTACACATATATTAAAAAAGAAAGAAAGAAAAACCCTTTTATGAAGAAGCTCAGTACCTATTACAGAGTAGCACATTGTCATGTAGGTGAGACTAGCAAAGCCTGGAGGAAATTGTTGCATTCAGAGCATTCATCTGTGAAATATTAAATTACTCAGTTCTGAAGTGCCATTCTTGAGTTCCAAAGCTATTTCCTAGAAGTATTTCCCAGTGTGCCACAGATTGCTTTAAAAAGGAAGCTGATCACAATAGGAATAAAACCAACAATAACAATATGAGTGGTACTTTTAACAAATCCAGACTAACAAATTCAGAGCTCTGTGAGCAGCAGCAGTGGCCTCTGTACATATAAATGTTGCTTGGCTACATGGAAAAGCTGGTGTGCATAAGGAAAGACATTCCCTCTCTGCTCTCGCAGTGCTACATGCAGTAGAACCATCCCAGAAGAATTTAGGGGGTGTATTTCAGTCCACAAACACTCTTCCTTTTAGAAGCTGTTTAGAATCTAACAAATTGTCTAGTTTGACAAGATCTGGGATGTCTGTGTACAGAAACTTTTAACATCAAGTAATTTAAAATTGAATTATGATAAAGAATCTTTAGACATAGAAAGTACCAATCAACAATAATAAATTTGACCATTGCCCTGAAATTCATTTTTTGTAATGTAACTTGTAAATCAAAAACTGGGCAAATATTATTGTATATTCACTGTGAAATTACTGTAAAACTAAATTATCATTATGATTCATGCTTGTATATATCCTATGAGCTACATATTAATCTATGAACTTGAAATAAGCAAGTACAACATAGAGACTTTTTCCTCTAGTGCTGTTTCCAGTAGATAATAGTAAGTAAATGATATAAATAGCACATGAATCATATTAAAGTAAAAACACAGAAAAATTAAAGGAAATCAGGATAGAAGAAACTGAGAGGTGAAATAATATGATTTTAAGTTAGGCATGTATCCCTTTAAGAAGATAATTATTATTATTATTATTATTATTATTATTATTATTATTATTTATTATTAAAAATTTCCACCTCCTTTCTGACTCCCATTTCCCTCCACCTTCCCCCCTCCTCTCCCCCTCCCTCTCCAGTCCAAAGAGCAGTAAAGGTTCCCTGCCCTTAAGAAGATAAATCTTGAGTGGAAAATAAAACTTGAAGGTAGTGTGGACATCTGGAAGAGCTGGCAAAAGATGCAAGGTAGCACTTGGTTAAGTGTGGATAGAGCAGAAACCATACATGGAGATAAGCAATGAGATCAGGAGAGCAGGAAGAGAAAGCAGCCGAACTCACCAACTTCACTGTCAGCCATTAAAAGCCCTTGGTTTTATTTTCCAGAATATAGAGAACATGTGATGAACTTAGGTAAAAGAGAAATGTATTGTCTTATTGATGAACTAGTCTGCCTCCATCTTAGGCTTGAAAGTCAACATACTGTGAAAACAGACTAGATTCATTCCTGTTTCTTTACTTTAATCTGTTTCTCAAAGTTTTGGCTATGCCTCACCTGTAAACTTAACTACAAAAGATTCTGTACTGCCTGTTTCAGGAAACAACCATCGTTCTGCTTCAAAAGGTTATTATGACAATTTGTTGTGATCATCTTGCTATGACTACTTTGTTACTCCCTTGTTCTGTCCACCTTGCAACAATAGAAAAAGTTGTCAGGAACAACTGGTTAGGCTTATATTCTGATTCTGTGACCTATCCTTTCCCCATGTGCAAATCCCCTAATCCTGCACTATAAAAACCTTATCATCCATACATCCAATGTTGTTCTTGGCTGCTTTCACTTTCTGCTCTCCTGCTCTCATTGCTTAACTCCACATGTTGCCATTAGGAAGGACAGCTTGCTTTAATTAATTGCTTGGTTTAATTAATTTAGTCATGGTTCTTTGTGTCAATGGTCTTTCTCCTCACATCTGTGGGATTAAAATTGCATAATATTCCTGGGCTGTCCAATAATGGAAGGTGAAAGGCACACTAGTGCAGTAGAAAACTGTCACCAATCTTCCCCAGCAATGAATCATATGACCTCCAAAAACAATTGATCTATAAATATATGCTTATACTTACATTATACTTATATTAATAAATATATATTGATATGAATATTATAGGAGCACCCAAACAGTTTCGATTAAATTAATTTCCACTCCACCAAGTGGAATCTTTACTGGACACCGTTATTATGATTGACAGCCTGTGGTTGGTTAGTTTATAGGCCCTAAAAGAGATCTAATATTATTTTCAACTAAGTGAATATTTTATTAAAATGACTCTTAATGACTTACTATTTTAATACCTATCTTTGTTCTTATCAGAGATCCTTTTTCTTTACATAAAATCTTCAGTAACACAGAGTCCAATTACTGTACAGAGAATAAAAGACTAGGGTATTCTCAGCTCTAAAAGGGATAACTATATACATACTTGGCCCCATGACTCAGGGATAATTACAGAACAGGGGGCAAAAAAATATAAGAGCAAGAGGACATAGATGTCTACATGGAAATTGGAAGTACAAAAGGGAAGTTGCATGTATGAACTCACAGCCCATATATAACAGCATGAATAAGACCCCAGAAAACTCAACACAGAAAATATTCCAGCATTCAATGAGGAAGTAGTCATAAACTTCCATGCTTAACTGAGAAACTTTAGAAAATTGATAGTTGCTAGAGGAAAGAGAATTATTCTTCTTTAAAGGTATAATCACTGACATATCAATCCCACTCCAGGGAAGGCTCTATACCCAAAATTACCTGGGCAGCACAAATTTATTGACTCAATAATTTTTTTATGATAAGAATTTGGTTTGGAAGGAAGTGGGGATGGATATGGGAGGAGTTTGGAAGAAGCAACTACTCTGAAAATACATTATAATTAAAAATTCTGGAAATGCTGAAGAGGTAACTGAGAGTTCAACATTCAGATAGGCAGGCAGTAGGAAGTTACAGTGACTGGGCTTCTGGAACCTTCAAACTTACCTCTAGCAACATGTTTCTTCTAACAATGATACACCTACTCCTACGAGGCTGTACCTCCTAAAAGTGCTCCTCCTTATGAGCCTTGTGGGATCCATTTTCATTCAGACCACTACATTCCACTCCCTGGCTCTCATAGATACGTATTCATATCCTAATACAAACTGCAATCTGTCCAAATTCAAAAGTCACCAAAGTCTGTAATAGTATCAACAGTATTTAAATGTCCAAAGTCTCTTCAGAGACTTAGGCATTCTCCTTATTAAAATCCCCTGTAAAATCAAAATCAATAGGCAGATTACATACTTCAGTGTACAATGCTATGGGATATACATTATCATTTCAAAGGGGAGGGAAAGTGGGTGAGGAAATACTGGGCAAAAGCAAGACTGAAGAACAGCTTGTCAAACTACAAATTGTCCATCTCCTTGTCTGATGTCAAGGCACTCTTCAGATCTCGACCCCCATTTAGCCTTGTTTACTGCAATGCACTCTCTTCCTTGGGCTGATTCCACATTGTGTCTAGAGCTTTCTGCGGGATCTGCAAGGCAATAAGTCTTCACTTTTACAGGTTCATGCAATGGCTTTTCTGGGCCTCCATACAGAAACAGCCCTGCCACTGCCAAGCCTCAGCAGGTTTACTTAGTCTCAAAGTGCGATTCTATAACCCCTCGCTTATATCCCTGACTCTAAAGCTAGAACTATTTGGCCAAAGCTGCCAAGTTCTGCTGCTTGCTAGGACTGGAACACGGGCCCCTCATCCACATACATTTTCGTTAGTTATCTATTTTTGATGGTTCCCTTCATTACCTACGCTTGGCTGTCCTGGAACTTCTTCTGAAGGCTAATTTGTTCTTGAACTCAGAGATCCACCTTAATCTGCCTTTCAAGTCGTGGTCTTAAAGGCTTGTATCACCATCCTCTGTCCTTAGCGTTTCTTTAATTACTTTTCACAAGTTGAAAGCTTAGCTGGGTAGGGTCATCTGATGTCAACACTCCCTTTCTTCTACTTAGTATCAGACTTTTCTTTAAAATGTTTATCTCCTTGAACACAGCACTTACCCTTATTAAACTTCCTGGTGCCTCTTTTCTCCTCAAACAATACACTTTTTATATTTCTTAGGTCATCCTCCTCCTTTTAATTATAGATCTGCACAAGACTGGCCACAAATAAGCACTTGACACAAGCCCATACCAGGCTGTTGGGAAATCTTCTTTGATAATACTGTTACTACAAAACTCTTCAATTTACCTTCAGGCAGACATTTTGGGGAAGCCACATTCTTCACCAAAATAGCACAATTACATATCTAGGCCACATACTAATATTGTTCTCCTGTGAAACCTCTCCAGCCAGAACACAACAGTGCAAATCACTCTCAGAACTATTGCCTTCCATGATCCAATTAGAATAGCTTATCAAGTCCAACTTAAAATAGCAGATAGTTTTTCTACTCCAAAGTCCCAGAGTGTTCCATATTACTCCAAACTATGGTCCAGTCTATCACAGCAATATCCCAGTCATTGGTACCAACTTCAGTCTTACTTAATGTTCTATTGCTATGAAGAGACACCATGACCATGCCAACTCTCATAAAGAAAAAAATTTAACTATGGCTGATTTAGTCCATTTTTAGCATGGTGAGAAGCATGGCAGTTTGAAGGCTGATAAGGCACTGGAAATGTAACGGAGTTCTACATCTAGACCCAGAGGTAGCAAGAAGTGACAGTGACACTGGGCATGACTTGAGCTTATGAAATCTCAAACCACACCTCCAGTGACATATTTCCTCCAACAAGGCCACGCTTCCTCCAACAGGGCCAAACTTCCTGATAGTGTTACTCCCTATGGGCCTATGCAGGCTATTTTCTTTCAAACCACCACAGCCACTTATTTTGGGTATAGTTCTTGAGGCTGGGCATTCCGGTAGATTGGCATTTATATCTTGTCATCTGGTTAAGGACTTCTTGTTTGAGGTTATCATATGGCATGACAAGCAACTATGACAGTTTCTATAGTAACAAAATCACTCTTGAAATAAATCATCAATCCATTAATCTCTAAAGGGCCTTCTGGTCATACAATGGCCACACAAATGATCCAATTCTCAATTCAACTACATCCAAGAGTAAGATTTCACTGCATAAATTTAAGGAAGAAGCCTAAACCTCAGGAAATAGTTTCTTCCTGGGTGGAAGGTTTAGTACTAGGGTATTCTAGAAAGTACATTTCATTTAAACGAATATTAATGAAAATAAGTACTTTGTGAAATAATATTAATTTGAGGTTAATGACCACAGAAATTGTAATAGAATCAAATTTTGTATTTTTTTTATTAAAAGCCAGCTGCAAAACTAGAGGAACTCTTTTATCATCTTTTCATGCAGCTGTTTTCACAAATGTCTGTTTGATCATCCCTGGCAGTCAGCAAAGCAGATATGGAAGAAAACAGAAAGTCCTTGTTAGAACACCTCTACATCCATTGTCTTCTTCATGCAACGACAAAGTATGGTTGCATTGGCAAATCAGAAACCACTGATGTTTGCAGAGGTGGGATATTAGTAATGAAGTTCACAGGCAGGATAAATAAGTGGGATCAGTCCATGATTTGATATATGGTTCCATGATCCATAAAAATGGTAGAATAATCTGTTTCAATCCAACCAGTATGGTTTAATTGTACTTACAATTTAGACTGGATTTTTTGACAATGAAGAAGCTAGACAAAAAGATATAAAAGTACAAGTGCTGAGGTTCTACTGCTAAAGATACAAGGTAGAAATACAAGTACTTCAAGCTTAACAAGTAAACAGAATGAGAGCAACATGAAATAACTACCAATAGATGAGCAAAATGTAGAAATAACTGGATCCAAGCAAATTTAAAAATTAAGTTAATTTTTCTGCTACTTTAACTGCTGTAGCTCAGTTAGATGTGTAGGTAGGGTCAGCTGTGTACCAATGTCCTCAGACTATACCCAGTCCTGGAAAGATTAACAGGGCCTACATGAGTGGTTATTTCTGCCAACTGTGTGTGACACTGCCTCCATTTCACACCATGAGATGGGCAGGGATGCTGAAATGAAGTCTATTGTATGCTTTGTTCCATCATTTCTATTCGCTTGGGCAGCATTGTTTGAGTTCTGAAGAAAGAATGTTTGTTTTTCTGATATTCACATGCTTTCCATCTATGTTAGCAACATCTGAGGGGTTAGTTCCATGAGAGTGCCTGTACTTATTTAATAAATATTTATTAAATTAGAGAGTATGGTATTATATTTTTTGAGACAGAGACTCACTATGTATCCCCAGCTGACTCAGAACTCACTATGTGGACCAAGATGGCCTCAAATTTCAAATTCACAGAGACCCACCTGCCTTTGTCTTCTGGGTACTCTCTCTCTCTCTCTCTCTCTCTCTCTCTCTCTCTCTCTCTCTCTCTCTCTCTCTCTCTCTTTCCCTCTCTCTCTCTCTCTCTCTCTCTCTCTCTCTCTCTCTCTCTCTCTCTCTCTCTCTCACACACACACACACACACACATACAAATATTTTTAGAAACCTTGATGGCATGATATTTGCTAACACGACCATTGCAGGCTATTTCAGAGCAGTTTCTGAATCTCAAATGTCCCTAGAAGTCAATTGCACTTCAGGGGGAGTTGTCCTTGTAACTTTGAACTCTAGGTTAAGTAAGAATTAGCCATGGGAGGAAATGATTTAACATGTTACAATTACCTAAAACAAAAAACGGGGAGGGGAGGCACAAAGCAAAGACAGCATGCTTGTGGGTGAGGTGTCACATTTCCATATTAACTGAAATTTAGGAAAGAAAAAAAGGTCCAGAGGCAATGCTCCTACTATAGTCAGGAGCCAAATCATAAAGTGCCACTAATGACTTGTACAAATGACAAAAATAAAAAAGGAGCTAGTAGCAGTATAAACCAGGGAAATTAATCATACTAAATGTGATAAAGGTAAGAGTATAAATTTTGGAAAATAGTGAAAAAGCAAAAGTAGAACATAAGGAAGACAAGAATATAAACACCTGAGAATAGTTAGAAGAAAGGAAAGAAAGAAATCGGTGACTTTGAGAAGTATGATGAACTGATTTGGTTGGTTCATTTGAAAGTTGAAAGATTCTCAGGCAATAATAAAAAAATAGAGTTGGAGAAACAGGGCAGAGGAGGATAACTGAGAAAGAAGGAATTGGAGAAAGAAAAGAATAGGCTTGGATAAGTTACACTTAGTTATGACACAGTTTCACTGAACGTTCCCAGTGATACATTTTACTTATACATTCTGAAGTTAGATTAAGCATGAAAACAAGAGAGTTATTGCCTGCATGTATGCATCATTCAAAGAAAATCAGCTTTAGTATATCAGCTCTATTAAAGAAAAACAGAAAAATGCAGAACAGGACGGAAACCCTTAAAGACTTGCTTCTTTAATGGTGCAAAAGAGATAGGCAAATCCATGAAAGAACACAAAAGTACATCAGACATGTCTAATCTTATTTGGAAACAAATAAAAGTAAGTGGTTCAGATAAAAATGGGCTTACAGTTTCAGGTAGATAAAGACTAAACATTATCTCAAAATAAATGCAAACATAGTGTTATTTATTGCAGGTAACTACTCTAAATGAACATTAATTTTCTGGCATAGTGTACATTTTAATTTTAGCTGAAGTACCATAATTAAGTATATGAACGCCACAGTGGTATTTTAATTACAAATAAACATTAGTTTATTGATTACTTAATTTTTTAACATAATGCAATAACATCATTTGTATGAACTGTATACATTAGGTATAAATCTAAAAAACGTGAACAAATTGAAGGAAACAGTTTTAATGGTATAACTTTCTTCTGATTGGGTTATTTTGTGTATTTAATGGGATACCAACCTTAGGTGTACAGAAATGTGAGCACTCTGAAATTCCTGCATAAATAGTGATCCTACATATTATGGTATACTTTGTCAACACTGAATTTGAGTCCTATTTAACTCCAAGGAAATGGTGTCTTCCAGACACAACAGGTTTGATATACATAGGAGCTCACAGAGTGTGTCAGTACCCACAAGGCACACCCAAGTCCAAACTAGATAATATTTGCAAGTGAAAGAAAGAACAAAGTTCCAATTTTTTTCTTTTTGGCACATCCCAGACATACCTTCATTTTCACTGATTATAGTCACTTAATTAATACAAAGGTTTTATCTATGGGAATGCCCCTGCCCTTATAACCTCTCTCCATGATCTCATGTACCTTCTACTAAACTGAAAATATGCTACAGAATTCTTAGAACAAAGCAGGAAAGTTGAATCTTGAAAGAAAGAAGAAAGAAGTTCAAATCCAAGTTAGGAGAAAAGAAAAGGAAGACCTGTCTTCTGTAAAGAAATTCTAGTTATAGTTAGCTCTGGGCATATAAGAGCCAGGTGTGTGACATTAGTATTAAAGTGGTGAGCACAGCTACCTTCCTCCCAAAAGGCTATTTGTCATTGATAGTTCTCAGCGGAGAGAAAATTTCGATTTCCCAATGCTGACACTGGGTATATCAAACAAACCAGGGTTGGTCTCATGTTCAAGAGTAGTTGGTTAACACAAAATAGGCCTGTACCTTTTTGGGGAACTTTATGTGCTTACATGGGTATGTGCATGCGCCTGTGTGTGTGTGTGTGTGTGTGTGTGTGTGTGTTTGTGTGTATGCACGTGTGAATGTGTGTTGGAGAGAGAAAAGGATATGATATTGAGTCAGTTGTGGGGAATAGCTGAAAGAAGTTGAAGGAGGAGAAAGAATATGATAAATATATTGTATGAAACAACTTTTAAATAAAATTAATAAAATAAGATAAATACAAATTTCTGTCCTTGTGATTGTTCCTTTTTTGTCACTGGGTGGTATTATTGATAAGTCAAATAATACATCATTCTTTCCAATAGTCATATCATAGAGAATCTCATTCTTGTTTTTGATTTAGTATAGCTAGCTTAAACAAGTTTTATTTTATTATATATTATGTTTTGATCATATTCTTTCTGCTCCCCAAATCTTCTGAATTCCTCCTCATCTTGGCAACAATTAATAGCTATTACAGACCCTTTGAAAAGGGGCTCAGAATGATGCAACTTATTCCTGGTACTTGGGGGTTTTACTTGGTAGCATATATTGTCTAGTTGGGGGTATAATCTCCCCCTTACATGATAATTGCATTTAAATTCTATTTTTATATGTATATATTGTAGGAAGTTTTCTACAGGTGTGGGTTTCCATATGGCTTTTTAAAAGGCCTTTAATGCTAGTTATCCCTTTCCATATTCCCTTCTGTACCTAAACCCCATATCCCTTCCATTTCATCCTCTTATTGTAGTTACCACTTAATCCCTTTATAACCTTATGTCCTATTTCCCCTTTCATCAAAGATCTCCTCCACCATGGTCTCTAACTAGCTATTTAATCCCTTTTGACATTCTAAATAAAACACATATGTAAATCTTAAAAACTAATGCTCAAATAGAGGGAATGTTTTTTTTTTCTCTAGCACTGAGCTACCTCATTCAGAATGGTTGTCTCTAATCCATCTACTTACCTTCAAATTTCATTATTCCATTTATCTCACATCTGAATAATATTCTATTGTGTAAATGGACAACTTTTTCATTATCCGTTCATCAGTTGGTAGACATTTAGGCTGTTTCCAATTTCTGTCTACTGTGAATAGAGTACCAAGGAACATGGATGAGCAAGTATCTTTGAAATAAGATTTTGGGTATATGCCTTAGAGTGGTAGCTAGATATTATGGTAGATCTACTTCCATCTTTTCTTTGGGGGGAGGCTTTCACTATGTTTAATAATGATGCACTTAAGATGTCCCAAATCTTTTCAGGTTACAAGTAGTTAATAGACATTCAATAAGACACATGCAGAGAGCTTCAGCACTCCCTTGTAGCTTTAAAACTTTGTAGGGATAAGCAGGAAACAGGTACTTTCACTTCCAAAATTCAAAAAAAAAATGGTTCTTATGTCTGATATCACTTTAATCAATTTTACCTGAATTCAAAAAAAGAAGAGACAAAAACAAAAACACTGTCTACTGTATGTTTCAACCCACTGTCTTCATCAGTGTTATCAAGGCAAAAATTGGTGTAATCACAAAAACTTGAGACTATAGGCTTAATTATATATGTAGTCATTAGATACTGTTTTGCTAAAAATAAAAATACTAAAAAGCTTTATGAACTTATGTTCAAAATAGGTCTCCTCACAGGTAAAATCTCCTAATTATTTGTGGAACTTGTGTCATTTGCTCATTCACATACAATAATAAATATTCTGGCAACTCGGCTGAAAATTATGTCCAATTTTGAGTCATTGGGGAAGAAAAGGAATGTAATAGAAAAAAGAATCTCTTTTCTTTTCTTTCTCTGAACCCTTTCTTTTATTCATATGAACTTTATAGAATGAAATTCTTTCTACCAAAGCACTCTCCAATACTATTTAGTGCTTTATGTTGCTTTTAGCCTGAGCTTTGACTTTCACTTATAACATCCTGAAGTTACTTTCAGAAGTTGAAATTAAAACTGGAATTTGGACAGTGGGTGGACTGGCATCTTTCATAGTTGCACTTTGCTTTTTTTAAATTATATAACACAGAATGTTAGCATTAATCCTGTATATAAATGGACATTTACTCAAAATCAACACTCTTCCCCCGCCCCCAGAAAAGCCGGCAGTTTATTGATAGCTTTGAGAAGTAGGTCCAAACACAGTAAGATAAGTTATAAATTTGATCTTACAAACCCTATTATTAGCCCTCAGAATTTATATTTTACTTATTATGTTTGGTTGCCATTAGTATTTTCTCCAGTCGTATAATAAAGATATGCTATAACAGTAATAATTTTAGTTTTATCATGTTTTCCACGTGGGGAGATATTTACATTTAACATTGAGAAGATGAACAAAATCAATAGATATTGAGGTCTCAGCATAACAATAAAGAAGATTTTAAGTGTTAGAGAGTCTCCGTCTTGACCTAAGTTTGACCTATCTTCTAGACTTATCAACCATCAAACAGACTATATGAATCACTGAACTAATCTACCTAATCATATTAGAGATGTACTATTAGCGTTTTAATTGATAGCTAGAAATTGATCTTAGACATTGTTAAAAAGATGTTTTCTTGCTCTCATTTCTGTCCTTCCTCTGTCTCGACTATCCTGTAACCTCAAGTTCTCCTTCCTCTTCTCCCCTAATCTTCCCCTTCCACTCTGCCTTCTCCCCCAACCCCAATGCTTCCAATTTTGCCAGGTGGTCTTGTCTATTTCTACTTTCCAGGTGGATCTATATATGTTTTTCTTAGGGTTTAAAGGCTAGCAAGAAACCTGAAACAAGAGAAATTCCCAGGAATCCACAATGATGACCCCAGCTAAAACCCTAAGCAATAGAGGAGAGGGTGCCCAAACTGGCCTTGACCTGTAGTCAGACTAATGAATGTCTTAAATATCACCATAGAACCTTGAACCAGCAACTTATGGAAACAGAGGCAGAGACCCACAACGGAGCACTGAACTGACCTCCCAAAGTCCAAGTGAAGAGTGGGAGCAGTGAGAATATGAGCAAAGAGTTCAAGACCACGATGGGGACACCCACTGAAACAGTTTGCCTGAGGTAATGGGAGCTCACCAACTCCAGCCGGACAGGGAAGGAAACAGCATAGGTCCAAACTTGTCTCTCTAAATGTGGTTGGCAGTTGCATGGCTGGAGCAGACTATGGGGCCTTTGGCAGTGGTACCAGGATCTCTTGATTGTACTGGCTTTTTGGAAACCTATTCTCTTTGGATGGATACTTTGCTCAGCCGAGATATAGTAGGGAGGGCTTTGGACCATCCCTCAAAGCAATGTGCCTTACCCTCTTTGTGGAGTGGATGGGAGGGGAGAGTTAAGTGGAGGGAATGGGAGAAGGGGAGAGAGTGGGAACTTGGATTGGTATGTATAATAAAAAAGATACTTTGTTTTCCTTTTGAAAACATAAAAATAAAATTTAAAAAATGTCCGTGTTCATTTTGTCATTATTCATAATACTCAAAGTAGTCAAAATGTCTTAAGTGCTTTTCAATGGATAGGTGGAAGCAGAAATTAGGTATAGGTGTGTATACATGTTTATATATACATAAACACTGACTTAACTAATGTGACAGCAGTATACAGTCCTTAGAAAAAAGACATTCTTTTATTTGACTACTGTGAATGTATCTGAAGGATATTGTTAATGATAGGGAAAGGGATTGGGTTTATTTTGGTCAAATATTATAAAATTTTAGTTAAATAGGTGAATTAGGTGTTAACGACTTAATGGACTGCTTGGGAGCCATAGATAATGAATGCTTCAAAACTTCTTAAACACACACACACACACACACACACACACACACACCCCAAGGGAGTGCAAGAGGTTTTAGTCAGCCTTACCACAATGAAAGATGAGAAAAGTTTATTAATCCTGATATAATTTTCTACTATATGTGATATATTATTTAAATGAATATAAATATCACAATTGTCACAATATCCATATGTATGGGTGTGGTGGTTTGAATAAAAATGCCCCCCATAAACTCATAAGTAGTGGTATTATTAGGAAGTGTCGCTTTGTTGGAAGAAGTTCATCACTTGGGGGCAGGCTTTGAGGTCTTAAATGTCTTTAAAGGTCAAGCAAAATCTAGTGGGTCACTTCCTGCTTCCTAACGATCTAGATGTAGAACTCTCAGCTCCTTTTCAAGAAGCCTGTCCAACCACATGCTGCCCTGCCTCCTGCCGTGAAAATAATGGACTACACCTCTGAAACTGTAAGCCAGCTCCAAATAAGTGTTTCCTTTATAAGGGTCGCATGCTCATGGTGTCCCTTGACAGCAATAAAACTCTAACTAAGACAGTGAATATCTGTGATGGCTAGTTTGAGGTCAATTTAACACAAGCTAGAGTCATTTGGAAAGATATGATTTCAATTGAGAAGTTGCCCCAACAGGATTGACCGTTGTGCAAACCTCTGGGACACTTTCTTCATTCATGATTGATGTGGGAGTTCCTTGCTCAATATGGGCAGTTACACTATTGAAGAGATGGTCATGAATATTATTTTAAAATTAGGCTGGTCGAGTCATGGGAAGCAAGTTATAAGCAGCACTCCTCCATGGCTTCTTCTTTATTCTCTGTCTCCAGGCTCCTGCCCTGCTTGAATTTCTGTCCTGACTTCCCTTGATGAAAGGCTCTTACCTGAAAGTGTAAGATGAAATAAATCTGTCCCTTTCCAAGTTGCTTTTGATCAGCATTTATCACAGAAATAGAACCATAACTACAGTTCTAATAACATCAAGATGGATGTGCATTACTAAGTTTTTAGGAGGAACACATGAAATAAGGTAAGACCACTATGTGGTATTGTTGGGGATAAATATAGAAGGAGCTGATATTGTGGTGTCTAGGGTCATGTAAAGAAGGGGATTATGAGAGAATGAGTGCAGCGACATGGGAAATGGTTACAGGAGTCCTGAAGCCGATTTTCACTGAAGTTTTTCAGTAGGTACTTTGCAACATCCTCTTCCTGACACCCAATGTAGAACGCAGGTTATCATAAATTTGATATGATAGCTCTACATTTCTCAATCCCCATGACTTCATCAAAAAGACAAACGTGTGCTGCTCTTTTATAGAGATCTGATTGCAAGCAAACTGATTATTACAGATACCTACAATTATCCATAACAATTTCCCAATTCATCTGTGTAATTTTCCTGCTTCCCTGCCTACAAAGACATAATTACATGGGCACAGTGTGTAAAACCTAGTTCTGCTTTAGTTCTGGAGTACATATGCCTCTGTCTGCTCTAAGTTCCACTCTCTGTTTCTTCATTCTCTTGTCATAGGCATACTCAGCACCTGCAGCAGCAACCTCCTTGTCTAACAGTGATGAACTTCGCCATTTTTTTCTTTTCTTCCTTTCTTACTTGCTTGACTAGTCCTGAAATTCTGCTTCCCTGTTACTTATCAGCAAAGAAGAAAAGGGTCATGAAAGAAATATTCAGGAGCTAAAGATAATGTAGACTGAAGAGACATTGTAAAGGACATGGGGTATTTTCTTTCATATTGTAGTTACAAGACAAAAATTGAAAAGAAAAACAATGAAAACATTTTCCATCTGCTTTGTCATGTGGTTAAGAAAAATCTTTCATAGAATAAAATCATTAAAATAATATCAGAAAATAGTAAATATCAGTAAAACAAGAAACTACTCTAGGATCAACAAGTTGGTTCAGTGGATAAAAGGGCTTGCTTACTACACAACTTGAGCATTTGAGTTTGGGTGTCAGGACCCTTATGGTTAGAGGTAAAAACTGACTTGTAAGTTGTCCTCTAACTACCTCATGCATGGCACATGGGCGTACAGCTAAAAGCTTGCACGTACACACACACACACACACACACACACACACACAGTGTTAAAAACCTATTTTATGAACCATTGGCAGAAACATAAGTGAAACAGTTTTCATGAGTATTGGCAACCATTGGGAAAGTGAGAGTGTGAAACAAATGTAGCAATTCTTAGCTGAGAGTGGATCCTCCATGTGACCCAGCTATACTAATCCTGAGTGCAGGACTGAAGGACTTGACACCCTATTCAATGGACACTTCCTCAGCTGTCTTCATGACTGCTGTATTCACTATAGCACTGAAATATGGAAAATGAAAACATGGTACATATATACTACGACATACCACACATCTGTAAAGAAAAATTAAATCTTACAATTTTTCCAACAGGACAAGGTTGTATTGAGTAAGGAAACCTCGACTCAGAAGGAAAACATTCACACGTTCTCCATCAGCTGAGGCTCCTTGCACCAAATCTTTAGATGTGGATTTATATTCTCAAGTAATTGCAGAAAGCAGGAAGGTAAAAGAGTACCATTGCCAGGTTAGGGAGATGGGGAAGCACTGAGACAGGAATAATGGGGTACAAGTGATTAATAGGGGAAACAGGACATATGGGGTGGTGCTCTAATTAGGTAAGGGGAGGGAAAGCAATGCAGAAGGACGTGGGGGTGAAAAACAATAAGGTTGTCAGAAAAAAGTAACAAATAATACTATTTGCCTAAAAATTCTATAATATGATAGGTATGCAAATATATATATATATATGTTTAGTTTAAATGAAATTTCCCATTTGGGTTGGCAAAGCTTCCTCAAAGAGTCAAAGAAAATAAGAAAACTCTAACACCGTACATGAGAAGGTCTATTTTGAGTTGTTGGTCTTGATTGTCCAAAAGATTCCCAAAATATTAAGGCTATTGCAGTCATGCTTGTTTACCCACACTTCCCACAGGTGGAAGGTAAGTCTCTATTTCTGAAGTTGCTATTCATGTCAGACATAGGGCCCAGAGGACTCTGAGCTGGAACTCTTCTTAAATCTTCCTCCATGAGGACAAAATTTCTTGATAACAGAAAGCACCGTGCAGATTTTACAAATGAGAAAGGAAACCAACAGTCTCAGGCAGCTGTGATGCCTATGAACCACGACAAAAACCATGGCTTGATAATCCTCACCACGCAGTAGTGGCATGCATACCTTGCTAAAAACTAGCACCACTCAGCTTTTCTGTACTCATGGCCTGTTCAATAAGAGCTTAAAATTTAGTCAACTACCGGAGGTGGTGAAGTCATTGATCTTGGAAGAGAACTTGAAATTGCTATTTGCAGTATTATTAACCACATTCTAAATATTTGTCCTTACATCCTCTGGGAAATGTAATCCTTACCCTTTATCAAGAAAATTCTTTTGGCAACACACAGGGATCATTTCAGAAAGTCTCAACCAATCAAAATGCAGAGCTTTGGAGCCCAATTCTAACTGATATATCTTCCATACAAATTCCACAACTAAGGATCAGGAATCATTACAGAATAAGAAAATGCAAGATCCAGGATTAATGTGTTTACTGTTATAGACTGTGTCTCGTAGCAATGTCAGAAGCTACATCCATAAGCTCTCAAGAACACGACTGTTCAAACATGAGCAGAAGGACAACAACTTGTTCATAGACAAGACAAAGAAGATGGGTGAAAGCCAGAAAGGCCTCAGTTCTACTATAGTGAACTAGGGATTGCCGAAAATTAGAGAAATCACCTTCCCCAAGAAAGAATGCACAAATTGGTTACCCAGTGACAGCTGGTCTGCCCTAAAAAGGTAAATAGAAGTAACATTATACATACTGAGAAGTTTGATCTTACACATGTACATAAACATATTCTAAAATGTGTCTTGTGCATAAAGGTGTATGCACACGTGTATGTGTCTGTCTGTCTGTCCATCTGTATATATATGAAACATCAATTAATGGAAAAATATACCATTAATTTGAAGGAGAGCATGAAGGGGTTATGAAAGGGTTTAGAAGAAGAAAGAGGTGTGATATATTATGATCTCAAAAAGAAATTTAAAGAAAATATTAAGGTAACTTTTATTTTGTTTTCTTCTTACATTTGATTATTATGGTATAACATTGGCTTTATAGTTCAAAAACACTGCAGAAAAGAAGGCACCTCCTGTATTAGAAAGTTAATTAAGAAAAAGGAAAATGATGACTATTTTGCTTTTCATTAGCAAGAACTTTTTCCATAAAACAAAAATATTTACCTTTTTTCAATACAGGTAACTTTCAGTATTCCTGGTTTTGTATAAGATGTATGCCATGTTGAAAAGACCGTTTTTACTACCCTTGCTCATATTTATCTTATGTAAAAAAACTTTATCTTTAAAGTTGTCCTGAGAATAGTAGTTGACTATCACTGTCCTCTTACCTTTTGTAAAGCACATTTTCCTTGAATTTCAGCCTTTTGTCTGAAGAACTGAATACTTAGCATCCCTCCTAACAAGCAGAGCAAGTTCAATGAGGTTCATAGCAGAGATTTTATATGGTATTCTTGGGGAATCTTCTAAAGATATTACAAAGTAATCTTGGCTCACAGAATTCTTGGACGATGCTAGCACTTTTACCCTATCTTTGTTATAAAGGAGGACCCAATCAACCATCTTTGTCTATAAGACTGTACCTCACCAGCCATCTTTTTCTATAAGGTAATATTAATGTAGAATAAATAAAATGGTCGTCTATCTATTACTTAATAATCCACATATTTCATATATTAAAGCTGAACTTAAGTGTATTGAAAGCAAAGGTTATTGGTCAATCTTAGAAAACATTATAACTCTGGCTTTAAGCAATTTTGAAACTAAATTGCCAGTAATAATGGAAGAGAAAAAAGTGCTCGTAATTATGGGTTTAACATAGATACACTCAAGTTAGAATGCATCTAATATAAGATGAAAAAGATATTATGGATTTCTGTGTATGTGTGTGTATACATATAGGCATGTATTGTAAACATATGTATATACATGCAAAGAGAGAGATTGAAAGCACTTTTAAATATGGAAAATCATAAATAAACAGGATATATCCATCAGCTAGATTTGGGGCATGAACCTACTTCACCTGCCTTACTCCCATTTGCCTAGTTTTGCACACAGTTTTGTGTGAGTGGATACTGGCCCGCAATGGTTTTCAATCATATACATACATTCATATGACAACTTCTCATCTTGAAGACGGACAAGCATTTTATGAGCAGAAACATGCATCAGAATGCTCTTCCATGACCATCCCATCTCTGTCTTTATTCTTGTCCTAACGTTGTGTGCAGACACAGATCTCCTTTAAGGTCTAGTCTCAGTGTACATCATTACACCACCCTACTCTTGTCAGACTACTATTTAATCATGCCAGAACTATTCTCTTGAACAGTTTTTCTTTTAAAGAATACTCGATAAATAGAATTGCACGGTGTATATTTTTTTTTAATTTCTCTCATTGAATAAGCAAAATAATTCCTAGTATATTAAAGCATAAGTGCCACACATTTATACTCTGTAGTACTTAAATTTACTTTAAAATTAGCTTTTCTTCCAAGAATAGTTTGTACACATTTCTAGGAAATAAATTTCTTACAAATCCAAAGTAACATATCTACATCCTACAATATATAAACTTCATTGTTTATTTGTCTATTTTTCTATAAACTTCTGAAATTTTTGTCAAATTTTAGTTTTCACAATAAGATGTCTTTTTAATTTTGACAAATAGAGTTCCATGAAAAAAAAAATAGGTTGCCTAAGAAGAGAGGTTGGTTAATATTTTTTAGAAAGGTAAATTGGTCAGAATATTGAATGTTTGAGTAGTGAGAAGGTAAAGATGAAGCTGTGTCGCTTGAATTCTCCCTCATCACACATGAACATATCCTTCATAGATACAAGAAGATTGTGTTCTATAAATCTTTATTTTATACATTAAAAACTAATTTACCTTAGCCGGGCGGTGGTGGCGCAAGCCTTTAATCCCAGCACTCGGGAGGCAGAGGCAGGTGGATCTCTGTGAGTTCGAGACCAACCTGGTCTACAAGAGCTAGTTCCAGGACAGGCTACAAAGCCACAGAGAAAACCTGTCGAAAAAAAAAAAAAAAACAAAAACAACAACAACAACAACAAAAAAACTAACTTACCAGACTCCATAATAATTAACTCAAGGAATTTTAAAAAGAAATACTGCCCTTACTGTTTCAAAAAGAAATGACAGTGGACTTTTGAAACAATTTTTCAATGTAAGTTAACATGAATAGTTAATATAAAATAATTTATATTATTAATATTATATTATACTATTTATATTATTAATAATTTATAATCACCTATGAAAGGTATTTCTATTGTAATAAAAATAAAACTTAATTCCATATGTTTCATGAAAATATTTGAAGAATATCGAAAGCATTTTCTCTCAAAAAACATTTAATTACACTTTTCTATAATTTCAAAATGATGCTATCCAAACCTGAAAGAATTTGCTTTGTGATTTTACTACTACCTAGTAATTTTATACATAATTGAGTGTTATATTTATTAGAAACCATGTCATTTCTAGAAATTAGTGAATAATTTAGTGTTTTTTTTCTTGATTAAAATAAGGGTGATTTTCTTGTACAAAATTGTGAATGATTTTCCCAGCCCAAGGCAAAGACAGCAACATATACTCACTAGAAAACAACATCCTTAAACAAAATAACTTTGTGTGAAATATACAGCAAGTCTGACTTGAGAAACATGAAAAATTGCAATAAAAACAATGCAGTTTTCCTTTTCATAAGCACATAAACAGAAGAGATGGTATTGACATCCTGCAGCTTTGGCTTCCCTTCTCTAATAATGGCCAAGAGAGGCTGCTTCCTGGCAGTTAATATATTCTAAAGAATCAAAGAAAGAAGTGTATGTTGATAGTGACTTTCTTTATTAGTAGTAGGAACATAGTACAGACTTTAAATACCAAGACTAACATGGTTTTTAAAAATTCTTTATTTAAGAATAATACAAATAGAAATGTTGTAGATAAAGATTTTTGATCAAAATTTAAAAAATGGTTGGAATATGGAAATACATCCTCAAAAAAGTCTTCCAGGTGTTAAGTTTAAAGATCTTCATAGTGGATCCTCACTTTATGAGTATATTAGAAGCACAAATTAGACTCAGTAAGCATTTTTTTAAAAAGGCTGGACAATGAGAGGTTGGGGTGAATTTGGGAGGTGTTAAGAAGATGAATGAAAATTAATATAATCAAAATCCAAATAAGAAATTTCCAAATGATTAATAAATTGTTAGATTGTGAACCTTTGTGTGTTCTCTGGCCAGTAACTAGCAATGAGGTGTCTCATTCCCTGTAATGTGATTTTGATTTAGTAGCCAGTGTCTTCTAGAAAGCATCATCAGAGACTGAAATTTCCCTCTTTCATCCTACCTAAGCCAGTATGCCATGTGCATATGGCTACAATAGTGTGACCAACTCTTCTCTCATGCTAGAATTTAGTCTGATTTAGTATGGTGTTTCTACAGATGATTCTCAGACTACTGGCAGTTCATATGTGCAGATAACCTGTTTCCTCCAGAAGATAATGTTGCCGTATAGTCCTTCATAGTCTGATATTCTTATACCTCTTTCTTTCTCCTTTTCTGCAGTGATCCTTGAGTCTTGGATGCTTATAGTTTCTCTTTATGAATGAGGATTCTATAGTATCTTATTCTCTGCACACCTCGTCTGCTGCAATCAAAAGTTTCTCAGATGAGGTTTGAGAGATACATTGATTTATGTGTATAATAAATCATTGAAGTTAGTTTAATACCTTATCCATTTTAGCAGAATAATTTGTAAAATTAAAAAGTAAATAATAAATTTCCAGAAATGTTCATAATATCATGTTCTTTTCAGCTGAAGTAAATTCCATAATGTGTTTTTTTTTTTTCATTATCCACATGTCGATTCTTCTGTTCATGGACACCTAGGCCAACTCTAATTCTTAGTTATTGTGAAAAATGTAGCAACATCTATGGACGTGAACGTGTCTCTAACATATGGTTGGTCATCTGGATATATGCCAAGAATGGTAGATCTGAGTAACATGGTCATGGTAGTTGTAGCTTTTTGAGAGATTATCATACTGTTTTCTATAGTAACTGAGCTCTTCTGAACTCACTCAGTTAATAAAGGTTCTTCTTTCCACACCAACTCTATTATACTTTGAAAAACTTGTAACTTGACATGACCTGAGAAGGCAAATTGAGATAATTACAGACAGAGATCACAATGAAAGCTTGTAAATAACATATCAGAACAATGGGTCTTTATCTAATATACACGAAGACACATACATGAAGACTAAGGTGCATAAAGATATAAGTTGAGAAGAGTATTATAATTATAATAATAAAGATAGAAAAAAATAAAAATAAAAATAGAAAAAAATTAGAAAGGAAGGATAGGTTCAAGTCTTGACATTAGCTGGATCAAAAAACTTTTGCAAGTAATCCTTTGTCCATAGGGTTCTGAAACAGTAGTAGGAGACAAAGTTTAGAACTCATTTAAGGAAATTGCCTTCCCATCCAGGGGGTCTTCCCACATTAGCACAGACAGCTGGTTACCTTATCTCTTCTCTCTGCCTGAATACTTCCAATTGCAAGGAGGTCACCCGCAATTGCAAGGTTATAATGTTTATGTTAAAAAAAATCTGTTTTTTTATATCTCAATCTTATAAATAACTCCTTAAATAAATGCCTCTGTTCCTACAATTTTTTAACTGTCATTTTTAAGTTTTATAGATCTGTATGCAATAGTAAGTAAGATTATTCCTGTCCAGTGTTTATACCAGTTATGTCCTTTTCTTACATAATTGTATTGTCAGGTTCAAAGTGCTTCGAATAATGAGAATATTGATCATCAATGAATTCAGTGTTAATAATGTAGTGTTTCATATTTAAGCATAATTGTGTCTTCTTCTTCTCTCTCTCTATCTCTCTCTTTCTCTCTCTCCCTGTGTGTCTTTGTGTGTGTGTGTTTGTGTGTGTTAGTGTGTGTGTGTTTGTGTGTGTGTTTGTGTATATGTGTAAATATCTGTTTGAGCCCGTAAATCCTCCTGAAAAAAAAATTGTCATGTTAGAAAAAAGTTATAAACTATGTTAATCAATTATTGAGGTGCTAATGGATAAACATACTTTTTTCCTTGTCAATTGTATTTCTATTTTTCATTTTTATGGTTTTATTTTTTTAAGAAAACAAACAGTCTTTTTTCATTTTATATACCAATCCAGTTCCCACTTCCTCCTTTCCTTCCATTTCCTCCACCTACCTCCCCACATAACCTCCCATTAACTCCTCAGTGAGGGTAAGGCACATTGCTCTAGGGAAGGTCCAAGACCCTCCCAACTATGTCTAGGCTGAGCAACTTCGTTGTGTATATGTCTGATGATAAACTCAACATTTTATTACTAGATAGAATTTTATATGATGGCTTTACTTTATGATGTGTCACATATTTCAGTTTGCTACTATTTTTGTAGACTTTTTCACTGAGTGTCATTATAAAGCTAATGTGCTACCATGTGGTGTTTTTTTCTCTTGCATGTTGTTGAAAAAATACAGTATTATGTTTTCTCTTAAAAACAAAATTTCCTCTTTTCTCAATTCTGGAATGATGTAATCTGAAATGATATTTCAGAAAGTTTGAAAACATTGAAATGGGAGGTCTAGAGCTAGTTACAAATTTTATTCTCTGGTTTAAGAAAAGGTTTGGGCTTTAATATTCCAGTGTTATCAAGTCCACTGTGGTAACTTATGGTAATTTATACTTACAATTAATGTTGAATTTTCTCCAGTTTTTCACAAACTCCAACAATACATGACCTTATTTATTTTCTCGTTTGTCACAAGGAAAGATGTTCATGTGGTCTTGATATGTTGAACTTTAAAATATCAATAATTTAAAATAGGCCTTTTGTTTTTAATTAATTGAAATTTGTTTTTAATCTTAACTTGGTCCTTTCTTTGAGTTTATATAATTGGCTTTGTTCATCTTTTTGTGACAATTTTAGATGATTAGATACTTCAATTAGTCAGATTAATTACTATTCACTAATATTACTATTTTGCTAGAAATATTCTTCTGAGTAGCCTTTGAATAAAATTTCAAACATTGTACTTTATATAAAGAATCTGTGTGGTTTTGTTAATTACATAAAATAAAGGATTAAAGCTTAATTTTATTCTTTGACACAAATGAAATTTAAGAGTAGTGTTTGTGCTCTTTAATGTTCATATTTCTAGGACTCTTGCTTCTAAATTTCTATTCATTTTAGTTTATTGGAAGGTTATATTCTGCTAAAGTTTTAAAACTTCTGTTAACTCCAGAGTATGTTCCCTGATGATTTCCGAGCATTACAACAATACATGGAATAAGGTTTGTTAACTAAATGAGGTTTTTGTATATTAGATTTTATGTTTATCTTCTTCAAAGGTTTTAAGTGTTGATATATTATGTAATGTGTATATTGTAGTGTCTTTTATAATCTTACAGAGAATTGCATCTTCACTATTAAGGATTTAACAGAAATCTCAGTTGTGTATCAATTCTCCATTTTCAACAAGTGCTTGCCATTCTGATTCGTTCAGTTTTTCATGAGCTAAAGTTCCTAGGTCCATGTTCTAAATTCTTTCTTTGACATACAGTCGTATTCAGGAATGTCATTTGAAAACATGGTGTACAAAATCAAAGATAATTCTGATTGCACCTGAATAATATGGATTTCCATTTACCACAGTAGTGTATTTTTTCTGTCACATTAATAATTCTAAGATTGCTTGTAAGCAGTCACATCCCCTAGACAGCTCAGACTGAACACTAATTCAGCATGAATTCATCAACACCCATTATACTATATTTATGATTCCATTGATATTCATGTTTAAAATTTCTTACCTATTAGATACTCAAAAAATGTTTAATGAATGGAAGAACATGTAAATTATGACAAGATGTACAGATTATGCAATTTATGAAATTAAGGTCCTCTATAAAGGGCAGTCTTTATTAATTTTGTGTTTACAGAAAAAAAATCTCATTCCAAAGTTACTTCAATTAAGTCAGTAAATGTCATTCTTAGAAGTTGTAGGATCATAATTGCCATCACTTAGTGTAATTAGGTAACACTTGCTTTGAGAAAGGACAATCAGTACTGAGCTGTGGAAAGTGATACCAGATGTAATGTAAGCAATGAATAGCAACTCTCTAACCTCCCAAGAGCTGCAATAAATACTTCAGGTTTTACCAGCATTAAAATAATTGGATAATTAGAAATGCATCACTACAGAATAACAAAAGCTTTGTAAAAAAATATATTCTACACAAATTAGAAGATAAATTCTGGAGACAAGAAAAAAGGAAATGTCATAATTTTAATTCATGTTTAGCTGAATAATATACTGAAATTATTTTAAAATATTCTTAAAGTTACCTTCATCTGGTATCTTTTAAATGTCGAATGCTGTGCATACATCTTAAATTTAATCTTGAATATTATCATGAATACTGACTTGAAAGCAATTACTTGTAAGTATATAGTTATCACAGTGAACTTTTTGGTTTATGTATATGTATAATTAGTCTTAAGAGTTTCCACTGACAGAAGGAACCCAAGGATAATCACTATTATTTATTTATTTATTTATTTATTTATTTTTATTAAGTAGTTTTCACTTTCTGAAATTTTTCTATTTGCTGATCTAACCAACCCTCTTCCCAAAATGGAAAAAAATCAGGGATTGCATTTCCATTACTCTTCTGCCTTGGAAGGCTCAGGAAACTTTGGCATTACAAAGGACTCAAAAATGGCTGCGTCTGTTGGGGCAGCTGGCCCAATCCCTGCGTTCAGGGGCGTGGCTGCCCCAGGGGAGTAGGATACCCTTAAAAAGGATCAGGGCGCTGGAAGGAGCCCTGTTTTGCTATTCCCCGCGTTACCTTCTGCTCTGCTGGACCCTTGGTTCTGTAAGTTCCTTTATTTCCCCTTTTATTAAAACTGATTTATTATAAAAGGACTATTTTGGTTATTTCCAAACCCCTCCGACCTCCGGTACACACTGGTACCCGCTGGTACATGTGTCAGTTATTTGGGCAGCATCATGATATCCCTTGTTTCAATTCCTGGTAACTCAGCTAACTACATGTTCAGAGAACTGAAGAAATCATCTTGCCATGGGGTGAGGGTGTTATATTCACAGAACAGTCAAAAGAGAAGTGGAAAGTAAATCACAGAAAACCTAGGAAAAGCTGGAATAAAAACATATAAGTGGAGCAGATTTATTTTTTTTAAAATCAGAGTTATGTGTGAAGTATTCTGAAGTTTCAAAGTCCCTAACATCTCAATAATAAAATACAATTTAATAATGAAACAATAAGGTTCAATTCATCCATAGTTTTCAAATATTTTCTACATATAGATATAATATGATACCACACCATTTTCTTAGTTTTTGAGATAATCATAACATTTTGTTATCATTACTCTTTTTACATACTGATCTATACTGACAAATTTTCAACTAACAAGCGACTCTGCTTAATTTCTGACTAATATACTCTCTACTATGTTTCAATTGGTGTATTTAATTAATTTTTCTTAATTTATAAATGAAGATTATCGTCTCTGTTCATATTATTATCATTATATTATAAAAATTATAGGAAAACAATGTTGACTTCATAGAGTGTTAAAAATATTCTTTCTTTTTAATTGGTACAGTTTATATTCCAAAAAGTTGTTGAAACCTTAGATATATGAGAAAATTTATCAATGATGCAATCTGAATTTAAAATTATAGAATGTCATTAATATTTACTATGTCACAATTCTAATGCTTCAATTATATCAATTTTGTACATTTTTATGAAATGTACTCATTAAAATGATGAGAATGAATGTGGTGTAATGTTCGGGAGTAAATAGGAGATCTGTATCATTCATCCTTCCACCTGAGACTCAGAGAATGTTTAAGGTGAAAGGGAAGAAAGGATGTAAGATCTGAAAAAAGCAGGGCAGTGGCGTGGGATACAGACTTCTGGTGATGATGTGGCAGTTTCACTGTTGAGCTCATAAAAGGTGTGATTACCTCTCCGCTATAGGCATAATAGTGAGCCTGTCAGTACACTGGCCTGGAAAGGGGAGGAGAATTATTAGTTTTGCATGGGGGAAGGAAGCATTTTCTATGGTGTCATAGCAACTGGTAAGCTACCTTTGCTAGTTTACATATAGTTAATGCCTAATGTAATTCCCTGGCTATTAAACAAATAAATGGACATCCGAACATTAGGACAAATGGGACTCATTTGGGAAGAAGAATGGCACCAGCAGGAAAAGGAAGGTGTATGAGAAGGTAGTAAGCAACAGGGATGCGTATGACCAAATTACATTATATACTTGTGTGAAAACATTATAATGAAACTCATTATGTATAATTAATACACATTAATAAAAATTTAAAATATGAAACATACTTAAATTGTTCAGGAGTATTGGCCTTTTTTTCATTATGAACCACATAATATTTCTAATTTCTCTAAAATCAGGTATACATTTGTAACATTTCCCCATCTGTGATATTTGGAGCAGGTGTCTCAGACATATTTCAAAAGTGTTGTTTTTGTAAACACCTACCTCCTGGGTTATTCAGTATCTTCTTGTTTGCATATTCTATTTTGATTTTTGTTAATCTTACAGTGTTAATTGATGTTGCTTGTAACCTTTTTTGTTTTGCCTTCAGATCACTTTGTATTAAAGGTTTATTCTCATTTCGGCAATTCTTTCTAGTAGATATAGCTGCATCATCCCACAACTTTTGATTTGCTGTATTTATATATCCCTACACTGCTGCTTGTGTTAAATTTAAAATGATAAGAAATGTATTTTATGAATTCAAATTATTTCGGGGAATTTCCAGCTTTCCTTTGTTACTGATTTCCTTTCCCATTCTGCTGTGTCTGAACATACTCTATAATTTCACTTATTTTAATTGTCGATGCTTACTATATGCCTCAACATATGTTCAATTTCCGTAAATTATCTTTGAGCGATATAAAGAGATCTTTATTCTTCATTTGTTCAGTGCAATGTTATTTATATGATAATCAGATTATGTTTGTTAACTTCATTTTTGGTAAACTTTTGTATGTTTCTAAATTTCTGTCTTCCTGCTCTGTTATTGAAACACTTGAAAATTTGTTGCTGAACTACTTGAAAATCTCCAAACATGACTGAGGTCTTACCTATTTATTTTTGTAAAGTCTCATCTGTGTTATAAGTTTTTAAGTTTTATCAACAAATCCTTGCCACTTCATTGCTGTCTAATCCTAATATACCCAATGGTAGACTACTATGGATATGAATTTTACTTATTTGGATCCTAAAGAGTTTATATTAACGCTTGAGGATTATTAGTATTGGCACATCATAGACTTTCCCCATAATTCTGTTATATATTATATATATATATATTCTTTAATCTCACTCCTATCTACCCCTCTTTTCTTTTTTTTTATTTTTATAGTAGATTTTATTTAGTGAAATCACCTTTAAGATGTACACATATCGTATTCCTGAGATGCTAACAGAATATGTTGAAACTGAAACATATAGTGTAGTTTATACACAAAGCCCAGCTCAGTGATTTTCCTGATCAAGAACACAATTCCCTCTCTTATAACTTCTCTTTTTCTCCTTCCACATCACACCTTCATTTTACCACTGGTTAAAATGAAGTGCAATCTACCCCTCTTTTCTATCTCCTTGAAATGGGGTTTCACTGACCTGAAACTCTATATGGACCAGGAAGGACTCAAAAGTACAGAGATGTGCCTGTTTCTGCCCCACTATTGTCAGTTCTAATATATCTTTTCTGCAGAAGATAACTTGTTTACAATGCACTAACCTGGTCCTTGCTATTTAATGGTGGTACTTGGTATAACTAATTTATGCAATTAAGATGAAAAGTTATTTCTGCTGTAAGTCTCAAACATTTCATTTAATGTATGCTTTGATTACTCATCACTTGGCATCTTTTAAGTTTTTTCATTGCACATTTTTAATTTAATTAGCTTTTTGTATAAAAATTATGCTATTCCTTATTAACAATAGTTTATGAGCTATATCCTCAATTTAATCTTCCTAGTTTGAATTTGGGGGAGCTTTATTTTTGGTTGGGTGGTGCAGTAGAATTGTCTGTATTCTGGCAATCATGTTTTGAATAAACACTGATTGGCCAGGCAGGAAGTATAGGTGGGTCAACCAGACAGGTAGTAGAAGTGGGGTGATAAGAACAGAATTCTGGGAAGGAGGAAGCACATTCCCCCATTCCTGCCCAGATCACCTAGAAGCAAGATGTAACTTACCCAGCTGAGAAAGGTACTGAGCCATGTGTCTAACATAGTTAAGGATAATGGGGTAATATACATTATAAGAGCTAAAACAAAGCCTGAGCTAATGGGCCAATCAGTTTATAATCTTATGAAGATCTCTGTGTGATTTTCTTTGGGGTTTGCTGGCTGTGGGGTAGCGGGCAGGACAAAAACCCCAATGAGCAGGCTCACATGTTACAGTTGGGGATTTTGTTTTTAATTTTGTTCTGCTTTGTTTTTTTGCAGGGATAGGTTCTTGCATAGCCTAGGCTGGCCTCAACCTCACTAAAAACCAAGGGTGGCTTTAAGTTCCTGATGCTCCTTCCTCTAATAGATGGGTAGCGGGACTGCAAATGTGCCATATAGCCAGTATATAGCACAGTTGATTTATTGAATTCTAGTAACAGATCTTGAAAAACCATCTGTACTTTGTTATAATACTACTTGGACATTGCAAGATATTCCATATTTTTTAGAATCCATATAAGGTTTATGTTATATTTTTTACAACAGTTTTATTGTTTTGCAATGGTCTTATGGAAAATGCAACATTCTTCTGAGATTATTGTAGACATGGTGAAAAAAATTTTCTAATCTTTTATTTGAAGTTTTTGTTTTTACAAAAAAAGTGCTTCCATGTAAGTGGTATGGTTGCAATTGTTACCAGTATCAGTCTATTTTTCTTTCATTTCAAAGATGAGATATTAAACTTTCTCATCATTACTTAGGATGTTATCTTAAATTTTTATTAAATATACTATCTTTAAGATAATAAAGTTTTTTTGTATTTGCATTTGCTGATTCTATATTGCTTGAAAATCCTTTCATAGCTATTAGACAGATCAGAGTTTTGTTTTTTTGGAATATATCTTTTTGTTTGATCATTTGGGGTTTCATTCTAAATATTGTTAATATTATTGATTTAGCAGTCCAGTCTTTTTAAAAATTGAAAACTGGAACACAGCATAGATATTACTATAACTATGATTTGCCTTGGTAGGGTGACTCAATGCTCAGGTTACTTACCCTTTCCACTCATTCCTCATGACCTTGAGCTAAGGACATTTTGTGCTCTTTGGTTCTGTCAAAAAGTTGTTTACTTGGCAAACAACTAACTTCAGCCTGGTGTGTGTAATTGTAAATTCAGTGAATTCTTTATTACCTTTCGTATGACCAGTTATCAGCCAAAAATTTATGGGGACTAACTCTAGAGTGGGACACATGGATCTCCCGGGGAGGGGGCAATAGAATATGTTATGCAGGTGGACTGCAGGACAGGTACAGATGGGAACAAGAGAAAACAGGGAGGGAGAGGGACAAGGGGAGAGAGTAGAAGAAGAATGGACTGGAATTGGGGTTATTTGGTGGGAGGGGCAGTGTGGAAACCTAGTGCCATAGACACTTCTTGTGACCTATGAGGGTGAACATAACAAGGACTCTTAGTAATGGAAGATTTGAAGTCTGAACTGACCATCATCTTCTGTAATCAGGCAAAACTTACAGTGGTGGGACTGGAACACCAACACAGCCACAAAATTTCAACCCAAAACCTATTCAACCCAGAAGGTATGCTGGGGCAACAGTGGCTTGGAGTTTATGGGAGTCATCAACCAGTTACAGGTCTAACTTGAGGTCCATGCTAAGAAATGGAACTCATGCTCAATACTGCCAGGGTGTCCTGGAACCAGAAGCTGGATGGCCTAAGAGACCTTGGTTAGAACCAAACACAGTGCCCCCAAAAGTCAATGAAATGATTCTTAATGTTTCTCTGGTATACTCACATATTGGTACATAGTATAATTGTCATCAGAGAGGCTACCTCTGGCAGCTGATATAAGAAGATGCAGAGATCCACAGCCAAATATTAGGCAGAGCCTAATGAACCTTGTGGAAGAGTGGGAGAAAGGGTTTTAGGAGTCAGAGGGGTGGAGGACACCATGTACAAAGAGCTGATAGAATCAACTAATGAGGAATCATAAGCCCTTACAGAGACTAAAGCAGCAATCATGAAGCATGTATGTGTCTGAACTAGATCCTCTGCATATACATTGCTGTTGTCTGATTTCTTGACTGAGTTTTTTTTTTTTTCTGAACTTCTAAAAGTAGGAGTGGGGATATCTCTGACTTTTGTTCTGCTCTTGGAACCCTTTTCCTCACACTGGGTTGCTTGTTCCACCTTGATATGAGGCTTTCTTCCTAGCTTTATTGCATGTTAAGTTGATATCCCTGGGAGGCTTGCTCTTTTCTGAAAGGAAATGAGGATATGTGGACCTGGGGGAGAGGGTGTTGGAGTAAAAGGGGTCAGGATATATTATATGAGAGAAAGCAGCTTAGTATTCTACTAACTTCTTTCTGAGCCACCTCTGCCCTAATGCTTTAGCCTCCAACTCTATTATGTTCTTGTAAGAAGAAAGATAATTGAGAAAGATATTTCCTTGTGTTTGAGCAGCTACTAAACACTAAGGTCATATCAAGATAATACTCAATAGTTATTTTGAAATTATAGATGGAATAGATATTTGTTTGGATAATGTGATAGAAGTCTAATTCTTTACACTGAAATAATTAAATTTCAGCAGATTGTGTGGAGCTTTAGTTTATTTGTTGAATTTTTTTATTTACTATCTATCATCAACTTTAAGATGTTGTTAATTTTTGCCTCTGAAAAGAGTTAATGTCTCCATTTTCTTTTCCTATAATTTCAATTACATATTTTGATATTTCAACTTTTGAATGGTAGAGTGTATGTCTTTGCTAGAACTAATTCAGTTTATATGTAAGGAAATCAATTTACATCTACTAATTAACTTGGTGAGCAATATTTACTTTCTAAATTTTTCTAGCTTAGAAATAAATTATATCCATATCAAACCCAAATGACCATTATAATATATATGATTTGCTTGTTATTTTCAAATTTCAGTCTCACTATTGCTTTTTGAACTTATTTTGTTCTATTTCCTTCTCTTTATGCATTATCAAGTAGTTTAAGATCACAGTTATTCCATCTATTTTTGTGAGAACTTCCTGTCCATTTCTTCAATAATTTTCAAGTCACCTAATTTCAGTTGCCATTTCTATATGCATCTGTGAATATTTTGTTATCTTGATTCTTTCTGTGTGTTCTGTTGTGTTTTATTTTTCTTCATTATGTAGTTTTGTCTCTTAAAAAGTCTTTCTTAGTTTTAAGAGAAATATAACACAATGCCCTTAGACTGCAAAGATAATAGAAGATATCAGCACACTTTTTTCATAAAGACACTAGCAGTCTCAAAATATAAAATCTAATCAATTTGAAATATATTTTTTAAATTTAAATTTATCCTTGTAAAAGTTTACTTCTGTATATTTCCTCTTATTTCAAAGCTTCATCTAGACTTCTTCTACAAAAATATTTTTTATGGTTTGCATGTAAAATGTCATTCATAGTCTCCTGTGTTTTAATATTTGTCCCCAGTTAGTGACAAGCTTGGGGAGTTTGTGCAACCTTTGTGTTTCTTGCCTAAATAGCAGAAGATTGTTCCTAAAGTCAGACTTTGAAGATGATATTGACATATCTTTCTGGTTCCGGTTCTCTGCTTCTTGCCACACCAAAATGTGAATAAGTCACATGGAAGCTTCTACCACCTCTGACCAATGCATCTCAGGATAATTCCCTACGCTTCCTTGACATGATAATAATATATTCAATAAAAACATGATTAAAAATAAATACTTCCTTCCTCAAGCTTTTTAATCACATTGGTGAGAAAAAGTTCATGATACTCATTGAGGTGGGTTTTTTTTTAGACTAATTTTATGACTAATTTTTCCTTTTTAAAATTTTGTTTAAATAATTTTTTCATTTATTTTACATACTGACTACAGTTTCCCCTCCCTGCTCTCTTCCCTATTTTCCATCTATCCCCTCCCCATCCACTCCTCCTACATCCCCATTCAGAAAGGGGCAGACCTCGTAAAATAATTATAATGATTTATAACTATCCTTAAATATATTTTTAATGTCTGTAAATGTTCTAAATTACTTTTAATAGTGGGCACATATATATTCCTAAGTAAAATTTACATATAAAAATTTAAAAATGGAAAAAATGCAGACTGAAACCATTAGATGTATAGAATAACATTATGTTGACTTTTTATAGTTATATCCAAATATGGACAAAATGTAGATGCAAATGAGTCCATATTTGGAATCATATACAATATGCTTTTACTGGGTTCTCCTCATGACTCTCAATGACACTTAACAGCAACGTACTTTTGAAAAGCAAAAAAAAAAAAAAAAAAAAAAAAACTCCTTCATATTCTACTGTTACTTTATCAAGAAGGAAACCCCAGTCTAAGAAAATGATGCTCAAAGTTTTTAATGATTTAAAAGCCTCTTTCAGATTTGATTCTTTTAATATCAGTTGTACAACCAATGTTGAATGAAAGGTGATTCATACCAGGACTGCCTATTGCATAAGAAAACTATTTTATGCCTGAATATTCCATAATCAGCGTTACCACTCAAGTCTTCAAGGAGATCGATCCACTGCTTCCCAGCAAGATTTTTAAATGCTTCTTGGGTATCACTATAAAAACAGCAATCATGGGATCCTGTTCTACTTTGTTAAAGACATTGCCAATCGGTAGAGGAAGAAAGAAATGTGATGCCAAGTGATGATGGCTCTCCAGCTCTTCCAGTGAGTTTAATTACTTGAACTTTTAGTTGGGCAATTATCAAACTTGATCAACCATGTGCGCTTCCTTCCATTAGAGAAGACTTGATAGTCCTACTGGTCTTTTGGGAAATTGCTTCTGCTAATAACTGTAAGGTCAAGAGCAAGAAGAACTTTGGTGGGAGTTTTCGGATGTATTCAAAGGACGAGAAGTACCAAAGCCTGTGTACTGTTTACTACTATTGTAGAATTAGAGCTAAGGAAGTTACTCTTGTTCATTTTTTTACATTAACTTAGAATATAACGTTGCTTCTGTCACTCAAAATGTTTTTCAAAAGTTCAAAATCGTCTATAAATCAAATTGTAATACTAAAAAGTATGCCTTCAAAGACGTATTTTTATATGTAAAGCTATAAAGTATGTCTGCAAAGACATATATTTTCTTCCACAAAATATTATTAGAAGCTATAACTGCCAGAAAATATTAGGTTGAAAAACGTGACTCAAGAGATGCAGATTACGCTGCGCAGAGTGGACCAAGAGGTGAGTGACCATCATCCCCCATCTTGATTGCCCATTCCCTAGGCTCTAAGAAACCAGGGCAAAATTCCAGGCCCCTCCCCAACCAGTCTCAACTGCAATAGCCAGCCAGTGGGCAAACCTCCTGCAGATTGGCTGCTCCAACACTCTCCCATAGGACCATGTAATCAACAAGCTCTACTCTGCCTCCAAGCCCACCAATCCCCCCATACCTCAGTGGCTCTCTGAGACACAGACTGTGACTGAACAGAGCAGAAGAAGAGGTGAGTGACCAGATCCCCAGTTAGAAAGCTCAGTCTCTAGGCCCTAACCCCCATCTGATTAGCTGCACTTGATGGCCAGGGGGCAAGTCTCCTGCAGGCAGACTGCTCCCACACATCCACACAGAACACAAAAATCTACAAATCCACCTCTGCCCACACACCCACCCATTCCTAAAGACCTCAGGACATAGAGAGTGAAAGGATTGGACCAAGAGACAAAGACACTGCCTGCACCAATTGGAGGAAGAGATGGGTAGGCACCAATGCAAGAATACATCCAACAGCCTAAAGAAAAGTATGGCAACACTAGAACCTAGGGATCCTACAAGAAGACTTGAACATCATAACCCAGAAGAAACAAAAGAAAGTAATCTTATCTATAGCTTAATAAAGGTAATAGAATCCCTTAGAAAGTTAATGAAAAATTCCCCTACAGAACTGGAGGGAAAACCAAACAAAATTTTGAGAGAAATCAAGAAATCTCTTAAAGTCAAAAAAGACAAGAAGAAACAATTAAACAGGAGATCTTGTCTTTTTCTACTTCCTTTGATGACCAATTTCTTGAGGTCTTCATATATTTTGGAGATCAGCCCTCTCTCTGATGTGTGATTGGTTAATATCTTTTCCCATTCTGTAGGCTGCCTTTTGTCTTCTTGACCATACTCTGCTTTACGGAAGCTTCTCAGTTTCAGGAGGTCCCATTTTATAATTGTTTCTCTATGTCTGTGCTACTGGGGTTATATTTTGGAAGTGGTCTCCTGTGCCAATGTGTTCAAGTATGCTTCCCACTTTCTCTTCTATGAGGTTCAGTGTGGTTGGCTTTATGTTGAAGTCTTTGATCCAATTGAACTTGAATTTTGTGCATGGAAATAGATATATGACGTAGGTGTGTCTTCTATCCATCTGATGATTTCATTGGTTAATTAATAAAAAAAACTGCTTGGCCTGATAGATCAGAACATAGGTGGGTGGAGTAGACAGAACAGGATGCTGGGAAGAAGGGAAGTGAGTCAGATGCAATGAAGCTCCAACCCAAGATGGACATAGGCTAGAATCTTCCCGGTAAGCCACCCCTAGTGGTGCTATACACATTACTAAATATGGGTTAATCAAAATGTGAGAGTTAGCCAGTAAGAGGCTGTAGCTAATGGGCCAAGCAGTGTTTAAATGAATACAATTTGGGTGTTGTTATTTCGGGGCATAAGCTAGCCAGGCTACTAGGAGTGGGGTAGCGGGAACATTGCACGCTGCTTATCACTACAAAAATAGATCTACTTTCATTCTTCTACTACATGTTAATATCCAGTTATGCTAGAACCATGGCATATTTTTCATTTTATATTTTTGCTTCTTTGTCAAAAATCAGGTGTTCATAGATCTGTGGATTAATATCTGTTTCTTCTATTTGGGAGTAGGTACATGGGAGCCACTGCTGAAAACTACTCTTTGAAACTAAGAATATGCATCTGACACTTTAAAAATATAACATAATATTTTGTGATATATATTATAAATATATAATTTATGGCCTCCAAGTAAAATAGGTTTCATGGTATTCATTTTATATACAAATACACTGTGACTTGTAGCTTTTATATGATATTTTAGCTGAGGTATAAATTACTCAAAGCTGTTAAACGTTCCTATCCTAAGAGCTCTTCTTCACTGAAGGATTTCTTTCAGCCCAACATAAATAATACATGGAGCACAGATTTTAAAATTATTTGCATTCAGATTTATATGAATGTACTGATTACTTAAAATTCATTATTGATAATTTAATAGGCAATTTTTGGTTTTACAAAGCCTCAGATTCATCTTTTTAAGCAGAAATAATTAGGGTGCATGCATAAGTTTAAGGAAATTCTCACAAAGCTTTCCAATTGTATAGACTCTATTTAAATTGTTTTTACCTTATATAGACATAAATTCCACTGTAAGCCTTATTTTGAGTATTAAGAATTCTCTTTCATTATTGGTACAGAGTTTTGAGAAAATGGTTTTCTATTAAAGAAGAAATATCTTCAAAACAATGCAATTGATTAAATATAAAATTTTTTAAATTCCCTGTTATTCTTAATCAGGTTTAATTATTATGAGAATAAGAAATCATTGTGAGTATCTTTTTTCTGATATGAAAGACTTGAAGAGAGAAGTAACATTTATTTATGGATAATTTTTCACAGCTAAAAAATTTTTATGACTGATACACATAATATATTTTTTAACCAAAGTGCATGTTAAATTTCAATACTGTTAATTCTTCTGATTTTGAAATTTTGTGAGTATGAAGAAAATAAGTTTCTTCAACTTAAAATAACCTGATGATATTTTTTTACTGTATCCATGAACTCACTGCTCTTTTAGTGAGAGAAAATATGCCAACCCTGTTTTCTGTCATCTATAGAAAGTAGTCATTGTTTCTAGTGTTGTGATGGGAGGGGAGGGCTGCTTCCCGCCACCGGGCTAGCTTTACCTGAAATAATTACACGGAAAATGTATACTTTTAAACACTGCCTGGCCCATTAGTTTCAGCCTCTTATTGACTAATTCTCATATCTTGCTTTAACCCACATTTAGTAATCTGTGTAGCACCATGAGGTGGTGGCTTACCAGGAGAGATTTTAACTTGCATCTGTCTAGGAGAGGAGAGGTATGGTGACTGCCTGAGGCGTCTGCCTGACTCTGCTTTCTTTCTCCCACAATTCTGTTCTATCTACTCCTCCTACCTAATTTTCTGTCCTATTAAAGTGCCAAGGCAGTTTCTTTATTAACCAATGAAAGTAACACATAGACAGATGACCCTCCTCCATCACTCTAGAGAATAAAAGGTGTCTTGAGTGCTGTTGGCTCTCATCAGCTCTTATCTGAAAGAATCCATCATGACACATTGTTAGGTATGCCCCTGGTCTAGTTTGAGAGGAATTTCTCATGGTCCTTTGTAGATATTTACCAATACATATCTACACCAATAGATGTAACATATGTCATATAGATCATATATTTACCGAAATAACATCGAAAGTTTATTATGTATATGTTTCTGTGGTATAAAAACTGAGTGAAGATGAGCTCATGAATCAAAGCAAATTCAACGTGAAAGGCAGAAAGTAAACTCACCTAAGGTGATTTTTCCCCTTTCAACAGTTTTTTAGAAGCACAATTAGTTTCTTTATCTGCTTCAAACAGTTTTAATCAGAGGTATCCAAATCACTGTTTGTCTCTGGAATTATACAGTGTTCATAGGATATACACAGGAGACTCTGCATGCTGTGCTGTACCTGCTTCGGTCCAGGTCTACATACATCTAGATATGTACATATAGATTATCAATGTAAAAAACGATCTGTAATAACACCTCGTCTGGGTTCTTAGAAATCAGTATTCAATCCAAATTGAGACACTGAAAACAATCACTCAAAGAAATCTCATTGTAATTCAAAAGCTTAAATACTAATACATTATACAAAAGCCCTCAATAATAACACAATTTTATGTATTATGTTATTTAAAAGTGCATGAATATGGCATTTCATTTGGGTAAAATGTTTTCTTATGATGATATTATAGAAAACATGCTACCTAATATCAGAGGACAACTTGTGAGTGGGTATGGATCATCACAAACCGGTGAACTGAGGGGTATGCTGCACTGTGTGGTGTATGTGTTTAAAAGATGTAATTCATCAAAAAGGAGTATAATATCTTCACTTTATGTTTCTCTGGAATCAAATTACCCATACATAAATGTGAAAATAATGCTACACTGAAAGTATCTTCTGAACAATAAAACATTCTGGGCTATATTTGTATCTTTAGAATATGTACCACAGAAGAATTGGTCATGCTAGAATTTTCTGAATTGTACTCTAATTAGGACTGAATATAGTGAAATCTATGTAAATATTTTGCACATATAACTGTAATATGTCCAGAAATTGATTTTGAGTTCTTCACGAAAGGCAAAAGGGTACATGTATGCAAATTATTTTTATTTACCTGTAGTTGGGGCTTTTTATTTGTTCCTGGCCGCAGAGACCCAAAATAATCACACAGAAACTGTACTAATTAAAACATTGCTTAGCCAATCACTTAAGAATAGCTAGTTCTTATATCTTAAATTAACCTATTGTTGTGTTTCCTTATACTTTTATTTATTGCTCCTTATAATATATACAATGGTATCTTGAAAACGGAAGGTGCTCAATAAGCATATTTTGAGCAAATGATTGCATTCACTGCCTACACTGGCAACTATCGTATTTCCATAGCTGAGGCTTATAGGTTGTGTACGTGGCAATGCATAAAGATCTATGTCCAACAGCTAGGGGTTTATTAAAAGAATCACCATAGCGAAGGTAAAAGTCAAATGAAAGAAGAAAAGCAGAGATCCTCTTTACTCTCCAAAGTGTATCTTTATATTTTTTATGAGTGTTAATGTTTTATGTTTTATTGCTTCATATATTTTTATTTAGATCCTACTATTCTGTGGAAACTCAAAATGGAAGAATGTATTATGGAATGGATAACTAAGCAGAGAGAGAGAGAGAGAGAGAGAGAGATAAATGAACATAAGGAGATCTCTTCAAAGGGAAGCATTAGTTTTTGTTTTCATACACAACATGTAGTATTCAGGAAACAGAAAATGAAAGTTCTCTTGTTTCTTTTATTAGAACCATTATTGCCACAAGCAGATAAACTCTTCAGAGTTTTGTATTTTGTTTATTTAGAAATAATGGTTTAAAATATTATTTTTACTTTTCCTGAAAGAGTGTTTTTAATGCAGTGTCATTGCTGTGCAAATAAAAATGCATCATAATTCCATTAGGACAAAAGATAAATTCTAAATCCAAATCAAATTTAGGGAGCAAATAATCTTCTTGGATTTGTTTTACTTTATTTATATTTCTGCTCTTGCATGGTGTCATTGCTCATATGCCTCTGAGCGTGGTTAGAAATGATCAAAGCAATATTAACAATTGATCTTCCCCATCTAACTCAGGATAAAAGCCAAACTAAATCAATAATTTTACCATTGTACAACACTATGCTATCATTTGCTTCCAGGGTAATTTATTGTGTATGTTCAAAGATGGCTGAGAATTTTATTCCCAAGGGTATCTTCAATAGGTCCTTCAGGCACTGTTTTGAAAATGTCATTTGACTTACTTTTTCTTATTTTGTTTGTCCCAGACATCTATGGGTTTTGATCAACTAACTATGATTAATTTCTATACACTACACAAAAGGGAATGTAGTTCCTAAGGTGTTATTTGTATTCTTACACTACCTCAAAAACTCAGTGTTTTGTATTAGGTTTACAGAAGACACAGCATGAGAAAATCACTTTACAATCAGTCAGAGATTCCCAGGGGGTAGATTATTTCCTAGGTATGAATGTGTGACTGTGTTAGAGAGGAGAATTCACTTGTTCATTTCACCACAGCTCACTAAGTGACTAAACAATTTGGGCAGAATATGGAAGGTAGGTTCCATTAAGAAAGCCTCCAGGGGGATAGAAAAAGAATCCTCGGGTTTAATGATGGGCACATCTGTGCCTTTAGTTCTGAGGCAAGCTCTTAATTTTTCTTGGCCATTAGCCTAATAGTAAAGGACACTGGTCCATTGACCAAATAAACTAATTCACAAATTGAAACAAATAAGAAGAAAAAGTGTCAATAAAATTATTCGTAATTATATTCTGCTATAATCACAGATCAGTGGCTTATCCAGTCATCATTAGAGGCTTCCTAGGTTAAGAGATAAGCACAGGTACAGTGATTCACAGCCAGACATTACTTGGAAAGTAATCCCTCCATCAGATCTCAGGGAATCTAAAAGAAGAGGAGGGGGCACTAAGACCCAGAGAACATGGAGGATACCAGGAAAATAAGACCTTCTGGATCAATAACGCAAGACATATAGGAGTTTACAGATCCTGAAGCAGCAAATATAGGGCTTACATGGGTCTGTATGTGGTGTATATGTATATATCTATCTCTCTCTACACATATATATATATATATATATATATATATTATAGATTTTAGTTTATATATTATAGCTTTTAGCTTAGTTTTTTGTTTTTCTGGACTCCTGAATGTGAGAACAAATGGGTCTCTGACATTTTGTTTTGTTGCTGTGGGACTGCCTTATGCTCCTTCAGGCAATAGCCTTTAAGATGCCAGCCCACTTGGGTGTGGTCTCCCTGGCTTGAAAAAGCAGCAATAGCCTGGTGCTCCCTTTCTTGCTTTGGACCCCACTTCCGGCTACCAGTAGCTCTTCCTGGTCATGCAGGAATCTGTTGTCTATAATGGTAATCTGTAAGTTTTTCCCTTTAAATAAATAACTCTTTTATTAATCATAATTCCAAACTGGTGTGGGATTGTTTTTGTGACTTACCCCTTTATTTTGTTCCTGCTCTTAGGACTCTTTCCCTCTTGTTGGGTTGCCATGTCCAACTTCAATATGATAGATTTTCTTTTTGCTTTTTTTCATTATATTTTGTTGTGTCATGTTTGGTTGTTATCTCTTAGAATCCCATTTTTTCTAATGAGAGACAGAGGGAGTGGATCTGAAGGGGAGCAGAAGTGGAGGAAAACTGAGAGGAGTTGAAGGAGGGAAAATGATATTCAAGATACATTATATGAGAAACGCATTCATTTGTTTTCTATACAGGGTTTCTCAGTAAAATAGCTATAGCTATATTGGAACTCTCTTTGTAGCCCAAGTTGACCTCAAACTCATAGAGATCTGCCTTTCAAGTACTCAGATTAAAGGCATGAACCATCACTGCCTAAAAGAATCCATTTCAATGGAGGAAAAAGGAAGAAAAAAATTAAGAATTTAAGTTTCTTAAGTACTAAGTCTAGAAGTTTGTTGTTGACAGGCTCAACTGGAATTTTAAGTTTACATAAGAAACATCAGTATTTTGTCATTGGTGAGTATAGTTTTTGTGTTATAAGGAATTATCAACCTAAACATTCTGATTCTGCATCTCTTTAATTAGATGATATTAACCAAATCATATGAGCTTCCAGTGACTCTATAATTTACTCATGTATAGAATGCAGAAGACTCTCCCTGTCTATATGCATTTTAAAATACTTTATGCAATTATAGACACTGTATATAAAATAGGTTTTGGAAATATCATTGTGGTGTTTTTCTAATAAAACTAAGGTAGTTGTCTATTAAAATATACATGAAATATACATATTTCTATTTACTTTAACAAACAATTTATGAAAAATTGAAAGTTTATATGTGAAAGGAAGATAAAAGAAATGAGTATAGAAAAACAGGTTGGCTATTGAAATTACTCTAAACATAACCAACTCAATTGGGTCGTTTATAACTATTGAGTAAATTTTAAATATATTTACATTTGTAAATTGATATTGTAAAAGTAGAATTTTGTTCTCTTCACAAATTCTCTCCTTTATAAATTGGTGACAAATATTAAACGTCTTTAGTCTTATACAACAAGTATTTACCTAAAACAAACATTTTTAGTCAGCTGCAACTTTCTCATCTCAGGGATCTCTTGATAGTATTTTCCTCAAGTTTCATCCAAGACAATGCAACAGAATTCTAGAACAATTTTATGTGTTGTTCAGTTATAAATCCCATCTATAACTTGCCTAAACCATAGTTGCCAGTGTAGGCAGTGAATGCATTCATTTGCTCAAAATATGCTTATTGAGCACCTTCTGTTTTCAAGATACCATTGTATATATTATAAGGAGCAATGAATAAAAGTATAAGGAAACACAACAATAGGTTCGTGACATCATGTACAAAGTGAAGTATCACAGCCAGCAAACAAAAAGGTAAAAAATGGATGATTATTACCTGCATGTAGGAGAACAGAATTTCCCCAGAAATTTCATATACTGCCCTCAAAGAAAGGATGGGAACATATTAGGAAAGGCAATGCATATTTATATGAAGCAGGCATTTTGTATTGGAAAAATTCCTACACATGCATTTATAATGCATAGTTTTGATGACAGTTAGGTAGAGTCATATCTGTAGAAGAAAGCATGGCAGAAAGGAATGCTACTACATTTATTGGTGAAACATTGTAAAGGCAATGGACAGATTTTCAACAGGACTGGAAATTCGTGTGTCACTTCTGACTTTCATCAACAGTCATTGACAACTATAGTGGAGGAGGAAAAAGAAAGCAAACCTTCAGCCTGCCAGACTTTAGGAAGAGAAAAAAATTCATGTACCTAGTTGAAAAACTACTTCCCCTCAGTCCCTCACATACCTAACAATTTCAGTCTATTTATATTCAATTTTTTTATTTAAAATATTTTTTTTTCATTTTTAGATACCAACCCCATCTCCCCCCCTCCTCCTTTCTTTCCCCACTCCCTCTGCCCACATCTCATTCCTTATCCATTCTTCAGGGGGTTAAGGCTTCCCCTGAGGAGTCAAAGAAGTCTGTCTTACCAAGTTGAGGTAGGACCAAGCCCCTCTCTCTAGTGTTAAGGCTGAGAAAGCTATCCTACCATAGGAAATGAGCTTCAAAAAGCCAGTTCATACATCTGGTGTAAGTCCTGGTCCCACACCCAGGGGACCTCAATCCAGGTCGAGCCACACAACTACAACCAACATTCAGAAGACCTAGTTCTGTCCCAAGTAGGTTCCCCAGCTGTTGAAGTCCCTGAGCTCTCACTAGGTTGGGACAGCTATCTCTGTGATTTTTCCCAATCATGATCATGAACCTAATCACCTTGCTCATGTGCTCCCTCCTCCCTTTCTTCAACTGCACTCCAGGAACTCAGCCCAGTGCTTGGCTGTGGATCATTGAATCTGTTTCCATCAGTTATGGAATGTATGTTCTATGATAAGAGTACACATTAATCTGATTACAGGAGAAAGCCAGTTCAGGTACCCTCTCCACTATTTATAGGAGTCTTAGCAGGGGTTATGCTTTTGGATTCCGGGGAATTTCCTTAGGGCCAGGTTTCTCCCTAACTTCATAACAGTAATATTCCATTGTGTAAATATAACTACATTTTCTTTATCGGTTTTTCAGTTGAGGACCATCTAGGTTTCCTCCCAGGTGCAGGCTATTATGAATAATTCTGCTATGTACATAGTTGAGCAAATGTCCTTGTTGTATAGTGTGCATACTTTGGGTATATATGCAATAGTGGTATTGCTGGGTCTTGAAAGTTATTAAGAAATTATTCTCAAGTTTCATATTCATGACCAAGAAAAAGAATGCCTTTGAGGAGACGTAAAATAGATCTTTTCTAAGTCCCCCATACATTTAAGCTATTTACAAACATAGCCAATATATCTATCTCCCTATTGACTACATTGCAATGGATAGAGAAGGTTGTAACGGGTACATAATAGTTGAAAAGAAAGCTGTATTTAATAACCAAATATTGTGGTGTGCTCTTCCCTGGAGAAGAAAATGTCTTCTGCTTTCAGCATTCTTTAGTTGCCTGTAGTTCTTTGTGTAGAGTTCAGATTTTAAGCTCCACATCAAGATAACCCAAGTCCTTTTCATGCTATCATGTCTGTTGTTGTGCTTGTTCAGCTCATGCTTAGGCAGCCATGTTCATGAGACTTATGGATGTAGGTATTCACATTCCTAGGAGACACAATCACATTGCCAACCCTCTGATCCTCTGACTCTTACAATCGTTCTGCCTCCTCTTCTGAAAATAATCTTCTTCTTTTTCTTTTTTTTTTTTGATTTTTATGCTCTACATTTTTCTCTGCTTTCCTCCCTGACTCTCCCTTCTTCCCCTTTTACACTCCCCCAAGGTACCCTTGCTCCCAATTTACTCAGGCGATCTTGTCTTTTTCTACTTCCCATGTAGAATAGATCTATGTAAGTCTCTCTTAGTGTCCTCATTGTTGTATAAGTTCTCTGGGATTGTGGTTGTGCAATAATCTTCTAATCTTAGATGCCAGAGTTATGTTGTAGATGTATTAGTTAGGAGTGGGTTCCACAACTCTGTATTTCGGTTGATTTTGTTTTTCTGGAACTGGCTCCAACTGTGCCAAGAAGTATTCTTGATGTAAGATGAGGACCACACTTAAAAATAGCCATCCCTAGGGCTGGAGAGATGGCTCATCAGGGGTTAAGAGCATTGTCTGCTCTTCCAAGGGTCCTGAGTTCAATTCCCAGCAACCACATAGTGGCTCACAACCATCTGTAATGAGGTCTGGTGCCCTCTTCTGGCCTTTAGGAATATACACAGACAGAATATTGTATATATAATAAATCAATAACTATTTAAAAAATAGCCATCCTTAAAACATACAAACAAATAATATCAAACAGACAAGGTTTCTTTATATATTAAAAATATGTGCACATTTTTAAAAAGAAGACATTGATTTGAAGGAGAGCCAGAGAAGGTGGGTGGGGGCATTTGGAGGAAGAGTAGAGAAGGAAGAAGCTATTTAATTTCATTATAATCTTAAAATAAATAGAAATTAAAAATCAAAAGAAGGAAAATGTATGGTTTCAGAATTATTATGATGAAGGAAAAATAAATGGAAAAGGGAAGATGGATAAACATATTGGGTTAAACCACTTGCTCTCAGGCCTAATAAACTGAGTTCAATCCCTAGAACTCTGTAGGAGGGAAGAAACCACTCTAGGAAAGTGTCCTCTACCCTCCACATGCACACAGTTGTGCGAGCATGCATGCTGGTGCTCGTGTGTGTGTGTGTGTGTGTGTGTGTGTGTGCGCGCACACACACACACACATTATAGGATATTTGCTTAACCTATTAAGTTAACACAATCAGATGTGTTTTAGCAGAGGCAGGAATGATAAGGTCAGGAAAAATAAAATTAATATAGAGTTATTTAAAGATTTCATCACTACTTCCAAAATAACATGAAAAAAGAGAAGCACAAGCTTCAAGCCCTATAATTTGGCTAACTCCTTTGAGTTTTTGTGGTTCCAATAATGATAGAAATTCTTAATCTAAAACTCATCATGTTAATGAAATCCTGAACTACAGTAGAGCAGCTATCAACAAGCATTCTGAATCACTGTAACCAGATTTCTATCTTCCAATTAATTAAAATATAGGAATTTCATGTAGTCATTTGCAGTGGTTTGCAGGCACTTGTTAGAAGCTGAATGGATTCATATTGAATGAATTAGAAGTATCTGGAAAGACACTGATTTGATACCATCAAAAATATGGGTTTTATAAGATGGTAAGTGACTTTATATCTGCTGGGCCTAATTGATTCCATTTATAATGATAGTAAAACAAATTTTCTTTCAAATGAAGAAATCATTTCTTACTTAATTGCTAATAAAATGATAACTTCATATATTTAAAGGTTATTAAACTATATTATTCACTCTAATGATTATATCCTTAATAGAATAAAGATACTGGAAATGTTCACATTGGAGCATAAATCTATTAACCTTTAAGTGCTTAAAATTTTATCACTTATGATACTATTATTAAATCTTTAACTTTATAAACAGTGAAAATTTATGATCATCTTAATATTACATCAAAATTAGAATGTAAGGTTCATGGTAGCAGAGGATTTCCATGGAAACATCTACTCTTGTCATAAACACTTCAAAAAATATCAACATCATAAGGTAGTTGGACCCAAATATAAACTTCTCTGTTAATTGGATTCAACAATTTAGTTTTAGGGTTTTTTTGGAATAAGCAGAAAACTGGTAAAATATCATTTCCTATTGAAACCATCTATTGAAAGTAAAATTCTATCTATGAGTGTCCTTGCAAAACTTAAGCAATGCTTCATCAGGATGGAATATCTTAGTTTTCAGGCAAAGAAGTTAGAAAAGAGAAGTACATAGCAAATCTAAGATAATATGAGCTATACACAAACAAGATCTCTTGCAAAGTTAATGCCTGTTTCCATGAGGCAAAAATTAATTCATAAAGAGATGGTGGGATTTAATCTCAGAATAGTTATTCTTGAAATAAGACCTTTAAGATATGTCTATTTGACTCTTTTCTCCACAATATCTTTATGCTTTACTAGTTTTAATTTTTAAAAAGGCTTCATTGGGAAATTTTAAATTTTTTACAAAATTTGGTTGTCTGATGACAGACACTGTTCATTCGTTTCCTGGATGCTCAGACCCTAAAAAAATCACACAGAAACTGTATTAATTAAATTACTGCTTGGCCTATTAGCTTATACATATTTCTAAATTAACCCATTTCTATAATTCTCTATTTTGCAACGTGCTTGTGGTCTACTGGTAAGGTCCCATCTTGTGTCTGGCATCTGTCTCCTGTGACAGCTACATGGCTTCCCATTGACTCCACCTACTCTCTTCTCTATCTTCTTGGAACTCTCCCCTTGCCTTACTCTGTGTTACAATAGCCCCAAAGCAGATTCTTTCTTAACCAATGGTATTCACAGCATACAGAGAAGAATCCCACATAACTTTCCCTTTTCTGTCTAATAAAAAGGAAAGTTTTAACTTTACAGTAACAAGATTACATACAACAAAAGCAGTTATCAAGAAAGAATTATAGTTACAATAATTTTTCTTTATTTAATATAATTTAATATTTATATATATTCTATCTTTTATCATAACTAAGGAAAACTATAACTATCTATTCAACTCCATCAAAGACTGAAGAAGAATATAATATTACCTAAATAAACAAGAAGTCTCCATGAACCCCAAAATTACTTTGCCCAACAAAAAGCAGAAAGCAGTTTGGAGAGAACTATGCCAAAATTCCCAAATATTGCTTATAAATGTTTTTAATTGATTTTTATTGAGCTCTACATTTTTCTCTGCTTCCCTCCCTACCTCTACCTTTCCCTTCAACACTCTTCCAAGGTCCTCATGCTCCCAATTTACTTAGGAGATCTTGTCTTTTCTACTTCCTATGTAGATTAGATCCATGTATGTCTCTCTTAGGATCCTCATTTCTGACTGTGTTCTCTGGGATTGTAACTTATAGGCTGCTTTTCTTTGCTGTATGTTTAAAAACCACTTATAAGTGAGTAAATATGTTAATTGTCTTTCTAGGTCTGAGTTATCTCACTCAATATGATGTTTTCTAGCTTCATCCATTTCCTGCAAATTTCAAGATGTCATTATTTTTTTCTACTGTGTACGACATTGTGTAAATGTACCACATTTGCCTTATCCATTCTTTGGTCAAGGAACATTTAAGTTGTTTCCAGGTTCTGGTTATGACAAAAGAGGCTGCTATGAGCAGAGTTGAGCACATGTCCTTGTGGTACAAATTAGGATCCTTTGGATACATACCCAAAATTGGCATTGCTGGGTCTTGAGAAAGGTTGTTTCCTAATTTTCTAAGAAATCACCATGCTGATATCCAAAGGGGTTGTTCCAACTTTCACTTCCACCAGCAATGCAGGAGGATTCCCTTTACCCCACAACCTCTCCAGCATAAGTTGTTATCAGTGTTTTTGATCTTGGATATTCTTACAGGTGTAAGATGGAATCTCAGAGTTGTTTTGACTTGCATTTCTCTGATGGCTAAGGATGTTGAGCTTTTCCTTAAGTGTCTTTCAGTCATTTTAAATTCCTCCATCGAGAGTTCTCTGTTTAGGTCTGTACTCCATTTTTTACTGGATTATTTGTTCTTTGATGAGCAGTTTCTTGAGTCCTTTGCATATTTTGGAGATCAAATCTCTGTCTGATGTGGGGTTAATGAAGATCTTTTCCCATTCTGTAGGCTGCTGTTTTGTCTTCTTGACCATGTCCTGTAACATTAGGGCCTGCTTGTTGGGGTTTCTGTCCTGCTCAGTTTCCACAGCTGGTAAATCCCAAAGAAAATCACACAGAGGTCTCCATAAGATTATAAAATGATTGGCCCATTAGCTCAGGCTTCTTATTAACTCTTATAGCTTATATTAACCCATTATTCTTATCTGTGTTAGTAGCCACATGGCTCAGTACCTTTTTCAGTGGGGCAGGTTACATCCTGCTTATTTTGTGGTCTGGGCAAGACTGGGGAAAGAGCTTCCTTCTTCCCAAATACTCCTGTTCTCATTGTCCCACTTCTGCTTCCTGTCTGGTTGTCTCGCCTATACTTCCTGCCTGGCTATTGGCCAATCAGCATTTATTTAAAGCATGATTGACAGAATACAGACAATTCTCCCACACCAATGTCCTTTGCTTTACAAAAGGTTTTCAGATTCAGGAGATCCCATTTATTAATTGTTTCTCTCAGTGTCTGTGCTACTGGTATTATATGTAGGAAGTGGTCTCCTTTGCCAATGCATTCAAGTGTACTTTCCATCCGAAAAATAAAAAAAAAAGTCATCTTGATGGAGGTGGGTCTTCTATCAATCTGTTTTCATTGGTTAATTAATAAAGAAAACTGCTTGGCCTAATAGGTTAGAAAATAGGTGGGTGGAGTAGACAGAACAGGAAGAAGGAAGTGAGGTAGATGGCTCAGACAATTGCCCTGCCTCTACAACGAGATGCCATGAAGCCAGCCACCAGGCCAGATGTGCTGAATCTTTCTCGGTAAGACACCACTCGTGGTGTTATACAGATTATTAGATATGGGTTAGTCAAGATGTGAGGAAAAGGCTGAAATTAATGGGCCAGGCAGTATTTAAAAGAATACAGTTTGTGTGTTGTTATTTCGGGGCAAAAGCTAGCAGACGCCCAGGAGCTGGGCGGCCAGGAGCCAGGCCGCGGGAAGCAGCCCGCTGCTCCTCGCTACATCATCTACTAAGAAGCCTTGCTTAACTCTATTCTTTTGTGTCTAGAATTCCTTCACAAGCTCTATCAGGTTTTATGGATGTATGTATGTATGGTACCATTCTGTTGACAGAGACTGCTCATTCATTTTCTGGATGTTTAGACCCAAAATAATCATACAGAAACTATTAATTTAATTACTGCTTGGCCTATTAGCTTATGCATATTTTTAGCTAACTTTTACATCTTAAATTAAGCCATTTCTTTCAAATTTATTTTACCACATGGTTGTGGCCTACTGTTAAGGTTCAGTCTGGTGTCTGGCATCTATCTCCTGCCACAGCTTCATGTCTTCTCATTGATTCTACATATTCTCTCCCTCTATCTGCTTAGAACCTTCACCTTGCCCTACTCTGTGCTACAATAGGCCCAAAGAAGCTTCTTTATTAACCAGTGCTATTCACAGCAACACCATGGGGTGACAAATGAAGATGGACACTAAAAATTAATCCCACACTAAACCCAGATGCACAATTGTCTCTGATGTAAGATACAAATTCCTTAAAGAGTGAAATAGCTGAGTCATTGGATATTTCTATTTTTAATATTTTGAGAAAAGTCCTTTCATAGTGTTTATACCTTAAACATCCTTTCTGCTTTACATTTATATTACACTTATGACAAAGAAAATGTTTCTTTTTGGTCAAGCACATTTCCTAGAAGCAACTGGTGATAAAATAGCCCATTTCCCACTTCTCCCTGCACACCCTGCCATCCATCCTTCCTGTTTGCAATTGCCCTCAGTGGTTCTGGGTTTTCAAATTTTTTTAGTGTTCACAATGAAAGTACTTTGCTGACAGGAATTATTATCTCCAATGTAAACTGAGGAAACACACTTATCACACATGGGCACAGATTGTATCTACTTCCCAAGCACAAGGGCACCAAAGTTCATCCAAGAAACACTTCTACAGCTTAAATCACATATTGCCTCTTTAACATTGATAGTGGAAGAAATCAATATCCCATTCTTACCAAAAAAATAGGTCATTCACACAAAAACTAAACAGACAAATTCCAAAGCTACTTTAGACTTTCACCAGCTGTGGATGAAGTTTCATTTGTGCTCCTACAGCTTTGTCATCATCTGTAATTAGTTTTCCTTATCATAGGCATCACTAATAAACTGAAATCTCACAGTGGATTCCTTTCATTTGTGTATTTTTGTGTGAGGAAGGGTATCACAGCATATGTATGGAGATCAAAGGACTGCTTGTGGAACTCAGTTTCTTCTTTCCTCTGTAGTTAACAAGGATGGAACTCAAGTCCTGAGAGTGAGAAGCAAATGCTTTGCCCACTTGAGTCATGTTCTTAGGTCTCGAAAAGATTAATTTGCATTCCCCTGATGATGACGGTTTCTAAATATTATTTAAAAAATTTATTGTCCTTTTTCACATTTCCTATTTAGAAATATCTGTTCATTTCTTGAGTTCATTCTGTTACTGGCATTGTTTTGGTAGTTTGGGTATTTCATTTATGCTGTTCTTTATATGTTCTAAATGTCAATACCTGTCTGAGGTGTAGCTGGACAAGATTTTCTTCCATTCTACAGACTGTCTGTTTGCTCTGTTGGCAATTTATCTTGAAATCCAAAAGGTCTGATTTCATGTAGACCCTTTTTGGTTTGGGGGACTATTTTCTGTGTTGTTGAAGTGCCATTTAGAAAGCTCTTACTTACACATGTGACTTCCAGTAGATTTCCTATATTTTCCAGTATCAGTTTTAGCATTTCAGCTTCTATTAATTTTTGATCCATTTTGGAGTAATTTTATAATTTTATAATGATTGAGAGGTGTGAATATAAGTTTATTCTTCTGCAAGAATTTATCTAGTTTTTTCATCATTTGCAATATAGCCTGTCTCTTTTTCCAATGTATGTTCTTGATGCCTTTGAGAAAATGTATGACCATGACAGTACCATGTAGGTAAGCCCTGAAAACATATTTATAAGTACCATTTTACAAGCTGAAAAGGTTATACTGAGGAATACACATGCATATACATTTGTACACATGCACATAATAACAATTGATGAAAAAGAAGATCTAAATCTGAAGTTAAGCAAAAAGGGGTGTAGAGGACAGTTTAGAAAAAGGGGGGGGGAAGAAACAATGATATAATTATAATCTCAAAAATAAAAGAGATAATTTTTAAAACTATAGTCAGTGTCATATGACTTTGTAGCTGGGTCCTCTATGCTATTACACTGGCCTCCATGCCTGTTCCTATGCCAACACTGTTTTTATCTTTTTCAGTCTGTAGTATAATTACTGATCAGATACTGTGATATCTCAACTGTGATCTTTCTGCTTAAAATAGATTTGGTCTTTGTGGTCTTTTGTGTTATATATAAATTTCTAATTGTTTTTATATATATATAAGCTTTACACTAGTCAAATATAATTTTCTCATTTCATCTTCCCTACTACTATCTTAGTGGATTAAATAATGAAAAATCAATATCTCAAAAATCGTGAGTTGTCTGTATCCTTACTAGTCTGAAATAGAGGAGAGTGGGTTTGCAAAATCTGTTCAATTTTGTTTGCTTTCCTATATATTAATTTAGGGCTAAACAAGTCCTCTACCACTAAGCTACTCCTATATCACAGGATAAGTATATCTTAAAAGTCCATGAGGTTTATAAGTCTGATACTCTTGATGGTGCATCTAAAGCTAAGATAAGAATAAAGCACCAAGATTTTCCAAATAAATGAGTCAAAATTAAGAAAATATTTTCATCTTAGAGTTTTGCATGATTTATTAAAACATAAATGTTAGCATTGTCCGGAAAAAATAAACAAAGCAGTTTATCATTGTTTTCAGATTGAGCTACAGAAATGTGTGGGTTGAAATATTTTAATTACCTTGATAATTGACTTCTTGGTTACATGAAATAAATCAATAATAATGATATTCGGAGGGGGGGAAACTACCCAAACTGGCCCTGAGGTCATAAGAATGGGAGTGTTGTCTCTGCCCCTCATTAGCTGCAGCGCTCAGAAAAGTGGCTCCTACACTTTGTCTGGGCAACACAGTATAACTGAGGATGTGAAGGACAGAGAACTGGCCCCACTTCTTGCTCATTACTTTAAGGGGTTAATTAGTTAGGCTAATGCTGGAGAGCTCACCCTGGCCTTGAATACAGGGGAAAGCTGACTGGCTGACCAACCCTGCAACTAGTCAGGCCCAGAACCAGGTATCCATCCCGTCTGGGATCTTCTGAAGCACGGAGGCGGGTGTCCTGAGGACCCAGGACGGCAGAGGATAACACAGGGCAGCAATAGAATGTCTAGGATGAGTCCCAGTGAGGACTGCTTCAGCGTTGCTGGTGTAGCAGAGACGAGAGGCTTCAAAGCACACCAATGACACTGCAATGAGTGTCTGCATGTAAAGATGTATGGATAAAGGGGTTTACTGTGTGACTCTCTGTGTTACGGGGCATCTTCCGTGGTGAACTTTTCCCGTTCTCCCCCTTTTTTCTTCTTTATTTCTCTTAAATTTTATTTTATTTTATAGAGGAGTGGGCTGGGATCGGGAGGCATAATGTGAAAGACACAAAGAATAAATAAAAAGTAAAAGAGAAAGGAAAGAAAAGAAAACTACCAAAACTTCCCGAAGCTGAGCCTACTCTACTGTTGTCATGGCAACACAAGAGAGGCAATAGCTGATGTTCAACAATAAGAAGGAAAAACCTCTGAGAAAACCATGAAACATGACTTGTCATTGCATATATTAGTCAGGCTTCCTAGCATGGCATTTAAAAATCTTCCCAGATGATTGCTAGGTTGTTGACATGAACTTCGTGTAATCTCCTTGTCTCCAAACAGACCAACTCCCTAGATCTTCCGCCATTCCACACAGCAGCCTCAGTGTGCCTGCATCGGAGAGGAGTAGGCGTTCAGGAGAGTCACATCCCTATGAGAACGAAGTGCTGTCAGTTGTTCCTGATATAAACAATGGAGCTGAAATTTCTTCTCTCCAGAAAAGGTCCCAGACTCACCCCGAACCTTAATTCCAGGGTTGGTAGTAAGAACAACATTTAGGACCACAAGAAATGAAGAGGAACACGGCTGCATATTTCCCAGATACTAAGTGTCACTTAACCGTGACAATTATTGCTTTCATATTTTAGCAGGTAATAAGAGGTAGGAAAAGCATTGGAATGCATGAATTCAATGTACTTTCTTGAGATCAAACAATCCATCAGACATCATTCAGGACACTTCCATGTTTAACTCACACACAACATGAACTGCTTCTATGGTTCCCTGACAGGACATAAAGAATAGTGGCATAGAAACACTAATTTTTAAGGAAAATAACAATTTAATAAAAGAATATTTTTAAATTAGTTTTGTATTTTAAAAATCATACTTTTTCTAATATTTGAAAAATCTTTGGCTTGATTTTAATAACCACTTATAATTCACATTTATCTCATCTGAAATAATAACAAAGAATTGATGTAGAAGAAAGGCTATGAACATCCTCAGGATATTAACACTGTAACAGAACCAGAATTCTGAATGCTCAGTAACACCCATAAATGTCTTTTAACAGCTTTTCTATCATTTAGTTATTCTAGTTTTATGTTAGTGAAAATATAAATGCAATGTTATTTGATTAATAAAATTAATTTGCTGTCAACTGTACAAACTAATATACAAAATCTTGTTCAAAACAATGCTAAATACTCAAGGATATTTCAAAAACATCTAGAAAGATGCATAATAGTTTACTCATTCCATAATTAGTTCTGAGCCTGCTATAGAAGCTAGTCATTAAATATCTGAATTCTATTTAACATAATTGATATATATGCATATGTAATACTCCTGATTGGAATCGATTCTATAAATAATGCATGCCATTTACAGCACACATCATTTTGATTTGTTTTCAATACTTATTTTAAAATATATATGACTTTTATTTCTGTATCTGATTTCTGAAAGAAGTAGACAAAATATTCACGGAAGTTTTTGGTATTCAATGACTACTTGATTTCTATTTAAATATACTCAAAGAACTCAAACTAGGGGCATCATCAACAACAACAAAAAAATCAATTAAAGTCAAAAAGTTTAATGGAAGTTAGTTTTGACTCCCTTCTCTCTTGCTAATCTGATGAGTTTATCTTGGAAATGTAGTAGTTTGGCCATTCTATAACCCCATGGAGCATAAGTTTCCCACTTTGCATTTCACTTTTACTTTGGAGATTTTCTTTATTTCTATCATTTCACTTGTCCAATTTTCTTACTGTTATCTTTAAATCACTCACTTACCTTTGGCAAATCTCTTTGCACTGGCTTAAAAAACCCTCAATAACTAAAGAAGAAAAGGCTTGAATTGGACTCTTTCAAGTCAGTATCCTTAGAATTAACTGTTTGATGCTCTACTGTCTTTTTCTCAACCTTTTACATTGTTAAAGATTTTCAACAAAGGCAAATTCTTCATCAATAAGGTCTGAATATTTATATTCTGCTATATTCGACAGGTTTGCTCTGTTGTTTTATTGTCCAGTAATTATTTGGAAAATAAACTCTGTGGTTACAAAATATGAAAAAACTAATAACTTTTCTGTAAGCACAAAATTATCTATCCCCCATTCCCTGGTGCCTAGATACATGTGTGTGTGTGTGTGAGTGTGTGTGTGTGTGTGTGTGTGTGTGTGTGTGTGGTATGCTCAGGGTGAATAACAAATATAAGAATTCAAGCTAACTATGAGATGAAATCATTTTTCCCAGTGCAAACAAGGGCCTTCATAATAGTTTATACCCGCTACTAAAACAAAACACCACAAACTAGATAACTTTTAAGAAAGTGAATATATTTCTCACAGTTCTGGAAGGTAAGATTATCTAAGTTCAAGTCACTACCAGATTTAGTCTATGTTTGATAGAAGTATCCTTGTAGCCATTTTCTGACACTAGGAAGCAAATGAACATCTCTCTTAAGTCACATATAACATTCATGGACTCCATCTCCATTTCCTAGTCACTTCTCCAAAGCCCCATCTGTTAACAGCATCAGCTTGGTAATGAAGGTGCAATAGGTCGGCAGCAAGTCCACCTTCGGGTGTGCTAATGAAGTGGCCCCTTAGATGTACCTCAACCAAAGAATGGATAAAGGAAATGTAACACATTTATATAATGGATTATTTCTAATCTGTAAAAACAACATCAAAAATTTTAAGGCAAATGGATGGAACTAGGAAAAAAATCATACTGAGTGAGTTAACTCAGACGAGAGAGACAAACATGGTATGTAGTCATAAGCGACTATTTACTCTAAAGTAAAGGATAACTATGCTACAATCCACAGACTTAGGGAGTCAGGTAACAGGGGCCTGAAGCAGAACACATGAATCTCGCTGGGAAAGGGAACTAGAAAAGATCTCCTGGGTAAAGTAGAATAGGTACAGACCTGAGGGATCCAGCTGGGGGATGAGTAGAGGGGAGAGCACTGAAATAGATGACTGGAAGGGGGGCATTTGGAAATCAGGTAGAAATCTGTTGCAAGGGAATCTCCCTGGAATCTACAAGGATGACCCCATCTAAGCATCCTAGTAATAGGAGATATGTAGCCTAAACTGCCATCTTCTATGATCAGACTGTCATCAGAGGACCTCTATCCAGAACCTGATGGAAACAGGCAAAGACCCACAGTCAAACTGTAGGCTGAGCTCAGTAAGACTACTGAAAAAAAGGAAGAAAGAATTGTAGGAGCCAGGGGGGACTGAGAACATCATAAGAGAACCCACAGAAACAAATAACCTGACTCATAGGAACTCACAGAGTCAGAACCAAAAGCCAGGGATTCTCCAAGGGCCTGACCTGGTCCATATACATGTGTGTGACAGTTGTATATCTTGGTCTACTTATGGGACTCTTAACAATGAGAACATGGGCTATCCTTAATGCTTTGGCTGGCTCTTAGGGACCTATTCCTCATAGTGATTTGCCTTGCCCTGCCTTAAAACAAAGGGAGGTGCTTATTCTCACTGCAACTTGATATGCCGTGCTTTGTTGATACCCTTGGAAGGTCTGCCCCTTTCTGAACAGAAATAGAGGAGTGGATTGGGTGGGTGAGAGGAAACTGTGGTTGGGATCCAGAATAAATACCTACACATACATACATACATATATACATACATACATACATACATACATACATACATGATAATAAAATGGTGGGGTTCTAAAATCAATATGAAAAGAGGGTTGGGATTGCTAAGGGAGGGAAAAAATGTAAGCAAAGAACAAATTATCAGACATGAACTCCAAGCTGAAAAAGAGCCCAGTCATCTTATGTGATGTCAAGCCTGAGATAATGTTGCAGAATCCAGGATGGATTACAGGAATGGAAACTATTATTGATCTTGGAGCAGCTGGCATCCTGAGGGTCTTCCTGGTGGAATGATTACATGTTACTCTAGGATAATGCCTGTTTCAAAGAAAACACATTGCTAGTTAAAATTTTTATACTTAAATTTGTTCATTGCTTTTCTATGATTATACATATTTTTATTACTGAATCATGGTAAGAAAACTGAGGATAGGAAGCAACATCACCTAAACTGGTATCTCACTCCTTGGAAGTAAGTGAATAAACACAGATAGCCCATAATACCAAAATTATTTTGAGGTGCTGAAATGTGACCTTCTTAACTAAGGAAAACATTTGTAAAACCAGGTTTCTCTTGTCAAAGCAAGACGTAACTACCATTGTGGTTGAGAAGTTTATTTGCACATGTGTCAAAAAAAAAAAGTACCTCATAAGTGAAACCGAGTTCAAAGGGAGTGATTTAATTGTGTACTGCAACCACCAGGTGTTTCATGCAGTCACACCTCATAATAAGACATTTCCCCATCACGGGAATTCAGCTTTACTGCACATTCAATCATGTTTCCCAATAGGTATTTTTGTTCAGTGTCTCTTTCTTGCTGCTCTTATATCAAAAGTAGGTAACATGATGGGGAAAAAACTCATTTTTGCTTAAGTGTTAATGTGTTTTGCGTATTCGCTAAGTATCATTTATGTGATGGATGGTTCTCGCTCAATGTTACGCACATGTGCACTTTTTTGAGAAACTAGATTTGGAAGTGTATAAAAATACAGGAAAATATATAGGCCGCTAGACATAAATGGAAATTAGAAATCTGACTCAAGTTGATGGAACCAATAAAGCATTCATATTCCATTTACAAAATGGAGAAACTGTATCTCTGCCCTGAACAAAAAAAAATGTATACAGAAACTTGTACCTCCTCTTACAATACTTGCTGAGCATTAAAATCAAGCATACCTGAACATTGCTGGAAGGTAGCAGTACCTTCCTATGTATGAGAAAACCCAAAAATCTACTAATAGTCAAAGGAAAATACAAAACTCTTCAGAGATTAAAAAAATAAAATTCTAAGTATATTTTGTTTTCTCTACTTCCGTAATATGCAATTCAATAAAGTACTTTTAAATGTTCTATTGATAAGGCAATATTATTCTAAATGCACAATTTAGTGATTTCTCTTCCATTGCCTTAGTCCAGAATGCTGTAAGAGTTAATTACCATTGTCCTCTGTTCACAGATGTGTAGTCTTGAGATTAAGTTCACAGCAGTGGGAAAGAATGAGGACAAGAGAGTGATGCTCTGGACAACGACTCTCTAGTCACTAATCACCGTCAGTCTTCAGTGTAACGAAGGACATCTTTTTAGTCTTCATAAATCACTTTTGTAGCTTCTACCTGATTCCCAGTGGAACTATAACTCCCTCCTCTGCAGATATCCAGATGTCTTTTTGTTCACTATTATTGTATCAACCTTTAAACATTTTCTCAGTCAATGCCAAGCTGAGGTCTTGTAAGGACCAACAGACAACTTCAGCCATACCTCATATATTGTTGCCCTAAATTTTCAACATCAGTCATGAAAACACCCATCTTCTTTATTGTCAATTTGATTACACCTTTCCTATATGGTTAAAATGATGTGGAGATTACTGTGGAAATTATAAATCTCTGGACGAATTGTACAAGCTAATGCTTGTTCAATATGCATGCAGCTGAGGCTATGCTGGCTCATGAATCCTGTAATTCAGAGATTTTCAGAAATAATGTAAAAGATACTGTGAGGTATATAGAGAGCATAAAGAACATGTTATCACCTGCAGTGCATGATGTATATCAGAAGTTTCTTGATATCACTTCTAACTAATATAACACAATCATGTCCCAATTTTTTGCAAGCAAAATGCTTGCTTTCAATTTCCAGTACATACATTGAATCTATGTGTGAAGGTAATGAAGGAAGAAATGGAATACTTTACCCCTTGATAAAGGATTGAGCAATTGTGAACACTGTAAAAATAACCAGAAAGAGTCTTTTGCCATTCATCATTCAGAAAGTTTACTGTGAGAAGTGCATTTTGTTAAACTAGAGTATGACCACAAGTATATTAACTTCACAGTGCAACGCTTTTCACAACTGTAGGTTGCTACTCAGAAACATCCTTCACCTTGTATCTAACAGAGGTGCTAGAAGCTTAGCCAGCAGTTCAAACCATTCAAAGATACTGACACCCTTGTCCTTGATTTATATGAGCTTTTGCCCTAGGCACGAATTAACCATATTGTCCTATTGAAAAGGAAAAGAAGTAAATAAAGAAAATAGCAGATAGGAGGTTATAAAGGGAGCAGTTTTTTAAATTCCCCTTTTTATGCTATGATGGATACAAATTTTATCTGTTGCTGTGATAAAAATACATGAGCAAAAACACCACAGAAAGAAAAAAGGCATTTTTTTTTTTTTTGCCTCATGGCTTTAGAGGTTCCCATTGATAATTAGTGAGGTTCTGTTTTCTGGGTGTTGAAGGAGAGAGCTGCCTGTTCATTCCAGCCACCTGGCTAGTAGAGTTGAAATAATTACACAGACACTGTATTATTTCAATCACTGCTTGGCCCGTTAGCTCTAACTTTTTATTGGATAACTCTTACATCTTAATTTAATCACTACGAAGTTGTGGCCTACCAGCAAAGTTTCAGCACCTCTATCTCCAGCGACTCCATGGCTTCTCTCTCTCAGCTTTCCTTCTCCCAGCATTCAGTCCAGTTTCCCCTGCCTAAGTTCTGCCCTATCAACAGGCCAAGGCAGTTTCTTTATTCATTAACCAATAAAAGCAGCACATAAACAGATTGACCTCCCATACAATCTAGGGGCCTCTGCAAGGTAGCATACCATGATAGACATATGTAAACAACACTGAAATGTAAAATGTCCTGATCATAATCTGCATTCCAAGGCAGCATCCTCAATGGCTTATCTTCCTTCCACAAGGTCCTACTTTTTGAAAGTTGCATCATTTCCCCGATCCAGTCACAAACTGGCAACCCAGCTTCCAGAAGTTGGTCTTGAGAGGTACCTTAGTTCCAAACCATTACCTAAACCTTTTCTTTTCCTATAGAATGGGAAACATAAATTTAATTCTGAGTGTGTTAGCATGGATCTGCCTCATCTTCAGACATCAACACACTGGAATTAAGACTTTATTGCATGAACATTTAGTTCATTTCCATTTTTAAAAAGTGGAGGCTTTCCTTTACTGGGTCACTTTGCTTTGGTCTCTTTTGAGGACCCTTCCCCTTCTTCTTCTGACTTTCTGTCCCATAGGCACCTATCCATAACTATGGTCCTCTTCTAAAGAAAGATTAAGTAGAATACCACTAGTCTTTAAGAGAAATGGACTAGATGTCTACAACTTAAGCATTTCATAAAGTGTTCCCTTTTTCCATAAGAGAGTAAGAATTGGCAGTAAGTTACTTCTACGCTATCCAGTGCCTCTTAGCAAGACTAACTCTGTTGTAACACTAACATCTGTTAGTTTTCCCAGAAGACTGTGTGGGATACCAAACAGCTTTGGTCTCTGGATGTGAGACTTAGTCATCAAATCATGTTCTTGGCAATTATCACAGTTCTGTTATGCAAAGATGTGGGTAGCATGGACAAATAGTTCTCAAATTTGGGCAGGCATTCAAATCACCTAGTGGAGCTTAAATCCCCTGATCTCCATGCACCTCTCCTCAGACTCTGGATTATTAGAGTTAAGGTAATGCCTGACAATGTGAATTTTGAACAAGCTCCCAGACGATCCTCATGATTCCTATCCAGGGAACACTATCTGACAACCAAGCATGTATTTTAAAACCTGCTCTGCTATAGAGGGACACCTCTTCTGTCTTGCACTCTAATATTATTCATAAACATTACAAAATAGCACATCATAAATTGTATTTTATAATCAATAACAATCTGTCACGTGCTTATTTCCTGCCCCCTTGCATGACAAGTATTTTGAATATATTAGATTTGTCGACCTATACACTATAAGAGTTAAAGAAAATAACCACAAATTTTAGCTAGCAATTTAATGATAGCATTTTTCATCTTCAAAAGATGTAACTATCACAGTGTTAATGAACACACTAGTATGTTCTTAATAAAGTCAGTTTGACTTAATCACTTCCAGAATGACAGGCAGTTGTCTTTGCTTTCAAATTTAGCTTGTCAGTAAAATAGGTTGTGAGATTTTTACATATGTGTGTGAATAAATTGCATCCTAAAATACGTGAGGTTTCTTTCCTCATATTGGCACTCAATGTTTTGTTTTAAATTTCAGTTTTACTGCCTTGAATTGGTGGTGATTAAGTGCTTTTATTTTCAAAGACCGCAGGGAAATCTTGAACTTAAAGGAAAGGCTATCGGAATTTTAGCTGTAGCAGGAGTGGCAACAGGGCTCTGTTATCAAGAGTGCTAATTATTTATTCACACCTGGTTTACCACTGATTAACAAAACCTATTAAGGCCTTCCCTTGAAGACCTATCTGTTGACATGTATTTGCAGCTGTTGTTGGTTTTTTTTCCAAATTAGCACATTATGTGTTTGGAAAACAGACCAAAACAGCTGCAACTTCTGAATGCATTTATTCTGTACGCTTCTCAGAATGCTATTTAAGTTGCGTGGTAAATGATGAAGTCAGAGGGAAATACACTGCTAACTCTGCGCTGCTACTACTTCTGAGTCTCGCAGAAATGGAATGATAAGAAAAACATTAAGAGTTCAGCCTTTGCTTTGGATACAGATCTCCATGTTTCAGAGGCCTGTTCTTCAATAATACCTATAAAACAACCTTACTACAGACAGTTTCACTTTATGTTAGCAAATCCTGGAAAATATAGTTGAAAATAATTAAAAATGGGCATAAATGTTTATTAAAACACCATTATCTTATTTTTCATAAAATGTAATCATCAAAGCACTATTGGCATCATGGCTTCTACCTTCAGGTTATAACAAAAAAATGCCATTGTAAAAGGCTACATTAACAATTGAAAATATTTTTTGTGTGTTTCAAGTATTTATTATTGCCACCTTATTATTGCTTCCTGGAGTGAAATACATGACATTTCACATGGTTTGGAAATCTTCTACTTCCAAAGATTTTTATTGATTGGGACTCAGGAAGACTTAGAAGTCAAGGGATCCCCCTTCACTTTAAGATATTGTACAGACCAATCCCTTCTGTGCTGGGTAAACAAGACAATGAGAGAAGTGGTCTGAGATATGGTTTAAACTTCCACTCACATATGCTTCTCCTTTCTCTTATATTGCAAGTCATGGAAAACAGGTGGCTCTTGATGACCCTCTATTGTAGGCCCCATTTCCCAATAATACTTGTGTTACAGAGATGACAGACGGGACTGCAGGTGGAAATTCTTCTGTTATCATTGCAAGCTCTGACAGTACAATGTTCTCTCAGTCATTAGTTCCATGGAGTAATAAAAGGCTTTTTTTTCCAAAATTGCAGTGGAGTAGATTCACATTCATCTTTATCAGAGACAGGTGTTGTCTAATTAGCATTTTCTGTTTGTGTCATGGTTCTTGTCATAGACATGCTCACTAGATCAGACATACACATCTGTCCTTATTATTAATTACACAGAGAAGGAAAAGATCATTTTCAAATATCAATCACATTGCAGGCCACTGCTCTTTGTCTATAGTGTTTCTCTAACCTGAAACAAACTTTGCATGCTTCTTTGCCTACATGACATTTGGCTATGTCAGCCAAGGTACTGCACCCACGTTAACCAGATATTGTCTGTGTTAAGCACAAGGGGAATCTGTGAGGAAGTTTACTGGAAAACTCGACATTAAAAAAAAAAGAATTCTAAAAGTTCAAACACACACACACACACACAAAGAAATTTGCTTTATCTTGACTAATATCACTACAAAAAGAAAATTCTAAAGAGAAACATTTGATAGCCAATCTTATTTATCGATGCACTTTATGCTAGTTGGCATAGAGATAATCTGCACTATGAAATGTTTCTTTCTTTTGCCAGAAAATAAATTCTAGAAAATTCCTTACAAATTAGAAGACTTGGATACGTGTAGGTACAAGAAAAACCTGGGTTCAATCTCAGTGCCAACTCATTTATAGATTCCCAGCAGCTTCTACCCTGTTGGCTTTTTCTTTCCTCTGAATAATTATACTCAGGTTAGGGGTAGTCCGCTGTTTATCTTAGCACATATAAATGTAGAGTCTAATTTGTAACTTTTTCATATTTTATAGGTTTGTCTTTTCACTGTGGACTGAGCACATTTTCTAGTTTTTATAATATAAAGCAGGAATAGCACGGTGATGATGGTTAGATGAGAGCTGGGCTCAAATAGGCTTACTAATCATGACTTTTAAGACACAAGATGCAAATAAAATATTTCAAAATATACTTTGGCAATGTGCACAGATATGGCAAATATCCTCAGAAGAGACAATCATTCACAATATTCTGGTGTTCTTAAATGACTTACTATAAAATTCTAACTCTATGATGAATTACTTAGAATTAGTTAGAAAATTACATTTTCCCATAGTCTAATAAATTGATAGAGCTAATGATCTGTATTCAGTTTCTCTTGCAATGACAAATACCACAAACTGAGTAATTTACAAAGAAAATAATCTGAGCTCTCATAGTTCTAGGGGCCGGGACATCTGAGGAAAAGATGTCAGCATCTGTCTTCCTGCTGTATCACGATACAGTATGATATGGAAACATACTCACCCAAATACACAATTTCTTTTTTGACACATGTAAGATATGCAAACCCAGCTAGCCTCAGTCCTTCTGCCTCGGTGTTAGGATTATTGACAACCAGAAAGTGTATCTTAGAAAAAAATAGTATTCATTTGTTAGAGATTGTGAATACATATTATTGGAAAATACATTTTGTGACCTGAAATGGATGATGGCCTGAACATGCATCTAAGATAAAAAAAAAAAAAGTATTAGGGGGCATGCAGATAGATACACATTATCCAAAAACAAACTTTGTACAAAAGGACTGGTTAGGAAGGGGAATTGAGAAAATCTCTGCAGGAAGACAAACATGTCTAATGCTTTATTCCCAGTTTCCATGAAATAGATAAAACCAGTTTATATCTTTTTCTTTCTATTTCCAACAATATTTATTCTCTCTTCTTTCATGTCCCTTCTTTCATCAATTAGAAATGCATGTTGCTAATAAGTAGTTAATTTAGAAAATTTTAGCAGCATTTGCTAATTTCCATCTCAGCCACAGTCATTTAATCACCCTAATTATTAGCACCAGTGCAAACATTCCTACCATGGCAAACTTCATGCCTTGTCTCTAAACCCTTACTTATAAAAACTCAGAATTCAGTGGTGAATATGTAACAACACAGATATATCTAATGCCTTATTATCTGTTTCCAGGCAGTAGATAAAACCAATTTATTTCTTTTCCTCCTCAAACTCTTCTATATTTATCCTCTCATTTTTCGCACCCTCTCTCTTCCAACACCAGTTTCAAATTACACCTCTCTTTTTCAGTACATCCCATTCTAACCTCATTTGGCTCTCCAAGCATGCTTCTCAACTTATCAGCCAGTGTGAACACTTCATTAAGGTTGGAAACACTTACTTGTAACTAGGGAAGTTATTTTGACAACTCTAGGACTTTCTTCAGGGAGACTAAAACTCAATTAACAATCCTACCATACAAACCAATCTGCCTGTCCATATTTTTCTTCCCAGCTGAAACCTACTCAAACATTTGATGACACGTTCTCACAATGTCTTTACCTGTGTTTCCTTGATGTTTTTGAACTGGTGAACAAAATTTTACATGTGGCTTTGTAATTTGCATCTGTTTCCATGCTGCTGTGAAAAGAATTCACTTTGCAAATAAGGTAAATGCAAAATAACAGAGACTCCATTATTTTAGGTTATGGAATGAACACCTAGAACAGCATACCCAACTGAACTGAGCACACAGAATGGATAAAGGTTTACTTGGGTTCAGCAGTTCTCAAACACATTGATCCTGCAATGACTTACATCTCTAAACCACTGTTAAGGACCTCAGGAAAAGCACTCAACCTAATAGTATTTATTACATTACCAATTAAAAGAGAAGTGTATGAAACTTTAAGTTAGTATTTTCATTAAAATATTTGATATAAAATATTTATTGTATGAAACAAAACAATTGAATTCTCTATCAGCATTTTAATTGATAATCTATCTTAGACTATGCAAAAATCTTACTTTATACAAATATAGAAACAATGTAACTACTTTCTCATATTTAGAGAGGTTAGACATTTCAAGGCAAAAATAAACCTCGGCCAGTATATTTGGTATGTGAGGAGCACCTGCTCCATTTCTTACATTGAGTAAATGCCAAGGAAGACACCTTAGTTGATGTGGGATTCCCCTCTGTATGCTGTGAATACTGTTGTTTTAAAAAAAAAGTGTCTTAGCCTTGTGCTAGGGAAAAAGAATAGAGCTAGGCGGGAAAACTAAAAATACTGGGAGAAGGAAGGCGGAGTCAGAAACAATCCATGTAGCCCCACCAGAGACAGACATCAGAACTTTCCATGGTAAGACATTGCCACATGGTGATACACAGATTAAAGGAGATGGGTTAAATTAAGATGTAAGAATTAGCCAATAAGAAGCTAGATCTAATTGGTGAAGCAATGATTTAAATAATATAGTTTCTGTGTGATTATTTCAGGGCTGAGCAGCGGGAACCAACATGCGGCTCCCTTCTGCCAACACTTAGTTCTCTCCTATAAAGGGGTGGATGACATTCTTGAGGACCCATAATCTCCACAGGTCATGACTCCTGCACTTACACTTTTAATGCACACTGCTTCCACTTTGAATGGATCACTCAATAACTCACTTTTGTGTCGACAGAAACTGATCAAAAATGGGGAGCTATTACACTGATATATTGAATTCCCCAGACCTTCTAGCATTTGATAAGTTATGTACTTAAATACATATAAAATATTAAAACATTAAAAATATAAAACATTAACTATATATACTTAAATAAAAAAATCACAATTATTCATATCACCACCATTCTCCAATACATTTAGATACTGAGGTATTGTCAAATTCACTGTTCCAGATACATGGTTTCTGCAATTCTTTCACTTAAAATGCTGATCGTAAAAAGCCTCCCTAGCTTTCCATGAAATAACAGGATCACTTCCCACATTTATTTTGTTAATAAATTGTAACTATTTTATTATTACCATGAAATTATTTTTTGAAAATTTCCAAATTTTTAATAGTGTGTCTGTCAGTCATCATTCAAAAATAACAGTGATTTTTGAATCACTAATGTGCTAATTCAGCTCACAACTCAAACCAGTATGTTCCAGCTTTTTCTGAAGATAGTGATCGCATCTTGGTATGCAAAGGAAGTTTTTCTGTGTTCCTCCCACTGTGTCACTCAAGAGTCAAAATTTAATGGATGAGTTTTACAAATCTAGAAATTCCATCTTACAGAAACCCTGGACTTTTATGTTTTCCTTAGCTAGCACAATTCAGTGGCAAATACAGTAGATGCCACTATCACCACAGTGTTGGACCATTATTTCAAATATCAGAAAAGTTTAAAATATAAACAGTACTATAGTATTTTTAAAGTAATTGACCATACCTGTATCCTTTAATGGTCTTGGTGACTCTTTACGATATATAGACTATTGTTTGAGTATCATTATTTCCCCATGTTGAAACACAAGGTGAGGGGAAGTATGGTAGCACAGCACAACCTATATAATCCTAAAGCAATATTTTTAGAAAGATGATGAGAATTTCTTTTTTGGATAAAAGACAGAAATTACAAAGACAAAATAGAAATACAATCCCCATTTATTTGAGCAAAAGAAACTATGCCTGTGTGGCTAGAGTTTACACAGCATATACACTGTATCAAACTAAAAAGAGATGCTTCAGGCATAGAGGATAAACCAATTTCAGGATGTATTGAGTTCTTAGATAAGTACTTGATACTTCAGTGTAGAGATAAAGAGTAAATCAATACAAAAGGTGGAGTGACCTGACGTAGTTTAGATTTCAGTGAATGGTAATCATTATAATGAAATGGGAGAGTGACTCAGAAAACAGTCTAAAAGAGTGGGGAAATATAAGAAATTGGAAAAAATAGTAAGAATATTGGGTAAACTCCTGAATATAATATACAAATGAAGAAAACTGAGATGTTTCCAGTTTGAGAAAATTAACATAATAATTTGAAAATGAAAAAGGTCTACTTTTCAGAAAATACAGAAATTAAAGGCAAAATACATTATACAATCAAAAAACTTTTGTGAAGCCTCCGTAAAAACTAATGCTTAAGCCTCGTTGACAAGGCTATCTGTGTCTTTAGAATAAGCCAAAAATTTAGACAGGTACATTGGTATACCAAGTAACTCAACTCAGAAATAGATATTGAACATTTTCTAAGCATTGTATATTTCTAGACACTGTAGATAGGAAAAGGAATAAACTGCCAAAACTCTTGTTTGCTGTGGAACAATTCTTTTCTACACTATGCATATGTATTCCTCTTATTGGTTAATCAAAAGTCAACAGGCTTGTAGCTGGGTAGGAAGTTAGGTGGGAAAGCCAAAGTGAGAATGAAGAGAAGAAGGAAGGAGGAATAAGGAGAGAAATGACAGCCAGGAACAAGCCATGAGTCATATAACAAAGCATAAATATAAATATGGGTGAATTGAAATGTAAGTTAGTAATAAGCCTGAGCTATCAGTCAAGCATTCATAATTTATATCCATCTTTTGAGTTGGTATTTAGGACCAAGCAGTTGGGACAGGAAATGTCCATTTACACTTGTTCATGCACTGTCAACGCTGGGTGATATATACCAAAGAGGAAGCATAATAAAGATGGAGTATGTTTGTATATTCACCAAGTATGAGAGCAGGCAGAGATCACAAGGGAGTATGATATAACCAGGCACTCCCTTTGAGAAGATGCTGACAAAGGAGAAGAAAAAAATCTTCTCAAAATCAGAAGTCTTTCCAGAAGATAAAATGGTCCATAAAAAATTCTGCACTAGAACCATGTTAAACAGTATAGCTGAAGCAAGATCAAAGGCTGTAAAGTGGAATCCACCTGAGGGAAAGAAGAGGCAGAAACTGAAGCTCGGATAACACTAGGCATGCTATAAGCCTGTGTAGAACTTCATCTCAAATGGCAAAGAGTGGAGGGGCAGTAAGGGCTCTGGGCAGAGCTATGACCGAGATACAAAGATGACAATTTGACTTTTAAAAAAGAAGAGAAAGAAGTAAACATGAGTGAAGCAATAATATTTGCACACCTCATGCCTACTGTAGTAGATACTGGATGCTCAATAATTACTATCATTTTACCATACAAAAAATTATAATGTCATCTTCCTTACTTCTTTTCTTCCCTCCTTCCTTCCTTCTGTTCCTCTCATCCTCGATAATTTCTTCATCTTTTCCTTCTTTCCTTACTCCCTTTCTTCATCTATTTTTCAAATATGAGTCAAACCTTTATCACAATGTTCAACAGTTACACAGGAAGTATTGAAACCCAATTTTCGTGAATGCACCATGTGTGGTTCAAGCTCTCCTTGAGTAATTTTAATTAAAATATCCTTAAAGTGCTGTTCACTACAGAATTCTTTTCATTTATTTATACCACATTAGGTCTTTCATACAAGCATATTATAACTTTTATAGTGTAAATTGTGAAGGAAAAATATATAAATTTTTGAAAATAACCTATTCAAACACCTACATAAGATTTTATGCTATGAGCAAAATATAATTGTGAATAAAATTATTAGAGTGAGGAAGGTTTCTATCCAATAAAATGGGTTTGAAAAAACCTTTCTCTGCACTACTAAAGGTGTATGAACAGAAAGGGGAATGGATATGGACATATGATAAATATATAAGTATAATAGAGAGAATTAATAAATATGATAGAGAAAAAATGAAAGTCTCTCATTCATACAAAATCAGTAAAAACAGATATAAAGAGAGCTTTCTGTTAGCTGTCACCTGCCTTGTAAATTCTTGCTGCTGTCTAAATGTAGCATGATTTCCCAGGCATACTGACCACCATGCAACTGCTAGAGCTGAAGTAAGTTGTATATACTTTGATCATTTACCTTTGTGAATTTGGATGCATGTACCAAGACTTCAAAATCTACTCAATCTCTATTAATTAATGAAACATGATTAATAAAAATTCTTAGAGAGAAATTGGAGTTCAACCTGAGGGTTAGAAAAGGAAAATAGCTAGCCACCAGTACTTACCTGGACCTCAGCCAAAAATGGCAATCCTGCATCCAAGAATCTCAGAATGAAACAGAGTGAGAGCTGTCTCCTACCATTTTATAATCCTCTTCTAGGACTGGGATTAAAGGCATGCACCACTGGGATTAAAGCAATGCACTTCCCAGGTTTTTTTTTTTTTTTTTTTGCAAACTAATGTGGCTACTGGGATTAAAGGAGTGTGTGTTACCACTCCCTGATTTGTAAGACTGACCAGTGGGGCTGTTTTACTCTCTGATCTTCAAGCAAGCTTTATCTACTAAAATAAAAATGAAATGCCATTACAAATTAGTGACATGAGTATCATTCAAATATAATCCCACTTCCTTTTCTTCTTTTTTATGTATAGATACAATCAATATCTAGTTATATTGCTTCTCTGAAGTTTTAAAATTACAACCCCTTAATCTATGGTCTTGCTGGAATGACTATACAAATATAAAAATGCTCTGAGTATCTCTCTAACTAGATAATATGAATATGAAGAGTTATTTATTTGACTATGAGAATTTAAGACAGAAGACTTCTGATTAGTGATAACCTTGTCCTCTTGTCAAGAAAACCGAGTCAATGAGAGTTATGAGGGTTTAGCTATACTGAATCATCTTGTAGGGTTGATTTTTAGGATGGTGAATTAATAATCCACCTTTTGTCCCTCCAATTGAGACTCCCTAGTTTTATTACTACCCCTTCTGCATACAATTGACTTCATAGGAGTACTGGCTGGTTTTTTGTTTCAACTTGACACAGAAGCAAACCCTCAGACAATAACATATAGTCTGCTCTGATGTTGCTTCTCCCATGACTGCCCAGTCATGATTTTACTAGTTATTTCTCTTCATCAACAATTTCCTTCTTTCAATGGGTGGATCAAAAACTTTTGGACCAAGCTTGCTGGAAATATCTCACCTTTAGAGGAGTCCTTTCTCTTGCCATCAGTGCCCTTTGTCCAGAGGCCATTCTGGATCACACATTATGCCTCACTTAATGCTATATATGGGGCCAAAAGCAGATTGCTGAATAGAAATAGAACTGTCATACAAAAATACTTAATTATTTCATGTACATTCTTTATTGAACATTCAATTTGATTCAGTAGGAAAGCACTGACATTTTAGAGCAACACCACAGTGTTATTTTGTTTGTCCAAAATTCTGGTCTATAATAATTAATATTTATTGAATGTTTACTATGTTCTAGAACATATGCAAAGTTTTTCCATGTATTTGTTCAATTAATGATAAAAAGAAAACTTTATAAGCAGGAGTGTATGTGAGGTCTTACATCAAGGAACAGAACAAAGATAGAAGGTCAGATTCCAGATTCCAGCTTTGAGAAAAGCTGGACACTGAATACCAAATCAACTAAGCTATATCACCCTGGGCCACAGTCCCAAAGACACTGGACCAAAAGCTACCCTAAGAAAAGGACATTTAACCTCCATGTAAGATGGAATAGTCCCTCACCAATTTTCCTTTAGAAGCCACAGAAAAATGCATCTCTATTTTTCAGGCATTTACTTATATCAGTCTTAGAGTTTTGGATATGATTAATATTGTATACAAATGGGAACTTGAAGAAAGAGTCCTTGTTCAGCCACTATTAATTTCTTTTGCAATTTCTTATTAGAGGTTTTTTATATGACTCTCTCTTAGCATATATGACAGAAAGCAACCTTTCTTCCAGACATCTGAGTAGAGCTGCTTTGTGAATTCACTTCTACTATTAACTGCCATATTAGCAAAGCCAGAAAGTTCTCCTCATGAGTGAGGACTGCCTGACTAGCTGCTGATTAAGCCCTTTTCAATACTAAATATCTATAACTTTTCTATAGAGTAAAGACCTGATCTCCTACACATGCTTTCTGAAATGGTTGGGGCCAATGGACCTGTGAAAAGAAGTGGTCATGGATAATCACAAAACCAGCTACAAACAAAACCTCCTTTTCCTGATTCCATTTTGATACAGACTTCACATTGTTCTTCACTACAATAATTACTACATTTCAAAATAAATTGATGCAAGCCACAGTTAATCATAAATTCTGAAAGGAGCAATTGTTTTGGCATTAAATCTCAAGATGAAATCAGCCAAACCAACAATTGAAAATTGTGAACTCTAGATTTAATCAAATGAAGACAAAATGCTATTGCCAGAAGACAAAGCTACAATTATGTGCTTTAAACAATAGGTAGACTGTAATCTTCAGCTATTAAATAGAAATCCTTAATTGAAAGATTCCTCTGTTGTTGCTGCAAGTCCTTATATTTATGAAAAATTCCACATGGTAGAACAAATCCACAGGTTGGTTCCAAACTTATCGAATGACAAGACACTAGCAAACTGTTGGTGAGCACTTACTACATGATCACCACTGTCCTAAGGACTTTGCACACAGAAGTTTATTTAAAACCTAGTAGCAGCAACCAAGAACACTAGGAAAACACAACAACCAAGCGAAGAAAGTATGGCATTAAGAAACAAAGAGTGTATCTACGTGTCCACATTCTGTCCAGGTTTGCCTTTGCACACTATTACAGAGATTGGTAATGTGATGTGTCTCAGAGTAGGCTCAAAAATTAGACGACCTTGCTTTCAGAATGAATATTAGGAGCCTTTGCAAAGCTGAGTCCAAACATAATGCAGTTTAGCCATATGGCTATTATTAACATTAATTAGCATTTGTAAAGCATCTTCGGCATGGAAAGCCGTTTACCTCAGGGTAATGTTGAAGTGTGTTATTAGTTCACCTGCATCAAGAGAGCAAACAAACAAAAAGGGCCCAGAGACCAGGCCATTGACTGATTCTGATATTAAGATGGATCATGCCTTAAGAGTTTAATGCTCTTAACACTCTGGGGTCACAAGTACCAAACTCCTCGGAGTCCTTTCTGACATTTATAATAGAAATTCATTAGTAGATTTGCATGTGAAGTAAGCGGCAAAAAGGGGAGAAAAGGAGGAGAGCAACAAAGAATGAGTACATACAGAATGATGGGTAAAATTATTCCATACTCAAACAAAATCTTACACTTATCAGTGTACCTTAATTTATAAATCACTTGTGTGGATCTCTAATATGTAATTGTACAATACAAAACATTATATAATGATGAATTATGCTATGAGCATTTAACCTCACATCAAATGCCTTCTATATTATATGCTTTTTAGGTATATCTAATCATAATCCCGCAGATTAAGGTAACTTGCATTTGTGCAAGACCTAACGACTTTCAACAAAATATCTAGCTGTAAGAGAGATGGCAGAATATGTATGTATGGCTTTTTCAGCTACACTACTCCTGCAGAGCTCAGTGAGCAGATGTGTCCTATACAAGGCATAGAGTAGTGTCTAGGGCCCATCTCACTCCCCAGTCACAATGACACTTGTGTTTATTAAGCATGGTTATGAAACTTATCTCTGGAGAAGAAATGCAATGATTAAACATTCCTAAGCATGTTTTGTAGTCATCTGAATTTTTCCTTTTTGCCACCCAACCACCTCCCTTTACCAAATGCCATCCCTTTCAAAGGTAACAACATCAAGTGGACGGTATTATAGGATGTATACTATACACAGGATCACACCATATATCTATGTACACTATACATAGGACAGAATCTCTGGATGACCATGGGTAGATCCACTTCCGGCAAATAAAGGTTTCCAGGAGCGGGACAGGAACCATCTCATTATTAAGCATTCTACAAGACTGATTCACTGATTAAAATTTCTATGATGGGCCTGCGAGCTGGTTCAGTGTATAAGTGCCCCATCTTCAAAGCCTAGCAAACTGAGTTCCTTACCTGAGTCCATATGGTGGGAGGCGAGAATACTGTTCAATAAAGCCTGAAGCCTACAGAAGGGTTTTCCACCCTGTCCTGTAACCTGCCTTCCTGATGTTTTCACCAATGTATTTTTAAGTACCTTGATTTATGACTGTCTTTGTTTTGTTCTATGAAAAACATCAGCAAGCAGCCACCACATTAGAACATGGACTAAGGAAAACCTACATCTGTATCCCCAGGCCATGATCACTCATACCTGACTCCAGAATTCTATTGCTTTGTGGTAAGAGCTGGAGCTCTGCATTGACATCCTCTATTTCTTTCCTGCAGTCTTCAAGAATAACTGTAGAACGTGCTGAGAATGAAACATTCGGAGATAAACAGAGCCTGCGACGTCACCGCAGGCTCTGCGTCTGCCAGTCCTAAAGCATAATATCCTGGAACGCTTAAGTCTGGCATGATACCTCCCATGGCCTCCTCCCAGGTACAAAGCCCTAGGTAGACAGCTGTCTGGAATCCCTGAGCAGCAGTGCAAATGGAGCGTGCACACATGAGATTCCATTCATACTGGGCAACTTGCCTCAGCCTGGGGGCACTGCCTCGCCATGAGTCCTTGGCAACCTCAGTCTTACTAGCTGTGCGAATGTTCTGTCTCATGAGGCTCACTTGTTAAGTATATATCGTAGCCCAAGCTATAGTGGGCTCAGCGAGTCACCAGTGCACAGTGAAACTGCCTCCCAAAAACAAAGTTGTGCTAAAGTGAGTAGTATAGAAGAATCCCCCACCCTTGATTTCTTTTTTTTTTACTTTTATTTACTTTTATTTTTATTTTTTCCATCCTTGCTTTCTGATCAGAGGTTTTTCACTCTAGTAAAGAATAATTGCATGGTCACATGCATAAGGCAGCACATAATGTCCTCATCGCTAATGATCACAGAAGGCTGTGCATAGATTTTCATAAAACTCTGATTCAAATATACTTGAGAAACTGGGCTGCCTCGGAAAGAGTATTTGATATCCCTTTAGGGTGTCTTTGTTTTGTGATGATTCATTGGCACATTCTCAGGTAAATTTGTACCCAAAACCAAAACTCAATTTTCTGGGTTCTCAAATAAAATAATAAGTAAGTCTAACAGGGCAAAAAAATATACTTTTCTTGTTCACAGTTATATTACTTGACCATTTTAATATGTGAACCTCTGTTCCAATTGTAATCTAAAGCATGCTAAGTTCTCAAAAGGGTATGTTCAAAAGAGGCATGCTCTTGCAAACCTTCATCAAACCTAACATTCCTGGTCATCTCTTATTCCAACATCTGCCTAAATAATTATCAAATTAAATAAATGCGAGGAGCACCTGGTGCATAGAGCCACCTGCATAAGTACATTTACACTACATGTTTAATAAATCTTATATCATTTTTGGAAGGATTATAGAACAGGAAGACTCACCTCTGAATGTTTTTTGAAATGTAGACATTGCACGTATTATGAAAACCCATGCAATACATCTGCAAGAACCATTTGCACAACCAAGGTCAGGTCTATTTGTTCATCAGAAAGAGGGAGAAAGCAAATCTATGCATGATTCATTGTATTGGTCTCCTTTAATGGACAATTCTGATCCCTGCCAAGATCTGATTGATTGTTCTATTAATACATCCAAGGAAAAAATGAAAAATAAATCAAGCAATCCAGTACCAACTTGGTCATGCTACAAAGACACGGCTTAAAAGCCAAAAAAGCAAAAGCTTTTGCAAAGCTTTTGCTGGGCACCTGTTGACTTCCTGCTAAATCAAAGCTGTGTGTGCATTAGGCTGCCTTGTAGGTCTGCAGAGGGCATGGGGCATAGAAGAGCCAAGAATTGCTGTGCAAATGAACGAGAAAGGGCAGAGGACTCTGCTTGGTGTGATTTCCCTGCATCTGAACTACTGTGTGTAGATGTTTCTCTCCAGTCATTGTCCTGTGATGACATGCTTTGCTTTTTTTAAAATCAAGATTTTGTCCTTTATCAAACTCTCATTAAAATTAAAGTACATCAGAGAGAACTGATATTTTGACAATTTATTTGTCAATGACCAGAAAATAAGTAAAATGGAAATATTCTACATTCAGATGAATTCAGAAGAGCGTTCACACTTGTATTCTCATCTCCCCAGGTACCAGGTATCCCTTAGCTTCCTGTACTCACCTTGGATCCCTACCACTGTAGAATACTCACTGCTTACTCTGAACTGATAAACTTTAGGGGGACATTTTCTGGAGGAGCCACTTCTTGCAGCATTTCATACTTGGTGACCATTTCACTCTTTTTGGTAATCCTTTACGCTTAGCTATCTGCATTCTCCTTGGTGAATCTTCTACCTTTTTCTTCTCCAATTCTTGGTTACCTATTTGTCCTCAATCATTCCAGGCTTCTGTTCTTAGAATTGTCTTTCTCTAACAGTGTCCACTAGAAGATGGCATCTATAATAAAGAGCATTTATTATTAAAAAATGTTAATCCTTCCTAGATCTACAGTTCCAGTACAAAACATATTGCGGATCATATATACAACTCTACTAACCTACATCATCATGTCAGCCCTCAACTGTCTTGATAGCTTCAATTCCCTTAGTGAGAGGCCCTATGGCTTCTGATTGCCTCAGTGTATATGGCCTCTGTTGTCTCTGCATTCACATTTTACTGTTATAATCTTTGTCCTCTCTATTACTCTTCCTTGAGACCTCTCTACCGAAGATTGCTCCTGTCCTTGATTTGTTTTTGTACTTGTGAACCTCAAATCTGTCCTGTTGCAGCTTCCAATTTACCCAGAAAGACAAATAAAACCCAAAGTAAACGTGAAAGCTGAGAAGTACCAGAGAGAAAAACAGAGGTGTATAAGGGAGAATACTGTGTGCTAAGCATCCTTTGTGCTTACTCTTAATGACTTTCCTATCCTCACCACCAAATATTCAAACTTATTCACCAAACTATTTGGGTTTTTATTCCCCTACAGATGATTCAACACTCTTTCTCAGTCCCATGTGTTTCGTGATATGCAGACCTCCCTGAAAGAAATAAATATTTTCCTTTGCAAATGAGAAACTTTTTGTATAACCTGCTTTAGAGACACTTGCATATCCACGTTCATTCCTCTCTATTCACAATAGTTAGAAAACAGAATCAATCAGCTTGGATGTCCATCAGCTAATCATCAGTAGGTGATTAGAATGTAGTACACATATATGACGGAATTTTATTCAGCAGTAAGAAAATGAAATTTAAAGGTAAGTGGATGAAACTTAAAAAAGTAAATGTGGAGCAAGGTAATCCAAACCCAAAAGACCAAATGCCATGTGTTATCACTTATGTGTGGATCCTAACATAACGTTTCTAGTGTGATGTGTTTAACCTGGAGTACTTACAAAAGCCAGAAAGCTCGAAAAAAGGTACTGAGTGATTCATTAAAGGAAGCTGGAATTTGAATGTAAAAATATAAGTATAGTAAAGATATAGGGAAAGAAAATTTTAAGATGAGAAGTGGGTTGGGGAAATAAGGGAGATAAGAAAGAATAATGAAGTAGAGATTTTAAAAATCAAGAATTTTCAAAACTCTTATAAAGAAACTTAATAATTTTGAAATTCAATTTTAAGAATAGAAATTTTAACATTATCTAAATAAAATTATTTAAAGAACAATTCCCAGAAGGTTAGGCAAGACAGCTACTAGAAGTCATGTGTTATTTAAGCAAAAATTTCCAGAGCCAGGTATATATAGCACTTTTGGAATTATTTATTGTCCACAGAGGCCCATCCCCTCCCAAAAAACTGCACAATGCATATTCTACTCTTCTCTGTTACCCATCAGAACTATATAATAAACCATAATGCTGAAGACACAATACATCTTGACTACAACATAAATAGAACTCAATCTATAACTGAGATGAAGACTTCATTCTTTCAACTGGGAAAACTGAACTGAATGCTGGGGGAAAAAGGGCAGAGTCAGAGAGAAGCCATGTAGCTCCACCAGAGGCAGGTGCCAGAACTTTAGCCGGTAAGCCATACACAGATTAATAGAAATGGGTTAAATTAATATATAAGAGCTAGCCAATAAGATGCTAGAGATAATGGGCCAAACAGTGATTTAATTAATACAGTTTCTGTGTGATTATTTCAGGGCAAAGTGGCCAGGAACCAACAAGTGACCTCCTTACAATAATTTAGTAGTCATGGGTAGGGCCCCCTGAGTTCCTCCTTCATTCATGTTTAACTGTTGATAAGCCCAGTATGTGAAAAAAAAAAAAGTGCAGGCCTCTGACACTGCTCTGAATAGCCCTTCTCCCTGTCTTCTTCTGTCTCTTATATTCTTTCTACCACTTCTTCCATTATGTTCCAAGAACTTAGAGTGGCTGTACTAATGTCTTGTTTAGGGCTAAGCACTCAAAATTCACTTATTCTTAGAACCTTGTAGAGTCATTAATCCCTGGATTCATCATTAATCACTGGAAAAAGGTTTCTCTGATTGACATTTAAGGGAACATTTGTCTGTGTGTATGAACAAGAATATTTAGTTTAGAAGGCAGTGTTACACTGAATCAATTTAGCTAAACAACTGCATACAGTTTTACCATAGGTTTATGACATTTCCTGCTGTGGAATTTGATCAACTTTACAAAAACACTTAAATCCCCTCTTCTGAGTGGTTCCAAATCTAATCAGAGTGGTGGTACCCTCAGAACCATAGGGTTACTATTCCCATAGGGGTACATCTGGCCTGACAGGTTAGCCTCATAGTTTGTGGCATTCACAACTGGATAAGACCACTGATATGTTCTCTCCCACAAAAGCATGCAAAGGCCCTATGGGTATAGCCAAAAAGGAAAAAGAATCTATCTCAAGTCCTCCTCAATTTCTCTGTATTATGCAACCAAGGTGTATGGTGACTTCAGCAATGGGGTCGTATCATATAGTTCTGGTAAGAACCAAAAGAATGGAAATACCCTCTATTTTGGGGGGCCTCTGACAACTTCAGGAGAGCATATGTGAACCCTAGTACTGTATGGTAGTGGTGGTGCTGGTGCTGGTTTCATGTCTGTCCTAAGAACTCTAGAAGTAGCCTTTTCTAGCCATGCAAAGTATCTCTCTTCAGATGATACTTTCTCTAAATTATATTTTTTATTTAATTACAAGATAGTAGGTTTCAAAATGATGTTTTAATGCCCTCTTCTATTGCTTAACATTTCCAGAATATTCCCTTTAACTATGATATCACCTATATTCTACTGTTCCCTTTCCCATAAAGTCATCTTTTAAAGAAACATTTTTTAACATCAACGTTTTCAACTTCCTTAGGCCGAATGAGAGCAGGCATTATACCACAAAGCTCTCATGTCAAAACAGTCCAAATATGCAAAATTGGAAAAACTTATATGGTAAAATTACCTGTTAAAAATGAAGGGAGACAAAGGAAGATATATCTTATCATTTCAGTTATCCTCAATGTGTTGACAGAGACAACTAAGGAATTCCAATGAGCTAATAAGCACACTTTTAAAATATCATTAACTAAAGAACTGTTTTCATTGGGCAAATTTAGATTACCAACCTATATTTGAAACCAATAAACTATATGAGGCAAAATATAGTTTGATATAGTAAGAAATTCCCTTCCCTAATTCCTAATACCCTGGTTTCTCATTTTCTCCAGAAATAATCTAACCAAGATAATTTTAACAAAAATGTCATGCCTATTTTTCCTTGATACCATTTCTCAAAAAACAAGATGGACATTTTACTGGAATGTGAATAGGATAAATTTCTCAAGTGTTTAGGACTTAGTATGCTTAGGACAAAGCTTACTATTTAGGTTACTAATGCCATTTATATATCCTATCCTGTCAAAGTGGGTTTTTTTCCTTTCCTTTGTTCCTTAAAGTATTGAAGAGAAGTATAGTATTTGGAAAGATAACATATGGGCATTTAGAAAAGCAGCGTGTGTATAAAGCATGAAAGATATTTGCTGATCTGAACTTCAGTAGCCAACTGGTCCCCTGGGAAGATGCATTTACAGACATCTCACCTCAATCATTTACGCTACTAGCCTTTGGTTTTCTGGAAGGTATTTTGTTTCTTGTTTGTTTGTTTTCTTTTGTTTTGTTGTTTGTTTGTTTGTTTTTTGTGGGTAAAAAGTACATATGTAAAGGTTTCAAATAATAAGGCGTGGATTTAAAAATTATAGCATTCACAGGACTAGAGTTTAAGGCTTTGGTTATTCCAAGCATGGCCTCCTGGGCCTGCTGCATTCTCGGCAGAAAACCATCTACATTCCCCACAATGTATGTCCTGCTACCAACTGTGATTGGAGAAGCACTACGTGTTAAGCACATGATGTGTCAGGTAAGGGGAACTGTAGTTTCCTTCTGGAATGTTAATTTCTGTTGAAGCTGCATTCCTTCTTCTCTCCTCAATCCCTGATGTACAATACACAGCCCTAACTCTTGCCACTGGGGTGCCATTTCAGGTGCTCATGTCCTTGTGTTCTCCATGATTCATAGTGTCTCCACATTCCAGAATCCTCAACAAAACAATTCTCTCATTCTCTGTGTGCTTATAAACCTTGCCTACCTGCTCCATGACATTTTTAGCATGGCAACAGATTCGGAATTTACAACAAACAAATCCATACAAGACTAATAGTTTGGGGGCTTATCAGCACTTATTAGAACAATACAAAGAGTAGACACAGCAGTGTGTAGAAGTCAGAGCTTAAGTTAAGCATCTTAACTGTTGCTGCTGCATCTAATATTGGGCCTTTATTTAATTGTTTCAGATTATAGGGAGCAGGGTTTCACTCTGCCAAGAACTCATGCTACTTTGCAGGTGAGCTTTGAGCTCACGATCCTCCTACAGGATCTTCCCAAATGATATGATTGCAGGCATGCATAGCCATCCGAGAAGATTTTCTGCCTTTGTACCAGATGCCTCTTGTGGAGAAAGTCAGTTGATCATTTCTTCATGAAATTCAGAGGGAAATGAGTTGTCCGCCTTGGTATTTGGCATAAAAATGATTACCCTGGCTGTTGTCAAGAAAAATATTTTCAGTGGGGTAACTTTGGCTCAACTTGTATATTTTAACACTTCTTCAATCTTACGAAATTACAATATGCTCCTCTTCTTTCATTAAACACCCAAGCCAAAGCTGTACTTAGTTCTGCTTTTAAAATTATCCCACATGCCAGTTTGTTTGCTTTTTTGTTTTATTGCAAGAAACTATAGATTTTCTTCAATGCTAAAAAAAAATGTTCTTGTCATTCGTGCTTGGCAGATTGAGCTGGAGACTCCCTGTAAGTGTTTCAAAACTATATTCACTCTATGAACAATTTATTTGTTCATAAATGTCAACTGGGCTTTTAAGCCTGTAGGAAGCAATACCCATAAAACTTTAAATTTTTATAAACTTTTAACTTTAAATGTAGTCTGGAGGAATACAAATTAAGCTAGCATCCATATAAAAATATATGTGATCCCTCTGAGGTACTTCCCTGCAAATGCATTGTTCAGAAGCGCAAGTCATACGACCAAGCTATGCTTTACTATTTAGTTGTGTGACAAGGGGTTCAATCAGCCTGAAAAATGTTGACACCTCAATGTGTGTGTGTTAGAAAGAACACAATGTTTGATATTTGGAGCTTGGGACTAAGGGCTCACACTTTTCATTTTATGAATAATCCAGTAACTATATACCAGTAAGAATAGGTGGTGCAGAAAATTTTAAATTAAATATGAAAAATGCAAATTGTCATGCATTAGCATATGCTATTACTGCTGGTTTATTGAAGCCCTATGTCTAGAGAAAGATGCCTTATATATTAGGTTGTTCTCTATAAAATGGACATCTTTCTTTATACCATGTTGATCTTTCAAAGGTTTATTTTTAACATAAGCCCTAATTCATCAATGAAGCTGTTGACAAAAAATTCAGACTTTTAAAAACCATACATAGTTACATATACAAAAAGACAAGAGAGCATGCTTTATAAAATAAATACTTTTAAGTAAATTACCTCTCACGTTATCCAAATGATAGCTTTCTAATTAAATTTGAAATTTGAAATAATTAAATTCTGCTGCTCTCTGATTAACACATTAGTTCATGACCCAGTTCATTCATTTCTTCATTAAGAAATAAATGAATAACTACAGTATGCCAAGGTTTCTTGAACTTTGAAGGGTTCTTGCTTCAGCCTGTCATGGAATGTTATACTATAAACTACTCTACAGGTCAGATGGGCAACTAAGACAGCATTTGAAATCCGATGTCCTCAAAAAGAAAGATATGGACAAATTGTGACATGTAGCATCATGCGAAATGCATCTTAATAAGAACATAGTTAGACAATGGTTTCACAGATGTGGGTGGGTGAATGTTCAATGTGTAAGTATTCTACTTTGTACAGCAGAAAGTATAAGTTCATATGTCTTTATTGTTCTGATGAAGAGATGTTATAACATTTATAATGTTCTTCATGAAGTGGCAGATATAAAACAAAACAGGAAATTGATAGCTTGGGATGGAGGCTTATATTTGGAATCACAGTACCTAGGAAGTTAAAGAAAGATCACAAGTTTGAAGATATCTAAAGCTAAATAATATTGTTACTTTAACAAAAACAGTTAAATATAGTGATTATAACAAAACAAATAAATGAATTTTAATAAAACGAAGACAAAACTATGGCACATTTTTTGCTCAGCTGTCATCAAAGGAACTTGCTCTTGTAGGGGGGTGGAAACTACTACAGGAGACCCGCAGCTCAACAATTTGTAGAAAGTGAAAAACTTTCGGACACTCGGTCTTAAACAGAATGTCTCCATCAGATCCCTCTGCTACAAGCTCAGAGAGCTTTGTGAAAGAGAGAAAGGTAAGACTGTAAGATCCAGAAGACATGGATTAAACCAAAGAACCAGAGTCTTCCACATATAACAGTACTGATGTGTATATGAACTCACAGAGACTATGGTAGCATAAGGGCTTATGCAAATCCAAGCCAGATGGGTGAAATACTAATATGGGAAAGTGGATCCATAACCAAGAAGTTATCTCCAATTGATGGCCACTTGCAAAGGAAAAATCAGTTTCCTCCAATGAAGTCTTACAGGGTATGTAAATAACTAACATTTAAGAACAGGCCCCTTATCCAGAACCAGGTGGCCTACACGAAGTGAACACAATGGTGTTTTTCTAGATTTTTTTGTCTCATATTGCTTTATTTGGTCATTTCTTTATTTTGCTATTTTGCTAGACTTCTGTTTGTGCATAATAGTTTCCTATTCTCTCTCTCTCTCTCTCTCTCTCTCTCTCTCTCTCTCTCTCTCTCTCTCTCTCTCTCTCTCTTTGTGTGTGTGGTTTCTTGTGATTTTTCATTTTTTAAATTTCTGGTTTGTTTACTTTTTATTTGTCTGTTTCTTTTTAAAAGTGAAAACTCGACATGGGGTTGATGGGTGCAGGGGTGGAGAGAAGAGAAGAGAGAGGAGACAGGTATTAGAAAAGACTGTATGAATTTTCAATAAGAAATTAAAGGATTTAATGCAAAAACAGAGAGGGAACACTGAATACTGGAAAGTTACCAAAAGACTATGATGTTCTTGGATCAAATTTCATTATGGCTTTTGAGTTCATGTAAAATACTATATTATTTTTTTCTTCCAGTTTATTTATTTTTTATTAAAAAATTGCCATCTCCTCCCCTCCTCCTCCCTCTTCCCTCCCCTCCCCTCCACCCATACCCCCACTCCCTCCCTCTCCAGGCCAAAGAGCCACCAGGGTTCTCTACACTATGTTGAGTCCAAGGTCTTCCCAACTCCCTCCAGGTCCAGGAAGGTGAGCAACCAAACTGACAAGGCTCACACAGAGCCCGTACATGTCGTAGAGACCAAGCCCATCGCCATTGTCCTTGGCTCCTCGGTCAGCCTCCACCATCAGCCACTTTCAGAGAGTCCGATTTGGTCGCATGTTCCATCAGTCCCATTCCAAGTGGACTTGGTGGTCTCCCATTAGTTCTGTCCTGCCGTCTTAGTGGGTGAACGCATCCCTCATGGTTCTGACTTTCTTTCTCATGATCTCTCTCCTTGGGACAGATCTAACGGGAGACCACCAAGTCCAGTTGGAATGGAACTGATGGAACAGGGGACCAAACCGGGCTCTCTGAATGTGGCTGACGGTGGAGGAGGACTGAGAAAACAAAGACAACGGCAATGAATGTGAACTCTACAGCATGGACGGGCTCACTGTGAGCCTTAACCTTCACCTGGCGATGGATGGAGATAGAGACAGAGCCCCACATTGGAGCACCGGACTGAGCTCCCAAAGTTCTGATGCTATATTATTTTTAAGAAAATTAATATGACTATATTCTCATATTTGCACATTTCAAGAAAATTACTTTAAAACACTTGATATTATGGTTTAATATTTATTTAATGGAAGAAAAGTAAAATAAAACTAAGTCAAAAATTCAAACTTCAGGCATTTAAGTTCTATTTAAAAGATCATGTAAGGAAAGGAAAGACATTCTAACCTAGAAAAAATCTTATTATGACTATCTCTTTCAGTGTCAAAAATTCTGTAGGGACTAATTACATGTAAAATGGGGATTGAAGAATGGAGATAGGTGGAGTGAAGGGTTGTCATTTTTAAAGGAAATGTATACAGGAACCAACCAAGACAGAAGACATGCATATTCTTCATCAAATGAGAGACTGAATTAATCAGAGTGTCTGTGAATGTCAAGGAGATTAAGTGTATTGTTAAAAATCAGAAGATGAGTCAATTAGATGAACTGAGCCAGATCCACTTGGATAGAGAAGGAGCAGTGGAGACACATGTTGGCAATGCCTATGGTGGAGAGACTAAGATGTCCCAGGGCAGTCACATGACCACGAGTGTCACTGTTTCCTCCTTCTCTGTAAGTAAAACCAAGCTCCATTGGAAAACAAACATGACAGTAAATATGTCTCACAATTAGAGTAGATTGCTTCTTGCCATGTTAAAGTGGGTAGAAAAAAAAGGGTTCAATAATAGATTTTTTTTTATGTGGTGACTTCATTCTGTTGTATGTATCTGTCCCTTTTTCTGTGCTTGAGGACTAGAAGAAACTTAGTACATATTACTTATGGATGTTACTAAACCTAGAAATACATGTTATGGTGAGTTAAAAAATTAATTTTACTTCAAGGAGGAATTAACTCTTATTAGAATTGGTCACATTCCATTGATTTTCAAAGGCTTAAGGAATGAAAATTTTACACCACACATAGATTTTTTTTACTTCTTTAATTGAATTCATTTTAATTTATTTTTTTGAGTAAAATGTTTGCTTTGTATTTTGCAGGGTGGTTTGTTTGTTTGTTGTAGAAACATGTTGTCTCATAACACACGCTGGCTGTGAACTTGCCATGAACTTGCTTTGAACTCCTGGTCCACTCTTCATAACCTCCCAAATGATGGAATCTGAAATATGTATTATCATGTCTTGATGGTGAACTGATTTTAACATAAAATCAAAAACAGATGTGTTTGGTACCTTGACATATATGCGTGGCGAGGGATGCCCAAGTCAGGTCAACGCTAGCCTTCTTCTTTAACATTTATGCTGTAGTCATACAACACCTCTTGCAGGTTTTCTGAAATGAACAGTACATTGTTGTTTTCTATAATCACCTAATCATCCAACAGTATGAGAATATCATGGTCCTATTTGTCTGCAACTCGGTACCCATTAGTCAAAATTTCAGCCTCCCTTCCTAAATTAACATAAATGCAGTATAAAAAATTACACTTCCAAGGATTTTACTGAATATCTTCCCCAAAAATACTTATCTATCAAAAAATGTTTTCCATATAGCTAAAATGTTTGTATGTGAGTATTACTTTGTTTGTAGATATAATGCAAAATATATGGTGATGTGGGAGGGTCTTTTCTTTGAGTTGATTTCATTGGTTAATAAAGAAACTGCCTGGCTCATTTGATAGGCCAGCCCTTAGGTGGGTGGAGTAGACAGAACAGAATGCTTGGAAGTTAGTCAGACTGCCGTGCCTCTCCTCAGGGAGACAGATGCGATGAAGCTCTAGCCCAAGATGGACCTACGCTAGAATCTTCCTGGTAAGCCACCACCTCGTGTTGCTACATAGATTGTTAGATATGGGTTAAAGCAAGAGATGTGAGAATTAGCTAGTAGGAGGCTTAAACTAATGGGCCAGGCAGTGTTTAAATGAATACAGTTTGTGTGTTGTTATTTCGGGGCATAAGCCAGCCAGGCATGCAGGAGCTGGGTGGGATAAAAAGCAGGCCTGCCCGCAGCTCATCACTACAATATAGTACACTTAAAACATTAATGATTGTTCTGAAAAATATGAGAAGTAATAATAAATTTGTCTCTGAGGTGTTTCAAAATATTAACCAATGAAAAACAGAATGACCTTTATATTATTGCTTATTTAACCGCATGAATTGACTCATAAAGCTTTTTTTGTTTCACTATTTCAGCTTAGAATTAAAATCAGTATTTTAAATCAAGTAAATTGGAAAATGTTGTTGAAATTAAATATAACATGGCTTTCTAATTCTAAAATGCTTTCCTTCGATAAGTGCAAAGGTTGTACTATATTTGAACATTCCCTTCAGATTATTTTGGAGTATGACTATGCAAAGAATAGCCACTGAAAAGTTTTTAAACCATCACCATGCATGATCTCATTTTAGCTGATATTTCTGAAGAACTCTTAAAAGTAAATAGATGAGCAACCCTTTCATTTGACATTTCTTGAATTTAAATATTCATAAGGTGATTGATATTTAAACATCATCTAATGAAGAGCCCAATTTCAATGAATGAATCAATGTATCTGATACAAATGTATTAGGATTGAATAATGAAGGTAGTTTATCAAATAAAAATTTTATTGGAAAATGTGATTTAAGTATATATTATTTTCTAATATATAAACCAGATTTTAAAAGATGAATCATCTTTTCTTTCACCAAAAATACTGTTCCATTCTGAATTTTACAATTGCTATAGGATGTTTTTTATGGCATATTAATTCATATCTTTCTGTGCATAAATTAAATATATGTTTTGTCCTTGGGAGAAAAGTTCATATGTTTAATTTTTTAAGAACTAAAAGATCAGATTTTATTGTAGGAAATTAAACAGTTCAGTTGACCATATACTTCATTGGATTTGCTCTTAATAAAAAGTAAGTACTGAAAACAGCATATACTTGCCTTAATACCAAAAAACAAACAAAAAAAGCAAGCAGAAAAAGCCACAGTTACACTTAATCTGCTAGAAGAGAAAGTAGGAAATAGCCTTGAAAAAAATTGGTGCAACTCTCTGAATAAAAACGAACAACAGTAGCACAAACACTAAGATCTACAATTATTAAATGAGACCTCATGAAACTGAAAAGCTTCTGTAAGGCAAAGGACACTGTCAATAGCACAAAATGATAACCTACAAAATGGGAAAAAGTCTTCAACATCCCCTCATCTAAAAGAGGGTTGATCTCCAAAATATTTAAAGAACTCCAAAAACTGGACATCAAAGAAAAAAAAACAGAACAAATAATTAAAACATGGGATACAGACCTAATCAGAGAATTCTCAACAGAAGAATCTCAAATGGCAAGAAACACTTAAAGAAACATTCAGCATCCTTAGTCATCAGGGAAATGCATAGCAAAATGTCTCTAAGATTCCATCTTTAACCTGTCAGAATGACTAAAATCAAAAACACAAATGACAGCTCATGCTGGAGATGATGTGGAACAAGGGGAACACTCTTTCATTGCTGGTGGGTGTGTAAACTTGTACAATAACTTTGGAAATCAGTATGATGGTTTCTCAGAAAATTGGTAATTAATCTACATCAAAACTCATTTATAGCACTCTTGGACATATACCCAAAGGATACAGCAAGGACTTGCTCAACTATGTTTACATCAGCTTTATTTGTTATACAGAAGCTGGAAACAAATTAGATGTTCCTAAACTGGAGACTGGATAAATGTTTTTTTTTTTTAAAAAAGTGGTACATTTACACAATGGAGTATTACTCAGCTGTTCAAAACAATGTCATAAAGAAATTTGAAAGCAAATATATGGAATTAGAGAAAATCATCCTGAGTGAGGTAAACCAGGCCCAGACAGACAAACATTGTATGTACTCAGTCATAAATCGATAATATCTATGATGTAACGGATAACCAGGCTACAATTCACAACCCCACAGAGGAAGGAAGGATTGTAAGAGCCAGAGGGGTCAAGGACACCTTGAGAAAACCCACAGAAACAACTAATCTGGCTCAAAGGAATTAACAGAGTCTGAAACAAGAACAAGGGAGCCTGCCTTGACTGGCCTGGGCGCTCTATATTTATGTGACAGTTGTGTAGCTTGGTCTACCTGTGTGACTCCTAAAAATGGGAGCAGAAGCTGTCCCTAATGCTTTAACTGACTCTTGAAACCTATTCCTCAAACTGGACTGCTTTGTCTAGCCTTAATACAAGGGAAAGAGCTTAGTCTGACCTCAACTTGATGTCTTGGGATATCCATGGGAGACCTGCCTCTTCCTGAACAGGAGCAGAGGAGTGGTTTGAGAAGAAAGCGGGGAGGAACAGGGAGGAAATGGGAGGAGAGGAGGGAAGGGAAACTGCATTTGAGATTTAAAATAAATAAAAAATATTAAATAAAAATTAAAGCAATAAAAATAAAAAATTAATGTAATGGTAGAGTTAGCAGGTCAATATAACTCAAAATTGAGACATTTTAAGACTAGCTGATAAACAATCACAATTCAAAGTTCTGTTAAACTTTAAGAACCTTAAAAATACTGACTCAAAAACCAGATGTCCTTTTATAATGATTTTTGAAGACTGCAAAATCTCCATATATTCCCTTTGAGTGAGAATTAAATATTTTATGCAGATGGATTTGTTTCATTAGAGAATACAAAACACAATCCATTGCTTATAGAATGGGAGAGAAGGTATATAATGGTGTCGATGGGAAAAATATGAATTTTCAAAACTAAGCATACTGATATACTCCCTAGTTATAACATAGAAAGGTCATGTTTTATATGAAGTGTGAAATGCTGAGAAATCAGATGGTATAAATAACATACTATGTGCATTTGCTTATCATTCAAGACAGTGCGCAGCAAAAAAAGGAAGGAAGGAAGAAGAGAGAGAATGGGCTTGTGTCTAACATATCAGAAATAGAAAGCATTCTAGGTAAGACACTACCCAAAAGAATGACAAAAGGCACCTCATAAGTCATGGTGGGGGATACTTGTCACTTTCTCTGCATAGAGCTAAGATTCTCACTATAAAGTAAGTATGGATATGTCAATAAGCAAAAACAAATCAATCAAGATATTACTTTGAAGCAGAATATAGAAATGGGTATTGTATTATTTAGGGTTTCTATTGCTGCAACAAAACATTATGACCAAAAGTCAAATTGGGAAGGAAATGGTTTATTTGGCTTACATTTCCATATCATTGTTCACCATTGAAAGAAGTCAGGACAGGAACTCAAACAGGACAGGATCCTGCAGGCAGGGGCTGATGCATAAATCTTGATGGGTTACTATTTGCTGACTTGCTCCCATGGCTTTGCTAAGCCTGCTTTCTTATAGAAATCAGGACCACCAGTCCAGGTATGGCACCACCCACCATGGGCTTGGCCCTCCCACCTCAATAACTAATTATGAAAATGATCTACAGCTGGTATATTATGGAAGCATTTTCTTAATTGAAGTTCCCTCCTCTCAGATGACTCTAGCTTGTGTCAAGCTGACATAAAACTATCCAAGCACAGGCAAATAGTCAAATATACGAAGTTGTCAAATATACTGTTTTACCAATAACAACTGAGGGTCAAAAATGTAATGACTCTTCTCCCTCACTACATTACTCTCTTTCGGATCTTAGCACAATATCCAGGACCAGTAACAGTGAGTCTGTGGTTCTGAGCAGAGGACTTGCAAAAGCAATCCTTTGCTTATGGTCATTGTTTCATCTGACCACAGAGTTGGGAAATGTCAGATAAGACGTGTATTTCATTCCTTGTTCCCATATCCAGCCTTCCTATATCCCAACCATCCTATTCCCCCAAGCTCTCCCCATCCTCCACTTCACACTTTTCTCTCCCCATCTCTCCATCCCCCCCATACAAAACTAACGGGAGACCACCAAGTCCAGTTGGAATGGGACTGGAACAAGTGACCAAACCGGACTCTCTGAATGTGGCTGACGGTGGAGGAGGACTGAGAAACCAAGGACAACGGCGATGAACATGAACTCTACAGCATGGATGGGCTCACTGTGAGCCTTGTCAGTTTGGTTGCTCACCTTCCTGGACTTAGGGGGAGCTGGGAGGACCTTGGACTTAACATAGTGAAGGGAACCCTGATGGCTCTTTGGCCTGGAGAGGGAGGGAGTGGGGTATGGGTGGAAGGGAGGGGAGGGAAGGGGGAGGAGGAGGGGAGGAGATGGAAATCTTTAATTAAAAAAAAATGAGGAAAAAAAGACGTGTATTTCAGAAAGAATGCATCTGTTCAGTAAGCACACACATGCTACAAGTCTGTCAAATCTAAGGTTTGTTTTTTATGTTACCAGTCCATTTTCTTATAATCTATGTGTTGCTAATATGTTCTTTGTGTTTTATTTTGTTGCTGCTGTTTCAAGTTAGAGAATTCCTTTTTCAAGGCTCTAGCCAAGAAACTAAGGTTTTCACATGTGTTAGCCAAAACACTACCTCTGGGCTATATACTCAATCTTTTCCTCGGTGTTTTAAATTTAGTATTTTGTAGTGTATTTTTTTCTAATATACAAATAATCTACAATGATTCTTACTTAAAAAAGAAAATAGTAGTAGACTTCTGCAGTGTGACTGGTAATTTCTGTTTATTTTTTTTGTTCAAGTCTTAGAAAAAATTATTGGAGGATTTAAAACCCACTTTTCTAAAAGATATCATAAGATACACAGAGCTAACAAGATTTTAGCAAGGGTATATGAGCAAATGTCTGCAATGAAAATTAATTCTAAAATTGAATGATTTCAAAATGTTGGGCCCCCTTTGGATGTGGACGAAAATCAAAGTTGCCCTAGAAAATTTCAATCTGCAACAACTACCACTGAGGGAGAAGAGTTGAGGACAACTAGGAAGAGTGTAAATTATTCAGGCTATCATAAAATAAGGATTCCTATTAGAATATTTCTTTTTTATTAGTATGTTTTTGTATAGTATATTTTTTAAATTTTCACTGAATTTTTCATTCTCTATGTATTTCATACATATATAATTTGCTCTTTCAATCCCTCCACATTCCCCCAACACATCTCCCTATCAACTTAATGTAATGTTCTTTCTGCGTATTTTAACCCATGAAGTTAAGAAAATGTTCCTCTCTCTCTGTCTCTGTCTCTGTCTCTCTCTCTTTCTCTCTGTCTCTCTCTGTCTCTCTCTCCCTCCCTCCCTCCCTCCCTCCCTCCCTTCCTCCCTCCCTCCCTCCCTCCCTCCATTCCTCCATCCCTCCCTCCCTCCCAGAAACTATCCACTACCAGTAACTCCTCTGTGATATATGGTCTGGAGACAGATCTATGTTAAATTTTGTCTGACTTGACCATGTATGAGTCATATGCAGGTAACCAAAGCTACTGTAACTTCAGTATTACAATAACCTTGTCATTCCTAAACCAAGAACACGTCACAGTACTCCTCCACATCCTCTAGCTCGCACGTTCTTTCCTTTTAACAATATCCCCTGAACCTTGGTGAAGTTAATATAGGTGAATCTCTTCTCAGAACTTTTACCAGTATTGTGACTCTGCAATTGACTGTTGCCTTCTACAAAAAGAAACTTCTTGGACAAAGATTCAGAGCAGATCAGATTGCCAAACTTCATGATTTCCAGTATTATGCTTTTTATACAAATTGTGTCAAGAGAAATATTACACTTTCTTACCAATTTGGGACCTGTGGAAATTCAGTTTTATGTACCTGAACTTCATTTAATGCATTCGCAACATGAACAAAGAAAGGTTTATAACACTCAAATGTTACAGAAATATGCTTTATATAGTAAATGTACTGCTGTTGTAACTGATGTCAGTTTTTATTCACACTTGGATCCACTTGAATAAGCTTCATCTAAGAAGGTACAAAAGGAAGGAAAACAATATTTAAAAGACTATACAAGAAGCTGTTAACAGTTACAGAAAAAGTTACTTCTGCGCAGTGGATATTTTGTCTGCCCATATTTTTAGTCTTTTTATATTTTTTCATTATTTTATTTTATTGTCTTTAAAAAGGAGAACAAACTATCTTTTTTCATTACACATATGAAGCCAATGGCTAAGGATGTTGAACATTTCCTTAAGTGTCTCCTCTGATGGCATGCATAACATCCAGTACTGTTAAAGCTTTCCAGTAGGGATGAAGCTGCCAGGTGAGTACCAGCTTTATTCATATATTTCATGACCTGCACAATCCATTCACTGCAACACTTAGACACAGACCTGATTAAGTAGCAAGATAACTTAGAGGTATATACCTTAGATTTTTTACTCTATGCTCTCATTTAAATTTTTTCTTATTTTCTCACTCAGCATTTCCAAATGGAATATACAACCTTTTAAATTATTTTTTCTGCATTAGATATGTTAATTTTTCTAGTCAAAGATAAAAAAATTTATTTCTCCTCTGTGTGCTTAACAAGTTCCTCCAGATCACATCTTACTGTGATGTGTGGTTTGTAAAGATATATTTTCATTTCCCGTAGGTTTCTAAGACTAGAGGAAAAAACGTTTTCCATTTGTTTTGTTTAGCTAGTAAAACCATTACATTACATTTCGTTTTAATTGAGCAAACTGTCTGGTAAAATTTTAAATAGGCAACAATATTTACCTATGATCACACTGCTCTCACATAACTATTTTTACATATTAATTTGTAATCTTCTGTGTTTGCATTTCACACAACTGGGGTAATGGTATATATAACACTTTCTGGTTTTAAAATTTGAATGCATCGTATAATTTTTTCACTTGCCTGTGAACTTTCTATTGCCTACAGAGGGTAAAGAGAGAGAATTTCACAACATCAAAGCAGAGTATAAAGACTCTCTTGACCCAGACACCTATCAAGCATCTTCTGTCATTTGACCCTGAAGTGTTCCAGTGATATTGCAGCGACAATAAGAAATTGTTCATTGCCTTTTTATGCTTGTGCAGCTCCTCAGACTTCATTTTCTTTTGGTGACTAAGTCCTATTTGACTCTCAAGAATTAGGTGATGTGTCACTTCCATTCAGAAAATATTTCTGAGCTGCTGTATAATTTAGGAATAAAATTCTTCCAACACTTTAATCACAGAATGTTTCATATTTAATTTAATCATATAAATATTCTCTTTCATCTCTCCTTTACTATACTTATGTGCAGACCCTGAAGAAGACTACTGGTTGTTTTTGCATATGGAAAATACTCCAAAGAGCTTGTTTCCATCATCTTTGCATTGACAATGATATCTTTGTATCTACTGGTATCGAGTACATCAAGAAAGAGAATGGAAGACATTGGTGAAGTCCACAATGGCTCACAAACCATCTCTTTGAAATAGCATATGCCATTCTGCTCACCATTCCCCGTGAATGAACACACAGCATAGGATGGTGAGAAACCAAATCCTAAAATGCCAAATGGAAGAGCCATACACAATTGCTGAGAGTCGGCATCCATATCTGGTCTCTAAACATGCTTTGCACTTCATGTTTTTTGTGGTTTTTCATATTTGAAGGCATAATTCCCACCAAGATGGAAAGCCTTCATGAAGCAAGCATATTTTGAACGTAGGTCCCCAATGTTAGATTGGTGTTCTGCAGGAGCATACGGAACTAAGATTCCTACTTCTCTCCTCTGCCTGCTCTTTTCTTTACAATATACAATCAGATGGTGGCCATCTGAAAATCAGGAAATCATCTATACCATGCCTCTCGTCACTTTGATGTGTTTTTCATCATTAAGAATTGGATATCACCATAGAACCTTCATCTGGCGATGGATGGAGATAGAGACAGAGCCCCACATTTGGAGCACGGGACTGAGCTCCCAAGGTCCAAATGAGGAGCAGAAGGAGGGAGCTCATGAGCAAGGAAGTCAGGACCGCACCGCGAGGGGTGCGCCCACCCACCGAGATAGTGGGGCTGATCTAATAGGAGCTCACCAAGGCCAGCTGGACTGGGACTGAAAAAGCACGGGATAAAACCAGACTCCCAGAACATGGCGGACAATGAGGGCTGCTGAGAAGCCAAGGACAATGGCACTGGATTTGGATCCTACTACATATACTGGCTTTGGGGGGGGGGGGGCTAGCCTGTTAGGATGCTCACCTTCCTAGACCTGGAAGGAGGGGGGAGGAACTTGAACTTCCCACAGGGCAAGGGAACCCTTACTGCTCTCTGGACAGGAGAGGGAGGGGGAGTGGAGGGAGGAGGGGGAGGTAAACGGGAGGCGGGGAGGAGGCGGAAATTTTTAATAAAATAAAAAAAGAAAAGAAAAAAAAAACAAAACAAGTTTCGACCCAGTTGGAATATAAAAAAAAAGAATTGGAGAGACAAATGTTTGTAGCTGGGGCTACCTAGCTTGGGTAATTTTTTATGACAAATCAACAGATTAATCTATTAATGTAATGACTTACCAGGACTATTATAACAAAGTAGTATAAAGATCTTGAACTGTAGGAGGATAAAAATGCCCAATGTCATAATATTGCCAGGACTGATTTCTTCAAAAAACTGTGAGGGAAAAAATTTTGACGGGCTAACTCTCCTTGACATGCAGGAAACCCATGTTCCCTGTCTATTCATATGATTTTCACTGCATATGTTTCTATGACCAAGTTTCCCAGTTTTATGATTTGATGAAATCAGACTTAAATGAATATTATAATAGTTATGAGAAATGCTGTTTAGAATAGTAGTAAAGTTAATTTAAAGCCACATTTAATGTGTTATAAATATAAAGCATACTCAGGGCATTCAAAGTTTGACCAAAGTTGTTGAATTAATGTCAGATGATGTTATTAATCAGTAAACTGCCTTTTCAGAAAGCATGCCAGTAACACATACATAAATTTTATTTTTAAATTAATGTATTACAATTTGTCCAATGTAAGACAACTTACATTAAGAAAATACCATTTGAAAAAATAATTCTAAGAAGGAAGTATTAAGTTTTCTCCACAATAGTAAACACTTGTAAATGATTTCCTCTGTCTAAAAGTTAAATATGTCTCATACCCTTTAAAACACCAGTATAAAGTTTGTGCAAAGACAAGAACAGCAACGATTTAGTCAAAAATTGATGAACAGTATAGCTTAGTGACAGTAGTATGCATTACTTCACATATATGTGGGTTGAGTTGCATTCTCCCCTTCCCAGATCTACATTTTGAAGTTCTAAGACATTGCAACTCAGAATTTAATATAATTTGGAAGTAGGACATTTTAAAGTTAAGATGGATTCCAGTAGTCCCTAATCTTATAATATTGACAACCTCTTCCTAATTTCTATTCAGAAAAAAAATGTCATGTTTTCCATATTGTGAACCTAGTCCTTAAAAATCCATTGTCCATGTCTCTTATCGCTTAAATCATATTGCCTTTTAAACACGTGGATGCAGTTGTTGTAGCTACTGCTATCTTTTGTAGACGAGTCACATTGTTTTTCTTGTACTTGTGCTTGATTTCATTTAAAGACTGCTTTTAGTTGAAGGCCTCATTTTCCCGAATATTGGCATTCTAGTAATGTTTTCATTGATTTCTGGACATTTCCTATAAAGAACAATTTACTGTCTAAATTTTTGATGTTTACCTATATAGAATGTGCATTTTGCTTCATCATTGCAAACATTTAAGCATTTTCCAACCTGTTTAACACCTTCAAGTCCTCTTTATAATATTCATGCTGAAAATGTTGTAAGCTTCCCTTGTTACTAATGTATAGTCAATGTGGGGTCTTCATTGAATACTCCAGACTATCACTAAAAAGTCTATAGGCCCAAGTTTGTACATATCCACAACACAGATATATGATGTAGTTCTCGGTAAATAATATAAAGATTAATATTCATATATATATATATATATATATATATATATTCCTACTTTTCAACCCTTTACTGTTTTACTGTTCAGTTGTTGGAGCTGTCCTCTGTACTCTGATCTCCACCTCCTTTACAGACAGCAAGTGCTTTTATTAGCTTTGCACCCATTTTTCATTTTTTAAAAAAAACTGTAATTATATATTAAATAATGGCTGTCATTCACCTTTTTCTCAAGTTTTTGGCAATAATAATCTGATGTTTGATATCCAAAGGATTTTATTACTAATGTTTGTCTAAGTGTAATAATGCATTATATGTCCCTCTGTGACTACAATATTTGACTTAGTATAATGTGTTTAAGTTTTAGAAATCTGTGAGAATTCTGTTGCTATTAAATATAAATACAAAGTAAATATTATCTTTATGCCAAAACTGGATAGGAACAAAACAAAAAGAAAAGCTATCAATTAATTTCACTGATGAACATAGATGTTAAAATCTTGAAATTCAAATTCAAGAGTGACTTAAGAATATCACACACCATGAACAAGTCAGTTTCATTCCAATTGGCAAATTATTTCAATATAGCAAATCAATAAGTATATTCCATCATATATATCAAATAATCATTTCAATAGGTACAGTAAATGCCTACAATAACATTCAGAATTCCATGATGATGATAGCGTAAAGGAACTATCAATAGAGGGAACATGTCAGGATACAATGTAAGCTATATGTGATGTGGTAGTTTGAATAAAAATGGCCCCCCTAGGCTCATAGGGAGCAGCACTATTAAGAGGTGTGTTGTCTTGCTGGAGTAGGTGTGTCACCAAGGATGAGTTTGACGTTTCAGAAGTTCAACCCAGGCCCAGTGGCTCACTTGTCCTTCCTGCTATCTGAGGATTCAGATGTCGAACTCTCAGCCCCTTCTCCAGCACCATGTTTACCAGCTTCTTCCATACTTCCCACTGTGACTAATGGACTAAATTTCTGAACTGTAAGCCAGCTCCCAACTAAATATTTTCCTTTACTGGAATGAGAGTGTCTTTTCATGTAATTGAAACCCTAAGACATGTGACAAGCTTACAACCAATATTATACTAAAAGTTGAAAAATTAAAAGCACTTCTTCTAAAATCTGGAATGAGAGACATGTGCCCATTCCCCACTCTAATTAAATACTGTGCTCAGTGCTCAGTGGCTTAGCAAGAGCACGGAGAAAAGAGAAATAAAAGGGATTCAAACAGGAAAGAAAAAAGTCATACTACTTTCTATTTGCAGGCTACATGATCCTACACTGGAAAGACCCTCATGATGCCATCAGGAAACTCTAAGAACGGATAAACATATTCAGTAAAATAACAGAAAATAAATTTAATACACAAAAAAATAAATACTTGAGAAATTATTTAATCTTAGTCCCTAAGAAAATGCAGTTCAAATTCTGACATTTCCATGTTATCCTAATCAGATTGGCAATCATTCAGAAACAAATGTCAGCAAATGATGGTTATTATTTGGGGAAATAGGAACAGTGAGATTGTGAATGGGTCTAACATCTATGGAAGCTTGTATTCAGGTTCCTTTAAACACTAAAACAGAACTACTTCCTGAATCAGCTGTGCTGTTTCTGGGTGTATACTCAACTCCAGGTCGACATGCCACCAACACACCTGTGCACCTCCGTTTACTGCTGCAGAAACGGATAAAGAAAATTTGGTATTGCTGTGGTCTGCAGGGAAATGGGTCCTGTAGGGAGTGGCACGATTAGGAGGTGTGACTTTGGTGGAATAGATGTGGCCTTGTTGGAGGAAATGTATCATGTGGGGGGGGGTGGACTTTGAGATCTCCTCTGGTCAAGCGACACCCACTATAGAACACAGTTTACTTCCTGTTGCCACTGGATCATGATGTAGAATTCTCAGCTCCTTCTCCTACACCATGTCTGCCTGTACACTGTCATGAAGAAAATGAACTAAACCTCTGAAACTATAAGCCACCCCAAATTAAATTTTCCATTGTAGGAGTTGCCATGGTCATGGTTGCTCTTCACAGCAAAAGAAAGCCTAACTAAGACAGGTATGTATGGACAAAAGAATTTTGGTTTTTAATTGCTATGTTATTACTAAGTTTTTACATCCCTACCACAGTTTCTGTTTCCCCTACCTCCACCTCATTCCAGTCCCTCCCTTGCCCTCCTCTCTGCTCCCCCCATCCATTCCTCTTTTGTTTCCATTAAGAAAAGGGCAGTCCTTCCATGGATATCAACCAAACATGGCATATCAAGTTGCAGAAAGACTAGGCACTTTTCCTCATATTAAGACTGGACAAGGCAAGCAAGTAAGAGTGATAACCTAAAAGTTATCAAAAAGAGTCCTAGACAGGGCTTGCTCTCACCATAAGGAGTCCCACAAGAAGATCAAGCTACACAACTGTAACATTTATGCAGAGGGCCTAGGTCTGTCGCATACAAGTTCCCTGTTGTTGTTTCAGACTCTGTAAGCTCCATGAACCCACATTAATTGATTTTTATGATGCCTGCTGACTCCTACAATCATTCCTCCTCCTTTTCTGCAGGATTCCCCATGCTCTGCCTATTGTTTGGCTGTGGGTCTCTGTATCTGTTTCAATCAGTTGCTGGATAAAGCCTCTCTAATGATAGTTAGTCTGGGCACTAATCTATGAGTACAGCAGAATATCATTTAGGCATCATTACATTGTCTTTTTTTGACAGTTGTTTGGTTGTATCCTACGTCTCTGGGATGTCTAGCCTCTGGGTCCGGGTGCTCCAGACAGTGTCAGGGGAGGAAGGTTCACCCTTGTAGCATGTGTCTCAGACTGGATCAGTCATTGGTTGGCAACCCCCACAATTACTGTACCACTTTTACCCTAGCACATCTAGGTTGAAGGTTATGTGGCTGGTCAGTGTCCCAATTCTTCCACTGATAGTCTTGCTTCATTACAGTAAATGGCCAAGTCAGGCAAGTATCCCCTGTTTCTAGGTATCTTAGCTGGGGACCCTCCTGCACAAAAAAGTCTATGTAGCCATAAATAAGAATTCATTTACGTGTAGATGGACATTCAGGTTGTTTCCACTCCCTTGCTATTATTAATAAAGCATAGATAGAAGTTCATCAATGAATGAATGGATAGTGTAATGTGCTATGGTAATATGCATGTTGCCATATTATTCAGAAATAATTCAGAAAATCAAATAAGGAGTTTGTAAGAACAAAATGCATGGACTTAAAATGTAAAACAGTGGTGCAGGAGAATTGTCTGTATTCTGTCAATCAAGTTTTAAATAAATGCTGATTGGCCAGGCAGGAAGTATAGGTAGGTCAACCAGACAGGAAGTAGAGGCGGGGCAATGAGAACAGGAGAATGCTAGGGAGGAGGAAGCCCATTCCTCCCATTCCTTCCCAGACCATCGAGAAGCAAAAAAAAAAAATGCCTGGCTGAGAAAGGTACTGAGCCATGTGGCTAATATAGATAAGAATAATGGGTTAATATAAGCTACAAGAGCTAATAAGAAGACTGAGTTAATGGGCCAATCAGTTTATAATCTAATGTACACTCTGTGTGATTTTCTTTGGGGCTTGCTGGTTATGGGGAACTGGGTGAGACAGAAACTCCAACAAGCAGGCCCCTCATGCTATATAACAGTAATCCATTTCATCCAAATTCAGAAAGAAAGAAAAAGATGCTCTCCCTAATATGTGGATCCTAGTCTACAACATATACATGTTCATATGTTAACAGTTCTGAGTATGGATAGGTACAATGTAAGATTTAGAAAGGAAACAAGAAAGGACAAAATTCAGTGATAAGGAAGGACAAAATGGAAACAGAAGGACAAATGACTATGAAAGATGTTATAGAGCTAACTATTTTCTAATTTCAACTCTGTCATAATTTGGGGTGATTTGTTTGTCTGTTTTGTTTTGCTAGTAGATAAGAACATGTTAATGTAACAGATAGTGTAAGTGTAAAATTCTAAGTGAAGCTATTCTAACTGTAAAGAAATTCACTGAGATATACAGAATTTGAGAATGGGTGTTTATTTGAATGGCTACCTTAATCTAGCTGTGAGATGTTTCTATTTATGATTCATTACAATAAAGTGGTGCAAAAAGAAGCACATTATGACATTTGTTATAAAATATATAAAACCAGAAGTCACTAAGCAGATTAAACTAAATTCAGAAGAGCCGAACAGTATGTTTTCTCTTATATGTGGAACATAGTTTATGTATGTGTGTGGTCATGTAGTATAGAGGGTTGTGTAGAAAGGTGATCATGAGAAAGGAAGAAGACTCCTTAAGAATCGTAGGAATGATAAACAGTAATGAAACATACATGATATAAACAGAAAAGTAGCAAGGGGAAGAAAAGGAACCAGTTGAAGTGGGGGCAGGTTTCTTGGAGAGCAGTTGGGGGAGAGTATGAATGAAAACTAAGTATGACAGCAACTCTGTATGCAGACTCTGTGATGAATCCCATGGCTTTGTATACTATCCTTAGGAACCAATTGAAGGAAATAATAATGCAAATAATATCATGATATATGTGCCTTGTTTTCTAATCACATTTGCCTTTCTCCGTAGTCTTCTGAAGACAGCAACATTAATTAACATTTTGTCTCTGAAGTGAAAATATGTACAAAGTTAAATGCATTTACATTTTATTATCTACTGTTTCTTTAAATGTCATAGGACTGAAATTGGATGGCCAGGAATCCAGTGTGATATGTGATATATGTTTAATTAATGTATCCCTTTGCTTCAGTGTGAACATCAAAAGTAGCAAAATTTGCAAGCAAAATATCAATCAAAAACAAATTTTGTCACCTAATTCTCTTTTACCTAAGACCTTTATATTTAATCTTCACCAGGAAACACTGATCCTCCATTGGCTTCCACATTTGATTCTATTCAACTTTAGAACTTGGTTCCAATATCACCTTCTACATCTTCATTCATCTACTGATGTGTAATAGTTTCCCACTATTCCTTGGCATTTACCCCAAGTCAAGTAAAACTGGATAAATCTAATTTTTATTACATTGTATTTATTTATTTTTATCATTTTCAATGTATTGTGTGTGGAGGTCAGAGGGCAACTTTTGGGAGTGAGTGCTCTACTTTCAGCAGGTGGGTACCAGGGTTGAACTCAGGTTGTCAGCCTTTCCCCACTGAGCCATATCACCTGTCTCGGTTTTAGTTTATATGTAATTGAAGATTGTATGGAGTTACCAGTGTGCTTCATTGGGCATTGTCTCTTCTCAAGCCAGGATAAATGTGTAATCATGAAGAACCTTTGTCTCATTCTTGTGCATCTCCAGTACCTGGAATAGTAAGATAAGTCTTCCTTTAACTGTGAAAGAACACAAATAAAAACATTTTAAATCAAAAACGTTTTAATTATAACTCTATAAAAACTCCAACACAAGGAATACATTCATTCATGTCCCCATTCTGTTAGGAACATTGAATAAAAATGTCCTATTTTGATGACAATTTAGGTAATTAATTAATAATGGCAATGATTCAAAAGCAAAAACTGGCTAAAGGGCTGTCTTTTTAAATTGCAGTATTCATTATGAAATAAAGTGTTTGTAAATGCATTTAATTCCATACTTGTTCTTCTGGTCCTTGGACAAATTTAATGGAACCAATAACATATTTCCTTGGTTTTAATTATGCACAGTAAGTATTTTTGATGTTGCCAATTTTTCTAAAGAATAGCAAATGCTGCCTTTTTCTCAATAGCTTTGATTGTGTGCATTACATGCTAAACATGTTCTTTTTTCTGTAGCAGCTATTAAGCTTGTCGACACCCACAATGTCCCAGCATGGCCAAACATCCCCCTAGGATATCTCTACTTACAAGATGTAACTTTGGACTGTTCACTCTTTGAAAAGCAATATGAAACATGCTGGAAGTATTAAAAGGGAAAAAAACTAGATCTAGTGGAAGAGTAAACGATAGTGTAAAATAGGTGGAATTATCTTCAATGCTGACTTTTAAAATTCTGATGCCTTTCTTCAGTTCTATGTCCCTTCTTTTACTTCATTGCTTATTGAAATATACTTGCATGTTTATTTAAGTATGTGTCTATGTGCATCCAACTGTGTTTGCAAATGATAGTAGCTCATGGTGACGCCTTCATTCTTCTTTTAGAGTAAGTTAATCTTCAGAAGACATTGTTCTGTTGGTATTTGCTGAATTAAATCCACAGATGCATAGTTTAGTACCTCAGTTTACATCACCCCCAGAAAAGCAAAAAGCTATTCCCCTCTCTTACTATTTTTCTCTAGTATTCACATTCTCAGCAAGTTGATGAATATGCACATAAAGCTAATCCATTACACACTTTAAAATACTTTTTATACTGATTTCTGAATATCATCTATTCCCTTTGCTTTCTGAACAAGAAGAGCATTGCATGAGCTACAATAAAAACCCATGTGAAGTAGGAATATTTTAATTAACTCACATGGTTAACTTAAATAATAATATTAACTCCAAATAATATTAATAATCACTGAAAACTCTAGGCAAGCTTTCATTTAATTTGTCTCTCTAACTCAAACAACCTTCCCATAACCCTATCAATAAATGATGTGGTCACCTGTGTGAAAAAAATGACAATGGCTTTGTTCCATGAGGTACAGAAGGCAGAAAAAAAGAAATAGAAGAGTTTTAGCCTAAGATTCAAAATTCATATTGGTTTAGAGGGAAAGGAGATACAAAATAGTAACTAAATAATAATATTCATCTGGGGGAATATCATCAGCATACTGTCCAAAGCAGAAACACTAACAATGGAAGGTTTTGATTAGATAGATTGCAAATAGACAATACTTAGTTAGAAACTGATGACACAGAATATAAAGATGATAAGTAGGTAGGCAGATAGGAAGGGAGGTGCTTTGAATAGGTTACTTCCATGCACTTATGCCAGTTGCTGAGGTAAAAATTGTTAGCACACATATTTTACAAATCAGTAAAATTAAGGCTCAGAGAAACTTCCTAAAGGTCACATACACAGGTAATAGTTGAAAAACTTTCATCTAAATAAATCATATCCTCTTAATGACTCTACTTTTGCTTTCAGGTAGAAGGGAGAGAGGGATGGAGGGATAATGAATAGAGATGTTTATTCTGAATGAATGGAGGTTGGGAAACCTTTTAAGATGAAACATTATAGGCAAGAGATACAAGACCCACAGAGAGCATTCAAAATCTTCAATGATTTTCTGGCTTAGAGAAAACAATGTAGAAGATGATATGGTACAATGACTCTCAAGATTAAGAAAATATAAATGACAGTCTCAAGGAGCTAAACAGAAATTGATTTCTAGGTAAAGTTGCTTTATCATTAGTTTAAAGTATGTTCTAAGAGGTAATCTTGGAAGTGGCAGAATCCTCCAGAAACAGAGGCATGATTGTTCTATATTTAAGATGTAAGTTACAAAGAGACTGAAGATAACTAAATGGAAGACAGACCATTGACTGAGAATCTGGAAGAAAATATGGAAGCAAAGACCTACAGAGGGAGAAATGGATGTGTACAGACTGGAAGAATTCATAGGGGAAAAGGTAAAGATACAAATGACTCACTCTCCAGCTCTTGATGATGTTCCTTCAAGCCTTTAATGGAAAAGCTAGAACCCCAAGTTAGACTTTCATTCACATCTCCTGTCCTCTAAGGTAACTCAAGTGCACACCACTTTCCAGCCGTGGCTACAGAATCCAGGGTGCCGGGGCTGGAGAGATGGCTCAGAGGTTAAGAGCATTGCTCTTCTAAAGTCCTGAGTTCAATTCCCAGCAACCACACGGTGGCTCACAACCATCTGTAATGGGGTCTGATGCCCTCTTCTGGCCTGCTGGCATGCACACAGACAGAATATTGTATACATTAATAAATAAATATTTTTTAAAAAGCAGAATCCAGGGTGCCAAAGGTAATGCTGAATAATAACCTTTTGTGGAATATTTAAATAAAATTTAAATAATATTTAAATGCCTTTTAAAAATGTAAACTGTTTGCTATGAAGCAACAAGGCAGGTCTTTAGGGTTTCTCAAAAATAATCAGGCTTCAAATGTTGGCTTAAGCCACAATATTTTGACAAAATGTCAAAAGAAGTCAAATTATACATAAGAATCTCATGCCCTTTCACCCCCAGCCCCACAGGCATCCACTTAACTGCCTTTGCTCTCCTCACTGGCATTTTGCCAGGGTTTTTCATCCTGGTTTTGTGACACTCAGGAGGCTCCACATACCTGAAGGACTATCAGATTCCCATAATGAGATTAACTTTAGTTCACTTCAATTAGAAAAGCAAATATATGTTGGGCTGTATTAGGGGGAGAGAAAAGGACACTGTGAAATTAAAGGTCTTTGCCTCTTGGCAGGCTGACGGAGCTGACCTTGAACAGAATTGGACACCATTCTCCCTGGGACACTCTTTCTTACTTCTTTCTAGGCAGCATCCATTTTTCAGGAGTCTGATGCTCCCAGATGACGGGAATGGTCAGTCTGAACTTGTAGAGAACCAGCTCAGGTCGCCACATATCTAAACCGGCTTCCTGCTGGGTTCTTATCTGACGTGGGGATTCTCCTCTGTATACTATGACTATGTCCTATTGCTGTTGGTTAACAAAGAAATTGCTTTCAGCCGGTGGCTTAACAGAATATAGTCAGGCTGGGAGAGATATAAAGAGAAAGTAGGCAGAGTGAAGGAGAGAAGCCATGTAGCTGCCAGAGAAGAAAGACAACCAAGCCGCCAGTCAGAACCTTACTGGTAGGCTTCGAGCCTCATGGTAATACACAGAATAGTGGAAATTGGTTAATTTAAGATATAAGAGCTAGCTAGAAATATGCTTAAGCTATTAGCCAAAAGGTATTGTAATTAATACAGCTTCTGTCTGGTTATTTCGTGTCTGGGCAGCTGGAAAGCAATAAGTAGCCTCTGACTACACTTATCTCAAGGAAAAACACAAACATTCGGGAGGCAAAAGCTGGTGGATTTTTGTGAGTTCAAGGCTGACCTGTTCTATACAGTAAGTTCCAGAACAGGCTCCAAAACCTATATAGAAACACCCTGTCTGAAAAAACCAAAACCAAAGTTTAAAAAAAGGCAACAAAAATAACCCCACAAATTCTGAAGCAATAAAATACAAACAGAAAAGACTAGCGCAAATTAAAAATATCCAAAAAGAAAAGTATTATGAGACAAAAAAAAAACTTCTCCAAAATGCCAAATACCATTGATCTTGTTTGGTGTTGACCATCTACCATGGGGCATGAGGATTGCCCTTAAGTGTGGTTTGTATATCCAGTGAGATTCCACTGGAAAAAAAATACAAAATTTTCTTTTGCAAGAAGTCAGTTGGAGATAGTTGCTAGTTTCTTGTTTAAAGTAAGGGAGCTCAATAAGCCATAGACTTAATGGAAAACCAAATACTATTTTTCTGCTAAAAGCACGGAGTAATAAAATTACTTCTAAAGATACTGTGCTATACTCCTAGAGCAGTGTTTTTTGTTATATTCATACATAAGACATCGTCAGAGAAGTTTCCTCCGACAGTAGATGGCAACTATCGTCGAGACCTACAACTGGACAATGTGCAAAAATAAGAGACATTGAGACACTCAGCCCTATTTGCGATGTCTCCATCAAAACTCTCCTCTCAAAGTTCAGGGAACTATGTGGAAGAGAAAGCAGAAAGAGTGTAAGAGCCAGAGAAGATGTAAAATGCTAAGGAAATAGTGTCTTCCAGACACAATGGGACTGACACACCCAACATTTTTTAACTTTATCCATCTTCTTTTCTAAAAAGCAAAGGCTTATACAGTGTGTATATATTTTTGTCAGTGTTTACATCCTAAAAACACTTCTAAAAATGAACCAGTTTAGGAGATGAAATTGGGGCAGCATTCTCTCTTCAACTGTAGATGAAGATCCTCAACTATGGATGAAATATACCTCATATGCCTCTTTCATGTTAGCCTATTTTATTTTATTTTATTCTTTGACAGTTTCATCTATATCACCCCACTACTAAAGCACAGATAACATTGAGAGAGGGTAAAGAAAAACCTTAAGACTTAGAAGATAGAGAGAAGTGACATGAAATACCACTTACAACATGAAAGTAACTTCCATCCAAATAACATATGACATGGTTGTTCCAATGAGGAACACACAATGGCTATGAACAGCTACATGAACTGGAAAGCTCCAATATCCTATCATGGATAAAAGAGAATGCCCATGAGACCTTATCTACCATTGGGGTATTTTGCTACTAGCTTATTTTTTGCCCAAAAAAAGACTCCTACTTTCCTGAAATAGAAGTCAAGAAACCCACATATCCAACTTCCTCTTCAGCCTTTGGTGATATATGACCTAGCTTCTCATAAATACAGATACCTACTTGGTTTGGAATTTGAAAGTGAGCAACTGGAACACCCAGATTCAAAGAATCTCCTGACAAAGAAGGTAGCAGTGAAAAGAAGCCACTGTTCTCCACTGACTGTTCTCTGTGTCCTAATTCCCATTATCAAGACCAGATCTTTTCTTTTTCTTTCCCCAAATCTTTCTCTTTGCTTCCTCCAATCCCCATTCTTCTATTAAATCCTTCTCCTATTCTGGTTTGGCATGAGAAATAGTAGAGCACACTGGCTATAAATCCCCAGAAATTTCTGAGACACACGCCTGCTTGAACTCACAGCATTTGTCTGCTTGATCCATCCATAGATGGTCCTCTTGTTCACAGTGACAGCCCAAGCTGACCTGCTAACACAGCCTCATAAAACAGGTACTGCACATGTCGGTTCAGTGAAATTTTTACTACAGAAGACATAGTAAAGGTACATCTTGTCTTCAGGTTTTAAACTCACAGAAAGTTGGAGTTTTAAAAGTTGATTGTCCTACTTTTAATGCCCTAGCTTTATGGACAAAACCCCCAAAACTTGAGGAGGTCAAAAATGACCTGGCCAGAGGCAATACCACTGTTGAGCTCTGCAGACTAAACACCAATTCCCTTGACTTGAATTCAGTGTGTACTTCTAGTTCCTTGAAGGTCTTCTGTTTTGTTCAGATGCAAGTCGGAACATAAAAATCCTGTCTCAGCCAGATAAATTTCAACATGCCCCATCCTGGGGTGCAGTTGCCCAATTGAATAAATATTAGAAAAGTGACTAAAAGGCTCATGGGTGACATTTTTTGTTAGCTCCGTAAGATTCCAACAAGAAAAGGGACTCACTGTCTTTATCATCATCATTTTTTGTTTTGTTTCTTATTTGTTTATAAAGGTAGGGAGATGTGAAAAGCAGTTGGATGCAAGGCACATTTGCAGAGAGCTGCACAGATTTTATATGCCAGCAGGTCACTACAACCTGAGGGTGCTGATGGCTCTGTCTTTCACCTTGACTGATAGGGAGAATTCTATTCTGCATCAGAGACAGCATGTGGCCTTCTGCTCAGTAAATGGCTCAGGACCTCTATCAATAATTAATTATGTACCTGTGGCAAGTCATTAGTCAGTCTTTACCAAGTCTTACTTTCTTTACTTCTATATTGGAGCTATAATATCATTTATTTTATAATACAACAAAATCAATAAATATAAAAAGCATTGTGTCTATTATAAGTACTTTATTATTGCTATGTATACTACTACAGAAATATTCATAGCAGTGTTTTGCTTTCTAAAGAATTTAGTTATTACATTGCTATTTATTCATTATTCTCCCCCTCTCTCCCTCTCTCTTTCTCTTTCTCCCTCTCTCCCTCTCTCTTTCCCTCTCTCTGTATATACCAAAGCACATGGGTGATCAGAGGGAATCTTATGGCAAAGAGTTGGTTATCTCAACCATAAGGATTCATAAATTAAACTAAGGCCTCATGCTTTCCAGCAAGTATCTGCACTGTCTGCACTCACTGAGCTTATCACCAGCCCACTCTGAAGCATTTCTCTTCGGTTATTTTTGTAGCTGTTGTCTTCGTCCTCCCTACCCTTGGCTTTTTAATGATAGAATCTTACCAGTATCCCAGGCTGACTTCAATCCTCCCTACACAGCCTACCAAGTGTTGGAACCACAGGCATGCAATACTACGCCTGGCTTTTCTTCAACAGTTGTTTATTGAAAATTCCTAATCCTATGCTTTGCTCCCGCAGTCTCCATCTCTGTACAGGCCACACAGGCTATGCAAGTGCTACCTGTGTTACAGAATACATATAAAAGGATAGAAATTACATCCACAAAGCCAGGAGTATACAGTCAACTCATTAACAAAAAAGAAACCATGTGATAAGAAAAGAAGGCACATACATGGAAGAAAAAAGAGAAAAAGCAAATTCAACTACTATTTGTAAAACAAATTCAAAACCAATCTCAAGCCTTTGGAGTCTTTATATGGGAGAAGCCACAGTAGGACATAAATCTTTAATGTAATGTCAACAATAAATACTGTTTTATAGAGCTGTTTGACAATATGTCGAGTTTGGAACAAGCCAGAATTGTTTAAGTTTCGGTTAAGATTTTCTTCCATGCCTGACATAACTTGAACATAATACTAATTGTGTCTTTTCTTCCTGTCTGCAGAATTTACTCTGGAGGCCTGCTGACTCTGCCTTCTTAATCCTTAGGGCTTTCTTTTTTACCTCAGACTAAAGTAAACTTTGCTTGTGGCTATGAAAGAGAGTAGGTCAGGGAGTATACCAAAGACAACTTGTCCTTTTCTTCACCGGACAGTTACCTCCTCCGCTGAGATGACTATGGAACATCACGGAGTCTATCAAAAGTATCTGCTGATAGATTCCAATTGGATGGATGCACAGCTCCCACACACACACTATTTTTGGGGGTGAGGATGTGTAAGATTTATAGAGAACAAGATGGATCTGCTTCTTTCATTAAGAAACAGTCTATGTTTTAAAATCTACATCATGAGAAAATGACTACTTTATATCCCTTAGGCAATTTATTACCAATGCTAAGAATAAAAAAGAAAGGAAGGAAGGAAGGAAGGAAGGAAGGAAGGAAGGAAGGAAGGAAGGAAGGAAGGAGAAGGAAGGAAGGAAAAGACAGACTGAATGAATGTCAGAAAGCTGGTTGAATGTATTTTAGTAGTGACAAATTTCAATGTGAAATGAATGGTATTCATTGTTAAAAATGTATGTGTATATTCCAATCCTATTTTTCTGCCTTATTCTGAAAGTGTTTCTGATTCTTAGGTAAGTCTAACAGATTTTTGCAAGGTATCTGTTGTAAACTGAGCTTGGACTTGAATTCCCAATGCGTTTTTTAGGCCACATTATGTTCTTTCTTATGCACACACTCAAGCTCTGAATAGACAAAGTAGCTCCTTATTTTTTACATTTAAGTTAATTAGAATGAAGTTAACAAAATTCTGTACTTGGTTGCGACAGATACAAGCTGTGGCAGCTTGCTGAGCAATGCTGGGAGCAATTCCATCAAGGGACATAAGACCGAGGACTGATCTGGGAAGGTGTATCCACAGTGGTGAGAGAAAAGGGACACTGATAGCCATGACTAGCAGTGTTCACAGTTTTCTAGGTGGTGAATATATCTCTCACAGCAAAGGTCTCTGCAGCATCCTATCATTACCACCTTAACGTCTGACAGAGCATCCTGGATCAAATGGATTATAAACCTTTTAAAACATTTCCAGCATTTTTTTTACATACAGATGCCCATTCCTCCACCACTACTTGATGGAAGACTTTTTGCTACTGGTTTTTGTTGATACTGGATTTTTACAGAACCCATCTAAAAAAATATCCCTTTAGACATCAAGTAAAATAATTTCCTCTGGAGCCACAGCTCTGTTCTATTGATCTTTATGTCGGCACTTGTGCCGATTTGCCGATTTTCTACTGTTTTGATTGCTGTAACTGTCCTAAGTTTTGAAAATAGACAAGGTGAGTTCAGCTTTCTCTATCTCTTTCCACGTTGTTTTGCTTTTCATTTTCATATGGATGGTGGGAGTGGTTTTCTACTCCCTGCAGAAATAGGAACTACATCTCTACGATGCTTTGAATGTGGGGGAATATTGTCGTTCCCATGATTAGTTCTTTCAATAATATTTTATAACAACATTTTGGGCACATTTTGTGCTTGTGACATATCAGTTGATGAACATTATAATTTTTATGCTGTTGTAAAGGCAGTCATTTTCTTAATGTTATTATCTAAAGATCAAGTCATCGGTGTGTAGAAATAGTTTCCCCTCATCTTCTACCTCTGCGCCTTCTCTACATGCTTCTTACCTCACATCCCTAGTCAAAACTCCCCACCCACTGTTGTGTAGAAGTGCTGAGAACAGATGTTCTTACTTTGTTCTCCATGTTAGAGGAGAAAAATAATACCAGTTGTGGAGTTTTCACAGATGCCTTGTATATCATTGAGAAAGTTCCCTTTCTTTCCCACATTGCTGATAATTTTAATCACGAGTGGATGATGTTGGATTTCTTCAGGTGCTTTTTCAATCTCTAGAGAAATGATCAAGTGTTTTTTTTTCCCCTTTGTTTTGCTAATGTAAGAGCTCAGTGACCTCATTTTTTAAGTCACACTTCATTGTAGGTATCACCATTGCTGTCTGCTGCTCTTGTAAAGACTGCTAAGGCTCTGTTCAGGATTTAGGACTATGTGCCCATAGAGATTCTCAGTGACGGCATGTTCATTTGAGCTCTGTCTTAGAGATCTTGGTAATGCTGCTCTCTTCAAATCAACTAATTTTGTGGAGGGTTCACAGAACTTGTTCTCTAAAACTTGGGCAGAATTTAGCACCTGGTCCTAGGATTTTTCTTCCTGTGAACCTTAAATTACTTATCTGTTGACCTTTTATGCAGGTAATCACAATATGCCTTTTACTGGTAGCTTGTGTCTGTATAGAAATTTATGAGCTTTGCATAAGTTATCCTATTTGGTATTTTGTTTTGTGTAGGTCCTGGGCATGGAGCACAGAACTTTGAACTCATTCTGTAAGTACTCAAGTACTGAACTATGTCCCCAGACACAACTATTTGTTGACATACAGTTTTATATAGTATTCTCTACTATTGTCTTTTAGTATTATGTATAGTAATATTCTTTTCAGGGTTCAGTAATTTGATTCTTCTATTTTCTGTGTCAGGCTTATGAAATGTTTTTGCTGATTTTGCTGAGTATGTCTATAAATTTCTGCAGCTTATCTTTAGAACTTTTTTTTTAAAAAAGAAAGAGACATAATCAAGTTAGAATATTCAAAGTTATTTCTAGATGCATTGGTTTTACTAAATCCATGTTAATCTATGGGAATGTTTTTGAAGGTAAGGTCAAAAAACATTTCTTGTAACAAATATTCTTTCAGCATTTTTGTATACCATAATGTACATTTGTTCCAAAATAATATTCTTAAAAGTCTGAGTCAGTAACAAAATGCAAATTATACAAAATAAGCAATGAAATAAATATTAAAAGAGAACTCATAAAAGAGAAAAATAAAGAATTTCATTACTGAAAAAAATGTTTGTTTCTGAAGTGAAACATAATTTTCAGGTGGTCCCAGCTCAATAGTTAACACTCACTGTTCTTGCAGAGAAGCGGAACTTGGTTTCCAGCACACACATGTCACTTTACAACCTTCCTTAACTCCAGTCCAGGGGATTTATTACCTTCCCACTACCTTTGTGCACACCAAGCCTGCAAACAGTATGTATAAGTACATGTGGGGGTGTACTTATACACATATACACATAACTCATACACATATAAAAGTAAATCATTAAACATAATTTTCACACATTTAATTGGAAACAAGACATAAATAATATCCACTACTGCCAGGAGTATATAGTAAAAGACTCCCATACTTCTACAGAGAGAAAGTTGGTCTATAAAATTCTTGAACCTTCTAAATTATTACCCTATTGTATCTATTAAATTTAAGTTGTGTTAGAGACAACACAGGGACAATCAGCCAGACAGGTACTGGCCAACTCTGCCTCACTGAAGAAAATCAACTAAACATGGGCAAAGGTGAGAGGATTCTCCTATGCAAAATGTCCTCATATACATTTTTTTTTGTGTGCAAACTTGCCAGGTAGGAACACAAGAAGAAACACCAGGATGATTCTGTCAACTCCTCAGAGTTCTTGAAGAAGTGCTTCGAAAGGTGGAAGACCACGTTTGCTAAAGAAAAGGGGAAATTTGAAAACATGGCTAAGGCTGGCAAGGCTCATTATGAAAGAGAAATGAAAACCTACATTACCCCTGCCAAACGGGAGACCAAAAAAAAAAAAAAAAGTTCAAGGACTTCAGTACACCCAAGGGGCTTCTTTCGATCTTTTTGTTCTGCGTTTCACCCCAAAATCAAAGGCGAACACCCTGGCTTATCCATTGCTGATGTTGCAAAGAACCTGGGAGAGATGTGGAACAATACCGCTGTACATGACAAGCAGCCCTACGAAAAGACGGCTGCCAAGCTGAAGGAGGAGTACGAACAGGGTGTGGCTGCCTACAGAGCTAAAGGAAAGCCATGCAGAAAAAAAAAAAAAAAAAAAAAAAAAATGGAATGGTCATGTCTGAAAAGAGCAAGAAAAAGAAGGAAGAGGAGGATGAGAATGAAGAAGACGGAGAGGAGAGGAAGACAAAGAAGATGATGATAATGGTAGGTTCATTCTAGCACAATCTTTCTTCTTATTTTTTTAAACTGTACAGTGTCTTTTTTGTATAGTTAACACACTACCAAATGTGTCTTTAGATAGCCCTGTCCGTGCGGTGTTTTCAATAGGCATTAACCTTGCCTGGTACAGTCTGGGGGTTCGAAATGGACATGGAAATTTAAAGCGGGTTCTGGTTGGTGCCCAGCACGAATTAGTCCTATGTGGACATGGTAGTTTTTTTGTCGTTGCTTTTTTTGTGGTTTTAGATTTTGTTTTCCACCTTCAGTTGTCTCTGATGCAGCTTATATAAAGATAATTGTGGTTTTGTCAAGTGAACACCACTCTGTAATTGCAAAAAAAAAAAAAATGCAGCTGTTTTGTTGCTGTTCTGAATGCCTATAAGTAAATACAATTTTTATTTTAAAAATAAATTTACATGGTAAATGTATTTAGCCTCTTTTGAAATGTATTCTGTCAAAGGAAACCACTAAATTTTGTAGTGAAACTTTACCAGCGTATCAAATTCTGTGCATGTTTAACCATATTATAGAAATAAAAAAAACATAAGCATAAAAAAGAAAAAAGTTTCCTTCTAATAATGACTTGGAGAAAGTATATTAATAAATTAGAAATAAGGTTAAAAAGCAATTTGATAGGTATGGGCTGTTTTTTGTTAAAGAACAAAAATAAAACTGAATGTTTATGCAAGAAGGAAGGATTTGTGTATCAGTATTCATTTCGAGAAAAAAGCAAGAGAAAGACATTACGTTTCACTATAGACATTTCTGTTTTTAGACAAAGAACAGATATTTTAATATTTGCACTAAATAAAAAGAAAGAAAAAAAAGAAAAAATATACAAAAGAGAATAGCAAGGGAAGAGGACAAGGGAAATAGCACAGAATGGAACTTAAATGGAGTGGAAATACCGTTAACAATAATCACTGCTTGACTGTAGCTTCTGTTTGTTTAGCATCAGGACCAGCAATGTGGAAAGAGGTGTGGTTGGTAATTCTTCTAACATGCACAGGGAAAGTTTATCTATAAGCACTATGTTGTTGTTCTACTCTTTCACATCTCTTGCACACACACACACACACACACACACACACACACACACATACAGCTATTCCCTTTTCCATGGCAAGTACCATTCTGCCTTTTCCTTGACACTAAGGTAGATACCCACAGTGTGAGAGACATCTGCTTTTAATCAAATTGCTAAGAAGTGAGACACGAGCTAACCATTAAGTATATTAGTTTGCTTGAGGTTCATAAATCAGAATCCCATTATAGACATTCATACCAAAGTCACATACAGTAATCAAAAAATATGATTCTGTCTTCTATATAAAAATGATAATGTCAAAAGTCTATGGCTAGGAAGGTCATAACTGATAATGGGGAAAATACTGCTTAATTTTGCTAAATTTGCTTAATGTTTAAATTTGCTTAAATTGGCTTCTAAATATTTATATTTATGACCACAGATTTGTGTTGCTACCAACTTCGGTCAAAGAAGCTCCTATGTTGGTTGGAAAGAAAATGACGCCCAAAGGAGTAGCACTATTAAAAGGCGTGACCTTGTTGAAGTAAGTATGTTCTCGTTGAAACAAGTGTTTCCCTATGGGGGTGGGCTTTGAGGTCTCATTTGCTCAAGCTTTGCTCAGTGTGACACTCAGGCCACTTCCTGTTACCTTCAGATCAAGATACCTTTCCAGTACCGTGTCTGCCTCCACACCACCCTGTCCTGCCATGGTGATAATGGACTGAACCTCTGAATTGTAAGCAACCCATAAAATACTTCATTTATACGATTTGCCATGGTCATGGTATTTCTTCACAGCAATAGAAACCCTAACTATAATACATACTTTTGCACTGGGAAGTGTAATTGGAGATACTCAGGACTTGACAAAATGTGAGAATAGCTGTTGAAATCTTAACTTTAACAAGACATATATGTCATCCCTTTCAAGGCTTGAGGAACATTTTGGAAAACAGGGAGGAAAGAATGTAAGAACCAGAGGAAGGGGTGAAGTGTCATGGAACATGGTCTTCCAGGGCATGATGAAGCTGTTGCATACTTGAACTTTAAGTACTTGTGATTACTTGCATGAAAAGTGTACATGATTGTTCCCATCAACATTCCATTATTGAGAAAGGAGGAGTTCATAAAGCCTTGCCCCTTCATGAGAGTCTACAGTTGCTTGGGCGAGGAGAGACATTTTCTTCAATGGTATAGTCATTTCTATGCTTGTGCAATGTTCTTCATCAATGTTCTCATAAGTAAGTCTAAGTTAAAGTGTGATCTCTCTCTCACACATACACACACATACACACACACACACATACATACAAAATGAATGTAGAATGGACACTAGTGTTGTCGGAGGCTGCTAGTTTATTTCCCAACTGTCCTGAAATACACACAGAAATAATCACACAGAAACTATAGTATAGTATTAAGTGGCCAATCACTTAAACGTATTGCTTGCTAGCTCTTACATCTAGAATTAACCCATTTCCATTATTTTATATTTTACCCTGAGGCTTGTGGCCTACCAGCAAGGTTCCAATTGACAGCTCCATCTTTTCCCTTTGATGCCTACTTGTTGTCCCTTTAACTCTGCCTTCTTTCTCCAAGAATTCAGTTTAGTTTTCCTACCTAGCTCTATTCTATTAAACCATTGGCTGAAAGCAGCTTCTTTATTAACCAATGGCAATAAAACATATTCACAGCATACAGAGGGGAATTCCACATCAGACTAGTAAGGAAAATAGATCAGTGGGAATGAGAGGGTGACAAGAGTTAGAAATGGAGATGCATATGAACAAGACACATTATATACATGTATGAAAATTTCACAAAGAAATTTGTTCCTATTCATAGTTAACATATGTCAATGCAGAACAAAGGCAATGACAGCATAGCAGGATGAAACAAAGAAGATACTTCATATGTACTCACTGTGTGTGGCAATATCAGATTATCAATTGTCACTTATCTATCAGAAGGTAAAGAACACAGTAACATCCACATCCACAAACACACATACACACAGGGGAAGAGTAGAATAATTATATGGCACAAACTAAAAAGCATTTCCTTACAGAACCAAAGCACTAGTTAGCTGTGTCATCACATCTATTTCTGGAAAGTAATTGTATTTACTAAAGGAGGGAAAATAATAGATTTTCTTTATTTCGAATATATTTTTACAAATATGAACATACCATATAACTCAGAAATTTAGATGAAAATAATTCTATATTCTTTTTTTAAAGAAAAATTCCCCAGACCATTATTTCTTAATTAAAAAATGTTTATATGAAAACGATTTTTTTTCTCATTTTTTTATTCAAGATTTCCATCTCCTCCCCCTTCCCTCCCCTCCCTTCCACCCATACCCCCACTCCACCCCTCTCCAAAGGCAAAGAGCCATCAGGGTTCCCTTCACCATGTTAAGTCCAAGGTCCTCCCAGCTCCCCCTAAGTCCAGGAAGGTGAGCAACCAAACTGACAAGGCTCACAGTGAGCCCGTCCATGCTGTAGAGTTCATGTTCATTGCCATTGTCCTTAGTTTCTCAGTCCTCCTCCACCATCAGCCACATTCAGAGAGTCCGGTTTGGTCCCCTGTTCCATCAGTCCCATTCCGACTGGACTTGGTGGTCTCCCGTTAGATCTGTTCCACCGTCTCAACGGGTAAAAGTACTCCTCGCGGTCCTGGCTTCCTTGCTCATGATCTCCCTCCTTTTGCTCCTCATCAGGACCTTGAGAGCTCAGTCTGGTGCTCCTACGTGGGGCTCCGTCATTTTCCCCATCCAATGCCAGGTGAAGGTTCTATGGTGATATGCAAGATATTCATGAGTATGACAATAGGATCTGGACATTTCTGGCACCCTCTCCTCAGCTGCCCTAGGAACTAGCTGGGGTCGTCTTCCTGGACACCTGGGAACCCCTCTAGAGTCAAGTCTCTGCCAACCCTAGAATGGCTCCCTTAACTAAGATATATAGTTCCTTATTCCCATATCCACCCTTCCTATACCCCACCCATCCTATTCCCCCAAGCTCTTCCCATCCTCCACTTTACCCTTTTCTCTCCCCATCCCCCCATCCCCCCATCCCACCCCATCCCCATGTTCCCATTTTTTGTTCGGCAATCTTGTCTACTTCTAATAACCAGGAGGATAACTATATGTCACAAATCTATGAACACCTGATTTTTGATAAAGGAGCTAAAAGCACACAATGGAAGAAAGAAAGCATCTTCAACAAATGGTGCTGGCATAACTGGATGTTAACCTGTAGAAGAATGAAAGTAGATCCGTGTCTATCACCATGCACAAAACTCAAGTCCAAATGGATTAAAGACCTCAATATCAATCTGAACACACTGAACCTGTTAGAGGAGAAAGTGGGAAGTACTCTACAACATTTGGGCACAGGAGACTGCTTCCTACGTATAGCCCCAGCAGCACAGACATTAAGGGCAACATTGAATAAATGGGACCTCCTGAAGCTGAGCAGCTTCTGTAAAGCAAAGGACACTGTCACTAAGACAAAAAGGCAGCCTACTGACTGAAAACGATTTTAAATGCATCACATTGCTCAGAATCAGTCTAATGTGGAGTAGGGAGAAAATGTTGCACATTTTCTAATCACTATTTCTGCAGTGTACATACATCTTTTCATATTTTTACTCTGAATAAAAATATTTATTGTTTAAATACTCATTTTGTAGAAAATACTGAGAAACAAAACTAACTACTATCATCCATGATAGTAATTAGTGTTGCACTAGTTGTTTTAAATGTAAATTTCTATATTCAGCCATCCTTCTTGGGCCCTAAGCTCCATCTCCTCCTTCAATCCTCCATACCAGTATCTGCCATGTTCCTTCCTCCCTGCACTGCTGTTGTAACGAAGTATCACTTCCAGTTCCAGTGCTGTTTCTCAGGTTATACCAAGGAGCACTAAGCCACTTTGCAGATCAGGTCTTGCTTAGAACATCTCAAATCATAGTCACATCAACTTATAATTACCTGCAAATACATGAGAATTATTTTGATAGTTTCCATTTATGCTTAAACATATTTGCACAGCTATGTATATCTTTATACATGAGTATTATAGATTTTATAAAATATATTTATAAGTAGATTTATGTTTACATCATTAGATGCATCAAATAACTAAACTGACACACAAAGAAGGGTCTACATTAAGATAGCTAGCAAACAATGTATTTGAATATGAAGATACTGTTATTTTTTTCCAAAAAGAAATCATCACAATGAATTACACTTGCCTCATTTTCAGTGACCCTATTGACCCATAAAATTCTGTTCACTTACTCTCCTGTGGATACTTACCTGTGGGGTGGGTGGGCAGTAAATGTTGTTTTTACTAGCATACATTTTGAGTGGGTGTGAGTATGTGCCTGTGAATGTGTGTGGTGTATGTGTTTGTATACAGTTTATGTGGATACATATTTAATAACAGAAAAACTAAAGATTTAAGCAATGTGTTGAGAAAACAAAAATGGTGTCCAATGACCTCAGTTTACCTGTCTAGTATTGACATGAGTTTCTGATTAAAGTATAAATGAGATAAGGTGTTCAATCTGGTTCCTACAAGGCGATCTTTTCCAGTATGGAGTCTTTCTGTCATAGGAAATTAGTCTTACATTGAAAGTGGTGAATCTTGTAAAGATTCACTGTTCCTGGATTCTAAGGTGACTGCAGGATAATGCCACAACAGCCTTGAGGGAACAAGTTAGATATTAACTGGGTGGTCACCCTGACAACCTTCAAATGCAACCATGTGATTCTTGTGAAAATGGCATACAAAAAAAAAGATACCAGGTTTTCGTATTGCTTTTCATTACTCCAGGAGCTCAACATATTTTTAACAAAAGTAGCTTTAAAAGTCTATTTCAACACCATCCTTGTCAAGGTACATTCATCAGTTCTGAGAAAATTGCAGTGTTAGTCAATCTGGCTTTGAAGCTTCCCTGGCACAATGATAGGATCATACGTGAGACATGGACAAGTGGCAATGGTTGAGGCTTGTAAGTGAAAACAACAAGATACTTTTGGGGGGCATCAAAACTCTACCATAATAAAATAGTAGAGGAATCCAGTGATAGAAAGCATCTGATTAAAAGGATTATATAACAAAAAACAAATGGGCCACTGTAGATGGAGCGGTGGGGCTGCGTCCCACCACCCGGCTAGCTTTACCCAAAATAATTACATGGAAACTGTATTCTTTTAAACACTGCCTGGCCCATTAGTTTCAGCCTCTTATTGGCTAATTAGCCCATATTTAGTAATCCGTGTAGCAGCACGAGGTGGTAGTTTACCAGGAGAGATCTTAACCTGCGTCCATCTGTTCATCTCGGAGAGGAGAGGCATGGCGACTGTTTATGGTGACTGTCTGAAGCATCTCCCCCTCTCTTTCCCAGAATTCTGTTCTGTTTACTCCGCCTACCTAATTTTCTGTTCTATTAAAGGGCCAAGGTAGTTTTTTTTTATTAATCAATGAAAGTAACACATAGACATTCCTCCATCAGGCCATGAATTTAAAGGAGAGCTAGAAGGGATACATGGGAGGGCTTGGAGGGGCAAAAAGGCAATGGAGAAATGCTGTAATTATATTACAGTCCCCAAAACAACAATAAAGGAATTCTACAGGGAGCCATCTTCTCATTTTCTATGCCCATGAGTATGAACTCAGAGTCATTTCTAGTAGAAGGGATTTGGTGTCAGGTAACCAAGCATAAGAATGGATTTTCTACAACTTCAAAGCTTTAGCTAGTTGAAGGACAGTTAGCACAAATGACTCCATTTTGTTGTAAACTTTAAGAAAGGGTCTTTCTGTGTAACCTGGACTGGACTACAACAATGAATCATGCTATTGTCATCTTCCAAGTGCTAGGATTTGTGATGAGCACCCCAGGCCCAACATGACTTTAGTTAAAATCCAACCTTAGTTATGTACCCCACTTTGCCTCTGAATAATTCTCTCTGAAGACATCACTGAGCAACCATTCCATGGTTTGGTTTCAATTATCCCTTATAGGATCATATTAGTTTCAGTTAGTCTGCTCTGGTGTCCAATCCCAAGTTAAATTCTATCTATCCTGTGGTTGAATAGATACACTCACAGGCTGTATGCTGTTCTAAGTTATTTCATGTTGTATCAGTGTTTGGAAGGCTGTGCCTTTCCCTGACGGATTCCATCTTTAAAGTAGCATTTAACTCCATTTCAATTGCAAATGCAGAGGCAGGATGACTGTACCTATTTGGGCACATTATCACCACCACCTGCCCAGTGCTAAATTGTTATGGGTAGCCCACCAGAGATGATCACTCCGACACAGCTTATAGCCAATGAAAAGTCTTTATTACAGACAGCTGGGACCAGATTCTGTTATTGTGAGCCAAGATGTGGCCCCAAGTGTCTAGAACTTGGGGTTTTCAAAAGCAAAAACCTTGTCCTGGCATCTCACTCAGCAGACGCAAGGGGCATTGCCAAAGCAAGTAGTTTGAAGCAAACAGTTTTAACAGAAGCTAAGGTAAACAGCTAGAAGGGGTTTGAACAAACAGGCAGTTTTAACAGAAACTAAGTTATCTAGGACATCCTGTCCTTTGGTTCCTCGAACAGAGTTGGGAAATTTTCCATAGGATTCTCCATCGAGGAAATCAAATTCAGGTTAAACTTGAAATGACCTCAGCACTATCGTGCCCTGTCACAAAATTTTGGAGCAGACTAACTTATTGGTAAAAGTGAAAGGTAATCCTATAAAGTTAGAAGAGGAGATTGTAGACATAGGCGCATGCAGACGGGTTAAAGCTGTAGCAGTAAACGATGTCTGAGAATTTCAAGCACAACGGATCAGTGATGCCTTTAATACTCTCCCCTGAACTCCTAAGCAGGAGGCCACCTATGCCTGCAAAGGCTCCATCTACTGTCATCTGATCATTCAGGGTATACTTCAAGGGACCAACAGGCTTAGAATGCCTGATTTCCACAGGGATTGAATTGCCGTACACTAATCTGTCTGGTCTCGTCCTGCACCTTCCCTCCGCAGTCTGGCAGCTCCACAGTTTGACTCAACCCTACAGCTCAGCTAGCCCTCAATGTTTGCAGCAGTTCCGCGCTTTTCAGCAGCTCTCCAACTGAGCTCCTCAGCATCTTATCAAACCACCTGCAGGGACTCTCTGTATCTGTATCAAGCCTTCTGACTCTTTCCCACTAAGGTCTATTTGAACTCTCTTAACTCTCTGGCCACAGTAACCCTTTTGTAGCCATTCTGTAGCCTTCATAGTCACAGACATAGATATTACAACATAGTTATTGTGTAAAGTGTGATGTGTGGTTGGGATAAAAGGTCCTGTATTTGGTAATGACCAGCAATCAAGTGAAAATGAAATTCTCTGGCAAATTGCAGCCAAGTTAATTGACACACCTTGCAAATGTATTGCTAGTCAATAAATTCTGATAAGATAAAAATGCAAATTTCTCTACCCATGTTTCTGACATAGCATGCTCAAATGCTCAAATTATATTATGTCAAAAGTGATGTGGGATTCTCCTTTGTATGCTCTGAATATGATTGGTTAATTAATTAAGAAAACTGGATAGGCCTTATAAAGAATGGAGGTAGGCAGGGAAAACTGAACTGAATGCTGGCAGAAAGAAGGGTGAAGTCAAAGAGAAGTCATGTACTGCTGGAGACAGACGCCTGAACTTTAGCCGATAAGTCACAGCCATGTGGCCATACACAGATTAATAGAAGTGCTAAAATTAATATGTAAGAGTTAACCAATAAGAAGCTAGAGCTAATGGGCCAAGCATTGATTTAATTAATACAGTTTCTGTGTGGTTATTTAAGGGCTAAGTGATCCGGAGCCAACAAAAGCACTGCTCTGATTATTATTTTAGAAATTATACATTTGGCAGGGCAGTGACTGCTCACACTTTTAATACCAGCACTTGAGAAGCAAAGACAGGTGGATCTCTGTGAATTCCAGGCCAGCCTAGTCTACAGTGTGAGTTCCAGATCTTACTCAATAGCTACTGGAAAACCCTGTCTCAAAAAAAAAAAAAAAAACCTCAAGAAAGAAAGAGAGAGAAAGAGAGAGAAGAGAGGAAAGGAGGGAGGGAGGAAGGGGGGGAAGGAAAGAAAGAAAGAAAAAATTGTAATTATTGTACCATCATTTTCCTAGAATTTTGTTGTGAATACTGTAGAGAAGATGAAACACTTGGATGACATAAATGGGGGGTGTCAAGCACCTAATTTTGTGCATCACGGAATAGTGGTGGAAAGCACTCCCAAAGAGAATTTTTTGAAAGTCCTTAGACTAAAAGCAGTTCCATCAGATATATGAGGCATTTCATTTTCTTCTCCATCACCAATTGACTGGTTATAAGAAACTGGTTCTTAAAAGGCATGTGTATCCCTCCCTTGACTTACCAAAATATTATTTAGAGAGTTTTAGGACAGAATTCCGCAGTTCTGAGAGATCCAACAACCTAAGGTCACCCACTTGTCCCAGTAAATAAATTAAGAAGACAGTAAAACATAAAGCTAAGAAAACCAGCCTACAAATCACAATCCCAGAGAACTTAGACAACAATGAGGACACTAAGAGAGACTTACATAGACCTAATCTACATGGGAAGTAGAAAAAGACGATCTCCTGAGTAAATTGAAAGCATGGGGACCTTGGGGGAGATTTGAAGTGGGGAGGGGAAGGCAGCGAGGGGATCAGAGAAAATGTAGAGCTCAATAAAAATCAATAATAAAAGTATTGGAAGGGAATGAAATCGGTGTGTGCACAGGAGGAAAGAAATGGGATCCAATGACGCTTAGTTCATCCTCAGGGTGTTGATCTGAGCTTTACAGAGGAAGTATTGTCATGTGTTAATAGCCTAAGTTAATATTTATTATCACAACTTAATGGTTTTTAAATTTTTAATCTATTTGTAATATCCATTGTGTTTCCCACTTTAATAACATTTTGAGCATGTCTATGAACCATTTAGGATTCTAATCATACTAGATGAATTTTTTCCTTGTTTTTTTCCACAGGATGTTCCCAGTTCTATTATTTGATGTAAAAGAAAAAAATCTGAATTATAGAGAGATTGAACTTTTAGGTCTCAAGCTCAAAACAAATGACTGCGGTGCCTATTTAACATATCAAAGCAGACATTGGCTACCAGGTTCTCTCAGCATCTCTCAGTACTTCTTACAGAATCATGCTTTCTGGTGTACCCCATTCCTTATCCTTAACTCTCCATCACAGGGGTGGTCTTCACTTCTCTCAGCTTTCCTGATTCCTCTATAAATCATCCATTTTGACTACTCAGCTCTTTTTGGTCTCTTGGACACCACTTTTATTTCCCAATCTCCTGACCTCTGGGCTCCTGGCTCTCTCCTCTTCTCCTCACATAGCCAGGTCAATCTGCTGGCCATATTTCATCGACTACTTTCTACTATAAAACCTACAATCCCTTAGCAGTAGTAACTTACCATGGGAGAAACTCTACCACAAAAGCCTCAACAGGAAGGTAACTAAGCTCTACTACATACATGTCTTAACTATGGAGTTAGAAGTATCTACTGGAAAGGACTTTCTTTCTAAGCTCACTGCTAAGGTTAGTGCAGGCCTAAGAAGATTCTGGTTCCATCTGACTTACAGGCATACAGTTTTTGCCAGGCATTGCCCACATATCATCTGTCTGTGTTATTTGGGCTTTTCCTTGGGGCTACCCAAAATAGAGCAGAAGTAAAGATGAAAGCAGGAGAGTTTGTGATGGAAGACACAGTGCCTGTTAAACCTACTGTGGGTAATAATGCCTATCATTATGCTATATTGTTTGTTTTAAATAACTCAGGTCCAGGCAAGATCAGAGGCAACAATTTTACAGTGCCATGAATACCAGGAGACAGGAATCATTATGAGCCACCAAATAAGCCATCAGCCAAGCACTGTATCTGTCTTGAAACAGATGACAGTGCAAACTACTGATATGATGTGATCAAGTCAAAGCCAGTAATTATCTCATTAAATAAATGATGATAACAACCTGATTGACCAAAATCTTATGGCTACTCAAGAGATAAAAGAAAATACATAGATATGAAAAGTTAAGAACTTGGTATAAATATGGTTTTGACTATGCTATTATTTCTCAAAAATCAAGAGATTATGACTAACTATTTTGATTAGATCATATTTCTCCTTCATCTACATCCTCATTATACTGCATGGCAATTCTAAATTATTCATTTTCATTTTATACTCATAGATATGCAAGCGATCACCCAAAGCTTGAAATGAACGAAGAGAGAAAACTAATGTTTATAAAGCATAAGTCATACATTGATTGCTATATTGGGAACTTTATATTCATGAACTCATTAAATCCTCACAATAACACTCTAGAAGGTAGCTCCTCTGTTCCAAACTGAATCTTAAGAAAAAATACAGCTTTTGATCAGACAAGACTTTTATTTTTCCTTTCACTTGTGCATCAAGGTATGTCTAATAGCGTCTTTCATTCTGTCCCATCCAAGGAGTTCTGAGGTACAAAAATGATCTTATAGTAATCTTGTCAAGCTTTGTACCCTTCCAGTCAATATTCTAATAAAAAGATATCTGTAGTCATTCCTCACTGTAAAACTCTTACTGTTTAACACACCACAGTTCATTGGTTCAGAATCAAGTACGTATTGGCTTCCCTATATATTACTTGATTGTATTAATGTTCTAGTTCCTCAGGTTAGAATAAAATATTCTCAGAATAGAGTAAACTAATTCATTTTCTCCCGAATGGTTTTGATTTTGTGTATGTGTCATACAGATATATGTTTGTTTCCATGTGTGTGAGTCCACCTCTGTGTGCTGTGCATGTTCATATGTGCATATACCTGCAAAGGCCTAAACTTGATATCAAGCATCTTCCGCTATTCACCCATACTTTATTAATTGGGGCAAGTTCTCTCTCTGAACCCCAATAATGCCAATTCCGGATAACCCAGCTAGCCCTTTGGCCGTAGAGATCCACTGCCTCTGCCTTATGAATGCTGGGATTACAGGCGTCTGCCATGGCTGCGTGGCTTTTCACGTGGGTTCTAGAGATCTGAACTCTCGCCTCCACACTTGTGAGGCAAGCACTTTATCGGCTGAACATTTCATAAAATAGAAAATAAGGGCTAGTGAAATGCTGGAAGTTAAGAGTGCTTTTCAGAGGACCAGAGTGCTGCGTCGTGCATCCACCTCAGGTAGCTCACAACTGCTTTTGATTCTAGCTTCAGAAGATCCATCACCTTTTGCTGGACTCTGAGGGCACCAATATTTATGTGAGTCTCTCTCTCTCTCTCTCTCTCTCTCTCTCTCACACACACACACTATATATATATATATATATATATATATATATATATATATATCATAGGAATTTCTTCCTTACTCCGGAGATTGGGCTTTCACCTTAGATTCCCACAAGACACACACTGTTTATGCTCATTTAATACACTCATTTATACACACAATTAAACCAATCAGGAATATCAAGTCTAAGTGTAGTCCGTTGGGCAACTATGAATGAATTCCAGTGATTTTGATACATCCTGAAACTTCTTTAGACCACTTTTCTTTATAATTGCCCTCACAGTCACTTTTACTAACTATAAAAGACTCAAAATAAAATAAGATCTTTGAACTTATTATTTGAATGAATGTAATATTCTCCAGCTCTGTCAGACATTTAATTCACATAAAGAGATTCTGAATGCCATTTGACCATTTCAAGGGATGAAAGAAATCATTACAAAAATATCTCAAGTGCACTGATGAGGAAATCCAATGATGCTCACAGAAATCATAGTATCATAGGAATAATTTTACAGTCTTTTAAAATGACAGATGTGAAGATGGTTATACTTATTAGATAGTGGGCTCTAATTGACCACTTTTCAAAATGTCTTTAATAATTTTATTCCACACTTAGCCATGCCCTACATGAGTAGGATTCTTCATAAGTCATACCAAATGAATAAAATTTGTGATTTTTATATGATTATATCCAATACTAGTATAGTAGGCTCGATAGATTGAGACAGCAGGACACAAAAGTAGTTTGGGTAAAGAGGATCTGGAAAAACTGGGAAGAAGAACAAAGCAAGAGCAAAATACATTGTGTGACATTCCCAAAGCACCGATAAAAGTATTTTTACAATAGAAAAGAAGATAAATGGATGAATTTCTCACAATGTCTGCTTCCACATTTACATGCTTTACCTGTTGATATCTAGGTATGAAATAAATAAATAACTTAGATTCAAGTTGGACTTTATGCATAAAATTTGATAATGATGAAACTCTCTGGCATTTCCAAGGGACAAATCCTAAATATTGCCACAATTTTTAGCTGTAAAAAATAAGCTACTAAGAAAACAAACAGTTCCCAAAAAGCTGCATCTCTCCATACCTCTCTTGGACAGTTGTTGAACTAGGATGACTGTAAATTAATATAAGGGATAAGTATTCTTGGATAACTAATCATAAAACTGAAAGTGTATACCCAGTGTTCATGCTCATGGATTAAGTTGGGGACTTTGGGGGACACTGCTTTACTTTTAGAGAATTCTTTTTCCTGCTTGAAACTGCCAAATATAAACTTATAAAGTGTGCATTCTATAAAAGACATTGCCAAAAACATACCTTTTACAGATCAGGATGCCATATCCTTCAGGACAAGGTAAATCTTTTCACTTACACAAGTGCTGTCTGAAGCTCTGGTATATGCAAGTAGCAAATGCCCCCCAAAGCCCAGGTATATTCAGGTAGCGATGATTTATCTTGTACTCCATCAAAGTCCAGTACAGAGGTAGGCAACTCCTTTAGTAATTATGCTCTACTAACCTCATATGTGTGGGGTGATTTCATATTTTCATCTATAATCTCCATGGTCAACCACTGAAATGAACATTTAGCTCATGCTTGAAGGGTATTTGATGCAAGTGCTGTAGCATGCCATGGGCAAGGTTCACCCAAAACCATCAGGGTCTACATATTAGATAAACACTCTGGGTTATTTCAAGCTTACACGTGTGTGTGTGTGTGTGTGTGTGTGTGTGTGTGTGTGTGGTAGAACCTATGTGTTGAATTAAGTATTACATAGGCCTACTAATATTTGATCAAACAGTATTCTGAGATTATTCTTGATGATATACTAGAAATACAACAGCATTTGAATAAATAAATAGACTAAGCACAGAAAATTGCCTTCTTCAATGTCGTTGGCCCTCAAAAGGATCAGTTATAGTTTTGTAGAGAATAAAGGGTTTTAAGCTTGTGGTTTTTTGTTTGTTTGATTGTTTTATAAAATAGAGAGTACAAAAATATCAACAATGAAGCATGTAAAATACAGAAGTATATGTCATGACCTAAACTATTTTATTAATCTTTTTAAAGGTATTTTTATTAATGTTTTCAGAATTTCATACAATACTCTTTGCTCTTATTTATTATTATCATCTTATTTGGCACCTTCCCCAGCTCCTCCAGATCCACCTTGCCTGAGAGTGTGAGGTTCAATATTGTCTTATTCTAACTTTGTATATGATGGAAGTACCAACTCTCTTTGACTCTCAAGCCCGTTAGATTTTAGACTAGAATTTACTCAGTGTCCCCCCTTATTCTTAGACCTCTTCTTCATTGGATTTCACCTTCCTAAATGGACATCCATGGAGAATCCCAGTCCATCCATCTTTTAAAAAGAAAACCTGTGAGGGGTGTCAGGTGGAGGCTGGAGAAATAGCTCAACTGTTAATGAGTGTTGGCTGCTCTTCCAGAGCTCCTGAGTTCAATTCCCAGTAACCACGTGGTGGCTCCCAACCATGTAGAAAAGGCTGTAGCATACAGCTGAACATGCAAATGGAGTCCAAAACTACATAAATAAATAAATCTTAAATCACACACACAAATATTAATCAATAAGATTATTTTATTAAACAATTTTATGCACATCTCTAGCTTACATTCTCAATGCATAAGTGACCAATCAACTATTTTTATGTCAAATGTGATGGTATCCTCATATGACTTCCTCAATACAGAAACTAAGGAAGGACAATCATGAGCTCCAGGCCACATTGGGCTGTATAAAAAGACTCTGCTTCAAGCCAACCCTCTTACCCCCAAATTATTTCAGTCACTATTATTTGATTCATAATGGCTGTCATCATGTTAAAAATGGTCCTCTGATAGCCAAATTAGAACAAAGACCTTAAAGAGATCCCCACTCTGAGAAAAAAGAAAAAAATCATTTTAATACTACTTTTGTGAACCCTCACAAATGTAAAATACATTGTAGTGAAGTACACATGAGTGGGCCTTTTTTATAACTATTGACCATGTGTCATCTCTGAAAACAACACTCCTCATAGGGAAGATTTCCTGCAAAACTTTTAAAGCTAAATGCGTTGCCTTTAAAAGTAAAGGAACAAATGAGACATTTACTTTTATCTGGGAAGCAGATCTATTTTTAAAAAGCCATTACCTAAGCTATAGTCCAGAGAACTCTGAACACAGCCATTTAAAATTAGTTGTATTTACAACAGAATTTTACTAGACAAAAAACAACTACAAGATTAATTAAATAAGGTTATGTAAACAAGAAAAGTAATCTGAGGGTTTACTTACCGGTAAAGCTTTATACACTAATTATATTAGTCGTCCATCACTCTGTGGATTATTTACAGTACATCAGTACAAGGATTTTCAGATCTAAAAGAACCAAATAAAATTTCCTGGAACAAGTTACTTAGTAGCTATAACACCTCTTCATTCTTAAGTTCTTAAACTTCAGCATCCTCTTCTATCTAATGAAAATAATGTCCATAATCTAATATTTTAAAAACTACTCTCTGATAATCTTTGAAGATAAATGTTAGCCATATGGAATGTTTTAAACCGGTGTCTGGCACAAAATGAACCACAGTATACTAACACATTTTATTATTAAATTGAGTACTGTTATTCACCATGAAATAAACAAATACAATACTCAAGGTTCAATGGCTTATCGCTGAGAAATAAATGCTTCCAAAATGCATTGCCTGTATAACCAATCTATGTCTCAACCCTTTCAAGAGTCAGGGACTTGGATCAGGTCCAGGCAGGCAATGCTTTGGCTCCTGCATTCTCAATGGACAGATGGCATTCAGCTGACAGAAGGACTAGTCTAGAGGGTCCAAAAAGGCCTGTCTCCTATTTTAGGTGACTTGGATGAGATGAAAGGAAGGTGGAGCCCAGAAGAGATTGCCATCCCAAATGCACACATGGAGAGAGGCCACTTCAGTATGGTGCTCAGAAGGTAATTAGGCTTAGTAATGTGACTTCTCAGGATTCCAGGGAGAGTGCTCTTGGGAGGGCCATTGGCACAATATCACTTCTACTGTTTTCTGTTGTTAAAATCACTTTTCCCCAGTTAAAGGAGGAGGGATCAGAGAATGGACAGTGGCGGGGACATGACCATCTGAACACATTATATTTTGTCTGTTTTCCGTGCGGGTTTTATATTTGAGTTTAAAACATACACAGGCTCATAGTTTATCGGCTACCTTCTTAAACAGTTACTGAAAAGAGAGTTATTGTTCTGCTTACGACTGTCAGGAAGGAAATACTTTTCGCCTCTAAGTTTGGTTCTTGAGAGTGTGTAAAAAAATCACAAAAGGCAAATTAGTAGGGAAATGCAAAACAGATTTAATTTCCATCAGGGGTTGAGAGAGAAATATGGTTCTCGGCACTGATTAGGGTAGGGCTTACATACCATCTTAATAGGGTCTGTATGAGGGTCAAAGAGGATTTCTAAAAGAAAAAAGACTTTGGGGAAAAAAATCAATGAACCTTTAGGAGAATGAATGGAAGGTATGATGGGTTCATGACAACACCATTTTATCTTATCCAGGTGCTCACTGCCTGCTGCTGACTTCTTGACATCAACATAAGACTCACTTCCCTACTTAATGGGAAGGGATTTATGATCATTGAATTATTGGGGGGAAATTTTACTGTGAGGAACAAAAAGTGTACAGAAAACTATGGAGCTATGGATTCTCAGTGTGATCAACTTGAAGTAGATCTTTATGACTCCAATATACCCTGGGCCCTTTATCATCCAGGAGGGAAGGAACACACACAACACACACATACAAACTTCTCCTCCCAGAATGTGTTTGTCTTTGTGGAAATCCTTTATATATGCTAGTTTCTGGGTCTGTCTTTTAAGACATTGATTTCACTCTACTCCTTTTGTCAGGACACATGCTAACACAGCCTGTGATACTATATATTCTATACTTCTGTACTTTATAAGGTGCCAAAGTGAATGCTGGGAAAATTCTTGGAAGCCATACTATACCATTATGGCTTATGTCATTTAATTGTTAACGAAGGCAAGTGCAAATCCACAATAGTACAGTGTAACACACTCAATAGAAATATATTCCTGCCTCAACTTTCCTATTAACAGAATACACACACACACACACACACACACACACACACACACAATCACCTAAAAAGCAAGTGGCATTTTAGGCACTATTTAAACCCTAAGTGTGACAAGGAGAAACCTGGATTGGAAGGAATTTCAGTTCTTAATCTCCTGTAGCTGGAGTGGTTACTATTGCCAGCGTACTATTGCAAGTTAAATACTTAACTGTGAAAGCACATCCTGCTCCAACAATGCTGAGAATCTTGGAAGAGACTGCTGCTCATGAGAGCTCCTCAAACCTCCATCAGCATTGCAGTAAGCTTGAGAGTCAATTGGGATCCAGGGAACAAGGATCACTCTGTCTAGTGATAATATTTGTGGGCAGTGGAAAACACACTGGTTTATAGAATCTTGAGAATCATGATTTTAAAGAAAAAAGTAAACTGGACATAAGAGTACTACCTACTTTTCCAAGATACCTTTTAAATTCACCACATTTTGGCCCTCTGTCTCCGGTATTTTAAAGGACGATGCTTTCTCTTTGGTATGTGAGAAGGAAAACTTTATAGAATAGAAAAGGCAGGGTAGGTGCTAATTTTCCCCTGCAAATAGAGGGTTATGTACAGACTATCTCTAACACCTGCAGAGAGACAGGGAAACCCTCAGAAAAAAAAAAAAAACTAATTTCAGTGAGGAATGTAGATGCACATTGTGGACCATAGAGATTGCTGCTAATCATTGTTGTCATTTGCTTATAGAACCAAACACCTAATGTTTTTTCCATTAGTCAAACTAAATGCTCACATTTGCATCCTATACGGTTGTGTTACAGTTTATAACACTATGGAAATGGGTTCTTTCTTCTTTTTTTAAAAAATAATACAGTCCATTGGAATCAATACTGAGAATTAGCTACACAGACAAAAAAAAAAGAAACAAACATAAGAATCACAAATACAAAGACCAATTTTTATACTCACACCCTACTGTCATTTGACAAATCGTCTTGTTTAGGGTGTTAAATTCTTTAGCGTTCCCAAGAGAGAAAACTAGCTCAACAATGCTAATGTAAGCTATCAAGCACAAGTGTCAGTACTTTTATGAAAAACTTGCTATTCCAATGAAGCTGTTACTACGTCTTCCCGAATCACGGTATGTCTGAGGTTTTATATGGGCGTATAGCTGAAACTGGTGTCGCTCACCCCCACAAGTCTTTTTTCTCAGCTTTACTTGGATAGCTCCATTAGATGAGTACCGAAACAAGCATTCAAAACATACTACTGATTTCCGAAGACCATGTCCATCTGCAACTTACTGACAATCCTTAGATATTGTTTCTTTTGATATCAGTAAACTGATTTACTTGGAAAGGCAAGCTATTTATTTCAGTCAGCTCTCCAATTTTCCTTCCCGTCAAGCTGTGCCAAAATTAGACAACAGGTTCATCCTGCCTGCAGGGTTCTAGAATTGCTAGCCTACTTTAGGTTTAGAGATCAAGTCAAAAATATTTAAGAAACAGCCTCAATGATAACCATTGGAAATTTCATTATTGCTGAAGTATCTGTCCAAATATTGCTTTTAAAAACAACCTGGGCCAGCTAATATGGGGAATTAACATAAGAAATTAAGTTAGCATTATACAGGTAACTCATGATTTCCAACAGTTTCTTGTACAAGCAGACTCATTTGTTTTAGTGCAACCCTGACTCAGGCCATTATAATGAGATCCTCTCCCCTCCCAAATTCTTAATATACACTTTGCTTAGATCAGTGATAATTGTTCATAGTAACCTTTGACATATCCTGGCTCTGTAGTGAAGAGATGGTAAATGTGTTCATCTTGCAGAATGCATTGGCACATCCAAATTTACTGCAGTTGTTGACATGCAATAGATTTAAGTGACTTTAAATCAAATGTACCACTTCTGACCCACCAAACGTCTTGCTCCAAATGTTCATCTACCTTTGGCAAAATTCTTTTTTTCTTTCCAAATTTAATGTTGTTGATAATGTATGAAAATTAATAAATCTGAAATATCCCATCAATTATGTTGTAAATAGAGCACAATGTTTCTCTTGTAGTAATAAAGTGGACCTTTTTAATGTGATGCATAAATTGGGAACCTGTGTATATTGAATGTTTTGGCAATTATTACTGTATAAATGGGAAAACAACCAACCATAAATCTTTGCCAATATTAAAGTAGAAATCACTTCTATCAAGTTCTTTGAATTATTTTAAAACATAAAACATTCTAATGAGATCTAAAAATCACATAGTTTATGGGCTAATATTTATATAAACAAATTTTATCTGCAAGGTTTTTTTTTCCTTTGCAAACATAGAATATCACGCCAGTTTTGGTTCAGAATTTTACAGTTATCCAATGGACTGTCAGAAGCATTTTCGTGAAATTATCTAACTTGTGTTCTGCTTCTACTGCTGTAGAATATAGCGCTGCATACATGATTTAAACAGCACAGAAAATGTTATTTCTTGGCTAGAGACCAATTAAACAACCGCTGAAGGAAGCAGTTACTACCTGCCTAAAAGGAAATCTGTGGTTTCCTTATTTAAATTGCTGAGTTTTAATGTCCATCAAAAGACTGTTATTGCAATGAATTATTCAGTCATTTTAGTCTACTATGCTTTGGTACTACACTCACGGATTTCAATCTGCAACAATGTGGCCAAAGCCTCTCAATGATCCAAGACCTCGAATTGTACTTGGTACCAGACAACGTTTATGAATTGTTCTGCTTACTTTTTAAAAGTATATGCCTAATGGAAAAGCATTTATATGTACTTAGAGAAGGAAGGCAGAGGTATCAAATTTACCAAAAGCACACAGGGAAACCGCTGATCACATAGGCATTATAGACATCTGCACCTATAGAAGAGGGGCTGGAAGAGATCCTTTCCTAACGGATGAAAGGTCAAAGCATTTGGAGATGTCGGGTGTCATTTCCTCTGTTTGTCCCTTGGTGGAGTTCTTGAGTCACTTTCTCTTTTTCCCTCGTACCCGCTTTGTATTTCTTTCCAGGACTGGCTATCACGTTTACTGTATTTAACCTTTTCCTCGTGTTCTGGTGACTAACAGAAGGTCAATTATAAATGAACCCCCACCCTCACCCTCCGTTCCCGAGACACTGCCTCTGGCACTTGCTTCGTTGGCTTACCATAAACTTTTCTTGTCCTTACTTTTGTCCCATCTTCCTTTTTAAGGCAAAAGCCACATCAGGGACGGAAAACTATTTTATTTCCCGCTCTGTCACAGACATTCTTAACTGAAAAAGTATTTGAATTGTTCGGTTTGGCGGAAATATTTAAAAAGAAAAGTAATCCAGGTTTTATTAGACATATGTTAGTATGGAATATCTTTATTTTAAACAATTTCATTTTTATATCTGGTTTATTTCATATTTAGGTTTATCAAGGGTAATTTCTTTTTAATTATCAACAAAAAAAGAAGCGGGACTTGCAAGCGTTTCAATATTCCCTCAAACATTTTGCTTCCTCCAAGTGATGACGTCCCGTTACTGATCAATGCAGGCTTTAGGACACTACTGGTATTCGGGTTTTGTCTGCCAGAGAAGCCGCGGCGGCGGCGGCGGCAGCAGCAGAAGCAATGCAAGCTGTTTAATTTCTTGCAGCCGGTTACACTTTTTGATCCCATTTCCTCCTGAACCTTGCCTCTCAGGCTGAGAAGATAAAAGCAGCCTCGGGTCTGAGGGGCCGGGTGGGGTCTGTGGGTGGGAGAGAATCCGGATATCACATTCCCCTGGTGAGGTCTGCTACTGGGAGGATTAAGTCCCCGGGTTCCATTTAATGAAATTGCTGAGCACTTGTGACACTGGCACTAAGACTGCGGAAATGGGGCGGGGGTGGGGGTGGGGGGGAACTGCTGCTCGCCTTCATTCACCCCGCGCACGGGCTGGAGGCTGGTGTGACGGTTTCAGCGCCCAGACAGGGGGCGGAAGAAGACCGGGTGTTGTGGCCGCCACAAGGGCGCTGGGAGGGTCCTTCGGTCCCTCCCTTCACCCTCTTCCCGCCCATACCATTCTCTTTCACAGGAACCGCTCTGCGGGGCAAAGGAGCTGCCACTTCTTGGCTGCTCTGGCAGAAAGGTCGGAGCTGGCGACCGATGGGGGAGGGAGCAAAGCTAGGTTTCCCGGCCCAGCAGCAGCCAGGCAGCGCTGCTCCCCATGCAGCACACGTCGGACCCATTTCCCACGCTGGCTTGGCTCCGCGGCGGAGTCGGTGGGGATAAGTGGGGAGGGCGGGATGAGGTTACCTCCCTCTCCCGGAGAAAACCACTCCACTGTGAAGGACGCGCTGCACCCCTGTTCCCCAGTCATCGTAGAAGTATATGTTGCTCTAGGGAAGAGTCGCCCACTCAGTCACACCCCCCCCCTACCTCGCCCTCCAATAGCGGCGGGAAAATGCTTGAAGAGGCAGAGGGGGGTTATTCAAGTTTATGGTCTGACAAGGGATGAGGTAGTGCATAATGTCTCTCTTCCCACGCGACTGCCTGAAGTTTGCAAAATTTTAGTAAGGCGACTAGTGGGGTGAGTGCAGTGCGCCGCACTGACACGCATCGGAATGCACGGCGCAAAGCCTCGCAGTGGAGATGGCGTCCCCCTTCCCATTCGAATCTGGATCAGGAGAAAGCAGGCATTCAGATAAATCCCTATTCTTCCAAATGTAAGGGGGACATTGCGTTACTGCCACTTCGCCGGCCACTGAGGCGCTGCGGCGCCAGCCCCCGCCTCCAGACTGCGGCTGTGAGCACTGAGCCTGCGCGCCAGGCTTTTCTAGCTGATGCTGCAGATAGGGAGCTGTGAGCTCTGGTGGCAGTGACGGCGGGAGGGTTACGGGGAAGGCCGTTCTATCTGAGGGGGAGGAGGCACCCCTCCCGGAAAGATGCTGCTTTATGGGACAGGAAAATACTCGCTAGGTCCCTGGCACATACTACTCACAGATTCTTCCTCTGTGCTTCCACTGCCGCCCTAGAGAGATCTTGGAAACCAGTGCCTCTCCCCCCTCCCCATTCCAGTTCTCTGCGCTCGCCCAAACAACCGCGCGCTTCCTGTGCTCCTAGACTTTATTGGTATTTGCCTTGTTTAAATCATTCAGCGGCTCCTTTCTGATCTCACAAAAAAGCAAAATTACCGTTGTGAGCATTGGGTGGAGGGGGGTCCGCCCCAAATTTCTTTATAGGGGGAGACCTTTAAATTCCCAGACTAATCAAACCTCAGCAACATTCTTCGAGATAGTCAGGGCGCTATCCAAATACCACATACCAGTCTTGCCCTTCTTAATCTTAAGGGAGAGAGCTTTCCTTTGACAGCCTTTGAAATAAATGAGGAGTGAGTGGTTTTTATTCGAAAAACACCCCAACCCTGAGATCTTACTAGGCAGACTGCGGTGGTCTTGACTGAGAGCTGGGAAAGCCTCACGCCAGAGAATGGCAGGGACGATCACGAGGCACAAAGTCAAAAGGAGAGAAAAGACGTTAAGCATACTCGGTACACAAAGTTGCCATTAAAGTTTATTTCCCTTATATCCAGGTAGGTGACGCTACACTTTGTCACTTACTAAAGGCTGCAGGTTCTACTCAAAAAATAATAATAATATCAATCCTTCTAGTATGTGTTTTATTCCCCAGGCGCGTGCACACAAGGTCTATCCCCAGTGAAAGCCCTAAGACAGGAATTCCAAGCATTTAAACAAAGGCAGGCATTCTCCCCGCCCCGAACCAGACCTCCAAAGTCTGTGCTCCAAAAAAGGATCCTCTCCGTCTCTCACTGGAGTTTGATGTTCTCTCAACACTACTGCAGCCAGCCATGGTTTTTCAGAACACAAGCCTCGCTTTGGGGACCCAGACGATGTCCTCAGCCTATCAGTAGCAATGCACTAACCCAGATGCTCAATTGCGAAGCAAAGACGCGTTGGGGGTGGGAGTTGGGGCGGGAGGAATACATCGTTTGAGGGTGGCCGTAGGAGAAAGGTATACTAATACTACAGCCTTTACCCACGCATCCGGATTTAGTCTACGGAGAAAAGTCTACCAGTCCTACAGGGGAAAAGCAATTAACCCCCTCCCCAGACTGGCTAAGAGAAATAGGTTTTGGCTTAAAGGGACTGAGATTGGGCAGTGCCCAGTCGGCCCTACGAACTGAAGCCGGGCTTCTGTGAGCGCAGCGGCTGGCTGGTACTTCCTCCCGCCTCCCTTCCCGGTGCCCTCCTCCCTGGATCTCTGCAACTGTGTAGTTTCGGAAACCACCGCCGCCGCTGCAGCGTCGGGGACAAGTCTGAGTCCGGAGCCCACGAGCTTTCCGCAGCAACCACCACTTTATGCAAACTTGCGGGTTTCCGGCTTGGGGATAGCTAGAGTAGGAGCTTCCCCGTGGCGATTCGGTGTCTCGGAACGGCCACCGCGGGAGAGACGGCGGGAGCGCGCGCACCAGACTCTCCCAGACGCGAAAGCGGACGAGACAACTGCGGAATTCACCCGCCGCGCCAGGGCACTTCCGAGACAACAACCGACTGGCACTTTTTCTCCCGTTGGCAAACTAGATTTTTTTTTTTAAGCTACTTGGCAGCTCTGTTTGACTCCACCTCCCCCTCCACCCCCGCCTCAGTGCCTTTGGCTTTTCTTTGGAAACCCGGACAGAATTGGGCATCTTTGTTAATTGCCGTTAGGAGTGCCCGGCCGTGCGTTTTCACCCGGCCCTGTCGCGGTTGCACGGAGCCAGGCTTGCTCACCTTTGAACTGCAAAGGGATCAAGTTCAGCTCGAGTTCCCTGCATTGAGACTGAAAGAAGCTGAGAGAGTGTGCAGGAGAGAGAGTGAGAGAGGGGGGAAAGGGGAAAGGAGAGGAGGGAGGAGAGAAGGGGAGGGAGGAGAGAAAGAAGGAGGGAGGGAGGGGAGGGATCGAGAGAGAGCGCGGAGAGAGAGAGAGAGGCTGCAATCTCCTCCCTGAATCGCGCACAGCGCTGCAGATCCCTCTGCTCCAACACGCGGGCCGAATGCAGGTGAGGGAAGGCACGGACTCTGCGGCTGAGAATCCAAACTTGGGCACCGCGCGGTGCGCACGGTTCGACTGTAGCCCCTACGGGCGAATAGGTTGCTGCGGTTTCAGGCGGCGGCTTCGTGACTAATGACCTTGCGCAGAGTTGTTAAGAAAAAAAGAGAAACCCGAGCTCTCCGGGGTGAGGAGCGAACGACTCTGGGCGTCTCTGAAGATGGCTCGGGCTGCTCTTTGGCGCGCCGGGGGCACCCGATCGCAGACGGTGCTGTGACGCGAGGCGTCTTCGCTGCACCTTGCCCAGAGCGACCTGCCGTGAAATTTTTCATTCAAGATATGTTGAGTGGCTTCCCGGCAGCTTAAGAGGAGTCAGAGTTGAGACTGGCTTGTTGCTGGCCCCGGAGGCTCTTGCAGGAAGCGGCTCACGTTTATCTGGACCTCCGGAGCCTAAACAGAAACTGGGTCTAGAGTGAGTGGCTGGAACGTGAATTGGACTTAACTCCAGTAAGGACTAGCCCGGCTGGCAGGAGGGGAAGGCTGCAGGTTTGCTCCCCTCCGCTTCCAGACTACACCGCTCTCTTGCGGAAGCTGTTCCGGCCCCTTTCCCAGAGCTTTGGGGACTGGATCTCAGGATATTCCCGCTGCGGGGATGACTTTGTGGAGGCACCCAGTCCGTGGCGCGCAGTGTCCCGTGAACTGTAAGTACTGCGAGTGAACGGTGGCTGGCGAGAGGGCGATTAGCACCCATTGCATGAATTATGAAACAATAACTTTCGGAAGAAGCAAGAGGAGAAAAAAAGAAGCATCTATAGCTGCCTCCTCCCATCGGCCGACTCTACACGCTACTCTGGCCCCCTCCCTCCCCTCCCTCTCGTTTCTTCCTTTCCCGGAGAGGAGGACCGAGGGGAGGGCAGGCGGCCAGCCCCGGAGGAGGGGGGTGCCAAGGGGGATTGTGGTTAGAAGGAGCAGTAGCAACAGCAGCAAGAGAAGATGCTGAGGATGCGGACTACGGGATGGGCGCGCGGCTGGTGCTTGGGCTGTTGCCTCCTTCTGCCGCTCTGCCTTAGCCTGGCCGCCGCCAAGCAGCTGCTCCGGTACCGGCTGGCGGAGGAGGGCCCCGCCGACGTGCGGATCGGCAATGTGGCCTCGGACCTGGGCATCGTGACCGGCTCGGGCGAGGTGACTTTCAGCCTTGAGTCTGGCTCTGAGTACCTGAAGATTGACAACCTCACCGGCGAGCTAAGCACCAGCGAGCGGCGCATTGACCGAGAGAAACTGCCCCAGTGTCAGATGATCTTCGACGAGAATGAGTGTTTCTTGGACTTCGAGGTATCCGTGATAGGGCCCTCGCAGAGCTGGGTGGACCTGTTTGAGGGTCGGGTCATCGTGCTGGACATCAACGACAACACGCCCACCTTCCCGTCACCGGTGCTCACCCTCACGGTAGAAGAGAACCGGCCTGTAGGAACACTCTACCTGCTGCCCACGGCCACCGATCGTGACTTCGGTCGCAATGGAATCGAGCGCTACGAGCTGCTCCAGGAGCCCGGGGGTGGCGGTGGCGGCGGGGAAGGAAGACGCTCGGGGCCGGCGGACAGCGCCCCCTACCCAGGGGGCGGCGGGAACAGCGCGAGCGGTGGCGGCCCTGGAGGCTCCAAGCGGCGGCTGGAGGTGCCTGAGGGTGGCGGCGGGACCGGTCCTGGTGGCCGAAGCAGTGTGTTCGAGCTGCAGGTGGCAGACACTCCAGATGGCGAGAAACAGCCGCAACTGATAGTGAAGGGGGCGCTGGACCGGGAGCAGCGAGACTCCTACGAGCTGACCCTCCGAGTGCGCGACGGGGGCGATCCACCTCGGTCCTCACAGGCCATCTTGAGGGTGCTCATCACCGACGTGAATGACAACAGCCCCCGCTTCGAGAAGAGCGTTTATGAGGCTGACCTGGCTGAGAACAGCGCTCCGGGCACCCCCATACTGCAGTTGCGCGCGGCCGATTTGGACGTGGGGGTCAATGGACAGATCGAGTATGTATTTGGGGCCGCTACCGAATCGGTAAGAAGGCTACTGCGTCTGGATGAAACGTCCGGTTGGCTCAGTGTCTTGCACCGTATTGACCGCGAGGAAGTGAATCAGCTGCGATTCACAGTCATGGCCCGTGACCGTGGGCAGCCCCCCAAGACCGATAAGGCCACCGTGGTCCTCAACATTAAAGATGAGAACGACAACGTTCCCTCCATCGAAATTCGCAAGATAGGACGTATCCCACTTAAGGACGGAGTGGCCAACGTGGCCGAGGACGTCCTGGTGGACACGCCAATAGCCCTGGTGCAGGTGTCCGACCGAGATCAAGGCGAGAACGGGGTAGTCACCTGTACAGTAGTGGGAGATGTGCCTTTCCAGCTTAAGCCAGCCAGCGACACAGAGGGCGATCAGAACAAGAAAAAGTACTTCCTGCACACATCGGCCCCACTGGACTATGAGACCACCCGAGAGTTCAACGTGATCATAGTAGCGGTGGACTCTGGCAGTCCTAGCCTCTCCAGCAACAATTCCTTGGTGGTCAAGGTGGGAGACACCAACGACAACCCTCCTGTCTTTGGTCAGTCTGTGGTTGAGGTTTACTTTCCAGAGAACAACATTCCAGGTGAGAGGGTAGCCACTGTGCTGGCGACAGACGCTGACAGTGGGAAGAACGCAGAGATCACTTACTCTCTGGACTCCTCAGTGATGGGGACTTTTGCCATAGATCCGGATTCTGGGGACATCCTGGTCAATACAGTCCTGGACCGGGAGCAGACTGACAGGTATGAGTTTAAAGTTAATGCCAAAGACAAAGGCATTCCTGTGCTGCAGGGCAGCACCACGGTGATTGTACAGGTGGCTGATAAAAACGACAACGATCCTAAGTTTATGCAGGACGTCTTTACCTTTTACGTGAAGGAAAACTTGCAGCCCAACAGCCCTGTGGGAATGGTCACCGTGATGGATGCCGACAAGGGACGGAATGCAGAGATGAGCCTGTACATAGAGGAGAACAGTGACATTTTTTCTATTGAAAATGACACAGGGACCATTTACTCCACAGTGTCTTTTGACAGGGAACATCAGACTACATACACTTTCAGAGTGAAGGCAGTGGATGGGGGAGATCCTCCCAGATCGGCCACAGCCACTGTCTCCCTCTTTGTGATGGACGAAAATGACAACGCTCCCACAGTTACCCTTCCCAGAAACATTTCCTACACGTTGCTGCCACCTTCAAGTAATGTCAGGACAGTAGTAGCTACAGTGCTGGCAACAGACAGTGATGATGGCATCAATGCCGACTTGAACTACAGCATTGTGGGAGGGAATCCTTTCAAACTGTTCGAGATCGATCCCACCAGTGGTGTGGTTTCTTTAGTAGGAAAACTCACCCATAAGCACTATGGCTTGCATAGGCTGGTTGTGCAAGTGAATGACAGCGGTCAGCCTTCCCAGTCCACTACAACTTTGGTGCATGTATTTGTCAATGAAAGTGTCTCCAATGCCACAGTGATTGACTCCCAGATAGTCAGAAGTTTGCACACCCCGCTCACCCAGGATATAGCTGGTGACCCAAGCTATGAAATTAGCAAACAGAGACTCAGTATTGTCATTGGGGTGGTGGCTGGCATTATGACAGTGATTCTAATCATCTTAATTGTCATGATGGCAAGATACTGCAGGTCCAAAAATAAAAATGGCTACGAAGCTGGCAAAAAGGACCACGAGGACTTTTTTACACCCCAACAGCATGACAAATCTAAAAAGCCTAAAAAAGACAAGAAAAATAAAAAATCTAAGCAGCCACTTTACAGCAGTATTGTCACTGTGGAAGCTTCTAAACCAAATGGACAGAGGTATGATAGTGTCAATGAGAAGCTGTCAGACAGCCCAAGCATGGGCCGATACAGATCAGTTAATGGTGGGCCTGGCAGTCCCGACCTGGCAAGGCATTACAAATCTAGTTCCCCATTGCCAACTGTCCAACTTCACCCCCAGTCACCAACTGCAGGGAAAAAACATCAGGCTGTACAAGATCTACCACCAGCCAACACATTTGTGGGAGCAGGAGACAACATTTCAATTGGATCAGATCACTGCTCTGAGTACAGCTGTCAAACCAATAACAAGTACAGCAAACAGGTAAGATGTATCCCAGATACATTTACATATCCCAGAGAGCATTGATCACTTGGAGACAACTTGCAGCTTCTATGAGGTCATGTCTTTCCTTGATAAAGGTCCTTCTAGCTTTAAAACCAGGACTTTAATGTTCATCTATACGACATTAATGTAGCAGAAGCCTTAGAGGACAGAGGTGTGCCCCTGTTATTTTGCAAGCTAGTCCTTGGCTTCATAAGCCCTAAGGAAGAGGTAGTGTTTTGTGCTTCTGTGTGCACTGGCCAGCCTTAGTTCACTCATATCTTATGTTTTACAGGATAAATATGTATATCTTATTGGGAGACTTCTAAGTGAAAATTTGTAGAGAAACTACTGGTGGTCATGCTAATTGGGCACTGAAAAGTTTTAACTGCGTCATGAATCATGCAGGGTTTTACAAGTCAGCATTTACTGATTCATACAAATGCAGAGCCAAGTCCAAAATTTTGAAATCCTGCCATACTGACTTGATTTGATGAAAATAGTGCCTTAACAGTAGTTAATGATAAACAAGTGTCACGCATAATTGCATTTTTAATTCTTTGTATTTATAACCCCATTTATTTATAATTAGTAGGCAACTATGTTTATATACAATCAGCCACCTGAATTCTTCACATTCAGTATTCCAAAGCTTATAAACAAAATTAGGTTGTACTGAGTACAAGATACTTGTGAGAGATTTGGGATATACTAGAAATACCAAGGTTCTGTGTGTTACTTTTGTGTGCTATTTGGCTTAACAATTCCCTGGTCTAATTTTCAAATGGTTATATACATACATACATATGTTGAGGGGAATTTCTAAATATGTCAGATTTATTTTGCACTTTTCTCTGTGGTAGGTATTATGCAGAAGTTTACTTTTTATGTCCACCAAAGTTCGACACACAGCAAATGGAATCTTTCAGACATTGCTAAAATGCTGTTGCAAACACTGCAAAGAATGCATCCCATGTCTCTTATTGCCAAAATTCACCTTAAGAATTACAGTTATGACTTGCTAGATGATATAATGTGATGGTTCTTCTACTAGACATGTTTTGCATGTAGAATGCTTCATCTGAGAAGAATTGTGATGAAGGAGGAAGTTGTTATATAGTCTCACTTAGTGTTTTTCAGAAAATATTGAGCTCTCATAGTTTTCAGTATTATTAAAATATTTTCTACTTGTGGAATTTTACTTTGGTTAAGAAGAATTAAGTTTTTTTTTTTAATCCAGCCTTAAAAGCAGTAAAGACTATAGATTTGAACTAGTGTATATGATGTGGCTTTTGAAAATAGATCTTTGGAGTCATGTAAGCTTAAATTATTTCTTTATTTGAGAACACAATTTGACCCTGTGGAAAATTTATATCTATTATGTTATTGCTTTACGTAGAATTAAAAGCAGATGTGTTTTAACCTGGTGTTTAATGCCTTCATCAGTTTTGTAAAGAAGCACGACTTTAATGAAAATGCGGCACTTTTTTCATATTATTTACATACACATGCAAATAAACTGGGGTCTTTAAGTTTCCTGAGAAAATGATAGCATTAACGCAGCATAATACGAAGATGGTTTTCCACAGAATACTTTTATCTCTATTACCGTACCAATAGTGATGTTGCCTTATGGTAGAGTGGTATTTGTATTCTAAATTGTTTAGTTGTATGCTTTTGAGTGGCTATGTATAATGGAAAACTTACAAATAGTGTATGAAAACACCACATGAAGTCTGGGGTGTAAACTTGAGCTAGGTTTGATTCATTTGAAAGCATAGCTCTGTATTCTTGAATTTAAAAAAAAAAATCAAATGATAAGACAATTGGCACGCCATTTGAAAAGCAAAGTGATATGTTCATAAATTAACTAATGTATGGCATTTGTCTTTTAATTGAGCCAAATCCACTTACCAAAATAGAAACCCTACAAAGCGGGTGGAACAAAGCACTTAGCTTGGCAAAGGTGACTTTGGAAACCTTGCATGCCATTAGGCATTCCAAAGATGTACAAAGTTCTAACCACAAGTAAACAGCTGACCTACAATAAAAAGAAAAGCAAATGAAACACTCTCCCCCTAATGTAATTAGTAATAGTAATTGATATGCTTCATCTGCTCAATATTGCTGTCAGGGGACAAGAGATCCATTTCCAACTTCCGTTGTACCATCTGACATGAGTGCAGTTCTCTTGGTCTGGATTTTTGCTTGTGTCATAAGTAGCTACTTTTCTGGTTTTGCTCGTAAAAGATTTAGCTTTCACAGAACTAAGACATGTTTTGTTTTATTTAGCTTCAGTTTTAAACACATAGAGGATTTTGCTGTTTTCCTCCTTTAATAAATGAATTTGCCTAAAATTTGAGACTTCTATTCTTTCAGTTTATTAGATTTGAGACTTGTACTTTTTCAGTTCCTTAGGGGACTGTTTAAAGCATGAGATTTCACTTGCTACGATGCCTTCATTTTATTTATTTCCTGAACTGCCTATTATACTTCTCTATTTATACTGATGAAATGGAAGTGATGTGTGTTTTAGTATTTTCTGCAGGAAAAAGTGAGCATTTGGAAGTGTTTCTCTTAAGTGATATCTGGGAACACAGTGTAGTAAGCCAAGGGATCCCCAGAAAGAGTTTGAAAATAGTGTTTACACGCACTTCCCCTCTTCCATTTCTGTTGGATTGATTTCACTGGCTCTAGGGACATTTACTTCAAGCACCTCTTAATTCTTACTCTAGATATGTGTTGCAGAGTGGCTGAAACCATTTTTCAAATTCACACATTGAAGAACCAGAGGGTGGGACCTAGGTTTTCATAGTTCAGACCTTGGCAGTGCAAGCAAAAGTCTTTGCCATCCAATACCTGATGTTTACTTTAAGCACTGTGAAGCTCATCCATAGAATTTTTGAGACTGCCTCCCTTACATTTAGTTCTTCAGTTGTTTTGCGAGCTTGGTGGCTTTTAGTGTTGTGATGAGAAAGGACAAGTGTGCATCTAATTTATAGTGAAAAGGAAAATGCATGCTAAATAATTTCAGCAAAACTGCAAAAATCAATGAACTACAAATGTAGAATTAGCTCTTCTCTGCTATTTGTAAGCCCTAGTGAGTTTATCACTTGGTATGTCATTTCTTAAGATAATGAATTTATATATAAAAGTTTATTTTATTTTATAAATGGAAAGTAAGGTAATTTATTTTTGATAAGAATTGAGCTTGAATAAACATTTATTTCAAGATCCATTTTGAGCTGATCTCAATATATCCATGAGAAAAAGATCCCTGTTCCTCCACCGACAGTTTCCCTTCTGTTAAGGAACTACTGAATTGGTCTGAATAATGTCCTCCTTAATAAAATTTTGTTCAGTGTTCTTTATACACTTAAATAATATAATAACACAACTGAACTTAATGAAAAGACGGCTGTGATGTTGGAAGTAAGTGAATGGCTTCCTTTATTATCAGAGTGCCGCATTTTTGAAAATTAAGAATCAGCTTGCTTGTGCACCAGCACATATATTTTAGTGCTAACATATCTGCAAAGTGATGCCAGCTCTATCCAGTTTTCAGTTTAATTTTCCAGACGAATGTCTGCAAGTTGTTGCACCTGTCTATAACCAAGAACGCTTTCGTGACGCTCAGTGAATCTGCATATGTTTTTCTACTTGGCTTGGTATTCCAGGCAGGAACTGGATAACTAATAGGACAGAGACATTTACTGAACAATATTACCTGGATCTTTGTGTGAGTAAGGAATATAGGAAACTTCATCCAGTTATGCTGTCCGTGGTTGATGTGCAGTTTTAAAGGGAAATCCATATAGGACAATTTAAATGTCGCTCCCTGTTACCTTAAATAGATCAATCAATTGATAATTTGTTGATAGGCATGACAAATTATAAGAATGTTTGAAGTAGCCACAGTCTTAGCTGTCACACACTTTCTTTCTGTTTACACTCAAGCTCGCTTGCATGTGAAGCAACCATGGGGCCAATAGCGCTTTATTTTGTGTTAATGTTCATTCGCTGATGTGCTTATGATACTCAAATATTCAATTTACACAAAGGACAAATAAAAGCATGCTAGTCAACAGCTTATTGCCTGTATCTAGAATCATGAGCTTTATAATTTTTAGAATGAAAATGTACCACCTTAGCTGTTCTACCAATTTACAGAAGAAGAAACCGAGGAACTAGCATGAAAAAATTCACCTGATTGGGGTCACAAAGTTATCAGAGATATAATGTAAACCAGAGGCCTCTCATTAACAATTAAACCACTTTTAGAGGTAAAAACACCTGCTGACACTCAGTAAGTTTTTCTGTGTAGAATGCAGCAGCGCAGGAATTGGTTTCGTTTTACTTATAACCTTGCTAATATATTTGCTATAAATATAGACCTCTTTACAAAAGAGTCTAACTTTGCCCTGGGCTCCAGTTCTTATGTGTAGAATTATCAAAGAATTTATACCTCAAAACTTACAGATTTCAATAAGAATTCATCACACTTTCTCCTATGCAAGGTAGCAATTGATGATGTATATCAAACAAAGTTAATGTGGTTTTGCTTAGCCTAGGCTCAAAAAGGTAATTGACAGCATTTTAAATTCAGCACAACAGTAAAAACATAAGCTCTTGTCATACTTATCATTCAGCATATCTTTACTAGAAAAGCATTCTATTTGAAAACAATGAAAATATTCTCAGGATTAGACATGACAATGTCTGTATATTCTTACTGAAGTAATTGTTTGCTTTTTCCACCAAACCAGTAACCCCCTTTATAGGTTCCTTTATGCCCTATCTACTTGTCCCGAACATACAAGGACACATGGTTTTTACTTTCATCCCAGTGTGCTTGCTAGTAAGTTTTGTAGAAAAGTTAGACATTTTTGTTGTTTTTCAGTTGAAAGAATAAGTTGTTTTGTGTTAAACTATACGTAGATTCTAAATCTCCATGAGCATCATAGAGAAAGTATGTAATTTACCAACTTCAGTGACTCTTAGCCATGGTTTGGCCATAGAATCCACTGGATTAGAGTCATTGACCTCGGTGATGGAGAACAGTGTGGGCACTGCAATAAGTGTAGCCAATGCTGCTTTAACATGTGGAGCATGTGGAAGCAATTTCTGGACTGACTTGCTTATTGACTGTGGCTCTATAGAAACAGTAAAAGCTGACGCACGCCTTTAAATCCCAGCACTCAGCAGGCAGAGGCAGGCCAGTCTCTGAGTTTGAGACCAGCCTGGTCTACAGAGCAAGTTCTAGGCAGTCAGGGCTACATAGAGAAACCCCTAGTGTGGGGATGGGGCAGGGATGGAGAAGTAGAAGCCATGAATGTAAATCTACAGTAAGTGTCATTTTCAATTTTTTTTCTTACTTTTGAAAGCCCTTAAACTCTTGTCTAAAGCAAAGCCTGTGTCACGTACATTGCACAGTGCTTTATTTAGCATTAGTTAGTGGGGGAAATCGCATCCAAGAGGAGCAGAGCTGAAACCACTAAAACTAATCTTAATTATCACTTCTGGTGAATTCATGTTTCACGGGCGGAAGAAAGGTTTATTTTGAGGAACTTAGTGATGTTTGTATTGAGCTCTAACGCTGTGTACAAACAAGAGAACCATATAAAGCCTCTGATGTAGGGTTTCTCTGACAAGTCAATTTTCCCCCTTGAGAGTATTTATTATTTATAAATCTATAATCTGCAGATAAGAATTTTATCTATTTCCGGACCTCTGTGTCAGCGTTTTCATAGAGTGTAAGAAGACTTTAGGGAGATTGTCTACATCATGATTTTTTTTAACCTACATAAATCTTTATTTTCCTTTCAGATGCGTCTACATCCATACATTACGGTGTTTGGCTGAATTCCACTCTAATATGATGCTCCATTTTGCACCAAACTCTGTGATCACCTTGCTACCCCGACACCTGATGGAGCTGCCCTTGGCCGTGGGGTGTCAGCCAATCACTGTTTGTTCCACTTGTTGTGCCCTTTCTTCCCTATTTAAGGAAAAGAAATAGCTTAAAAATAAGTTAACTTCCAAAAAGGCAGTATTAATACAGCCATGTATTACTCACAGATGTGTACAGTTCCGTTCCCAAAGAGATGCCAAGCAACTGTTAACACTTGATAGCAAAATCATTAGTAAAGAAAAAAAATTCAGTAACAAGAACTCTAAGACTTTGGCTTTATGTGAAGAAAGGGAAAAAGAATTTCATACTTTTTTTTTTTTTTTTTTTTTTTTTTGGTCTACAGTGCACTAAATTACTGACTTCAAATAAAACCCTAAACTGATGATCGTTTTCTGTGCCGTCACCACTTCTCCCAGCCTTGCAGACAGTTCTGGGAGAGGACAGGCTCTTGGCCAATCTGTGGTGCAGTTCAGAACGTCACTGTTTGTGTTTGTGTTTCTATCCACACGTGAATGTCAATGACTCCAAGCACTTTTATCAAATGTATGCTCTGTACCCTCTGTGACTTTCTGTGTGTAACACGGGCACTGTAATTTATTAAATTGTTCTTAATCTTGAGATAAATAATCAAAGAACCCATATAATTGAATGAGTTTTTTGGTTGTTGCTGATGAATTCACTAAGAATTTTTTCTTTAAAAAAAAAAAATTCAGTTCGCTTTACCAAGGTCACTGCAGCCACATTCAGAAGGAATATGTACCCTCCAATGCTGCTGACTGCATTGAGAGGGAGTTTGGTGTTTTATGGCAGATAATATAAACTCACAGTTCTAAGGATTAAGTAATTTCCATTGTAAATGGGTGGTTTTAGTTGTAGGAGTGACGGTCTAGGTTAGTCGGCATTCTTTGGACAGCCTGTCTGCCTTGCTGTGTTTGTATATCTGTGCATCTGTTTGCTGTATTTTGTGTTTCCTTCTTGACATAGTCTGACTGTATTTATCACAGTCTCTGCCCTGCCCTCTTAACAATCTTCTCAAAGTTCCGAAGTAACTGGGAAGAGTTCCACAGTCCCAAGGTTTTGTTTCATTTTGTTTCACTTGGTTTTATTTTGTATGTTTGAATATGTCAGTATGGTAGCTTTTAAACAAATAATGAAGAATATTGAACAACATGGAAGCATAAAATGTTGGGAACTGCTGTAGCCCATGTAAATCCCTAATGTACACTTAACAGGTTTCTCTGCCATTAGCTGTTTATCTGATTTCTGCAAAAGGGCCATTTTCTGAAGTATCATCGAATCAACAGTGAAATTCCTGAATAAAACTTAATTATCCTTTGCTTCTCATTTTGTTTTGAAGACAAGGCCAGGGTAAAAGGCTGAAAGGAACCCAGACTCTGCCCTGCTTCTCACAAATGGCGGATTTCTTCACCTCAAGGAGACAATTCACACCAGTTAGACTTAAAATGTGGATTTTGTAGCAAACCGCAACTCACAAACAATTGGATGATAGAACAAAGTCTAGGAGTTGGGGTGCATAGACTGTGTAGTGCGTGGTATTTATCCAAACTGTTACAAAGAACCCTCAAAGTCAGCATTTGCAAACTCAGGCCATGGCATACTCTTGAGGAATGATTCAATAGATCAGATTTTTGCCAAAAAATAGGAATTCGTGAGGTAGTACATGGCTCGTATATGCAGGAGCTGGGTTCAATACCCAGTGCTCCCAAGGAGATGTATACACACAGGCACACACACACACACACACACACACACACACACACACACGCGTGTGTGTATTTATAAATAATTGAAAAACTGGAGTAAGAACAAGTACTCCTAGTGCAATTTTTGTTTTAGTCGTGTCCATGTTCACATAAGCATTTCCGTCCTTGGTTTCCAGGTAAAGAATGTGTCTTAGTGTGAGGGAGACGAGGAGTACACGGCGGATCATGCTTTATCTGCTTTATCGCACCGATAAGTGACACCTTCCATCTGTTTACTGTTGTGATCGGAAAAATTCAGTAAAACCCAAGCAAAACCTCACTATTGTACCCCAGGATTTTAGACTCCATTCCTCTGAGTGAGAATAGACAGTCACATACTGCAGCATTTCAGGATGCTGGTGCCCATTCCTTGCCGTCTTTTGCTTGTTTTATTTGTTTGGTTTTCAACGTGTGTGTGTATCCAGTGCCCAAAGATTCTCAACTTTTCTCTTTTCCCCAGCTTCCTGCCTCCAAACGTTATCAACTTTGGGGTATTTTTTACAGTCTTTATTGTAATTACTAGAATTTATTGTTAAAGGGGATCCGTGCACTGATTGAGATTAAAAAAAAAGCCACCCATTACATTGTTTATCTTGTTGTTTGGATGTTTTACTTTAAATTAAAAGACAGTAATGAAGTCTGTTTTAGAAAATTTAGGAAGCAACTGGTTCATTTAATGTGTTCATTCATTTTAAAAACTTTTTTTTAGTACATGTACTATTACTGCCTGTCTAGGGTACAGAACATGCATAAATATCTGCCGTTGTGAAATTAATAGAATGATTGCAGAACCTAAAAGGATGGTAGTTTATATTTGCACACACGTTTTAATTTTCAGAACACTACATAGATGTTTGCTCATTTGTTCTTCAGAACAAACTGGTGAAGCAAAAACACCTTCCTAGTTTCTCAGATGAAGATAATGAAGCAACCCACGGTCTTTTCGCAGCTGATGGAACTGAGTTTAAGAACTTTATAAAATCGATAACAAACTCTCCTGGAGGAACTCAAGAATACTGAAAGCGTCCCAGTGAAATCATGAAACTTACGTTTTTGCTTTGTTTATTAGTTTTGATGAAAAAAGATCTCACTGTGTACCCCAGTGCAAACTCTAAACTCATTCTATACCTAAACCAAACTGCTTGCCCCTGCCTCCTTGGGTGCTGGGATTAAGGCCTGTGCCTCCATGCTGGTTGAAAACTGTGTTTTTAAATAAAATTATTTTTAGATGTAGGGCAAAAAATCTTCCCCTAAACAGATGGAATTCAAGAGTTTGAAGAACATGCAAGAGAGAGAGGTTTCTGCATTGTATTTTATGAAAAGGTATATTTCCACAGTCCTAGCACCATTTTTTTTCTGTCATGAATTTAGAAGTTTTTAGTGAGTTACAACTAGAAGTTCTAAGTATTCAATGCCACACTTATATGTAGTATTTTATGTTATTCTCACAATATATAAAGTCGAATCTTTAAAAATTAATTTTGACCCTGACTTTATTTTTTAATGTATGTAGGGAAATGGCCCACCTTCTACTTGTTTGACGAAGTGATTCCATAATCTGACTGTCTCTCAGAAAACAACACACACACACACACACACACACACACACACACACACACAAAGAGAGAGAGAGAGAGAGAGAGAGAGAGAGAGAGAGAGAGAGATCTATAATTTTGTGTCAAACTTTCCTTTCATGTGTGTTATTTTTAAATCTGTTCCATTTCTATTCCCTCCTGCAAGGCTGTGTAGTGGAGAGGCCTAGATCAAGGCCATTACTTTCTGTGGCTAAGAATGCAAATGTGCTAAGCCTTAGGTAGGGGATTCAGAGAAAGTATCCATAATTTTATCTCTCTCATCACACATTTTCCTAGTGGCAAGGAGCAATCCTAACTTAAAGAAGAAACTTCTAGATGTTTGCTTTACAGTGGACTGAAGCTTTGTACAGAGTTAGCCTTTGAATTCATGCATATCGGCTCTGGAATATATAGGAAGGACCTCTTCTATATCCCTCTCTAAGATACCCTGAGCTCTTGCTTCTCTTTCCTGAGGGGTAGAGACACCTCCCCACTGTGCTTCTCCACCGGGCCAGTGTGGTATAGGAGCCTGGGCTCCTTAGCAAATAAATAATTCTGTTTTCCTAACCTGCATTCTTGTTCATGCTGTAAACACCAAACCCATGAATAAGATGAACCAATGAAAAAATTTAAGGCGTGAAATGGAAGCAGTGGTTACTTAGCATGCTTGTGGCATACGTGGAGAGAGGTGGGTTGTTTAGGTTTTTTGTCAGTTTGACACAACTTAGACTCATCTGGGATGAAGGAATCTTAAACTGAGAAAATGCCACCGTCAGATTAGCTTATAGGAAAGTCTATGTATGGACTTTCTTGATTAATGAGGGTTGGGGAAGGGGGCACTCCCACTGTGGGCAGGGCCAACCACTGGGCAGCTGGTCTTGGGTTGCATTAAAAAGAAAGTTGAGATAGGCATAGAAAGCAAATGCAGGAAACATTATTCCTCCAAGATCTCAGTTTCAGTCCTTGCCAAAAGTTCGTGTCCAGTCTAGGCTTCCCTTTGTGGTGAAATAAACCCTTTCCTTCCCCAAATGGCCTTTGCTTATGGTATTTAACCATAGTAATAGAAAACAATCCAGGACAAGGGGGCTTGCAAGAGAATCATGAAATCAAATGGGCTGTCAGTATTTTTCTGGAACTCCATATCTGGGACAAAAATAGATATATGTACACCCAAACACAGGCACGGACGAATCTCTGTACCTGTCAATTTGTATATTCCTGCAGATAGTATTCATATTCTATGACAACTCCGACACAAAAGTTTCTGTTTCCACCCTACCTCATGGCATGCAGTCATTTCTAAAGGTAAAATGCTGGCATGTCTGGAAAGAGAAATAATAAGGGTGTATTGAATCTAGAGAGAAAGGAGGCCTAGGAATGGGAATGCAGCAGGAACAGAAGGAGTATAGGCAGTGGGATGAAAACAGAAAATCTGTGCAATTCCAAAACTCTCCTTTGGACTTTGGAATGCCCTCCAGAGTTCCCTTTTCAGGATGTAAATGACCTCTGCTGGAGTTTGCCTGGGCTTTTAGCACACCTGGGTGTAAATTGCTTTAAGCAGATAACTAGGTCAGCACATCCCAAAGATCAATAGTCCTTAAGAAATGGAAATTTTGATTAGGGCCTTAGGGAAGGGATGTTAGCTTCTGGAGCCTGGAAGGGTGAGAACTCATTTAAAGCACCCAGAGTCTGCTAGAGTCCCTCTAGGGTGCACGCCAGTGTGTGTGTGTGTGTGTGTGTGTGTAGAATTTAGCAGAAATGGATGTTGTGATCTGAAAAAAGAAAGCTTTGTGTTTTGGCGGAGGTATGCCACTAAATATCAGGGCTTCATATAACTGCAAGAGGAGGGTGAAAAAAAGGTAGTAACCTCTCCTTCCTCCCAGTGAGACCGGGTCTTTTGTAGCTGCTTTGCTCTTCCTTTTCTCTCCACAGCATCCAGTGTAACTGCTCTGTTCTATTTATTTCCTGTTTCATATTTTGAGGGAGAAAAAGGAGGAACAATGGGAGGGGTAGAAAAGAAAAAAAAAACCAACTTCCTGCAAGTGTTCCCACATTCTGCTTCCTATTATTATTCTGCCAGGAGAGTAAAACAGTTGCCACTGATTGGGACTTCGTTATCAGGCAGTTGTTTCTTATCCTGGTTTTAACCTGAGGAAGCTGAGATTTAAAGAGGATAATAACATTTTTTTTCACAGTTGGAAGAAACTTCAAAGGGAATTCTTTTGACAAAAGTCTGTGGCTTGTTTAGAGCAGCCTGAATGCACAGGACTCCAGCTGCCTCCAGTTCTGTGGAGTGGACTAAATACCTCAAGATTTGAGAGACGGTAGAGATGCAATATTTTAGCAAACTAATTAAAATTAAGAGGAAGTACACCCTCCTAATAAAGTACTGTGGCGATTCTCTTAATGGTAAGCCTGTCTTGACTGAATATAATCACTGTGGGTTTTTATACTGTATAGGTATTACAAATTAGGATTTGTTTTTCTTTCATAGAAATTTGATTCTAGTATACTACTTCTGTAGCCTGGTGCCTTATTTATCTATCTATTTAATTATTTAGGTTTGGAGGATCTAAAACCTAGGATTTTTTCTCCTAGCCATGTGTCCTTTCCCATGGGTTTCCAGCCCTGGAGAAGTGACTCGGCACAGCCATGTTAACTTTTTTCCTCAGGAGAAACCAACCTGCAAAGTTCTAGGTTAGAAACTCTGAAATTCGAGGTTCTTCTTAGAAGTTCACACCAGGAAAAATAGAAAATTTGAACCCGTTGAGACCATGTGAAAATCTGCCCTCCAGTCCCAGCTGTTTCTGACTGACATGTCCTCAGGAAATACTTCTGTCACTGTACATGTTAATCTCTGTTCTGATTATATGATAGCGTTTATGGGGGTCACAGGAAACTTTCGGGACTTTCCTAGGCACCTTCATGAGGGAAGATACTGTTTCTAGTTCCCCAGGGGCTTTTATAGTCCCTTCTGAGGGCACCTTGATGCGTTGGCCGGCTTTCATTAGATGTACAAAATGATTGAGAAATATTTTCCCTTGTCAATTTGAACCTTTGCTCGTCTGTTCCCACAGCTCCTTTTAAATTGGCACTAATCTAGTACTGAGAGACAGCTGAGTGTGGCCCCTAAACATGCCAGTAGGTACCTGCAGTTGTCAGAAAGACAGACATGAGGGTTGTTGCCCTTTCGCTGGTGAAGAAAGAGGGGTGATGGCTTCTGCTGTAAAACAGGTAGTTTAGAGAAGTCTTGGGCTAATTTGATTATATCCTCTTGACATTGTTTTGATCCCAGCACTTTTTAAATCAGTCATTTCCTCTCGACTGCAACCTTGCTGGGAACCTTTCTTTCCCGTTATGTCCAGCACCTAAAATTAACAGCTGCCCGTCACTGAACTTTTACCCAGTCCGGACCACTGTGGCCAGTGCTGCATTAGGATATCATTGCTCTTTCCAACTTTCTAGAGGATGGTGATTTAGGAATCTGCTGTTGTGCTGGAGTAGGGGAAAAAGCTGCACCCGCTCCCGTTCACTTCCTCCTCACAATACCCATCAGAACTCTCTCTCCATATCTGGAGGTCTGTATTATAGCAGTCCTGGGAGACTTCTGTTTGCAAATGGACGTATTTAAAAAGTGGCGCCTTTCTCCTCCTTAATAGCTGCTATTGTATCTTCAGCAGTTGTCTGTGTTCCTGTGTGTATGTTCACGTGTCTGTGTGTGCATATGGAAGCTGGACAACAACCTTCTGGCTCTCTCCTCAGGAACAGGATTCTCCTGACACACACACACACACACACACACACACACACACACACACACTTTTTCTGTTGGTCAAGGAGCTCCCAGAGTTCTTCCTGTCACCACACCAGATAGAGATAGAGATAGAGATAGAGATAGAGATAGAGATAGAGATAGAGATAGAGATAGATATTTTTTACCTTTGGTTCTGGAAATTGAATTCAGGTCCATATGTTTTCAGGATACATGTTTTTTTTGTTGTTTTTTTTTTTTTTTTTTTTTTTTTCTGACCGTACTATCTTCCCAGGTCTCTCAGCAATTTTAATAACTCATATGAATCTTCCCAGGTTGTCATAACAGAATATTACAAACTGGACACCCTTAACACCAGGAGTTCAATGTTCTTTTTCTTTGAAAACTTAGATCAACCTGGTTTCCCGAGAGGCCATCCACTTGCTTGTAGGTAGCCGACTTCTCATGATGTCCTCTCGTGGCTTTCACTCTGTGCATATGCAGTCAGGAAGGTCACTAACCCCCCTCTTAGAATGTCACTAGCCCTGTTCAGATGAGGGCCATAGCCTTCAGAGCTCGTCTAACTTTAAAGGCCTATCTGGAAGTAGAGACATGCCAGGGATTATTAGGACTTCAGTAGATGGGCTTGGGATACAGTTTGTCCATGGCAGAGTTCGTTCTTGGTCTGCACTAGAACACACCAGACAGGACCATAAGCTTCCACATGCCTGTCACTCATTATATACAGACTTTATGTTCGGGGGAACACATACTTTCCACTTCTGTCAAGATGAACCTCACATATGTTTTACAACGATGAAAAATTAATAGACTCATTTTATCTTTATGAAGAACATATGATTCTTTATATATGCGTGCACATGCAACTTTCAATCTTTAAATACATCCTTTCAGTTTTGTACATATAGCATCTCATGCTTATCATCGAAAGTTTCTGCAGTTTCGCCTTGTCATGGAGGTCTGATTGAAAGAACATTTTAGTTATTTTTCTGGGTGGTGGTGGTGGCACGTACCTTTAGTCCCAGCACTCAGGAGGCAGAGACAGGTGGATCTCTGTGAGTTCAAGGCCAGCCCGGTCTACAAGTGTTAGTTTTAGGATAGGCTCCAAAGCTACAGAGAAACCCTGTCTCGAAAAACAAACAAACAAGAAAGCAAAACAAAACCAAAAACATTTTAGTTATTTTAATTTTACTAACCTGTAATTGTATGTAGGGATACTGATTAATGAAATATCAGCATTTACACAAAACAGTCCATAAATACAAATTATTTTTAATGGCAGTATTAATATTTAGCAACAAACTTTTAGTTTTTCTTAATCACTAAAATCCAAATGGAAGCCGGAGCTGAATGTCCTTCTGTCAGCATTCTTAGGCAAGGAATCACGGCAGCTGAGTCCACTTTTCCTAAGAAGTACTTTTCGGAGGCCGGTTTTTACATTTGACCTCCAACATTTTTAACAATGAGAAATTCAATATTCCTCTGTTCAGAGACATGGAAATAAGTTGTGCACGAACCAAAGTGTATTTGCAAAGCTGCATTCAAATGTGCTTTTCAGTATATTTGACTGTTGAACACAAGGACCAAAATTAGTTTCAGAGATAACGTTTCTGGTGTCAGGAGTCAATAATGTCTATTTTTCCAACCCAATACACAAAGTGGTCAGAAACAATGAAATTTACTTTCTTAAGCTTTTCCTGTAATGTTTAGTTTTTAGCATGAAATACATGCTAATGTACATATGTGTACTATACAGACCACAATCGCTAAGCTTACACTGCACATCATATTCTGGGCATTGAGCAACATACCTCGCATATATGAAAGCATCAGTTCAACACAATGGTCCTGAAGTTTCAGTGATAGCTGTCTTTATACTATAGACACGGAGAGTGGTAACGAGTAGAGTTGGTGACTTACTCAGTCACATAATTTGCAAAGTGCAGAGCTGCAGTTCAGCTACAAGCAACTGAGCTTCAAAAGTCACATTCCCAAGTCCTGTGAAGTTCAGGAAACCGTTTTGCATTATAGACAACTAGTTCTATGAGAACAAAATTGGATTTTTTTCACTGCTCAGCAAAGCTTCAGTGATATTCTAACCTTGCAATTTTGATATCTTTTCTTATGTTCTTGAAATTAGGTCAGTCAGTCCATTAAAAAAATAGTACCACCTTAAACCTCAATAAAAGTGCAAATTAGAAGATGGGAACTTGTGCATTCAACAGACACATTCTCCTCTTCCTTTCCTTCCACCCACTCTTCAATTTTTCACAAATACCCCAACACATAATTTTGTTATTTTAGTATTCTTCAATTCATTCTATATTCACAAACTGTTCTGCATGTCATTAGTGCGAGCAGGAGTAACAAATTCACTAATCTTCTGTGGCTTGCCATTTGATACAAGATAGGAAATGCCTTTTAATGAAGAGTAAAATTTTGACAAAATTTTGTTAATCAGCACTTTATAAAAATAAAAACGTATATTTTTCTCTTGAGAAACATCTGAAAGTAAAGAGAAAATGATTTGCTTACAAATTTTAGAATTTTATTCTTCCTTCAGTCAAACATTGCTTGTTAAACATCTCACTGAAATTTTGTTCTCGATCTTCAGAGGATATATTTATTCCACAACCCCAGTGGATTCCTGTACCGTGCTGTATGCATACTATATCTTATCCCATGAGTACTTGAATGTTTGAATGTGAACTACTCCCCCAACAAAAGGATCATGTGTCAAAGGCATATATACCTGCAGCAGGGTTCGCAAGTGATTTGGTCATGAAGCGTCTCACCTCAGCAAGGGATAAATCCGTGGTTGGATGCATGACTTGATAGGGAGGTAGCAGGACCTGTGCAGTAGATTCGGCTGATTAGGAGCATATCCTGCTCTACTACTTTTTTTCCAGCTTCTTTCTCCCTCTTGCCTTGTATGAGATGAGGTGCTTGGTGCTATAAATATCCTTTGCTATATAGTATGCCTTACTACATGCCAAGATACAATGGAGCCATGTGACTATTAACTGAGACCCCAGAATCCAAAAGTCCAATCGAATCTTTCTTGATTGTTTCTTAGGTATTTTTGTAACAATAATAAACAGTGATTAACATATAGAGTTACTACAGCAAAATGTAATTTATAATTACATTTAGTAGGCTAAACAACAATAACTAATAGTGATAGAATAGGATTATAAAAATATACTTCAATGAAAGTTATTGAAAACTGCAAACTTTTTACATTTGGAATTTTTATGTGATATTATCTACTGTTATTAACTATGACTCACTGAATCTACAACTAAGAGTTCTTATTGTTTTTATCATTTTTATAGTTTAAAATTAATCAGTTTTAAATTAAATTTTAATTAAATTTGTATAAAATAGTGTTATTTTTAATGCAAAAAATATTGTTTGAATTTTTGGCATGGCTAGTGTTTAAGAAAAATATCAATAATATTTTTATTGTTGAATTATTTTTCAACAGTAAAGATTTTCTAGATTATCCATTAACAATATCTCTGGATTCTCTTGTATATTGTCTCTACCTTCAGCCAATCTGAATTTATCTCACCTTTTACCAGAAGGATGAAAGTTTTTTTAATTACTTAGTGTATGTGTGTGTGTGTGTGCTTGCATATGGCTTTGTGTATTTGTGTATTCAGGAGCCCATGAAGGGCAGAAGAAATCTCAGATGCCTAATAGCTGAAGTTATAAAGGGTTGTGAGGCACTATGTGTGTTCTGGAAACTGCATCCAAGTCCTCTGCAAGAGCAGCAAGCTCCTTTTACCATTAAACCATTTCCGAGCCCAGCAGTTTGCAATTTTTAAGCATTAAAATCAATGGACCAAAATTCTGAGGCTACTGTCTCCTCATTTCATTTTCTTCTCCTTAGCAGATTGTGTTGTATTTACTCTCTTGTGATGAGACACCACGATGGATAAAGGAAACTTGCAGAATAAATCCTTTAATTGGGGGCTTGCTTACAACTGCAGAGGGCTCGTATTTACTATGCTCATGGAAACACGGCAGCAGGCAGACATGGTGCTGGAACAGTAGCTGAGTGTTTCCATCCTGACCAACAGGCGGGATGCAGAAAGAGAGCAAGGCTGGCACAGCATTGGGTTATTGAAACCTCAGAGCCCAACCCAACAACAAGGCCAAACCTCCTCCAACAAGGCAACACCTCCTAATCCTTTTCAAACTGTTCCAGTAAGTGGAGAGCAGGCTTTCAAACCTGAACCTATTGTGGCCATTCTTACTTAAAGCACCACAGGTAGTCAAAACCTTTTCACCATTGTTGCTACTTCCTGTTAAATGAGGAAGCGGTAAAGTAAGTATAATAAAATGATAATGGCTCAGTTAATCTCCAGATCACACTTGAAATCTCCTGCAATAATGCACAATACCTCCTTTTTCTTCTCTTATGACTGATATTCAGCAACAGCCAACTTGGAAGCACTCAATACTAGAACTCTGTCAAAGTTTATAATTGGAGGACAATTAGTTATGAATTCATAAGTTGAAATAGACATAAATATAATAAATATAATAAAGATAGATACACTTGATGAGGATAAAAGAAAAGGTTGCAGTTCTAGTGTGCATTGCGTGATTACATTGGATATACTTGGTGAACTTCATGATTTTCTTCTATGTGCATTATCTTGAGGTGCTTCTTGGGTATGTGTTGATGTAAGGGTCTTGTTGTTTGTTTGTGTTTTGTTGTTGCATGTGTTTACTCAGACAGATGGGAAGACTTGTTAGTACCTAGTAGGAAACAGAGTGAATGTTGGTTTTACATTGTGAGCAAGCAATGAATCCATAGGCTTACGGGTCTTCAAGAATTCTTAGCTACTAATTTCAAGTTCTTTGATTATTTTCTTTTGCGAAGAAGCAGGTCTTGCTGCCTGGTGGTAAAGAAGTATACTACTCTTGTTTACTTTCCTACTTTGCTTATAATTTTACTATAATAAAATATAGTATTGTCTTCTAATTTCCATGGGTGCCATGGCATGTGTCCTCACAAGTGTGTGCAAGGGTATATACACTGAATAAATACATGTAATAAATTAACAAAAAATGAAGGAACACTCAGTTCTCTACATTTTAGGCAGATTGACATCACATAGAGAACATGGAGATGAATTATGTGAAGCCTAACAAAAGAGACTCATAAGCTATTCTTATCTTCAGTTGTGCCTTGAAGACTCCTGGCACTTCCTTTGTATCCAGCATTGATGGGATGGTGCCTTTAATCTCCTTTGGTTCATAAGGACTGAACGTGTTGCTAGGTGAACTGGGAAGTTAGTGTTGATGCTATTCAATAGAGAAGTAAGTTATTTAGCAACACCATTTTTTTTACATAGAAGATATTGAAATTAAGAAATTTCTAATAGTCTAACTCACTTTGCCATGTGTCTTTGTTTCAGTGAGTGCTATCCTAACTGGGAGACAGATTCGAAGTTTCTGAAATTCATTTGCATTTTAATCTCCGACGCTGAGCAAATCACTTAACTTTTCTCTATTGTTTTTTGCCCTTTGTTCATTACTGAACAGACTATCTTGTTCATCCTTGAACATTTATGTGTGAAAGGAGACACTGTACGAGTGTAAAATCTGTGGGTACTAAGGAAATTTATTCCTATTACATTTTATAGTAAGCATTTTCGATAAAGACAGAGGGAAATTTAAAATGATGTAAGGATTCCGAGTCCAAGTATTTCCCAGAAAAATTAGTTTTCTACAAAAGACTGTCTTGTTACCAAAAATAGCAGTTGTCACCTTCCACTCCTGGCACTCCGCTGTGGAGGTGAATTGAAGACACATTATTTTGTCACTCTGGGAAACTGCTGACATGTCTTGTGGAAGAAAGGAGACATGTACGTTTCAGGACTAGTGTGCAAAGTCTCAATTTACAAAAAGAAAAAAAAATCAAGAATTTTGCTCAGGGGTCTGGAAAATGTTTGCCTCATTTCTTTCGCATCATTTAAGATCGTTTCTTGTTGTTGTTGTTGAATAACTGAAAACAATGGCTAAGGGAGGGACATTTTCATCAAAGGCAAAAGGTGGTAAGAAGAGAAAGTACTCACGCAATCCTGCAACGAAGTTGTTTCTGTACTTCCTGACTGCCTACACTTCTTCCTAAACTTGGAGTTGAAAAGGTCTGGGGAGAAGAAAAAGGAACCTTGGCCATGAGGAACAAGCTAGAAGATAAAGCCTGACGTTCTTTGCTCCTTCACCCTGCCAGCCCATCTCATGGCAGATTACCCCCATACACACACACACACACACACACACACACACACACACACACACACACACACATCACCACGAATGCCACCTGCAGAGCTACCAGCGCATCCACCATTGTAAGCTCAAGCTATTTTGTTTTTAAATAATCACCATAAAAATTTGCAAAATTAATTAAAAACAAGAGGCCATTTGATGATCACTAATCTTTGGGGGGCGAATATTGCACTATTTGGAACACGCTTCAAGAAAAACTTTGACTAAATCTCTCCCTTGATTTCAAGCTGTGGAGGAAGGATGCCAGAGTGATGGTGTTGGCAAGCTGGAAGCTTGGTCCTCTGCGGTCTTCCTGCCAGCAACTGGACCGAGAGCCAGCTGTGTCTCCCCTGCTCCTCTTCCTCCTCTGCAGCAGTCTGTGATCATCTGAGATGCGGTGCCTTTCTCCCCCAGTGACATTCTGTCAGCTTTTGCACCAGTCCTGTCTTCCTTCTGCCACCAAGCAGGCTGTTTTCTCATGGCCCCAAAGGGAGACAGAGGTCAGGGTGAAGCAGCCAAGAGATAAGAATATTTTAAACATTGGCTGTCTTGTCAACTTCAGCTTCCAAGCTACAATGAGAAAATATAGCTTAGTGAATATAGATTTTATTTTACCAGAAAATTCCCAATATCTCTTGATCAAGTAAAAAAATCAGTAAAGCAGAGGTAGAACTAAGTTTATCTAAGTTGTGTTCCTTTTTAACTTTTAGAATTCTAAATAAGGAGTACCTTAAATAAGAGTCTAAAATCTCCAAATGCAATGTCTCAATGAACATTATTCACTACCGTATTTGATTTCTCATTATTAGTGCCATTTTATAGCAGGAATCTAATGCAGAATGCAGAAACCAATAGTCTTGTAGGGAAACTACCTTCCACATCTTATACAGGAATAATAATGTAGTATGAATGAGGTTATAATGGGAACCATGCACACCCCAGGGAAAGACTTAACAATTTCTAGGAAGGGTGATGCTTGACAAGAAAATGGTAATATAGCTTTGATTTCTTCCTCCTTTGTAGTCTTGCATCAATATTGCAATTCTGGCTATGGGGCATCAACTATTCTCATTTGAACCGAATTAAAATGTATTTTCTCCATACCCTCCTTTAAAGTTCAGCAGTTTTTGTTCTTATAGACTTCTAATCGATTTTTCTCCTTGGCTGTTAATATTTAGATACAGTTGATGACCAACTCAGCTTCATTCTAGTTTAGTCTGTGATTTCGGACCCAAACAGAACTTTTCTCATTAGAACTCTCTACTCTAAATTCTTAACACTTGACTTTTGGTTATTTTTAGATGTCAAAACACCTTCAGATGAGAACTATTGCTGTCTCGGAAGAGACAGAAAGTAAAGCAGACTATTTCTTGAGGTGACTCCCTGTGGCGGACTTATGCAGATGTATGTAATGATGGCAGCATTACTGGCATGTGTACCCCTTTCGAAGCCGGTCTCCTGAGGAGATGGATATACTTTTCCAGCTGACACGTGTTACTTTTTCCTAAAATAGCCATGCAATCTCATATTTTACGCCTTGCGTTTTTTTTTTTTTTTTTTTTTTTTTTTTTTTTTTTTTTTTTTAAAAGTATAGTGACTATATAAAGGGCTCTAGCATTGGGATGACGGCTGAAAAATTTCATAAGGATTACTTTTTAAACAATTTCTTATTATCTTTAGATGCTTTTCATTTTTTCCTAGTGCTCTTTTTTTTTGTGCTGAGCACCTATCATGTGTTCTATTAACACTGTTACTTGTTATCCACTGGCTTTTAGATAATCCCCCTTAAGTGACAGGTTGATGACAGCTTTTAAGATATTGCCTCTCCAAGCTATATTTCTGCTCACAGAGGGTGCTAGAAAAGCATGGAGCCTCAATGTGAGACTTTTATGACGGAACTCAGAAAAGACATGCAGAATGCAAGGGAAAATACTTCCGTGTCAGGAAAGCAGGGTTGAAATTTCTCTCATTCTTCTTAGTCTCTTGATTCTGACTGTTAAACTATAGCTGACAGTAGACTGTTGAATTAGAGTCCAGTTGACAATGAGGCATTCTTTATGTAGTATTTATGCCATTATCAACTTTCTCAGGTCTGTTCATATATCTGTGTGTGAATGGTATGTTGCATGTATTGTGTAGCTATAAATATGCTCATGCACACACGTGTGTGTATAAGTGCGTATTTATATATAAATATATATGCATATGCATACACACATGCACACACACGTATCTAAAGAAAGGGCAAAAATAATACTGCTAAGGGAATTAAAAAACCAGAAACCTCTCTCTTCCAGGAAATAATGCAGGTCAATAGCCCTGGCCTAGATAATGGCAAAAAAGAGAACACAAAATTGCATTACTATCACTTCTAAAAAGTATTAAAAAGAAGCAACAGGAAGAACAACATTTTAAAATGGTCCCTGTCAGGCCTCAGGATAAAAATGGTGAGTGCAGATTCCCCAAAGGATGTTTCTTATTTAACAAATGACTCGGTTCATTTCCAGAGGGTTCGCTTAGAATGCAGAGCCCTGCAAGACGGAGTGCAAGAAGAGGAGCCAACGTTTAAAAGAAGCGCCTCAGTATGGTCTTCCTCAGTTGCATTCTCCCCTCTATATTTTGGCACTTCAGCTTCCTGATGTTTTATCCTGTGAACTTCTCCCATCTCCTGAGGCCTTATTTTCAGTAACTATTCTTGAAATTTGTCCCATTTATTTTCTGCAAAACCTTGCAGAATCTTTTTCTAATTCTCTCAGGGCAATGGTTGGAGATAATGCATTGATTGGAACATACCAAGTGTAGAATTATGCTGGGATACATTAGTGGTTTAATAAGTTAGCATTACCAGTAGCTATTTGCAGGCATTTAGAATTGTTTTGATGAGAAGAAAATGCCTCTAACAATGATTATTTCAAATAAATCTGCTTATGAAAAGGTATTTCCTCTTTCATTTATCCACTCATTCATTCATTTTCCTGTTACTCTGTTTTGCTTTCTTTTTCACTTTTATTTTATTTTATTTTTTTTTACGTAGTGTAGTGAACCAAAGATACATGTCATTGTACTGGGCTGTTCCCCCGTGAGGGTCAGTGATCTGAGTCATTTATGTCACTGGGTCATTCATGTCTGTAGAGCAGAGATGGAGATAAATGTATCAGTATAGAATAATGTAATTACTTATTTAAAAGAGATTATGTGATAAACCTTAATATTTTATTGAAATTTAAGATTATTTGTATCATGGCATTCTTATTAAAAATCTTAAGACACTGGCAAACTCAATCCTTGTAACATTAAATTGCATTAAATTGTTTACTATCCTGTACACAGGTAACATTGAACTGAATAGAAGGAAATGGGGACACTGTGGACACAATTAGGAGATAAACTCACTTCCTGTGTGAGGTTGGCTAGTGCCACTAACCACCACCTTCTCAGTGTTTTAGGGCTCTGTTTCATTCTTTTATTGTATCCCAAGGGTATCTGTACCAATTAGAATGAGAATAGTGAGAGTTAAAGCCCACCCTTCTTTGATGCAGCTCTAATTGTTAAAAGTCAGCAATGGGTTTTGCACAGTTAAAGTCACTGTGTTAGCAATCTTGTATTTCCTTTTAGTGGGCAAAGAAAAACTGTTTTCTTGGATTTTTCAGCTTTTAGAAACGGCCTTTCTCTGGCTCTTGACTGACTTCCATATTCAGGCCTATCATTAATAATCTCCATCACATCTTCTTACTCGAAGCTTTATTCTTCTGTCTCCCTCTTATGCACTGAGACATGATTACCTTGGGTTCACATGTATAAGTCAAAAGCAATCTCCAATCTCGTTTATTTAGTTGATTGGAAATTTCAATTTCTTCTGCAATCCTTTTTCTCAGAATTGTAATACATTTATCTTGTTTTTGACTTTTTGTATGTGTGTGTGTGCTGGGGGAAGGTGGGGAAGAAGTTGTGTGCATTTGTATGTGTAGTGCACTCAAAAATATAGGAGAGAATAGGATTCTGCCACAGCTACAGTTACAGGCTTACCTGAGCTATCCAATGAATTCTGGGAACTGAACTCTGGTCCTCTTGATGATGCATTATTAATGACTGAGCCATATCTCCAGTTTTCTGTTTAAAATCTAGATGCCTCTTTGATCTGTGAGTTGTATACATAGATTCCACAGATTGTAAAAGAAACATTTTTAAGGATCCATCTCTCTACCTATTTTAGGTCTAATTGGTAAACTTCCAAAATTAAATAACCTCATTTTATAAACCACATGGTATTATTTTATCATTCTTCAATAATAATAATATTTTCAGATTATATATTAGAATGGAAAAGCCTAGATCAAATACTTTTCTTGCATGATGAAAGTTTATTTTCATAAAGAAAACTTTAACCTATTTTGAAATGTAGATCATGAGTTTGGTTGTAAGTTTAGTGACTTTATTCTTTTATAGTTTCACAAGTCTGAGGAATCTTATTCTTCCTTGAACTTCTCAAGTATGAACTATTTGCAGATTCTGTGAGGGCTTTTGGTGTGATCTGACTGAACTCCATTTAGAGATAGGAAAGAGAGTAGCTAACCTTGAAGTAGATTAGTTCTTTTTCTACCTTTTTGGCTTCCTTTTCCAAATCTTTTAGTTGAGCTGAACATTGTGTTTTCAGTAGGATGTTTTATATGGGAGTCAGTACAGTGGACACAAAATGTATAGTGGATACATGAAAGAGACCTCATCAATAACAGTGCCTTTAGTCCCTAGCATGTCCCATGACAATGACATCATTGAACCAACTGCATGGTGGCCATTTTCAGGACTATCTTGAAGGCAGTGTGATGTAGTTATAACTGGAGCAAGTAAAATTCTTCCTTTTTCCCTTCCACAGTTGTAATTTGTTATCACAGGAAGCCACAATGACCGTTTATGAAGTAATACTTATAAACTGGAGAAAGGTTTCATTGTTCATTGCAAAAGACCATTCGGTCATAGCTTTCTTAGATATATTCTGCTTATTTCTCTGTTTATGTAATTTGTCTGCAGATAATGAATCCAAGATGCTGCCATTAAAAAAAAAATACCCACTAGCCATCCCTGGCATACACATGTTAATTTGTTTCTTAGAGTCTGGTAGTAGTTTGTCTTCCTTTTCTTGAATGAGCAAATTTAAGTAGGTTTATATTTTTACTCATTATGGAGGCAGGCTGAAGGTGGGTGAAGGAAAAGTCAGTCTTTGCAACGGTGAAGTGCATTAAGCTTCTCACTTGATTTAACACAAAATGATCAAATACATGTGCATGCCTGGAGTTATTCCATTTTTCTATTGTAATCCTGGTGGGCTTTTTTGTAGAAGTGGTTCAGAATACATTATCTTTGAAGTGGGTTCCAATTGTCAATAAAACATTCCTGTAACAATATTCTTCTACAGAGAAGCAAAAGAGAAAATAGATAAGTGACTATATCATTCTCGTTTAGTATAATGCCCAGAAAACTCTACAATGACTTTTGTATTTCACATGCAACCTACAAAGCCCTGCTGATGAAATTATGGCATCAAGACAAACTGTAGAATACAGTCATTTAGTAAAATATGTACTTATAGAACAAGGACAGTACAATGGGGATTAGACTATGACTTTTGTTTTAAAAGTTTATGTAACCCTTCCTCTGTATAATTTTAGTGTAAAAATCTCAGATTATTATTTATAGGTTTCATTTTTTTTTCTTGTTTGCAAAGGTGATTCTAATAATATCTAACTGCAGAGCTTGGAGCTCAGGTGAGAGTAAATAGGTGAAAGTAATTTATAAATTGTAAATTGCTATATAAAGTCTATCTATATTTAGGGAGAGATGCTAAGGATGCTGCTAATATTCTACAAGTCAAAGGATAGAACCCACCACATAAAATTATCTTACACCTGATACTACCAATGCCACGGTAGTGAGACCTTGTCCAAGTGTGAGTAATATCCGTGATAGCTGAAAGTTCCAGAACAGGCACAACTGAGAAAGGAGATGCTTTTAGGCAGAGCTGTCTAAAGAGCTCCTGGATACGGCGCACCATGCCCGTCTGTGCTCCATGCACTACCATACAGTTCGTGAATCGGGCAAGGGACTGGAGATTGAATCACACAAGGACTCACAGACAAGAGACACAGGTCATCCTTGATGCCAAAGTGCCCCAGGAATAACCCCTTTATTGTGTTCAGGGGCAGCTTACATAGAGATCCTTAACTGATAGCCTTAACTGATAACTTAACTCCAGCCAAACCCACCAGAAACCACTCTCCTGCTATCAGGAACTTCTGAGGGTCCTCGTGCTCAGAGCAGCTGCAGACTGTCTCAGAGCAGCTGTAGACTGTCTCAGAGCAGAGGAAAACAAGTTGTTTACCAGAAATTCAGGATCTGGGGGGTTCACAGTTCCCAACACCTGTATGTGTGGAGTTGGAGAATAAACTCACTAACCTCTTCTCTTTTTCGTTTTTTTTTTTTAAATTTAAAGATTTGTTCCCTTTTATTTTATGTATATGAGTGATTTCCGACATATATGTAAGTGCAATTGATGCATGTCTGTTGCTCTTGGACTAACCAGAAAATGTTGGTGGATTCCCTGGAACTGGAGTAGCAGATGGTTGTAAGCCACTTTGTGTGTACTGGGAATTGAACCTGGGTCCTCTGTAAGAGCAGAACGTGCTCTTAATTACTGAGCCATATCACCAGTCATTTCTTTTTTAAATTTAAGTAGAGGATTTCCCATTGGGCAAAGACAACAGTAAGTAAAAAGAAATTTTTTTAATATTTCTAATATTGTTTGGTTTCCTTAGGCTCTAACTTGATTACATTGGGAATGGTGAGATTGGGTAGGATGGGTACGTGCTAGCATATCCATTGAAATATAGATAACTAACCCGCACATTTCTTAAACTGATTTAGAAAAAACAAACAATGTCTCTGGAAAAGATTGTCTATATGCTTAAAGAGAAGTCATCCCTAGATACTAGTTTGGAGGGGAGAATTCTCACAAGCACATCTATACGTTTAACAATATTTTAAAATTTTATGTGCATGGGTGTGTTGTCGGCATGTATGTATGTATACCATGTACATGCCTAGTGACCAAGGATGCCAGAAGAGGGCATTAAATCCTCTGGAACTGGAGTTACAGGCTGTTTGAGCCATGATGTACGTTTTGGGAATCAAAGCCAGGAGGAGTGGCCAGTGCTCTTACCCACTCAGTCATCTCTCTACTCCTCACTTTTTTGTGTGTATATGTATAAACATTTATGTGTGTGAATGTTGGCATGCATGCCCGTGTATCATCACAGGGCAATTTCATATGTTAGTCTTGCCCTTTACATGCTCTGAAGTAAGATCACTTGTGTTTTTCTCCCGTGTACTTGAGACTAATTGGCCCACGGACTTCTGGAAAATGATATGTATTCTATTGCCATCTTACCTCAGAGATGCCAGGATTGACCAGACTGTAAAATTCTGGCTTTTGTGTGACTCTGGGGCATCAAACTGAAGTCCTCTCACTATTATGTTAAGCATTTTTACTCACTGAGCTTCCTTCCCAACCCTGTATATTCTTCCCTTGAGACATTTCGTGTTCACTCACCATATTAAAACAGAAGGCATCTGGTTAGAAATTGTATTCCTTCATTTATGTTGATTCATTGATAAGTTCCTGAAATCATGTCACCTGTCAGGTATTAGTCTAGAAACAAGGTCTACCAAAACATTGAGAAGAAAATGGTACCTGTTCTTGAGGTTAGGATTAGAAGGGATGGGGCAAAGGCATGATTTTTCTTTGGCCAGTTAAAGCTTCTTCAGAGTGAGTAACATTCATAGAGCTCTTTAGGACAAATTGGTGCTTTCTGTCATAGTGAAACATGAAGAGTTATGTACTGAGAGGGATCCTGTGTGTTGGAATGGAATTGGTAGGTGATGGAACTATAATGTACACCAGAGTTTCAATTTGCAAGGACTTTGTGTGTTGAGTTAGGAAATAAGAACTTTAGAGAATTCATCATTGAGCCAATGATGCTATGAATGTGCAAAAAATGAGTTTATTTTTAGGAAAATGGTTCTAACTGTTACACTCTTGTGTAGTATGAGTCATTCAGAATTTTGCCTTTAAATTAAAATCCTTCAAAATAATATCTTACCATTGATTCTGCACCAAATTCAATTATTTCTGAGTGAGCTTAATTTATTGAAGATTTTTTGAAGACATTTTGATCTTCAGAAGTGATAGCACTTAATACATATCCTTTGCAAGCCTATTCTGATTAGAGTACTGGAGGATCAAAGACATCAGACATATTTTGAGAAAAAGAGTCTTACTTCTTTTTCTCAACTATAAATATTCTTTAAATCCTCACACACAGTAGACAATATTTTCTGTATCATTGGTATATAAAGTTAGTTATAAATTGAGAGAATATTTTTTTAAAAATGTGACAATACTGTATAGCTGGTTTGCAAATGATATGTGTATGTTCTTAACTTTGTTATTATATGGTCACGACTATATATGCTATCATTGTACTAGGTTCATACAATTTGTTAATTATTATATTTTTTTCCTCAACAAAGTTTGAAGCTTAGTAGATGTTTAATGGTGCTTTAGATTTACCATATAGACATCCTTTTGGCTAAACAATTTGATTTTTTTTAGAAAGGGTCCCATTGTGATAGAAGTCCTTCTGTATATATGTTGCTTTTATTAGTTAATGAATACAGAGCTGGTATAGCCTGTCATAGAGCAGAATAGAACTGGGCAGAAAAACTAAACTGAATGCTGGGAGAAAGAAGGTGGAGTCAGTGAGAAGCCATGTAGCTGCCACTGGAGACAGACACCTCCCCTGGAGCCCACTGAAATTTTGCCAACAGACTTGTGGTGATGTACAGATTAATGGAGAGGGGTTAATTTAAAGTATAAGAACTAGCTAGCAATAAGCTTAAGCTTTTGGCCAAACAGTATTTCAATTAATACAGATTTCTGTGTGATTATTTCAGGGCTGAGAGGACGGGAAACAAACAAACAGCCTCTGCCAACAAATTGGCCCCCAACTGGTGTGGGAAGTCCTGTATGTGTTGCTTTTATTAGTTAATAAATAAAGAAGCTGCTTTGGTCCCTGATAGAGCAGAATAGAGCTAGGCAAAAAAACTAAACTGAATGTGGGAGAAAGTAGGTGGAGTTAGTGAGACCATGTAGCTGCCAGAGAAGAAAGATGCAAGCTGCCAGCCGAAACCTTAAGGGTAGGCCATGAGCATCATGGTAAAATATAAAATAATAGAAATGAGTTAATTTAAGATGTAAGTTATCTAAAAATATGCTTTAGCTATTAGCCAAACAGTATTGCAATTAATACAGTTTTCTGTGTGAATATTTCAAGTCAGGGTGGTTGGGAAACATACTAATAGCCTCCCACAACAGCCCCATATCAACCATCAATTAAGAAAATGCCCACAGGCTTCTTTGCAGACCAATTTCATGGGGACATTTTCTCACTAGACCTTCCCTCTTCTCAAATGACTCTAGCTCTTGTCAAATTGAAATAAAATAGCCAACACAAAGAGTAAATAAATGACATGGTACTGTAACCCAATATAAGAATATTAGATTTAAGAAAGGGAACATTTTAACTTTGTGTCACATAATTTGGAAAGTTCTGAGAGATGTTCAGATTCCAGGAACCTCTGAATAAAAGTGTTAATGCAAGTGGAAGAGTTCTCACTTGGCTCATATGGAAATTCATATACCATAAATGTTAGCACCATGCTTTGGTGACTGTTTAAGTCATTATGAACAGTAATGGGCTATAAAAGACAAGGCCAGCTCATTACTCTTAACTCCTCCATACAGGACCCTTTTTATTTCTGGTACATATCTTATTTCCTTTCAAGTATCTCTAACTGTAAAAGGAGAAACAACTTTTATAACTCTCTTTTATTGATAGGGAAGTGGAATGAAAGGATTTCCGTCCACACATTGGTATTGTTATTTGGGAATAGTATATTTTCCCAAATATTAATATGGTTAAAATACCAAAGAACATAAAAAGAGTATGTTTTCACATAAAGTTCAAATATCGTTGACTTGATATATAAATGTTCATACTTGACAAAATTGAACCATTCCTTAGGAACATATTTGGGTAAGTAGAGACATGAGCAGCCATTTTGTGAGGTGGAATTCCGTGTGCTGTGGCATTTACCCTGTACATATCTGACACTAATCTCAAGGTGGAGGTGAGCTTCGCTCTGTTAGAGAGAGTGAATTTTTCTGTCATTCAGTATTTATTACTTGATAAATAATGCTCATTTTGTCTCTCTGTGCTCAGGGAGCTTACATCCTAGTGTAGACTGATAGCACACATTTATAGTATGCATTCTGAACTCAAGAATTGTGATGAAGAGCTGGAGATGTGGCTCAGTTGGTAGAGTTGCTTAGCACACCTGACACTCCTGTGTCCAAATTTCAGCACTGGACAAACCGGGTATGTTGGCACAGATCTGTCACCCAGCACTTGGGTTGTTAGGCAGGACAATTGCAAGTTCAAGACCAATCTCTGTAACAAAGCAAGGAATTCTGGGAATTCTTTGAGGGAATTCAGGGCTATGTGAGATCCTGTCTAAACACACAAGCAAAAGAATTAAATAGAGTATTTTTCAGATATACCTGTTTTAGGTGTTGTCTTAGTTACTGTTCTATTGCTGAGATACTACACCAAAAACAAGTAAAAGAGACGACAAGGAGGTGGGGGTGGTGCATGCCTTTAATTCCAGCACTCGCGAGGCAGAGGCAGGTGGATCTCTGTGAGTTCGAGGTCAGCCTGGTCTACAGAGCTAGTTCCAGGACAGGCACTAGAGCTACACAGAGAAACCTTGTCTCCAAGAAAAAAAAAAATGGGGACTTGTTTACAGTTTCAGAGGGTTAGTCTATTGTCATCGTGGTGGGGAAGCATCACGAAAGGTAGGCAGGCATGGTGGTGGGTCTGATCTTTAAGATGCTGGCAGAGAAAGAGAGAGAGGGAGAGAGAGAGAGGGAGAGAGAGAGAGAGAGAGAGAGAGAGAGAGAGAGAGAGAGAGAGAGAGAGAGAGAGAGGGAGGGAGGGAGGGAGAGGGAGGGAGGGAGGGAAGAAGGGAGGGAGGGAGGGAGAGGGAGAGGGAGAAGGAGAGGGAGAGGGAGAAGGAGAGGGAGAGGGAGAGGGAGAGGGAGAGGGAGAGGGAGAGGGAGAGGGAGAGGGAGAGGGAGAGGGAGAGGGAGAGGGAGAATCTAGCATAATTTTTGAAATTTCAATGTCCACTCCCAATGACACACCTCCTCCATCAATTCCACACCTTTGAATTTGTCTTTAGACCAGGCATCCAAACCTAAGAGCCTGTGGGGACCATTCTTATCCAAACTGCCACAGTTATAAATAATTTTTGCGTTTATTGGACTTACAAATAAAAATGATATTAGAAGAGCCGATTCTACATCTGTCTTGAAATAGTGCTTGATATCTATTTGAATATTATAAATTTTACTGATAAAAACCTCACTTTCACCCAAAAGTATTACCGATCCCAGAAACTATTGAAATAAAGCCCCAAATGCTTCTTCTCGTGTTCTGTTAATGTGCCTCATCGATAACTCTATGTGCAAACTCACAAACTGGAGTCAAGGTGAGCAATCTGTGTCCACTTACATTAAACTCTGCAGGAAGCAGCTGCTCCTTTTGTGCCTGTTTGCAGCCTGCAAGCTTTGCTGCAAACATTCGGATTTTTCTGGAGGGCGGAGGTAGAGGTAGTAGGATTACTCTTAACCTTCTCTATGACTCATTAGAATGTGCTCTGAAATAAGTTCAGCTCCCCAACTAGCAAACAGTGGAACATTCTCAAGTCATTTGTCAAATAGGAAGGAGGACAGTTGTCATAGTCCGGCAGCCCCAGTGATGTGAACAGAAATATGTCACTATGTCATGTTTCTTTTAGTCTGTAGAAAACCTGATGTATTGATTTATTTTAGATTGTTTGGGGTCTAAGGTGTTTTATATTTGCAGAAGTTAAGAATTAAAGGTCTTCAATTGTAAGGTGGTAATGTGAATGAAATTCACACTTAATGCTGGGAGTATTAGCTGGGAACAATAAATCTTGTCTGGATCAAAGTACTTTTACTACTGTTAAAAATGAAGGTCACACAATAATACAATTCAGGGAGGTATGTAAGACATTTAAAGAGATTTATCATTTTCATATGACACACAGGTACCCTTTAAAGGATTCTGGTATTTTATCTTCAATTCAATTTGGTATTTAAATATTTTAAGTCAACCCTTTAGAAGCCCATATGTATTTTTTGACATAGTATAGTTATGTGGTTTAAACCATAACTGGGTGGCTGAAAATTCTGGTAGGTGCATACTATTGTTAGGCAGTTATCATGTGGGTTTACTCTGGATTAAAATGTGAGGACGGGCTATCCCATTTTACCTTTAAAATACCACGCTCTGCAAATGAAGGCACTGGGATTTGCCATTCAACTGTTTGTCAAAGATTATGCAGTTACAAATGGAGCCTTGGCTTTAAAGGAGAGGTGTAGGACTCTACCATTGTTTCTGCCAAGATCCACCGTGAGTCTCACCTGGCACCTCACAGTGTTTGTGTTTGTCTGAGATACCAACGAAGGACTGAAATTCATATGTGATTATTTGAGGAATCTAGACAATTCAGCTGTTTAAAGAACTGGTGCTTTGTTTTTGAATAAGTGAGTGTTCTCTTTCCCCACCGTCCTCAACTGTTTGCGGTGGCTGGAAGGACTGGGTGTTCCCTGCAGCTTTTATTGTTTTGTTGTTGTTGTGGAGAGGTTTATGTGTGAGCATCTGGTCCTCGTGTCTTCTTGTTCTCATTTCACTTTTGGCTGTGGCCTTGCTGCTGCCTGTCTACTTCTTTGTCTATTCTACCTCAGAAGGTCTGTTCTCTCTGCCTTGCTGCACGCCGAAGCTACAGTCCCAGGGCTTATAGAAGCAGCTGCCACTGTATTCTATGTGTGTGTGCCAACCTCAGAATATGTCTCCTCCATTACAGCCCTAAAGCGTCTACAAGGATTATGTTTCATGTTTGAGCAGTCACCACCTACCAGAAGAGTGACTAGTTTCAAGAGACTTTTGTTTTCTGTATTTGAATATCTCTCAAGCCTCCATAATTGTAAAACTGAACTCATTATCTCATTCTTGCTGCATGCTTTCCTTTAAGTGGACACATCTACCCTCTGTCCCCCTTAGGAATTATTACCCCGCCTTCAGAATTATTGCACAAAACAGACTTGCATTTCGGAGCACTCAGGTCAAATGCGGGATGTGCAATGGTACAAAGAGGTCCTGAGCAGGCTGCATTTCCCACTTGCTCCTGACCCTCTCTGGTTAACCACACTGAGCCATTTGCTCTTTGCCCAGGAGGAGTTTCCCATTGTCAGTTCCTTGTCTTTGTGCATTTTTTTTTCACTGTGTGAAATGATTTTTGATCCTTCTTCTGGCCTTAGAAACACACTCATGTTTCATGACTCAGCTCAAATGTCACTTCCTATCAATGTGTTCCCTGTCTCCTCCCACGCCCAATGAGTTGCTCTCCTTTCGTCAGTCTTTATCCTGCATGCACCAACACCTTGCATTACAATTATATTTCAAAATGTCGGTTCCCACAATAGTATAGTATATATTATATATTATAATAACATACATTCTCACAATAGAAACCATAGTATACCTTCAATAAAAGTCTGGAGGAATGGTTGGCGTGATGGGATGAATAAATATAAGTAAAAAAATTCCTTTATTACATATGGCTTTAGTCGGTGCAGGACAGTGATGAGGTCACTAGGATACAACAAAAACAACACTGCTTAAAGAAAAAAAAACCAGAAATTTTAGTAATCGCATACAGTTTGCATTTTAGTGGAAGGACTGATAAGATGAGCAATGTTTAAATTTAGATTGTGACATGTTATGAAAGACATGTAGAGACAAGGGATAGAGAGTACCAAGGATAAACTGAATATGGATATCAGAGAAGGCCCAAAGAGGAGGATGTCTGGTGAAGACCTGAAGTGTAGGTTGGAGAAAATTTGGTCACGGCTTTTTAGGAAGACAATAGCAAGCATGAGGCCAGAGAGAGGCATGCTGTACTGGAGGCATCTTACTAAGCATCAGCATAGAAATGGGGAGGGAGACAGGGCATATGGGAGAATTATGACCAGACCGATAAAGGCAAATTAGAAGAAACCTAGAGTTTACCTTGCCTTGGGACCCCGCCTTCATTTTTTATTTGTGTGCCTGCGTGGTGTTCATGTGTATATCTGCTGTGTTATTTGTGCATGTATGGGCATACATGTGTGGTTGCATGTACATATTTGTGGTAATGAATGGAGAGGCCCAAAGCTAATATTAGGAATTACACTCCATCATTTTCCTGCCTTGTTCATTGAGTCAATGTCTCTAAACAATGGTTTTTAACCTGTGGGTCACAAACTCTCTAAGGAATCAAATGACTCTTTCATAGGGGTTGTATGTCAGATATTTTGCATATCAGATAATTACCTTACAATTCTTAATAGTAGCAAAATTACAGTTGTGAATTAGCAGCGAAAATAATTTTATGGTTGTGGATCACCACACCATGGGGAACTGTATAAAGGTCCCAACATTAGCAAGGTTGAGAATTAGAATTCTATGAAATCCCTGTTTGTATAGAGCTAGATTTTTTTTCTCTAGCTTGCTCTGAGGATCTCGTGTCCTCATCTTCAGGATTTGGAATTACAGTCAGGCACCCACACACACAACATTTATTTACATTATTTATTCCGAGCATCTGGAATCTGTTTCTTACATTTGTGCTGCAAGTACGTTTGTCCCTGACCAACACCCTAAGCCTACCAACAGGGAAACGCCTTAAGTACTTCATACTGTTCTCCATCAGTGCCCTGTTTCAGATAAATCTGTGACACTGGCTTTGAAAAAAGTGTTAGGTTTTATGAAACCATAGGTTTTTTTCCCCTTCATATGTTTGTGAAGGTAGCCAAAACAAAGCACAGACACAAACCACAAATTCTGCAATAATGTGGTTTTTATGTGAGTGCTGAAGGCAGACAACGGAAGTTATTCACTCTTGTCGGTAGACAGGAAGAGAAAAACAAAGCTTGAGGGTGTATGCCATGGTCTTGTCTCCCTGAGCAACTGTGGGTGGCTCCCTGCTCTTTTGTAAATAGAGAAGCGAGCAAATCCTGTGTGTGGAATTATTGGTGTAGTGCTCATTACAGGCTAAAACATTCAGATACATTTGTAAAAATAACAGCATTAGGAATAATTATTCTTAATTTTCTCTATGTGTCTCTTCATCAGCCTTCTTTGGGCAGGGACTGTAAAGTTTTCAGATCATTGCGTCTCTCTGTCCTGAAAACATATCGCAATGCCAGACCTACTTTGAGGTTAAATACTTTTCTGGTAAAGCCGCGATACTGCCTTTTCAGAACTAGCAGGGTTGACTTCTAGGACGTTTTGAAAGCAAAGGCCCTTTGAAAGACAAAAGGACGCTAATCAAACAGGCAGCTTCACGCCAATCTGTATATTATAAAGAAAGATAATATTCCTCATTTCCAAGCAGAGAGAAAAGATGCAACTTGAATATTAAGTGATTGGATGTCAGACATTTTATCTTTCTCTGAAAAGGAAAAGTCAATTGTAATTTTTCCCTGTCTCAGTTAACAGTTTATTATGATGTAAACACATTAATAGACTATAGAATTCATAGCCACAGATTTATAGATATGTAATATGTTTTGAAAGGCTTTTGATAATTGTATGATTTAGTTTAAGTGAAAAATTCAGGAATGAATGAAGTAGTAAATATTAGATTACTTAAGAAACAATATATATATACATATTGTATTCGACATACAGACATATGCATGCTAGTAGATGTCTATAAAGTTTTTCCGTGATATCCAATGTTTCTCAAAAGGCCGCCTTTTTTCCTCCTGTTGATTTTTCCCCTTTAGTACTACAGGTTTTTTTGTAATGAAACTTAGGTGATGTTTTCACTAAACTGTGACCTCACAACCCCCGACATCAGCGTTCTGCATTAGAAAGGAGTGAGAGCAGTACACATGGGCACACATAACTGAAGAGATAACAAGGCATTAAAAAAATCAGTATGTGTGATATTTGAACTTCAACAAATGTTTGCTCCTCAACAACCGTAATCCTACTTAGGGGACTCTTATAGGATTATAGATCTCATCTTAATAGTTATTTCTTAAACAACATCCTTCTGTTGATGAAGGGATTGAAGGTGAAGGAGGAAGGAGAAGCAACAGCGGCAAGGGGATAGCGCAAGTCCCGCAACAATCATCCACCCAGCTTACACTCTCTGGCCCTGCCTTTCTGTGAAGTCATTCAGTCTTTTAGCCCAGTCTTCTTGAGCTGTGACTTTCATTTTCTTCCAAGATTTCATATCTCTTCTCCTGTGACCTCAGAAGGTGGTACAAGTCTTCAGGAAGTCTCAGTAAGAAACCACTGTTTATTTCTTGATCAGGGATAATTAATTTTACTAAGGACTAATGGTTCTGATAGGATGTGGGCGTTGTTGTAAATACCAATAGTCTTTTAAATTGATTTCTAGGGAAAATGTAGCTTGTGCATGCAGTCTTTCCAACTTTAAAGTTTTTATTTCCACGTTTTTGTTTGCATTTTCTGTCTTTTGTCACTCTTCCTGGTTCTGTCGCTGACAGACTAAATTAAAAGAAACTTTCTTTATGACACAAATGTGGACATTGGGTAGACATACCTGCTTCTGGCAACTTGGTGTTGATCAACTTTAATGTATGACATTTCCTTTATTCAAAAATGTTATTTACTGAACAATTGAATTAAATTATTTAAAGGTATCATTTATTTATGCTATTGTAGAACTGATAAGCCTTTCCAGCCACGTACACGTGAGAACGGATCTGCAGCCCAAGGATCCTTTCGCCTGGGCTCCTTGTGGTAGAACTCAGCTGTATATCCTACACAGAGACATATCCAGGTGGACGATGTCATGTCAGGTCATAAAAATGTGCCTGTCTCCCAGCCAGCTTTGGAGCGCTGCTTGTAGCATACATTAAGCAAGGCCCATATGCTTTGGTTTTATTGGGAAAGGAAGGCATCTGTACACTCCCCTTAACCGTGGGGTTCGGTGCTTGACAAAGAAATTACCCTTTGTTTCATAGGCACCACTCAGACGTGTGGCACCACAGTCTCATTAGACACCACGTAGCAATAACTTAATCTCTTAGGACATTTAGGGAGTGGGACCAGATGAGACTGACTTCTTGATAAAGCCTAATGAATGAAGCCGGAGGGAAACAGTTTTTAATTTTTTTCCTAGAAGAGATTCACTCAGGGAGATTTAAGGAAGTGACATTGTGCTCTGCATATCTCAGCAGGGACCAGGCACCTGCTCTTCCGCAAAGTGTGCTGGGTCACATCCATGGAAAAACACTTTAGAACAGCACTGTACAATACATTCATAATGAAAACAATATATATTTTTATAACTAAAATTTATCTAGTAGCCACCTTAATACGGCAAGAAGGGGTGAAATTAATTTAATATCATACTTCACATTAGCCACAAATATACAGGGTATTATATCAATTTATTTAATTAAATGTATTTACTATCAATTGATATAATATTTTTAAATGAGGGACTAGAGAGGTGGCTCAGTGGTTTACAGCACTAGGTGCTTTTCTGAGGACTCTGTTTCAACTATCAGTACATTCATGGTGGCTCACCACCATCTGTAACTCAAGCAAGGAACCTAATGTTCTCTCTGGCCTCTTCAGCACCAGGTATAGAGATGTTGCAATACATCCAAAACAAATAGGTATACGCGTGACATAAGAAAAGGACTACAAATGAAACATCGTACAGTCGCCTTTTAAAGTCTGATATATAATCACAATTACAGGACATTCTTTTAATTTGGCCTAGCATCGTTGCTAGTGTTCATTAATTATCTGCAGCAAATGACCACTGTGTTTCTTATCACAGTTTGAGACAATTGTGTTCAAATCTAATGAATAAGCTTGTAATGTGAGAAGGACCAAATTTGACCGCTGGACTGTCTAAATAAGTTCATGCTTAATACTGTGTTGTATGCTCTACACTATACCAAGTTCATAAAATTCATCATCTTATAAAATCCATTCAACAGGAATATGAATTAGATAGACTATGCTATCTACTTGGTAGGGGAAAATTTGCTTTTAGCATTTGTTTTGCCTGAAAGTCACAGGGCTCCTAATAGACAGACCAGTTTGATGTAATCTTAGAACATACCTGCTAACCACTGTTGAGGATGCTTTTCAACACTGTGCTTAATTCGTAGGCAACTATACGAACCCATGCTTCCTTCTGAAGCGAAAGCGCTATTGATGTTCAGGAGATGGTGTGTGATGTAAGAACTTGTAAAGTATAAGCCAGAGGTAGTTGTACTGTACTTATATATTAATCTGTGAGGTATCTTGATCTCCCAGCATTCCTGAAATGTGATGATTGGACAACTGAATATAAAAATGGTTTATTAAATATTAAGATTATATTGCTATGTTATGATCTTTTTAAATGAATTTTGCATTTATTTCTTTTCCTTCCTTCCTTCCTTCCTTCCTTCCTTCCTTCCTTCCTTCCTTCCTTCTTTCTTTCTTTCTTTCTTTTTTTTTCTTTCTCCTTCCCCTGCTCCCCGCTCCGAGACAGTGTTTCTCTGTATAACACCTTTTGGCTGTCCTATAACTCACTTTTTATACCATGTTGGCCTTGGATTCACAGAGCTCTGTCTGCGTCTGCCTCCTGGATACTGGGATTAAAAGTTTGCACCACCACCAACCCACAAATTTTGCATTTCTTAAGATTAGTTGTTATTTTTCTTCCGAGGCAAAAAGAAATGTAACAATACAAAAAGATATTTACTGATTATTAATTACTGTCTAAAGTATATGGAAGATTTCATAATGACTAGTTTGGTGCAATATGCAACAAAACTATGTGGCCTAAAGTCTTTTAATGATACGACTCTTTGCACGTAACCACATGGTTAAGGAATATCATGTGTCGAAAGTCATTTACTTTTCTTTTTCCTAGCCTCTGAACTACTAGTATGTAGGACTCCACTTACTATATATCTAACTTGTCTGACTAAGAAATGACCTCCCTCTGCTTTTAATATTGCCAAATATTTGAAGATCAATGCTGGCTATCAGACTAAAATAGTTTAATTACCCCTTGAGGATTTTCAAAGACCAAAGAAAGAATGTTTTCAGACAGAAAACTTTAGTTTTCTATAATTGCTGTTTTGTAATAGATCCTTATATTGAAACAGTATTTTAAAAACTTCAAGGTAGTTGTAAAATGTAAAATTAATAAATGCACAAAATCAAGCAAGCTTATTTTTCTCTTAGTTATAATGAGAATCAACTTGCTGATTCTTATTTATCTATCATTAGAGTGACTATGTATATAATCACAGTGATCCAAACTTGATTATATTCTCTAATGAGAAAGGTGTTGATAAATGATGGGAGAATGATTAACTATATTACATTTAGTCTAAATTGTCTGCATTATGTTTTCCCCATTTATTTAGAGTGCATGCATGTGTGTGTACATGTGGACACCTGTATGTTCGATGGAAGAATTCAGGTGTTGGTTTTCTTTGCCACCACTTGGGTTTCAGGGATGTCACTCAGGTCACAAGTCTAGGTGTCAGAGACCTTTAACTGCAGAGTCATCTTGCCAGCACAAATAGTGATTTTAAATCTTTATTTTTCTAGTCCTGAGAGTATAGATATAAGTCAACGAGGATGGCTTCTTGTGAGCAGAATTCAAACTGGATTTGCAGTACTTTACAGTTAATTTCTCATAAAGCTCTCCAAACAATTCAGGGTAAACTCATTTGAATATCAAGAATCTCTTCAGCTGCTTACAGGAAATTGTCTACTGTTGTAGCAGGTAAACATGGAAACATGGAGACATTTCTAACGTGGAGGGCACATTCATTACCAAGACTGCAAGTCACTGCTTTAGCATCCCCCTGATACTCAAGGGGATAGCTGTCTAGTCAGAAGTAGGAAATGTAATCCCACAGGGCTCTGTTAGCCTGGGAGTTCAAGATCAGTTTTGTTTTTGATCTCTGTTAGATCTCAAATCCCCTTTCATTAATGATGAAATATGGTCTCAATAACCTAATGTACCACTTGGAAAAAGAAACTGAAAGATTATACTGTTCACCTTGCAGTTGTTTGGTATCTAACCTCAGGCTGTTTTACATTTGTACACTCAGTTGTGTGTTGGTATCTAACCTCAGGCTGTTTTACATTTGTACGCTCAGTTGTGTGTTGATGCATTTGTGCATTTCAAACATCAGTTCATCACGTACCGTCTACTCTTTGGAATGAAAATGAACTGAGACATGGACAAAAACACATGGAGTAGGAAATTTCACACAGTTCACTAATATCTAGTTCCTCACATAGATCCTGCTTCTTATCATTCCGACCATTATTGCAACAAAGAATTTATGCTTATTATAAGCAGTCAGTACCAGGAACATGAGGTGTATGGAAGACAGCTATAGTCTATTTTCAGTAGCACATAATAGCCAAAGATAGGAAAAACATATAGAGGTAAGAATCTTGATATTGATTCCTAAGTGGAACTCATTGACATCAGGTGACACCAACTCATCATTTGTAATTATTTAACATTCAGTACTCATAATTACTGGGCAACATTGCTCAACTTGTGTTTCAGAATTCAGGTTACTGAGGAAGATATTTTAAGAAATACACACTCAAAATGGTTACATTTGTGCTTAATCAGTATGTTACAATGCAGAAAAGCCGTTATAGGCATCAGCGACCCATCCTTATATATAATTTTAAGAAATGATTCATTATTACAGTAATATAAAGTATTTGTGGTTTATAATTTACCCTGTTTCATCTAGGCAGTAGTACATAGTCAATTCTTGGCCGCATTTTTTTTCTCATTTTTTTTTTATTAAAGATTTCCATCTCCTCCCCTCCTCCTCCCCCTTCCCTCCCCTCCCTTCCACCCATACCCCCACTCCACCCCTCTCCAAGACAAAGAGCCATCAGGGTTCCCTTCACTATGTTAAGTCCAAGGTCCTCCCAGCTCCCCCTAAGTCCAGGAAGGTGAGCAACCAAACTGACAAGGCTCACAGTGAGCCTGTCCATGCTGTAGAGTTCATGTTCATTGCCGTTGTCCTTGGTTTCTCAGTCCTCCTCCACCGTCAGCCACATTCAGAGAGTCCGGTTTGGTCCCCTGTTCCATCAGTCCCATTCCAACTGGACTTGGTGGTCTCCTGTTAGATCTGTCCCACCGTCTCAATGGGTAAACGCACTCCTCACGGTCCTGACTTCTGGAACAATATTCACCACTAAATCTTCATATTAAAGTGAATGGAAAGAAGTTCATGAATGAAACTGCTTGCTTTTGAGATAGTAGCCTAGGGATTTACTGACTCATTAATGTTACCTGAGATGAGCATGGAAGCCAAGTTCTATCTAATGCTATGACTGATTCGATGAATATTTAGTCCTTTGTTGTCTCACCTGTATTGAGTGTTTAATCTATATAAGAAACATCCATTGAAAATAAGATAGCTCTTGGAAGGGAAGGCAGATTTTCAGATTTGGGGCACTTAGCACGTATCTTGGTACTTGCATTTATGTATGCAGGAAAGTCATGACACTTGTCAGGCAGAACATCTCATTGTCTACACATTACTTCTGGAAGCAACTGAGAATGAGAAATGTTAGGCCACAATAACAGGAAACCAGTTTAAATAATCCTTACTATTTCATTTTGTCCCCTCAAATCAAAGAAGGCCTGTTAATGACAACTGAAACCTTTATGTGTAATGTTCCTAGCCGCCTGTCCTTCCTATAACAGAGGCTCAAATTGCTCTCAGGGAGATTTCCAAAATGCATGCATACCATATATATATATATATATATATATATACATATATACATATATGTATATATATATATATATATTTGGTTTTTCGAGACAGGGTTTCCCTGCAGTTTGTAGAGCCTGTCCTGGAGCTAGCTCTTGTAGACCAGGCTGGTCTCGAACTCACAGAGATCCGCCTGCCTCTGCCTCCCGAGTGCTGGGATTAAAGGCGTGCGCCACCGCCGCCCGGCATATTTATATATATTTATACTTTTTTCTGGTACCTTGACTATCTTTAGACCTCCACAAAAAAATTGTTCTCTTACTAATTTTGTCAATGGGATTTAAGTTAGTACATGCAGTGGAGACATAGTACAGATTATATTTGGGGCAGGGAACACAGTTTTCCTTACCTTATATTTGCAATTGTGTTTTCAGCTTTTTAAATTTAAGAATCTAACTTTAAAATCTAAGATGTCAAGAATAAATAAAAGCATATGTGAGTTCCAAATACCTATTTATGAGTTATCCACAGTAAACCTTTTCTCTTGTTTTCTAACGGGAGTGGGATGCCTGCAGGTGAGTCACAGCACTGGGTGTTTTAATAGTTGAGAGAGTTGAAGAAGGTACCAAAGGATTTGAAACAATAATGACTTCAAATATTCAAGCTGATTAATTAGACTTCCTCCCCCACCTATTGCTAGTGTTTTACTGGGAAGCTGTCTCTTCAGCTCAGGCAATTCATCAGTCAAAGGGGTGGGCCAATTATCTAACTCACATATTTATAATTGGGAGGGAGGAGGAAGGATCCAAATTGCCTTGAGACTCAAAAAGGAACCAAATGACGTTTTTTAAGAGGCACTGGTAGACTTTGATAAGACGTCACAGGAAGGAGTGGTTGGGGATATAGTCCCAGAGGAATCTTTCCTTTTGCAAGAAGAGTCCCCCTTAATTGCAAAATTACACTGTGCTGCAAGTAAAACAAGTTTTCAATTGTAAGAAAGCAAAGCATTTCTATATAATTTTGAAATATACAACATTAAAGTCTTAATATTTTTGCTCTTTCCTAAGTATTACTTTGCAAAACATATTGGTCTGAATAGACTTTTTGATGTGTGATAAAGGCAATGGTGCATTATTTAGAATTTTGTGATATCTCTGTCAGTGTGTAGAAAGAAAATAAAGGGTTTTAATTTGACTTGGGGCTGGTGTCTTTATAAAAGTCATATAGTGATGTGGTAGAAATGCTGTAATGTATAAACAAAGAGAGGCTAAGTTAATACACGACAGACGTCACTAAAACAATGTCTTATTTAGGAAAAAGAACAAAAAGTTTCTTCTCCACTGTCAAAACAGTTTCGAACTTTCTCTTATTACCTCTTTTTTTTTAATCATGCTGGGAGTAAAAAAAAAGAGCCTTGAGCCTGAGAGTCAAGCACTCTGTCATTCAGCTACATCCCCAGCCATATACAAATTGTAAACAATGGTTCTAGATTTGTGCAACCAGTATGTATAAAGATTCTGAGTTATGCCAAATGCTCATTTGAATTTAAAATATCTCCCACTTTTGTCTGTAAAGGATAGCCATTGCTTTCAACCTATACTTGATTTGGTTTTGTAATCCTGTATTAAGTTTTTTTTACCTCATTTTTTTTTATTAAAGATTTCCATCTCTTTCCCTCCTCCTCCCTCTTCCCTCCCCTCCCTTCCACCCATACCCCCACTCCACCCCTCTCCAAGACAAAGAGCCATCAGGGTTCCCTTCACTATGTTAAGTCCAAGGTCCTCCCAGCTCCCCCTAAGTCCAGGAAGGTGAGCAACCAAACTGACAAGGCTCACAGTGAGCCCGTCCATGCTGTAGAGTTCACGTTCATTGCCTTGTCCTTTGTTTCTCAGTCCTCCTCCACCATCAGCCACATTCAGAGAGTCCGGTTTGGTCCCCTGTTCCATCAGTCCCATTCCAACTGGACTTGGTGGTCTCCCGTTAGATCTGTCCCACCGTCTCAATGGGTAAACACACTCCTCACGGTCCTGACTTCCTTGCTCATGATCTCCCTCCTTTTGCTCCTCAACGGGACCTTGGTAGCTCAGTCCGGTGCTCCTATGTGGGGCTCTGTCATTTTCTCCATCCAATGCCAGGTGAAGGTTCTATGGTGATATGCAAGATATTCATGAGTATGGCAATAGGATCTGGACATTTCTGGCACCCTCTCCTCAGCTGCCCAAGGACCTAGCTGGGGGCGTCTTCCTGGACACCTGGGAACCCCTCTAGAGTCAAGTCTCTGCCAACCCTAGAATGGGTCCCTTAAGTAAGATATATAATTCCTTGTTCCCATATCTACCCTTCCTATATCCCAACCATCCTATTCCCCCAAGCTCTTCCCATCCTCCACTTCACACTTTTCTCGCCCCATCCTCCCTCCCCCCATCCCACCCCAACCCTATGTTCCCATTTTTTGTCCGGCAATCTTGTCTACTTCCAGTATCCAGGAGGATAACTATATGTTTTTCTTTGGGTTCACCTTCTTATATAGCTTCTCTAGGATTTTTTACGAATTATAGGCTCGATGTCCTTTATTTATGGCTAGAACCCAATTATGAGTGAGTACATCCTGTATTAAGTTTTAAAATTAGCACTGGGCTGCAAATGGTTTCCCTATTAGGAATCCCCGTAGTAATAACATATGGCCACTGCAGCCTGGGCTTCCCCTTCTCCCCACCTGTTAAACTCAGTATGGGCACCCTTTTATATTCTACAATATGAAGTCACAGGTGTTAACAGGAAACACGAACCTCATTTCTTGAGAAAGTAGCTTTTGTTTAGCATGTTGTTAGGTAAGAATTGGCAGTCGGCAGTGACCCACTTCAAACTATGATCTAATCGGAACCCGAGAGGTAAATCAGAACCCTGGTGATTAGCTCTTAGTTAGTAGTAAGCCCCAGGGAAACCTTCAGTGCACAGGAAGTGATGCTAATGAATCATCCAGTGGTAGCTGCAGGGACCAAGGCAGTGCAGAAATGAGCCTCGGCCCCAGTGCTGCTTAACCTTCCCAATGCTGTGACCATTTAATAAAGTTCCTCATGTGGTAACCCCCAGCCATAAAATTATTTTTGCTGCTATTTCATAATTGTAATTATCTGTGCTTTCCGACGATGTAGACGACACCTGTGAAAGCATCATTTGGCCCTCTAGGGGTCGCGACCCAGAGGTTGAGAACCGCTGTTCTAACCTGTTTTGCCAAGCAGCTTGTCAGAGGTCCATTTTGTCAGCAGAGGGGGAGAAGTAGAAACTGGTGCCGGCTTGTTCATAAAAAGCCATTCTCTGAGAAAAATAAGAATTTTCCTTTCATTCTGGCTGGACATCCTTAAGGCTCTGCCAAAAGTGAGAAGACACTTTATCTCCTCTAAGGTCCTGAGCAGAAAGAGTTTTAGAATTTCAGCTAAACATTAAAATGCGGCTGTAACAGTAGTGCCTCCTGGAGGGCCTGCCTTCTAATTTAGAACACTGTCCTGAAAGCAGGAGAGAGTGAAACTTTTTAGATAAACCTTCTTCTCCTTCTAAAGGAAACCTCCAGAGGAAAGATAGAAGTGATCCGAAGTTAAAATCTTTGGAGTAGCAGGCAAAATTCCAATTCTGATTGCCTCATCTGTCTATCATGAGTGCTTTTAAAAAGCCGTTTCCATTTGACTTTTACAAAGGACATATTTCATAGTCTTTCTATATCCTTGGTACATTAATAATGTGAGGTTTAGCAGTAGTACAGCCTTTAAAATGTAGGAGGTATTGGGTAGAGATGGCTTGGCACTGAGGAACACATGCTATTACAGAGCACATGAGTTAGCTTCCTAGCCCCCACATCAGATAGTGCATGACTATCAACTCCAGCTCCAATGAATCTGATGTTCTATTTCGGCCTCCGACAACCACTACACTCAAGTATATATCCCCACAAAGACACATCATGCATGCGTGTAATTAAAAACTAAACATAAATCTTAAAACAGAAATAGAAAGGAACATTTTAAATAGTGTTTTTCACTCTAGTTTTGAATGTCATATTCTTCAACCATATAAATCTGGGGCTGCCCATTACATTGGAGGCAGTAATAGGTACTTTATGCAGTTGTAGCATTTCTGCCTTATTCCAGCCCTTAAATTATTGTTGCGTAAGAATTAGATTTGCTAAGTTTATTGGGTATTACAATTCTTATGCTTGTAAGGCACTTTTCATTTGGTTATACCTGGGAATGTCAGAATTTTGTAAAATGGCTGAAATTTCAGGAAAAGAAGGCAGGTGAATGGATTCTGCTGCGGCACATTTGATTTTTGCTCTCCAGGAAACTTCATTGGCAAAGGGGATGAAACAGAAAGACCTCTGATGGTGGGATCTGAGATATTTGTTCCCTGAAATTCCATCACGTTCCACCAAGAAATCAGGCCGAGTAAACAGTGTAACTGAGTTTCAAATAGGGAGATTTTAAAGTAAAATTTGTTGAAAACTACTAGTTTTCTCTTTACATTGTCAGTGAATTTATTTAAGAAGGTGCAGGTGGCTAGAAGCATAATCTATTTTATCCACAATTTTCTTTTCAATCTCTGTCATTCTGCTACTCCCCATGTACTTTGAAATCTTCTGACTACTTAGAAGGCCCTCTATTTACATAAACTGGACAAAAATCAATGTGGATACAACTTGGAATGAAGCAACAGTGTGATCAGAGTTGACATTAAATTTTCCAGGTAGTTATATGATAGGCTCAGGTTACTTTATGAAATGCACATTTTTTTTCTTAAATGGGATCAATTTAATATTGATTTTCAATGATTTTGATTCCACTTACATACATTATTTAAAATAATTGAATCTAGTGAGGCCCACAGATCAGGGTCAAATAAATGTTTGCATAGCCTTTATTGGTAGAGAGCATTTTTTTTTTCTCTCTCATGATTCTGAAAGTAGAAGTCTGGTTTGCTTGCTATTGAGCATAGTCAAGCAGAATTGTGGGATTTTATATAATTTTGAGGAACCACTTGCAGAGTTGCAGGCTGGGCACCGGGACTTCCTGCACACAGCTTACAGAGCCACATCTGCCTCTGGACTTGCTGACTTGGCTGCAGAGCAGGCCCCCATAGGCCCTGCTGCCAGATCAGGTGTGGAGCCACTGCCTGCTGAGCTGTCACTCCGCATGGTTTCCTGCAAGTCAGCTATCTCCTTCCCATCTGTGTTGATATTCTTTCATGGCTTTTTTTTTTCCTCTGCTTGTCTGGCATGCATATATCTGTCTGATAAGTCTCAATTTGGCTCCAAGGCTTCCCTTCCCCGTTTTCAAGCAAAAGGGAATGTCTCCAAGCACATATTTGTTCTTTAATCGTGCTTGCCATTAGGACATAATTCCTGACTTGGAGATATTTTATGATATCCACTGCAAATTAACATTATTTTATATTTCCCTTTTAGTCTTGAGGCTTCCGTTCCATTAAGGTCCACCAAACTGCAAATTTTATTCCCTTTAAAGTTGAAATAATAGACTCTGGAATTACATATGGAGTGGCTGCTTTAGTTTTATAATGCTCTCTTAAACTAAAACGTCACCCGTCCTCCCCTTTTACTTTTCAGCAGAGATTATGTAATTTTACTGTTGGCATTCCGAGGAGCTGTCTTGAAAAGTCAGGGCTGTGTTTCATAGGTTTTATTTTCAGTGCATAGCAGTTTTTACATAGCAAAAGCTTGATTATTTGTGCTTTGCACCATTAATTGGTGTTTTCAGCTATATTCTTGATTATGCAGCTAAATTTTTGCCTGAAGTGTCCAATCCCGCAGGCTTGTACTTGCAAAACACCCCTTGAGTTTATTAAGAGTGCTATACTCACAATGGCCAATGGAGCGGGCTCAGTGGGTATCCTGAGTTGGAAAATGAAAGGGCGGATGATTCAAGTGTACCATGCTCTGATTAGAGGGCCACGAGCAGCTCCCTTCTCTTGCAGATTAACATCATTTCATGTTCTGTTTTCAAACAAGGGATGTCTGTTCTAAAAGCAGGTCCGACAGATCTTGCTAATGTACCGAGTTCCAGTGGCCCTGGCCTGAAATAATCCATCAGCTTTCCTTTCCTGTAGGGAATAAATCAGTATTGCCTTCATGTGTTTTGGCAGGCTTCCTTAGTTATGGGATTGCGGTTTGAAATGGTTTATGACTTCCTGCTTCTAAACAATAAGAACTAGCACGAGTGTCTTGGCCCTATTATGAGAGCATTTGTTATGGAAACGTTGGGGTGAAGTAAATGGAAAGACAAATATGACACGCAGGTGGGAATAGTCTGGTCCTCGAGAGTTCGAACATCTGTCTTCACGAATTCATTCGCTCCAGAAATGCTAATGGAGTGCCTGCTTCTCAAAAAAAATTTTAAGTTACAGTAAGAAATTTGTAAGTTACAGCATAATTAATGTTAACGTTTGTGTCTCAGAAGATTAGAAACTAAGCACTGGTCAAACTTTCTATAACAATTACAGGGGAATGAAATGCATTTTATACGTTGAAACGCTGGAAACCTAAACAAAAATTTCATTAAACTACTATACTATCTAAGTAAATGCAGATGAAGTTTTACAGGGAAACAAATTTGGAGAAGCAAGAATTTCCATATTTTGGTCATCTTTATTCCAAAACAAAACAAAACTGGGTGCAATAGTTCATGACTAGAATCCTAATGCTTCAGGATGCTGAGGCAGGAGGATAAGTGTGAGCTCCTGGCCAGTGTCAGGTACTTAGTCCTACCCTGTCTCAGTAAATAATGAACATATAAGTAAATAAATAGAAATACTATAACCTCCAATATTATTAGTAAACTGGCTATATAAGAGATAAGCTTATGTATGTGTGTAACTAAAGTGCCTTTTTCCTTATGACAAATACAAGAGATTAACAGTTTATGTCTAAGATGACACATTTTAAAGTATAAATGTTAAACTTCATCTTTCCAAGTTTAAGGAGGTCACAGGTTAAAAAAGAAAATTTACCATTTAATTGCAATCAGTTTATTGAACTGTTCTAAATAGAAAGAAAGTATTATTTGGTCCATTCATTTTTACTATATGGTAATAATCTCCTAAAGTTTTACACATGTATTATCTTGAAAAAAGGATCATAATTTTGCCCTAACCACATAGAGTTGATCATCTTTAAACTTCCTTAGCTCTGAAAAATGACATTTGTTAAAGTTAGGTCATGGAAAAAACCTCAGAAGTTTTTCTTCAGCAGCAGAACAAAACAAGACCTTCCACACATGCTTGCATCTGGGATGCCATCCAAAAGTGTTTAGCAGCTTGGCTGTAGCCACCTTTGGAAAACACATAATTTCCTTCTACTATCTGGACATCGGGAGGCCATCAGAGTGTCAGTGCTCATGGTGAGAAAGAGTATAATAGTTGGCCAGTTGTATTTCTCTACAACATAAAATCTATGTTTTCTTCCTCAGACGCCTTGTTAGAGAACAAAAATGGAAAATTGTACACATAATAAATATGATTGTCCCTTGGTTTTGCTTTACAAGAAGATTCTCAATTAAACATTTCAAAGTAAAGAATGTTGTGACTCCTCAGGATTAAAGCTAATTGTATGTTTAAAAAATGTTTACAGACATGAGGAATCAGACGTCAATAGGAAATTCTTAGTTTTTAAAACTTGTTTATGTCTTTTTCTTTCATAATGACATAAACATTTTCATAAAATCATAGAGCTACCAAAGCCATAGAAGGAAAAGAGAACATGGGTGGTCTTCTTTTAAAGGCATGTATGAACTCAGATTTTGTATAGCCAACTTAGTAACATATTTCAGTGCTGGGACAAAGATAAATGCTTTAATCAGTAGTCTTAGCCTCTAATATGAGACTATAGCTTAGCTTAGTTCATAGAAAATAAAGGAACACATGGACTAAGTTTTAAGAAATGAATACAAATTGCCCCTTTTTTGTTGCCTATTTTTATACACAATCCTTTTATCTTATACTGAAGACGACCTGTTTGTGTATGGAAGTCTATTTGGTGTAGCACGCCGTATTAGTATTCTTTTGAGGTTTCAGTTTTAAATGTCAGAAATAATATATAGCCATGCTTGGATTAAGAGTCATCCCATAATTCCGTCAGCCATCCCTTAGAGGGAAGATCCATGAGGCTGAAATATACCCACAAGAGTATAGCGTTTTTGCTAGGGCAGAAATTTCCTAGAAATGACAGGGACAGAGACTGTTAGAGTGGTACAGTTTTAATAACAGATAAGTACTTACTAAATCCAGATACTGTGTTGATGATGTGTGGATAACTGTTCTCGATGTGATGTGAATAATTATGTTTTCCGTACCTGACTTTATTTCTCTAAAATGTTCCTTATGAAATAAATAGTATGCTTTCCATGTGTTTTGGATGAAATTCTTGTTACAAATTTATTTAATAAATAAGGCAGTCCAAATTGAATATCACATCTTATTTCAGTTCAGATATAGATGATAAACAGGTAACACTTAAAGCTATCCTTATGGACCAGCAAGATGTTTAGCAGGTAAAGAAGTTTTCCATCAAGGTTAAGGGTTTGGGTTCTATTTCTATAACGCACATCATAGAAAGAGAGAGCCAACACCCACAGGTTTCCCTCTGCTAGGTTCTCTGACACATACATACAATTGCGTGCGTGCATACACACTCAAACACACACAAAGACAGAAAAAACACAGAGAGACTCACACATCGAGAAATAAATGTAAAACCTTAAGCAAAGTAAGTCTTCTTCCTGCAAGAAGTCAATAACATGAGAGAAGACAAAGTGGAAAAGTCAATAAACCAAATAGAGTACAGACCTACGTTATTTAGTGTTTTAACAGCAGTGGCTACAAACGCTTGTATCCCTCGCACTTCCTTATATTCTTTGTTGTTGCTAGTCTCTCTATCTTTCCCTTAGCTAAGATATCACCCAGGAATGCTCTCAGCGGCAAATAATGAATTCACCGTAGTTAAACAGGGGTGGGAGGGAGGCTGCTTTTCCTGTACAGCACAAGTCTAGATATTGTGAGTTGGCAGGTTTGCATGATGAACCTTGTACCACTCTCCTCTGACCTACCATCCTTAGCCTTTGATTTTTCCTGTCCACAATTTAAAGAATGTGGTTGTCTCTATTTTGTATTTTTTTTCTTCTAGTAAGGAAAGAACAGTGGACAAAACAGAATGGAAAATCTTCCTTTGAATTCATTTGCTTTCTATTTTGGAAAATAGTGCCTCTTAAAGGAATTTCTATGAATCTTATTGTTGAGAGTCATGTACCATGGTTTGCCCGTGTTACAAGTTGGAAAGGAGCATTCATAATGTCTCTTTTAGCTTTGATGACATAGGAAGGCAAGCGAAAGAACAGTTTATGTTGCCTGCCTTACTGTGACTCAAAGTAGGAACTCGAAGTAGTCTTCCACCACCTGCTGCCAAGGCCTCCCACAACTGTTCGCATCTCTATAGTTTCTTCAGTACTTTTTTGCTCAATTCAATGACCAGTTTCTTTTAACTCCAGTAATAGGATTGCTTTCTTTCTCTTTTTCTGACCTCTAGAGCCTCTTTCATTGATTTCTTTGAAATTCATGTCTCTTCAAGTATCCAGGAGGGTACATTCCCGAGAGGATACATGAGAACCTCCTTATTCTCCTGTCCTTCCTTGTTTCTGTACCTAAGACTTGGGAGTCCTAGGAAAGCCAAGTCACACAGCAAGTCGGTCAGCTAAAATCCCACTCTGCTCCTCTCAACTATTAGGTCTAGTTTTCCCACAGTATTAATAAATACTGTTTTCACAATCATATACAATGGAAATTTGACACTGTATAAAACAAAGATATACAATATTTTAAGCGCTTAATCATTTTCTCAATGTTGGTTATTTACATTTCAGAGAAAGTTAGTAGTTGATTAGCCATATGTGGGACATCTTCTATAAACCCACAACAGCAACAGTGTGCTTGCTGAGTATGTGGGACAATACAGAAGCCAGACCAAAAGTGACAGACAAGAAAGAGAGAAACTTTGCTCTGATACAGTTTATGTAGGAAACGTGGAACACATGTATTTTCTTTGCTTCCGCCATCAGATATTTATTAAAAGACTATTTCTCAGGGAACTCTCTTAGGCACTCACGGTTTATTAAAGGAAGAGTAAGATTTTTGCTAGCACTGGGCAGTGATGTCGACATTAACATTATATGTCCCAGATATACATGCAGTGAGAAATTCAGTTAACACTCTTCCACTGCTTTTTAAACGATGCAAGGTTTGAAATGAATGTGTGTTTGTGCGTGTGTGTGTGTGTGTGTGTGTGTGTGTGTGTCTGTGCGCACTCAGCGGCTGCACATCTTAATTTGGGAACTACAGTAGTTCATATGCTTATTTTAATTTATAACTTAGTTTTTGGATGGCTTGCAATGTAGTTGGGTTTTAAAATAAGTCTAGATGTAAGTCTACATTTATTGGATTAAATTCTAACAACTTTGACTCCCTCCACCTTTATTCCTTTGCTTTATTGAATTTAACTTGAATGAAATCTTTTATTTGTCTAAGTCTATTTCTGTCTAGTAGGGAAGTTGAAATTGATCATGCCTTGACTTTGTGGGCCAGCAGAGAACCATGACATTCCAGGGTATTGATTTTGTGGTGTTAAAGGGTGACAGATCCAGTGTTAGAGTGCCAGGAGAGAATTGGGTTTCGGATTGTACACCATAAGCAATCTTGGCTTTTGCTGAGGCATGACTAGCTTTTTACAGCAAAGGATACAATTGCAATACTTACATAATTTGCATTGCATATGCTTAGAAATACTAATTTCAGCCAAAATTGTGTAATAACATTTTTGAAATAAAAAGTTGCATGTGTAATGTGAATCATCTTTATCTATATGTGTTCAGCTTGGAATATATGTTTGTGTATGTGTGTGGATGTGTGTGTGTGTGTGTGTGTGTGTGTGTGTGTGTGTGTGTGTGTGTATCCTGAATATATATTTTATCTTAAAAACATTGGGTAATTCTTTCAATTAACATGGCTTCCCAAAGCATGTTACTACATAGGGACACTGCTTGGAAATGGCAAGTCTTGTTAGTTCTCACACCATTCATCCTTACATGTATTACTTTGATGTTAGTACCTGTGTTGGTTCCCTTATTTTGGTACCACGGGATATGAGTGTTATGATATCACACATTTCAGAAAGACCAGACGTCTACAAATGTACTACTTGGTGATATTTTTGTTGTCATTGTAGTTGATGCTTTCTGGGTCATAAAATAATGACACGTTATATTATGATGGCTGCTATAATCTTGAACCTAGAAAAGACAACCACGGTCATCTTTCATTGTCCCGTTTTCCCTCCAGGATTTGCTTTTATAAATGCAATGACCTTTAGTGAAGGCATTGAAAATAACATTTTGATTATATGATAATTGCGTAGAACCTCTACTGAGCTAAGTCCAAGAGTATCTTTCAAACTAATCAGAAATGCATGTGACTCATGGACTTTAGCCAACCCATCATAGTCATCTTTCCCTTTTTTTCCCCATGTTCATCCAAGTTCTCATGCTTGCCTTAGATTCTGACCTGCAAAGAAGAATAGGATGCATTTTATAATCTATGTTTTGTTCTGTTTTCTAACAACATCAGTATTTTGCTTAAGCAGATTTGCTAGGAAATGACAGCTTTGAAAAATTGGACATAGGAGCTGCTGGAAGCATTTCAGTACTAAGCAATCTAAACAGTGCAAAAGGGAAAATGAAATATCAGTGTGTTTTAAAGATGACAGTTCTGTCAAAGATCCTTTTTCACTCCTTGGCTTAAAACAAATGGAGTAAATCAAAATGGTATCTGTTCAAAATGAGCATGCATCCTCACCAAGAAAGCCCTTCTTCCGAGGTACATCTGTTCAGATGCAGGGGAGATTGTTATCCTCTTGGTTAGGTTTTTGTTTTGTTTCTTTTGAGGTCTTGGGATTTTATAAGAATAGAGTATCCTTGAGAGGAGAGGAAAACACATTATACTTACGCCTCTTAATATATATTTATGAGCATATATCAATATTCATAAATATATGTATTACTGTGATATGAAGTGTGTGTGTCCTCATGCATGCTTGTGTGTTTGTATGTGTGTCCACATGTTTGTGTATGTGTGTGTTTGTATAAAAGAATGGAAGATGAAGACAGATGGAGGGGTGGAGAGAAAGAAGGAGAGAGTAAGAGATCATTTCTTGTAAGAGAGTAAAGCAAGAAGATCATGAGTTTGAAGTTAGCCTGGGGAGCATAGTGAGGTCACGCATAAAACAAAACAAAAAATAAAACAATAATAGCAACCTTAGTAAAACCTATGTTTAGATTTCAAACTGCTTGAAGGATATATTAAAAAGTATGGATCTTTAAAAACATTTTTTTTTTTGAGTTGGAAAGGCAGAGCACGTGTGACAATAGCTGCCTTTAAGCAAAAATTCCGCAGCAACTGGAGAGGCAGTGAAGTGTAGAGTGCACAAGAGTACAGAGATTAGAGGAGGCTTCCTGGGTTTAAAATTCCACTGCCATCATGCTTTGGGTCTGCAATGTGGCCAAGTTATTTTCTCAGCGCTGAGTCCTTTCTTTGTTCTTTGTGATTGCTGATAGTATCTGTTTCCTACTGACTTTGCTTATTGGCCTGACATTCTGGAAACACCCAGCAGAAGGTTAGTTTTTATCACTAATTCAAAACTCTTTACAAGTGAGAAGGCCAAGAATGGCCACAGAAACTTTATGAATTAATTCAGAGCAGCAAATAAATGTTCACAAAATCTTCAGGGTTTCTGTAAAACGGTTTCTTTCAGGGAAGTTATACATGAGTGTTGGCCAATGTCATTTTTTTTTTATAGAAGAAGCACTGTTGATTATAATTGAATACAGGATATACACATTCAGCAATGGATTTTAGATATTCTACTAGAAGGAAATCGCTGGGAAATTCTGGATCTAGATTCCACAGGCAATGAATGGGGATATTTAAAGTTCATAAGCTATCCCCAGATTTTCTGTTAAAGAAAGGTGTCCTGTAAATGCTTATATATTTTAATTATTGCTTCTTTCCACTCAACATAACAGTGGGTATGGTCATCATATTAACTTTCTGAAATGGCTTTCATTTAATTCTTTGTTCACTTGTGGGCATAATTTACCCCGTATTAAAAAGGTATCGCATAATATAACTTTATCTGCATTTTAACTTAACATGTTCCATGATAAAGATTGATTTACCATGACATACACTAAAAGCAACCTCATATGTGATTTATTTATACATTTTACCTCGTTTCAGAGCCCTTCAGCATTTCCTATTAATAGGATTGTCATTTTTATGTATGGATGGATTCTTGTTATAGTTTGGCTTTGAGCCATAATGTTATCTATCCTTTTAACTCTTTGGAAACGTTGGCTTATCTTCACTGCATTTGTGCAGGCTCAATTTTGTTTCAAGTCCTAGATGACAAAGGTCACTTCATTAGGCCCCTCAATTGCCTTACTTCCCTGCAGTCTTCAAGTATCTTATACTAAGCATCATTAAAAAAAATGTTCTGCTTCCATTAACAAAAAGTGAGCAGGGAAGAAAAAGCCAATTATTTGCAGCACATAAAATCCTTATGATAATTTGGTAGACTTTAATTAAACTAATACATCACACTGCACTTATAAAGACAAAGGAGAAGGAAAGAAAAGCACGTAATCCTTTTTTTCCTGTTGAGACACACCATATTGCTTTGTGATTAAGTGCTTTAAGCATTGTGACCTATTTTAAAATCTAAGATTTGCAGTCCTTTTTATACAATATTAAACATATTAAAAATTCGATGCAATATTGATTAGAACCATGCCCTCCACAAAAGCTTGAAATGAAGCTATATTAGAGCTTGACTTAAAAGTAATTCGTATTAATTTCTAATGATTTTTTAAACTCTTCAAAATAAAAATTCAAAAGAGCCATCCAAACACCAACCTATCTCCTATCACAAAAAATGCTGTTTTGCCATTTTACATTTAGTTTATGTATTGCATTGCAGTCTTGTGGATAAGCCCGCTGGCGTTATTAGCATAAAGTCTACTGTAAATCTTAAGAATTCTTTACATCACAACTACGGTTACCCGGATTAGAGACATTTGGTTTTTATTTGAGCAACCTCATTCTGAAATCTTCAGCTTTTCTGAGATGTTATTTTATAACTTAAATGAAAATAAACACTGACCTGGAGGTGAGGATTGATCACAAGGATGACTATGGGTTCTTTGCGGGTTTGTTAGTGTGTGCAGTATCTGTGCATGGAGTGTGTTCATGCAGAAGAGTGCATATGCAAAGGACAGAATGTTCTGCTTTATCACTTTTCGCATAGTTCCTTGAAATACGGTTTCACATTGAACCTGGATGGAGGTCGTGACGGCCAAGAGTGATCCTGTGGTCTCTTCCCCACCATACCACCTTGCTGGGCTGTAAACACAGCCACAGGCATTGCCCAGCTTTTCACATACATTTGGGGATTTGAACTCTGGTACTCAGGCTTGGGCAGCAAGCACCATTACCACTAATGAATTTCTCAAACCCTGAAGGCATTCAATTTTAACCCTAAATCTTCAATGTTTTATTGAGTTGACTTTAACACCTCTCTGAACTTCAATAATTGCCACTGGTAAAATGTGTCATGCAGTAAAGGAAAAACACAGACAGCATCTTTATCTTTGAGATTACATTTCCTCTATATATTACTTATTAATATAGTGTATCTCTGTATACTGAAAGTACTATTTAAATCCATGCATATATTGATATGCATGTATTAATTCAAGGTCTTATTACATAGGAAAGTATTTATTGAAGAGTTTGTAATTTCTAACTGCAATAAGGCATAGATTTTTGAGACTGGTAAGCCATAAGCCAAATTAAAATAGAATCATACTCAATTTTTACACACAAAACAGACCACATAACCAGTGTGCAAAATTTTACATTTTGAGCCAACATTTTCTGTAAGCTCAAAACTGGCTGGATAGCTTTGGTTTTCTTCTGAAAACACCGTTTTTCAAGCTACAATGTTATCTTTTGTTTCCTTTGTTTTCTCGTTACTGGGTCAGACTCGTGGTTGACTAGGACTCCCCAAGCATCTCACCATTTTTCCAGACAGTGTACCTTCAGTGGCATTTGAGGACAGCAGAGCTTCCTCTTGCCATCTTCTTATGAATGTCTCTTCCTTTTTTTTTTTTTTTTTTTTTTAACAGTTGTTGTTGCTTTAGCACACAAAGATTAGCTAACGCTGCTGTTGTGTCCAAGGGTTGCCAATACCGTTGCTCTGAAGAGTATAAGCTGGTATCATTTTACTTTTTACCAGGAGCTTTAAGAACATCGTGAGCTTTGGAATACATTCATATTAAACTTTAATCCAGTGCAAATGAAACTGTAAAGCGGTGACCCCTCCTATCACTTTTTATAGTTATATCATGCTTAGCAGTAGTGGAATTAATCTCTAGCACTTTGGGATTCACAACTTTTCTCTTTGAAATCATTATTAAAATTTAAAATTCAAAGAAAATGAACTAAATGGGAAATACTTGAATATTATAGTAAAACAGGAAAGACTTTTGCATCACGTTAGCTTTTTCTTAGCAAGTAGTTTATCTGTGTGTTTTATCTCTAGAGTTCTTGACATGTTGTCTTCATACGATGTTCAGGAGGATAGGCTTTGGTTTCTCTTATTACCCTGCGTGCTATTAGGTATAGGGATATTTAAGCTAAAGAAAGGAAATGGGGGGGGGGGGATCACTCAAGACACACTGAAGAGGAAATCTCCGGTGTACATAGAGATTTCTCACTGCCTGTGACTTCATCTCTTATCTTCCTTACCAATTTGCTTTTCTCCAAGTCAATTCTTTCCCTGTTCTTAGGCTCCTAGCTGAGTCAAGTTGAAGGTCAGTCAGTCAACAAGCTCCTTTCCCTCTGCCCTCACCAATCCTCTTCTGATGGTATGGATCTCTCGTATGCTCACCTACTTGGTTTTCATCTTTGTCTCTCCTTGGTTGAGAAAACATTCATATTTATGTTTCTGTGGCTTCCTTTAAAAGATTTTTTTAAACGAAGTTTCCTCTGAACTGAGCTGGTCTCTTGGGATGCTATCTATCTCTTTCTATGTTCTTACTAGCCTGGACTTTATAGCCTTAGGCATTGTTGCTGACACTGAAATTCTATAATTCTAATACGAAGCCAAGTCAATCAATATTGATTGCTTGACTCTCCAACCCAAGGAGTTCTTTCATTAGGCTCTAAGTCATTCACACTGTGAAAGCAAGAGCAAGCTATTACAGGTGGGGAATGGGTATATATTACTATGGCATTTCCTTTTTTTGTCGGTTCAGTAGCTAATAGTTAAAAAACCTTTTGTTCCTTAGCAATGTCGAAACAATATCAACAAATGTGACTGTGTGTGTATATGTGTGCACATACCTCACACATGTAAATGAGCTAGTAATGATTAGTATGATAAATGTGTAAACTTAAGGAAGTCAGCATAACATATTCTTTCATAATGGTTTAGGAAATATATAATTTTGTTTATTATTTATTAAACCAGGCCCGAAATGGAGACATTTACCATTGTAACACACTTATCTATTTTTATAAAAGTCAGAACTAAACAGTAATTTATGTGCAAACAGTGTAGTGAAAATGGATTTGACTAGGAGTTCCAAGCCCTGATTTAGGTATCCGTATACAATTTTATCTAAGAATATTTCTGTTTCTTTGTTCCACTTTCTTCAACATGAAGTGATCAAAGTTTAGACTGCTGCTTCACAAGGCCTTTATGAGGTTAAATGATATTTTAATAAACATTTTTTTGTGGGGAAAAATTTCTTTCTTCATATTTTGAGAGGTTCAACCAAAGGATATTTGATATATACGTTACATGATACAGGATATTTCATAAGGAAATAAGTCAAAGGAACAGGGAGACATTTTTATGGTTAGATTTCATAAGAAGTGGAGAACCATTGCGAAGCATGTTGGGACAGGGTGTGTGAAGCAATGATTATGCACAGATGGGAACATAATATGGCTGGTTTGTGTAGATGCATGTGTGGCCCTGTGTTGCCATAGATAAGGAAATTCTTTTCCTACAGGTATACACACAGTTCAGCTCCACAAGGCTTTCAAGAGGTAACGGATGACCTACTTCAGGGAGAAAGGTTAAAGGACGGTGAGAGGCCCTCTGCTGCTTCTGTTTGCTCCGCTGTCCTCAGGGTGCCTTGTGTTGGGATCCTAGATGCATGGGTGCCACAGTCCTTAATAATCATCACTGTTGACAGTTTTTGCAATTATTTATAGATCATCAGACAAGATCAAATTACTACTGAGGATTACCTCTTTATAGTCCTTCAACTATCTAAATCCTATGTTTAGTATATTTCTTGTTTTCCAATTAAAGTAGGTTTTATTATTCAAAAATAGAATAAACTTCCTGTTTTAAGGGGCTGTGCTTCTTTTTGACCATACCGGAAATTGAATTCTTTATTGGTCAGTCATGTTCTCAAATATTAGTAACAACGTCAGTTTCTAGATTGCAGAAATTAGAATGAATGTGTTCTTTGTGTTTTGGAATACAGTCTGCCTTTTATGAGATACCTCTCATTTTTCCTCGATTTGAACATCACTCAAGGAAAAATAATGCATATTCATAGAGTTATTTTACATGTTGCCAATTATATGCAAGCACATTCAACAGACACGTGCACTTAATCTTCTCCAATTACAGAGGCACATGATTAGAATTGAGGCATACCTAATGAAAATAAGTAGAAAAATACATACATACATATTCTTTCACAGAGTATATATATATATATATATATATGTATGTATGTATGTATGTATTTTTGTGGTTTCAGACTTTTTGTAAAGAATCATAGGTTAAAAGCATGTCTATTCCTATGTGTGGAGTTCTGCATTTTCTTATACCTAGATCTGCGTCCTCTTGCTAGTCTCTGAGTACTTCAATTTCCTTCTCCTGGCACTTGTCACTATTGTCCTGGGAGCACAAGAAAAGGGAGAGAGTCAGTTGTGGAACTCAACTACTTTTCAATAACTTCTGCAAATTACGTTCCTTGATTAATTAATTGGTCTTTTAATTAGAGAATGAAAGTTTTGAGATGTAGTGATAGTCTCATAGAAAAGGGTGTGTGTGTGGGTGTGTGTGTGTGCGTGTGTGTGCGTGTGTGTGTGTGTGTTTGTGTGTGTGACTTGTTGCCTGAGTGATAGAAATGAATTGAGGCATGAGGTTGGAAGATGAGGACACAGACCATGAATCTACAACTTTATCTGAATTGGACCTGACTGAAGGATTGGTCGGGTCTGATTTATTGATGCCTATCTCCTTAGTAGTGGTGATCTGAAAATTACTTCCAGGGCCATTCTAATTAGCTGTTTCAAATCAAAGCAAACACATCCTGGTAACACACATTTCTATTCTGATCCTTACTAACACAGTTTTCAGAATTGTGATTCCTAAATGATTCTCTGTGAGCTCAATGAATGATTTGAAATTTGATATACTTTTTTGTTTCGAAACAGTAATTTTGAATCGTGAAGAAAGGACCTGTCTTTCCTGACTCTAGTGAAAGGTGAATATTAGTATACAGCTGGGTTTTTCCATGCGTCTCAACCTAAAACCACAAGCAGCTCCTCACAGCTAGTTAAATTGTGGAATAGTTCTGAGTAACATTTTAATAGGGGATTTCATTATCTTATATGACAGGATGGTGCATATATTATTTAAATGTCTTATATTCCTGGATATGATTATAAGTTGAAACTATAAGTCAGCCTTAAAAATAAAACATTAAACATTTTGACTCTTCGGATTTTTATTTTTTAAATGTTTCATTTATTCACTCATTCCTTAAAAGCTTTGCAGAAAACTTTGCATACCTCATACCTTTAGAGGAAAATAAATTACTTTCAGATGGAAAAGATAAAAGAAGCTTAATGATATTTTTGTATTTTCAGACTAAACTTAAATATAAAAATTGGAGACAATGATGCACTAGCAAAGTATATATCATTTTCTACCATTCGGAAGAGCCGTGTTCTAAGATCAAAAGTCATACAAGAAATAATGTAAAGCAAGGATATCCACACTATTTTAAAATTTCAAAATTGCATGCGTGGTGTCATGGAATAACAGATAATTTGATTTGCTTAATTATCAATTCCCGAAAATACATTCGTTCATTAACATAATTTATTACTTACCAATCATGTGAAGATTCAGGAAAAGAACACATAAAGTGAACATGAAGTTTACCCTCGGGCATGACAGTTTAGACTTGAATATGATAGAAAAATTAAATGAATAACTGCAAGACGGTTAAATGTGTCATAAGCACTATGTATGCATGTCATATATGTGGAGGACACAGACTAGTCAGATGGAATGTTTTTCATGCTTTATGGTTATGTGATGAGTGCACGTTAATTTGAAAATAGAACATAAAATGAAATATTTCAACTATCTTGAGTAAAAAAGCTTGAATTAAATGTGTACTGATATGAATCCTGTGAAATGGGATATCGTATATCTGATGTAATTTTATGTTTCAGATTGTATTTGCTTGTGACATGATTATGCAATAGATCAAAGCCTAAAAATTTATTAACTTTTAGAGTTACTAGAGAAAAATAATTCTCATAATAGAGAATATTTAATAAGCAATTATGACAGTTGTATAGCTGCTTTCACTTATATAGCTAATAAGGATAACTCACTACTAAGAGCATTTCTCCAAGTTAAGCCTTCCTCTCAAATAATTAACTTTCAAATTAGTCATTGTTTTATAGTATCTACTTTTATAAATAAGTCAGTAAGCATTCAGGGGGAAACAGCAGCTACTTCTTTCCAGTTTGTCTTTGCATGCAGGTATGCTGTGACCTTGGAATTTAAATTGAAGATTTTCCTCTCTTTATCCTGATTCTTAAGCACTTTAAGTCATGAACTTCATTCATCAGTTTACGCTCTGAAAATGACATGATCCTTTTTGCAATTTTCAGGCTTACTAAGGATTTTACTGTCATCATTTGTAACATTAAACAAAAAATGCTTTGTGTTATTTCTTGTATAGAAAGCAAAACATAAAATAGCCCATTGATTGGTCTCAAGTTCAGAATAATACTTCACACCATTTAAAGCTTACATTAGCTCCAAAATATTTTGAAGGCATATGCATCGCCGTGTCTACTTCTACAAATTAGATCCAAAGGCAGGGAGCAAAGCTTGACAGTAGTGATGACGTTGAATCAGAGAGTCATTCATGTTTACCAGAGATCAGCAGTCCATTTTTGCATCACATGTAAATTGCTAGGCTTCTATGGAGAGAGAGTGAGCTATCTCGTGATTTCATTTGGAGACTAAAGCTTGGACGGTGTGAACATTTAGATCTAGCTCCCATCCCTGACACTTCATGGATGTGTAAGTTTTTTAGCATCTGCAGCAGAACTACTCTATTCCTATCTATACCTCTCTATTCCGATTACAGAATACAGACCCTGCACTCTCCATCTTCCCTCCCCTTGACGTTTCATAGCCTTGAAAGGCCTGGACCCTGAAACACAATTAACTCAATGATTCTCATACCAATCAAACACTTCTTGTCAGGGATAGCATCCTTGGGACTCGACAGCTCTATTGATTTAGGTGCCCCAGGGTTGTTAATTGTAGTGAGAACTGCTATGTCTCTGTGACTTCTGAAAAAGGCTGTGGCCAATGCAAGCACATCTTTAAGAAGGAAAGAATACCTTTAGCTGAGACGTGCAGTTCAAGCTTTGCAGCTAGGCTGGCAAAATCCTACTCACATCCCTGTAAAGCAGACATATATGTTTGTATTTTTTATAGGTGGATACAGTGCAGACCACGAACCCACCTGGCCACATTGAGGAATCGTGTAAAATCAATGTATGTGCTCGTAAGTGAAATACAAGTTCCAACACAATATGTTGGATACTAAGTAGACTTGGAAATTGTAGAAAGAAATTGATTCCCAAGGGACAAGATCACTAGCTCATTAAAGTGAAGTCCTGATTTTGAAACACACACACACACACACACACACACACACACACACACACACACACACACACAAGATCTGCTAAAAGAAATCAAACTGTACTTTGCAAGCATGACTGAGAACAATAAAGGTCTGAATATGGACTTAAAAAGGGATGTGAGAGAGGTTTTGCAATCTTTTCAATCGCATGGTGGAGAGACTCAGATGTCAAACTCAGGACTGTGAAAAGAAGTTCAGGAAGTCTTTTCTTCACCTGCAGTTGGATGGACTCAAGAGTGGCAGTATCTATCTCCTCCTGTTCCGCCTTTGTAATGTGGAGACTACTATAACCATGTTTTCATTTGCCTTGCTTGAACTCTTTGGATGCATTACGTAGAAATCATCAGGGCCCGTGCTAGATCAACAAAGAAGTGGAAGTGCATACCTCAGGACTTAATTCTAAAACTTAGACAATGTAATGCTGTTTAATAAGGCTATTTAGGGAAGAAGAAGTTCCATTGTCAATCGGGGAAAGTGAGGAACTGGGGATTTGAGAGAAAATGCAATTTAGGTCATTCTGGTACCTACCGAACAGGATTTATGAGGTTGTAGAAACAGATGACAGATCATACCATATTATTTTTTTTCCACAATTTCCGAATGAGTTTAGGATTAGCCACATAAGTGTTCAAGGAATACTGCGCCATTATGTCAATAGCCCAGAGACTGGCCTTTAAAACTTGTGGTTCTAGTTATTCATGTGTGTAAAGGAGAGCCTTTTAATATAAAACCATACAAGGATGAGCTGCATGCAAGAAGCTCTTTCGCCTTATTGTTACTTCATCAGTGGAAGACACTGTATAAATCTGCAGCCTAATTTTCTTAGGATTGTGAGTGTAGATTTGTACTATGGTTTGTGTGGAAGGAGATAAAATTTAACCAGGTGCATTTGCACTTTGGTCTGTGACCTAGAATGATAAGAGGTAGCGTCAACTGTCCTCAGCGTTTTCATCTGTCATTGCTAACGATTATTATTCACAAAGCAAGTGTTTCTAAAATAGGATGACTACGGCAGAATTTCTCCAATTAAATATGATATTTGATGTGATTGAGCCATTTATACTGAGATGGTACTGATGTCTGATAATAATGAGTACAGCTCATGTGAAATTAGTGTGCAGACAGTTGGAAATGCATTTCATACCCCTTCAGGCTGTTTCCTTCAGTGACAGGACACGGATGAATCATGGCTGCTAATATAGTAGGGAGTACAGAAATTTGTGTTTCTCAAATATAGTTTTTTCTTCTGTCAGTAGGTTATGTGCACTTATCCTTTTCATTTTTTGACCTAAAATACGTAACAAATAATTTATGTTAACATAAATCAAGTAATATATATTTGAAACAAATGGACATATGTTTGTAGTCACCATGTGCCATAAAAATTTTGGAACTACTGTCCTTTAGTATTTTTACTCATTTCTCCTTATATTGCTGATTAATTTTATAGTTGAATTTTTACCTCTTCTTTCTATGTGACAATCAATTGCAACTGATTCTCTTATCTATAATGTTACAGGGGGTTTTACCTTTATTTATGCTATTATAATAAACTATAAACCAAACTGTATGATTCTATTGTATTCAATATTTTTTGTGACCAATACAATAAATGGAAACTACCTAATAAGATGCCTACGATTCTTATGTCAATAGTCCTGAAAGGCACTTGATACAAACAACATGTTCAGCTTATTGGTCTTTAGAGGAGAGTAAAGAGCTTAGACCCTGAAGATTTAAGATTTTTTTTAATATTTTTAATTAGAGTATAATGACATTATATCTCCCTTCTCTTTGTCCTTCAACATGTCCCTGTAACCTCCAACCCATTTCTCCCATGTTTTCCTCACCCCTGTGTCTCCCTTTTTAATTGATAGCCTTTTTTTCTTTGATCATTATTTTTACTTGTAAATATAGATATACAAATACATAAAGACATCCTGTTTAGTCTGTTTTTGTTATTTGTGTGTGTCTTCTCAGGACTGACTCTTTGTACTGTATAACCAATGAAAGCATGTGTCCTTGAGAGATGCTAGTTGTCTCTTTCTTAGCAGTCATTACTTGTCTATACTTCTTTGTCTCGTGGTAGGATTCCATGAGGTTCTGCCCCTTCCACCATAACGTGTCTATTGATATGGACATTGTTCAGGCCTTGTGATGAAGCCATTTCTAGGATATAGTCTCTTAGCAAATTTTCTGGTTATATAGCTCTTGCAATCTTTATGCCCTCTCGTCTGCTATATTCTTTGAACATGAGTTGTTTCATAGATGTGTCTGATGGGGCTGGGTTTCATGCAATCCATCAATCTATGCAGTATAAGGAAACTGCCCTGAACATTTGAAAATCTATGTTTGATTTTGCTAGTGATTCTGCCAAATCTGACAAACTCTGCTTTGACATTCAAATTTGAATAAGCTTTTGACTGATACCATCAATAAATTAATTTTTACTTTAATTTCTATAATCTGTTAACTTACAGGTTTTATAAACTGATACTTCCTACTGACAACATTACTAATAAAGAATGATCTTTGGTATAAAGAGAATCATATGTAGTCTTCCACTTTTAATGACCAAGAATACACCCCCTCACCTTAAGACCAAGGTAATAAATTTACAGTTGTTACTGCTGAGTTCTTGATTTAACCAAAAGGAAACATGCCATGGCATAAATCATTATTTTCTGGGATCAATAGATTCCCTCTAAGTTAATTGAGGCAAGTAACACCCATGTACAAAAGCATTTCCTTTACAACAGAGAAAGCCATTTTGTTCTGCCTAGAGTTGAATGCAGGCCCTGGCACAATATAAGAGAGAGAACCAGTTTTTCTTGCTCTTTACCCCCCAAGGATTGATCTGCACATAAAGGTCTCCATGACTTCAAAAGCATTTCTGGACTTGGATCAGGCTGGTTGAGTTCAGAGGAGAGGCAGACACTAGCTAGCCCCTGATGTTTATTGCTGTGGGCTCTTTCATCTAATGGTAATTCTTTGCTTAGAGGAAGCAACCACAGACAGAGGAGTCTTGTGACTGTTAAAACTTCAAGATTAATGTTTAGTTGCAAAGCACCTTACACAGAAAACAGTCCTTTCCTTTTACTTTCCTGCTACTACCCAACCATTGAAGTTCCAGGAAACCGTAGGAAAGAAAATGAAAACAGATCTAGTATAGATGTCATGTTTTTTTTTCATTACTGCATACTGACTTGTAAAGAAGTACTGCTTTCACAATCACAGAGGTGGCAAGGCTTGGAGTTTCTCTCTTTTGCAAAGAATTAGCCAAATGTACACCTTTTTTTCATTTTGCTTAATTTCTAATCATTTATTTGTACAATTCATATAGACAATAAAATTTAACCCATCGCATTAGTTGATTTCACAAGATTAGCAGTTGAGGTGGGGGGGCGTTGCAGATGCCCCCTCCACCTCCAGCTTCTGAGCATCTCCTATGCCACTTTCTAAGAATTTTATAACTTTTTCTCTTCGCTCTTTTTTTGCTCACTGAAGAGTGTTGTGTAAATGCCGGGGCAGCTGGGAATGAGAATCATCTCAAAAGCTGCATGCAGATCAGATTTTCACATGAATAAAAATTTTACTAAAGTCAAATTAGAAAACATTAAATTAAGGATTATAATGCTGGCTTTTCATCTTAGCTTTTATTTTGCTTTAAAGAGTTTGATGCGGCTTAGTTTACAGCCATGTTTTGATAAAAAAAAAATCATTGACAACTGAATGGATTTTAGTACTTTTCAGATCACGTTTGAAACAGAAGTTACTAAAAGTCACCTCCATCCTGGCGATGTGTTAATTACTCTGTTTATTTTTACCAACCTCATAATGAAGATACCAGTATTGTCATTATACCTATCATACATAGGTCTGGAAAGATAAGACAGTTTCCCTTGCCATGTAGAGGTATAAAACTAGCAGGAGATAGAGCTGGGCTGTATCTCCACTTTGATTCAATGGGTCCCACTCTGGGTCTCAAGGCTTTAAAGCCCCCCAAATACCATAAAACAATGATATGAGTTTGTTGAGTTGTGTTGGGGTACAGAGATGAATATTTGGTTCCTTAGATCACAGATCTATCAGCATGAGATGGAGTCAAACTGCCTGACTTTGACTTCAACAGAATTCTGATGTTCTAGCATACAGAAATATTTGTTAAAGATAGACTCCGATGTAAATGATCTGCTTTAAATACTGTAGACAGGAAAGAAGGGAAATTCTTTTCCAATTTACTTGCTTTGTGGGCTAAACATATGTTACTATAAATATGTAGCTTTACATTGAAACATTTTAAAATGCAGATTTTGCTCCCAGAAGCTGGGCGGACTGAAGAAAATGATAACTGTATTCCTTAAGGAAGTAGAGTTCACAGGGCAATGGGGAATCTGTGCAGGCACTTGCAGTGCTGCACACACAGTGGCTCAGAAGTCAGTGCACAGATGTCAGAGAGCCTGGGTTCAAAACATTGCTTCCCAACTGACTATTTGCACAAATCCTCCCCTCTGCTTCCATTTACTCATAAACAACATTACAAAGTTAACAATGCTGGGTCATCAATTAGTGATGATTACTGTAGGCCACACTCACTCACACACACACATACACACACACACACACACACACACACACACGTGCCACACTATGAACTAATTCAAGGTTTCCAATCATTCATTTTCTTATCAGTGCTTTTATAATTGATGTCGGAATGTATTAGAGTGGGTGTGGCAGGTATTTATGAGTCAAGAAAGAGCTAATATCATTCTCAAAAAGGCAGGTGAAAACTCCTAGAGCAACTCAGCAGGGCCAGGCAGATTGAAGTTTTCCAGGGAAATCCATCAATTTCTGGTGTGCTGACCTTGAGCTCTGTGAGCTCAAGCACAGACAAGTTAGAGTGAAATGGGGAAGCAGGATCAAGACTTTGTCTAGGCCAAAGATGAATGTTTTCAAAAAGAATGTTTGAAGACCCTCTTACCTGCAGGCAAAAGGGTATAGACTTTCTTACTGATATCACTATCATAAAATTATAAATTATTTACAAGGTATAATAAAAACTGATGGTAGAGTGGTTTACACCACCACTAAACAAGTGTGGTATTTGTGTTATTTTTGAAAATGTCCAAGAAATATCTATTTTATTAGAAGGATTTTATTTTGAAAAGTATTAAGGACCAAATATCCTGCATTTATTAGATGATAGGGTTTGAACACACAAAGTAGAAACAAAATATATGCCTGTGCCATTGAATTGGATTTGCCAATCAGTGGCTTTCAATTGGAACTCCATAATTACTTGAGCTCTGGAGAGGATAAAACAAATGCCATGACCTTCATGTTCACCTATTTAAAACCCCCTCTTCAATAACGTAAGATGATTGGTAGCTCTGCCTGGAAATGCTGGCCTCAGCCATGGTGCTGTAGTAGTCTTGAAGCACATCACATCACTTGTGAAAACAGGAGAAGATGCTATTTTGAGTTCATGTCGCCATTCAGGAGTGGAGTGTTTGAAAAGAAACAAGGCCAGCTCAGGAATTTTATCAGACTGCAAGGTTGAGAAATTTTTGCTGTTTCAATTATAGAGCTGGACCCTGTGTGTTTTATGGATATCAACAGCAGCGTAACAACAGATCCTAAGTTGTTTTCTGTGGATTTTTAATGAGGAATTATCATTACTGTGATTTAAGGACTCGCCTATTACTTCTGTCCTCAGATCTTAAGGGTTAAAAACCATTTCCCATTTTGAGACGGACCGAAGCGCTCTTACAAGTACAGTTCAGCCGATTTTCTAATTGCTGCTGCCCAACTGTGTTGGTGAAAAGTCTGCCCTTGTGGGATCTAAGTGGGATCCAGGCCTCTGATCTTTCTTCATTCCTGTGTGTCTAGCTGTTAAAGGGAAGTCAGTACAGGCTTTTTTCTCCCATGTGTGTCCCACTCATGAAAGACATAGACGTTTGGAACGTGTATTCTGGAAACATCAGAAACTGGATTCCTCCTGATAAAGCATCTCAAATGGGCACAGTTAGGATACATGAACTTTCTGGTAACTTGATATTAAATAAAATTTATGACTTTTTGAACTGAAAGTTAACTGGGATAGTCATGTTACTGAAACAAATGTATGCAAGAAGAACATTTAAAATATTAAGGAAATAAATCAAATGAATAACATGGATCTTTTAACAAAAAATCTTTTGCTGAAAAATTACAGAAATATCTTACTTTTTATGCTGAAAAGTTGTTACAAGTGTTTATAAGGAGAACTTCAAATTAGTCCTCCATATAGAGAAACTGTATTCAAATGAATACCAAGGAATGTACCAACACAGGGTCTTTCTTGTCTTCTAGAATCACAGTTTTAATGTAAAGAAAAAATGCAGTCTATAGCTTGCAGCTAGGCTCTGTAATCATAGGTTGCTGCTCTCTGAGAGTAACATTTGGGCTAAAGAGCATGATTAGAGGATTTCAAATTAGTGCTTACCAAGTTGCAACGACACAAAAGTTAAAACAAAGTAATACAGCAATCTATTTTGTGCAATATATTTCTTCTCCTATTTAATTAGCAGCCTAATTAGCATGATGTTTCATGTTGTGACCTAAGCCATTGAACCCCCAAGAGGTTTACTGAAGACAATGAACAACAACAAAAAATTACACTTCAAGGTGTTGCTGAATATGTCAGGATGTCACCAGAATTAAAATAATTCTTTTTAAAATCCGAGAATGCCTACCACTTTTTCCTTGGACCCAGACCCCAACATTGTAAAGAAGCCTCTTTCACAATGTGACATGCATCCAGGAATGAAAGGATGTGAACTAACTCTCTGTGCTGTAGTCAAATGAACCCCATTTTAAATTCTAAGTGACCACAAACCAATGCCTGAAGGATTCTCTTAGATAAAAAGATATGACTCTTGCTGTTTTGAGAGCAAACATGAAAGACAGGTATGAAGATAATCAGATTTTTGAATATATAATGTGATTCACCGGATTCTATTAAGAGTCATTGAAATGATTTACAAAGGGCGGCATTCTGGAAAGTCTAACAGCTCTGCCTTTGGACAGGCTTGAGGGAAGAATGTGACTTAGAAATAATTTGCCCTGTGTGTGACATGAAAGGGTCTCTCATCCTCTCTTTTCTCTCCTTTGAGGGTGTGTTCAGATGGTGTGCATTTGTCTCCATTACACGGAATGGATGTATCAGCCAAGCCTCATGGTCATATGCCAGAAGAGTGGCTCTGGTTTTTCACAGCAGACAGTGACCTTGGTAGTTTTCCTCTTGAGCACTAAAATGCAGCAAATATTATTGAAGGGTTACACTTCTAATGATAAAATTCATGAAAAAAATAAAATATTTCACTATTATGTATTGAAATTTATTATTCCCAGGAACTATGTGTTTATAGGAGGCTACCATTATTGTTGGCAAAACCCTACCAGGGATTTTAATAAGAAGAACTTATTTAATGTTCTCATTTTTCCCTTATCTATTGCTTATTTGATCCATATACTCACATGATCCAACATTTGTTTAGTAGGGATTATCAGAGGTCATAATAATTATTGAAATAGAAATATTATCAATCATTAACTGATGGCATACAGTCAACCAAAGTTTCTATTTTGAGAATACAGATATATTTGACTGATGATATGAAATTTGCTCAGGAACTATTTGGGCTGGGACAAACACAAACATACATACATACATACATATATATATATATATATGTACATTTGTACACAAATGTATATGAAATTAAATGAAAACAAATACTTGTGATATTTCTCAGATCATTTCTGAACTGAAGTCACTAAGAGCTTGCTTCATTGCCCGAGGACAAATGTTTGATTTCGGTTTGCACAGTTTGCTCTCACTTGTCTATTCTTGAAAAATTATGGTTCATAGAGCTATTGAAACTGATGAAGATTCCCTGTCTCCCCAGTTTGAATGAGTTTCATATCATACATATATACCAAAGAATAAATGTGTGTGTGTGTGTGTGTGTGTGTGTGTGTGTGTGATCTTTTGTGAGACAGGGTTTCACTCTGTAGCTCTAGCCTGGAACTCACTATGTGACCTAGGCTGTCCTGAAACTCATTACAATTCTCTTGCCTCAGCCTCTCCAGTGTTAGGTTACAAGCATTAAGTCATCAAGCACAGCTGTAATTTAAAGACATAATTGGTTCTGGGGATGTAGCTCAGTTGGTAAATTGTCCGGTTAGCATACTGAAGTTCGGGGTTTGATTCCTTACCTCCTAAGCCAGAGCAGCAGCATACAGGCCAGGAATCCAGGACCTGCCAAAGGTTTGACCTGGAATAGCAGGAGATTAGAGTTGTCTTAGTCCTCAACCAGCTACGGGCCCACTCGTTCTGTGACAAATTCAGTCTCAATGCTTCAAAAAAAGAGACATAATTTACAAATTGAACAAGGAATAGTGTATTGATTATAGATCAATCTTTCAGCAACCTTAATCAATTTATTCAGTTCCACTTGTGCTTAAATGAAGATGATAATACACTCATTGTATTATGAAAAATGTGGTTCATAACATTTATATTTATTCATATATGATATATTTACAACTGCCTGCCACATCTTAATCAACTGTAAATGAAAGCTGCCTTTAAGAAAGGCTCAGCCAAATGACATAAGGTCCAATCAATTACTTCCAATGAGCTAAGTTTCTGACGAGGTCTCAATGTAATACATGTTTTCAGTCATATATCATGTACCTGTAAGTGCTATCTGATATAAAGACAAATCTGTAATAAAAATAAATCACACACACTTATACACACAAAAGCCTGTTAGCACATCTGTCTATCCATCCATTCAACAATCTGTCTATCTATCTATCTATCTATCTATCTATCTATCTATCTATCTATCTATCATCTATCTATCATCTATCTATCTATCTATCTATCTATCTATCTATCTATCATCTATCTATCTATCTATCTATCTATCTATCTATCTATCATCTATCTATCTATCTATCTATCTATCTATCTATCTATCTATCTACCATCTATCTGTCTGTCTGTCTGTCTATCTATCATCTATCTATCATCATCTATCTATCTATCATCTATCTATCTATCTATCATCTATCTATCTATCTATCTATCTATCTATCTATCTATCTATCATCTATCTATCTATCTATCTATCTATCTATCTATCTACCATCTATCTGTCTGTCTGTCTGTCTATCTATCATCTATCTATCATCATCTATCTATCTATCATCTATCTATCTATCTATCTATCTATCTATCTATCTATCTATCTATCTATCTATCATCTATCTATCTATAATCTATCTATCTATCTATCTATCTATCTATCTATCTATCTATCATCTATCTATCTATCATCTATCTATCTATCTATCTATCATCTATCTATCTATCATCTATCTATCCATGCATTCATCCACTTACCACTCACCCACCCGCCCACCCATCCATATGTCCATCCACGCATCCGTCTTTGTTTTGTTTGTCAGACAGTCTGTTTGTAGCTGAGGCTGGCTTTAAACCACAGAAGTCCTCTGGCCTCAGACTTCTGTAAACTAGGATTATAGGCATGAGTAACCTTAGCCAGGTTTATGTTTAACAAAGGTCTTACCTTAATTATAAGCTAGACTGAGATTCCAATAATAGATTGTAACTAGAATGTTAGGGCAAAACCTTGGCAGCAAGGGTGGGCTGAGCCATGGATGTGTAAATCAAGTAAGCCCTTACCTCCCCTAACATGCTCTTGCCCATGTTGTTTATGATGGCAACAGAAAACCAGGCCGTGCTGTGTTTAACTTAACGTTTTTCCTTTATTGGTTTCAGGAACTGAGAACTGATTTTAGAACCATTTGTTGGTTTAGACTTTATAACCTTAATAAATGAGCTTGCTGTTTTGCATCGCTTCAAAGGGGTGTTTTAGAATTGTTTGGAGCATACAAATGTGTTTATAAAACATGGTAATTTTTGTAAATGAGAACATAATAAAAATGATGATCAATGCAATACATTGCGCTGCTTCCACAAGGATTTCTGAGTTTAGAAACTATTCATTAAAACAAATAGCAAGAAAATATGCAACAGTTTTACAGTTTTCATTATTTATTTTTTAATAGTATGTAGGAGGATAATTAGGTAAATTTATAACCTCTTCTCTACTTTGTTCTTTCTTTGTTTTATTAGCATATATATATATATATATATATATATCGCGCGCACACACAGACACATATATACACTTTTAAGTAGTGAAATATTTTTATTTTTTGTGTTTTAAAAAGGATCTCACTATGTAGACCAGGATGATCATGTGTATCTCCTGTGCTAAGATTAAAGGCATGTGTGAGTACGTCAGGTCAAGATGTGACACATTTTTAAACAGGACATTTTTTCTCAAACCGTTGAATCCTAATTACATTCTATTTTGCATAATTGTGAGATTTGGGAATAGGTAATTTTTAATATCTTTAAATATATTGTTACATTTTATCCTATTAACTTGTTTCATTAATATTTGCTGCAGTTGGATATTTAGGTTGAGTGCACTTCATGTGGATGGTGGTGGGTATCCCTCAGCAGTCACTTTACTTGCTTTTGAGTCTGCATTTAAACTGAATTACTGTAACAACTGAATAGACATTTTGCCAGTCACTATACAACCTAGTATATTATATGAATATGTATGTTCAAAAAAAGCATAGCATTTTTATGTACTGGTATTTTATGTATCTGATCAAGAGGATGAAATTAAGTAGATTGGAATTAGACTGGAGAACTTAATTAAAATAATTTTAATGTTGTGGACATTTATTTTCAGCAATTCAGATATGAAAACAAAGCTCATCAACTCTGTTCTAGATCTAGATCTTTCAAGGAAGAAACAATTCATTTAAGAAATATTTAGAGCTGGTTCATTTCTAATAAACCACAAATACCTAAGTCTGAACTCCTGTTTCTCTGGTTCTAATCTCTCTCACATCTGTACTTTCATATTTCCTTAACTCGATGTTCTAGCCTTTATCATGATTTCCAAGGGTATTTTCTCCCTTCGGAGTTTGCTGACAACTCTATGAAAAGAATGATAGTTGCAATTTTTTTTGAAACAATAAAAATAAATTTTATTAAGACCAAAAATGGTTTAATTTTAATGTTAAAAATCAGATTTATCTTTCTGTCAAGAAGAAAGGCTTCAAAATTTAACAGTAGGGTTAATTTAACAGGGACAAAAACAGAGATCATGTAAAAGGATTCATGTATATATCCAAAAAAAAAAAAACAGGGAATGTCAACATAAAATCTTTTCATCAATACTGACTGTTGCAAATTTTATTACTGTTAGTGTGTGCACACATGCACAAATACGCTGTGTATGAGAGTTTAAACGTGGATTATGTATGTGTGGAGATTAGAGGACAATTCTATGGCATCAGTGGATTGAGGGAACTGAACTCAATAATCAGACTGATGCAGCAAGTGCTTTTAACCACTGAGCCATTTCACAGGCTCCATGCCAGCTCATTTTAAACCACACTTTTTCCTTTTCAACTAGACAAGAGAAAACCATACCACTGTGATTTTTTTTATTAAACATTATCCAGTCTAACAAATTGTTAATCTTTAATTATAAGCAACTTTGTGTGGTGTTATAGACGACCCTAGAACTTTTAAGTTTTGTTGATGTATATTTTTGCATGTACGCATATGCATTATTTATTTCATCAACATACTTCCTAACAATGTAAGTACACATATTATTAATATTTACTATTCCTCCATTGTCAGTCTTGTTGAATTCTTTTTTTTTGATAGGTGCCCACAAAACAGCGGTTGAATGCATTTTATCCTATAAATGGAATTTTTGTGTTTTTCTAGGATACTCAAAAGTGTCTATGATGTCAGCCATCCAATAAACATTTATTGAATTGCTGCAGTATATTAGGTGTTGTGCATATTCCATTCAAAGGAGTATTAAATGCTGGATACCGGCTGCATGATCTAACATTGCTAACATTCTTCTGTGATATTCAGAATCTACTATTTGAAGAAATTCAGTTGTGGAAAAATAAAAGTATGTTACCTAGATGTAACAAATACAGAATCTGAATAGTCAGACTCCTGATGGAAGTACAAGTATGTTTTAAGAGTTAAGACATTATATTCCATGTTAAGGTAATTCAACTTGATTTGGGGAGAAATTGAAGTCAGGTCTCTAAACACAGAAGGGTAGAAGTCTTGGATTGTTGGGGAAACAATGGCATAACAGAGAAAGAAATATGGATGAAGGACATAAATATCACTTAAGGAATTTTGTTTAAATGTTTAGCTGGAACATATTTTCTTCTAGAGTCTCAACTTCAGTGGCCATATTTTATGTAGCATAAGAAGTAACGGAGGCAACTTGGAGCCATTTGTAGACATCAGTGCAGCGTAGTTACCTGGTGATTTATCATATTACTACAAGAGTACCTATAGTTAGCAGCAGCAAAGCAAGAAAACTACATGTATCCATGGTTCAAAATTATACAGAAATGAATCCATTCTTTTAAGAGAGTTCAATTTTACTTGTAACGGTACAGTAAAACTATGTGGCATATAGGAGGCAGGAAAAAAACCATGATCATGATTTTATTGTAAACCCTCCACATTCTAATGCAGAAGAACCAAAGAGACTATGGCATTAATCTGTAATCTCAAGGAAGCCATGCCCACATGGCTGTGTTGGGATCATGGGTGAGGAATGCAGCAAATGTATTCCTTCTCTAACATCTTTTTTTGTAGCCTACAAAATGATTTTTCTGGTTATCTCCACATCTCCATTTCTTTGATTTTAGTACTAAGGCATATTATTAAATCTTTTTTGAAATTTATGATTAAAATTGTTCGTTGTGGATGAAAACTTTCTGCAACAAATAGTATGATTTCTTTCTTTGCTTCTTATTTCTTAAGACAATGTCTTTCTCTGTCAGGTAGGCTGGTCTTGAATTTACCACATAGCTTTGATTGGCCTCAAATTCAATAGATACCCGACCTGTGTGCCTCTGCCTTGTGAGGGTTTGGGTTAAAGGAAAGTCCTTCCATGCCATGCTTAGATATGTTTTTCACAGTATTTCATTTTATAGGAAATTCTGCTTTCTTAAAAAATGAATTGTATCATGAATTATAGGCTCAATATCCTTTATTTATGGCTAGAATTCACTAATGAGTGAGTACATACCATATTCATCTTTTTGGGTCTGGGTTACCTCACTCAGGATGGTGTTTTCTATTTCCATCCATTTGCATGCAAAACTCAAGATGTCATTGTTTTTTACCGCTGAGTAGTACTCTAATGTGTATATATTCCACACTTTCTTTATCCATTCTTCCATTGAGGGGCATCTAGGTTGTTTCCAGGATCTGGTTATTACAATTAATGCTGCTATGAACATAGCTGAACAAATGCTTTTGTGGTATGATAGGGCATCTCTTGGGTATATTCACAGGAGTGGTATTGCTGGATCCTGAGGTAGGTTGATCCTGAATTTCCTGAGAAACCGCCACATTGATTTCCAAAGTGGTTGCACAAGTTTGCATTCCCACCAGCAATGGATGAGTGTTCCCGTTACTCCACATTCTCTCCAGCAAAGGCTATCATTGGTGTTTTTGATTTTAGCCATTCTGACAGGTGTAAGATGGTATCTCAAAGTTGTTTTGATTTACATTTCCCTGATCGCTAAGGAGGTTGAGCAAGACCTTAAGTGTCTTTTGGCCGTTTGAACTTCTTCAGTTGTGGACTGGAACTGATGGAGCATGTGATCAATTCGGACTCTCTGAAGGTGGCTGACAAGGAGGCTGACTGAGAAGCCAAGGACAATGGCACTGGGTTTTTATTCTACTGCATGGACTGGCTTTGTGGGAACCTAGTCTGTTTGGATGCTCACCTTCCTAGACCTGGATGGAGCGGGGAGGACCTTGGACTTCCCACAGGGCAGGGAACCCTGACTGCTCCTTGGACTGGAGAGAGTGGGGGAGGGAAAATAGGGGGAGGGAAAGGAAATTGGGAAGAGGGGCAGAGGTGAAAATTTGTAAAAATTATATAATTTAATAAAAAAATGAATAGTAGCTCCTAAAATCTTCTTTGCAGGAAAACAGGAAAGACAGCCTAGTGACAGGGAAATCTGAAGCATCATGAGTATGGACAACATAGTCTGGATAGCTACTTTTTGTAGTTCTCTCTCTCTCTCTGTTCGCATTTAATTCCAATTAGAATCTGCGCTGCTGGACTCAATCCTTTCTGTCTGGGTGTTTTCTGTCTGATCTTTGGCTTGCAAATAAAGACATTCAGCTCCAACCTATCCCATAGTAAGCAAGGGGTTGTCTAACAGTTCAAACTTTAGAACCACTTGTCTTTAAATAATGATTAATGCATGGTACATAACTGGTTAAATTTTCCAAGAAAGATTTCCTAGAATGTCTTGCTGTTTTTATTTTGTGAAGTCCATAGGTTGTACCTACTGTATTTACCAAGGGACTTTATAGGAGGTGCTGGAGATAAATACATATAGTCTTTAGATATTATTTATAATTTGACTATGGTTAATCATATAACTTATGCTAAATTTATGAAAATATAAGTCATATTCAGCATATTTTTGGTAAATACTGTACATTTATTTGGAGCTTTGATCCTTTGATTATTTTCAAAGGAATATCATCATACTTTCAATATCTTAAGGCGCACGCCTTCAATCCCAGCACTCAGGAGGCAGAGGCAGGCGGATATCTGTGAGTTGGAGCCCAGCCTGGTTTACAAGATCTAGTTTTAGGACACGTACTAAAGTAAAGCTACAGAGAAACCCTGTCTTGAAAAGAAAAATAGTGAACTAGGTGTCTCCAACTTAAATGTAAAGGAACCAGGAACCGTGTCTGAGAATGTTAAGTAACTTGTCTGAATTCAGAATTCAGCTAGGAATGTATGTGAATCTATAGTAAAGCCCAATCACAACATTAGTAACAGAAAATTGATGTATAATAAAATGGTAGCTTGTCTGGGATAGGATTCATTAAAGAGATTCATTAGTCTTGTTACCAGTACTAATGATAGCATAAGGTAGGAATATATAATGATGCTCAATCTTGGCAAAGGTAAAACACAATGCCACCAAGTTCTCAGGGACAAAGCATTCAAGATTCTCCCATGATGCACAGTGAAGTGTAAATGAGCAAAGTTTCAGATAAATACAGAGACACAGAGGAGGGACAGGGTAGGGTTCCCAGCTGATGACCTGTAAGTTCTCAGTAGGAGGTGGACTCCAATGAGGAGAGTGAAAGCGGTGAAGATGTGGGTGGGCACCCAAGGATGGTGTGCTGGGAGCAGCTGATGTGTGGAAAAGCAGGACCTGCCAAGTAGGAATGAGTAACCCTTCTGCCGAGCAGCTCTGGGTTCGGCTGACATGGGAAATCATAAGATTGTAGTGGAGTCAATCAGCATGGTTATTCAATTTTCTCAGGAATTCTTGGCCGCATGGGGGGAAGAGGAGAGCACGCAAATGGCAGGACTGATTTGGTAATGGGATTGGAAAGGCAGCTGTGAAGGAGGTCAAAGTCTGGAAGAAATCGATTGCACCCATGAAAGTGTGCGGAAAATAGGTATGGGGGAGGGGGTGAAAATTGAAGGAAGATTGAAGTCGCGCAAGTGGGGACCGCAGGCTGCTAAACCCTTAGAGGTCATCAGCCTCTGGCGCTTAAGGAGAGGTTTTGTTGGGTCAATGGTGCAGGTGACCTGGCAGAAGAATGCTACCATATTACACAAGAGCACAGTTCCTTGCCGATGAGTGTACATTGTCAAGGATCAATGGTCATAAAAACTACTGAAGAATCAAGTTGAAAGAATTTTCAAGTTAAATAGAGAAACAAAGCATTTAACAAAGTTAAATTGAACAAAACATCTAAGTCATCTAAAATTGTAAGGAGTCAGAGAAGAGAAAATAGCAGCCCACTGTCAAATTACTCAAGTGAGTCAATGGTGGATGAAGGCTTGCTGCATGACAAGCTTTAGGAGAGCACCGAAGACTATGGAAAGTTCCAGAGAATGCCCACTTTCTTCTTTACACTGAAGCGGCAGTGTCATTAATGATAATGTCACATTAAACATGTGCATGAAACAAAATGTCTCCCACGCACGGGATTTCAGTTTGTAGTTGACCCGTAACATGTTCTGGTCATTGATTTCCTTCCTGTTTACTGGGTCATGCCAATTTACAACTAAACCTATAGTACCTCTGCCTGTTTTAAATCACAAGTATCTCTAACCTCCTCTACTAATCACCCTGTCTTTCTATTATCCTCTATCACTACGTGGCCAAGTGTTGCCACCATGGCTATTTTCAAAGTACTTGTATTTTAGCATCTCCCTAATTTACCTCAATGGGACTTTTGTCCTTGTTGTACTACTGACAAGAATCTTAGCAAAGTCACCAAATCTCCATTTTCTGAAGCCAGTGGTCAGTTTATTTTGTTGTTTTCCCCCCAGTGTTAATATTTGAATAAATCAATGTTCACTTCTTCCTGGAACATTTCTGTGTTTTCATGATGTCTTGGCTTTCCTATTTTGCAACTAAACCTTATTAGTTTTCTTTGTTGTCTTATTAGAAGCCTATGTCATGATGTGACCTCAAGATTTTGATTTCATGTATTATCTACTAGGCTTCTCCTCTGGACTCTGCTCAGTATGACTTATCTGCTTGGCTTCTCTGGTGGTAGGGATGTTTCTGGTCCCAGATTTTATTTGACTTTTTTCAACTATTAGCTCTGGACAAGGGCGACTTAATTAATCTTGGGCACTTTAGTTTTCCTATCTCTAAATTGAGGAGAATAATAGGAAGTACTTAGTAATGTTTTGTGGGAGGATTAAATAAGTGGAATCGTGAAAATATTTAGAAATGTTCTTGGTATATCCAATAACTAAGAAGTATTCATATTACCACAAGCATAGCAGGCTGAAAGCAGAAACACTGATAATTCTCTTAAATTCTCTATTTTGCTTGAAGGTACTACCAAGATACACATTGAAAGTTAATATCTTCTGCTTGGTAATGAATATGGACACTTCATCCCCAAAGTCTTATGCTTATAGTATTTTGAAATGAACGTTTGGGAGATAATTAGAGTTAAATGAGTTTGTGTGCTTAGGATAGCCATGATCACATGATTGGCTTTGCAAGAAAGGAAAGACATCTGAGCTAGCAGGTATGCTCTCTCTCACCATGTGAGGCTGTCCACCATGCAATGATTCAGCAAGAAGACCCTATCTAGATACAGTCCTTTAATACTAAATCACCAGCTCTGTAAATTGAGCAAATCTATATTCTCTAAAATTGTGTGGTCTGTGGCATTCAGTTTTAATAAGAGAAAATAGGCTAAGTCTTACTAGTTTCCTCTTCTTTAAACTTTTCCCATATGCATGAGCAATATTAACATTTATCTAGTTTGTACAGGATAAGAGCACATCTTAATAGAGATTCAAGTCTTTATTATGCTACTCCAAGACACCAGTAATTTGTACTCATATCAAAAATCTATACCAAGCCTGACCATTTTTACACATCCTTTCCTAATTCAATGTCGTTCCCATAACCCTGCTGCACATTCTTATGGAGTGACCTCTCTAAAGTGTAAATGAAAACACATCCTTCCACTCTAAAATTTCCATTGACTTTTATAGTTGTGTAAGAATGAAGTCCAGTCTCATAAAGTTATCTACAGCATGAACTGAATATGTAGCAGCAGCCTGCCTCTTTACTCTCCACTTCTTTAATTCCAGCAGTGTTCATGAAATCAAAGCTATTCTGACACCTTTTTGTGTGTGTCACTCAAAATGCCACAAGCTTTTCCATGTCAAAGTCTTTGAACTTGTTATTTTTTCCTTGTGGAACCCTCTTCCCCCTCACATCTTTAGACTGCCTCCTTTCCATCATGCAAACCTCATGCTCAGTACCAAGCCCTCATTGCAACTTTCTAGCTGTTTCATCATGCTCCACTGCTTTCTCGTTTCTTTAGATTTCATTAAGATTCACAGCCTCTGCCCCTACCCAAGTCTTCCCATGATGTTAGAATTTCACTGTTTTACCCAGTTATTTGTCTTTTGGTTACTAGATTTCCATAGAATTATCTCTGTATGTATTTGGGCAGATGGTGGGATATTCAGTGATTTATTAATGTCTGATAAATAATTCGGCATTGTGTTATGGTCAGCATCTCCAGCTTCCCTCTTCACATGTGTATCAATGTGAATCAATGAGAAAGAAGGACTATTAGATTTCCACTTCTTTTGAACGATTATATTTTTTGAGAGTTATTCTTCTGGCACAAGTAAAAGCTCCAAAGCAACAGTTAAAATGGTGTGAAGATTGCCTTTCAGCTCAAAAATACTTCACTTGAACCATTGTCTAACTAATGAGTTTAATGAATTAGAAGAATCTAATTTCATCATAGTTCCTAAAGGATTAGGCAGTGAAATACAAACGAATGTAAGACACTGCATTTTTACACTTGCTTTCCTTTTGAGCAAAGGGAAAAGCAAAGCATGTTTCTCACTTATTCTGAAGTAATGATACAGATTTACTTGTACATCTTCATGTGGTGATAAATGTCACTTGTCTTATGACTGACTTTTCCCATAAAGGCATGGTCACCAATTACTGTTTAAAGGTAGTAGCAACATAAATTAAAAGATAAAAGTATAAATTAACATCAACCACAAAGTTTCTTCCACAAAGTAGGTTAGGACTTCCAGCATAATGATAACATGTTTGCAGTGCTCCCTGCTACCCATTTGCTATCTCTAAAGAACTGAGCATAAAATGTGTCTACTATGTATAACCCTAAACCACAACTGTCCATTTCTTGATTGTGCATGCAGTTTTAAATATTCTGTGCTGCATAATGTTCAGATAAAAATTGCACTAGCAAGCTGAAGTCATTGCATGTCTCTATCAGCATCTATTTGTAAAAATGGAAATTTGGTAGCACAGGTACACTTTCAAAATTCAGTTGACATTTGCAAGGTCTGGGACAGTGTCTTTCTGCTCTTAAATATTTGTACATTCCAGAATGAGGCTCTTGACTAGAGCTTCTGTTCAGGGAGACTGCAACAAGTGCGCTCTCAACCCAGTCCCTTTATTGCCAGGGAACAATGGGCTCTCTTGTGAGTCAAGGGTGACTTTTTTTAAGCAGCAGGGAGAGGTGGGCTTTTAAACACATCCCTGTTCATTGACAGACAACTAGGACTAAAAATTGTACTCAGGCTATGGAATAGATTCAGATTTTTTAGTATGTAGTGAACAAACATCCTAAAAAATGAGATAAATGTAGGGAACAAGTAAACGATCTGTGAAGCTAATAACTAGTAAATTTCAAAATCCTAGACAACTAACTGTAATGCATTTTCTGTAATATATACACTAGTTTTCCCTATGTATTTGGTATGATCTTGAATGTATTAGTTCCAAAAGATAAAAAATGTTTTCATGGTAGCTTGCTCATCTCCCCCACTTTCTCTCTAATTTTCTTTCAGTATAATAGAAACAATCGCTAAAAGAACACCATTTGGCCAATTTCCATCTGGCAGCCCTTCCCTTTCATTTTCGCTGGAAAGTGTGGAGTCTGCTCTCTAATGCTATTTCTGAGTAAACCCTACTATCAGTTCAACACCCTTCTTCCTCATTTCTAATATAAGCAGTTACCTCTTGGCAGCAGGGGCAAGGGGGATAAATATAACTGTGGGCTTTAACTGTGTGGAATTAGACAAAAACAAATCATAGAAATATGGGCTCACTAATTTCTAGTAATCTTTTGAGTGCTTTAGCATACAAATGTGCCATGTGGAAAGTTCAGTCTGTGTAGAAGAATCTAGCATTTTATACACACATAATTAGAAAATTGTCAAGACATATGCTGCTTTTACAAACGTTTTTGTATTTATTGCTTTGTGGATGATACCAAAAATTATCATGGTGCTGAATTATGAAAAACCTCTTGACTTCGAGGTCTTTATCAATGACTAATTGCTGCTATTTGAAACCCACTTTACAAGCAAATAAAGCCCCCATCTGGTAATGCTGTTAACAGCTCTATAATAATATAACGATTGAACTTCTAAAAGAAAATATGTAATTATGAAATATTCATATTTGTGCCACTATTGAAAAGCTTACAAATGTATCTGGCAAAACAAAGTTTTTCATTCCTCTTTTTAGTCTATAGCAATCCTATAACCTTCTAAAGACTCAAATTAGATTAAGGATGCAAAGATATTTCCATACATACTATATAAAACAGAAAATTTAGACTGTTATTTGCATAAATTAAGACAAAAACACTCATAATGAGTTATTGGGATAGAATTGGCAAATTCTTTCTCTTTATCCTCAGTTCCCAAGGTTGTCCACAGTACAAATTGTAAATCAGCTTATAATAATCAGCTTCCTCCACAGAGAGAGAGACAGAGAGAAGGGGGGGCAAGAAGCACTTACTAATGTTATCTTCAACCTTGTTTTGAAAGAGCTTTTCTTCCCTCCCTCTCTCTCTCCCTCCGTCCCTATATCCCTTCCTTCTTTGCTTTTTTCTTCCTGCTTTTCCTTTTATTCTTTGGGACAAAGTCTCATGGAGCCCAGGCTGGCTTTGAACTCCTGATTCTTCTGCCTCAATGGTAACATGCTGGCTTAACAGATGTGAGCTACCCACCACACCTGGCTTTATTTTGAAACTTCTAAAACTGAGCAAGAATCTTCCCGAGAGTCAGTGACCAAATGTGTGAAATTTCTGTTCTAGTCTTGAAGTCCTGTGATGAAGAGTTCAAAGAACCGGACTGTGAAATGCTTTGTGAAAGCCAAGTCCCTCACTGGGATGTAGACATAACTATCATCCCCCAGGCTTGCGAAGTAGAAAAACATTTGCTCACCTGAGTGCCCAAGGAAAGGCATCATGGCGGCTTGCCCTAGTCCTTCTTCCTCCTGAACCAAAGCCCATGAAAGGCTCACTAACCAGCTACTGTTGCAAAGCCTGGGTTTAAGGACAGGTCATGTCTGGTGTGTGATCTCTAGTCTCTAGATCTCTAGTGTGAAGATCTCTAGTCTCCTGCTTGCCTTCTGCATTTGACACCCAGAAGGCCACAAGAAGAATGGGTTGGCCTGGTAGGCATTTGATTTAAGACAGTTTCTGCTCCCTCTAACTGTCCCTGTGCCTTTCCTTACTTTTGATGAAATCTCACTCCTTTTGGTGTTGCTTACAACACAAATTCTCCTTTTCCTGTTACCTTTTCCTTTGTTCTTTAGTGTGCAGCAGAACCAGGTGTACTTAAGATTGAGGGTAATTTGTTATTGTTATTATTATTACTGTTTAATATTGCTTATGTTCCATTTAGTAATCTCCTTTCATGGCATTTTTAGATTAAAATGCCATTTAAAGTATTTGTTTACAAAACCCTAAAATACTTTACACCCAAGTCAGAGTCAGATCTCCTTTTGTTGCTTCAATTACAAGCGTTAACCTCTCCTGATGGTTATTTGAGTCTAAAATTAATCAACTGTGTATGTCTATTTCACTAAGTTAGGCTCATATGCTCTGAAGAACATATTTCTTTAACTCTGCTATGATAATCATTACAGGCACTGCTTACATGGCAGCTAAATGAATGAAACTGTCAATAAGCGTGAGATGTAGAACTATGCATTTCTTTTTATAAACTGCTGTATTCAAATACCTGCGAGAAGTCAATGTAAAAGGTGAAAGACTGAGGCTGGAGCGATGGCGCTGCAGTAAAAAGCAATGGCTGCTTTGCTAGAGGATCCTCTTTCAATTCCCAGCACCCACATGGCTCACAGCTGTCTGTGACTCCAGTTCCAGGAGATCTGACACCTTCGCAGAAATGCACATAAAATAAAGTTAGATTTTTTTAAAAGGCAAAAGATTAAATTTTAGAGGTTTTGTTCCGAGGTCACCAGCCTTTACTGTTTTTAGACCTGTGATAAGGAACAACCATGATGGGAGAGCAGGTCAAGGTAAGTGGAAGTCAGGAACTAGGGAAAGATGGAGAGAAAGGTGCAAGAGACAGGATGTACTCTTGGGAGGCACATCACTATCACGATGCCCTACTGGCTCCAACTTCCTTGGCCCATTCGCTACTAATTCAATATTGGATTAACCCATTGATGAAGTTACTTCCCTCCTGATCCAATCACCTCTCAATAAAGTCAGAAAGTAGGACCTAAACCTTCAACACATGAATCTTTAGGGGTGAGTACTTCAATAAAACAATACCATTTTTTACAATATTCACTCTACCTAATAACAAATTTAGTATGCATTTGTACCACACTCTGCATGAAAGTTCTTGGTTTAGCTTATGTTAAACCATTTATACCCACTGTCAAAAAGATACAAAGAACATCATTTTCTTATTTCTTGCCTATACTACTTAAAGTACTTTATTCTTGAGGTGTACGCCTCAATTTTAACAGTGGAAATGGAAGTTCTATGGCAATATAAGGACACAGGTCATAAAATCTAATGACTCTGTGTAATGAGACACTATTATAGAGCATTTCTTACCATTCATCATTTTCAAATGAAAATGAGATCCAGACATTTGGGTATATTTAAGTGACAAGAGACACTTCAAACCTTCCCCACATGTAGAGAGACTCTGTACCCTTGTCTGGAGAATGCTTTCTCTGGAATGTCAAATCACCAGCATCTGGTTTGAGTTGGGCAAAAATAAACATTTTACTCAGTTCAATCCAATAGACATTTGTTACACACCAACTAATTCATGGAGTCTCTGACATTTCTTTGTGGATCTCATAACTAATATAGGAAGGCAAAGCACCAACAATTCCCTATCAAAGTAGCATTTAACAAAAATGGATTAGGGCTTGCTATTTACCTGGCACTGTACTAGATATCGACAAAATACTATGAACATTAAATTGACTAGCCCTTGACATTGGAGGATTGTAGCGACATTCCATTTGTATTTTAATAAATAAATCTACCTGAAGATCTGAGAGTAAAACATTCCCACTGGTCAGCCTAACAGACCAAATTCAGGTAAGCCACACACCTTTAATCTCAGTGGTCACACTTGTTACCATAGATATCCGGTGGTGCATGCCTTTCCTCCCAGTGGTGTGCACCTTTTATCCCAGCCCTAGAGAGGAATATAAGATGGGGAGAGATAACCCTCAAAGACACTCTCATTCTGAGATTCCTGGAGGCAGGATTGCCATTTAACTCTGAGGTTGAGGTAAGAACCAGTGGCTGGCTGTTTTGTTTTTCAGATCTTCAGGTAGAACCCCAATTTCTCTCTTTGAGTTTCTATTAATTGTGCATCAGAGGGTGGCTACAGATAAAAGGGACACTTTAGACATATGACACTTTGTGTCATTGTTCTCTTTTTGAATTAGAAATTGAAACAAGATGATTTTGAGCAACATAAAACACTTTGAAGGTATGTGCAGGCTATAAGATTATCCTTGCGGAAAATAAGTGTAAGTTTCTGATGACTAAACTGTCTCACAAAAGTAAGACAAAAGTTAGGGGCCTTTTTAAATTGTACTGTAGTCCAGGTTGGGACGTGGAGGCCGGAAGAAGGTGGGTCAAGATTCAGAGCTCCTTAAGTCTGCTTAGAACTAGTGACATGTCACTAGGAAGAGAATGAGAATGACAGCTAGAACTAATGTTCAGATGTGAAACTTACAGAGTAGAATAATTCATGGATGCCTGAGACACAATCTCCAACACAGGGATTTCAGTTCAGTGGAAAACATAGCAGGATGAAGTGATGTTATGTCATAAGGGACGTGTATCATTTCAAGCAAGAATATAAAGCAAGGAGCTGTTGCTGAATCTTGAACATTTCATTTTCTTCTTCTTCTTCTTCTTCTTCTTCTTCTTCTTCTTCTTCTTCTTCTTCTTCTTCTTCTTCTTCTTCTTCTTCTTCTTCTTCTTCTTCTTCTTCTTCTTCTCCTTCTCCTTCTCCTCCTCCTCCTCCTCCTCCTCCTTCTTCTCTCTCTTTCTCTCTCTCTCTCTCTGTATGTATGTATGTATGTATGTATGTATGTATGTATGTAGGTAGGTAGGTAGGTAGGTAGGTTCAGTTGCATGTGTACAGGCTTACAGTAGGAGTCTTCTTTGATTGTTCCTCATTTTATTCTTCTTTGAGGCAGGATCTATCATTTTAATCCAGAGCTCCCAGATTAAACTATTCTAGGTCAGGGAATCAACTATGCATTGCGACTACTTCTCCCTGCTCACTAGATAAGTTATTTCTGTGATATCTGGACTCTAGTCTTTGCTGGGGAAGTACTTTACTAACAGAAATATCTTCCTAGCCCCTGAGTTCTTAACATTTCTGAGAAGTAAAGCTTTATAACTGGATTGCCTTAATTGAGATAGAAAAAGAAAAAAAAGTATTAAGTCAAACATGGTAGGGACTTAATATTTTGGTCTATACAGTATGTGCAATAAGTATGTTTAGGTATTTAGTATAAGACTCTGTAGTTTGGAGACTGTCTTTCACAATAAGTGAAGTGTAATCTTCACTTATTAATTATTGTGAATTTACAATTGTGTCTTTGTTACCACTTTGTAATTCTTTATAGAGTTTGTCTTTTTTGTGTTTGAGATCAAACCTAGGGTCTGGTTATGCTAAGTACTTAAACCATTGAATCTCACCTTTAATTCCTCACACACTTTGAAAATATCAACTGTAAGTGTAAAATTTCAAAATTATATGTGAACTAGTATAACTGTCCATAGTCTTAGAACTCACTTGGGCTTTATTAAATAACTCTAATTAGTATATAAATTCTTTTTTTTTTTTTTTTTTTTGTTTTTCGAGACAGGGTTTCTCTGTGGCTTTGGAGCCTGTCCTGGAACTAGCTCTTGTAGACCAGGCTGGTCTCGAACTCACAGAGATCCGCCTGCCTCTGCCTCCCGAGTGCTGGGATTAAAGGCGTGCGCCACCACCGCCCGGCCAGTATATAAATTCTTAACTTCATTATGTGGCAACATGTATTTTTTTACTCCTTGTTGAAAGCCACATTTAACAGTGAGTAATAATACAATTCATAATGATAGGTCTCTTTTAAATTGTTTTCAGAAATTTAAAGTGTAGAAGAAATGTAAGTTCTAGTACATGTGGTGGCTTTCATTGCATTCAAGCTTTAATGAATATCTAACAGAATGCACAGTCTTCCCATGTTTTAAAAATCTTATTTTCTCATCCTTCCTTTTCCCTCATGTGATAAGGAGAAGGCATCATTCATCGAATGCATTTTCACAGAGTCTGTTTGGCTACTTACCAGTGTAATGTTCTTTTAAAAATGGTAGTGAGTAGTAGGTGTGCTGATGAATTTAATTTTTCAACTACATAAACATGCACATATTAAATCCTCTAAGTGTCATAAATATAATCAGGCCTTTAATTAGAAAATGTAGGAAACATAATTCTAAGAATTATGAAGATATATTGAGATTCTGTTGTTGAACACATCTGGGGAGATGAGTAATTTGATCAGAATATTTAGTTTCTAGCAACTTCCAGCTGAAAGCTTTGCAAATCTATTTTGTCTGAGCCTATAGAGAACCCTTGAAAGTAAATATACTGCATGATACAAACAATCTTTAAAAGCAAACACTCAAGGAAGCAGTCGGAGTGTTGGTTATTATTTTTGATTTTATTTTATCTTTAAGTAGAGAGTGGTTGATATATGAGCTGTTAAAACATGTTTTCCAATTTGAGTTAAGTATGTATTTATAACTTAAATTTTAAGGTGGGGCAACAAAAGACATGCAGTGTAAATGAACTGCTCATTTTGACAGGTTGCTGTGGGTCTATGGTCTGTACCCTGTCACTTATATTTTAAATAAACACTGATTGGCCAGTAGCCAAGCAGAAAGTATACGCAGGGCAACAAGACAGGAAGTGGAGGTGGGGCAAGAAGAACAAGAGAATTCTGGGAAGAGGAAAGATTCAGTCTGCAGTTGTCACCTTGACAGAGAGGAAGCCAGACACAGAGCAAGCAAGATATGACTGCCTCGCCAAAAAAGGTACCAAGCCATTATTTGTGCTAATATACTTTATAAGACTTAATAAAAAGTCTGAGATACTAGGCCAATCAATTTATAATTAATGTAGACCTCTGCATATTTATTTGGGGCTGAACAACTGCAAGACCAGTAGGAAAGAAACTTTAGTCAACAACAGGTTACTTGGTGGATCATTTTGCAGGCATTCTGTCAATCTCTAGATACCATAAAATTAGTGTTATTTTTTTTTAAGAATATGGCTTTGATAAAGCTTTATGCTAAAGGCAGAGAGTTGTAGAATATATATATATACATATATAATGTATAAAATATATTTACATATATAATGTATAAAAGTATAACATACAGCATGTATATAACAGACCTTATCAAGAGCTTCTTCTCTATTTAGGGAAATAGAAACAGTACCGTATGACAAATACTAATGTACTGTATGTAATGTTGAGAAGAAAGACACCAGACTGTAGAAAGGCTGTGTAGGCTGCTTCATGCAAAAAAAAAAAGTCATATTTATGTTGGAGGTTCTTTCTTTCTCTTAACTTTGTTTTTATTTATTCTCTGTCTCTTTCACATCATGCATTTCAATCCCATTCATTTCTCATCCCTTTTCATCTGCCCTTGCAAACTCCCTCCAAGATGAAATGAAATGTAAATAAACAAAAGGGAAAATATATCATAGAAGCAGTAGTATGACACAGTAGGTCACATTGTAAACTTCTTTTTATCCATACACCTTTGCTTGTAAGTGTTCATTGCAGAGTCATTGGTCTGATTTCGTGGCTTCTGGCTTCTGCTATTCTATTGATACTGGGCCCTCACTGAGACTCTTGTTGCCCTATGTTGTGGAGATCCTGTAGGTTTATGTCTGCAGGGCTGGCCCCTTTTTTGTGCTCCAGCAGATCACAGATAGGGTGGATGTTGGGTTGGACCAAGTCTTAATTTTGGTTCTGTGCTTGTGTAGTTGCAGGGTTGCTCAGCCTGCCAGCTCTCCCAATCTTCAACACCAGAGTGGGTTCTCCAACATTGCTCTGGCTAGTTTAGTTCTTGAAGTGAAGAGCAAAAGGAAGAGCTAGCTCTCCTGTTTTATGACCTCAGGGCCAGCTCCCCCACCGGCTACATGTAGCAAGTGAGGAGACCAGGGGGGTCATCTCTCCCCTGCCTACACCTCCATATGACCATATGGTAGATGACGGGTGGGGCCAGATCTCCTCAGCTCACATTTTCGGGGTCAGTTCACCAGCATCCCTTTCCATAAGATCAGCTCTCTTCTGCTGTACAGGTGAGGTGCAGGGTCCACTTTCCCAAGTGCTGCAGCTGACAGCGGGGGGCCAGGGGAGCTAATCTTTCCCACATTGCCCAAGAGGGGTGTGTGTCACACCCTCAGGTCCAGCTCACCATGCCTCTGCCAACAGTGTCAGCTCCACTGTGCTGCCCAGGCTAGAAGCAGGGCCCACTTTCCTGACTGCTGCAGCTAGTAATGGAGAGGGTCGGCTCCCTTATTTTTCACAGGAGGGGAGGGGCAATCTCTCCCCGCCAACATGGAGGTTATTCCTTAAGATCTGGGAATTCTGTTCAATGTATGTGCCTAGATTTGTCAATATACAAAGCTGCCATGAAGTTCTGATCCTATCTGTGTACTGTTTGCATGTTCATAATAGTGAAGCTGCATTAATATTATTGTTTCATAGATATCTATATCTGCAGGTAACAGTTATTTATATGCAGATAATATTTACATAAATATGAAAGATAACTGGGAAATATGCACACTAAAGAAGAAAGAAGTCACCATTAAAGACATTTGAAAATTTTTTCGTAAGACCTTCAAACTTTCTGCTGGTTTTAATGTCATACAAAGTCTGTAGTAAAATTTTATTCATCATATGGGATTAAGTTGGACTCATTTACAAGAGATTTTCCTTAATTCTCAAGCCATCAGTGAATTGATTTAAATCATGTTAAGTAAGATAGTGGCTCTCATTTACCTACCGTTCTCTCTCTGAATATCAGGGTGAAATTTTAAAACCTACTGTAGCCTGGGTGATTGTTTTCTCTACCTATTTCCTTCTTCTTTTTATGTGAGTAAGTCATTTTGTATGAGAGCTCTCTGCAGCTCATCCCTGTTCACCATTCACTGCCTCCTCTGATGCTACCAAGGTGGGGGGTGGATTTCAAATACTGGCGCAAACTTTATGGAATTTACAAATTCAATATATTCCATAATTTTAGGGGAATGTTCCGAGCTCCTCAAATTTAATTACTAACATAAGAGTAGGAAAATAAATGAGTCGATTTCTCCATAATTTCTATTAAAGCAAATGTGTTAATTAAGAGTCATGAATTGAGCATCTGCCTTCCTATATTATGTATGATGTGATGAGAATGTAAAAACAGTGTAAAACTATTATACAAGACGGGTTGGTAGCATAGCTCTTGGAAGATATTAACGAACACCAAAATAAATGATTGATTAATGAAAAAAGATCTATGATAAATAATATGATGAAGAGTAGAAGTATATATGTTTCTCTCTCATTATAAATTGAAACAGGTAAGATGGCACTAAGCCTCTTACTAAAGTGGACCTCTCAGAGAAGGGGTTTGAAACAGCACAAGTGAACTCATTCAGTAAATCAACAAATGTGTGTTTAATTTACACAGTTTCTATTTCTCTAATGAGACTCCTGATTCATAATTAAATTGTGTAGATGAATTGCCTTTTAATTATCTTATAAATATAATTGTGGTTGTCTTAAGTGGGAACTCATGAAAAAAATCACTTGTAACATTTGGTCACATGAGTTTCATAGCTATTTTAATATGCATTATATATATTTAAAGGAATTTGCATGATGCCAGGGTCTCTGGAGTTTTTGTGTAATGCTACTCGTGGCATATTTTGCTCTAAAAAACATTCTCAGCTCTAAATTCCCTGAAGTACTTCTCTCCTGCAGTGAAATCCTTTAAAGGGGAATTTAAATTTAAAAGGTACAATTTGAAATACATTTTCTTGTGTCAAGTTTTGACACTGACCTTTTAAAACATGGAAGTTGGGACTTCCCTCTTTAATTACGTTGCTTCTTTTAAATTAAGTCTGTATTGCAATTCTTCCTGAAATTAGGTAATTCTTTAGAATGAGGCTTAATTTTACTTGTCTTACACGTGGGGGTCAGAAAGAGGATAGTTTTACGCGTACATTTAAGTGAGAACCAAAAGCAGCGTAAACAGGATTTCATCTCTGCATTTAGGTAGCAGAAGACTGAACACTTCTTCTACAAACACTGACTTTCTATGGTATAAAAATATATACATGCTCTTTAAAATAGATTTTGAAGGGGGTATGAGAAAATATCTAACTATAAAGCGTTAGTAGGGGGAGAGTCGCCTATCAGTGAAGTATTCCTTAAAGATGAACGAGGGAAGGGAACATTGGTGAAGATTTCAGAGGTCTTCTGTTTCCATTAAATATGGAGGACCTTATCAGCTACACCACCAGGAATTAGCATATCCACTCTGTTCCTGCATTATTTGAAAGTGGACAAACTACTTAATATTATTTGGACTGAAGACATCAAAGTATATTTTGATCATGTTGATTATTCTAAGATCCTTGATCCTTTGACTGCGCAACGCATAACTGAAAAAAAATATTTAAAAAAGAAAAAAAAGCAATTCTGAAGTAAGACTCCGACAGCAATAAGACGAAAAGGGACTGGAATGAGGCCCTGGTATTTTGAGGAGTTGCCAGACTTTGCTCGATGAGGAAACTTGGACAGCGGGTTTCATCTTAGAGTCAGTTTCTCACGTCATTACAGGATATTGAAGGCTAAGTGACATAGCTTCTGATGCTTTTCTCAACACTCTCCATTGAAATTCTTTATGTTTCTGTGTGCTGAGATGCACAGTGTTGGCATTTTAAAGACTGTTTCTTTTAACCTTGTAGTTTAACTGTGAGATGAAAAGGGAGCTGAGTTAGATACTGAACGTTTGTGATTCAATTATGTCACTTGTATTGGTGTATCTGTCCTACAAAGGGCTTTCAATAAGTGGATGTAGAAAATAACGTATGATAAAATTAATGAAGGTGTGGGGATTCGGGTAATCTGTTGCAGGACATGCATTTTCACCCTCATTAATGTGTTTATTATCTGGGGAAATTTATTGATCAGAGATGTGCATTATTCAGAATGTAGGGCTTTTTAGTTATAGGGTTTTGCTGTTGTTGTCGCCACTGTTTTTGATTTTTATGATTTTGCTTCTTGTGTTTTTTTGCATAAAGGCATGTATGTTATTGTCTTCTGATTCTGCCTGACAAATGGTGCCTAAATACATCTAATTGGTCTCTCTGCTTCTAACCCTGGCCTCAACAGCAGTCTGTTTTTAAACTCATTGCCAGTGTTCTTTTGTTCACACATCATTCAAATTTACTTCTCTGTTCAAAAGCCTCTACTGACTCTGCTACTCAACCCTAGTGCTAACCAGATGCCAGTATAGCAAGGTATGGCTTTGTCATAGTAATCATCCCTTTCCAAATCCTTCTCTATCACTCAGCCTCCTCCCTGTTTTTGTATTATGGCCAGACCTTCTCCCTGCTCAAGACCTGTACCCTCTTGGTCTTCCAGGATACTTCTTGCAAATTTCCAGTTACCTGCTTTGAAATAGTTTCTTTGACTCATATCCTTTTTCTCTTCTTCTCAACTCTTAGTATATGAATGTGGAGTATGTATGTGAGTATGTGTGTGTATGTGATTGTGTGTGTTAATGTGTATGTGCATGTGTGTATATATGTGTGTTTATGTGTGTATATGTGGTGTGTGTGCAAGCATATGTGCATGTGTGTATATATGTGTGTTTATGTGTGTATATGTGGTGTGTGTGCAAGCATATATGTGTATATGTGTGTGAGTGAGTATATTGTGTGTGTGTGATATTTCTGTCAATTTATTTGATTTATTTTTGACTCGCTACTTAATTTAATTCCCATGAAGTTTAGAATTTCTGTTGACTTAGATAATTAAATAGAGAAATACTTTATTGTTTCAGCTTTCATATACCAGTTGTCAGAAAGGAAGATTCAGAGTCAAACACAATAAAACTCCCCCCCCCCCCATTGTTGCTGGTTGTTTTTCACTTCCAAATGCCAGGTGATTCTTTCTTGCAATGTGAAAGCAATCCCTATAAAGAGAATCTATTAATTCCAATGATGGTAATTGATCATATGTGTAACTGTAGTCACACAAGCATAATAGTCACAGATTTGTCCCAAAGAATGAGACAATTGGGAGGCTAGTGAGAAAAACTTAAGGAGCAGCAGTCCTTTGCTTTAGACATGCCCATTCTTACTGGAAAGCCTGTATTTGCATCTAGGACAAGTTTCCTGGGCAGCCATTTTGCTGTTAGTTTATGCAATCTCATGATCCAGGAAACCCAGCCTCAAGGATCAATATGACTAAGAATCAATATGACTAAGAATCATGGAAAGGACCAGATTACCAGCAGGGGAGATTGCAAAACAGAGCTCAACCCTCAGCTTTTCAATCCCCTCCTTTTCTTTCACTCGTAGGTTCTAACACCTAATCTGATTGATTTGTACTCTAATTGTCCCCATTGACTGTTTTTGCATCATCATATCCACCCTGGAAAGGGGAGAAAAGCTTTCAGAGTATGTCTACCTATGTCAATCCTTTTGTCACAGAATGAGATAGGGGTGGGGAGCCTGTGGCCGGCAGAGCACAACATGGATGCCTATGTTCCAAGAGTTATGTATCTTAGTTCTTAAAGATATTCTTTGCCTGAAGGTGGATGAGGCCTTCTGAAAATTTTTTGTTATATGAGCTGAGATCTCCAAAGTAAGCAGTGTCTTCCAAACAGGGAATAAGTATGAGAACAATTAACATCGACTTGGAGAGCCTTTGCCTGCCCGTTTGTTGCTGACCTGAAATTACAGATTTAACTGGCTGGGCAGAGCTTCCTTTTTTTTTTTTTTTAGATCATTTAGATATGCTCTGATTTAAATGTATTACATGAAGAGTCTATTTAACCACACATATATGCTTTTTCATTCCCTTGGGATCTGATAATGTTTGGGTGGATTGTGTGATTAATTAAATGCAGATGGCTTTGTGCTTGTACAAGAATTTTACATTGTTAAGGGAAATTGAATAGATAAGTAAAAATAGATTCTGTTGCCGTTTGCTAAGGACAAGTTAAATGACTCATCTTCAGATTGTCTATCCCTGCCTTAAATTTGATGGGGGTGTTATGTTATGATAGTTTCTCGAATAATTAAGTTAAAACTGGTTATGAAATCATTGTTTAGTAGGTTTTGCTCAGATAGTTTTCAATATGTAGAATTTTTCTCTAGCAAGAGAACAAATTTCTCTAATTAGACTTAATAACAGAATCCATCTTTTTTGGAAAGTGAATTTTCTAGAAGGTTAATCTAGAAAGACATTGAGATTTGTTGTGGATGAACATGGTCTCTTGTGTGATAAGAACTGATAGTCTTATGAGTTCTGAATAAATCCTTATTGAAGGCAAAAAGCAGCAGACTTTAAACAATCCTGAATCTTAGAGGGTGATATAAATATAGTCATGTGCTACATGAAATTTTGTTCTGCTAGGGATGTGTGGTCTACATATATGATACTGTACAGTCCATAACCTACATGTGCAGCACAAATATTTTCTAGGTTTATGTGAGTACATTTGATGAAAAAATTTTCTTAATGACATATTCTCAAAATGCATCCACGTCCCTAAGGAATGTTTATTGAATCTTGAACTCTCATAAAACAATTAACCAGCAGAGTTAAGATCTTAAAGATCTAATTTATCAATCAAATAATTATCTTAGGCCTTTTCAATTCAAATTTTAGACAGCTTGCTAGAAAAATCAATTTATTATCACAGAAAAAAGCCTAGCATATTGTAAAGAAAATAGGAGATGACCTGATCACTTTCAAAATAAAACCAAAGTAAAAGAAAATAATGAAAACAATTGTGTGTGTGTGTTATGTGTGTGTGTGTGTGTGTGTGTGTGTGTGTGAGAGAGAGAGAGAGAGAGAGAGAGAGAGAGAGAGAGAGAGAATCACCAAGCATAATAAACTCCACTAGAACTGTATGACCCTAGTCTGTCTTATTTACAGTTTTGACTCAGACACTTTTTAAAACATGAAGACAAATTTCAGCACCCTCTAGAAATCTTTTAAAAAATGACATTAAACTGAGTGGCTGCTTCACATTTGTTTAAATCTGATCTGTTTGTAAAGAGTCTGATGGAACAAAGGGAAGTGTATTTGATAAGCTCTTACACATGAAGACCATCTGGGCAGCAACAAGTGAAAGATGACAAGCCATATTCAGATGAGTCTAAAAATGGAAACACATTATTTGGAAGAGAAACAGTACATTACTGTGGCAAAATGGAGCCGTGCTAAGTAAAAACCAGTAGCTTCTTTGAAGAAATTAATAGGTTTTGAGACTATGAATGTTATAATCCACGCATCATATAAAAATTGTTCTCATCCTATGGAACATACAGATGAGTTAGGGGCAAACACAGGGCACATTTACAGAAACACAAGGAGCCAGAGCTTACTGGAAATAAAGTGCAGAGAGTGCAACATTCTCAGAATTGAGTTATAATTTGCGAGGTAAAAACGCAGGTGTCATTATGTCAACTTGCAGGACATTTCCCAACTCAAGTTTCTGAAACTGTTCTCTGTATGTTAGAGATCCTTTCCACATCATAAAAACAATCACAACAACGAACCCAGGCTGTTTGCTTATATCTTGACATGGGGACACCATTCTCCCATATGTATACTATTTCTTGAGCATTTATGTAGCACAGAGTTGTGCTAAGAACTATTGGATCACTGCAGTGGATATAAAATAGCCATTCCCATTTCACAGATAAAGCAATTGAGCCTACAGAGATTAAGTAGCTTTGTTACTTGTATCTGGTAAGTTAAAGCATTTGCTTTGTGTCTGGTTCGGAGAGCCAAATTCCCACCACTGACCTATTCTCTTCATTGATTCTGGAATCCTGTGGCAAATGACTACTGTATATTGTCAGCCAAGCATTGGTAGAAGGCAAGAGATTCTTTTAATCATAGAACACAAAAATAAATATGCATGCGTTTTTAAGAGTCTTAAATATCTTTGTGGAAATTCAGCATAACTTTGGAATAGTTATCTGTGATGATTATTAATGTAAATTTGGCAGACTCTGGAATTGCTGGAGACAAGCCTAAAGCATGTCTTAATGATTTTCTAGATTAGGGTAAGTGAAGTATGTGACACTCTTCATGCAGTGGGATACTGCATGGAACTGACTAAAAAGGAGAAAAGTAGCTGTGTATCAACATTAATCTCTCTTTCCTTCCTGACTTCTGAAGTCATGTGACAAGGTGCCTCATGTTCCATCTGCCGTACATTCCCTGAAAGGAGAGTGTATGTTCCCTTTAAGTGTAAGTGAAGATAAACCCTCCCAGACTTAATTTGCTTTTTAAAGACAATATCATTATTATTACATTGTGTGTTTGTGTGTGTGTGCTTGTGCATGTGTGTGCATGTGTGTGTGTGTGTGTGTGTATGTGTGTGTGTGTGTGTGTGTGGTGCAGGGAACGGCTGTATGCACTTGTGCCTGTGAAGTTTTAGCCTTCCAGAAGATATCATGCAGGGGCTGGAGACTCTTCGTTTAGTTATCAGTTGAGGAGAGATGCTTTTTCATAGTTTCTTCGTAGCAGTTGGTGAGTCTCTATCTTGGCACTTTGTCCCTAAGTACAAATGAGGATAAACTGGTTCTGAGATGAGGCTGAGGATTATGGCCTTCTCCAGGTCTAATTGAGAGTTGGCACAGCCCATCTACTGTCGACTTCCTCCTCCTTAGGCTATTAGGAAGCAAATGTAAGGATTTCTTTTGTTGCCAAGGCACTTGTCTTCTGCTAAAACAAAGAGGCATCCTTGCTCCTTCATAGCCCTCCCCTTAATTAGTTCCAGTGAGAGAAGACCTGGGCTCAGATGTCTTAAGTATTCGGTGCCTTGGTGCTGTAGTCATGGTAGAAGTGTTGCTGGAATCTAAAACATTATTTTGAAAACCAAACCCACCCTTCTGAATGCAGTCTTATTGTGTCTAGGAATATTCAGTTGAAATGGCTTCTGCATACTGATGTAGCAAGAATCGCGACAGTAGAACGGATACAATGTGCATCCCCGAGGCACTGTTCAGAACTTCCTGAGTGATGTTCCTTGATGCTCAGTTTTTTATTAACAGTTAAATTAAAAGTGAGATAAATTGAGGTAAGTTCCGTCACATGGCAGCATAGTAACAGGTGACCCCGTCGGATCAGTATTTCAGATACTGGCTGATAGCTCAGAAGAGTAAATTCTTGAACCCAGGACGGTAACCTGAGCTCCACTGTTCTCCTTTAATCATGATTAATTGAACTCCTTGATGGTGAGGTCATGGGAGTCCCTCCCACCTCAAGCAAATCCATTTTCAAAGAGCACCTGCTTTTACATTAATTGGCAAGCGTCTTCTATTATTTAAATTTGTTTTTACTTAAAATAATGAGTAAATTTAAAATCCTGCCTAGTGGAGGCCTTGGTGCACTATAAATGTTGTACAGTACAGGGTGGTGAAGGGTGGGCTTAGAAAGCAGCGTGCCACCTCTAAAAAAAAAACAACATTTTCTCGTTGCCTTAAATTAGACAGCCACAGGCTGGTGCAGGCGGACGGTGAGCTGTGCAAAAGGTCAGGTGTTGGCATCGTCGTCTTTTGTTTGTGCTGTTATTTTTTCTGGCTGTTAAATGGTACTGTTGGCTTTAAATAGCTACTTTGCATTCCTATGGGGATATTGTGTGTATTTTTATGAATCCATCTTGGTTTATTTATTTTGCGCTCCTATCTCTTCAGATTAAAAATTCATAATTTTTTTTTTTTGGTGTGGCATTTTAAGTCCAAGGCTTTTAGGCATCCACGCTTCTTGTGGTCAGTGCACAAGGGGAACTTCCCTTTAATGCAGAACGCAACTGTGGGAAGTGCTGGTGAGTAGAGCATAGTCCACATGAGATCTTAAGACCGGAGAATTATTTCTTGCCTGCCTCCTGCTTTTCTCCTGAACTCATTTGACTCTTAGCTTTTAGGAATAATATGCAGAATTAATTCCCTTTTAAAAGCAGCAGGATTTTTTTTTCATGCGCCACGCTTTCTATTCACAAGGGTTTGCATTTTGATACATAAGACAGAGAAAAGAAAAGCAAGCGCAAAAATAAGATTAAAAAAGCTGGATGGCTTAGATGTATGGATATATCGGCAGCCCCGGAAAAGGTCTTGATGCAGATTCATGTAACAGTTTGTTTATGAATTGTGGTATTTATAATAAACTAAGACATGAAAATGTTTCCCATGCAAACTTTTGGTGGGCACATTTGTATTTCATGGAGTGGGTAGTATGGCCGATTTAGGAGATTTCTGCTGGCAAAAAAAAAAAAAAAAAAAAAAAGGATGGAGGCCCGGCCTAGGCATTCTGATATAGCTCGTGCTGTTGCTGCTACCTTCTTGCCACCTCCACTCTGATGCTCCTGTCCTTTGGTATTTTTCATAGTTTGACAAGTAGCAGTAATGGTTCTATTAGCAGCAGCAACTATGCTGAGCTTGCCCTTTTAGGTGAGCGTGGCCTCACTGCTACGTTTTTGTCGGCCCTTGTTAGTCAGTGCCCTTTACCCACTCTGTCGGAGCTATCACCTAGAATTAACCATTTTCCGCTAGACTTGTCCTGGTGGTGAGCAAAACGATTATAGTGTATGATGCCACCTCTCCCTGGCAGCTCCATACGGCTGAGATTACAAAAGGTCCTCATAAATTTGTATATGATTCTATTGTTGTATACTTGGTCTATAACCACTATTTGAAACAATCCTTTTCAGAGAGCAGAGTAAGATAGAAGCCCCTTTAAGTCTTATCCTAGACATACCTGGGTCTTATTAGAGTGAAAATCCGGATCTGGAATGGTTGGGTTTATGTGAGCTGGAAAACTGAGATAAGTTTATCTAGATGAAGATAGGCTCTCTCAGCACAGGTCCGAGAATGCTGCCTCCGCAGAAGAAAAAGCAGTCAACCCAAACAGAATCTCTCATTTCTCTAATTTTAGGGTTATCATTTACATTCCACTCTGAATGTGTGTCTTTTCTTGTTTTACTCAGCAAAAAGAGTTTCTTTTTATTCTTCGGCAAATGTACAGAACCCAGAATATGCAGAGGTTTATAAGCTAGAAGGAGTTTTGCTGAGTAGCACTCAAAGGAGAGTCAGAGTCATTTCTCCTGTCTGCCTCTCTGAAAACCAGCAATAAACACAGGATGTTCTTTTCTCTTCCTTCAAATCCGTTCTCCTGCCCCTGTCTTCTGGGTGGACTTCCTTTTGTAGTTCATCTTCATAATAGCTTCAGAAGCCTGTATCAACTTTTTCTTCTACATCATAATCCATCAAGTGTAGCGTGTGCGTGTGTGTGTGTGTGTGTGCTCGATCTCAATTAAAGAAATAAGGCTTTGAAATTTGATTTACTGCTCTCCTGGAAAACTTCAGACTTTTAGTTATACAGATGCTACAAACAATTCAGAAGCATATTTTCCTTTAAAAAGCTAAGAAAAATATTGAATTACTATAATATATTGAATTGTTCTAACTCTGAGATATTTTAAGATTGCAATTCAAGGATGAAATTCATAAAAAACCCTGCAGCTTATTAAGGGAAAGGTATTTTGATAGTCAACTAACCAAGGAGTAAGATTTTTTTTTCTCTGTTGTGGAGGCCTTTGTCCAATTCCTGAGGGAAGATATTTAACTGACTGAGATGACTAGTTTTTAATATTATATACAACTTAAAGGCAACAAGCAAGATTCTAGAGGACAGATTGTCTACTCTGGATTGATTGGTCAGTGGGCCTGTTTGGGGTATTGCTTTATGTTAATAGATACTTAATGACACAGCCTACTGTTAGTGAAATTTTCCCTACACAATGGGTCATGTACTATAAAGGGTTAGAGAAATAGAGCTAAGCATCAGTAAGCTAGTGAACGCTTGTACATATATTTCTCTTTGTTCTTGGCTTTAGATCTGATATGATTAGCTATTTGACGAGTTGTGACTTCTCTACAACAATGGATCCTAACCTGAAATTGAAAAGTAAAACACATCCTTTGGCCTCTAAGTTGCTCTTGTCACCGAACTTACCACAGCAACAGAAATGAGACTAAGACAATGGCCAACATTAAACTTTTGATTACATGAAACAGGAAGAAATAATGCAAACAAAATTTGAAGGCCCTGAAAGTGATTTCCACTAAATGTGTTATAAATAAATAGCAGCGTAGGGCAAACAGTTGGATTATGGCCCCGGGAGTGCAGGAAACATGAGCTTTTCTGAGGAACATGCCAAGGTATTTTCTTCTATCTTTTAGAATCATCACTAGTTCATAAAAGATGTGTTAGAAACATGGAAGCAGATTGGATGGGAAGTCAAAATTCAGGGCCAAATATTCAGCAGGGCCTGTAGATAGAGAACAAGTGACTTCACGAGTTGAGGAGAAATGGGGAAAGGGGAGAGCTATTGAAGACTCATGTGACAGAATCAGCAAATCTTGGGAGGATGTGGGTGTGTCATATTGACAAGCCTGGCAAAGGAACAGACAATAGTGCTAGTTATAGATAAGAAATGGGCCGATAAAACCCCAAGAAATATCACCCAACCAATCAGTCGTCTCTCTTCGGTTTCAGCACTGTTGAAGCTTGGGAAACAAGGCACACCGCAGATGTGATTCATTTATTTTTATTTTTGAAAATCTGAGATATTAGCCGAAAGGTCATTAGTGATATTTATTTTTGTGTAACTTGGTACCATTTCTAATTTACGCCTTACTGGAAATTTTTATATAAATAAATTTCCAATAGGTTTTCCTTTTACGTACTTCTTTCCCCTCTCTCTTTGTGCCTTGTAAGCGAACCATAAGGTATCTTAAGAGAGATCAATGCTACATTAAACTTTAAGAAACTACTTCATCAAAACCACATGCTTCATTTCCTGAGGATTGTCAGCAAGCCTGGGGAAAAGTATGTCTGAAACTCGTACTGTTATCAGTGCTTCTCGCGTCACTGCTGCCTCGCCATTAGGATATACCAGTCTCTTCACAAAGCCATAAAGGATGTGTGCAGCAACTTCACTGGGGACTTTGAAAAAGTGGGCATGATGGTTTAAGTTCTTAAGTCTTTTGATTGTTTCTACCATATCAAAAGATATTAATGTGCTCTGTGTGGCTATTTTTCACCTTGCTTTAAAATTCCAAAATGGCAGGTCAGACTAGGCCTCGCATTGACTGGATTTTTAAATTAATGTTTAATAAGATGGGATGACTGCCAGACCTTAGAGCACTGGACATGGCTTAGGTAAGTGTAGCTATTTTCTTCACTTTTTGCTTGGATCCAACTAGAAAAGAGCACCTGCCGAACCTCCCCCCCCCCCCCCCCACTCAGGTTTTTTATAGATAGTGTTTCTTTGTGTAGCCTTGGATTTCCTGAAACTAACTTTGTGCACCAGACTGGCCTCCAACTCACAATGGTCCTTCTGCCCCTATTTCCATTGTGCTAGGATTAAAGGCATGTGCCACCGCTGCCTGGCAAAAACAGTTCTTTTTCTAAGCTATTCTTAAGTCTTTCTTCTTCCTTGCTTCCCACTTCCTTGTTATCCTTCATTCATTTCTCCCATTATTATTTTGTCATTCTCTTTTAAAATAAACTTCCTTTATTTATGTTTTGCATTGTGAGTGTGTGTGTGTGTGTGTGTGTGTGTGTGTGTGTGTGTGCTCATGGAGATCAGAGTGGAGGTAAGTTGAAGACCTTGGAGTTTGAGTCAGAAGCTTTTGTGAGCTGCCTGGTATAGGTGCTGGGATCCAGATTCGGGTTCTCTGATAGAGAAGTATATGCTCTGAACCCCTGGGCACATCTCCATCCAGCCTCTCCCTCATTATTCATGTATCAAGAAAGACTTTACTCTTCACTAACCATTCTTTAAAGTCAAATAGCAACCTTAAGATCTATTCTATTTGATGACTTCATTAAAACCACAACAGCACCATCATTTATTTATTTCAAGGACCTGTACAGGGTTAGAGTCATAAATATTCATTATGAATTTTGTGAAGAGGAATCAGGATTAATAGAAATACAAATGTTTTGTGCCCAATGGTGCTTAAGATTCTTTGGGAAGGAATATATATATATTCATATATATATATATATATATATATATTCATTTTTTCACTAACCATTGAGATAAACTTGGAACAGCAGTTTATAAGAATAAACTCATGCTTTTAAAAATTAACCACAGCAATATAATTTTTCAATTTTCCCTCTTTGGTCCAATAGAGCTTCCAGAATATACAGGCGATTAAATGCCATTCTGGAGCTTGTTGCAGAAGTGCTCCATTTTAGACAATAGTGACGGAAAATAAGAACCAAATGTTTTCACTTTTGGAACATAAAAGATACATGTAAACTAAACATTATGAACAACAAGCTTCTTATCCTATACTCTTCTGAAGAGGCTGGCATCTGAGAATCCAGGAAGGAACTCTCCTTATCTTGCAATTTATTGCTCTCAGGAACTTTTTTCAGTTTTTCTTACCAGTTCCACTTTAAATTTTTACTTATACTTTCCACCTTTTCTACTTGGCATGAATATAAGTAATGACAATCCAGTCTTTTCTTTAGAATTAGAACAAGAGTGGGGAGAAAATCTATATATTCAGCTCAAATAAAGTGATTGTTAACTTCATTCGTATATGTACTCTTTTATTTATACCTCAATGCCTTTTAGAAAAGCCCCGGAGGTATTTACAGTCTTACTATGTGGCACTTGTTTTGTGCCAACTATTCTGTTGTTGGTTTTAATCCTCCCCAGCACTTAATTAAATAAACCCTGGAATTCGAATTTGAAATCCATGGCATCTGAGGGTAAGAAAGGTTAAGTAACCCTCTGCAGAACTCAAAAGTTAGTAGCAACCCCAGTGGCAAGAATGGGATACACTCAAGTCTCCATTTGCAAAGATTATAAAATTCATTTTTCAAAATAGTAGAGAACTATGCCTGCTTGATTGTCAGGGGACTTTTCAAGCATGAATAACACTTTTGTGAATTTTATGTCCAAAATCATGGTCACTGAACATTGATAATAATGAACATTGAACCTGAAACATCCGTGCATCATAGTCTCAGAAATTAAAAAAATAAAAGAATTAAACTGAGTGGATGATGGTGTCACTAAGCATAAAACATTCATTGTGGATCTGTTAAAAATTTGAAATTAACCCTTTATCACTTGAAGTTTACTTGAAGGCCATTAATGTATGATGTGTGCAACATGAGTATACTTGGTACACATCAGCAAACAATATCCCTTGTGACTGAACAGGAACTGTGCCCTCAAGAGGCCTATAGGCTAGAGCGTACACAAATGTTGAGTCTGGAAAACATGTTAGTAGTTGTTTCAGATAAATATTTATATCATTTTGTACTGGAATCTTGTAGTTAGAAGTGTAGGCTTTGCAGTCATACCATTGATATTTAAAATTTATCACTACCATTCATTAGCTTGTGGTCGCTGGGGCTTAAAATGTTTCCATTATCTTGTATGTATATAAAGGGAAGAAACCCATAAAGCTCATTTTATAGGATTGTGTGACAGTTGACTTTACAGAACTTACTATGTGTCAGATAGTATATCAAGTAGTCTCTAAAGAAGAGCTAAGTGGGCACTAATACTGTTCTTCTTGAGCCTTTCAAAGAAGTTCATGTACATAAAGTGTTCAGAGAAATGGCTTGAACATAATAAAAAACTCAATAAATGTTAGCTCACTAAATATTAGCCTTACCAAAGACTCAGGAAAAGATATTGAAAAGAGAGCAAATGCCACACGCATAAACTACAGAGAAAAGAGTAAGTACATACTACATGCTGTCTGAAGTCAGACTTGTGAGCTTGTTTCTAATGGTCAATAAAGAGAGTCTCTGAAGGGGCATGAGGCACAGAAAACTTCTCAATTTCTACTTATCAACATATGAAAGATGGGCAGCGGTTAACTCTTTAGTATCATAAAACCGGAGGTGCTTAACTCATAGAAACTCAATAAAATGAAAAATCTACCTTGTGGAAATTCGTGTGGTCATCAAGGAATCTTATTTCGGTGATTTGAAAAAAGGGAAAAAAATACAATGATTTATATTCATGCATATTTCTTACTTGATTTTTTTTTGTTTGATCAAATTATGGTTAGTAGGAGTCTAAGAGCATGGTTCTCTGGTTTAGAATAATGTCTTATTGATGGACTTCTTTTCTTCTTTTAAATAATTTATTATTATTATTATATTATTATTATTATTATTTATGTGCTGAGGATCTACTCAGGGCCACATGCACTTTGCCACTAAACTACACTCTGAACCATGGAGTGATTTTCTTTTTTTTATTGTTTTTTGTTTTTTTGTTTTTTTCTTTTTTCGAGACAGGGTTTCTCTGCAGGTTTAGGACCTGTCTCTTGTAGACCAGGCTGGTCTCGAACTCACAGAGATCCGCCTGCCTCTGCCTCCCGAGTGCTGGGATTAAAGGCGTGCGCCACCACCGCCCGGCTGTGATTTTCTTTTTAAAAAATGTTTCTTGCTTTTTCTAACCACAGTATACACAGTCACTATTATGTTCACGGAAAACCACGGTTACCCAAGATATTTTCTACTTAGACTTTCACTAATTTCTATATTTAGTATGCTTTTACCCAGACGCCATGTTGTTTAACACTAGGGTTATTAATAGAGATATCTAAATAAACTATTTCTGACTCCTAATAGTCATTTAACTGTAATATATAAAAGCATCTGATAGTCCCCTATGCTTTTCAACTCTTCCTGACTTTGATTGTTAGGGCATATTTTCCCGAGTCAACTAACCTTGGACATGAAAATTCATCCATTTTCTCCAGTCTATAGCAGACACATTGAGATACACATCACATCATCTCTGAATTTGCCTTCTCATACTTTTGGAACTGTATCTGTCATTTTGTGTGTAGTTTGGGAGGGAGGAGCTTGAACAACTAACCTTGGAGATGAGGTGAGCTGAAAATAAGAGCACTCCAGCCAGGAATCCCCACAGTAAACATGAAATGTCTGTAGTTGGATAAATCAACACTTCATTCCCCACAAATTCATTCAATATTTAATATTAGCAAAATCCACATATAGGCATGAATGTAGAACATTGTTTCTTAGTTGTTTTATGTGCCAAACTAATAGAACTTCAGATGTGGGTGATGAATTAAGGAAGAATGTGATGTGGATAAGCAGAGAAGTTGAAGAGTAATTTTCTTCCCATATTTGAAGCAAATATGGAAGGCAAACCTTCTGATAATTAGATTTTAGTATTCAGAAACAAAATGCTTGTTGGGTCAAGTATAACTATATCAATACATAGAAGCAGCTACCTGAGCTCACAGACACAGCTCATTTTTATGAAGCAATTGTCCGAAAAAAAAAAATACTTGATGCTTGAAATCACCGCTGCAAATGTAAGCTCTTGAAATATATGCTCAGACCACTTTTCAGAGCTCTATAGGAGTTCCACTGTCACCAAGCAGTCAGACTGAAATCTTACCATGCTATTCCTTTCCATGGAGTTGACTACAACACTGACACCAACTCTAGGTTTTAATAAGCTGAAAGAAAAATAGTCAATTAATCTGCATGATAAACAGATTTTTAGAAACACAGCTAATAAATGTAGGAAGCCTTTTTATTTTACTATACTGTTTGCTCTAAAAGAGAAAAAGGAGAGAAAAGTGGTGATGTTGTACTGTCATGCGAACCCCTTGATGAACTGTGTGTTTTACGACACTGCATTTGCTCCTTTGACACACTGGTATTTGTGGAATAGGAGAGTAAACAGGCTAGTAAGTCACACAGATTGGCACACATCTAGCCAATAAGAACTGACTTTAGTTTTAGAGAGTGCTAATTTTTATAACTTTATTTATCCTGCTGCTTTTCATTTTGCTCTATTAGTCTTTGTTCCATGAAATCTCTTCCTTTAATAGATTCTCTTCTTGAGACATTTTAAAATGCATCACATGTCAAATCCAATTCAACTAAGATACCTAAATGCATGTTGTTTCAATTAAATATGAATGATTCAAAAAGAGTATGCTTGTAATTACATAAAACTGCCTCTCCATATTATATACATTGCGGAGATGAATGTTGTCAATGTATACAAGAACCAAAGTTAAGCTTTTTAAAAAACACATAAAATAAATTATTCACATCACATACGCCTATACATCTGATAGTGCAATTAGCAATCAAAAGAACTACATATGGTGATGTAGTGGAGGAATCATGGGTTTTATGCATCCTGCTGTTGATGGATTCAGGTTCCACTTTTTGCACATTTTCTATTTAATTATTTTACACTAAAAAGATAAAAATAAAATAACATGTTTTCTTTATTTTAGTTCTTTTAAAAAATCATCATTCACACTTTTCTTCCACATCTGGCTCTCATTTCCCCAGTTTAGATAGGATTTGTTTTTCTTCTTTATCTTCACTCTCTTTCCTGATCTGTAGCACTAACACTAGTAACAATAATAGAAGCCCCAACCCCAGATCTGGGGAGATCTGGAACACCATCAATGTAATTGCTTTGCATTTGGTTGGTTCCTGACAGTTCTAGAATAAGATTTCTTGGCACTCCTCTCAGCAGCCCAAAGAATTCTTGCATTTTTTTCCCATTGTTTATATCAACATCTTCAAAGTTGTATACATTATCAAATTTGTCACTTAAGCAAAAAGAACTATGACTTTTTAAATTGATATTTCATTATAGTGGCCCCAAAGTTTTACCACTCCCTTCTATTTGAACTGTCTTCAGCCTCTTTTTCTTTATTCATTGTTGCACCTCTATCAACTAGAGCAAAAGACTTACACCTTTAAGTAGAATAGATTTCTTCAAAATGCCCCTTGGAAACATGTAGAAACAACCAAAGGTTTTCCAAAAGTAGGCTGTTGTGCATGTTCTTTATTGCCTTATGTACTGTTTATTCTCTAGCATGTCTGCCTTGTTCTACATGCAGGCTTTAGGTTTTTTTACATTCTGGCTAGAGTTATGTGCATTTGTATAACGTGTTGTATATGTATGTGTATGTTCATGTTTGTCTATGTGCATGTTTGTCTATGGAGTAACCACAGGTCAGTGTGAGGTGTTAGTTATTCTTCAGATTATTATCTTGAAGATCACCTCTTAGTCTAGTTTGTTCGCCAGTGAGGTTTTGCTATCTGCCTGTTTCTAGCCCAGTCAGAGAGGTTACAGATGCAGGATATCCCACCTGGCTTTAAATATATAGATTTGGGGGGTCCAGAATCAGATATTCATGCTTGTTTGACAGAACTTAACCCATTAATGTATCACTTCAAAATCCAAAGTGAAAGATTTTATCTGTCATGAACTTCATTTATTTATGCCTGGACAATTTTAAAAAGGCATAGTTATAATTAGAATTCACTCAGATGGGATATACTGTCCAGTGAAAGTCTCTTAATTATTTCAAGAAAAAGGTTATGCATCTCGATTTGTTAACTCAAAGAAACGATTAAGCTTAGTATTTAGCATTTAAGGGATTAAACCCTTCCTAGAACATGGGTACAAAAACTTACAGAAGATAGTTTAAGTTTTAAACTTTATCTGATAACATTTTGAAATTTTTCGGCACAAGCTTTTAGGTTGAGTCTTGTTTAATAAGATTGCCAATAGATTTAGCAAATACACTTATTTCCATCTGTAATTTATCCGTGAAACTATTTTTAGTTGGCTAATTAAAACAAACTAAAACTGAACAAAGGCACAGAAGGGCCTCTACTTGTGGTGCACATTGTTTAGCCAGCTTCCTTTTAACCACGGAAGAAATACAGTCGTGTCAAGTGAGCTATGATTAATGACACAGTGACGGGAGGCCTGTTTTCTATAAAATGGATGCACACGCAATCATCGGTAAAACTTTTTGTCATGTTTTACCCACTAGTGAGTTACATTCTTTCAATCAAAGTTGTGTGGAGGGTTACTGTTTCAGATGTTTTGCAATTTTCATTATTTCATGGTTTTAGTTTCTAACTTTTCATTGAGATCTAGTCACATATGATTCAGTACTTTAATGACTTCCCAAATTGGCACTTTATAAAAAGCACAGTAACTCACACAGGTCTATGTGGGATTTGTTAGATTTCTTTTGAGAAAACACAAACGTATTCACACCTAGAAGTGAGCTGAGCATCTCAAGTTGATGCAGACTTGTGAGTTTTACTTGTCATGGATGAATGAGCCTGGGTTTTTGTTAGAAAAGATATAGTCCACAATAACAAGCTAGAAAATATTTAATGATAATAATACAAATATAGATCCTAAGACTCCACTGTCAAAAAATTTTAACTCACTTATCCTTCACAGGCAATTAGATGTTAATCTAGTTTTTAGGTTTTAAATAATTTTGTTTTTCTGTTCTTCTTTACCGTTATTGGATGTACTCTGTGTAGTTTAAGTTATATGTCTTCTCAGCAGCGACAATTTTTGTAGTTAACTTGATAGCCTATGAATTGATAGTAATGAAGCCCATTGTCTACTCATTGATAGGTCAACAAAGGTAAGAAGGTATGACAACTCTTCATGGTTAGTAGCTTTGAATACTTGGATGAGACTGAACAAAGCTCCCTACTACTACATGCAAACACACACACACACACACACACACACACAAACACACACTCACACACCACGCTGCTGTTTGTGCATGAATTTGAAAAGATTTCTAGTCATTTACTCATTAATTTAAATCAAGGCACACTGATGTTCTTGCCATTTGACAGACATTGTCTAAGCACTGGGTATGCAGATATGAAAAAGAACAGTTACTTTCCTTTAGGCAGTTGCTGTCTAGTGAATAAGGAAAATAAGTGTATTAGCTCTCAACTACTGTGATTCCAAATCTAATTGAAAAGTAGATTCAGTGCAACAGCAATGTTTTGGATGGTCAGAATATTAGTCTTACCCCAGTTGCTAAGCCACCTACAGTTCTGTATCCTATCTCAAATCCATAATGAAGGAAAGACTCTTGTCTTAAGCAAAAAGAGTCCACATTCTTAAATGAATTTACTAGAGCAAGATATAAGGATGATAATTCTCCAAAGCATATGTGGAGTATACATGTAAATGTATACTGTATTACCTTCCCACTGCTAGACCAAAGAAGGGTTATAAATTACCTTTAAACATGGTCATTTATTGCCTTAGTTTTCTGGAGGTCAGAATATGGGAATGCAGCTTAATAAACTAAAATTCAGGTGTCAATGGGTTTGTGTTGTTTTCTGGAGTCTCTGAGGAGAATTCTGCTCTCTTGCCCGTTTTAGCAGGTTTAGACATCTGCAGTCTTTGTCCTACGGCCCTCTTCCCTCTTCAAAGGCAACAATGATTGGTCAAGGTGTTTTCTTATGATAACTGACACTCTGTCTCCATCTTCCACATTTAAGAGTCTCTGTGTTATACTTTCTCACTTGGATAATCAAAAACACCACCTTTAAAAACAAAACTAAAACCCAAGCTTTAAGAACTCTTCATTTCACCTTAAATCTCAATTCTCCCCTACTATGTGGAATAATGAATTTATAGATTCCCGGGATTTGGACATTGTATCAAAGAAAAGGAACATGATTCTGAAAACAACAACCACAACAAAACAGAAAACTACACACACACACACACACACACACACGCGCGCGCGCGCACACACACACACACACACACACACACATTTTCATTGACTAATAACTATTGGTGTGAAAATATAAAAAATAATGAACTGTTTGCATCCGGAAGCAAGAGTGATAAGGACTTGATGATTCTGTTAATAACCTTCTCCATTATATTTTTGGGTGCTATATAGAGATAGAAATGATGTATATAAACAGATATAACGTATCACAAAATGCATTGAAAAGATGGAGCAAAATTCTTCTCGTTATGTGATAATGAAATTCAGAAGAAGAACGTGTGAAATGAAGAAGACGTGTATTTTTTTTATCTATCCCAAGTCAAACCTATACAAGACTACTGCTACAAAAGTTTAGAGCTTAGTAAAATTTCACATCAATTGACAAATTTAAAAGTCCAATTTCCTTCATATTTCTCTCAAGCTTACTTAGTGAATCACCTATTTAGTACCAATAAGCTAACACCTAATGCACCCAGAACATGCCAAAGATTTAGCAACCTGCTTTCTGTCGAGTGATGAGTTTCTCAGCACAAGGGACAGCATTAGCCTCAAAAGAAACCCTTGGCTCCACTGTAGAAAGGACCCCTTGTGTTTCTGTCACTATCATTCCTAAGGAATCTTTTTCTATGATGTGTGCATGTACACAGGAGTGCTTCTGGGCATGAGTGTGGGTGTTCATGTATATCTTATACATGCATGTACAGGCAAGAGAGCAGCATCAGATGGTGTCCTTCATGAGGTATCTACCTTGTGTTTTGAAACTGGGTCTCTCATTGGGTTTTGGGACTCACACATTAAGGTAGAGTGGCTCAGAAGCAAGACCAAGGGATCTGCCTTTCTCTGTCCCCATAGCACTGAAAATATAAACACACATCACTGCACCTGACTTTTTATTTGGGAACTGGGTGTCAAATGCAAGTCTTCATTCTTCGACAGTGAGAACGGTGCTGCCTGGTTCAGCTCCTCTTTCATGATTCCTAAACAACCTTTTCAGCAAAGACCTTGTATTTTCGCTTTAGACTAGGTCCTGTAATATGTTTCCTCCCTTCTTGCTTGTCTCAACAAAGCAATAACATGGATTTACATGTAATAAAACACTTGGAGAAGAGAGAACTGAAACAGAAGACTTCCCTTTGACACAAATAACAGTACTGGTGCAGAGCAGAGTCAGGAATTGAAATGGAGGAGGGTCCAACACTGGGCCATCCACCCTGTTTTTCCTCCGAAGGCAAAAATCTTGTCATCTTCAACGTGTCTGCTGCTCACCTGTTAAACAGTGTCTGGTATGTGATTAACTTTTGCAAAACACTTGTAGGACTGGATTATATTTGATGGCCTTTGGTAAAAGCTATTCACATCCCTTCTAAACAAATAGAAATGAAAGTAGCAAAAAATTCTTTAATGTCTGCCAAGACATTTGTGCAAATGGAAAAAGTTGGTCATTTTTTCCTTTGTAAAATCTTATGTCCAAAGGGAATCATTTGGGCAAGAGCCCTTATTAAATACTTGCTAGCTACTAGTTACAATTACACCAGAAAATTTCCTAGAAAGTCCTGATAAAGCTATACAACATAATGTCTCCTCTCTCTTTATTTTCTTAAGAAATTCAAACTTTTAAGCACTGTTTTAATATAAATATATTAATCAAATTATTTTTAGAAGTATAATTCAAATATAACCAAGTAAAAATAGAAAAGCCACCCATAATAATAAAGAAGTGTAGAGGAAACAGTTGAGAGAATCTGTTTGATGCTGTATTTCTTTTATTCTGTTTTCTTTTGAGATAACACTTTGCTCTGTATACCAGGTTAGCCTTAAATTGTAGACCCTCTTTTTTAATATTTATTTATTTATTATATATACAATATTCTGTCTGTGTGAATGACTGCAGGCCAGAAGAGGGCACCATACCTCATTACAGATGGTTGTGAGCCACCATGTGGTTGCTGGGAATTGAACTCAGGACCTTTGGAAGAGCAGGCAGTGCTCTTAACCTCTGAGCCATCTCTCCAGCCCCTGTAGACCCTCTTTTGTGTATATTTTGAGTTTTAGGGCATCATGCCTGCTGACTCAACTCTAATTAATTTAAAATATATCTTATATATTTTATAATATATGCCACATAATATTGGCATGCTATAAGTATAATGCAGTTTATTGCTAGTGGCAAATACATAAACTCAGGGAGTGCAGCGTTCATTTGCCTTACAGATTCATTCATGGGAGATAAATTCTCTTGCAAGACCTAGAAGAGAGGGGAAGACACTAATGCCAGGACTTGAACCTTTTAGTGCCAATTTGAACAGTCGATCAGCCTATTGCCATTCTTTGTGTCACCTTGCCATCTACAAAAGGGGCATAGTAAAATTTATAGTTTCTATTTCATAGGCTAGTAGAGGTGCTCACTCAGAAGAGTAAGAATGAAACTGGAAAAAATGAGAGACATGAAGGAGATATTAAATTAAGATATTTTTCTTGTGCCAAGTGTGTTTCCAAGGATAACATTGGCAACAGAATTGGAAAATATGAATTGAAGAGGACTGTCTTATCATTATGTGCAACCATCTCACCTTAGTTCCTCTCTTATTCTTTACATATGCCACATTTAGTGACTTGGTGATCAGTTCAAAACAAAGAAAATGTAGAGGTATGCATAGCTAATTTTATTTCAATCCTTAGTTTACTATGCTATTTATATTTGGGATGACTCAGATAGTTAACAGAGAGGCCAAAAACATGGAAACCTTAGGAGGGCTGACTTACTTGAGTCATCTCATCATTTTATTGAACATTCATTATTTATAAGGTATCTCAAGTAATGCAGAGATAAATTAAATAAGGTGCAGTCTTTGCCTTCAGAGACAGCAGTTTGCAAATGATAATGGGGACAAAATGCGTACATACAGACCATGTGTGTTTAGTGCTACAAGACAGTCACTCCTAATAATCATAGGACAGAGCGTGCATAAAAAATGGAAAAGGATATAAATGACAATCTGAGTTTTATTTCTGGCAAGAAACAAACAGTTTGAAAATCGGGCGGTGTGCATGGGATGGAAAGCATTATAAATTTATTGAAATCTCTGTGGTCGCTTTAGAAGGAATAACCAATGCTGCCCAGGTAAGTGACTGTATACGCTGGTGAAAATTGCCACAGCAACGTTTACTGTAGCTTATGAAAATTTAAATTTTTCTCCTGAAAGTTTTATTGCAAAGAGTAAATACTTTTGAAAACATGATCAGTAGATCTAGTAGTAAAATAATGTTATGATAAGAACATGTACCCGGGAGTTATGATAATGCTAAAAAAAAGTCTGGCTCTTGCTGGCTCAGATCATTTCAAGATGGTAATACAATATCTGTAGGTCTCAAACACGAGAGATAAAAATCCCCTGATGAATACGCCATTTACATTATTGTGAGCTTGAAAACATGTCAAAATAGCTTACTGTTTAACTTCAATAGCTAAAATGAGTGCCTCTGAGTCTGTTATAACTGATTCATATTGAGCCTTCATGACCTGCACAGTAGGGCGTTCCTGGTTCCTTGAGAAGCTCATAAAACATTTTATAATGAGAAACCAGTTTTAGTTTCTAGGAGTTTCAGAAACAAAAGTACAGAAGTATAGCTGCATAAAATCTAGAGTGTTTTGGGGTGTATGAAACTCATGATTTTCAATGTGTTGAATCAGCCCATTGTAGGTTGTGTAATAATGATTTATTTCAGCAGCAAACTTTCCTCCAAACACTGGATTAGACATGGGCAGAAATTAATGACATTACTCAGGAACTAGGTCTTGTTCCTGATGGCCACATGCAGTGACTGCTAATGCCCTTTTAAACTTCTATCCTGGGCCCTGCATGGACTGTCTGACTTGACACTGGACACTACTTAGAAGAGACAAGCCTGCAGAGAGCAAATGATTAATGTAAGCCCTTCTACAACTAGCAGAGGCTTGTGGAATTCTTTCCCCCAGCATTCCAGAGATAATTGCCTACCATTTTATCTAGGAACAGTTTGGGTCACTTAAAAAAATAGGTGTTTTATACAGTGGCGCCTACGATGCAGATGTTACATAGGAAGAAAAATAAAAATCACGATGGAAAATGAAGAGCGTTTAAAAACATACATGCATATGTTGTCTCAGAGGAATGGTGGGTTAGCTTTGAAATATATGTTAGAAGGTTCATTTCATTACCCACTGGAAAACTGAAAAAAAAAATTAACTAATGTCTTCTATATAATTTGAAAGAATTGAACAAATTTTCTGAAAAGGGCATGTTTTATGAATTGAAGAGCGTGTCCCTGCCGTCTATCCATCTACAAAAAAATATTTTCTTCAATTTTCACAGAATAAATCTAACTCTTGTTCCACATATTTCTAGAAAGGAAATCCCAATAATTAATAAATTAATAATTAATAAATCATTAATTCTAATATAAAGCACAGCTTTTAAAATTAGCTGAACACTTACACACCCACACAATATTACTGTATTTGGATCCATTGTTGACTTATATGAGGCAAGTTCTGTTTCAATTTGGCATCAATAGTCCACAAGAGTGTCTTAGGTTCCAAAATATTGTAGCCAAATATCCTTCCCATCGTGCTGGGAAGGGGCTAAGAGACATGATCAACTTTACTTATGCTCAGAGAGCCTAGGTGCTCCAGATGGCTCATTTTCCACCGGCAATTTTAGTTCTTAAAATCTTAGGGAATTCTATTACAGCTGATATAACATTATAAATTAACATTCTAGTATATTTGACTAATAAATGAATGAGAGATAAAATGCAATAAAAAATAAATATATATATATATATATTTAAGAAGACGAAGACTGGTGGTTCTCTCCAGGCATTGAAACTGGGCATATGAAGAAATTTTTTCTTTATTTGACTAAGGAATTGGATCCTTCCTTAAATTTTAAGGAGTCTATGTAACAGGCATCTTTTTGTGATCCTAGCATTTAGAAGTATATTGTATGTTGATTCAGATCTTGCCACATGATTTTCATCCTTCCTCAAACATATATCAAAGGTATTGATTTTCTTTTCAATTTTAAACAAGAACAGACAAGGTGCATCACGCTTTGGGGAAGTGATTTGTCATCAGGCTGATGCAGACATCCAGCATTTAATAAAACAAGTACACGTTTTGGGTGAGGGCCATGGCAGACCAAATATGTGTTTCCTTCCTTCCTTCCTCCCTTCCTCCCTCCCTCCCTCTCTCCCTTTCTCTCTTCCCCTCCTTCCCTCCATCCTTCCCTCCCACCTCTCTCTTCCCCCTCCCCTCATTCAACTTTGTTCTTTCTGTGATTTCACTGGATCTGGAAAGCTGTGTGGATCTTATTTTCTATTGTCTTGCAGTTATCTACAAAAGAAACTGTTGAATAGAAATCCAGTAAATAAAATCTAGGCCCACATAACATCTGACATTAGATTGTCCTCAATTAGGTTCTCGTGATTCTTACAAAATAATTCATAACCAGAAACATGTGAAAACCTAATACTATTGTACTATTGTGGCCTTGAAGGAGCCAAACGATCACTTTTCCTTTCTCGGTTTCCTTAGCTCCCTCTCTTCTGTCTTTTCTTTCTGACATTTTTAGATATTTGCTTTCAGATAATGACATATTACTAGACATAGGCCTAAGAAATCGTACAAAAATGAAACAGTAATATAAAAAAGTGTCTGAAATTATAATAAGTGTTGCCAATGACTACTTAATACATATTGAATATAATTATATATAATCATATATGGTGAATTATATTAGTGCACATAAAATTTCATATTACAATGTGTAGGATTTTACACATAGTAATTGCTATATATTATATGGTATTTATACTTATTCATAGACTAGAACTAATAATAATTGTTAAATATTTTGTAACAAAATTATTATATTCATTAGCAGAGATGATGCAATTTAAGAACAGAGAAAGGAGTATACATTCTAGCTAACTTAAATCGTGCTCATGGATCTTGAGTTTCATTATTCACATGTAAAATGGGAATGTTTATAATTTGCTTACATATTGCCTGTAAGCCCGTAAACACACTTGATAGCTGGAGTCGAGTCTGGCTCAAAGCAAAAAAAAAAAAAAAAAATGTTATTCCAGACAATTCGAATTGAGAAGAATGTAGTAATTTTCATGCACATGCATTGGGGGGTGAGGTCAGATGAGCTTTTATTTTGCCATAGAAACTGGTAAGGAAAGGTCATATTTACTCAAGGTCAACTAATAAGTTATTCTTTGCCATTAGATCTGTGAGGTTTTGGCTTTGCTGTCTTATTTCAGTGCATTAGGCCACAAAGTCACAAAGTCATCAAAACAAACCAGCAAAGAGCACCATCAAAGGCAAAAGTAATAAAATCAAAGGATCCTGGAGCAGTGTGGTACTAAAAGCCCTCTGCTATCTTAGTCCGCATTCTCAAACCTCTTGAAATGTTATTTGTAAAACTTAAAAAGGCTTGACTGGAAACCTTCATGGCTTTTTAAAGACGCCGTGTATCTCTTGCTGACTCATGAATGCTGAATTAGCAATTGTAATATAGATTTTTGAATATACATCAGAAAAAAAATGCCAATACTTTTTACATTGCCAAAGCCTTTAGGCATTTGCTGTTGAGAAAGCAGTACTATGATTAGCTAAGCAGATGGCTGTTGCTATAGCAGTAATGGAGAGGAAGGGGGTTGGGGGGTAGAAGAGAGGAAGGGAGAACATAGCTAAAAGAATGAGAATACCTCAACAACATGATATGAAATGTTCAACTGAAAATACTGGTATGAATTTCTGTTTTCAGTGTGTGTGTACTTATCCATGTACTGTATATACCCATTTCTTTGTAGGTATACCAGGATTTTCCTGTCAGAATTAGGAGATGATATATATATAAAAAAAAAAAAAACAGCATAGGAAACCACAATTTTAGCATTTCCACTTGACTTTGGTGCCTTATTTCCCTGCCTACTCTGTCAGATGCCCATATTCTTCCTACTGTTTTTCTACTTTGGGCTCGGCAGGGACACGTAATGCGATGCCAGTGTGGTAACCTTAAACTTGCTTCCTTAAGTGGCTGAGCTCATCTCTTCCTTCATGCGGTTTGTGGGATTTTTTTTTCTTCTGCTTTTGACTTCACTCTACTACCTTGTACCTTGGCTACACTCATCATACTTCCGTTATTGTGTTATACTTTAAAAAGAAAGCAATAAATATTTAAAGCATAAAGCATTAACCTGCCAGTTGTGAGGATGGATATTTTTAAGTGATCAGTAATGAGGGGGGGGGGGGGGGAATTGGCTTTCTCCCATCGTTACGAGGGTCTAAGCAAGCAGAGAGCAATTCTTAAGTTACAGGATCCTACTTGTCCTATTTCTGTGGAGTAAAGCCAAGGAAAAAAATTGTAGATATTTTAAGAGATAACAAGACAGGGAAGGAAACCAAAGACATCACAAAAGCCTCCAGTGTAGACCCAGCCATCTGCATACAGTTCACAGAACTCTTCTGTTTATTTATGAGTCGTGGAATGTGTAAAGCCAACTCGTAGCTGTAAAAGGACATACAGTTGCTCTCATGTTATTTCTTTGCCCTCCTTTTTTTTTTTTTTTTCTGTTTTGTTCATTGCAGAACCAGGAATTTGCTTTCTTGTGCACAGAGATCCAGTGCCATGCAAGTGAATCCCAACTGGGAGACTTCAAATTCTTGTGCTTGAACAATAAAATGACAACTAAAAATTACACTTTAAGGAAGAGTAAAAGGATTTACATAAAGGCAGTAGATCTTGATTTCCATATATTGAAGTTCTGCTCCTGCCAATAATACTTTAGCTCTAATGTCCTCTGTAAAAGAAACAGAATTAAATTGAAGACAGAAACATTAATTTTCTCGTGTAATGTGATTCTCTTCAATATAATAATCTTAGATTGTTATAGACACAAGGAGGATAAGGAAAGAAACTGTATCTTTTACCATAAGATCTCACAAGTTGCTTCCTAGTAAGATCCCCCACCCCAGAGATTTTATAAAGAAAATGATTTTGCAAATTTTATCCTGATGCAACAAATTCAAGGATGCAAAGTGTTTAGACATTAAAGAATTAATGTGTTTGCCATTATTGATGTGTCGCTCTATGTTCTTCCTGGTTAAAAAAGAAAATGATGTCATGCAGCAAGGAATGTCCTTGATAGGCTGTTTTAGTTTAAGCTACACAAACTTCACCCTCCAGTCATCCTACCAAGTTATTTTGCTGATGTGATTTTATTATCTATTCAAAAAATTTTCAGCCTTAAGCAGTAAGCACAAATAGATGAAAAGAGTTGATAGCTTGAATTTTTGATCTCTAAGTGTGGGCTTGGTATCACCCTCTCGGAATATGTAAAAGAGTGCATAGACCCAGGAATATGAGGACATAAACTATGATAGTGTGTCCAGCACAGTATTGCCTTACCACAGGTTCTCTGTATTCCCTTATACTTTACAGAGCACAACTATCTTCAAGCAGTACATACTATAGGTACAAATTGATTTTTCCCACCCATAAACGCCTGTGACTAGTTCAATATCTCTCTGGGTTTTCAGTACCCGATGAGTTATCTCTCTGCCTACTTATTTAAGACCCTTACTTCTAGAGAAGTTGTCAGACAGTAAATATATATCTCTTAGGGATAAAGAGTCTCGAGTCACAGTCTCGATGTTTCATTGGGGGAAAACAATGACATGGGTCATAGAGTTGAGTGTGAGGATGGGGATGTGGAAAACACTAGCTAAGAATAGAATTATGTGCTCAGTCTGTTGCTTCTAACTTGGTAATGATGGTAACTCTCCTTAATATAGTTGAAAAGAGGTTCACCCATATTGGAAATACTCGTTTTATTGCTTTATATATATTTAGTCTGTGTACTGAGTTACATATCCAGAATCATCATCTCTTTAAGAACACACAAATTCACTAAACCTAGAAAACCACTGAACTCTAGTGTAGTAAGATAAACATCAAGGTGCCTGGTTACCATTTGTTCTGATCATTATATAATATTTTTAGTATTATTCTGTTGATACCATGCTTTTCCACTACAAAATATTTTCTATACTTGGAAATGGCAATTTCTTTAACAAATTTAACTAATATCTACCTTCTATAACAGTTCTTAAAATTTTATATAAAATACCATAGACATACTCTTGTCATCACATATCTCAAATGTATGTGTATATTTCAACATATATTTTCTTTTATGATTTGTTGCACAATTAAATGAAGGTTATATGTAGTGACATCAAGTATAGAAGAAGAGCTTATGGGGGCTAAAGAGACTACTTTATTATTAAGAGCACTGGCTGCTCTTCCAGAGATTCTGTGTTCAATTCCTAGCAAACATACAGCGGCTCACAACCATCCATGATGGAATTTGCCTGGTGCCCTCTTCTGTCATGCAGGCATACATATAAATAGAGTACAAATCTTTTAAAAATTAAAAAAAAAAGAATAGCTTGGATGATAAACAAGTGGGAAAAGCTCATTATGAAAAGTCTGCATTGCCAAGCGCCTTAGCTTATATTCTGTCATCTGCACTGAGAGATGTCTAGACTTACTCTGGACGGATGACTGAGTAGACCACTCTGGAGATAAACTGTGGAAGGGTATCTACAACGGGCACACTGGGTTGAGTAGCTGTGGAAAATTTTCTACCAGTCTACTTTCTTGTTTTCGTGGCACTTTTTCTCTTTATTTGCCTATTTTTATGTGACAATTCTTATGTGAAAGGAAAGATTGATGCTTATTTTGTCTGATACTATAGATTAAGCAATTATACCTAGGATACTATATAGTAGGCTCTTAACTAGTAACAACTGTTAGACTAATGAACACTTACATTTTTAAGTTTGAGTATGATCAATACCAGGTTTGTGCTGCTTGAGTTGCATATTCTTTCCTATTCTTAACCTGTCTTTTCGTTGGAATTAGCCTATTATAATAATCTACACTTTTTAGGAAGTTTTAAAGAAAGCAGACATAATTCTTCCAGTTGATGGTTTATAGGTTATTTTCACAAACTGCCTCCATTTTTTAATCTGTCCTCATCTTGTGAGTCTGTGTGTTATGAGACACGAAGCAAACATACAACCCAAACCTATCCTAGTTAAGTTTAACACATAACCTAAAAAGCGATCTTGTTCCCATAGCTGCCTCGATTTTGCCATTCAGAGACTTACAGTACATTTGGCTGTGACTGCAATTTACCTTTTCGTCCCAGTTTGAATGGGCTCTTCTTTCTTATACGAGAATCTATTTAAATACGTTTACATGGATTGTACTTTCTCTTAAAGACAGAAAGTACTTCACTGCTTCTAGGAACTTAAAATTCTCCCACAACCTCAGGAAGACATCCACCGTTAAGATTTTCCTGTAGATCTCAGTGGTAAAGGGAGTCATAGTATCCAGAAACACACAAGTGGTCTTGACAACTGAGCTCTACTTCCCATCATGCGTCTTCGACTGTTTCTATTACCTCTTACTTAATTGCATAATCAGGAATTTAGCATAAAAGCTATCATCAGAAAACTAGGTCAGTGAGAAGAGCTTCCCTGTGCCCCTTATGTTACTAACCAAACAATTCAAACTTATCTTATTCCATCATAAAGTTAGCGTGGGAATGAATAGAAAGAATGATTCGCAGTTTAACCTCCTCTGGTGTACTTAGTCGTAATTACAATAGAATAAAATGTTCAAATGTCTGCTTTTCGGTCGGTCATTGACAGACCTAGGAAATTTACATAGTGTCGAATTTCAGGGGCTCACGGTGGCTACTTCCTCTGGCTGTCAGTATTGTCATCTCTAAGGATGTGTGTGATTAGACTGCATGGAAGAAGACAGAGTCATAGTTATAAATCTTGTTCCTCAAATCAAGTCCTCACAACGTGACAGCATTAATTCCTATGTATAGTATATGTAATGTTGCTTCAAAAAGAATTCTAGCATTCATCACTTTGCGTATCAATGGAGTAAAATTTTACTCCTGAGTAGTAGAGGTGTTGAAAACAATGCACATTATTCCACCTAATAACTAAGGTCCAGTCATTCTAATTACATTTGTCAAGGATAAATCTGTGTAGAATTGGATTCTGACCTTGGGTATAAGCATAATATATATATATATATATATATATATATATATATATATATATTTAAATCTATGTTTGGTTTTGGTCACACACACACACACAAAAAAAAAAAAAAAAAAAACCCTTGGAATAAGAAGCCTCGTCCACTTCATCTGCCACTGATACCAACACTGCTAATCTGCAGGAGAGTTTTAGCATTATTCTGAAGTTCCTCTAAAGAGCTTAAATACTTAAGTGATTTCCTTTAGAGCTGTAATGGTGAATTATGCGGTGCTCTAATTGTGCTATTAGTTTATCTAAGTTAAAATGCAATCTACTTAATTTGAGGTTTTTATTATACACTGGTCACCAAAGGTGAAATACATTGAAACAAACTGGCTCTTTAAGCATTAGGCATCTGTAGATGCCATAATTGATGGTAAACACTGTTCCTCACATTTATTTTGGTTGTAATTATGAGGTGTTTTATTTTGTGTTGGAAGTATAATTGGAGGAAACTTGCTTAACATTTGCTCAGAGGTCATTAAGTATGAATCAAAGCCTTTTTTCTTCTTAGAAAAATGAGCATCACTCCATTATACATCCACATGATATGCAATTTTTTTGTAATCAGATGACTCTATTTATGTGGTAGCATGCTTGAATGTAAAAAACAAACAAATATTGCATAAATGTAAATAGAAAGAGATGCTTTTCATGCCTTTTATTGAGTATGAGAAAACTAGAAATCAATTGATTCGGTACTGTTTAAAAATGTTTAAGAAATGATTTTTAAGGGCTGGATATATGACTTTGTTGATAAAAGTACTTGTTGTGCAAACATTAAAACCTGAGCTCAATTTCACACGACCCATGTATGAGCTGAGTCCAGAGTGAACATCCATAACCCCAGTGCTCCTGTGGGAGAGTTGGGAAGCAGAAATAAAGTCCCCAGAAGCTTTGGGCTGGGACCTGCAGTATGTAGTAGGAAGTAGAAAGTACACACTCTGTGTCAAGCAGGTTGAAAGCCAGGACCAGCACCTTAGAGAGTTGCCTAACATTTATATGTATTATGTACCCACTCACAGACAGATAGACAGCAGACAGACAGACAGATAGATACACACACACATATACACAAGGGGAAGGGAAGAATGGAGGGAGGGTGAGATATGACTTTTATTTTTCAACAAATTTATTTTTGAGTGTGTTTGTGTGTGTCTGTGAGTGCCTGTTTCTGTAAAAGACAGAGTAATTGGATCCCATTGAAGCTAGAGTTACTGATACTTCTAAGCTACCCAGTATGGGAGCTAGTAATTGAACACAGGTCATCTGCAGTAGTAATATGAACTCTTAACCCCTGAACCATCTCTCCAGCCGCAAAAAGTGATTTTAAAATTTAATCTTTTTGATAATTTTTTAAAATAATAATTTAATCATCAAGTGTACTGTTTATCAATTCATTAAAATTTTGTTCAAATAAAGATAGCTATATCATTGATTGCTATGCTAACCTGTAGGCAACACAGGCGTTCTAACCATGGCACTATTCTTAATTTCATTCAACTCATTGTTATTCATGTGTGTATGTGTGTGTTTCTTGTATAGTATGGACTTCTGAAATTATTGATATTTACCTCCTAAATGTTAGTAGTGCCATTAAAGTTATAATGACTAAAATGGCTCCAGACATTAAAAAACATTCCAAGAGAACTGTCGTTAGTAAGATAAATATGTGCAACTGTGTTTTTACTGTTCAAAATATGTTATGGATATGTGTATTATAGCATTGTACCAAATACTACAGGTAGAAAGCAGACTTTTATAAGGCAAGGCATAAAATCCAAAAGATGTTTTTCCATCCTTTCACATTTGTGTGATTGACAGATTGGTGGCTTTAATATTTCTTTATTGTGAGTTCAATCAACAAAAGACATGTGCAGATTTGGAACACCTTGGTCCAAGTACATGTGTGTGAACATCCACTACGAGCAGCCTGGACTTTTGTGCATTAGGGAATGATTCCCACCAGAGTTTCGGGCCTCCCCTCCTGCTTCACACCAGAAGGCTTTAGAATAAACATTTGGCTGGAGCATCTTTAGAGGGCTCATCCAGCTGTCCTGTGAAGGAGCTGTTGCCCACACCCACACGCATTGATGTCTGCTTGCCAGAATGTTTGTTTGCCTTCACATAGACAAAGCCATCACGCAGTAGTCTCAGATCTTTTCCGCGTGGTGCAGACAATTTACTGGAATAGTCTTTAAAGACTGATGGGAATTCCTAGTTGATATCTGCTGAAAATTATGACTCTAAATTTATCTTAGAATTGCTTTTAATAATGTGCAGTGTTATAAATAAATTGTAGTGTGGTTTTGATTTTATTTTGAGAGAACTGAATTCTATATTTTAGAAAATCTTCTTAACTTTTTAAAAATTTCTATCTCTTAACTTCTTCCTCTTTTCCACTCTGCTTATTATTATTATTATGTTCAAATTACCATCATTCTTTTGTTTCTTGATTCAGTAATATATCACCTGGGAGTTAGAGTGATTATACTAATGTCAATAGTGGCAGAATTTTGCTCTAAAATTATTTTCCTGGGAAAAGTGTAAATTCCTTCCATATGCAATTATTAATATAATAATTTAATAAATTGCTTTGAGACAGCCTGTTATATCTTGAATGAGCACCACTGCTCTCTCTTCCATAAAATATATTTAATTAATTGCATATCAATGGGGAAATCAATTGCATATCAATAAGCCATAAACTTATATGCATCCTTGCTATAAAGTTTTTTATATATGCTGTTTTCCAAAATAGTCACTAGTAATCTGAAATCCTCTCTAGAACATAACCTTTCAAGTAGATTTCCATAGGCTGTGAATCTGCTCAAAATACACTGTAAACAAGGAGATGGTTCTGTCAGAAAAACAGGAAGAGCACAAGGAACAGGACCAGGTAACTGTTTCAATGTGTGTGTCCGTCCCATTGCCTACGTGTGGCATACACAATGGTGATTTTTTTAAAATCAGTTTTAAAGAGATTTGCAGTGGGGTATTCCACTCTCTTTTGAATTTATTCTTTTTTCCTTCTTAGATGAGGACAGATGCAATGAGAGCTGTGGGCCTAGATGAATACTTTCACTCTTAGCTAAATTCGTCTGGCATAAACACAGCACTGCTACTTCTCAGTACAATTGAAAATATAAGCTGTGGTCCAGACATCTCTCTTTCCGTAGTTCTGCTAAATCATGCTTAAAGTTCAGTTTGTGTTTCAACAGTAGCATTTAAGACAGCATAGTTAAGAATCTCTTAACATTTCCATTTACAACTTCCCCCTCGTTTTAACATTTTCCTTATTGATTTTGGATGTTTCATGCTAACAGCTTATCAGCACTTACAGCCAATGACCTAAATATGCAATTAAAATTGCGCTACCCTAGCTAGGTGATAAACTAGTCCTAGCTATGGGTCTTTGAAACGCTGTTTTCTTTCCTCAAGACCTCTTCTTATTATTAGTTATAAAATAGAAAAGCACACTGGTTAGATTGAACCCTTTAGAGAAATCATGCAAGGTTCTTTATAGAATTTAGGATGAAGATGCTTAAACATTCTTTTCCGTGGGTAATATGTTTCATTGGTCTTTAACATTACATTCCCAGTATAAGAACATTTACTTATGTATGGTGATTTGGTGGAGAAAATAGTGGCAGAGGCATGTGCATCTCTATCATACTCATAGCTCTATGTAATACTAACATCCAAGAGAACATGCATGGAGATGAAACCTGATTTTTTGGCAGTTGTGTGCTTATTTATCAGGGAAGTCTACTCCCACCTCAACTTCCAAAATGAAGACAGACCTTGGGGAAGGCATTGACTTAATAAAGAACATTTGAGTTCCCCCTTCTACTTACTTATTCACATATTCTCTATCACTATTGATTTTAAAAGGTGGAGTCTCACTGTATAGCCTTTGCTGGCTTTGAATTTGTGGAGATTCTATGCGTTTTTTCTCTCAAGTGCCTGTACCATCCCACAGCTTGGTGACAGTTCTTGCTGTAAATTTCAAGTCACTGCCTCAAGGTCAAATGTGGGACAACTCTGTAGGATGATGAAAGGAACTTCCTGTTTGAAGGTAAGGAGGACATGGTCTTTTTTGGACCTTGATGGACCTTTCAGTATTCTTCCTTCTGACAAACCAGTGTGTCCTCTTCAGTGGCCTACAAGATACTGTTGTCCTATGGTAGGGACAAACTTGATGGCAGGGTACCTGGGTTCATTTCTTCACACGTCTGTCTGCAGTTGGGAAATTAAGTCATTCATTAAAATGTACAACCTGTGTTATTCAAAATGAAATAATCACATAATTTAGTTAGTTTATTTTACCTTTTTGGATTGAAATGTCTTTGTGTGTAGAACATAAATATGCTGTTTCTTTTGAGAGATCTAATTCACTACATTTAAATCATCAATCATTTTCTTCACTAACACCCCCACATCGGCCTCCTCCTCAAGCACCAAATCACTTGAGTTCCCTGTTCTTCTTTGAAATTTCTTTCATTTCTATTTCTAAAATCCAAAGCAGAAAAGGGTTTCTATTCTCTGCTAGCAGAGATGTATCTGTATTAGTTGGGGACCTGGGTCTTCACTTTCTAACTTCAAGTCAAACTCCTCCCCTTGAGAACTGCATTGCTGTCAGGACTCTAGCCATCTGTACTTTTACATTACTTGTGGCAAGGTTGTATCTTTGTTCTGCTTCTTCCTGCCCACTCTCTCTTCTTTGGATACTTTATTTGTGTTTCTTCCTTGTCTATTATATTTTTCTTCCTGAAGTTCCCAATTCTTTTTTTTTGTTTTTGTAAAATAAACATTAGTTATTAGATCTTCTCATACAATCCTACTTTATTACAATTTAAAATATACTTCTTTTGTGTGAAGATCTCAAATGAGAAATATCCTTGACATTCATATATATTGCGTATGGTCAGCGAGGCCGTCTCGTGGCCCATTGTCCTGACTTAGTCTTTATAGAAGACACCAGAATAGGCTTTGAAACTTTAGTGTGATGGCTCAGCATTCAGTCTTCTTAGATACTGATTTTTCTCTTCACCAGAATGCCAATTTTGATAACTACTCATCTTGTTCCTCTGCACAAGCCATACACTATGTGCTAGAAATAGATGTGGGGATAATTTTGTTTCACCTCATATTATAAATGAGAAAACTGGCATTCAGACAGCTTCAGTGACATGCCCGAGTCTGTTTCTAGTCAAGGCTAGGAAGGAGTTCCTAGTCTGGTTTTGTTACTTGAATGCATAACTCTCTACCCATACTTCATACTTATTTGTTAAAGTGATTTCTGCCTATGGTATCTATGTTTAAAGCATGGTCCTTCGCTTTCTAGGTTATAAGACTCTGAGATTTTTGCCAAGACACTGCTCTGTGGTTGATCTTTCATCTCCAAAATCTGGCTGCCTTCATTCACTGCCTGCCTATTCTTCTACCCCATATGTCTATTTTCTCAGTGACAGTTCACTGACAAGTCCTGTGAACTACACACAACCTTGGTGGTTTTCTCTCTCGAGATTCTGTCCTTTTGCTTCTGGTGCCAAGAGTCTTCTTCATACTTCCTTGGCTCTAGTTGTTTGCCCGGGAGTACATAATGTATATTGGGTGTCTTTTAACTTTAATCCCTTGCTGTGCCTGATGTTGATATTAGAACAAACCAAGGAGCACTTCTCTGGAAATATAAAGTGAATGTAAGACTGCTTGCAGAAATGTGTAGACTTCTTTTAAATGACTGATCCTATTTTCATGACCTTGCAAATTCCCTTCATCTACTATGAATATGTGTGTTTTATGTTGAAGTATAACACATGAAAGCATGATGTTATTGGGGAAGTTCCTTTCAGAATGCCTCATGTAATAGACTGGTAAGATTGATTTGAAGTGAGGATCTGTCACACTTCATTTTGAATTCAATTTCTACAATTAATATGCGACCTTGTGAAAAGTCGTAGGTTGGGTGTAAAAATCTATTCAAACTAAGGTACTGAGGTTTATCAGTTTCCAAAAGAGTTTTTGTTTTTTATTAAATGCCATTGAGGAAAAGAGAGTATTAATGGTTTTCAATTTTAAAGCCAAACAAGAAAGAAAGTGTCTTCATTTTCTTGAAGGCAAATGATTGAAAACAAAATGAATCTTCAAATTATTTGACATCTCAGCATTTAAGCTGCTTCAATTGTAACTTAGAAGTAAAGGTGGTTTCATGATCTAAACAAGATCATATATGTATGCCAATGACAATTTTACTAAATAGCCTCAAAGAACTTGTATTCTTCTTCCCATATTAATAAACCGAAAGAATGAACCTTCCTTAACTTGGTGGTTTTATTTTTTTGACAGCATACTGTTGAGTCGACAAATTTGATGGCCAACGGTTCTGTATATGTCAGTATTGTCACATACTTATATAGTTAGAAGTGAGGATTTATAGTAGTCAACGCCTGAAAAATAATACTCATCAAAGTCAGCTGACATTGTGGCTACCTCAAGTTAAAGAAAGTTATTGGTTTTCCTTAAGGTAATCTTCAGTTATAATCTAGAAGAAGCTTGTTGGCTGAAAATAATGGAAGAAACATAAAAGCATGTCATTTACTCTTTACTATTTTATATTTAGTTCAAACAAAGACAAAGAAAGCTATTCAAGAATAAAAATAATTGTGGTATAAATATTTTTCTCTCTGGCCAGTTTGCTGAGTATATGCACAATTTTAATACTTTTACCATTTAAGTGGATATGACAAAAAAAATAACATCATCCTAAGGCATGAGTTGCCAAGGTAAGAAACCACACTAGGGTCACAAAGGCCCTATGATTGTATGTAGATATACATAGATACTTTCAGTAAGAAACTTAGCAAGTGTGTCAAAATCAGGAGAGCAAAAGGGAAAAGGCATGGTGAAATAATTATTCAAGATCTTAGACATTGGTTCAGTCAATTAATGGCTTCAGATATGCTAGAGGAGAATGTGTCCTTCAGCAATACTACTTCATCTAATCAGATAGAATCTTAAATTGTCTCTTGAGACTACTTGAAGTATCGCAGGTTATTAATATGATAACCAAAATGGTGGTAGTGTGGGAAAACCTCTTGGTGATCAAATCAAACAGCATTACTTGACGTTTCTTATTGAATCATAATGGTCCTTCTGAAAAGTCCCTGAAGGAGTAAAGGCTTTAAAACTTTCCTGAAGAAACTCTTACTTAATAATGTTATGACCTCCAAATTTCTGCATTTGTCTTTGGCTTTTCATCTGCCCTGACAAAGTGTGAGGTGGAGGCTAAGGTTAAGAGCTCCTAGTATGAACATTCCAGAAACAGATTTCAGTCTTTGTGCTCAATAAAAAGAAAAAAAAGAACAGTTTAAGAATGTTGACTTAGCTTATCTAAGTAGCATAAATTTCACCTCTGAGTTTTAGATGCTTATCAAGACAGCAAAAGGGCTCCCTCCTACCTGCTGCTTCATAAAGATTGATAGATGTTGTCTTTCTGGAGTGTTACCTTGAGAAGGACTCTATGGCAGATCAATGCATTGAGAAACTGACATGACTGATTAGAGAGCTGCTTTGAAATGTAAGGGATTTCGGTACTTAAAAAGATTTGCCATTTCTGTCTTAGACGGTAAGAAATGAGAAGAAGTTTGTGGAGAAATGGTAGGTCATTAGAATTAAAGATGTAAACATGGATTCTGGTCCATATACCCTATTTATGTGATTTGAGGGGAAACTAACTTAGCATTATTTTTTTTCGATCAGAAGAATGTTATCAATCTCCCAATCTTTTGAGAATAACAAGAACTACCTACCTAGGACACGACATTTCGATTCCACATATCAGTAATTGAGCACCCAGAGTCTCTTTATAATGGGCCTGTGGTCCATCTCCACTAATATTCAACAGAAATGTCTTTTCAGTGAGCTGAAAAGTGTAAACTAAGGCAGAAATGAATTCCCTAATAGTTTCATATAAGTGGCCATATAAGTTTCTGAAAAGGAACACTCAAATTTTATATGCTCGGCTTTTAATGAGATATGTGGGGATTTTTTTTGTAAGAGTTGGAATTTCCAGAAATTTGGAAAATATTTTAAACTTATTTCTCTCTTATATTTATTACTGTGTCACAGCATGCCTAAACTGTTCTGAATGGAGACAGTTTATTTTTCTTTAAGCATTTCTTATTATTTTATGCTTAGAGCTAAACGTCACTTTGGATGTAAAAACTATCTATGTAACTATCAGAATTAGATGGGATTTTTTAAAAAAAGCTATTATGTACTCCAAAGCACATTTTCTGTATGAGTAGATATGAAAGAATTAGCTCCAAAGAGATCAGATTAATCAATTTTAAAAGCAAATGTAAATTTAAATCAACCATGCAGCCCTGCTGTACAGCAATTAACATTTCAAGGTAAAATGTAGTGAGATGGAGTACATTCCAATTCTGTGTAGAACTGGAAACATTTTGTTTCCTGATGTATTTGAGCAGAGAATAGAAATTTGAAAGAAAAACAATTGTTAATACCCTGGCTTTGACATTTCAAGATATAATCTAAACTTGATTATAATTTCTATTAAAAGCACTTCTAATAAAAACATCGCATTGTTTCTCTCTTATAAGCTAGAAAATGTTTTCTGAGTCTTGGCACTGTTGATATTTTGGATGGCATAATTTTTTCTTAATGAGCTTCTCTATGCATTGTGGCATGCTTAGCAGCAGTTTTTGCCATTATCCACTCACTACAGGCCCATAGTAAATCAATTTCTCCCATAGGAGCCAGTTGAGAGCCAACTACACCCGCAGATGCTGGGCATTGCCTCGAGTGAAGAGAACAGGGTTACCTCTCACAATATTGCTGCTCCCAATTTGTGCAACTTTTTCTTATTATATTTGAACAAATTCCCCTTAAATATATGAAAAATGTTTGCAGTTTTCTTCAGCTCTAAGTTTGTCTGACTATATCCTCCTCTCAATTTCTTAAGGGTAAACAGGATTTCAGAGACTGAATGCCTTCAAAGGGGTCTTAGAGAGTCACAGAGAAAGATGGAGTGAATATAAAGGTAGAAATCATAGTTGCTAAAAGCAAAGGAGTGCAGCAATGCAAATCCTCTATGAATATCACCCAGGAGTCTGAATTTTTGTAGTTATTCTTGGTTGCTATGGAAATAGGTGTGGAACTGGAGAAATGGAAAGGGAGGGTAGAAGGTTGTAGGGGGTAAGTGGGCGGCAATAATACATTTCTCAAGAGTGCTCAAGTAGTGAACGTATTCTCCTTGTAATGTGTATTTTATAAAAAACTATTTTCTGATGAATCAAGTATTGTTATTTGTGCATTGATCAGGACCTCTCTGGCTCTAAGGTAAACAAACACCTCACCTACCAGCATGAGGTACCTATCACCTAGGCCTACTCAAGCTTCATTCCATCTGCACAGTGACTAGAGAAGTATTTTTCTTCTGAAGACAGTAGCTAAGCTGCAGTGTCCACGGAATCTGCTGCTGGGATATTTCTGTGTCTGCTGACAAGGCCAGGAAGCTGCAGGTTGCTGCGGTGCCTATTCATAGGCAGCACTATTGCCGAACACCAGAGATTCTAATTCAGTCTACTCAAGTTAGGGAGAAGACAACATGAATCCTAGCTTTCTAAAGATGTCTGATTTGTCATACTCAAAACACAGCATACAAGTAAAGTAGTTTCTTCTTTCAGTATCCAGCTTTTTAAAGCTTTTTGGTTTTCTCCTTTCCTAAGATATCTATTGTCCACTCTCCCATTCACAAAACAGTATGACAGGACATAAATACTTGGTGAAGGTGAGCAAACTGGCTGGCCAGTGGGCACTGTTGCTTCTGCAGTGAACTCATCTTTTGTACTGAGAGAGAAATCCCTTGCACTAGAAGTTAACCCTAACCATGAATCAAATGATCCTCTCTTGAAATCTGGCTTCTCTGTCACCTGCTGCTGTCACCGTATTGTGTTGGCACGAGGCATGATAATCTATCAATGCAAATTAATTTGCTAAATAGTATGATTTTTTTTTTTTTTTGCTCTGTAGCGTGCAGATCATGTTGGTAAAGTCAGAAAGACATTGCGGTTAGCACAGGAATAGCCGAATGATGTTTTTTCCTTGTTACAAAGACAGGGGACAGGTAATTTATTGTACACTTATTCACCCTGAATAGGTCAGAACCATGAAATTTGAGAATCCTTCATTTGAGGCTATCAAGTCATTGGGGAGATTAAATCTACATTGTGCTTTAATCTGCTGGATGGCCGCTGCCATCAGTAAAATGTCGGATCTGTCGGCATAGTTAATGGAAGGGGCACTGTGTGGGTAATCAGCAGCTGAATGCAATGACAAGTAATTTTATTGAAGTACCAAGTTAGAACTTAACCCTCTTGATTTCTTCCCTTGAACCCATTTCCTTACTTCTGATGGAACGAGGACATTTTTAGAAAATACCGAGTTCGATGTCAAGTTTAAACAAAATGTTTCTCGCCCTTACTCCTAAATTTAGTGCATCTGAGCAGCGGTGCCTGAAGAATGAACAGATTACCAGGGGAAAAAAAGTAATTTTACAAGATTAATGTAGGCTAGCCTTCTCTCTCTCTCTTTTTTTTTATCTTGTACTAGGTTGCCGTCTTGGTAGTAACCCTTTGTGATATTTACACCTTACTTCCCAGCAGAGGCAAGTTCAGCCTCATCATGTATGTACACATAATCATTTTTGCTGTTGTTAGAGCCAAGTTTTCTTATTAAAATATGTTCTCTCCCCTCCTCCTATAGAATGTGAGTTGAGTAGATAAAAAGGAGAAATATAGGTTAAATTTTGAGTTTACGAAATGGTGCAGAATTATGCTGCAAAAGCGTCAAATCAGACATGAGAATCAGACTATCTTTCCGTTGTCATATAGACAAGTATGGATGTGCTGGTAACATCTCTCCTCCTTGTAACATTTAAAACCGCACTTTACACAAACACGTAGAAGCACTCTATTAATGCTTAAGGACCTATAACCTTCACTCCAATTGTAAATAATTTTTAAATTAGTAGCCACTCATGTATATATGTTTTAAGATGCTATACGTCTGGATTATAATTTGCTGACATGTGGATCAAACTTGTTCATGTAGCCCACTGAAAACAGTAGTTCAATGTTTGTCAACACCTAAATCTTTGCCATTCAAAAATGAGATGGTAAGTTTTCTTTCCTATGATGTGGGATTGGGAAATTGTACATCTCACTCAACTCCAAATAATTTTAGAATCATTTTTTCCCCTTTTTTAATCTTAAAATGACTACACTTTGTCAGGATCTCAGTTGTCAAAATGCAGCGCTAGTGGTGGTGACTCAACCTGGAGGTTGAAACAGGTAATGAAAGACGTTCTGAAATTAGAAAACAAGGTTAATGGTGATGTCTGAGTGAAACCTTTTCAAACCCACTGTCAAAACACAACTTCTTCCCCCATCTTGTTTGAATTTTATGGCAACCTCACTACTTGACTTTCTTTCTGGGGTGTGTTTTCCGAATGCCTTTCATTTAATAGGCATATTTTAGAAATCTAATTTTGCTGTCTGCGTCAGATCAGCGATACTGTGGAAACGTAACAATTTTAGGCTGTCTGGATGCTGTTTCCATCAAGCCATTAGCTTTGTTATTGAGGGTGACAAGGGGGAAGTTATCTCTCTCACTCTGGGAGTCTTATTTGTTAAAGACCACAACCCCTTCACCTTTAGAAAGGATGTGGTTTTGCCAAGTTCTCTCTCTCTCTCTCTCTCTCTCTCTCTCTCTCTCTCTCTCTCTCTCTCTCTCTCTCTCTCTCTCTTATTATTATGTGATGCTGTTTTCCATTATAATCTCAATTTATGTCTGTCTACAGTGCTTCCTGGAACTTTTATAAGACCTTCCTGAATGCTGACAGCATTGCTGGGTTATAGATAGATGGTCTGAAGAGCGTAGCTCTGGAGAATGCTGGCTCTGGATCCGGCGCTCCTCATTGTTCACAGGGAGAGCAGGAATTGAGGGTGGTAACGAGAGGAGCAGCTTCAGTAAGCACAAAGCCACTCTGCATTTCTCTCACCCCTACCTTCTCTCCCTTGCCCATTATGTCCCTCGGAATCACTTCTTCTTCATCTGCTTTAGAAATATTTTCTTGGAATCTGAAAAACCAGTTGATTTTTATCAACTTAATAGAAAAGCATTTCCCTTGGTTTTGTGGAATAAAATCACAAGCCCCACCCAGTCTGTTGTTGATGCTGGCTCAAATGCTTATATTTTGTATGAATTTTTATATACATATGAATTTAATAATGCAAAACAACTAAATCTCTAGAAAAATTTGAGCAACCATTTAAATTCATGGTTCAGCCGGGCGGCGGTGGCGCACGCCTTTAATCCCAGCACTCGGGAGGCAGAGGCAGGCGGATCTCTGTGAGTTCGAGACCAGCCTGGTCTACAAGAGCTAGCTCCAGGATAGGCTCCAAAGCTACAGAGAAACCCTGTCTCGAAAAACCAAAAAAAAAAATAAAATAAAATAAATTCATGGTTCATATTCTGAACCATAAACTTACTTCCAATTATAGCGCTGTGTGAAAGCTTTTTTTTTAACAATAAACCAACTATGTATATTTTGCCTGTTGTGATCCATACCAAAATCTATGGCAATATTCAAGATTTCCATTTTCTCAGAGAAGTAAATATGTATTTTTTCAACATTTTTAATTTCTTCTGTTATGGAATATGTGAAGAAAAAATATTTTTAAAAAGCCTAGCTGCATATAGGCCTTCAGATTCCCTTTCCAAGCTTTCTGGTTTTATATGTCCTGTCTCTTTCATATCTTCCTAGCATTTGTCCAGTACTTTCATCACTTTGGCTATTCTCTAAGGTTCTTAGCAAATGCTTTTGAAGTCTTTCATGGAGCTTCTCAGGTTATTCTTTCTCTTTATCCTTGTTTTGTTTCCATAGGACTTCCTAAAGAATGAAGATAAACTTAATTTTCTACATCTAGCAAAGGATGGAGAAAATTTTTATTAAAACTAACATTAAAAGGAAGTTCTGGAACTGGGTGGTAGTGGTGCATGCCTTTAATTCCAGCACTCAGGGAGACAGAGGCAGGCGGATCCGGTGAATTTCAGGATTGCTTGGTCTACAGAGTGATTTCCAGGACAATCAAGGATACATAGAGAAGACCTGTCTCAAAACCTCCCCGCCCCCCCCAAAAGGAAGCCTATCCTGTACAGAAGGAAATATTCAGATACAAGCAAACACAGGGCAGATCATTTTAAATGTCTTTCTGAGTAAGTAAGTAAAAGTAATATCTCAATGGCAAGGAGAAGGTCTTTCTTTCAGTAATAACAGCAAAAGCTGGGGCGTGTAACTGGTCTAATTAGCTGTTTACTGACTTCTTACTATTGAGTTAGTATCCCCTGAGCATTTAATTCAGTGTCTTGTTATTGTGTTGAGACTCTACATGAACCTCTTAAAAAATTCACATTTATTAAATGGATGTCAGAGTGGATTCTAAGCTAAGTCTTTTAAATTCCTGCTTGAATTGTCCTCCCTTGCCACATGTTATTTTATCATAGAACTGGGAAAATAAAATTTCATTGGCTGTAAGTGTTTGGCATTGGGTTCAGGACAGACTTAGACACACTTGCCAAACTGGGCTAATATCCAGTCACTCATACTAAATGCTGTGACTTATAGCTAGGGCTCTTCCTAGCAAATAACCCTTCAATCTTTTTCTTCCTCACTGAGATACTTTTGTAGTGGAGATGTTAAATTTATTGTTGGTCTAATGCATTTTCATTTTTTAAACTTCCTTCTACTGTCTAAAATTAGGTTTTCTCTTGTTCCTTCCTTCTGAGCTAGCAAAAACATAAAATGCCAAATTACCAATATCCAGCTCAATGTTTTAAACATCTGATCAGCTTTTGAGGTATAATCAGATCACATTTGTATCTGATGAGGTAAAAAAATTCTATTCTGATCCTTATGGAACTTCCCTCTGAGTGCTCCACGTTTTCAAAATACAGCTATCATTCCTTGCAAGTGGAGCAAAGAGAGTCCTGATTCTGCATTATGTGATTCATCATTTTCCTAGGGAGAAAAGGAACTAAGTTAAATGGTAGGACTGGATCAAAAACCAGCAGGACTTGGTTTCTAGTGGGATGGAAAAGTAGAGTGTTTGAATAAAGCACTTCTGAAATAAGAGAGACAGGTCTCAGTGTGTTGGTGCATTGAGTTGTTCTTAAGGAGAGTAGTGACAGCCGAGAGCGTACTGAAACAGTAATGCTAGAAATTTTTCAGATACTTTCCCTAAAGGAGAAACAATAAAATTAGTGGGGAAAATAACGAGTGCCCCCTTAGTCAGAACATATAGCATCTGTTGGAGGAAAAATAACAAGTAGAACCCTTGTAAGAACATATATAATGTGCTGGAGGCTTTGCAAACATCACATGCATAAGAGATTGGATTTCTGTAAGTCTGAAATATGAGTGTTTTCAATCCCATTATACAGAAATGGGGACTGAAAGCCAAGCAGGCTAAATATTAGACCATGTGATATTTAAGTAACAGGACACCGAATATCTTCAGGTTTCCCAAAACTGGATCTTTTCATCTCCATAAAGGTCTAGAAAGAAAAGATACCTTAAAGGGAAAAATGTTGAATTCTTTGAATGTGAAAATAACAGAAAAAAGCTATTTTCACTGCCAGAGGAAGTAGAGGAGGGAAAATATCGGTAGGCATAAAAATATTGTTTTCTGGTGTTTTGATTGTTTCATTATTACCTTCATTTGAGAAATTTTATGTTAGATTTCCTGGCTAGATTTTTCCCAGTTAGGACCACCATTAGCATCATATTCTCTTTTATTATGTTTACACTGAAGGGGTTTATTATCTGTTTTAAATACTGGAGTAAAGTAAATATTGATCTGTTATTACAATTACTCATACATCACTATTGAAATCATCTTAATGCTATATTTATATTATTACCTTATATATGTCAAAATAACTTTAAAAATGTATTTTTGCTTACCACCAACATATGTGTGCATTACTATACACTTAGGGTTCTTATACCATGCTGGTCATGGTTGTGCATCATAGGCATCATAGCTGGTGGACTGATGGTTGCCTTCTGTCTTTGGAAGCCTGTGTGGTGTCCACTGGAATCATCAATGCTAGTCTTCAAAGTGAAAGCATTCTGGCCACAGCTCTGTAATTCTATTTAAGACCTCTGAACATGAGAAAATAATGCTTGGCACTAGAACTCTAGTCAACTCCCTACCCAGGGCTATTGAAATCATGGATATTTGAAAGTCTACAACCATCACTTTAACAAAAAAAGCATCATCCCAAATACATTTTCAATATTTTTATGCCTACAGATAGTGTAGTCTTTACCTATCCTCAGAAATTTCATTTTGCAACAGAGGGAGACCATTACAGAAAAAAAAGGAAAAGAAAGAATGAATAAAAGAAAAAGAAAAAACCATAATTAATCAAAATTCAGGTTTGTGGAACCTAGAAATAAAGATATGATGTCTACAAAGCAATGCCCACATGTAAGGCTCAGATAACATTGCAGAAAAAAATCTATGAAATAAAATAAGAGCAAAGTCTAAGGGAGTTTGCTGTGAGAAGAGGTATCCTAGGTATTTAAGAAACTAGACACATTAGGTCTCACCAACATGACTGCATAAATATGAGCTGATCAAGAACAACAGTAATCATTATAATTTGGGTGGAGGAATAATTATAAGGACTCAGCCTTACACAAAGAACTACAGTCAATGAAGGAATGCAAAGACACACTTTGAGGAAGGATCAAGACCCTCACCACCATATCTAGGCTGAGCGAAATATCCCTTCAAAAAGAATGGGCTCCAAAAAGAAAGTTTATGCAGTAGGGATAAATCCTAGCTTCACTGCCAGTGACCCCATTGACTGTCCCTGACGGACAACTGCCACCCACATTCAGTGGGCCTAGTTAGGTTGTTCGCTGCTTCCCCTGCTGTCAGTCTAGAGTCAGTGAGCTCTCTAGTTCAGGTCAGCTGTTTCAGTGGGTATCCCCATCATAGGCTGTAACCTTTTCTCATAGTATCATTCCTCCCTCTCTTCAATTGGACTCTGGGGGGGTCAGTTCAGTGCTTCACTGTGGATCTCTGCATCTGATTCCATCAGTTGCTAGATGAAGGTTCGATGATGAAAATTAAGATAGGCATCAATCTGACTGCAGGAGAAGGTGAGTTCAGGCACCCTTTCCACTGTTGCTTAGAGTCTTAGCTGGGGTCATACTTGTGGATTCCTGGGTATTTCCCTAGTGCAGGTTTCTTGCTAGCCCCAAAATGATTACCTTGATCAAGATATCTCTCCCCTTACTCTCCCTCTCTGTCCTTAATTTTCTAAGAGTTAAATTTCTGTTTCATTTTAGCCATCAGTATCAAATATAAGTGGCATATTAAACTATAGTACTACTAAAACCAAATTAGATAGGCTAATATATCTAATAGTAATGGTAAAAGGAGCCAGTAAAAAGATCTTTCTAGCCTTCTCATGATCACTAAATAGAGAAAAATCAAGACAAAGGTGGTGGTGTTGGGTAACTTCCCAGGTTTCGTGAATTTTGATTCCTGAATTTCCAGCTTACCCATGATGCATTTCTTTAAATTTGCAAATAATCAGAAGACACTGTTGATGACTAGAGTATATATACAGTGGAAACTTATAATGGCAGTGGAAACCAAAAGTGTAATTAATTTCCAAAAATATAAGAGGTAGATGTCAATAAAAAAAAAAAAAAAACAAACAAAAACCCCGCAAACCCTCAAACTCTTTAATTCATAATGAATTTCTTTTCTTGGGCTTAAATTGGCAATACATTAATTTTGCCTTAAGAAATATTCTTGCCATTGCCTCTATCTACTGCAGCACATAGAATCATGCTGAGGATTTGGGCAACTTGTCATATAGCACTCTCCTCTCAGAAAAGTAATCATTATATTTATTAGAGCATTGGTGGCTGTTTACAAAGAGACCCCCAGACCAGCCTTGTGACTCTTGACAGTCCTTTATAAAAGGAGGGTGTTGGGAGGGTCCTCAGGCCCTCAGCTGACATCCTAGCTGCTCTATCCTGTATCTTGAGGCTCTTTCTATAATTCTGCCACAATTGTTTGTGGCTTTGCAGTTTTGAGGTCTCAGGAGGAACTAGAATGTATTGATTTTGAGAGATCAACTGATGGGTTGGACTCTATCTATTCAGGAACTTGTCTCAGTGTTGAGGTAAGACTTTTTGGTAGAATATTTGCTTTAGGCTCACTTTCCTGGAAGTAACTCTTCACTCATGTTGTGAAATAACCTCAATACATTCTCCATGTTGGGCTTTGTCGCTCAACTTTGTTGCTCTACTTTGGTTTGTTTTGGGGTGCTGTAATGAAGGCATGGATGTTTGTTAACTTTTTCCCAGAGAATGAGATCCTGTACTACTTGTGTGAGAGTAGAAGACTGTAAGTTGATGGCTTGGCTATTGTGCATTCTAGAAATTTCTCTCTGAAATAATCCTTCTTTGAATGACATGTTAAGACCATCTAGTGTTCCTACCAAAATAATGTCTTATGCCAATTGTAAATGTCCTCATGGAGTTTGCTACCATTGCTAATTGTTCAGTTATTTTTGGTTTTACAAAAATGCAAAGAAAGATCCAGGTTTGGTTTTGTTTTTCATGTCTTCACTCAGCAGCTTCTCTTGGCTCAACATGCAAAGTTCATATGTGAGCTCAAGTGGAGCATCATTTGCTCTTTGTCTCTTCACACTCTGACACCCATACCACTTGTTAACAGAGTTAACAGAGTTCCGTGAGCTGATGCCATGTAACTTTGTACTCTGTGATTATAGAAGTCAGTTCTAATCATGAGAATACACGGTACAATGTGATAGAAAGGAATGGAAAATAATGATCTTCTAATCATAAGCAAGGGACAAATGTTAAAGTAAAATAAATTCTTTCATATTTATTAAAAATAGTTAATGAGATTCTTATTATTTGGCCTGGCTGATTTAACATTACCAACAAATGGGTCCCTTTGCAACTTCAAAGATCTCTTCAAGTTCATGTGTGTTCTGGGATCAGAAAGCCACTAAAGGAAATTGGACTTTTGCCTAGTAGTTATGGAATAACTTCCCCTTGTTCCAAAATATTATGGAACGAAGAGGATATTGTATTGGTTTTCTGCCCAGAAAAATGATGCCTCATTCCCAGATTATGCAGTTAGCCATTCTCAATTCTGTAATCTCCTCCACTCTAGGAGGCTGTCACGCTGTATTTTGCAACTGATGGTGACTGTGCCTCCAGGGCAATATCCCGTTCCTCTAGGGACATTTTGGGTTGTTATGTGTAGCCTGGTGTTATTGGCATCTAGTGAGAATAGGCCATGGATGCTGCTAAACATTCCATTGTTGCAGCTAGGCCCTTGCGATGAAGAATCATTGAGCTCCACATGCCAATAGTGTGAGGACTGAAAAAACTGCTCTACAATGCTTTATATGTTTTATGTCTAGTACCCTGAAAGATTGGTAATGGACAAAGACTCGTCTTCTATTTCTCAAAGTTTCTTAAAACACAAGATTGTTCTATATATTTTAAATGGCGAATGGCTCTCAAATGGAAGTCTGCCTATGGTTATTACGTTTTTATGTTTTTGCTCCATATACTCATTAGTGAAGTTCAGAAAAGATTAAACTTTTATATTTGGCACACAAAAGATTCTCACAATTAAAAAAAGAAAGTGTTCTGCATTTTTTTTACTGCAGAATGCTTGTTAGTTTTCTCTTCATCCCCCACCAGAAGGAATTTCAAAATTATATATTCTGAACAGAAATATCAACATAAATGTGCTTTCCTGAAGCCTGCATCTGCTATCAGCGAGGTTGACTGAAACTCAGGCATATGCTGGGTGGCAGCAGATAAGTTGGGAATTAGTTGTGATAGGTAATCCACAAAATAGCTAGACCACATGCCAGTAATCAAGAATTCACTGTAATTACTTTAATCTGTAATCAGCTCAACACAGTGCACAGAAGACTGGCAGAGGAATTCTGCAACCAGAGAGGAAGCTGGTTAATTATTGCAAGACCATCTCTTTGTTCCTGTATTGATTTTCAATTGTGTGACCTTTTTATTCATTCATTTATATATTTATTCATTCAATACAATGTGTTAATTACTCTAGGAGCATATTAATTACAGAAGAAACAATAAATAATAAATATATCCCCTGACCTCTCAATCCATTCAAGCTCAAAGTGAGAGATGAGCATGCAAATAAGCTCCTATGAGCCATCTTTGTTCTGTTTGTCCCTTGCAAAGGGGGAAGTTGGAGGTTCAAAGTTAATAAGCAGTAATTACAAGGACGTCTTTAATTTTTATACTGGAATGAAAATAATTATTGGAAAGCATGCCGACATCCACACAGAGATACACATCTGTTGTTGCCAAGGGAGACAGTTTAGTCTGTTCATGAAACTAAAGAATTTCAGTTTCAATTTGAATTTTTGGTTCTTGAAAGTATATGCCATACATCTTCAACAAGGTTTAAATGGGCAGTAAGGTTACTACTTCTTCTTTTAGGTTGATTCATAATATTTAGGCGCTTTTGTGTTCCTTTCAAACAATCATTTTACCCCATGCATAAAAAAGTTTACATTTTCCAATGTTATTCCATGTTCCTGCATACTAAGACATTATGGCTTGGTTCAGGTGTTAAGTAACTAAAAATGACCAACTATAAAAGGTCCTTACAGCCTGGATTAGAGTTAGTCTTTTACAAAATACAGTATAAAATGGATAATGGAAGTTTTTTTGCAAAGGGAATTTTTAGGTAAAGATTGTAGGGGGCTAAACTTTGAAAACATTGTGAATTAAAAATTAAAACCTTCAGAGAATTTATATGAGTTCAACGTGTTAGAACTAAGAGTTGTTTTATAACAAAATGAGCACTTGCGATTTTAGGATGCCTAATTAAGGTAGCATAGGGAAGACAAGAGTGCATAGATGGTCTCACATGGATCCTCATACCTAATATGAATGGTGGTGTGCCTATTCTTTAGGCAGCTTAGGTAACAAATCACACAATGCATACAAAGGCTAGAAGAATATTTAGAATATAGGAAGTCAACATGCAGAAAGTCCAGGTAAAGAAATGCTGAATTTTTTTTTTAGTTGATTTGATGGATATGACTTGAGAGTATTCATCAAACTTCATCTGTACAATTCTGAGTCTGTTAAAGTCAACTGTCCGCAGGAAAAACTAGGTTATAATACACAAGATGCTGGTAGAAAGAAACATGACATGTGGTTTCTGATAAAGGATTACAACGCACCAGTGGAGCTTCTTCAGAATGGAAGCATGGATTCTGGAAAGCACTGAGTTTGTACAAATAAGTGGGTGACTGGTTTATAGATGATGGATTACTGCGTTATCGTTTAGTGGACCATTTACTGACCCTCATGAAAGGATCTGAATATCTGAACAGTGCTTGATTCAACCATATAAAGTACCAACTGCTGAACTTACTAAGTCCTAAAAACCCTGGCTCTGCCATGAGAGGCGACTTGAAAGGAATCAATAATTAATGAACACTTTAATTATCTACAGTGGCATTCTATTTCTAGAACAATTTTGTAAGAAAACACCATAGAAACAAGTGACAGAAAGTACCTAAATTCTTCACAATGTAGCTAATATTTTTTGGCAGAGATACAAACTTGGCTGGGATTAGATTTTAGCAGAAGTAGTTGGTGAACTTATAGAAAACGATGCTTATGAAAACAATATGTTCAACTTGGCATGGAAAAATCATCACATGCTGGATGGAAGACGTCAGGGATACAAGTAAAGGAGAGTAGACCCGTACTCTCTCTATCACGTGAGTTTGAAAGTATATATTCATTGTGTAGAAACATGGACACACAGTCCCCATCTCCCCTGTGCCCTGGCCTGAACCAGTAGGTTAAATTTCCACATGTAAAAGGGACATATGACCTCACCCTAGTCTTTTCAAAGCTCTCTAATTAGCTAAACATATTGAGCTGTTTCTCTTTCTTTGTCTGTTTCTAGTTTCTTCCACTGTTCTCATTATTTCACGTGGTAAAATGAGGGAAGGGGTCCTTCTACAAGCAGTTTAATGCAATCTACATATTCATAATGTGGGTTGTGTTAGAAATCTAAGTTCATTTATAATCTAACAAGACTGCTTATTACCTAATGTGGTTCCATTATTTCACTGAAGTCTCTAAAGTTCCTGAAGAAAGTTCGTTACTCATAGCAGACATTTAAAGATGCAGAGGCTTAAGCAGACAGCTGAAACTGAGATCTTGTTGGTGCCAAATCCATCCTCTTTGCTATGTACACCTTTTCTGCCTTATTTGACTTAAGGCGTACTTAAGAGGGCTATTTTTAAGCTGGTCTCGGCAGAGGTTGAGTAAATTTACTCCAGTCTCTAAGTTTGCTGTTCAGTTTTTCAGGGTGCATTTCTGTGAAATGAAGTGAGTGGATATTTTGCTTGCATAGCTCTGCTTAGCAAACGTTTGCTTTCTGGTCATGGCCATAAAAGGAAAATGCTTTCTACAAATAGTGTCTGGAGCAGAAAAAAAAGCATTGTTGCTTTTGATATGTTTTTACTTCTGTCTCTGAAACCCTTACATGGTAAGTTGGAACAAGACAATCACTTGCAGAGGAATGAGCTTGGAAAGGCAGAGAGAATCACCCAGAGCCAGTTTAAAAAAAAAAAAAAGAGTTTTCTGAATGTGGCCCTCATTTGTTGGGCAGGGTGCCTGTGGTTTACATTCTGTTTATAGTTCCGTTCTTGGTTTTTATTCCTCAGAACATTGTGTTGGGCTTCTGCTGGGAGTTGAAAGTGTGATGACGTCACCCTTATGTGTGAGGCAAAACTAGAATGCATGCAGACTCAGACAGGAAATTTCTGCCTACACCTCCTCTGGCTGCTCTGTGGATAACATTAGAAATTCTGTTTGTCTAGGGTGATGAGATCAAATTGATACCACAGCCCAGGCTCTGGACAGGTCCGTTGATCAGAGCTCTCGGTAGTTTCACCAAAACCCAAACTACAGATTGAGAATTATTGCTGGTTTGAACTTTTAGTTCTGATTTGATTTGGTTGTCCCAGGTGGAATTAGCCTGTGTGTGAAGGTAGAAATAGGTAGGGATGAAGGTCAGAGGTCAATTTACTAGCTCCCAAAGGCCCCTTCCAGAAAATTGTTCCAGTTTTAAAGAATATACTCAAAGCTTAGGAAAGGTGTGTTAACTTTATAGTGGGCTTTGCAAATGTCTGGAACTTTTGTCATATCCTGGGAGGCAGCTAATAACAAGACAATATTTAACAAAAAACAATGGAATGGCCATGTTTAGCATGGCCTGCGGCCCAGTGTCTTTTGTGTTTCAACTCTCATTGCTTTTCTTCTGGATCACATCACCTGATTATCAGTTTTCTGGAGGAAAGGAGAGCAGGGCTGTAGACATGGGGGCATCCATAAGAGCCAAGCCCAGTGCCTTCACATGAATAGGGTCCACAAAAGGCCGGGTGATTCAATGGCTTTGCCTTTTCCTTGTGACAAACTTGCAGACAGACTGCACAGTGTGAAGCTGAGCCTGCCTTTCTGTTTCTGCTGCATGTGTGGATCACCTGAGGGAGAAATAGCATCCATTTATTTTTTCCAGCTTGATTGTGGGACTTTACAAGAAAAGGAATTTGAATTTTATCAAGAGGTGAAGTCTTGTTCTGAGAAACTCACTTGTAATTCTGGGTTAGGATGCAGTTTGAAATTTGCATGATTTTTTTGATATATGTTAAGCATTTAGGTCTGTCAATCATGCTGATGTATCTATATGGGAACACCATAGAATATTTCCCTAGAAAGGACTTGAATTTGAGGATGCCTTAGTTATTATTAATAGTTATTATCCATCATTATATGTCTTATAAGAATCTATCATTTTCACTACTTTTCATCAGTCTTGTCAGAAATGTATTCTGACAGAAATAAAAATTCATGTAGTAGTAACTGGGACTCCAGTTAATGACACCAGCTGCTATGAATATTCACCTTGCAGTGATATCACTTTGGGCTATGTATATCCTACATGCCAGGTTCTTTTTACACAAATCATCTTATTGATGCCTACTCTAATGTGATTTTTAAAGTATAATATCATTGGTTTAGTCTCATTTGCACATTATGATCCTACAAATGGAACAGCTGAAATTCAAATGGTATGTCAAATTACACAGTTCAAAATTTAAACATCACGTTGTTGACTCAAGTTTCTGGCTGACTCTCTTTGCCTTTTCCTACGCAGTTATGAGGAGGCATTGCATGTTCTCTCATTTAGCTTCTTTGATGATGTATCTTCAGTGCCTTCCATTTTATGATGTATAGTCAAAGATTTCTGTTTGGGTAATAGCAATTTTTAGTGCCTCGATTTTTTTTTCTCTTCTTGTTGTGCTTTGTGTGCATTTAAACAATATAACTAAATGATAAACACTCTGATGGGGAACATAATCCATGTTTATGTATGTGTGACTGATGAAAGTCAGGGTCTCACATGCAGAATTCTTGATCCAAGAAAGAAGCTTGTTTTAAAAAGCAAACAAAAGCAATTTGTTCTTTTACTCCAGAGCATATCCAATGTAAAGCTGTCAAGCCCTACAGTGTTGCAATACATCTGCACAGCCAGATGTTGACAGATGTTTCTGTCTGTAGCACTGGTGTGCTGATGTATAGGATGACTTCTATGAAAAGATATCTTTCTTTACATTTTGAAATATTACCTTCAATAGAAAGCTCAGACATACTAGTAAAAGCATTGGCAAATGAAAGCAAATTTAAAATAAATAAAACTTTAAGAAAGCCACTAAACAATTTTTTTCTTAAGTATTATTGGGGAATCACATGAGAATCTTACATTCCTTTTCTCAGTGCAGAAAATTACAAGGTAGATTTCCAGTTCCTGATGGCAAGATAGAGCCCTGATACAGTAGGTCATAGCGTGCTAGGAAGACAGATGTGAGGTGACATTTGGTCTTCACGTGAAAGAAGTTTGTGAGCAAGGTCAAAGGAAATGTGGCCAGAAATCAACCAATAAATCATAGCTTAGCTTACATAAACTAAAAAAAAATAATTAGGTTGGCTAGAATTTATAAAAAGAAGAAAGGAGAAACATTGAATATCTCATTTGGGAGCTTTTATATTTGGCATCTCATCTTCCTTTATTCAAGACAGGAAAATGTTCCTTCTTATCATACATAGCTTCTATGGGGCTGTATTTTTAAAGCCTATCTTTGACAAAGACTGTTCTCTCCATGTGTTATTCCATCGAGGAAGTACAAAAATAGCAGCAGTTGATTTCCCTATTGCACCTACATACAGATCACATTTTGGCATCCTCTGGAAACTATTGTCTGCAGAGGAACTCTGACGCAATTCATTTATACTCACCTGTCACCTATGTACTTCAAGCACAGGCTTGGTTGGGCATTGACTAATCTTCAACATAGTTTTCTTATTTGGGTGTTCCCACGTACATCCTGGTACCAGGTTGTGTTCCTCATAGCAACTGTAAGCATCTTCCTTGTATCAAAATCTGAGGGTTTTTACTTTTTTTCTCTCTCTCTCTCTCTCCACTTAATAGTTGCTTGGATATTAGTTTTTGCTTTCTCTGTCTCTTGTATTTTATTCAACTCTTCCATAGGGATGTTTCTGTTAGCAAATGTTGCTTGTGTTTCAGTGAACGTATGTAGAAATCACCCTCTATTTTTAAAAATATATACTTATGGAAAATTAATTTGTATAATAATTATTTATAGGTACTTTGCACTGCAACACCTTTGGAGATTTTCAGTCTTAGGAATATGTAAGAAACTTGATAGTGTGGTTATAGTTAGTATAATCGATGTAATGGTAGCAGATATAAGCACATTTCAGGGGATTAACTCAGTACTTTATTTTTATTTCACACTGAGACCAGTTGGCAGAGGTAGGGTGGACTAAAAATTTTGGGTTTCATTTCCTGCAGTTTTTCTAGACTCCTTCCATTTTATAATTACATTATGTATAAGTTGGTTTGACATACCAACTATATCAAAAACTTCAGTCTACAGAAGCCACACCATCACCTTCATTGCTCTGGCCATCTTTATTCCACTAATGTTGGATTGATAAAGTACTAGTCACACTAAAGCCCAACAAAAACAAGTCACCATAGTCTCTGGCAGGACAGAAACTTTCTAATTACAAGTCTCCAAATGCTAATATAACCCAGTTTTTTTTGGTGGTCATCTGGCATTCTTTGAACACTGCTGATAAGAAGTAACTTGGTGCTCTCTCCTGTCTCCACACTGTCCATGATATCATGATATTAATTTTTTAAAAATTCTAACATAGGCAACTACAACAAGATAGGCATTTGAAACTAGAAATGGGTGTCTTTAGGTTCTTGAGAGTAGAAAATGAATTTGCAACATTGGCAGGACCCAGACCCCTCTGAGTCTTGGTGGGAGTTTTTCCTGCCTATTCTTGCCTGTGAAGATGCCCATACTTGCTAAACAGTTCTTGACTGTGGCTGTAGAAATCTTAATGCAACTCTTAAAAATCTAATGCAACTTTTTCTTTTAAATTGTGTCATTGACAATTTATTTTAGTGCTGGGAATTAAATCCAGGGCCTCAACTTGCTAAGTATATTTTCTCCCACCAGCTGTTTCCCCAGCATTGTGTCTTTGACTTTATCTAGTTTCTTCATTTTTTAAAATAATGATTCTAGTTAAACTAAATGAAGGGCCACATTAACAATCTCAGTTTAGCTTGGTTACTTTAAACAGTTTTTAAAAATAAGGTCATGTTGCTAGGTAGTCACATTTAAGACTATACCATATCATATCGTCATGGAAGACAAGATAATTTCATGAGAAATTGAGATCTTCTGTTTCTCTTTTCATTTCTTTGGCAAGTATTTTCTAGTAATATATTAAATACAAGACATGACAATTATAATTATATTGAGATTAAAAAAAACTTTCCAGATGTTGACCGGGGCGTAGCAGACATATTTTGATAAAGTTCCAGATAGTAATTTTGAATTTTTGAACTATGCAGTCATTTTCATAATTCCTCATTTCTGTCACTGTAGCATGAAAGCAAACAGACAATGGGAAAGAAATTTCCCTGTTGCACTAAGAGTTTATTTCAGTAAACTCCATTTGTTTTATTGACTTTGGCCTGTGGAATGTAAAATTTGCACTGCTCTGCTAGACTTTGCTTCATTATAACCAGGATGTGAACTTTGTGAAATGAACCCCAGCACTGGGTTCAGACAAACATAAATATAGGTTCTGGTCATTGCTAAGTAGCCGTGATCTTGAGTGGCTTATCCTGTGTAAGGAACAGTCCCTTCTCAATAAAATGAAGACAGTTCCCATAAATCATGCTCACAGTTTTGATTCAGATGTAGCTGTTTGTACAAGCGTTTCTTCACAGAAGCAGGGCAGCACCTTGAATGAGGATTTTGCCTATTTGTGTGTCTTTAATCTTGAGCAAGTTCTTCAATACTGCATGCCTCATTTTCTTCATCATTAAAATACACATAGTAACATGCCTACATTTTCGCTTGCTTATGAGTTTTCAGTGGATTAATAGATGTCATACAATTAGACCATCGCCTGACACTTAGTAAGCAGTCAGCCAATGTTAATGACACGTATTAGTCATTATTGTTATAATCGACATCCCTTGTTACTCAGAAATATTCTACATTAGTGAATTTTATTTTTGTTGAATTTATATCAAACTATGAATCAAATGAGCAGTAATATTCAGAACTAATTATTGACCATTTTCTATTGTTAATTAGATTATGTTGGAAAAAAAGGTTTCTTTTTCATACTTTATGCTATTCATCCTCACCTGTCGAGAGCAAAGGGATCAGACTAGTAAAGCATCTCCTGTATGCTCCAGCTGCACTATGCAAGGTGTCCATACATGACTAGAAATTGAAGAGCAATGAAATATACATAGCTACAGTGCTGTCTTTGTTCTAAAAGGTTAACCATTATATCGATCAAGTGAATGCTATCTAAAGTCTTTCACATTAACAAATATGTGACGTTGGGTAATTTTATGAATAACCGAAAAAGAGATATAAAAAAGATAAAAACTTCTTCAAACACTGTGTTTCCTCATGTGTATTGACTTAATAAAAGCCAGAAACTTTCATATCATCTTAAAAATATATAATGAGGAGGCTGGAAGGAAATCTAGAGCTAGGATTAAACTAGTAAACCAGAGGACTTCTCTGTTAACCAAGACATATGTATATGTTGATGTCAATGATGAAAAAATATAATTTTTGCCCGAAATAAATTTTGTAACTAATGAGTACTGTTGGGTCTGCAGAGATGGATCAGGCAGAAAAGCTAATGCCACGCAAACCTGAGGGAACAGACTTTGATCCCCAGCATCCAAATAAAAGGTTGGGGCTGGAGGAGAAGTGACAGGTGGAACTAAGGAGCTAATGGGCCAAGTTCAGGGAGAGTTCTCAAAGAGCAAGGTGCAGAGCAATTGAGGAAAACACCTGATGTTGGGCTCCTGGCCTCCACATATACAAGCACACAATTGCATATTGAATGTTACAAGCGGTATGTCACATGTTTGCAACACACATGCCTCTTGATGCTTACTTTAGTTATTGAAGATCCATGATATGTGGCTTGATGTAGTTTTGTGTGGACAGTTGGCTTATGGTCATACAGTCTAAATTTGTAGGCCAGGATGGTGTTGAATTCTTGATCCTCCTGGCTCTATTTACCAAATGCTCAGATTAGAGACAAGTAGAGATTATTACTGGTGGCTACACCTGGTCAATTTAGTAATTTTTATATTTGGAGATATTAATATTTTAATAGGAACAATTAAACAACTGAATAATTTTTAATTGAATTATTATATGCAATGCAATAATGACTCACTAAAGATAGTAAATTCAGAAAACCACATACACCAATGTTCTAATTTTATTTATAAGGCAAAATCTGTGTGTGCGCTGGGGGTAGTACAGATACACATGTGGAAATATGTGTAAAGACCAGGGGTCAATCTTAGTTGACCCATCCACCTTAATTTTGGAGACATGGTCTACTAGGGTTTGTGGGACATAAATTCAGTAAGGTTCCTGTCCAATGGGCACTGGGATGCTTTCCATTTCTGCTTCCCCAGTACTGGGATTAGTCAGGTGACCACACTAAAGATTTTCTGTGGGTAGTGGTGATCAGACTCAGAACCTCACACTCTGACTTTATGCATTCCACCAATGGAGCCTCTAACTTGCCCATGGCATGGTGGAAATTTTAAGTCTTCTCTCCTCCTTTCTAGAGCAGAGACAATTTTTTGTCCACATTGGTCTTATAACCTTGTTTTTCAATCACAGTTCTTGGTCTTTTCATTATTATTAATTTGACTGTAGCTTTTAATCACACACTGTTCTCGTGTTATCTCTTATATTTGGTACACCATACAAGAAACTTCTGCCTATTCCCATTTATTTCCCTATTTCCAACATCTTTCTTTTTTAAAGACTTCTGACCTCTAAATTCCCTTTATACTAAGTCCCTTAAGCTATCTAACTCATTAGGGCTGCTGTGTTCAAAGAACAAAAAACATAATGTCCTAGCCATAGAAATGTATTGTCTTGTTCTGGAGGTGACAAGTTCCAAATAAGGATTTCTCATGGCTGATTTCTTCTGATGGCTGTGAGGAACAAGCGGCCCTGGCCCTCCCTTTTTGGCATGTCTAAGCTCCTTCCAGTTCACCTGGCATTGTTCCTGTACACATATCTCTGTGTCTAGATTTTCCCTTTTAAGAAGGACAACATTTATACTGGATTAGAGCCCACCCTAATGAGCTCACTCTAATTCTGTTACCTCTTTAAAGGTCTTCCAAATAAGGGCACACTCAGAGGTTCTGAGCATTTAAAACTTCAACATTAAGATGTGGAGCAGCTTGATTTAATCCCTAACAGAAACTGTGGAGAAACTCACCTCTTTAAAGCCAGAGATTATAGAGAATGGAGAGTCTAAGCTGCGGTTCAAGTCACAAATTCTCTTTGTGTCACAACTGGAAGAACACCAAAGATGTTTTTCTTTTTGGCTTCTTTGTCTAGAGTATTCTGTATACTCTATATTATACCTCTCTACATTAAAGCATCAGTTTCTTCTGCCTAGACAGGCAAATAATTCTCAAGGGACACACGTGTTTTTCTGAGAACCATGTGGGGTGAACTTAGTCATTTAATTCCTATTTGCTTTGTTAGTTTTAGCCTAAGCGTTTTTAGTTACAGAAGTAAATATGGTTAATTTTGTAGATACCTTCTATACATAGGTACCATTTATTCATTCAGTAAAAACTTGCTGAGAAGTCTCATAGTCCTGGTGACAGCTAGACATTTCCTCTGTTACTACATTAGGACTTGTGAATATTTTCCACAGCTTCTTCATTCTGCTCTTAGTTATATAAGTAGCTTCTGACGTTCAGATGCTCTTGAAAAAGCATGTGCTACCTCTAACTAAGTATGCCTGTGACATTTCTAGGTACTAATGATGTTCCTGTGATATCTGTGAAGGATTAGTCAGTCTTAGGAAATCCAAATCAGCATGTTTCCTCTTCTTCATCCCGGCCACTGACATCAACCTGAATCCGTAGCAGACTGCAAATGCATTACCATCAATCTGCAGTCTCGATATTCTTATCTTTCCCATCAAGTGAATAGGAGAATACATCAAAATAGAAATTATTTATAGGCAATGTTGCAGTAAACATTTCAAGTATGTGAAATATTGAATGTATGTTTATTTTGGCCTTAATATATATGAGACATAAAAAGTGAATCACAACTGTTCCTATTACCTTTTATGCTTAAGGTCCAAAAGTGTTTTAAAGATGCATGAAAATAGTCTAGAAACATCTATTACTTTTAACCTACTTGGAAGAACACTGTGCTAAAATACTGTGCATTTGTATTATATGCAAACTTTGAGACATATTTATTGGGATTTGGGGTTTAAAATGCTTTAAACCTAAGAGAACAAGAATTTACTTAGGCACATAAAGTGAGTCACTCATCTTTGATGTATAATTTATAATATATTCTGCAATATTGTTGATAGGTGCAAAAGCACTATGTTTTCAACTATTTTTTATTCACCCTAAGTCTTCTTAGCAGCAGTTGGCAGGGGTGTTATGAAACATATATGGAGTGTTCTGTTGGAGGACTAGTGAAGGAACAAGAAAGGCTATTTAGAATAAATAGACAAAGGTAGTGTGCGGGTTACACTTTAGAGGCAGTGACAGGAACAATACTGGTAATGGAGCAGAAAGCCCGACAGGCCAAGGCCAAGCAAAAGTCAGGCCAATGTGTGAAACATGGGTTCCCGTTAAGAAGGACGGAAGTCTCTATCTGGTGGTAAAATCAGAAATAGCTAGGGAAGTTATGTTAAAAGTGTGAAGAAGTAGTAAGAATCTTAGGAAAAGGTATTACATTGGCAATTCTTCCTCTATTGATGAGCAAGACTAGTGTAGTAAGATGAGGAGGTTGTAGCTATCAAAGAAAGACCCACCTAAGGCTACATATCCATGTGTAATAAAAATAAAATAGTAATATAGCTTGAAATAAAAGCAAGTCAGGAACAAACCTGTGTGACAGGTAGAGAGATGTCCTCCCCACCGCTGCCTTCTCAGAGAGAACTTTCTGGAAATGAACCTCCACCCAGTTGGGTGCTTTACAGTTCTCCAGGTCCTTCCCTTTTCCTTATGGCTCCTTGGTAGATACTCCCCGCCTTGCTCCATGTTTTCAGCAAACACAAAAATCACCATCTCAGGGAGTCTGTTTCTGCTTTTTCATCTACCCTTGTCCTGCTAACTCCCCCAAATGAGTGAAGGATAGAGCGCTGTCTTTGGACCATTAGAAACTGTGTCACTTTAGGCCATTAGAAACTGTGTCACTTTGACTCATGTGTCATTATTCACACATGCATATGGATTTACCCAGTCAGGAGGAAGTTTGGAAGGTGTACTTTCTCTGTGTTTTCATGGACTCTATAAATCAAGAGAAGGGTAGAATGACAGTTGAAACAGCCAGTGGCTTTTATCTAAACTGTATTTTGATATTATTGTAGGGCATGAAAGGATTCTCCATCTTCTCGTGTCTAAATCATGCAAGACATATGCTGATTGCTAAGAAAACTTACCTTAAAACTTCAATACAATGGTTTTTTTCTGTTTAGGTAATCTGCTGTGTTTTTATGATTATTTGAAATTTTTCTCAAATCAACTTAGGCACAAGATTCTTAGTCTATATATCTACAAAGTGAAAATATCAGAAATATGTGGTTTTACAGTACCCAGTGAAAGTGATTGCTAAATATTATTAGGTAGAAGTCAAAACTAAAACTACAAGGGTAAACTTGTAGCTAAAATAAAAATTCCATTTATTTTGTTTCTTTCTCCCTTTCCTTCTTTCTCTGTTTTTATCATGTTTAATTCTTTCCTGTTTTTTCTTTCTTTCATTCTTCCTTTCTTCCCTATTTGCTTAGTTCCTTCTTTTGATTGTCAGTTAAAAATGACCTGTGACCTGACTCTGATTTCTAGGCACAAGAACAGTAAGAATAGCTAATTTTCAGGAGAGATATAACCAAACATGCAGCACTAAGAGGAGCATATTTGTATGAAACATTTTTACATTTGGAAATGTCATCAAATGAGTCACACAATAGAATTGTTGCAAAATTTCTCTCCTAGGGTCTGAAACATTATCACTAAATGGCAATGTCTTTGAAAGTACATAAATTTGCCTTTTAGCCTTGAGTCTGTCTGTACTAAGCTTAATTGTGTAATCATAGATATGGTTCTTGCATTTGATTCTTAATTTGAATTATACTTTTTTGGGCAAGCAGCCTGACCAATGAACAATAAAGTAATCATTGTCAAGATGACATTCAATATTGAATAGTTTATGTCCTGGTTACATTTTCATACTTATGATTCTGCAACCTACAGAGGTTGACTTGATACTGAAGGTAGTTTTTAGCAAGGAAAAGAAATTAGAAAATATAAACAATGCATCATTTCCTTCTCAATTTTTTCTTTAAAAAAACCCAGAATTTCCTTGCTTCTTATAATCTGATGACACATTTTGGATTATAGTCTTCTTTGATGTTTTGATTAAACTTAGAAATATATCTTTTGAAAGAGAAAACACGTAGATAACATGTTTCTGAAATATTTTTCATACAATTTCAGCGGTAAATAGATTTCCTAAATCCCACTAATCATTTCCATTTCAGACTCTAATGCCTGGGAATCTCTATTCTTATCAGTATGTTAGACTGATGTGTAGAATATGCAGAGAATATCCTTTAGGAGTTTAACAACTGCAGCCACCTTTAAAGGATGGGAGAAATGAAATACCTAAGAATGCTAAAGAACTTCGGGGGTTTAACTAGCTGCCATAAAATATGGAGTGAATGAAGACAGTCCATGTTTTTCCTCTAAGACTTTCGATGTGTAAGTGTTCATTTTCTCTAGGGCAGAAAAGTGGAACTACATAAGAAAAAAAATGAGTTTCCATGCTCTCTGTAGAAACTTTATAATGCAAATCTATGTTCAGTATAAATCCCTTAATTAAAATAGTCTAACTACAATTTCATCACAGAGTTTTAAAGCACGTGTAGACTATGTATAACTTGTTACAGGACACAGAGGAGTCATAGTTGTGACCTCGTCATCTCCTGTGTGTCACATAACCTGCAGCAAGCAAAATAAATATAGAAGCAACAGCTTGGGGATGGAGAGATGGCTCAGTGGTTAAGATCATTGCCTGCTCTTCCAAAGGTCCTGAGTTCAATTCCCAGCAACTACATGGTGGCTCACAACCATCTGTAACGAGGCCTTCAGGAAGAATACTGTCTACATAATAAACAAATGAATAAATATTAAAAAAAGAAACAACAGCACTATGCTGTTAGCTGTTAGTATTTTTTCCATATATGTGTGTGTATATATATATATATATATATATATATATATATTCCATACACATGCACACACACATACATACACATATTAGAATTGACTATCAACTTGAGGGGACGTGGAATCATATAGCGGATAAACTTTCGGGCATACCTGTGAGGGATTATCATGTTGCTGGTGTGATTGAATTGGAGACTTAAATGAAGACTTCTGTATTCGTTGTAGTTACTGTGACAAAACACCTGACAGCTACTTTTTAATGGAGGAGAAATTTATTCCAATTCAGTTTAAATCATTTTTTAAATTAAATCATTAATTCAGTTTAATCCATTGCTCCGGTAAAGATGGGGATTAGTGGGTCAGTGGCAATGGGAACTTGCTGGCATGGTCTCATATGTTCATTACCAAGAATCAGCAAACTTAAAATAAAGTTGGGTGGACTATTGTCCTCAAGGCCTGTTCATTTGCAACTTACTCCCTCCAGATAGGCCCTACTGTCTGCAAGCTCCACAACTTACCTGGGATGAAGTGATTAAGTACATGAACCATGAGGAATATTTCATCCTCAGTCTGTACTTAATATCAAACATGGTCATTTTTATCAGTTCCCCTTTCTCTTCTCTGTGTTGACTTTGCTGTCTGAATCTGCAGTGGTCTCCATAAATTCAAATGTGAATGCTCTCAATCACAGTACGATCAGATTCAACCTCATTGAACAGCACACTTTTCCAGAGTGCTTGTGTGTGTGTGTGTGTGTGTGTGTGTGTGTGTGTGTGTGCATCCTATGTGTTGGCATAAGCACATGAGTGTTCATATACACATTCCTGGGCACCTGTCTAAAGATCAGAGATAAATGTCAAGCGGTTTCCTCAGTCATTTAAGCCATATTTCTTGAGGCAAGGCATTTCATTGAACCTGGAGCTTGGCATTTCATTGGAGCTTGGCTAGTAGAGACCCTCCAGAGTTTGCCAGCCTCCATGCTTACCCTCAGTGCTTTGATGAAAAACTTCTTCCACGACAGCCGGATCTTACGTAGGTGCTGGTACACTCAGGTTCTCATACTTTTATGAGAAGCATTTTCCATTGCTGCTCTCTCTCCAGCACCTGCATCAAATCATTTGAGTAGATCAGAGAAGAAATAACAGACATTTTTTTTCTCAGTCATAATCAATCACCTGCAGTGAACAATGCAGACAACAGATAGATGGGCTGTAGGATCTCTTACTTACCCTGATAATAGTGTGCCCAGCATATAACCCCTGGAACAAAGAAGAGAAAAAATTCCTTCACTTGCAAACTATATATTCTTTTACCACAAGAAGAATAAGTGCTGGAGACCCAAAAGAACAACTACCTTCATCTAAACACAGTAGGGAGAAAAAAATGTAAACAAAAACAAACAAACAAAAAGAACTCTCACAGTTACAACAACCAGAGGTCATTGAGGAATCCGTGTCAACTGTAGCATGAATTAGGAAGCATTTCGCTGAGTTCTAGCTGTCCTCCACCACCACTCCTGGCTCTCCGACTGCAGTTAGGTCTCTTAACTGCTTTGGAATGTGGTGTTTGCGTGTCTAAAGGAGCCCTTTCATTTAAGAAATTACTTTTCCCAGAAAATTGAAAAGTGCTTTCAATAAGTCACACCATCTGCTGCTCTCATATTAAGTTAAAATTGGCTAAAATTGAATCTTCATTTATCCAACTTGCAGCTTTCACCTTCACAATGTTTGGCAGTGTTGTTTGAAATTAACCCTTAGGAACAGCCTTTCAATTGGTAGGACGGGTGTTTGGGGCGCTTTGCTGAATCTATAGCGTTTTCCTATGTGCAGTGCTTTGGTATTTGCTTTCGTTGTAACAATATGACTATAAAAATAGAAGCCATATATAAATAACAAGTCTTTAAGTTTAGTAATATAACTGGCTCCAAAACAGAGGGGTCAATTTAAAGGCCATCAAATGGGGGCACATCTTCCTTTGGGTGTTATAACCTAGGTCCAGTAATGATTGGAATGGTTTCCTAATTAATTTTGGAAACATTAACTAGAAACCTATTTTCATTGTACCAGGTGGCCAAATAAATAAAATCTATACTTGGTTGAAGTTCCCCTCTCCGACCTTTAGTCATGTGGGAAAATAAATCTTTCATTGCATGCCTTACCTTTTGAAGAACTGAAAGGAGATAAAAACAAAACACGATTTTTACTTATGGAAGTCAGTGCCTTAGCAATAGCTGGGATTACTGGAACATGAACCCCTGCCAGAGGTTAGGAGACACTTACCCAGCATCCCCAGTAATCTTATATATCTGTGCTAACTTTAACTCCTGTCTCAAGTGTTTCATAGTTTCCATTTTATCACAGGAGACTCTTATTGCCCACAAATCTAGCCAAGAAAACAGAGGTATCCTATATGCCTTAATGTCAAGGAACTGTGTTTGGTCTTACATTGCAGAAAATACTTTTCCCGGCGATCTGTTACTCTGTCATTTTATTTTATTTTGTCTTCTCAGGCATTGGATTTTCTTACCGAATGTGTGTACTTGTGCACATTCACACACCTTTCTCTGGAACTTTGCTCTATTTCTCTACACTGACTTTTCAAAATGTCTCAGAGTCCCCTGGAGGTAATTAGTAAGAATGAATTGTTATCTGCTCTTTCATGGAGGGAAGAAAAAAAGCAAGGCACATAAAATTTAACTGATGTACCCACTCAGCTTGTTAGTGGTGGCATAACCATCGTCAAACAACATTTCTCAGGTACTTCCTGGGGATATGCTTTCAAATAAAACAAGTAAAATCCTCCATCCATTCTCCATCCATATGCAGGATGTTTCTTTTTTCCTTGAAATACTTTTAGAGTAACTGTAGGTTCGAGCAATTACCAAGCCATGGATTTGGAACTGAGGACCTCAGTGTATTTGTTTATCACACCAGTGTGAAGAAGGTGTCATGGTACTGTGTGTTTCTAGGACTCTTTCAGAGCTCTGAATATTGAGAAGAACCATTTCCATGGCAACCAGTAGACAGCTGGAGTTTAATTGCATGAGCTTGAACTTCATATAATGTGCTCTGATTTTTATGTTTTGATATTTTGTATTTCCTTTTTGATACTGACATTGTCTATTAAAATTATTTCAGGATAATCTACATTATTATGACTGAAAGAATGGAAAACTAATAAGCTAAAAGCAATGGTGTTAGGGACATACTGCTTCAAAATTTCTTGGTTTTTTTGGCTTTATCATTTCTTTTCAGACCCCAATAAAGTTCTAATGATCTAGAATTTCCTTCTAATAACGAAGGTGACGGTAGTTTTGGTGACTTTAAAATGGGCATTTTTCCTTTGTAGAGGCTTATCAAATGTTAGCAAGATTGCTGTGAGAAGTGCCACTATTAGTTTTTATTGATAAATAGGCCCCATTTGCTTTTCCTCTTTTGTTGCTTTTACCTCGTAGGGGGTAGGAAGGGAAGGATTCTTTAAAGTATCTCATTTTCTATTTTATTTAATATTGTCTGTTAGGCACACTATACTATGCTAATCACTGGTATATTTCCTCTTTGTTAAACTCTGAATACCTTGATAATACGTGTCATTCTTTGGCAATGGCTACAGCGGTGAGAACCACAGTGCTCAACAATCCCACGTGGAAGTTAATTAGGAAAGAGCAGGGGTAAGACCCGACTTGTGTTGGTACACCAGTAGGAGGAAGTGAAGGGCTGAAAAAGAGGGTGGAGCTTACTTAAAAGGGAAAGTTTGCACATGCTTATGGACATACCACGCATGAAGTAGCCACAGAACACATAACATAGAGACATATGGTCGCAGGGCCCCTGGGCTGGCTAGGTATTTGCCCGAATGCCCGTAGGCTGCCTGTGGAGTGAGGTGCGGGGACAGGCGTTAGTACGATGCAGGAATCCTAATAATATGAGTACACACAGTAGAAGAATTAGCTATACTGTCCACTTTCTATAAATGCTGTTGATGTCTGTATTTAATGGCTGTTGAAACTATTCACATTTCATGTATGGAAAAAGACATACAGTTCTGTACACCAATATAGAATCAGCAATGAAGCCAAAGCAATTTGACTCCTGTTTAAACGATGTCGTTAGGTGTTTTCCTGTTTCTCACATATACGTGCTGATAGAGATATAGTGTGCCACTCTACACTCAGATGGACTCGGTTTCACTTTTCATTTTGTTGCTTATTAGCATGAAAAATCAGGCAAGTGACTGAAACTATTTTCTCCTCTACAACGAGAAGAATGTCGTGCTATGTGTTTGGGATGAGTTAAGTATCATCGGTATGGAATGCATACACGAATTACATAAAAAAAGCATCTTGGAAAGATAGACTAGTCTTCCCATTAACATCAAGAGTATTTCTTTGGAAACTTTTCTTTCCCCGTCTTTCTCTCTTGTCTTCTATCTTGTTTCACCACCTCTTTCTTTGCGTGTGTTTGCTGTGAACAGGACAGTCTTATACTTAGTGGAGAAAACAGTGGACTGCTAAGGTAGCTATGACTAAAGAATGATTCTCTGTTGATGCTACAGAGACTGGATTTCTTGAAATAGCTATTGTCTCTTTCAACTTGAATTCTTAGTGCTATGTTTTTATAAGCGTGCTTTCTTCATAATGAGTTGAAGCAGAAATTATCTGTGTGTATCTTTATCTTCTGTATTATGGTGTAGGATTATCAAGCTTGTCTTTACACCCTAAGATCTACAACAATAAAGTACAGTAGGCACGCGATTAATGGTTATTGTACTGTGTGATACACTGAGCTACATTAGGAAGCACCTAATGCAACTTAATGCCATAGCAAGCTAAACACACATTTGTTATCTGCAGAATGTCTTGATTTTCCGACGACCTACATTAAACGCACAAGAATACTTATCTCCTGTATTCTCCAATATCTCTTTTCCCCTCTAAGAATGTTAAATGCATGTGAATGTAATTTGGCCGAAGATTATTTTGTTAATTTTATGTTTAGTTCAAGGAGGCTGTAAACCACAAGAGTGTGCATAGTCAGTCTTAGGTGGAAAGTTTTCTATGTCAGAATATTGCACAAGTGACCTTAGAACTATAGCTTTTGCACTTACCTCAAGATTTCAAAATTTCATCATAGGAGAAATAATTGGTCTTTTTATAAATGGACCTATATAAACAATGTCATCATAATTTTATAATTCAAATGCTATAGTTACTCTCTATGAGGTGGCATAAAAAATACAAGAACTCCAGCCGTTGGTGACATGTGCCTTTAATCCCAGCACTTGGGAGGCAGAGGCAGGTGGATCTCTGTGAGTTCGAGGCCAACTTGGCCTACAGAGTGAGTTCCAGGCTCCAAAGCTACACAGAGAAACTTTGTCTTGAGAAACTCAAAAAAAATATATATAATAATAATAACAACATACATATGCTGAATGTAATAAGTCTGTAAGTATGAGAGAGGGTTATGTTATAATTAGTCACAATAATTAATCTATAAAATTCAGTTTGAGAGATAATTCATTGATAAAATAAAAATAAGAAAACTGTTGTTCAATAAAAATGAACTGTAATGCAATGCACACGTGAGGTGGAGAGAAAAATCTATACATTCCTTGGGAGAGGGTTGAAGGGGAGGGGAGGAGTAGAAAAGGGAGCAGAGAAAAATGTAGAGCTCAATAAAAATTAAAAAAGAATGGCGCATTGCAACAAATTGTCAGTGTGTGGGAAATGTAGGTCCTATTTTAAAAACATAGAGCAAAATTCATATGTAAGAAACAATTGGAAATATAAACACTTTCTATTTAAGTAGAATTAATGTGAATTGAGTAACAAAAACTTGTGGCTCAGTTCCAAGACTCCGTGTTATTCATATGGACGGGAGGGTATGGATAGAGTGAGAGGATATCTGGGATTCACTGCCCGGCTGCTGGGAAAGGATGGGGAAAGAGCGCTGATGGTCCTTGGAACATGCCTTGGTACCTGCTGAGACAAGACAAGTGTGCCTCCTAGAACACACACTATGTTGAATTTGCCGTATGACTGAAAATTTCCATTGCAAAACAAACGTGAAAATTTACTAGGTATTATTTTAGAACTATTCAATAAACTGCTAGAATCCTGAACTAGAAAATAGAGGAACTTTAAGGAAACATATGTGCTCTTGTTTGAAAATAAGTGAATGCTTGGAAAGGTTAGTTAAATAATCTTTGGCGTATATAAAGGCTATATATTTCACTACTTATTTCTTTCATAAGGAAAACTGATATTTAGGAGCTTTATCGAATTGATCTTAAACTGTAACATACAAAGTTTAGGAACTAAACAACAACAACAACAAAAAGACATGCATAGTGATTTTCACCGGTGTAAATAAGAATGCCATAATATATTGGTTTACAACTTTAAAAAAATTTTACAAAATCTGTTCTGCACTCAGCACATGTCAATACTGCTGTCCTTCCTGCTATAACTCCGGAGGCTTCTAAGCCACAGAAATTTGTTTCTCAGACGTTTGGAGTCTGTAAAGTCTTTATCAAGTTGCCAGAAGATTTGGTATCTGGTGAAGTTCTTTTAGAACACAACAGCATTGGACTGGGCACTAGACACCAAAATCAACACCAATTTAAGCAAAAAGCAGTTTCGTTGTGTAGATAAATATGTAGATGGATGGTTTCAAGACCATAGGCGCAAAAAGTGCAATAACATACACAGAGGTGTCAGTCAAATTGGCCTATGCACCTCTGGAAAGAGTGCTATGCTTTTGAAGTGCTATATGCATGTCATTTACTTTGGTATTTTGAATTATACAATTCAGTTATTATTTGTAAACTTTCAGATACAAAGACTTGAGAGAAATATTTGTTTCTGCCCCATACCTATGGTGATCTTTTAAAACACCTTAGATAATAAAAAGCACTGTCAAAGTTCTAATTTATGTGTCAAGTGTATCTGTTTTTCATTTTAAACAAACCATACTAATTTAATTTGTAGTATTCTGAAGCTAACCAGATAGAAAATTGTCTTATACACTTTATTTGCCTTCAGTTTTGTGCTTAACGCAAATACCTTATAGTATTATATCCTTTATAATGTGCTGTCTTTGGGTGGCCAGTTTAAAGATGGAGCTGTAGGTTGTGTCCGAAGTGCTTGCAGTTCAAACATGAAGAGCATAATTGAGATCTCCAGTAGCTATCAAAAGCCTAGTGGACATTCCAGCCCATCTGTAATCCTGGCTCTAGTGAAGAAGAGGAAGAAGGTCTTTGGGTCATGCTAGATGTTCCAAGTCAGCAGGCTCTGGGTTCATTGAGAGACACTGCCTCAAGAAATGTAATAGGAAAGAGTGGAAGAAAAGACAGGACGCCAACCTCCAGCCTCCACGTGCAATGCATGTAACACTCCTGCACATATGCACTGTAAACATGAGAAACCCACCCCACACAGCACTTGCACAAAATACAGAATTTCTTAAGATCTCATTAGTTATTATTTCTCTTCATAATTGTATAGTCAGTATCAATTTTTGAGATTTGAATGTTTTGAACACATAAACTAAAATGTATGGTATTGTATTCCTGTCAGACTGTAGAATGTTTTGAAAGAGATTACTCTTTTAAGGAGTGTTTTTGAAGATGAAATTATTAGTTTATGTTAATAGTTTTCAAGGTTAGGTGGCAAAAACGAGCAAAATACATGTTATTTATATAGAAGTGTTCATACCAACATTGTTTTGGGAAAAATTCTTATTATTTTTATGACTACACTTAAAATGTTATAATGATCCATTATAGCATGTGACATCAGCAGTGTTTTAATAATATATGAATGAAGAAATGAATGTTCCCAAACTGTGGGATGCATCTTTAGAGTTGCTGTGTTAATACAGTTGAATGGGAGCCTCTCTGTTACTAAACCTAACAAAACAACATGAAGAGATGTTCTGAAAGCTGGTAGTAGGGTTACAGGAAAGGCTCTTTAAATGCCTGATGAGAAACAAAAGCTACAGTGTCTATACAATGTATGCTATCTAGCCCTCTGTATTTCATATCTTTCTCGGGTTCCCTATCAAGGAGGTCTTCTGTGATAACTCTGATAAGCTGTGGTTTTCAGTTATCACCAGCTCCTGTCTCTTGATTGTGAGGGATGCTTTGGTTTTTCTATTAATATCATGATGGGGCAAAGGTATGACACACATAGGACATCCAGTGACTGTTTACAATCTCCAGTGAATTGTAGTCAGCCCCTATCTAGAAGGACTGAATATGTCACTAGTCTATGGGAAGAATTGATCCTGGTGCTATGAATTCAGCCTGTGGTTTGCTCAATATCCAGTGATGTACAGAAACACTACTCCTGGTTTTACCAAACTCTAACCATATATATTGTATGTATAATTTGTGGGGTTCATTGTTATGTGAATTAACTAGATGCTGATCAGGATCTTGTCACCCTTAGTGGCTTTCTCTTCTTCCTAATAAGGGATTGATTAGTGTCTTCCAATCCTCCTAATTTCCTCTTCTTCCTTCCTTCCTTCCTTCCTTCCTTCCTTCCTTCCTTCCTTCCTTCCTTCCTTCCTTCCTTCCTTCGTTTCTTTCTCTTCTTTTTTATTTGCCTATATAAAGAACAGCAGCTACCATAAACTGAATTAAGGAACGTAAATAGCCAAAAGTCATTTGCTCACCATAAAAATTTCCTAATAAATTTTATGTTCCAGTAAAGTCGTTGTGTCTGAATTTTTTCTTTTAGTTCTCAATTGGTTGCTTTTTGTTATGGTTGTTGTCACTGCTGTTGGTTTTTCTTTGTTTTTCTTCTGTGAGTTAAGGTTTTACTCTCCAGAGAGTTTGGGGTTTGTTCCTCCAGGAAGCGTCATGAGAGAGGATTGTCATTTTGTTGCCTAACAAGTCAGACTTCTACCTAGTTTGCTAAGTGGAAAATGGTTGAGAACAACACCTACTTTACATAAATACGCAGAAAAAGGGAATGTCTGTCAAAAATATGAATCTTGAATAAACTAATTTTGTGTGATTCTAAGTATGCTGTCAATCAAAAATATGGATAAATATTGACAGAATATGTACACTGTTTATAAAACAGACTGCACAGAAAGATAAAGTCTCTAAGCTATGGATAGATAGATGTGTACGAAAAGGAAGAGTATTGAGAAGAAAGACACCACATCCAATCTTTCCAGAAATAACTGGAAATATACTAAACTCACTGTAATATTTCTTAATGAGCTAGAATTCAAAATAAATTAATGTTAACAAAGCAAAACTGTCATTATAAAACAAAATTCCAAGGAGAACTTTATTAATTACAATTTTTCGCATAGTTCGTTTGAAAATGATAAGATATTAATACAATGGGAAGCTTTCCTTTAAAGGATCTAAACAGAGCATTCATAAGTGATCATCACAATGTGAAGTGAAAAATTACATTCTCATGTGCTAATATGGAGTTTCTCATGCCTCTGATATCAAAAGTTATGCATGCAGGAAACAGCACAGACAATCTACATAATTATATTGTTCCCAGAGTTGGAGCTGGATTGATAAATCTTGTCATGGATTAGGACACTCAACAATTCTTAATTAAATAGTATAACTGCCCCCTTCCAGTAATGTAACACTTCATACTTACCAACAACCTTCTCCTAACAGCAATTAAATGCTCCTATTCCACTCTACAGTGAAAACAGCTGTACTCATCTGTTTCTGCTTATGACTGGACTATTACAGTGAAATGAGATCATCATTGATAAAGAGTTCTAGGAATGTTGTACAGCCTCCTTTTGAAGACTAACAATGTAAGGAAAAACTTACAGTCTTCTTTTACTATATGTATTACCTATCACATCCTATATTTTCTCAAAATTATTAGCATCAATTTTTAATGTAATATTAAAATTTCCAAGCAAAATCAATGGTAGCTTCACTTGTAGTATATCCTAATTTTCCAAGAAGTTAACAATAAATATGTTCTCTCTCTCCCTCTCTGTCAAACTGTCTTAGTCTCTTGCATTCTTTATGTATGAAGAAGAACTACAGAGAGCTGAGGAGGATATAAGGAGGGAGGGAGCAATGAAGATAGGATCTTTTGGGGAGTCCAATAAGCACAGAAAGTCTAACTATTCAGTGTGCTGCTATTCATTTCATTACATGACTAGAGAACTGACAAATTGCTTTTGTTTCTCAGTTAATGTACAGTGTTCTTCCAGTTGAGATGTTAAGTCAGCCATTCAGAACCTTTTCAGGTTTGCAGGTGTGTGAACTAATAATCCTGTAGAAATCTGACTTGCTATGTGCGATTTGAATGTTTCAGTCTCCCAGTGGTAAGGTTCATCTCGTTGAATGTGAATATCTAACAAAGAACCTTTTGTCTTTATTTCCAAAAATTATAATCTCATTTGTGGGTGAAATGAGGGGTAAATTATGCTTAAATAGTATATATGGATTATTCTTTTATTCTAATTACTAGTTTTCATAGTATAATTTGGCCCCATTGTTGGCAGGGCATAATTCACCATACTTTAGTATGCTAGATTAATATCCTGTAGAGTGATAATTTTCACTACAGGTTTGTGCAATCAGTAGGGTAGAGTTTATTGATAGTGATAGCCATTCACACTTTTTTAGGTTATTGCTCAAGATGCCAGACATAGTCCTAACTGTCCTTGGAGAAATTATGGAACTCTAGATTTTATACCACAGGTATTCATAGCATTCCATCCAGTCTTATAAGCAAGAGTGATTCTCGGTGTACAATAAGGAGTTTCAACAGGTATTGCTTCATTCAGAACACACAACATAGCTCATTATTCTGATGACATGTTTATTTTCCTTTCATTTTATTGTGAAAGACTTCTGGCTAAATCTAGTTACATTTGCATTTTGGACTGTAAATTTCAAGAGAGTATTTATTGTAATTTAGTTGTATGGATTTGAACAGGCACAATATTCTTCCTGTGGAATTGGAAAGCAAGTGAAATATAAAACGATATTTGCTTGAAATCTTTATTGGTCCTAATGCAGTTTAGTGGTTGATTTGGGGCATTACTCAAATATTGAGCTGGCTGACACTTTGTTCTGTAATGCTTCTCCCCCTTTAGGGCTCTAAACCACCATGAATGAGAAAAAATAAACTCCATAAATGTATAAATTACCTTGTACTTTAAATATAAAAGGAAAACTTTATCTCTGGCCTAAGAAATGATTGTTCTTTTTCTTTTGTTTTACATATGATGAATAATTGATCAATTAGGTACAGTAAAACCACAGTAATTTAGACTAATTGTCTGGAAAATTTTAATGAAACAGAGGAAAATCTGATAAAGACTTAAAAAAGGATTTACTTTTTTTAGAATTTTTACTGTATCTCTGAAAATAGCTAATTAAACCATAATTTTGATGTAATATATGACTTTCATTACAAGAATGTGATTTTTTGCACTTTACACACAATGTTTCACACACAGAGAAACAGCAGACTTTTGAAATGTTAGCCAAACCATTCTCACTTCTTACCTGCTCCCCACAAGCCTTTTTCACACCAGTTAATTGCCTCACAAACTCCTCTTTCAATGATAATACAAATATTTCAAGAACCTTGAAAATCTGAGATTTGGAAAAAAAATCTCTCCTTTATTGCTTCATTCAATCAACAATATTCTGTGTGTGGGAGTCTACTTCGTCAAAGACAAGAGTGTCTAGAGATTTTTGCACCGATTCTAAAACATTGATAGCAGGTCAGTGCTTGTTAATCTATGTATTGATGTCCTTTAATTCTTCGTCTAAGATAAATAATTAAGGTTAACCCTTTAATTGAAATAAGGTGAAGGCCTTTGATGTGGATACTGGTTGAATATATTCCTCTCAGTTACAGACTTTTAAAACATGGCTAGAGCTCTCCAAGTTTACAAATTGTCCTCAGTCAAAGCTGTGTAAATTGATAGTTTTGACCTTGATGGTAGATAATAATGGTAAACAACTAAATTGAATTAAACACACATAGATGTTTATCTCACTGTAATAAATCACATAGGTCAATATTTCAGACAAATAAAATGGACTTAATTTACTTTTCTGTAATGATATCCTGGGAATGGTAGTAACAGTGCTTCTGCGTTGTTTGGAGAAATCATTAGGTAGAAGGCATTTGATTCTTTCATATTACTGGAGCACATCCACACACCTTGGTTAGGAAGATGCTCTCAGAACTGTTGTGGTCTCTTACCAATGTACCTCCCAGTGTACACTTGACATGGTACCTCTCTTTTCCCCAATGGTACACTATGTTTTTAAATCCTAATAAGAAAATTGAGAAGATAAATTTTTCCAATTTTCATGAGGATAAGTAAACTTTAAAAAACTGGGGTCAGTTAAATTGAGTTAATTCCCTAACCATAAATGCAGCTTCAAGAGCAAAGGTTGAAATAAATAGCCATAGATTGTATTTGATGACTTTCTTTCTTTATTTTTGTTAGGGGATTGGCTTGATGTATACTTGAACTCTGTGATGTTTAAAGAACTTTAAGGAGGATTCTGAGGCACTGTTCCAGGATAGAACACTTGGCTGTTATGAGTGAAGGATTCCTTGGGGGTTTCATCTCCGGCACTGGGGAGAAAAAAAGAAGAGAAAGAAGGAAGGAAGGAAGGAAGGAAAGAAAGGAAGGAAGGAAGGAAGGAAGGAAGGAAGGAAGGAAGGAAACACAACCTAAAAGAAGTGTTAAATTTATGGCTGACATTTGTATTTTGGGACTCAGTTTATTCATCTGTTAAATATGGTGCCAGACATCAGACTGAAGTGTAATTGAGGTTGGCTCCAGTTCCGGTTTTTAAGGGAGAGCATATAGGAAGAGCAAGGTGGAGGACATCTGTGATTGAGACATCAGCTCTTCTTGAATTTCAATTTTAACTTTGCAGGTCAAAGATTTCTTCAGTGTGTTTAGAAAAATAAAAATTTCTGTCACCTATCACAATACTAACAGAAGACAAAGCGGGTTATGTTAGGGCTGAAGTCTTCACGTTTTTTGACAAATGCCATTTTATTCCCTCCTGAGATGGAGAGGGAATGATGGATAATATTATCTATTCAGTGGTTCTTAACCAGCACTTTTACATTCTAGAAGAGAATGGCATGAAATAGAATGGAATGAGATTTGACAAAAATAAAGTAATATAAATCAGTGTTCTACATGAAGTAACAGAAAATATTGTTTAAGGAGACTTACCTTTCATGTGCATGTGAAAATGATAGGAATAGAAAGTTTATTTCTTCCTGTCATTCATGGTATTTTGTAAAAATTGAAATCCTTTATTCTGAATTGTATTAAATTATAGTTTGAGAATGGTTTTGCATAACAATGCAAATTCTTAGACATTTCTATCTCGAACATGTTCAATGTACCTAAAGCCATTTTATAATGAGTCACCCCTGGGATATTGCTACATACTAAATTTGCAAGGATATACTTGAATTTTCTAGTATATTTCTGCTAAATAGTCACCTCTCCCATGGTTTTCAGCTTGTTTATTATCCCCAGTTCCTAAAGATACATTTTTAAGGTGCATGTCTCTCATAAGCTCACCCAGGGCAGAGTGCATTGCATGGAGCAGGATGTTTGTCATCTGTTGCTGATCTCAGCCATGTCACCTAGCTTTCAGGCATGTCTTCTAGGAGGAGGAACCCAAGCCATTAGGTAGTTGTTGAGATGTCTTCTTGGGGTTCTCTTACCTGTTGACTCTAGCCTTTGGGAACTATTTCTTTAACTTTTCTCTGGATCCTTCAAAAATTAAAGGATCTAGTTGACTGTTGGCTTTATTATATTTCCCTTGTTTTCTAAACTCGTAATCGAGTGCATTTGTTGGAGAGACAGTGAGGTCAAGTGACAGAGGCTGAAATCGCTGTAGTGATTGGTAATAGGCTTTGTTGTAACTAAGTTTTCTGATTATTGGTGAAGTTGAATTCCTCTTTGTTGCCTGTTATAAGTTTCATCTCACAGTCAGCCATAAAAGTAAGGGCATTAAGAATGTAACTGGAGCTAAGTAATGTGATTACTATTACATAATTATATAATGTCTATTTTTTAAGTTAACCTATTTTAGTAACCTTTAAAATTATTTTTGTTTTATTGTTTCTTTTGAATTTTTAATCCTCTAAACACTTATATTTTGATTGCATGGCTAGGGACTTTGTGAGTAGGACAATCTCTCAAGTATTTCATGTACACAGAGTTTGAGATTGGTTTGATTTTTAATTGCTTGCTTGTTTGTTTTCACAAATCCATCATTTTACCACACCTTTTACCTCCATAATAGAGTCTTGGACATTGAGACAAGAATTCTTATGCTTTTGTATTGTAGATCTAATGAATAGAATATTAGGTTTTAAGATCAAGGAACAAGAGAAGGTTTGGGAACCGAAGAACTGGTACTGAATTGCTGCTAAAATGGAAACTTGAAGCATTGAACTGCAAGTTCAGTGCCCATGGTTTTCAGTTGAGGGAAGAAAAGTGAAGTTCTAATAAGAAGAGAAAGAAAGAAAAGAAAAGTGAAGTTCTTGCCATCATTCTCATTCTGCTTAAAGTCATATTAACCCAAGGAAATAGTTCTTGGAATTGGCATCAATCCTGAAAGAACCCCTTATTACACTGGGAAGTTTTTTTGTTGGTTTTGTTTTTTAGGTTAATTGAACTTAAACATGTTAACTGAGGATAGCAATATAGAATGCAGGGAGCAATACTTAAATAGCTACTCATTATCATGAGTATTTATGAATCCAGCATAGAAGTCACAGAACAGGGGGAAGAAGAATTGCCCTATGTGGCTGGCATATATCATATACCAATAAAACAGTTTGAGATGTTTGCAGAAAAAGAAATGAAAAGGATATGTATGTATATTAGTAGAAAGGTCAGAGATCTGGAGGAATTGGTGAAGTAAGAGCTTTGGAAATTCTTCATAATGCTACATAGTGATGGCATTCTATAAGGCCATCCCAGTCTTAAAGGAGACATTAGCCTTTACCACATGGAAACCTTGTCAGAAATGGCAATAACTGTTACTAATGTGAGAAACAAACTCTCACTAGTCCAACATGACTGGTTGCTAATTAACAGAAAAAATAGTTCTAATATCTCTTTTTTTTCTCATTTTTTTATTAAAAGATTTCCGTCTCCTCACCTCTTCATCCCCCTTCCCTCCCTCCCTCCACCATACCCCCACTCCACCCCCTCTCCAAGACAAAGAGCCATCAGGGTTCCCTTCACTATGTTAAGTCCAAGGTCCTCCCAGCTCCCCCTAAGTCCAGGAAGGTGAGCAACCAAACTGACAAGGCTCACAGTGAACCCGTCCATGCTGTAGAGTTCATGTTCATTGCCTTCACCTGGCATTGGATGGAGAAAATGACAGAGCCCCACATAGGAGCACCAGACTGAGATCCCAAGGTCCTGATGAGGAGCAAAAGGAGGGAGATCATGAGCAAGGAAGTCAGGACCGTGAGGAGTGCGTTTTACCCATTGAGACGGTGGGACAGATCTAAATATCTCTTGATAGTGTTGGATAACTTCCTGAAGAGAAATTTCCCCCTTTTACAAATATCACATGGCAGTTACTCCAATACCAGCTAATAGATAAAAGCCCTTTAGTCATCTGTGTCTGAAACAAAATCCCAATCTGATCTTAATTACAAATTACCCTTCTTAGAATGTCTTAGTAGTCTAAAAAGTAGACCCCAAACCAGTCTTCATGATGGAAATGTAATGTAAATGCGATGAGCTATTCATTCAAGTTTTCTTGCACTTGTTTTCAAAATGTATACTGTGTACTTCCAAAAGAGGTGAGAAATTTCATAGGCAACCACACTCAGAATGAGACTACTAAACTAGAAATGGTACCTTATAAACCCTCACCAATCGAGGACTAGGTAAATATACTTCCTTTTGCATAGACTTATAAATATATGATGATTGAGTACTAAGATTAACCAGCAGCCAAGGCAAATTAAAACTGGACTAATTATTCATTTTATTTTAGGACCAGAGTGATTTTTTTTAATCCTGCTGATATTGATATTCAGCCTTATCTCCAGAACATGTCTGGAATATAGGTCATTAATATATGTTTAATATATTTTTTATTTTTAGTTTTTCAAGGTTATTCAGACATAGAACATGGACTGCAAAATGCTGACATATTTAAATAAGTGAGGACATCTATTTGGTCTTCAAGAGATGGCTCACATTCAGATCATGGAAAGTTCAGTCATGCTTATTCCTTTAGACTTGGCCTTAAATTAATAACAACCACCACCTACAGATAATGTTCAGTGGAATTCAAATCTCATTGTCCTCATTTTTTTTTTCATCTGAAGGAACATAAGGGGAAAAAAAAATCCCTATCTGTGCCAGCCTAAATAATTGACTTTAGTCTCCTTCGAATGGAGACAAAGTCCTAACATTGTTTTCTTTGTCTTCAAATAATCTGGTCTGTGCTAAAGGAATGGCTTAGTTAGACAAGTGCTCTTATCAACATATGCAGAAGTCGCTGACTGTTTATCAACTGCCTCAAGTTCAGCCAAGGCCACATTATTGCCCGATGAGTAAGAGCCATCTGTGGATCACTCAGCAAGCTGCGTGAGTGTGGGCACATTCCCTTCATGGGCACTGGCGTCTTCTGTGAAATGCAGAATAGCAGGAAGACTTACCCACACTTTTACAGTTTCAGTAAAATGATGGCTGTGTGGACACACATTAAGCAGACAGCAAGTATTAGATCATATCACAATGCATTTTTCAGTCCATGCAATTTTTCAAGGGAGTTTCTACGGAGGGTTCCCTTCTTCCAGTGTTGCCTAAGAATTGTGTGTTACGATTTGGCTTTTTTTTTTTTAATTAGCTATTGCAGTATGCCCATTTCATTTTTAGACATAACTGTAGTTTTTAACATTAGAATTCTGTAAGATTGTCATTAAAAATGTCTACCTTAATTTATGACCTGCAAATATAAAACAGTTTTCATTAAAACTTGAAGCCAATCATTTAAAAAAATGGAGACTATATTGTTCTTGCCCTAGAATAAGAGTTATTTCTGTGTTTATTATTAATGCTGCTTATTAATAGAGGAATAGCTTCTGTTGCGATCCAAGGGGGCAGAAACATCAGCGAGCCAAACATTTTACTGTATCTAATTTGACAATTTATAGATGTCACATAAGTTGAAAGTTTCCCACTTCTAAAGTGAAAATTAAGGTAATGCAATGTGTGGGAAATGGAAATGTTTATAAACGTATAGAAAATGATTTTGATTAAAATACAACAATTTCAGAGTCCTTTTCCATTTAAGCAAGGAGTAAGAATATTTTAAGCCCAGCCTTTAAAATCTCTGACAGATGTGGAGGTAAAGTGGATTAGGAAGCTAAACAACAGTACTAATAAAGTTTGATTGCTCTGAAGTTGTTTCGTGTGTTTGTTTCTGTCACATGCTTTAAAATGTCCATCTGCTTCAAAAGCTTAAGAATTCAATCACCAACCATAATTAGATGAACAAATAAAATAAATTCTTCTTGTAGCACTGAATATTTGAATAACGTGGTATTATTGGAGAGCTATATTACTTTACCTAATATACCTTGACTTTGAAACTCTATGGTTTTATGAGTTTACTATATGCACATCAATCACACATTAGTCCTAGCTTAATTGTAGACATCCATACGCCCCAGAAGAATCATGAAAATGCCAGCATTTGTTGTTATTTAGTAAATTTCTTTTTCTTTGTTTTTTTTTTTTTCCTGAGAAGCTCAAGCTCAAGATTTTCATATGTTGGAATTTATTCTCCCCTTAATATATTTTTTTCACAAAAATAAAAAGAGAAAGAATAAAGGAAAAAAGAAATATCTACAAATATGGAATTAAAATTATTGTGATGACACTCATGATTTAATAGTCCTTCCCAGGGGAGATTAGACCCACTCTTGAAACCAAGGTACTCATTATCACCAACATCATTGTTTTGCTTCCCATTCTAGTTTGGTAGAAAAAAAAATTACTTTTTTTTTCTAATTTCATAGGTTGCTTTGTTAATGCTTCCTAAAAATCTATGTGATATAGATACCTCCCATATGTATGTACTTCACTGTTATTACTTATAGATAAAGCTATTTTAATTCTTTAAGTTTCTTTGTACCTTTACAAGTTAAGAGGTTATTATCTATATAATACACCAGAGTTGCATCTTTCCTCAGACCAATTAATGAACCCTACTTGCTGACAAAAAAAATATCTGTTAATATGAATTGATTTTCCCTAATACTATTGAACAACTCAAACTTAAGTTTGTGGTATTTTCCCTCACACAGGTATCTCAGGGTATTACTTGCTCTTTAATTGCCTGTTTTTTTTCTTTCCTATGTTTCTGTCTACCACATTATGATGACATTAACATGCTTGATTGCATATCTGTACTGACATTCTTTGGATGACAAAAGAGGGAAGACCATCACAGCTTCAAGACCAAGTTGGTCTACATAGTGAGTTTCATGTCACCCAGACATGTATAGTGAGATAAAAAACTGAAACAAACAAATGACAAAATCAAATAAAAAATGCACACAAAAGACTATAAAGATGACTTTTGTGAGTTGCATTATATTTAACTAAGAAGTTCACACAAATGACACACATACAAAAATGTTATGCAATAATTTTTGGAATGACTTATTTTCCCCAACATTTTGGATATTCTTGGTAAATTAAATTGAGAAGAAAACCTTCATCACAAATGTGAAGACCAGCTCAATTCCTCTCCTCTTCTCTTCCCTCCCGTACTTAAAGTCCATGCATGGACCTCTGTACATGTTTGTCTTTGCTATGGAATCAATTATATGGACACAATGGTTTAAAAACAATGCAAACAATATTTTGCATTTCTTTATTGCAGAAAGCTAAAATGCATCTAAGCAGAAAAAGAGACAGTAATCTGGCAAAACAGTGTATTCAAGAAGTTCTATGGCAAACCTGTCCCTTTGATTATAAAACCTCTGGAGGACATCTGTATCCCTGGATTGTAGTCCCCTCTTTCCAACTTCTAAGCAATGGGAAGGGAACGAGAGTCCTCCTTGACTCCACTTTGATCTCCTTTGAAGCTTCTTTTTTCTACTTCAAATAATCTTTTGAATTTACTGGACACACTCAGACAATTCAATTGTCTTCACTATTCGAAGGTCACTGATTGGCAAATGTCATTCTATCTGCAACCTTAATTCTCCTTTATAGGGAAGGAGACACACTGACTGTTTATTGCCATTGGAGTATAAACTTTGTTAATAGTTTCAAAAAACTGTTATTTATTTATTTCTAATCACTTGATTCATGGTAAGGAATAAAAATTAGCCTAAACACGTCATTGAATGTATTCCTCTATCTCTTGCCTGGTAGATTTTAAAAACAAGTTTGAACAATTAGTATGAATCAGTGAATAAAAGAGAGGTCACAGAAGGGTGACTTATCTCTGAAAAGTTAGGCCTCCATTCAGTTTCATCATTCAAGGGTTAAGTAAAAGTTCAGAGACTTTCTCTTCTTTTCTGTCTTGATTCTTGTCAGACCCATGAGTCTGCATAGAGTAAGGAGAAGCTATCTAAGGACACCAACCCTCATTCCATACAATATGAAAACTCAAGGATTTTTAAATGTATATAGCTCCCTTAACAGATTTCACCAGGTGCAGTTTAGATGAAATGTCTAAGATAGAAAAGGGAAAAAAAATAGAGAAGTAAACGGAGCATCTGCTTGAGTGGCCTCTGAAAATGCATATTTCATTTCCATTTGTTTCAATAAAGAGAATTGACTGCAGAACTCTTGCCCCAGGCCCCTGTCTGTGCCTCTGTGTTTTACAAGGTAGCCTTTCAAAGCGTGTTTTATTTTGGTTGCTGCTTATGTGTTTACTTCTAATGTCTTAACATTTACAAAGCTGGCCAGGCCTGCTGGAATTCCCCTTGGTTCTTCAGCATTGCTCCCATGAAGTGCTGAGGACTAGTTCCAACTGTGTGATTTACCACGCAGGCTTATCGATCTCGTTCAGCTGTTTCTGGGGCACTATAGGTGTGTCGGGCATCATGCGAAGCAAGTGAGAAGCGGGAGAACCGAGCACGATTATCACAATGCCAGAGCGAAAAGTGTAACAGGAAAGAAACCTTTGCTTGTAGCTTGTGAAAGCTTTTTAATGATTAATCCCCACCTTGCCCAACTGGGTTTAATGACTGAATTTACCAGCCGTAGATGATTCAGCCCAGTGGTAGGCACAAAGCAAGTGCTTAATACGTCTTTGTTAGATTGAATGCTATTGTGAAGATGCTATTTTTCTCATTAGTTGCCTGTCAATATTCTCCTCTCCTGGCCTAGGACTCCGCTCTGCTTTCCTGTTTTCCAGTGTACAACAAAGAGACTTACAGGAGAATTATCTCAGATGAATTGGGGACTGAAGTCCAACCATGGTTCCTCACGCTTTCATCGCTGTGTTTATTCCAAGCTTGCTAACACCTGCTCTTAGGACTCTACATCTCAGAGATGAATGTTTTCTTACTGTGTTGCACATAGTAGGGACACAATTAGCATCATAATGTGGCTGAGTAATGAAGGAACACAGAATAGGTGGTTTCAGAGGATCAGGAAGATTAGACAAGCATCTTTTACAGACAGGATTTAGTGGATGTTTTTCCACATTCAATAAAATGTTAAGGTCGGGGCACCTTGCCATCTTTGCAACATTTTCTCAAAATAGCCAACTAAAATGTTTGGCTACCATGCATATATTGTGTTTGTGATGTTCATTTGATGAGAAAATGTGCTCCAAATGTATTATTTTTTTGAACTTTTTGAATTTTGAGATAGGTTATCTCTATGTAACAGTCCTGGCTGTCCTAGAACTTGCTTTGTAGACCAAGTTGACCTCAAACACATAGAGATCTGCCTGTCTCTGTCTCCTGAGTGTTGGGAAAGGTGTCTACCACCATCACCCAGCTGCATTAATATTTTTAAGATTATAAAGTATTCAGATTGTATTAATGGGCAAAGATACTTTATTTTTAAAATCACTTATTTCAATCATTTAATCACTAATCCAACACCACATAGATTCTTATAGTTGAAGACAATTATGCACCTGGAGAAGATAAGAAATATCATGTGCTGCAACTCATTTTAAAGATATTGAAGTTGAGAGTCTTATTATTATTCCATATTTTATACTTATTATTGAGCTACTCTTCAAATAAAATTTCCAAAGCTCACAGATCTAGCTATTTTGTTTTTTTGTTTTTTTTCGAAAAGAAAAGTAACCTCAACATATGTTACTAGGTAGCATTTCTATATCATATAGAATATAAATAGTTTAGATTATATTTAATTACTGCTATTGAAAGTGAGGCATAATAGATATAACAGTTCATGAAAGATATAATTGGATTAAATTCTGTAATAATAGTCTTCAAAACATTTATTCAGAATAATTAATACATGTTGAATAATTAGATGTACTTGGTTTGATTACAAATAAATTTTCTAGTAATTTGATAGACTAGAGAAAGTCTTATTAAATAGCATCCTCAACTTTGCACTCAGGGAATAGAAAATAGAAGTGACTATACTCCTCCCAAATCATTAACAATTCACCTTGTTGGAGATCTTGGTGTAAGGAAAACTATTAAAAAAAAAGATTCAATGCAAGAGAATTGTCCACCCACTGTGCATGATAGGAAGGCTTCTTGGGAATTAGGCATCTGCAAGTGAAAGACTTGAATGTGCTCGTGGACTGCAGGGTCACCTGTGGATCCCATTGATTAAAAACTGCTACAGGGCATAAAGTGAAGACTCAAATGTCAAATTCTGGATTGGACACATCTCTTAGAGAAGGTGCAGAGATTACATATGGGCCAGAATATTTTTAAACTGAACATTCATATAATATATTATGAATTACAGGTTTCCCAAACTCATCTCCTTCCAGATGCTCCTCACAATCGATCCAAACCCATGCCTCTTTCTCTTTGGAAAACAAACAGGCAAATAAAAAGCAACAAACCAGCTTTTTTAAAAAAAAATGGAAAAAAAAAAAAACAAGAAGCACACACACAATAAAATTCATTAAAGACATAAAATTAAAATTTATCATAAATTAACATAATACCAGGAAGATAAAAATGGCCCAGACAAAGCATTATGAGACCATGTATCCAAATTGTCAACAGAACTGTTTTCTAGTGGTGGATACCAGAAAACAAAACCCAACCCAATTGTTTTTGTATTATTAGTTGAAAACACAAGCATACAAATCATATATCACCAAAACTATTATCCACAACAACACTAAACCCAAATGGTAGCAAATAGTTGAACTATCTTAAGCTACTGTTTTGTGCTTCTTTAATCAGTCAGATGTTGATTCAGTGCTGTATTGTTATACCAGGTTTTATATGAGGTCATTTGTAAAAATCGGGTTTCTAGTACTTACTTTTTGCTTGATAATTGTGTTCCAGTTGCTAGAAACTGTTTTTTTTTTTTTTTTTTTTTTTTTTTTTTTTTTTTAGTGTATGACTGAAGTTCAGGGCAGAAGAAATGATTTTTCTCAAGGCATGACGTGAGTAAAGCTAGGGTTAGAATTTGGTTTATAGTATTTTCTGATCTAGATTTCAAAACAAATTTCCACACATCATACATACTGGTAACTTAAAAAGTAATTTAATGAACTAGTAATCTGTGTACGTGGATGGTGATACTGTGGTGAACTTAAGATACCTTGTGAAGTAAAATAAAAGACTTGACAGGTTTCTTCACGAGAGAGATTTGCCAGCACTTTAAGCGGTGGTACTGTACTCGACTATCTATTACGTGTTCTAAATAGCACTCATTCTGGAGCATGATGCTTCTTGTTCTATAAAGAATGAAGTGGGGAATGGAAAAATTGGCAGGAAATCTGGGAGGGAAGTCAAAACGATAGAGAAAGGAAGATGAGCAAAATGATACCAACGTTTGCTTGAAAAAGCTTCAAGGAATCACATTGCTTTATACGCACCTAAAAATACACTATTTATAATTAAGTAGTTGTTTGGGGATCCCAGAGCAAGTGGGTACATCTCAATTACAGCTCTAGCACCTAAGGCTTAGGGGGATATGGCAGAAGAGGATCCAAAAGATTGTAAGAGCCAGAAGACCTGCAAGATTGTTAAGAGATTTTCATCTCCTGGAAGTAAGGAAGTTACACCCGTGATAATACAACAATATGTCTGCCGAAACAAGGCGTGATCAATGAAAATATCAATAGACATGCTAATATAGAAAGGCAGTTCTCACTGGGTAGTACTCTTACTGCTTGACAAAGAACTGCAGGTAACTCATAATTGTTGAGAAGGGAAAAGTATTAGTTTTTCTAAGGAATGAGACTCATGATTAGTTATCCAGAACAAAGCAGTGAGCCCGGAAGTCATACCTAGTCAAGCTACGCTAAATAGATGCTACAGGTACTACATAAATAATAATAAAAGTAACAAAGAAGCCATCAATTTGAGAGAAAGAGAGTGAGGAGGGACATGGATGTGGTTGAAAGGATGTCAGTAAAAGGAGAAATGATGTGATTATATCTTAGTTAAAGAAACAGCAAAAAAAAAATCTTGTGTGGTAGATATTAACTTAAATGATTTTACTAATGAGAACAGGGCTTCTGTGTGTTTCCTCCTCTGTCTCAAAATAGCACGTTACAATTACAAGTATATGTTTCAGGTCTGCTGGACAGTAACTGTGGAAATCATCTTGCAGCAGTTCATCCTGAAAAATTTACTTATGTTGGTTAATATTATTAAAGAGACACTCTGGTGTGCGCTGAGTGTAAGAAATATTATAGTATAAATATTTAAGCATCAATTATTTTCTCATTACTCTTCAGAGAATGCCATATGTAAGAAACTCAGCACAATATTCTATTTTATAAGAGAGAGGGAGTATGGTATAAGGATCTGGTTGGAAAAATGGAAATGAAGGAAGGGGTGCTCTAATAAGGAAGACAGAAAGAGACAGAGAAGTGTGTAAACAAGGGTAACATAACAGTAAGAATGTCTGAAACATCATAAGGAATCATACTATTATAACTACTCTCTTATTAGATTCTATAATGCATGTAAGTCTGTATATAAATATACATACAGAGTTTAACTGGAATTCTCAGGTTTGGGATTTACAATACCCCCCTAATTAGCCAAAGACTATCTAACAAAACCCCCAACATTAAGCATGAGAAAGCTCTGTTTGTGTTGTTGGTCAGGGTTATCCAAGAGAAACCCCAATCATACAGCCTATAGCTGTTGTCTTTGGTTAGGCCTCCTGATCCCGGAATTAGAAGATAAATCCATTTGCTCAAGACAATAGATTTCAGATGCGGAACCCAGAGGTCCCTGAACTGGAACTGACCTGAATGCCTTCTCCTAAAGAGGTTGCTTTATGGTATGAAGGGTGGTAAGCAGGCTTCCAAAGGAGGGATTCACTTGCTTTATTTTAGAATTTTTATACCTGTGTGCAGCCAAATAGAGAATGTGTAGTAGAGGAAGGTAGTTATAAATACCAGCCAAGACCACAAATTGCAAAGATGAAGATTGTAACTGACAAGAGTATTCCAGTCCATCTTTTGTTTTCTTCCCTCATTTCTCTATCTTGTAACAAAATAGCAAATTAAGAGAATATCATTGGTTATTATATTTAAGGTTTTGAGATGCCAAAAGAATGTCCCTCAAGGGGAATGTTGCCACCTATTCCAAAATTTATACAATGGATAATTTAATAGGCATTGTCATGATCTTGTTATTCTTTACATTTGGAAATTGAGCATGACATAAGGAGATATGAATATGTGTCAAGTCGATGAGTGTTGTGGTTGCTGTCTTGGTTGTCAACTTGATTACATGTGGAATTAACTAAAACCCAGGCAGCTAGGTATACTTGAGTACTTTTCCCTCTTTTATTTTTTAATAAGTTGATTTATTTACATCCTGGCGCAGTTTTCCTTCTCTCTCTCCTCCTAGTCCCTCCCCACATCCTTTGTCACACCAGGTGCTTGTCCCCCACTCGGCTGGTTTATGAAAGTTTTGCTATTCAGCGAAGTGTGCAGTGTGATCTTAGCATCAGGACTCTTCTCTGCTCAGAGGAGGGATACCTCCCATCAGAAGGACTGTGTTCATCCTTCAACAGGATCCCCAGCATGGCAGGAAGAGCAACAAGCAAGGGAAATCCACGTCTCATGGAGATGGAGCACTACTAAGGCAGATGTGTGGTGTGGGCAAGGTGAACCCATTTGAGGGTCACAATAGGGTACATTCTTCTGGACAGACAATTCTTCATTTTTCCACCTGAAGGTCCACGAACAATGTTGTGGTTTCAGTTTCCCAAAAGAACTTTTGATAGTGCAAAAGAGCACACAATGAGCATCCCCAGAGACTACGTGTCTTCCACTTGTGCTGGTGCTTCTTCAGGGAACATGACGTGCCACAGTGCGGTACACAAAGGCTGTGCAATTTTGACCCTATTGTTTTCTCACAGGCTCCCCGTTCCTGGTCTGAGCAGCTAGTGATTCAGCAGTTGTCCTTTGCCAGTCTGATACATCAAGAAAGCCAAGAGTGATTTCTCCTTTTAAGCTGTCTGCTGGGCAATTTATTAACTGCCCGTTCAACATATTTTCTACATTTTCATTTATATCTTCTTTCTTTTTCTTTAGTAAGTTCTTTATTTCACATAAAGGTAATCCATTGCCATAAAAAAGAATTCTATGTATGTATACCCTCCCTTTCAGTTCCTCCACCTAGATCTTCCTCCTAATTTCATATCTTCTCTCTCTCACTCCAGAGCTCTCTCTCGCTTCTCTCTCTCTCGTCTCATCTCCCTCTCTCTCTCTCTCTCTCCCATCTCATCTCTCTCTCTTCTCGCATCTCTCTCTCTCTCTCTCTCTGTGTGTGTGTGTGTGTCTGTCTGTCTTTCTCTGTCTCTTTCTCTCTTTCTTCATCTGTCCTTCTTTCCCTCCCTCCCTTCCTCCTTTCCCTCTATTAATCACTGAATTTAGTTGGTGTTGTTATTATCTCCCTAGGTGTAGGATTAGAGGTATGAAAACCTAGACTATGATACCAATGTCTCACTTAGGGAGAAATGTTCTATAGTCTCTTTTTTTCTGCTTATTGACCAGTAATAGGTCTCATTATTGGTGCCATCTACTACAAAAAAGCAGCCTGCCTACAGAGGTTGAGAATTGTACTAATCTATGGGTATAAAGGTAAGAACTTAGATAGCAATTTGATACTATATTCATTTAAAAGCTTTGTAGTGCTTAGTCCTTCCCTAGGGCCTATGACCTCCTGAGAAGGGTTGTTCTTGTCCCCATTAACAGAATGTTATAACATGTCTTGAGAAGCAGCATTTAAATCCAATGAGAGAGTGGTTGGTTCAATACACATTTCTTATGTAAGTGCTCAATTTTATGCCATCATTGGATCACTATAGGAAGCTGTTAGGAATAAGATGGATCCACATTTCTGTCAGCATCTGGCATATCTTTATTTGGAATCATTCCTTCAGAAGGTGAAAATATCTGTGCCGAGGGAAGTCATGTCTAAAGATACACATGGTATGAGCACTGTGATTTCTTCTTGCTGTACAGTTAATAGAGTAGCACAATATTTGCTCTAATAAGAGGATTCACGAAGGGTCCACAGCAGTGTTTTGTTCTGTTATTTTTGCCTTGACTTCTTGTCAATAGGAAACACCAACACAACTTATTCATAGTTTGCAAGAGAAGCTTCTATTCTATCCAGTTGTGGAGAACAGCTGTTTCATTTTCGCTCAGTTTTCTTTAATATTTTTATTTACGTATTCACCCACTATTACCTGTTCTTATTCCCTTCCCATTCTTACATTCTTCATGATTGGTTCTCCTTTTGCCTCCATTTCTTCTTGTTTTGTGCAGGTATTCTGCAGGAAACTATAACTGCTGTATGTTCATGTTTACATCTTCTATATCACATCCAGAAGACAGCATTTCATAGGAATCCTCCCCATTCTCCAGCCCTTATCATGATTCTGCCCCCTCATCTCTCATTCTCCTGAGTCTTAGATTGTGGGGAGGGAATAATCTTGTTTCCATAGTAAATACAAAGGAGAAAAATGAACCAAATCTGTGTAACTTTTCTTTGTGCACCACCATTTTGTGCTAGTAATAATGAGTAAGGCATTTGTACAAATTAAAGCTTAGCAACATGCCTCTGAAATGGAGCATCCAAATAACCCACCAAATGGAAAACATCCTTTTGAATATTTGGATCGAATTTTTCCTGACATCTTTATTCAGCACCTTGTACTGGATTGTATCAGAATGAGGAACCTCTGCCAAATCTGGCTGTCTGCTTCTTTTTGAATAGTCAGCCAGATAGGATTGATTTTTTTCTTCATAGTTGTAAATATTGAAAAATAACAATAGTAGTATTTTGTTGAGTGGAAACATTATCAGAATCTCAAAATGCTGTGTCCAGAAATAAAGTCTCACTGAGATGTGGTTTCCATTCACTTTTGTGTGTTCAATGTCTATTTTCACATCACAGTTACAGGGCTGGGTAACTGAACCCGCGATATTTGGCTCAGAGAGCCAGAAATGTTTATATTTTGACCCTTCATGAAAAAGGCTTGCCAGACTGTGGACTAGGTTTACAAGGAACCAGTAATAAACAGTAAAAAAAAATACATCAATTAATAGTGGCCACAGCATAGTAGCCCAATGTCTTGTTTTCTAGAACATTTATTTTTCTAAAAGATTTAGTTCTTAGTCTGTCTATTTTTGCCAAGAATTTTTGACTTTGCCTATTCTGTTTTCAGATGCTTTTCAGAAAAGAAAAAAAAGCAAAACACAAAGAAACCAGTTTCCACCTTCAGAATAAGTAGTTCTTGCAGTGCTTTTCACTTTTACATTGAGTATTTTTTTTTTCGAATCCGTAAATTCCAAATATATATGATGCATGTGGAAAAGACCTGAGGAAATGAGAACTTGAGTGGAAGGAAGAGTGTACATTGCTGGTGTGAGGAATCATGGTTTCAGTACTGGAATCTTTGTTATTTTGTGGTAACCAGCCCTGATCTGTAGAACTAAGAAAAATTACTCTGGATTCTTACTTTCTCAAGTGCACATACAAGCAACAATGTCAAATATATAACTGCCCACCAGTAAAGAGATAGCTACTTAACTTTCTCCAAATGAGCGCTGTAATTAGCTAATCCACATGTCTCAACACGAAGCTTCTGAACATCCTTTCATCTATTCACATAAAAGAAAGGACGGGCAATTTGAAGCATGGAGGAATGTGGAGACTTTAGCACATGAAGGCACCCCTAAAAAGTTTAAAGACCTGATTAAAGTTTGTTTGAGGGTCCTGCCAAATATCCTACCACTAATGCCCTGTAGAATCCTAGGTATGTTTATTCGGTAGCCCTGACACAGGCTGAGAATGTTTGCAGATTCATGAAGCATGTGTTCATTTGCAGGGAAAGGTCGCCCGGCATTAGAGAGATCTGTTTGTCACATAGAACACGGCACTCCTACGCCAAGAGCCTCCGCATGACTGTTTCAGTTCTTTATGACTGACAAAGAGTCATTAGAAGTCTGTTTGATGGACATAGCTAAGTGAATTGGAAAAAATAAAGAAAAGCCTTTCAGCCCATTCGGAGATAATTGATGTGACTGAGACAGCTGCGTGTGAGTTCCAGATAAGGAGACAATTTATGGAGAAAGTACTGAAGCTAAAAAGGAAGGTGCAGATTTAAAGTTCCCAATAAAGTCGTCTGGTAGACACAGCAGTATTCAATAAGGAAAAGATTTAACCTGAGGTGTTTTCCAATAGATGGCATCCTTTGGGGCCCATCCTCTTGCAAATAAAATTCCCATAAAGGTTTTGCCACTACGTATAAAAAATGGACTCTAATGGCAAAGTATCCGCAATCTTAGCCCTGTGTTGCCTTTACTCTTTCTCTCTGAGGAATGGAACGTATAAATGACAGGACTTACTAAGCTTAAGTCGCCCTTTTATTGTCCTCGAATTGATCACTGCTTTAGCGAAGAAGCGTGAGTTTTTATTCGGTGAGCTGCATTTTTGAATATTTTTGCTAGTTGAAGACTTCCAGTAAATATCTTTACAAATGTGTGATTGTGTAACATCATAAAAACTTTTCAAGCATAATAGATTTTTAATTGATGTCATTTTATACATTTTTCTCTGCTCCCTTCCCTTTTTTAAAAAAATTCAAATAATTTAAAATGACTAAAATAAAATTGTTACTGTACATGTGTTTTTACATATTCATCTGTACTCCTTTCCTCAAAACTATACATTAAATTTCTGACAAGGAAAACTTGACCTGGGTATTTTATATATTATCAATGATTATACTCTGTGTCCTTTTAGTTTCATGGAATTATTTTTATATGCAAATGATCACTATAGTCATTATTATTAAAGGCACATTGCTGCCTTTGCATTCCTATTTTCAAACAATAAAGGAGAGGAAGATGCTCCCTTCACAAAGTTCACGATAACAGAGAAACACGAAGACGGCCTCTATGCGGTACCAGAAATCTGAATGCAATAATAGTGTAGCATGCTGGCCTCCATTCTATAACCACCTTAAAGCAATATGGATGTAGTTCTGTCATTTAGGCATTAGAGAGAAGGGCAAGCAGCTTAATTACTCCAGAGCTAGCATCTTACCTGGATCGGAAGATATTTGTGGCAACTCCCTAGTGCTGAGGGTAGGCCCTATCTTTCTATCCTCAAGTACAAACTTCTAGAAAGTGGTACTGAAACATAAAAGTAGCTGATAAATGCCTTTACAAGATAGTTTAAGAGCAAAGTATTTGTGTTTAATGAGGAATAATATTAAAGTAGTTCTTGAAATATTTGATTGCTATTCTGTGTACATTATTACTTCATAAATAATTTGTGGGTTTGAACAAGAAATTGGCCTTGAAATTCTATGTGATTTTAGAACTTCTATTTCGGAGCTTTGTAAATTACTGAGCCAGCTCTATATTTTCTTTAAGAAAAAAAATCAAACTAAAATGATGGGAGATAACTTGGTTATTTAGCAGTGGCCTGAGGTATCGTGCCTTTTATAGTATGTGTCTCGGAGGGAGCTTAAGGCTCTTTTTATAAGCTAGCTCGTTAATTCTAGCAGAATTAAGGGGCAGATACTATTATCTCTATTTTACAGACCCTGGGCCTTAGGCACAAGAACCAAAGTTCAGCTAACTTGTCCAGAGTCACATAGAAAGTCTATAGGAAGATTTGAAATGTTCACTTTTCTCTTTCTATTATTTTTAATGTATTATTTTTCTTATTTAAAATCTATATACACATTTACAAGAACCCATGTAAGAAATTCACCTTGAGTTTTTTGGTCCTTATGAATATATTTCTCGGTTTTAGTTAATTCATCAGTCACTGAGGTTTTTCTTTCTCATCGTGACTTCTGTTGTTGAACAGCTAGTTTTGCTTGTGTTTTAACACCTCACCTTACCACGAACATTCTTCTGTGTCCATGAAGAAAGAAATTAAGAATCAATAAATAAGTCTCTGTATAAGCCATTTTTTTTTCTGTTAGCTTGTACACACTGTGAAATGTTTTTCTTTTTCTCCTTTATTTTGTATCTTGTTACCATGGTTTAGATTATCCAGGATGTGATCACATTATTTTTAGCATAGAGTAACTCTTCTTCTGTCTTAGAGGCTTTAACAGTGATTAGACTTTTCTACTCATTTCCTTCGTGCAATCAATTCTCTTTGCCCGTGATACTGAAGTTCTAATTGGTCCTCAACTCTGTCCTCAACATAGACATCTTGGTTCAAAAACCTGGAATGACGGTTTAAGTTTCCTAGGATGTTTGATAGCATCTTCTCCCTTTGCATTTTATTGGAAGCTTTGTTATATTTTGCTTGTGTATACATCTATGAGCCTTTGGGTTTCTTTATTACATACAATTTTGAAAGTCCCTGGAATATACTGCATTAAATAAGTGCAGGTGTAGTGAATTAATGATGCATGACAATGTTGATGACCATTTCCTTTCATCTACACAGACCAGACAGTCAGTCCCTGTTGCCTCTTTTTAGCCTTTGGGATGACTGTGTCTCATACCCTGAAGTGTATGATTCTGAATGCTTTCAGAGCCCGCTTTTGTATTCTGAGAATGAACTATACATGACTCTAATTGACACTGGAATTTGTAGACATGGGGGGCCACACAGGTGCTTTTTAGAGCAGCTTTTTTTAAAATCTATTTATTTATTATGTACACAGTGTTCAGCCTCCATGTCTGCCTGCAGGCCAGAAGAGGGGCCCAGATCTCTTTACAGATGGTTGTGAGCCACCATGTGGTTGCTGGGAATTGAACTCAGGACCTCCAGAAGAGCAGGCAGTGCTCTTAACCTCTGAGCCATCTCTCCAGCCCATTTAGAGCAGCTTTATCTTTAATGCTGGTTCATTTTGTTTACTGGCATTTCATTATTTGCAAATTTCCTAGGTACTTCTCAAATTCTTCTCTTACTCTATTCTACTTTATATCAACTGTAGTTAAAACAATGTAGTGACACAAACAATACAATTTTTATCGGGAAGTCAACATACTGTTTCCGTTTCGACTTTTCTGCATCTTCTCTGAGTGTGGCGGTGACATCAATTCTGTATTATAATCCTTATTATAAAATCTAACAGTCTTCTCACTTGATTCAACTTGATGATGAATGGTACACAAGTCTCTCTCTTCATCTCACCCACATATATTTCTCTCTCCCCTTTTCCATCCTTCCACCTCTCTACATTTCCATATACCAACAAACTGAACATGTGTGACATACTATGAAAGTTGATTAACTTTTGCATTGATACTTCAGTTAAGCTACAATACTAAATTTATTCTCTTTATCAGTTTGAATGCATCACCTCTGATTTTTACATAAAAATATAAAACATAAAATAATAAAGTATAAAACAAACTATAACACTGATATAATATTGTTATTGAAGAACTATAGAATTCTAATAGCATGTTATAAAAGTGGGTCAAGTGATTGGTGGGTGTGTTCTCACTCATTGTATGATACTTTTCATTTTTAGTTTTCATGTGAATAATATTTGCATTCATTTAGAAACCACATCAACCAAAGCAACTTTCAAATGAAAAAGAAACCGATGAACTGAGTGCTTGTTTAAGTACTTAGTATTTTAAAATTCTCATGCTCTTCTAAAATAACTTATGGAAATCAAAATATCCACAATTGGAATGGGGTAGGAAATCAAGAAAATGAAATGCGAAGTTCATAACAGTCATTATACAGTCCATTGTGGAATTATCTCATTTGTTTTTTTTTATTTTTTGGCTTTCTTTATTAGAAGTATATACCTTGTCTCTGTTATTCTGTGCTGCTTAGGAGAGAAGAAAGAACTCAGCACAGGCTTTGTGATTACTACCTTCATCCAAAAGTTTTTATTTTGTATATCAAAATGAAGCACTATTTCTTATAACCTCTAATATTTTCCTTTCTATGTTAGGATAGCATATGTGTCTCTTGTTCATTTGAACTTTTTTCTTTTTTCATAGTTGAAACTGTACCTAAAAGCTCTGATTATCATTAAAATAGAATTAAAAACAACATTTAACCTTCCACTTGCTTTTTAGATATATAAATAACTTTAACTCATTGTATGGCCTTCATATTTTTTGCCTTAGTATCATTTATTTTAGTAATAATTAATACTTCACTGTTGAGCACTGTCGGCTTAGGAGAACAGGATAGTTTGGATAGAGCTGAAGTGGTGTCATTTTTAAAGGGATGCTGAGCTTCTCAGACAATTCCAGATACTTTGTGGCCACCTGATGATGGCAACTGGGAGGAAGTATAAACAGAAATGAAAAATGACATAAACAGAAATGATATCGCTCTAGAAATAGGGAAAAATATATTGACCAAATTAACAAAAGAAAAAGATAAGAGTTCTTTATGAAATAAAGGCCAAGTCTCTAGAGTTTTGTCAGTTTGGTCGCATGCTGTATATGCTGTCTACAATGAAATACCGTGTAACTGTTTTTCCATACCACTCTCCAGATTCTGTGAAACACTATAAAGACCACAATGGTATTTAACACCCACCCATGTTAAGAGCTTGAACTAGGATACAACAGATTTTCATAGATGGTGTGTTCCTTTTAAGCTCGTAAGCGATGAGGCAGTAGCAGAAATATCAGCAATGTGCAGATTTTACAGGAAAGTTTTTCTCTATGACAGTATAAAGGAGAGATTTGTGGAAGTGTATATTTGTATTTAACAAAGCCAATTTATAAATTAGGGGCAAAAGCCACAATTATTAACTTTTTCATTACTAATCTACCATGTGCAGATAATCCTTAGAACTCCACAGTCCTATTGGTTATGGTTATGGTTACAGATTTGTACCATGAGCTTTCAAGCTATAAACATTCAGAAAAGGTTCTTAAGTTTATGCTATGCTTGGGCAACAGTAATTTTAAACTGTACTGGAAAGGAACAGTGTGGGTTATAAGTATAATAACTATGTACATTTGTGTTACATTCAAATTCATGACGGGTTAATGCATATAAATAATTGTTATTAATAATTTCAGACCACTAATAAGCAGCATTTATTATATACATTGTAGATCGTATGTCACATCATCAATATTGTATATTTCCTTAATGCGTTATTTTGTTCTATGGATGATGTACTTTTATTTTTATTTTATTATGTAACTAAGATAACTTGCAAGTAGATATGACCAAGCATTGTCCCCTACAGAGATACTTGCTGGCTCTAGTTGGATAGTTTTATAGGCCATCTAATAAACCAAATAAACATTACCCTTGACTTTACTGTGTTTGAATGAACAACAATTATTGTAAACACATGCAGTTGAGTCTTTTGATCTATTTTCCATTAATGGGTTGGAGAAAGTTTTATAGATCATCTTACTATTTACCTTACAATTTCAAATAGATTTTTATTGGGACAAAGTAATAAATATTTTGTAATCTCCTAGTACCACATTCAAATTCTTGTATAATAGCTGCATTGTTTGGAGATGAGTGCCAGAAAACACGCCTTTAGAAGTCTATATTATTAGGACTCTATTTGAATGCATTATATCATTTGGATGAAGTATTTAAATGACATTCCTTCATAATGAGTTGGTTTAGTTTTTTTATATCTTCCACAATTGCTGACCTTTGTTTTTTTAATGAAATATATTCATGAAAAATACAAAATCTACTAAATGGGAAAGGGTTGAATGTAGAAAGCAAGTATATTTCATTTCAATGCATGTTGAATAAGATTTATGCTTTCTTACCTTTATTTCCGAAGAGGAATTTTTTGATTTTAATAATGAAAGTGTAAACTACAAGCTTTGCATTAGATAATATATAGTTATCCAAATATGTTTCTACTTGTTTGATCATTTTGTATTAAACTAATGCCTATAGACCTTTAAGTGTTATTTATGTATTTTATGAAATAAGATCACTTAAAATCTTATATCTTAGTGACATTCAGAATCTTTTCTCTTACAGCCATTTCGTAGAGTGACGTTTTCTGTTGTGAGTCAGCCTCAGGACCCACATCAGGGGTCACTGCAGAGTTGCTATGACAGCGGGCTGGAGGAGTCAGAAACACCAAGCAGTAAGAGTTCTTCAGGGCCAAGACTGGGTGCCCTTCCACTCCCAGAGGACAACTATGAAAGGACCACGCCGGATGGCAGTGTTGGTGAGGCAGAGCATATGGAAAATGGTAGGGGCAAACACAACATCCACACACATAATCACGCTAGTGAGCCAGAATAATTAGGCTAAATAAAAACAAAGTAGGTCACACCAAAACTATTTTAAAATGCTAAATACTCGGTAAAATTCAGAAATGACAAATAAAGAAACATAATTCTGTCAATAAAATCCATAAAATTATGCCATCATTTAAAATAGCTCAACAGAAATAAATGCCCCTAGAAGTAAATTAGAGCAGCTCCTGCTATGAAAACGCTAACCCAGGAGACAGCCGCTAAATAACAACAAAGAGAGGTCTTGTTTGATTCTATTCTTCTATCCATTTTTGTGATGCAACTATTTCTTCAATTGTCATAAGGCAATCTCAGTGAAAGAAAAGGACCGTGAGCACTCTTTGCTTGAGACTTCCCATTCCTGAATATTCAGCAACAAATTTTCGACCCTGTTCTTTAGAATGGCAGGTGAAATGGCTGAGAAACAAGCAGCAGCGTCTTGCTTGCCCTAATATACAGTAAATACCATCAGCTCTCCTTACCCCTTAGAGAGCTTATTCTGATTTCTGCAAGAGAAAGGACATAAAACAAAATATAATCCTGCCTACTCTTACCTCATTGTGAGGCTATTATTATAGTGGACACAATTCTCCTTTATGCCATTTTGTATATCGTAAAATGATATATCAAACAAAAAATGTAAATGATTTCACATTTGCTCATGTTCCTAAAGACAATTGTGGTATTTATTTCTGGATTTTGAGTACTAAGTAAACATTTGAGGAATACGTTTATGTCCAAGAATGGAGTGACAAAGCTCTTCCTAACTTTATTATTATTCCCAATGTGAAACAGATACAGTTATATATCAAGAAAGGCATGGGAACTGCATACATTTTGTCTGTAGTGAATAGTTAAGATGGATATATATCACTCATCACCTCAATCTACTGATGAAAAGGCTTCTTTTTCTTGCTTTATACCAGTTTCTTCAGTGGTGGCATGCAAAGACAGTTTATTAGTGCAAAACAAAACAAGCTTCTTTTTAAAAATTTAACCTGTGAATATTAAAATCCAGCAATGAATAAATAAAAAGTTACCCAAGTGAAGTATTCTAAATTAAATTATACTAAGTAGTTATCTTTCTATGTTATTATTAGATGTGATACCAGGACCTGTTGATTTATGTCCTTCTTGATAAATTATTCAGATTTTAAATGGCATTTTGCCTCATGGCTATTAGGCATGCTTATCTGTGTGTATGGTGGTGTGTGCTAAGGTGGAAGGAAGTTTGATGTGGTCTTTCTACAAAGCAACATTTTGCAAGTAATTTTATTAAGTAAGTGTAACATTTTGGTGTGGATTAAAATGATGCTAAGTATATATTTAAGGCAAGATTATTTAAAATTATTTGGACAAAAGTAAATATTAAACTAAAAACGAACTTATGCAAATATATATTACATCTCAGCAAGGTAGAATTAATTGCACTTGGGGCTTCTATTTTATATGAAGTTATATTTTGATATAGCACAATTTACTGTTTACTCTAAATAAACAGTATGTTGTATCATCAAACTTTTTGGGGGATGTCAGTGGGTTTTGTAGCAATGGCATTATAAGCATTAGATGGTGTTATTTTTCTGTTTGTCTTATATTTATTTTGCTTTAAAGACATTCTACATTTTAAAAATAATCAGGAAATGATGCCTAATTAAAGGGTAATTATGCTTGGTGAGCCCACATAGGTCAATTTTCAGGAAACATGCACTTCAGGTGGGAAAAAAAAAAAAAACCCAAGGGAATACATAAATAGAATAGGAGTTCACTGAAAGCTATTTCCTGAAGAAGGTTCCTGTTCCTTTTCATAACCATGTACTGAGTCCTATCAGCAGAAAAAGCCAGAGTAGCAAACCAATTTTCCTACACAAGACTGACACTTGATACACAGGGTTTTTGTAAGAGATTTGTCATTTGCTGCTGCCCGTGAGCTGTGTTGTACCTGATCTATATATAATTACAGAAGGAGATGAGATACACTTTGAACAATCCAGCCACAATAGTTGACATTTGAGAAACAGTTCTGTTTGGATCTTACTCTAATAAATTCCCCTTGTTATAAAGTATGATTGTATTGCTTGAGTTCTGATAATTTCATCTTCAATATTAATGGCACATTCTGACATGAATAGAATCGGAACTGAAACCTGTCAAGTATTCATTTGTCAGATTTAATTGGAATACAGATAATCTGTAGTTTTTTGCTTGGTTTAGTTTTAATCAGAATTTATTTCGATTTTCATTTGGATTCTCCATGAAAATGCCATTTTGCATGCTGTTCTCATTCCTAATTATTATTACTTCAGATATTTTCTTTTGGTTTTAACCTGTATGAAACTGTGCACCAACCACTACCTGTTTTGGATGAACTCTCATTGGAATGTTTAGAAGATAATTTGCAGCATGTTAACATACAACATTCCAATGTCATATCACAAGCCAGAAATACGTTAGAGTCTCAAATAAACTGTCAAAGACACTGCGCCAAGGAAGTCACTGAAACAGAAAAACTGAAGTAAAATTTCATTGAAATGTATTCACATTTTACAAAAATTTGTATTGTTCTTTGGCAACGCATAAATTAATTTCATTAATACGACCCATAACTTGCATTAACAGTTAGAAAGCTTTACATAGTGCCACTGTGAGGAACACTGAGCAGAGAGTTGAAATGACCATTGTTTGTTATAACCTGAATAAAGTAGAGACTCACTATTTTGAAGTTCCTGTGAATTTTAGGAAGTTTAATATCACTTATATCACTATAGATATTTTAGTTTAGAAAAATTATATATTGATCTGTAACAATGATCACTAATACATCCTTTTTTAAATTAATTACCATCAATGTTATGATTTAATGTTGATAAAATTGATATAATTGCTTATTTGAAAATTTATTAAAATTTTAATGCAAGAATATATTTTAAAATAAACGATTTATGGTACACAGTTACAATAAAATGTTGAATGGTAAAATATTTGAAACGTATTAAGGAACTAGTAATTAGGGTAGAGAATAAATATAGGGCATAAAGGCATCATTACGTTAAAGACAAATATTGACTACATCTACCTTGCTCTTTCTTAATAGTGAACCGCTCTTCAGATTTCTCTTTGAATGGTATTTCTCTTTCTTTGGGGCTATTGTATTTATCTTGGTTCTCACCTATAAGCCTGGTCTGTTTATTTTGTTAAAAATCCCATTCTGAATCACCGTTGTAAAGTCAGCTTGTTTTTTCTATGACTTTAATATGTCTTGTGTACCAAACATTCAAATACAGAAAGCACTCCATTAGGCTTCAAGTTCAAATATTGTCATTTGTGGTGGGCTGGCCACATAAGTCTTTGGAGTCTTTTTTTTTATTATTTCCATCTTTGTGAAATAAATTAACTTTGAAATCACACTATAGTTTAACAATCTATAACTCTGATTTTAAATCTGATCCTTCTTCTAGTTGTTAGTCTACTTTACATATCAGAGATACAGAGAAAGATATAGAGACAAACACACACACATGCAGAGTGGGGGACTGATAGGGGAGTAGAGCAAGGGAAAGGAGAGAGCATAGCCTATGCGATGAGTAGTGACTTTTAAGTGTATTATGTGGGCAAGGCAGTAGGAATCCTAGGACCTCGCAACCCACAGAACATCTGTGCATTCTAATAGTAGATAACACATTTATCACATAAATCAAAGAAGAGGGCTGAAATTTCTGATCGGGTGGTTGGATACGTTGGCATTACAGCAGGCCAGTGTGGGAGACAGTTTCGGAACCTCCTTCAAAACTCTCAATGCAAGAGCCATCTGGAGATGTATTTCACCATAACTGCAGTGCCCTTCACATATAATAGGTGTTATTAATTCATGCCACAGCATGAGGCAATATTGTTACTTCTTGCTTGACATCTACGAGGCTCAGAGTAAGAATGAGCAAACACATAAAACAGTGTGTACATTTTCTCTAGGTAAACTTTTATACTAGGGCACCAGGCAGTTTATAAAATTTAAATGAGAAATTTGACCCTTCTAAGTCCTTAATAAACTCCATGAATTTAATTTTTCAGATCTTTAAAACTACATTAAACTGTTTTCAGTAATAATTTTGAATCCATATCTCAACTTTGCCAAGCATATGTAAGATTGGCTTATTTCTTTATTCACCCCCCATGTCTTGTCTGTACCTTCATTTCACATGCTTTTAGTAGCACTCAGAATACCTTGATCCTGGGAATTAAATCATGGTACAGTGCACGGCGAACCCATTTTTTTTTCCTTTGGCATTAGGTTTTCACATTATATACAAATGAATATGAGCATTCATTAGGAAAATCCGTTTTCCTGTGGCCAAGCAAAACGAGAGGGAAAGCCAAGCACATTTTTGTGTGGAGTCAAGCATCCTCTGTCTCCTCTTCACCCGAATCTATCCCTAGTGACAACTGAAAGGCATTCTTGGGTAATTAATGTTAGCCAATGATGTTTTCCTTTTAGACCAAGCTATGCAGCAATTTCTCACCTGTCTACAGATCCTTATATATGTGTGCACAACTTCAAAACTCAAAACAAATATCTTACTCTACTTTCTGTAGGAAGAAACTACAATGCGGTGCAAAGAATTTATTAGTTCTGAGTTCTGTATGTCTTTTTGTTAATCTAGTTGCCAGTAGCTCACTGAGAGCTACATTTTCTACTTTTCCAGCCATTGAAACATGGCTCTGTACCTCCCGAGTGTCCTTAAGAAATCTGCATGTTACCACTACCACTTCTAAATGACCTTGCTCTTCCTTCTTCCTAGTGATTAAACAGAGACAGTGATTAGAGATGCTGTCAGGTCTCAGCCAATCAAGAAGTGTGCTGCAGCTGGTCTGCAGACTGTCGGTAAAAGGGGCAAATCAAGCTAAAAGAATCTAAGATTCCCTCCTAGAAGACGCTTAGCGGTGCTGTGGACAGAATCTAATGGTTGAAAACAGGTCTTGAAGCCTGATGACATCAGCTTGGACCCTCTTTCCATCATTTTCTCAGAGTGTAACTTTTTTAGCACTCTGCTTAGCCCCAGTTTCTTCCAGTACAAACCCCAGCTTTGTAGAAGAAAACAATTGTGCTGAAACAATTTATACATCAATATGCTGTTAAATCCATTATATGAAAAGGGTAAAAAAAACTTTTCCATTATTTAGTTAGGAACAGTAATCTTTATTATTAAATTTAGGTGGATTTGATGTTACTTAATACCTGAAGTTTTCATAAAATGTTTAGTCTTACAAAGACAGCATATCAAAAGTAGCAGTCAAAATATCCTCACCATGAAAAGTCTCTACTGAGTATCTTTCTTGGAGGAGAATCGAGAGGGTGAATCAGGGAGAACTGTAAAAGAACAAAGGTAAACAGGATTGGCAGTTAAGTCTACTGTCTTCTGACATCAAATCAATCTGAAAGTTTTTACTCCCCAAGTTATGGCAGTGCCAATATTAACCTTCCAGCACATATGTTTTTTTCCTTTTATAAAAGAGTTTGCAGTTTATATTTTATATTCAAAATTTTTAGTTTAATCCTTGTTCTTCAAGTGTATATTTCTTTTTGAATGGCTGCAAAATAGTCACTCTTAAAGGGGAAATAAGAGTGTTCAATTAGTATGCTTACCCAACTCCCAGTCCTTTTCTAATCTCACTATTAATAATTAATACTGATAAAATGCATGACTGTGTTGCCCCTTTTATTCTAATTTTGTCCTTTAAAGCTACATCACTCTGCTGAACGATCATGACATTTAAAAAGAGAATGAGCTCTCATCAAACCTCCAAGTGACTTTGGAGGACCGTTAGTTGGCTTGCTACCACCATACACTCAAAGCATGGGGCATCTATGAAATTTTACCCCTAACTGAAAATACACTGCTTACTTAGTTCCTTATTTAGTTTATCACAACTTATCCTGCTTTTTCTCACGGTTGTGGTTGTGCACGCGCACGCGCACACACACACACACACACACACACACTATTTCTGTCTGTCTCTCTATCTCTTTAACTCTGTCTGCTCTCTCTTTCACTGTCTTTCTCTCTTCTTGTGTTTTTACTCTCATTTTTTCTCATTTTTTACATATAATTTATAAGAAAACATGAGATCTGAGGGTAATTCTAATTACCTTATCAGTGACAAAAAGAAAATTAAAGAAAAGAAAAGAAACGTGTGATGGGTTTTTGGAAACGTAGTTAGTATGCCTAGTCTGTGGGTCTAGCTCATTTTCTGAGAAACTGATGTTTCAATATTCCTCTTCTGGAGATAAACACTTTCTGTTTACCTTTTCTATTCCGGCAGTTGTTTTGAAGCAAACAGTTTTCTCCTTGAGTAAAGCCATGTAGAGCAATATCTCTTATAACCCTTATTTTATGATTATATGGAGACAAAACTATGGCTATTCATTTTGACTCAACAAGCATGTATTGAAATTGAAATATGGCTGAGGCTTTTTGAGGAAGCTTGAGTAAATGAAAAAGATGCCCTGTTTTCAAAATGCAGCTTTTTTTAAAACTGTCTGGAGGTGCAGCCTTCATTGTTGTGAGGTAGATAGGCTGTAGAAAGAGGCAAATGCAGGAAACAAAGCATTTGATACAAAAAGCATTTGATACAAAGAGAAATTGTATTAGTAAAGAATTATAAATGCATTTTTAAATAAGTGAAATTAAGAAGGCTTAAAATATTGTTTACTACCTATATCCTCTTCATCTGTATTCAACTTAGTTTAAATAAAATAATGACATTGTCTGGGAAGCCATATGTTAAGTCACAGATATTTAAATCACTCATGTTTTATCAAGTTATTGTTAATATTTCTCCTTGGGTCTGTGTATCCATGCATGTGAGTGTGTGGAGATATGTACGTGTATTTACATGGGAATTATGTGGAGGAGAGAGATAAATATTGGATTTCTTCTTTGATTGCAGCACACCTTCCTTTCTGAGACAATTTCTCACTGAACCTAGAGCTATCTTATCTACTCCTCTGTCTGCGCCTGAGTTCTAGTGACCCAGTCTCTCCAGCCATGTACTATGGTTGCAGGTGCTGTGCTGGCCTGACTTTTCTACATGGATGCTGGAGATAATTTAGATCCTCATTTTTGTGTTACAAGCACTGTACATGTGAGTCACAGTCTCTGGTCCCCTCCTCTTGTCTCACTGTGTATGTATTACTGCCCTAAACCTTGCTATTTAGATGAAAGAGACCATGACCCCTCAAAATTCATCTGCATCTGCTTCCCATATTGGGATTGCAGTCATGTGCTATTTTTAAAAATCTGTTCCTTTTATATTTTTTCATATAATTTTTCATTTCTTTTTTTTAGTGCTGATGGAGTCAATACAATTTTTAGACGTTACTATTGACATAATTGGCAACAGAAACCAGCTTCAGGTCTGCTCTATGAAACAAATGAATTATTTATCTGTGTTCTCTCCTTGCTTATAAAAGTGACCTATACTTAGTATATATATTCTTCCAATATAGCCTTGCAAATATAATATGACCATGTAAAATCTGTTTTTATGTAATACCTTTCTCAGAAGACAAGTTATTATCCACGTGAAGCTGATATATATATATATATATATATATATATATATATATATACGTATATATGTTTTATTACAGTTGATTGGATTCAATACACTTATTTAGAAAAAAACTAAAAAATGATCCATTCTTTGTGTCTGTTAGAAATTATTTTTGTATTGTAACACATCCCATTGTTATCTATACTTTGGAAAGTTTGCTTCTTATCAAAAGAATCTTGATTTGAGTAAGCTTTTGTTAGTCCGTGCAGGGAGATTTTGACATTGGGCCCATTATCTTGTTAACATTTTTAATACTTCCCAGAAAACATTACTAACTTTCTATTAAAAGTGTGAGAAAATACTTGTGACACATGCAGACTTAAGTGCCTCCTCCAAACAGACTTTTACTGATCATATGTCATGTTCTCAAGGAAAATGACCTTTTATAGTGTATGTGCTCAGATGAAATCTATGACAAGACTAAAGATGTTTTAGAAATAAACAGATTATAGAATCAGCAACAGCTGTTTAAAAATCATCTTCTTTAGCATTTCTTATTTATAAATGTATGGCCTCTGATTTTTTTTTAAACCTGGTATAATATAATCACTATCTACTTTGGTGAGCTCAGTGGATACCAATGCATGATCTGAAAGAGGCACATTGCTCTGAAGCTGCATTCCTCTGAGCCACACTCTCTTTTGCTAAACTGTGTGTATTGTTTCTCTTCTATGTGAGGGCACATGTCACCGAACCCAAACTCGCAGTGAAAGTTCATAGACGTTATAGTGGAAACTCTATACAAGCCAAGAATGTGGAGTATTATAAGCATCCAAAGTTAAATGAATCCACTGATTTAGAATAAAGCATTTAGTTTATTAAAATTCTAACTCACGAGCCAAAGGTGAATACTCTTTGCATTCTACATCCTTCAATATTGTGATGTAGAGCTTTGGGTGTAAAAGTAATATGGAAATATAAAATACTATAAGTAATATAGGAGGTTATATATTGGAGGTATGAAGAATTGCAATAAAACCTTGAAAAAATATATGACAGGGTATATACAAAGATGTACACATTTGTACATCACACACACACATACACACATATATATACATACATATATATATGTATATATATATATGAGAGTATGTGTATTTGATAATCAAAAATAATAAGTGATGCCAAAAATTGTAATGGAGATGTCAAGGAACAAATACTGCTGTTTGCTAACCTAGGTTAAATGAAAACAATAATACTTTTCTGTGGAATGAGTATTGCTTAAGCATGTCAAATTTAAGATGTCCTTGAACAATATGAGTATCATTTATTAGGTTGGAGGAACAATATACTTAAAAGTTGGGGATTATTTACGCAGAAAGCATTAAGGTTTAGGGTCATTAGCATGCCGGCCAATGTGAACTGTGTGCAATAGGTAAGACACCATTTGTGTATATGACATCAAGAAAGAGTTGATACTGAAAACAGGATCCTAAAAGGCATTGGGATAAAATAAGAGAATCGTGGAGAAAACAGTTTCATTTGAAGTGACTGAAAAGTATTTAAAACTAAAGTAAAACAAATAAACCCACAACGTGTGTCAGGCGAACGGGATGAGTAGTGATTACAAAGGACTTACTGGATTTCTGGCTCTGTAGGAATCAGGATTAAAGCAGAACACACAGGAGTTTACATACCTTGGTTCGTAGAGAGTTTTAGGAGACTAAGGTGGTTAGTTCTCTGTGTTCCTGTATTTGCTTATGCTTTATTCAGATTTCATTTTTTAGAACACATCTTACAAACAGGGTCTGGCCCTCTCGTCTTTGGATGGGATGCTTTAAAGAATCTCTACTAAATGTCGAAAATAAAAAGGTGAATATTAGACAGCTGGGAAAGCTGGAGATCAAGAAGTGCAGCATTAGTAGACACTCGGTGAATTCTAAGATGGTGTTAGCAGAGGCAACACTATGATCCCATCACACTATACCAATCTTAATGAACTGATGCTAAAATTATAATTTTATGCTTTCATTTCCTAGATATTTTGTGACAATTTACTTCAGACTCTGAAATCTAATAAATTGCTTTTGCTATCTTTACTTGAAAGCGGTAAAGGATTTTTGTCAACAGAACTAGTAATGACTTTCTATGTGGACTTTCATACAATATTTAATTTTATAGTGCTCAATAACATAATTATGTTAATGATTATGTCCATTCCACATAATCACAACTATGAGAATATTTGAATTGTTGAAATTGTTATGGGAACAAGTCATTGATAACTTTGTCATGGTTATCATTAAAATATTTTGTATTGACATTCCAAGATCCTTGGCACTGCAATCGTGAGTAGTGTGATTGGATGTCATTTACACAATTGAAAGTGGATGTGCTTCAGAAGAGAAAACAATAAAAATGGAAGTGTAATGAGAAATACATTTGTGTAGCATAATGATGTCTCAGTGCAGCACATTTCATATATCCATAACACCTCAAAGGTGCATGATGACTCCTGAGTTTGCAGAATCCATCAGAGGAAATGCCTCCAGATATATCCTATGTGAGTGGACTTACTAACAACAATTTTCCAAGGGTATGTCATGTTGTTTTGCCTATGCAAATTTAACATCAATGACACATAAATCTTCCCTTCTACAGGCTCACTGTTGCTTAGTAGGAATTCATGAATAAGGATAATATTGGTAGAATGCATCCTGTAGCTTAAAGTAGGCTTACTATAAGTCACTAATAATTTCTCAGAAAAAAAATGAGAGCTGATGTGTATTTGTTTCCTCAATATCTTTATAAATATCTTGATATATCCTTCCTCTTTCCTTAGGATATTCTCTGTCCATTGTTGGAGTTGTGACTAGAGCATATAAAATTATAGTATGGCAAAGCTTGTATCGAGAATTATTTTTCTAAATACATAAAACACACTTCTATCAGTGCCTCAGAGTCAGAGCCAAACATTGTACCTAATTCTTAATACTGAGAGTGTTTTTTTTTTGAATTACAATATTGGTTCAATAAATTTAGGACAAGAGTATTTTCCTTTCTGGAGACAGGCTGGTCTTGCCTTTCTTCCAAAAGCAATATCCTTTATTTAAGAGGATCCGGGGGAAATTACAGTGCTTTTTAAAATATTCAGTGATGAGGATGGACTCAGGGGAGCTTTTGAGCTTAGACTCACGAGGCCTAACTGGGCCTGCAGAAGAAGCTCTTCCTGACAAACGTTTCGAAGCACTGAGTACCTAGAATTCTATTTACTGCCCTTATCAGTACTGTGTTCTAACACAATTCCATGTCTGTAATTAAAGACTATCTTCTTTCGTTTTTAGGCTTTAATCCCTTAATAAGTTTACATATTCTTCCTTACAGTATATGAATTATATTCTCAACATTAGCTTCAGAAATATATGTATAACCAAACTATATAACTCCAGATACCTGGTGTAGTCAATAAGCTGTCTTTGAAGTACCTTAGCATTCAGGAATACCACTTCAATTGCTTACAGGCATCGCTGATACTTGACATCCAAATAATGGACAAGAGCCATCTCCCTGATTGGCACACAGTTGATGCAATAGGCATACCACCGGTTCTTACCTGTAACAAGCTCTGTCTTTAGTTTATCAAATCGAAGGAAATGGAGTCTCAAGACCCCATCTCTATCATTTCCCTTTGCATCAGTTAAAGCAATGTTGTGGATACGTCATCTTTGAACAAGTGGCTGGAAGCAGCATGTTCACCCTGAAACATATTTTATCAGATATTCTCCCTTGCAGCTCACTGCCCTTTATGTGATGTGATCAATTGTATTCAGCCTTCACCATTTCTCTGTAAATTAAATTTTGAAAGCCTTTGCTAGTTTCCTGGACAACCTGGGTTCATCTCTTTCTCCAAGAATAATGAAGATCTGAAATCTAATTCTAGTCTATTTTAGCCCTAGCCTGTTTTTATCTTCTTTTGTGAAATCAAGCCCACATGCGTTTCTTTGGCAGCCCATGTCTGAGTGTTCTCAGTGTCCTCGGGATCAAGGAACCATTAAATTAGTTCTAACAATTGTCCATAGGTTGACGGATGCTCAGGTGTGTTTTTCTTAGGTATCCAACATCACATTTTAGAGCACATAGAACAGGACTTCTGAGTAGATTATTCCGCTTCTGGTATTTTAATGTCCTTAAAAAATTGAAGGTGAAATGAAATGAAAAGCCCTGAGTTCCTCTGATAGTCATTTTGTTTCTGAAAGCGAGTTAAGACTGTCCGAGAGACGGAGACTCAGCTTTCACACCTTGTTTCTCTCCTTCTAGGAAGCTTATTCCTCTGCTTCATGGACTGAACCCACCGTCCCTTCCACTCTCTTGTTAAGACCTTGTCTATGGCCTTTTGGAAATAAATTATTCATTTTCTCTATCAGAAGTCATTACATTTGAATTATTTCAGATTATTATTTCTCTTTTACTTTGGAATATCTTCTAGAAATATCTTCACAACTTTGCAGGTTTTTATAAGATCTTTTTAAAAATATCAAATTTTACTATCTCACAACTTATAATTTAATATATGTTCTTCCCAACAATTAGAGCTACAAGGCTGAGCTGTAGTAGTTCAAACCCCATCAATTTGAACAGGAGATGCTGAGTGAATTAATGTCATTGCTCTATTTATGGTAATAAAACTATGACTGTCACTGTCTCAGTTATCTCTATGAGCTGTTGTGGAGTCATATCAAACCAGCTCCCCCATACTGAATGCATCATTACAGTAATGACAATTAAGTGCTTAGTCATTTACATGATCATTAAAAATCATTATGGAATCTACTTGCCTCTTCCTTATTTAAAATCAGACTTTAGATTTATAATGTTAGATACATGGTTTTTATAAACTGTTTGCTGTTATTTTTTATATTTACCCATAAATGTGAGTTTTCTCTCAGCCCTATTGTATCCTCTATTGGATTCCAATTCTCTGTGATCAGAACACAAGGATATTATTTGCTATGTGCAAGTTCCAATGTTTATCACAAATGTAATTATGTGAAAACAATCGAAAAAGAAAACATTGTAATGTCACATTTGCTTTCTGCCAGTCGAATGGCTTCTTTGTAGGAGGCTGCATATGTTTTACTAAGTTTATTGATGAGGAATAGTAAATGTCAGAGATGAGTATCTAACAAGATATTGGTCAATATCTTTCAGTGCCAGGACCAGAGTAGTTCTCGAAGACATTAAAAGCAATACCAAACATTAGGGACAAAAGTAGAGCCGAGTAAAGACCATAGCTAATATCAGAGAGTGGATAAAATCTGCCAATTAGGCACCCATTCATAGCACTTTTTCAGATCCCCATTGAAGGTGTTAATTAAGCCAAATAGATTTATAATTCTAAAATCAACTTTTGTGGAGTATTTGAGATAATTTTAAGAGCACAGGGCAAAACATCCAATTACAATACAGTTCAAGCAAGAAAGGATGAGCCACCAAGTCATTTGAAGTTCCTTATGTCAGAGACAAATGAATTAGGAATGCATTCAGTCATCCTCCTACACACACAGGAAACCACCAGGAAAGAAGAGCAAGACAGTCATAAGACAAATGGAACATCATTGTTATTAAATATCTAAAAATAAAATATCAGCAGCATAAGGAAGAATTAGGATAATAAACTAAACTTTTATAGTAGGTAACAGCCTACTACACAGGCGTGGTACACACCCATATGTTTTAAAGACTCACCCTAATGAAAATAATATTATATTCCCAGATGAAATAAGAAGATATAAAATTAATACTTCATAATCTTATGTGTCTAAACTGTACTAGGTGTTATTAAATTTTGTGCTACTTTATGTCTATTAAATACAAATGGCTACATTTACATTATTTCATTTAATGCACAAATAAACCTATTTAGCAAGTACAATTCTTACTATCTTTTAACATTCACTCTTATTTTATGAATTTGAAGGTTATTTGCACGTATATGTGCATACATACCATGTGTATTCTATATGTACTTGCTGGGGCCCAAAGAAAGCAGCAGAGACCATGAAACTGAAGCTACTGAAAGTTATTAACGATTATGTGGGTTCTAGGAAATGAGCCGAGGTCCTTAGAAAACAACTAATATTTTTAAATGAGCTATTTTCTCACCTTTAAATTATTTCTACTTTAAAAACACATTAATTATGAAAGATAACTTTTGTTTATTACACTTAGTTGATTTTTGTTCTGAGCAAATCGCTGGTTCTCTTGCTGCCTCATTGTTTAAGGCAAACAAATATCTTTACTCCTATCATCTTTCACACAGAACTCTTCTTAGTTGTTTGTTTACTGGAAAACATAATGAGCTTGGCACAGTGGTACATACCTATAATCCCAACTCCTGGGAGGCAGCAACAGGTAGATCTGTATGAATTCATAGGCACGTGGTCTATATAGCAAGTAAAGGGCAGCCAGATCTGATAACACATCTCAAAAATAAAAAGAACTGAAGAAAGCATAGTGTGTTGTAGTAAGAAGGGCACTTCTTCATTTCCCGGCTGCCCAAACTCCCAAAATAATCACACAGAAACTGTATTGTAGTGATGAGTCGAGCACTGCCTGACCCATCATCTCTAGCCTCTTCTTGATTAACTCTCACATTTTAATTACCCCATTTCTAATAAATCTGTGTATTGCCACATGACTGTGGCTTACCAGCAAGATTCTAGCCTATGTCTGTCTCAGGCTGGAGAGCCATGGCGTCTGCCACATTGCCTTCTACCTGGCATCCTGTGCTGTCTACTCCGCCTGCCTCATTTTCTGTCCTTCCAAAAGGCCAAGGCAGTTTCACTATTTAAGCAATGAAATCTACACAAAACAGAAGATCCTCCTACATCACTGTATTAATTTAATCACTGTTTGGACAATTACTTTAGTGTATTGCTAGCTAGCTCTTACTTCTAGAATTAACCCATCTTCATTATATTATATTTTATCACAAGACTCGTGGCCTACCAGCAAGGTTTCACCATGTCTACCTCTGGTGGTGGCTCCATGGCATAGCTCTGACTCCGCCTTCTTCCTTCCAGTATTGTTTAGTTTTCCCAGTCTAGCTAAGTTCTGCCCTACTATAGGTCCAAAACAGTTTCTCTATTCATTAATGGTAATCACAGCTTACAGAGGGGAATTCCACATCAGTAATTTTTTCAGACTTTTGCATAAATCAATTTCTTATTTCATTATCATGAACTAATATGACCATGACTTTGGCTCAAGCCCAGTATTCATGTCACTAAATCAGAAAGGGACTAATAGGTGTCCTTTTATTTGTGTTGGCTTTGTTTGTTTGTTGATGTGTTTCAGAATAAAATGATAATATAAATTTGTTGTAGGAGCCCACTTGTTTGTTCCTGACTGCCCAGACTCGAAATTACCACATAGAAACTGTATTAATTAAATAACTACTTGGCATATTAGCTCTAGCTTCTTACTAGCTAGCTCTTGCATCTTAGTTTCACATGGCTGTGGCTTACTGGCAAGGTTCCAGCTGTCAGTTCTTGTCTTTCCCCTCTGGCATCTACATAGCATCTCCTTGACTCGGCCTCCTTTCTCCCAGCATTCAGTTTAGCCTAGCTCTGTTCTGCCCTGCTATATGCTAAAAGCAGTTTCTTTATTCATTAATCAATAAAAGCAACACATATACAGAAGGACTTCCCACACCATGAATTGTCCCATATAAGATGACTATCAAGTTTATAGTCACTTCTAAAATTTGATGGTTCTATGATGGTTCTATATCATTGTAGTTTACACACACGCACACACACACACACACACACACACACACACACACACACAGAAAGAGAGAGAGACAGAGAGACAGAGAGAGACAGAGACAGAGAGAGACAGAGAGAGAGGCAGAGAGAGAGAGAGAGAGAGAGAGAAAGTAATGGGTGCAGTGAATATGCATAAAGCTATGTAAGGAACCTAGGAAATTATACCTTAGGAATCAGATTCTAAATTTGGTTCCTAGATTTCAAAATATGGTGGAAACAGAACAATTCCCTTTAAATTATGAAAACCGTTCAGTGAAGTCAGTGAAAATGATTCTTGAACCAGTTGTCTAATACTTTTAATATTTTGTCAGTGAAGCTACACATTTCAAATCGGGTAAAAAACATCAGCTAAATTTATAAAATAGGAATTTTTCTGACAAATTTCTCTTCATAAATATAGTACAAATATTTCATATGTGTATTACTGCCTTAAAATTCTGGAGAACTAACACAATTTTATCATACATGATTAAACTAAAAACATGTCTTAACTTCTTAAGACATGGGCACACATGTGCAACACGTCCTCACTCTCTGGAGAATGCTTACTTTAATTATACCTGCCAATGATCTGAATTATTAAGCTTGCTTAAACTTGCTTAAGCTTTTAAGACTCGTTAGCTATAGTAACCAGTTCAAATAAAGTGGAAAGCATTTCAAACAATTGCCATGAAGAAACGGAAAAGGAATACATATTGTATAGAAAGAAAAACTGCATCGTTCTCATTCTTACTATTGTATCCTATGAATCATTCAATAATTATTAGCAGTTATGCCTTACTATAATATCTTCATAAATCACTGGAGTCAGAATCTAAGATGTGTAATTCTTTCTTATAAAGGAAGAATAATTTTTAAATAAAGCAAAGAAAAAACAGGTTTTATGAATTGTAACCTATAAGATCACACATTTTGGGGAAAGCACATGCAGAAAATATGTGTATCTCAAAGAGAGTAAGGCAAACATCCTGGTTTCCACTGGGAAGTTGGCATGGTTAGTTTGCTTAGAATTGACCTAGTCATTAAGCAACTCTCAGCCCCCATCTGTCCCTGTTGCTCTTTTGTGATCATCAAATATATCTTCACTAGTGAAGAGGTCTCCATTTTCTTCTGAGAAGAAAGCAGGGCATTTCTAAAGTGGTTAGGGCTGTTCCCAACTTCACCAGAGGAAGAGAGAACAGAAAACACAGCGTAGCTGCATAGCAAGATGCCTGCCTCCAAGATTTTTCATTTTAGCAGCTGAGAAATGTTGCTACAGGTTATTGCTCAGATACACATCATTACTAAGAGAAGGTTACTACCCTTGATTCCCAAGACTGCAAGGGTACATTTCAAATAATTTTTGCACTTCATTTAGCAGGTCTCCTTATTGACTCGATTTTATGAACTACTTAGTCGTACCTGATGTGGATTTCTAAGAGCAAAGATTTTATCTTACAGACTAACATGCAGTAAATTTGACTTTTAAGTTGCTGTGTAGTTTTGATATGTATTTTGAAATTTATGAATGAACTTTAAGAAAAGAGCGTTGCATTGCCCATTGTGGAAACACACACACACACACACACACACACACACACACACACACACAGAGACAGAGAGAGAGAGAGAGAGAGAGAGAGAGAGAGAGAGAGAGAGAGAGAGAGAGAGAGAGCAGGTTAGACAGACCAGACTAAACATGTTAAAACCTATCTCAGAAATAACAATTAATATGTTCATAAGTAATTTTATTTTTGAAGTGGTCAGTGAAAGTCAGTGGCTTCATATACTGCAGATGTGACAGTCTGCTACCATATAAAAATTTGTATATCTGAAGATGCTATATACTTTAGAGGAAAAGGTTGTTCTATTGCAGTTTGAAAGTTTGTAGTATATGCTCCTTGAAAACTATGTATCTTTTCTTTATTTATTTATTATTATTATTATTATTAAAAATTTCTGCTTCCTCCCCACCTCCCATTTCCCCCCCTCCCTCCACTCCCCTCCCCCTCCATCTCCAGTCCAAGGAGCAGTCAGACTTCCCTGCCCTGCGGGAAGTCCAAGGTCCTCCCCCGACTATATCCAGGTCCAGGAAGGTGAGCATCCAAACAGACTAGGCTCTCACAAAGCCAGTACATGCAGTAGGATCAAAACCCAGTGCCATTGTCCTCGGCTTCTCAGTCAGCCCTTGTTGTCTGCCACGTTCAGAGTCCTTTTGATCACATGCTTTTTCAGTCCCAGTCGAGGTGGCCTTGGTGAGCTCCCATTAGACCAGCCCCACCGTCTCAGTGGATGGGCGCACTCCTTGCGGTCCTGACTTCCTTGCTCATGTTCTCCTCCCTTCAGCTCCTCATTTGGGCCTTGGGAGCTAAGTCCTGCACTCCAATGTGGGTCTCTATCTCTATTTCCATCCATCGCCAGATGAAGCTTCTATGGTGATATGCAAGATATTCATCAGTATGGCTATAGGAAAGGGCCATTTCAGGCTCCCTCTCCTCAGCTGCCCAATGTACTAGCTGGGGACATCACCATGGATATCTGGGAAACCCTGTAGAGTAAAGTCTCTTGCTAACCCTAAAATGGCTCCCTTCATAAGATATCTTCTTCCCTGCTCCCCTATCTTTTCTTTTATTTAAAACATCAACTTGGTATTTGATACAACCTTTTAGCTAAAATGCTAACAAAAACATAGAAGATTTATACTACAGATGTGTTTTCCTAACCCTTTCTATGGTGTTTTCCCCCATTAAGAATAACATGCATTATTGTATGTTTGCTAATGTATAAGGATATTTTTGAATATTGAGAATATTGCTTCAGAGCTAGTTCACTGGATGATCTCAACCATTTTTTTCATCTTAAATACCCCTTATACCCAATGCTCTTTTTTAGAGATTTATTTTTCTTAAATACAAGCTTAAGAAAATGCTTAGACTTGGCAGTGCTAAAACGAACACATCTCAGAAACAGCAACGAAACCTCTTGTCTTCAGATGGATGCGTACAGAGAGTTTGTATTTCAAGTTTCTGTTGAAAACCTCTGATAATCCAATGTAAAAGCACCAGTTATTCATTATAACCATTTCTGTATTGCAGTATATTAGTTTTTATGCTCCTTTTCTTAGCACTGGAAGCCAGCCATAACTGTCCTTGGCTTCGGCAATGCTTGCTATAATAAAGTCCTTTGGATATTTCTGGTAATAATCCTTTGTGGATGCAAATCAAGAAAGACCCAACTGTTCACTGACTTCTCCTTAATAGTGAATTGCATTCTTGCAAGATTCCAGCAGTTATTTTTCTATGGAGGTAAAGGTTTAATGTTGAAATAGTACTTATTTATTTATTTACAGCATTGAACTGTCTCACCGCCATGGCTAGGAAAATTGCTTCATAAAATACTTGGTAATGTAAATGTGAGAATGAAAGTTATATATCATATGATTTATTGAAATTATGGCTTGTAGGAACATGATCATGTCTATAAAGGAATCTAATATACATGTTGGAGAATAGTCTAGTGATGCCTAGTAAAACAGGATGTGACTGCAATATCTGCAAAGCAGGTACCCGTCCAGATTTATGCCCTTGGCATTTCTAATCATGCGTGACCTGGCTGTGCAAATCTGAATTTGATGTAGGAAACTTTAAAATAAGCATTTATTTCTGAAGCATTTCTCATTCACTGAAGATAACATTCTACAGCTATACTGCTTTTGATTGGTTTCCTCATCTACTTCTGATATTGGAAAGACATGGATTTGGTTGTTTAGAGTATGATTTTTAATTGAATTCATAACAGAGGAAAACTAGGTCAAAGTTGTTGATATGGCCTGGAATCTGAGTCTAGGACCTATGACAGCTTGGTATTACAGGCAACAGGACTCAGGACTGCGTCAATATTCTCTATGCATTTAACTATTGAAATACGCTTAAAGTATTCTGTGTTCTACCAGCATTAGACCATTAAAATATACTTGAGGAATGGTGATATGGGAGGGGTTTGAGTGAGGGTAGCTGAGAGGGGTCAGAAAGAAGTAAGGGAGAGGGACAAAATTACATATCTATTTTAGGATCAGAGAGTGTTCTGTGAGACTGTGTCTCCTAGTAACACCAGAATCTACACATATTAAGTCTCACCAACATGAGTGCCTAAACATGAGCTGTATCACACCAATGCACATGACAAACTGAATGGAGAAAAGCCCATGCATGAGGCTTCCACACTACACAAAGAAACATAGGCAACCAAAGAATGCTGGGAACAAGAGAGATGGGCCTCCCCAGAGAGGAGCACACAAACTGCTCAAATCCTCAGCCCTGAGACATATATACAGGCAGTATTATACAGATGAACAGTTACATTTAGGAATATATGTGTGTGTTTGTGTGTGTGTATGTGTGTATGTATGCAATAACAAAAACAGAGGTTATGAATTTGAAAGTATTTAAGGGATTGTTTGCAGGGAGGAAAGGGAGGGGAGATATGTAATTAAATCATAATCTGAATTTTGAAAGTCTATTTAAATTAAAAACAGTGAAATAAAAGAGAATTAAAATGTGTAGCTGAAAACTGTTGAACTTCTCAGGACTTTTCTTCTTGCCTTGATTTTATTTTAGTTTCTGTCATCAGATTTTCAGAAGTTTGATTGAAACTCCCGTAGTGAAGTCTAATGTATTTGGTCAGTAAGATTTGAATTGAAAATAGGATTATGAGTTAAGCTTTTTAAGACTAAACTCTTTTTAATAGTTTGGAATGTTGTTCAGTGGTAGACAACTTGCCTAGCATTTCTATGGGTCTATGTTTGATCCCTGACACTGCCAACACAAGACATTAGTGGCTATTCAAAATGAATGTTTAAAAGACTGAGAATCATTTAGCCACAGAATGTAAAACTTCATAAAGTTATATTTTTAACACAGTAAAAAATGTGCAACAGCAAACCATGAAAATTTTGTGCATAATGTACAAATAGAGAATTTAAAAGACAAAAATGCCATTTCTTCTTTTACACTATTCTTAAAATAAACCCAGCTATTGTTTTTTACAGTGGAATTCATGTGACATATGGCTTGTTTTCAAGTTCTCTCCATCCAGGAAATGCTTTACTTAACAAGAATATAAAAGAGCATGTAAGTAGAGCGGGTGGAGGGGGGAGAAATAGGTCTTCCCCATACATTACTAGACCAATCTGCTGTTTATTAAATTTGCTGATCATCCACCAGGGAAGACAGCTGATTGAAATACAAAGAATTCAGCAGTTATGCGGAAGTATGAAAACACATGCACATGGCCTCCCCTTCTGCAGATTTATCATCTGTCAGATTTCTCAAGAGTATACCATATTTTATAGGCTCGAAATAAAACATTATGAATACATACATACATAATGAAAAAGAGATATATGATCTGAAGGAACAGCATTGCCCAAAGTTACTATTTTATTTCATGTAATTTAAATTATGGTATTGAAAAAGGTGGTCTATGTGTTAGCTGAATTCCAGCCCTGAGCATATTGCTTATCTGTTTGGGTGTATGTGAACAGGTTGAGGGGGAAATAATTTTTAAAAAGTTTTAGCGAGTGTCTGAGATGCTTCGTAGCCAAAGAACAACTTGTATTTTAAAAATAAATTAAAATGCATTAACTACGAACAGCGGGCAGAGTATTTCGAGTGAAGGATGGGATGAACAGAATGTTGTGATTCACTCCCGTTCTGCGGATCTATGAATAATCATTCCTTGAGGTTTGAAGATTATAAATAACAGTGCTGAGTGGAGTTATTTCTGCTTTACAAAGGAAACCTTCCATTTTGTTTTCATTTTCACTTGGGTAAACTCAAAATGCCTTTGCGTAGCTTCTGCTGATTGTATCCAAGCCCTAAGCCTTTTTCTACGAAGGAAACACGTCCTGATTGTGAATGAATTCCTGTGTTTATGTGGTGTGATGAACTCAGAATTGACAGCTGTTGTTTGCTTTAGCATGGTTAGACTATGGTAGTTGTTGCTAGGAGGAGGTAGGTAACAAAGTATTAGTTGCAAAAGTGAGCTATGTCAAAGAAAAGCTGAAAGCCAATGAAGATCTAGGCATGAACAATTGGAGAAGGATAGACTGAGTTAAGTTTTAAGTCTCCGTGTAATAATCTTGGCTTTTACTACATGTCATTTGTACGACAATGTGCTTCAAGACAATCACCCTGGAGAGGTAGAAATGCAGGTTCTCAGGTGATCACAACTGCGTATCTTGAGTTAATTGTGAGATCTAGAATATGTATGCTATAGGCATAAAATCATAAACAAGACAACCACTACTTTTATAACCACTACTTTTATAACTACTTTTATATATAATTATTATTATATATAAAACCAATGTGTGAATGATTATAATATACTTATTTTAAAATTTAAAAAGTCTTTTGAAAATTATTTCTAGATATGTTGGTAGGACGGCCAGTACATACATGTATGTATGCAGTTATTCAGTATCAGAAATTTTAACTTTAGAATACATTAATGTAAGGATAAACATCTTAAAGTATCTTGCTCAACATAGTATCTCCAACTACTAGGATATTATCTAGTATATAATGGATGGTCACTAAAATTTCTTGAAACCTGAATAAAGCATTGATTTCTAGATCTAGGTTTTATCTACAATTCCCCACCCTGCTTATTTTCCTTTGCTTGCACTTGAGTTTATTTAGTCTAAGTGTGCTGATGGAGAATTTCCTCAGAAATACTAATTACCATGAAGTAGATTGTCTTTTGAAAGGGCACAGGTTAATTCCAAGCATTTTGCTGAAGAGTGTATTTTACATTTAAAGATTGTTCTTCTCTGAGAAGTACAATTTTTCCTTCTCTTTGTTAACTGCCATAAAGGATGCCTTTTAAAAAAATTTGTATTTGTAAGGTTAGTTTTCTTACATCTCTGCTCATCACAAACCTTGATTACCCAATTTAGAGTGGGGGGATAAACATAATACAATTATTTTTGTACTATACCCTTAAAATGTATGTGGCTGGAGAGATGCCTGAGTGATTAAAAACAGTTGTTACACTTGCAGAAGATTCATATTCAATACAGGGCATTCACAGGGCAGTTCAGAACCCATTACAATTCTACTTGCAGTGGTTCCGACATCCTTCTAATATCCTTATGGACACCAGGCACACAATGATGCACAGACATACATACATTTTTGTGATTAATTCTCCCTTGAGGATATCTTTAATTCTTACTCAAATTAATTGTTATTTGACATTACACAACTAATTATATACTTTTTACCCACTTTTCTACTCATTTCTTTATTTATTATTAACACAGAGACCAAAATAAAGGACAATTTTAAGGGTCATTTTTTTTTAAGTCTAAGACATGGAAGTGTTGCTTGGCCCTGTGATTTATGACCTGCCTCCACTATCTATGTTTTCCTATATGAATATCACTCTGTAGTGGATGGTAATCTCAACACACATTTTTAAACTGTATTTTGTTTACTGTCTGGGTTAAGCTGGTTGGAGTGATAGTGGTTTGGGGGAAACATTTGTGAATATCTGCATATGAAAAGGTTCTCAGCCGTTGTTTCCTAGATAGTTCATTTTCTAACATCGTATTTCTGTTTTATAATTCACTCGTCACCATATTGAGCTTCTTGACCAGTAGTGATTCACCTCTGCAATTTGTGTTTATTTTGTTGCTTTCCTCCGGGTCCTACTGCCTAGCTGTACTCTACTAGCAACCGTTCATTCTTTTTTGCATATGCCACTCACCCTTTATATTATCACAATTAATTGTTCCATGTGAAAAAAATATATATATTTCATTTCCATTCTGGCCTTGCCTGCCTCTCACGGCAATGGTTCTTAAGTTCTATCACCTGTATTTCTTTAAATTTTTACCAATTCTTCCTTTAAATTTTGATGTAAATAAGTGTTCCTCAATCCTACATATTGCATCTCTGTTTTAGCCCGTACTGCTTCCCTATCACACAATCTTAACATCTATCATTTATCTTGATAGAATATGGCCCCTATAAACAGAGACTATATTGTTTTAATTACCATTCTTTTCAATCAGCTCAATATTAAAGAGGCATAGACTGGACATTTTCAGACTATAGTGTCAAGTCTTCAAGATTCAATCCATTTCCATGATCATGTTAGGATTTCTACTCTGAGCTCTCATTTAATCATGCATAAGAGACGATGTCTGAAGCTGTAATTTTCATTTCTCTCATCCCGGAGAATTTTCGCCTCTGCACTATCAATTATCTGACTCTCTACCATTGCAACATACGGAATAAAGACTAGGAAGGGGAATGCATCCTTCTTGTACCAAAATAGTTATTAAGAGTTCCACAAAGAATAAAACAATGTCATTCATTTTATGTCTTAAAATATGGAGTGATTCATAAAGTATCTCCCTATACATGTATATATTTATATACATATACATAAAAATTTTTTATGGCTACTTTCAAAGACACTTTTAACTATTTAGAGTGTAACTGATTTCAATTCAGAGTGTAGTGAATATCAATAGCCACACCCCAGATAAGCACAAACACTTTGTGCAGAGTTGTTTCTAAAGTATATAGTAATCATAACACCCACTCGCTAGGGCACGGCCTAGAACACACTGAGTGCTGATGAAACCTTGAAAGACCAAACTTAAGTATGAAACATATGATATTATCAGTAGTATGTATTTTAAGTGTTCCATCAAAGTCTCAAACAGTATTATATTGACTTTTTAAACTAATACCAAGTAGGCAGTGGTGGCACATATCTTGAGTCTCAGCACTTGGGAGACAGAGACAGGTGGATCTCTGTGAATTCAAGACAAGCTTTGTGTACAGAGAAGGTTCTATGAAAATCACAGCTGCACAGAGAAACCCATCTTTAAAAAATCAATAATTAGTTAAGTAATACATAATAAATAAGAAAAAATAATAACAATAATAATAATAACACATTTAGGATAAGATGAGAAAAATTCAGTTAAAATGTAAAATTTGGGGGATGGAAATAAGGGGATTATTTTCAATGAGCTAAATAATGTATGTATTAAAATAAAATGATCAGCAAACATAATTCACCACATTAAATAAGTTATAAACAAGTACTTAGGTTATCAGTTTGTGTAAAAACAAAAACACAAAACAAAAGAACAAGCATGTAGGAGATAATAATAAAATGCTGTAATATAACAAAATGCTGGTGATAATTTGTTTGTACAAATAAAGCTAGCCTGAAGATCAGAGGGCAGAGCTAGCCACTAGCTAACCATAGAGGTCTGGAGGTCTGTCCAGACAGACAGGAAGTGATATGGCTGGGGAGAGAGAAAAAGTGAGGAAACACGAACTCACTCTCTTTTCACATGGGAAGTTGAGAGGTAAGGTGGCTGTGGTTTTGTTCCTTTATCTCTCTGATCTCTCAGCATTTTCCCCAATATCTGACTCCAGGACATTATTATTAAGACCTATTAGAACTTATGCCACACAAAACATAATAAGATAAAATGGACACGGAACATTGGAACTGGAAAAGAAAACAGAATGATAAGAGCCCAAGAGAAGGCAGAAGAAACAGATTCACTTGTTTGCACACTCAGAAATCTCATAGAAACACTAAACTGGAAGCCATAATGTATACAAAGAACCTGGTGCAGATCTATGCACCAGGTCTAGAATTTTTTATGTCTTGAGTGTACTGAATCTTCAAATATTAATGAAATTATCACCTAAGAAAATTTTGTCATAATAATTCTCAAAGTTGTTTATGACAGTACTCTAATTGTCATTATGAGAATGAATTTTGAAGAAATTATGCATAATATTAAAGAAAATCAATGAAGAACATTTTTAGTTAAATAAAAAATAATGAATGTTTTTTCTTGAGTTAAGAATTTTAAGCACCATATTGCTATTATTAATAATATAATACTTTGAGTTTTCATGTATGTGTATAAATGTATCTTTTCATATTTATATATTAATCTCAAATCTAATATAATGCAATTCAGTAATAGTGGCTAATGATTACATTTAAATCATATTGACAATGTTTCTAATCTCATAGCTATATAATTATTTTATCAAGTTGTTTTTATTAACTATGTAAAATTAAATACTTAGCTGATTTTTGTCAGCATTAAACTTAGCAGCTTGTTTCTTAAAAGCTCAGAACCATGATGTAACATAGCTTAGAATCCTAGCAATGTCATTAACCTGTCCCTAAAAACTGATCTAAGAATAACATTAAAATCCAGTGTTCTTTCATCTCCCCTTCAATTTTTATTGATTTTAAACATGTGCCAACTGGTACTGATTTTTTTTTTACAACTATTTTAGATATATTTTCTTCTAAATGATCTCAGAAGCTAAATACTGTTTGATACCTTTCTCTGGGGCATATATAGCTATATGTTTTATTGCAAAAAATACTGCTTATTCCTTTCAAATGGCAAGGATTGCCATCCCTGTGACAGAACAGTCACTTGTTTTCTGTGAGGTGACACAACATCCCTTATAAAAATTGTGACTCTACATCCCTGTCTGGGTATTTTGGTTGCCACTGAAGGAGGTTCCTAATTACATGGTTAAAGTAAATGAATGTGGTCCACCCTCTCAATACTCTAGCCCTTATCCATAATTCACAGATACTATCATTATGATGGCAAAGGTAACCTTCTTCATATTATTCAGCAGCTATTACCATGACATAAGATGAGAGAAAACCCAAAATATCTCATCACCTGAAGCATGGCGTCACACAAAAGAATACACTGGGTAATTTGTGGCTGGATGTAACTGTCTGTGGAGTGTTTTACTCAGATCTAGAACTAAAATATGTTGCAGGATATTTGATTGTAGAGTGACAATCCTGTGACTATGTTAATAAAGTGAAATCGAGGCGGATCCATCAAGTAGTTGGCAGGTCTTAATCATAGAGTATACAGAGGATCAAACATCCAAAAAGAGAGAAAGGCCAGAAAAGATTAGGGAGGGACTTGGAGATTTGTCGGTTTGCAGGGGCTTCTTTTTTGGTCTAGGGAGTGTAGAGAGAAGATTAGCTGGAGGCTCCTTGGTGCTTCTTAGATCTATCAGGTTTTTACCCCAGTATCTGACTCCTGAATCTTTATGAGCAATAGAACAGCTTAGATAAACACAACAGAAATATCTGTTTTCCAATTCCCACAGAAAAATTATTTTTCAGGCTTGTGTCACCAAAAGGCTAAGTAAAATAGTCCCTGTAACTGGAATCTGTGGGTCTTCCATGCATATCATTGCTCCACGTACACCAGGCTATTAGAAACAAATCCAGAGAATCAGGCAAAGGACAGGAGTCCCACCGATTAAGTCTTCTCCCTGTCACATCTTATTCAGTGTTTCTTCTACACCACACATACTTCCACAGCTTTTCCCATCACAAGGTCCGTATTGGCTGAGAGACACTTTTGTGTGCATGCTTATCCTTGTTTCTTAAAGCCAACCTTTTGTCCCCACTTTCCTCAGTGTTTAGAAGGCAGCTCAGTATGTGTATTGCCAATCAAGTGTATTCCATTAATCTCTTTTCTTCTAATGCCCAACCGCTTTTGATACTTCGTCCATAGTTTTCAGCCACTTGGAAGATAACATTTGTGTTCTGCTTTGCCCATTAAGATCACCAAAGCTTCCTGAGTTTAATTCACTGAAGCACACAGAAACCAGTCACATCACCACCTAAGAAATACTAATCTCGCAAGCAAGGTCATACATTGTTCTGCATTTAGAAGGTACACGAATCAGAGTTAATGGCCTTTTAGATAGTGTTCTCCATGTTACTATATTTTGTGAAAGTTCCTAACACTCTAACAGCATCATTACAGATGTCAGGGTCTCTCTATAGAAAAAATCAACTTCCCACAAGAATTCTTGTATTCATGAAACTGACAACCCATCCCTTTCTTCTTATTGCTACATGAAATCTAGCTTGTATCATTCTTCATAATTTCTACCAGGAAATTATGCCTAACTAGTGGCAAAGATTCTTTCATTACCTTGATCCCTACCTTTCAAATTAGCAGTTTTTATTTCTCTTGCTTGAGAAAATTCTGCATTCCATTCTACACAGCTATTTATAAAATTATTCTACTTGACTTGGTCAGTTGTAATTTAAGTATTTCTCTCTTTTAGTGTACGTACATTTACCGAAGTTACTTTCTTATTTCTGAAAAGTTTCAAATATACTATAGATAATATATAAACACATACATTTCCTTAGACCAAACAAAGATTTAATTAATCTGAAAACTTTAATGTATTAGGGATCTAGTCCCAAAACAGTCTATTTCACTGCATTAAATGTAACCGTCTGGCTGCAAACTCAGAGCATGTGGATTCTATTTTTTTTTTCTTGGCTTGCAAGATTCCCACATTTTATTCATCCAAAGATGAAGCATTTTCTGATCCTAAAATAATCACCCAGTAGTATTTAAATATGTCAATAATTTGGTTTAATTAAAAATATTTTTTACTGGACTTTATAGGTTTTAATTTTTGAAAGTAATTTAAACTTAAAAATGTTTCGTGGAGCAAGAGTTTAAATTAAATACACAATAGTTAAAAGTAAGAATCATGACCAGACTTCAGGAAAAGAGTATGTCCTGCCGGGCGGTGGTGGCGCACGCCTTTAATCCCAGCACTCGGGAGGCAGAGGCAGGCGGATCTCTGTGAGTTCGAGACCAGCCTGATCTACAAGAGCTAGTTCCAGGACAGGCTCCAAAGCCACAGAGAAACCCTGTCTCGAAAAAAACCAAAAAAAAAAAAAAAAAAAAAAAAAAAGAGTATGTCCTGTCAGATAATTGAGTTTGTAGTGTGGAGATGTTTCTTTTGATTCAACAGGCCTACATAGTACTTCTACCTCCAGATTTCTGTGATGTTAATCTCTGATGATAGCAATTAGTTTCCAAGATTTCTCAATTTACGAACTGACTAATACTATTGCCTAAGCTTTAGGTGTTTCCTGTTAAAAAGAGAGGAAGGCCAATCAGAAGCTTGTCAGAGATAAAAGATGTAAAGATACTGGAACATTTTGAGACAAACTGTCTAAACAGGATCATGAAAAGACCAAAAGGATTACTGTGTTCCAAACCTCAAAGATTTTTCTGATAGCAGCTTTCCTAAACATTGGGATTAAAAGTTGAAATTACTTTTAGAAACAAGAATGCAAACACATAGTTGCGCAAATCCTTGTCTTTACAAGAAAACTTCAACAATGTTGCTGCCTTTTGGTCATAAATACACTAAGAAATATTTTTCTGTGAGTCAACTTCTTTTTTATATAGAGGAAAATTAACTGCTATTTTTAATTCTTGGGCAATTTTTTTATAGATCTAGCTTTTTATTTTACATTTCCGTAATAAATGCATTTAAACGTGCAAGTTAATTTTACAATGTCTAAACTTCATTAAATAAACTATTCAAAAGATACACGTCTTGCGTGGTTCTCAACTGAATATAAACATAAAAAATCAAAGATGTCTTTAATAGCCAAACAGAGATAAATTGTGTAGCAAGACTTGCTTTTCATGTGTAGATTTATTTCATACACCGGTATTAAAATACTTATAATTAAAGTACAAATAATTTATTAATATCAACTCTTAAAATATTTTGTTTAATTTTTCTATATAATTCTCTTTACTGGAACTATCACATACCACAAATAAGGTTCAATATATTAAACACAAGTATTTTGAAATTTTTGTTGGTTTGACCTCACAAGGTTTGTGGACTGCTACTAAACTAAATAGCTTTTCCATTAAGTTAAAGGAAGTTGTTTTGATATTAAAGTTGCGTATCCTTAGGAGAACAAGGCAAAGAAGCTCTTTTTATTTTAGTTCGTATCAACTGGGTAGTGGCAGCAGACAGAGGTAACATAACCCTGACTATTGGAAAGCCCCTGTGTTAATGTCATCCTATAATTGTTTTTCCTATTTTAGAAATTTATACCCATGTCCTAAAGTATGGCTTTAAGCTGCTGTGTTTAGCTGAAATGTGAGAATATAACATAAGGTCATGATGAATAGCCTCACTCTGGAGGCAGAGGCCTACTTGGTCTACAGACCGAGTTCAGGACAGCCAGAGCTATGCAGAGAATCCCTGTAAGAAAAAAAAAAAAGGAAAAAACACTAACAAAAAACAACTCCCCCCAAAACCTAGTTTGTTAGCATTATTCTTGAGATTTATATTCTTTAAAGGAAAGCAAGTAGAAACTAAGTTTTTGGAAATGGTGTTGACACAGTCTGTGGATGGCCACCACAGTCTGTGGATGGACACCGGGTGCAGCCACTGCTGATTTTCCCTTTACATATTTCGCCATCTCCCTTCCCCAGGTGTTGCTGCCATCACTACCTTTCCCTTCCTTCCCTTTCCTCATGGCAAGACGCATGGAAGAAGAGTGCTGTTAAGGCCTCTCCATTAATCAACAGGTATGGCGGTTCTCAGCTGCCCCGCTTCTGAGCATTCCACCGCAGCTCTGTCTCTCTTTACACTTAGACGACACCATTATACACTACACAGAGCGTAAAAACACAATAGGGTTGGGTGTGTTTTCTCTTTACATATCAAACATGGCTCATCACAGAATTCCTTCCAAAATTGCAGATCGTTTTTTTTTTATATAGACTAGAGAAGAATTATGGATATTGTTCTCAAAAGGGTGTTATGTTCAACCCACTGGAGAGGAATGATCCTGCATTTATCAGTTGTTGCTTTAGCATTCTACAGATACAGATGCCATACCTTAAGAGTAAAATAAAAATACATTGTGGATTTTGATTCAGAATTCAGTCTTATTTGCATTTTACAAGCATTGGACATAATGATAGCATTCCCTTCAGTACTTGTTCACTGGGTTATAAAATCTTAGGTGTAAGTCAGACCACACATATCTGAATCTATTTCAAAACTGCCACTCTGATGTGAAAGTATAGTGCCTGCTAATTACTACTATGAAAGCTTCTATTTTTGTCAACTCATCTGGTGGCATTTGAGGAAGATGGAAGAGATTGTTCAAGCTGTCCCAAGATACACTGAATTCAGAGTGTTACATTTTGAAAGGAACTGAACCCTCAGGGCATGAGTCTAGCAGAGTCATGACCATAAAACATGAGCTCTTAGTCATCCAGGGGCAACGCCTGTCGTCTCGATTTCCTCTTCCACTGGTGGAACTCGTCTGTCTGGCTCCTGCACGGGCTTGTTGTGGTTTTCTCTGATTCTTTGAGATGTGTGAACAGAATCCTACCTTTGGGCTAGGAAGATTGTAGGCAGAGGTCTTTAAGGAAAAATGAGTGTGTCTTTAAGTGTGTTGTGTGTGGAAAACTGTATATACAGTCCTTAGACCAGACATGTATTAAGAGAGCAAATCACTTCTAGCTGGAGTTCAGAGATCGTGAAAAATTGTTTCACTCTCTCTAAGTATGTTAAATGTCAGCAAATTTGGAAAGGTAATGAATCTCAGGTTAGATGATTAATCTTTAATTAGAAGCATATGGCTTCCTATCAAATGAGCACGGCTTTATTACCCATCAGAATTCATCTTGTGCCCATGCTTCTATTCTTTATGTCATAGTGACTTTGGCCTGAATACAACAAAATCTCTGGCCACCACATCTTACTCAACAGATTCCGTTGCTTATGTCCACATGTGTTTGTGCAGTTGGATCGCTTTATGTAAAGAACATTTCGCCAATGCCTGTTGGGAAAATATACACTAACAGCCTATTTAGAGGTCACTATGTCAGAATGTTGGCTTCTATTTTTCTCCTAAATTTGTCTACATAAATGTATTACTTAAAAAAAGGTCTATCTGTGATGTTCTAAGTAACCAAGGTCACTCAGGATTCTCTTAAAGTAAGGAGTACTTTGTCTAGTTTCTGATTCATCCCATGCCATGTCACAATGACCTTTATATTTCTACAGGACAGAAATTCACCCATCCCTGAATGTACCTTCAGGGTGCATGTGTTGAGCGGTAGTTTACAGAGCAGTCATTTTGTTTGCCCTCACATAAACAAAAGTTTTTCCCTCATTTACATTCCTATATATTACTGTTTCTTTCATATTTCCAGTAGATTGTGACGTTTGACCTTTATTAATTTCTGAGGTTATTCAATATAATTTTTCCAAGATATAATTAATATATTTCTTCAGTTTTAGCATCTATACTTCTCAAAAGATGTAAAATTATCATACGTACACAAAAATGATTATTTAATTCCACAAATTTACTAAATAAAATGATAGAAAACATTCTTATATCTTATGAAAGCTAAAATTTCAAGAAAGGTTTAATAGATTTGAAAAGTATAAACCACAAAAATTATACCTTACAATATATGAAGAAAATGTATACCAATATGAAAATAAACTTATGAATATATCTTTTTAGAAGAGAGGAGACTTAAAATTTAGATTTAGTGATTGAAGCATGCAGAAAATATTATTTTTGATAGAAAGAATCAGAAAGTTCTAAAAAAATTATTAAAATTAGCCAGTAGGGGTGGTAGATGTATTTAATCCCAGCACTTGGAAGACACAGGTAGGCGTATCTCTGTGAGTTCAGGGCCAGCCTGGTTTACAAGAGCTAGTTCCAGGACAGGCTCCAAAGCTACAGAGAAACCCTGTCTCAAAAAATTATTAAAATTAAAATAAATTTTTAATAAAGAAAATGTTACTGAAAAATAAATACTGAACAAACTTAAGTATATGCAAAAATATTGTAAAGTAAAACAAATCAGTGGGACTGGGAAAGAGGAGTATTATTTATGCACTGATGTTTCCTTTATTTAAAAAAAATCTTTGCTTTAAATGTCTGGGATGGCTACTTTTGTGGGAACAACATTTCTCGGTGTATAAGGCCAAGTGCATTAATTTTGAGCTATGCATTTTGAATTTAAAATATTGTACCAAGAGAATACAGTTGAAATAGGACAATAGAGAAGTAAAGTGTATGTCTAAATCTCGCACCTGACCACATTCTACCGATAAGTTCAAATTGAATGAATCCACCATTTTAGATCCATAGATGGACAGACCAGTTTGTGTGTGGAGTGACTGGTGCATGGGATACAATTTTAAAAGTGACTAGTAAGACCAGTGGTCCACAAATGCAATATTAGATTAGGCATATATCCTCCCTATTATCTGTGCGATTTTCTCCTGTGTGCATGAAGAATCTCAGTGACACAAAACACAAAGGTAGCCCACTCTGTTTTAGCATATTTCAGTTCTCCACCTTTTCTCCTCTTGCCTCCTCTCCCTCTCTTTGCCCCTTTGCCACACCCCATTCCCTACTCTTGGCTATTTTTTGAGCTGAAATCTACCTTCCTTTGACCCGTATCTGTTTATTGATACCCCCTTTGGGAAAAGGAAAAACAAGTGGTCTTTTCAAAATGAAAGTATTTTCAGATTTAAATTCAGGCTGACACTGCGTCATAAGGTCTAGATATTTCTGTCTCTCCATATACATTTTCCTGATTCACAGCTCAGCCATTTAATTTTTTCATTACTTGGTTGCAGATCCTTCTAGTGTTCTGGTTGTTATCATTCTCTCCTCTAAATCAAAATGTTCTATTTCATAAAACAAGAAATTCAGGATGGGCAATCCCCTTTTATACTAAAATACAATCTATTGGAAGTGTCTAGTAATTTCATTGCAATGTCTTCAGGCTTGAAAAAGAAACAGCGTTTATAACTATGTAAGTCTTTGGACAGAATTTTCACATAAGTATGTTACTGTAGGCAATAAATAAATAGATTGAAGATGAGCAAAAAATTAGAAGCAAAACGCATTTTTGAAAGAACTCTTTCTTTACCAAATCTTTACCAAAAAACACGCAAATTTAGCAGTAAGAAAATAATATTCTTAAGTTGATAGTATTAAGTAGAGAAAAAAGAAGATTCTCTGAGTTCAAATTATTGACCTATCTGATAATAATATGAGCTCATCTATAACAATGAGTTTCACAGAGGTCAAACTAGAGCAAAATAAGAATAAAACCTGGGCAAGGCATGTGCTGTCAGAGCTGTGCTAAGAAAAGCGACTACAAAGTGCGTTCCTCGCTTATGTACTCTTGTTTAATGCCAAACTGCTGTCAATGTCCCTTGGCGAGTTCTATTTATGAGTAGATTACAGCACGCTCTCAGAGGCCCCGCACCTCTCACTCTCAGTGAGGGCCGGCACAGAATATATGGGCTTTCTGAAGCTGTGAAATTTAATTAATTTGCTGGCAGAGTACTTTTTTCATGCCACATGTCTTTGCCCTGACCCTGCTCAGGACTTCCATTTTCAAATGTGCTTTATATATTGTAAACCTATATCATCTTAATGAAACTCTTCCATGTGGTAATTTCAGTGCTTGACTTAATTTTCTCAAAAGTTCCAGTGCCTACATTCGTTCCTTTTACTGTATTACCAACTGTTCTTTACTAAGTTGCATGAGTATATTCACGTCCCCCTCTGATTTCTTGATATTCAGACCGCAAACCAGTTTTAGGTATCACATTAAATTAAATTTACCTAGGACTCTTAGGTAACTTTTTAAAAGAACAAATAACTTCTGTCTGCTTTGTTTCTCACTGCTTTTGAAGGCATAAATCATGAGTAGAGTATCTAATATCGTCCATTTAGTATGATAATGAGCAGAAGAAACACAGGGAGCTTTGGATTAACCACCCCTTTCCACACTCACCTATTGCAGAAACCTAAGTCTTTTGGACTACATCATTTTAATGCCATTTTTGGATTTTGATAAAACATAGAAGACTAGGGTGTTTAGGAATTGGGATTTTATGCCAGTGACTGACAGAAGTATGATTCATCCTCTGTTCAAGGGATAATGACTAGCCAGTGAGAACGAGGGTGTTAACTTTTGTCTCTAGAGCCTTACGCTCAAGCAGGAATCTGAGAACTTGCTTTTACTCAGTGGTGTGGACTATTGTGATCATGCAATTAATTGCCTTATATTGCCACAGACTTGCTGCATAAATCTTCAAAAACACTTATTTAAAAAGAAAAACTCCTGTAATTTTGAAGTGTTGTATTTTCCTTTGGGATGTATATATATATATATATATATATATATATATACATAACACTGTGTGTGTGTGTGTGTGTGTGTGTGTGTGTGTGTGTTAGATTCGGATGTGTGTGTTACCTGGGGTGCCATATGTTAATGAGAAAAATCAAAGTCCAATACGGGTTTCTTAATACAGGAATTTAAGAACAACAACAAAAACCACAAAAGCTTGAGAACAGTTTTATTAGAGTTGAGAAGAAAACTTCCAGGGCAGTCAAGCTGTAAATTTCAGGAACTTCCAGAGAAGGAAGATGGAGAGTGGTATAGAGTAAATTATGCCATTTATAAATACACACATGGCGGACAAGCAGCCATGTCACGGGCAAGAGGGCTTTAAAGAAAGAGTAAAAAATCCTAAAGTACCCAAAAAGAAATGCTTAAAATCTAGACAAATGCAGAAATAAAGAGACAGGAGAGGAAAGGAAGGAAGAAAATATGAGTTCTCACTTCAGGATCCTGAATGGTTAGGACCCCAAACAGAAACTTGTGGAGGGCCTTAACAACTGCCAGGAGAGCAAGACATTCTGGGAAGGAAAAGTACTTTTCCTCAGCAAATAGATAATTATTCCTCCCAACTCTTTAGTGTGGCTTAATGGCAAATCAGAATTCTGAAGGTTGGTTCCTGGTCATGGGGATTGACTAGCTGAACTGGATTGACTCTTAATGAAAGAAGCAATGGTATGTCTCTACTCAGAAACAGAGTCCATTCTTTTGATCAGAGTGAAAAAGCTTTTGGTTAGTGAACATTCACTGGTCTGTGTGTGTGCGTGTGTGCGTGTGTGTGTGTGTGTCTGTGTGTGTGTCTGTGTGTTTCTCATGCTTAAAAATATTTGAGCCTAATTAAATGTTTTGGGAAGAACAGTGCTACTAGGATATTTGCAGAACTTTAATAGAAGCTAGATTTCTGTGGACTATCACTTTATGACTCTTTGTTCTAGAACAAATGACAGTGGGGTTACACAGTGAAACATCTCTTTGTAAATAAAAATTTTACTACTTGCTCATATAAATACTCATTGAAAAGTGGTCCATAAAAAAGCCTGTGCCGTATCAATAAAGATATTAACCTCTAAGGACAATTTTACATTTCTGTTATCAACATTCATGAAACAGTAGACTATCAAACATAATGAATTCCACTTTTGATGCCATTTAAAACAGTCACGTGACAAAAAAGTAGTCACATGCTGGGGACAAGGGCTTTAGAGAAAGCATAAAAAACCCTAAAGTACCAAAGAAAGACATGTTATTAGCAATATTCTGTACTGCAGTTTTGTGACATCATTTTCAATTTTTTATTGGAGCTGATGATTGCAAATTTGTAAAATCTCTAATAAGATGACTCTTTCTTAGATAATGCTATAATATTCCAATGACCTTTTTACTCATTAGAGCTGCCACTAGGGATAGAATGGCACTAATTTTCTTTTGTGGACCTACTATTCATTTTGCTGTCTGTAGACTGGATGCTATTATTCTACTGTGACAGGAATGATAATCATGAAAATTGTAAGAGATGACATACAAGAGTAGTTTGTTTGATTATTTTCTAGTCTTTAAGGTATAAAAATAAGGTATTCACATAGACTCTGAAATTATTTTACCTGGAAGAGATTATGAAATTTTTCTTCCATAAAATGTAATTATGGAAGAAAATGAAGGAAGGAAGGAAGGAAGGAAGGAAGGAAGGAAGGAAAGAGAGAAAGAAAGAAAGAAAGAAAGAAAGAAAGAAAGAAAGAAAGAAAGAAAGAAAGAAACTTTTCTAAAGTCATTAGTCAGTGAGAGAACTGTGAACAGATATCCCCAGTCTTCAACTGGAGTGACCAAATGTATTACAGTAGAATAGTGAAAAGTAAAGATCTGACTTTTCAGTTGACACTTTTTTTTTTTTAATCTGTGAATGTACTACATGCCTTGAATTAGCAGGATGAAATAGGAAAGAAACCTGTATATGAGAAATAAAACACCACCAGGTCGCACGGCCTGCTGCCTTTTTTGAGTCACATAGCAGGCGGTGGGCTCTTTGCAAAGTTTGAAAAAAACAAAAATTCTTTAAAATCTGCAAACAACTTTTAATAGATGTTAAACTTGAAAAAAAATGTAACTCAGCCTAGAATCATGAACTGCTTAACAAGAACTTGTCACTCCCATTGTTTACCTCTGGGCTTTGGAATGCAGCACCCATCCCTTTGAGTTTGTAGCAAACAGAACAGAGACATTTACCACAGATTCCCAAATAAACATTAAGCAGACATAGCCATCATTATTTATGCTTCTCTGTCCCCTCTAATCAGCACAGCAGACATCAACTAAATAAACAGAACATCTTGCAAAGAAAACTGTTAGCCCAGATGTGTTAGCTGATTGCAGTAGGAGATAAGTTAATTGAAGGGGAGGGTGAATGTCCTTAGAGGAGAGTATTGCACATTGCTCAGGATTTTAATGCTTTGTGTTCTTTATCAAGCATACTATGTGAAAGGCCAATGAGTTGAAGTAAGGCAGAAAATGTAAGAAAAGGTTTAAAAGCAATAACGAAATGGAGACAAGTTTGGTATTGTAAAAGACCAACTCTACATTTATAATGAAAATAAAGAGGAGGGAGGGAGGGTGATTTTTTTGTGAAGGTGTTTCAGACTACGTATATTTTCCCAATAAAACATAATGATTCCAGTAGAACCTTTTTATTCTTGAGTTTTTTATCCAGTTTAAAAAGATTGTATGTGGTATGGCTTTAAATATATGAATTTAAATTCTTTTCATATGTGTCTCACATTACATAGCTGTAAGGTGTTGTCTTCTAGCACACTGAAACTCTGGTTTATCATGTAAATGGGGGAAAGGGGTAGAGTTAAGTTCTTTCTGAACACTCCAGTGGATAAATCTAGGTTACAGAAGACTATCCAAGTGCGCTAGCTTCTGGATATGCAAGAGAAAGAAGCAGGTCTCAAAATGGTCAGGCCAAGTTTTGAGGCACTTGAGGTTAAGAAACCCTGATTATCTCTCAGAAATGGAAGACAGGAAGAGAGTATTAGTGTGGGGAAGGACAGAGAGGAGCAGGTAGAGTAAAACTAGGCAGAGCAGAAGATTTGTGCAAAGAGCATAGAGAAGGGAAGTTAGGATGTTTTTAATGCAGCTGTTTAAGGCCATTACGTTGCATGTAATCTACAGAATAAGGCAAGCAGATAGATTGGGAGAACAGAAACCTGGAGGTCCTGGAGGTGGAAGGAAAGACAGGGTGTCTCATATGCCTAAGTGGATAGATAGATACAGTCTGCCTAGAATATATGAAATAGATGTGTGAGTGGTGAATTGCCATGCATCAGATCAGCTACACATCAAGCAAATGCTTAAATTGCCTTTGAAGTGGACTGAATAATGCTGATGCAATCGGATAGCAAACACCCGTGTGTGTGTGTGTGAATTTACAACCTTTTAAAAATTTAAAGAGCAATCTCTGAAAAAAAAATGTATTTTCTTCAATATTGTCTTTAATGAGCCATTTTAATTTTTTTGGAAGAGTACAGTGTTTTAATAAGTAAAACATCCTTTTGTGTTTTTGCCAAGCACTTTAAAATTCTAATAATATTTGAGACAATAAATTAGTTGAATCTGGGTTGGGAAATGGTTTGCTAGTGAAATTGATAGTTTTGGGGCTTTACAACATATTTAAAGGATATACCACTTAGTCTTTTCTTTTATTCATAAAATTTTAATATGTCCCTATCCTAACTAAGAAAAAGTAAACCACAGATATCATATAACTGACCATTTTTTTGACTTGGCACTGTAAAATATAAAATTCAAATCTTTTCATTACAAATAAAAGAATAATTAAAAAATAAAATTATGAAGTGATAAATACTAAAAGTGACTTATATATTAAGACAAGTTCCAAACATGACTTCATTTTTCATACATTTAATTTTATTGCAAATAATGCAGCAGAACAGTTACCAAGATAGAGAAACTTAAACTAGATGCCCATTTTTAGTAATAAGACAGCATTATCTTGAATTTTGCATGAAACTTATCATTAGATTACCAAACCAAGTGATTCCAAACTTAAGTACTAAGCCATGTGTAAAACCTATTTGTATTTCCAGAAGTGTAATTCAAGCATTGCACTTATATTTTAATATGTGCTTAGCTTTTATTTTAATTAAACTTTTATTTATAAGATTTATAACTAGAAAGACCATTTTTGAAATTTGCTCATAAATTGAGGGGCACTCAATGGAGAATTTTAGTGTTATGACATCCTTTTTCTTTAAAGTCAAGTGTTTATTAGAAATAATATACTCGGTTCCATTACTCACTACAGTGACAAAATATTTTCTAGTCTTTCTGAATCTTAATTTCAGGGTTGTAAATTATTTGGCCTTGTGTGATGAGTTACATTTTTTAAAGGAAGAATTAGAAATGAAAGTTGTAACCGAGTATTTGGCGAGTGTTCTTAGAAAAAAAAAAAATCAACTATCAGCAGCTGTTAGACCTACCGTGCCTCCATTAAGTCACACAGAAGGAATATTCTGGCAATTGCATAACACATTGCTACTGTAATGCATAGATTACTTTCTTCCAGATTGTTGTTGCAATCCAATTAATTGCCAGTGTCCATGGATCATGTTTGTTCCTATGATTATGGCTCTTTGGATTCATTTTGTTGATAGTAAAATCCCAGTGCCACTGCAAGTGCATGTGATCTTGTATTTTATCTTTAATAGACAACAGCATTATTTTCTTATTTTCTCTATTTTAATATGTGGTTAGTACTTATTTGTCTCTCTAATTTGAAGAAATAATTGAGGCCTTCCTTTTCATTTAGTATGACTTCGAAGTGAGAGGGGAAAATGAAATATGAAAGATCTGATGATTGAATAATTACATGGGAAGGCAAGGTGCTTGGGCTGAATTGCCCTGTGTTCACTATGGACAGATAATCTAACTACTGTGTATTCCATTCCCTGACCTGAAAATGGAAGAAATACTAGCCCACATTAAGCTTCCAATAATTCATGGACACATTATTGAGGTAATGTGTAATGAACCTGTAAAAAGGTTGATATTCACAATTAACTACCAAGAGAAACCCTTCTCAAATGTACCTTGGTGTGCTTCATCCTGTAGAAAGGGCACAGGGCTTGGATGCGATGGAAATTTGATAGTTAAAAATGAAGTTATAAATGGCATGGCTCATCAAACTATCTGAGGAAATAATTGTTGAATATCTTCATGTTAAATGGAACATTTACCGTACCATCTATATGACTGTTCATTTGGAGAAAGTAAGATGAAAGGGGTGTAGAAAATGCACTCTCAAGAGATAACATAAATTTAATTTCTCATTTATCAGTAAATAAATATGTTTTTGTTCACTGCATCAAATTTTTTCTCTCAAAATTTTCTTTGAAATAATTGATGCAAGTCAAACTTCCACCACTCACGTGAAGATCAAGTTGTATTATTCTATTCTATGTAGAAAATAAAAGTAGGACTACAATGAGACAAAAAGCCTCTATTCTTTAAAAAATTATTTGATATTTTCGAATATTGAAAAATTAAGCCAGGTAGTGATGGTACGTACCTTTAATCTTGGTCATTAGGAGACAGCAACAAGTGGATTTCTGTGAATTTGAGGCCAGGCTGGTCTAGAGCGAATTCCAGGATAGCCAAGGCTACACAAAGAAACACTGTCTCAACCGAACCAAACCAAAACAAAACAGCTTATATTTATTTGAATATATAATTTTAAAAATGAAATTTGGTTCAATCAAATCTAGGTGGATGAGAAGATGTAGCTACTGCTTGACAGTTGAACTTGTTTTTTGACATTGGGCTCTTGTGGATCCACAGGTCTCCTATTTTCTCTTCCTTCCATAGATATTTTCTTACATAATGAATTTAGTCATATCTCATTTCTCACATGGGAACCTTTATAGAATACTTTGTCTTCAATATTAGTCTTTTAAAATAATGATAATCATTCATGTTATCTTAATAAAATTATTTATATAGGCTTACAAAAGCACCACAGGACATTGACAGCTAATCATACCGAAAACTCAAAATGTATAAAAGTGTGGAGAAAAAAAATTCAAGTTTATCAGTGAAGCTTCCTCAAATAAATCATCATTTGCCATCACTTTAAATGTTTAATCTGAAGACTATGTAAAAATAATAATGTGTGTATGTGTGTGTTTATTTGTACATACATGTATGTACTTGGCCATTTTTACATTCTTAAGTTTTCCTAATCTGATAATCATTCCATGTTAAATATTTGCATCTAAGACTTTAGTAACAGTCTTGAAATCATATTGCTATATATTTATCTTACTGGTTTTCCCAGTTTTCTTTACTTTGAGGGAATTGGAAAGGCCTTGACTAGGCTAGATAGTAGCCATCCTGCAAAACAAGGTATGTTTCCATCGCTTTCTAAATCAGCCATGCCCAACTCTCTGTCCTACAATCTAGAATGTATCTGTCATGAGAGGACAGCAATATAGGGCTCATTGAAATTGCTTTCAGGGTGAGAAACAGAAGGGGCATGGACTCAGTCATGGACTGGGGCGCTACTGAAATGGCCATGTGCATTATAACGTCAAGCTATTGTTACATAGTACTACTCCATTTTTTTTGGGGTGCAAATCTACTTTATCAAAAATACATCTATTGATTAAGCCTATGTGTTTGGCTTAAAAAGCTTTGGCGTTTTAATGTTTTTCTTAATCTGGTAATAAATGTTGTTTTTCATCATGCATACACACACATGCACACAAACACACATACTACACACACATACATTTTTAGTGTTTGAGAACTAAATTCTAAATGAAAATTTCTAATTCATAATGATTTTTTAGTATATTTTACTCAATATAAAATGTAGTACCTTACAAAAATACCAGTAACTAATCTTTTAATGAGACCACAAATGAATGTTTTCATGCCTTGCCTTGTGCTGGTTGAAAGACAGAATGTACAGAATTTAATTGACTGTTTCTGTTTCTTTCCCTTCACGTTTGCATTTCATGGCAGTTGGAATAAGTGCATAGTCTTGCATTTTTCACAGTTCATGGGTAGCAAGCTGTTTTCTATGCTTGTGTTAGTCTGTAACCTGACTAACCAGAGTCGAATTTCAGTATAGAGAGAGATAAACAGCATGAGTGAATTCACATCCCCTCTGAACTTGATGAATGAAGTTTAGTTCAGAAGCTCAGTCTGAACTTTCAGATCATGACTGTATCAGAGGTGCCATGTATTTACTTACTGAGCCATTCCACTGCCATTTCACAAATGGAATGGCCATAAAACACATGGAGCTTCTGTTTCAAACACACATTTTATCTGGTTCTTTTTATGTGTTTTCTGCAAACACATGTATTTGGTCTTTGAGAGCTATTCCATCTTCTACTAATACTGGATTATCTGAACACTGGCTCATCACCATAAGTAGGTGGACCGAGGCTATTCTATGCACAGGTTTTCCAAATTTGTGGCTTCCATCATCTATAGGAGAAAATGTCAGGTGCTTGTTTCTTAGGAGTAGTAGTTAATTTTTTTTTTTACTGAGATTTTACTGCACTTCTTTTTCTGTATTTATGAATGTAAGGGTCTTCATTGGAATGGGCCACATTTCTGATCTCTGGGAATTGGATAGAAACAGTAGATATGCTGATTCAGAGAAGTGGAAGCAAAAGTAGCAGGTGTCTGGGTATGAATGACTGATATGAAATTTCTTGTTGACAATTCATTAACAAATGTAAAGCTCCCTTTCTCCCAGTTTTATAGATGGTTCATTCTGCTTGTTTTCTTTTCTTTCTTTTATTGTTTTCCTTTTTCTAAAATATACTTTCCTTAGTTTTTTGAGGTTATAATTACATTGTTTCCCCTTTATTTTTTCTCCCTCCAAACCCTCTCATATACCCCTTCTTGCTCTTTCCAATTTATGCCTTCTTTTAGAATATTATATATAATATATGCATGAATATTCCAAAATATATAAATACAGGCTGCTTTCTATATAATATCACTTTTATATATGTTTTCAGGGTAGACCATTTGGTGTTGGATAAGCAATTTGTATATACTTCCCTAGAGAAAACTTTTTCCCATTTTCAGAATTCCTTGGATGCCTATAGTTCTTTGTGTTGACTCAAGGCCTTATGGTATTTCCCCTGTCTACAATGGAAAATCTATTAGTGTTGACCTTGCTCCCAAAATGGTTAGGCAGTATTATTGGTGGGACTTTGTGGGTGTAGCTTCTGACATTCCTGGGAGAAAAAGTAACACAGCAAACTCTGATTCTTTGGATCTTACAACCTTTCTGCCTTCTCTTTATGGTTCCCTGAGCCTCGGGTGATGTTGTTTTGTAGATGTATCATTTGGAACTGGGTTCCACAGCTCTGCATTTTTATTGACTATGATTAAGGAGGTTCTTAATTATAGTAAGTGCTTAGAGTAATACTTTCTGTTCTTTTGCTATAGACTCCCTTTCAGCAAAAGGGAGCAATACATGTATCATTGCTGATGTAAATTTTCTTTGAATGATTAATTATCTTTAATTCATTTGTATGATTTTTTTAATACAAAATGTTTTTTGTACAAAGGGTTTTGGTCATGTTTTGAAATCTGTAAAAAAACATTTATATCAATTAGTTCACATTCCATTACTTTAAATTCATTAATTGTACATTTTATATTTAAATATGTCTCAAAATGCTCTTTAAAATAATTTTTTACTTTCAGTTATGTAATTTGTATAGAATTAAAGAATATATGTCTTTCTACAATATATTTATATTTGTCAATCTTAGATCAAATAAAGTTGATAATGTAGTTTGGCATCAACTAACTCATGCAAATAGAATAATTAAATAATCCTTATTTCCACAACTATATTTATATGGTATAGTTCAAATTAAGGAGTAATTATGTTGGAGACCATGGAATTTGATTCTTCTACCATCTTACATATTACAGTGAGTCATTAGTCTAAAAAATTTGCGTTACACTGTTTGACCAGAGTATTAAAGTACTCATCAAATTGTCACGCTTTCCTAAAACTGTTGCTCTCTTCTTAGATCACAGATGAGATATAAGATTGCTTTCTTTATGGAATTCTAAACCTTTAGCTCTCAAGAGAGATGCTCCCTAGTGATGCTGAGGTTCAAGGAGGTTGAAGAAGAAGATTTGATAAAAGGGGAATGTATTGAATATAGATTAGTTGTAGAGTACCTAGCATGTACAAGCAAGACCAAAAAAAATTAAAAGGAATAGGAAGAAGAAAGGAAGGGAGGGAAGGAGGGAGAAAGGATGGGAAGGAGGGAAGACAAAACAAAGAGAAGAAAAATTTATTCTAAATTCAAAAGTATCCTTGATCAAATTGTTGCAGATAAAATACTTGCTTTATCTGACTGAGATGGCCATTTTCATCTGAAAGTATTTCTCTCGCTGAAAATGTTTTCTCTCCTGGAATTTTTCAGGATAATTAATTTTCAGCACATACAACATGATTTAGGTGGTTAGCCTGCCCTTGTTAAACAAGGTCTGCTGTTTCTGACCACCAACATTATAACTCATCAGACTTTCCAATCGGGAGCTGTTTAAATCAAAGGGATTTTCATTGTGGATCACTGAGTGCTGCTGGCTAGACCTCCGAGGCTGGGAAGACACTGAATGTAATTGTAGAACCCTGTTCTCCAATCAGCATATATTATTGCAAAGCAAGAACTACACTGTGTAAATTGCTCTCTAAGCTACATCTCAGTCTGTCATTTGAACTTGGAGGCCTACACACCTAAATTTCTCTGCTAAGTTAAAAGAATGGTAAACTTTTATCTTCCATAAAAGTGTTCAGAACAAAAAGACCCTCTTTTGATTTATCTGATTATTCACTAAAAAGAAATGTCATTGTTTTGTGGGACGGATTTGATATCCATGAAGTGTTTCATGGCAGATTTAATGCATTGCCTCTAAAATGTCAAGAAGTAGGTTTTTTTATGGAAAAGGGAACATTTAGGAACATTTGGGTAGGAAGGAATAAATAGGGAAAAATACATTTAAGATTATACTTTTGCATTTGCTTTGTTGAAGTGAGTGGGACATGATTTGAGAGCAAGCATTTTTCCTTTTTTTGTTGTTGTTTCTTTTTTTTTTCCAAGTTTCAAGTTAGAAGTAGAAAATCATATACAGATTCATCAGTGTTAGTTGAGATGCTCCATCTTGTAGTTCTGTCATACTGCTTTGTATCAATGTATCGACTTGGGCACAGAGGCTACATTTTGTCAGTAGTTCCAGGTTGACTATGTTATGATCTTTGTTTTGCTACAAACAAGGTAGAAAAATTACCTCAAACCATGAATCAAATTACTGATAAAGCTACAATAAATATGTATGGTATCAAAATGATTTTCACGGACAAATTCCTAATATTCTTGTGAGAGACCATCATTCAGTGAACAGAGCACCAACATAGAATGAGGACTCTCTTCTGTACTTCTAATTAGAAACTGAGTTAAGAGACACAGTAACCTATATTTCAATATTGCAAAAATCTGGAATTGGGCTATAATTTTTAATATCCTATCTAGGCTTAAAGATTTCTTCCTATACACGGCCTATTTAAAAATTAGGCAATGAAAGCAGGCCTGGTAGCACAGACCTTTAATCCCACCACTATGAAGGCAGTGGCAAGCCAATCTCTGACTTTCAGGCCAGTCTGTTCTACAGAACAAGTATCAGGACAACCAGGGCTGTACAGAGAAACCATGTCTCAAACAAACAAACATAAATAAAAAAATAAATAAAATAAAAATTAGGCAACATAAGTAAAACATAGAGATTCGACATAAACAAAAACAAGTGACTTTAGAATTACCCTAATTTTAAGATGCTTTCAATCCATATAAAGATTGCTGCTGACGATGATAAACACCAAGGTGGGAAAGCAGTGATTGGCACTGAGAAAGGAAAAAAAAACTTTCATAAACACAATTGATTTTTATCCTTTTGGTTTTTCACTTTGTATGAATTGTAATTTCAGACCGTACTTTGGAAACTAATCATAAAAGAGCATGATAGCTTGGTGCAGACGCTTGCTCAAATCGGGCTCAAATAGAACTTCCCGAGTATTGAGAATCAAGCCGTTCCCATTGTTGCCATTATTCTTCTAAACTGAGGGCCTGGATATTATGTCTGACTGACTTTGCTCACTCTTCTTAAAATTATAGCTCATACTTTTGAATAACAACTATCTAGACAATAATTGGAGGAAGAAATAGACAATTGTGTGCATTTTTAGTAAACAGTGAATTTTGCAAAAAAAAATTTTGTGTACAATAAAGGGCCATAAAACCCTAAAACTCTTATATTTTCCAATTTCTTTCTGCACTTTATTCCTATAATGTGTATTTCAAACATATGCTATGTATTTCACTATTTATTTTATTTATATTGTCCTCAGAACACTCTCCATATAAATTTAAATGATACTTGAAGTTCCTAGATTTTTTTGAAAATATGCCCATAGAACCCACACACATACAAGAATACTGTTCTCCAAATAGCATCTACTGCTCTTTGAATATATTTTTATTTTTTTAAATGTGTGTTGAATGGAGTCTGTATATCAATAACTGTTTAATATCCAGGCATGTGGAAATAGGTTTAACCATGTGAGATCTTTATCTTACTGCAAACTTGAGACTCATAGGGAAAACATACACCTTGGTAACAGGGGAAATTATTTTGGATATAAATACAAGTTACTGTAGCAGAAGAAATAAAGGGAAAGATGGAAGGAGGAGGAAAGGAAGATAGCAAAAGTGGCAAACCCAGGCTCAGGCTGGAGGACATCAGGTAGGGCAGCACATGGAGAGAAATGAACTTATCTGGGACACATCCTTTTAATACAACATTGCCTTAAAGCACATTCTTCTCAAGCTTCAACTTCTGCAGAAATTATTGCCCGTGAGGTCATTGTCCAGAAAGGACATTTTGTTTGTCTTTACCATGGAAGTTGACTATCTTTTGCAGTTATTTGGTATCTAGGCTTGAAGAACTACCTGGTTTAATTAGCATGCCTCTATGTGAAAAGGAACACCACCTAGGATGGATTGATTTTCACGGAAGTTTGAAAGCTGAAACTGACAGAGACATTGGTCACTGGCATGATCCTAAGTTCCTCCAGCCTCCCTGTGGATGTACACCTTCGTGCTGCTTCTACCTTTTTCTGTTCTCTGCCTGAGCAACTCTTACTCCTATATTAGCATCCATAAATATCTCTTTCCAAGGATTTAAGGGACAGATCATGAATGAAATTGTAATCTCTCCTTCCCTTTATTACATTTTGTGTGTATGTCTGTCAGGGAATATTTACTAAGAGCCTATTTTGTTTCTGTCAGTGCCCCAAGAACAAAGAATCATTTCAGTTTTTAAACTAGGCTGTTTTCTGCCAGAATACAGCAGAGCATAGACTAAGTGGGTATTTATGGCCAGTGCCCATTCTGTGTGTCCCCTGCCCTCATGGCAAGTTCAGTAAGAACTTGCAAATATTTTACATGTCACTCCTCTGTAATGCATAAAGGACTCTTATGCACTCTCAGAGGTGCTGTGTACACTTGCTTTCCTTGAAGTTATACTGTTTCCACATATGTGGCAAATTCCTAATTATAAAGAAGCTCAGCTGTCTGCTCCCAGGTGTGTGTCAGTCCATTCTGTGAGTTTTTCAGGAACAGAAGTGCTCATTGGGAAAGCAACTTAGGAAAGGCAAGGGCGGAAACTGTGTGAAGCAGAATGTTTGTTTGGTTGTTATTTTGAGATAAGCAGTGGGTAGTTAGGATGGAGGAGGAAGTGGTTCAATTTCTGTTTGGGAAGAAAAAAAGAGACAGAGAGACAGAGAAATGAAGAAAAAGCAAGCAAAAAAGGAAATCCTGTAGCTGCAAACTCTGATTGAAATTCATGATTTTAAAGCATACTAGCTCTTCTTATACATGGGCATGGGACAAAATATAATTTTCCTTCTGGTTTTAAATGATGCAAGCATTTAAAATTATAGACTCTGAAGTCAAACCAACTCTGGGTGACTCTTTCTCTCCGGTATGGAGAAGCCGAGTAATTAGATTCCTGGCTTGTGGTATGTCTCTGGGCACACGCACTTTTGCCTAAAGAGATAAACACTATTTGCTGAGTACTACAGAGGCACTGCTCTCTGGTTTCTGTGTTAATTAATGTAATTATCACAGCAGTCTTTCTCCATCTTACACACGAGGAAACTGAGGCTCGCAGCTACTCCTTTTGCCCTGGTTACCGGTATGCTCTCCACCCAGGTAGTCAGACCAGATTCTGAAGGCGTGCACTGCACGTTGGCTGTACCATGCCCATTTCCTGTGTATTGGGTTTTGCTAATGGCATCTCTCTTTACAAAAGGCCTATTATGTTCCAGGTGCTTTGTTGTAAATTATATAGCACAGAAGTGATAGTTTTGCTTTCTTCCTGGCATAAACAGAGCTTCCTATCAGTTGAATGATTCCTGCTAAAATATTAAGAGGTTTTTCCCATTCTTTCTTGTTTCCACTTTCTAAGGAACACTAGCAATCTGCACCAATTTACCGAACATGCATTATTGTTAATTATATCAGTCAGGTGGAAGATTGGTGTAGTGTATTTGGTGTAGTTGCAAAGCCTACAGAAATGATATCAAGTAGCAGTAAGTAATACAGTCCAGGTTTTCACATGGTATTTGTTCCCCTGATCTAATTTTCAGGTCTTTCTTGTATAGAGCATAGCCTTCCAATGCAAACTTTGTTTCCTTCCAGCTCAAAGCACAGGCTTCTGAGGCTTGCAGGCAAAGTCCTGGGATAAAAAGTTAGACACATTTCGATAGAATAATTCACTTATACCACTACAGAATCACTTAATTTTTAGGATAGTAGGGTCTGCATTGTTTGAAATTCTCAGAGAAATTCCTTAGCATCGGTGATTCTGAAGGACGGTTGTGTAAAGCTGACAAGTGTTTTAGGTATCAAAGGAAGTGCCTGACCTTGAGTTTCTTAATGCACTTTTAAAGTTATTGTCTATGTCATCTCAGAAAGGATGAGAATGAATTCACAAAGCCCAAGATATGGCAAATTTGCAGGCACTCGCCCCCAAACCTAATAACTTGAATTTAAATCTCCAAGACCCACTTTGTGAAATATTGTTCTCTACATTCTACAAGTGCATCATAGTACACAACACACACACACACACACACACACACACACACACACACACACCAATAAGTGAATCAAATTTAAACATAACAAACAACAACAATAACAACAAATTAGCAGTGTTAGGTCTGTTGTCTCCCACAACCCCAGTGCACGGGAGTCTGGAGGGTTGCTATGAGTACTAGGATTGCCTGGGTTATGCAGTAAGACCATGCTTTAAACAAAAATAAATCAAAGAAAGGTACAGAGAAGCAGAGGTAGGTGGGGTGGGGATCTAGCACAGGTTATAGTCGGGGTTTTCAATCTGGGGAAGCAAAACAAAACAAAACATCTCCATGTAGACTGAAACCAAGGCTCCAATTACTCCATGAATTCTGGCAGCAAAGCAATAGGAAAATCAATCCAAACACCTGCTGTGTGTTTATGTAAATCAAGTTCAGGCAAGATTATTTCTCCAAGATTTTCCAGGTAACAATGGTTCAGTAATTCCGGCTTTGTCGTGACTACTGCACATCCGATGAGATCTTCTTAAGATGTAGTCCTCACATACTCACCAGAAGTCCAGTTCTCTCTGTCCCCAAATAATCAAGTCTGAATCTCTATTGTCTGCCCTTTCCTCGCGCTTGCAGGAAACATCCTTTAGAGACATTTTCAAACATTTTGAGCTTAACATAATAAATGACACATCATGGATTGGTTGTTTTATTTCTAAGAGAGGCCTGCAGGGCCCACAATAACCACGAGTTTGCCGTTAAAAAGAACAACAACAACAACAAAAAAAGTAACTTAGTCTGTGGATTAAGTGAGAAGCTCCAAAGGTCATCTGAACAGTAAACTATTAAGACGGTTTTATCTGTAATTTGTTTAACTTTTATGAAAAGAAAATCTAGTTTGCCCTAGGTTATGTGATAAAAGAAGCCAATTGTAAAATGTCTTCCAGATATAAGGGAAATCTTTATTCTTAAAAATTAGTCTTTGCCTAATCGTCAACATTTTAGTATAGAAATTAAGAGTGTATCACTTTTTCTTTGCTTTACTTATTGACTTATTTTGAAACAGGGTTTCTCTGTGTAACAGTTTTGTCTGGCTTAGAACTAGCTCTGTAGACCAGGCTGGCCTCAAACTCACAGAGATCCTTCCGTCTCTGAAATTTAATTATTTTTTTTCTCATGTATGTGCACTAACAAGGCTGCCGATGAGCATAAGGGTCCTTCAAAGAGTGAGGTCATTAAGACTCTTTTAATGCCTAGACTATTTTATGTAATTGTCCTTTACAGCACAAACAAATTATCTCTGAAACTCAGATCTTATTTTGCTCATAAAACTACCGGCCTCACCCACATCATCCCACACCCCAAGCTGCATATTTAGCTTGACCTATAATTACCTAGGTGGAGCCAGCTTTACTCTATTCCAGTTGTGACACACCCGGGGAGATAAACACACTTGGCAACATGAATCCATATTCATCTTCAAACAACCCAATTTCAAAATATATCTCTTGGCCTCCTGTTTGTTCCTTTATTAAATGGAGAGTCTTACAAATATAGCTTAGATATGTTTCGGATAGGAAATATTGGGATTACTGAGAGTGATAACTGAAATGAAAATCTGGTTGCTGACCACGAGAAAGATCATATGTCTGAGGGAGTGAGATATACGGCAGCAAATTCAGCATTTGTGGGGATAGTGCATGGGGCACAGATTAAATGCACAATAAATTTACCAGCAAGCGTCCAAGGGTGTAGTAGGGACAAAATTCATAACCATAAAAGATTTCAGGAGACAGGAGACACGTTTAGAGAACCTCCAGGTTTAGCAGCCTTGCATAACTCGGGAAGAGTGAAGAGTACGCAGCCAGGGTTGGGGCCCATCTTGAGAACGCACGGGGTAACAAGGACATTGCTGCAAAGCTGCAAAGAGGGTTGTGTGGGAAGCTGTTGGACGGAGGAGTAAGAGTCTGCCTCTTGCCCCCTCCACCCCCCTTAACAGAAAACTTGTCTCCTAGTGTGAGGAGACTGGGTAATGGCCTCAAATAAAAGCTTCGTTGTTGGAATTATGGGCAGCAACAATTTGTAGAATCAGAATGATTACTAGTTTAGGAAAAAGACAAACACCAAGTGTTTACTCTGAGTGCATGCAGTTCAGGGAGCACAGTGACAGCGGAGCAGTATTCGGAAGAAGGTAAATGTGGAATCAAATTCACTGTCCACAGATACACCTGGCATGCACCTCGTTGACCAAGGTCACAATTTCTAGAGGCTGTCTCTTTTTCCACCTTCACTCAGTTCAGATTTCTTTGTGTCCAGTGAGTGCTCGCGGGTGGAGGTTTTATTAGTTCCATTATAATACTTACCAATTTTGCCCGGAAAAATTATTTGCTCTGGTGTATTGAGTTACTTTTGCGGTAAGAACTATACAATTGAGCAATGTCTCTGGCTGATGAATCAACTCTTTCTGAAAATTAATATATATATATATATATATAAACTTGAGATTTACTGTCAAATGATACTCTTTGCATTTACATTAGCTTATTTTCCTTCTAATTGATAAAGCAAACTTGTTTAATGAGCAGTGACAGGATGGTGGGCAGAACAATGCACGCTGATGGGAGGTGTAGGCCTGTGTCCAACACCTAACATCATTTCCTAAACAAAGCAACACAAATCTGCTTCTACACTTTCCATAGTTGATCCTCAAGTCATGTGGCCACAGGTGAGATCTGATTACTAAATTTTTCCCTGTTTACTTACTTTCTTCCTTTTTTTTTTTTAAAGGTAAGAGTTTCTCTCTGATGACTACCTATATAGCTCATTGGGTGACTTGGAGATAACACAAATTCTCCGTAATGATGACAGCTCTGTATGGAATTTGAAAATGAAAAGAGTTTTGAAAACATATCCGGGCACGCTCTGTTTCATAACAGAAAGCCAGATACTTCAATGAGTTAAACTGTATAATGGAGACTTCTTTTCGCCACCCAGCCTCCCATTCTTCTTGATAATGATAAGAAATACTGGAAGCTGGTACGGGATAAGACTCACCAGAAACTACCACTTGTTTGTTGGCTAAGTAACAGGGCTAATCTTTCCCTCAAGCTAATTCTGCGTAATTAACCAACATCCAGGAGTGCCAAGGCAAATTTCAGTATTTACAGTACTGTTTTAGAACCTGCGTTGGAAGTGATAGCCTCGTGCAGGATGTTTCATGGGGTTGTCCTGTTTGATGTAAACTGCCACAAAAGAAACACTTGAGTGTGTATTTCATGGTTCTTTAAGGGAGCAAAACTGTGGTAATGGAGGAAAGTGGGAAGAAATTGTCGCTGCAAAAATGGAAAGAAAAAGGTCATGGCTTCATTGTCTTTATTTCTCTCATAATTACTCTTTGTAAAAAGAATCAGACACAAGGGTTAGTGTCTCTCCCGACAGCTGCTTTGCAGCATTTTTGCATATGGCCTGCGGACTCTTGGGCTGCCCACCCTGACTGCAGAAAATCAGTGAGGTCTAATCTAGGTGATGAGGCATACCTGCATGCGTGTGCACGTGTGTGTATACAGAGAGAGAGAGAGAGAGAGAGAGAGAGAGAGAGAGAGAGAGAGAGAGAGAAATGCCTTAGGAATAAGTAGGGGTGGAGGAATAGAACAATAGCAATCTCGATTCATCCAGCCTCCACCAACACCTCCTCATCCAGGTTGCTTTAAAAAGACTCTACCAAAATTCTATTGATATGCCATGCTAGAAAGTTCTAAAACTAAGTATTGGCAGAAAAAGTGTGATATTTCTACAGCCATCTAAATTCATTTTCCCCTCCCTCATCAGTAATATAGTATGGGCCCTTCCTTGTCACAGGGGAAACTCTTTATTGGTCAAGACAGCTTCCACTCATCCAGAGAACTCTGGAATGTTCTGGATGACTTTCTTCAGCTCAGCAAGACTACTAAGAACTCAAATGACTGAGAGAATTACTCTCTGAAAATGTTTTCTGTGGCCATCCATTTTAAACTTTAAGGTAATCCGGTAACCCGTGTGTGCATATGTGTGTGTGTGCATGAACATGTTTGTGTATTTGTGTGTGTGTGTGTGTGTGTGTGTGTGTGAGAGAGAGAGAGAGAGAGAGAGAGAGAGAGAGAGAGAGAGAGAGAGAGAGAGAGAGAGATTTTCCTGTTATGTGTATTAATTCACCCACTAAGGTGATATTTATTTACTCCTTTATTCATTTACTGTTAGCTGCTGAGTGCATTCCTGTCTGATAAGTGCTTAGAACTGGCACACTGCCTGTGTTGAAAGTGTAAGGGAAATGTTCCTTGTTCTGAAAGTGTAATAATTGCAGAATGTGCCAGTGCTTACCACTCACCGAACAGGCCCTTCCCACTGCCACCTCACCCTGAGACATTAGTCCAGGAAAGAGTGTTACCCTGGCTGTCTTTGGTCTTTAACCCCACATCCCCTGCTGGTTTCTCCATTATGTTCTCCTGTCGCCTTAGGTCCTGCTAAATTCCTAGCCCCTAAGGTGAGCATTTGTCTTACTTGGAAGGAATTTGCAGCTTTCATTATGTAGTTATTTATAAATGCCTGCTGTCACTTGAAAATGAGGTTTTCTCTAGTCAAAAAGTGCAATTCAGATTAGAGTGGGCCTTCAGATCGAAAGCTCGAGAACTGAAACTCATAAATCAACAACTGATTTGGACAAAGTGCAAGATGTTCTATAGCTACTTAGCATATAAATAATTTTTTATTAGAACTCAGCAAATCCAGTAGTATGGCAAATTGTTTGGATGCCATTGACAGGGTAACATTGGTTACTTTTCATTTCATTCCTGCCAGGATTTTAGAACAAATGTCAGTGCTAAATGACAATAAAATTATCCTGCTTGATCGCTAAGGTCAGGAAGTAAAAACTCATTGGCTTCACTACTAACAGTCTGGAGGTCTCACAAAAACAACTGACTGTTAAACTAAGTGTTTGCCATCTTTGGTTTCATACATAACAGGAAGTTATTGGAATCTTTGCTGTACTTACTTGTCAACAGGGGTTCATGCTGATGTCAGGTAAGGCAGCAGATTCCCGTGATTTCTGTGAGTTCCAGGCCAGCATGGTCTATAGTACACATGCAGGGATATACAGATAAAACTCTGTCTGAAAACAAAACAAATCAAAACAAACCACATGAACAAAGGGGGAGGAGGAGGGGAGGAAATGGAAATTTTTAAATATAAAAAAATAAACCATATTAAAAAAAGTGGTTCACACTAAAATCTTTTACTATTTCTCTGGGCACATTCATGGAAGACTCTTAATTTTAGCACTCAGGAGGTAGAGGTAGGAGGATATCTGAGTTTGAAGATGGCTTGTTCTACAGAGGAAAGCCAGGGCTACACAGAGAAACCCAGCCTCGTCAAACAAAACAAAAGCCCCCCCCCCCACACACACACACAAAAAGTCTGATTATTTTAACAAATAGGAGCATTTGAACATTAAAGACTTGGATCATCATTAAAAATACAAGATCAATAACAGGCACATAGAAAGGCTAAACGCTTTCTGTACATGAAGGTATAAAAAAACCTCCTAGTTATATTTCTGTCTCTCTCTTATTTGCAAATCAAAGGCAGGATCTACTTGAGTAGTACCAGGATGTTTTCCTGTCATCTTTGTATGGTCCTAAATCTTTTCATATTATAATTTTTATGAAAATTACACTTAAAGACCTCTTTCTGCTATGTATTCTGTTCTACTGACACTGGCCACCAAATAATGTGTCCTGCTGATTTCCAAAAGTGTTCCCAGCTGTATCTGAAAGTCAGGGTGGTGCCAGTTCCATGAATCAATGCAAAGTAATCAATTCATCTTCAGTAGGCAAAAGGAAGTATCAGTCCCTTTCCCTTTCCTTCGTTTCCCTTGCTCCCTTCCTTCCAGGCCCTGGAAAAACATCAGTGTGTACTTCAGTGGGTGTTAGAAAGTTGTATGTAGTTTATTAGGAACTTTGATCAAGTGTGCATTGTCAACAACTGGTCTGTGACCAGAGATTATCTGAATTCTACTTCAGGATCATAAGTTCCCTGCCTGTCTCTTTCTTGTGGCAGTTTTCATACAGACCTGGGATTCTTTATTGTGTTCTACAGGTTCCTAACTTTTTATGCCTAGGGATCTTCAGCAGGGTCTCTGGTCAAGCATTTATATTTATGTGGCTATCATTATTTTTAAATGTTTCAAGGGCTTGAGGAACAGCACAGCACCGAACTGCACTTATTATTGCTGAGGGCTTTGGCTCAATTCCCAGCGCCCTCATGGCCACTCACAACTGACAGCCACTCCAGTTCCAGGAGATCCAACATCCTCTTCTGACCTCTGCAGGCACCAGGAATGCATGGAGTGTCTCAACCTTCACAAAACAACACTCATTCACAAAAAAATAAAATAAAATACATCTGGAAGAATGTTATTAAAAAGCATAACTGCCTGTTTCTGTGGAGGTCATTTCGAAATGGAATGCATTGGTCGGTTTCTATGGTGGAAAGTACAGCATACGCATAGGTATTCGCGTGCCTGCAGGCCTTTGCAGCAACTTAAACTTTTCTGCCTGGTTCTTTTTCTCCCATATTCTGAAATATGGTGACGGTTTGTAACATTTTATTTAAGCGTCATAGTGAATTGAAAATTTTATATATATGGCTAATATAGTAGAGGGATATTCCATAAGAACTGGACTTCCTAGGAATACAGACTTTGTAAGGATCATGGTAGTTTTAAGTGATTGTGAGACTAAATACCTCTCATATCGTCCGGCAGTTAATGAGTATTTTCGTCTCCTTCCTAATGCATTTGCTGCTTTTATCTTAACATCTACAACAAAATGCGTTGAAACCTTACAGACTACATATAAGTGGTTGCTGAAAATATTTACTCTTTTTTGTTAAATAATAAAAAAAAAAAACCCTGGTATTTACTGAAGTTAAAAAAACTGTGTCTTATATCAGTCAGGTCTGATTCCTTTCCAGACTTGCTTGTTTCTGACCTTGGCTTAGAACACAGGACCTGGAAATAGATTTCCATTTCTTTGTCCTTGTTTTCTCATAGAAAAAATCATAGTAGTTCTCTATACTAAAATTCTATTTAGGAATTGTTTTAAAGTCAGTCCCTGTGATCCAAGCTTTTAAAAGGCAGAGGTAGAAGGAACACTCTGAGTTAGAGGCCAGCTTGAACTAAACAAGAAGACTCTGTCTCTCATAATCATGGAGCAAACAAAGCAAATGACCCAGAATAATTTCTGCCCTTACAGAAGCACTTGGTAGGCCACAGTGCCATACTCTTAGAAGGAAAACGGTGTGTGCATCTGTGCACACCTCATGGTGTGTACATGTGTTCAAGTGTGTATTTTTATGCATGCATGAGTGTGTTAGTACATGCTTATGTGTGTGAATGTCTCTGTGTGTGTGTGTGTGTGTGTGTGTGTGTGTGTGGTGTGCATGCATACAGATTGAATGTGTTTGAACGTGCTTGTTTGGGTGTGTTGTCTTACATTGAGACATGTGGAGTAAGTGGGAAAGCAGAGGTCTAGCTTAAATATATCTGTATAGACATCTATGCTGAACCATTACCTCAGGTGATTACCAAAACTTTCTGAGCTCAGATTTTTTCAGTTGCAAAAAAAATTGTATATTGGAATTATAATACTTTGAAAGTTATTGTGATTCTTACATCTATCACATCACCTACAGACATTTAGCTGTTAATAAATGTGTTTTTTTCTTATTAATACAAATGTTTCTTTCATCTTACACATGTTTATATCAAAATACATCAAGAATTAATTAATATTATGGGGTGTGAGTGATGGCTGGGCACTCAATATCATTTCCCTCTTTGCTAAGTAATAAGATCTCATTGTTCATTGAAGTTAAATAAAGGATTTGGAATGAAAAGTCATACTTGAATAGAGAGGGAGAAACTAATTATTATCTCTAATATTAATAAAACTGTTTCATTTTAAAACAAAGTCACAAAGAAATCATTTTTAATCACAGTTGGCATGGACGAGGAAAGATTGTCATCAGCAGAAAAAGTGATCCCTTAAAAATTATTTTGAAACTACCTATTATTAAAGCTGAACCTCAGACAGATAATTTGTTTAACCTTTTTTTTTCCAAGTCAGGAGCTGTTAAAGATGAGACAGGGCAATGAAATGGTCAATATTCCACATTTCAGGAACAGTCGATTATCTGAACCATATCTTACAAATGGCTTGCTTTTTTCGCAATATAATCTGGTAATTAAAAATGCATTCTCTTCCAATCACAGCAGGAAGTTTCCTCACTCCTGAACATCATTCTTCTGCATGCTAAGATGACAGGCAGTATCACGGGATCAGGAATTACTGTCAGAACTTTATTGCTTGCTTACTAGCATTAGTTATTGTTCCATTTTCAGATGTTTGAGTTCTAGTTAGCGTTAGAGGCCCTTAGAATCAGGGGTAGTATCTTTATTATTTCTATGCCTCTCAATGGTCATAAGTGTGCATAATGTAAATTATTTTCTTCCAGAGCGGGTGGTCAGTTTCTTTGGTGGTGTGTGCACCCTCTAAGCAGATTATATAGTCTTTCATTTTCTAGCTAGTTTTCTTTCACGGCCTTAGACCTGGTGTCTGTATTTTGTTACTTTTAAAGACTTAGTTTATCTTTAATTATGTGTGTGACGGGAGTTCTGTGTTCATGTGTCGATGTCCTTGGAGCCCAGAAGGCTTCAGATCCCCTGGAACTGGAGCCACAGGCAATTGTGAACTGCTACATGGGTGCTGGAAATCGAACCCGGGTCCTTTTTTTTTTTTTTTTTTTAATTTTTATTTTTCGAGACAGGGTTTCTCTGTGGTTTTGGAGCCTGTCCTGGAACTAGCTCTTGTAGACCAGGCTGGTCTCGAACTCACAGAGATCCGCCTGCCTCTGCCTCCCGAGTGCTAGGATTAAAGTCGTGCGCCACCACCGCCCGGCTAACCCGGGTCCTTTGGAAGAGCATCCAGTGTTCTTAACTTTTGAGCCATCTCTCTAGCCTCTATATTTTCTTATCTGATTATAAAATATCCCAGATCCACTTTGTGAGGACAATGATGTAAAAGAATTGTTGCCCTGGTGATTTCTCTGTCTTCAAAACAATACTACAGCCTTTCCTCTTTCTAAGAAGGATGCTAATGCTCCTAAAGAAGACGGCATTTCAAGATATTCTAGAACACCAACAACAACTGCATAAATCTCACATTAAATAATGCCAGACTTTAGCTATTAGTTAAACTAGAACGTCCTAGTAAGAAAACATACATTTGTCCAAGTATAAGTCTAATAGTTCAAGGTCATAATAATCTATCTACCTCGTTAGGTCATTACTCAAATTAAGATATTATAAGTAATATAAATTACTTTTCTTTAAAGAAAAGATTTATTGTAGAGAACATAAATTTCTTTCCAGGCTTAATATCATTTCATTCAGACAATGATATAGACAGGAAAACAAATTTTGTACCTCAACATTTGCATTCAGTTTTCTCATATATATAAAAAAAAACAAGGCTTGAAATGAAAACAAAATATCATGTCACATTCAGAATCAAATGATTCATGTGTTGATGAATTAGAAAAATACAAGTTCTAATGCTTACATTTGAAATTATTTATTTTTACTTTTACGGATGTCTCAAAGTTTTGGATTTCTTTTTAAATGCTAAAGAAATGTATGCATTTTGGTTATTGCTTATAGAATGAATGAACATTCATATTAAATCTAAATTTGTTTACATTATATGCATTCCATTGTTTTAGTCATTGAAAAAAAATTAGGGTTTTGGTAGGCGGAAAAAATCATCCCTTGCCCTCAGTTCGGTGTCTTTACTGTTTGCAGATTAGCACTGCCTTATGAATTACAAAGGTCAATATTTTATATATGAGCCATAACAACGCAACCAAAAGTATTGCACCATATTATTTGAGAACTTTACTAAGTTATTGACAGTGGGTTTCGTTGGGAAATATATTTCTTATTCTGATGCCCAGATTTATAATAAATTTAGTTACAAGGGAAATGACTCTGATGGATAGTAGAAGATGATTTGAGGCAAGTGCAAAATACCCCATGTTTTAAATAATACCCTCTCACACTGATCTATGCAGTGCCTAGCAGTCCAAGGTCAAAGCAAATATTTTAGTCGAAATAAAATCAATTTTAAACAATAAAAGGCCTCTATCCTATCAGTGAATAAAATATAACCTCTTTAAACATTCTCTTTTAAATTAATAGGACATATCAGTTTATGTGTTATAATATAGTATTCAGGAATAATAAAAGTTTATTGTTCACCTTCATATTAACCTTGCTGCTGGATGTGAAGTCATATGCCAGTGTTGGTCTGAATGGAGCATCCTTTTGTTACATGTCGGATTTTGCTCTTGTTTAAAAAGACAACCTTACCTGGTTTCATTTCAAAATTCTCAGAACCTGAAACATTAAACATTAAAATATATTCACTGCTAGACAGGTTTTATTCCATGTCTATTCATACATAGCTTCTATTGGAAAGGGATTGCAGCATGATGGGAAGGGAAAAGTTCAAGTCATTTATAGTACTTGCTAGTGGCTGTAGTAATGTATTCTTCAAATAATTGAAAATGATTTAGTTGTTACCGGCCATAAAAACTGAGGATGGAAGGATGGTTCAAAGGTTAAAAGCACTTACTACTTTTGCAAAGGAACCAGATTTTGTTCCCAGCACTCATGTGACAGGTCACAGTGATGTTTAACTCCAGTTCTATAGGATCCAATGTTCTTTTCTGACCCCTGTGAGCACCAGAATGTACATGATATGCATACATACATACACAAAGCAAACCATTTAAAGAATAGAAATAAATCTGGAGAGTGATAACAGTGCGATATAATTCCAGTATTAACTAGCTCAGCCGAGTCTTTTTATTATGTGTATGCATTTTAGACACTGTTTTACAGGAAAATGTACACAATATGAATGTGTAATTTTAAAACTAGTTATATAAATAAAGAGAGGAGAACAGTTGGGGTAGTGGCACATTCGGAGCATGAAGAGGGAGCAGACTGAGTTCATAGGTCCTTCTTCTTCTGTTGCATTTCTGTTTTCCTCGCTTTGTTCTCAGACAGCAGTCTCACATTTGCCGCTATGCTCTCCTCAGACTTCAGCTCTGCCTTACTCGGACTCAAGAAAGAGTGCTAGGATTTGAAGTGCGTACCTCCTTGCCCAATCTCCTTAAAGAAATTTCACAAGCCTTTTCAGCACACTTTCCCCTTAAACTTCTCTTCCAGTTTCCCTCACCTCCCTTTCTCAACCCACTTTTGCTGGCTACTCTACTTGTGTATGCCGAGACTACACTGTCGTTTCTCGACTGCCCAGACCACAATAATAACACAGAGACTCTATTAATTACAACACTGTTTGGCCAATAGCTTAGGCATATTCCTAGCTAGTTCTTACACCTTAAATTAACCCTTTTCTATTAATCTGTATATCACCATGAAGCTGTGGCCTACTGGTAAGTTTCCGTGAGTCCTTCTCCTTTGGCAGTTACATGATGTCTTTTTTACTCTGCCTACTCTCTCTATATATCTTTTCCAGTCTGGCTGTATTCTACCCTGCCATAGGTTAAAGTAGCTTCTTTATTAACCAATAGTAATAAAACATAATCATAGCATATGGAGGGATATCCTATATCCCGCTTGTGACTAGATGTTTCATCTTGAGAATCTTGACCATGCCCCACTTCTCTCCGAGGACACAGAATTATGGTGCTATCCAAGAATGACAGTGAGGCCTGGATATAAGATCCTGTGGGAGAGGGAGAGGCCCAAACCATGGCAGGTGATAAAGTACGCCATGCTGAGAGAGCTTGAGAATGAAGTTTGGGAAAAGGGTATTGGGAGGGTAGGGAGGAGGGAGGAAGGGAGAGACACAGAGACAGAGAGATAGAGAGAGACAGAGGAAGGAGATAGAGGAGAGAGGAATGGAAAGAGGAAGCCTAGACTTGCTTACCTTGGGGGAAGGGAGAGATTGAGAGGGGGAAGAGCTTGCCTCTTGAAAGAAGGTGCCATCTGCTCATGATGCACTGTGCTAGAGTGTGCCTGAATACTAACACTGGGTTCATCTTCAGAACAGAGCTATCTTGTCTCCCTCAGATCCAAGTTTGATATCTTGTTTCACAACTTGAAGCTCTTGGAGTAGTAATAATAAGACCAGGCATACCATGATAAGGATACCCTGTCCTATTTCAGAATTAGATGGGTTCTCTTTCAGCTACTTGACTGACTTTAAGTGTATCTAGCTTTAATGGACAACTCCTATATTCTTTCTTTTATTGTCCTGTATGTGCCCTTTCACTTGAGGACCACCTGACTCTGTATCTCATAGTACTGGGGGTAATTAGTGCAGAACTGAGGAAGAATATATAAACTTTGTGTTCTGGATTTTAAAGGTGGTGAAATAAAATGATTCCATTGTTTTAAACCTTGAACATTGCAAATAGAAGCTCTTAGATTCATAATTTATTTTTTCTTAAAAATTTCACCTTTTATTTATAAAGAATAAATTGACAGCTGGCCTCTTGCTTCTTGGTGTTAAGCAACAACAGCTGCAAGAACCTCTTGGTTTCATGACTTTGGTCTTTCCTCCAATATAACACATCAAATTGAAACTACAGATCAAATAATTAGGGAAAAAGTCAAATATTTAAATTCTCACATGTGTCTGCATATACATGCTGTGTACTTTCTTTTATTTTTATTTAATATAAAAATTTATCATTATGTATTATTATTGTTGAGACAGAATCTCACTGTTTGGCACTAGCTAACATTGAACTCACTCTGTAAACCAAGCTGGGCTTGAACTCATACAGATTCATCTATCTCTGCCTCCTGAATGTTGGCATTAAAGTCCTGTGCCACCATGCCCAACACACTATTGTTTTAAACTATATGTACCACGAGGCAACTATTGTCCCAAAAGATAACTGTCAATTTCAGTGAACTTAAGAGAAGAGCAGTTTGTTGTAATATCAGTGCATGAGTCAACACATAATTTTCACCTCAACCCTCACTTCAATAAAGAGTTGACATTAATTCTTAGAATATAAAACAACAGATAAACAATAAAACAGCGGCCAAGCAAAACAAAAACCACCTTTTTGTTTTCATTCTTTGAAATCCTAAATCCTTACTGAATCTACATTTTCAAAGACAAAATGCGAACCAACATTACCAGGACTGAACATAAGCACTGAAATAGTATTTTGTATTCATAAAATTAGTAAGTAATCACCGATAGCTTTCTTTTTCATTAAATTGTGTTGGGCATAGTGTTTGAAGTATTTCTCAACCCCTAAAATGTTAACATATCTTTGTTTCTAAATGTACATGCTTTAGTACAAATTATGTGGCCATGATCAGTATGCATTTCTTGTAGAAAGAAAATGTTAAGTGACATTTTGAAATATTTTAATTGCATGTTCAGAAGTGCTAGTGGATATGCCAAAGTGAGAATGGTTCCTGAAACTAATTAACATGGCTTCATTTATCAAGAGCACTAGAGCTGTTATAAATACTAATAATAGCATTGTAATGGTACATTTCTGTTTGTCTGTTGATACTCAATACTGTCATAGTGTCCCACACCATCAAGTCATGAGTCAAAGAAATCTTTGTGTGGCTTTAACAAAAATGTCCCAGACCTTCTGTACTGAAGCTTCTTTGTCTTTCATTGGTATCCATACTATTGATGTTACTGATTTTAGTCATATAAGCATGGTCATTGTTTACAGAGATGGAAAATTGAAGAAATCAATAAAACACACTCTAAGGACAGCTATATTAATACCAATCTATAAAATGCTAAAGAAATGCCAATCACATCAATTTACTAAGGATAATACAAAGTGAGCTAAGGAAAGTAGACAATATATATATATGTATAAGTATTAATACAGAGTCTTATTCAATAACTTGACTCTGTATTAAAATAAATGCTTTCCAGTTACAGTACTGAATAAAAGCATGACCTTCATTTGTCATCTCTATGATTTCCAATATTTTTGGATCTGTGCCATTGAAATGTATGTATTCTGATGAACAGAAAAGCAATGCATTAGGAGCTCAAAGATTTGTTCCTGAATCAGCCATGCCAGTTTAGTTCTCTGATCTTCAGTTTTGTTACACAGAGATACATGAGAGATGTAAGCACTAATGCTATGGGTCTCTCAGGAATTTCTACACATGAATCTGAGATTTGTGGCATACGAGAAACAATGATACAAAGAAGGAATGCAAGAACAGAAGTGCTTATGGTTAACAATGCAGTCATAAGTAAAGCAATTCTACAAATTTATTTTGGATTCCTATAATTCATCTCTAAAGGCAAAGAGTTCATTTACTTATAAAATAACAATTACTGGCCAAATACAATTAAGATCAACTAGCACAAGATAATTCAATTAGAATGTGACAAAGGCAAATGCCATCATGATCATTTTAGAGGTACAGAAAACCATAAGCAAGTACAAAGAGAAGCATTTCTCAAATGTGAGCTACACTGTATAAGGGAGCAAACAGAATTATCAGCATTACCGTTAAATGAAAGAAAAATTACATATTTTCACGTGCATTTTTGCTTAGAAACTTCATTTGTTTCCTTTTCGAGCCCCAAGATGATTATAATACATCGAATAGTGGGTTTCTAATTATACGCCGAATAGTGGGTTTCTTTTCAGGAAATGCTGTCGTTGATGCTGTTCAGTGTTTCCACAAATGTCATTCCAGGGTAGATGGGTTCAACCAGAGGACTGAGGCTTCAGACAGGAACGTTCAGCTGGCGATTTTCTTTCAGTTTGAAAAAACTAATGAAATCGCTGATCTCTAAAGCTGTGTCAGAATGGGACATAAATATTGCATATGAACAGTGTGGTAGTGGCCAACCATGAGGAATGCCTATCAGTTCGTGTCTGATTTACCTTAAACATTCATGTACCTGGAAAAGAAAAAAAGTTTTCAGATTTGGAAATCGTGATGCATTCTTGTTCTGATGCCGTGCATGCGGCTTGAATAAACCACTGTCCTCCTGGACTCCAGGGTGAGCTTCAGTGAAAGGGAGGGATTGAGCTAAAGAAGGTTAACTACTCCACTGTGCTCTCATCAGCTTCTGTTTCTTCTGCTCAGTTTAGTTTTAAAAGAACAAATGTAAAGAGATTTGCTACACTTTTCTGACCTGTGTCAACCTACCATGCCATAGCCTAGCAATCTAATAATTATTGTGGACTCTCCAAAAACAAAAGTTAGCTCTCTTTATGAGTCAACTAGTCGAGATGAAAGAATTGGAAAGGATATTGCTTCTTTTTCTTAAAGATAAGAAAAACATGGGCTACATATTTAGAACTTAAGGAGTTGAGAATTTCCTTCTACTATTGAATTTTAAATATGTAAGTTACAGTTTCTTTGGCCTGCAATTGATTTCTCCTTGTCTGCTAAATGACAGCCACTGATTACATTAATATTCAAATCTGTCCTATCTTCCTAAGAGGTCATTTAAAAAGAATAGCCTGTATTCTCCTGAGAATAGAATTACTTTATCTCCCATAAAGATGGTTTGTAGATGTCATGGATTTTCTTAAACTACAGAGACAAAATAAATGTATCTATTGTAGCATCAGATAATTCATTATTTACAGACATTGTAGGAAATATGCATGCTAAACCCATGAGATATCTACAGATGATTATTCTTTTAACACCCACAAATGAATGAGTCTACAAATCCATTATGAAGAAATGGTTGAACTATGAAAAAGGTGATCTTTGCTCGATTCATTTTAATTTAAAATTAAAATTTTGTTCTAGTCAAATAAGAATGTATTTGACAATAGCTTCATCCTTAATTGTAGCACATTTAAAATAGATTCAGGTAGTTCAAAGATGCAAAGCAATCACCATTGGCAAAGCTTTAGGTTAGAGAAAGTTGTCCACCCATGATCTGTTCCTTTATGATTTTATTATTCATAATCCCAATCAATGGTATTTTCTGCAACCTAGAAAATATTTCTTTTTCCTACTTCAGAGAAATTTTAACAACTAAACCAAAACACAATCCAAGAGTAAGAACTGTCATATTAAATGAAGTTAGCATTTCTAATATTACCTGCTCACCCTTTCTGAGTGTCATACGATTAACTTACAGATCAACTAGGATTAGGAAGAATTAATAATACATATCTATTTTTCCAAAACTTGTAATTGAAAGTCTCTTTTTGTCTTTATTTCTTCCTGATATGTCTGTTCTTGTAATAACACGCTCCTATGATCTTTAAGCTTTCATATTAAGATTGAATTGCCTCCACAAATCTCACTTGATAGCTGAAAAAAAATGGAGGACTTTATGGATATTATTTGTAGGAAATTTAGCCATGGATAATAATTGAATTATGTTATATAATTTAAAATAATGTGTCATAAAATAGAATTTCATTTTCTACATACATACTTATATAGAATTAAGAATAAATTAGTTTGAAATATATATTTAGAAGTATCTTGAAATGTAATAGTGCTACAGGAACATGTTTTACTTCAAAGATGATTTGGAGTATGGAACAACAAAATCAGATGTTAACGCATCGTCAGATACTAAAAAGTCGTAGGAAACACTAATTAAGGAAATCCAGGAGTGTGTACCTGGGAGCAGAGACTCTTCTAGGTTCATTAGGAAATGTTTGATTTCCAGGATGTGCATTATGTAGTTAAGCCACCATCAGAATAAGAGGGAGCTAAGGAAGTAATTGAAGAGATTCTAAAGATAAGGTTTACGTCTTTGAAAACATATTCTCCCCTGGGAAACTCACAGGCATGAGTTCCATAAAATGCCAGTTCATAAAACTTGTGTGTTTTACTTAGTTCGGTCATATGAATCACCATGCGAGCCATTCTAGTAGTCAGATGCAAACCGTACGATAATACCATGTGATTAAACAATGAGAGATGCAGCTTGTAGAGGTCGCATTATTTTGATAATATTTTCCCACAAGCATATCAGCTCCACTGCACTGCCCTACATGCTAAAAACTGATAATATCTTGACTGTGAATATTGTAATATGTTAGCTAGATGAACAGATACGTGGATAAAATAGAACTCTCATCAACAATCTCATAGCTACAAACAGTTATCTACACAGTAGTCTAATTTAGAGTAAACAGAGTTCTCAGTTTATGAGAAGCCTAACATTTTCCATATGCACTGTCATATTCCATTCTCTCGCTAATATTCATGTTTCATTAGCATTTAGCACGCAGGCCTTGGTTTCTTGAAAAAAATAAATATATTCAATTTTTATATTTGTGACCAATATATGATTAAGCTACATTCAAGGCCTTGTTAGTCTGTTTAAGACACTAAATCTATTAAGTACCTCTTTTATTTTTTTCTATTCAAGTATTTTTTGATGTTGTAACAATACGAATTGAAGTTTGTGAGATGAATTGCTAATGCTAATTTGATTACATTCATATTAGCGTTGAGTACTACAAAATTAGTAAGAGATGGTTTAAGACGTGAGACTGGGAATGGAAGAGCTCTCTCTCTCTGCAGCCCTCCTCAGCGACGGGAGTCTGAATGCATGCACAGTGATGCTTACTATTCCTCATGAAAACTATGAATGCAATTTTGAAGACAAAAGAGTCAAGAGTTTTAAAAAACCTGACAGCTTGATTTCTTTATTTAAACAGTGATAACTTGTGATGACAAGTACTTCTACTTTTTAATAGATAACAGAGGTCAATTCTATTTAAAATATTCACTGCAGATGACTTCAGTTATAATTTATTTCAGCAGTCAAATGTCTTATATAGTAAAGATAAGGTGATTTAATTATGATCTTTATATTTGGGGAGGGGCAGAAGTCTCTGTACTTAACCTGTCATTTTTTTTCTGAAAAATATATTTGGTTTTCAATTTCTTCTTTATTTCATAAAAAGATTTCTAACAACTTGTAAGAGCAAGGATAAGAAAGAAAATATCCTTTGCAAGTAGAGCTAATAAGACAGGTGTAATTAAATGAAGTTGAATTATAATTTGCCCCATAAAATTATTGCTTGAAAATGGTATCTCACCAAGCATATATATCTAAGAAATATATAGAGACTGTAAAACATAACAGTGGCGGGGCTTCAGTAAGACCAGCCACCCAAACTGTGTCTGGACCTTGCATGCTGCTTGTCTGTTTATTGATGCAGTGTCTGTGTAGTGTCTGTCTGTCATTTGCCTTTTACCTGAAAGTCTCTATGCTCATTAACCTTTTACAGGTGCTGCACCATTCCATGGAACTGCAGGTACTAAAAGAATGGGCAGTGGTTATAATGAAAAAGCAGGGACAATAGCATGCATCAGACCCTGCCTCTAGCACATTCAGGGGCAGTGTTTGGTAGAGGGCTCAGTGAGTTAGATATTCGTGATCAACTTGAGGAAGTAGAATAGACTGCTGTCTGAATGAAGGCCACATTGTGGTGCTACATATTGGAGGCTTATTTATTTCTGGTTATCTTTGCACTGCTTCCCACCTCCTCAAAAGTGAGAGAGAGAGAAAGAGAGAGAGAGAGACAGAGAGAGAGAAAGAGACAGAGACAGAGACAGAGAGACAGACAGAGAGAGACAGAGAGAGACAGAGACAGATTTCTGATGGGTAATTATTTAAATATAAAACCACCAGAAGTTTTCCCTCAAGACGTGACTAGAAAAATTCATCAGAATGTAATTGCACGCTGCTGATTTTTTAAACAGTTTTCAAAAATGTATGTGTTGCATGGAAACTCAATATAGAAGTTCACCAAGTTAGAATGTTGATGAATAGAGGTTAGTAGGCTAAAAATCATAAACAACATTAATTGCAGTAAGTATGAACATTGAGTCATATTAGGTTTGTTCTCTTTATAATGAGAAGGGAATTAAAGTGTAATATTAGTAATTAAATGAAAGCAACATGTATTATTCTTTGTGTTTTCTTAATAAAATGTCTGTATTGTTAATTAAGGGGAAAATCATAAAATGTAGGCAGTCACATAACTCAGAGAGTAAGATGCCATGCTTCTATTTTTATTACCTATAATCATCTATCTCTCCTCTATGTGTGTGTGTATGTATGTATGTCTCTGTCCGTCAACTATCTCTCATCCATGTCTACCTAACTCTCAATCAATTACCTCATCTTAAATTAAAGTTTAAAAAAAAGATGACTATCTTTTCTAGCAGTGCCCGAAATATTTTTATTTTTCAGTATAGCATCATTAGTACCTTTGTGTTCCTTTATTTACAGTACAGTATTTAAGAAAAAGAGAAATCCACCCAAGTAAAGGGTTTTGAGTGAGTACTAAACAGACTTGGGCAAATCAATCATGTAATCCACCAGAAATTATTCAGTCAATGAAAGCTATTGTGATTGTGATCATCATTAATGTTATTAAAGATAATGATGCTATTGATTTTAATCTTTATCTGTAAAGCCATCCAAAGGGCTAGACACTGAGCAAAGCATCAAGTGGTTCTGCTGCTTCTACTCAATTGCATTAAATTTACTGTCCTGTTCAATTTTTATTTTATTCAAATTCTCATGTAACTGTCATTCCAATTATTAGTCATAATAATCAACTCCCTTTTCGTAATGATCACAAAATATTGTCCATAATCTTTGCATGTATAATGAAAGACAATAGAAGTTGAATACAATAAGAAAGGAAAGTATCATCTTTACATTCTATGAAGGTAAATTCTCATTGTTTTGTTTGTTCTGTCTTCACCTCGCAGTATTTCTCTTAATGCAGATATACATCTTAGCAATCAATCTAAAAACTTCTACTCTAACCTGTCAACTCTACAGTGTTTTAAGTCTTAAAAAAGATATCCTTTGAAATATGATATTGGCTTAGTCTGACTCCTCCACCCAATTTAAATGGATGCTTCTCTTTTGGAAGTCATCCTTTGTTTTTAAACTAAGTAGCTGCCTACTGGTGGTATATAAATGGCGTAGTGTACCTTCTTGCAAAGAGCAAAGTCAAGAGATGGAGAAAAACAAAAAAGCTGTAAGCAGGAACTAGAAAATATCCTTGCCAAACCAATGTTTAGTTCTTGGTTCCATTTTGATCAACACAGCCTTCAGGGACTAAGAAACAAATTTTGCTCAAATTTTATTTAATCACAATTTTCATTTAAATAGCAATAGTTGGGTAGTAGCTATCATATTGAACAGTGCAGATTCAGATGCTTATGTTCTAATTTTACCTTGAAGGATAATGGTTAAAAGTTTTCAATCCTAATTGGAATTATTTACCAAAGAGTAAAACTGATCATCATACTTGTAGCTCAATGGTCCTCCTTTGGTAAATCTGATTATTATCTGAGCACATATACTTAATTTCTTTTTCTTACTCTAATCTTAAAACTATGTCTGAAAATCAAGATTTTATTCACATAATATATACAATATTAATTATATACACAGTATATATATACATATAATGTATGTATATAATGTGTTTACACATATTAATTATATTTATTAACTCATAAAATTTACTGATGTATTCACATAGTGCTTAAATATATACATAGTTTTTTCATATTAATAGAATTTTAATAAAATGTTCAAAGATATTGCATAGCATTACTGTTTGTGGCTAAGACTCTTGTGTTGATTCAGACATGACATAAAGTTCTAGTTTTTCTGACAAGCAGTTTGACTTTGGGCAAAGAGGTAAGCTTTCCAAGGTATTTTTCCAAGATTTCTTTTCAATGTATAGAGATGATTGTGCTTCCTACATTATATATAGTACAGTAATGAAAACAAAATGAGCCAGTGTTCTCTTGATGTCAGTTAAGTAGATTGCAACATGTCTGGTCATCGTAGTCCTAAGATTGTATAAAGGTTATTTGACTCTACTGTGTCTCAAAACAAATATTTTGCATTTTTTCTTCCCTTTGGAGCCTGGAAGTAGAAAATTCCCAACATAGATGAATATAAAAAATGTCAAGATTTTATGATGCCCATTGTTCATATGGAAAAACATGGAGGGGTTTTCTCAAATACTGGAATACAATGAAATTCTTGTACAACTTGAGGAATAACATATTATTTCCTTATGTTCAGTCTCTTATCTGAGGGAAAGAGAAAATTCTAAGATTATTGTTGCTCATGGACTTCTAGTTGCATAATTTGACAATAAATCAAGTGTTCAAAGTATCAGTTACTAGCCAGCCAATTGTGAGAACTAAGCATTTGAAATATGGCTGTAACTATTAAAAACCCATGAAATTTAAAACTGATAAAATAATAGAAAATATCTCATCAGTGACTTCACATTTTTTTTAACATATTGTGGTGAATAAAACATATTAGAGTCAATGTCACATTTCTTGGCTGACTTTTGGTTCCTTAAATACTGCAACAAGGGTATGATAACATAACCTCCATAGTGTGTATTGGTGATTGTCAATGTATTCAGATTAATTGAGACAGGCAAGAGTTACTATATTCATACAAGAAAACCTATCAACTTAAGATGAAAAATGAAGCAATATTTTCTACTGCTGTTAGAAGAAATCCCCACCTAGTTTGTGTCTTAACACTACCATAAGTTATTATCTCACATTTCTGCACTCCAGAGACCCAATGTGACTCCCAGTGGGCTGAAACCAGTGTGTCAGCAGGGCTATGTACCTTTGGAAGAAGTTAAGGAAGAAATTTTTATTGCTTTTCCACTGTCTTCTACTTAGGGTTTTATGCATCTTCAAAGTAACATTGGAATCAGCACTTTCAGCACTCGTATTTCTCTGATAGTTTCTTCTGCTTCCTGTATAATAAAATAACCCTTTGATAATATCATCTCTAACTAGACAAACCAGGATTACCTCCCCATTTCAAGGCCAACTGATCTGTTGCTTTGATTCTCCCTTGTCACTTCAGCTAATATATTCACACGTTCCTAGGGTTAGGATGAAGGTGTTTGTAGGCGTCCATTGCTCTACTTATCTCAATGCTTATCCATGTATTTGCATTTAATCTGATCATAAGAGTATAAAATTCATCTATCATGTTTCTGTGAGTATAAAATTTGTCCTATTTTATCTATGTAGTTTTTTCTTCCTCACAAAAACCTTCAGTGTCTCTCTTTAAACTTTCTTTCTTTTTTCTGGTTTTTATTTTATTATCTTTATCCCATAAAAACTTCAGATAGTTTTTTTTTCTTATCCATCAAGTTAGAGCATGAAAACATTAAAAAAAAGATGGGTTTTTGTTTTTAACTGAGTGCTTCTGATTAGAACAAAATCTATCCTTGTTTGCTGTTATTCACTAGGTTGCTCGGGTAGATGAGTCAGCAACCCAGCAGTCATGCAAGGAAGAAAGAAATGTGGACCCCAGTGAGAGAGCCCATATTTTGGCATGGGAAAATTAGTTAGCCTTTTTTATGGAGAAGGAAAGACCTTGAAGCAAAGGCAAGTTAATGAAAGAAAACTTCTTTTTTCTCTAAGAGACTTAGATATTTAAATGCACCTGCTCAGACTTTTTGAGATCACCTTGAGACATACTACTGTTAAACAAAAGTAAGTTTCGCAGAAGATGGAGAAAAGTGGCAGATGTTTGACAATACTTTATTTTAACCTTAGGTGGTGGGAAAATTAACTTTTTATTGTCAAATTATAGCATAGTAGACCCAGTCTTCATTGCATCTTATTTTCAATAGCTTTTTTTTTTGAAAACTACGCATAATTGTAAGTCAGTTTTGAGAGCAGTGCTTAGAGTCAGGATTTGACCATGGCATTTTGAGAATGCTTTTCAAATGTAGTAAACCATTATTTAAAATTAGATCTGTCTTAGAAGGTATTGTATGCTGAGGCTTAAACTGTGTTTATTATTTTCCTGTTTTCAGTAAAGTTAATAACTTAGACTTGGAAAGTTGATGATTTACTATATCTTATGTACAACGCTAAATATAATTGAAAAGCAGTTGGGTGAACCATAGCAGTGTTGCCATTATTGTACCAGTATGTGTCTTACCGGATAGGTTGATATGATAACCCATAGAGTCAATAACCAATGTTACTGTTGGCAACAATTTTCCATCAGCAGCTGTATTGGTACCATGAATGTTGGAAGTCAGGGATGGAGTGTCCAGCTCAAGCCCTAGCTTAATTGAAGGATCTTCAGCAATATGGACATACAATTAGTTCTGGAATGCAACCATTATTAATGATAATTCCTATATAATAATATAGGAATCATAAGAAACTCACTGGCCATAAAACTGCAAAGAGCTGACTTATATTTGGCATTTGGGTTTTCGTCCAACAACCTTAACCCTTTTCCTCCATACAGTAAATGTTCTAGCCTGTCAGCTTGGAAGGGTTCATTTCCGACTTGATATATTAGAACCCTTTCACTAAACTGGTATGGCACATAAAGGAAGGTGGCCACTATGGGATTTTCCCTGGTCAAAGAAGCTGCACTCTCAAATGCCCCTGCTGTAATTATGAGTCTTATTTCTCACAGTAGAGGTCTTGAAACTTCTACACAGCAAGAAGTAACACCTTCCCATAGATCACGTTGAAAGGTAGCCATAGAGAGGTAGTTCCAAGGATGGATTAGTCTCAGATAAATCCACCTCAATTATTTAACTCTCTTTATAGGGATCATGAAACTGTTCCTCCCTGCCTCATTTGTAGTTCTGTTCCATCTCTGTTCGGGTACCAGTTTTGTGATTTTCCTAGGAAGACAAACTGACTGTTCACTTCAATTAGGACACAGATTACAAACCATATCTTGATAACCCAGTGGATGTTTTGGAGAGATCACTTACATGAGCATAAATGACTCTCAGGGACTTACATCACTGCAGAGGTCACCCCAGCATGGGTGAAAACTCACAAATCCCTAGATAGTTTTTTCCAACCAGCACACAATCCATCCAAGTCTTTTCTAACTCAGCAGTTGTTTGCTTGTTACAAAAATTGGCCTCATGAATTCTGTAACTTCTTAGGATTTCTTGATTCTTGTCATTTTGGAGAGTTCTGAGTATTATGAACCTCCAACTCCATCCAAGAGGAATGTTTCATTCAGGAAAAAATAGCTACATGTCATAAGTTTATGGATGGCATCAACATAACCAAACTCCGCTTTAAGTGGCTGTCTGAAGAAGACAGAATAAGGGTAGGATAAGAACTTACTTCAACATTTTTTTTCAGTTTTATAAGGCAAAAAGTGAATAATTCCACTATTTGAACAGTTCTCAAACTATGGTTTACGAGGAAGAGACATTGATGTTACCCAGCAACTGATCAAAAACGTCAATTGCCTGGACTTCCTTGTAGATTTTTAGTATTAAAAGATCAAAACAAAACAATAACAACAACAACACCCCAAGGATGAAGTTTAACAATCTCTAATGTATCCAGAATATCAGGAGTCAACTTCATTAGAAATGTATTTCCAAGTTAGCATAAGATTTTAATAGAAGAAAAGCAGGGAAATTAAGAACTGACTGAAGTTCTATTACAGGTTACAAATAAGAAGAAAGTGATATTTAAATGAGACAGGATTTATGAGTGAATTGACTGTTTTGGCAAAGGAAAAGTGTTTTAGAAGGATGACAGTGGAAAAGAAGTTATTAGTAAAAACAAAATAAGAGATCTGTCAGTTGTCAAGAACTGTCCTTGATAATTGTGCTTAATTGAATCTGAAAATGTGTTACTGTGTTTGGGATGCACCTCTATAGAGGGGCCTTCGTACAGTATTATACATTTAAAATATATGATACATCAGAAAGAACCATGTGCCCTTGGCTAGCACACCTGCTGTACAGCTATACATATGTAACTTGTATGCATCTTGGAAAACTGATGTGGGATTTCCCTCCATATGCGGCCCTCCTCCCACAGAAAATCAATTTGCCCCTAAGAGATCTGGAATTTTTTGCTATTATTGTTTTATGCCAACTCCTACTCCATATTCCTGTAATTAAGACAATGGAAATTTTGCTCATATTTTATATGTATTGCCAATATTGTAACGAGGGCTGGTGACACACGCTTGTTCTATTACTAAGAAGGTTGAGGCAGGAAGATCTTGAGTTTGAGGACATCTTACATTGTGTGGTGTGGCACTGTCTCAAAAACAAAGTAATGGAAACAGCAATCAAAAAAGCACATGTATTTGAGAGCATAGAAGTCACTGATAACAGGAAGCTTTGAATGTATGATAAAGTAATCCTCCCTGGATTTAAATTATTTGGCAATTTAGATACAGTTACCCAAATAGAAGAAAAGGAGGAAGAAGGGGACAAGGAGGAAGAAGTTGGAAAAACAATAGATTTGTGAAGATAAAAGGAAAGGCGATAATTTTAAGGATATTTCTGAACATGCACAGGAAGTCAGGTGCAAATATTTACCTGGAAATTCATCTGAATAGAGCACCCCTTCTATAGCCTCCTACTTAATGTCTTGCAAAAGTTATGGAACAATGCATCTGAAAATATTTACTCCAGGAATATTGAAAAAAATTACTATGGTCTTTCTTTGTGAGATGTGGGACCACAAGATATATTACATTTCAAATATAAAATAGCAATTCTCTGTACTCTTTTGCTATCAGCTACACCAATTAATGCAGATGATGCTAATTAAAAATAAATTTAGAGAGTGATTAGATTCTCTTGCCATTGTTAGGGAGAATTGATTCTTCTATAGATCTAATATGGTAAAGTAAGAAGTTAATGATATATTGATGTATTTTAAAGCACCTAATTTCGACAATAATTCTGAGGAAAACATTTGTGTTAATACTGAATATTAAATGACAAACGTTTTATCTTGGAAAAGGAATGGCTGCATTTGAGTACCCCAGAGCAACACACATGTTGATGTTTCAAATAAATTATTGTGTGTGGCTGTATAATCTCAAATTTTAGTTTCATAAAACTTATAATACAAGAATTCTTTTGCACGTGTGCTGCTTTGGATGGCAGTTTACAGCTGTACATGGCACAATAACTTTAATGAACGAAATTATGTGCTGTAGAACTTGCTACAAAAATTTCATGGTTCCATCTGGACTACCTTTCAAACTAGAGTGGCTGAAGTGGGAGATATTTGACTAGATTGCGGAAATCATCGGGAGATTTTGGCTGTCAGTTTCAAGATTTTGCAGATAAATCCAGCAAAGTATTAAAGTTAGAATTATGTATTTTACACATTGAAAGAAATTTCTATTTGTAATAAAGTTCCTGTTCACTTATGGAGGCACCTATAGACAGGTAACTAGCTCATATTCAAGGAGCAAGTTTTGAAAAATCTTGCAAAAACTTGAGTTTTGAACACATAATATTGTATTTCACACACATAAAGAGTGCAGTTGTCTGCTTTTCTGTAGTTTTCTGAGTACTTACATTTGTGAAACATTGTGTATTACTTAATTACAGTGTTTTTCTCTTGATGGGAAAAGCAGGTAAACAGCTCATGCAAGTGTGAGATAGATTGCAAGCTGTAGGTAAGACATCCTCACTTGTCGCTTTCTTCCAATGTTTTTTCCTTCCATATCTCTTGTCCTTTCATTCCTTAGCTTCACTTTCTTTTCTTTTTTTCTTACATAAACATGACACAAAGGAATAAGAAAGCATGAAATGAAAGGAAAGACTTGTTTAACACGTTGTGCAAAAAAAAAATAAACCCTCTGTACTACAAGATGAAATATAAAAAGATAAACCTTAACTAATACACAGTTAGTGTATTCTGAAAGGTGTTCCTTTTATTATGGCATAATGGGGCAAATGAAAATGCTGTTATTATTTTTAAGATTATCTATTTTTATCATATGAGAGTATGTTATATAACTCAGGATATATGTATTATTACATATACATGATTATATATAAAGAGTGGAAATTAAAAAAATATGTCGATTTGGTGGTGAAATTAGGACTGTGGCTTTTAAGTGAAAGGAAAAATGTGTGCCTCAAAGTACTTAAGCTCAATATAAACCCTAATTTTCATAAATTAAGGTAAAGACATGTTACCTAAATACTAAAATCCTATGACAAAAGGCTTTGGGGGGAAAATGGTCACAACATGTTCCTCAATTATACTTATTTATACTAAGTACATATTAAAAATATGCTATTCAATATCTGACAATATATTTTAATTGTAGAGACATAAAATACTAAGGTAAATATTGTTCCTGTATAAGTCTTGAAATTGGCCTAATATTTCAAGTTTAAATGCAAGTTAATTTGTTTTTAAAGAGTGATCACATCCTCCCCACACAGACACACACACACACACACACACACACACACACAGACACACACACATATCATTAGTAGTATAAGAAAGAACATAGAGTAAAGAGACAATGAATTAATCTCTGTGTGGACATGTTGCAATAAATTGAATCTTGAATTTTACTGTTTATATATCTATATTTAGCTCATATCTCATGTGTATGATCTCCACAATAGAAAAATACACTCACAAATTCATATATATAAGGACACACTCATTTTTATGCTCCTGAACATACTTCAACCACACACTTATGCATAAGGTCTTTTATTTGAAGGGAAATTGAACAGCCTATCTACTAACACACTCTCTAAATCATGAGGTGAAGGAAATGAGCCAAAACCTGATTATAGAGAAGCCATTTGGAACAGTAACTTTTGTTGTTATGTTTATTGTTGAAAATAGTAACACAAATTAAGAGAAAAGTCAATTTTATGTTGGGAACAAAAATATTTACTCTTACTTTTATGATCAACAAAGTAATTATTTTCCTAACAAGTATAATAGTTAAGCTAAAGTAGCCAATTATAAACAACAACAAAACAACAAAAGCATCATTTGGACAGCTATTTGAAACTAATTATAAACTCCTCCTAATAATGATTAACTATACCGAACCAACATGATAGATTGTATCTTTTTTAAAAAAATACATAAAACCAACAACTTTTCTGTTAGGAAATATATACATGCACACACAAGCAAACAAGTAACATATTCCATGTCAATCTTTCTTCTTCGTAACCACAGTGGAAATTATCAACATTATTTTAAGTGCACATAATTGAAGCATAGTAACTGGAAAATAGATATACTGATCTTAATTTAACCAGTATGGGTAAAGAGCAGAGGAGCTTTGAGTGGAAAGTTAATTCGGGCTCCACGTTAGCCTCTCTAGGGGATAAAGTGATAAACTTCCAAGCACCATGACTTCAACTGCAATGCATGTTCACACAGTTCCAAATGAGACACATCATCCCTATTTCAAGCAGTGTGCACGATTTAATAGCCTTTAATAGCCCAGGAGTTTCACTGCACTGTTCAAAGTGCTCCAATATATTTAATGTAGACTGGTTTTTAAAGTAAATTGGCATAAATAAGCTCGATAGCATTACAGGCTCTACTTAGAAGACTCTTGGGCACAAGGGTTGAAATTTTTTTGCAGTCTTGCTAACAAAATTAGTTTCTGATGCATGACTTGAGGAGGAATAGATATATAAGCCAAGAAAACTGGAAAATACACTAGGCAAGCCAATAAAGACAGATATTTCTTTAAATAAAACTATGGTTTGGTAATTAATGCAAATTTTAATGTAATTTTGCAATGAAATAATTATTCCTTGAGGTACTATTCTCAGCTCAACTTAATAGAAAACTCAAGTGGGAGAATGATGTGAGCTCTTGTTCTGTTGATTCTGTCAATATGTATAACCCCAAATATTTTGACACGTGCAATCCCATAGTCTCCACAGCCTCCTGCCATTTACAGTTATAATTCCTCGGCAGAGATAAGGCTTCTGCTCATGCTAGCTTGTGGCACTTTCCTGGAGGTCAGAAGAAAAGTAACATATATTTTAATTAGTCTAAACTTTAGCTGTGGGTAGATGACTTTATCTAATCTTTTGTACTCCCACTGACAGATGCTTGCTTTAAAAGCCAACTAATTTCCAAGAGTATGCAACTTTTGGAAAAGGGACAGTTGATCATATTTGCATTAACCTTTCTTTAAAAACACTTACCAAGTGCTTATTTGTTTTAAGCTTGCTGAACAGCTCCCAGCCTCTCCTCTGTAAACAGGCTTTTATTTAAATGTTATCACTTTTGGACACTTTTTGGCAGAATTTCCAGCAGGAATATTTTATTTCTATTGTAACTAAATATAGAGAGAGTGAATTTCAAGGAAAAACCAACATATATACTAAGCAGTTATGTGGGGGATGGGGTTAGGTGTCCAGAGAAGAATCTGAGAAATGTTTCCAGTTTGTAAGCATTTTACTGCAAAAATTACTAAGTGCTTTACTTCAGCAACAGTACCACCCCTCTATTCATACTAGTCCTCTCTTATTTCTCATAAGATACTTCTTCATTCTAAGTAACATTAGATAAAATAGAATCTTCTTGTAACAACTCAGCCCAGGTATTTAGAGTTGTACAAGGAACTCAGTGTCATTTTCCTGGAAGTCTTATGGTGCTTGAAAGAGCGATATTATAAATACAGCCAAGGTTTTTAAAGAAGGGGTAACTTTAGTCTCTTAGTGATTTACTTTTGTCATCGAATTCCTCATTTATTCATATCCCTGAGAAAATCCTTCTTACCTACAAGAAGTGAACATTATAGAGATTACTTTGATTTCATCATGTATACAAGTGATGTTGATATTTCAGATGTTGCAGTTTCCCAAGTTTTAAAGACCAAGGAAGAAGGAAGAAAAAAGAGAAAGATGGGGGCCAGATGCTCACAAAGTATAAGAAATGGAGAGAAGTAGAGCTTAGAACTTTAAAAATAATTGGAAAAATTCATATATAGTTGTCATAGCTAATTAACAATACAAGACAATATATGTTTTATTTACTATGAAAAGGAAACTGAATAAGATTAATAACATTGGTAGCTTCTATTCTCTGTGATACCTACTTATTCAAGGCAGGCACTGCTGAAAGCGTTGTCTATTCATTCCATATTTCATCATCCCCTGCATGCCCAGGTAGAACCGTGTTGTTCCCATTTTAATGAGAAAACAGAGCACAGAGTAATCAGTCAATGTATCCGATATTATACTGCTGAATGGCTAAAATAGCAATTAAAAATCAGAATGAGCATCTGATTTCAGAGTACACGGGATAAATTAATGCCAGAGGAACACAAATGAAACCCAGAGAAGCAAAACAAAACATAAGTCAAAAACATTGTTTGTGATTTTGGTTTATGAAATAGCATTTCTGGAAAGCGTTTCATAAGCGAATTGTTTGAGTATAACTCTGTATTCCTAAATATGTTGAGGGGCCAAGAGGAAGGGAAATGCTAGACATGGAGAAGGGCTGTGAAGTACATTTATCTGGGCATGATGCAACCACGACAGTCATGACCTCCTAGCAGCTTCTGCTGCTTGTACATTGTTGGTCATCAGTCAAAAGTGGATGGACTGGGCCTTCCAGGGTTCTTCTACTTCATGCTGAAGTACTACTGACTGGCAGACTTGGGAGACATGCTGTCATTGTCCTGAGTCTATATATTCAAAGATGATCCCACAGATTCCAGTGAATAGTTGGAGTCCAAACCACCCAGTCAAACAGTGGATCCTGGTTAAACTCTGTGAGACACAAAGCAAAAAGTCCTGAAGATGAGCAAGCTGAGTTGTAGGGAAGGGTAGACCTTAATAGGCCTGTGAAGATGATAGGCAACCATTGTACACAGGCAAGAGAGCTCAAAGAACAAATTTAATACAAGAATTAGAAAAGGTGATGCATAGCCTTTTAGGTAAAATATCAAATTATTTTTAATGTTCTGATACGCCAATAATTCTGCAAAGCTTAATTGTTTTATCTGTGGTTGAAGTTTTGAAAGTGAGCATTTGCTTAAGCTTTTGAAAACATACTGAACATATTTAGGGGCTAGAGAGATGTCTTTGCAAATAAGAGCTGCTTTTGCATACACACTAAGTTCTGTTCCCAGAATCCACATAGGGTGGCCCACAACTCCTTATATTATCGTCAGTGATGAGATCAAATGCCTGCTTTTGGTCTCTGTGAAGACCCATATACATTTGGCATACACACACAAGATTAAAAAATAAAGGAACAAAATTTTAAGAAAAGAAAAAATGGTTTACTAAGATTTGCCCTGAATCAGTACATTAACTATTTTACAAGTAAAAACAGGCTTAGTTCATATTTTTAAAAGTGCATGACAAAGTCGGCATGATCAATTAAAAATGCTAAATTCTATATTCTTTTGTTTTGATGCAGATTACAGGTGATATTATTTAATTGCTTTATGATTTTGTTATTTTGTTGTAAAATATTTGACTCTGAGTCAGACCTCTATCATCAAAGTGAACTCAAGGGAAAAGGACTGAGAACATATGCTAATGGGGATTACTTAGGCTCTAAGTCTCAGTGAAACCTTCATGAATCTAGTAACTGCACCATCTGTACTAATGAAATTAGATAGTGCACTTAAACTGATCCAATAATTAAATGTGTATTTATTAAATCATTTTTAATGGCTTTGGTATATGACTTTAGGATTCAAAGGCAACCTCTTCAGGATTGCCCTTGAAGCTTCATTGAAGAGGAAATCACAGAGTCAGCGCTCTCTGACTGTGTGAACAGGTTCCACCCAGAAGCTTCGTGATTAAAGAAAGTCATCTGTTACAACCACTGCACATGATTTAATCGCCACTGCATAACACGAGGTGGCAGTTGCAGGCAGTGGGGAGAATGTCATGAAAAGTGGCGATAAATATGAACCATCAGGGTATATTATCTTTGGGAAAAGGCAGATGTTGTATCAAAACAGAAGGCCAACCCTATGCTCCGCAGCTGGAGGGAAAAACATGGGCATTACACAAATAAATTATTAAACATGGAATCAAATTTCACAAAGGTGATGACATTTGATTCACACAAATGGACATTTTCCGTTTTCAACGTATATTCAGTGGTGCACACTTTGTTGTTGTTGATGGCAGATTGTGCAAAAGAAAACAGACTTTTAGCCTTGGGGGTAAATATAGAATGTAATGGACTAGTCGGAATGTTCCTATGGCTCCTAAAATGAAGAGTTAATTTAAATTTCTCACAAGATTTACTGTTGAAAATAATTTTTGTCCAAACATTTCCTTCGTAAATCCATCACTTACAAAATAGGATGAGAGTTGTTTGTGGTTGTTTATTTTGCAGCTCAGGTGTTCTGAGAAATTTGGTGAAAATGGAAAAGCTCCAGAGGTTGTAAATGAATAGTTATTTTTCATTCTCTTCCCTTGTCAATATGCAAGGTGTCATTTTAAAAAGTAATAGTTGCAAAACATAGCTTCCGGCTCAATTTTAAGCTTTTTGTTGTATTTAGAAAAAAAACTAAGACGAAATTGCATCATTGTAATACCATCAGCCAGAGGGTGCCGGCTAGGCCCTTTGCCCACACTTCTTTGTTACTCCCCGTAGTCTGGTCAAGTTTTATTCAGGAAAAATACCTCCTATGTAATTTTAAGGGAGAAGCTTCCTTTAACTCTTACATAGTCCTTATTTGATTTTCCACTTCAGCTCTCCTGCCCACCATATTCTCTAACTTGCAGACACACAGTTTTAGAAAAATCCCCTGGTGATTGCCTGCTGTTGTCATGTTTTATACCTGATGAAATGATAGACCAAGTCTTTGAGCTGGAGAGGAACACTTCCTGGATGGCCACTAAATTTCTGGTTGGCTCAGTTTTTAAGGCACTTGTCACCACTGATGCAGAGATCCTGAATTAATTTACCAGCACTCACAAGGTGGATTCCAACCACCTGTAACTCCAGTGTCTAAGGCTCTGATAAGCTTGTCACAATAGGCTCCTGCATAAAAAATGCACAAAAACTCATGGGGTCTCTCATTCTTCCTCCCTGCCTTCTTTCCTCTCTCTCTCCCTCCCTTCCTCCCTCCCTCCCTCCTTCCCTTCCTCCCTCCCTCCCTCCCTCACTCCCTCTCTCTATCTCTTTCTCTCTCTCCCTTCTTCTTTCTCTCTCACATTATTTTAAAATCTTAATAATACACCAAATCTTTACATCTATGAAAAGGACTGATCACTAATTAATAATCGATAAAGAGGAATTTGACTATCAATTAACAAATGATTGAATGGACTTAAAAAAAAATTGGTTCTTTGTTTTTTGAATGAAAAGTAATATTAGTATGAATATGTTACATGATGGTTACTATACTAGATATACTATACTCAGCATGACATATCAGCATTCATGTACTGGCTTATAGAGTCTATTTGACAAAGCCCACTTCACACGACCCACTTTCCACAGTATGCTTCTTACAACCCACATCTCTTCTGGGACCATTTGTTTCACCTGTCTCCGGTTTTGGCAGTGGAAACTACAGTGAAATAAGTGGAAACGAAGCAGCTGTTAGGAATATCAGTCTTTTTTTTTTTTTTTTGCTGTTGTTTATGGAGAACAAGTGACTGATTCATACTATAATATAAGGCAGACACACAGATGTACAGAGACTCATTTTATATTATTGTTAGCATAAACAAACACAAAATTTGAATATTTGTCAGGAGTCATATAAGGGAGTTAACCAACAGCATTATCAAGATCTGACCACTCCTAATCAAGCAATATTCTAATGGCTGCATTGCATACAGTCGGAGACGTCAGGGTTTGCCATTAGTTTTCAGCCAATTATTTTGCTATCCAAAGGTACTTTATTCTGACTACATATGTTCAGCATTCTGTCTCTGCCTGTATAGAAAAAGTTAGTGGGCAGCTCTCAGGAAACTTACTTAGCGCAGATCCTCCATAACCAGTCGTAACGATGTCCTTTATGCTGGAAACACTCCAACCTTCATTTGGTCTGAAGTGCATTGTTGATGGTGCTATATATGAGAGCCTGTAGTGCATGCATTTTCCAGGAACCCTCTAGAAAGCAAATCATAGAAGGTTATTTTGTTAAAAGTACTTCAATGGTTTCTTTTTGTTTCTTTTGAGATTGTATTTTAATTGCATTTGTCCCTTTGCTTTCCTTCCACCAGATCCCCTAATATACTGTACCCACTACTCTCCTCCAATCCATGCCCTCTGTTTCCATCATTTGTTATTTCGTGCATATATGTGTTTGTATATGCATATATATTCCTAAACAAAACCTGTTACGTACATATAATAATACTTGTATGTTTGTCTTCAAGGCTGACCATTGGCATTGGACAATCAACTGTTGTGCTCTTCTCCTGCTTCCAACTTTACTCAGTTCCCTGCTGTTTTTTGTGGACGGTTGAGTCTTGTGGCTTCTCCCCATCTATTTGGGCATGGTCCTTGGTGCCCTTGTTCAGTTCATATCTGGTTAGCTTTGTTGCTAAGACATTATGCATATAGCTACCGATATTTTGTAGACAGCAAAGTCCCTGGTCCTCTGCTCCCTTTTCTTCAATATTCCTGAGAGTTAGATGTAGGAGGTTTTGTATATCTATCCTTTGGAACTGGGCTCCAAAAGTCTTTATATCGTTTGGAGGAACTTACATAAAGCTTGCCTGCTCACTTTCTCATTATCTGTTAGGAAAAAGGAGAAATAAAATGGGTCCCTACTGATGTTTGGAACTCTAGCAACTTCTTGTTGCTGCAAGCAACCGCAGGCTTAGAGTGCAGTTGTCATTGTAAGAGGAGGGTGGTGACAGCAAATGCAGTCCACATTAGCATTCATGAAGACAGGAAATTTTTAAATTTATTGTTAATGTAATTTTTATTGATTCTTTGGAAATTTTATATCATGGTCCCCAGTTCTGCTCATCTCCCAGTCCCTCCATATGTTCTCTTGATGCCTGCAGTGCTCCCCAAAGCAAATTTAAGAACACCAAACCAAAACAAGCACAGTAAGCAAACAAACAAAGAATAAACACAAGAAAAACAAACAAAATCTATTCACTTTTCCCGAGCCTGGTACATACCTTAGAAGCATACTACTGTCTGTTTAAACTTTCTATTTTGAGGTCTCCTTAAGATTTAAAACCTTAGGGTTAATCAAAAGTTTACATGTTAATAACTTATTTTTGAAATCCTTCTCTCACAAGGATTAAAGTAATTTATAATTTATTTGGCTCTTGTGTTTCCCATTCTTTTATGAACTTTTAAAAATACAAAATGAATAAAAACTTGGTACACGTTTCTTAAGGATTGTGACCATCTAATTAATTGGGGTAGATGTAAGGTTTATGAGGTATATCAATAGTAATCAACTTGAGCTTGATCTGGTTACCCTTAATTTGTCAGTGCTATGAGGAAGAAATCAATGACCTTGTCAGATTTGCTAACAGAACACTTGCTTGGATTTTAAAAATATATTTGAGTTTTATTTGATTTTGAAGCATTTGTATAAACTTTTGAAAAAAAATTAACCATGTTAGAATTTTTGTTCTTGTCACATATCCTTATATAAAAGAAGTCCTTAAATAAGGCTGCAAAGAACATATTTAATCAGTTCTCTCTACCAAAAATAAGGAAGACTGTTTCAAAATTTACTGAATAATTTCAAGCTCACATATTCTCACCTATATTTTTAAAAAGTAAAATGATGATGTTTGTAACCAGTTTTTTATGCATTTTTGAATGCAAATATATTTATATCCTTATAGAAAATATACCCTATGCCCCATTCCTCTGATAAATCAATTAAAGCATGATTTTTCTGGATATCAAAATAGCAGACTTCTTTCTTGTGTTGGGCTTGCACAGGAATTATCCCTATCATCTTTCTGTGGGATCTTATAATATTGATATAATATCCTTAATTAAGTATTGTGGTAAAAATAAGTCAAAGTAGGTAGCAGACAATAGTTCCATTAACCAAAGAAACCACAAGGTTACAATTTTGCAGCAGGTGTGAAATTTATAGGCAAGTTGATCATAAAAGAGATGAAATAAGAAGATGCAAATGCACTAATCCATTTTATAAGATGATCTTAAAGAACTGGCCTGCTATAAGAGAGTACTTCAAATTGCTTTTTCATTCAGTATGCCAATTGAAGTGAAGACATTATTCTTGGAACTTGTTCTGTTTGTAAAATTCAACATGGAATTAGATTCCTAATATTTGACTTCTTTCCAGACATGTAAGTGTCTAGAGCAATATCTTGAATTATAAGCTAATAACTATTTCTAGTAGGTGTCCTGGGCTTTCAAACCACTCTTCCTTTAATTCTCTATTCTTCTTTTTCTCTCTGCGATGCAATAAAGCCATATTTTAATGTTTGCATTGCATGTGTTTTAATAATTTTGTAAGTTTGGTTTTTTTTGTTTGTTTTGGTTTTGTTTTTGTTTTTAGAGAGAGGGTTTCATTGTGTAGCCCTGGCTGTCCTGGAACTTATTTTGTAGAACAGGCTGGCCAAGAACTCATGGAGATCCACCTGCCTCTGCCTCAGAGGACTGGGATTAAATATGTGTACCACTATTTCCTGGCACCTGTATTTTCATAAAATATCTATATTGGTATGATACGAGAATCACACTGTGACAGCTGTAGTATATTAAAAAAAGATTTTTGGTGATGTATTACAAATTAATTTTTAGAGGTGTAGTTGGCTTTCATACTTAATTTTACAGTGGCATTTCAAACCAACAAACACAAACAATTCTCTTAAACTGTGTTTAAGATTGTATTTAAGGAAATTTGTAGAACATATAAGGAAAAATGAAAGGTACTTCTGTTGTTGAAAATAACATTATTGCATTACAACAGTATCTACAAAACTGCTTGTCAGGTAATATGTCAATTAATCAATATAAATAACCATTATTTTATTATATCATGACTACTTTTTAGATAAATGTATTTATTACATATAATCATAATTAATCATATATGCATTAAAGCAAAATACCTTTTACATTATACAAGCATCAAGTGAATTTGTGAATTTTCAGTCAGGACCAAACAAAATATATATAAGTATACAGAAACTAGGTATAAGTTTATCAGAGACCTTAAAGGTCCTACCTCTAAGGCTTCCTCTCAGGGTTAAAAAAAAAGGCACCACATTAAGTGAAAGGAACTAAAATCTGAGAGTAAAGAAGTCTACTCACAACATGTTCTCTTTATTGTTCTTTTGTTCTTGTTTTCCATTCTAATTCTTCCGTACTGTCTATAACTTCTTAGCTCTAATTCTCTGTCTCAACTTAATTCCGATTCTCTGCTACGACCTTTTTCTTCTTCATTTCCCTACCTCTGCTAACTTTTAGAATGCTTCTGCTCTAACTTATGCTCCATCTTCTGTCCCCACTTCTTTCACTCTCCTTGTTCTCACTCAGCTATAAACATCCACAAAATCTTTAAGGCACAGGTAGCCAGGTAACCTATGTAAACAGACAAGGGAAGTTGATGGCTGCTGGTCCATTAACATTTTTGTTAAAGGTTAGCAAACTTCAATGTTAGCAAGCTCTTAAGCTTTATTTTTATCGGAGGCACTAGTAGAGGTTTGTCTTTCTCTGGGATGTAGGTAGATGGTTAATTATTTTCCCTAAAAGTAAGACACATGCAGTAAATCTTCTGAACTAAAGTCATCAGTAAACTGAAGTAAAGTTGAAGTGAGGACTTAGAAATCTTCTAATGCAAGGTTAGTCTTAAGTCATTGCTTTCTTTATTTATAAGTGAGGTAAAACCAAAGTATGCTTAGTTTTTTTCTATCTATATGAGCAACTATGAATTAACTGCTTTGGGCATGTAGAAATTCTATGTCCTTGGATATCTAGGAATGTCTTAAATGGAATGTTTTTGCTTGAAACCAACAAGCTGACCAAATGCCTGTCAATAAAGATAATTGCAGGAAGGCAGATCTCTATGTTTACATAGGAGAGAAGAGTAAAAACCTGGTAGTGAGAAGCACGTTTCTGTTTTCCCACATAGCTCAAATAGTGTTGACCTGTGGGAGTTAAACCCCAAATTTGTAACAGAAAGGGGTATAGCTACAGCAAGAAATTTTACAACAAAAAGCAGCCACTTTATTCGCAAGGCAATAATTTCAATATGCCTTGAATCTTGATTTAAACCTCCCACAAAGCTCTTGGCTCAGATGAGTTAACCTCATGAAAAGATGGCTGAGTAATTCCTGTATAATATTGTTGCTTGTAGCATAATTTGAAAACGCCAATGGTTTCTTTCAACAGTGATAACCAGCATGGTGGGACAGAGTATGTCTTTATAAGCAAGGAATAAATCAGCAGTAATTTTAGTTTGGTTTTACTTTCAGCTGTACCAAAAATGCATACAAATATACACCCCAAATTCTTGTCTGTTTACAAAAAGCAAACAACCCTCTTGTGGGGAATGGCCCCTTTGAGTGGTTACGTTCTAAACATGTTTTAGGTCTTGCTCTTCTCATTTTTTGCCAAGCTTTTTGGACCTGACAACTCCCATTCTTACTTAGATGGACACAGTCATTTTCCCTGCCATGATGCACTGAAATCTCCAGAAACCACCAGCCAGAATATATCATTCCTCCCCTAAGTGACTTCTGTTAGGTCATTTGTCACAGTAACAATGGAAATAAACAACACAGCTGCTTTTGAGCTCATCTATTTATGTTATGGGTAGAATTTATGAAAAAGAGAGGCAGTTCTATATAAAGTCAATAATTTCTATATTTATGAAAAACAAGCCAGTGATTCTATTAAGAAAAAGCTACACATACACATTCTCTCCCCCCTCCCTCGCTCTCTCTCTTTTTCTCTCATGAACACAAGAGAGATACTTTCTTAATTGTTTTTATTATAGAAAGAAAAGCAAAGTTTGAATACTTGCTAGAAAACATAGCAAAGAACATAGTGTAGCATGCTCTGATGCCTTCTTAGAAAAAAGAATTCAAATCATTTCAATCTATTCTGAGTCTGGGAGATTTTATTTATTTATTTTTTTACATTTTAACACACTTTCCTCAATTCATTTGCTTTTTAAACTTATATAAATGATTTTTACATGTCATATTAATTACTTTGGTATAGCTATGACCAAAAACATAAATAAATAAATAAATAAATAAATAATAAATAAATGAATGAATGAAGAAAATTTACTGAATATCATATGTTTTGAGAGATGCTATTATCAATTTTGGGGAGTCGAAATTTTTATAACCTGTATCTCAAGTCATTCTGGCTACCTGTCTTCATTAAGTAAATTAGAACAGTCAAATTAATAGTGGTAAACAAAAAAAGTTTTATTCTATGTAGCCATATGGGAAGAAAGACAAAGAGAAGATTGAAAAAACCATGCTCATCCATCTTCAGGGTTCTGAAGTGGGATCTAAGTTTGAAAGGAGGCCAAGAGTTTGCATATCTAAACTGCCCTGGTTAAAATGTCATTCTACCCACCACTGACCCGCAATTATAAGTTGTTAGAAATGTTTGAAATTTGTTTCTAAGAGACAAGAAACCTGTGTGGTTGTCATCCTTTCCTTCTCCCAGCATGAGATTCCTGAAGAAATTCCCATTTCTTTGAGTCTATTATTTCAATAATCTGATCATAAGATTGAACTATGAAAGTGTCTCTTTACAACTTTTCTGCTATACTAGTTAATATGCCAGTCCACAGTCCTTGGCTTTACTGATCTTATGCAAATTCATGGTATAGCCTTGTGGTAGAAGATTTAGTAACGAGATCTGGCTCCTTTGTCAGAAAGAAAGCAGGGACAGATAGAGTCAACGACATAATAAAATTAAAGAGACCTAATTCCTTAGCTATGCCCAGCCTCAAAACTTTTAGAATCCCCTAAAATTACATCTTCATCTGAAGTTCTGGGCTTAAGCACATAGGCCTGTGGGGTATATTTTTCATTCAAAGTATATTATAGTGCTATTTTAATTTAATATGAGGCTTATGAAGCTTGATGTGTCTTACAAAGCCCCCAAAGAGAGAAGACTGCCTTACTTTTAAGTATAAACTGCCATCTATGAATTCATGAAATACATCCCTGAAACCAACTGGGAATATGTGAGCCAGGGAACTCCTGTGATCAAAACCGATTCATGCAATTCTCAGAGGACTAATAAGAATAAGAAGAAAATTGTGCTGCATATTGAATCTTATACACAATAATTGCTCCTAAATTTTCTATAAATAAAATATAGAATTTGTTTTTTATTTGATAAATCAGTAAATCTGTGACTTCAAGTAAAGGAGCACTAGGAAAGAAAAAAGTGAATTACTGTATTCAGACTTTACAGAAAACTAACTATTGAAACACAGAAAGTAACAAATGGTTGCATTCAAATACAGAACAGTTCTTTGTAATAGCTGTATGTGTGGTGGTGTGTCGGGCTTGGGGGTGGCGTGGGTATGTGATGTATGTACTTGTTAGTAGGAATATGTGTATGTAGGGAGCTGTATGCACATGCCTGTGAAAGGGAGAAGTCAACATTTGTGGTCTTCCGTCGATCATTTTCCACCTTTACTTTCTGAAACAGGGACTCTCACTGAACCTGAAGTTCACCAGTTCTCCTTTGACCCGACGGTGTGGCCACCAGGCTCCAAGAATTGTCAACACCCCCCCCCCACACACACACACATGACACCCCCCCCCCCCACACACACACACCAGGGCTGGGTTACAGCTGAGTTCTTTGCACAGCAGGCAAAATATCAACTTAGCCATCTCCCTAGTTCCTAGAGAAGTTGTGAAAAAGAAATATTTGTATTCAACTAAAGCAGAGAAGAATCAGGGATAGTTAAACCAAAAAAAAAAAAAAAAAAAAAAAAAAAAAAAAAAAAAACCCAGCAGCTGTGAATCCTTTTTGAGTATTAATTTAGGATATATTCTTCCCTACACTGAATGAAGATAATTACTGGTTAGACTTCTTTCTTACATCAGTATCACATGTTTATTTTGTGGCATACAACTGTCAATAAAGTATGACAAAGGAAACCTCATCTTAAAGATAAATATGAAATTATGTAGAAAATTAATTTATTTTACTTATTATCATTTCAATTGAAGGAATGATACTTTTTTTTTTTTTTTTTTGGTTTTTCGAGACAGGGTTTCTCTGTAGCTTTGGAGCCTGTCCTGGAACTAGCTCTTGTAGACCAGGCTGGTCTCGAACTCACAGAGATCCGCCTGCCTCTGCCTCCCGAGTGCTGGGATTAAAGGCATGCGCCACTGCCGCCCGGTGAAGGAATGATACTTAAGAACATCCATACACTGGCTTTTATTTTGTTGTAAAAGTGTTCATGTTATTTATACATCTTATAACTGGTATGTATTTTTTTTCTGGAAATTTCTTGTCGTGCTTATGACTTCGGCTAAGTATTGCTATAATTTAAGCTAATACTGTAAAAATCATACAGCAATGAAAACCTCTTAAATATTTCTGGAAAAAATGGTAGTTATTTGGTGAATTAAGAGCCATCAATACTAAAATAACAATACCTTGCAAACGTATTTAAATTCTTATTTCTACTGGTTTACATTGTTATAAAAAAGAAAATGGCTTTTTAATTTTTCTTGCAAAATATAAACAAATGGTGAAATTACATGAAAAAGAGAATGTACTTACAAAAATGATTAGAATGATAAATTAAAAACAAAACTAGGGAATTACCATGCATCCCTTGTTGGCTGACAGGAAGTTACTATCTTGATCAGAATGGCTTCGTACTCACAGATATCTGTCTCTGCCTCCTGAATTCTGGGATTAAGAAAAAATGTCATAGTGCCTGGATGTAATGATACTCTTAAGAAATCTAATATATATATATATATATATATATATATATATATATATATAATCTATATAGAAAGAGAGAGACTTCTAATATATTGATACATAGATAGATGATGATAGATAGATAGATAGAGGATAGATAGATTGATTTAACTTGTTAATCATAAAAAATGAAGGACTTAATAATGAAATATCATTGAGTTATTGAGATTTTCCCCGAAATAATTTCCCTACCCTTAACATGTTAATACCAACGTATTCTAAAATTGTATCTTCTGCTTATTTCTTGTACATGATTTGCCTAAAACCTAAGAAATGGTTATGTAGAGAAAGAAAAGATTTACAAGAATTAAGAAGCGAGGGTAGTGGAGAGGATGAGAAGAGGGCTATGAGTAACGACAGAAATGAGAGAATAGAGAGCAGAAGGGGAGGTAAGGAAAGGGAAATGAGAGCCCCATGTAACATCTGCTAGTTACAGAATTGCACATTCCTTACCCTAGCAATATTAATGTTTCCTAACAATTTTTTTTGCAAAAATGTTAAGTGAGAAAACATTTTTGTCTCTTCTCTGTCATTTTGACAAAGCTGTTAAAACCTTATATGCATAGTAGATTCTATGAACTGCACTCCTATACTTTCCTAACTGATTCCATTGGAAATTACTCTTTAGAGAGATTCATTTGGAATATTAGCATTTGCAGTTCATATTGCCTGAGTGAGGTCTCTTTATCCTCTCATCCACATCTTTTCAATGATATTGTACCTGTTACACAGAGATTATATACTACCTGCTCAGTACCTGTTTCTCATTAGTAGTCACTAGCCCATAAACGACTGAGGAGGAGAGAAGCTGTTGCATATGACACATCAAAGATCATGTCTGGGTAAATAGAAAGAATGTATATTTAATCTGATGAAGTTTCTCCGTAATGAAACCATGGTTTGTTTTTGTTTGTTTGTTTAACCATTCCCTTCATTGGTGATGGTTCCTTGGAGCCATAGTGTATCTGAAGATACAGTCATGGCTATGAATTCCTTATCAGTGAGTTTATTCTTTGAAGGACTCATATCTGTTTTTTTCTTATAACAGAAACAGCTCTATTTTATGCCTTGTCTTTTTTTTTCTGTCAAAATGCCAGCATACACACACTCAGCAAACTGCTGGATGCTTTATCATGCAAATAAAGAGAATGTCGCTTTCTTGGACTCATATCCGTGCTTTCTGATGAAATGCCAAGTCCATGACAGTTGTACAACACAGTTTTATAGAAGTATACTCTAAATACCCAGGTGATGATTCCAAATGAGTTTTGTAAGTTTTATTGACATAATAAAATAGGTCTGTCAAATAGAAACACACAACATAAATATTACTACACTTGGTCCCTGTCAGTCACAATATGCTATGAAACTGTGGGTAAAATATGGTCTAAAAACATAGCATGAAAAATACTTATCAAAACCAATTACAAAGTTCACCTCTTCCCTTAATTTTTCTACAATGTTACAATCCTGTAATTCTGAACTATGGTTCAGAATCTCTCTCCTAAACTCTTCACATGGCTTTATCCATATCTGCTAAATATAATTTAAACATTCTTTTCTTTTACAGAAAAATTATTCATCTGTGAACCTTTACTGTAACTAATAACATACTACTCTATAAATTCTTAGAGGTAGTAACAGTGTTGATTTGTATTTGAACTTTCTAAAGTCCTAGCATAATGAATATGCATAGAGTTTCTTTTACAGAGATTTAATTGAATTATAGGTCACATGAATAGGACACATTTTAGTTAATGCAAAAGTATCAAAATCTAATTTAAATTTATTTTCAATAAAATTTTAATTATGTACATATGTACATTGGTTAATATTCACATGATTCATCTTGGGGTGTGATGACTAGGTTACATTGCTTCTGGCAATAGAAAAAGAATGGCCAAAATGGTGGGTAGGTATAATATAATCTATTATATTTATGTAATTAAAGTATTCAAGGCCAGCAGCCCTCCTATCAAATCCAACCAATTATTACCAAAAAAATGTAGCGAAGAGACTTGAAAATGTTCAAGGACATAAAAGTAATACCTACTAATGGCCAATGTTCAGGTTCTGACATTTTCGAGTTAACGTGAATGACATGCTTAAATTCTCAAATGACTAAAGGGAAATACGTGGGTGTGTGCAAAATGCAATGCAGTATTCACGCATTGGCAATTCTGAGATTACCAGTGCAATGTGAAAGTTGAAAGTCGGTGTGCAGGTAGTGCTTTAAGTAGTGAACAGATTTTAGAACATACACGTGGATGTTTTTGAATAATTCTTTCTGAAAGTAGACTTGAAATCTCTATAAGCACACAATAACTATGAGAGCTAAGCAAAGGAAGAATTCCAAACATCAATTACTTTTCAAGCAAATTTCTTTGGCAGAACATGACTGCTGATTTTATTAGGTGGCAGAGGAGGAAGCAATGACACCACGCTTGTCATGGTAAAGCTTTGAGCAAATTCAAGGAAAGCCACTTACTTGAAGCCACAGTGGGAATGATGGCCACCAAGTCAGTAACTTTGGTAAGAAATAGAAGGCTAAACGGAGTAACTTTATACTAAGCTTGAGATGATTAATTAAGGAAATAATTATTTCATACTTGGTTCATATAGAAATAAAGGGGGAACTGGAATATGATAATTTCACTTGAAAAACAATCTTTTACGTACCACATCAGTAGTATCTTAAAGTAAATAGACGTATATAAGGATTGTTTTAGGTAGAGAAAGGTGGAAATGGAGGTTGGTTATGCTCCTCATCTTTACATGTTTACAACTTGAGTTTGAAATTGGGTGGAGGAATTGAGTGAACTGAATGTGAGAATTATTTTTTAAGTAACTTGACATTTTGCTATGTAGTGAAGAAGCAGAGCTAGGTAGGGCCCTGGAACCTGTCCACAGAAGACTTATGATGTTTCTGCTCTGTTGAAGCCCAATATGAGTCTTACTGTCTTCCAAAATTCTGCTTTCAACTCACTTTTCCATTTGATTTACCATGGACTATAATTACATGACTAACACAAAATTGAGGAGAGATTTAAAATTCTTTACATTTTAAGATATATCTTGTGCATATTATATATATTATATAGACTATAATCCTAGTGCGGACAAGATGGCTGGTAACTGCTCATTCATTTGTACTAGGCCTGATATATATAGGAAGGTACAAACAGTTCATAGAGCATATGCAAAGTAGGTAGTCAGAGTGGAATGTGAGTAAATGAAGACACCCTGAGTAGAGGAAAGTAAATAGAGCATGCATTTTATTGTTGACAGATATTGAATAAAATGAGTATTTATTTCTTCACACCTACAGCCAGCATGGCCACCTTGACCATCACAAACACCATGATAGAACAGCAACAATATGCTTGTACTTAACATCATTATGCATTTAGTCAGATGCTGCAGAGAAAACAAAGTAGACAGGGGAAAACGGGAGTTGATGAGCTTGCTTTGAAGTGTTTGTTCAACCTATCTTAGATTGTAAGACCAATGGTGATCAAGAAAGAAGGAACCCAGACGACCGCGTTACTACTAACATTTTCCTATGTATAATGCAGAAATACTTTTTCTGGCAGTGTTTTCATGAATGATACCTCCCATTTACCTGAATGAATCAAAGTAGGTTTCACCCTTGTTTTAAAATAATACATAAAACAGTTTTAAGAATTTTTACATTTTTAGCACTAAAGCATAAAACATTATTTTTCAAACCTTGGCATTTTAAATTATTTTGATTATTTAGAAATCTTAATTATATTAGAAGAAAGGCTAGGAGAGAATATTATCAATATGCGGTGATTGATAGGATAATGAAAATTTTCTCCTGCAAATTTCTGAAACATTTCCTCTGGCTTGACTTTCTGTATCACCAGCTAGCTCACTTTTGTTGTTAATCCAGCTGAATCAGTAAGAAGGAAATATTCACCAGTGTAATTTGCGAAGCAGTTCAGATCATAGAGCAGAGGCCTCCAAACATATCATGAATGTCTTGTAGAGATAAACTGCACTGTCCAAGACAACAAGCATGAATCACTTAAACTAGTTTCCTATGTGTTTCCCCCAATACATTTCAGCTTCATCTTGCCTGTTATGCACATAACCTCATGTCAAGACACCTTACACCAACTTCAGTTCAGAAAGTATGTATATAACCTTCCCTTTCCTTAGTCACTTACAATCCCACAAATAAAGCCAAGGTTTTTGAAATTATGTTCGCCATATTGCTTTCCCTCAAGATATCATTAAAGGTTTTCTACAACGATAGATATGTAATAACTCTAGTTTTCTGCTGAAATTTGAGATCACCTGCTATTGCGATTCCACTGACAATCTATACCATCTTATTTATTAAATTTGATGTAAATTGAAGCAATTTCTTATGTATTTGCTTTAAATACATTGTTTTTTATTTTTATATGTACTTCTCATCAAGCTAGTTATAAAACCAAAAAATATTTGTGTGTAATAGCAAAATATCTGTAGTCCTATTTTCTCCACAAACACAAAAATGAAGATATAATATGTAGTTTCAGTGAAGCTTAAAGAAACTTATTTTTACATCTGTCAGTGTCTATAAATTCTTGCAATCTTTAAGAAGACAGTTCAAAACTGTTTATCACATGTAAACACATGTGAAATTAATGAAAGATTCCATTTTGAGAATGTTATTAAAATGTAAGAAATGTCTGCATGCATGTCGTTCTGGAGGTCTGGAAGCGGGAGCTACAGACAACTGTGGCGAGCCATGTGGGTGCTGGGAATTGAAACTGTGTCCTCTGGAAGGACACCTAGTGCTCTTTACTGCTGAACCATCTCTCTGGCCCCTGTGGTGAATGATGTTTTCTTTGCATAAGGACAGTCAGGTATTATAACCCAGATGGTAAGATGAAGATAGCAGACTACTTTCAGAATTCATGGAGCTCAGAGTTAACCAGCAAAGACTTCCGTTAACCCCAGGCACACTGGACACACGACAAAATTAACAAAATCTCTCATAAAAATCATATCGTTCATTGTTCACACATTCTTTATCTTTTTCTATTTTTGAGATTTGGTGTCAAAGCGTATACATATGTATGACATATAAGCGTGGGTATGCATTTTCGGGGGTATGCGTATTTTAAAGGCATTGAGGAGTGTGGCGACTTGCAAATTGACACAGCCAAATGGAAGTCAAGCTCACGGTTGAGCCATCAACTTGGGAGTCACTGCTGTTGCTAAAGCCTCTTCAAAGCTACAACAGCTGGTGCTGACTCAGTGTCGGCACGGTGGAAACAAGGCAAGGCCCGGTTTGAACGTGAGGACAGGTGCATTAGGCCACGTGCTTCTGAAGCTCAGTTCTTCCGTGTGTTATCAGTAGACAAACCTTTAGCAATCCTGGCTTCGTAAATCCGCTGCGGGGTTCTCTCTTCATTAATCCAAATGCAATCTAGATTTCATTATGGCCATTCACAGCATCACTAGCCATTCGTTTGAGCAATGCAGGCCTGTATAAATTCACACTGTGAAATCCAGGTCTGATCAGCATTCACATCGATTTCTCCCCACTGTCCGTGTGTAAGGATTCTCTTCTAAATTGTCTTTTCTCCCCTTCTTTCGTTCCTTATTTTGCTATGTGAATTGTAGAACTTAAGATACTTTTGTGCTTTGGGAAAAAATATTTTTCTGGGTTTATTTACAAATAAAAATAACGTATTGGGAAAATATTGTTAGTAATGCAGAGAAGAAATATTTCATATATATTCATTTGTTTTTTGAGATAAAATCATGCATTGCAAATACAGTTGAATTTGACAGTTCTGTCTGATTAAGTAATGGGTTAAGGATCTCAAATGGCACAAGGCCCAGAGTGGTAGATTACATTACTCTTGATTCATTAAGACACCTTCAATAGGCTCCTTAACTGGGTTCATGCAGCCTCGGGGAAATGCATTTCCTAAGAAGAGAAAGCATATTTATCACTCTGAAACAAAACCCTTCAATTCACTGCTTCCCTTCAAACCTTCTCAAGACTAATTCTGTGCCATAGTATACCAGCAAAATACCATGTTTCCTTTTGAAAAAGCATTTCTGAAACTCAACTGGCCAACTTTGGGTCAATGTAAATGAACAACTGCCAGAGTTATAGTGATTAACACAACAGACAACTGGCTTTTGTTTCTGTAATAAGTGGGTGTGGCTGGGATGGCTTTCTGTGACAGGACTGATCCCAATTTGTACTTCCTGCCCCTGCAGACTGGCAGCCGGTTCAATTCTGGAGGGAGATGAGAGAAAAGTTAAGGAGCAGCTTGTATGCTGTTTTTGTGTGCCCTGTTATGGGCCAGACCTAGATGCAAATGCTGTCTCCAGGACTCAGTTATTACTATATCTCCTTTCAAAGGAGATGAGGAGACAGAATTTAGTGTGGATCCCTGAAAGAGGAACAAATAGTTAAATGAACATCCAACAACTGCAGAGAGGGATTTGGTGCAAATGCCTTTGCTATTTTATAGAAATAAGAAGCCTTGGTAGAAACGCTGATGCTCACCTTTGTGCACCTTGAATGTTTAGAAATGATACAATTCACAATTCTTTGGATCAGGAGATGAACACAGCCTGTTTTCTCAACGTTCTGCAGAGAGTTGCTGGCGTATTAAGAAGCGAAACAAAATTTCCTTTGAATTGCCTCTGACACAACTTGAAGCTGCAAAGGCTCTGTTATGGTTACCAGTCAGGGTCTTTAGATTTTCTGGAACAACAAACTCTGCTTGCAACTGATTGTGTGCAGGTGCCCTTCGGGGATTAATAATCATTTTACAAATCTCGTGTGTTCCGCTCAGAAAACAACCCCCAGGTTTGCTGAGAAAGTCTCCCTGGGACTGCGGAGACTTGTGATTTTACACAGTTGATGATGATCGTTCCTAATGGTAGAGTAGGTAATGACTTTTAAAAAATTCACACTTAAGCTGGAAACTTCCTAGTGCTTAGTTTTATTGTGCATAATTTTGCTATACTGTATCATTAAACCTATTTAGGTAATGAGGCAAAACATTTTCTAAAGCATGGTGCGAAAGTAGAAAAATACATTTAAAGCAACGCCTGACTGGATATTTTGTATTTTCTTATGCATTGGCTTAATAAAAACTCGTTCTTGGAGCAGACGTAGCCTCACTTGATGTTTAGAGTCTATTTTAGCCTGTTTCTGCTACAAATTAGGTTTATCATCCTAAGAGCTTCAGTGGAACTCTGCCATTTCTTGCCCATGTCTAGGCACAGTTTTTAACCAAAGAGAACATGTAACTATTAATTCATTTCTGTCTTGTTGCGTGTGGACTGGAACAATTGTAGGTCAGGAAACTCATCAGGCTATGAGAGAAACAGTTACAACTAAGACTCAGACCTTGCCTTCCCGAATGATTCTGCAAAGGGATACACAACATATCTAACATTTAAGCTGCAGCGTGAGGAGTGTGGTAATGATGCTAAAGAAAACGGGGACCCACTAGCCCGGAGTTCAGAAGTATTACAGCGGGAAAGATAAGAACAAACCATTCGGAGATAATGTGCGTTTGAGGTGACATGGAAATGGAAATGAGACAAGCAGGTAAACATGGCAGTTACTTGGCTTAACGCTTAGGGCTTTAGTACGTAGGTATAGGCAGGGAGGAAGACATTGATAGAGGCTCACTGAGGACATTCAGAAAAGACTTAGGAAACATTACAAGTGTGCCGGAACATAAGGAGATGGTGCGCTGTGGGGTGAGGTTCGGGGCTGGCAGAAGAAAATGAAGCAGCCCAGCTGATGTGGTAGAATCGGGAGAGACTCTGAGACTCAAGGTCAGACTGGATGATTGCAGAAGCCAGGCTTACAGTTCGTTGCAAACCAGCTTTGCTTTAAACTGCTTAGAGGTTTTACAAACAGACAGTAGAACTCAGATGAGTCTCTTGTGTGTCTTAGGTATTTCATGATTGCTATTTTTACCCGGACACCTAAACCTCCCACAGGAGAATTGCTGAGAACAGAGTTTGGCCCTCAGATCCATATCACATTTCTGTCCTATCAGCGGTTAACTGTATACAGGATGAGTCTTTATCTGCCAATTTTACTTTCTGAGGTTTCAGTTATTCTAAATCCACCCATTGTCTGAAATGTAAAATGGAGAATGCAAAAAATACCATAATTCATGAGCTTTAATGTGTGCAGTTCTAAGAACTCTGATGAAATCCTTCGCTACAGCTTTGTCCCACGCGGTCACAAACCCTCCTTTTATTTGGAAAAAGGTCTGGCTTATCCATTGCATACCCAACAGTCATTGCCCATGTATTCTTACACAGTCGCAAGTTGACTGTGCTGTTTTCAACATGTGACTCTTATTTAACTTAATAATAATGTCAAAGCACCAAAGTAGGAACATTGGGGATTAGAATAGGCCAAGGGGGTAGCTATAAATTATCTAAGTGAATCGTAAAACTTCTGAATATGGTGAGGAAGAAAAAACACTCAGTATGATGAAGTCTCAAGACCTATGATAAGAATGAATCTGTTAGCCATGAGTTTGTGTGGAAAGAAACAGTAATTTTTTTTTGCTAGTCGTTTTTTATATAAAAATTTTAAAATTCTAAAGAAAATTGCTTTGTTTCTCCTGGAGGAAAACTCACAAATATTTTTAGAGACCAAATTCTTAGATTTGGGTTCAGTTCCAGCATTCTGTCACATTCTATTTCATTACTAGGCACTGTTGATAATCTCTTACTTACCTAATTTACAAATTAAAATTTAACATAGATGTTCAGATGCACTGAAATGGACGTAGTACTTGGTAATTATTTGTCAGTTTAGGATCTACAGGACTTGTTGAAATGTATCCCACCCGGATAAACACTAGCTGGCGCAGCAATTGGGAGACTTTGCTTTTTCCATTTCTGAACCTAAAGTTAATCTTAAATAAAACTGAGAACTGCTCACTTACATCACTACTGGCAGAGGGAGTGAAGTAGTGTGTGAGCAGATAAGAATCTAAACCAGTCCAAATCTAACACAAGTATCCCTTCACTTGATGATGTATTTCATGGACAGGCCCTTGTCTTACTTAATATAGATTCTCTATCTGGATTTTCTATAGTTTTATTTTAGAATTTTAGAAAGATTGCTTTGTTTTAATGTAAAACAGATGGTATGATATCTATACCTTACCTTGCAAGGCACAACAAAGAAAGGTTGAATTCCAAACAAATTTCCCAAGAATCACACCCAGGAGGAGGTGGCACATAAGAAATATTTAAAGGCATGTAAAGGTTCAGAAAAATCAAAGTCAGGGCAAGTAATGAGCCATGACTCAGAGAAGCAGTTCAAACCCTCGAGACCTTGAGCTCTGCTTGGGTAGAAGCCTAGATTGACGCTTATTAGTAACGATGGAATTAACATTTGACACGGTAATTTCTATGGTGTGGGTGGATGTTCATCTTACTGCAGAGAATTCTGTGCATGTAGGACAGAGATACTCTATGAAACGAAGTATAGTAGAGAAACATGAGAAAAATATTTGAGAAAAATGAACTTTATTTTAGAGGATCTTGATAGCTGTAGAATGAAACATCATTATCTCTGCCACTTGAAAAAAAACCTCCAGGTTGATATTTATATTTGTTTTCCTTTTGATTCTTTTATTTCAGCTTCCACATCCATTGAATGCTGGAATAATAAGGAATAAAATAGGATTGTCAGAAAAGTTGAAGAAGATCCTGCAGTGTGCCCTGTACAATGCTTGACACAGATTGTGGTCTCAGCAATAATACAATTGTTACCTTTAGTTGAGAAATGGAATCTGGGGATGAGGAGATTTTGTAATTGAAGGTCAGGATATAAATGATTATCATTGTCCATACTGTTGCCTACATTTGTCTGTAAGTCAAATGTCAGTTTGCTTTAAACATGTTAGTCTCAAAACATTTAGTCTTAGAAACCACACAAGGCCAACTATTATTCTGAGGAAAATAGGTTTCTTATTTAAAAATTGCCATACCTTTCTAGTACATGCTTAATTTTCTGTGATTTTTAAAAAAGATCATTTAAACCCTAAGTAATATATCATCTTACTGAGAAATTGTGTAGCTGTTTTTGATAGTGGTATCTGCTACTGCTTTGGATTAGCTTCTTGAAATGTACAACTTGGTGTGTGGTCAGTTTTTGGTTTCTAAGAAGTATCTAAAAAAAGGAAAAGGTTAACATAAATTTCACAGGATATTCAGAGAATTTGCCTGCATTTAGAACACATTGCTTTTGCCATCTTGCATAGCATCTGCCCTTAATTTTAAGCTAAATGAAATGGCTATTAGTGTACAAACAGCAGTAGGAGAGTGCCTTGTTTCTTAATGTAGTTGTACTGAGAGTTGGAAGAAATCCCAACTCTGGCAAAGAGTTAAGTATTTGGAGAAATTTTGTGATTGCTTGTCATGCTACAGAAATATTTGATCCTACTTAATAGAATGTTGAGTCTTGTATTATTCCTTAACTGTCAATGGAATCTATGTGATTGTTTCAAGTAGATGATTTATTTCCTAATTATCATAGGTGTTAGCCTATGAATGGAAGAAATTCTTCCACTTCTCTATTAAATAAAATTCTCTAAAATCTCTGTTCAGGCTGTGTACAAATTTTAAAGCTACCCATGTTCTCACTCAGATACAACCAGAAGCAGTTTTTCCATCTTTCACAGGTTTTGTTACCTTGTGAATTTTTATTGAAGTGCATTTTGAGAAGTCTAGTTTTCATAAAGATGTGTTTTAAGATATAGTTCATGATACCCACATAAAATATGATTAACACTAAAAGATGTGGTAGAAACCTTTGTGGGGGGATACTAGAAGTTTAAAGGATGTATTGAACAAAATTAAAAAATGATGTTTAGCATGTAAGATTCATTTTTAGCTTTGTGTATACATTCCTAGATGACTTCACATAGTCATTGTATACATGAAATATTTGCCAATTAATACTACATGTCACTTTACATCACTATTACTGAGTAATTACAAATTGCACTGTATTTTTTATCTATCTATTTATCTATCTATCTATCATCTATCTATCTATTTATCTATCTATCATCTACCTGTCTATTTATCTATATACCTACCATCTATCTATTTATTGAATTTTAGTAAAGGTGTTTTTCATCCCTGGCTTGCCTGGAACTCACTATTCAGGCCCAAGTCTCTCCCTCCCAAGTGCTGGGATTAAAGGCATGAGCTACACACTTGGCCTTCATTGATCTTTCACTAACTCAACTTTTGTCATTTAGAAACTTTAGGCCTTTAGAATCTCAGGACTTTCCGTCTTTTCACCTCATCTGCATGTTTATCTTGGATATTGTTCCTTAGTTACTTCCAATCCTAGCTATTTCACATTTCTCTAACTGCAGTGTCTTTCCTCTCTATTTTTGCTCAAGCTGTACCGTCAATGGATTTAAATGAAAGCTTGCATTTTTGTTGTATAAGTGAAGTATCAAGGAATCCCAAGGCTGTGATCTGAACGGCAGCAGCTAGGCAAGAGACATTACCAACAGTGGGCATACTTAAATGAGCATACTGTGAAGACGTGTGTTCCTAGTTCCATGAACAAATTACGGAGCTGACAGATGCTATGATAAATTTGTATAAAGATATTGTCTGCAGCATGATTTTTATGTATTCCCTCTAAAGCTGCAAGTGTGTGTGTGTCTGTGAGCAAATATGTATTAGCATACGTGTCTTTCTGCCTGCCTCATACCCTTCTACAGAACCTCAACATTCTGCCACCTTGGCATCCCATGAAGAGACGATCTTAACCAGTACTAGTACTCGCCAGCTCTTCCCAGTTTTGGCTCATAAAATCACTTTGCATTATTTGACTTTCATTTGGAGAAAGGCAGAAAAATGAGAAGTCACCATATAGTTAAGTAGCACTTCATACATTCACCCTGAAAATTCATTCTCAGAACCCAGCATAATGTGCCTGAAAGACTACTTTGAAAGAAACTACATCTAGCCATGTCACGGAGCTAGTTGGCTGTTGTTGATATATAAATTGCCTAATAATTAATTAATAAAGTTAACTCTGCATTTTTCCAAGGATGAAAAACCACTGCTAGAATTACAACAAGCAAAAGCAAGATTTTAGCATCTATTCATAGCTTTTCTTTTAATTCTAGTGTAGTTGATGCAAGCAGAACTCTAGCCAAGTCCAATTACGACCCTCATGAGCTCCCACGAGAAGCGGTTTGCCACACAGCTACTGACATAAATCTTACTACAGCCACAACTTGCTGCCCCTCTTGCAAGTCTGGATTAAAGTAGCTAATTCATCTCTACACGGACTCTAACCTACCAGCTGAGCTTCCTTAGAACAAGACACTGTGCTCTGACGTGTGGGATGTTTTGCTTTATGTCTCATCAAACACCTCAGTACTTTGAGTGCTGGATATACTCACCAACATTATTCTTTCTAGTGTTCCATATTATTCTTTATAGAAATTCTGAATACTTCTAAACTTATATAAATGTATATGCATACATGCATGTATATGACTTTTTATATAAATATTTCTCTGTATACACACAGACATGGACACAATACTAAAATACGGAATTTAAAATTGGCAAGTCTCTGATTTCTGGTTCTTTTGAAATAGCTTATCATGGTATTTTATTACTGAAAAAATGTATCAATTCATTATCTTTCATCGATGTTTTATTAATTTAATTAAACATGGAAAGGCTTCAGTTTCCTGTGAAAATTTAATTAACCAATTGAATGCAAGTTGTAACAAAATTTATATATATAAATGCCTTATTAACAATCATGATAATATTATGCTTTATATAACTATATTTTCAGTTTAAATATTATCTTTTATGCCAGACACAGTGGCTTATAGTTTTAAGTTCAGCACTTAGCAAGCAGAGATAAGTAAATCTGTCTGAGTTCGAGGCTAGTCTGTGCTAGTGATTTCCAAGACAGAGTTACATAGTAAGACTCTGTCTCTAAAAACAAAATAAAACAAAAATAATACTTATTTTCTTTTAAATATAAGAAATGTTTTGAGAAAAAATATTCTTAGATATGCAAAGTTATTTTTATAGGAGAGCACCTATGGAAAGCTTGAATAACCTAGGCCGTATGACATCATTGGTTTTATATACATAAAAATGGATACTTTCAAAGAGTAGTAACCATGGAAGTATTTTCAAAAGATTGCATATTTTTAACAGAATTGTTTCAAACATTCTTAAACTTAATTATTTTAATGTGAGAAATTCACTGCTAGCAGACAATAAGACATGAGTTTCATTTTATAATTCCATGGCTAAGTATTAGCACTTTAGGATTCTACTGGCATGACTTAAACTTAGTCTTACTTGAAGCTCTTCCTCCAGCTCTTCATGCTGAATAAATCATGTGATAGACAACATTGAAAAGAGATAATCCTACAAAAAGACGTTAAGATCAATTACTTCAGGATAACTCTAAGCTTTAACAAATATAATAGGTGTAGAGAAAGTAGGAAAAAACATCTTTGTATATCAAAGTTAACCACTCAGTGAACTGAAGAAAACCCCAACTGGTTGGTGGATTTGATTGGTTTTGATGTCTGACTGTATACAGTAGAGCTAATTAAATGAGGCTACAGAAATGTGATTTGATACACTGCTAGCAATTTTCATAGATTATTATAAAATTTTATCTTCTATGCCCTGAAATGTAGTTAATGCTAAGAATAACTTAGATTTTGAAGGCTTGCTTGATTTCTTTTGCTGTTCATCATTCATGTGTGTTTGTGACCAGGAAAACACTTAAGGATATTAATTCATCACTGGCAACTTTGCCCAAATCAAGGGCATCTAAGTCTGCTTATTTCAGTGTGTGGATCCTGTGCCAGCTTTACTTAATGTTCAATCAACTAATCACAAATTTTAAATGGGAGTCCTCATTTCAAAGTATGTTCTAGACATTTAGACATCCAGGGAACATCTATAAGACAGTGAAGTTAAGAAGAAATTTCTTAATTAAGTGATGAGTTAGAGGCCCTTGATGGAACAGTATGTCTGCATTTTTATACATATACACTATATTATATATATATATATATATATACGCTAATATGTATACACACACACACACACACACACACACACACACACACGTATATATGTGTGTGTGTAGGTATGTATATATAATGTACCTGAGTGTGGTACTAAATGTTGAGAGCTTTAGGGATGAATTTCCTTGCAGGTCTTAAAGTAAGACTCATTTACATTTGTACTTTTCCTCTTCTACTCACTCTATATGCATGCTATGTTTTATATAACATAGAGTAAAATTCTAGGATGTGAATGGGAAGCAAGATCTGGAACCCAAGGAGCACAGACAAAACACATAATGAGAATCTGCTAGTGAGCACTGGGTTCTAAGGACTGAGTCCATCCTAAGAATGCAAGACTTCAGAGTTGCTTGTTAATTCTAGGCAACAAAGTTTATGGTAAATCAGTGCTTTGGGAAGAAAAGAAACAAGCCTGTAGAACAACAAAGACTAATGTTAACAGCTGGTAATGTAGGTCACCACTTAGCTTCTATGAGGCCCCTGGGTTCAGCCTTTACTACTACTAAACAATGAAGCAAGCAAAATAAAGATATTCATATTAAATTTATGGTATATTGAACACAGCAAACGCAGGACTCGTGGTGACAGGTCATTTTGGATCTTGCTCATTCATTAGTCTTCTCAAACACCCAGTTCTGAGCTGCAATGTAAGTCTGTAATACCTTAGTCCTTAGTCGCTCTGTGACTGAGAGGATGGGCTATCCAGGTAGGATTCATTTTAAAAGACAGAAAGAGAATTTTCAGTGGAAAGACTGACAATTGCATTCACTTGTCCTGTAAGACAGAGGCTTGTCATCATTTCAGAAACCCATTTTGTAAGCTTAAATTATCTCTCTTAGGGCCTGTTTCTAGAGCTAGTGAACAGGACCCTTTCATGTATCAATTTTAGTACAGGGAGGAGGCTCAAAATAGTATTGTGCCAGTGTACCGCTGTTTTCAGAGTTCTGGGAATGTTTGTTTTCCATTATAGAATTCATTCATTGCTTTCCTTCCTTTAAGAGTTTAGTTCAGCAATGTGATACTAGGTTGTCCTTTCTAACACATAATAGAACCAGGCATGTGTTTATCTGTCCATCTGCTTTAGTGTAGAAAAGTTTCTCACTTAAGACTCTGGTCGAAGAAGAAGCCAGGTTTAAGTATAGGAGAAGGAGAGGGAGAAGGACAAAGAGAAGGACACACGCACACACACACACACACACACACACACACACACACACACAGAGACTTACACATACACAACACACACACAGGGTACTGCTTTAAGTTTGTTATTTAAATTTATGCTATTGTGCCAAGCTGTATTTTTATTCATGTATTTTTTATCATAAGCAGAATAAATTTATATTTTAAATTATTGGTACTTAGAAAAGAACAACTAGGAAAAAAAGGACTGTGAAAGTTTTAGTAAATTCCAATTACTTAAGGCTTAGCAGCAGGAATTGAAAAGCTAATTTGTTTAGTAATGAACTTTATCTGCAAAGAGAAAAGAAAACATGAGTATTACTGGATTCAGCATCAATGACTTATTCTTCAGGTTCAAACAGCAACAGCAAAATGGGATACATCTGGATTGCTAGACATTAATCATTTTTTGTTTTCTCAAAAACTGCAGAACATGCCATTACATAAAGCCAGGAAAGCAGGGATTATAGGATTATTATAAGATTATAACAAGTATGGAACAAAGTATATAATGATTTTGAACAAATAAGAGTTATAAGATTCTGAAGTTTCCTTGGATATAACAAGGAACTATGTGGTCGTAGCTTTCCACTAGATTTGCTCTTAAGGATGTACACAGGATGTGCTCAAAATCACATATAATATAAAGATCAGTGAGTTGCTTTTAGAAGATCAATCCATTTACTACTGTGATGAAGGGATGTTGTTTGGATACAAAATGTCCTCTATATGCTCATGTGTTTATAAAAAGTTAAAGATAACGATCTAAAGGAAACTGTCATATGTTGTTGAACGTTAGGCTTCCAGCTTGTAGTACTGTTTTAAGTTTGTGGAACCTTTAAGCAGTGGGATCTAGCTAGAGGAAGTGAATCACTAGAAGACAGGTCTACAGTTTCATAGCTCTTTTGTGCACCATCCCCCTTCTTTCCTTGATTCTCAGAGCTGTGCGTCATTGACCCTTGGCACAGCCTTGGCAGTTCCTGCTGCCACACCTTCCTTGACTGTGAGCAAATGTGTTCACTCAAACCTGAAGGCAAAATCTGTAGCTCTCTCCTTAAATTGATTCTATTTTGTATTGTAGTATAGCAACAAGAATAGTAAATAATAGGAAAGAAGACTGGTATTCCCTGGGAAATTTTGCTGCTCAGTCTCTTCCTAGGAACATTGTTAATGTCTCTAGACATTTTGTCACAACTGGTAGGGAAGAACTGACATTTGTGGGTAATATTTATGGATGTTGAGGAAAATCCTTCCCTCTCCATTGTAGCCACAAGAAACAGAAAAATCCAGCTCACTTGTCATACCAATATAGGAAGCCATGTTAGGGTTCATGCTGGTGCTCACAGATCTTGGGAGGTGTAGACAAGAGGAGTTCTGAGAGTGCACGTAGCTAGTGCTGCATATTAGTGCAACAAAGTCTAACTCATTAGACCCTGCCAGAAATCCAACAAAACAATAAAAAAGAAGTGGCAAACCAGGAACCAATAATTATCTCAAGTTGGAGAAGGCAAATTTGAAGTATTTGGGGAAAGTGTTCTGGTATGTTTCTGCAGAAGTACTGATTATGTGAAAAGTAGGTGGTCCTCAAATATATGACCAAACATGGACAGATTTGTTCCAGATTAAAGAATTTCAATGTCTTAGATACTGATCTTTTTTTATATATTCTTCTAACAGAATATTTTACAGCTAAGAAACTACTTTAAAATAGTTTTATTATTCAAACTATTATGTCAGACTGCAATGGGCTTTTTGTTCCTTTCAAGTGTTTTTCCCCCTTACTGCAAAGTGCAAAAAATTAACAGAGAATTTTGAAAGCATTCAAGTAACTCTTTTAAAAAGTGTTCTCTTTAATCTGACAAATTTCTTTCAATGTATTTATGAAGAATAAGATTTCTTTCTTAGGTAAGTTTTGGAATTCTAACTTCAGGCTTTCAGTATTCTGACATGGTATTTCTCCATTACCTATTTAATTGTTTTTTATGACATTTTGTGATTATTTTAATTATACATAAGTAGTATTCACTCTTTATGCTCGGATAACTAGCTTCATTGCTCAGCCTCCATGAGAATCAAGATAAAATGTATAGTTGCTTATTTCACTTTTAATTAGCTTTTTAAGAACTTCACTTGCCTTTTAGAGGAATAACTATTTGTTTATAATTATGTGCATGTGTTCACACCATGATAGCAGTTCCTTCTAAGATCAAAGAAATCTTTCTTCTTATCAGATTAAACACCTTTCATTAAAAGGGTTGGTCTCTTAATTGTAAAGGTTGAATGTTGTATAAAATTGTATGAAGTCATACATCTAAAAAGCCTCAAGTAGCCCATCTAAGTTCTTTAAACTTATGCTAATATGGTTTAATTTATGAGTGATAAATTGCCACTTTTGAGCATTGTAGCAAATAATATTCAGAAAAACATATTACTCTAAACCAAATTCATATGCTGACACATAGAACTATTTCTATTTTATAGCTAAAGATGTTAAAATCTGAATTTTTTGCCGTGTAAAAATATCTTTGCTTGACACATAGGTTTCATATGACTTGCTTCAGATACCTATCTGCCAATTTTTTTTCTTGTTTGTAGCTCACCCTTTCTTTTGTGAGAGGTTACTTTTGGATAGAAACATAGTCAAGGGCTGGAGAGATGACTTTACTAAAGGTTTTTTTTGTCACCAAGCCTGGCTACAAGAGTTCATTTATTGGAACTCACATAGTTGAAAGAGACGTATGATGTTGTTCTTTGACCTCCACATATATGCTATGGTATGATATGTATGCGTTAGTGCACATCTCTCTCTCTCTCTCTCTCTCTCTCTCTCTCTCTCTCTCTCTCTCACACACACACACACACACACACACACACACACACACAATCACCACAAAGAATATATTAAAACTAATACCATCAGGCAAAAATCTAATTCATTGTTTCTTTACTCATTTGTCTGTATTCTAAATTATTACTCCCTTCTTTCCCTGTCAACTTCTTTCATTTTCCTCTCCATCATTTTTGTACTTCATCCTCAGAGGCGCATGAAGATGTTCCTCATCATAGTAGATTCCCTTCTCTCCTACCTAGCATTCTTATCCAAACCAAGTTACTCAGCTATAAATGAAAACAATTTTTTCATCATGCTATATGTTTTAGCAGTATTTACTTTCTAAATAACAGTCATGTGTATTCAAGTGTTTTAATGTTGGATTTTCAAATTTCCTATAATATTAGCACAGGCACTACATTTTACAAATGAGCACGACCAAGAAAAGCTAGTACATTTTCAAAATTTCAAATAAACTTTTGAAATTAGAAATTGCTGTTATCGAAGTCGTGTTAGCAACTGCTGATTTGCAGTGCTACCATAGATCTTTTTCAGGATGGTTAGAAGCTACTGCGATTTCCCTGTCTGTACTGTCTCCATTCATTCTGTAATCACACCATCTGTTTCATTGGAAATGGCCGACTCTGAGGGCAGGGAGCACATCTTATCTGTGAGATGTTATATGTAAGTGTGGATTCTGTCAGCATTTAAAAAATAACAGAACTTCAAATAGGGTTGATTTAAGCCTCCCTAGTCAGCAGTTAGCCTTGGTGATAGGAATCACTCTTTCAAATGGTAATTTGCCACCTGTACCTTCGTCCACAGGTTGGAACAGTACTGGCATCTTAATTAATTACACCCTGTGATGTGAGAGAATGTATTCTCAACCCTAAGACAAGGAGGCTGGGACATAGAACATAAACAGCTCTTCGGAGTTTTCAAAGCAGACTATTTGGAGGACAGCATTACAATTCAGGTGGCTCTTTGTAAAAAGTGATTGATGTGGTTCTTTGAATCCAAGTCTACCCTGGCCCCAAACACAGTGAAGGTGTGTCTTACCATCAGACACGTGTTCATCCTTAAGCTTATTCCAAAGCATCAATCTGATATGACCTCAGAACATCTGACGTTTTTGCTCTCTGTTGCAGTAACGGCTGATGTCATCTCAGAACCACAGGCAGGTGGCATTCAAATTACTTTTTAGGTGCATATGACAGTAGCCTGCAATTTCCCAAAGGGCTGGGCCGCCATGTAATTATGCTGCAACTAAGCGGCAAGGATCTGACATCAGATAATCAGTTAATAGACGAAAATGGGCGGTGTTTCATTATTTTAAACTGTATTTTTTTTTTTTAAAGTTCCTTGAGGATGTGCAAGGGTTTTCTTGGCACTCGGATGATCTCAAAATGTTGTGTGTAATTATTTTTTGGCAGGTGTAGTAAAATGTTTCTGAGAGCGGTAAGTGTTTCCTTGGCAGACATCATTAGTTGTTCATAAGAAGTGTAAGTGACCTTTCACCTTTGATTTTTCACTGTCAGAGGACATGCTGCCTGAATTTATATGCTTTCTGTGACTTGGAAATGGAACAAACCATAGGAAATATTAGACAGGCTTCACTGGGTACTATAGATGTGCAGTTTTTATTGTTTTAATTAATGGAATAGATCAATCTGAATTTGGCTAAGTTCTATATGTTTTTTTTTTCATTGAAAGTAGAAGTTAGGAAACTAATGTTCTTTAAGCACAGAAACAATGGCCTACTTAAATCAGAATACTTCAAACCTACCTTATGTATAAAATAAAGCAAATTATGTTGAATCAGAAAGAATAAATTCAGTTGGAAGAACCATGTGATTGCTTAGTCTTCTGCTGAAAGCAATTCATGTAGTCTATTAAAGGCAAAGTATTCAGTAGCCTCGAAATGCATTTTATAATAATCAGACTTGGGAGTCTCAAAAATTCAAAGTTCTCATACTTTACTGTATTCTTTACATTTCTACCACCATTCTATTTTCAAATTAAGTTGATTACATTTTAATTATTTCTTATCATGTCTTCATTTTTAATGAACATTTATTTTTATTTGTATGTGTGGTTTTCGTGTGTGTGTGTGTGTGTGTGTGTGTGTGTGTGCACAAATGTTTGGGTGTTCAGAATGGGCTTGAAAGGGGTATCAGATCCTCTGGAGTTGGAACTACAGGTGATTGAGAGGCATTCTATGTGGATTCTGGGAATTGAATCAGGTCCTATTGAAGAGCAACAAGTAATCGTAATCACTGGTCCTTCTCTGCAGCCCTTTATGCCATTTTCTTAATTGGCCAGGCGTCCCCGTTGTGCATTACCTTGATTGGTTCTTTATCCTTCACAGCTCTTTCCTAAAGTCTATGAATCTTGGTGTTTTCCATCTACAGTGGTGAGGATAGCAATGTGACTGGCATAAGTATACTGATATCCTTCAAAGTCCTCTATGTTAAAATCTGATCCTCGGAATGGTTACTGGGAACTGACACACAAACTTCAGGGGTGCTTTTTTTATGAGGTCTCTGGACACTGGTTATCTTCCCTATAAGGTGGATCATGAGACCTCAATTTATCCTTTTACTCTTGCTTCCTTGCCATGAGGCGAAATGTTTTCACTGCACCCTGCTTTTCTATCTGAGACCAAAGGATCATGGACTTACTCCAAAACCAAGAGTCAAAAATAATCTTTTGAAGTTGAAAATAGTGCTTACCTTTTGTGTTGTTTTGTTTTCAAGACCGGGTTTCCTCTCTGTGCAATAGCCATCGTGGCTTTCCTGCAACTCACTGTGTAGACCAGGCTGGGCTTCAACCTCATAGAGATCCACGTGCCTCTGCCTACCGAGTGCTGGGTTTAAAGGTATGTACCAATACCACCCACTTTCATATTTCCTTTTGTAATAAAGTCCTGTTTGTTTAGTATTTTTTAAAATTTTGTATTAAAATATTAAAATGCTTTTAGAGTTATTGTATCTGTTGTCCAAGGTAATCTGAGACACCCTTTAAAACATTCGATGAGACTCTGAAAATCGGGCAATCAAACCATGAATAGTAATGGTTCCTTAGAGGTCGAATGGCTGACTATAAGCCAAACAAACACAAAGCTAGCAGGAGAACTGTGCGAAGACAATGTTAGAAGTTATAAACCAGGTCTGGTAACATGTGCTCATAGTCAAGACATTGAGACAGGAGGATTGCAAGTTTGAGCTAGGAGTTACATCTCTTGTTGGTGTGATACAACACCTGAAAAAAGCAAGTTAAAGAAAGAAAGGTTTATCTCAGTTCCTGTCCATCGTGACAGGTCTGGCATGGCAGCCTGGGAATGAGGTGGCTTCACTTCTGCAGAGAGAGATGAATGATGGTTTCATTTTTTTTTTTTTTGTTTTTGCTTCATTTTTCTTTCTTTTAATTCATACCGTGACAAAACCTTATGGGATGATATTGTCCATCTTTAGGTGGATGTTCCATCTTTAGTGAACTTTCTCTCTGCAAACACCCTCGCCAAAAGACACAGACTGCTAAATCTAGTCAGTCTGACAATGAAGAATACACATTGTAGTAACATAAAATTTATAACAAAGGAAAAAAAAAAAACAACCAGACAACCACAACAAAACAACAACAACAAAAAAAAACTAAACGAATACAAAAGAATTTGGCTAGAGATGAAAATCACAAGTAATATGGTGCTTGTCTGGTATTGAGGAGATGCTGGATAATCCTAATCATCCAAAAGAGAGAGAGAGAGAGAGAGAGAGGAGGAGAGAGAGAGAGAGGAGAGAGAGAGAGAGAGAACATAAGGAAATAATTAATAAAAACATGATGAGGGCCTTATAAATTTTATAATATGGGATTTTCTCTTATAATATTAAAACATTGATATGTTTCCCCAAAACATAGTATCATTCATTTTTCCTCATGAATTCTTGTAAACACACCTTATATATTCTTCTGTGATTCTGACACTCATCATATATTTTGTTTATGAGATTAAGTGATGTAGTTCATGTTTGTTCAAATATATCTAGCATGCTATGAGTGCCAGTATGTTAGTTTATTTATTAGCCTTATATCTATCAACCTTCGCTAGGATGTTTTCAATGCTCATCTATGACTGCCTTTCTTCAGTGTACTCTCCAATGCAATATTCCACACTGTGCATTTAAAATCCTGGTCCACCACAAATGTGGGGCTGATCATTGGATAAACTATTCAGTAGTTTAACATGAATGATGTATGTGTGTCATATAGGAATGATACAGTGTACTTCATGTTTTTCACAGTGAATTAGATAATGCCTTCTGAACAGCTCCTGTCTCCAGTATCTCCCCAGCATTGTTAGTGTTACTCAGAAGCATAGAATCCATTTTGGTAATGATCATTGACACTATAGATCTTCAGACACTGACATCCTTGCATTCATAATCAATCTTAGAAGCAAGACAGGAAATCATTAGCTCATTTTGATTTTTTATTCAATATTTTAGAATTCCCTCTGCTTCTCTGAAAACATCAGAATAGTTGAATGCTTGCTGGAACTCCCCTACCCTCAGATATGAAAATTATAGTCTCAGAGGCTCAGTGCGAGCAAGGAAACCTTGACCCTCCAGAAAAGGAAACAAATATTTCTTGGTGTGAATGTTTCATGCTTGTCGTTTGGAAGTTTGAGAACTCTTTGCCATATTACAAATAAAATTTCAAATACTCTCTGCTATTGGGCCTTATTTTTATACCTAAATAATATAGACGGATTCTCTTGGTTCTACCTTTGCTTGAAAGATTAGTGAAAAGCCTAATTTGTGTAAACACTCTATTTTAAATTCTGTCTCTCTCGCTCTTCCTCTCTATCCATCCTTTCTTCATCCTTCTCACCCCCCTCTGCATATGAATATGTGTCTAACCTCACTCCATGATTATAAAAAACAAAAAAAACCATGACACATATGAGTATAACACACAGAGTGTACAGAATTTTGCAGGAATAAAAGTAAAAGAAAAATCTCTAAATTTTGAAAACCCCCTGTATAGACCCTGAAGTTGTAAAGGATTTGTGCTTGTAGCATTTTGGGATCCTTGTTTTCTCATCCCCTCTTTGCTTCTTGATTCATAGTGTGGGTGGTTTTGTCTTTTAGTTTCCATTCTGGTATTCCAGCTATGCTTGAGGTCCCAAGCATAAGGTTGGGCAGGAGCTTCCAATTCAATGATTAAAATAAACCCTTTCTCTTTACAAAAGAATTTCTTCAGTTGTTTCATTACAGTGTCAGGTGATTAATACAATTGGTTTAATGTTTGTTCTGATGCTTCACTTTAGCTTGTTTTCTTCCACCTAGAACAAGTATCCTCCTCGTATTTGACATGTTGAAATCCACATCAAATTATGTGTCAGAGACCAGCTTCGACAAATATACCACTTACCAGGGGAGGGGCATGGGGATTAGAGGAGTTAGTAAAGAATACAAAGATGGGAGTAAAAATAATAAAACAGAAAACAGAGGATAGCACTGGGAGCGAGTTCTAGTGAATACTGAGATTGCCCACATTAAATTCCAATTCCTTAAAATATTCCGGACCCCAAAAGGTAGGTAAAAAATTAAAAAAAAAACTATATTAACATGATACAAGGAAGTGAACAGACCAGATGAAGGTTGCAGGCTACCTTCATAGTTAAACATTCTTTTGCTAAAACAAGACAAGTAATGCTCACTCCCTAGACCAAAACATTCTGTAGGCAAACCACTCTCTGGGTGAAATCCATTGTTATCTCCTTAAGGGAGTAGGAATTTAAGGGAGTTGGATCCTGAGACTTTTGTTTGGGGTAGAAGCATATCTACTTCTCTATTCCTGACAGACAAGGTCTGGCTGTTAGCCACACCTTTTGACAATAACTTTGAGATAGCAGAACTCTCTGACCTAAATCTAGGTGGGACCTTTCTTTCAGGTAGAAACAGAGGTAACCTTGAAAGAACAGAAGTAAATTCCAATTCTCTGACCTTTGGTCAAGGTGCAAATAGGCTCATATGTTTGTGCCTCCACAATTATGTCTATAGTTTCTGACTGCATAAACATAAATGAAATTATAGACTTCTGATTGCTGAATCACTGCAGTTCAAGGCAAAATTCTGAAGGAGCACAGCACAATGCATCATACCAGTAAATTGGCATGTGGCTTGGTTCACTTGTGGGACTCCTAACAATGGGAGCAGAAACTGTCCCTAACACTTTTCTGGGTTTGGGGGACCTACTCCTCATACCAAGGGGAGGTGCTTATACTTACTGAAACTTATTGCCATGTTTTGTTGATACTAATTGGAGGCCTTCCCTTTTCTGAAGCAGAAGCAGAAAAGTGGATGGGGGTGAGTAGAGAGGTTGTGTGGGGAAGGAGTGGGAAGAGAGGAGGGAGTGGAAACTGTAGTCAGGATGTAAAATAGATAGATAGATAGATAGATAGATAGATAGATAGATAGATAGATAGATAGATAGATAGATGATAGATAGATACGTAGATAGATAGGTAGGTAGATAGATAGATAGATAGATAGATAGATAGATAGATAGATATCAGACAGTTAAATAAATTGTCAGGCAAAAACCTTGACTTGAACAGTTGTGCAAGTAGGAGACAAACAAGTGTTGCTTGAGTTAGTATGGCTTTGCTGGTTTCTCATTCACATTTTCTTTTGGTCAGAGCAGGCAATTTCCCATCAAACAAGTGGTCCCAATTTGCCCATACAGCTTTCTAGTCAAATCAATAAGCTGCCTCATGTTGGAGCTAGAGAAATGACACCAAACCAGTTGGAGTATTCTTAAAATCATGATCTTGCTCTTCCAGAGCATGTGTTAATATCTCTAAGAATCAATAAATTCAGTCTAAGGGGCATAAAACAGACTGAGAATTGAAAAAATCCACTCATGGTACTGAGTATTCTTTTTCCTTCAGGAGAATTGTGTACAGCAGAGGACAAATGGCAGCAACAGGAGTGGGAAAGTTAATCACAAAGGTAATCATGTGAATCCAAGCAGCAGTCCCTCTGCAACAGGGTACTAGAGTTCCTGATTGACAGGCTGTTCTGGGAGCCAGTGTTCAGTGCGGGAGACACCGAGGTTTCCTTCACTTGCATCCTCAGCAGTGATATAGTGCAGAGGACTCGATCTTCATGGGATTTAAACATGTGCTAGTGCTTTCAGGCTTGGTGTTCTTCATTTAAATATTTGTCATGGTCATGGTTCTCTTTTCTATTTTCTGTTTCCTGGCTAAGATCAAAGGATAACAAAGATTAATCATGTGTCACCTGATAACTATCAAAGCACTGAATTTATGTTATTGAGTCAGGCATTTGTGTTTACCCATACCAACCACAATATTTCACCAGAGAAAAAGGCGACTCTCTTTTTGATCTTTCCAAGTTGCATGGAAGATTAGTCACATGGATATAAAGACTAATCAGAATAATTGTATACGTTTATGTGAATATGTAGGTATATGGACATTAATAAATAGCTTATTCAGATTATTTCAAGTAAAGGGATATTTGTTAATATCCAGCTTATTATTTTGTAGATAAACATTAAGCCTTGAGAAAGGATCATGATATATAGAAGTTAACCTCAAGAATTTTACCTCTAAGCCAGAGAAAAATAACAGAAGAGTAAATTAGATATAGCAAACTACAATAGCTATCCCAAGGCCACAAGGGAAATAAAACAATATTCAGTGGATAAGATGAAAAAGGAAATCACTTTCAACAAAAATACACAAAATTAAGTTAGCACCATTGCAAGATGTACAGTTTTTGTGTCAGGGTTCTCAGTAAACTCCATTTGTAGGAAACAAATACATCCAGAAAAAAGAAGACTAGAGTATGTGGTTATATTACTATTGAAAAATGGCATCTCAGAAGGTTGGGGTATCTTGAGGAAATAGTCAAAGAAAAGAAAACTAAACATTAAACTCATGTCACCCAATATTACAGTATGCATGAGTATAGGGCTATGCACAATACTGGAATGGAAAGCGGGATCTAAGACAAGGGCTTACAACTTAGGTTAACAATTGGACATCAGACATGAAGCTTTGTATAGAACATATTGGACTTATTCTGCTTGACAAACTAATCTGACAGCAACAGATTGAAGTAAAAGAAAATAACGGGAGGCACTCTGTTAAAATATCCTGTGAGTGAGTAGGACGTTACTGATAATGTACATGATGTGATGAGAAATTTGGTGAGAATTACCCAGAGAAGGGTGGGACTGCGTATTAAACTGTTTAGAGCACAGTGAATTCAAGTTTGTCTTATGAAGGAGGAATGGTGCCTTAATTTAGATGTAATTTGGTGGTTTTGTTTGTTTGTTTGTTTTTGTTCTTTTTTATTTTATTTTTTTGGCAGGGTCTCATTGTGAATCTATAGCGCTGACTAGCATGGAAATCACTTTGCAGACCAGGCTAGTCTGCCCACCTCTACCTCATGAAGGGTTGGATTAAAAGTGGGTACCACCACCCCCAGCTTGGATGAAATTTTTGAAGTTCTTCAAGTGTTTCTAAAGTGTGAAGATGGACAGAAACCTGAGCAATCTGAGGGATAAAGATTTAGAATCTTAGATAAACATAAGTTAAACAAAGTGTTGATGCACAGACCTTTCTCCTAGGAGTGATATTTCAAGCCGTTCATTGCTGAGGAAAAGGAAGAGAGGAATAGAGAGAAGGCAGTTATGTGGAACAAGTTAGCTTAGTAGGGAGGCAAGGGAGGGTCCAAATGGACACTATCATTTAGGAAAAGAAGATGAAAAGCAGGAACAAAAGACAAGAACTTTCCAGAGTAACCTAGAGAAAGTTGCTGGATTTCCAAAGCAGATCTTTACAAACTTTCACAACATCTCTGGCAGGGTGGAAGCATAGTTTCAAGGGAAAAGACCTAAAAATTGGTGGGGGCAGAAAACAGGGATTCTTATGAGTCTAATCTTGACAGCGAAAAGAGGACTATGACAGCTTCAAGTGAAGGTGGTACTCTCTGTGATAGAGGATTTCTATTTAGATAAATAAACAAACAGATAAGTAACAATGGTGGTGCCTGCCGTTGAAACAGAATAAGAGGCTAGTGACTAGAACAGCTGCTGCATCTTCAGGGTGACACGAAATTAGGCTGTGTAGAAGGCCAGTCATACTCAAGGCTGACAAAGTGAACTCTGAGATGTTATGTGAGGCCATGAAAAGAGCCACAACTTCTGATGCTTTGCTGTCTGCATTCATTCATGTTTTGTTTCACAGTCCGACACTCCCATAAAATAATAGTATTGTATGAAAAATACAGGTCTTGTCTTTTCACTTTCTTTGTAAATGTAATTATCATCTAGGAAATGTAAAACATTGATTTTGATTTGATATTTTGTTGATTGGGTTTTGTTCATTTCCTTTTATTCTAAGTAGTCAGCAATACTCTTTTTATCCTTTTTTGGATTTAAAAAGACATTAATGATTTAATACTTGTAGGACAATAAATTACTACCACCCTTTCATGTGACAGTTATTACTAACTGCTCTGCAATAAAGCACAGGAGAAAAACAGTGTTCCTCGTGATATAACTTGATGTTTTAACAAACAATTGTGAGACTATGAAGATAATTAACTGGCTATTTTTAGTAAGCTTGGAGTCACTTCGTGAAATAAAAAGAGAGAGAGACCCACTGGGTTTTCCAGCCTATAGGGAGAAGAGAGGGAATGTATTTGTGAATTTTCCTTGAGCTGAGACAAATGCACAGGGGACATGAAGTGGTGCTTTGGTGCTTCATTACTCTCCCTCAGGTTAGAGTCGAGATAGCAATGTGTATTTCCTGGGAAAGACCAAGAAGCATCTTGTCTGAGATTTTATTTTACTTTTGTTTTTGCCTTTTCCTCTTTCTTGTGTGGCCTAGAAGAAACGCACACTGTTTAAAATTTTCAGAAGGCAAAGAAGTATGAAGGCATGACTGTAAATTCAAGGCATCTTTCGAATGTATCCTAGCTCAGAGATGACACAGTAACTCCTTCGGCTTCAAGAAATTAAACCAAATTGACTCTCTTCTGTTCAGGTGGTGTGTTAATGTCTGCCCCCCTCCTCCAAAGAGGTATTTATAAATGTTTGACTTTCTGATAAGACTTGTACTGCTTTCTTAGTGCTTTTCCTTTTGGGGTGGGATTCAGGAGTGTTTAATGTTTGGGGACTAGGTCAAAATTCCTTCAACGATTTTTTTAAAAATATGATTGCAATGCTTCAAATAATGTCAAGGTTTAACAGGGAATTCCACAGAATCTCTGCCTGGGAGATCACAGGTGTGTGTGTATTCTCAGGAAAACAAAGAATATTCAGAAGAGAATAAAGATTCCAGGCCATGGAAATAAGCCAGAAGTTTCAGCAAGAAGCATGGACATTCTATGTTTAGTTGTGAGATGTCACAGTGTGACAGACAGAATTGCTGCCCTTCCAAATGACAGTAACATTTAAAGGCTTTTGTCAAATTCGATTTCTGATTCTTTGCAGTCTCTTCACAGTTTTGACTGAAATCCTCAGTACCATGTATTAATGTTTTCTGTTTATTCATTTACAGTAGCATGCCTGTCCCATAATTCTGGACACCCCAAGTGCTTCACCTGCACCACGGTGTTACAGTGACAGTTTTCCACAGGCTGCCCTCGGAAGGAAAATTTAAACAGTCAGCTTGGATAATTCTTTTATCACATGTGACTTTTTCTTATAATCATAAAACGGAAGCATAGTGATTCTGTGATACAGGAAAGAACATCAATTTTACCTGCAGAATTTGAGGGGATACTGGTGTCAGATTTCAATAACATCCTCAAGAGGGCACTGTCACCTGTTTTATATACTTTATCACTTCTGTTCTTTTATTAAGACCCTTTATAGTACTTGAAGGGAGGTTTTGATCTAGTTTCATCTGGAATTTAATGTTACATGTTTTGTATCATGCATAATGCTCTTGTTTACAGCAACCCCCATCTGCCCATTGTTACACACCACGTGCTGACCTGTATATCCATATGCAAGTTTTATATCGCTAATATTTCATAGAGGAACCCAGCTGGGCTGTAGATCCCAATCTAGGCTTGTTTAACAAGCCTCTTGTACAAGAAACTTAACATTGACTCTTTCCATTGCTCTATTTCAACATAGCACATTTTACGACCCATACCACTTTTGCACAGTCATGCTTGCTTGTGGAGTTTGACTTCCAACAATGATCTTTACCAATTAGAGAACTGGAATGTGAACAAAAAAGTTCTCACCCTCAGGTTATTGTCAAGCTTGTGGGGTTATTCATGAAAACATAAGGCTACTATCATTCACCATATGTTTGCAGTTTCTTCCACTGGACTTGCTAACCCCCATGTTATCAAGTTTGTATTTTTATAAATTAAGTAGTTCTTTAATGCCTGGAAGTCTTTCAGAGTACATAAAATTCTTTTAGCTTGGTAGGATAAGCTTTTAAGATACCAATTTAAAAATATTCCCCAAATCTTGCATGAGCAGAGATAAACAACTTTCCTGGACTTTTGTAATACTTGCCTTCATTGCTTTGGAAAGCAGAATCTTCTAAACAATAATAATATAAACAGTGTTACTCTTTTAAATAATATTTATATCCAGCAATTTAAACCATTTCTATTGCAAATACTATAGAAGGGGAAAGGTCAATTAATCATAACTTATAGTTCCACCAAGAGCTAGGCTTACATTTGCACATTATGCAACATAGGGATTTTAAACAACATATGCAACGAATATAATTGTTTTAAAAATGAAAGAGGTTAAAACGGTCACTCTTGCTACCAAAACATCCTGGAAATAATGGTGCTTATTTGCTATTAATTTTGATAAATGTAGGTAGTTAAATTTTTATGATTTTTAAGGTAACAAAAGACTTGAAATGGTTTTTTATTGTTTGATTTTTTTTCACTGAATTGCAAAAGCAAGGTTTATTGTACAGCATGATCAGAGTTTTTCCATTTGGCATGGTTCTTCCTCTCCATTTTGAAGTGTGCACATTTCTAGAACAAATAATGAAGTTACTTTAAAAAGATAATTTCAAATTGTATTTTGTTATTGTTTGATTTTTTAAAAGTCTTACTTTCCAAGCAGTTGAAAATTCCTTTTCCTCATGGTTGTACAAGCCAAAATAATAAACCGTTGGAGGCAAGAGATGAAATGACCTCAAATATCTGGAAGATTAAGCTGTTGGATAACTTCATGTGGATTTTTTCTCAGCTCTTGTTGACAACAAATATTCAAAACCAAATCTGCCCGCTGTAGACACCGTCCTGTGATGTGATTGCCAATTTATGAGTTCAAAGTTCGTGCTAGTGTTCTCAAAAGTTGGTCATTATGGTATTGTTGTCGGTTGTGCTTCTGGCACTGGCAAGGGAACGTGCACAGCTGCATGCTCTGGACAAATGCTTCCTGTGATAGGGGCCGCCGTCCCTGCCTCACACGGATTATCTCATTTCTGTTGCTCCATAAGGAGAGGACAATTGTCATTCTTCTGTTCTCCAGATTCACTACTTAAGCTGTGTTCATTAACACCGAAGGAGAAACACAGGCAGGGAAAAGAGCAGGAATGTGCACTTAATATGTTTGCTTAGGGGTTGATTTAGTTCTGAGTTTTCTTAGCAGTGTATCATTTCTGCACATTGAAGCCAATGTGATTTGAAAAGTTCTGGTCTTATTTAATCAGATGCTTCTAATTGCAAAGATAACTCTGTCAGGTGTTTTTGCCTCTACTTCAGGCATCTTGCTCATTCCTTGCTCCACTTATTTCATTCAAAACTCACTCAAAGCCAGGAATATTGCCTAATGGTAGAAAATCCATTGTGTTTATCTTTTGTACATACACATTAAATGAGTTTTGTGGATGTATGAGCGGGGCTAGGGTCTGAATCCAAGGGGTATCCTTGGCTGGTTCACTGGTCTAGCACTGTGCTATCCAGCCTTATCACTTAACGTAATATTCCCATACATTTTAGTTATGAGCCTAGCTTTTAGCAGCTCAGTCAGCTCTCCAGCCCAACTCGACTAAGTATCTTCTTGCAGTGTAACTTAAAGCTCTGAAAGTGCATAATATTTGCACCTGTGTAATATTTACTTAAGAAGTTATTGGAGGAATGGTGAGATGATTTTAGGAATATGGCCAGACTTCCAGAGTTTGACTCCTGGAATGCACAGAATGGAGACAAAGTACCAACTCCCAACTTATGCAAGTGGTTCTCTGATCTCCACATATATGCCATGACATCTCCCCCTAAATAAGTAAACACATGTCAAGAAGAAATTATCTATGTGAGCATTTATTACGATATGACACATCATTTTATCATGAAATTATATTTCTACTATTAAGGGAAATATCAGTGCAGTAATAGAAATGCAATAGATGTTTTTGGACCAGGTATATAGAATAAACAGACTAGTTAGTAAACACTACTGAATAAAAAATAAAATTATTCATCTTGAAGTTACTTTTGAAGATGAGTATTATTAGGCACTGTATCTGTAATACTTGAAAGTGTCTATACTCAGTTTTTAGACTACAAAAACCTAAACAGAATTGGGCATGGTGGTTCACACCTTTAGTCCTAGAACTCTGGAGTTAGAGGCAAGAATCTCTGTGAGTTCAAGGCCAGCATGGTCTAAAATGAGTTCCATAATAGCCAGAACTATATAAAGAAACCCTGTCACAAAAACCAAATCCAAAACTAGACAACAAAATGTAATAAAACACATATATGAATACACACACACCAAACAAACAAACAAGCACCAAATGCCTAGCAAAAAAAATGTTGTAATAATCAGAGTATTACAATTTATGGTAAAAATGTAGTTATTCTGCTTAAGTAGACATTATGTTTTAATATGACCTGCATAGACTGACACTCTCCAATCCATGATAATGTCCTTATTACTAGTCCTCAGGCTTGATGCCAGTTAGAATCTTTCCATGTCAAGAGAATCCAAGACTAATTTGCTGTGATTAGCATAGAATTATTTTACAGGCTTTCTGTACGTTTATGCAAGGACAGAGGTTTTAATTCCACTTAACTGAGTTTATAGGGATGCCCAGAAAAGGCCTCAGAAGCTACAAGCTTTCAGCACAAATACTTTATTTCTCCATATGCTTGCTACTGAGCTTTTCAGAAGAAGGCACCCCACCGGCACTGCTGAAAAGAGAAAAAGGCTGAGTGTAATTCCTTAAGAAAGGTTGTTGTTGCCACTCACTGCAAATGCACTTAACCCACAAAAATGGTGAACCCTTCTTCCAAAGAGTCCTGTAAGAACATCATATCAAAATGCTACCCTCCCAGAGCACCACAATGGAAAAGAACAAAATACCCCTTGAGAATAAAAGTCCCAGTGAGCAGAAAAACAGCTGTGATGGCAACTATAATGCATGGAAACACACAAACATCAAAACTAGCAGTGGATGCAATTTAAAGGTGAAGGTTAATTTTGCCACTTGAAAGGAGTTTCAAAAGAGGGAAGCCAACTTGAGAACAGAGCTACTGTGGGCATCTGGGCCACTGTGGAGCTGTAAGTGTAATCCAGCTCTCAGCAAAGCAATCTAGGGCATAGGACCTCACACTTTGCAGTTAGAAGACACAGGTTTGTAGCAAAGAGGACTCAGATATGGGCTTGCAGACTATTAAGGATGGTGCCAAACAAGTTAGACTTTTTTTTTTTTAACTTGGTCATTGAGCTAGACTTCTTTGTGCAGCTAGCAACAGGGAAAAGATAAACATGGTCACAGTTGATTTTAATATGTTAATTGCATTGCAAATGTCAGGAAACGTGACCCAAATTGCTTCTAAACTCAGACATTCACGGACTGAGGCATCTAAAATGTTTCTTGCTTGGTCAACTACAGGGTCATATGTGTTCATGGGGACACTGTTCTGCCTTCGCCCATCTCTATCCGTTGCTCCCTCTGTTTCACAGTCTTCTTGCAGGTTAGGCAAGTGTTGTCTTCTCCAGCTCATGTTTTCCCCTTCCATCCTTTGATAATTTGGTTACCCACACTCCACTCCTTGGAAACCTGGGGATTACCCAAGACAGGATGCAGGATGTATTAAAAGCCAAAATGATTAACACATACACACTAACCAGAGAAGAAATCCTGCTTGGCTATAATGCTTTCAGAAGATTTGGGAGCTAGAGCTGAGGAGATTGTTCTCATATCTGGAGCAAACCCTTGGAGTTTCTTCATAGTTATATCTGTTGTTGCTTTGCATTGATCTTTGCATGTATCTAGTACTATCCAAAAAAAATGGAGATAATCCTCCTGCCTCGACTTCATCAGTGCTAGAATTGCAGGCCTGTTTGTGTCAAAGCTTGATTCTATTCCTTGGTCATGGCCTTATGGCCCTTAAATATTGCTTTGCTTAAATATTTTATATTTGTTTGTTTTAAGACAGAATCTCCTGGAGGCTGACCTTAAAAAACTTAATCCATAGCACATACAATAAAAAAATCTAAATCACATTTTTATTGGTTATCCAAAAAGTTAAAACATTGCCACATAAAAATAGCCTTCAGTTTTTACCTTATTATTTACGAAACTCTGATAAAAGAAAATCATACATTTTGTCATTAATAGAAGTATATTTGACCTTTTAAAAACCAAAGAATTTGTTACTTACCCTGCCTTTTTCTGTGTATGAAATGGATTAAGGAAAGTAAAGATATATAGTTCGTGATAGTTTGTTTCTTTAATGTAGATTTGAAAAAAAACGATAAGCCCTATTCTATGCTATTGATGATTTTGTTATTATGAAATTAGTCATCAGTGGTTTTTTTCCAGTTTATTTATTTTTTATTAAAAATTGCCATCTCCTCCCCTCCTCCTCCCCCTTCCCTCCCCTCCCCTCCACCCACACCCCCACTCCTTCCCTCTCCAGGCCAAAGAGCCATCAGGGTTCTCTACACTATGTTGAGTCCAAGGTCCTCCCAACTCCCTCCAGGTCCAGGAAGGTGAGCAACCAAACTGACAAGGCTCACACAGAGCCCGTACATGTCATAGAGACCAAGCCCATCGCCATTGTCCTTGGCTCCTCGGTCAGCCTCCACCATCAGCCACTTTCAGAGAGTCCGATTTGGTCGCATGTTCCATCAGTCCCATTCCAAGTGGACTTGGTGGTCTCCCATTAGTTCTGTCCTGCCGTCTCAGTGGGTGAACGCATCCCTCATGGTTCTGACTTTCTTTCTCATGATCTCTCTCCATCCGCTCCTCATCAGAACTTTGGGAGCTCAGTCCGGTGCTCCTATGTGGGACTCTGTCATTTTCTCCATCAAATGCCAGGTGAAGGTTCTATCAGTGGTTTTTAATTATTTGTTTTTATGGTTCCATAGAAAAAATACTTATTAATTTCACAAATGTCCAGCCAAAATGTAAGACTTACTTATTAGAGAATGAATATAATAGATTTCCTTTCTTGGTGCTGAATGTAATCACATGTTTTTTCTTAAAGATTAATATTCCTCCGACTGAATTACCCTGTCCCTTCCTGAGCTACATGTCTCAGTTGAACATGACTGTGTACTAAGATCTCAGTACCAATACTTGAAACTGTTGAACTGATAGAGAATCCCACTGATCCTCGGTATGCTCAGGCTTAAGTGGCGATATTATCTTCATCAGTAAACATTATAGAGCTACTGACAGGCAGCAACTTATTTATATTAGTCATTGACAGCCTCTGTAGACTGGCAGTATACAAAGCAAGTGGGAAATTAAAAACAAATTTACCCGAATGCCATGAATTTGATCTAGAGATTACTTTGTAGGGAAAAAAATTAAAAGAAATTATAGACAAAGCTCTGATTTGCAAAGACATTTGCAAAGCATTCATGAGGTCCTGCTGTGTCTTGGCATGACAAAAATCTCAAACAAATAAAAAAAGAAACAAAATGAAAAAAAATGGATTTTGCTTTAAATAGGCTTAGACCAAGTAATCTAATGTTTACCTGAAGCCATCCCCCCTTAGTAAAAGTAGCTCATTAACAAGTAAGAATACAGCAAGTGACTGGAGTGAGAGGATCCATACATAACAAGCAAAAACTGCATCGCGAACTGTGTGCATGAGTGTTATAGCAGAAAGACCTTTGTTCCTGACACACTGAAAACTTTGTGAATTGGATGAGTTTCTGTTGATGCTAGTGTCTGACTACATGCCATATTTGTCATCGGAACCCTCGTGTAAGTCTGCATTTCAAAGTATTTTCAGGAGAATAACAACAAAGGAATATAATGTGATCAAACTTTTCATTTTGAAATACAAGACATATTCCATAATATAGCTTTCAATTTTTTCTATTTTTATTATTTAAAAATTTTATCTGGATATATCATATTACATACATGACTTTTGGTGATTAAATTATTGAAAATTCACCTTAGTAGTAGTGAAATTATCTGTATTCCTGACAACCTATATTCAACACCCTTAGACTCTGGCATAACAAAAGAACACCAAATATTTTGTCCAGTTGAGGATTTTTACCCTTTAGCTATCAACGTTGTCCATGGCTCCACAACCACCTCAGATTCTAGCAATCACCATCCCGTATTGCTTCTCTGTGCTAATATTTATGATTCCATAACTAAGAAAGAATGGGTGATGTTTATCTCTTTGTGGCTGGTTTCTTTTGGCTAGTATAAGATCCAGTTCCAGTCACCAAAGATTGAAGAGTTTTAAAACTGGATAGTATTTCACTATGTATATTTACCGCCTTGCTCTACCTGTTCGTCTGTCAACAGACATTCAGAGTTAAATCATATTTTGTTAGTGTAAGCTTTGTGAACATGCACTATAGATATCTGGCCCATGAACTAGTTTCATGTCTTTGGAATACATACACAGAAATGTGATTTTGGGTCATATGATTTTTTTAAAGAACACCTCATGGTATTTCCATAATGGTTAAAGCTATTGTTAGGTTTTGCCTCCTAAGTTTTTCCTGCTGTTTCCTAGTTTTCCTTCATTGTTATTAACTCAGATCTTTTGATTTATAAAAGGTAACTGCACAGTGGTGGCACACACTTTTAATCTCAGTACTCAGGAAGCAGAGGCAGGCAAATTTCAGTGTTTGAGGCAAACCTGGACTACAATGTCAGTTCCGGGATTGCCAGGACTATTGTATAGCTAGAAACCCTGTCTCAAAAAACTGGAAAAAAAAACCTCTTAGGAATTATGCTTTGAAATTTTATTTGTGTCTGTTATTGTAGTGATTTTTTTCTCTCCATGAAACAAGTTACATGGTACAGCTTTATTTAACACTTGCTGAATTCAGACAATACAGTCAGAATTGTGAACTTCTGAGACATCCTTATCAGATCCTCTCAGAGCTCAGAGAAGAAATTAATTTGTTTGTTTAACTTCCATTTACATATGATAGTCCATCATTTTTTTGTCAAAATCTTATGAATCTAATACTCACAGAGCAATAACTTCTGCAAAGTACATTTATGCAAGAAGTATATGTGTGTACGACATTCAGATTCAAAGATGATTTTTTTCTCAATTTTTATTTTATTTTAATGAGCTTCCTGATGATAATAAATATAATTTGACAACTGATTTAATTAAAAATGTAAAGGACCTTCACAATATAGGTAATATTTTTGGAAACCGCTGAATGACTAAGTTAATTGCTTGGCAGCCTTTTGCACTGTGTTGGCATTCTAGTGGCAAACTTAATAAATACTCTCTCATATAGACAAATGGGCTTCAGAAAATGATGGAGTCTTTGAGGAGAGGGTTGTAGATACAGTCACTGGGGAGGAGAACAATACAGTGAGTAGAGCCAAGTAGACGAAACAAAGGAAGCAGTGATGCACAGAATTGTAAAGCTCTTTTTAGGCCAGTTCTTAACGCCACGTACGAGTGAGTGCAGATCTAAAACCCATTGTTCCATTTTCACTGGAAAGAGGCATAAACCCAAGCATGAGTTGTAATGGAAATTGAAGTAACTTTTTCCAATATACACAGAAAACTGATGCTTAGAAAATAATTCAAGTTTCTCCTTTAGAATTTACTTTCAAGAAACGTGTAACATTGGCCATGACTTTGCATCATTCATCCTCAGAAATATTTTTATATCTATGTGCTCTTGATGTTGTTTCTGGAGTCATAGTTACTAATTCTTTTTAAAATTAACTTGGAACAGCAAGCAGTATTGAAGCTCTTCTTCATTCTGAGAACAACTGGTTTTATGGCTTCTTGTAAACAATTAACTTCTCTATGACTTCATAGCCTCTTCTTTTTTAATCTAGAGATCATAATAAAATTACAATATCCCTGACTTCCCTTTCTTCCCTTCAATCCTCCCATGACCACTTTTCTTCCCCCCCTCAATTTTACAGTTTTTTTTACTAATTGTTATTATATGTATATATGTATATGCAAAAGCATATTATTCCTAAATATAACCCTGCTTAGTCTATATTTTGTTAATTGTACATACATATATGTACATATATATATATATATATTTCCAAGACTGACCATTCAGTGATTTTCATAGTTTCTTAAGTAATGTGTTCCTAAAACAATAATAACGAAAACTTGTTTCTTCTCTTAAAAGTCTTTTAAAAGCATTATACGATTATGATTTTGTGAAATCATTTTAGAGTCATTTTAATGCATTTTGAGGGCATGACAGCAGCATTGCATCTAGTAAGATTTCTTAAATTGTATTGATTTAAATTCATATTGTATTTAAGTAAACACTAAATCTAAGCTAACTAAATGTTTTCTAAAGATTGAGTTCCAGAATATCTCCATTTTGTGTAACAAAATACTGTAATTTCCACCTTCAGCTAGAAACTTGTGTATTTGAGCTTTATATCATTCTGGCATTAAAATAAGTAAAATTGAATTGGTTATTTAAGAAGCTGATACATCCTGTTTTGAAAAAAATCATACCTTCCCTCAACTCGTTCCAGATCCAACACCCCTTTTCTGCTTATTCAATGTCTGTCTGTTCATCCTTTTGCTTTTAAATCCATGAAGATCAGTTTGTGCTTCCCACGTATTCTTGAATGTGTCATCTTCCACTGTACCGTGCAGACTCACCAGGGGGTAAGCTCTCAGAGAAACTTGTCTCTCACTCTCCCAGCAGCTAAGAACTGCCAATAGCTCCATGGCCTGGGGTGAGATTTCCTTCGACTTGAGCTTGTGCAGGCTTGAGCATGCTACCGCATCTGCTATGAACTCATATTGCAGCTGAGAGCCATATTCAGAAGACACTGCTTCCTTGTAGTCGTTCATCACCTCTGGCTCTTGCATTCTCTCTGCCCCACCTCTGCAATTATTCCCCAGCCTCTTGAAGATGGTAGGGAGGTGCAAGATGTATGCTTCCTTCCAGACTGAGTATTCTGAAATCTCTTATTCTCTGCAATTTATTCAGTTCTGGGTTTCTGTGTTCATCACCATCTATTCCAATTAGAAGCTTCCCAGTTGAGGGTTGAGATATGCATTGAGCTGGGAGTATAACATAAGTCACTAGGACTCAGTAGTCAGATAAACAATAATTTTATGTACTAAATATACTTGAGTGAAATGTGTCTTCACGAAATTCATTATTCCTATAACTAAAAGAAATTAAAATGAAGATTATTTTATAACTTAGATATTCTCTAGATTTCTAAATATAATAGAAATGCTGTTCTCACTTACTATATAAAATGTAGCTTTTTACACTCACACATACACACACACACACACTCTAGAAATGGTTTTAAGTTTCTTTACTCACTATTTCTGTAAATGTTTTAAGTCTTGTACAACAAAATCAGTTGCTTGTGACTTTGAACTTATTTTTCTTTTATTCTACACACTCTCAAATTACTATTTTTGTGACTCTAATGTCTTTTGTCTCAGACATGGATGTACATAACTTTTGGTGATAAGACATAATACCTTTTAATGTTTCAAGATGACACCCATTAAGAGTTTTGGCTTCAAGTAGACAGGTTATACACATCTTTTGGATTTACTGAAAAACACAGTTTGCATACCAAGTCTTTGTTAATGGTCACTGATAGGTTTAAATAGTCCCCAAGAATAATTCTTTTGTCCTATCTTCAAAGATCCCAAATATTCAATCAAGATATTTTAAAATTAGTCTGTAATTTCTTTTTATAATTACATAATCTTTTTGTTTTTCTCAGAGTTCCTCGGTTATGTTGATGTAGTTGTTAATTTAGTTTACTTACAAGATTAATATTAACAATAATCATTATTCATTTATTGAATGCTATTTCTTTCAACACTCTGAATAACACATGATAGATACTCTTTTACTTAAATTTTACTAAGAATTTTTTCAGAGTCTTCCTCTTCTTAAGGAAACAGGGTTTATTCAAATAAGAATCTTACTTTCCTTGTGCCAATTATAAGAAGAGACATGAAATCTCTGCCGTCTTCTGAGCTCACATTTTTGTATCTCACACTACAAATCTCTCTCGACTTTTTGGTTGAATATGAAATGCTAGAACTTTTGTGGCTACAAGCTTTGCAATATAGAGTGTTTTGTTTAAAAATTTTATTATGTACCAGTTGTGGTAGCATTGAATACTAGTGGTCTTCTACTTAAGTCTATTTCAGGAAAAAAGCCTAGGTTATTAGTATCTTAGGCTTGACTCATTACATGTATGGTACATGAAATAACATTTGTATTATTTATCAATCTCAGTTTTAAAACTCTCTGTGTATGTACTATTGAAATAGTGACATGATGAAAATTCAATGATATAAATCCAAATATTACAATTTTAATTTTCTCCTGGATGTAATATTTTCATAACACTGTAAGATTCCCCCCACTAATGTGTGTTTCCTTCTCTTACTTATTTGTTTTTTTTTTGTTTACCTCTGAGACTGCAAATAACAGAACAAAGTCTTATTTTTATTTTTATTCATTTCACAATTTATCTGAACTTTGTCATTGAAAAACCCTGTCTCCAGTGCTTACAGCTGATCTTAGCAGTAGCAAAATACACAAGGCAAGGTAAAGACATTTTTACAGAATACACCTAAAAATCATTGATCTTGAGATCAATTTTCCTGCAGTAAAAGTTTCATTTCTTTTATTCTGGAATAATTTCATCTTCCATCCTATCTAAAGCATGCAGATTAAAAGTGAAAATTTTGCTAATTTTCTTTGAATTGATTGTTGGTTTGACAGAGCTGACCTTTCTTTAAATCTGAATTGATTGACCAATTGAGTCAACGTGGTTAAATTCGTCATGCATATACGCAGAGACTTTGGTAATTAAGTTTGCTATACTCTGAGCAACCATTCTCTACTTCTCTTCTGCTCTAGGAAACAGTTCACTTTATGATTGCACTTAATAATGCATCAGAAAATGAGTGGAACTAGAGCCCTAGATAAGGGAGAAGAACTGTGACTCCCGCAGTGGTTTAACATCCAGGGACACAATCTTTAGAAATCATTTCAGATTCTCATGGAGTTGGGTGTCACACTTGTGTGTTATATTAAAGATGGTATCTAAACTTTGGCAACTATAAAGTTAAGTTATCAAAAAAAACTGAAGTCATTGACAATATGATTACCATCGGATATAACTGAACAATTTCCAGCATTTAAAAAAAAGGGAGTGTACCCTGGGACAATCAGATGTATCTGAATGGCCTAAGGATATTGCTTTCTAAAACTCATGTTTACAAGTAAATTTTCCCTGCACTGGATACCATTATGCAGAAAGAAACCAATAATACATAAAAGAACTAATATAGATTGTAATATCTTGGTACCAGACTTTTCTAAGAATAATAGTTTTCTTGTTCATTTAAAACATCTAATTTCCTTTTCTTTGTCCTACCTTTTATCTTTTGTACATCAGAAACAGTCCATGAACTCTGAAATTAATAATCAGAAGGATATGAGAGTCAAACCCTCAGAGTCCTACAAAAACCTGCCTCTCTGCGTCAAACTGAGAACTGATTTTATAAATGTAGGTCTGTGTTGTGAACTGAAGTACCCATGATGATCAATAAGCACAATTTCCTCCTATATTCACAATCTTCTCTTTATACTCATTCCTCATATTGTTTCCAGGGCCAGTTTGTGACAATGTCATAGGACTCGGCAAAACATAATTTTGTTTTTCTTTCTCTCTCTCTCTCTCTCTCTCTCTCTCTCTCTCTCTCTCTCTCTCTCTCTCTCTCTCTCTCTCTCTCTCCACAAACCCTGCGTGTTCTTTGATGTTATAAAGGGTAACTTTGGGGCACTAAGTGAAATTTAGGAGAAAAGAAAACTTTGCACTTTTGCTGTTTTGATAATATTAATGAGATGAATAGGTTTTATTGTTTAAACATGAAACAAGACTAAAATAAAATTTTATCTATAACATGCTGTACTCCGTACATCTACAGAGATAAGTTGAATGTATGCATATCTGCCTTGAGGGTTGGGTGGGATATGGTTTTTCCACAAAATATTCATATGCTGAAAGAATGGACTCTAATGTGGCACAGCAGAGTTCGTAGACTTATAAGTCGTGGGACTTAAGAGGACATTAGTTGTGTGATCCATTCTTATAAGAGGGACCTATGTTCTTGGCTATTTCTACATGTGCTTTCTTCCTTTCATGCTTCTCCCACATGGAGGTACTACCAGAGAATCCTTTCTAGAGGTCAATACTATGGTGTCTGTAATTTAAAACTCTCCAATGTGAGTTAAATTGATCTTCATTTCTCATAACTGTTTGGTCTCAGATATTTTGTCAAAGCAATATTAAATAGACTGATAGATTATATGCATGTGACATGTATTGACATGTATCTGCCTAATCAATTCTTAATGGATCTGAGAAGATTTAAAAGTAATACATTTTCAAATGAAAAGACCTGATCAACTGCATTCAATTCTAGTGTAAAGTCTAGCTATTTCTAGGCACACATTATTACCATTCATAAATTCACCCCATTCATGTATTCTGTTCAAAAGCATTTGTAAAAGTAGCCCTCACCCCTCATCAAGGAAATTTAACTTTCAGCAAAGACCACTACAGAATGACAACCAAAATTTAGAGTTGTAGAGTTTGTCTCAGTGGATACAACTACAAAGCACTCCCTCACCTAAGATTCAGAGAATATTGTTTCTAGAAAAGGTGGCTGAAATATTGAAAGGAGTAGAGGATCAGGATGCTTTTGTGAGACTGTCTCTCCTAGGAATGTCAGAAGCTACAGCCTTTAAGTCTAACAACATGACTGCTTACACTTGAATATACAGGAAAAATAAGAATCCCTAGACCAGAGAGAATGCTTCCAGCAACTTATGGGAACACATGGAGAGTCTCACAAGCAAACATTAGTTGGAACTTTAGGGAATCCTTCAGAAGAGGAGGAGGAAGGATCTGAGGAACAAGGGGGCTCAGGGACAGTGTGAGAATGCACCTCATAGAACCAATTGACATGGACTCATGAGGCTCGTAAAGATCAGGAGTCTTTAGGGGTCTGACCTAGGTCTTTTAATAATATATTATGGCTGAGTAGCCTGATGTTCTGTGGGTTTCCTAACAGTGGTAGCAGGGTTTGTCCCTGACTGTTTCACCGGCTTGTGGGACTCTTTTCCTCCTATGGAGTCACCTTGTCCAGCCTTGAAATGATGGTAGATATCTGGCTTATTATAGCGTATCATGCTACATTTGGTTGATGTTCCTAGGAGGACTGTTCTTTTCTGAGGGGAGGTGGATCTAAAAGAGAGGGCATTAAAAGGAAGAGACTTGGGAGGAAAAGATGGGGAAACTGTAGTGGGGATGTAGAAGAATTTAAAAAAACATAAAATTACAAAAAGTATGAAATCCAAATATAAACAAACAGAAAAGAGTAGATATGGCAAAGTGGACAGGGGATAGCCCATGAGGCCTCAATAAAGAATTTCAGGTGAGTCAGGCCATGGTGGCACATGCCTTTAATCCAAGCACTCGGGATTCAGAGGCAGGTATATTTCTGTGAGTTTGAGGCCAGCCTGGTCTACAAGAGTTAGCTCCAGGACAGGATCCAAAGTTACAGAGAAACCCTGTCTGGGGAAAGAAAAGCAAAAACAAGAAACAAAACAAGAATTACAGGCAGTTAAGGAATTCTGGGAGTGTGGGAAACAGTCATCCACAGGGAAATACACATCAGTTTGTTACCCAATATCAAATGTTCAGTCCTGAAATGAAACTTGGAGTGACATTATAAAGACTGGCTGTATTTAGGAATATGTACACACACACACACACACACACACACACACACACACAATAAGAATTAATGAAAACAGATGCCATGAAATTTTGAAAAAAGGGTTTTGAGGGACAAAATGAAAGGGACAATTGATGTAAATAAAGAGTTGTCCTTCCTTTCAAATCTTTGTTATTGAGGGGGTTTTAGATCATTCTCTTTTATTTTAAATGATTCGTTGATTTTTTATGTGTATGTGTAAATGTCTATGTGGATATCTGTACACACAGTTTATGATAAGTGTACCATAGGACAGAAAAGGACACCGTATCCTTTGGAACTGGAGGTCCAGACGACTGCGAGCTAGCACATAATGCTGGAACAGAACCCTGGCCCTTTGCAAGTACAGCAAGTGTTCTTAACTCTGGGCTGTTTCTGTAGCCCTGAGATTCTAATCGCTCTTAGGAGTGACTGCACCATAATTTCTGCTTCAAATCCTACCCAGTACCCCTTTTTTTAAGTTTTAAGGAATGGGGGTCTCAAAATCATTCAGAAAAATGTTTTCAAGAATTGCAGTATGACAGGTATCTAAAACCTGGTAACTTGTGTACCAGCAAAAGACTTTGTACAAGGAAATAGTGATTACCAGTATTTTTCTTCCCACCACATGGAATGTGAATTGTTTTCTTTTTCTTAAATTTCAGTTAAGAAACTGATTCTCAGTCAGGTGGTTTGAAAAACAACTGCTTACTTGGCAGTCCTGACTTTCAAAGCAAGGAATAATTTATTTTTAGGTTTTAGCTAGACAACTGCATTCTACACTGGAGGGCGGAATGTCACCGTACTCAATACAATCACTCAGGCTTAGATTTTATTCCGTTGCAAAATTGCAACTTCTGCTCACTTCGCCTTTCATAGCTTCTCTCCCCTAGTCTATTGTGAACAAAGGAAACTCTGATTAATTGATATTATTTTGGATTGTAAAGGTCAAATTAACTTTGGTTGTCCATTTGTCAGTTAAAGATGCTTAATTTAGGATTTTGTTGAGAAGAAGTGTGGCAGTGTTTGCTAGCACCACATTGGTGCTTTGGCAGGGGGAGCTGAGACACCCCTATGGCATGCAGTATAAACCTGCTGTGATTTTTTTTCAATGTCAGGTGATACAGGAACATCAGAAATGTTGCATGCTTTTGCGCTTTTTCCTTCATCTCGGCAATAAGTATGAGTGTGGCAGTTTCAGTCTTGCGTGCTTAGCTGTGAGTTGTCCTAACATCCAAGAGGCAATCCTTCGGTTCAGAGGAGCGAGTGCCACCCTAATAGCAGTGCTTAGTGGTAAGGCTGTCTGAGAGGCAGAAAAGAGATTTCAAATTAAATGGAATTTAGTGAAAATTGTCTTCACTTTGCAGTTTGGAGTCAGGGTGGCAATTTTCAACTTTCTTTTCCTTCACTTACCTGTTGCTAAGAGATCACATTCAAGGTAAAATTAATGCTTCTCCAATTATAAGGTATGTGACCAGCCATGGAAGAGAAACTGTAAAGTGAAGTATATAGATAAGAACTTAAAAATTAAGAGGCATTAGAGAAAAAATTGTGTACATATAGACATTAAGCAAGTGGTTATCAAATGTCTCAGAATAAACTAAGAAGTCTTAAATCTACAAAAGTGACTATAGCAATTTATTTATTTTATGTGAATTAAGCTTTTTACCTTAAAAATCTGGAAAAAGTAGATTGAGATAGAATTGGTAAGCTTTATTTTCTAGTTTGAACATTTACTCTGTCTCTGAAGTCTATTTGAAATGTCAAGAAAGTTTTAAACAAACAATACAGTATCCTTGTTAAAAATTGCATTTTGTCAACAACAAAAGTAAAACTCAAAGGAACATGTACAGACCAATTAAGTTTTTGATCTATTTTCATGTCACATTTTTTCTTAAGAGTGTCATAATTGAAGGTGAATATTGCTGCTTTTGTTATCAGAGAAACCCTGCAGTAACCATTGACTAACCTATCCCCCACAAACCATTCTATTCAATGGATGGTTGATATCGAGTTCTGCTCAGGAGCCACTTGACATGTGCGGTACTGACTAGGCCATCGAAGGCTTGGGTATTCTTTTTTCTTCTGTAATTTGAAGCAGCACATGCAAATAAATAGAAAGAAACTCTCTCTGTGAAATGAAGGCTCCAAGACTGGATCATAAATGTAATCTATTGGGGTATTTATTTTATAATGAAATGCTGTTGATGCATAGATAAATGTTCCCCATAGCCACTTACAGATTTTTTAATTTTTCAAAAGAGAACTGAATATGTTTCCACATAAATACTGAGTCATTCAGATAAAAAGCATAACCTTACCATCTTTGTGCTCTTGTTTAATAAAGGATTATAATCAAAGTGAGATTTCAAGTGGGAAATTAGTTCAGGTGTTATTATTAGCCATTGTCACTTGCCAGAGTCACATTCTAAACAGTAACAGTGTCTCAGACACCTTTTAATGGGCTCCGTTAGCTTGTTCTATTGTTATGAAACTTCGTAATGGTGGCTTCTTCAAGGTACTTTGACATGAAACTTGACTTTAAATGAGGCTTAGTATGTTCTAGTTAAGCCAATACCACAACACTTAATTGCGCAAATACTCTTTGCCATATTCATTGTAGATGGCAGAAGAGATTCAATATCCTCCTCTATTTCCTGAAACAACAGCCACAGCAAGTAAAATAATTAGATTCCTGTGACTGGCAGTGTAGCTTGGTAGGTCAATGGTAGAGCTCTGCATGATCATGTGTAGTGTGTGCAGCAAGGCCCTGGGAAGAATAATGACCTCAGAGGGGCAGAGCAGAGACAGAGATAGACAGAATGAAATTCCACACATTTATGAGTTTTTTCCTTAATTCCATTAATTTTATACAAATTTTGCTAAAACTAACATATAAAGGCAATATGATTTACTTAAAATCAAGATTATACAATCCCCAGGAATTGTAGATAGATATACAAAGAAGCAGTAAAGAGAACAAATAAGTGACATAGTATGGTCATGAATACAGGTCTGAGTTTTTTCACACCAAAGATACTTAATGAATATCCATATTCCACAAATATACTCTCTACTTCAGATATAGCTAGGGAACATTAATACAAAATAACTTTTTTCCAGGTTCTCTCTATTACTATATTGCTGCTATGAACATAGTTGAGCAAGCATTCTTGTGATATGATTGTGCATCCTTTGAGTATATGCCTAAAGTTGTATAGCTGGGTCTTGAGGTAGACTGATTCCCAGTTTTCTAAGACACTGCCATATGGATTTCCAAAGCAGCTGTACAAGTTCGTAACCTAGGAGCTCATGGGTGCTGGACCAATAGTCAGAGAGCCTGCGTGGGACCAACTGGACCCACCACATGAGTGGCTTGGTCTCTTAGTAAGGCTTCTAACAGTGAGAGCAAGACCTATCCCAGGTGCTTAGCAGGCTTTTGGTAACCCGTTCCCCATGCTGGATTGCCTGACCCTGCCTCGAGGGAAGAGGATGAACTCAGTCCTACCTCAACCTTATGAGCTATACTTGGGCAAGCACATGGGTGGCTTGTCCCTCTCTGAATGGAGATGAATGAGGAGTGGATATGGAAGGGGTAGATGGGAAATGGGAGGGGATAGAAGGAGAGGAGGAAGGGGAAACTGATTGGTATGTAAAATAAATGAAGAAATGTTGTTTAAATAAAATAAAAAAAAATAGCTTAATGAAAACCTACCCAAAATTCTGTGAATTTAGGCTGCTGTTCTCCTTACAATCTTTACTACTTGCCCCAACTCCAGTGCTTAGATGTAAAGCAAAGTTTAGGAGACTCTGTTCCTAAAAATCTTTAAGGTCGATTCTCAGTCTAAGTAATAGAAATAATGCCACTAAGAGGATACATGTCCTTCTGGAAAAGAAGTTTCTTTTACTTTTAAAAGTGTGGAACTCATTTTGATCTTTTTTTTCTGATGTTAATTAATTGAGAAAAATAAGATAATGGAGGATAAGATTCTTATGCTAGGATCATGGAACATTTGTTGTATATCTATACCTTCCTCAAAAATTTTTGTGTGACCCTAAGATTATTCTAAAAAGAAAATGTGTAATACAAAAAAGAAGAAAAATAGAAAAATAAATTACATACAACCAACAAATTAAGATTCTACAAACATCCCTGCATGGCAAGACTTGCTAACTGAAGGCAACGAGAATGTTTAGGAATTATATTTGGGATTTTTATTATCTATCTACTTGTGTGATAGTGTATGTGAATATGTATAGTATGTATAGTATGCATATATTATACACATATATGATTATATACAAAGCACATTCTAGCACAAAGAATTCTAAGAATTCATTCATCAGACACTTTTCTTGTGATGTATGTGATTCGGCTGTAAATTTCCTGGCTAAAATTTACAGTAGAATTCAATTCTCTTTAATAATCCAGAGGTGACACCACTGAAGAAGTTGAGCCCACCTTGCATGTCCTTTCATAATCATCAAGAAATTCCAGGTTGGCAGAAGTTCTCCCTAGTCTGCCTCCATTTGAGTTAGAAAGGAGCCTGTATCCAGTGAACTCCACCTGACATTTCTCTTTGTCACTGTTTCCTTTGCTTCTGAATATTGCTCCAGGGTGAGAGTATAAATAGGATGAGCAGAGCCTCGAGCCGCCTCCATGACTCATGTAAGCCATAATTACACTGGCCATGTGTCTATTTCCAGAACAGACTTAAGGCCTATAATTCAGTGTAACATTTGCTTTAAAATATGATTCTGGACACTCTCTCAACTATCGTAGAAATGTTGGGTGCCAAGAAGGATGATCTTGTCAGATCCCCACAACTTCTTACTACACATATGTCTGTATATGGGGGTACACTCATATATTTGCATAGCTGTTGTACTTGAGTTAAATGCTAACCTGGTAGCCAATATAAATACATTATAAATGCTACTTTTTCCTTCTTGGTATCTTTATTTTTAGGAATAAACAATGGGTTTTAAAAAGGGAGTTCACTGCCGTCATAAAATGCTTCCATGCCAATATAGCATACAAAGCTTTTCCAGATTCCAAACACACCAATGTACAAAGAAACTTGCATTAGTGTGACCCACCCCAGTGTTCACTTTCCTGACATATGCAAGTAGAATGGGCCTCCTTACATACTATGTTTCTTTGTAAGAAATTAGCAGAAAATGGAGGAAGAGAAGAAAAATGCAGGCACTTATATATCATGAGAAAATGTTTAAAGAGCAAAAATGATATTACAATGCATTTAAGTTGCTATCTCAAGATCTTGAATTACAGTATGAAAATGTTCATTTTTAGCTCCATGTTTGAAGAACAATGATAAAAAAAATCTGCAAGTAAGCTAAATTTTGGCTGATGTTGAAGTCTTTCTGTGAGTAAGACATGAAGATTGTTTTCTTCCTAGCCTGTATTTACCTTGCAAGCTTCTTTTCCCTTATTTTTGTCATGGTTGTATTGAACTTAACTTTTCAACATTCAGCAAGAGCTAATTTTAGTATTGCTTTTCAATACATTAAACATGAAATAGTTTTCTAATATAAATAGTAAGTTACAAATAGATACATAAATTAATATAAAATTATTTTATTCATTTTTCTTTAAGCATATAGGTTACAAACTGAATTTATGATTTGATCTTCTTCATAATTGAAATATTGTGCAAAATCTATCACAGGACCAACATTTTGTTTGCATTTTTGGGCTAAGAAGAAGATAAGAGCTTTTGTATTCACACTGAACATGAATGATAGATACAGTAACGCCAAGCCTTAAAATGGAAAGTAGGTTCTAACAAGAGTGAGTCTTCCATTCTCCAGAAGGCTGCATTGATGCAAAGCTACTTCTTAAAATAAATAAAAAGAGAAAAACGCATGTGTTGTAATAAGTTCCTTAAATCCACCATCACCTTCAACCCTGAATGTTCTCAATTGTTTAGGATTGAGTGACTAATATACTCCTCGCACAGTATAATCTTGGAGGGTTATTTTAATTAGACAATATTGCCACAGTTGTTCAAATGGACATCTGACAATGAATACCTTTCAAACTGGCTGGCTGATGTTTTTTAGCACCATTGATCCAGTGAAATTCAATAATAAGACTGACTTTTTGTTTAATAGAATTCTTTCTAGAATGTTCCACTCCATTAGCAGGAAGGCATTTCTACAGCTAACAGTTACATAGAAATCTTCTCAAGGATGCTAGCTAATCAAACACAGATATTTGTGTCTAGATGTTTAATGTTTATATGTAGTCATTTGCTCAAGCAAACCTTTCTGTAAATATATAGGTTATATTAACAAAATGACCACCCTATTAAACTCAACTTGCTTATTTTAACCAGGATTTTTCAAATCAATGTAGCTTATAGAAACTATTCCCTCTAAAATGTTGACTACCTTTTATCTTTATTTTTCTTTATTTATTTTTATTTTATCTTTATTTATTTACTGTAAGATCATATGTAAAATACCAAAATATTTTGTAGTTAAAATTAGTTTGTAGAAAATACAATAAGAATTGTTTTTTCTCTGGACCATTTTATTATAAATTGGAATTATGAAGATGAACAAATATTATTTATTATGAACAAATAATATTATGCTATTATTTGTACATGTCAATGGAGTGTTTCAGTACAGGAACATTTAGAATTATATCAGACTTAGTTTGTATAGGGCACTCCAAAGAAAAGCTTCTAGCCCTGTTTGGCTGGGACGTAAAATATTGCAGCTGTCTCCAGGTGTCTTTTACTTGCGAGGAGAAACTTTATTCTTCCAAGGCAAGAGTGCAGGGCCCTGTCTTGCCCTTATTTGCTTTTAGAGACTAACACTGTCAGGTTGATAAATGGGGTTTGACAGAAGTAAAGGTAATTCAAAGCTCATTCATAGGTAACATAGTGTTTAATAGATTCTTTTTTAAAAGCATCTCTGGTGGAGAGAAAATACATAGTATCAATTTACTGTGAAGCTTTTATTCTCTCCAAAACCCAAACCCCATCCTCTCTGTAGGTCTACATTTTAGTCATCCGCTCATGCTTACGATGTATGTATGATTATTTACAAACAAGCTTATTTAATTTTATTCCTATGCAAGAAAATTTTATATTGGAATCAAGAAAATGTGAAAGAAAAGGTGATGGTGTGTTTTATGGGTTAGCATTTTCTGAGCTGAATAATACGTTTTTGACAAGAGCATCCTATCCTAATCATATTTTGGAGCTGCAGAGGAAAGATGATGGTTTTGGTAAATGCAGGCAAATTGTAGTTCTAGTTTCTTTGCTCTTGAGGTTTGATAAATCAATTCATTACTGATATAAAAAATGGGGTAGGTTTGCAGAGAGAGCTCAATCCATTGTATCTCTCCCACCCACCTTAGTTCATGCAAAGAGTAGTTGCTCAAACTTTTGTTATAATATGTTCCCATCATCCTCCCTGGTATAAACTTTTCACATTTCACTCTCAGATTTTTCCCCTATTGTTCATTTAAAAAAATTGTGGAAATGAAGCATTTAGAAAGAACTTCTTCTTTAATGTCAAAAAGATTCTATAATTAATAGTCAATGCCAGTAATAGGATGTGTGCTTGTTGAGGGTATTCTAGAGAATGCCAACACTTTATTTAGATGTTATTACCTTTATATTAGCTTATATAAATAAGTACTTTGGCTCCTAAACCAGTGTCAGAACTATGACTCACTTTTACTATATTTGTTTTTCTAAGTTTAGAAGTGTAACACACAGTCAGTTTTCTTTGGAAACAATATTAGAGTAATCAAACACCCCCACATGGATGTATATAGCTCACATCTAGGAAAAAAATGGGCAACTGATACAAAACCCCAAAGAATTGTTTTGGTGAATAAAATGTTCCAATTCAATGAAGGGCTGTTCTGAGACTTAACATATAACAGAAATAATAGATGAAATTTAGTTTTAAAAATAACAACAAATCTCCTGAGTAAATTGGGAGCATGGGAACTTTTGGGGAGGCTTGAAGGGGGGAGGGGAAAGGCAGGGAGTAGAGCAAAGAAAAATGTAGAGCTCAATAAAAATCAGTTAAAATTAAATAAAAATAACAACAGAAGGAAACTGATAATTAAATGTTATAGCATTGTTGGTAGAAAGCCATGAGATATGAACCCATGTACATATCTATAGGAGAGTCACAGATACAAATAAAACCACATATTGTCATGTTTAACAAACCTGTAATTTCACAGACTCATAAAAACATACACATAAATAATTACCCTTTAATACACACAAGTATGATACAGAAAGAGATAAGGTTTACAATGCAGCATTGATGCTGAAATAGTAGATAGAGAATGGAGCACTGCTGTGTAGTGAGGAGTCAGTACATACTTCAGTTCATGTAAGAATAGACGGGGTTGGAGGAAGGGGGCAGCATAAAGCTGGCAACAGCATTGCAAGGACATGGATGCCAGAATCATTTTAAGCAGCGGTAACATCTCAGATGTATTCCACAGGTGACACTGAGGCAAGACAACCATTATAAGGATGTTAGAAGTGATAGCTAATATCTAATCAGTTCTTCAGTCTATGCACTGAGTTCCTCCAGTGTTGGAAATTGTTCAATGAAGAAATGCCACTATCAATAGATTCAGGGGAAAAAATGGATAATAAACACCCATGCAAGAGAGGATCATTGTTGATTGAAGCATAGAAGCAAAGAACAAGAAGTTCTTCATTTGGTGCTTAAAGGTAGTTACACCTACAGAGGAAAATATACATGGTGACTAAATCTACTCTGGAGAAGTTTTCCTACTCAAAAAAAAGTTAACAGAGAAGCTGACATTTGGGCTGGATCTTGAGGCTCTGTAAATATGAGAGCATGTGGACAGACTATGAGATGAATAATAAAGCAAGTGAGATAAATATTTGTAAGCGCTAGTGAATACAGAGGGTCATGGTTTGTGGAAGCCCTGGAGTGCTGTGCTGGGGAGATTAGGGTTTATGCCATGACATTACACTTCTGAAAATGTTTTAGTGGAGAGATCTTATCCTTCCACTTAAAGAAGAGATCATGTTCTAACTTTACCACCAGTTCTCTGGCATTGATTTATAGCATACATGGACAGATAAAAAGGTTGTACTCTAGTTAGTACACGGATATCTAATACCTCTTAAATTATCCTGCTATATTGAATAGCAGAAACTTTATACGATGTCAGTCATTAAGAATTCAAGGCCTGGGAGACCTGCTCCATTGGCAAGCACTTGCCGGGCTATCATTATATTCCTGAATTTAATCTCTAGAACATTAAAAAATGAATAATGTACAATAAAACTGAAGAATCGCTTCAATATATTACTAACCTAAATAACTTTCCACAGTTACCTCATTGAATTTGAGCCTTGACGTTAAGGAGAACAGAAAAATTCAACAGATACTGGCCCCTTGAAAGTCACATGCATATCAGGTGTCAGATAAAAGAAACCTGTGGTTGTTCACAAGCCCAGTGTTGTTGTTAATACAAAAGAAATGCATATGACTCACAAAATACAATAGTCATTTCTGTGACTTCTGCCAAACCTCACTCATATCAAAATTAAATGTTAATCTATGATATATAATTATCTGCAGAGGTTATTTTACTGTAATGTACTTATATACAACATATAACAACTATAACATTATTTCACTTTAATTCACAATATTTGTAACTTTTCAACATGAATGTTAATTTTACTATATGATCTTCTCAATTTCTTTGTCTTGATTTAGGAATATTTCAAATATCTCCCACCTATATCTAACCAACTGTATCTCTACATATTCTTAAGACACATTGAGCTGAATACACAAGGTCCTTTGCATTCACCTTTACTCTCTGAGGCTATTTTGTCTCTTGGATTTATTTATTTATTTATTGTTATCCCCAATCTAATCTAATTCTTAAAAATTAGCTCCATTCTGTAACCCTCACAGCATTTCCACACTCAACCATATGACCACTTGTACCTGAAATCATTCAAGAGACTTTATGGTTATGTGTTCATTAACAGTTTCTTTCTATTCATCATACACACATGCTGCTTTTCAGAATATAAGTGATATAATAAGCTATGCATATAAGCCACACTAAATAGACTCAGCAGGTTGTATTTATATGTATTTATATATTTATTCAGACACAAAACACACACACGACAATTAGATTAAAAAGGGCCATCAATTTGAGAAGCAGTGCTGGATAGAAAGGGGGAATGACTTAGTTATAGTTTAATTGAAGCAAAGGGCCATGAGCACAATCTGCTTGTCCACTTAGCTCATGACTCCTTTTTTGGCCTAAACCAGCAGATATTAATTCAGTTGAATGAATAAATGAAAAGACATCAGTATCACATCACTTTTTAAGATGTTAATGATCTTGACTAACAATTATACTGGATGTGGCTAGAAAGAAAAACTTGTAGGTTCTCTCTACACTGTGAAAATGATGAGATTCTCTGTTTGGTTAAAAAAAAATCATCTATTGAAGTGACCCTAGTACTGCCTGTCTACATTTAAAATTCATGTCGACTGAATACTGCTCACCATTTGTTCTGGAAAAATAATAGAAATTACAAGACAATGTTAGTGGCCTTTCTCCTCCTCCTAATCCCGTGTATAATCACATGCACCCTTCTCATCAGCAAAGTGCTTATTAAGGCTACTGAGAAAAACGTTGAAAGTGAGCCTGCAATAGAGAGAGTGCATGACCCTGCGAACATCACTCTTTCTTAGATACAAAGGCAGATAAATGATGGTTTTGAATGTGTTATATGCATCCCATTGTAACAATATGCTTCCTTCAAAAGGCTGTTTGGTTGTTCTTGTTTGCTTGTTTTGATTTTTTCAGCTCCATTCTATAATCATGAGTATGACCTACACATTTACCTGAAAGTGCTCCTTTTTGCAGGAATAATACTATTTATAAGAGTATCACAGTGCTGTTTATTGTATTATGCATGCAAGATGATGGAAACAGCCAGAGATTAAGAGTGTATAAGAAGAGATCCTAGAGCTGCTTCTACTGATTAGAATAAGCTTAACATACGGCAATGACAAACCCTTTTAGTTCCCCGGAAGCCTTAGTTTCTACATCCGTAATATAGTCCATTGAAATATGTACAACACATAGAAGAATCTGATTCCTTATGTCTGGAAGACTTGTATGACTTAAAATATTCACAGACAATTTAGATAATTGCCTCTGGTTGAGAACCACAGGTCCAGAGTACCAGTTAGAGCAGCATAGGTGGGCAACATGTACTACGTTTTAAGGTTTTCTAGCTATGCTCATCTGTAGCAAAAGGCAGTGTCTATTCAATATCAGAATTACTACATCTTATTAAGGTAATTTCTGAGCCCACATTGAATTCAGTGAGGAAGGTGATTTATTAATATATGCTTCTACCTGGAAGATATGGTTTTTAATGCTTATATCTAGAATTAATTTGCTTCCTTCTGTCTCCTCCTTTCCTCTCATTTTCCCCCTTCTCTCTTCCTTCTCTTTAGTATTTGAAGGAAGCTGTGCTTACTATCATATGACAATGCAGTCTATCTTATGTATTTTGAAACAATCTTCCCAAAATCTCATCATCAGATGTCTTTAGTTTACCTCCTCCTATTCCACATGCAAAGTTTAAGCATCTTTAAGTCCAAAGAGATGTGAAATACTCCAGCAAGTTCTGACAGATTTTGAGGAAACCTGGCCATCCGAGTTACCTCCTAGTACCATCTGTACCTCTTTAGTGTCCTTGAGGGTAAATGATATGCACTTACTATTTGCCATGTATTTATCTGAATTAAAACGGTCACCGGGCTTGGTGTATTTAATCTGAAGTGTGATAGATACTCTATCAGGACCTATCTGTGTTGTCCCCTTTTTGGATGGTTTATTGTGTGGCATAATGGTCAGCAAGTTTATGTTACAAACTCCCTTAGCCCAATTTTTAGCAAACCATTTAATTCTACAATCGGGTTAATGCATTTTAACCTTTTCTTGTAGCTTTATTTACAAACACGATTATTTGATTCATACTTTATCCAGTTGTTCTTTGTGGCCTCCTAGCATGAAAAGAAAAAAAAATCTTTAAAATTTACTTTTTTATGCCAAAGTCTCTTAAAGGAAAAACCTTAATAAATAGTAAGTTTTTTTTTTATTTGGCTTTCTGGAAATGTAAAGAGGCCATTAATACAAAACAGTGGTACTGTCTAAAATATATTGCTTGTACTGAAGCATTTTATGCCACCCTCGCATAAATCAGTGTTTATTTCCTCTACTCACGAAGTTGATACAAAGATCCTTTTCAAACAGACTGATACTGAGTTTTATTAGTCTCAAGTTCTATATATGCCATATAGACTATATATGCTGTATAGTCACAGTGGCAATTGTGCTTTTAACAATAAAGTTTGCAGGTAGTATTGTTACATAAATCATTTTGTGAAGATAAAAGAAACCAGAAGAATTGGCTTTCAAGTTATTACACATGGGTGGCTAGCTACATAATGCACCACAAAAGGTCATTGAAGTGACAATATTCTTCATATAAATAGAAGAAACAACTTAGTTCATGACAAAAAAAGATTATTACATATTTGGATTAGAGTTTCCTAAAATTTCATGAAATTTTATATTTAGTGGTAAAACAAATATTTGTAAGATTTCCTTTAAAATATAAAAATGTGAAAAAATGTTAAGATGATCAGTGAAAAATATGTAATGATTTGGGATGCTGTTGCATATGCACATATCAACAAACCTGATATGATAAATATACAAAAATTCAGGGAAGACTAGGCCAGTCTTTATGAAAATTGTTATATCAAATTTAGAATGAGATGCACTGACCACAGATGTCAGACATTTGAAAATCATGTAAAATTAAATGCAATTTTTAAAAGGAAAAATTAAAAGTATTCATGTCCTGTAACATACTCTCCTGTAAGAGCTCTCCCCACTTCATGTCTATAAGAGGCGGTGGTAAGAATTCTGGAATGGTAAAAATCTGCTTCCTGAGTCTGCAGCCTGTCCTCCTTGCTCTATGACCTCTATCTACAGTATATTGAGGAGAGAGAACAAAATTTTTCACTGATGATCTTAACATTTTTTCACATTTTTATATTTTAAAGGAAATCTTACAAATATTTGTTTTACCACTAAATAGTATAGTGAGGGTTCTGCCACTGCTTGAAGAATTTGATATGTGATTATGGAAGTTAGAACACAGAAGGCTATGGCAAATTTCTGTTTGGAAACCTTGGAAATGAAAGAGCAAAGTGTTTTCAAGCTGCTTTGCGGAAATGAGTAAAAAGTAGTGGCTGCTCTGCTTAGGATCACCTGCACCAGAGGTTGTTTAGTTACAGATGGCATAACTGCTTTTGGTCGGTAAGATCTGAGTTCTGCAAAGAAAGGAACTCTCCTAACAGTGTTTTCAAATACTTTTAACAGGGGGTCCTGGTGGGATTCCTCAGGTGCAGAGACTGACAGGAAGTAATGTGCCAGCCTTGAAAATCTAGCAGGAAGGGACTGAGGAAAGATCGCAGGCATCGCCCATCTATGATCATGTTTAACTATTTTCCACATCCAGTTAACGCAAAGCCAGGGACCATTCGTTTTATTTTAAAACAACTAAATATTTGAGATGAGTTTTATAGACGCAAATCAATCCAACTTTTATTTGGAAAGTAGAAAATCAAAAACTTGTCAATGTAAATTTTAAGAAGAAAAATGGTAAAAGGGAATGCTGTATGCTAGATGTCAAAAGTTGTTTAATAGACAGAATGGATAAGAGTTTGGTAACAGTATTATGTTCAAGCAATAAACAAATGGAAAATAGCACGTTACAAAATAGAGCTGAATACTACATGTGGGTAATTAATTTTCAAAAGCTTTATTAGAATTCACCAGGAAGCAGACTGTTGATTGTGGTCAATAAATATTCTGAGATAATTGGGGTGGAGGGAATAGAACTCTACCTTGCAGATTGAACAAAACAGATTCCAGGGAAACCAAATACCAAATATTCAAAGCTAGAGATAAAAAAAATAATAATAAGAAAACCATCACAGGAAACATTCTGACCTCAGAGTGAACCACTTCCATCACATACAAATGTATTATCAAGGCAAACTACAAAAAAATAATTTAACAAATTGACCGTGTTAACATTAGAAGCATCAATAGGATAGTGAAAGCTCCACAAATTTAATGAGGGGTAAAATGCAGTACAGTGTGAAAAGTACTTACTAAGATGTGTTGACCAGCTGTAATTAATAAAGCATAGAGCTTGGTATGAGAAAATATCCAAATGATGAGTTAACACATTAAGAGACGAACCCTGCCACTGGTAATTAGGAAATGGGTGATTACAGCAACATGCAAATGCTACTTTACAGCTCCCATATTCTAATAAAGAGTAGCGCACAGCAACAATGAATGCAAGGCAAATATACATGGAAGAAAATGTTAATTTTTGAAGGAATACAAAATGGGTCACAGTAGGAAATGCTAGCTGGATCTTGCTTCATAGAACCAACCCTGTTCCCTGTGCCACCTATCCCTCCCTAAGGAGTAAGAGCATTTAACATGTTTACTTTCATTACTAAATCCTTCATACCTATTCCCATAAATATACAATTAGACTAAATATTTAAATACATACATACATGCAATTAGGCTAAAATATTTAAATATCCTCGGGCATATGCTCAAAATATGATGAAAGTGTTGTTTCAGCATGCCCCTAGTTTTGTTATTTTCTCACCACATATCTGTAGACAATCTTTACTTTGTTTCAAACGTTTTATCAAGCTAGGACCCTAATTCCTTGGCTAAATCTATTCAGAAAGTTTGAATTTTACAATAGCCTTTGGCTTAATATGCTAAAACATCAGGAGTTGTCATGTTTGTGATGAAGAGAACATGTAAAAATCCTTGAGTAAATGATAATGATATAAGGAGTTATGTGGTAAAGAGGCCGCTTGTGTGTTCCCGGCCACCCAGACTCCTGAAATAATCACAGAAACCATATTATTTATAATACTGTTTGGTCAATAGCTTAAGCGTATTTCTGGCTAGCTCATGTCTTAAATTAACCCTTTCCTATTAATCTGCATATCACCACGTGGCTGTGGCTTATCGGCAGGGTTCTGGCTGGCAGCTTGTGTCTTTGGGTATATAAGCATTTGGTTTGTTAAAGAATTATTAAAGGACACTGTTTCATAAATAGCTAGCTATTGATAATTAAGACAAGATTTTTCTTAAGAAAAAGTAAAATGCCCCCACTGTATTTATCCTTTCTTTAAAAGAAAACACCTGAAGCTAAATTCATTCACAGCAATGAAACCATAGGAAGCTGAGAAATGAATAAAAAACTTGACACAAATCTTAGAAACAGCATCACACTGAACATTATAATTCATGCAGAATCTGAATTATTTTTGAGTAAAGAAAAAAAAACCTAAGAGAAAATTTGAGTACTAAATTAACTCACCATGTTGTAGTCTCCGGTTGAGAAAAGGTGCCTTCAAGTTCTCTTTGGAGATACTTTTTCAATAATAGACTTTTTTAAAAAAATTGTACTTTTAATTTTATTTTGCATGCCATCCACAGTTCCCCCTCCATCCCTTCTCCTACTCAACAACTGCCTGCCCCTCAGTCCATCCCCATCCACTTCTCCGTATGGCAAGAGCTCCCATGAGTCAACAAAGTCTGGCATATTAAGTTGGGAGAAGACAAAGACCCTCTCCCCTGCATTAAGACTGAGCATGGCATTCCACCGTAGGGAATGGACTCCAATAAACTAGCTCATGCATCAGGGACAGATACTGGTCCTACTGACAGGGCTCCTCAGATAGACAAGCCTACACAACTGTCTTCTACACATGGAAGGTCCAGTTCAGTCCCATGGAGGCTCCCCTGCTGTTGGTCTAAAGTTCCTGAGTTTCCATGAACTTAGTTCAGATGTTTCTGTAGATTTGTCCATCATGATATTGACCTCCATTGCTCAGATATTCCCACTTCCCTCTTTTTGATTGTGTTCTCAGTGCTCAGCCTGGTGCTTGGTTGTATCTCTGCAGCTGGTTCCACAGTTGCTGGATGAAGGCTTTAATAGACTTTTTACAACAAAGAAGTATGTAAGAGTTTTGACCAAAGGAACTACACAGAACTTAATATCTTATGTATTTATTTCCTATGTTGCCCATATTTTATTTCTTAGTTTCTATACCCAACACTGAATAACCATTTATTTTGCACATTTTGATTCTAATGATCAGTCATTACATCTCACAAATAAAAGCATAATGAATGCAGTACATTATATACTATTTTCATAATATGACTATTAAATTTCTTTTGCTTGTAGTTTTACTAAGCATCTCAATGACACACCTTTACAATGACAAGTATTTCATCTTTCTGCTTCTTTTAATATTGCAGCATTATTATTTTAGGCTCTTTTATGTGATTTTTGGTCAAGATAGCTGAGATTATGTGAATCTATCCCAAGAACATTATCAAGGTTTGCTTTTTCCCATTACCCAACTTATTTTAAAAAAGAAAGTCAATACAATGTAATATTCTCTTAGGTAATCTCTTTAATAGAGAACAAACCTAGTTAAAAAGGTTTTGTGTTTTTTTCTTCTTATTTCAAGTTAAAATCTAATTTTTGGAAGATGGAAAATAGGAAACTTGTTACATACACCTTAAGTAACTAGCTTTGAAACTTCTAGAACTCAGACAGGGAACCAACCTGCAGTCCAATTTTTTTTCCCTAGGTAGTCTAAAGTGTAGGATCTCCACCTTAAGACGAGCATGGGTATGTAGAACATATTTTTTTTTCTCATGGTTTATTTTTTTTATATTTAAAAATTTCCATCTCCTTCCCTCCTCCTCCCCCCTCCCTCCCCTCCTCCTCCCCCTTCCCTCCCCTCCTTCTCCCCCTTCCCTCCCCTCCCCTCCACCCATACCTCCCCTCCGTTCCTCTCAAGGCCAAGGAGCCATCAGGGTTCCCCACTCTATGCTAAGACCAAGGTCCTCCCAACTCCCCCCAGGACCAGGAAGGTGATCGACCAAGCTGAGAAGGCTCCCACAGAGCCCGTCCATGCAGAAGAATCAGAGCCCAGCGCCATTGTCCTTTGCTTCTCAGTCAGCCCCCGCTGTTGGCCACATTCAGAGAGACGGGTTTGGTCGCATGATCCATCAGTCCCATTCCAACTGGAGTTGGTGATCTCCCATTAGTTCTGTCCCACCGTCTCCATGAGTGAACGCACCCCTCACGTTCCTGACTTTCTCCCTCATGTTCTTGCTCCTTCTGCTCCTCATCAAGAGACTTGACCCTAGAGGGGTTCCCAGGTTTCCAGGGAGATGCCCCCAGTTAGTTCCTTGGGCAGCTGAGGAGAGGGAGCCTGAAAAGGCCAGTTCCTATAGCCATACTGATGAATTTCTTGCATATCACCATAGAACCTCCACCTGACGATAGATGAAGAAAATGACAGAGCCCCACATTGGAGCACTGGACTGAGCTCCCAAGGTCCTGATGAGGAGCAGAAGGAGAGAGAACATGAGAAAGAAAGTCAGGACCGTGAGGGAACCTCCAGCTGGCGACAGATGGGGAAGGTGACTGAGCCCCACATTGGAGCACTGGACTGAGCTCCCAAGGTCCTGATGAGGATCAGAAGGAGCGAGAACATGAGGGAGAAAGTCAGGAATGTAGAACGTATTGTATTGAACACAAGCTCAGAAGAGTACAGATAGTATTGACTTTCCCCATCAATCAAACAGATTTTCTTTTGAATTATATAATTATAAAATAATAATTAGGCATTAGTATTTCTTGTAATACAGAAAGCTAATTTTAAAAGTGCTGAAATTCACAGGAAAATGGATGAAACTGCAAATGATAATATTAAGCCGTTAGCTTGGAGTCAAATAATTAATATGTACTTTCATATGCAGATTATAGGTGCATGTGTGTATGTATGTGTGTGTGTCTGTATGTGGGTACGTGTGTGTGTATGTATGTGCGTGAGTGTGTCTATGTGTGTGTATGTGTATGTGTGTGTGTATTTGAGGTGGGCACAGGATATGCAATTAGAATGGGGATCTTTAGAAGGGAGAAGAGGTCTTTTATTTTATTAATTAAACATTTATCATTTATTTTATATCCTAACCACAGTTGCCCCTTCCTTCTCACGTCCCATTTCCACCTTCCCACCTTCCAGTCCCCCAGGAAGGAATAATGGGGACATAAGGGACGCAATGGTCCATGGTGGTAAAAGTAGCAACAGCGTGGGTGCTATACTATGGAGCAGAGTGTTGGAATAACAAAAACAAAGCATGTGTGATAGTGTGTGAAGCTCCAAAACTTTTATACTGTTTAGAAGATTAACTCTTTCCCCATCAAAACACTAAAGTTGAAGTAGCTGGACAAATTTTCTGCTAAGAAAGATTCTTTGAAAAGCAAGAAACTGATAACGAAATATAGAATTATCAGGACTTGATTTTGCTCATTCTTCAGTAACAAATTTAGCCAAAATAAATGGTTGATATTGAGAAATGTGCTTCATTAAGTACTGTCTATTACATAGGATACTTGTGATCAGTAAGCTGATTATTATTAATTTTATTATTCAAACATCATTCTCTTTTTCATTTTTATTACACACCGCTTGAATGGGACTGTTTGCACAGTTGTGTTCTTTGGCCTGCCTAGTTATGTAAAGCATTTTGCTATCCTTTCAAAAAGTGAAAAATCTAACTTCACCTTTGTTTGTGTCTTAGCCAAATTTTTAAAGATTACGTTCTTAATCTCGACATTCAAAGGAGACATCCCGTGATGTTGCAAATGGTTTAGCAGGATTAAGGGACGCGAATGTAGTATCGCTAAAAGCTCTCCACTCTGTCTTCAGTATGCTTGAGTCTCAGTGGTGGTCTGGGAAAGGAAAGTATCCACGCCTCTGATCTCAGCAGAGAAGTCAGTAGGGTCAGAGCGTTACAACCTTTAGTTATCTAAGTCATAGAGAGAATCATTGCTGCAGTCTTTGTTTGTATCAAGTTTTTCTCCAGTTCATTTTGTGATGCCGAAATAATTTTAAAAAATTCTAAGACTTGCAAGGTTTTCTTTATTTGCTTGTTTTATTTGTTTGGTTTTTGAGACAGGGTTTCTCTGGTGTAGGCTTGGTTGTCCTGGAACTCACTCTGTAAAACAGCTGACCTCTAACTCATAGAGATCCACCTGCTTTTGCCTGCCAAGAGCTGGGCTTAAAGATGTGTGCCGCAACTTCTTGACTTGCATTCTTTTTTATTAAAAAAAATTTAAGAAGAAATAAAATAACTATAAATACAGCACCCAGTAATATTTTACTAATCATCATGTGTTCCAGGTCAGTGTTTTTGCTATCCACTACATTTATTGTGTTCAAAAGTGTATATTGTCCAGGAATCATATGTAGAAATGTGATACCCTCTTTGATACAGTTTAGTAATAAAGGCCATGAACCTTTCTGACATGAATATCTTATGGACATGTTAAACAGATACTAAAATGGAAGTCTCCATTTGATTACCCACCACAAACATAAGAACAGATTGCTGGTAAGTATTTAAAGATGAAAAACTATATAATAGGTTTACTGATAAAGACAGGAAATTAATTTCACTGCCCTAGTAGACTTAGGCATAAAATTATTTTAAAGCAATTTAAAATACTACTGCGCTCTATTATTGAGAATTTAAAACACCAGTAGAGGTTGTTTGCATCAGCTTGCCTGACTGCCCAATTGATTAGCAAGTATTAAACTTGAACCTTAACTTAGCAACTGATAAAAAAAAAGATGATCAAACAAAAAATGCACTGTGACACCCTGCACAATTGGCTTTCTTTTTAGTTATCTTTCCTCTGCACACAGAAAAGCCAGGCTTTTGTCTATAAATGACCATGCCTAACCCACAGATGACAGATTTAGTGTCTAACAAGAAGGTGATCTTGAATTCCAGGAAGTAACGAACAAAGTTGAAAAAGAAAAATAGAGGATTCTGACAGCTAGGAAGTGTTAGGAAAGCAAGGCTTTGAGTCTGTTAATCCAGTTCACTCTGATCTTGCTCTGTTTGGAAAGGCAGACACTGTGCTTAGCCATGGAGAGGCTAGTTAGATGAGGCACATAAGCTAGGAAAAATTGAGTTTCTGCTTTCTGTGCACTGGTTCCTCTCTTGTTTTATTTCTCATTTTTCTTTTAATGTTAGAGTTGTGTAAAATGAAAATGGGAAATTTGCTCTAATTTAAGTTTTAAAAAGTTTTTCATAAGTCTAATTCTGATATACATTATTTCCAAAGATTTCTTACCTACAGTTCTCTTTTAAGAAGTCTGGTTATGCAGACTGTGTTTGTGTGTTTCTCGCTGAACAACCATCGCCTCATATTGCACACACAGAGACATTATTTAATACATGTCAACATTCCTTATAGCATTCATTTAAGTTTACATGGTTTAAGAGGAGAGATATATTATGTGAAGTGTTCAGAGAAACAGGAGAGAGAAATTTTTGCTTTTTGGAAAAACGTTGTTATCTGTAGAAGTATTGTATTTTATCTGTCATCCTTAGTATATATATTTATATTTATTCAGGCATATAAATCTATTGTGTTGGGTATTGGTCCTAAAACAGAATCTTGCATAACTTATTTGATACCCTCACAGTTCAGGCTACATGAAGATCAGAACACCGAATGGGTCCACGTGAAAGCACAAGATAATACATATTTGATCATGATTTACTTGTACACTAAGAGATGATTGGCAGAGAACAAGGAATATTAAGCACTCCGCTCTGCTCAGAGGAACTGCTCTGAATACATAGCCAAGAATACCATCTGTTGAATATAAAATTCTTGGATCAAGACATTATAGATACATTTCCCCAAACAGCAGGGACAGAAGTCTTTCTGGAAACAAAATCACAACAGGGTAGCAGAAACACCCAGTGAGAGAGAGGCCAATAACTGTTCCCTGCATCGTGGGGAGCAGACTCACTCACTGCTAGTGCTGTGTGTGATTAATTACAAGGCACGATTCACAATGGTGGGAGTAAATAAATGTGTGGCAGGCAGTCACCCTGCTCAAGTAATTTTTAAAGCAGTTTATCAACTACTAGCCATGGGGGTATCAAAATCTTTTCACCTGCTGTGATATCTGAACATTTTTCACTCTCATGCACAGGGCTGCCTGCCACACATCCTAGTTACAGATTACAGAATGATGGCTGTGTTCTGGTCAGTGGGAAGATGCACTTAAAACCATGGACAATTGATTGGATGATAGTATCCCCAAGGTAACACTCAAATACAATCACGCCCCTTTATAGTTGCATATTCTTCTTAAGACGATTGTAATATGCGTCCATGCATGTGTATGATAAGCAGAATCATTTTCAAGGTATTTGTCTAGTATCCAGAGAGAAATGGCTGTTGAAATAGAAATAACCCATAAAAGTGAAAAGTGTCAGAGACTGGCAGGCAAGAAAAGTGTCAGAGTGGACAAATTAGACTGGGAATACCTATGTTAATGAAAATACTCGGATTCTCATAACTGCACCCATTAGGAACGTTGGAAACCACTGTGAGGGAGTCAAAAATGCTGATGGGTTCAGAATTTATCATAATTGTTCCCTTTCTGCCATTCAGGTTAATTGTATGAGAACATTTTATCTTATTTTTACCCTAAAAATTCTGGTAATTCAGTCCTAGAATTTTGACCATTGGAAAAAGTTAATTGTTATTAATACACAGTAAGTGCCCATTAACTTGTTAAGGGAAGACTGGATGATCCTGTGGCAGAGAAATGCTTCTTCGCACTTAATATGCATTTACTTATTGCTCTACTTTACCAGTTATAAAGGAGAGAGATACAATTAAAATTCCTAGCTGCCTCTTCAAGGAACTAAGAAAGACAGGAGTCATGTACCAGACTGACTTGAAACTATCCCCACTACCCTATTTTATATTGAAAGAGCTCGGGTGCCATTTCCATATATCTTTGGGGCCTGTTTATTTCCATATGGGGGTTACTTTTCACATGCTTGGATAGGGCATTGGTTGAGGACACTGCCTTTTTCTGAGTCATTTAGAGAAATATAACCGAGAAACCTGCTGGTCTTGGAAGAAGCAAAGGAATTTGAGCTCCTGGTAGCAATTCTGCCAGCAAACTCTAAGCAGTCTACCTAGCACAGAGTAACTTTGATGAACTCAGTTTTGTACACCACCACTGCTGGTTCAGTTCTTCCCCTTAATTTTCTCAGGACTTTTCTTTGTGTCTCATGCACGCCACAGATTGACTTGGCATTCTATTCTTGCTTGCCTTCTTCGGAATCTTGAATTCTTGAAGGCGAGAAACGTGATTTAATTGGTTTTATAACTTAAACTATAGCTAGTAAAAAAAATATGTGTCAATGGTACCAGTGATAATTACTAAAATTACAGAAAGAAAATTCTCTGAGTGATTTGACTTGAAAAATTATTGCTGACTCCTTTAAAATGAATATTTGATTGTCAAGTATGAAAAAGGGTGTATCTTCTCTTTGATAATTTTTATATTAATGCCTGTCATCCTTTCAAGGGAATCAACTTACTGAGAGCATTTAAAAATAACTACTCTTAATTCTTTCCACCTGCCTAGTAAGTACAATGAAATCTTCCAAAACCTTAAATGTTTTAAACAATAATATAATGCAGATTTTGCACTAATATATGGTTTGACAGTATTGAAGAGTATATACTACTTAATACTCCAAAATGGTACAGTTATCGTTTGTGCCTTTACCTCCAAATATGGTCTCTTCACACTACACTTTTGAACTATTCCAGACATGTTATCTTGTAACTCTGAGTAAGTCCAAAAAAAAAAAAAAAAAGTTAGGAACACTGCTTGTTTATTTTAGATAAGTGAGTTCCTGGTCATTCATCAGCTCTCACACTGACAATGTCCACATGCCAGTGAGATGATGTTATTGGCAAAAGTTTGCAAAGTTATTGCAAGAGGTACTATTATGTGTTTAACACGTCTTTATGTTATAAAGTGAAAGAATGTTATGGTTTAAAATACATACTGAAGAATTTATAATGAAAACAGTAAGAACATGATACCTTTTAAAGGCCACCTTGCTATTTTAACAGTTTAAAGATTTTTGGCTACTTTACCAAAATATACAAGGCCAAGATTTTTTTTCTTATTTTTTTTAAAACTTTTCTTTGGCATTACTTGCATGGGAATTCAAGCACGACTGTAAATTCATCTTTCTTTTGATAGGTATTATGTCTAAAATGCCTTAAATCATAATTATGTTTTCATCTTGTTCAAGCCCCAGTTTAGAAACATTAAGGCTAAAATTAGACTAGTGCCATACATAGATAGGATTTTTTCACTTGAGAAACTATAAAACCATTTTAGAAAAGCTCTCTGCAACAATTTTCATTTTTCACCATAATTCTGCTTAATGATGCCCCTTGAATAGTAATTTCAGTTAATGGAGAAGTAACATTATATTCAGAGAACCATCAGCTACCTATCAGAGTCTTACAATAAGGAACTACCCCACAATGGCTAGGGTAATGAGCTCAGCAGTTTAGCTTTCATTCATTTCTGTGGAGTAAAGTAAGCCATTTTCTCTTTCAGACCCCAGATAACTTAGTGAGAGTTTCGAGCTGCTCGTCAAATGCAATTTGACCTAATAATTACCCCTGAAGATGTGATTAAGAAACACCTGACTCAGATGTCATGTACATATGCACACCAGAAGTCATCACCCCTTCCTCTCCTTTAATTTTAGTGGCTGAATGCCAAGTCAGCAGGCTCTGAAAACTGGCTTTCCATTTATAGTTTATTCAGGTCATTGCACTTAGGCCATGTGGGCCTAAGAAGAGTTGGTCTTTTATGTGTGCAAGAGTTAAATGCTTCTAATAACCTCTCAGACTATGTTAAAATGAAAATAATTTAGTATTTTCTACCAATGCCTTGTAAGATACCTTAAATATAAATGCTATAAGATACTGGAAAAATGACTCACACAGTATGAACATTTGCTATAATTACAGCACTCTACACGTACTCAACCTCATCTGAATACAGTGGGAATGGAATAGTTTAAGGATACCAAAATGTTTTCTTCCTTAAATATTCAGTACCAGTTTTATGCAAAATAGTACTTATTAATCTTTGTAGTTTACAAATTGATGATAAAATACTGTGTATAATTATTTTTAATGTGCATAATTATTTTACTGCATATATTTATTTTTGAAATTTTTGTTTTAAATTAATGCTTACCTGATCAAGGAAACTTCATGGATTCTTTCAAAATTCAAAAGAATAAATGTTATTCCCCCCCTTTTTTCCCTAATGACTTGTATAAGCTTATGACCAAGACTACAAAAGTTAAATACTATACCACAGTACAGTTAAAATATCTTGATGAAATGAAATTGACGAGTAAGTTTATTACCATTACCAATTATATGATTATGTCAGCATAATCATTCTTTTCCATGACATAGTGATTTGTCATTATCAATATACAAACTTAGCTAAATTCATTTTTTTAGACTTCTATTTTTAGATTATCCTAGGGAACATGCTTTATCTCTTGTTGAAAGACAATGTCTTTATTGATGACAATTGGGCAACTGAGTGAAATAATAACAAGGTGACAATAGCGACTGGTCAGTGCATCCAACACTTCATGGAAACATACAGGGAACAGCAAGCACGTGATTCAAAATAGACTTACACATACAGTCTAGAGGTCATATATGTCTTCCATGAAGATATAAAAATCTCTGGGTGGTTTTTATCTACAGACATGGATCTTTTGATAAGATTTTTTCACTTTTCAAATAAATTAAACATTAAAATATGTTTTGATTTATTGAGAACCTTTGTCCGCTGTATGACTAAGACAATGGAAATTGACAAATGTGGAAAACTTATTTATGTTGATTGACTGGCATCTGATTTTGTAATGATATAGCAAAATTTTATGTTCACTTACTGGTTTGAGGTCTCTGTTGCATGTTGTTACGCCTTACTAAAACGAAAAGGATCAAGTAAAAATGAATTTGATGCAAACAGATCCTTGCATTACAGTTAACTTCCATTTATTCTCTCAGGTGCTATGAATAAATCTTACCCCTCCAAACTAGGTTATGTAATTGAATATAACATAGAATCCTCATTCTACTTAACTATTTATAAATAAAACTTCCACTTAACTCTAGCATTTCAGAACTTAGAAGCACATAATGCGAGATTCAAGACATATATAATTAAGGACTGGAGCTAAATGCTCACATGATTGAAGCAAATGAAAAACTAGAAGTTATTTATAATCATTGAATTGTGAAATTGTAATCAGGCTCTATCTGAAGTACTGTGATTTCCATTTTGGTGTTTGTTGCAGTATTCTATCACCTGATGGAGTTATTTTTCTTTTCCTAGTGGGGTGTTCAAATTTTCTGCACACTCTATATTAGGAGAAGCTGCCTAATTGCATATTCTTAAAAGTGCCTGGTACAAGGTGGATGTTCAACAAGATTCCTTCAGTATTTCCTATATAGAGTTGGTAACATTATATTTCTGCATATGTGAGTAATGACATTATCCAAGTCCATACAAACATGAAAGCAAGTCCCCCAATCTTAGTCTGTGTTAGTTGGAAGACTGAAATACCAGGTAGAATTTGCATGGTCTAGCAAGGATATATATTTGGAAAAGGAAGAAATGAGCAACTTAAGTTGCAGACACAAGTTCGGGGACTCACCTGAGGTGGATAATATCTCTCTTCTTCAGAAGAAGCTGGTTACATTTCTCTAAGAACATTTATTGCATTAGTATCACCATTGAAAAGTTCAATGATTCTTACCTGCATAGAGACTATATTACGCTCTATGAATATGACAAGGCTAAAAGTCTTCTCACTAGTAAATCATACATACACATTAGCCCAGAATCAGATTTTTGCACACACGTTTTTCATACATTTCCAGGAATACCAGTTTATGCAGACAACCGAGATGCAATTTAAATTCCTCTAATTATTTAAAGTTTGTTTTATAAATAGGTTGAGTAAAAACCTAGGGAGAAACCTGAAACCCAACTTCCATTGGCCTTCTCCTCAACGTCTGAAGTGTCTGACCATCTGTGCTTGGGAATTTTCCTGCAGAATCTCCTTTAATGCTGACTTTTTCTCTTCTGGTGACTGACTAAAAAGATGCAGGGGAAACCTGCATGTCCATGTTTTGCCAGAGACTATTCTATTCATTCTAATTCTATTAGCCAATATTTCTGGGGAAGATATTCCATCCTTTCTTTTGTGTGTGTGTGTGTGTGTGTGTGTGTGTGTGTGTGTGTGTGTGTGTGTGTGATCTGTCCAATTTCGCTAGTGCTTGCTTCTGCATCTATCCACTGAAGAGTAATGTGCAGTAGGAAATCAGCTTTCCAGCGACAGGCCCTTGGATGCTGCATTTTTACTTCTCACAGATATTACCTGATTTTCTAACAGAATAGGATGGTCTTTGTTATAAACCACAAGGAATTATTTAGAATCTCCTACAATAAATGCTTTGTGACAAATAAAAAATAGCAGGAAGACTCATTTCCATTACATGCATTTATTACCATTTTAGGGAGAATCAATGACAGCACAGCTTGCTTTCCTCTTACCCTGAGTGATAGTCAAAAGGCAAAATATATTTTTGCATCATTCTTGCTAAATGAGATACACATTACAATCTGCTGTAGAAAATAACTTATAGACTTCTTTCCGGTTCTGAACATCCATTAAACACACCCTCTAAGACCATTTTTGATGTGGTTAGGTAGAAAAGAACTTTGAATTTCTTGAGCAACCGAAGTACTATATTTGTATTCCACAGTTTTATTTGGACGTTATAGAAAATATTCTGGAAATCAGAGTAAAATACCTCCATGTATGTTACATAATATTATATACTGTAAATATATTAGTTGAGAGAAAAATCTTTTAATTTAAAACTGAATGGCATTTTAAAGGCATCACTATAAACATTACCGCTATATAGTATGCCATTTCTATTACCTCTTATAGCCTACCCAGTGCCTCTGAGACTATAGAAAAGTTAGACTTCTGAGATTTTTTACAAAGACAACATTAAAAGCCAAAACAGACTAAGTAAGATCATATGTGAGACAGATTATTATCAACAAAATAAGCTATCTCAAGATTATAAAGCAACTACTATATGTCTGTTAGGTCCTTCAAGTCAGCTAAGGAGTTCAGCTGATGACTATAATCTTCTGGTGACATTCCCTCTTCCGTCAGTGTACTCCATTCACTGTGGCTATAATTTTATAAGGTGTGCATTGCAGGTTTATTTTCATCTACGTAATTGGGGTATCTCTCCAATTGCCACATTCTTAAAACAGTGTCTTGTCTATTAATGTTCCAAGCAGTGCTTGAATTAATGCATGTGGAAAGAAATTAGGAAATTAACATTACTAGAGGGAGAAAGAGGATAGTTCTAACATTTCCTCAAAAAAAGTCACTCAAACAAAACAAGTCCACAGAATGTTTATTGGAATTTTCCAGGCGTATCTTCAATAATCTCTATAGTAGAAACGTTACTTGTGTCTGGTGTCCTCTAGCCAATCCACTTAGCTTTGCTTTAAAATGATGTTTGTTGGACTGTTCTTTCACCAGATATTACATAAGAACATGTTAAAACAAATATATGAAAGGCTAAGCAACATGAATTGCCTGTTGTAAAAGACTGAAAAATCTTTACATGGATTTTCAGGTGAGATGTGTATTTCGTTGGTAAGAATTGTTGGGGTTTATCCAGCAGAATCATAGACAGGTCCTACTTGAGATAACAGAAAGCATTTCTGATAAACAGAAGCAAATCAGCAAGGCACCACAATATCCAGCCGTGGGACTGGGAGCAGTTTCACAGCATCTGTTAGAGGGCAAAATGGAACTGGGGAGAGCTTTAGCAAAAATTCTGCCCTTCGTCCATAGACCACTGATAATGAAACACATAGAAAAAGCACATGGTTCAGCTGAAGGCTGCTCCTCTAAAACACTGCCTGCAGCCAAGCACATTCCTTTTTAATCTTTAAAAACACTCAGGTTGAGCCTTGTGATCCATTTGACCAAAACTGTTTGCTTCAGGGATGCATTATTTGGGAGTTTAGTATCAAATACCAGTTTATCATACAATTCCTCTGTTCTATTAACAGATAGATCCTTGGGTCTAAATATTGATGAACAAAGTGGTAAACGTGTAAGCTATAAGATAAAAAAAATAAATAGAACACAGTACCTGAGTTTATATTTTCAGAGACAAAAGACCTTGACTTGAATTGTCACACAGCAACCTGAATTATAGACTTGTACAGTAGTAACAGGATTTGTTATGGCAGCAACTGTGGCTTTAATATCCCTGGTGCTATTTTCTTTCTTTTGTTTTTGGGCAATTAATTGTGTTCATATAGCAATTAGTCCCATGGTGGATTTTAAACCTAGTGTAAATTATATTTGTTTGGTCTAGTGAGTCCCTGTGTGCCACCTTCACTTTCACCCTGAAGTCTGAAACAGGAGTGTGATTAAAAGCAAATGACTCAGTGGGATGGAAAGTGCTCAATGGGTCCACCTGCCCTGGGGTCGTATAGCATTTCTCTTACTACTAAGGGTCCACTCACTGCCACAGAGCTGCTCTCCACAGCTCCTTTAAAGGGCTACCTTCTTAGGATACAACAGTAATTGTTTATCTTGCAAAATAACTTAGGTGAAGGCTTTTGTGTGGCTTTCTTTTCTGTGATGAAACATTATCCATCATTTCATTTGCATTTAGCCAATGATCTTTGCATAGATATTGTCTTAGTCTCCTGGTGCTATGCCAATTCTGGAAGCTTGTTATAGTAATGAAGAGAAGTGCCTAAGTTCACAATTCTGAAGGCTGGGAATCTGAGACTGGCCGAGGCAGAGTCCTGCTAATGTCTTTCCAGAGTAAGATGATGAAGACAGTCTTGTCCAGAGAATGGACAAGAAGGTCACCATTGGTCATTAGGCCACAAAGCCAGAGCCCTCATGGCTTCCTCACCTGCTAAGTGTATCATGTCTTTATACTGTCATTCCTGTAGGCTGTTTCCAAAACATACACTTGTGTGACAAAAAAAACTATTGTGGTATTTATCTGAGTTTCAACCACTACTACATCTGTAGGGGAAAGAACCAGGTCCCTGCAGAGGTGCCCACACTAATGTCTTAAGCCTGGGAATGAAATAATTAATGGAGATACCCAAGAGGGAGATTATGTTCTTTGGTAAACAACAAACAACAGAAAATACTTAAGACATCTTGCACATTTAGTGCAGTATTCAGAAAATTCTTTTTGTAAGTTTGTAGCCTGGTTTGCACATGTAATTATATTACATTAGTAACTTTTTTCTGATAGTTTTACAGATTGTTATTTCATCCCGACTGTGTATCACCATACTGCTGCTTGACTTCTTAAATATGGTTGAACAGAAACAGTAAGAGTGTCAGGACATTTTACCATTACGAGGGCTGAAACGGTCTTGGTACATTTTTACCTATGTATATGGGTAACATAAAAGCTAGTATAGGGTGAAATCACTTTTAGGATTAATAGACTCCTAATAAGTGGAGGAATAATCTATAGGGCAGTGCGTTTTAAAACAATCCTAGGCTGTAACCTTTAGTACAATTCATTATGTGTGTGGTGACCCTCAACCATAAAATTATTTTGTTGCTATTTAGTAAATTGCAATTTGTTGCTATTATGAATCACAATGTAATATTTGATATGCAGAATATCTTATATGTGGACCCCTATGAGAAGGTCATTTGACCCTCAAGGGACCGTGACCCACAGTTTGAGAACCACTGCAGTAGGGTATGTTTTTCTAATAATCTATATCTTGATTGTGCGGTGAAAGCATCGAAAATTTGCTAACATTCCCCACATTAGTTCCTCAATTATGTCAGTGATTTATAATATATAAAAACTATTCTTCTGTGTAAAGTGCTTAGGAAATCAGCAGGAATTCTTTCTGGGTCCTGGAGAAGCTTCAGCTTAGATACACAAGAATGTCTCTTTCTCAAGGTTTAAGTCACCTTTCCAAAATGAAAGAAGATGTGAACAAACTTGCATGAAAATACTAGGTTGGGTCACTGACTCTGGAAACAATGGGGGGGGGGGGGGGGGAGGAAGCAATTGAGAGCTATAAAAAGCATCTAGAGAAAAAAAAAGCATCTAGAGGAGAATTTCCTTTCACCTTGCCTAAAATACTTGGTACAAGTACACTCTCAATTAAAACAGCAAATTTAGAATTTCTGTTTGTAGCATATAATCAACCTGTGGGATTTATAGCCTCATAAAATTGAATTAAAACTATACCTAGAATTTAAAAATTAAAAAAAATATTGGCTGGAAAACATAGATGATGGTTTAGGGGTAATCAAATCTGTTGCCCAGACATAAATTGATATATAAAAATGATTTCCTGTCATGGGGTGCAACATTACTGGAAGCATACTCGAGTTTATTTATACTTAAGTGGTCAACGGAGAGTCAGCATAAAGTGTAGGTCATTGCTACTTTACTCTTAGTAAGGACATTTATTTGTCTTAAACATTTAAAGCTCAGATACTTGTCAGTATGAGAAAAAGAACGACTCAGGTTTGGAGATTCTGTGCTATTTATTTTCTTTGAATCATAAAATTTGTTACTGAGTTTATTGTTTCCTCAGTATGAGAAATAAATAAAACAATTCCCACAAGCATTCTTCCAATAAAAGTTTATATACACTGTGAGAATATTAATTAATCTCCTTTTCAGTGCAGAGATTTTTTTTCAATCTCTGTATGTAGGTATTAGGTAAGCTTTTCTATTCAAATGGACAAAATGTGTATGTGTATATAATAGACAGTGGGGTGAGATTTTCCAAAGTCTTATCACTGCACATGGCAAGAAGAGAATGCTGCTTAACTTATCATTCTTCAGACTCTGACATCGGTATATATTTATATCGTTAAGTATATGTATGAATAACTTCTTTTCTCTCCAATATTACATTAGAACATAACCACACATTTGTAAATATATAATACATGTATACTTACCATATACATACAGCAATACTTTTCATAAAACATTCATCCTTTAATATGCAGTTTCCCTAGTAAAACATTATATTGATTTGTTATCTATCAACTAAATAAAACAAAGTTAGTTAAAAATGACTGGTTTAGTTAATTGTAGAATTACCTTTGTGTACTTCTCTGCATATTTTTGCTTTTTCTGATGTTCAATAAATTAAGGAACTGCTCATGTCTTAATTATGAAATCAAAGATACTTTTGAAGTAAAGTAGTTAGTAAGAGTCAGCATGTTGAAGGAGTAAGTTACAATTACATTATTGGGTAAGGATATTTACATGCTTTAAAATAAGATGATTTATACACAGGAATGAAATATGAACTAAGGGCAGATCATGGGTTATCTTGATGAAACTTTTTGGGGGTAACACAAAGTCCTTCTCATAATTCTGAAATGGCGATCTTTGTACGTTGTTGTTGTTTCTCCATCTAGGTAAAAGGCAGTTGTAAAGGGGGTGTGATTGATGTCCCAGCATGTATTGACCCCCCTCCTGTACTCTATCTCTACCTATGCAGACCAGGTTTCCTGTTATGGTTAGCTTCCGTGGTTGACCACTGGAAAAAAAAATCATCCAAAATCATGAGCTGTTTTGAGAAATGTATTTTTAGCACAAAATTTTCAGTCAATATTTCAAATTATACATAGTAATAGGAATATTCACAAGCCAAGCACCTATTGTTAGCTAGGTGTATACACAAAAATTTTCATTTTTCCTAAACCATCATGAAATATAAGAGCTTTTGTACCCGGTTTACAAGCTCTCAAAGAGGTGAGAGCTTTGGGCCATACTGCCCAAAACAAAGTAAATCATTGTAAAAAGTATTTGGGGACTGGTTCTGAAATGTCTGAGTAGGGTCAGTTCACAGCCTGCATGATTTCACATCAAGTTGTTTGTTTAAATAATTCCAAATAAGGCCGGGCGGTGGTGGCGCATGCCTTTAATCCCAGCACTCGGGAGGCAGAGGCAGGCGGATCTCTGAGTTCGAGGCCAGCCTGGTCTACAAGAGCTAGTTCCAGGACAGGCTCTAGAAACTACAGGGGAAACCCTGTCTTGAAAAAACAAAAAAAAAAAATCCAAATAATTAAAAATTTTTGTAGGTGACAGCAAAATTCCAGTAAATACAATAATTTCTTTTGAACAATATACCAAGTTCCCACCTTGGCAAAGTACTTGCTTTAATGGATTCTGTTATTTTGCCCAGTAATGCCAATGTAATAATTTAATATTTAGCCAATGGTGTCACGGAAAGTAGTCATCAGCTGAACATCAGAAGTGGTGTAATTTATAATTTTATTAGTGATTACTCTTGAATTGGCATGCTTAACTGAAGAACGAAAGAAGGGGTGATAAAAAGGGGAAAAAGGAAGAAATTTGAATGTGTGTTCTAGGATCAACATCACAAAAACCATACGTGAAATATACATACAATACATGCAGACATACAAGACATGCAACATATAGTTTGAGCCTAATGAAATACCCTGATATATTTAATCTAGAGACACCAAACTGGATAGTTGAGAACAAAAGTGGAGTTCGGTAGATGGATTTCGTTAAAGAAGATCATTGCAGCTGAGATACAAGACTCTAGTCAAGAAATCAGTTTAGCCAAAGTAGGCTCACGAAAGGAAGTGGTTTATGTCAGCATCAAGCTAGACTCTAAATTAAAGCTTACGTAGTTCTGTAGACCATGGATTCTAGTAAGAATTATGGGGTAAACCTAGCAGACCTGCTATTGTATCACTTCATATGTAAGTGCACATAGTTTCTGAGGCTTCAAAAGGATTATAGATGTAAGATGAGGCACTCAGCTTTTCTGTGTGCCTTGCACTGAAGCCAGGAGCAGAGGTTTAGAATTCCTGACATCTTGTGGGTAATGTAGTTTTATGCTCTGATTTTAGAGGAAAGTGAGTCATAAAGAGACTAGTGGGAGATAATCCAAGTTTATGAAGTGATGGAAGAATCAGAGAAGAGGTTTTCTGGCATCAATTTACTGTCTTTCTGATTGACTCCAGTTTTCTAGACAAGTCATAAGTTAAGAGCAAGGAAAACAGATACGAGTGGCTTATACAAAAATCTATAGAAAAATGTTCCTTTATCTAGATCATTCTGGGCTTGCATTTCCTTATATCTTTGGCATGTAGAAAATTGGTTTCATAATCTCTAGAGGAAAAAAAATTGCTAATTTTTGCCTGGAGCATTCTCTTTGCTGATTCCTATCTGAATATTTTCAGATCTCAAATTAATTTTACCCTATTTGCTATGTTGGCTTTAATGAATCATATTCAAAACCAGTAAAAAAAAAAGTTACACAAAAGACTACAGAGAAAAGAAAAAAAACTGCATCTGGCTTTTTCCAACCCGCTTCTGTTGATTTCTTACTGGGTAGCATTTTATTCCATCTCTTATTCTCATTTATATGAAAATCCAGATAGAAATGAAAGTAATATATTAGCTGTTTAGGGAGAAAATGTTAAGTCAATTATACTCTTGCAAGATTTATAAGAACTAAAGTGAGTTTAAATTTGAATTGTCAAAGGAAATTTTACATGCATTAAGCACTCAGAAAAACCCATCATATGTATTTAATTATGTACTGGGCTTTGAACTGCTGTATTTAAAGTGGTATTTTTATCTTCAAAAAAGGAGTTTTCTTAGTGAAATAATTCTATGCATCACTATGCATTTAAATTATACCTGTGGGTATAATTCAGAGAGTCATATATGTTGGTGATGAGATTTGGAGAACAGCATGTGTGGGTGTCAGACAATGAAACAAGAAGTTACCTCCTTTCTTATAAGCATCTGTTTAAAAAGGCAACAACAATTGTCTTGTCTGCCTAATGCAAGCACCTTCAACCTTATATAGTCAAGTGTTCTGGAAAACCTATTCTTTGTGATCACTTAGATTTTTAAGAATATGTGCATTCTAAGTCCCCGCATATTGGGATGTTATTACTAAGTAGGAAACAGCCTATCTTAGAAGAGTAAGCAGTGACCTTTAAATCTTGCTTTCCACTGAAATATTTCAAAACCGAGCATATTAGAGAAGCATATTAAGCATACGTGTTTTTTTTAAAAAAATGAAAAGCACTGCAGAGCATACTGAGCAACTTGAGATATTCGAGATGGCCCCAGTCTATGCTGGCTGCATCTGTATATTCTCATGGTGAAATATAGGCAGATCGAGCATCGTGTTGCAAATGAAAGGATTGGTAGGAATACACAGGCTTAAACTCATCTCTTTATGCATGAGAACCTTCACAGTGTTTTGATGCCAATGAATTAAATACTGCTCTTGTGTAACATTTCTCAGTCCTTATTAATATTTTCATATCTGCAGTAACAGAATTATTTGAAATGGAGTAAGACGTTGAGAATTCAAGCAACAGGCATCATTCTTCAGACTGGTATTTTAAATGAAGAGTGGTATGTCTGGTAGTCTGAAAATGTAGCCACATTTGAAACAATATTATTGTTTATTTTATTCTTGTCTAAGTCAAACAGCATCCTAAATCTGGAAGCATAATATCACCTGGTCCCAGTCTGAGCCAAATGCAAAATTGAGGAAGTTCATGTTTTAGATTGTAAGCCTTCGTGGGAGGGTGAAATCAAGAGTCAGAGGCAGTATGCTTGAAAGCATCATTTTTTACCATGTACCACACTGGCTGTGAAGATAAAATCGTGAGGGAAAGTATTCCTGAATAAAAGCCATGGGCTCGTGGCAGGTACCTGAAGACAGCAACTAAGTAGCATGGAGGAACAAGCTTGCGTGTTGGGGAGCTGTATATGTCATTTGAACATTTAATTTTTATGTTTTGTATCAGTTTTGAATTTTACACATTCAAAATGATGATTGCTTATTAAACCCAAAATTTAAGATCACTGAATTTTAATTATTTATACAAAATGATATATGATTCTGTTACATTTTTTATAGTGCTATTATTAAAAGCCTTATATACCTTAAAGTTTCTGAACAATTATTAATCTCACAATATAATTTTCTTTGAGATCTGATACTTACGTTAGTATCTTCAAGTGGAAGCTAGAATCTGCAGTACCATCTTAAGAACCAATATTTATTCAGCTTTCCTTGAAAAATATATGATAAACTATAAGACCAGTGTCATTTTTATTTTAATAATTATGTATCCTAAAAGAGATCAAATAATTTATGTACCGTTTTTCTGATGTGTTGGTGTAATATTTATGTAAATAGAAAATTTAGATAATGTTGAAGGGACATTTTATTTTCAATGTAATATTTTAAGAAATTTTTATGTAGTATCCTTGATTCTATAAGTATTACCATTTCTAGTTATATATTATTCTTTTTCCATTTAGAATACAGTTTGGTTTAGTCTTCTTCGACTCATTATCCTGTTTGTACTCTACAGTTCTAATTTTATACTTAAAATATTCTACAGCATATTGCTTTGCACAATGAATTTTTCAGTTGTCAATATTTACATGTTTTATTGTGATATGAACTTTGCTGTGAATTCACCAAGCTCTATTCATTGTTCCACCATCACAGAGAATGACCTCAGCTGGTAGCCTGTTTGTACACCATGCACAAGGCTGTAGGTTTGATCTGCCAACAATGAGTAAACTGTGTTTGGTGGTTCACACCGCTGATCCCAACCCTTGGGTGGTAGAGGCAGCAGATTAGGAATCCATAGTCATCCTCAGCTACAGAGTGAGTTAGAGGCCAACTGAGAAAGAACCACTGTGCATCTCAAAGCAAACAACCAAAAGCTCCTGAGAGTGTTTGATGAGATAAACAGTGGAGGCTTTTGAGTAGGTATGTTATCTCTAATGGTTCTAAGTTACACTCTGTCAAACGCTTTTAAAGCAAGTGACAATGAGACCATCCAGCTGTCCCATATGCACCCCATAGTTGGTCCTCTGTAATTTACATTAGAAAGAAAATCATTTTTTTCTTGTACATAAATGGTACGATATTTGATTGAATGAATGTTTAGTGCCTATTGACAGAATATTATCATTTACTATATAGCATTGTTGTTTTTCTAGGAAATGCTAGAGACTTTTTTGCATTATAATGCATTGCCACACTCTGTGTTCTTGCACTATTTTGAGCAGCTACTTATAATGATTTAATTTGCAGTACTGTGTGGTTAATAAGCTTTCTGTTTAAAATCCTCACACTGAGCTTTCTAAGAGCGACGTGGTCTACATGTAAACTCTTTGCAAAAACATCTGAATTATAGGCAGAGACACATTAGGGCTGCCAGGATTGTGTTTGTTGTGGCTGCCTGGTTAGCGACCGCTTGAACAGCTGAAGTATGAGCTTACTGATTCACTGAAGCCGGCTCAAACAAGTAGTGTAGCAACCTCAATGGGAAGTCAGCCTCATATACAAAGTCAAGTTGAAAAATTCTGCTGAAATATATGTTGATAGGGTGGGAATGCTATATATGTGAAGACACAAGTTGGTCTTCATAAACACATGACAGTTTTATGGAATGTTCCAAAATGTTTCTTTGAATGTAATAAAATGGCAAAGTGCTACATTTTAACTCAAAGGATGTAATTATATATGGGATGGGTAATGAATTTATTTGTTGAAAATATACAATACAAAATCTATAACTTGAAGACACTCTCCCTGAGTAATTATCATATTTATATGATCTACATACATACATATCACATATTTAATTTTCAAAAAATAAAGCGTATGGTAATAGGAAGAGAGTAAATCACTTCTATTAAGAAAATGAGTTTTACCATAATAAATTAGTATCTTAAATCTAACTCATATGTCTAATTCATAAGAATGACTATGGTAAACATACTATAGTTACAATAATGTATGTGGGTGAGGCTCAAAAATCAATGTTGTTTATGTTAAATTTTACCTGTAGATAAATATAAAAGAAATTTGGAATAAACTTCTAGAAAATATTCAACCATGAACAACTATTAAGCAGAAGATATTGAAACTCCCTGAAAACATTCCTTTTTTTATCTCTATACTCTCTGGAAGTGATTTTTCTACATACAGGCTTACTCTTTTCATTGAGGGGAACTGCCAGACCCCTCAGGGAAAAAGTCAAGCTCACTAGTTTAGAGTTCTTTGGCTACTGCTATTACTATAATACATAGCTGTGTTAAACATGGAAAGCTAAGGAATACAAATAGAGAATCACAGACTTTATTTTATGGATTTATGTCAAGAATATTATTTATATATTTAATTTCAATGTTATACAAAGAAATAGCTTGTAAACTTGTGTGTGTGTGTGTGTGTGTGTGTGTGTGTTTAGGATGAGTGTGTGTGTTTAGGGTGTGGTGTGTGTTTTAGGGTGTGTAGGTGTGGGTGTGTGTTTAGGGTGTGGTGTGTGTGTGTGTATGTATGTGTTTATGGTGTGTGCATATGTAAAGTTGTACTCATCCATAAACATGCATGTGGAGGCCGAAAGTTGACATCAAGTGTTTTTCTTTATTTCTCTCCTCTCATACTGTTTCAGACATTACCCACATTCAGTCTCTCTGAAGCTGGGTCTTCTCATTCCAGACAGGTATGCTGGCTGTCTCAGCATCCCTCTGTCTCTGCCTTTTCACCCCTCTCCCTGTCCCCTACCGACTGCCTACCACACATAGATGCTCTGCCCCGCCTAGTGTTTATATGTGCCTGTGCCAAGTTCAAGTCCTCATACTGTGCAGCAAGTACCAATGAGCTACATACCCAGCCTCTGATGTTGTCTTTAAATTGCAACTAAGTGGAAATGAACAAGAATGTAGAGTATGTTTAAAGTAATGTATGCTTGAACTTATTGAACATTCTTTCATTTCTTCTGAGGGTCTGTCATTGCCTTTCTTGTCCCATCCTCTTATTGACCCTGTGTCCCTTCAGGAAGATGACAATCACTTAACCTTTAATAGAATTTGCAGATATATCCTAATTTTATTTCAGAGACTGATCGAAAGTCCCCGGAAAACTCAGAATTACTTCATGAACTGTTTTGTTGTATGTGTTTTATGTTTCTTGAGCTTGTGGTCAGCTGCTCACTTGGGTCATATTACCTAAGATTTTAAGAGTTTTACCTAGGTGCATAGATGTTCTGATGATAATAAAAAGGAGGATATCCTTTGTTCCTTTAGATGGGAAGGCCATTTTCTGATTGGGTTCTGGGGTAAAAGTAGATTGGCCTTTGGGCAAAAACTATGTATGTCATGATACTAACTTTCTATCACTATGATCAATGCTTCCTGGGCACAGAAGATCAGCATTTGACTCTTCATTTCATGTCGATTTTCAGGAAATTATTTGTAACACAAATGTATTAAGTGGGAGAAATGACTGCAGTTGTATAAGGGGTTTGATTTAAACATTTCCTACTGGCTCAGAAATCCAGTACATTTGGCAGTTCTGTTTTGGGAAGTGGTAAGATGTACCACTACTGAGAAAGGCTGTACTTTTGTCTTGGATAGTAACCTGGGTACTAAGGCATTCAGTTAAGAATCGTCATTTTATTCTCTTAAACCACTGGAGTTTTCTATTCATCTATTTATTCTTATAACTTCTACTACCTTTTTGAATATTATATGTTTAAAATGCCTTAAATGAAGAAGTGAATGCATTTTACTTTCTTTATTAACTTCTCTTTGCTGTTCAAAATTTTTATGAGTGTTTGTTCAGTAGATCCATGATTTTTATATTCTTTTCTCAAAGCAGTTTCTATACCTGACAAAATTACCCAAGCACTATTTCTGTAACTAAGCACTGGAGTATACAAGTCATAACATGAATACATGGAAGATAGAATGTAAATAGGAGTCTAATGGTAATAGAAATGCATTTATCATTTTCTTTGTTCCCCCTTTGTCATAACGAACTATGGAAGAGTGACACAGATACACGTCATAGCAAGGCCATTAACTGACATACAAAATCACTCAAGCAACGTAGTTCACTGGAGAGACTAAAGACATGTAATGAGAGTGGCTTAGCTTGCACAGATGATGGTGGAAGGAAAATGTTTCTTTTTTCTTCTGAGACAGAAACAGAACATCAGTCAAAATGATAAGAGATGTCAGTGTAATATTCGTCTGACTGCGTGTGGAGTCTTGAGCTGGAGACTGCACTGGGTGTTTCAATTTTCCCTTTGCTTCAGATTTAGTTTGGACTTTAGGGTAACAGATTCCATATCAATGTAATGGAAGAAAAGTTCAGATTTCTTAATTGAGTAATATAAACATAGTTCATTATCTTCTAATGAAAATTCACCACTTTTGAAGTCAGTAAAAGAAAAAAGCCTCTTTTTCTGTTAATGTAAATAAGGAAAATATTGCTTAAAATGAGCATGAAATTGCCTTTGTGATAGAATTTTGTAGATATTTGTATTTAATTTGTAATTGCATGCAAGCATTTTTGCCTTGACTAACAATTTTATTAGTAATTATAAATTTTATCAAGTGGGAGCTGAAGTGATCGCCTGCTTATGCTATCAACCTGAACCATGATATAAAGTGCATCTGTAAGGTCTCAAATGCAGTACTGCTTCATTTTCATACGATACTAAGTTTCAGAAGATAGAAAAGGAACATTTTAGGCTACTAATAAGATGTAAACTAATAGCTTATTCAAAATTATCTGTATCTCATAATTTAAAATAGGTCATAGTCATCTTTGTGGTATGAAATCAGTAATATTCCCCCTCTGTCTTACACTTTTTTAAAATATGAAACGTATGTTAACATAGCTGAAAAGGTTCTAAAGAAAAAAATAGATAATTCAATTGATTTGTACTGACATACTCTAAAATTAAAGGTACAGGGTTAGGAGAGTGTGACATAAGGCATATAGTAAAAAATTTCCACATAATTGAATAATCCTCTTAAGTAAGTTGTCTTCTATTTCAGTGACTCAGTATTCATGCCACAGGATTTCTACATAAATATGAACCCCAGTATTAAGATATTCAATGAAGGATTGTCATCTTACTCTCTTAATACATTGGATTTTTCTATTAATCTATTTCTTCTTTGAGCTTCTACTACATTTTGATGATTAAATGCTACCATCTGCAGTGAAAATTTGATCTGCATAGTCAGTTGCTGCCTCTATCATTCCATATATATACCTACCTCACAGCTGAAAAGTCTAAACCCACCATTGTTAGTTTTACTGGAGATTAAAATCAAATAAGATAATTTATGCAAAATATGGAAAATTCACAGCACAAAATGGAGTAAATTATAGTAGACTATTACAAAATATCAGTTGTATTAATTCTAGAAGCATTTTGTGAGCATTAGATGCAATAGTTTTTAAAATATAGTGGATAAAGTAGGCATAGAAGACCTTCAGGAAATAATGAACTATAAACACCTAAGGATAGACTTAAGATAGCATTTTTTTTTAGTTGTTATACAATTCTCACTCATGCCATAGTAATATGTTCCTTGTGGGAACCATCCTCCTACTGAGGTCCACTTTGAGAGATTTTGACATTGTCTGACTGATCTTGACTACACCCTTTAATTTTTTCTTTTAATGGGTAAAATACAACTAGTGTTATTTGACCAGGTTAGCTCAGCCTTGTGTGTAAACACCAGTGGTTCCTTAATCTCTTTTCCTAATACTGATAATCTAAGTGATTATCATGAGTTATTTTTCATATCTCTGTAACTGAGCAGATTCCACCATAGTTTGCCTTGGACACCAAAGTCCACCCGAAAAAAAAAATTAATCCTTGAGACAAGTTGCCAATCAAGAAAATATGTGGTCTGTCTGAAGATGAAATATCAGAAATGGAGACTCTGAAATGAGCATCATAAACATGGTATATATTCGTTTTGAATACATGCATAAATACCAATGCTTGCATTGAATACTTTTAATGTATTGTCATTGAATTTTTAAAGCAACAGTAAGGGTCTGTGTTATTTTTAGCCCTGCATGAAGCTAAGAAAGTGTAGTAAAAACATAAAGATTCTCCGGCTCCATATATTGAATTGTTAGACCTGTGATTCAAACAGAGACACTTGAATCACACAGTGACATGTTAACGTCCACAGTATACTGCCTCTCAGTTCACACAAACACTTAAGAAACTAATCATTTAGTATTGATTAGTGTTTCACTGCCAAAAAGACCCTGGTGTCAAATATTTATGCTTGCCCAGAATTTAGTTAAATTAACAACTGTCTATGGCCATGGAAGTTTACCAGGTCTGGATATGTTTATAAGAAATATTGAGCATATAATTTATTTATTAAACAAGGCCACTTTGTAGGCAGAGAATAAACAATTAATCAAATATCTGAAACCTTTTTACAAACTGTAGTTTGACTCCATAATTTTCGGCTACCTTTGTCCTTAGTCATTTTTCTGAAATATGTATGCAAAAGGCTACTTGTATTGTTACAGAAACTAAGGAACAAGTTTCATTAGAAGTACACAGGAGCCAGGCAGTGGTGGCACACACTTTTAATTCCAGCACTCAGGAGGCAGAGGCAGGTGAATCTGTGAGTTCAAGACCAGCCTGGTCTATAAGAGCTAGTTCCAGGACAGGCTCCAAAGCAACACAGAGAAAGTTTGTCTCAAAAACAAAACAATAAAAGAAGAAAGACAGAAAGACAGACAGACAGAAAGAAAGGAAAGAAGGAAGGAAGGAAGGAAGGAAGGAAGGAAGGAAGGAAGGAAGGAAGGAAGGAAGGAAGGGATGAAGGAAGGAAGGAAGAAAAAAGTACACAAGAGGAAGTTCTTCTTATTAAAGCAATATAAAGCTAATTTTGCCATGTAATATATTCAATAAGAGAGGTGCTCTGTTAAAGAAGTTTCAGTATTATTCCTGAAAAACTTATGGTTTTCACTAGAAGAAATCGTAGAACATAGAGAAGTAAAGGAGACTTCACATCATCTGAAAGTCATGCTTTTATGAACACAGTAAATTTTACTACCAAGTAATATGCTTATTCTAATTTTCATATTTGGACATTATCTTCACCATAAAAAACAAAGAAGAAAGACAACCATAGCACTAGCACACTGGAGATATTAACATGATGTATTCTGAGGACAGTGGATGATGGTTTCCGGACCACAGAGACCAAGGAGCAAAAGCACAGACGGTTCCCAACACTCAGTACTTCATGATGTGAACTACAACTGACCCTGTGCCAAACCAGTTTTTCAAAGAATGATTTTTTTAATGTTTTACTCAAATTTCTAAATGATGGCATATTTCTTGGAGAGTCTCTGAAGACATATTGAATTCAGATATAGTCTAGATCACTCAACAATCAGCGTAATTTTGGCAAATTACTTAATACTTTTGTCCTATTTATAACATGTGACCAAACATTAAATGACTCAGTTGTGTAACATGCAGAATCATGACTAACACTTAAGGCTTTCTATAGATGTTCTTCTTGTGAATTTTAGATGCTCCATATGGAGACACATGCTGGCTCACTAAGATGTTTGTTTTTCTTGGTGCTTCTTTTAATCTCATGTACTTGCCTTTTTATATGCCCTGTTGCCAGCAGTGATAAAAGAAATTTCCTCTGTTGAGTAATTTGAGCAGCTTTGGTGAGATCCCATGTCCTTCCTTAAGCAGATAAGAGTTGTGCATTAGTGTGTGTTATGGGAACAGTGTAGACATCATTATTCTAAATCCCTTTCACCATTTTGAAAGCAGATCCAGGGCTGTGTCTTGCATGAATGCTTTTGCTGAAGTTCATGCTCAGTGGATTCACGACTAGAATATTTGATTTGTGCAAACTATTTGTAGGCCCATGAAATTGATTATGAGGACAGCAGAATACAATATTTACCAACTGATATAGAACCAAAGGCATTTTAATCTACATTTAAGGTCTTTCATGGGAAAACCACTTTGAAATGAGAGTCTGCTGTTATCAATACTGTATGTGTTCACTAGACTGAGCATGCTGTGAGCTCACAGGATGATCCAGACTCTCAAATCCATGAAGCAGAGCCTCTCTTGTTTATAGTATTTAAAATAAATCGTTTCAGTTCTCTGTGGGATTGTTTCCTGTTGAGAAGAACCTCGTAATTAAAAGCAGCAACTGGAATAGAATTATAATGCAGGTATTTTGACAATGCGGGCACCTGGTATATTAGCTTGAAATAAACTGACCTATGGCTATTACCGATAGTGTTCATTCTAGGAGAGATTTGCATAACTACGGAGAATTAGTCCCTTTGCCCATCTTTTTTGAAAAGAGCATAGAGTATTTAGTAGAGAGGAGGTAATTATGCTATTTGGGATAATAGTCAGATTTACTGTCTAGAATGTGATTCTGAACACTACATGAATTTCAGTATAATTGTTCAAATCCTGTTTTGATAAAAGCTGATTCATTTTTTTCAGCAGTTTCCTGATGTTCTCTTTTTATTCTTATTGTCATTTCTTTAAACAAGCAGCTCTACATTTTTAACAATACTTCTATTTAATATTAATATTGACCTTTTGTCAGTGTCTAGACATTGTTTATTGGAAAATTTTGAGTTATCATAAATCAAACCTTTTTTAAATGTTGACTGTACCTTTGTCCAATATTTCTTTACCTACCCATCATTATCTGCAAAGCTTATAAGCTAGGTGAGCATTGTAGATTTACTTGGGTGCCCAAAACCACTTTGGAGTGAAAAAGCTCCCAAGGTGAATGACAAAAGAATTCTCAAGTTGACTTTGTTATTAAGAGACAATTTGAAAATGATTGTATTATTAAACTTAAATATAATTGCTATAATTTAATTTTGGTGACATTTAGGCATAATACGCATAAAGCTTTATCTACTAATATAATATTTTCTCATCCAGGTCATATTTAGTTTTTTTCTTCTTCTCACATATAAGCATATTATCATTGTGATAATATATTGTGATAAAGGAGAAGTAAAAATAAAATATTTTGTGTGGTTCATCTTACAGATCCATTTCGAGTACACACGAATGCAAAATGCGAGTTTTAGTTTAATGAGATATGTAAGATTTTAGAAAATTCCAGGTAGGTCTTAGTGACCATCAATAAAACTCTCAGTCAATATGTAATTTAAGTGTACTATTTAAGGTTTGAAAGTTAAACACTTTGTTTAAGTGAAAGTGTAGTATGTTCTTTGAAATAACTTAGCTATAATTATGAGTTCTTATTCCACAATGCAGATATTTACCTACAAGTCACCACAAATCTTCTTATATCCAAAATATTATCTAGTATTACAAAAATCATGCTGGAAATGTCATTATTACAGCATAAAATTCATTTTATCTATTTTAACTGTGTTCATCTTAAAATGAGTCATATACATTGGAGAGTGTGGTGGGGGGGAGAAGACAGAGGTGAGCATGCACAATTAATAAAATATGCAAATTTTGTATGATTTAATCAGAACCCTTAAATAATAGTGCATGAGTGCTATCTCTCATTGTCTTCTTTTAGCATGAATTGTTACATGGCATCCTCAGTCAGCCGGTCCACAAAGCTGTCTGTGATAGCAGAAAAAGGTTCTTTCTTGAAATGCATGTTTCATTGTCTTCCTCCTCATAGCCATTTGAACTCCTTTGTCGATTTATATGATTTATATTCATTATTGCCACTGCAGAAGCAGTGTGGGTTTTCATTACTTCATTGGCATGGGATCCATGGTTCAGCTTTGCTGTTAGTTCTGACCCATTTCTTCCTTCCTTTCCCTTTCATTCACTGAAAAATACACCAATAGAGAAACAGGATGCACAAAGTAAATCAGTACAAAATGAATAGTGCGTCACAAATTAAGTGGTCCTGTCTCATTTGAATTTAATAGAATATCATGTATTGGACAAAGAAGCTTATGAAAAACTGTATTTTGAAGATTTTTATACACCATACCTTTAAAAACTATACTATCATTGCTAATACTCTGAATGTGTACTACATTCTTATTATGGGTAATTTTGATTTCTTTTACAGTGTTCTGCTGCTAACAAAAAAGTAGTCTCGTTGCGTGATTGATATATTAAGTTCACAGTTTGATTGGGAAATGTATTCAGTCATTTAGTGCAACTTGATCAAATTTATTTGAGCTTATTCTTAATTTTCTATGGCTCCTATGGTCCTCTACAAAGTTCTTCTTAAGCTTAAACTCACGCACATTTACTTAAATGTACTTACATAAACTGCATTCATTCGGTATCATGGGAATGTCAGGATTCTGTTTTTTTTTTTTCTTTAAATTTACTATCAGTGATAATAGCAATAATATAAAAAATTCATTATCACTAAAATTCCTAGAATAGAATAATAAAAATATATATCCCATGCTTTTCTTCTTAATTATCAAGAATATGAAAAATAATAGAGTTGAATTTTAAGATTTTTTTTCTATTTTTGAAATTAAAATATAATTACTTCATTTTCCCTTTTTTTAATCCTCCAACCCCTCCCATGTATACCTCAAATTCATGGTCTTTGGCTTATTTTTCTTCAATTGTTGTGCTATACATAGGATATATATCTCTAAATACATAACTAGAAGCGTTTTAGTCCTTATGATGTTACATGAGTGTTATTATTTGAGGGCTTCTCACTTAGTGTTGAATAGACAGTCGAGGAATGACCCTGAAGTAGACTGTCTCTTCTGCTCTCTGCAGGCTTCACTCACCAGAAGTTTCTGGCCTAGGGATGGGGCTCACAATACTTCCCCACCTCCACATTAGCATATCTGTTGTTACCATCCTTGCTCGGGTCTTGTTTGGCTGAGACTTCATGGGTGTAACAATATTGAACTGGAAAGCGGGTTTATAAAAGTAATTGGATCTCCAACATCCAAAAATCTATTTAAAATTATATTCTTTGTTAACTCGGACATTTCAGTTTCATATTACTATTAAATTCCTAAATATTTTTATATTTATATCTATGTTTTATAAAATTTATATTGTATTTATATCTATACTGGAATATATAAACATTTTATATTTATAGTTCCACTAGAAGTGGTATTGTCACCACCAATTGTACAAGAGGTTTATAGGCTGCTTCCACACAAGTGATAAAATTCGATACTGTGTAAATACCTGAAGTGAGGTTTATGGATGCCCCTATCCCTGTTTAGATAACATTGCTTACAGGGAATCTAGAATAACACAATGATCTGACAGCTTGTCCTCCTGTGTGGGCAGACTATGAAACTCTTAACAATCTTATTTGCAAATGGATTAATTAAGTTTTTTGTAAGCTTTAACCAGACCAATGAGCAAGAAAAACTATCTTAGAAGCTCTAAATTCTCTGAAATATGTGATTCTCATACTAGAAAACTTTGTCTTTTGCTCAAATTATTCCTAAACTTCTCCTGGTGGTTGTTTCTTCACGTCAGGTATCTTTCTCTGGCATAGCATGAGACCTTGGTTTTTCCGAAGTGGACTTGATTATCAAAAGGTTCATAAACGTTGTTCCCAGGCTTTCTTCCTGTTGTACGTAGTGTCTAGTGCTTTTATGAGCCCGGACGTTTATAGGAACTTGTAGTAGAGCACCATGAAAGTCTCCAGACACATGCAGGTGTGTCCAACTTTTGATGTCACAACAGCCATTGCAAAATTCAACATCCACATCTGAGAACTCGTAATCAAGTTACAAAACACATCTCAAGCAAACCTTGTAATAGTTCAAGAAAGTTTACAACTTTAGACTGAGTTGTTTTTCAAACTATCCTTGATGGATCAGAGCATGGCAGGCCCCAGATCTGGCAGGCCTTCTGGGGACTGCATGATGACGTCATCACCTTGCCTGGTAAATAATGGAGCAAGGAAGGCTCATTTCACGCTAGGTACCGTCCCCACCATTTGTACAAGTAGTTTGTAGGCTGCTTCCACAGAAGTGATAACAGTCTAGGGTGGATCCAGGTCATTTTCTCTGTCTGTAAATGTAAAAAAGCAGGAAAATGCAGGCGCTTAACAGGTAAGCAGTAGACACCTCAAGGACCACAGACAAGTCGACAGTGGAAAAGAGGAGTTTGTTGGGGGTGAAGAGTCTCACACAAACAACGGGCTCACAGAGAAAAAGATTTTCTACAAAGCAGAAGGGGGCCTGGGAAGCTGAAAAATCCAGTCTTTTCTCTATGGCTGGGGCATTTAAGCTTCAGGGGTTTTCCTGCCTCATTTAGAGTTGGTCTCTGCAAAGAAAGCTCAGATGGTTGGTTGGCCCAGAACTATTTTATGACGTGTCCTTGACCTTGCTGATCCAGTCCATCAGAAGGGCACCTGCGTGGGGGAGATGAAACACCCTCAATGCCTTTTCTTTACACTGCCAGGCATTTGTCTCAACTCAGGAGGGACAGGAAGAAGGTAGTCATCTTGTAAATTTGTGAGCTTGTTACCTAGCCATGCACCCCCTGCCTATCTGTCTTCCTGCTCCAGGGTCTACGTAACTCCTAGTCTCTAACAAGTAGTAATGACTTTGCTGTCTCTGGAATAAAATCTCATTTCTGAAAATTTCCTCTCAGAAGAAATCAAACAGCAGTTTTAGTAGGGCAGTTAAATAGAATCAAATTAAAAGAAAGCATTAACATAAGGTCTGAGAGGTGGCTTACATAGTAACATAGGGACTTGAATTTGATCCCCAGAACTCATTTAAAAAGCTGAAATGAGTGGTTACTTATAATCCCAGCACTAGGGAGTTGAAACAGGAGGATTTCTGGAACTTTCTGGCCAGCCAAGCTAGCTAAATTGAAAATCTCAGAATAAAGAATGAGCCTGTTGCAAGAAACAAGGTGGACAGGTTTTTAGGAACTCTACCCAAGGCTGACCTCTGACCTCCACATGCATGAACATAACTTAAAACACACATGGGCACACATATTCAAACAAATATTAAGGAGATTGAAAATATAGTGTCAATGCAGTGGTAAAATCCAGGAACAAAGGCGCATGCAAGGTCTGCAAGTAAGTGGATCACACGGCATGTTTTATGCATGTTTTAGAGCCTTCTGACAGTCTAAGGATGTTATATAATATGTTCCCGATCAGATTTTAGAATTTGAAATGGGAAGAATTACAGATACTTGCTAGCATGCTCTTTAGTAAAAGTTGAGTAGAGTGATTTCTTGAGTTTAACTCTTTAGTGGCGGCACAGGCACTGGCAACTCAGCAGCAATGCTCTCCTAACGGTTATTTCCTTTCTAATGGAGGACTCTGAACTTTGCAGTGAGCGGAGCTCAAAACTCCAGCATATACTTGAAGCATCTGGCAGAACACAGAGAGGTATTATTGTGTCGAGGCACAGTTAATATTTTACATTCATTAATTCATTATTCCACAGTTATTCATCAGGAATCGGAAATGTGCCAAGCAGCTCTCTAGGCAGGGTATTTATCAAGTCAATATGCTTCATTTATGTTTTACTAGGATGTTAGCATCATTATGATATTATTCTTGCTAAACACATGGCATTTCCAGTTTGGAAGAGACTGTATTTGTTCCTTTACTGAACCGAAAAGACAGGAAAAAATAACTGACTGAAACAGCCAGGCAAAAGTAACTCCTTCAGCATATTAGGGGGGAAAAACAATTTTCTCCTTTACCTGGAACTGGATAAATATGTCTGTTAGGACTCTGAAGTAGAGATCAACTTTGCTGGAAGGGTGGGGAGGTCAATTATTAATGAAGCCAGTCACTGAGTCTGCTATAGACCAGTGTTTCCATTTCAAATGTCAAGAGCCATGACAAAAATGAACTAGTGTTCATTTTCAAACATTTCACATAATTTATTGTACTTTCCAGAGAATGGAAACCTTTAGAATGTGAATTAAAATTATTTGCATTTTGTTTCTGTAATCCCAGCACCAGGCAGCCATCTTTGGAAGTCCCCTCCCTTGAGCCTGCCAAACCTTAAGCCCTTCCCAGGGAGAGTCAAGGGAGCTGGCCAAACCTTGAACCTTCCCCAGGAAAAGTCAAGACCACTCCCACAGGCTATTTAAACTGCTTCCCAGAAAGTAAAGACTTGGTCTTCCTTTTTTCTCTTTGGTGATTGTGTTGGCTTTGCATTACCCCCACAGGCCACTTGAGAGTGCAGATGTCCAATTAAACCTGGATATCTTTTAATTTGGTTTGGTTTGATCTTGTTGGTTTTATTTGTGTCTATGGAGAGGCTCGTTTTTAGGAATATTCCTAACATATTGGAGGTCCCATGGGAGGGGATAGCTGTTTTTTCCAATGGGCTCAAGGCCACGTGTTGGAAAACGCTCTTTTAGTGCACACTCTCTGCCAGGCTAAAATTGGCTTCCAGGCTAGATAGGCTTCTTGGTGAGTTCCACTTCTTTTTGCTTATGCTAGTATGGGTAGGGGACCCATTCGTGTTTGTGGATTTTCGGGTTTTCCCTTGAAGTTGCTATCTCACCGTTAAAGTCCAATCCAAGCAGCGAGCTGAGGCGAAAATTGCATGGCCAGGGACACCTACCATTCAATTTCCACAACCACGTTTTAGCTCGAGTTGTCCCAGTGAATGCACTGTGATAGACTTGAGCCCCATAATTGGGCATAGGCTTACAAATGGGTTCTTGCAATTCGAAGCCAGACCCGTTATTGCCCTTGGACTGCCTCCTACAAAATCTTTACACATTGGGACTGTCCAATACAATGTGTCCCGAAAGGCCAACTTCTCTATGCACTAAGATTTGGCCTCAATTTGACCTTGACAATGGGATGCAATGGTCACCAGAGGGAGCTATTGTGTTTTTCATCATTGGGGATCTAAAACATTTTTGCCCGAGTGGGGATAAATGGACAGAGCCCTCATATGTCCACAGTTTCTGGGCATGTGCTCTCATCCCTCCCTCAGTAGCCAGTGTTTTGCAGCACCGGTTCTGGTCGCCAGGGTCATGGCGCCTTCAGATTCCCAACCATCTGGGAATTAAGACCCTGAAAGCTCTGCCACCACCATGCAGACAAACACACTGGCCCCACTCCTTCAAACCCTTACTACCCAACCTCTTCCTGTGGAACAACATTCTCCACATTCCTCCCCTTACCCACCCCTACTACTCCCTCCCTAGCCAAATCTGAAGTTCAAGGTCAACTTTCTCCCTACCCACAGTCCTTTCTTCCCCTCCCTCCAACCTCAACTCCCTAACCCCAACCACTTTTCTATCTGAGAGAGATCTGGAGTCTTACAAGCTTGGTTCAGCCATCTCTGTAGATAGTCCATCATGATCTTGACCCACCTCTCTACTTGCTCATATAATCTTTTCTTGCTCTCTCTTTGAATGGATTCCCAGAGCTTAGTCAGGTGCTTGGCTGTGAATATCTGCGTTTGGTTCCATCAGTTACTGGATAAAGTCTCTATGATGATGGGGTATTAGCCAATCTGATTACAGCGGAAGACCAGTTCAGAAAGTCTTTCCACTAGTGTTAGAAGTCTTAGCTGGGGTCATCCGCGTGGATTCCTGGGAATTTCCCTAGCACCAGTTTTCTCCCTAACTGCATATTGGCTTCCTCTATCAAGATATCTCTTTCATTACTCTCCCACTTTGTCCTTCCCCCAATCCCACCATCCTGTTCCCTTCCCCCAGTTTATTCAGGGAATCCCATCTATTTCCTCTTCCCAGGGAGATCCACGTGTCCCTCTTGGGTTCTTTCTTGTTACACCTAGCTTCTCTATACCTCTGGGTTGTAATCTAGTTATCCTTTGCTTTACTTTTATTATCCACGTGTGAGTAAGTACATACTGTGTTTGTCTTTCTGAGACTGGGTTCTTTCACTCAGGATGTTCTTTTTTTTCTTTTCTCTTTTTGTTCCATCCATTGGCCTTCAAATTTCACAATGCCATTGTTTTTTAATGCTGAGTAATACTCCACTGTTTAAATGTATCACATTTTCTTTCTTCATTCTTTCGTTGAGAATATCTAGGTTTTCAGTTCAGTGATTCAAAAGTGACAGTAAATCAAAGACAAGACAAAGTAAAACCACGGAAAAGCATCGACTCCATTTTAAAAATATGTTTTGAAGTTATAATATAATGAAAGCATTCCCACACTTCCCTTTGATCTCTCCAATCCCTCCCACATGCCCTTCTTATTCTCTCTCTCTCTCTCTCTCTCTCTCTCTCTCTCTCTCTCTCTCTCTCTCTATCTTTCTCTCTCAAGTTCTTGGCCTCTTTCTTGAATTGTTACATTCAGGTCGCATGTGTGCATGCACACATACAAACGCACACACCATAGCTACACACACACACACACACACACACATGTACATATTTATGTTTGTAAATATATTCAGTGTTGACCTTTGGTATTGAGTAACAGTTTACAAGTAATGTTCATTTTGTGTTAACCAATTATTCGTGAGTATGGGGCCTGTCCTGGAGTATAGTTAATATACCCAGTGTCACTCATTGTTTGAAAACTGATTTTCTCTTTCCCATCAGGTATTAGTAGCAAATAGCTTCTTCATTAGGGCTGGAAACTTGTATCTTGTGTCCACTTTCCTTTTTCCATGCAGGGATTTCATCTGGTTTGAACTTGTGCAGGTCTTATTGATGCTGATATTTTTTTAGTTTATATTTATTATTTCCCCTTCATTTTCTTTTTCTTGAGAGAGGAATAGAAATATGAAATTGAGTGGATAGTGATCTAGGAGGAGTTGGGGAAGGGGAAAGAATAAGGTCAAAACATACTGCATAAAAATTTTAAGCAAATAAAGAACCCCAAACAACAATAAATCATTTTTCTTTAAATCTAAGTCTAGCCTTGCAAGACAGCAGCTAGACCTGTATGAATTGTAATGAGACTTTTCTGTCATTACAATGCTCAGATTGACTTTGAAAGGGAATTGAAAGCAGCACTGGGAACACTCCAAACCCTGTACTAATTTTAGGTCATTAGTTGCTCTTTCCTTGGAACATTAAACAATTCTCAAATAAGGTTTTGTTAATGTTGTCCTAAAATATATGCTGCCGCCTAGCCAACTTCCTTGGGAAGCTAATATATCATTTTTTCCAGTTTTAAAGAGGATCGTAGCAGAACACATGTTTAGTGTTAGTAACTCCCCTTTTAAAGAGGGTTTAGGGGAGAAAAGTGGGGGCAGAATGAAATCCTAAATAATGTGTAATTTTAAAAAACTGAGATGCTCTGACCTACTCTGAAACCCATGATTTCTCTGCTGATGGAACAAATGAACCATGAGCACTGAAGATGAGTAAGAACGGACAGAAACTATTTATGGGTACATTTGGATATTCACGATCAAACGTTAAGACAAGACAGCCTGCACCTCTAAATGTGTGCCTAGCAGACAGTGGCTGTTGACTCATTAATCTTTTTTTTTTTTTTTTTTTTTTTTCCTGTTAGGGTACTGCTGAAACCTTTTGGCAATTAAGGGTAGATACAAAATGTTCAAGTGCTCTGTGTCATTTATATACATGTTTTTCCTTAATGCTATTTTTGTTTCTTGCTAGGACCATGCTTTTCCATTAACCCGTCTACCATGGTGCAGTTTTAAATTCATTTCAGAGGCTCTATGTATTTCTCCATCTTTATAACAGGAAATGATTAATCAACTCACTCATTTTTTTGTTATTTTTCATGCTGATGTTAAAATTTGCTGTAGAGTCATTTTTAACTTTTCATTGTAGCCTTATGTTACAGCCTGCCCATTCATGTAAAATGAAGGGCACTGCTGGCTCTAACACAGCTTCTGACAAATCAAACCAAGATTAACGTGCCATGTACCTCTAACCGCTGAGTGCCAATACTCATTATTAACCGCATTTCCAAGCACAACCAAAAGGCTATAAGACTTTTTTTGAAGTTTTGTTCTCCTGAATGTAATAATCAAAGTGGAGTCTCATTGCTTGTGTTCAAATCTTCTTGTGACTCCCCCACTTATGTTATTTTCATTCTTCTCTCCCATCTTTCATTTCTTCCCCCTCTCTTCCTGCCTGCCACCCTCTCCCTCTCCTGCTTTCTCTCTCCATTCCTACTTTCAATGTCTTTCTTTAGTTTTATTCTCTAGTATCTCTTAAAAGGTCACTAAACATCATGTTGGGTTTCTTTCCAGATTTTCCTTTTCAAATATTCTTGCTAAGATTCTTAAGTCTACATTCTTTATTTCCTGTGTTGTCACTGAAAATCCCACACAGTAGAAGGACTAATATATAAGAAAACCAGAAATCATCCTTACTTTCTTTCTCCCTTCCTCCTATCTTTTCTTCAGAACATATTTGCTATACTTAAATCTAAGAATCTGAGGAGTGCCGTCGTGTTTACTCGTCACTGTGTCTCTATAAAAGAGTGGGAGGCAAATGGCTAAGCAGGGTTAATCAACTTGTGTAAGCCTAGATGTGATTGATAGAACTGGAGAAACAGGTGTACCTATTCCAGGGGCCACAGTTGAGCTCAAACCCTAAAACGCTTTCCCTGTAGACTTGGTTTTAGACAAATAACTTGTCACATGTTTCTTATTTGGGGAAATGGGAACAATGCATACTAGTTTCCTTTCTTCATACAATAAAGAGACCTCCCACTATATGGCAGGAACTAAAGAGTCAACTCTTATAGCTTAACATACAGGGTCTTCTGTTTGTACAAAGCTGTCCTTACTGGTTTTGGGGATAAGTGTGTGCCACTCATAATCACAGCTGAGCTATTTATCTCAATGAAGGTGGGTGTGCTAAATATAATTGGCACATGGTCACTGTTCAAAGGTCATGTGTCAATGTACAAAAGACATACCAGATGTTTGGTGTATATTTCGACATTTTCTTCATTATCATGCACAGGGGCTGGAGGAATGAAAAAGCTTTTTCATCATTAAGTCATGTAGATTAAATAAAATGCTCATTTATGATACAGTAAGTACAAGGAATCACTATCTATGAATTTGTAGGTTAGTGTTGTTTTAAATAAAAAGATAACATTAGGAAAGGAGAAAAATGATGTACAACATCACCGGATATAATATTAGCTACAAAGAAGTAAATTAGACAGGCAATCACAATTACATTGTTGTTTAAAGTGCTTAAAACTTCAAGAATAATTAGGGCTGACATTTCTTTTATGCTGATAACAAGTGGTTTGCAGCAAACAACAACATTTTAATCCATGAGTGCTTGGATATCTAAGACATTTCATTTTTGTGGCAGTTTTATATCCAGTATCTTTTAAAATCCAGTCATACAAATACATTTACTGGCTGTGAATTTGTAGTCATTGTTAGCTTTTAACATATAGATAGATAGATACATGATAGATAGAAAAATAAGTACTGCCAGTCCTAAAAAGAATTTCAGTAACATTAAACATTTTAAAATAACTGTCAGGGGTGGGAAAAGATACATTCCTCATACAAATTCATTTTTTTTAGGCTCCTCTAACTTAGCTTAAAATAACCTAATTAAATATGATGGTATAGTAGCATTGTGGATTAGTCTGGAAAGAATTCCATTTCAGAGGAAGAAGAAAATATATGTGGATCATTTTAGTTACCTACAAGACAGCAAATTTAATTATATCTTGCCTAGCAGGAAAGGTTCATAAAGCTATGTCTTGTTGGTTGGTAGCCCTGAGGTTAAGTATTCAATATGATCATCATTATATATGAATTGCTATCTTGCTAAAACTTTTATTTTATGTTTCAAAACAAAAGCATGTGAGATGCTGACTGTTTTAGAATATGTCATGGCAAGTATCTGGACACACTATAAGGGGATATTTTATTTCAGTGTTTCCTCAAGCTCATGAATAATGTATAGCTGGTCACACTTCTCAGATCTTCTTAGACCGAATCTTGAACCTGACTGCAATTGTAAATGCATTTAATCATAGTCAATCCCCATGTGCTCTTTAGAAGCCGTGTAGGTATATCATGGAGAGATAATTAGTCCTCAATTTGAATGGACAACATTTTAAATAGCTAAATGACATTCTTTAATACATCCTAAAGGGTAAGTGAATGCCTGAATGTTTTCATAGCTTTTATGCAGAGAAGCAACTTCTACTTGACACTTACTTGAAGACAAGTTCATGTCAAGATGTTGTTTTCTCTTTAAATCCGTTCTCTTGCATTTAAGCTCTGCGTTCTGAGCACAGTTAACATGCAGAGCAGGAACCTGCTTCTTAACTTTCCCCCTCTTTGGAAGGTGATTGACTGCAGATTCACTAGGACTCTTTCTTTGCTACTTTCTATTCTGTTAAGGTTCTTTACATCAAATTCCATTATCAAAATGCTAAAACACTCATAGAGTTCACCTAAGGAATGAGATTATATTGTACTAAAGACAAACATTCTACTTAATTTCTTCAATTTTACCATCTTTTCCTTTCCAAAGGCAACAAAATGGAATTGAGATGTAAGATGTAAAAAGTATGATTTTAAGTTGTACAAAATAGTAATTATACAAAAATTGTTTCTTTGGAGGAAATGAGAGATTATATATGGTTAAACAGATGACAGAGTACTAATTATTATTTATATTCTTTGTTATTATATATCTGCAAGTAACAAAAGATTAAGTTTTCATTAACTTTGAACAGCTAGTAATTATAGCAATACAATGTAAACCGTCAGAAAAATCATTAACATATGGAGGACTAATCTTCTAAATTAAATTATAATTCTTCTAAGCAATTTGTAATATGCATTGTTAACATTTATTAATTAAATAACTAAAAATAAGCAAATTAACAGATGTTTTTCTCTCATTAAGTTTTCTAGGTATATTTTAAACAAATGAATTGGTCCCCACGAATTATATCACAAAGACATACCTGAGATCCTTCATTTGCCAATACTATTATTTCTCCAAAGGGTGTAGATAAACTCAAAATTTTAAAATATTCACCTCTTCAATTTTGTTCAAGAAAGAGAACAATGAGTAAAACATATGTTTTAGTGACATAGACTAAATATCCATCCAAATATACAATATGTGGGAAGAGGATACAGGAAATGGGAGAAAGCATTAGTTTTTGTAATTGCAGATCACATGTTCAGTGCCACTATATTAAGCTCTTAATGCCGTGTGCTTCACACTTCCTCATTCCTTCCTCAAAAAATTCCATTGGCTGGTAAGTGGCACAATGTGAACTCACATCATATGCCTGTGTGCTTGCCACTCTCACTCACTGCTTCCTAATTCTCTCTAGAAAGCTTGTGTTCCATTACAAAACCTGCTAAGTCATGAAGACATACATGTACTTGAAGGCACCAGTCCCATTTTCTCTAATTATTTTTTGGCATTTGTAGCTTTTTTCTCTATTATTACAAATTATATTTTAGCTTCATGATTAGCAAAGATATAGCCTTGAAAAACTAAACTTTTGGACATTCTCAAATAATTTGGTTTTTTTTTTTTAGGGAGTCCAGCTCAAACCATGTCTTATATGTCTTTTCTTCTACAAAGGCTAGGTCATCCTTACTTCCCAATTCAACCAGCTGAACTGTGTTCAGCATGTCTTGCATAGCCTCATACTTTGCTAGAAGTCACAATACTTTTTTCTTCTTCTCTTTGCACTTCTTTCACATCCAGTTCACCAAGAGACACGGCATCCTCCAAATTCAGACAACCTAATACATCGTAGTTTACACACGTGGCTTTGGTTTTCGTGGAATGGCAAGAATTCAGAACCTCATAACTGAGTATTCTTTCTGACATGTGGAATTTAACTTAGACATATACCATGAAGATGAAACTTTCTCTTGGATGCACATGACTGTAATAAGAGAAGGAGATGGAGAATCTTTACCAATATTTTAATTTGGTCTCCTTATTTTGAAATGGATTGAAAGTCCTTGACCACATTCAAAGACAACTGAGGTGCATCTGGGAGAGAAGAGTTTGAGTGAAAAAAGGTTGAATTTTAGCAATTATATCTCAGGTTTATGCCGGCGCTGGCAGCTCCCATATACACTTGTCGCCTTCTCACTTCTTACATCTCTTCAGTCTCAAAACTTTCCCCATATTTCAAGCTAAGCCATTAGCTATAATCTGCTCTCACCACTCTAATTGATAGGCAGGAACCATGCTTTTCCCGGCTCTGACCACATGAAGAACAATGTAGAACTTCATTTCAATTCCAAAAAAAAAAAACTGTATTTTTCATATTCATAACCTAAGTTTATGGATGTTTCATTTTTGTGCTATTCATCGAGATGTTGTAAAGTGGTAAGGAGCCAGATCTGAAGGCAGATTGAGTTTGTAGCCACCTTCCAACACTCAGCAGATGCAAGCTTGTGAGTAATTCACTCATTTCCTCCTTGCTTTCATTTCCTCATCTGTGACTGTAGGTGATAAGCAATGAGTCACCGGTGAAGTTTTCAGAATCAGTCCTGACAAATCAGCATTTCCTGAACACAGGGATCAACATACTGAAGAGTTTTGGGAACCCTAGAAGTGGGGTCTGTACTTGCAGAGATTGTAAACTCCTTATCAGTTTTGTTCAATAAAAATTTACCTCGTTCTATTCCATACTCCATGTTGGGATTTTCTCTGAGTTCCTGTGTCTTGCTACATGTCTGAAATCCAGTAGCCACTGGCGTATTTGCAGAATAACAAAAGCTGACAAGTTGGAAGGCAAAACTTGCCAGTGGTTTCCTTCTGATGTTCTTGCGCACTAACAGAGTATAAGCCAATGGTTAATATAGTGAACATAAATTTGAAGTGGGCCATTTAAATGAAAACTTGCAAAACATGTGCTTTGGGGAGTGTTTGTTTTGCTACAATACTTGCAGCTTTGTCTTTTGTTATTGTTGTTCTTTCTGATAGGATTGGTGTGTTTGAATTTCAAGAGATACATTGGCCAAACCTCAAAAACTTATGAAAATGAAATCCCCCCTCCCAGCCTGTCTTCTTGGCTGAATGGCTAGAGAATAGCCAGTAAAGCCAATTCATTGCACACATGGGAAAATCTGTTTACACCATGAAACCTATTTTCTTATGTGAGGCCAACTGCTGGCAAACTCAAAACTAGAAACATTGGCAAATACAAAAATGCACACAAACACAAAAAGACTTAAATAAAAGCATGTAAGGCAGATGGCAAAGATGAATAGTTGATCGTCACTGTCTGTTAGCCCCACTGTACAGTCTTTGAATTGTTGCTGTACCATAATTTTGCCATTATTATCTATGAAATTATGTTGACTATTAAGCTCTGATTCATGCTTTTCCTAAATCATCTGCAGGAGAGATGACATGCTAATTGTACTCTTGAATATTTTATACTATGAGTTTGTTAAGCATAGACAAGTTTTGCCAAAGAAAAAGACCAAAAGTATATAATTTGACATTGTGACAGATTAATACTTAGGCATAAGAAAGGCAGTGCAATTAGACATCTTTAAATGTGTTCTCCATCTTGCTGTCTATGTACCTTTAAGAAGGCACAGGAAACCATCTCTTTCTTAAGGCTCTGTTGCCATCCGGCTGACTGAAGTAAACCAAAGTCTATCAGTGGATTTCAGTGGATTATGTGAAATCTCACTACAATTACACACAATGCTAAATCAGTGAATTTCAGTGGATTATGTGAAATCTCACTACAATACACACAATGCTAGGAAATTGTCATCTAAGGAAATAGTTATCAATTTAGAATGTCTCAAGGTAAGAAGTGTATCTACAAAAGACATCCTGAAATGACTATTGAGCATGTAAATGACTCTCACTTTTGGAGCTGCCTGAGTTATTTTTTAATGAAAATTTAGTCTCTGAAGTACAATTTAAATAATAGCTAAAAGGAAAATTTCAAATGCAGGTAGCATTGTGTCCATATTTTTAATATATTAGATTGTACTAAATGTCACATAATAGCATATAATTTATTTTAAAATATCCAAGATTACATATTGCTATTACATGTAGTCTTCTCTCTCTCTCTCTCTCTCTCTCTCTCTCTCTCTCTCTCTCTCTCTCTGTGTGTGTGTGTGTGTGTGTGTGTGTGTGTGTGTGTGGTGTGTATGATACAGAGGATAAAACCTAGTCATGTACAGGCTAAGAAAGTACTTTACAGCTGAATAACACACCTACATTTTGATATGATTTAAGTGACAGAAACTAGGAACTTTGGGCTTTTCCTTGTGATCTATAACCATAAAGTCATATAGAATCAAGTGCATACATACACACATTTGTGTACACACATGAAAACTTTAAGAAAAAATCATTACAAAACAGCATAAACTCTATATAAAGCTGGGTATAATTATTTCTACAGATTTAAAACCAACTCTTTGTGGGTTATGATGTTCACTATGAAAAACAGATCTTAAAATCTGTCTATGACCCATCAGGTTGTTCCCACAGAGCGAAAGCAATTTATCCAAAGGAATAAGGATGGTGCATTGTTGATAACAGCTGTGTTAAGTGTTTAGCTTTGTAGCAAATTCTGTTTCCCTGGTTTATTCCTAACAGAAATGCACAACTGTCAGTAAGAAGTCTCAATGACACTGACATAGCTCCTGAACAATTAGCATCTAATAACTACTTAACAAGTTAATTCATGCTTATGCGTAGCCTTGAGACCACAGATAGGATTTTCTAATTGGGCTTTCTCGTAGTACCCCCTACCACTGCCCCAAATAATTCCCTACCCCCTTGGCTGAGTAGCAAATCTGAACTGTATGGTTGTAAATACATCTGTTGTTGTTCCTTTGGAATGAGAATCTTATCCAGGGTGAATTCATATATAAAACAGACCCTGTAAGAGATTGTTAGGTGCCGCATGCACACTCCCCCCCCCCCCCCCCCCGTCTGTGCTCTATGCACTAGAACCCCAGTTCGCGAGCTCTGAGCAAGGCACTGGAGGTTGAGGAAACACATGCTGAGGCAGACCGACACATGGACATCCAATCACTGCTACCAAAAGCCCCCCTTTAATAGCACCACGGAGGCTTAAATACCCTGCAGTCAATGGCCAACAGGTGAAAATCCCATCCTCTGATCTTCTAGGCAAAGCACAGCTTTTAGTCACTTTAACTAGAAGGCTCTAGACAGGGAAGAGCAGCTGAAGGCCAGGACTCAATAAGTCCCAACAGTTAGGTGTGAGTGAGTGGAGAAGTTCATCCACATCAGTCCATTTCATTCTAACAAGAAAAAGTCACTTCAATTCACAATATGTCCAATGGCACTTCACTGAGGATGAGCCCATGTCATGATTAAGGTTCTTCCTAGGACCACCATGAAAACACATGACATAATCTGTATCCTTTACATGACCCTCATTTCTTACTAGATGCTTACTGAGTATGTAACTAGCCTGATGACAGCACCCAGGGTGGCACAGTTACATGATCCATTCTGCCCATAGGGTATTATACTTTACAAATGAAGTTACATGAATATTGGCAGATTTCAGTACACTGTGTTAAATGATATGATGAAGACGGGACAAAAACAGAAGAGTCAGAATGGAAATTATGCTAGCCAGAACAAAACCCTGAGGAAATAACTTAGAGATGTATATTAATGCTTCATGAGAGGTAAGATATGGAAGAAAAAACTCATTAATGTCATGAAGTTATTAAAAGACACCGGGTTTATAGAAATGACATCATCAGATCTGTCTGCTACAGTGGTAGATGGAAACACAAATGAAAGAAAAAAGAGATGAAAAGTATAGAAGAAGTTAGAATCCAGATCTAGTAGGGCCATCTGTGCTCAGTCTGGGGTTTCTTTTTCTTTCTTTCTTTTTTTTTTTTAGTTGTTTAAATAAGTTACTTTTAATTTTTAGGGGCTGGTGAACACTGAGAGTGGGTGACTGCTATGGGCTTTCCCTAAGAGGGTTTACAGATGTTTTTTTTTTTTTTTTTTTTTACCACCTTTCTCTCTTTTTTTCCCTCATTTTTTTTATTAAAAATTTCCATCTCCTCCCTTCCTCCTCCCCCTTCCCTCCCCTCCCTTCCACCCATACCCCCACTCCCTCCCTCTCCAGGCCAAAGAGCCATCAGGGTTCCCTTCGCTATGTTAAGTCCAAGGTCCTCCCAGCTCCCCTTAAGTCCAGGAAGGTGAGCAACCAAACTGACAAGGCTCACAGTGAGCCCGTCCATGCTGTAGAGTCCAAGCCCATTGCGGTTGTCTTTGGTTTCTCAGTCCTCCTCCACCGTCAGCCACATTCAGAGAGTCCGGTTTGGTCGCCTGTTCCATCAGTCCCATTCCAACTGGACTTGGTGGTCTCCCGTTAGTTCTGTCCCACCGTCTCAATGGGTGAACGCACCCCTCATGGTCCTGACTTTCTTGCTCATGATCTCCCTCCTTTTGCTCCTCATCAGGACCTTGGGGGCTCAGTCCGGTGCTCCAATGTGGGGCTCTGTCATTTTCTCCATCGCCAGGTGAAGGTTCTATGGTGATATGCAAGACATTCATGAATATGGCAATAGGATCTGGACATTTCTGGCTCCCTCTCTTCAGCTGCCCAAGGAACTAGCTGGGGGCATCTTCCTGGACACCTGGGAACCCCTCTAGAGTCAAGTCTCTGCCAACCCTAGAATGGCTCCCTTAATTAAGATATATAATTCCTTGTTCCCATATCTACCCTTCCTATATCCCAAGCATCCTATTCCCCCAAGCTCTCCCCATCCTCCACTTCACACTTTTCTCTCCCCATCCCCCCATCCCCTCATCCCACCCCACCAGTCTGGGGTTTCTAATGAGGCTTATGGAAGAAGTATTAAAAGGGAGAAAGAGACATTTTACTCTAATTATTGTTCTTAAATGATCCCAAAGTCACACAAGTTCTATAAATGTCACACATACTGAACTGTACTACCTGCTTCTCTACAACTTAGCAGCAATGTGAATTTCTTTTCTAATTTTAAAAATCATGCTACCCAATTTTAGAAAGGCTTAGTTATCACTGCTAAGAATCCCAGCAGCAAATATAACTAAAGTGTTGCAAAGGAAACCTTCAAGTTTACCCTTGAAAAGTTAGTTGCTTGCATATTATTGGTCAGAATGAAATTTGACTATGTTCATTGATCCATAATACAGGCAACTAGATAACAGAGCAAAGTTGAAATTTTTAAGTTCTTACCTAGATTCCAAAACTTTAAGGTTACATGATTCAACACCCATATAATTTAAGTCAGTTTTCCCCTCCATTTTGCTCAGAGGGTGAAATATGAACAGTTTTTCTTTTCTCTTCTTACAAGAGAAGCAATATAAGTAGGTACAGGTTCCTGTATCCTCTGTGAAATTTACCACAAACTTTGGGTCTCAAGACAGTGGAAATCCTTTCTATTAGAATTAAGTAGATCAGGAGCTTTACACAAAAGTTAGAAGGTTGAAATCAATTCTCCTTTTTGTGTACTCAAGATGATTATTTCTGCGTCTTTGTTAGTTCCTAGAGGATTCCTATGTTGCTTGGTTTGTAATCTTAACTCCTGTCATCAGTGGAAACAGTGGCAGGTGGACTCCTTCTACATCATTTTACTGACATTGACATAATCTTCTACCTCCCACTTCCTCTCAAAGCCCCACCCCCATGGTTATAATTTGGGTAATTGGACAATCCAATACAATTTCTCATCTTTATGCCTCTATATTACCAATTGTAAGGATTTTTTTTTTGAAATCTTGTTTCCCATTCATTATGTTACCTGACTTATTCACAGATTCCAGGGATCTTGCTGTCAACATTTGTGGATGTGAGTATTTTGCCTACCCCAGAAGGATTGCTAGAGGGCACATGCACTGGAGTTTGCAATAAACCCACACAACTTAGCAGGGTGAACTGAAAACATTAGTGTGCCCAGAGCTGCCTTCTTCTCTTTTCAAAGGCTTCAGAAAGGTGCAGCAGTGCTATTCTAACACGCTCAAAGGAAATAGGAAGTAAATAAAAGAAAACATTTCAACGAGAAGCAAAAATCAATGGAGCAAACTAATCTAGGGCTGCTTCATTGATTTCCACCCCTACCTTTAGCTGCTCATTGAGTTTTGTTAGCTGGTCAGCTGAGGTCATTTCTTCCTTTTCCCTTTGATTTCCTTACTGGACTTGCCGAGCTCTTCAACATTCTTGGTCCTAATCGTGATTGCCATTTGTAGTGTCAGCCGATCAACCTATTGACCAGAGTCAGGAGCCAGCATTCTAAGTGTTCTAAAAATCTCCCCCCGAATGTTTACTCAGAACTCCATCTCTCGACAGTATGTCAGAACTCACTGTTTACTGGAAACTTTCTCAATGGTTGCAATCTCTCTCTCTCTCTAATTACAACCTCTAATGGAATATCTCACAAATAGCCTGTTTTTACAGAAGAATTTCTAGCGAGATAAGCCTTTCTGTGTGTTTAGGGAAACAGTCCAATAAACAACCCAAAGCATAATGTTTGAGAGTATACCTGGGTAGAGCCCACAGCAATTAGAATTATTTTATGGATTTTTATAGATCACTATATGAAAAAGAAAAATGATTCAGCATCATGGATTTTGCTACTTTAAAAATTAAATTATTGAATAAATTCAAATTGCAATGATTTACCCTTGTCCAAAACTAGTCTTACTACAATTCTATTCTATACGTTCTTTTAATTTTTAATATGATGTGTTTTACACTTCTGCCAAAAAAATTGTTGAAAAAAAAACACAATTAAATTCTTTAATGTTATAGCCACTACTTCATCTCAATATAGTCACAAAGGCCAAAATATCTTTAATCAATATTTAGCAAAAATCACATTTATTTAGTTTCTGTATATTTAATAGAACCTTACATTGCATTGTTATTCTCTGACTTCTTTGAAAAATATTCTGCAATGATGAAGGGAAAATAAAAAAATAATATCTATAGCATGATTCTTTTTCAGTTTTCTTTCTTTTTACACATTTACTTATACAATACAATAATATACCAGTCTAGTGCACTGTATTGTTTTGGAATCAAAGATTCCCACTGCCTTTAAGTATGGAACCCAGAGGTATTCTTATAACAATGGAATCTCTATGTGCTATAAACCTCCATTCTTAAAGAAGTTTTATTTACTGTTGAGTATACATTCTGCAGCTTCCTGGCTAGCAATAAGCAATTGACTAACCATCAGACTATAGAATTAATGAGGAAAATGGTTATGACAGCAGATGATAATCACCCAGTAGTCTTAAAACTCAGAAATTTCAGGCCATTAGTATAAAGTGATTATAAAATGCTACTTACTAATCTTTTAGTACCACCCAAATGACAATTTCTAAACAAACCACTATAATGTAGCTAAAATAATAAAAAAGCTAACAACTTATAATTTTTTTTTTATCTAACCATTACTGGCTTTTTTTAAAATTCCATTATAACAAGAATGTATTTTGCTTTCCTGGGAAAAGTGACTGATAGTACAAGACCCTTGTTGGAAGCAAATGATGAAGTTTGATTTTTGGAAAGAAAGTTTTCAGCTCGATAAACACATCTCAAAGCACTAATTCTCTGCTAAAAAAAACCTCACAAATTATCGAGTCTTTTAGATTTGGGCATTTAAATTTTTAATCTAATCAATTCTGCTTTTTTTTAATCTTTTCTTATTTTTTAAAAATCTTTTCTTACTCAGAGACAGTTGCTACAGATAATTTCAGTTATTTGAAACTAAGTTCCAAATTGTTCCCAATTTGTTCTCCCAGTGGTTTGGGGAGAACTAAGTGACACAGTATACCTTTTTTGACTATCTATTACGTGGGATATCAATTGGTACACTGACTTGTGTATTCTTAGCTGCAACTACTGTGTGTAAGATTATATCTGCATGTTAGAGAAGGGCAAACTCTTAGTTTGCAACAGATGAATGATGTCCATACATCCTCAAGTAAATGAATTCTAGAAAGAATCCAAGAGATTGGAAGGAAAATCACAAGAGCAGAAAAATACACATATAACATGACGGCCCCAAACTGTGTCTGCTCTCAGTGGGAGAAGGCAGTGGAAGCTGGTGAAATAAATGTCCTGGTTCCTTCATGGGCTTCAGAGCTTCAGCCCGTCTGCAGAACTTCTAGATACTCCTTACTCTGCTTTATCGCCTGATGCTCTGCTACCTCTGATTTGGCCTGAATGAAGAGAGGATTCAAACAGAAGCCTCATCAGATCTTCGTTAACTGATCATGCCCAAGCTGTCACCCTATTGTTTTCTGCTACTATGCTGTTTTCATGTGCCAACCAGCAGCTTCATATTTGTGTGTTTCAGCAAGAATGCCCGAGATGAGTGTGTGGAGCCATGGCTATGTGAAGTGAAGCCACATTCAGAATGACAGTGCTCTAAACCTCAGGGCAGTAAATGCTTCTTGCAATACATTCAATTGCCATTTTACTGAGCTTAGCCTAAGGTACAAAGAAAAGTTGCTGATGCTTTCAAACATTTTTAGACATTTTAATATTGTCTAGACATGTCAGCACTGAATGAAAACACTCCAAGGTATTGCACAGTGAATTTCTGTAATTAAAGCAGCCGAGTTTGGAACAGTTTATGAGCGAGCCCTCTGTTTGAACTTCTTAATTAAATGTGATTATATCTCTGAACATTTTCTCTGAAAACAATGTATCCGGAGTAATAATGGTGAAATTTTATCTATGAAGGAGACATGAATGAAGAAGAAAGCATTGCTTCCAGATCTCAGGCTCTAGTCTGGGAGCAGTTAATATATTATAGGCAGCATGGTTGGCTCATCTGTGGTCCTTATTTATGTGATCTAGTTCCGCCTCTCCCCCATCCCCACCTTCCACCTCCAAACAAACAAGTTAGTGCTTCAAACAACAAAGATTTCCTGCTGCTCCTGATTAAGGAGTTGCTGTCTCTGTTTGCTTGTTGGCGTTTGCCTGGCTAGCCTATGAGCCACACTCAGCCACTTCGCTGCCTGGGGGATGGGTTTACTGAGACAGCTTTGACAGCCAGAGTTCTTTCTCTAGTGGGAATCATCTTTAGAGAGGACAAATGAGACTTCCTTTTCCAATGGTGGCCCCAGAACTCTTGGAGCCCTTGGCCATGCTGGGGACAGCACAGCATTTTTTTTTTTTTTTTTTTTTTTTTTTTTTTTGCCTTTAGTTGTCAGCACCACCCTGGTTTTAGAAACGACACCTTTGTAGTAGGAGCTATTATGCGACATTAAAGAGGTGTGTACTGAGAGATTAGAGGAATAGATGGGCTTTAAAGTTCATTTGGCCCAATCATGTACATTTATCAGAAAGTCAGCAGAGTTTAGGATGAGTAGCCTTTTTTGCCTTATCCCTTTGATATCAGAAAGGTACACCGTGTTTTAGGTATTAGTCCTGTTTTCATTGTCTTGGCCATAATCATAACCTCTGAGTCTTAGGTTCATTTGTTGCTTATTTGACAAATTTTTAAGTTAATGATGATCTACATTGTGCTTTCCAAACTAAGAGCAGCAGCAAGCCGTTTAAAGGCAGTGACAGCCAGTGAGGTGAGGTTTGTATTGCTAGGTTAGCTCCATTTAACTATTAGTGCTTAATTTTTAACAACCTCAGTGCGAAATGCAAAAATTTTCAGAGAAGAACTGGCAGGTTTAATTCTCAGGTGGGTCTTTAAGATGAACTAAGGGTTTTTAAGCTTGGTAGTAGGCACCTTCACCTACTAAACCACTTTGCTGGTCTCACTTGTTTAAATAATTGAGCATAGTATAACACCATCTAATTGCCAAATTTCAGTAAAATTTAAAGATGCTTTTAGAAGAACATAGAAGGAACTCAAGAACAAGATGTCTTTAAACTAGAAAAAAAAAGGAGGAAAAGGTGTCAACACATTTTCTGTAGAAAGAAGAAAGTACATTTCCCTTACACAAAGTTTTATAAAGAATATACAGAAACTTTATTTTAAAGATCAAAGTGGAGGATTTTCATGAAGGTTTGAAATGTAAAACACTGAGGAACAATCCATTTATCTCATGGGGTGTGCAAATTAAGTAATTTGTAAGACAAACAAATGATACCTACAGTCTAAAAACAAAGCCTCACTAGGAAGGTTTCAGAGCACAGTACAACATCTGCATGCTTTCGCTAGTGAATGGTAAGAACAGCGTGTCCTTAGTCCCAGTCAAAGACCTGAATTACAGTTGCCAGAATTCTGACAAGAAGCATCATCACATACACCAACTTCCACCTGCAAAACCATCTACAATTGAACGAAGGAGTCCTCTGTGCTCTTCTAGAATAATGATGGGTCAAATGCTGTAGGCAGGCATCTGGAGACACCGAGTGTCTCTTTAAATCTTAACTTTATTGTTGCTTCTAAATGTTCTACATATTATCTACCTGCCTTTATTTTTTATTGTTTTTTTAAATGAAACTATTACATTACTTCCTCTTTTCCCTCTCCTCCTCCAGCTCTTCCAATTTTTCCTTTTATTCTCTCTAAGATTCATGATGTCTATTTCCTTGAATGTTGTTACGTGTGTATGTTTTTGTGTCTGTGTGTTTACATATGTGTGTATATATTTACATATATGTGTATGTCTACCTATATATCTATATCGATATGTGCTTGTGTGTATGTGTATGCACAATCTGTATAATGTTATTGGTGTGCCCATGAGTTCAGGGATGAATATTTGCTAATGTATAAACTATTTGGGTGCTCTTCATTGGGGAAGAGTAGTTCCCCGGTTCTCAGCATTAATTACCTCTAGTTCTTTGTCTAACATTGAGGCACAATGAGATTTCCCCCTTCCACACTATCACCTCCATTGGAGTCTTTCATTCTTATTGAAATAGTTAAAGCAGCACCTTGAAGTCTCTGCCTGTGATCCCATACATCCTTCCTCCCTAGTAAGAATAAAAATCCTTTTGGAGAAAGAGCTTGACTTGTTACATTAGTGTATGATTTTTCCCTACTTTAGGAGATTTACAGTTTTTTTTTTTTTTTTAAGTGTTTTAAGCCTTTCTTTGTACTAGGTAGTAAACAGTATGTGGCAGCAGTTTTCCGTGCTATTTGGATACTTCTCTTTCTTAGGAGTCTTTCTCTTAGGGGTTTGGGTAGCAGCAGCAATTGACCTCTAAATAACTATTATTATATTTTAGAAAGAACCAATGTGGTAAAATGGAGAAACCACCCTAAAGTAAAAGTCGGAACACTTACCCTTTGGCCTCAGTATTCAATAGCTTTGACTCGTTACTGCATCTGCCCTCCTTGGTCTCCAGTTGAAGTGGTAAGGAAATGGAGACTATAGGAAGGTACTTCCCATATTCGAAACTACTTACTATTGTAATGGCTTGAAACTGTGCTTTTGAGAAGGAAGTTAATTTCATGAAAGGACTTTAGCTGTCCAAACCAATGTAATCTCTCTAGCAAATTTTATAATTCCTATAAAATGGAGGCTTACACAAGTATTGTTAAGCAGGAGAGGACTTATTGAATACCATGTCTACTTTGGTTCTCCTTAATATTTCATAAAAATTAGGATTTGAGCTCAAAAAGTGAAAGCATTTTCCACCAAGGCTAAAGCCCTCAGTTTGGTTCCTAAGATCCACATCACAGGAGGAGAAAACTTACTCCTACATGTTGTCCACTTATCTGAGCAAGCATTCCATAACCTGCACATTTGTATAGACATAAATTCATACACGCATACACACTAAATAAATAAATATGCAGAAAAAAGAGTAGGGGAAATATAAAATTCCAAAACCTCTAAACAGCTGCTTTATCTTGAAATCATATTTAGAGAATATTATGTTTCCAAATGGGACATTTTATGTTTCTATTAATGTATTACATGCTAGCAAGATTCGTATTAGCTGTTTTCCATCTTTATTCTGCTGAAAATAATTAGGATAATACTACATTAAAGATATAACTTTCTCAGATGTTTAAAAAATGCATTTTTTTGCTGTGTGGTAGTGGCACTTGTCTTTAACCCCAACACTCAGGATTCAGAGGACAGGAAGGTCTCTGAGCTTGACATCAACCTGGTATACAGAGAGAGTTCTAGGAAACCCTGTCTCAAAAAGCAAAATACTTCTTTTAAAGACTAAAAGGAGGTAATGGTTATAGAAAGTTGGCCCCCATAATCGTACAGGATATTTTAAAAGTCTTTTGTGGAAGAAAGAATTAATCTCAATGATCTTCAATGTTCCCATATAACTTTTTAAAATAATAATAATAATATATGCCTGTATCATTGAAATAAGAAAAACATATAATCACAGAGAACTACTATTATACTCATCAATTCCCTTAATAAATTGCTTCATAATACAAATTGGTGGATTAATCATTGGCATTGCTTTTGAAGATTTATTTCAGTCATCAGGACGGAAAGTTTTGATTGCTCCTGATGACTCCCTTATAGTTGTTCTTGATTATTTTCTAAATTTGATGCCAAACAGTGCAACGTGTCTCAGCCAATTAGGCTTGTCAACTCCACTGTGGTCCCCAATCATGTGCTTGACTTTGGAAATGACAGGAGGTTCTTATTAGAAGTAGTGCTTTTTGGATAGAGAAGTGGCAGCTTGCAAATAGACTGAAATAGACTGTGGGGGGGAGGGATGTACAGTGCCTGTCATTAAAAGTGGTAAGAAGAAAACATTTTTAGTAGGAAATACTCTAGACTGTGAAGTAAGGACAGAGGGGAAGATTGAATACTTCATGAGTTGATGATTAGAAAATTAATCAAATTTAAATGAATAAAATCCTTTAGTACTTAAATAAACAATTTACCAAAGCGATAAGAAGAGTGGTTGGAACATCAGCATACCTGTTCAGTTTCTTCTAAATACATCTCAAAAAAAAAAAAAAGCAGTCAATTTAAAACTAGAAATAAAGATTTTTACAAAGCAGCTTGGTAAAGAGCCCATTATGTAAGTAAAGAAACAGGATGAAATAGAAAACAATTCGGGGTCATTTCAGCAAGAATAACCACCTCTTCCATGAAGATATTTCCTGTCTCAGTAACTAAGTGCCTGTGTTCTTACATGTACTGGATAAATACTATCAGGAGAAAAAGTGCTTTGAGTTTCTGAAAGATGTGAGGAAAATAAATGCTTGGAGTGATAAAATAATTTTTCTACTCAAAGTATGTATATCAATAAAGATAAGTTTTATATCTTCATAGATTTCATATTTCCTATGTAAATCAAATGGATTGCAAAATCATATAAAAAGCATTGACTTTTATTTTGTTTTATTTCTTAAGAGATGATGCAGCAAACGATTTCAGCATTACAAAAGTAGCAAAGGTGTTTGCGTGTGTGTGTGTGTGTGTGTGTGTGTGTGTGTGTGGTGGTATGTGGTGTGCGTTTCTGGTGGTGGTATGTGGTGTGCCTGCATATTATAATTTTGTTCACTTGTGTGCCTGGTATCCATGAAGACCAGAAGAGGGCATCAGATTCCTGAGAACTAGAGTTACAGTTTGGGAGTTACTGTGTGGATGCTAGAAACAGAATCCAAGTCTTCTAAAGGGTAGCCAGTGCTCTTAACTGCTAACCAGTCTCTCTAACCTACCCACCTTTACTTCATTGGACTCAAAGAATTTATGCACCCAGAATTTAACTGGTAGTGTGAATCCTTTCAATGAATATCTGTCAGTAAGCCATCTATAATGGAAAATAATGTAAACAAATGATTGAATAGTTATGGCATACAGTAAAATAAAACTTTAAAAATGCTGAGAATCATATAAACAACTCTGTCATTTTAAACCAAAGTATGTGGGATTATGAATATTCAACTATTTATAAATGTACATGTTGGAGTCAGAATTGGTTTATTTTTAATTCCAATTATAATAAGTCAATACCCATTATATTATTCATTGGGGGGATAGCATATTGTGCTTTTATGAGTAATAAATTAAACTATGAAATGCATTAAATTAAAACCTACAAGTTACTGTTTCAGAATCTGTGGAGGTAGAGCAAGTTTCTGTCTCTTTATCTATCTAAAAATTAGCAAAAGTCAGTAGTAGATTTTTAGTTCTGAGAAAGTGTATAATCACACATCATGATTTTATCTATGCATACTATAACTGCGATATTTAATCTCAATCTCTAAGAAATCTGTAGAAATGACTTAGGTGTTGGGAAATGGAACACATTTCCCATCCCTTTGATAAACAACACTAATTAGAAACATATGCCCTTCCATCGATCATTTCTGAATATAACCACACTTTTCAATACATTATATTCCGGATTTCCATTCAGCAAGTTCATATGTAAATGTATTTCCAAGTAATACACAGGCACTGTCTTCCCACACACATTAGGTCATCTGTCATTGTGGTAGGGAATGAAGGGTGGTGGGATTGGACTTGGGGTGATATTGCTAATGTGCTCACAACTGTAACCTGCTTGTACTTTGTTTTTGAATTTAGTATCATTTAATGTACTGTCAGTTTAGGTTTTACTTCTCAGTCACCTTTGTGTCTTAGGATATATTTTAAGTATAAGGTTCTGCCTATTTCCGTATTCTATAAATAATGCATAAGTGAATCCAATTGACAACAGCAGACTATTTATGAGAGAACTTATAGATACAGAAAATTATGTTTTAGGATTTAATAATTTTTCTTGTTTATGTGGAAAATTAAAATCTATTGAAATATATATATTCACTTAGCGCTTGAGAATATCTGCATGACTCTGCAATATATCAAATGAATATATAACTGCTTATTTTCCATACATAAATTATCATTTCTCCATTTCTCTCTTCCATAGTACTTATTTTTTGCAAAACCTTATCTTTACTATACACGAAATACGTGTTTTCTGGAGTAATGAGTAGCAGGCTCATATGCCGCAGGAAACCCTGTTGATGCATGTCTAACACTGATGGTTTTTTCTTCTTGTCTTTCAGATTCAAGGCCTCTTCCGGATGTAGCTCTGACTGGCAAGTGCACCCGGGAATGTGACGAGTACGGCCACTCAGACTCCTGCTGGATGCCAGTGCGCACTTCCCCGGAGAGGAAGAAGAGCCAGCCCAAACTCTCCACTTTCATGCCTGTCGATGAACGAGGAAGCCAGGAAAAGCTGGCCAATGGCGAAGCGGCCATCATGGGTGACCGCAACAGAAACCTCCTGAACAAAAAGTTGACCTCATCCTACGAGACCTTCAGTGCAGCTAGTTTCAGCAAAAGTGAGGAAGCCAACCCTGAGGATATTCCATTAACAAAAACAGGGGAATATAAGCCATCTCCTGTCAACACTCTCTCTAGAAGAGAAGTTTACCTGTAGGCTGTCGAGGAGTGACAGCAAAGTTCTTTTCATGTATGAGGAGAGTTAAGGGCAAAAACATGACAAAGTAAAACCATTTAATCACAAAGAGGGGGCTACCAAAGAGACAAAGCTTTCCTGCCACTTTCGCCTCCAAATCAGGCCTTTAGTAATATTGTTTGCCTGATGACAATGTACAAAGTAGAATCCATTCTTGTCACTTGCATGTCTACACCCTTCACTGATCCCCAACATCCACTCTCTTTTTCCTACCCCTAACCCCCCAAACTCAAATAACAACAACAACAAAAAAAAGATGATTGCAAGTTCTTTTCATGGTAACAAGTCTGATTAGCAGAACACAGCACACCCTCATTATCCCCAATCTGAAGCATGATTTTGGTCACTTTGATTTATTTGAGTGTCATCTGACTGACTAATAAATGCAGGACTGGTGAAACTATACTTCAGACACGAGATTAACAATTTATTATTGTTAACGTCAGCCCTTTGGAATTTATAATAATCCCTTTAATGGTGCAGTCTTTATACAGGGGACCTTTTGGAAAAGTTGTTTAGGAAGACTACAGCTTTAATAATTAAAAATTAGGAACAAAGTAAAACTCAGTGGGAGAATGCAGTCCCAAGATGCCATACGCTGTTATTATTTTCAGGTTGAGGGCATCGACTTTTTTTCCATACATTCACAGATTATACTCACCCAGTCTTGACACATCAATTACATGAATTATGACTTGTAAAATATGCTTTGGAATAGAATCACTAATGAATGCACTTGAACTATTATGTCATTATGAGGCCAAAGATCACAGGGCAGATCAGGGAAGTAATGAGGTTGATTTGGTCTTGACATAGAAATCCACTAGACAACAGAAGCAACAGCATCCATGTAGACACCGATACATGCAGACATTAACCTTATATTAACTCTTTTCCCAGAAAGCAGTCTCATTTGAAAATGCATTTTAGTTGAATGCTCAGAAAAGTAAAGAACTAATGAATCACATGTTTAGTATGATAGGCAACTGATCAAAGCCCAAGTCTAGCCTCAGATGATACTGTCAGGGAAGGATCTACTTTTTAAAGTCATATTGATGCATAGTGAGATATGGAAAGACACGCTGGAATTTGATTTTAAGAGGTCTCCTATTGTCATTTTAGGATCCCAGCTTTTCTTGACGATCCTGTTATCATTTCTAAATAATTGCATTTTTTCACTTGGTCAGAACAGAAGTGCATTAGTTTCTAATTCTGTGCAATACAGAAATATTTTGAGACAACATTTAAATAATATAACCCCTTAATTGACTTTGATTAGAATATTATTTGATATGCACCTTAAACAATCTCGGAACATGAAAGAATGAGTCCTGGACAGTACTAATTATCACAATATATGCATCTCAAATTTGTCAAATATATAGATTTGTCAAGGGATACAGAATATGCAGATTTTGAGATCTTTGCTCTATGCAAGATGATTTTTAAAAACTGAAATTTGAGCGGGTACATTCAGAAGAAAGTGACAATCCATGGGAAGAATAGGGGATAACAGGTAAAGAGAACAAATGTTCTCATCACTGAATGTTGGTACCTTGGTAAAGGCATAGCCTTGAGGACTTTCTACAAAACTGTAGAGACACCGTAGCTTTGGGTAGTTTCATGCTTTGCAGAAATTCTTAGATTATAAGGTGATGAAACCTAGGCTATAGGTTAATAATTCACAGTAGGTCATCAGAACACTTATATTTGAGGGATATTTCTCTGGTGGGTCTTTTGGGATCATTTCCTTATGCTCTTTCTTAAGTAGAATTTTCCTTTTGATGTTAGTTTATGTATAATAGGTAGAATGAAACAAGATGTAATTGAGATAAAAACATTGGACTAAAATATCAATAATTGAACATGCTTATGTTTGGTTATGATTTACACTATGGAAAGATGAAATTTTAGAACTTTGTTAGAAAACTGCATTCAAGCAGTTCTGCCTTGTATAATCTGTAAGTACCTATTAAGACAAAATACTTCTAAAGATACTTATGAAAATGTATACATATTTTTCTTGCACGTTACAAAGGAAATAGTTGCATAACACCGATGTTCAACACTTTTTTATATGCATATTTCTTTCTTTCATGGGACACTTGAAGCCACTAGATAGCTCATTTCACTCTTTAAATCCTTTGGTTGTCTATTAAGCTAATACAGGTCACACTGGACCTACAGACTTATTCAATCCACATTCCACAATGATGTTTGCACCACATGCCAGGCAGCCATGTCATTGTCATTTAACGTGTGAACCTCTCTTTAGAACTAAAATGGATGTGAAAGAATAAAATTCAGTGTACTGTAAGTATTTGAAGTAATTCTAGTAGAATTAGTTATCATAACATGTTTATTATATAATGAGCTGGCATGACACAGAAATATATTTTGTGTTTGTATGACTTTTATTTTGAATAGGTTAAATCTGGTGCCACTCCATATAGAGAGTGCTTTTGAAAAAAAATAAAAACAAAAAAATAAATAAATGAGTGAATGCAAAATAAGCAACTGTGCCTTTTATACCTCTTGTTATGGTAAAAAAAACAAACAAATGGTTGTTGGGTTTGGATAATGAGGGGAAAGGGGCTATTCCCAACTTTTTTGATCCTGTATATTTATCCATGTTTATTTTCTGAGAATAAATAATATATTAAAAATTTGCCTTCTGACAAACTCGGAAAATAGACCAGTCTTAAATATTGTTCATTCATAAGATATGATTCAGGCATTAATATGGGGCTGCTTAAATCTCACTGGACAATGAAATCATTGGTTATACAATCACATAGGGAAGTGTTATCAGGGGTGAAATGAGTCCATTTTGCAAGGTAAAATATTGATTTAGAAATCTTATTTTTTCATTTTTTAGGTATTCTTTAATTTTGGGTTGTACAGTATATAAACTCTCTTTGTTTTCTGTACACAGACTCTCAAGTGGACTTCTGCATGATTATACATTAGGACACACTTAACAAATTGAGTAACTGTAAAAACGTATGTGTATTTAAATGTCTGCAGCATCTGTTTAAAGTCGACTGATCTGTCTGAATCTCCAGATACTATTGTTGTCTGATTTTTTGACTGGCCTGTTGCCTGAGTTTTAAAAGCAAAAGGAGGCATTATTTTTATGAGAGGAAGAACTAAGGTGGAACACAGGATGTGTGCCTGAAAGGTTACCCTGGGGAGGCCGGGTTAGAGGAAAATACAGAAGGAAACACACAGGCCAGAGAGAAATTGCCAGGAATCAAACAGCCATCTTAAAACAGTTGGGAGAAATCTTAAGACCTATGACGTTTCAAATGATAGGTTATGTTAGTCATAAATAAATAGCTGCATCCTTAATATAATAAATAAAAGGAGAAAAGTTCATCAGGAATCTGAGAAAACATGTGGGTAGTGACCCAGGCATGGTGTGTGTGACATCTGGATGCAGCCTCATTTGTTCAGCTACCTAGGGTTTACTTTCAGACTACGTGTCTTACATTTTAAAGCACTTGCATTCTGTGTGGTACGATCTGTTTGTAATGTTAATCACTGACTATTGTTCTGCTACTTGGATGTTGATAGTAAAGCAGAGAACAATTAACCATCATTGATTATGTCACTATGCACGCGACTTTGCTAAACATGGCGAAATGTATTAAACATTCGCCCAACTATTTATGAAATCCTCTACATAATTTAATTTGCTTTTGTACAGTTTTATGTAAATAAATTGCTTGTCATTTTTGTCTTTACAGATTAAAATATAACATGATCAAATGGTTTCACGTTTGTAAGTGTGCTTCTCTGTTGACAGTTTATTCTGTTTTGACTATAAAAACATGAACGACTAGCTATGTCATTTTGATTTCATATGGATTGCTTTCTGCTAGCTTTAGGTAAAGCAAGTCAGATGATGGGATGATAACTGAACTCTGTGTCAGGGGCTCTCGGCAGGTGTCAGACACAGAAATACACTGTAGTGAGGAGCTGCGGGCTGCATTCCTGCCCGGCTCATGGCCCCCGGCTTGCTTTACCCAAAATAATTACATGGAAACTGTATTCTTTTAAACACTGCCTGGCCCATTAGTTCCAGCCTCTTATTGGCTAATTCTCAAGTCTTAATTAACCCATTTCTAATAATCTGTGTAGCACCACAAGGTGGTGGCTTACTCGGAAAGATTCAGCATGTCTGACCTGGTGGCTGGCTTCATGGCGACTGACCCAGAGAGGAGAGGCATGACGATTGGCTCACTTCCCTCTTCCTTCCAGCATTCTGTTCTGTCTACTCCACCCACCTAAGGGCTGGCCTATCAAATGGCCAAGGCAATTTCTTTATTAACCAATGAAATCAACACAAAACAGAAGACCCTCCCACATCAATACACCATTAAGAGGTAAGAATAAAACTTGGTTCAGATTGACTTTGTCAACCTGGATCAAACCTTCTAGAAAGTCTGATACCAGGCGATTCATTCTCAACACATTTAAATACAGTACAATTTGGGGGAAAAATTGAAAAAAATTGGGGAATAAAAACATAATCCAGGTAGAATACAATCCCAGGAACACAAGAAAGCATAATTACACTGAAAATTAACTCAGGGCATATGTCATTTCTTCCAAGAATATGGGCTGTCTTAGTTTAAGGGTCTAATGAAAAATCTGACCTAGTCCTTGTCACACAGATGTCATACAGGTCATTCATTTTGGCTATTAGCTACCTCTAGTCCTGGTTGTAGAAATTTGAAGGAGCTTCCTGGCTACACAGGTAAAGTAAGGGTCATTTGCTCCTGATTGTGAGAGCCTTGGGAGCCTCTGGCTGTAAAGGTCATCATATTACTAGTCACCTCTGGTTCTGATTGTAAGAGCTTGATATGGCCTGGTCCAACAGATAACATACATCACTAAGCTATTAATAACTTCCAATTCCCAGCTTTCCGGATGGAAGAACAGGTTTTAAATTCATTCCTTTGAGAGGACACTGCTATGTGCTTAACATACCTGGTTTTTCCTGGAGGTCTCGGGGTACAAGGACCTTCTGGATCCCAAAACATGTGTAATTAACATATTACTTTTCTTAATAGTAGAATGGAACTTATAATATTCTCCAGTCATCAAGATATTTCTGGGGCAGTGACACAACTAGCCTTAAAATATCATACATAAGAACTTTTTTTGAGATAGGTTTCTGTGTGAAACAGTCCTGTCTATTCTGGAACTCACTTTGTAGACCAAGATGGTCTGGCACTCAAAGAGATTCACTGGCCTCTGCCTCCCAAGTGCTGGGATTAAAAGCATGCACCACTACCACCATCCGTCCTAAGGAGAAAAAAAATTATGACAAAATATATTTTTAAGTTTTATTTATTTATTTTCTATTCTGTGTTCTGTCTGCATGTATACCTGCAGGCCAGAAGAGGGCACCAGCTCTCATTACAAATGTTTAAAAGCCACCATGTTCTTGCTGGGAATTGAACTCAGGACCTCTGGAATAGCAGCCAGTGCTCTTAATCTCTGAGCCATCTTGCCAGCTCACAGAAAATATTTTTAACAAGACCTTCTTTCCATTGGTACACACAAAAATTTCACCCTTAAGATCAATTTAACTCCAAATAACAATGTTCCTCTATAGAGTATTGTGAACATCATTTATTATTGATGTTTTGTGATCTGGGGAATCAAACTTAGGACCTAGTACCTTGTGTTCTTCTATAGATACACATTCCAAGACTGCAGAATTCTTGTATTTCTCTTTTTGGTTTTTCGAGACAGGGTTTCTCTGTAGTTTCTAGAGCCTGTCCTGGGACTAGCTCTTGTAGGTCAGACTGGCCTCAAACTCACAGAGATCCGCCTGCCTCTACCTCCTGAGTGCTGGGATTAAAGGCGTGCGCCACCACCGCCCGGCTTCTGTATTTCTTCTGAGTTAATGACAACTAGAAAATCAATGCAACTTAAAATATATATCATGAGAGGTATAGGAAAAAAATCATTTGACACTAAGAATAGAATATATACTTTAGCCCCTTTTATTTAAATATACATATTTCTCTTTTATATATCTTTAAACACATATACGTATATCTTTTATATATGTTTAAATCATTTATTATCCTTTGTATCTTAATGTTTCTATTTGCATTTTTTGGAAGGTCTTGTCCTTAAATATAAGCACTCTACTTTGCTCACGATGTTGGTATATGTTCAAACAAGTGAATTCCCTAATCCCAGGTCATTCCTTCCTTCTAGTCTTGAGACTTGAAAGAATATTTTCTGTTTGTAGTGATATATCGCAAGGGGTGTTTATACCATCTTGCCACAGCAAGAAGAGCTGAATTATAAATATCCTCAGCTTTAATAAGCCTGTTTCTCTCTCCACAGTTTGAAAAACTTAGTTTTCTCTTTTCTTTTATTTTTTTTCTTAAATGGGATGACATATACTTTTCAAGTCAATGATATCCTGGTAAATTGACTTTTATTGGCAATCTTCGTTTTCTAATGAAGGAAATGGGATGAAGTATGATGAGGAAATCTGCTTCAGGATGTAATGAAGGAAGCAATGATATGTTCGTCCATTTGATTTTCTGTCTCTCTAACAGTAAAACTAAATATCAGTACACCTTATAAGAAACAAAACTGCCATGAACATTTAAATACTTATTTTAGTATTTGAAACTTCTTGTACTACTTTACCTTGAAGTCTTATGATAAACGTGTTTTTTTACAAAGCAACATTATAAGTCCTCAGATATATAAATATAGCAAAGTACTTTAGAAAATATATAAACATACAATAGGTAAACATAAGCTGCCTGGTGAGCCTGAATAGATGAATTATTAGTTGAAACTCCTCACAGCATTTACAGGGGACCTCAGTTAGGTCTCGGCATTCATTCTAAGTGAAGGAATCCCATATCCTCTTCTCGCCCTCACAGGTGTTCCCACACATGTAACAGACCCACAAACACACTTACATAAATAAAAATATCTAAAGAAAATAAAAGCTACATGATCTTGATTCTCAGGCTGAGGGTAGTTTTACCACTGTCATTTTGAAGCTTAGCACAGAGATGTCATCACTGTTCCTTGTTATAATTTGCAGAGTTTCTTGGGATTTATCTAAATGTTCTCATAACACTTGCACATTCTCATTACAATTTGTAGAGATTACTAGGGTCATACAGGGAGGTGGATTTTATGGTCATTAGATACTTTTAAAGTGATAATAAAAATGTGAATGCACATTCCTACTATAATTGATATTTACCAATTTAAAGACTCATGTACTGATCAAAATAATTTCACACACTGAGTGGCATATACATGAATATATTCTCATCAGACAAAAAAGGAATTTGGGGAGTGGTATACTCAATATGCAGATGGGCAGTAATACTTTGTCTCAAATGATGACTATATATGTATATACAAACACATTTATTTTCTCCTGACTACTCATGACCTTGTGTATTAGAGATGTATTTTTGGTAGATCTTGGCAGAATAGTCTAGCTTTAAGGACCGAAGTTATCAAAACTAGATATTCTCACCATCAAAATTCTTATGTAAATATAGTTTTAGCAACCTACACTGATTAGTCACTTTGCTTTCTTTCTTTCTTTCTTTCTTTCTTTCTTTCTTTCTTTCTTTCTTTCTTTCTTTCTTTCTTTCTTCTTTTTGAGTAAACTGATTGTGCAAAGAACATCTATTAAGTAAGATCTGCCTCTACTTCTTGTATTCTCATTCCGAAATCTTCTCTATCCTTGAGAAGTGGTTTGATGTGAATGTGTGTGTGTTTTCTCCTTTGGAAAACAAACCTAGTTTTCTGAGGAGATTGGACTGATTTAGCATCTAATCCGGTTCTAGAAGATTTGCACACAATCATCGTTATTTTCAGAGAAATATAAAACATCAACTCGTTGAGCTCCAGGAAGGAGCTTGGATAGAGACTAAACTCTACATTTGTTTATTTTCTCTTATTGTTATTCCCTGCTCCAATATTTGTTTTAAAACTGCATGAAAGTGATTAACCAAGATAATATGAATTCTATAAGCTGTAGGGAATAAGGGAAGGATAGGAATGTTAAAATGTGCAAAGGTGGAAATATATGCTCTTCTTTACCTCTCTCTTATCCTGTTGTATTTATTTGTTAAATCTAAATTTTATTCCTGGGTTGATTTTCATACACATGACTCATACAGAAATAATTTGTCTTCTTGTTGAACCTCCTGAGGAAAGATAAACTGGCTAATAATCTATAAATGTAAAAATATGCCATGAATACTTTCCAAAGATGTTAAGCAAATATACTTCACATGTGATATTCAGTGCTATTTTTCCATTAAAAGTTATGACTCAAGTGATTAATTAAGAGAAAGGTCATAAAAAAGATGAACGGGGTCCACAGTGTAATGCTAGATATATACTCATGAAGATTAGAATGGGATTTGAAAAATAAAAGTGTTAATTAATGTGTCTAATTTTAAAAATAGTCCACTAAAGAAACAACTATATACAAAAAATTTAAACAGAGATAAAAATAAAATATTTTATTTTTGCAATTTATTTGAAATTGCATTACAATCCTCTAGACTTTGTAAAATGAGAAATAACTAGATAGTATCATATCAGTATTTCTAAGGATTTTCACTGCAGAATCACATGGAACATTTTATTGCAGCTTTATGGGTTGCTATAAAAATTTGACCACATATTTAAAGCATTTTATAGTACATTTATATAAAAGAAGTGGGGGTGAAAATATTAGAAATAAGCAAAGAAGTAAAGTCATTAACTAGCTTATTTATTTAGATCTTTTACACCTGCATGTATAAATTCTTTTACAGAGCCTCCAGGACAGCTGAGGTACACTATAGGAACATCTTTTTAAAAAAAAAAAAAACTAAAATTGCCAGGGAGACAGAAGATGATACTTTTAAATGAAGTGACCATCCTCAGTGACCTCAAAGCCTTGTAATGTTATCAACCTTTCATTTTAAATGCTTTCGTTACCCAGGCTGCAGTCTTTCCTTTTCCTTTTTTCAAGCTGCATTAAAAGTCCATGCCTAGATCATGGAAGGTAGACTCCATGAGACATGCATGAAGGCCTCCAGTCACTTGACTATTACCCTCTGCCCCCAGTAAATAAAAGTGTCTTATCCTGTATCTGTCCAGTAACTTTAGAGGTGAGAGCTTTCGTTCTCTCGGAGAATTAAAAGCTTTAAGCACAGTTCTATGGAAGTACTAAAGATCATTCACTTGGTAGAGCACAAAGTAGCTATTCATAAATATAGCACAAAAAGCCACAAAAAAGAAGAATACTATGGTGAGCCAGGTGAGATGTTTTTGTTCAAAATTGTATGTAATCAATGTGTTATATATTAATTGGTGTTTAAAGAAACCATTTAAAATATGTCATTGTTTGCATCAGTTGTTTAAATTAACTCAAATAATTAGGAGAAATGTTTATAGATGGAGCTAGAAAACATCATATTGAGTGAGGTAACCCAGACCCAGAAAGGCAAATATCATATGTACTCACTCATAAGTGGTTTTTAAACATAAAGCAAAGAAAACCAGCCTACAAATCACAATCCCAGAGAAGCTAGACAACAATGAGGACTCTAAGAGAGACACACAAGGATCCAATCTACATGGGAAGTAGAAAAATGACAAGATCTCCTGAACAAATTGGGAGCATGGGGACCTTGGGAGAGGATTGAAGGGGAGGGAAGAGGAAGGAAGGGGAACAGAGGAAAATGTATAACTCAATAAAATCAATCAATTAAAAAAGAGAAAGAGAGAAATGTTTAAATTGCAAAACATTGAATTATTTCATATCATAATGTGCCTAAAAGAAATTATATAGCAAACAAAGAATACATACACATAAAAACAAACAAAAATATTGGGTTATCAATCTCTTTTGATATTGGGTACTGATTTTATACTTCAAAGAATATGATATGATGAATAAATTCAGAGATTGCTACATCAAACTAGCACAAAGGAAATAATGCAATACAAAGTCTGCTAATAAGCCCTAAATTATTTATTTAAATACAAAACTTATATTTTGAATAAAACAATGTATAATCATGAAGTTTGATAACTATTATTAAACTATGACTTGGTTTCATTGGTATAGAAAATACATGTGGACACTATGCTACCTCTATTAGTTAGCTTCATTGTTACCATTGCATAGTTTTAGAGGCTAAAGCCTATATTTGGTTTGAAAGATGGTGATGGAGAAATTGTAGAAGAGTCAAATGCTTTACTTCATCAATTTAAGGAAAAAGAGAGAGAGATGGAGATATGGGCCTGGAGGCAAAGTCTTAAATTTTCAGGGCATGCAACTAGTGACTTATTTCCTACAAATATACTCATCCTCCTAAAAATTTAATACCATCAGTAAAACTAATGGATTCATAATCCACCAATGGATTAACCCATTAATTAAGTAGAGCCTTCATGGTCCTGTCACTTCTCCAATGTCTGCCAATTGGCAAAAAAAAAAAAAAAAAGACCCCAAATTTGAGCTTCCAGAGGACAATTTAGTTTCAAGAATATGCCAACTGGATTATTTCCAAACTGAATCCTCCAATACAACTATGTTTGCAGCCTCAATCTGAAATTAGTATAGACTTTATTATTTTTTGCAGTCAGTAATAGTGGATTTTGTTAAGTATCTAGAAATTACCCCCAAAAACATGGCTGTAAAAATCTATACCTCTTCTATGATACAATTGATATCCTTCATCAAGCAAAATAATCTGGGAGAACAATCAAAGAAAATAAAATGTAAATTCTTTAGTTGTGTGGGATGGGTTCGTGTGAGTAATCAATTTGTTAAGGAGTAATAATGATGAGAATGTTGTCATAATGCAAATCTTGATTTGATTTGATTTGAAGTTTTAAACACTATTGGCAAGAAGTTGGTGAATGGAGCAAACTGCTTGGCTCCAATGGCAAGACATTCAGCATTTCCTGAGTCTTCAATACTGTTCTCCTTTGCCCTGTGCCCCATGCTATGTCAATTACCAAAGTATATGAAACAATGTTTAACTTACTACTTGTTGACTTCTTTGCTTAAATTGCTAAGAATACTCCAGATAGCTTGTTGCTGATTCCTGCTACTTTTTACTAGATAAAACAACATAACAGGTGATTTAAATTTCTCTCTGCTTGGAATTTATATGTGCTTCACAGACAGTATTTTGTTCTCCCCGGGTTTCAAGGCTCCAAGTCATCAGAGAAACATTCACACTTGACTATAAATGAAAGTCATATGATTATAATGATATTGTCATAGGTGGAAAAATAATCTTCAGTCTATCGTAATCAAGCACAAGTCAGATGAATCACCTTGGTGCTTCAGTTGAGATGACAGCTCCAATTTTTATTTTGACTCTTCATAAAGGGCAACACAATATGTAAATTGAAGGATATAGTCAGGCTTAATTCCAATCTGTGATACAAATAAAAAAAAAAAAGACTCAGGACAGAAGATGGGAGTCAAATTACCAGAAGCTAATCTGAAAATAGCATTTGAATTGATTACTTTCATCATACTTCTTAGAAAGAAGGGTATGACCTCTGGATTGTTAGCTTCCCTACATCACGGGAAAAGAATTTATCCAGCTGGTACTTCTTCCAGATCTTAAATCACTAGTATTTATTTTACTCAACAATTGTGAACATCTATCTAGGATAATTGAGATGATTCTATTAAGGTTAAATTTATTTATCTGATTGACTTCATTTAATTGTAATAAATATGCAGGCTTGTTTATTACCAGGTAAGACATAGCATAAGTTATGAACTAAGAACCAAATTAGAAAGTGGATTTCAGAAAGTAAGATCTTTTTGTTTGCTTGTTTTGTTTTGAGACACCCTTGCTTTGTGTAGCCTTGGGCTATCCTGGTACTCACTCTGTAGACCAGGCTAGCCTTAAAATCAGAGATCTGCCTATGTCTGCCTATTCTGGGATTCAAGGTGTGCATCACCACTGCCCAGCTGTAACATATCAAAGATACAGCTTCACTTCTGAGTCTTCACCAATTGTGCAGGAAAACTTGTTGGCAAAGCTGTAATTATGGCCTTCAATGTGTATAGATGGAAGTCCCACCAGGTCCTGCAGCCATTCAGTCATGAAGAAACACACTGAGGCCTATATTAATTATAAAAGGTTTGGCCTATTAGCTCAGACTTATTATTACTGGCTCTTACAATTAAATTAACCCATAATTTCTTTCTATGTTTAGTCATGTGATTTGGTACCTTTTCTCAGTGGGGCATTCTCATCATGCTACCTCTGTGTCTATCTGGTTACTGCATCTTTATTTTTCCTCTTTCCTCTTCTAGATCTTAAATCAGTAGTATATAAGAATTCTTCCAGTCTGGTTGCCCCACCTATACTTCCTGCCTGGCTACTAGCCAATCCGTGTTTTATTAAACAAATATGAGTGACAAATCTTTACAGTGTACAAAAGCATTATGCCACAGTGGTTTCTTTTCTTTTCTTTTTTTAAAAAACACACTGAATCTAATCTCCTTTATTTAGTTTTTTTCCTGACTAATTTCCATAATAACTTGTAACCAACACACTAAACAAAGACAAATATCCATAATCCATTTTTTGGGGACGTGGGCATAGTTTTCTTGGCTAATTCCTGCTTATTGGGGATGCAGGTAATATTATGGGTATCAAAGAAAATTTAGGATTATGGTCAAGTCCTGACTGGATTATTCTGTGAGGCTGGAGAATGTCAATCAGAAGTCTTGAAGATGGTCTAGATGAAGAACTCAGAAAAAAACTGCAACAGAGGTGCTCTGAAACATTGCATCATCTGGGCTATCCATTCCCATTGGAGATTTTGCAGGGGGTCTTTTTTAGATCAAACCTTAATTTTCTTAACCAAGAATAAATCCACAGTCTCTCATTTCCTCTGGAAACAAAAGTAAATAAAAGGGAGATTCTCTTAATTAACAAAGTTCCATTAACAGCTAAATATGCTCTAATTCAGAAGAATATTTCTGAAGCATATCATATCTGCAGCAATTCTGCTTATGTATCATTTCTCTTAAATTATTTCATTTGTGCCTTTTCTCATGAATGGTGGATATAATTTATTAAATTATGTAAGGTCTACAAAACCACTTCTGCATATTTGGAGTAGAGTGATGAGAAATAGATAATAAGCACCTTATTTTATATAAGAGGTGAGATGCATCCCCGAGGCAGGGAAATATTGGGCCCTAAACCAATGTATAATCCTTGAACCTCAATATAATCAGTGATAAGAAAATAAAAGTTTTGGGGAAAATTGTGGCTATCTCTCTTGGTCTATGCTGGAAGCAGAGATACTCAATATTAGGGAGCAAAGCAAAACCAAAACAATCTGAGAAGATAGTAATCTAATAGTTCTAGGTCAGACTTCTGGGATACATGGTAGTATGATGTGAGCTTCAGAGGACTTGGGAAGCTCAGCCTCTGTGGCTTTAACAGCCACAGCTGACATCAGCCGTTTCTCTAGGTGTTCCACATTACTAACACCCCCAATTTCCTGTATACCGTCTTGTATTACTCTCTTTCCTGTTGCTGTAATAAAATACCTCAACCAAAAGCAACTTGTAAAGGAAGGCTTTTTGTTTATTTAATTTGGGGGGTGGGGAAATTATTAGATACATTCCTTCTAGCTATGGCAGGTAAAACAGAACATCAAGAGAGGAGCTTCGGGGCTTGAATGAAGCAGAGACTGTGAGAGAAAGCTGCTCCCTGGCTTCCTCCCAGGCTCCTAGGAGTCCAGCAACCTTTCTTATTTTAGACAGCACAGGCCTAAGATCCCAGGGATCATGCATCACTGACAGATAACATTTCAATTTCCTAGCTCTGCCATGCTGACAACAAAACTAACCATTATATGACTGAAACAGATTTGTTCTCACATTTGCATGCATCTCTCTTTTTGATGATGCTTTCCCAGACTCTGATCACATCACGAATCCTTTTTTCTGATGCTGCTTTCCCTGATGCGGCCCAAATCATGCATCTCTCTTTTGGATTCTGCTTTCCCAACTCTGATTATATCATGTATCTCTCTTTTAGGTGCCACTTTCGCTGACTCTAACCACATCACGTACTGATGAATACCCAGAACTACCTTTGGACTTCGTGGGAAGCCTTATGACTCCACAAGTCCTGCCTTCCAAATAAGAGCTACATGGGAAATAGCTCAGGCTTACATTTGCTGGAGCTATATATACCTATGTTGCTTAAACTATGGGTACAAGGCTTACTGAGTGCATAGACAGACCGAGGAAAACAGTTCTAGGGAGGAAATATCGTGAATAGTATGAGGTAGGATTCTGTTCTAATGAAAATTGAAACCTGAAATCTTGGGATGTTGGTGATTCTTGGAAAGCCCTCAAGGCATCTTTTCTATCCGTGTTACATGTCTGTAATGCCTGAGATTCTCTCTCCCATTTCATGTTTTCTGTTGGCAAGACTTGACTCTGAAGTTCCTGTATGAGTTTCTAAATTTTCATTTCCAGATTTCCCTCAGTTTTGATTTTCTTATTGAAATAGTTCTACTTTTAGGTCTTGAACTGTTTTATAGATTTTCTTTCATTGTTTGTGTTTTCACAGAGTTTATTTAAAAGGAATTTATTTGTTTCCTTTTTAAGAAATAAATATCTTCTCATATTCTATCATTCTACCACATTTGTAAATGCTATTTTAAGGTCTTTGTCTTTGTCTTTTGCTTCATATTTTTACCATTCTCAGGGCCTACTGTGCTAGGGTTGCTGGACTCTGGTAGAAACATATTGTTCTAGCAATTATTGTGTTTTTATACCCTCATCTAGGCATCTGGGAATAGAAAGATTGTATTTCTAGGTACTGGTATCTGGTTTAGACTTTGTTGGGTGGTTGTTTTTTTTTTCTTTAATTTCTGTTATCCTCTCTGGTTCTTATGAGAGGATAGTAGCTGTGCTGCCAGGTAGTGAATTCTTTGAGATTCTGATAGGTATGGCCATTGGGTGCCTTGGGTAAAATATGTTTCTAGATGTTGGGAGCTGATACTGAACAATAGGGAAGGACTTTGGGGGTGTTAAAAGGGTTCATAGGAGGGAGGAAAACAGAGTTTTCCACCAGACTCTATTCAGTCTCTTGTGAATACAGATGATGTAGAATGTGTCAAATGGGGGCAACACAAGTCAAATAATTCCAGAATAACTTTGAAGAGAGTATGCTAAACTTTTTCTTTATTAAAAGGGAAAACTCACAGAACAGGATTGGGGGTCCAACATCATGATGTGAAGAGCAGGAATAGAGAGGTAATCAGGCAGGACCAGGGCCTTTTGGCACCCCAATGCCACACCTCAACCTGGTCCAGCCTCTTGAAGGCCATTGGCTGAAAGTGGTTCCCCATTACCTACCCTACTTTTTAAATAAGAAAGTTCCAAATTGAATACAAAACTATACAATAAGACAGGCATCAACTATAAAACTTAAAACTATAACCAGTATAAACAATATTAAGCAAGGAATATATGCTAAATGTTTCAATAATCATTCTATCCTAAGGAGCCTAAGTCTTATATTAGAAATGACCTCACTAAATCATAAGCAAAAAGTAACTATAACTATCTAGTCTTTAACCCCATCAAAGGCTTGAGAAAGGAGATAATATTACTTGAGAGGCAGGAATTACAATCAAGCAGTTTCCAAAATGTGCAGTAAATGACAGTGACAACTGGCTACTTGGGCAATCACCCAAAGTCTCATTTGCAACGTTGAGCAACCATCTTTGGCTAAGCTCTAGAGTAATTGACAGACTGTTTTCAGTGGCAAGACATTTTTTTTTCAAAACTCTCTTACCCTGTCTTGGCAAGTATTGGCAGTCTTTTTTTTTTTTTTTTTCTTGTATCCTGATAGTCCAGTCTGGACAACATGCATTTTGTCAGTGATCAAGGCATAGATACTTCCTTGCCCAAAGGCCAGTTTTGCCAAGAAGAAAAGAAGCTCCAAGTGGAATATCTTTGATGTTCAGCATTTTCTCAGGAATAAATCAGTGCTGCCAGGATCAATCCTGTCTCACGTCAACAGAACCCTAAGTTAATTAAATGCCATATTCTACAGTTCTTTGAAGTGTTTGAAGGTTGCCTATCTATGCAGAATACAATCTCTATGTATCTAAAGAACCTGATTAGTCTAATTGTAAGTATGACAAAAATGAATGACAATTGATCTATAAATCTGCCTGTATAATTTAAAGACAAAGCCTTTATTCTAATATGAATTATAATACTACCCAATCTTAAAACAACTTTGTATCAACTGAGAACAATAACCTCAAAATATAAACAATGTACAAGTATCTTGATCAGAGGTAGAAATGTATAATGCAACATGAGAAATATATCCTAACATTGTATCAATATACAAAATGTCTTAAACAGAGGATTCCCCTCTGTTTGCTGTGATTACCACTGGTTATTAAAGAAACTGTTTTGGGCCTATAACAGGGCAGAGCTTAGCTAGGTGGAGAAATCTAAGCTGAATTCTGGGAGGAAGAAGGCAGAGTCAGGAGAAGTCACGGAGCCTCTGTCTCAGACAGACATGCTAAAATTTTGCTGGTGGGCCATGACCTTGTGGTGATGCACAGGTTAAATTAAGATGTAAGAATTAGCAAATAAGAAGCTAGTGCTAATGGGCCAAGCAGTAATTTAAATAATATGGTTTCTGTGTGATTATTATAGAGTCTAGGCAGCCAGGAAACAAACAAGCAGCCTTCTTTACAACACAAGGCAGCATGGTTCCTATGACCCCTATGCTAATGAAGGTCGTGGACATCACCACAGACCCCACCCAGTTGCAGCAGGAGCATGGTCCAAAACATGGTACTAGTCAGCATAGGCCTGGATGTCACCGTGATCCCAGGTGGCAGTGCAGAACATAAGGACCAGCATGATCTTCTTGGCAGTATGGCCCTCTGACCCCAAAATATCCTCAGATGGCAGTCCACACCCCTAGCAATGGTATGGTCTTCTAGTGTCTCAGCAGCCACAGATATCAACACAGACTCTGGCTGCAGCAGGGCCATGGACCCAGACATGGCCCTCCATCCTAGCCCTGGTCCAGACAATACCTTGGCCCCAGTTGACAGCAGAGGTCACCCAAATCTACCTGGCCACAGTGGCATGGTACAACTCTTGAATGCCAACATTGTCATAGCTTGCAACCCAGACCCCATAAATGAACATGGTGCCTGGTGTTACCATGGGCCAGGGACATCAACACAGACCCTGGCCGTGGCAAGACCACACTTCCAGACATGGTCTTAGGCAGAATCCTGGAGCAAGATGTCACCATGGCCCCAGAAGGCTCCACGGGTCACCCAGATTGGCATGGCCCTGGCAAAAGTGTAGCTCTCCAACACCAATGTGGTCCAACATAGCACATTACATGACCCCCATTGGCAACAGGCAAGCTCCACTTCTTAAAGTATATCCCTAAAATAGCACAGATTGGACGTCGTCTTTAAAACATAGATCTATATATTCCAAAAGTATCACAGACCAAAGACAAACTCTTTAATACATAGACCTCAAAACCCTTACAGCAATCTTCCTAACAGCAGAAGAATGAACTAATTTTAGATGATAAGTAGGAGTTTTGGAAAACTGGGGTAATTCTTATGCTTAGCTTCCTCAGTGTTGTGTCACACTGTTTCTGGGGAGGCGTGAGCAGACTTCTGCTGTCCAAAGATAGGAAACTGACTGACAGCAGACTAAAGTAAGGTTATTACCAGAGTCCAATTTGGTGAGGCAATAAATTTTATTAGGATGACTTACATGAATATGAGAGTGAGTTTATTTACAGGAACAGATATGACTCAAAGCTGACTGCAGCACCAAGATGCCACAAAACATCAGTGATATCTGATGCCAAAGCTGGATTCCTGGAGCATTTTGCCCAACATGCAGGCAGGTCTATAGGTCAGAGAGTGTCTTCTATGTAGACCAGTTGTTCTGTCTCCTAAGGAGCATGGAGATAGAGGGGCATAGTGAATTTGGGGAAGTTCAGAGACCCCCCCAAAACCTTCATGTGATAACATTTAATAGTTATTTCACTATATACTTGCCAAAAATGTCACCATCTCTAAATAACTGGCTGAATCTCTCCGCTCTTTTCCTTTTGTGCCCGATCCCACAGCTACTACTGTTGCTTGTGATATTTTTCATTTAGACTTTTCTAGAAGCCTCCTGCCTCCTTTGATTATAGTTTTGGCTCCACAGTTTTCAACAATTACTCTGTCAAAGAGAGGAAGAAACATTCCAAAAGTTTGTCCAGTTGTTTATACAACTGTAGCTGGAACTGTGCACTCAGGCCTCTGCTCCACTTAGAGTCCTACAGGCCAGATTCACACACGTGAATAGCCTTTTTTCTTTAAAAAAAAATTTTTATTTCATTTTCATTAGTATTTTGCCGGCATGTATGTCTGTGTGAGGGTGTCAAATCTTTGAGTTGAAGACAGTTGTTAGCTGCCATGTAGGCACTGGGAATTTAATCCCAGTCTTCTTGAAGTGTAGTCAGTGTTCTTAACCTCTGAGCCATCTCTCCAGCTTGAAAGGTCTTAATATAGGAGCAAATAGCTGCATAACACTCGGTGCAAATTTTCTTCTTGCATTTCTATCCTATTCTTTACCTATGAATAGAAGAGGATAAAGTTGGAGATCAATACAGAGAATGTAAACACATCTCACAATCTTTATCTGAGCTCCTAGCTCTGAAGTCTAATGAAAGAATTTGCTATCCAAATTTCTAATTATTAAAATTCTTACCTTAGTATCTTGTCTTTACTTTATAGAATTCTTTCTAATAAGAAAATTATATTCTTACACTTTGATATTTTTAGAATAACATTATATGTTATTATGGTATAGTAATTGAGCACATTTTCTGCTATCATTCAGCATATTTAACCAGTCTGAATATTCACTAGCGAATTGTTGACCTGGATGATTGTTGATTAATAAGTATCTCACTGTTCCAAAAAAAGGAACTATGGTAATGCAGAATTAAAACAAAGTTCATAAAGTCTTTCTTTGGAACTATCCTCCCTTTTTATTATAGCTTTTTGTAACATCAGTGTGCATTTCAGAATCTGTAATAAAAATAATTATTAACTGTGGTATTTTAATTTGAAGATAATTCAATATAATATATAATGCTTCTGCTTCATGTACATCTGTATATACACACATACCATAAATAGATAAGTAGACATTAAATATAATGAAAGAGTAAGGACCTGTAAATGATATGAGGAATCTGTGTGAAGTAAAGGCACCAATAAAGAAGCAGTAATAAAAACTGTGTAGACAGGATCAACAAGGTGGCTAGGCATGTGAAAGTGTTTTCCACAAAGGCTGAACACCTGAGCTGCTGATATATTAGTCAGCATTCTCTATAGTCTTAGAGCTTATGAAATTTTTCTCTCTCTTTCTCTCCCCTTTCATATATATATTTAATACTTCATATATTAATATATATATGAAATATATGTGAATATATAGGGAATTTATTGAAATGCCTTATGGGCTGCAGTTCAACTAGCTCTGAATAGAAAATCAAAGATCCTAATAGTTTCTCAGTCCCACAAGGCTGGGTGTCTTAGCTTGTCTTCTGTATATGCTGAGACTACAAAGAAGTGGACTCCCGTGGCTGTACTAGCTAGATGAAGGCAAGAAGATAAAGAATGAACCTTTCTTTCTTTTATTGTCCTTATGTAGGCTTCCACTAGAAGGTTTGGCCCAGATTAAAGTTCTGCCTTTAATCAAGGTCTGGATTAAAGGTGTGTGTTTTCCCATCTCCAGATGTAGATCATAAGTGCGCCCTCCATTTCTGAATGGCGGTCCATTCTAAATACAGTCAAATTGATGTCCAGCAAGCAGTTGGATTTCTAGAAATCGCATGGTTGAAAGGACAGAATCAATTTCATAGCTGATGTTCTGACCTAATATGTATGCAGAGGCATAGTGGTGAACCCACATAAACTTTTAAACACATAAATAAATGTACATTTAAGCAAAAACAAGGTGTGGAGAGTCAAGTTATTTAGTTTAGCTTTCAAAAATCTTATCTTTCTAATTCTTTTTTTAAAAAAAGACTTCAAGTTCAAAACAAGACTACAGGCGGGCCGTTTAATAATCAAATGCAACGTATGAAACACTGCTACTCTCCCAAAAGAATCTAATTGTTTAAAAAACAAACAAACATGGGTTTGTGCCAGGGAGTGGCATTGCTTTCAAAGAGGCAGAGAGCGCACCTGACTTTCTCCATCTGGTTTCCTCATATCTGTCAATGACTTTAAGATAAGAATAATTTTTATTTTTATCTCCTCGCTGGAGGGGAAGCCAAGCTTCCTTCTCCCACTAGAGATGAACGTGACTACTGTGCCCCTGACTTCAGTGTGTTTGTGACTTGCAAGTGGCATTGATACCATCTATAGAGAATCTATTCAATGGAAAGGAGGTAGAACACTGCCTCTGGTCCAACTGAGCACAGCCAGAAACTGCAGACAAAGAAAAGCAGCTATTACCCTCACAGCGCTCTTTCAAGGAGAGACAAGTAGTGAGCACTGACCCACCATTCAGTATGAAAAACGACCTTCAAAGAAAACCTTTAAATACCTTTCACCAGGATTCCCATATGGCCTCTCTGTTGTTCTGGGTGATTTGGCTTTAACAGTAGACTTTCTCCTTCAAAACAGCTTTCTTCATGTTTCAAGTTATTCAATGTGTTTGTATGCCTAAAATAAAAGGAAGGTAAAGTTTAGAAATAGAATATAATACTTTCATTTATTATCCATTTATCTTTTCAAGAAAATGACTAATTTTCTAGTTCACAAAGTAATTTAGCACTTATGTACATATATATGACTTACTATCCAACTGAAATTATCGTCCAAACCTAATTTAAGCATTAAAATGATTCTTTCAGAAAATGATTATCTTAATTGTAGATTAAAATACAGACTCTTGTAAAGCTTTGATACATTGCCAGGGTCACCAGTAATGAATTGCAAATCAAAGCCTAGGACTTTGCCATCAACATCTGTGCTTATCACCACCCTACTCTGCCATCTGATTTACAAGGGAGTTATATTTGCCCTAGATTTACATTGGAAGATGATTAACACTTTGTATACAACTTTGTAGAAGTTCATAAAGACGTCCAAATTTTCTCCCATTAGTATTCTGATGGTGTTTAACCCAGTCTGTAGGCCAGTAGGGATAGTGTGGACATTTTATCAATACTAATTCTTCCAATTTATAAACCTGGAACATTTGAATCTTCCTTTCGAATTTTGGAAGTGAGAGATGTAGTGAGAGGGTTATTGCTATGGAGCACACGTTCTCAAGAAAGACTAAGAGACCCTGCTCATATCTCTGATGAGAAGAGACCTTTCTCATAATTTGCACTTCATAATGTAAAGACCTTTTAATCTTTGACTGAATATCTATCTAGATATTTTTGCAGCCATTGTCCATGGAATTTCTTTGTGGATGGCCATCTCAGATAATTTGCCAATATGACACAGGAAAGCCGGTGAGTTTTCTATGTTGGTCTTGTATCCTGCAGCTTAACTGAATTCATATCTCAGTTGGTGAGGCCGTTGGGATTTTCTACATATGAAGACTGACAAGCAGTTGCTATATAAATTCCTCTTTCTGAACATGTTTTTCTCTTGGGTGGCTAGGACTTCTAGTATCATATTGAACATGTACATGGTTGTCTTAGTTCAGGTAGAGAGAAAGGTTTCAAACTTTCCCATTCAGAGTAAGATGAGTTTTTGGCTTATGATATATGAATTTTATTATATGGAGGTACATTGCTTCAATACCCAGTTTCTTGTGTGTTTGAACACAAACAAATGTTATACTTTGTTAAATGATGTATCTGTATCCATGGATATAATAATATTTCTCCCTACATTCTGTTAATGTTGATTAACTATCCTTGCATCCCAGGAATAAAACCCAAGTGATCATGATGACTAATTATTCAAATGAGCTGTTGAATTCAGTTTGCTGTTGTTTGTTTTTGAGATGAGTTTGTTCCTTAAAGCCATTGTCTGATGGAGTTCTTTGTTTATTGTGCTCTTATCTGTTTTTGTATCGGGATAATGCAGGTATTTTGTCAACCACTTTCTATTTTAACAAATATCTGTGATAATCAGATCCAAAAGAGTAACGGTTCATTGCCACAGAATTTTGTAGGTGTGAGTTTGTGGATTCCATACCTGTGGAGAAGCAGCACACTGGTTATGAACATGTGACGGCATAAGCTGCTCACCTATAGTCCTGTGTGGAAAAGGTATGAGCAGGGTCTCTTAGTCTTTCTTGAGGATGTGTGCTCCATAGCAATAACCCTCTCACTACATTTCCCACTTCCCAATCATTATATGAGCATATAACAGCATTTACAATACATGGGCTGTTAGGATAAACCAGAGCACTTAGCCTTACTAAGCTTTATTAAATGGGCTGATTTTTTCCATATTTTAAAAAAACAAATTAAGAAAAATTAGAATTAGTTTTTTTTTTTTTTCTAAAATGTTGGTAGAAAACAGAATAGCAGTTGTTTGGTGTTGGGCTTCTCTTGGATAGGATAATTTTTGTTACAAATGTAGCCCTGTTTCTTGTTATTATTCAGTTTTTATACTTTTTTGTCATTCAGTATTCAAAAGAATTTTGTGTTCAGGAATTTATTTATTCCTTTTCAGTGTTTCAGTGTGCTGGAAGATAGGTATAAAAATGAAAGCATATTTGCCCCAGTCATTCACATACATTATTTCTATTTTAAAAACACCACTGTCTAAAATTGCAGCCCCCATCACTCAAAATCTAGGAAAAAATAAAAGTAATGCTTAAAGGGTTTGTGGTTAAAATGAATATAACAAACTGGATTTGGGTGAATTTTTATGTAAGATCTAGGAAAATTCTTTTTTAAAATGTCTTTTAACCATGTTTTAATTCTTCCATATTCCAGCAATAATTCCATTACCTCTTTTCTTTAGTTCAATTATTTAGGCATGTCCCCAGTCCTAATCTAAATTCTGTTTGGGGATTTTACACAAATCCTTTTTGTCTTCTAAGATAGTAGCTCTTTTCTATAATTAAAGTCATGCATGCAACTATAAACTAGGAGAGTTCTTTGGCTCCATTTTGCGTTCATGAATCCCTTCCCATCCTTTCAGAGAAGACATCGTCTGATCTAAGCATGACTAATGCATTCTGGGTTGTGGTCATAGCACCCCGGGTAAAATAATAAAGAAGAGAAAATCAAATCCACTCAAACTCTGAGCTTTAATGGTTTGCCTTAATGCTGTGTCTATTTTGGAGCTCGTTTTAAGGCTGTTCAGGGAAGACCTTACTTTACAAAGGATTTTATTGAGAAAAGGCAGTGGGTAGATGGAACTATAGGTTAATATATGAGCACAATTATGTTCTTTTGCTTCTTGTTTCCAGGCATTTTGTCTGTTATTTATAAACAGTATAGACACATTGGATGCCCTGTAATTTTGGATGAGTGTCTATTTTTAATTAGGCAAAGTACAAAAGTATTTTAATTATATATCAAAGTATATCATATACATTTCTATTTCTAAGAAAATAATTTAATTTCTCCTTTATTAAATATAGGGGCAACAAAATCTTATGGATATATTTTCAATTTAAGATGTCAAGATCTTTTTGTTTTAAAATATGTACAGATTATTTCCTCTTAAGTTTCTCTAAGTTAATAAAGTGTATGACAGTAATGAAGTTGAACCAAAAATTGTTAAGTATAGCACAGTACTCCATGATAAAGAAAAAATCCTTCTGCTTTAGAGCCTATTTTTATCACAATTTATTTTTATCACAATTTATGATCTCTCTCTTTGAGAGAGGGGGGCAGGAGAAAACATTGTCACATTAAGATATATATATATATTTTTGGAAATTTTTCAGGATATAAAGTTTATAGACTTTTGCATGATTTTTATTGCAACCAACCAAAAAATGTTTACCATGGTGTATTTCATAATTTTTATTGTCCTTATATAGAAATTCAATTCAGAAAAGAAAGCATCATATATTGCAAACTGAAGTAGCAATGAGTGCTATAAAAACATGGTTGAAGTCTGGCTTTTCTCCTCATTTGGTGACCCATGAGGAGGTACTTAAAAAGTTGGAAACTATTTTCTTATCAAAAAATGGAGGTTGGGCACATTTCAATTCATTTGCATCTGGTAAATTTAAAGAAAATATTCCATAATCTATCCTATCTTAGTAAATACAAAATTTTATACCTAATTTACTTACTATCATATCTAAGAAAAACTGCAACTACAACTATCTAGTCTTCAACCCCATCAAAGCACCAGAAGAATATCATATTATTTAAATAAATAAAAAGTACATTGTAAATAACTTCTAAAAACTCTAGAAATGACAGAGACATCTGACTGCCTGGACAGTCACCCAATGATCCTTTGCAGCATTTGGGGCATCCATCTTCAGCCTACAGGCCCATAGTATCTGACAGACTTTTCAGTGAAATAGTAAATTTAAAGGACTGTTCCGCCTATATTGGCAGTTTGTCAGTCACTCTCCTCTGTGATTTGCAGAATGTCTGGCAGTTTTATTCTGTGAAGCAGGGACGCTGAATAACCATCCTACCTTCATTTGGCAATGTTTGCAGCACTTTCCCTTAAGTCCCGCATATCCATTCTGCATAGCACATAGTTAGCAGTCAAAGGCAAGAGCAATTTTTTTTTTTTTTGCTCAGTGGCTAACTTTGCCACTATTAACCAAAACTTCTATGAAGTTTCTTCAATATCCATTATCCTTTTTGAAGTAAATTGGTGCTCCGAGGAGCAGACATGTCTCACTGCCATGCAAAGCCTTAAGTTAAAAAACATAATGCCTATTCTGTAGGTCTTTGAAAGGTTTTTTTTTTTTTTTTGTTGACAACATAAAAACATACATTTATTGAACTAAATTAAATAAACATGATAATAAAGCAAAAACAACAACAATAACAAAAATAGTAAAACCAGGGCCAACCACAACCAAATGAAATCCCAAAACAGGAAGAACTTAAGGGAAAATGGTGAAAAGTTCCTCAATGTAGTTATTTCTATCAAGTTTACCCATAACATTGTTGCATGTTAATCGCTATCTATAGCTGTCCATCAAAGTCTATGGAAACAGACTGGAAACAGTGGAAATGACATTTTATTAATTCTCTTTCTAGGTTACACATGTGAATAAAGACAAGATCTACACATTAAGTCAAAGAAGAGATGATGGCTTGTTTTGGAGGTAAAAGTATTACCCTGACCTAAATATTTATTCTAAAATGACAGGCCAGTTAAAATTAAATAAGTAAGAAAATGGAGAGACACTGGCAACCTAATACCCATAAACACTGTTGTCATACCATGTTCTTCATGTAAGTTAGCAGTTTCTTTCATTTTACATGAAAGATTTCCACAATGGCCACATATTTGGAATTCTGATATCTTGCAAGCTTATGATACAAGAGCAGTCATCCTTGGCTCCTGGAAACACTGAATCCTCCGTGACACAAACTTTTTTTTTTTTTTTACTTTGAAAGGTTTTAAGACCAACTATCCATCTAAAATATGTCCCTATAAGATCTGTAAAGCATACCTAGCATATCTGCAAATTTGATTGCTACAGATGACCAACTATATTTCAAACCCTAGAAGGATAACTAATGCTTTCCTGGGTATCATACATGGAAAGGGGTGGGACTTGGAGGCAATCTTTGATAGTAAATGTCATGTGTTTCTAAATTTTATTCTTTGAAGATATTTTACTTTCTTTCTGGTCTTTCATGATTTCTCCTGTCTGAAAACAATCTGGGTATGGAGAATTAATCATTTCTTCATTCAAATTATTATAGCATAGTTCATATGTTTTCATAAGGTATATTGCATTTTAGTGCTTGTTTAAATACCTTTATCTGCAATTTTAAATTTAGACTTGAAGTAAATTCATTTCTTTTCTTCTAAGTAGGCATTAAGATGAAGCCATCTGTTAACATATATTAACTGTTTGTTGCCATTATGAAGAAACATGACTTGGTACTATTAAAAACTGATACATTGCCTGTCCTCAGATGGGGTTTAAGAGTGTTCACTATACATAATTTTATAGCAAGTTAGAATTTGCCCAGGAAAGCACAGATTGACATGAACTAAGGAGTTAGAAATTGCCATAGAAGATGAGCTTTTAATATTAGTGTATGTTTTATATTTTAATTCTCTAGTTTTCCCCTCCTTAGGTTTTTCACTAAGTCATACTTTTAAATACAATGGTTTTGTTCAAATTTCAAAATTAGTTTGAATTGGTTTTTAATCCTTTATTCTTTTCAGAAAGGGTATTTATTGATGCTAAAGGAGGCAGAGTTCCCAAGATGCTCTTGAGTGATTTTTCTGTTGCTTGTTGAAAATGCATGTTTATACTCTTTCTATTAGTTTATAAAAGTATTTGAGTTTAGTAACTTGTTTTTGTTGTTGTTTTTGCTGTTTTTTTTTTAAGAAATGCTAAAATTTTAGAAGCAACAATAAATAAAGTCCCCTTTATGACAGGTGAGTATATTTAACAGAAGTAGTCTCTACCACATAGAATCACAATAAAATAAAATTTTCTCATAAAATGGAAGATATTATTCATAGGAAAATATCTGGTATTTTCTTGGTGAACAGAGTTATGTACATTTATACACCAAATCTGAGTTAGATATTTAGGGGTAAGTTTTTTTTTTAAAAAAAAATTGAAAATAGATTCTTCTCTCGCACAGTAAATTCTGATCACTACTTCCCCTCTCTTCATGCCTCCCAGATCCTTTCCACCTCCTTTCTCTCCTGGATCCACTTCCTCTACATGTTCCATTAGAAAGAATCAGCCCTAAAAGAGACAACAGTCAAACATGACAAAACAAAGTCCAATAAAACAAGACGGAAGCCCTCATACTGAAGCTGGAAAAGGTAACTCAAGAGAAGAAAAAGAGTCCCAAGAGCAGGCAAAAGAGCCAGAGACATATCTGTTCCCACTGCTAGGAGTTCCACAAAACAAGTTAAGAGCCACAACATATACACAGAGGACCTGGTAGAGACCCATGTAGGCCCAGGCTTGCCACCTTAGTCTCTATGAGCCCACAGGTGAACTTTTTAGTTGATTCTATGTTCCATGTCCTGGCATCCTTTGCCTTCTCTGACTTCTACAATCCTTCTGCCTCCTCTTCCCCAAAATTCTAGGAGGTTGGAGAGGAAGGATCCAAAGGAGACTTCCCATTGAGACACTTTTCACATAATGTCTGACTGTGAGTCTCTACAGCTGCTCTCAACTGCTACAGGAGGAAGACTCTTTGATGATTACTGGACAAGGTACCAATCTATAAGTACAGCATAATATCTTTAGGAATCATTTCATTGATTTTGAATACCATTTGTAATGGGTTCTACCCTAAATCTCTTGGCTATCCTGTCTCCAGTTACTGACTATCCAGGCAGTATCAGGAATGGGCCTCTAGTTAAACCAGCCACTGGTGGTCCACCCCCACAAGTTCTGCACCATCATTTCCCAAGGACATCTTGCAGGCAGAATAGATTGTAGGTCAAAGGTTTTTGAGGGTGGATTGGTGTCCAAGTTTCTTTCAGTAGCCTGCAGTGTATCTACTCACAACAAAGAGACTGGAACATAGGAGTGAAGGCTTCATGCAGGGACCAGCTCAACCTCTCCTTAGTGGAGACTTTTTTAACAGTTTGAAAGAGAAAATCAGCAGGCAATAGCGAAATTCCTATAATTCTGTGGCAACGTCCCAAAGCCCTATAGGTTGACTGCAAACTTTTTAAGTGAAGACCAGCTCTTGTCATCCAAGTAAAGTAAATGTCTATTTGTCTATGCTTTTTTCCCTGCATTCCCTCAGAGAGATGTTCATACATGGTATACTTGGTGCATATAAAATCTATACCTTTCTTATTTCACCAGATAAGTAAAATTTCTAAGAGAGAGCAGTATTTGTGCCCAACATAAGGAGGCATTTTTGGATTTAGACACTAAGGGAAGTCAGATATTTTATGTAGTGCAGTATGTCCACATGCAGTCAAAAAGCATAGTCTCTGTATTATGTAGTTGCTGAAAATGAGGCAAATTTGAAGTAGGAGAATCATGCAGTAAAGAGTATCTACCTTACTTACGTTCATTTCTTTGTAACTACATATATGTGGGTTCCAAGCCATATATGCTCTAAAATAGCTTCCTTATGCTAAACAACTTAATGACTGCTTATATAGTATGTAGAACCTAATGAAGGAATTTAAAATTAGCATTTTATAATAAGGTGTGCAGTAGGATGATCTGAAATTATGTTAGATGACCTTAGAATGGGATACGTGGGATTATTGATGGGAATTTGACTCCTTTAAGAGTAAAAAAGGTAATTCTATCTACCATTTCGCAAATTATAAAAAGTCCTCCTTTTTATTACAATTAATCCATTTTCTCTTTTGCTAATTCATATAAAGGAATATATGCTAGATGCAAAAAGAATGAAAACATAATTTGTTTTTATAGACTTTACAGTCATTAAATATGTGCAAATAGGAAAGTACATTAGCAATGTTAATAAATGTTTCAAGGATGTAGACCAAAATACACACTGTCATATGTTTTGCTACAACAAAGCTTGATATGGAGGCATGGTGTGGGAGGGTCTTCTGTATATTTATTGCTTTTATTAGCTAATGATTAAAGAAGATGCCTTGGCCTGGGATAGGGTAGAGTAGAGCTAGGTGGGGAAAACTAAACTGAATGCTGGGAGAAAGAAGGCAGCCCTGCCAGACACAGATGCTGGATACCTGATCGAACTTTACCCTGTAAACCATAGCCACATGGTGATACAAGATTAATGGAGATGGGTTAATTTAAAATATAAAAGTAAGCCATAAATACACTTAAGTTTTTGGCCAAGCAGTGTTGTAATTAATACAGTTACTTTGTGTTTTTTATTTCGATTCTGGGCAGCCAGGAATGAACAAGCAGCCTTATCCAACAGAGGCACATAGCACCGATCTCAGTGCCTTAAAGATAGATAATGAAAGAATTATGAGTTCATATAGACTAGTCTACATGACAAAGACAGGGCCAGTCAGGGATATATAGATGAACCTATATAAAAAATTGAAAAAGAAAGCTATGAAAGTTTTTGAGATAAAGAAGCAAAAAAAAAAAAAAAAAAAAAAAAAAACACAGCACATATCTTGGGTCCAAAGACATGGGGAATAGCTTTCCACGTAGGTATCTATTGATCTGAATCAGAAAGAAGAAGATAAAAATTGATCAATGAAGGCAAAAGAAGAAAAGTAATGTGACAGTGGAGAAGATAAGTGGATTGACATCTTAATGTAAAATGGATTATAGACCAATTAAGAGTCAGGTTGAGGCATGTTGTATCTGGATCACATTAATATAAGATGGCAAATTAAAGAAATTGATAGTTATAACAATTTAGCATAATAATATCTTAATATGGAAAAAGAAGTCATGTGCACAAAAATCTTAGCATATAATCTGCTACTTTTTTAATCTATCCCATAAAACTAATTACACAGGCCAATTTCTGATTACAGTTTTCTTTTGAATTTATTCCATAAAGCTAATTACAGTGGTTAATTTCTAATTATAATTTTCTAAGCTCCCCTGAAAATTTTATACATGGTTTATAACTTGTCATCAACTAAGACTATTTGTATATACTTAGTACATACTTCCTTTTTTGTTTTCCTCATTTGTTCAAAAAGTGAATCCACATACCCATATGGAGTATAGATTATGTTATATGTCTATATATGCAAGGGGATTGAAGGGCAAACATGCAGTGTTTTATCTTCAGGAAGTTAACAGTTTAGAGGCAGAACACTTGCCTTTTAATCCACCCTTTTTATTTTAGATTTTTAAAATTTCACCAAAGAATTGTGTAAGTATATAGGGAGCTCATGTGTATTTTCTATTCAGTTCCCTTTGTTATTGAACATCATGGTTGTTACTTTGACACCTTTTTCATTTTAATGCAATTAAAAAGTGTCATGTTTCCCAGAGAGACAAAGCCAATGGAATGCATAAATAGATCAATTAATAGATTATAAATAAATAGACAAACGATAGACATATGATAGCTAGATAGGGTGACAGAGTGAAGCAAAGAAATAGATAGATACACAGGTAAGAGGAGACTCTTTAGCGAAGCTTTGCTGTGTAATTATGGAAGTTGAGATGTTCCCTAACAGGCCCTTTAGAAGCGACAGACACTGGAATGTCAGAAGTATAGCTGTGGTCAAATTCTGAGGCTTCTGAAAGAGAGAAGTCAATTATGTAACTGTAAGCCTAATGCCGATGTGCGAGCTGCAGAGAATCTGGAGGTCTATTATCTAAAATCTGATAAACAAGATCACCCTAGCTCCAGAAACAGAAGACTGCAAATTCTTTTTTTCTTATAGTTTGTTCTATTTAAGCTCCTGTCAATTCCATAATATCTACACACAACAAATCTTAGGATGATCATCACAAGCAAATAAAAGTCACTGCGTCTAAGGGTACTCATAGAAAAGAACAATTGCACTTTACCTCCGCGACACATTAGTGCAAGTACAAACCATTTGGTATTCATCTGCATGACATGCTTACTTCTATTTATTCAAATTATAATTTATCACTATGGATTCAAGAATATATCAATTTGTTTAAATCCAATATATTTTATTTTGTTACTTGAAACCTTATAGTCATGTGTACTAGGAATCTTCTACTTGATCCACAAATTCTCTCACTTGCTCAGTACTCTTATTGGAAATCTATATCTGTTTCATTTTTGTTTTATCAAAGTCACACATTGCTTTTTCTTTAGTTGATTATCTCACTTCTGGCATGAATCATTATAACAACACCAGGAAATAGATCTTATTCTGAATGAACAGCTAGACTCTCAGAGGCCTCCTGGTGCCAGACACTCAATTCCCCAGGCCCCTGCCTGATTAGGAATGATTTTTCTTGTGTATACATTTCCTGTCTCTTTATCCTTTTGAGAAGTACTTTGTAGGTTCTTAGTTTTGTGGCCAACCACTATAATAAAGCCTCAAGCATTTCTTCTGGAATTTAAATGTTTCTCTTTCAACTGCATGGCCTTTCCAAAGAGAATTTATTTCCCCCTTTAGATTTAACTACTTAAGTTAGAAAATCAGATGTCACTTGAACTTTATTCATTTGTCAGAGATCTTTCAACTCACCTTAACATTGCTGCCAACCTCTGAGTTTATGAGAGACCTGTGTGTAGTATGTAAGGAATGCAATAAATTTTTATTTTTGTGATTGATAAAGTATCCAATTATAGTTCTTTTAATGTATATATTTTCCCTTATAAAACTCATTAAACTTTTAATTTTGAACTCAAATTTTTCTTAGCTCATCTGGAACTAAGATTTAATAAAAGACATTCTTCTGTTTATGGAAAAAGGACTTTTTTGATCTTTATATTAGAAATAATCCAAGAGGCAGAAATTATCTAAGAAATGCATGTAAACAGCTCAGTAATCTTTGGTCTTATTGCTCAAGAAAAGGTCCTGGCCCTTATGTCAGTAAGTCAGGGATGATTGGAGAACTGTGTTTTGGTCTCTAAGTTCTTTGGATTGTAATGGATATGGATGAGAGCTGATGTGAAAAGCCACAGGTCTTTATCTACGTAGCTAATTTGGACTATCCCTTACTGTGTAAAAACTGTCAATCTAAAAGCATCTGTCCATACAAATCAGAACATTTTTTCCTCTCCAAATAGTAAACAGCAGCATGAATACTGCTTCCACAGAGGACAACTTGTTCTAAGTACAGAGGAGTGGTTTTGTAACTCAAGGGAGAGCAGAGCAGACAACACTGGGAAGTTGGAAGCCTTCCAGAAATTGCAAATCTGTCCTTTCATTCTCCTCCCCCATCCTTTGTCTGTGTTTCTTCCTGGGCATCTGCTTCCTGCTTTCCCTGCAGACCAGCTTTCCCGGCTATTCAGTCCATATGGAACCAGAAGGCTTTCCCATTATGTGAACCCTTTTCCTTTCAAGAGACCTACCCTAGCTGAAAATGGATTTCTTGTTCTTAACTCTAATTTCAAAGAAGTCTACTCTGCTTCAGCTTTATTTAGTTTTACCCATATATAGGGCCCAGATGCCATGGTCTTCAGGTATGGACGTGATGTCTGGTACTGATTGGATGTGCCAGAGTTTGGTCAGAATCGATGACCCATCTTAGGTGTTAGAGTTGTAAGCAAAGTTTAAAACTTAAAAAAAGCAGCCAGGATGAAGGCCACAGAGAAATAAATTTAAATACACACAAAATTACCTGTCTGCCGTACCTTCCCTTCCCACATGGTCATAAGGAAATCCATAAATATTATGTGATTGAGAAATTTGTTGGCAGTATTATTTCTCTATTTTGAGTAGTAATCATATGTTATTAATTGTCATCTTTGACAGACATATGATATTATTTGCTCTGCAAAAATTAATGTCTGCTCTGCAAAATTTAATAAGTTCCAATGTATTACAGAACACACAATATAGAAAAAATACTCTTAATGATGCAAGCTGTTTCATAAACATTCCATTCAATAAACACATGTTCAAGAATTAGCACAAAGCCAGAATATGAAGTCACTTTTTTATCCATGCTTTTGCTTCAGCAGCTGTCCTACAATGTGATCTTAACAGTACACTGAACTTGTCTATTATATTTAAAATTATATGCTCTCCTCAATGTAGTTCTTAAAAATGAATTAACTACTTGCCTTGTACTCAACTTAAAGAAAACATAACCTGTTGTAACAATGGAAGATTTACTTTCACCTGAATTATTATTTGACCTTATTAACTGTAAATGTTGAGAATTTCATAAATGTATATGCATATATTAAATAAAATATTTTGTATGTAGTGAACATCAAATGTATATATTGTTTGCTATGCCAGGATCTTAAATGTGTCAAAAGGATTCCATTTGGAAAAGGCTTGGTTTGTAGAATATGGTACTTTAGAAGAGATGAAGGATGAAGTTGGGGTTTTGTGGGAGGAGGCTGAGTCTTTGGAGACATGCCGTTAAGGGTATACTTGAATTGTAGTTTTTCTCTTTATTTCTTGTTTATCATGTTATAAACAGGTATTGCTTATTCTTCCATGATATACTATGTCATTTTATAGAGAAAGTAACAAGATTAAGTGGCCATAGACTAAAATTACTGAAAATACAAGGGAAAATGTATGTTTTTGCTTCGAAGTTGACTACCTGTGGTATTTTGTTGTAGTAATGTAAATCTTGCCTGATAATTTCACTGTAGAAAATTAGGATAATTGCTAATCTATAGACTGTTGTATTCTACCTGCTACAAATAATATATTATCTTAAGTTATAAAATATTTCATTTTACTTTAGAGAAAACCTATTAGGATATTTATAATCATGAGCTAGCTTCTAAAAATTTGACTTCTATTTATTATCTTATTTCGAAAGTCATATATATTCAGAACCTTTAAATTTTATTCCTTTGCAATATCCTTCTAAGCTTGCTCAATTTATGTAAATTTAATTAATCTTGGCATATGGCCATTTTAGCAAGTAGACTTAGCATCTAGTAAAGTCCAAATTCATTTCATATGTTAGGCACTTAAATTAGGAAAAAAATATTTTAAGACAAAATGTGTTGTGCCTCAAAAGTAGTGACTGCCTTACTAGAATGGAACTCAGAGTTCCTCAGAGTAAAAGTCACAGAAGTGACTTTCAAACAAATTTTAGGAATTTTACTGTGAGCAATAGTTAAATATGATGACCACACTGATAAAGAGAATATGTACAATTCAGAACACTAGCAAAATTATAGTTATGAAGTAACAATGAAATAATTTTATGGTTGGGGGTCTGCACAACATGAGGAACTGTGATAAAGGGTTGTAACGTAAGGAAGGTTGAGAATCACTTCTCAAGGTCATTAATCAACATGATATTTAAAAGCAAACTGTGTTAGTTAGGGTTAATATTCTCTGTGATGAAACACAATGACTGAAAATAGTTAGGAAAAAGAGTTTATTTGTCAGACAGTAGTTCCAAGCAGACAGATATCCTTAACAGAGCTGAAAGATAGCCATTTAGGTCATAGAAGCACAACTCAGGAGGTTTTATAAGAAAGCAATGATTAGAAATTATTCTAATAATATTTTAATAAAAATGTGTCTGTGTCTACTTTTTAACTGTGTCCTAAGAACTTATCTGTTGTAGGAGTTCCTTCTGTTTATGTGTTGCTTTCATTGGTTGAATAAAGAAACTGCCTTAGCTTAGTTGATAGGGCAGAACTTAGGTAGGCAGAGTGCACAGAACTGAATGCTGGAAAGAAGGGCAGAGTGGCAGACACCCTGGAGTTCCTGCCTGAGATGGATGCTGGTTAGAATCTTGCTGGTAAGCCACAGTCATGTGACAATACACAGATTTAATAGAAATGTGTTAAATCAAGACATAAGTGTTAGCCAATAAGAAGTTAGAGCTAATGGGCTAGGCAGTGTTTAAATGAATACAGTTTCTGTGTGATTATTTTGGGTATAAGCTAGCTGGGTGGCCTGGACATAACAAAGGGCCTGTGCTCCATGTACCACATACCTAAGACTAAATTTAAAGTGAATGGACTGATTCCCTTAGTGGAAGAAATTTTAAAAACACTCAATATTGACTGTGTCCTGTGCTTATTAGTAATCAATCTTTTGCAGGTCTACAGTGAAAAAAGAACAAGTGGGGCCAAAAGAAATAAAGAATGTGTGTGTGTGTGTGTGTGTGTGTGTGTGTGTTTAAAAATGTATTAGAGAGCTTAACATACCATCAAGGTATATGCTAGAAGTAAGATTGTATTGTTAAGAAAATTAGTGGCAGGGCTGAAGAGATGGCTCAGCGGTTAAGAGCATTGCCTGCTCTTCCAAAGGTCCTGAGTTCAATTCCCAGCAACCGCATGGTGGCTCACAACCATCTGTAATGGGGTCTGGTGCCCTCTTCTGGCTTGCAGGCATACACACATACAGAATATTGTATACATAATAGATAAATAAATAAATAAATATTCTTTAAAAAAGAAAGAAAATTAGTGTCATTAGCAAGAAATCTATTCGACATTAGCAAAATAAGATAGGAGCCTGTAGGGTAAGACCCTAAATAGCTCAGCCTCCAACTTGTGAAGAAAATCCTGAGGGATTTTCTTATAATGCAGTAACAAACACAAGCTGCTGCAAGTATGTTTGATGGGGGTGAGGGTACATCCCAAGCTGGCAGCCACAGCTGGCATTGGAGACTTTCTTAGGATTTTTATTGCTAGGAAGAGACACCATGACCATGACACCTCTTATAAATGAAAACATTTAAGTGGGGTAGATCACTTACAGTTTCAGAGGTTAAGTCCATTATCATTATGGCATGATGTGGGATTCCACTCTGTATGTTGTGATGATATGGGGTTCTGCTCTGTATGCTGTGAATACCATTGATTAATGAATAAAGCTGTTTGGGGCCTATTGTAGCACAGAATAGGGCAGAATAAGGCAAGACAGGAATTTCAAGCAGACAGAGGAGAGAGTAGGCAGAGTCAAGGAGAAGCCATGTAGCAGTCACAGGAGACAGACATCAGATGCCAGATGTTAAACTGAACTTTACCATATAGGTATACCCAGATTAATAGAAATGGGCTAATTTAGGATGTAAGAGCTAGCTAGAAATATGCATAAGATAATAGACCAAGCTGTCCCTTCCCAGCTTGCACCCAGAATCCTCCCCCCCTCCCCCTGCCTCATCCTCCTGTCTTTGGGGCCACAAAATCCCACAGCTCAGCCTGTTTGGGCGCTGGGGACCTGGAATTGAGTGCACCCAGGCCGGTGGGAGATCCCCTCCTTCATTTGACTGCCTGGGGCAAGGTAGGCCTTTGCCAGAGAGCTGCTTGGCCTGCAAGGGGACCTGACAGTCTGCCAGAGGATCCATCATTCTTTGGGGTGAGTGAGGAGTGAGTGCCCTAACTGCGGCAGCTGCCCGGAGAGGGACCACCGACATTCCACAATGCCCCCCCCCGTCCCTTCCCAGCTTGCACCCAGAATCCTCCCCCCGTCCCCCTGCCTCATCCTCCCGTCTTTGGGGCCACAAAATCCCACAGCTCAGCCTGTTTGGGCGCTGGGGACCTGGAATTGAGTGCACCTAGGCCAGTGGGAGGTCCCCTCCTTCATTAGACTGCCTGCAGCAAGGTAGGCCCTTTGTCAGTGAGCTGTTTGGCCTGCAAGGAAACCTGACAGTCTGTCAGAGGATCCATCATTCATTGGGGTGAGTGAATTTAATTCATTGGGGTGAATTGAACTTCTAAAAGAAGACCCAAAGGGGATTATTCAGAGGAACAAATGGGCAGGCGCCAATGCAAGAATTCCTCCAACAATTTGAAAAACAACATGAAAGCACCAGAACCCAGCGAACTTATAACAGGAGGACTTGAACACACTAATCAAGAAGAAGTAGAAAAAACTGACTTTATGAAAGTAATAGAGTCCCTTAAACAGGAGGTGAAAAACTCCCTTAAGGAAATGGACGAGAAGAATAACAAAAAGTTTGAAGAATTGAGTAAATCCGTAAACGATATCCTAGGAAACCAAGAAAAAACAATCAAACAGATAATGGAAACAGTGCAAGACTTGAAAACTGAAATGGAGGCAAGGAAGAAAGCACAACCTGAGGGCCAATGAACAGAGACTACAGAAACAAGCATAACCAATAGAATACAAGAGATAGAAGAAAGAATCTCAGATTCTGAAGATACCATAGAGAAAATAAATGCACTGATCAAAGAAAACAGCAAATCCAACAAATCCTCATCACAAAACATTCAGGAAATCTGGGACACAATAAAAAGACCAAACCTAAGAATAAAAGGCATAGAAGAAGGAGAAGAAATACAGCTCAATGGTTCAGAAAATATATTTAATAAAATTATAGAAGAAAACTTCCCAAACCTAAAAAAAGATATTCCTATTAAGGTTCAAGAAGCTTACAGAACACCAAATAGACTGGATCAAAAAAAAAAAAAAAAAAACATCCCCTCGCCATATTATAATCAAAACACAAAACATACAGAATAAAGAAAGAATATTAAGAGCTGCAAAGGAAAAAGGTCAAGTAACATATAAAGGTAAACCTAACAGACTAACACCCGACTTCTCTATGGAAACCATGAAAGCCAGAAGGTCCTGGATAGATGTTTTGCAGAAACTAAGAGACCATGGATGCAAGCCCAGATTACTATACCCAGCCAAGCTTTCATTCACTATAAATGGAGAAAACAAAATATTCCAGGATAAAAACAAATTTAAACAATACATAGCCACAAATCCAGCCTTACAGAAAGTAATAGAAGGAAATTCACAAACAAAGGAGTCCAGCATTGCCCAAAATAACTCAGACATCTAGCGACCCTTCACCAGCACATTGCAAAGAAAGGAAACACACAATCTCTACTACCAAATAAAAAATGACAACCGGAGTTAAAATCCACTGGTCATTAATATCACTTAATATCAATGGACTCAATTCACCTATAAAAAGGCACAGGCTAAGAGATTGGATACGAAAACAGGATCCAACATTCTGCTGTTTACAAGAAACACACCTCAACCACAAAGACAGACATCTACTCAGAGTAAAGGGTTGGGAAAAGGTTTATCAAGCAAATGGACCTAAGAAACAAGCCGGTGTGGCCATACTAATTTCTAACAAAGTTGACTTCAAACTAAAATCAATCAGAAGAGATGGAAAGGGACACTTTATACTCATTACAGGAAAAATCTATCAGAATGAAGTCTCAATCCTGAATATCTATGCCCCTAATACAAAAGCACCCACTTATATAAAAGAAACATTACTAGAACTCAAGACAGCCATCAAACCAAACACACTGATAGTCGGAGACTTCAACATTCCTCTTTCACCAATGGACAGGTCAATTCGACAGAAACCTAACAGAGAATTAAGAGACTTAATAGAGGTAATGAACCAAATGGACTTAACAGACATCTATAGAACGTTCCACCCAAACAGGAAAGAATATACCTTCTTCTCTGCGGCTCATGGAACCTTTTCGAAAATTGACCACATACTCGGTAACAAAGCAAACTTCCACAGTTACAAAAACATATTAGTAACCACCTGCATCTTATCGGATCACCATGGATTAAAATTAGAATTCAACAACAATACTACCCCCAGAAAGCCTACAAACTCATGGAAACTGAACAGTCAACTACTGAACCACAGCTGGGTCAAGGAAGAAATAAAGAAAGAAATTAAAGTCTTTCTGGAATTTAATGAAAATAAAGACACAACATACTCAAACTTATGGGATACTATGAAAGCAGTGCTAAGAGGAAAATTCATAGCACTAAGTGCCCACTTTAAAAAAATGGAGAAAGCACACATTGGAGACTTAACAGCACACCTGAAAGCTTTAGAAAAGAAAGAAGCAGACTCACCTAGGAGGAGTAGAAGACTGGAAATTATCAAACTGAGGGCAGAAATCAACAAAATAGAAACACAGAAAACAATCCAAAGAATCAATGAAACAAAAAGCTGGTTCTTGGAGAAAATCAACAAGATTGACAAACCCCTAGCCAAACTAATCAAATGGCAGAGAGAGAACACACAAATTAATAAGATCAGAAATGAAAAAGGGGACATAACCACAGACACAGAGGAAATCCAAAGAATCATTATATCTTACTACAACAGCCTGTATGCCACAAAATTGGAAAATGTAAAAGAAATGAACACTTTTTTAGATAAGTACCATGTGCCAAAGTTAAACCAGGACCAGGTAAATGCTCTAAATAGTCCTGTTAGTCGCGAAGAATTAGAAAATGTTATCAGAAACCTCCCTACCGAAAAGAGCCCAGGACCTGATGGGTTCAATGCAGAATTCTACCAGAACTTCCAAGAAGACCTAATACCTATACTCCTTAAGGTATTTCATAATATAGAAACAGAACAGTCATTGCCAAATTCCTTTTATGAAGCTACAATTACCCTGATACCTAAACCACACAAAGACTTAACCAAGAAAGAGAATTACAGGCCAATCTCACTCATGAACATCGATGCAAAAATTCTCAATAAAATACTGGCATACAGAATCCAAGAACACATTAGAAAAATTATCCACTATGATCAAGTAGGGTTCATCCCAGAGATGCAGGGCTGGTTCAACATACGAAAATCTATCAATGTAATCCATCATATAAATAAACTGAAGGATAAAAACCATATGATCATCTCATTAGATGCAGAAAAAGCATTTGACAAAATTCAGCACCCCTTTATGATAAAGGTCTTGGAGAGATTAGGGATACAGGGGTCATTCCTAAATATAATAAAGGCCATTTACAGCAAACCGACAGCTAACATCAAATTAAACGGAGAGAAACTCAAGGCCATCCCACTAAATTCAGGAACGCGACAAGGCTGTCCACTCTCTCCTTATCTCTTCAATATAGTACTTGAAGTTCTAGCAATAGCAATAAGACAAAACAAGGGGATCAAGGGGATTCGAATTGGAAAGGAAGAAGTTAAACTTTCATTATTTGCAGATGATATGATAGTGTACATAAGCAACCCGAAAAACTCCACCAAAGAACTCCTACAGCTGATAAACTCCTTTAGTATCGTGGCAGGTTACAAGATCAACTCCAAAAAATCAGTCTCCCTCCTATATACAAAGGATAAGGAAGCAGAGAAAGAAATCAGAGAAGCTTCACCTTTCACGATAGCCACAAATAGCATAAAATATCTTGGGGTAACTCTAACCAAGGAAGTGAAAGACCTATTTGACAAGAACTTTAAGTCTTTGAAGAAAGAAATTGAAGAGGATACCAGAAAATGGAAGGATCTCCCTTGCTCTTGGATTGGGAGGATCAACATAGTAAAAATGGCAATACTACCAAAGGCAATCTATAGATTTAATGCAATCCCCTTAATGATCCCATCAAAATTCTTCACAGATCTTGAGAGGACAGTAATCAACTTTATATGGAAGAACAAGAAACCCAGGATAGCCAAAACAATCTTATACAATAAAGGAACTTCTGGAGGCATTACCATCCCTGACTTCAAACTCTATTACAGAGCTACAGTATTGAAGACAGCTTGGTATTAGCATAAAAATAGAGAAGTCGACCAATGGAATCGAATAGAAGACCCAGATCTTAACCCACAAACCTATGAACACCTGATTTTTGATAAAGGAGCTAAAAGCACACAATGGAAGAAAGAAAGCATCTTCAACAAATGGTGCTGGCATAACTGGATGTCAACCTGTAGAAGAATGAAAGTAGATCTGTGTCTATCACCATGCACAAAACTCAAGTCCAAATGGATTAAAGACCTCAATATCAATCTGAACACACTGAACCTGTTAGAGGAGAAAGTGGGAAGTACTCTACAACATTTGGGCACAGGAGACCGCTTCCTACGTATAGCCCCAGCAGCACAGACATTAAGGGCAGCATTGAATAAATGGGACCTCCTGAAGCTGAGCAGCTTCTGTAAAGCAAAGGACACTGTCACTGAGACACGGAGGCAGCCTACTGACTGGGAAAAGATCTTTACCAACCCCACAACAGACAAAGGTCTGATCTCCAAAATATATAAGGAACTCAAGAGACTAGACTTTAAAATGCTAATGAACCCAATTAAAAAATGGGGCACTGAACTCAACAGAGAATTCTCAACAGAAGAAGTTCGAATGGCCAAAAGACACTTAAGGGCATGCTCAACCTCCTTAGCAATCAGGGAAATGCAAATCAAAACAACGCTGAGATACCATCTTACACCTGTCAGAATGGCTAAAATCAAAAACACCAATGATAGCCTTTGCTGGAGAGAATGTGGAGTAAGGGGTACACTCATCCATTGCTGGTTGGAATGCAAACTTGTGCAACCGCTTTGGAAAGCAGTGTGGAGGTTTCTCAGGAAATTTGGGATCCACCTACCCCAGGACCCAGCAATCCCACTCTTGGGAATTTACCCAAGAGATGCCCAATCATATTACAAAAGCATCTGTTCAACTATGTTTATAGCAGCATTATTTGTAATAGCCAGAACCTGGAAACAACCTAGATGCCCTTCAGTGGAAGAATGGTTGAAGAAAGTGTGGAATATATACATGCTAGAATACTACTCAGCGGTAAAAAACAATGACATCTTGAATTTTGCATGCAAATGGAGGGAAATAGAAAACACCATCCTGAGTGAGGTAACCCAGGCCCAAAAAGATGAACATGGGATGTACTCACTCATAATTGGGTTCTAGCCATAAATAAAGGACATCAAGCCTATAATTCGTAAAAATCCTAGAGAAGCTATATAAGAAGGTGAACCCAAAGAAAAACATATAGTTATCCTCCTGGATACTGGAAGTAGACAAGATTGCCGGACAAAAAATGGGAGCACAGGGGTGGGTGGGATGGGGGGAGGGGGGATGGGGCGAGAAAAGTGTGAAGTGGAGGATGGGAAGAGCTTGGGGGAATAGGATGGTTGGGATATAGGAAGGGTGGATATGGGAACAAGGAATTATATATCTTACTTAAGGGAGCCAGTCTAGGATTGGCAGAGGCTTGACTCTAGAGGGGTTCCCAGGTGTCCAGGAAGACACCCCCAGCTAGGTCCTTGGGCAGCTGAGGAGAGGGTGCCAGAAATGTCGAGATCCTATTGCCATACTCATGAATATCTTGCATATCACCATAGAACCTTCACCTGGCATTGGATGGAGAAAATGACAGAGTCCCACATGGGAGCGCCGGACTGATCTCCCAAGGTCCCGATGAGGAGCAGAAGGAGGGAGATCATGAGCAAGGAGGTCAGGACCGTGAGGAGTGCGTTTACCCATTGAGACGGTGGGACAGATCTAACAGGAGACCACCAAGTCCAGTTGGAATGGAACTGATGGAACAGGGGACCAAACCGGGCTCTCTGAATGTGGCTGATGGTGGAGGAGGACTGAGAAACCAAGGACAACGGCAATGAATGTGAACTCTATAGCATGGACGGGCTCACTGTGAGCCTTAACCTTCACCTGGCGATGGATGGGGATGGAGATAGGGCCCCACGTTGGAGCACCGGACTGAGCTCCCAAAGTTCTGATGAGGAGCGGAAGGAGAGAGATCATGAGAAAGAAAGTCAGAACCATGAGGGATGCATTCACCCACTGAGACGGCAGGACAGAACTAATGGGAGACCACCAAGTCCACTTGGAATGGGACTGATGGAACATGCGACCAAATCGGACTCTCTGAGGGTGGCTGATGGTGGAGGCTGACCGAGGAGCCAAGGACAATGGCGATGGGCATGGTCTCTACGACATGGATGGGCTCTGTGTGAGCCTTGTCAGTTTGGTTACTCACCTTCCTGGACCTGGGGGGAGTTGGGAGGACCTTGGACTCAACATAGTGTAGAGAACCCTGATGGCTGTTTGGCCTCAAGAGGGAGGGAGTGGGGGTGTGGGTGGAGGGGAGGGGAGGGGAGGGGGAGGAGATGGCAATTTTTAATAAAAAATAAATAAACTGGAAAAAAAAAAGATAATAGACCAAGAAGAGTTTTAATTAATACAGTTTCTATGTACTTATTTTGGATCTAGGTGGCTGGGAAACAAGCAGCCTCCAACTACATTGTGAATACATTTTATTATCATTGGTTAATGAATAAAGTTGTTTCAACCAATCGCCAAGCAGAGCAAAGCCAGGCAGAAAATCTGAACAGAGATATAAAGAGAAAGTAGGTGGAATCAAGGAGACACCATGCTGCTGCGGAAGGAGAAAGACACCCAGAATATTTATTGGTAGGCCACAGTCTTATGGCCATACACAGATTAATATAAATGGGTTAATTTAAGATGTAAGAGCTAGCTAGAAATACACCTGAGTCACTGGCCAAGCAGTGTTGTAATTAATATAAGCTTCTGTATGATTTGATCTGGACTGCTGAAAAAGCAAGTGCAGTCTCTGCTTAAAAAATAGTACCCATATGTTTGAGTCTAACCCGCGTGACCAGCCACACACATCGGGTCCACGTGCTTGAATACTCTTTCTGGGTTAGGAGAAAAGTAGCTGAGACTATGTTTGCCACTCAGCATTCCAGTTTAGGCAGGCAGATGAATTGGGTCTGCTAGGCTAGGTGTGCACAGGCAGGAAAGCACAGCAGACTCCTGTCGCCATACACAGAGACACAATTCCACAGGAAGTGCCACTATTAAGAGATGTGGCTTTGTTGCAGAGGGAATGAACTTACTGGAGGAAGTATGTCACTGTGGCAGTGGGTTGTGAGGTTTCCTTTGCTCTGGATATTGCCCAGTATTTCAGCTGCCTTCCTATTGCCCACAAAATGTGGGACTCCTTGCTACCACCCCAGCACCATGTCTGCTTGCATACTGTGTAACTCCACCCTAAGCCCCCCATGCCCCAAAATAACAGTCTAAAACGGAAACCATCATAGAGAACTCTTTAAAGAAATTATGATAAAGATGCTGAAGTATAGCTCTCCACAATTTATGGCTCTGGCAGCGGTATAGGTGGAGAAGAACTGACTTTTCCTTAGGGGCTGGCCACTGGAAGTTTTATCATGCTTTAGTGAGTATATGTACAACACAAAACACATCTGTTTTTCTTTTCTTTTTTTTAAAGAGTCTTTTTTTTTTTGCAGGAGTAATTCACAAGGGAGGGGAGCAGACATGAAGGACTGGGAATTGTGTGTGATGGGGGTACATAAAGCAAGATTTCCAAATAAACAATAAAAATATTATGTTGGAAAAGTTAAAAAATCCTAAAGAAGTCCTGGTTTAACTGGAAAGAGGGAACCATAATTGAGGAATTGCCTACATCAGATGGCCCATAGGCAAGTCTAGATTTCCTTGCTGATGGATGTGGGAGGGACCAGTCCACTTTTAGTTGTAGTGATCCTGAGTGGTATAACAAAACAGGTTGAACAAGCCATGGAGAGCAAACTAGAAAGGAACTTTTCTCTGATGTTCCTGCCTTTGCTCCTGTTTGAATTCTTCTCCTATGTTCCCTCAGTGGTGGACTATGATCAGAATGTATAAGCCAAATAAAACTTTTTCTCCAAGTGGCTTTGATCATTGTGCTTTTAAAGTAATGAAAAGTAAACCAGGAAAAAATTAAAAAGAAAGTAAACCAGAACAGGAGGTACTAAAATAATCTGATGGGTGGGCTATCTGGGAACCATCAATGACCCTCTCTTTAAGGCTCTGATAATATGTTAAACAAGGGTTTTATAAATATATGCCAGATCACTTTAATTTTTATTATTTATTGTTTATATTCTTACTGTCTACATATTATTTTATCCTATTTTAAATAATGACTTCCACTGTTTCTTGCTACTAGCATTCACAGGCTTACTTACCTTTTTAATTTCTAAAGAAATACTTTAATATTACAAGTTTTTTATATCTGTATTGCATTCTTGCTTCTAATCTAAATAGTTACAATGAATACAAAATTTTCCTTTTGCAGATTTAGAGTGTGCTGTTAGTGAAAATGGTCTCTAATTGTACATTTCAAGTTTACATTTGATAAAACTGCCTCAGTAAAACAAAAGTTATCAAAAGCCAGTTTTGAAACCTAGCCAATTCAATCCATCACTAACTATAGCAATTTGTTCTATTGTAGAATGTTAGAGTACTGATAAATCGCAATTACTATCCAGATAACATATTATCTTTCAACCCTTGGCAATCAACTAAAACAGGATAAAAAGTTAAGGTCAAATCAAGAGATGAAAGATGAAGAGAAAAACACTTCAATCACAGGAAGCACATGAATCTGGAACAGTGAAGAAACATTTTTCATAAGAGTACTGGTAAATAAAATATATACATTCCCTAGGAATCATCACCTTTCTAACTCATTGCCTGTTTCTCTAGAGATCATTCGTATGAGCTCCTGGGTTTATACAACCTTCTACATGTGTTAAGAACAGCAAATAGCTCTTGATCAGACTTAGGGAACCTAGAAAGAGGAAAAATAGTTTGTGTGGAAATTATATCTTCCTTATACATTTGCAGAATCAGCTGTATTAATGGGACAAACTGATCCAAGAAATGCTTTCCTCTGTCTGTTCTCCCATTTGATCAACTAGGATTCCTTATTGCTTTTAAAATTCCCATGTTCTCAACAAACTGTTTGTCCTCAGTTCTACTTTGGTGGTATTCTATTAACAAAAGGACATGTTTTTGTTTTGTTTTTTGTTTTGTTTTCTCTTTTCATTTGTAACTTATAATAGATTTCAGATAGTCTCAGAGCATAACAGGATTGTTATTTAACCTATAATTTTAAAATTTTGCTTTCTTATAAACATTTTCTAAAACGTTAAGCTTTTTAGCTGGAAAATACCATGCATGGCAATAGTATGTCCAAAGATTACTTTTGGTCTTGACCACTGACTTTTATATCTGTGAGTAATTAAATATGTAGGAAGCTAATTCGTCTTCAGCCATTAATTTTTATTTCAGGTTAAGTGCTTTGTCTGTTTGACTTCATTTCATATTATCAGAACTTGAACTTAGACATCCCTTGGCAAAACATAAAAAGCCTCAAAGTTCCAGGAGATTAATTATTCTCCTTTTTGATAGAAGTAACCATAGAGGATAAGTAAAGAACATCACTTAAAAACACCTCTGAATCCTTCAGGAGGCATAGAAGAACAAACCACAAAAGTAATTTAAGATTAGGACCTTTAGCTATTATTTTAATATACTATTTCTTTTGGTGCAATCAGTGTCTCAGATATTACGATGATCGCTTTTATTTATTTTTGCTGATTTGTATGCTAAGCATACAATATTCAATAGAAAGTCAATATTTAAATTAAATCATAATATGACAGCATTAAAATAACTCCTAATTTTTTTTTTTTTTACTATACTTACAGATCAGTGCTTTATCCAAGCACTGGGAACAAGCAGATGGGAACATATGCAGTGACCCACAGTCAGACATCATGTGGAGAGAGAGTCACAGTTCTAGGTCTCCATCAAATTTCTTCCATCAGAGTTCAGGGAATCCTACAGAAGAGAAAGCAGAAAGACTGTAATAGCCAGAGAAGGTGGAGGGCAACAGGAAAACAAGGCCCACCAAATCAGCTCAGCAAGGCTCATATGAAGTCACAGAGACTGAAGCAGCAAGAGTGGGTCTACACCAGGTCTTCTCTGTGTGTATTATTGCTATTACCCTAGAATTTTTATGGGGCTCCTGCCTGTGGGAATGAGTGGGTTTCTAAATCTGCTGCCTGTTCTTGGGACTCTTTTCCTCCTATTGGTTTGCCGTTTCCAACTTCAAAATGATAGGTTTTGATTTTTGCTTTACCTTGCTTTGTTTTGTCAGACTTCTTTTTTATTTCTTAGAAACCTGTTCTTTTTTAATGAGCGACAGGAGAAGAAGTGAATCAGGTAGGGAGGGGAAGTGAGGAGGAACTGGGTGGAATAGAGGGAGGGGAAACTATCATCAGGAGATATTGTAATAGAAAAGAATCTATTGTAAATAACTGGGAAAAATGAAAAAGAAGCATCTTAGAGGATACTAGACACGATGAACTGTTCTGACATACAAACATATATAAGTTTGTCTACTGGAAGGAACTAGAGTTGCAGACGGTAAGCAGTAGAAGTTCTGTGGTATGTCTACATCTTTTACAAGATGAATTGCAGAGATGTATTGCTATTTCAAATTAAATGCACGTCTACTCATCCCCTGCCCCATTAAATCATTATTAGCTAATTTTTTCATGTCTCCAAGTTTATGTTACAAAAAATGTAAACACCTTTTTAAACAGAAAGGAAAAACTGTTAGGTAGCATAGCAAGTTAGGCCTGTGGATGCCGGCTACGTATTAATTTCCTAGGGTAAACAAAATTGCAGAGATAGCTGATTAATGTCTTGAGTAAGCAGGTGGCTGACCACTGGTGTCATTGGTAGAATATCGAGCAAACTGAAGAGAATGGTAATGCCATTGGAAAACAAGCCTCAACTTGTGAGTTTTTAAATTATAGTGAAATGAAGTTAAGCGTACTGACCATTGTTGTTGTCTGAAAGAAAATGGTTCCCAAAGGGAGTCACATTATTAGCAGGTGGGGCTTTTTGGAATGGGTATGAACTTGTCGGCATAAGTGTGTCACCGTAGAGGTGGGCTTTAATGCCTCATTAATGCTCAAGCCACAGCCAGGTCTCAGACCACTTCCTGTTACCTTCAAGCCAACTTGTAGTGTTTCCTCCAGTGACATGTCTTCCTACATAGTGACTGCCAATCTCCATGCCTTGATGAGAGTGGACTGAACCTCTGAAGCTGTAAGCAATCACCTCAATTAAATCTTTTCCTTTATAAGAGTTGCCATGGTCATGGTATCTCTTCACAGCATTAGAAAGCCAAAGACAACAAGTTAGCTTGCTAATTACTTTTTTACATTGTCTATTTAATAATTTAATAGGAAAATTTTAGCACACATTTTCAATGTATTGTCTTTCCAAGAAGGATAATTTAATAAAAATGAAACTTTTCTATAATAATGTTAAAAGATGCCGATTAAAAACTAATGTTTGGCATCTGGACCCCTGAGAAGAACACAGATCAATGAGATGAACTTTATTGCTAGTATTCACAATTCTCCACAATTTTCTGCTTCCTTTCCAAACAAAGATAATAGTGCAATTCTTCAAAATACAGAATATTGCTCTAACTGACCATCTATTCCATTTCCTCTTAAGAATTAAAAAGAAAGAAATATCAACTCAAGAAAATCCTGAGGAAAGATAACTTACAGTCTTCAAAATAAAGCTGACTAAAACTGACCAAGTTGGAGGAAAGAGAAGTTCAGTGAATTGAAAGAAAAAAAAATTGGGGAAAGAGTCAAAAATAGCAGATATCAAAATATGCCAGCCAAACACACTTCCTTAAGGTGAAGGCATTATCCAAAGTTGGGGTGGGAGGAGAAACAACTTATAGAAAACAATTAAGGTGGAAATTTAGAACACAAAACAATAGAGGAAGAAGCAAAGCTGCCTGAGGTATCTCAGGGCAACATTTGCAAATGTTTTCAAAGAAGTCATTTTCTGAAAGAAGCTTTCTAGGTCACCTTGGCATGTTATTTTCCATTCCCTCCATGGAATTCTTCTACAGAATTATCAAAGAAAAGAGATGGTAATTCAATGAAGAGTAAGTATAACCAGACATAGAGAGCAGAGGATTAGGGCAACATAAAAAAAATCTAGAAAAATAAAAGAAATAATACCAACAAATATATATGATTTAGAGAAAGCAAACATGTGTTTCAGGCTAACAGCTCATGCTTGTTTGTTTGTTTGTTTGTTTTGGAGACAGTGTCTCCCTGTGAGTCCTTCCTGTTCTGTCTGTCCTGGAACTTGCTATATAGAGGGAGGGCCTCATCCTCATAGAAATCATTCTGTCTATGACTCTTGTGTAAGATGATTAATGACACATGCCACCACACCTTAGAACCACCTCCTGCAGGAAATCAAGCAGTAGATATGCACAACCTCCAGAAAGCAATGGAAAAAAACAGTGAACACTAAATGTTAATAATAATGATGGTAAAGTGGAAACAGAAGAGGATAGAAGGTGGAATACCGCAACTGGTCATATGACTAAATGTATCTGGGAGTCTCTAGATAGAAATGGACTTAAGACACCTAGTAAAAAAGAAAAAGATTTTGGTATTCAACCACAAACTCAAGATGCCGTTGTGTATATAACAAATAAAAATATTTCCATATAAAATAAAAATAGTTTTAATCTGATAAAAACACAGGATCTTCAGTCACAGAAAAAAATTAATATTTCTCAATCAAATGTAAAGATGACAAATCACTTTTATAAAATACCCAAACAGTGCAATTTTTATTTATTATGTTACCAAAATTCCAACAGAACACTGTATCAGATTAGGAAACAATGCTTATCCTCTGAATTGTGAGTAGTGAGAATAAAAACTGGTATATGGGGGTGGTGGGTTACTTTCACAAAATTAGCTAATACAAAAATCCATCTTAATCCATTTTATTTCTAATATGACACCTATAAATTGCAAATTATATCATGGTAATAATGCCTAGAAAGTTAGTTTGTTCAATATTATTTATCAAAATTGTAGTAGGAAATATAACAAATATCTATAAAAGACAGGGGCACATAAAGTTGTAGCAAACTGTCACAAAATGGTATACTATAGAAAAATAAAATGAAATGAGGATTCCTTTCCTTACAGAAGCATCATTAACATATATCAAATAAAAGAGAAAGAATAGCATGAATATTACCACTTTCTTTAAAAAGCCCTTCATAAATAAAAGGTTCCCATTCATACTCATTCTGCCTGTCGAAGCCCAAAGAAGATTAGGAATGTTACCTTCAGAAGACGAGAGAGTCCCTGAGTACCCTTTCTAGATGAACCACAGTGGGCATCTCAATTATTTCTATGGTTTTGATTTGTCTTTCAAGCATTGGAAGAATTTGGAGGAATATTTTCTTGGGTTGTGGATTATATGACTAACACCTCAATGTTTTGTTTATACATTTTAAAGATCATTTCCAACAAACAGCAAATTATAAGAGGATATAATTTTGTATTTTGTTTTCACTGTACTTTTCTTAGGGTCTGCAAGAGAGTTCAGTGCATAGAAAGATTTGCTAGAGTGCATTCATTGGGAGGGAATAAACCCGGATGCCCGAGGGAAAAGGGGTGAAAGGAGAGAGTTTGTTTCTTCCTTCTTCCAGTCTTTATCATTCTCTTACTGAGTGTCTCTGCCTGCGGTTGCAACTCCTCCAGTGTTTTCCTTTTTACCTCCCAGCCATGTCAAGATTGGGTGTCATCTGTACACTACCCATGTCAACATGGTGTTCTGCCATTCTTCTATGATGATGTAGTAAGCCTAGATGAACATACAACATTTAGATTATATATGATCAGTTTAAGCTTCTGGGGGAAAAGAAAAAGCTTTTAACTGCTTAGTCTTTATTTCAAAAGAGAGGGCTTTCAGGACACATAGAAAAAGAAAATAATGAACAACAGATGTAATTTTGGGACCAACATCAATCCAAGCCTTCTATGTGTGACCACTGGGTTTGTTTTGTTTTGTTTTTCTATGGTTCTGTTCAGTTGGACCCACAAAGCAGTAACCAGCTGTCCTTTAGTCCTCAGGGGCCTCAGATAAGATCCTGAGAAACTCACAAAATATTTGCCTATCTACCCAATGTCTTGTGAAAAGTCCCTCTGGTGTAGGAGATTATTCTGTCTGTGTGTTGCTTTCATTGGGTCAATAAAGACACTGCCTTGGCCTTTTGATAGGGCAGCACTTAGGTAGGTGGTGTAAACAGAACTGAATTCTGGGAAGAAGGACAGGTAGGCAGATGCCATGGTTCTCCTGCCTGAGACTGACGCTGGTGAGTCTCATGCAGGTAAGCCACAGTCAAGTGGTGCTACACATTAATCGAGATGGGTTAAACTAATATGTGAGAGTTAGCAAATAAGAGGCTAGAAATAACGGGCCAGGCAGTGTTTAAATGAATACAGTTTCTGTGTGGTTATTTAGAGGGTTAAGCTAGCTGGGCAATGGGACGTGGCCAGCTCCTCCCTACTACATCCCTCTGTATTTGTGTTGTTTTTATTGGTTAATGAATGAAGAAGCTGTTTTGGTCTGTGATAGAGCAGAGTAGAGTTAGGTGGGAAAATTAAACTGAATGCTGGGAGAAAGAAGGTGGAGTTCTGTAGCCCCACAGACAACAGATACCAGGGATAGAACTTTATCCAGTAAGCCAAAGCCATGTACAATACACAGATTAGTGAAGTGGAGTGGATATAAGAGTTAGCCATAAATATGTTTAAGCTATTGGCCAAATAGTATTACAATTGATATAGATTTCTGTGTGATTATTTTGGGAGTCTGTACAGCTAGGATATTAACAAGTAGCCTCTTACAATATCTGATAGATAACCCCACAATAAAATATCCTAATTTCTTTGTGATTTTTATCTAATAATCTTAGGCTTACTCTTGGATCCTCCAAAAACAAAGACTTGTAACATAACAGTCCAGATATTCAGAGGAAGTTTCACTTTCTCTATTGCTTTATTATCTCAGTGATAGTCTTTAGTTTTATTTTCTTTTCAAAATGAAAAAGTAAACATCAGAGCTTTCCTAATTTTGTAAATATATCAACCTATACATTCATAAACTTAGTTTGTAATATTTAATTATTTCTAATTTCTCTAACTTGGCCATAGAACTCTTTCTTAATAGTTTCATAGAACAAAGAACAACTAGTTTATAGTAGTAACACATATTAACATACTTATGCCTGTTTTTCTAATTAAGCCTATTCACATTTCTGTTTTATAAATATATACCAGGACCAAAATAATAATAACAACATTGCCATGCAATTTCTTCTTTATTACAATGCTTAATGAAGTAAAAATTAAAGTAACTGTGTAGTTCTAAATTTGCTGAAAAATAAACTCAAGAAATGGGGGAATACTGATGCTGCCAGCTTAAATCTAGAAGGAATAAATATTGATGAGAGGTATTTTGTAGTAAGGAGGCCACTTGTTGGTTCCTGGCTGCTTAGCCCTGAAAGAATCACACAGAAACTGTATTAATTAAATCACTGCTTGGCCCATTAGCTCTAACTTCTTATAGCTAACTCTTACATCTTAATTTAACCCATTTCTGTGTATTGCTGCTTGGCTGTAGCTTACTGGCAAGATTCCAACCAGCATCTGTCTCTGATGGGGCTACATGGCTTCTCTCTGACTCCACTCTTCTTTTTCCCAGCATTCAGTTTAGTTTTCCCCACCTAGCTCTGTTCCCCTATAGCTCTGCTATTGGCCCAAAGAAATTTATTTATTAACCAATGATATTCACAGCTTACAGAAGGGAATCCCATATCAGTATATTATTATATTGAGACCTTAAAATGCTCTTAAAATAGAATCTGTAAAAGACAGGAAGAGTGTTATTAGATCTAGAAAATTTACAATGAAACTGTGTGCTATGTGTTTTAATGTTTCCATAACTCTTCTATTAGATTACATTGTATGGGTTTTCAGACATAAATTTTGCAGTTTGAAATCTCTACATATGCAATCTAATGGCTGTCAACAGTTTTAAAGCATTGGATGTAGCTTTGGGAGATGTAAATTGAACTTATGGGAAGCAGAGTAAGAAATGTGGGGGCAGAGAGAACTACAAAGAAGAATTCCCTGTGTCTGAGGGTGTGGTGCCCTCAATTCAGCTGATCTGAAGCAGAGAATGGGTAGTGGTTCCAGGACCAATCTTTTGAGAAAGAAAGCAACAGGAAATATCACTCTACTCTCTAGTCTTCAGAAGAGCACAGTGTATTCCTCTGTCGCTAGCAGTCTTTTAATTATTTTTTCCAAATCCCATCCAAAATCTAAGTAAGAAAATGAGGAACTACTAAAAGAAACTCCACAGGATATCACAGGAAAAGTTTTGGATAGATTTTTAGAAGCTGGGGTTGAATGGTGGCAATTGAGGGGGAGTGACAGGTAGCTGAAGGAAAAGAAAGGAAAAGGAAGGAAAGAAAATGGAAAAATCCATTCATGACTGCAAAGACCACTCCATACCCCATACCCAGGAGGCACTGTTACATTGTCCTTCTCACCATCGTCTCACTCTTCCATTCTTTCTCCCACCCCCTTCCATAATGTTTGTTGGGCCCTGAAGGAGGTGGTTTAAATGTCCAGTTTATGTCTGAGCTTGCAAGTGCTATCAATTCTTTGTTCTGAGTCCTGTTAACCATCTGTCCACCACAAAAATAAGCTTCTCTAAACAAGGTTGAAAATGGCCCTGGATTGACTGTGTAAACATAAATATTCAGAAGGCAGTTTTCCATGTCTATTTACTGTAGCACCAGTAGTAAGCTTCTCTAGGTCCTGTGATATCTGCAGTCATAAAATTTTGACTACATTTATAACGCCAGACATATATAACATCTGAGCAGAAAATAACTCGTTATCTCTTGAACTATCATGCCGTTATTATGCCAGTGACCACACCAAGCCTACAAGGTCATTACTGTAGAATTCACAGTCCACAGCTGGGTAAGATGTTTGATACTGATTTTCCTGCAGCAGTTAACATAGCATCCTTCACCCTACGAATGCTACCTAGAAGGGAGGAAACTTCTAGCTCAATTCCATTCTGAAATGTCTGATTACTATAACCAAAGCATGTAGTGTCCTCAGCAAGACTCTTATTGTTTTAGGAGCCACTGTTGTCTCCTTGGTTAACAACGCAGAGGGTTTTTGTTTTTTCTATAGAGCAAGGGGATTTTCTTTTTAAGCCTATGCTTTTGGGAACAACATCAGTCGTCCATTCATCCTCAGATTTAAAACATTTCTTTGACCACCACCTGAAATGAGGAAGTACAAAAGCAAGTTTAATAGTTTTTTCTCTCATGCGGAGTCTTTGATATGTAAATTTAAAAAAGAGTACATTCACTGTGGATGACAAAACACATTATGGGTTTCCAATAGACTCGTTAGTGACTATGAGGTTCAGCAGATTACAGCAGGTTACTAATGATACCAAAGTTCAATTTCTGTATGGAACCAGTTAACTGTGCCCTGTTGTATGATGACCCAGCATGCCCCTAACTATGGCCAGCTGTGTCCAAAATCCATTCTCTTTGTTACTAAAGGTATCAGATTATAGAGGAATCGGTGAAAATTCATTCTCGTAACTGGAAAATTTTCTCAAGGCAGATGGTTTTGCAGGATGCAGCTTTAATATATAAAGGGCAGCATGCATTCTCATATTGAAAAATAATGTGGAGATTTATCAGATATCCAGTTGTGATTTAATACTTGGTATAGATTCAACAGAGTGTAGGCAGTCACCTTGAGAGTTGTTGGCATTAGTTGAATGTATGGCCATGTTATGAGCTGAAGTTTTAATGACCTTGGTGACTAAAACACTATTCTGTTCTTCTGTGTGACAACTATGATAAACATGGTGATTACATGAATAATCCATAGTCTATATAATCAGATAAAAAGTACAGTAATAAAGGAGTTTTGTAAGATGTTTTGATCCATATATACCTATTATCAAAATAATACCAAAAATCATGGCTTCATTTTTTTTTTTTTTTTTTTTTTTTGGTTTTTCGAGACAGGGTTTCCCTATAGTTTCTAGAGCCTGTCCTGGAACTAGCTCTTGTAGACCAGGCTGGCCTCGAACTCAGAGATCCGCCTGCCTCTGTCTCCCAAGTGCTGGGATTAAAGGCGTGTGCCACCACCGCCTGGCTTCATGGCTTCATTTTTAAGTATTGGATGAAAGAAAAACAAAAATGAGCAAAAGTTCATCATAATATATACCATATTATTATTATAATTATTAATTTCAATTTTATTTCAAAGTTGGACTCTGAAATACACCCAAAAAGCCCATGCTTATCATATCAACAATGAAAATACTTGGGAGATATCACCCTCCGTGCATAAATGTTGAGATTTTCCTAATTTCTAACATATGATCGTGGCAAAAATAGTAAGTTATAGAACTATCTTAATTATCTGTAGTAATAATTTCACATATGTAACTAAGTTCTATTTTGAGTAGATTAGAATTTTGTTGATATAAATTGATATAGTTAGATATGCAGAAGACTATCCTTAATAATGCAGACATCAGAAACCTGAATGCTCCTTTACTGAACATACACTGCCACAAGGGAAAAGTAAATCTTTTACTTAGGTAGACTATTGGAGGCACTAAGTGGACTTCAGTTAGTGTGGATCTCGACAGAGCCATTAAAGAAAGGATTTGCTTAAGTTGCTGAATTTTATGTAAACTGAAGCAGATGAGGGTAAAACAGAAATAAACAGTAATTAAATTACCCAGAAATTTCTGGATGAAATAAAACAATTCTTTACAGTTTCTAGGTAATGGCAAAAGTGTTCCTGGCAGGCAAGAAAAGCATAATTAACAGCAGAGCGAAGCTTTGCTTTCCGTTCTTTTTGGCAATTGAGTCTACTAAGTGGAAAGCTGCTAAGTAGAGAATGTGGGTTTCATATTAATTTGCATTTCACTTCACTGTTCTTTACAACATTGTATGCAGGAAACAGAGAGGTCTGGGTTCAGCACAACAAATTACTGAACAAAATAAGAAATCGCTACTCAAGCAGATTTTTGTTTCTACTGGGTATGGCATGCTGTGAGCAAAAAGGAAGGGGGAGAGAAAGAAAGACGAGAAAAAGAAGTGTTGAGTCTTTAAAAGCATTTCAACACCAGATCCACACTCTCAAAAATAGTCCTCAAACATGGTTAGAGTTATCTAGAATTTCAGCAGTTTGCAAACAAGTGCACTAGGGAGTGTTTTTTTTTTTTTTTCACACTAAAATATTTTTGCTACACATCAGTAAGTCCTTGAAGAGCGCCTGCTGGCTCCAAAGGCCTGCAGTTTGCTGTGGAAATAGGAGAGCAATATTTAGCTGGAGCTCACAGGGAAGTGAGGATGTGGTTGTTCTTTGTGGCGACTGCTCCACTTGACCAAAAATGACTGAACCACTGGGTTGAAAAAACAGGAATTCACTTGAACTACCCTTTCTTTTCTTTTCTTTTCTTTTCTTTTCTTTTCTTTTCTTTTCTTTTCTTTTCTTTTCTTTTCTTTTCTTTTTACTTTTATGTGCATTGGTGTTTTCCCTGCATGTATGTCTCTATGAAAATGGTGGATACCGTGGAACTAGAAGTTATAGACAGTTGTGAGTTGCCAAGTAGGAGTTGTGAATTGAACTTGGGTCACTGGAAGAACAGCCAGTTCTCTTAACCACCAAACTCCCTCTCCAACCCCCTCCAAAAATGTTTGTGTGTATGTATGTGTGTGTGTGTGTACACATGCATATGTGCACACGCCTGCACATATTTGAGTGCACTTGTCTACAGAGGCCAGAAGGGCACCAGACTCCCTGGAGCTAGAGGTATAATTGTAAGCCATCTGATACAAATATTTGGAACTTAATTCGGGCCCTCTCCAAGAGCAGTACAGTCTTTTAAACTCTGAGACGTCTCTTCTGTCCTGAATTTTTTGTTTCTTAACTCCTGATTCTTTGCTATTATCTGTTTGTCGAAGTATTAATATATGGTTCATACTAAATCTCAAGTTGGCTGGATTCAGAATCACATAACGGAGAACTTTCTGGACATGCCCGTTAGAACTAATTATATTAGGCTAGCCTCCGGGTAGGTCTGTGTGGAATAATCCAGATAAGGTGAACAAAAGGGGGAAGATTCACCTTAAATATGACTGACAACCAATCTTGATCTGGAAACCCTGGAATGCATGAAAAGGAGGAAGCTGTTTTCACACCAGCATTTATCTCCCTCTCCTTTCTAAATGGGAGTGAAATGTAATCAGTGTCTTCAAGATCCTGGGGCCATGACTTCCTTGCCTAGAACTAGGCACCCCAAACCCCTTCCTTCCTTAATTTGCTGCCCTCTGATAGTCTATCACAGCAACAAGACAAGTAACCAGTACTGTAGACATGTCCCCTAGTATTTTCAAAGACTCTAATAACAAAATTTAAAAGACTCTCTAGCAAAAGATTCTCTGTGTATATGTGATCATGTACATTTGTGCTTATGCGTGCCCATGTCTGCAAGTCTGTGTACTACTGTCAATATTCCTGAATAGTGTTAACAAAAAAAGACAAAAATGAATGGAATCTTACTTTCCTCCAGAATTTTATTTCTTGTGCCTATTAATTAGTTTTTTGTATAGTTAGAAACAATGCTAGTTGTACTAGCTTTCTTTAAACTACTAGAATATGTTGCTTGTGTTTCTATGTCAACTTACATAGGCCTAGGATAGAGCCCAGAATATTTTGATTGCTTGATCACGGATCCTTTAAGTGCATACATACTTTTCACCAAAACAGGAAAAAAAAAAAGATGCTTGAAGTTTGCAGCTTTACTAAGCAAGGAAAAGTTCTTTATTGGAGAGGCTTTCATATTGGCTGTCCTCCAGATGTCAAACAAAGTTGTTTAAATATTTGCTCATCAGTGAAATGAAATGATATGATTTTAACTTATTCCCAATTCTTGTTTATGATGTTTCAAAGCAACTTTTTAATATGTGCTCTAATTGTTTCTCTGGAGCTCTTGTGTTATAATTTGTTTTCTCTTTCTCTTAACTGGTTATAAATTAATGAGGTAATACCGAATGAGATGTTGGGTTTCCTCTAAAATTCTCCTAGTGATTTGTTTGAGAGTTTTGCTGTGGCTTTTTGTAACTACACAACCACACATGCTTTTTAAAAAATGTTAATAGTATAGGGCATTTTATGGTAAATAAGAACCTGCAGAATAATCCTTTCTGTAGTTCTAGGTTTTACTTAAGACACAGACAGGAAGACAAATGTCCATAAATTCCTAAGTGAATAGGTTTTTATGGTTATATTGGATGAGAACTTGTTTTTTCCAGATTCAGCTAAATGTGTGTAAATGAATTCAACGGTGAACTATCTGGGTTGAATAGATGCCAACTACTCTATTTGTTTATATCGTCTCTCCTCTAAGCCACCTTTACAGTAGCATGCCTATTTTGAGTGGCCATTTATAAAATTAACATTGTTACCTCATTTTAATTCCTTTATGACCAGGATTCGCTGTAGGGAAGCTTGAGAGCACGAAGGTGACTAATTGACATCTCTTAATTTTAACAGAGTCAGGACCTTTTACCCCAAGTTCCTTCAGGTTGAAGATGGTGTTAGTTCCTATAATTTCCTCCAGAGTGTCTCGGACCACATTAGGAAATAAATACTGCACACCTATTTGGTCAGAGAACATCCCATTCTAGCTCTTGTTTTCCCTCTGAAAAAGATTATTGTTAACATTAGATCATGCGGCCTCACATGCAGCAGAGCAAAGAGATTTTATTTGATTAGCCACATTCTGGGTCCTAACCCCATGCACCACCAGTTTTTATTTATTTTTTTTCACAAACCAAAATAAATAAACTTCTTAAAATACTATAACAACATTAGCCTTGGGTAAGAGCAATTCTGCAGGTCATTGTTACTTTCAACAAAAGTCAAGAGAAAGATTTGGGACAAATGTCCATTTAATTATCTTTCTGTTTGTAATAATACCCTGGTGATTGTTTAAAGAAAACACTAGATGGCCTTACTCTTTCCTTTAATTATGATTGCACAACAATGCAATCTAGAAAGCCAGGGAGATTTTTTTTTTAAATACTGGCTGAATTCCCATGCAAACAATGCATTGTTTTTAAAGTATGCTGAAATAAATCTTTAGGCTCATGTTTTGTTGTTGTTGTTGTTTTTTTTTTTTTGGCTCATGGTTTTGACACTTTGGCAATTTAATTTTGCAAATACAGTTAATAAATGGTATATCAGTGTCTTAGGCTATGTGCAGTAGGTGTGATCAGTTGATTAGATTCATTTTTACTTTTGCGTTTATTACGTCAAAGGTAGATATCCAATTTTGCATGAAATATTTGACTTCCTTGTTCTCAGTCTTATGCCAATAAACAAAAATGAGAATAATTTATAATGAAGATTTGAAGACATTTTTAGAAATTCTGAATTTGCATTCCTTTGGATCATAGTGATTTTTCCTATGATGAGGATAACAATTTCTGTCAATGGAAGCTTCTATATTTTACATTTTTCTGTATGTCCTATCTTAGTCCTAAATTATGGTAGGGCTGAGCTATGGGACTAGTAGAACATGGACATGACAAAAATATTGCTATGCCTATGCTTATGTTTGAGACTGATCTTTCAGGAGAAGTCTGCTGCCATGCTAAGCAGCTATTACTGGAAGGTTCCTGTGGAAATTATCAAAGCCTCCTCCTAGTAGACAGGAGCATCATTCCACTAAGTTCGAAAAGCCACCATGGAGGTAGATCTTCTAAGATCAGTTAAACTTACAGAGGTTTATTACCTGCAGCATCTGGATTGTATATATTCATAAAAATTAATACAAACTTGGTCCCTGAAGTTATCCACATTCTAGTATTTGGAATAGGTTGTCTTTTACAACAGAAGGTACTTAGACATTGTCAGTACTCTACAATTCTACAGACAAGAAAGTAATACTGTTTAGGTAAATGTAGAGTTATAGGGCAAGTGGATTATTATTGTTATTGGATTATTATTATTCAGCAGACTCCAAAATTTTCCTTGTGTCTCTTTTACCCTCAATTCACATTTGCCAACAAATATTGTCTGTCTTAAACAAGATGTTTATTACCAGTGGTTTCTCATGCAGTAATTGCAACATAAATTGTTTATCCATGTTCACAAGTTGTTATGATAGGTGTTTATCTACGTGATCAGAAGTTGATAACATTATATGAAACCACTCCAAAAAATTGTGCCATTTTATATTTTTGCCAGCAAATTGTAGAATGGCAGATGATCTGTCCTTGTCAAGATTCTGTGCCATTCAACTTTTTATTTTGACTTTACTAAAGATGTTAAGTGACACCTCACACTTGCTTTAATTTTACTTTATGTGTAATTAATTTTGAGACTATTTTAAAATGAATCTGTGAATATTCTATTTAAAGTCCTTGTTTAAGTCTTTAGTTATTTTTAATGACTTTTTTGAAATTTATTAGTGCACAAAGATTTTTTTTCCTAAATTTCAGATTTTACTCTGTTTTCTCCTTGTGTTTTCTATGAATTTGTGGTTAAGCAGTCCAAGTATTGAATTTTGATGATAAAACATTTCAGTTTGATTTCAGGCTCACTTGGTAAGGACACTTTCTGACAAAAATGATCCTCGAGAATCACATGGTTGAAGAGGAAACTCACGTCTACATCCTGCCCTCTCATCTCACCCATGAAAGCAGAATAAGTAACTGAAAGTTAAAAAATAATTATCAGTTTTTATGAAGCCTATTTTCAATTTGACTTCAGCTTTTGTTTGTAATCATTCAACCTTATATGCATTTCTTCTTTAACTAAATAGCATATATTAGCTGTATGAAACAATGTTTCCTTATAACATTTTAATATCTCCCTGAATTACGACAATCACATTAATGCCTCCATTCTTCTCCCTTCTCTCTAGTTCATTCCCACTGATTCTTCCTTCTTTCATCATAGTTCTGCTTCTATTTCCATGCCATTTTTTTTTCTAAAATCCATGTTTGAGAAGCAAACACAGAATACTACTTTTCCTTTTTCTGGATTAATTCATGTAACATGATAATCTTTTTTTACCCATTTTTCCTTATCTGGATGGATGAATACAACCACACTCAACAAGTCAACCAGTGAATCAGTTTTTCACTATGCATTTCTGGCTGGCTTGAAACTGACTGTCTATAAATGGGCAGGTCTCAAATCTAGAGAAATCAGTTTGCCTTTGCCCCTGAGTTCTTGGATTAAAAGTGTGAATCACCTTTAATTAAAAACTCACCTTTGATAAAAATATTTCATCAAAATTTTAAAATACAGATCTTTCTATTTGTTGAAATTTTTATTGGTTCTTATTCACTATATATAAACCTGGAGATGAAATAACTGGGCCCTATCATAGTACTGTTTGTACTTGGGAAGGAGTTGTCACATTTCTTTCCACAGTATTTGGAAAAAATAATCAGTTCCCATGAATGATGTTATTTTGTTCGTTAGAGTTATGTATGACTGTACATGTACTTATATCTTTCTTTACATCTATCACTGACTATTCTACACTAACTGTCAGTGTGGGGTAGGCATTGTGGTTTCCTGTGTTCAAGATGCTGCCCAGTGTCTGAGACCATTTCCTATTGCCTGCAAGATGCAGGACTCTTCTCCAGCTACTTCTCCAGCACCATGTCTCCCTGCATGCTACCATGTCCTACCAAGATGATAATGGACTGAACCTATGAACTGTAAGTGAGCTACACCAATTACACTTTTTTTTTCTTTCTTAGAGTTACTGTGGTCATTGTGTCTTTCACAGCAATAGAAATTCTAACTAAAACACTAGCTTTTTCAAGTGTTGCTACCAATCTGGACTCTACACATGTTTTTTTCATATGAAGTACCTAATTTATCTTTATAATTTGTTCATCTTCCAATCCCTGGTGTGATTTTGCTTTTGAAATCTATTTCTTCTCTATTAATACATAGTCATTCCAGCATTTTATTTAATGTTCTTATGGTATATTGACTTTTTTTCCTTTATGGTCTGTCTGTATATTTACATGCAAAGTGAGTTTTGTAGTGAGTTTACAATGAATCTTGTTTTCTTATTCAGTTTGACAATCTGCATACTCTACTACAGTGATTTAGTTCCACTTTATTGTGTTCTATGTTAGTGAACAACACAGAGATTATAACATGAATTCTTAATTTATCACTATCTATCTTGAAGTAATAAAAACACACCACAGAATAACATAAGAAACCTTTTCAAAGAATAATTCTACTTACAACTCTGATTTTCCATGCTTCTGATTCCCTGTATTGTAATTCTATATACACTGAAAATTCAGAATATATGACCACAATTTATCTTAAAATGTAATCATTTCTAAAATTATATAAAGATATATCTATATACTTTCATAAGAAAAACATTTTTATAGAAAAAAGTAATGAACTAAGGAGTAATCTTCATATTTACTCCATGAATACCCATTTGGTTATTTTCTTTGTGTGTTACATTCAGCCTTTCGTTTTTCCATCTCATGCCAACTTGATGAATGATTTTTTTAGCATGTCTTGTTCTGTCTGAATTTGACTACAAGTATATTCTTTCAGCTCTCTTGTGTCAGAAAGTGTCTTTATTTCAGGTTTAGTTTGAAAGCTATTTTTATTGTAAATAAGTTTCTGGTTTGACTTCTAAAAACTATTTGGAATACAGTGTTTTTCCCCTCTGACTTGGATTGTTTCTCCTGAGACTGTTCGCCCGAATAATCAACATTGCTGTCCTTGATAATATGTGTTTCTCTCTTTCTCTGCTTATGGAAAATTCCATTTATCTTTAATTCCAGAGACTTTAGTATGATGGACCTTGAGATGGTTTTCTGTGTATTCATCTTTCTTGAGATTTACTGAAAGTTTTGGGTATAAAATGCATATGGAAATTCATTTTATTAAGTTCAGAAAATTGTGAGAACTAAGTAATTCTTTGATCTTTCTCTATCCCTTGTCTTTCTCTTCTTCTTCACTCCTTGTCTGTCTTCAAGAAGAGTCCATTTTAACACCCCGTTCGCTGTTATTAACTTGTGTAATTATGTCCATGTATTCGGCAATTATCAATAAACTTCCTCACCTATTCTTTCTTTTTATTAGCAAAACTTAGACTTCCATTAGTAGATTAGAGAATGTTGAAGTACTTTTAAGATTAATCATGTGGTTTGCAAAAATGAGATGAATTATGTCTTTCATAATCAAGGGTGGGAATAAATGCTTTGCATATACTATGCTTCCATTGTTTTGTGAACTATTGCCTGTTTTTGTCTCTACTAAATGTGCTTTCATTTTTTATTAATCAAGATAACATTAATAAAAGGTGAAAGATTCTTTTGATATCTATCTTTTATTATTTTTAAAACAATCTTATTTTACATATCAATCCCAGTTCCCTCTCCCTCCCATTCTCCTATTTCTCCCACCTTCTCCACACCTACCGCAACCACTCCTCAGAGAGGGTAAGGCCTCCCATGGGGAGTCAAAGAGTCTGTCAGATCACTTGAGGCAGGACCATGGCCCTCTTCCTCTTATCTAGGCTGAGCAAGGCCACACCAGTAGGATTTGCTGAGGGAGGCACAGGCAGGAAGATCACGAGTTTGAGGCCAGGCAGGCTAAACATTATGAATGGAGGGATGACTCAGCTGCTAAAGGCTAGACTCACAACCAAACATATAAGGCAAGAGATAAAGTACCTACCTCAGGTTCATGAACTGGCTCTTTGGAGCCCATTTCCTCTGATAGGATACCTTCCTCACTCTTGATATGGGGACAGGGATTGGGCCTTGGTCTTGCCTCAGGTTGGTAATCCAGAGCTTGTTTATTCTCCAAGGAAGGCCTTCCATACTCTGAGGAGTAGATCACAGATGGAAAGGAGGGGAAGATGACATTAAACAAAAAAATGACTGAATCCAGGTATGATAGACACACCTGTTGCTGTGACATACTCCTTGACCCATTGGAGGATAGATTTTTGATTTATTTGGGCTACAAAGCTAGATGATATCTCAAATAAATGAATATGTAAATACAAGACAATGGTCCTAGAAATGTCAGCTCAGTCCTGAGTTTCATTCCGTGCCCCACCAAATAATGTAAATAAATAAATAGCAAAGAAAGAAACTTAATGGAATTGGAAAGCATCTATGAGTTATGCAAGTTTTGATTGAGCTAAGCCAAGTACAGTTTTAAAACATATATATCTTTTCAATGGGTAAACGCACTCCTCACGGTCCTGACTTCCTTGCTCATGATCTCCCTCCTTTTGCTCCTCATCGGGACCTTGGGAGCTCAGTCCGGTGCTCCTATGTGGGGCTCTGATCTAACGGGAGACCACCAAGTCCAGTTGGAATGGAACTGATGGAACAGGGGACCAAACCGGGCTCTCTGAATGTGGCTGACGGTGGAGGAGGACTGAGAAACTAAGGACAACGGCAATGAATGTGAACTCTACAGCATGGACGGGCTCACTGTGAGCCTTAACCTTCACCTGGCGATGGATGGAGATAGAGACAGAGCCCCACGTTGGAGCACCGGACTGAGCTCCCAAAGTTCTGATGAGGAACAGAACGAGAGAGATCATGAGAAAGAAAGTCAGAACCATGAGGGATGCGTTCACCCACTGAGATGGCAGGACAGAACTAATGGGAGACCACCAAGTCCACTTGGAATGGGACTGATGGAACATGCGACCAAATCGGACTCTCTGAAAGTGGCTGATGGTGGAGGCTGACCGAGGAGCCAAGGACAATGGCGATGGGCTTGGTCTCTACGACATGTACGGGCTCTGTGTGAGCCTTGTCAGTTTGGTTGCTCACCTTCCTGGACCTGGAGGGAGTTGGGAGGACCTTGGACTCAACATAGTGTAGAGAACCCTGATGGCTCTTTGGCCTGGAGAGGGAAGGAGTGGGGGTATGGGTGGAGGGGAGGGGAGGGAAGGGGAAGGAGGAGGGGAGGAGATGGCAATTTTTAATAAAAAATAAATAAACTGGAAAAAAACATATATATCTTATGGTATGATGCACATCAGAATCTTACCACATTAAATAGATTTGTCTATTTAATAAGGCTGAAATATAGACTCTGAAAACACATGAAAAGTTTTACTAAGTTCGCTATTTTGTTAACTGTTTCCCAACAGCCCACATGGTAGGACTGAGACGGTAGCCTATTCTGGTTTGAGGAGGTGGGTGTTCTTTGCTCTTTAGGTCAATGGGAAAAAGGACTTTGTGGCACCTAGTCTTTTTATTTCGCTTTCACATTCTAACAGAGCAGTAAATGATTCTGATCTGTGTACTCTTGCTGTGATGTACTGATTTATCGGCGACCTAAAAGCAACCTGGCAGTTGTGGTTTGAATGTAAAATTTCCCCTAGTGTTCATATATTTAAACACTCACTCCCTAGCTCATGGTGATGTTTCCGTAGCTTGTGGAACCTTTGGCACAAAAAACTCTGCACTCTGACCAGCCACGATGAGGTTTTAATGGTACTGAGGGAATCACTCTTAACATCCAGGGATTCTGTGTCCACTGCAGCTATGCATCAGAATATGTCTCTCCCCTCTTCAATTGTGTATGTTGCTTATGTTCCTTACCCTGCCACAATTATGAAGAAAATAAAAACTATTAAAGGGTGTTAAGGGAGGTGAGGAAGGCAATGGGATGGTTGAGATGGAGGAAGGGTGGTTGTGGGAGCAGGGAAGAAGATATCTTAATTAAGGGAGCCATTTTAGGGTTGGCAAGAGACTTGGCTCTAGAGGGGTTTCCAGGTGTCCAAGGGGATTTTCCCAAGCTAAGTCCTTGGGCAGCAGAGGAGAGGGTGCCTGAACTGCCTTCTCCCACAGCCACACTGATGAATATCTTGCATATCACCATAGAAACTTCATCCGGCGATGGAAAAAGATAGAGACCCACATTAGAGCACTGGACTGAGCTCCCAAGGTTCACATGAAGAGCAGAAGGAGGGAGAACATGAAGAAGGAAGTTAGGACTGCAAGGGGCGCGTCCACCCACTGAGACGGTATGACTGACCTAATGGGAGCTCACCAAGGCCAGCTGGACTGGGACTGAACAAGCATGTGATCAAGCCGGACTCTCTGAATGTGGCTGATTATGGGGGCTTGACTAAGAAGCCAATGATAATGGCACTGGGTTTTGAGTCTACTGCATGTACTGGCTTTTTGGGATCCTAGTCTGTTTGGATGCACACCTTCCTAGACCTGGATGGATGGGGAGGGCCTTGGACTTCCCACAGGGCAGGGTACCCTGACTTCTCTTAGGACTGGAGAGGGAGGGAGGAGGAGGGAAGGGAAGTGGAGGGAGTGGAAGGGAAATGAGAGGAGGGGAGGAGGTGGAAATTTTTAATAAATAAAAAATAAAATAAATAAATAAAAAGTACAATCCCCAGGTCTATGTAACAATTTAAAACCTTTGGTTACATTGTGTATTTGTTCTCATGTTCTAGACTTATTCCAAACCTGTTATATATGGTTCTTTTTTAAAGGTACTTCAGACATATTTCAGTTATATTAACAGAGTCTGTTACATGTAATGACAAATCATTAATAATGAGTTCAGAGAAACTTGAACTAATTATATTTTCTTTGTAATTGATTTTCCTAGTAACATACAGCCATCTATTCAACTTCTACCATTACCCTGCAGAACTCTCAATACTTAATGATTCTTTTCATATCGTTTATGTCATTGTTTTCATTCTACACTAACTACATACATGTATAAATATATAAACCATATAGCAAAACAAAATCAGATTTATAATCTTTTATAAATCAACCTCTTCCTATTGTTTCACAGACAGATACCATCAAATTAGTTTATAAGCTTCTGATGTATTTATATTTGTTACATCTGTACATTTTTATTTGTAGCTACTTAAAAAGCATGCAAACATCTTGAAATACAGTCTGAACTGTTCTCTCTTTGCCTTTTATTTTGCCTTAGAAGTCATTTTCTGTCTTTTTCTCTCATTATTTACATATGTATGTATAATGTAATTATCTGTCATCTAGAGGTAGCTATTATTTTTATGTGCCACATGCTATATATACCTCCAATAGTAGACACTTTGTTGATTTCAATTTAAGAGTTTCTAGAAGCAATGCTGTGCTTGATCACTGTTCCCAAATTCATTATCTGTTGTCTTTTCCACTGCTAGGAGTTTATCATTGCATACCTGGGTTCCATATGTCTGAAAGACTATGCTCTCCACTGTCTTTGGAGAGACCCTCTGCTCATGTGTCTGTCTCAACACTATAGTTGTTCTTAGTGCTTAATTCTTGCAAGAGACACCTTGTGAGACTACATAACTCAATATCCTGAAGCAGAAACATTCCCAAGCTTCCTCAAATCATGAAGTAATCAACATCATCTTCACTTCTTATAGTTTCTACTTTTTTTGCACAATTAGAAGGTATTAAATACTATTTTAACCAGCATGCTTCATTTTAAAGTGATTTAGCTACTGATATTTTTATCTGTCCTCCACTAATTTAGTTTACATATTTTTTTAGGTAAAAAAGGAAGTACTTACATAATACTTTCCTTACAATTTGTTTTTGATGTTGTAAGTGAATACAATCCAAGAGGGGGAAGGCAGTCGGGCATTTTTTGAACAATAATAGTTTTCCTAATTCTTCAACAAATATGTATTTTTAAATGATTATTCATGGCTAATTCGATATGGAAAACCAATGTGGATCAGAATCACTGGGACTTAGAATTGTGTTGACATTATTGCAGTCTTGTTATTCTTCTCCAGTGGGCTTATGCCTGTGGTTTCTATCCTGGATTCCCACCCCAAGGTGGTTTAAGATTGCATATCTAAAAGCACACTGAAGCCCTGGATCATTTAAATGTGATAAAAATCAATTTTACCTGTGTTATTCCCAGCTGAATGCCACTTCTGATGTGCACCAGCCTCAAAAGAAATTAAAAGATAAGTAACATGATTACAATCAGATTAGCTTGCCTAGGCAGACAAACAAGATTGCAGAGTTCTGTGAGTTAAGATACTCACTTCCTAGTGAGTCTGGTTTACTTCACATTAAACAGAAATGAGTTTCCAATACGTAGACTACATAACAAAGTGGGAGAGAAATTCCAGCCTTATAACTGCATGTGAGTCAAGGAAACTGTTATTTTGTGAATGTTCAAGAATTACTGCCTGTCAGGAAACTTTATATGGTTTCTTAGGAAAAAAAATGAATCATTCTTCAACATTTCCTGGTTGTTTAAACTAAAATAAGTATTTCTTTGACTAACTGAACTCATGAAAGTCAAGAAGAGAATGGAGAGGGGGTGGAATTCTTGGCTCCCATCTTTTTTCTGCACTGCAAAATAGGATAATGAATAATATCAAATAGCAAGCCATGTTGAGTCATATTCATGAAGAAAAGATGAACACCAATGAGTGAATCATCTCAAGCAAGAAAAATGGTTGGATTCAGTTTTATTAATATGATGTGGACTGTGAATATTAAAGCTTCTAGATTTACTAATTGTATTTAGAAGACAGATTTTTTTAAAAAAAAATACTGTAACTCAGAAGGGAAAAAAAGATAAGAAAGGCTAAGTAGAAAACCAATTAAAACAATGTTCATTTAAGTACGTGTGTTAATGTCATCACCAGTGCTTGTTCCTTTCAATCTCTAAGGCTGAGCAAGCCAGTAAGCAGCATCACTCCATGGTCTCAAAAGCTCCTTCCTCTGGATTTCTGCCTCATTTGAGTACCTATCCTGTCTTCCTTTGATGATGAACAATGGTATGGATGTGTAAGCCAAATACGCACTTTATTTCCCAACTTGCTTTTGCTCATGATTTTATATCATAGCAATAGTAATCCTAATTAGGTCAAAAATTGGTGCAAAGGTAGTGGGATATTTCTGTGACAGATCAGAGTATGTGTTTTTGGAGGATTGTGGAAAAACATGGACCTTGGGAGTTCAAAAGCCACTGAATGTTAAGTTTGATGATTTCTTCTGTGAGTTCAGAGAAGATCAGAATATTGAGAGAAATGAAGAAGACAGAGGCCTACCTTGTGAGGTTTCAGAGGGAAGAAACTACTCCATCAAGCCATTGATGTGAAGAATCTGTAGTGTTAATCAGATGGGGCTGAAGTATCAGTTGTGACTGACAAGAGACCCAAACTACTAAAGACTGCTTGGATAATCGATGCTGGTCAGCTGGAGCTGAGAAATCAGCAATGATTTTGAAGAGACCAGCATCACTGAGGTTTTGAAATCTTCTGGAAAGTACTTCCTCAGAGGGAACACACAAAAACTATGTTCCAGATTCACCATATAAAAGCTGGTTTCCAGGGGAGGCCAAGGTTGTACCACAAGCTGGCAGCTTAACTTGATCATGTAAGAGTCATTCAGGGGCTACTTGTTTTAAAGGTAGGAAGGGATCAGAGAGAATATTTGGGATTGGTACTCTGGAAGGCCAGGAAAGGTCATTGATGAAGCTGCAGCTTCGGCAGTAATTGAAGCCCCAGGATTACATGGTAATAGTGAAAAGTTGAGACTTGTTGACACCGTGAGATCCCAGGAGAGGCTCCTGGTGAAAGTGCAACCCAGTTGCAGCAGGCATGCATTTTAAAGATCCAAGTACCGTGAATCCACTGCTAACAGAATGGAGTAGAGCTGGCCACAGCCTAGAGGACAAGCTGTGTATGTTGTCGAGGGCAGAGCATGAGAAGTGACCTAGACACTTTGGAGAAGCCCAGGAGATTGGGAGTATGTCCCAGATAAAGAACTTTTGAAAGACTTTTACACTTGGAGTTTGGTTTTCCGTTAATCTGTTTATGATTGTGCCCTGGTTCTTCCCTCTTGAAGTAAGGATGTGTTTAACCTATTTTTGATTATATGCTTGCCCACAGTTGAAGAGTTTGGATGTTAAAAGAACATTGGATTTCAAAAAGAAGATTGAATTGTTTTAAAGAAACTGAACTTTCAAGGATTTGGATATATAAAGACTGTAGGACTTTTTAAGTTTGCGAAATGTTTTATATTGTGAAGTTTATATTAAAATATGATCTTGGGGATGAATAAGGAAGAAAATGTTGTATCTTAACAGTGTTGTGTTTGTGTGTCAATTTGATAAAATGTTAGTTGTGCTGGCTAGTTTTATGTCAACTTGATACTAGCTAAAGTAGTAAGAGAAGAAAGAGCCTCCACTCAAACCTATAGTGCATTTTCTTAATTAGTGCTTGATTAGAGAAGGCCCTGCTTTTTGTGGGTGTTGCTATCCCTGGTCTGGTGGTCCTGGGTTCTATTAGAAAGCAAGCTGGGCAAGCCATAAGGAGCAACTCAGTAAGCAGCACACCTCTATGGCTGTGTCCAGGTTTCTGTACTGTTGAGTTTCTGTCCTGACTTCAATTTGATGATGAACAAAGATAATGAAGTGCAATCCAATGAAATCTTTTCCTCCCCAGTTACTTTTAGTCATGGTATTTGATCACAACAGTAGCTAGTTTAACTAAGACAAAAGCATTCTCAAGATTTAGGTTGCCCCCTATACTTTGGAGAAGCAAATAATGATTGGTCCATAATATATCTAGAAGCTTTTCCCACCAAATCAATCTTTTGGAGATTAACTACTATTTATAATTTGTTTCATTATCTTCAGTTATTTTGATCAATTGGATAATATTTGTTTCTAAATTATAATCGAATTAAAAATTAGATTAGAAATGAGCAATCCTCCATTGAGGTTACTGTATTAGATTTTGACCTCCACAAAACCTGCCAAAATTTTAGGCTCTGATTCAATTTTCTTAGGACAGAACTTCTGCTATTCAGTTATCACTTGTTTTGGAAATACTAAGTTTTGTTAATGATTGGATTTATCAGTTGGCATCTTCCTTATCTGATGATTTGCACATGATACTCTTTGGCTTAGAACCATGACAATAGGAGATAAAAACAGCTCTATATTTCTCTGTACCACATTATTGCACTTAAAAAACTTACTGTGCTTTAAGGACATTCAAAACTATTTCTTGTTCTTCCTGTGATATACTTTAGGCAATGTAAAGTTTATAGTTTTATATTTTGATATGTGCCTTCTGCAGCAACACTTAAACCCCTTGACTAATCTGCATCCCTGAGTATCTATTCTGTTTATTGAGATGGTTTTGTGGGCTATTTTAAATAAAAGGTGATTTTTTTGTCTCTTAGTGATTAATCATCAGAAGAGATGGCTTTATGATTGTTGATACATTTTCACATTGTGCTGAATTTGTACTTTGAATTATCATTTGATCTCTGCATAATTTCTTAGATATTCTTCTTTTATATAAATATTAACACACCTCTAAAACAAACAAAATCAAAACAAACAAACAAACCAAACAGTGAAGAAGCACCAACCAGCATATCATCAGACAAATAAATTTGGTTCAGTTTTTAGCATTAGTTTTCAGTTTCTAATGGTTTAACAGTTCATTTCTCTTGAAAATAAAAAGAAATTTGCAGTTTTTATATTTTAAGGAATTTCTAGAATAGACATAAAATGACATTTATTTGCCTTCCTGTTACTAAACCATTGAGGGGTTAAATTCATTAAGCCCATGAGACATAATTTTGGAGACCGAAGACCCAAATGAGAAGAAGTTTTAAGTGCTCAACTCATTTGTAAGGTGTAGCTTCTAGGAAGAAAATCCCAGCTCTTCCTGTAAAGAAAGGTGTTGAGACAGCCTAACTTGTTTCTTATGAAGAATGATTAAGTATACTTACCACAGCATTCTGTTTGGGAAAAATATGAAATATTTTAAGATAATGTATAAGAATATGCATCACAATATACACCTCTTATATTTATAAAAGCACATAATGTACAAAACAATGATGCTTATTTGACATACTAAGAGTATATTTAAAATAAGTAAAAAATAGGACTCATCTACAGGTGAAGAAATATACATGCAAATACTGAGATTACCACATGGAAGAATATATACAGAAACCAAAGGAGGGAATGGAGAGAAAATTGTTGTTAAGATTGGAAGGCAAAGAAGAATGAATTTACTCTTAATATATTAATTCATAAAAAATAACTTATGTGTCTCCTATATATTAGTTTCCTCCAAGATTAGACATTTCCATCCTGGAAAGAAAGTTTTTAAGTTATAGGATATAAAAGGGAGGGGAGGTGAAACACTCCATCCTTCAGAGCAGTTTCTTAGAAAGGAAGTAACTTAATATAGCTTCAGGAAGTCCCAGATTCACTAGGCCCCTCCTTCTCAAAGAGTATATAAGCTTTTGACAGTCACTTGGATAGGGTGAGCTGCTTAGAACCAACCTAGAGCCATGTATAAGCAAAGTAAATACTCTAATCCTAAGCTGTATCCCCAGCAGTAATGATACTTTAAAAAAGTATGATTTGAATGAAAACACTACCTTTTATGATATTAGTTTTAAAAAAAATCCAGGAGCCTCATAAGGTTCATTAAATGAGTAATTTTTGGTCTTGGTTTCTTTGGTACTGATATGTGAAAGATTCAACAAATGATCATTAAGCTGGCTTCTAGGCATGCCCTCTTTAGAGAGAATTGTTTGAAATTTGGTTTCTGAATTCTTACTTAAATCTTGGTTTATATTTTTCTTTTGAATAGCATGGGTTGCTTTTTTTGAATAAGCAAGGTCTACTCTTCTCTAATTTTTGTTCAAAATAAAAACAAGGAAAATAGATAAGGAGTCAGATTTGATTTCAAGTCAAACTTGAAATGGCTATGATCATTGAGGCAAAAGGCCTGCAATATCTCTAGCGTTCAATTTGTCCTTTATCATGAAAGGAAAATGACTTCCAAGGCAACTACAGCATGTAAAGAAAAAGTGTATGAATACATGCAAGTGATTTAAACAATTCAAAGTGTTTTAAAACATAAAGCACCTTAAAAATCAACAAAAGTCTGGGCATATTGTCACTGTACTATCTCTTGATTATGCTAAGCAAAGGTTATATTACTTGCTTTTTGAGTTCCTACGGCAGCTCTGCCTAGAAATCCGTTTGACAGGCTTATCTGCAAGGTTTATTTCCATTTTTCTTTTGGATCTCCAATGAAATGTCACCTTATCAGAGAGGCGTCCTTCCTCTGACATCCTATATCAATTATCAACATTCACACAGGCATCTTCCATCTCCTCTACCATGTGTTATTTCACATTAAAAACTGAAGCATTATCAAGTGGTAGAGGTGTCTAGACTTCTTAAAAATGAATACCTCCTCCCTAATGCAAAAGAAAATTGGATTTAATTAACAGTCCTTTGCATCTCTCACCCTTAGATGAGTGTGTGACATGATAGGAACATAGCAAATCTTTGCTAGGAGAATGAACACACTTACACATTGTCAGAGGGATCTTTGAGTTAAAAAATAATAAACAGTATTTTTTATTTTGTATTACCTGTCTTTTTTATATCAATCATTTTGTCAACCCTATCCATGCTAGATAATTGATAGTAGTTCATTTCATAAAGTTTAATGTTTATCAATGAAATAATTAAAATGTACAATTGATTTCAAAATTCTATTAAATTTTTTTGTTATGAGTCATTTTAAACAGCTATAACCATTTCTGTTGAAATTCTCATGTCATGTTAAAATATGTAACTATTACACCAAATATATTAAAAAAATCTGTTGATCAGTATCATAATATCCTACAGCATGTAAAGTCAGCTGCTATACCTAGCAGTAGGCAAAGTATTTACCCAATCAGTTTAGATCCTCATAGAAAACAATAATAAGTAAGGACCCATTCTCATGTTATCTAGCTACTTTGAATGTCACAGAAATCAGGAATAATGTCTGTATATGTCCCATAAAGTTGTTTTGTCAACTTGACACAAATTGAAGTTATCTTTGAAGACGTACCACAGCTGAGAAAATGCCTCCATCAGATTTCCATCAGGCAAGTTTGTGAGGGATTTTCTTCAATAATGATTGATGTGGAAAGGCCAGGTTAACTGGGATGGTGCCTTCCCTGGGTCTGTGGTTGTGGATGGTATAAGAAAGCAGGCTAAGCAAGTTTTGGGGAACAAGCAGAAAAGTAACATTATTCCCTTACTTTGACTTCAGTTCCTGTCTCCATATTCTTGTTTTGACTTTTCTCGATGGACTGTGACCCAAGATATGTGAAGGAGTCATCTCTCTGTGAGTACTACGTGTCCAGTGAAGCAGTCCAGGCAAGAGCAGTTTCTTGCCCAAATGGCTAACCAACTCCATAAGTAGCCTCTTTGATGCCCATCTTCCTCTTGAAGTAGATTGGTGCTGCCAGGAGCAGATGTGTCTCATTGTCATGAAAAGTATTAAGTTCTCAAACATTTTAAATGTCATCTTCTGAAGGTCTCTGAAAGATTTGAAGAATCCCTATCCATCTGAAGTAGTTCTCTGTACATTTAGAAAATCTAATTAACATGAATATAAACTCGACTATTATAGGTGATTATCTAAAATATTTCTTAATTACACATTATTATACAATATTATATTTCTTAATTATACATTGCAACTTTAAGTGAATACACAATAAAAGTACCTTAATCAAAAGCAGAAATATACATATAAAGTTGACCTTAAATTTGTATCCATAAACAAAGATTCATACCAATGCAAATTATTCATCTCTATTTCATATCCCCCTTTAAATGTAAACAAACATTTATGGACAATATTTGGGAATATGGGTATAGTTTTGTTCATACTTTTTCTGCTATTTGGGGGTGCTGTTAATCAGGTCTTTCATGGTCTGTCCTATGTTCTATGTTCATCCCAGTCAGCAGTTGGGCAAAGAATTTCTTTTGAGGGTATTTATGGTAACCTTTCAGGAGGCCTTGGTCCATGATAGATACCATATTCACCTAGAAGCAATCCACAGGTTCTTATCTTTTGTGAAAACAAAAGAAGAACCTCTTTTCCCAAGCAACATGTCATTAGACCCAAACACTGTTTGGCCCATTAGCTCTAACTTCTTATTGGCTAACTCTATTTTTAACCTATTTCTGTTAATCTATGTATCACTACATGGCAGTGGCTTACCAGGAAAGATTCAGTATGTTTGTCTCTGGTGGCTCCATGGTGTCTCTGTTGACTCTGTTTTCTTTCTCCCAGAATTCAGTTTTGTCTTCTCTGCCTATAAGTTCTGCCATATCAAGGGCCCAAAGCAGTTTCTTTTTTAACCAATGAAAGCAACACAAAGACAGAAGGACCTGCTACACCACTAGTGTCCTCCTTGTTACCTAGGTTCTCTAGGGATGAGGACTGTAGCCTGGTTATCCTTTCCTTTATATCTAATATCCTCTTATGAGCGAGTTCATATTGTGTCTTTCTGGGTTTGGGTAACCTCATGCAGGATAATTTTTCTAGCTCTGTCCATTTGCCTGAAAAATTCATGATGTCCTTTTTGTTTTCCATTGTGTAATACTCAATTTTGTAAATGTATGATAGCTTCTAAATCCATTTTTTTTTTGTTGAGGGATTTCAAGGTTGTTTCCAGGTTCTGGCTCTTATGAACAATGCTCCAATGAGCTTAGTTTGAGTAAGTATTCTTTTGGTATGATTGAGTATCCTTTTGGTATAAGACCCAGAATGGCATTGCTGGATCTTGAGATAGACTGGTTCCCAATTTTCTGAGAAACTGCCTTCATGATTTCCAAAGTGGCTGTACAAATTTGCATTCCATTCAGCAGAAGAGGAGTGTTCCCCTTAATCCACATCCTCTCCAATGTAGGCTTTCATTAGCATTTTTGGTCTTAGTCATTATGACAGGTGTAACTCAGTATCTCAGAGTCATTTTTCGTTTGCATTTCCATGAAAGGATATTGAACAGTTCTTTAAGTACACCATGACCATTTGAGATTCTTCTGTTTAGAATTCTCTGTTTAAAAAAAAAAAATAAATAAATCTGTAAACCCATTCTTAATGGGATTATTTGGTATTTTGATGTTTAGTTTCTTGAGATCTTTTTTATATTATTGATATCAGTCCTCTGTCAGATGTGGGGTTGGTGAAGACCTTTTCCCATTCTGTAGGCTACCGTTTTTTTTTTTTCTTGTTGACTGTGTCCTGTGCCTTAAAAACATTTCTCATTTCAGGAGGACACATTTATTAATTGTTGATCTCATTTGTCTGTGCTACTGGTGTTTTATTCATGAAGTAGTCTCCTGTGCTAATATCTTCAAAGCTACTTCCCACTTTCTTTTCTATCAGCTTCAGTGTAACTGGATTTATGTTGAGGTTTTTGATTCACTTGGATTTGAGTATTGCACAGGGTGATACATATATTTGCATTTAAGCAATGGTTTAAAATACTTTTTTATTTTTTCTCCTTCCTTTTTAAGTAAAACAAAAGCCCTCTATAACCATACTTTACCAATGGTTTCAAAAGCTCTGCTGACTTTCATTGTGATAATAAAACATAGTGAATATCTTTTCAGATGCTTTTATTATATTTTTTCTTATATTTGAATTTTAAAATAAACAATTATTTTTGTAAAACTTTGAATTTTGATAATTCCAGCAGTGACTCTGAGATATTTTTGAGACCTTACTAAAGAGTCATTCGAGTAATAGTTGGGGTTTACAACATTATTTTTTCTTTTATTGTTATTATTATTAATTTTCACCTCCTCCCATTTCCCTCCCCCTCCCCCTTCCTCCTTCCCCTCCCTTTCTAGTTCAAAGAACAGTCAGGGTCCCTGCCCTGTGGGAAGTCCAAGGTCCTCCCCCCTCCATCCAGGTCTAGGAAGGTAAGCATCCAAACAGACTAGGTTACCACAAAGCCAGTACATGGAGTAGAATCAAAACCCAGTGCCATTATGTATGTATTAGAGTACTACTCAGCGGTAAAAAACAATGACATCTTGAATTTTGCATGCAAATGGATGGAAATAGAGAACACTATCCTGAGTGAGGTAACCCAGACCCAAAAAGATGAAAATGGTGTGTACTCACTCATTAGTAGATTCTAGCCATAAATGAAGGATGAGTCTATAATTCATGATTCTAAAGAAGCTAAATAGGAAGGTGAACCCCCCTAAAAATGTAGTTATCCTCCTGGATATTGGAAGTAGACAAATTTCCAGGCAAAAATGGAAAGCTTGGGGGTGGGGATGGGATGGAGCAATGGTGCAACATTATTTTTTAAGATGCAACTTTCACTCATTGCCCCTGCATTGATATGGTTCCATCTAGGTATGGCTCTAGAATGTATCATAACATTTCTCATGTTTGGTTGCTAGCTAAAAAAATCCCCACACCTTGTGACAAAATCTCCAACATCTATTTTCCACATAGAAATTTGTAAACTAATTCTATAGAAATGATTGTTATAAATATGAAAAAATAAATAATTCTTATTGATTAGAAGCTATTTGCAATCAGTCACTCAAATACAACTTTTGATGTTACTTAAATGTATTATTGATTTTATTATCTGTCAATTTTGAACTGATATATGGAAAATGTAGGTGAATGCAGGTATAGTAGTGTATGAAAATAACATCTGTCGTATATCCAATGATAAACAAAAACAGTCTGGTGTCATTATGCTCCTAATTTCATGTTAATCTTATGTAGAATCAGTACTAGCTATGAGAACAAATGAAATATTGTATCCAGTTCATTCTAGTTTGTTCTAGACTGCTGATATCTCTGCTGCAATGTGATTCTTTAAGAATGTAAAAAAAAAAAAATCCCTAGGGCTTTGTCATATAAATAAGAGTACATTTATGAGAGAGATTGGATGAAAAACCTAGACCCAGCATTGTGACTGTTGCTTGCCAAATTTTAATTAAAAAAGACTTCCTTCCCTTAGATCTTTGAATACAACTGATATTTCCTGAGCATCATGAAGATTTTATGGCCCAGTTTTCCTGAGATTGCTTCAAAATGTCTACTTTTGGGATACAACAATTTTAGGAACTTTGCCGTAGTTGAATGATATTGTGGTCTTTATAGAATTCATGACAAAATAAAAATTATAACTTCAAGTTGAACTGCTGAGGCTATCACACAGGTACAAAGAAATAATTCAAACCCATAACTAAGATACATCTAGGAGAACCTAAAAGCAAAAGAGTCCTCTAGGACAACTACAATAGTGTCACAAACAGGGTCTTCCTCAGCAGCTAAATCTAGATATTAAGCATAAGGTTACTCTGTCCTTTGAGATTCATATGTATTTGGTCCAGTTATTACATTGTGTCCTGGGAACATTATTAGGCTTAGCATAAGTTTAACTTAGCCACTAATGCACAGTGCTGCTGACCTTAGACTAATGGCCTTCAGATTATTCAGAAAGATAGATCACGTTTACCTTCTGTGTCCACATTTCCTCATTGGAATGACATCTAAGATGAGCCAGAATAGCATAGAGAAAATGCTGTATCATATTTCAACTGTGTGAGTAGAAATCCTTCCAAAAACTGCAAAAGAATATGGAAAGAACCTAGAATTGTTTTCTTTTTAATTTTTTATTGATTTTTATTGAGCTCTACATTTTTCTCTTCTCCTCTCCCTTCCTCTCTTCTCCCTTCAATCCTCTCCCAAAGTCCCCATGCTCCCAATTTACTCAGGAGATCTTGCCTTTTTCTACTTCCCATGTAGAGAAGATCCATGTATGTCTCTCTTAGAGTCCTCATTGTTGTCTAGTTTCTCTGGGATTGTGATTTGTAGGCTGGCCTTCTTTGTTTTATGTTTAAAAACAACTTATGGGTTAGTACATATGATACTTGTCTTTCTGGGATTGGGTTACCTCACTCAAAATGATGTTTTTTTAGTTCCATCCATTGGCCTGCAAATTTCAAGATCTTTTATTTTTTTTCTTCTGTGCAGTATTCCATTGTGTATATGTACCACATTTTTCTTATCCATTCTTCAGCTGAGGGGCATTTAGATTGTTTCCATGTTCTGGTTATGACAAACAATGCTGCTATAAACATAGTTGATCACATGTCCCTGAGGCATGGTTGAGCATCCTTTGAATATATACCCAAAAGTGGTGTTTCTGGGTCTTGAGGAAGGTTGTTTATTCACAAATCAGAATCCTTTGTGGGAATAGAGAATAGCAACTAAATCCCATAACCAGAAAAGAGGTCTGGATGCACGCTTTGCATCAGCATAAATAGTATAAGATGCCACACCCTAGTGGGCGAGTAACTTAAAGACTACTGGATCAAGGATTTTCTACAGCATCACCATACTGATATTCAAAGGGGCTGTACCAGCTTTCACTCCCACAAGCAATACAGGAATGTTCTCTTTACCCCACAAACTCTCAAGCGTAAGTTGTCATCAGTGTTTTTGACCTTGGCCATTCTTACAGGTGTAAGATGGAATTTTATAGTTGTTTTGATTTGCATTTTTCTGATGACTAAGGATGTTGAACATTTCCTTAATTGTCTTTTAACCATTTTAGATTCCTTTGTTGAGAGTTCTCTGTTTAGGTCTGTACTTCATTAATTTTTGTTGGATTATTTGTTTTTTTGATGACCAATTTCTTGAGTTCTTTGTATATTTTGGAGATCCGACCTCTGAGGTGGGGTTGCTGAAAATTTTTTCCTATTCTTGTAGGCTGTCATTTTGTCTTGTTGACTATGTCCTTTGCTTTACAAAAGCTTTTAAATTTCAGGAGGTCCCATTTATTAGTTGTTTCTCTCAGTGTCTGTGCTACCGGGGTTATATTTAGGAAATGGTCTCCTGTGCCAATATGTTCAAGTGTACTTCCCACTTTTTCTTCTGTGAGGTTCAGTGTGGCTGGCATTATATTGAGGTCTTTGATCTATTTGGACTTTAGTTTTGTGCATGGTAATAGATACAGATCTAATTGCATTCTTCTGCATGTTGATGTCTGGTTATGTCAACACCATTTGTTAAATATGCTTTCTTTTTTCCATTTAAAATTTTTTGCTTCTTTCTCAAAAATAAGGTGTTCGAAAGTGTGTGGATTAATACCTCAGTCTCCAATTCGGTTCCATTGGTTCTCTGTTTGTTTTATGCCAATACCAGACTGTTTTCAGTTTTGTAGTTCTATAGTAGAGTTTAAAGTCAGAGATTGTGATTTCTCCAAAAGTTCTTTTATTGTACAGGATTATTTGGGCTATCCTGGGTTTTTGCTTTTCCATATGGAGTTGAGTACTGTTCTTTTGAGGTCTGTGAGGAATTTTTCTGGGATTTTGATGGACATTGCATTGAATCTGTAAATTGCTTTTGGTAAGATTGCCACTTTTACTATGTTAATCCTACCTACCAAAGAGCATGGGAGATCTTTCCACTTTCTGGTGTCGTCTTCAATTTCTTTTTTCAAAGATATAAAGTTCTTGTCATACAAGTCTTCCACTTATTTGGTTAGAGTTACTCTGAGATATTTTATACTATTTCTGGCTACTGTGGAGGGTGATGTCTCTCTGATTTAGTTCTCAGCCTGTTTATCATCTGTGTACAGGAGGGGCTACTGATTTTTTTTTTAGTTAATCTTGTATCCTGCTACATTACTGAAAGTGTTTATAAGTTGTAGAAGTTCCTTGGTAGAAGATTTGGGGTCATTTATGTAAACTATCATAGCATCAGCAAATAGTGAGAGTTTGAGTTCTTCTTTTCTGATTTGTATCCCCTTGATCTCCTTTTGTTGTCTTATTGCTCTAGCTAGGACCTCGAGAATTATATTGGATACATATGAAGAGAATGTAGAACCTTGTCTTGTTCCTGATTTCAGTGAGATTGCTGTTTGATGTTGGCTGTTGTCTGCCTGTATATTGCCTTTATTATGTTTAGGTATAAGAACCTAGAATCTTGATGACATCACTTAGCTACTGTGTGAAGACATGAACTTGCTTCTTATTGATTGAGACGACAAATATTTCTCCTGTTCAATTTCTTTTAGTTGATATTCTGAGACTGTTTTTAAAACAGAAGAAATGCTAAAAATATCTACCCACAAGAACAAAAATGCACTATAGGAAATAAAAATATACAATTAGAAAATCCAGTAACCTTATGAAATGTGATAAATTATACATGATATACCATATAATACTATTAAATTCATAAAACAAATCAATGAATAATATAATAATACAGTCAGTGATTCAAAATTTATATCACTCAAGACAATAATGTTTTTTCATAGATTTTAAACCTTTCAGTTTGGCAGTAATTCTTGCCTTGGCTTGCATTATTTTAGTAATTGCTATTGTGTTAAGTTTCTTCAGATAGGAAACTATTGTTTTCCACTTAAATCTTTTATTGTTTTTGTTACTTAAAATGGTAAGAGGAAAAAGGCTTTTATTTGATAGCATCTATTGTACAATACACTTTGATTTTCCTCTTCCCCTTTTGCCCTCCTTCACTCTGTCCTACCCCAACCACAGATGTGTCTGTCTCTGTTGGTGCCACTTCTGTACTCTCATACACTTCATACTGTTTCCTTCCTTTGCCCAGAGGGACAGAGAAGGAGATGACGAGGTGGATACACTTTCCTGTGAATAAAATTATTTTTTTCTTTAACGGTAGATAGTACAATGTTGTGCATACCTATATATGAGATATATATTATGAGAGATAGATATTATTTATCTGCTGATACATTCCTAGTTTTATTCCATATGTCATCTCCATAGAGGAGATGAACTAAGTTGTTGCCCATGATACATAAACTATCATGCACCAAGACAATCCCCTTGTCTTTGACAGCAGAGTTTTTGAGATGTTTTAAAGACAGACTGCAGTCATACTGCTTAGAACTATGTTGGTAACTCAGCATAGCCTCATGTGTGAGAATTATTCCCAGAAGCAAAACACATAAGACTGCTGAGTTTGTTTTTGAACTACGTCTGTCATATTCTGTAAACTGGAGTGTAAAAGTTCAGTGTTCAGTAACTGTCTGCCTCTGGTATCTGCTAGGAGCAATGTCACTCATACAACCTTCCAAATAACACATTGTGTGTTATAAAGCAAGTGTCCTCTTTACAGTGCCTTACTGCATGCGTGTATATATATATATATATATATATATATATATATATATAATGTTATATATAATATATTCATATTCATGGATATATACATACATATTTTTCATGTACCTTATCTCATTAATCTTTACTGGAGTTTTCTACTTTTGTATAATGTAAAGGAAAACTTTACCCAGTACATGAATAAATGCATGTAATTTACTTCTAGGTCCTTCATAGTATTTCAGTGAAAATGGAATTTATCTTTAAATAAAGCAAAAGTAAAAACATCTATATTTTATTTGATTTTTAATTTTTTATTTATATATTTTTAAGGGAAGAGTTTTTGTAAAATTCCATTATTTCCCCCTGTACAGGAAAGTCCTAGTCACCTTCTATCCCTATCCCTGACACTGTTCTTCACCTCCCTCTTCTCTCTCTATGTCTATCTATTAATATCCCACACACACATACTCACACATAAGTACACACACATACTCTCACATACACAATTACTGAGTAAACAGTAGTTCAGTACAAGCTCCTGTAGTGAATACTCATCTACAGCCTGTTATAACTAATACACCAGCTTATTAAGTTGCCATGGCAATACTGAGAAATGCATATTCTCAATTTTTGCTTTACAAGCAATGAGTTGAATCACACAGACAAATTTATGAGGAAGCAGAAAGGTCATATTTCAAACTCAGCTTGCTGACTCCAAACCTTTTATTCCAAAGTGCTTTGTCTTTAGAAGAATACCACTTTTTGAGCCAGTTAACTGCATAATATTAGTCTAAGAGAGTTTAAACATAAAACACAGTAAACATTTTCAGGTAAAATTTATACTCATAAGTATGGGCTAAATCTTCCTTTCCCCTAGGAGGTAATAAGAACAAAGAAAACATCTCTTTTAATTTTGTGTCTTTACAAATACTGGAAGTTATTGAAACAGATACTTTTCATTATCAAGTATGTATTTGTTTTATTGTTTCTTAATTTTTTTCTTTATTTTTGAGAATTTCTTAAGGTATATAATGAAATAGCATCATATCGATTCCCAATTTCTACTATATTCCAACGTGCCCTCTATGATCTATATTCCATTTACTGAAGTCTGCTTGTATAGCTGGTATCTTAGTCACTGTTCTATTGCTGTGAAGAGACAGCATGACCAAGGCAGATCTTATTTTTAAGAAAGGATTTAATTGGGACTTGCTAATAGTTTCTAAAGCTTAGTCCATTATCATCATGGCAAGAAGCATGACAGCATGCAGGTAGATATGATCCTGGAGAAGTAAGGGAGAGGTCTACATCCTGATTTTCAGGCAGGAGAGAGAGAGAGAGAGAGAGAGAGAGAGAGAGAGAGAGAGAGAGAGAGAGAGAGAGACAGAGAGAGAGAGAGACAGAGAGAGAGAGAGGGGTAGGGGAGAGGGAAAGGGGTAGGGGAGAGGGAGAGGGGTAGGGAAGAGGGAGAGGAGTAGGGAAGAGGGAGAGGGAGCTCCTGGCATTGACTTTTGAAAATCAAAGTCTACCTCCAGTGATAGATCCACCAACAAGGCCACACCTCCTAATCTTTTTAGTTCTTTCCAATGTCCCACTTCCTGGTGATAAAGCTTTCAACTATATGAATTTATGAAGGACCTTCTAATGCAAGGCACCACAATGGCCATTGTGTGGAAATGGATGGGTTCTTCCTGGCTGTTTGCCTTACATTTGATTAGAAATATTGTCTTGGTGATGTGGGATTCCCATCTACATGCTACATGTATGTTTTATTGGTTAATAAAGAAACTTCTTTGGTCTATGGCAGGGCAGAATAGAACTAGGTGGGAAAACCAAACAAACAAATATAGAGAGTAAGTGGAGTCAAGACTCCATGCGGCTGCCGAAAAAGAAGGACACGCTGGAAACTTACCAGTATGCCACATCCTCGTGGCTATACATAAATTGATAGAAATGGGTTAATTTAAGATGTAAGAGTTAGTTAAGAAGAAGCCTGAGCTAATACACCAAACAGTGTTGTACTGTGTGATTATTCAGGTCTGGGTGACCGGGAAACGAATGAGCAGCCTCCACTTATAACTCAGATAGGACACTTCTCTGCCAATTAGCTTGTGATGTTGCTAAGTTTGAAACCAAATTCCCAGGCCTTTGATTTGGCACAACATTCTTTTTACAAACATTGTTTTATAATAAAATATTTTCTAATAGAAACAAAATAGAAAATATTCATATTTTTATTACTGATTGACTGCAGGCTGGGTAAATTATAAACTATAAAAATTCACTTGGCTCATATTCATAGAGAATGGGCTGTTTAACAGTAAGTTCTGGCATCTGGTGAAAGTGCTGATGTAGTGTGCAGTAGCAGAGAGACAAGTGAGCAGACATGAAACAGAGATTACAAACAAAAGGCTGTACTTACCCTTTCCATGAGGTGTTTGTATTCATCACAGCTAGCACATCTTTGTCATGCCACGTCTCTGCCATCTATAGCAATACACATACCCATTTAGGAAGGCTGAGCTCTCCCGAACTAATTATACTTAAAGGTCTCACGTCAGAATGACTAAAATGGTAATGGAATTTCAACATGGATTGTGTAGGGTGATTTCAAATGATAGCTAGCTAAGTGTTCTGTTTCCATAAAAAGGGTTTATTTTACTTGGGTGCCTGGTTCATAATTTATCTTTATATAAGTCAGAACACGATCCCAAGGCAGGAACTTTCAGGCAGGAATCAGAAAGGAACTGCTTGTTGGCTAGCTCTCTAGTTGACTTGCAGAGCCATGCTCAGCTAGATTTTTTTTTTAAATATGCTCCAGGGCTACACACCTACAAAATAGGAATATCCAAAGTGAGATGGGCTCTATTTTATCAATTGACAATCAGGACAACTCCTCACCAACATGCCCACTCACACACTAACATGATAAATGCAAAAGACAATGACCCAGTTGAGACTCCCTCCCCAGGTGGTTGTAGGATCTGCCAAGTTGACAGCTAATCTTAACTAGGAGAGAATGGTAAACAGTAAATGCATCAACTAAAGTGAATTAACTTATCATAATCTGCATACTATAAAAATTTATAATTGTTAGATTTTTTTTTTAAATTATCATTTTCCCTGGTTATCAGCCTCATGCAATGTTCCTATGTATAACCATCCCACTGCCACTGGCTCTGGCCATTCACAGAAATCCTATTGACTCTAGTTTTTACTCTCTAATACTAGCCATTTGAATGGTGGCTTCACATAGGATTCAAGTTCTGTAGCACTTGAGACTACGGGCTTAAGTGGATCACTGATAGCATCTTTCACTGAGTATTTCTTTCACATCTCATTCTTCCATATAAACCAGATTATGATCTCACTGTAAACAGAGCAAGTGTCTAGCCAATTCCACATATTGTATAATTTTCTTGAGCCTTTGATCTATAACTCTAGTAGAAGAAAAAAAATCAAAACAAAACCTTCATCTCATTCTTAGAGACATAATGGAAAAAAGAAAGGATTCTCTGAATGCTGAATGAAATATCCATTGCCCCAATATAACTGTGAGCTTTTAATTGTAGTTGTTTATAGCAAATATTACTTTAGAACAATGTGTACATTTGTAATTGGTGTTTGGGAAACTGAATATCTCCTTGCTTACTGTGAAACTCAATGGTCAATTTCAGGTAAACAGAACTGAACTGAACACTAACACAACCTAATTACACACTTAATTAAGTGACATGGTACAACAAAGTTACACAATCAAACTGTGATGTGTCTAGGTTTGCAAACCAATTTCCAGACCAATTTCCAGGCACTTAGTAAAGTATTCTTTCTAAAACCCTATAAGAACTCTCTAAAGCCTTTCTGTTAGAATCAAAGAAAAATGAATACTCATCATTAAATGTAAAAAAATATTACCGAGTTATTATGTACATGTATATTTTATATTATATCCAGTGATCATATTTAAGTATGAATTAGATTCTATGCTTTTAAATATTATTTTGAAAATGCAAACAAAACACCTTTACATTTACATGCTTTTTTCTTTCTTTCTTTCTTTCTTTCTTTCTTTCTTTCTTTCTTTTTTTTTTGGTTTTTCGAGACAGGGTCCCTCTGTAGCTTTGGAGCCTGTCCTGGAACTTGCTCTTGTAGACCATGATGGCCTTGAACTCACAAAGATCCGCCTGCCTCTTCCTCCTGAATGCTGGGATTAAAGGTGTGCACCACCAAGGCCTGGCTTCATACTCTTTTCAATAGAAAAAGGTATCCCTCTCTGTACATGACAGTCAAAGATTTTTTAATTGTGCCAAAGAAGAGCTGAATATAAAGGAAAGTAGGAAAACAAAGACTGCAATGATAGGGATGATTTTCATTAGCTCTAGAGCACATTTGTAATCCGATAAATGGAATAATCAATTAACCTTTTTATGCTGGTTTAGTATGGTGTCAGTATCACAGCATCCACACACTACAAGGATCAGTTCTGAATGTGGTCTTTCCAAGCGCACAAGGGGCCTCTGAAATGCCAGTCCTGCTTGACAGAAGAATGCTGGTAGACTTGGTACTTTAGTTTTTAGTGCTTCTCCTAATGGAGCTTCCTCCTATCTGATACTTAGACTCAGAAACTCCAACTTAAAACGTAGCCTGTTAGAAACATATTTTCTATTTATATTACTGTATAGTATGGCTGTAAGCACAATGAAGAACTAATGATTTGACAAGAATCTAGATCACTTCTAACTAAGATTCTTAAATCAAAAGTAACATTCAATATTTGTACAGATATCTCAAAAGTAAGATAATAAAAGATATATGTCTTCAGTAAAGTCATTCCTGAAACACTCACATTTTGATTTTACTTTAATCACAAACCCAAAAGACACTGGGTAATTAATGTTGATAGGTTAGTCCACATCACAATGCTGCTTGATGGTTTATCTCATGAGGTATGCATTAATTAGGATCTGTTTAAAGTGCAGTTAAGAGACCTTATTTCTATGAGTGTCCTGTCTGCATATATTTCTGCATACCAAAAGAGTGTTTTGGATCCCACTATAAATAGCTGTGAATCACCATATAGTTGCTGAGAATTCATCTCAGGACATCTAGAAGAGCAGCCAGTGCTCTTGAATTCTGAGCCATCTCTCCAGCCTCCTTAATATTATTATGATTGTTGTTGATAAAGTCTTACTGTGGAAAGTGTGCAGGTCTGGAACTCTCTTTGTAGATCATTTGAAGTTTGAATTCATAGAAATATACCTGCCTCTGTCTCCCAAGTGCAGAAATGTATGCCTCCATACCCACCTTCCAAATCTTAACATCTCCAAAAGAGTCCAATTCCACTAGTAGAGATTTCAGCTTTCATTAAGTTTACTTGTTCCCACCATCTGTGGCAAACCCAGTGACCAATATTAGCTGTAATTACATCCAATGAGGGTTGAAAATTTTCAACTTTTTTTATGGAGAATTTAATCACAGTCACTTGAAAAGAAGCCAGAGAGGGGGGTGTGAATTGGCAATAGTGCAAAGTTGTTTTCTTCAGTTATGTACTTTGATATTTAGAAATCACCTTGAATAGGAAAAAAAGAGAAGAAAATGATAAGGGAGACACATTTGATATATCACACGGTGATAATTATCAGTGAACAAATAAGGGGAAGGAGGCACAACAAATACAGTAGCCCAACTGACAACGTTTGCCTACCTATACATTGAACTTAGACTTATGAGACATAAAGTCATCTCTTACAATGAGGCTTCCATGAATTTCAACTATGAATGACATTACCTTCAAGTTTTTAAAATGTTAACATAGATTTTTTTTCCTGATTTTACTTCTTTACAATTAAAATTTAATTACATTTGTCATTTCCATTTCTTCCCCCAAACCCTATCAAGTACCTCTCCCCACTCTTCTTCAAATTCATGGCCTATTTTTTTACTTATTATTAATGAATGCATGTAGGTATATAAATATAAATATGTATACCTAAATATAACCTGTTAAGTCTGTTAACTGTGACTTGTATATATGCTTGTTGTCACGGGTGATCATTTGGCACTGCACAGCCAACCAGTGTGTTGTTCTATAAGAAAGAACACCTCTCCCTCCTCCAGCTTACTTTAGTTGACTATAGTTCCTTTCAAAGTAGGAGAACATGGAAGCATAGTAATGATTCTATTCTTCAGAAACCAAAAAAAAGTCTATGGAGTGAACAACTATAAAGAATACACCTCTTTCCTGTGTTTTGGGATTGTTTCTACTAATTTGTAGACTGACTTTCTTCTCATGATTCCATATTGTTTTCAAATAAAGTTTGGAACTTGTTATGTGTTTAAGCATGCATAGACCAACCAGCACCAGGTTGTTCACCATATTTCCTCAGTTTTCTCATGATTACAGTCATGGACAGTGTGTAGCTCTTGCAGTACAGTAGTTTCTACTACAGGGTCTTTATATATTAATTACATTTCTTCTTTATCCACCAATAGTGCCTCCCCTTCTCCACTTGGTATCCATCCTGTTTGCTTTGGTTTAGCCAATGACAGTGATAGGTTCTATGAGATTTACACCCAATTTAGATTTTCTAATGTTGTGAATATGTGTTCTTCATGTATCATACTTTCTTCAATAATACATGCTTATGCATTTATGGATTATATAGGATGATTAACACATAAAATATATGAGGAAGACAAACTCTGCACTCAAGAGAGCTATTTTAACATTTAAGTTTGCATTTAGTTATTAAGATAGTATGGGGAAAAACTCTAGTGTTGTTAGTTCAACCACATTCATATTTAACTGATAATTTAGAAACAATGAAAAGTTTGAAATTTGTGAAGAATAACCTAAAAAAAGGTGTGGTGTAGTCTCTAAATGTAGTTTTGAGCTTGTGTTTAGGAAGGGAACACTCTTGTGGTATATATGGGACACTCCCCGTGGTTCACATTGCTGGCCAGGACAATGTTACACAAATACTGTTCTTAGTGGAATATAGGTTGAACTCTGAGAAAGTAGTTTTACAAAAGACACTATAAAAATAAAAATTTCCCCAAATAGGGCACAACAGCTATTCAGAGAACAAAACTGAGAGTTGTTTTTTTATAATTATGGTGGCTGTATTATTTATAATATATAATAATTTATAATAAATAATATAATATAATATAGACAAAAACAAAAAGTAGAATAAAGGATCTGACCCCTTGCTTGCTCAAAGAAATTAAGGCTAATTCCATACCACATCAGTACTTCTCCTACATCCCTGCTTTGACAGCTTGCTTCATTTGTCTCTTTATTATGATTTATCTCCTTCCATATTTTTTCTTCTACTATCTTTGAGTTCCCCTAAGGACATGATCATATATTTTTGTCAATTATTTCACAAAATGAGACAAGTATTTTACAATCTCTTTAAGAATTTGGGTAAAAAGTTTTAATGGTTCAATACAGTGTACTTTCTTTAACACAACACAGTAGAAAGAAGCAACCTCAGTGTTATACTGTCCTGGGCTAAAGATAGAGCTCAGTTTGTAAAGTATGTCACTAGTATGTACAAAACATTGGTTCCCAGACTATATAAATTGTGCATAGTAACACAAGCTTTTAACTTCAGAATCTAAGAGATAAGGCAGAAGGACCTCAATTTCAATGTCATCTTTAACTACATAGACAGCTCAACATCAGGCAGTGCTAAAGGAGCCTCTGTTTCAGAAAAAATGTCACATCAAAACAGAACAGGCATTATTATAGCCTTACATTGTAGAAAGCAATTTAATTTAATTCTCTCTCAAGATTTGAATTTATATAGTTTATGAGTTAAACAAATAATTTCATTTCCCCTAATAGATATTGTTCACTCTTTTGGGAAATGCAACATTACATTGTGAGCTATATAAAGACAGGGCCATGTCTATCCAATGTCACAGAATAACATCGATAAGCACCTGGGTAAGTTAGTGAGTAACAGAGAGCTTACGCCTTTAGCACAGAGAAACTACATGACATTCAATATCTGGATACTGATTGGAAGCAAGAGTCCGGTTTATGTCTGTTCTTCCTGGTATGTACATGATCACAAACATCTTTAATCAGCCTTCACAAGCTCCTCACAGCATCTTGAAACAGCCCATCTCTGAGGCAATGGATTTTGTTGACTGCTGTGTGACTCTTTTCTTTGGTAGTGGGGCTGCATTGTATTACATGGGGGCTTCAGTGTTGCAGCTTTTCATGCATTGTCTCTAGGGAGGTTGCAGTCTTCAGTGGCCTCACTTTTCTAAGAAGTTCAGGAGACTTCCTGGTGTACAGACACCTTTGATCTTTAGCGCTTCTTTAAGTCACCTCAGTCAACTCATTGATTCACCACCTTGGACTTGGATGGAATTCTTTTGTTGGTCTGTCCATACATATTTGATCTGGGTGAATAAATGTACCTAAGAAAAGCATCTTGACACGTGGCTTCTAAGATTGAAAAGGTGTGAAGGAGACTTGGGAGATTTGTGGAATTTTGATTTTATTGAGACAATAAAAAATGTAACAAAATGATAACACTTAAAGTTATTAAAGCACTGATGTGGAACTCACAAATATTTTGCACTCAGTTTAAAATGAAATAAAAAATACACTTGATGAACAGAATCTGTAAAATGTCGGAGGAGGAACCGCTTGTTTGTTCTGGACACCCAGCTAGCTTAGCCTCGAAATAATCACACAGAAACTGTATTAATTAAATCACTGCTTGCCCCATTGGCTCTATCATCTTATTGGCTAACTACATCTTAATTTGACCCATTTCTAGTAATCCCTATATCACCACGTGGCAGTGGTTTACTGGGTAAAACTTCCAGCATGTGTCTCTGGCAGATCCATGGTGTTCTCTCCTAACTGTTTTCTTCCTTTCAGAATTCAGTTCTGTCTTCCTAAGTTCTGCACTATCAACAGGCCAAGACAGTTTCTTTATTCATTAATGAAAGCAACACACAGACAGAAGGACCTCTTACACCAGTAAAATTGATTTAACTATGGTCAATATGATCCACCATTTAGACAGTTCATGGAGTCAAAGCTTTTTCATGAATGCCCTATTTAAAACAATAATAATAGGACTGAAAGACTGCTTAGTTTCAAAAGTATTTGCCATGCAATCATAGTGATCTTCTATCTCAAAGTCATGGAAAAACTCAGTGTAACAGAGGACATTTGGACCTCCAGCATCCCTGAGGATTGCTGGATATTCAGTTTAACCAAGATATAGATCTCAAAATTCAGAGAGACCTTGTCTCAGGCAACAACAGAGAGAACTACAACAAGAGAAAAAGACCCTTTAGCTTCCCTAGGTGGGCACGCAGGTGAATAAATTGTCATACATGTGAACATAAACATGGATACATAACATATATAGGCTTACACATACATGCACAAAAACATGGTAGCATATTTATGTTCACATGTAAGACTGAGCAAACAGATGCAAATGCAATTGTGAGATTAAAAAGAAATATGAGGCATCTTCTGGGCATGTAATTTTCCTTTTGGGGCAGAATTGTATGGTTTTTACCTTGTAGTTTTAAGGGAAAGTGCCATGATTGGGGGACTGTTCTCAATACAGCTCTGATAAAATGCAAGCATACTAACAGACTACGAGTAATGGTACCTTAAGGAAGCAACACAAGAAATTCAAGGAGAGTAGGGAAAACATTTTGAAGTTGCAATAGATTATACTTCATTGGAAAACACTCCTGCTTGAGACAAGATTGTCATTGTCCTACAGTACCACCATAATACCAAGGAGCATGAAGGACACTGGGGGTATTGCCTATATGCCTGGGAACATTAAGAAATTTTAAGACATCACTTAGAATGTCATGTTTTCCTTCATTTCCCATGCCAGTGTCTTTATTCCCAATGTTGTTTTCTTCCTAAGTTTTGCATCCAGGCTAACCCATTCCACAACATGGCCAGTGTAAACTATTAGAAATTCAAATTGTGCTGTACCACTAAACAGCTCAAAAAGGCTTAGTGATTCTTCCTAAAGGGGAAATAGAAACACAAAGCCATCGAATGACACAAACCCTTCTACCTCTCTTCTCTCCCTGTTTCCTCACTGAGGCTCCAGGAGCACTCACAGCTCAAGAAGTCTTTCTTCCCTTTGTCTTTTACACAGAGCCTTAGTCTATAACTCAGGCTACACTTCAAATGCAGTGATCAATCTACCTCAGGTTTTGGGTGCAGGAATTTCTGGTGAGAACCACAAAGCCAGGCTTTCCTTCTTTTGAGACCATGTGAATGTGATATCTCCTCTCTGGAGTTGTTTCTCTTGGAAACAACTGCTGTTGTTTTCTTTCTTCTTCACGGCACTCCTTTGATGAAAACTTTTTTTTTGATCTGTGTCTTGCATCCCTGCATCCCTGCATCCACGCAGACTTAAGATGCTCTGACACTTAACATCTAGTGGAAGAGCAGCAAAGACTGCACAGGCTGGGGAGAGGGGGTTACTGACTGTTTATAACTGATGTTACGTGAAGAAGCTATTATTAATTTTTTCTTAAAATACAACATTATGATATAGAACTGTGAAGTTTATACAGATTGCATGTGCAAAGTAAGTTCCTTGCCATTCTTGGAAGTTGTCTTTCAACTGGGAAGTTATGTGAATCTTCAGATTTTACTCTCTTACGAAGAAATACTGTGTTATCCTCCCTATGTTAGTCTCCCTTCATAATAATGGTGATGTGGGCAATCAAACCCAAACCTCTGTGACATTCACGAAGTGACTAAGTGCTAAGACAAGGTTCTTTCATTTTCATTCAAAGAACAAGAAACTGTGTCATGAAGATATAAAGAGGTTGTCCACAATAACAGATGTTATATGTGCAAGTGCTGAGTTTGACTCTAAGCGCCCCAACTGCAGTGCTCGTAGTTCTAATCTAAAATAGCTTGCTTTTCTTATCAATCCATTTTCTGACTCAGACTTTATGCTAGACTACAATTCAGCCTTTAAAGGAAAGAATTTCATCGGCAAAGTGGGAGAAATAAAACTTCAAGTTTGGACAAGTTCAAGACAGACAATGAGTGATAGACACATTACTGCTTGACACATGAACTGAAGCAGAAATTAAACTTAAATGACTTCTTAAAATGTAAATGTCTCTTCCTCATCAGTTATAGATAATGAGAAATATGTATGTGCACTGTTTCATATTAACTTAATGTGTAACTCAGATTCCTCAGGCATTAATGACTTAAGGCAAGGCTAAAGACAGCAGATTAGTATTTGATCATGCCACTTCCCTACCTACTAGGAATTTTGACCACTCCTCACAGTTGTTTGTGAACGTCAAGGACATACATGCTATGCAATAATATGCCTGTATCTCTTCTGCAGCTGTGAATTTTATGCTTTCAATACCTACCGTCTACTAGAAGAGTGACGATAGCACACCGAGCTATTTTGAGGGCAGCAGGGGAGGAAAGGAGGGAGGGAGGGAGAGAGGGAGGGAGGGAGGGAGGGAGGGAGGGAGGGAGGGAGGGAGGGAGGGAGGGAGGGAGAGAAAGAATGATCACATAATTCTTACTAGAATACATTCCTATTGCTCTGTTATTATTAGCTGTACTTAATCCATCACTGTGTCACACATACAAATTAGTCTTAATCATATGCATACACATAAAAGAAAACTTCTCTCTTTCTTCTTCTCCATATATGAGCATATATATATATGTATATATATATACATATATATGTATATATACATATATATATATATATATATATATATATATATGAATGCTACCTCTGTTATCAGGAGCCCACTGTGTATTTCAGGAATATCTATTGTGGACAGTGAAGGACAACAGTAGAATCATCTAGGTATTTTCTGTTTTGAAAATTGTGATACTCTCTTTAATGAGCTACACATTATTCATCTTCTAAAGCCTGGCATTTCTCCAATCTTTCCAGGATGAACTGAAGTCTCTTTGCTCCCCTCCTCAGTATTTCCTCTCACAGAGTCTGTATTAACTTTGTTTAAATTTCCTTTTTTTTTGTATTACAATGCCCCATATCAGAGAGTGATCTTGTCAGAGTGACCATGTTTATTATTCTATGTGTTCCATCTATAGCCTAACATGCTGACTGTTAAAAATGACTTTTAGTTAGTAAGATTTGATTACAGTGGTTATAGGAAAATAAAAGAACAACTTCAAATAAAACTTTTCTTTTACCTTAATTTGCTCCTTCAAATGTTTGAAATATTCTCTTTATATTTATTTCTGTTTTAAAATGACTACCAGTTATTCTCAGAACACAAACAATTGCATATAAATAAACTGATTCGAAGAGACCCTTTTACTAATTTCTATTCATAGTACTTCCAATGCACTCTAGATATATGAATAGGCCTTGGTGAATTCCAGTGTTGAGTTAATTGATAATAACAAGCACTTGTTTTTTGTGACTGTTTCTATGCTGAATTAGAAACCATGTTTAGCCTATGTCGAACTTAGAATCTTTTAATGCCCCTGTCTCTCTACATTTGTCTTCACATAATCAAAACTAAATAAACTAAACTTAACCTTCAAAGGTTCTGTCTTTGTTCTCTGGTAGCATTCATTCAGATGCCTTTTATATCTAGAAAAAAAAGTTTTAGTATCTATTTTTCCAGGTAAGGTGATTTCTACATCTACTGTGATATCACACAATGATAAATGATTTAGAAAGAAAAGAAAATGTGATCGAGGGAGGAAAAATTATCTGATTTCATTTTCATTAAATAGAAAAGTAATTTTACATTAAAATGACATTTAAAAGCTATTCATGCTTTGCAGCAATTTTATTTGAGAATGAGTAATCTTAACAATACAGAATGTGTTAAAATAGTGCCTATGTTTGTTAGTTCAGTAATCCTGAAGAATGCTTAATCTGGTCTTCAGCTTGCAGAAACGCTGTCCAGCCCCTCACAGTTGTAATAGATTGTAATAAATTGCCTTTATTTATGCACCCACGCATTGTCTTTGAAGTCAGGTAATAGCTGCAAATCAAATGGCATATTCTTGTTCCTTGTCAATTGCTCTGCTCCTTAAACATTAGAATAAACAGATGTGGCTTAGCCTAAGCTATCGCCAGCAACACACTATTTCCAGTAGCCTTAAATCTCCCACTAATGACGTTAGGTAATAGAGCTGGGCTTTTGCACTGTCTTTTCTCACTGCTCTCTTTTACATCAGTGCTTCTGTAAACAAACACTTCTATAATGTGAGGTATTACATGGTGTGAAAGAAGCTGGCTCCATTAGCATGGTGTGAAGTTGGGGCCTAGAACAATAAGAGGAAATAATGTGATCTGGACAGCAGGGGAAAATACTACTCAGAACAGCATAAGTACACTGACAAAAGGCAGGGTGGCTTAGTTTTATTTATAAAAGCTTTTGCATGTTTCTACATTTATTAAAGAGTGACCCTCTTGAACTCAGTCTGAATGATATTAAAATGCTGACAGAGAGACAAAAACGAAGAGACTGACAAAACATTTTTTCCATCAATGCTGATGTTTTCTATTTATTTTACCTTAGATGAAAACGAATAAGTGAATTAGGGAACTTGCTGCTTGTCATTTCAATAGCAAATAACACCTACTTAATAATACCTCTGAGGAAGTTGCTGGGGATTCATTTTTTTATAAGCTCTCATGCCGTGAGAGGTGGAAATATTGAGTTATTTTGGTATATTAGATCTAACACTCTTAATATCTCACCAATGCAAAGATCAAAACAGGGAACAATGCATTGTTTCTTGAAATTTGATCTTTTCTAAAAGGCAATGCCTACGTTTGCAGCTTTCGCTCTTCCATACTGTGTTCCCAAATACTGAAAAGCAAACACTCAGGATTGCCTTGGTAAATTGTCCTCTTCATCTTTCCTTCCTCTTTACTTTTAAGAAGTTCACATTTTAAAATCAGTATGTTCAAGAACATCAAAAGGATCTGAATTAATAAACAAAAGCATTACATATTTTTGCATGCGATAAAAAATTTGCAAAACCGTGTTCTGGCTCATTAGTATGAAATTGACTTTCATTTAATTTCCTAGCCATAAATGCCTTCATTATTTTTGAACTTAGTGTTTTATGTTGAACATTCAAGATCAGTAATTGATCCTAAAGTGACCTCACCTGTAACACTCTGCATTAACTCCTTCTATGAGACCTAACAAAAAAGAATTAGTAACATCTTCTTGGTTCCTTATATTCAATGGCAGACAGCTCATAACTCACATTTAACCTTTTTGGTGTATGTATTATAACACAAAAGGAAATTAAATTCTACTTAAAGGCCTGGAGAAATAACTCAATCAGTAAAGATTGGTGCACAACCGTTAAGACGCAAGTTCAGATCTTCAGTCCCTACCTAAAAAGCCACAAGTGGGCAGTGTAAATTTGTATCTGAACACCATGAAGGCTAGAATCCCTGGAGCTTGGTGATGAGTTTGTGGCTGAGTTACCAAGCTCCAGGTCTAGTGAGAAAAATCTATCTCAAAAGAAAAAAAAAATCTGGCATTGACATCTGGCCTCATATATATACATCCTCATGCACCTGCATACACATATAAACATGTTCACACAAAACACATGAATGCAGAGATATGGACACAGAAATACACAAAGAAATATACTTATATGTTGAAGTTAGATTTTCTTTTCCTGGGTAGAGTCATGCACAATGGTATAATCATGAGATACCCCCTAGCATTGGTAGTGTTATATTGACATCCCAGTCAACCCACAATCATTAAAAAAAAGAAACAAAGAAACTATAATACTGAATTTTGTTTCTAATCTATAATGTGTGGTAAAGTGGGATTTTTATGCATTTTTAATTTCTGAGTCAAACTGAAACTCCACTTTAAGTTGAGGGTCATCTTACTCCCATAAAGTATATAACCTGGCATGGAACAAGCATACATTTGATGATGAGGTGAACTAAGTCTCTTTCAGTAAAAGTATTATTTATATTGTAAACATTTTTGCATTCTATTCATCATATGTGAACTAGGTTTTTAAAATTATTATGCACAAATAATACTAGGAAATCACAGTCCATTTATTTTCTTTCTGAATGCATGCCAACCATATGCACAAAATTTTTTATTAAGTTTTCAGGACAAAATGAAATGATTAAGGCATATTTTCTTCCCTTAATGAAGCTAGAGTCTGTGAAGCTATAGATAAACAAATAGCTGAAATGCACAACCTAACATGACCTTTGGGAGAAAGGAAGCTCAGAAAAGAGGATAAAATGCATTTGAAGGAGCAGAAGTTAGAGAAGAGAGAAAACTTCTACTTTGCTGATTTTGAAGAGGAGGGAAGAGCCACAATCTATGTCATCTCTAGAAGCTGGGAAATGGACGGAAATTGAATCACCTCCGGCCTCCTGAGAGAGCAAATCGCTGCTCACACCTTGATTTTGGACCAGTGATACTTATTTTGATGTCCTGTGCTGCAGCACTGTGAGATAATAAATCTGTACTGCTTCAAGTTGCTATTTTTTGGTACTATGTCTCCAGAGAAGACAAACATAGATTCTGTCACTTCTGTGGGGTGTTACTGTCACAAGGGTCTAAAAATATGGAAAGGGATTTTGTTGGTCAATAAGCAGTAACTAGAATAATTTCAAGGGGATGGAAAATACTAACTATCCCTGAACAGGCTTGAATGAATGTGAATGTTAAAGAATTTGTCTGAGAAGACTCACAGTATGAGCACAGAGGAGACAAATGTCATCTTGAGATGCTCAATTGCCATTAACAGACTACCATAAATATGGAAATATGTAAACAGGGGAGATGGATAAGTGGGTAATCTGCTTCCTGTACATGTGTAAATGAGTTCACACATTCACTACCCACATACAACGCCAGGCATGGCTTCAAGCACCTTCAATCCCAGAACTGGGTAGTAGTGACAGAAAAACTGAGGGTTCTTTGTCAGCCATTGTTGCCAATCAGTGACCTTCAGGTTTCATGAGAAATCCTGTCTCAAAAATTCAGTAGATGTAAATAGAAAAAGGTATCTAAAGATAACTTCTGGCCTCCACATATGCACACACAGGACCTAAACATGTCTCTTACACACACACACACACACACACACACACAAACACACACACACACATGCATGTAAACACATAAACAGAAGGAGGGAGAGGTAAAGATAGAGAAAGACAGAAAGGAGGGGGGGGGGTGGCTACTACAAGTGAGCTTAAGAGGAAGTTAGGAGAGTTCAGTTGGAAGTAAATCCTGATAGCCAGGAAGTTTAAGGTGAAATCAAGTAGATTAGTTTACAGAATTACTATGAGAAACTCTGTAGTCTACTTTATCCAGAGAGATGATATTATAACTCTTAGAAACACTTGCATTTGGGAGGAGTAGAAAAGGCCTAAATAAAGTGTTGACAGAGCAATGTCAGGTGGTTTAAGAAATTTTTATAATATTCAGTTTTGACTTGAGCAAACAGTACACGAAGTTTATAGAATATAGAATATTCTTGTATCTCTTGATTAAGGAGCCATTATTTTCCCTCAGGAGAGCAATTTCCCCTGGTAATGTATAGTAAAAAGACTGCAGATTATAAAAGTGACTGGAGGGATGATTGTGGTAACAATGGTACAATATTCAATTAATTAAGCATTTGAAGATAAAAAGTGAAATTAGTGTAGTATTTTAAGGGAAGCATATCCAAGGAATTACTGAAAGAAACACATATATTCCCTTTTAGGGTATATACATGCTATATGGTAGAAGTGATATAAAAAAAAAAAAAGAGGGCCGATGCAACCAAAGTAAATCTGGAAATCTGGCTTTGATCAGGAAGAGGAAATCCTGTTTTGCAGCTATGTGAACAGAGTAAGAAGGAAGCTAAAGAGAACAGATATTTTAAATTGGAAAGGATGGCTAAAGCATTCCCACAGCTCTGCTAGCAATGTGCATTGTATGATTTGAGTAAGGATGTTAAAGAGGGGGCCAATGGGCTTGGTCTGATGACAGAAAATTTAGGAACACCTCTGCTACACAATCAGGGGATTCAGAAACCTGAGATAAAAACTGGAAAGAGCAAAGTGGGGTAGAGAGCAGGTACTCACAAAGTGTGAGTTTCTGTACTTCACTCTAGTAAAGATATTTGTGGCCATCAACTTATAAAGGGGAAAGGCATATTTTGACTCACATGCTTAAGGTTTTGGTCCACGAATGGTTGCTTTCATTCCATGAAGGAACACCTGATAGAGCTAAGCAGCCTCCCTAATTTCCATGGTAGAAAAGAATAAAAACAAACAGGTGGGCTTCCAAAACACCCTTCAGAGACAGGTCTGTAACAACACACAGACATCTCTCTAGGCTACACCTTGTATAACTTTCACAGTCTCCCAGTGAAGCCTTTCTGGGGAGCATACCTTAGGACATATGGGGACATTTAAGATTCAAACTAATGTACCATTAGTACATTAGTACAATTAGTGATATTTCTGCAATACACAAAAAATATAAAGTAGCTGTAGAAGGTAGCAGATTCAGAATAGGATTTTTTTCAAAGCTGCTGATTAATAAAGTACTGAGGGATTTCAAGCTGTGGTGACTGAATTTTGTAAAAAGGCTTCATTTGTGTATAACCAAGAGGCAGAATGAAGCACAATACAGGTGTTGGCCTGAAAGAGCCTCAAGCTTTGATTCTTATAGTCTCACATTTCAGTGTTACTGGGACTCTAACCTGTGATACTAGATACAATTCACTGGCCCCAGTACAGTTATGCTAATTCATTAGGAATAAGGCACAGGCAGGGTTTTGCATTGAAATGCACACCCCAGGTGATTCTGACACAGGTGTTCTAAGGCTCACACTGAGACATATCCTCTGATTGCACATTGAGAAGCATGAGCCTGGGAGACGGATTAAGCTAAGAGCGCAGAGGTCATGATGGTAATGAACAAGTTGGGTTGTAATTAGCCTGTAGCCTGGGGTGTGTGGGGGTGAGTATGGGGAGCAGGATTGAATATGAGTAAGAGAAATTTATTTCACAGGATCAGGGTTGGAAATAGTGCTCTTTTAAAAGTGTACTTTGGAAGAGACGAAAGGTTTTTCTTCCTTTGTCCAACCTACTGTCTTCTGTGCTAAAATCCAAGAGGGAACTAGTTTGTAAAATTTCACAACAGCATTTTAGCCATCGTATGTAGTATTTGGAGTGGCAGTTCTATTGCATTACACATTCACACATGTGTGTATAACAATATTCTGTTATAAGAACTGTCAGTGAGACTAGCATGTAGATAGGGCAGCACCCCAGTTAATATTCAAAGCTAAATTCAAATTTTCTAGTCACATTACTCTTTATGTGCAAGACTGTTTTTTTCCTTACTTTAGGAAATGGTGACAGAAAAGAAAACTATGAATTAGTAATATTGATCTTCTAGCAAAATTTCTTTTATTAAAGTCCCAAATCACACCAGATTCTTTTATCAGAGGTCAAAGACTTGTGATTCAAATGTAAGATCAATATCCCCTCATTATCATTTTAATCATTTTTGTCCTGAAAACTGTACTTTGCAAGAAATCAGATGAGAGCCAATATTAAATATGTGTTCTGTAATATGTACAGTCTTCATCAATGGTTCTTTGCTGAGGTTATTGTGAATTTGTTTCTTCATTTCTGTATATCCATTCTGGAAATGAGATCTATAGCATTAGCTTCTTAAACTGGAGAGTGTAAGTGTAAATTGAAATATTTTGTATTGTTTTTTGAACTCTATCTCAAATAATGCAAAGACAGGGTGACAGATAGTCTATATAGTTTCCTAGGCTGTGTTCCCAAAGGAAGTTAGAAAGGCGTAGACAGTATATCATATGGGAAGTATATATTATCCAAGACTGAAAGTATTAAAAACTACTTTCATCACTACCCACATCTATTAACATCACTTAATTCAGACTCAAGTACAAGGTCACAAGGTCTGCATATTAGGCCTGTTATGCTATGTTGAGAAAGAAAAGGGAAAAGACGTTTGTTGAACATATAAAAGCCTCTGATTAGGAGAAAATCCCACTCCCAGCAAAATAAAAAGACAGATGGAGGGAGGGAGGAAGGAAGAAAGGAAAAAAGTAAGAAATAAGGCTTTCATTGACTTGTCTAACTGGGCCTCTGATTCAGAGTCATCCTTTGAGACTTTACCACACTTGTGGCAGAACAAAAACTAATCAAGAGATGTTGGGAGAACCCAGTTGTGGTTAGTCTATAAGAACCACTCAAGTAGGTCACTGTGGCAAGCTCTGGGTGGGACCTTGACTCATGAAATTTTTCTGTGTCTGAAGCCTGTTGCTTCAGTGTTCCTGCTGTTTATCTGTGTGTGTGTGTGTGTGTGTGTGTGTATTAAATGTGAAATACTCATGAAATGCCATTTGACTCTTTGCTTCAATTATGCAGAGATTGTTGTCTTTTTCCTCTTTTATCACTCCTTTCTCCTAACATTCTGACTAATAAAGTTATGGTTGGTATAGGAATGTGGAATGGTCCCAAATGCAAGGCTGTGCTTTCTGTTTCTATGCAGTTTTGGCATACTGGTTTCTTCTTGTATGTCTTGCTCTTCACTGACTCCCTCAAGTTTGAATAAGGCACTATCTGATGTCTGTTGTTGATGTTGCTACTCAATATCCTGCCATAGGTCACCCTAATTAATTAACAATTTTGCTTGATAGTCTCTATATTGGTCACCCAGATTAGTGAACTTAACATTTGGGTAGGAGAATACACCCAGAACCCTGACTCTGAGTTGCTTACCCTTTTCAATTTTATTGATGTTTCCATAATTCTTTATTCATCTATACCCATGGCCATTAGACTGATATTCTGCCATGCCCAGAGCAGCCTGGATGCCTAAATTGGTGGAGGGTGCCAGGATTGAGACATGGAGGCTTCTTTTCAGGTGGAAGAACAGCAACCTTTATTTTTCCTAGAGCTAAAGCCTTTTATACCTCCACTGCTTCTGTGGAAAACCACCAGCCAGAAAGAACACAAACATCCTTGTCAATTACAGACCACAAGGAAGTTGCACTGTCAGTCAGTGGGAGTGAGGGCAGCTAGATCACAACAATATTCTCCTTATGAACAATCTGTATTTTGAAGCATGCCACTTTATTTTCTTTAAAAAATTATAAACATTGTGTTTGATGTATATACCAACATGAGCTTGGAAGCTTGCATGTGTCATGACATACACATGCGGTCAGAGCATACTTTCAGGAGTCAGTTATCTTTTTCAACTTGATCTGAAAATTAGGTCTTAAGTCTTGTGTACCCAGCATTTTTACATGTTGAGTCTCCTAAGTGTTGTCTCAAGTTTCTGTCCTGCCCGGTCCTACAGTCATATAGTCCCAAAGAAATACATAGAGGTCTACACTAGTTATAAACCAGTTATTCTAGTAGCGCAGGCTTCTTATTAACTCTTAAAACTTATATTAACCCATAACTCTTGTCTGTGTTAGCCATGTAGCTTGGTACCTTTTTTGGTGAGGCAGTCACATCTTGTTTCCTCTGAGGCTGGGTTACGACTGCATACTTCAGAATCCTTTTCCAAGGATTCTCCTGTTCTCTTTGCCTCACCTCTACTTCCTTTAAATCATCCCACCTATACTTCCTGCCTGGTGACCTGCCAATCAGCATTTTATTAAACAAGTATAAGAAACAAATGTTTATAGGGTAAAACCATCGTCCCACAGCACCCAAGCATTGCATTCCCTTGCATTGTTTTTTTTTCCTTTGAATTCTCTTCCTGTTGTATGAATTCTTCAGTTATTATTGTATCCCGTTAGATCCTTTGGCTGATTAAATCTGGAATATTACTCTGTCCATTGTCACCTTTACTGTTTCAACTTTTGACATGAAGTTTAGATTCCATAACTTTCCACTATAGTTCCTTCTTTTAATTAATCTGAACTTTATTGGGATCTTTTTATTTTCTCTATTATTGGTCATCAAAACAACACTTTGCTTGATCCCATCCTGTATTGCCTTCATACTTTGCACAATAACATTGATAACACCTGTTAGGGTCCACAATTGTGCATATTGCTTGATATGGTTTGAATGTTTAAACACTCTACATTCTTAAATAATTCACTATATCTTATAATAAATTAATCCATCAATTCTCAAGGATAACTGTCACATGTTTCTCCCATTCTTTAACTACCAATTAACTACCAGCATTTCTCACTTCTTTTCATCACATTCTACTAATTTTATAATGGGCAAAAACATATATTCTGATGAGATAATTTATCATCTGCCTTATCACTCCCCAATCTGTATTAGTAACTTTTCTGTTGCTAGTTAAAAGTGAAACTCCAGAATTCAAAACCAAGTCAAAACCAGAAGAATCTTAATAAGAGGGACTGAGGACACAGGGATATCAGTATAAGTTCTATGGAAGTTAGCTACAGAATGAGATTCAAGAAACATCTATTTGAGTACATGGCTAGTCTTCCAGAGATGTTATCACTACTGCTACCATCCTCATGATGAAATGTAGGATTTCTGTCCCTCCAATAGTAGACATTCTCTGCTCACCCTGTTCTCTAGGGATGCCTTAACCCATTATGCTTGGTGCTCAAGATGGGCTTCAGTGGGGCAGTACTTGCCTATCAAGCACAAAGCCATGAGTTAAATCCCTAGCAGTCCTTCAACAAACAGAAAATCAAACCAACCCAAACAATAACAAACTCCTGAGAAACTTAAACCCCAAATCAAATTAAGTGTCTTATAATAACAAAATGGTATTTTGTGACAGGATTGGAGTTCCCTGGGTGGCTGAGTGCGGAAGCATCTCATGTTTGCGCTTCACTTCCACCTTGGTTGTGCTTGTCTTTAACCTGTGCCTCATTTCCACTTTGTCTCCTTCTGTCTCTCTATTGTTTCTTATCTTTATATTCAAATGCAAATGATTCCATTCTATTTTTTGATTTCAACTCCTTTCTGACCCTAGTTATTTTCTATTTAGGTTTCATTTGGAGATACTGAGTAGATATAAGTTTCGAGAAGACACCATTCCAAGTATTTCCTACAAAAGGATGACTGTCTTATTTTTTTTTCTTTGCATATCTATGAACTTAGAAACCAAAATTAGCTTTGCTGCTACAACTGCTGCAGGATCTTTTTATAAAAGCTCACTAAAGTTAACAACTAAGCTTATAATTAGAAACTAATGGAGTGTCACATGGTTTAAAGCATTAACCATTCGTCATAGCTCAAACATCTATGGGTGATTTGGCCAGTCCGCTGATCTTCAATGTGGTCATCCCACACCCTTAAATCTGGCAATAATATGGGAGCACTGTTGGGAACTGGTTCACTAGACAGTTTCTGCTAGACTAGGTTGCATCACATTGGCCTGGGTGATTTACGGTGATTTTCGAGTCTCATAAAAAGGGCAGAAGCAAGTAAGCTCTCCTAAGACATAGATTCCATCTTTTGTACAGAATTCTGTTGCACAAAGAAAGCAATAATACCAGTACTACACAGGGAAATAAGCTGCAATTTTGAAGAGAACTGAGAAGGTATATTGCTAGGGCTAAAGGGAAGAAAGAATGGGCTGTGCTCTACTACGAATCTTTCAGCAACCAATCAAACTTGCTAAATAGAAACAAAAATTTCTAAAAATGAAGCTGTCACCTAATTTAGAAATTTTCAATTTATAAATGAATGCATTGCCCTCCTTAGTTGTATCTTTTCTGAGGTGTGGAGGAGAATGGAAAGAACACATGCAAACACTTAATTAAGTTAAATGTTTCAAAGGCCAGAATCAAAGATGGTTCTCAAATTCCTCTAGTTGTCACAACGCTGACCTCATGCCATTATACCATTGTTTAGTAGAGATACATACTTTCTATATGATAACCTTGAAAGGAAATGAAGTTCTGACTTTAGGGGTAGAAATCAAGAAGAGATAAAGTACTTTTTTTCAAAGGATTTAGCAAGAAAAAGTGTAATTTATTATTGTTGATTGAAACTGTCATACAAAATTCAATGATAAATTTATTCTCCATTTCTTTCTATTGAAATATATACACCTTCTGGCACAATTGCAGCAATTAAAAAAGCCATGCATTCAATAATTAAAATAGAAACTGGTACACAGATAATATAGGTATTCATGGTTTTTACCATAAAATAGTTACTCTTACTAACATTAATAATCATTTTCAATGTTAACCAGCCACTGGCTTTAGTCAGTTCAATTATTAAATTTTGTTTTGAAAAATGGAAGTTTATTCAGTGCAATTTAAATGTTAGTAACATTTTGTGTTTTGCTGCATTCAGTTACACACAGTGAAAATATTAGATGAATGACCTTTCTTCAGTGGAATTTGGCAGAATAGCTTAAACAAATCTCTCTCTCTCTCTCTCTCTCTCTCTCTCTCTCACACACACACACACACACACACAGTCTTTAGGCTGTGACACAGATGCACACATCTGGTGTGAAAATGTCGTTTCCAATTTCATGTAACTTTTCCTTTACAACTTCACAGTTACAGCTGCAACTCCTCTTCACCTTGGCAGGGTGGCTGTTTTCCTATTTTTATATTTATCTCTTTTTCTCACTTCTATTTTGAATTGTCCTTTCTATTTTTCTCCTCAAGTCTACACTTTTTATGTCTCTTCTATTTTACTCATGTTATATAGAGTAAGAAAATTCATCAAAGCCATCTTCCAGCATAATTAACAATTAATTACATAAAATTTATTTCTCAGTTTTTCACTCATCATAGTCAGTTGCATCTCGCTGAAAGAAAAGTAAGGTATTGGAACAGGCCTATAATAACCATCATAGTGACTAAAGTAGGAGAATTGTGTGTTCCATGGTAATTTGGGCAAAATAGTAAAATCTTATATCAAAAAATAATGACAGGCTATCAAATAAAAAACCCAGTTCTAGGAAGAATGGAACTTTGGAGCTGTTGGTCAATAATTTCTCATAGACTACCAATTATAAGTTATTGCAAGTGGTTTTGGTCACCCTTCAGAATTGATAGGCAGCATCAATTGTGAAGACAGCATATATTTGAGTCATAGAATATAGTTATATCATATCTGACATGAAAGCTTCATCCCTACTAACTTTCATAATGCTTTTTAGGTGCTATGGATGCTACTGGAGGAGAAAAGTAACCATATGTGTGTTCTAGCTGTGAACCATGGGAACCACAAAAATGACTAATGGCTTGAATCTGGGAGTAACCAATGACATTCTGATTGGACTTAAGGTCTGTAGTGAAGAGACGAGCGAGCCTGTTTTTCGTCCTGCTCGGCTCCCGCATGGCTACCTTTACACCCGAAATAACAACACACAAATTATATTCTTTTAAATACTGCTTGGCCCATTAGCTCTAGCCTCTTACGGGCTAACTCTCACATCTTGATTAAACCATATTTAGCAATCTGTTTAGCACCATGAGGTGGTGGCTTACCGGGAAGATTCTAGCCTGCATCCATCTCAGAGAGGAGAGTCATGGTGACTGCTTCATGGCGGTTGCCTCACTTCCCTTCATCCAAGCATTCTGTTCTGTCTACATCACCCACCTATGTTCTGACCTATCAGGCCAAGTAGTTTCTTTATTCATTAACCAATGAAATAACAGATAGAAACATTCCTACATCATTTCCCCTTTTTCTGTTTAAACAAAAAAAGAAGGCTTTAACTTTAACATAGCAAAATTACATACAACAAAACTGTTATCAAGGAAGAATTACAGTTACAATATTTATATCTATTTTATATTTTATCATAACAAAGGAAAACAACTATAACGATCTCTCTATTCTTCAGCTCCATCAAAGACTCCAGAAGGACATAATATTACCTAAGTAAATAAGAAGTAAGCAACTTATAAAACTCTAGAAATCACAGAGACATCTCACTGCCTGGACAGTCACCCAAAGTTTTTCTGTACCGTTGGGGCATCCATCTTCAGCCTTCAGGCCCATAGTTTCCAGCAGACATTTCCATGAAGCAGGAAATTTCAACGGCAGTTCAATCACTTTCTGCTGTGTCCTGTAGAATGTCTCGCAGACTCTTTCATGAAGCAGGAACCCCTAAAGAACATCTCACCGTTAGGCAAGTTCAGCAGTCCTCTCTCTGAGGGTTCTCTGTGTCCAGTTTATGCAACAGTCCAGGCAATGGCAGTTTCTTGCCCAAATGGCTATCAAACTCCATAAGGAGCCTCTTTGATGCCCATCTTCTTCTTGAAGTAGATTGGTGCTTCCAGGAGCAGATCTCATTGTCATGAAAAGCCCTAAGTTATTAAAACATTAAATGTCATATTCTGTAGTCTTTGAAAGATATAAAGAATGTCTATCTAAAATATATCTATGCACATTTAGAAAATCTAACTAACATGACTACAAATTTGACTATTATTGATGACTATCCATTAACAACCTATATACATTACATTTTAAATGAACACACAATCACAATACCTTAATCAGTATCAGAAATACACATACATGTAAGAAAATTGACCTTAAATTTATATCAACAAAGCAAAATTTATATCAATGTAAATTATTCATATCTACATCATATTCCCCTTTAAATATAAAAGAACATTTAGAAACAATATTTGGGAATATGGATGTAGTGATTTCTCTCCAAACTTCTTCCTGCTGTCTAGAGCACTGTTAATTAGGTCTTTCATGGTATAACCTGTCTCCTAGGTTCATCTCAGTCAGCAATTGAGCAAAGTAATTTTTTGAGGGTGTTCACAGCAAACTTTCAGGAGGGCATGGTCTATTGTACCATATTGGGATAGAAGCAATCCATAGGGTCTCATCCTCTATGAAAACAAAAGAATAAACTTCTTTCCAAAGTATCATGTCCTTAGATCCAAATTTTAAAGTCAAGGTATTTTCAAAATATCTATTCTGGAATAGTTTAGCAGCATTTATAAAGAAATATCTTTTTGCAGCTGTTGCTCCTTCCTCAGCATTCAAACAATTCAAAGAGAGCATAATATCATACAGTATCAAGATTCTCTGTGTATTTTCCATCTTTGTGCTGCTTTCTTTTAACCTCTATTTCTTTTATATTTACTTTTATTTTTTGAGACAGGTTCTCTGTATATCTTTGTCCTGGGATAACTCTGTTGACCAGGCTGTCCTTGAACTCACAGAGATCCCTCTGCCTCTACCTCCCCAGAGCTGGGATTAAAGGTGTGTGCTACAACACCTTGAACTCACAGAGATCTGTCTGTCTCTGTCTCCCAGGCATTGGGATTAAAGGTGTGTACCACCACACCCAACTTTTCTCTTTCTTTTTTCTTTCTTTATTTTTACTTTTAAGAACTTTAACCTTTAGCCTGCATATAATTTTAATACACTGTAAACCATTTAGACATTTTCTTCTACTTTGAATCTTTCTTTTACTGCATATCTATCTTTTTGTGACCACATGAGTCTTTAAGTTACCAAACAATATTGGTAGGACTAAAGCTATGACTTTGGCAGCTGGATCCAGCCCATTCGTTAGCTTTCCAGCCTTATGGCAGAGGTATGGGCTGTAGCCATTTTTATTGCCACAACTCTATGCCATTTCAAGGTACTTGCCAGCAAGCAAACTGCAGCATTCTGCTCACAGACCACAGTCAGTCGGACCGCCTGCCTGAAAAAGTTAGAGTTTGCCCTGGCAGGACAGTCCAGAAAGCCAGCATTTTAAAACGGCACAGCTTTTTTTTCCTGCTACGGCTGAAAACTGAAAAACATGCGTTCAGCTTTTCATCAACACCATTTAAGTGTCTCATGGCAGGACCTCTTAAAAGAGCTGCAGGGTTTTGCAGCTAAAGTGGAGTCAGGAAGCCTCTCTTAGATGAGAGTGCTTGCTTGCCTCTAGCAAGCAGAGCAGACCCGAGAAATTGCTGCTACCAAGAAAACATGCTTTATTCTTTCTCAAGCTTTCTCAAGCTTTCTGTGGATTCAGTTATCCATGTTGGGTGCCATTTGTAGAAGGAGCAGCGGGCCTCTTCCCACTGCCCAGCTCTTGGCTGCTGGCTAGCTTTAACCAAAATAATTACATGGAAATTGGGCACCATTCTGTAGTGAGAAGGCAAGTAGGCCTGCTTTTCATCCCACTCGGCTCCCGCATGGCTAGCTTTACACCCGAAATAACAACACGCAAATTATATTCTTTTAAATACTGCTTGGCCCATTAGCTCTAGCCTCTTACGGGCTAACTCTCACATCTTGATTAAACCATATTTAGCAATCTGTTTAGCACCATGAGGTGGTGGCTTACCAGGAAGATTCTAGCCTGCATCCATCTCAGAGAGGAGAGTCATGGCGACTGCTTCATGGCGGTTGCCTGACTTCCCTTCTTCCCCACATTCTGTTCTGTCTACTTCACCCACCTATGTTCTGACCTATCAGGCCAAGCAGTTTCTTTATTCATTAACCAATGAAACAGCAGATATATAGAAACATTCCTACATCAAAGGTCTATTCCCACAGATGAAACTCATGACTGGTACCATTAATGGGATGAAGAACCCAGGTTTAAACAGTAGTATACCTTAGAGAAAGCCTACTAAAACTATTCTCTTAAATAGACATAGTACTAAACATTATGTTAAAGATGTGTATACTCATAGATAAAGTATCTTTCAATGCTCATATGAGAAGTTTCTTTTTGTAACAGATGTTGAAGCACAAATAATAAAACCTCCAAGACAGAAATTGGGGCTCAACCTGAAGGTCTGTGAAGCAAAACAGCCATCCACTGGCTCTTCCTCTGTCTAGTTCTGGGATTAAGGGTGTGCAACAGTACTGCCTTGTTTTTATGGCAAACTAGTGTGGCTACTGGAATTAAAGGTGTATGTTTTTGTTGCCTGGTCTATGAGGCTGACCACTGTGGCTGTTTTACTTTTTTGATCCTCAGGCAAGTTTTATTTATTAAAATACAAATGAAATGCTACTACAAGATGATATTAACACAGAACTAGAACCAGTCAATATGAAGAAAAATAAAAGATCATGGAGTGTTCAGTTCTAGATAGGATATCTATATCACATCTCCTTTTCCCTCCTCTCACCATCATGGAAAGACTGTAAAAGTCAGAGATAGTGAATGGCTACTGTGAAGCAGTGCTTTCTGGATGTCCAACACAGCTGGGGATGAGAACTCACACTGGGTGCAACTATATGCACAGGATCTGGACAACATTAAGTCAGACAAAATCAACAAGAAGGTAAAAGGTAGCAAGAAAGTACAACTCCCAGCTAAAGAATTGTGGGGGATTGATGATTGGAGAGGGAGATAGTTTTATTCAGGAATGCAGTGACCTAGAAGGTATCTATGCTTCAGCATAGGAACCTACCCCTATGAATTCCTGACAGTATAAAATGAGCTCAGCTCATTTTTTTTAAAAGAGAGAACAGGAAATTTGGAAGGATTAGGAGCTATGGGGAATATGAGATAAACTTGATCGTATTACATCATATACATTTATGACATTATCAAACATTGTACTTTAGCAAAATATAAAACAACAGCAAAAACCTTGGCTCCTCTATGTTTACCACCACTTTTAATTCAGATGTTCAAATGAAAATCTACATCTTCAATTTTTTACTTTTCTTTATCTTTGGTTTGTATTCTACGTTGAATCTTATTTACTTACTCATTATAATTCTTTTTCCCCTTTTTTCTACAGTTTGTCATAACTGACCACTGTCTACTGGAGTAGGTTTATTTTACTCAATAAATAAAAGAGTCTCAGTTTATTTTATCATCTCCAGGATGACTATCACTACCCTATATTATACGAGGCTTTTTTTTAGGCCACCAACCATCTCCCAAATCATGACAGGGAAACTCGTATTAGTTTTTAATGCTTGGCCTTGCTTAGGCTTATTTCTGACTAACTCTTTTAACTTGCTTCTCTTTACCTACCATTTGCCTAGGAGCATTTTATTTATCTTTCCTTCAGTATATCTTACTTATACTGCTTCTCCAGTCTGCTGGCTTGGTGGCTGCCTGCCTGGCCCCAGGCATCTCTTCATTGTCTCCTCCTTTTTTCTTATTCTTTCCCAGATCTTAGATTACTCATCCTATTTATTCTCTCTCACTTTCAGCCCTGCCTCTCCTTTCTCTGCCTAGCTATTGACTGTTCAGCTTTTTATTAGACCAATCAGGTGCCTTAAACAAGCAAGGTGAAACAAATGCAATACATCTTTACATAATTAAACAAACACAGCAGAAACAAATGTAACACAGTTTCACACAGTTAAAGTAATATTCCACAGCATAAACAAATATCACACATCTGGGCCTAGTTAAAATAATCTTCCACAACCCTATATTCCACTCCATTATTTCAGTTTTGTTTTTCATCCAGGAAGGGAACTAACATTTTAAAGTTAGATACTTCATTTCCCTGCTTCAAGTCAGAATACCAATCTAATCTCTCCCTAAGCCTTCTTTCTGTCTAAGCCATGATTCAAGAGAATGGACTTCATATTTGCAGGGTGAAAACAGGATGATCTTGCATGACAGGAAGGAAGAGCATGGTAGAGGAAGTTTTGTGACTGGCAAAACTTATCGTATGTAACTAGAGTATGTACTATAAAACATAGTATAAAACTTATAGTATAAAACATATAGTATGTAACTATAATAATCCTCATTATCCATAAAAGTGACATTTGAAGAATCCAGTTAATGTATGAAACTGTGGATAGTACCAAGTTGCATGTATATTATGCTTTTTCCTATAAGGACATTACTATGAAAGAGTTTCATTTATTAGAGACAGTAAGTCATTAGTAGGAACCAACAAAAGAACAGCTATAACAACATGGCATGGTAAATATTATTTGACTGTTTTTTGTTATACCCTCACCAAAGATAATAGTTATATGTTACAGGTTGGGGGCTGGCTGCTTGTTCTTCCCAGCCATCCGACTAGCTTACACCCAAAATAATCGCACAGAAACCATATTAATTAAGTTACTGCTTGCCCATTAGCTCTAATCTTATCAGCTAACTCTTACATCTTAATTTAACCCATCTCCATTAATCTGTGCTTCACCACAACGTCATGGCCTAACAGCAAAGTTTCATCATGTCGTCTCTCTCTGGCAGCGGCTCCATGGTATTTATCTGACTCTGCCTTTCTTCCTCCCAGCATTCAATTCTGTCTCCCCTGCCTACCTAAATTCTGTCCTATCAACAGGCCAAGGCAGTTTCTTTATTCATTAATGCTAATCACAGCATATAGAGGGGAATCCCACATCAGTTATACTCTCTCCAAAGATAATAATGACGTTTGACTATGTGAGGTGATTGATGGACAAGAATGATAGGCATTTTACACAGCTTTAGATTGTCAATAGCCTTTTCTATTGACCTCCAGGTATGGTTGTCTTCTGTCCCACCCAGACTGCTAACCACCTGTGGTCCACTGTTCATGTCACACAGGACAGTCATCTCATGGTTACTTAGGTACCTTGGAGGTGATGTGATTTACTAATATGGTAACAAAATGTTCTGCTTCAAAGGATCTCCAAAACAAAATATAATTGAAAACTTTGGTATTATTTACTTATGTAATTACCAGTTTAATATCAGTTTAGTAATATGAAGCCTTGGAAATTAAGGGGCTTCAAATATTTAAGGGAATAAAGCTCATTACTGCATGTGGGTATTAGTCTTGTATTTCCTCTTATAATATATAATATAATATAATATAATATAATATATAATCTTATAACAAGTGTTATATATTGCTAGGCTTCCCTTTGCTTCTTAGAAATGCTTTATGTAGTTTTAGGAAGAGTGTGTAATTAGATAAACAGTGGAGTGGAGTTTACTACCTCATGCTGGGGGATCCCAGTCCACCACCCACTTTTATCCTTGAAGCCTTTACCCAACTTCTTTTCTTCTCAATGCCAATTGAGTTCTTTAATCATATCATTTGATTTCTATCTTTTGCCGAACAATATAAGCCTCCTGACAGCAATAGTTCTCTACCTCTTGAAACTGCTTCATTACACCATCAAGAAATGACTGTTATCTTTAAGACAAGCAGCATATATTCAGTGAAGAACTTACATTTCCTTTGTATAATGAACAGGGTCAATATTAACTCCCATGACATTTCATGATATTTGAAAATTATGTTTCCTAGGCTTGAACTTAAGATTTCTGGCACCCAGGGTGCATGGAGGTAGCAAAGTATGGGTATGTGGGCATGAGCTGAGCCTCCTGGATTTTATACCAGGATTTTGAACTTCTCTGTCCATCCAACTTTACTTGTTTCTTCAGTCCCTAGCACTGAACAAAAATAAAGATTCAGAGTTCTGTAATGAATATGGTGTTAGTGAATTCTTGGTGAAGCATATTTCAACTTCAGATGCATTCTCTTGTGAAGTTCTTGAGTACAAGCCTCCATTGAGGTACTTTATGAATGTCCCACTGCTAACTACTCATGGCTTGCTTCTCAGCTTAGTAGATTCTACAGGGCCAATTTTTTGTTGTCTTCTTTTAAATACACTTGGGCTGTTCTTGTATATTTCTGGGAACCCTTTCAAATCCACTCCATTTGTAGAAAGCACAGTAATGTATTGCCTCAAACTGGAAATAGCAGTCATCTAAAAGGATTCCTTGCATTTCTCTTGGCTCACAGAATGTGTCCAGCCTGTGCTCTTCCTTTAGATAAAGCAGGCTGAAAACAGAAAGTTAGCTCTCTATTATATATCTCTTGGAGATGATGTCAAGCACTATGTTATGTACATTTATTCTTTGGTTCATATCACTCAGACTAAAATTTAATGCACCTTTTTTCTCTTTTCCATTGGCAGATGAGATTGACTAGAAAGAGCACACATTTTCCTCACTCTAATTCCAAAGGATTTTTTTTTCTTTTAATGCTTTATGATAAGTGGTGAGTCCAGCTGGATGAAGTTAATGATCTTTTCAGAAGTCTTTATAAATGGACTGGACACTTGTTGAGGATATAGGATATCTAGTTCTGAGCCCTCTAAAAGTCTGGAGACAAAGGAAAGTACTTTTAGCATTATAATACACCTTCAAAATATTACTGTTGGTCATTCTAAAATAAAATCTATAGATTGTATTTGGGGAGCTGATGCACATTTATGACTTCATTTACATTTGAATGCAGATCCCTGAGTGATGGACAACAGTTAAGTTATACATTCTCTCTACATTTTCCTTATGTCATGATATTGATAGCACTAATATAAGATCTATTTTGGGTACCAGCTACTCAAGATGGTTCCAACTAGGTTAGCTGAAATGGTGCACATTTTTACAACATTCTAGCCAGACTTCCAAATAGGAACCTCATAAAAACCCTACCAAATACTCAGAGATTATTTGCAATTATATCAGATAGTAATCTTGGAACTTAACCATCATTTAACTTTCACAAGATTCCATAGAAAGAACATTGCCCCCATAACAGCTGGAAGTAATTCTAGAAGATGAAGTCCCCTCTCCCAACAAAATTTGCCCTCAGGGTAAGGGACATCATTTAGGGGTTGATTATGATTGGTATAGTGTTGGTGTTTGGGGGAAATTTTATAGGCTCAAAGATCTCTTTGAAAAAAAAGGGAGGGGAGAAAATGGATGGGATAATAGATTAGTGTAAGATTACACACACTAATAATAATAGTGAGTAATAGAGTGAATACTTGTGAGTTATGATTTTTATAGGTAACTACAATGGAATAGATTCTTGTATACATAGTTAAATTACATTGAATATTGTATGCATTGCATGATTCTACCTCTGTTTAAAACATTTTTGTATATATTTATCTTATTGCAATGTACATGTCTACCTCTGATCAAGATATATATATATACACACACACACACATTATTTACATTTAAAGATCATTGTTTTCATTTGTTACACAGTTGTTCATTGTATAATATCCTACTATGAAATCTTAGTCTTTAAGTTATATAGGTATTAAGAATTATATATCAATAGTCATCTATGTTTGTCATACTTATAGTTAGACTAATCAGGTTCTTTCAATACATAGAGATTATATTCTGCATAGATAGGTAATCTTCAATCACTTCAAAGAGCTGTACAATATGGCATTTAAATAACTTAGACTTCTGTTGAAGTGAGACATGATTGCTCCTGGCAGCACCGATCTATTCCTGAGAGAATTTTGAACACTGAAGACACTCCACTTAGAGCTTGTTTTCTTATTGGCAAAACTGGCCTTTGGGCAAAGAAATGCCAATGCCTTAACCACTGACAAAATATTCAATATCCGGAAATAGATAAGCAGGACTGTCAAATCTTGGCAAGACAGGGTAAGACAGTTTTGAAAATTTTCCTGCATTTGAAAATGATCTGTCAGTTATTCTAGGCCTTAGCCAAAGTTGGTTGCTTCAGTGTTGCAAATGAGACTTTGGGTGATTGCCCAGGTAACCAGTTGTCTCTTTCATTTGTTGCATATTTTGGAAGTTGCCTGATTGCACTTCCTGCTTATTCAAGTAATATCATTTCCCTTCTTGGATCTTCTATGGGGTTAAAGACTAGTTAACTGTAGTTACTTTCCTCTCATGACTTGGCCAAGTTATTTATCTTATAAGACTTACATTAGTTAAGACAGGATTATTATTGAATATATTTGTTCCTATTGTATATAATTTTGTATTATGTTTAGAAGTCTCTCATTTAAACAAACAAGGGAGGTGCTGAAGGAAATCTTACAGCTGTGGTTACCCACCTACTGGGTCATGGCCTCTTAGACTATATATGCTGAGGCAGAGCCTGCATCTTCCCCTTCCTCCTTTTCACCTGCTGCTTGTTCGGATTATTGGATTACTAGATTTAATCTCTGTCCACCATTCAAGCAGAGAATTCTGATTTCTGAGTTTACCCCTAAATAAATAACTATATATTTCTCTATTCTGAGCTAGTGTGGGGTTTCTTTTAAGTGTCCATTCATCACAAGAGTTGTATTGTTGGGTCTTGAGGTAGGTTGATTCCAAATTTTCTGATGAACCATACTGATTTCCAGAGTGGTTGTAAAAGTTTGTATTCCCACAAGGAATAGAAGACTCTTCCCCTTACTCCACATCCTTTACAGCATAAACTATCATTGGTCATCATTCTGGCTGGTGTAAGATGGGTATCTCAGAGTCATTTTGATTTGCATTTCCCTGATGACTAAGGATCTTTGATGTGGGCTTCCCCTCTGTTTATTGTGAATAACCATTGCATAATAAAGAATCTGTCTTGGGCCTGGTAGAGCAGAATAGAGGTTGGCAGGGAAAATGAATCTGAATGCTGGGGAGAACAAAGAGGGAGTCAGAGTAAAGACAAGGAGCCTCCACGGGAGACAGACATGTTGGAAACTTGCAGGTAGGCCACGAGCCTTGTGGTAAAATATAAAATAATAAAAATGGGTTAACCAAAGATCTAGAGATAGCTAATAAGAAGCTAGAGCTAATAGGCTAAGCAGTGATTTAATTAGTATTTTCTATGTGATTATTTTTGGAATCTGAGTATCTTCTTCAATTTCTTTCTTCAAAACTTAAAGTTCTTGTTGAACAGGTTTTTCACTTCTTTGGTTGGTGTTACCCCATGATATTATATGCTATTTGTGGCTATTTGAAGAAGTAAAGTTTCTATGATTTCTTTTCCTAGCTCTTTATCATTTGTATTTAAAAGAACTACTGATTTTTTATGATCTTGCACCCTGCCACATTACTGAAGGTATTTATCAGTTGTAGGAGTTTCCTGGTGAAATTTTGGGGGCCACTTATGTATACTCTCTTATCAACTACAAATAGCAAAAGTTTGACTTTTTTCTTTCTGATTTGTATACCCTTGATCTTCTTTTGATGTCTTATTGTTCTAGCCAGAACTTCAAGAACTATGTTGAATAGATTTGGAGAGAGTAGAAAGCCTTGTCTTGTTCCTGGTCTTAGTTGAATCGTTTTAAATTTTTCTCCATTTAATTTGATGTTGGCTGTCAACTTTGATGTATATTGCTTTATAATGTTTAGATATGTTCCTTGTATCCCTAATTTCTCCAAGACCTTTATTATGATGGGGTGTTGGATTTTTGTCCAATTGCTTCTTCAGCATCGAATGAGATGATCGTATGTTTTTTCTTTTAGTTTATTTATATTTGAAGATTGCATTGATAAATTTTTATATGTTGAACCATCCTTGAATCTTTGGGATAAAGCCCACTTGATCACTATATTTTGATTTTTTTCTTGTGTCCTTGGATTCAGGTTTGCCAGTATTTTATTGAGGATTTTGCTTCAATGTTCATGAGGGAGATTGGTCTGTAATTCTGTTTATTGGTGAGTCTTTGTATAGATTTGGTATCACAGTAACTGTAGCCTCATAAAAAGAGTTTGTTGATATCCCTTTTGTTTCTATTATGTGGATCTCTTGAGGAGTATAGGTATAAGTTCTTTGAAGATCTGGTTAGAATTCTGCACTGAAGCCATTCAGTTCTAGACATTTATGATTGGCAGTCTTTTGATGACTGCTTCTATTTTATTGCAGGATATAGGTCTATTTAAATTGTTTACCTGGTCTTGATTTAGTTTTATTATGTAGTACCTATCCAGAAAATTATCATTTTCATTTACATTGTCCAAATTTTTGGAGTACAAGTTTTTGTAGTATGACCAAATGATTCTCTGGATTTTCTTGGTATCTGTTGTTATGTACCCCCTTTCATTTCTAATTTTGTTAATTTGGATTTTGTTTCCTTGTCTTTTGATTAGTTTGGATAAGGGTTTTGTATCTTATTGATTTTCTTAAAGAACCATCTCTTTGTTTCATTGATTCTTTGTATTGTTTTCTTTGTTTCTATTTTATTGATATTAGCCTTCAATTTGATTATTTCCTGTTGCCTGCTCTTCCTGAGTGAGTCTGCTTCTCTTTGTTCTAGATGTTTCAGGTGTTCTCCTAAGCTCCTAGTGCTAGATTTCTCCACTTTCTTTATGTAGCCACTTAATGCTATGAACTTTCCACTTAGCACTAATTTCATAGTGTTCCATAGGTTTGGAGACATTGTACCTTTATTTTCATTGAATTCTAGGAAGTCTTTAATTTTCTTTCTTTAATTTCTTCCTTGATCTAGGGGTTCTTCAACTAATCAGTTTTCATGACTTTGTAAGCTTTCTGCAATTAGTGTTGTTTTAACTTCTAACTTTAAACCATGTTTATCTGATAAGATACAGAGGGTTATTTTCAATTTTTTTTGTTCTGTGAGGTTTGGTTTGTTACTGAGAATGTGGTCAGTTTTTAGAGATGGTTCCATAAGGTGAAAGTATGAAGGTATATCCTTTTGCGTTTGGGTGGAATGTCTGTAGATGTCTGTTAAGACCATTTTAGTCATGACATTTGCTATTTTCGTATTTCTCTGTTAAATTTCTGTCTGGTTGATGGGTCCATTGGGGAGACTGGGGTGTTGAAAATCTCCTACATTTGTGTGTGTGATTTAAGCTTTAGTAATGTTTCTTTTACATATGTGCTCTTGTATTTGGGTCCTAGATATTCAGGATTGAAACTTTATCTTGATTGATTTCTCCTATGATGAGTATAAAGTGTCCTTATCCATCTCATACTGATTGATTTTTAGTTTGAAGTCTATTTGTTAGATATTAGGATAGCTATGCCCACTTGTTTCTTAGGTCCATTTTGATTGGAAAATCTTTTCCCCACCCTTTGCTCTGAGGTAATATCTGTTTTTGAGGGTTGAGGTGTGTTTCTTGTATAAAACAGAAGGATGGCCCTTCCTTTCATATCTATTCTCTTAACCTGTGCCTTTTTTACAGTTAAATTGAGTCCATTGGTATTGAAATAATAATGACCAGTGATTGTTAATCCTGTTATTATTCTGTGGTAGTGTTTGTGTGTTTATCTTCTTTGAGGTTTGCTAGTATGAGTTTAACTGTTGTCTGTGTTTTTGTTGTTGTAGTGGCAGTATGCTTCCTTGGGTTGGGAATTTACCTTAGAATGTACTTTGTATGGCTGGATTTGTAGATCGGTATTTGTTTAAATCTTTTTTTTTTCATGGAAAATTTGTTTCTCCTTGATGGTGATTGAAGGCTTCCTGGGTATAGTAGTCTGGGCTTGCTTCTGTGTTCTCTTAGTGTCTGTAGTATCATCTGTCCAGGACCTTATGGCTTTCATTGAAAAGTCATATGTAATTCTGATAGGTGTGCCTTTATAATAGTTATTTGAAACTTTTTCTTTGCAATCTCTTATGATTCTTTCTTTAACTCTGTTTGGTTTGTGTTTGATTAATATATGTCAAGAGGACTTTTTTGGTTCCATCTATTTGGTGTGCTGTAAAGCTTTTCTAACGCTTCATAGGGATATCCTTCTTATCATCTTCTATGATTTTCTTTGAATATATTTTCACACCTTTGAGAAGGAAAGTTCGTCTATCCTAGTATTCTTATGTTTTGGTCTTGTACCATGGTGTCCCAGATTTCCTGGATGTTTTATGTTAAGAATTTTTTAGATTTAATGTTTTCTTTGACTGAACTGAATTTGATTTAATGTTTTCTCCATCCTCCATAGTCTCTTCAGCACCTGAGATTCTTCCATTCTCTTGTATTCTGTTGGTTATGCTTGCTTCTGTAGTTCCCCTTCATTTACCCATATTTTCCATTTCCAGAATTTCCTCAGTTTGTGTTTTCTTTATTGCCTCTCTTTCAATTTTGAACTGCGTGAACAGTTTGCTTCACCTGTTTGATTGCTTTTTCTTGGGTTTCTTTAAGGGATTTATTGATTTCTTCCAATTTTTTGCTCATCTTTTATGATTTTTTATTTAAGAAAACTTTTCATTTTCTCCATCATCCTTATAATGTTTCATTTAAGACCATTTTCTTATGCTTCTTGTGGGTTAACATGATCTTGTCTTCTTGTTCTATGACCACTGGATTCTGATGTTTCCATGTTGCTTTTTAAGTTGTTGAACAAATTCTTGCATGGATGCCTATCCATATCTTTCTCCAATTGGTGCCAGCAGTGTCTTTGCCTCTTAGTCCAATCATTGCAGACATGTCTGTCTTTGGGAACTGTTCTTGGTCTGCTCTGTATTGTCACTGTCTGTGTGTCAGGGAACCACTGAAGTCTCTCTTGGACTGCTCTCTTGGTCCACTTTCTTGGTGTTCTCTCTTGGTTCACTTTCTTGATTCATTCTGTGCAGCCACAGCCTGTGCTTCAGACTTCCTCTGATATTACAAGGCAATAGGAGGCTTTAAGGGCAGAATGGGACTTGTAGTTTACAAGGTCCAATGGATGGGGTGGGGGCATTGACACAGCCTACCTCTTGGTCTTCTCTGTGAAGTTGCAGCCTGTGTTTCAGAGTTCCTCTGAGGTTACAGGAGATAGGAGGGTTTGGGGGCTGAGTGGGACTTGTAGCTTACAGGGTCTGATAAATAAAATGGGGGTGGATCAGCCTACCTGCAGGAAGCTTGCCTGCTGGTTGGCTAGAGAAGCTGAGGTAGGTGAGGGAGGGGCCTGGGATTTTGCCCTGGTAAGGAGGGCCTAGGGAATGGTGTGCCCCACCAAGTGGGTGGTCACTCACCTCTTGGTCCTTTCTATGCCCACTCAAAAGGCTTACATTAGTTCAGGTGGTGGTGGTGCACACCTTTCATCTCATAACTCAGAAGGCAAAAGAAAGAGGATCTTTGGAAGTTTGAGGCCAGTTTGGTATAACAAAGAGAGTTCTAAGACAATCAAGGCAACACAGAGAAACTTTGTCTCGAAAAACAACCCCCAAAATGTCTTACATTAATATAAAGAAATTTGAGCTACTTTTTCAAGAGTCAAAATAATAAAGACACTAATAAGAATTGTTGGTATCAAAATTAAAGTTACCATTTTCTATATCATGCTACCACAATGATCTCAGTTCAAATTTTGATTTTCCATCCATTTTATTATGGGTTCATTTCTCATAGAATATCCTGATTATAGTTTCTCCTACCTCTACTTATCCAAGTTCCTGCCAACTTCCCTTTCTATCTAATCTAGTCCGTGCTGTCTCTCATTAAAAAGAACAGGCTTAGATAAGTTGGGCTATATAAAAGATCACAACAGAACATAACAAAGTTAAAATATAATAAGATAAAACAAAGCAATCACTTTGAAAGTTGAACAAGGACAGACAAATCTGAAGGAAACAGAGTCCAAAGATAAGTCACAAGGAATCAGAAAACACACTTGTTTACATACTCAGGATCCTATAAAAATTTAAGCTGAAAGCTTATATGTATGCAGGGAACCTATTTCAGATCCATATTGATGGTGTGCTTGCTGCTTTAGTCTCAGTTTGTATCAGTTTTGCTTAGTTGGTTTAGAGAAACTTCTTCTCCTGTGTTCTCCATCCTCTCTGGCTCTTACACTCTTTCCATATTTCTTCTGCAGGATTCCTTGAAGGCACAGTTTGATGGTGAGTCCAATTTAGAGCTGTGTATTCCTACGGTCTCTCATCTGTGTGTAATGTCTGGCAGTGGGTTTATGTATTGTTCCCATTTGCTACAAGAAGGAAGCTTCTCTGATGGCAGCAGAATAAGCATTGAACTGTAAATATAATAGAATACCACTAGGAGTCATTGTAAACTACTTTTTTCCTCCTTTGTACCAAGTGGTAATTTGATCTTATTCTAGATACCTTGGCTATATAGTCTCTGGTTCTGGTCACCCAAGCAGTTTTGTATGTGAGTTCCATCTCATAGATTAGGCCTAAGTAATATCAACTTGGTTGATTACTTGCCACAAGATTTGTAGCACCATTGTCCTGGCATATTTTGCAGGCAGGACAGCACTGAAGATCAAAATATTTATAGTTGGGTTGTGTGCTTGCATTCTTCTTTGGTAGTCTGCAAAGACCTTGCTGTACCAGAGGACACTAGAACATGGAGTAAATAGTATATGCAAATCAATGAATTGTGTACATGTTGTCTTTAGCATCGAGGCCCTGCTCTCCAATTTGTCTAAAGCAACCATTGTTCTGGAAACAGCCTGGGTTGTTCATGGATTTCCTTGGGACCCTTTGGCCAACAACTCAATTTGGATATAATCCAGTCCCGTACTGGGAGATTTGTGTGGTTGACAAGAGATGGCCAGTTGGGGACACAGTCTCCCTTATAATCTACAGATCATTAGGATCTCCTTCATATTCAGATTTTTCTAATAATTTGCTTTTCCCTATGAACTAAATAATTGAAAAAGAATTGTGTGGTCCCCTTTTTCATGGGTAAATATTTCATGTACCAGTTGTATAGAATGACTTCTTGGAATCAATGATGGATTGGTTAGCAGGTCTCTATGGATTCAAAAACCACTTTGTTCTGACAGTATGAGAATGGTGTATGGTCATTTACTGAACCACTAGGTTCCACCCCTGATTATGCAGTGTTGTCGTTTGCATATACCCTACCTACACCCTTCTGACTGGAAGTAATTTCAAGGTTGCTTATAATATCTAGAACAAAGAAAATGTTGTGTTAGTTTTTGTCATACTTATCAATGACAGAAGAAACATCTGGACATATTTAATACAGATGCTCTACTTTTTAAATACTAAAGTTTACTATACTTGTAAAGAGCATAAAAAAATTCACTTACTTAAATACCAATTATAACTTTCTATGACTCTGTAATCTTTTATTTAAAATATTCTCTTTCTCTCTTTCTCTCTCCGTGTGTGTGTGTGTGTGTGTGTGTGTGTGTGTCATGTACGTAGGTGCGCAAGAACTCCATAAGAGGGTATTGAATTTTCGTACCCTGTAGTTACAGGTGGTTGGAATTACCTAATGTGAATGGTTGCTGGGAAACTAAACTTTGATTTCTGAAAGAATCACAAGTGCTTATAACATTGCTCCAACTATCCAGCCCCCAATTTAAGGAATCTCCGTGTCTTGAAATTAACTGCCTTTCTTTCTGGGTACAGATATTATTCATCTTACATACTTTTTATATATAATATGCCTTTTCTAAAAACTTTATTAAATAGTGAAAAGAAAAAAATATGAAACAAATGGCACTGACATAATAAAATTTGGAAAATAAATATTGATAAATCATCCATTTTATAGTCTAAAGTCATGAAACACCATTTGGTTACCAGATATTGTCATTGATTTAATCCACCATTAACTTAGAGAAATTAGACTGTTACCAGCCATTTCTTTCATTGTTTTTGTAAAATTATAATGTAAATCCTTAGCAGTTGCATTGACTAGAGGAAAATATAAATATACTTAATAGTGGAATGATTATGGGCACAGTGTGAGAAAATGTGAATAAGGGTGTCCTACTGTTTCTTATGTAATGGTATCAGTGTAATTCTCGGAGTATTGTGCACATATATTTGCTAACCTCTTAACCTGTGAAGTGCAATCATGCGACATGCTAAATCTTCATAAGCCTGAAGTGGAACATTTTCAACAGTAAGGGTTTTTTTGTTTGGTTTTGTTTTGCCTTGTTTTGCTCTGTTTTCAGTTTTTTAAAATAATTTTCTTGTCACCATGGGAACATTTTCTCCCCTACAACACAGCCTATGGTGAGGAAGCTTCAGTGACCATAGGCCCTAAAAAGAGATAAAATGTGTTGAAAAGAAACAGACACCTGCTGGAGTTATTTTTGTTTTGACTGAAGAGGCTCTTTGATATTCAGCTTGGGGGAGGAAATTCAAGTGAGAAATCCAGCCGCTGATTAAAACCATGATTTCTTTGCAGTCGGGGTTCTCTTCAGGCTTTAGCACTGCTTCAGGAGGTAAAGCAGGAAGGCATGTAACCTTTGTACTCTACTGCACATCACTAATTTCACCCAGAATGAAGACAGAAGCTCCCAGTGTGTGGTGCCCATGGAACAGATACATTTAATAGATCTGGGCTTGATGCTATCACAAACACCGGCATTTGCCATCTTACACTAGAATAGAAATCTAATCTTGCAAATAACTGAAATAGAGAGAAAACTGCATAAAACATCTGTTTTTTAAAAAATATTCCAATGCTTATAAATTGAATGACCCACTTCCTAATTGAGTCAACTTGTCTTTATGAATTAAAGGACTATAATACTATATTTAAAAGTAAGAAACTTTTTTAAGTTAGTTTTTATTGTGCTTTCAAATAACCATTCCCTAGAAATGTTTAATTTTTAGCTGTTGTTGTGGTATCTACTTATTCAGAAATATCACGTGTGCTTTAGTAATTTTTTAAAAAGCATGTGTGTAAGATGAATCACTTGATGAAAATATTAGCATTTTTATCATTGGGCACTCAGCTAATGATAGGTAGTGAGTGGAAGGAGATGATTTCAAGAGTCAGAGGCAGTGGGTGACTGCAGCAAAGTAGTGTTTTGTGTACAGTCAGGGGCTGTTGCACACACAACATCACAGCAGCTGCGAGTGGACACACAAGACCTGGACAAGGTCAGCCCAGACACAATCGATGCATGGGAAGATTCATAAAATCTTCCATCACTAAGGAGCTATTAGCAAGGCCACTGGAAGACTGAGTCAGCTTTCCATAGGTGTGCAGGCCCTGACAGGTTCCCCACAAGTGGATCACCTTACGAACATGTGCATGCTGATAAACAAAGTAGACTCAGTGGGTTTTAAAAAAAGTTTGTAGAAATAGAGAGGTATGTGGTAGGAAAACAGGAATCAACTGGAAGGGAGGGATGGGAGGAGATTTGGTACTTGCCTTTTTATTTTGTCTTTTTGTCTTTGATTATTTTGGTGGATGGAATGAATCCATGTTTTGTGTTTGTTCTATCAATAAGATATATGCAAATGCTCATTCAGAGATACTGAAATTAAATAAAGAGGTCAAGTCTTTTCATACATTTTTTTATTTCTTCTCTATAAAAAGAGGGACACAAATTTATCCACTGAGTTAGTAACATCAGAGACCTATTGGAGAGAGTGTTGAGACCAAGTGCTTCTGTTTCGACTCAAGTGCTGATGGCTCCGGAGTTGAGAGTTCACCTAAAACCTTACCACTCAGGCACATCATTTGTTGTGATTTAAGACATTTTTAAAGAGCAGCAGATAGAGAATGGCATGTGGTCCTACAAGCAGGAGGGGAAGAACTCCCATTCAGACCATTTTCTCTCTGCAATTGAAGAAAGATATTCCTTCCACCCCCCCCCCAGAAATAGGAATTAGAAGCAGTGAGAGATCCATACAAAGTTTAGAAATTTACTTTCAACTTCCTAGTAACTTGCCACAGATAACTTTTATAAACCCAAGCTCCTCACTACATTGTTTCAAAATTTACTCCCCTTAGTCTAATTCAGTTTATAAGCCTAGTACTTAAACAGATTTTTAGAATTTTTTTTCTGTAATGAGAGCTCCTACATCTCAGAAAATGTAATTACATATGTGTTGTGGAACATTACTTTAAGATGTGTTACACGTGTTTATGCTGTGGAAAGTGTGTTTAATAATGCAAAGACGTATTGCATTCTTTGCTGCTGCATTTGTTGAACTCTATGAAGCTGTGTTAGTTTGCCTGCCTAAAACACCTGATTAGTCTAATAAAGAGTTGAATGGCCAATAGCAAGTTAGGAGAGAGGTAAAGGATGGGTTGGCATGCAGAAAGAATAAACAGAGGGAGAAACCTATGGAAGAGAGTGAAGAGAAAGAAAAGAAGAAGAGGAGGACACCAGGGGTCAGACCCTCAGACTTGCAGCTACTCACAGAGTAAGAAGGAAAGAAAGATATGTAGAATACAGAAAAATGAGGCTTTTTACCTCATTGCTAATGAGGAACCAGATAATTTAAGTTAGAAATGCTGGCTAGAAACAAGCCAAGAAAAGGCCAGGCATTCATAAAGAAGAATAAGTCTCTGTGTATTTAATTGAGAGCTGGATGATGGGTTCTCAAAGAGTAAAAAACATCAGTATTAACAACAACAACAACAAAACAACTGCATATATGTATGTTGTGCAACTACTCAGTCATGTCACTATAATTCCCAGACCAACAAGAAAAGTACATTAAGGACAGAGGTCAAATTTTGCTTACTATCTTGTTTTCAAAAGTGACTGTAGGGATAACTTTCTTCTCCTCCTCCTCTTTCTCGTCCTCTTCCTCCTCCTCCTCCTCCTCCTCCTCTTTCTCTTCCTCCTCCCTTCTCCTCTTCTCCTCCTTCATCCTCTCCTCCTTCTCCTCCTCCTCCTCTTCCTCTTCCTCCTGTCTTCTTCATCTTCTATCTTCTTTCTTTTTTAAACATTCTTAGTTTAAATAATTTGTGCTAAATACAGTTATTTCTAAGGTAGTTTTGAATAGGTTGCAATGACCCTGTGTACATTAGTAAAGATAGACAGAGTTTGCTGTAGTTAGATGGGGCTTTGAACTCAGGCAGCTTCTCTATCCCATGACCCGCTATCTGGATTACTGTTACCCATCTGTATGCACGTCATTCGTGATCATTGTGGAGAAGAAACTGGTCATGTGACTTCTGTTCATATATCCCTGTACTGAACTATTGACAAACTGAAATAACTAGAGCCAGATTGATAATGAAGCAGATTATATATTCAGCAAGTAGAAATGTTGGTTAAAAGCCCTCTGAAGGGGGTTGACAGCTGAGGGCAGACTGAGGGGTCACTGATAGTGACACTGGGATGTGTCTCTACTGCATATACCAGCTTCATGGGATCCTATTTCTCTTTGGATGTAAACCTTGCTCAACCTAGACATAGTAGGGAGGGCCTTGGACTTTACACAAGAGGCCTTGGACTTTCCTTAGGGTTGGAGGGGGTGGAGGGAGGGTCTGTGGAAGGAGAGGAAGGGGACTTGGAATTTGGATTGGTATTTTTTTAAATAATAAAACTAAAAAAAGAAAATGTTGGTTACAATTGTTTATATGCCAATGAAATAAATATCAGAATAGCAGAACAATCACAAGGTCAAAGGTTGTTGTTCAAGATAACTTTCTGTAGTTTAAATAACATTGAAAAATTAGTGATATTGATAAAAATCTTATATATGGTATATCCTAGAAATGGATATTTCAGTAGTTAAAATGTAAGATTCTCAGTTATGTAATCTTGCAGTAGAAAGCTTGCTTTATACTAACTACTACAATGTGTTATTCTACCACAGATATCTCAGCATGCCATAGACTTTTGAGCTGAAGTATAATCTCTTTGCTTGTTTCACTTCCTTTGAGTTACATATTAGAGTTTTCAACAAACATGGACTTATACATTTAATATCACCCCCAAATTAAATATGAGCAAATGCATCATATTTTGACTAAAATTTCCACATATAAGCTCTCAAGTTCCTCAACATTTGATCTCCCATGCTCTTGAATTCACATAGCAAAAATGACAACCTAACCCAAAGCAATCTATAGATTCAATACAATGCCCATAAAAATCCCAGAAAAACTCTTCAGAGACCTCGAATGAACAATACTCAACTTCACATTGAAAAGCAAAATAACCTAGGATAGCCAAAACAATCCTGAATAATAAAGGAACTTCTGGAGGCAGCACAATCCCTTGACTTCCAAGTCTTCTACAGAGCTACAGTAGAAAGACTATTTTATTCTTAATGTTTACAGTCAGAGCTGTAGAACAATGGATATTATAAGCTCATGAGCACCATTACAGTGTTGTCCTTGTTTCACTGACTGACCAACCTTCAGTGAAGACCACACAGCGAGTCTATGAGACGCACGAAGTGAACCTGATGGATGAAATCAAAAGAAAGAGAATCAAAATTGGGTTGGTAGGGAGGAGAATGAAGTCTGGGAATAATTGGGGGAGGGAATGAATATGATCAAAATACATTCTCCAACATTTTCGAAGAACTCAGAGGAAGTGAGAAAATAAGAAAATAAAGAGTACTTTTATAGTAAGTTTTCTAAAAATTATCTAATGGAAACACGTTTTCCTAATTCCTGAATGCCTGACCACAGTTTCTTAATTTTATTTTTAAGGAATTAGGAGCATATATAACAAAATAAGATTCAGTCATAATCTTTAAAAAGTATTTGACTAATATATATTTAAGTCAACCAGAATGTTTCCTTGTAGATTTTTTTAAATTAATTTAAATTTTTTGGTTGTTGTCATGAAGGATAAAACCTGGAGTTTATCACCTTAGGGACAGCGAAGGCAATGTCAATGAAAACAAATTGGCTCAATCAACTTTAAGAACTAAAGTTAACTTTTTGGCCTTATTTGAAAAGCTAGGCATTATACAGAAGAAGGAGACAAGGTGCTGTTTTAAAGTAAAAATTAAGTTCACATTTAACAGGAAGTGAATGTAAGTATATGCAGGACCTTGGGGAAAAGATGCCATGAGAGTGTTGTGTGATACTCTTCCTGCAGAGATGTGAACAGGTATCTACACAGTACGGACAAGAAGCCAAGGGCAAACATAGTGTGGACATCATCAAAGTACATCTTAGAGTATCAAGAAGTTCTTACATGACTATGAGAGAGCAGTTTCTTGTAAGCATAGAAACAGCTGGAGACTCAGGGATGCTGCTTTTCAGCCAGCATTGTTTTGCTATTAATTTATTGATTTTTATTGAGCTCTACGTTTTTCTCTGCTCCCCTGCCTGCCTCTCCCTTCCCCTTCAACCTCTCCCAAGGTCCCCATGCTCCCAATTTACTCAGGAGATCTGGCCAGCATTTTTGCTGCCAATGGGATAGTGAGTGTCTTTTTGAAGAGTCTGGGACTTATTTTTTACCTTGTGTTGTTAATTTAAATCCACTCCAACCCAAAACATCTTGTAAAGAGGAACAAAGGAATAAAGAAAGCAGGAAGGAGGGGTGGTATATAGAGACAAAGTAAATTCACAAGATGAAACAGCATTGAAATATTTTTGCTTCAAGTATTAAGCTCTGGTGGAAATACTGATTTCTAATGTTTGCTACATATTAAGACCACCTGGAGTTTAGCAAATACTGTCTGTGGCCCACTGTTAAGAATTGTTGAGCCGAATACTCCAGTACAATCTTAGCTATTCAAAGAATAATTGCTTTTCTTTCGGTATTTACTGAGCTTATGTTTAAGTTAAATAATTCAAGTTTAAACTTACTGTCAATGCTTGTTCCCACATTCTTTTCAGCTTTTCTCCATTTGCTCCTTTCATTCTTTATGCTCTGGAGAACAGCACTGTTTGCAGAGGCAAGACTGAAAGGGCTGAAGGAGTTTGAAAGCTAGGGGGCTGGTCTGCCGCCTCATTCTTGCTGGTTGTTATGGATATGAGTGACTTGCTTTGCCATTTTACAATTGCTCTAATCCTCTGTTCATTCCTTTCTAATGTAATAAGTTTCTTTTCCATTGTATCAGCAACAGGTTTTACTGTTCCCAAGCCTGATCCATGATTATGGGAGCCATTTTCTTTGAATTATATCTACTGTGAATGCTTCATGTCAGTATCTATTCCAGTTACTATGTAGTCATCATTGGGGCTGATGGGATATTTGTAATCCCTTTAAAATATGTGCTGCCTGTAGGCTGGCTGATTCCTGTGCTTCTTTCGAGTAAAATCTGCACCATCCTGAGATGATGTTGTGATCCTTGTTCAGGGGGGCTTTTATAAGAGGAACAATGATTGCCCCCAACACTCTGCTTTTAGCATCTAGATTCTTGTGAAAACTAAGAATAAATGAGCACTTCACATATGTACCAGAGGCTTCACGATTCTGTAGAGCTGTATTCTTGACTATTTTCCCAAAATGCTGCAGTAATGAATATGTACACAGTACTCTTCTATTTCCTAAATAGTAAAAACGGAGTATTTTCAGCAGAATCGTTTAAGTTCTGTATGTTTGATCAGATACCAACTCCTCCCTCTCTTACCCAAGGGCCTAGATTTGGGATATCTGTGAGAAGTCTAAGTTTCTTTCAGGTGGTCTCCTGCTAGACAGATAGATATGCTTATGAACCAGACAGTAGAGTTTGTAGAGGACAGCCCTTAATTTGCCATCTCCCACATACCTGGAATTCTCCACCAGTTTCTACAGAATACCGACCCTAGTAGAAACCTGAAAAGAGGGCTGAGGAAATTTCAAGTGAGTCAACCAACCAAATGGGGGCAGGAAGGAGGAAGGAAGGACGGACGGAAGGAACAGGGGAAGAAGAAGAAAGAAGGAGAAGGAAAAGAAGCATGCACGGCAGCCGACGGAGAGACCAGAGCCTTCCTCCTCTTATCTCCCTCGTATCATCTCCTTCCTTACTCTCTCCTCCTTTTACTTCCCTCCTTCTTCTATCCTTCTTTCTTCTTGTCATTCGTTTCGCCTGTCACGTTCCTTCTCCTTTTTTTGTATCCTTTCTTCCCTCTTTTATCCTGCCCTTCTTTCCTATTTTCCTATCTTCCTCATTCACATAATGTGTTTTTTTTCTCCTTCTTGGAAAATTATACTTTTTTAGTACAGAATGCCTCTTTCATTTTTGTTATTAGGTCAGAAGTGCTTGTTTGCTTGGCTCTAGGATATATACATTTTAACTTTCAGTAAACCTCTATGCTATACTCTCTAATTTGCCCTTTATCTCCCAGTTGTAAACTGATCCACACAATTTGTATCATCAAATTCTTGTCCTTTAAAACATACTTCTTTCTTTCTTTCTTTTTCTCCTTTCTTGCTTTTTTCATTCTTTTGTGGCTATTTCTTGCTCTGAGTATAAAAGTAAACCACTCAGATTTTCCATTAATTTATTTATTCCATGATGTATCTGCTCTGTATAAGCAATAAATTATAATTGCTGAATATTTGTCATAAGAAAAATGCACAAAAAGAAAACTTATGGTTAAAAAATATTCAGCCATTATTCCTTATGCCTAATAAAAAACAGCTAACATTCCAAGTTTTTAGGTATTCTTCCTTCAACATCTTCAAGTTTCCTTTGTTTCAGCTAGTCTTCTAAAATTGACGCCTGTCTTTCGGTTTCAGTGCCTTCTTTTTTTCCATTTTCTGAGGCATAGCCTCTTCTTAATAGCCGATGGTGATGAATGAGACTGCACATTAGTTGTTTTTCTGAATCTCAAACTATCTTATATAATCTATATATCTGATAAAACTTCATCAAGTGAATAATTAAACATTTTAAATTAGCAAATAATAACATTTCCCTCCTTCCATATGTTCCCATGTACTTCCATCTCTACTCACTCTCAAACCATGCCCTGATTTTCTTTAATTGTTAATCACATATTTATAATATTAGCTGAAGAAAGAAGATGAAAGAATAATAATAAAAATAATCATAGAAGAGATTTTAAAAATGATCCAAAAGACCTAGACATATAATTGCTAAAATATTTTTCAGAAAGTGGATATTAAAAACAGGAAGACATCTAACAAATTCGGGCGGGTAGTAAGGAAAATTATTAGGATATTTAAATTTCATTTAATTTAAATTACCAAAAATTAGAGGAATAATGATTTTAGAAGAATGGATTTATAATTTTATATAGTATTTTTAGAGTGTGTATTTTCAGAAACATATCATGTCCATCATAAATTTCTTGTTGGAAAACCATTAAAATCTGTGAGAAATTAGGAAAACGATTCAGCGAAACATTAAAATGTTTTTCATCCTTAGTTTCTTTGGAGACTGTAGTCTAGTTGAACTGCCAGGACAAAATACCACAGATGGGGTTGCTTAAACAAATAAACAACAACAAAAAATGTTTCCTTTCAGCCCTTGAAACTAGAAGTTTAAGATCAAAGTGGGCGCATGGATGGTTTCTCTCTTCTGCTTCCAGATGGAAATTACTTGCTGAGTCTTCAGATCGACTTTTCAGTACACAGCTGCAATGATGAAGGAAGCTAAGAAGGCAGAATGGGGGGGAAGGGAAAAAAACGTAGGAAGGGAGAGTGGAAGGTTGGACTAGGAGGTAGGGAATGGTCGCAGGAGAAGAGATTAAGGGGAGTCTGGGATCCATTCTTCTTGTCAGTGTTTGTGCTGCTCAGTGTTTTTGCTAACTCGACACAAACCTAGACACATCTGGTAAGATGAATCTTCAGTTTCCATCATTTACCTTCATCAGATTGACTTGATAGCATGTCTGTGGGAACATTTTCTTAGTTGATGCCAGATGCAGGAGGACCCAGCTCTCTGTTGGCAACACCACTCCTGTGCAGGTGCTCTTGAGATGTACAAGAAAACAGGCTGAGGAAGTCACAGGGAGCATTATTCCTCTAAGCTCTGTGTTTCTGGTCTTGCTTCCAGTTTCCTTCCTTGAGGTCCTCACCTTGACCTCATTCAGAGAGAGACTCTAATTGAGAAATGTATGTATGCTGCCTTGTTCACTGTTCTATTGCTGTGAAGAGACACAATGACCAAGGCAACTCCTCTGAGAGTTGGGAACTTGCTTACCGTGTCAGAGATTTAGTCCATAATAGTGATGGCAGGAAGCATGGTGACATACAAACAGGCACTAGAGTGGTAGCTACATCCTGATCCATAGGGAGAGAGAGTAAGACTTATACCTCAGCCCTGCCCAGAAATGGACATTGCAGGTTTGGTGAGCCAACTGTAAACAGACTGTTCTTGAGTTTCCTGGCTGCCCAAACCCAAGTAATAACATAAAAACTATGTTAATTACAACACTGATTGGCCAACAGCTCAGTTATATTCCTAGCTAGCTCTTATAACTTAAATTAACCCATTTCTATTATTTTATATTTTACCACAGAGCTTGTGGTTTGTTACCTCACAACTTGCTTCTTGGGTGGCTACATGGCATCTCTCTTACTCCTCCTTCTTTCCTTCTCTATCTCTGTTTGGATTTCCCACCTTGTTATATTCTGCCCTGTCATAAACCAAATTAGCTTCTTTATTAGCCACGGATAATAAAATATATTCATAGCATACAGAAGAGAATCCTACATCAGTCACCCAACTGATGGGGCTTCCAGAGAGTCATCCTGGAATGTTTCCCAAACTAGACCAAATTTGAATCCCTGTGAGAAACAATTGAAAGAATTCAAAAGCTTGATTCCACTAGATATCTGATGTTCCTGTCAGCCAAAGGCCCTGCCCTGCCATAACTGTTATTAATGACCACAGTGAAGATGGCTCAGCCTAGTGAAGACTATCAAAACCTCATCAAACACCATCCCCAGTAACACATTACCCCGTCAAAGCCACATTTCCTAATTCTTCTCAAATAGTGCCATTCCCTACTAACTAAGCATTCAAATACGTGGACCTATGGAGCCATACTTATTTAACCCACCATATATGCCAAATTAAACTCTATTTCCTTAAATTGATTTTGGTCAGTGCTTTCTTATAGCAACAGAGAAATCAGATTAGAATAATGTCCCTCCCTTTTAAATTCATTTAAACTTAGTTGTCCAATGTTAAACTTAGAGCTCTCATTCCAAGGAAAGTTACACTGGAGCTATGTTTCCCATATAACTTTCAAGGAAACAATCTAGCCTGTATTATCATCTCTGTAATCAATTAAAGTACTCTTTTGAAGGCATTTTAATCTTCTAGCCTGTTGGATATTTCCCCTATGTTTGTCCCCAGTTAATAACACTAATAGGTGACATTACATTAAAATCTTTTTCATTTTATAACTGTCACAATTAAAACTCTTCACAATTTGAAGACACACTCTTTTACTTTAAAGTGCAAAGAATATCTTTGCCCTATTGCCACCATGGATTATGTGGAATTTAGTGGTTTAAAAACCATACAGACATTTTTCTTTTTAAGCTAAAGAAGATAAAAGCAAGTCTTGGACTAAGGTGAACATGCAGAAAGAACTATGTCCCTTATACATAGTGTCACTGAGACTAAGCCTTTTTAAAAGTAATAACAGCTGGGCTGTGTCCTTTGGCTTGCTGCTCTTCCCACAATACCTCAGTGTTTAGTTATTTCCTATGCCCTTTTTTGTCTGTCTCTCACCTTTGATTCCGTTGTTCATTCTTGCCTGAATATGAATTGTTTTTTCTCTCATGACTGAGGCTGCTGAAAATCTGGGTATGTGTGATAATCTCCTTATTTCATAATCCTTAAATTCATCACACCTGCAAATACTCTTTTTTTTTTCTACAAAAGAACTCAGGTTATAGGAACAAGAGTTTGATATTTTTTAGAAGACATATTTAAGACATTTTTCCTATTATTTTCTGTAAAATGTTTCTTAGCATTAAAGTTCCCATCAATGAGTCTATAAAGATCTCTTACTTACAATGAGTAGTTTATCTTTAAAACTGTTTATGTAGAACAGGAATAATTTTATATCAATTTAGATCAATGTTAGATCATCCATTGCCTACAGTCAGAAACTCAGTTAAAAGTATTTTCTTTTAAACGAAATTTTATGCCATAGATTCAATTTACCTTCCAACTGACAGTTACTCGAGTTCAATTTTTAAAATTTACAATTTATTTGTTATATAAGTAAAACAATGATGAATTATTCAAACTGGCCCCCAAATTATTCATTTCTTCACCAAGATTAAAGCTTATCTACTTTAAAACGTAAATTGCTGCATATCCAACTGTTTAAAAAATAGCTTCACTGAGTTTTTCTTTTTCATTTAGAAGTTGAACTTGCATGCTTTATAGAGCTTCACTGCTCCAGTGTTATCCAATGACAGGACATGATCTCAAAGATGTAAGGCCTCCAACTGTTCCTACTTTTTAGGTTTCTTTAAATAGAAGATTTCCCTACTGTGTGCTAAGCAACATCCACTGAACATAAGCATCCTTTCCTCACTGCAGTCCCCTCAAGGATGCTGGTACCTTGCTTTAGTCCCTCTGTTGTCCATATGCCAGAGAATAAAATCCAAGGGTGTTATAGTCTCTTATGGTCATTCCTTTTCCTGGACTGGGATTACTATTGCTGTGATAAAACACTAAGGCCATGAGCAATCTGGAGAGAAAAGGATTTATTTTACCTTTTAGTTCACTGTCCACCATCTAGGACAGTGGTTCTCAAGCTGTTGGTTGAGACCCCTTTGGGGAATCAAACAACTTTTCACAGGGACATCAGATACATTGCATATCAGATATTTACATTAATATTCATAACGGTAGAAAATTTATCGTGATGAAGTGGCAACAAAAGCAATTTTTATGGTAGGGGGCCACCACAACATGACAAACTGTATTATAGGGTCACAACATTAGGAAGTCTGAGAAACATAAATGTACAGAGGTTGGGACAGGAATTCAAGGAAGGAACTAAAGCAGGAACTGAACCAGAGACCACAAAGGAGTTCCCTAAGGCTTGATCAACTTGCTTTTTTTTTCTTTCATTATTTCACATCCTGACCTGACCACAGCAGCTTTCCCTCCCTGCTCTCCTCCCATTCCCTTCCCTATGCTCCTCTATCCCCTCCCTGTCCCATCTACCCCTCCTCTATCTCCATTCAGTAAGGAGTAGGGCTCACATGAGTTTGAAAAAATCGTACATCAAGTTGAGACAGGAGCAAGCTCTTTCCCCTGAATTAAGGCTGGGGAGACGACCCAGAACAGGGAACATGTTCCAAAAAGCCAGCTCAAGTGTCATTGCAAGGTCCTGATCTCATTGCTAGGAGCCAGACAAAGAGACCAAGCTACACAACTGTCTCACACATGCAGAAGTCCTACGTTGGTCGTTGGTCTGATGCACAGCATGCACTTTTTAATGCACCCAAGGACCATCTTCCTAGAGGTGCTGTCATCCACAGTAAGCTAGATTCTCCTTTGCCCATCATTAATTATAAAAGGAACTCACAGGATTTCTGCAGGGGATATGTTTGAAATTGAGGTTTTAGATTCTGTCTAAATGACTTTAACTTGTGTCAAATTGACGTAAAACTAACCATCATAATCTTCAAGACCTTCCTGCCTAACATTTCCATTTCTATCACCAGAAATCTCTAAATTTCCATGGTGTAACACTGTTCCTCTCTCAACAGTAAGATGCCTCTCACTAAACTGTAATCATCTAGTTACATAAATATTTATTATATTAAGAACTGTCATTAACATAGGTACTGAAAATATTGTCTATTATTAAGTAAATGTTACCAAATGTGAGAAAAATTTGCAAGGCAACATGCAAATAATCATATTTAATTTAATCAACAGGAAGATAAAATAAGGTAGGGGGTATTATATCTATTTGATCTGTAAGAAAATGGGATTTATAAAAGTTATATAAATGGCCCCAAAGAAGATAAATTATTCATGAGTAAAATAAGCTGTGATTAGACAATGACTATGTGATTGCATAATTGGTTTAGCCTTTTCCCTTTCCATGACACCCTTTTGCTCCTCTGTTCAATTTTATTAGGTTTTACTCTTTTCAGTATGTTTTGTTTCACTAATTCATGGAATTCAACTTCACATCATCCATAATAAAATGCAATGTTTTTCTTCATTATGAAATTAAAGTAAAAGAAAAAAGACTCACTGGGAATATTGAATTGACTCTGCAGAAAATAACTATTAATTTTCCTTTGTCCTTCATTGTGTCTAATATACTTGTCACAAATCATTTCCCCTAAATTGACTTTTAGTCAATTAAATTCCCAGGGAGTATAAATAAAATTATGTTTCTTCTTGGAATATATTTGGAATACATGATAAACAATAGCTGCAAAAATGAAGTTATAAAAATATCTTGAATGTGTATCTTCCAATGTTTATAGCAAGCATGCAGGAAGGAATTGTCTATATTTAATAATCTCCTGATAGTAATTGGTTCCCTTGCTAAATTTAGTTTGCAATGCAATATCCATATCCTCTGGTGTAAGTTAGAAAAGGAAGAATTCAAGCTCAAGAAATTTATTGAACTTGCTATTTGGAAACATCAGGAGGAAATTAATCATTAATCATATCTGTATATGGCAGTCGCTGTGGTATAGAGGAATGTGCTTCTTGAAGGGGTCCAGACACAAGTCAATACCAAAGGAAATCTAATGGCCAGAGTTACATAGCAGTCATCTATCACAATAGAGGTAGACACTGGGAAAATAATGTGTTAGTTTTTAAAAAGTAAAGCAAATTTTGTAAGAGTCAGAGTACTCATACGATGGAATTAAATGGAGATACATAGTCATAATCAGTAAGATGTAGTATTTTTGATTTGCTATGAAAACTCAAGATCAGTGACATAGGTAATACCATTCTGAGTAATTTTTTGGAGGCTAATTTTTATGGAAATTAAAAATGACATTTAAACAGAGACTCAAAATAAGGAGACTTGATTATGTTGAATATTTACTAGTATCAAGTTCAGTTAGTGTATGTCTTAGTCACATCTATTGCTGTGAAGAGACACCATGACTGAGACAACTCAAAAAAAAAAAAACATTTTATTGGGGACTTGCTTACAGTTTCAGAGGTTGAGAAAATTATCATCTGAGCAGGGACCATGGAGGCAAGCATGGCACTGTGGTACTGGAGTAGTAGCTGGGTACTATATCATGATACTTAAGACATGAGAGAAAAGAGGAGAAAAGAGAGAGGAGAGGAGAGGAGAGAAGAGAAGAGGAGAGGAGAGAAACTGGGCCTCTCATGGGTATAAAATCTTAAAGTTCATTCCATTGATCCAGTTTCTACAACAAACCCATACTATTTCCTGTTGGAAGAGCCTGTTCGTTTGTTCCTGGCTGCTAGACCTAAAATAATCACACAGAACCTATATTACTTAAAACACTGCCTGACCAATAGCTTAAGTGACTTGCTAACTAGCTCTTATATCTTAAATTAAGCCATTTCTATTACTTGATATCTTATCATGAGGCTCGTGGCCTACTGGCAAGATTACACCTGGTGACTTGCATCATTCTCCTCTGGAGGCTACATGGCATCTCACTGAATCAGCCTACTGTCTCCTCTTTCTCTGCTTTGAATTCCTGCTTGACTCTTTTTTTGTTAAGCTATTGGCCAAAAGCAGTCTCTTTATTAGCCAATGACAATAAAACACATTCACAACATATAGAAAGGAATCCCACATCATATTCCAGAAAAGCCACACCTTTTAATCCTTGTTATTCTTTCAAACAGTTCCATTCCTTGGTGACTAAACATTCATGTATATGAGCCTATGGAAAAATTCTCAGTCAAGCCACCACAACTTTAGACATCTGATGATAAACACTATCATGTAAGTAAAGATTATAAAATATCTCTGTGCAACATGGTTGATATTCAGTCTCTGACAACCCAGCCTGTAGGATGAGAAATATAAAAATTATCATGGGTAATAGATTCACTGTTATGAAGTAGCTAAAATAAACACTGAAGGCAAATATCTATAATTTTGTTATCATTTTTGTCATTGTATAATACACACCATTCAGCTTTATATCTATACTTATTGTGAAGTTATATCATTTAGAGACTCTCCTCATCCCCTTTGGTTGAAGTGAAGACAGACTTAGGAAACTGCTGTCTTGTCATACCCATTTCCTCACTTTAAAAGTGATTTATTATATTCAGTACCTAAAATTAATTTAACTTGTACTTTTATCTACTTAAAAATGATAACATAATTTATGTAATTCTTTGATGAAATTTAGAGGAAAGAATCTTCAATACATAGAAAACTCATGATACACATTGCATGCTTCTCAGGTTGAATTAAATGGATACTTAGAAATTTATTTTTATCTTCCTCATTGAACTGTATATAATTACTCATTATAGTCTATTTTTAGTGTACTTATGCTGTATTTTTATGAATAAACTCTATGATTGATGAGATAAGACAAAGACTACAGAAACAAAGTTTGTATTTTACCAAAAAACTCAAACAGACTACATGAATTTTTCAAATTATGGTGTTGGAAAGAGATAAGAGAGTTTTCACTTGAAAATAGAAAGTGTGGGTTGAAATTCACACAGTTTGGATAAATAGTGCTTTTATTATTTGATCTTGCTACTAAAATGTCTCTTGTCATTTAAGAGTATATACAGTTTTTTAAAAATATGGTATGTATGTATACATACATACATACATACATACATACACACATACATGGATACTATTGACTCTTCACATGAACTGATTTTACTTTTATTAACATAACCAACCTTGAATAAAAAATATTTGAGAAGATAATCTTCATGTACAGACATTACTTACATTTTTATTGTCAACATCTTTTAACAAGTAGGATAAAATATTCACATGGAATTTTCTACATACTACATTTTGTAATCTATGATTAAATGTATATGTATAGAATATGCTGTGTGTAGAGACCAGGCTAATGCTATGACTTTTTGTATTAGGAACATCTTGAATATTTATTGAATATTTATTTTCAGATAAATTCCCCAAAACAATGACCTAATATAAACCAGAAAGCAGTTGTTTTCATTTTACTGAAATATTTTTATGTTCCTGGTGTTTTAATGAGATTGGTTTACAAAGTATTCCAAATAAAATGCAAAAAGATTACGATCAATAGGCTCTTTCATAGATATTTATCTTTGTGATTATTGAGGGTAGCAGTGTTGAAATACTGGGAATCAAGAAGGGGACAATGATTTAGGGCGAAACCTTTTGATTATGTTAACCATGAGGAGATCTCCAGAGTGAGAAGTATGATAAATGACTGCCCTCTAGTCTTATCCACAGTTGACCTTTCTTAGGCAGCGTGGGAAGATTCAGAGGAAGCTGACATCCACGAAGTACAGCTTACTGCCAGAAAATTTGAATTTCATTTCCTGAAATGCCGTAGGAATAAAGCACATCTTCATTGGTAAAGGATTTCTCGCTGTAGGCTTGTGAATGTGCTAGAGTATGACATGCAGAAAATGCCCTCTACTGTTTCAGATCTGGTTTTGGAAAACACTGATTGTATGAGGGAGCAGGAATAGGAGAACTGCCCTGCCTTTTCTCAAGTGCATAGCAACCTAAACCCTAGAATCTTGTCTCACATGAAAGTATGCCACTGACACTAGCTGCTGTGGACATAGAAAATTTTATAATTTTTTTTATAATAGCAAGAACCTCTCAAAGTGAAGTGGTATTGTAGTTTTATTACCGAAAGAGTGCCAGTACAATAAAAGATTGCAGCGTTCCAGTAAATATATATCATACAAACTCATCTATAAAAGTTTATAATGAATTGAATATATATATATATATAATGTAAAATTTATGAATAAAAAATTGTCACATAAATACTGCATATGAATGAAGATAGAACTTTATTCTTGACTTCTCTAGAAAGCAGCATAAAATGATATGGTCATTAACAAATCTCTGCTTTGAAATGAAGGAGAAATAAAAGATTTTGAAAGCAGTGAAGTCATGTTCTAATCATATAAAAATTCTTCCAGGTGTAAAATGGAATCTCAGAGTTGTTTTGATTTGCATTTCTCTGATGACTAAGGATGTTGGACATTTCCTTAAAAGTCTTTCAGCCATTTTAGATTCCTCTGTTGAGAGTTCTCTATTTAGGTCTGTACTCCATTTTCTATTGGATAATTTGTTCTTTTGATGACCAATTTCTTGAGATCTTTGTATACTTTTGAGATCAGACATCTGTCTGATGTGGGGTTGGTGAAGATCTTTCCCCATTCTGTAGGCTGATGTTATGTCTTGTTGACCATGTCCTTTGCTTTACAGAAGCATTTCAGGTTCAGGAAGTTCCATTTATTAATTGTTTCTCTCAGTGTCTGTGGTACTGGGCATATGTTTAGGAAGTGGTCTCCTGTGCTAATGCGTTCAAGTGTACTTCCCATTTGCTAAAACATCAATTACAATGTATGCTGGAGAGGTTGTGGGGTAAAGGGAACACTCCTGCATTGCTGGTGGGAATGTAAGCTGGTATAGCCCCTTTGGATATCAGTATGGCAATTTCTCAGAAAATTAGGAAACAACCATCCTCAAGACCTAGAAATACCACTTTTGGGTATATATCCAAAGGATGCTCAATTGTACCACAAGGACATGTGCTCAACTAAGTTCATAGAAGCACTGTTTGTCATAGCAAGAACATGGAAAATACCTAAATGCCCCTCAACCAAAGAATGATGAAGGAAAATGTGGTACATGTACACAATGGAGTACTACACAGCAGAAAAAAATAATGACATCTTGAAATTTGCAGGATGGAGCTAGAAATCATCATATTGAGTTAGATGACCCAGACCCAAAAAGTCAATTATCACAGGTACTCACTCATAAGTGGTTTTTAAACATAAAGCAAAGAAAACCAGCCTACAAATCACAATTGCAGAGAACCTAGACAACAATGAGGACCCTAAGAGACATACATGGATCTAATCTATATGGGTAGTAGAAAAAGACAAGATCTTCTGAGTAAATTGGAAGCATGGGAGAGGGTTGAAGGGGAGAGAAGCAAAGAAAAATGTATAATAGCTCAATAAAATCAATAAAAACAAAGAAAAATTTCTTCCAGTTTAAAAAAATGTAGGAGGTGTATATTTTCTTTTTCTTTTAGAATTTATTAACTTAAAGCAGAAAAGCATATATACCTTCTTAGCTTGTAGCTACATATCTATTATTTATTATTTATAGACCCTTTGAAGATTATTTCCTTAAAAATGTGCTTATGGCATCTTGGCACTATTTCTTTTCATACATAATCATAATGTACCTGTTATCCTCATTGGGACCTATGTACATATCTGTATCTTTCATCTATCTATCTATGTATCTATCTATGTATCTATCTATCTATCATCTATCTATCTATCATCTATCATCTATCTATCTATCATCTATCTATCTATCTATCTATCTATCATCTATCTATCTATCTATCTATCATCTATCTATCGTCTATCGTCTATCTATCATCTATTTATCTATCTATCTATCTATCTATCTACCTACCTATCTATCTATCTATCTATCTATCTATCTATCTACCTATCTATCTATCATCGATCTATCCATTCTTCTCATTGATCTATCTTTGTATCATTTCTCTATTCTTTCTTTGTTCCTTTCTTTTCTTTTCTTTTCTTTCTTTCTTTCTTTCTTTCTTTCTTTCTTTCTTTCTTTCTTATCTTTATATCATTTATCTCTAGCTATTGCCTATGCCTGACTTTGGATGGGTGTGGGGTCAGATGTTGTTTATATAGTATGAGTGTGTTGAATTGTCTGCTTGGCTTGTATATGAGGCCATGTGTCAAATAGGTCTATGGTTGAGGCATCAATTTTAAATCATTTGGAATCAGAATTGGAACTCATTTTATGATAAAGCCAATAGGCATCATTGGTGTCAAGAAGAATGAAAATAATTTAAGCTTTTATTAAACTAATAAGCCACTGGCTTAACATACTTCTGAATTTTGTTTCATGTAAGATAGTATATTTTTTGCAGTGTTTAAGTAAGTGAAGTTGGAGTATTCTATTACTTGCCTTTGAAAGCATCATTGCTGATGGAGAAATAAATTTTGTACGGAATCACAGTGAATGGCAGTCAATAACTTAAAAGACTATTTCAGCATGGTCACTGAAATCTATGGCGCCTTTACACTTCAAAGCAAGCACTGTGCCTTTATCCACTTGGCTTATAGGAACACTAAGCTTAATCTGAATGAAGCTCACATTATTTTTCTGAAAGAATTGTCTTTACAGCACATATCCTTCAATTTCACAAAAGTTGAATATAGTTTTTCTACTTGGAAGATAAAAATCAGAAAAATGGAATAAAAATCTTGAGATAATCAATACTAGGACATAAATGCATGAATTCCAACTTTGGATAAGATACATTAAAGAAGTTTGTTCAGCTTTGAAGATGTTTTATTTAAATTATGAATTACTAACTACTGTTATAACACATTATCCTATTGATGTTTTTAGGATAACAAACCAATTGCATTTTATCCAGTAAATTTCTAACAACTGTGACATGTATATTCCCATACTTTTTGTTTTGTATTTTTTTGAGAAAGGGTTTCTCTGTAGCATTGGAGCCTGTCCTGGAACTAGCTCTTGTAGACCAGGCTGGCATCTAATTCACAGAGATCTGCCTGCCTCTGCCTCTCGAGTGCTGCGATTAAAGGCATGTGCCAGCACCGCCAGGCCTATTCTTGTGCTTTTAAAAGGAAACTTGGCAACAATATTGCTTTTTCCCTTAAATCAAGAAACTTGACAATTCACATTTTGACTACAATAGTCAGAAATAAATAAAATTACCATTCACACAATATGTGACAATATTACTCTAAAATTATTTACTAATTTTAATTAATTTATTTAATTATTTTTCACAGTCAAATCACAGTTTTTCCTCCCATCTCTCCTCTCAATTTTTCCACTAAAGCCCCACTCCCCTCTTTACTCTCCCATCTCCTTCCCCCCAATAAGTTCCTTCTCTTTTCTCTCATGCATATAAGTCAGCCATGACACATCCAGCTTCAGTAAGACCAGGCACCACTCCTCCTATGGAGGCTGGAGAAGGCAGCCCAGTATGAGGAAAAGGTCCCAAAAGTAGGTAACAGTGTCAAACGAAGACAGCACTGATCGTACCGTTAGGGGTTTGAGCAAAAGAGAAATCACAAAGCAAATCTTAACTATTAGCATCTGACAAAAAGTAATTTGGTTTTAACCACACTGGCTTTGATATTGACCTTATCTGAATATGAATTCTACTTCAGTTCCTCAGCTGGTAGACAATACTGTGTAATATTGTAGTCTCTATCTGTATTTTCTTCAACTTTAAATCATGGGGGATTATGAAGAAAATGCATTAGTAATTGTTACAAGTGGCAACATTAAACATTTTAATTTATAACTGTAACCAATATCTTAACTATACACCATTCTCCACCTGGACTATGTGACTATTTTATTATTAACCATCTTTCTGGAGATATTCTTCTTGATATTTGTTCATCAAAATTACTATGTGCTGGCACAAAAAATATTGCTTTCAATAAAAGATTACAATCAATTGCTATATTGACTTTATAGGAAAAGATTTTGTTAAAAGAATACTGGAATGAGTTTATAAAATAATTCTATTAAATATAACAATAATTTATATTTATTAATCTATTTAAAGATTCTATATATATATTTGAAAAGAATATTAAAAATCTACAATCCAACTAAAATCTATATTCTTTATTTTCCATTTGAAACAGTGTTTTTCTGTGTAGACTTGTTTGTCCTGGAACTCACTTTGTAGACTACTCTGGCCTTAAACTCACAGAGATCCATTTGCCTCTTCCTGCCTCCCAAGTGCTGGGATTAAAGGCATGTACTGTCACTGCTGACCAAAAACTGCGTTCTTACATGTAATTATTGGACAAGTGTAGTTGTTTTAGAGGGAATCATTTTGTAATACTCTTGGATGTTAATAGCCTATCCAAACATATTCATACCCTGAACTAGTGAATAGTATTAGGCAATTACTATGAGACAGATATACAATATATTCCAATGGGCAAAATTGCTCTAAGTGCATCCCATGCCTCCCTCTTTGCTCTCCTCTCATTGTTATATTTTCTCTTTTTTATTGGTATAGAAGACTTGCTTGCCACAGCTCTGCATGGGTAAGAGATTGGCTGAATCATCAATCACCGAGTAAACATAGAATAAAGAGGAATAGTTTTCTTTCATCATAAAAAAGAATTACACCATTTACATGAAGAAATGGAATGCCAAACAAAACTGTGAATTGACTTTGATTGGAAGTATTCCTGTAAACCTAGGTAAGGTTTGTTCCATGCATGCTGATTTGTCATTTGTGTTGCTACAGGCTCCTATCTGCAGGCATGCATGGAAGAAATGCATTTTCTTGTTTGTCAGATGAAAGAGCTAAAAACAATGCCATCTTTGTGACAATAAACACTTCTCACACAGATATAATTTTCTAAATATTATTTTACACCAGTAACATATAGACATTGTGAAGAAATAACTGGCTTCAGGAGCACAAAGGGAGTATAACTCAAACTAAAGCATTCACTAAAAATTATCTCAAAGGACTGGGAAGGGCAAGGCTAAATTTGGGGAAATTTGAGTATTAAAATAAAATGCAAAAGTAAACATATAAAGCTCAGTAAAAAGAAATAATGCTTTATAAGTTCATATTAATATATACTTTATCAGAATTAATACTCTAAGTTAAAATGTGGAAGAAAATCATTTTTTAACTTTATCTCTCATAGGTTAGTCTGTTACCTCCCTTTTTCCCCCAGGTCAACTTAACTAAAACCCCAACAAAACTAAGCACATCAAGCAAAGAAACAAAGAAACGAAAGAAACAAAAAACAGAAATAATGAGCAAATCTTTCAGGAATATCCACAAAACATGACTTAGCCAGATACAAGAAGACTGGGCACAAATTCTCATACCATGGCTCCATATGGCAAGCCAGTAGGAAAAAAAGGGTCCAAAGCACAGGCAAAAGAGTCAGAAACACCCCACATTCCCATTGTTGGGAGTCTCACAAAAATATCAAGGTAAACAACCACAGGATATGTGCAAATGACCTAGCTCAGACCTACAGAGTCAGTAATTGTCATTTAAGTTTCTGTGAGTCCTTTTGAGCCTTGCTTAGTTGATTCTGGGAGCCTTGTTCTCTTGGTATCCTCAACCTATCTGTCTCCTACAATCTACACCCTCCCATATAGACTCGGTTTCCCTTGATCTACCTAGTGTTTGACTATGGATCTCTACTTTGCTTGCATGAGTTGCTGAATGATGCCCCTCTGATGAATATTGGGCTAGGCACTGATCTATGAGTATAGCAGAATATCATTAGGAGTCATTTATTTGACTGTCCTTTCTTTTCTTTTCTTTTTTCTTTTTTTTTTCTTTTCTCTTCTTTTTATTTTCTTTTGCCAGTCTTGTTTGATTCTATCCAGGTTCTCTGTCCTGTCCTGTCTTTGGTTTCTGGCACTGCAAGCAGTGTCAGGTATACGCTCCCTGGCATGGAATGGGCTTCAAGTTGGACCAGTTATGGGTTGACCACTGCTACATGTTCTGTGCCAACATTTACCCAGCACATCTTGAAGGTAGGACAGATTATATATATCGAAGGTTTTGTTTGATGTCTCAGTCCCACTGCTAGCTGCCTTCCCAAGTTATAGGAGATGGCCAGGTCAGACTCTATGTTCTCCATTTCTAGGAGCCCTAGACTTCTCTAGGGTCACTCATAGATTCCAGGGAGTTTTCACTGCACTAGGTTTCTACATCAATCCCCTGCTCCCCGAATTCTACCCAGTTCTAGTCTTCTGTCCCATCACTTTCTCCCTACATCTCTCCTGATCCATCCTGTACCCACCCACACACCTCCCCAGTCCACACACAAAATCTTATTCTATTTTGCCTTCCCAGGGAGATTCTTGTGTCCCCCTTGAGTCCTCATCGCTACTGAGCCTCTCTGTGGATTGAAACATGGTTATCCTTTACTTTCAGCCAAATTTCACTTTTAAGTGAGTTCATATCATGTTTGTTTTTCTAAGTCTGGGTTACCTCACAAAGTGTGATTTTTTTCTAGTTCAATCTATTTGTCTGAACATTTCATGATGTCATTTTTAACAGCGAGAAATATTCCATTTGTGTAAATGTACCACATTTTCTTTATCCTTTTTTCAGTTGTGTTTTTAATCATAATCATGCTGACAGTTGTAAGATGGAATCTCGAAGTAGTTTTAATTTGCATTTCCCTGATGGCTAAAGATGAACACTTCTTAAAATGTTTCTTAGCCAAATGAGATTCCTCTATTGATGATTCTCTATCTATATCTGTACTCTTATTTTTTTCTTCTTTTCAATTGATTTTATAGAACTATACATCTCTATTCCCCTTCCCTTCCAGCCTCTTCCATGGTCCCCATGTTTCCAATTTACTCAGGAGATCGTGTCTTTTTCTACTTCCCATGTAGATTAGATCCATTTATGTCTCTTTTAGTGTACTCATTGTTGTCTAGGTTCTCTGGGATTGTGATTTGTAGGCTGGTTTTCTTTGCTTTATGTTTAAAAACCTCGTATGAGTGAGTACAGATGATACTTGTCTTTCTGGGTCTGAGTTACCTCACTCAATATAATGATTTCTAGCTCCATCCATTTGCCTGCAAATTTCAAGATGTCATTATTTTTTCTGCTGTGTATACTCCATTGTGTAAATGTACCACATTTTCTTTATCCATTCTTTGCTCGGGGGCATTTAGGTTATTGCTTGGTTCTGGCTATGACAAACAATGCACATGTCCTTGTGGTACAATTGAGAATCCTTTGAATATATAACCCAAACTGATACTGCTGGGTCTTGAGGAAAGTTGTTTACTAATTTTCTGAGAAATCACCATACTGATATCCAAACTGGCTGTACCAGCTTGCACTCCGACCAGCAATACAGGAGTGTTCACTTTACCCAACAACCTCTCCAGCATAAGTTGTCATCAGTGTTTTTGATCTTGGCCATTCTTACAGGTGTTTCATCGAATCTCAGAGTTAGTTTGATTTGCATTTCTATGATGACTAAAAATCCCAGGATAGCCAAAACAATCCTGTACAATAAAAGAGGTTCTGGAGGCATCACAATCCCTGACTTCAAATGCTACTACAGAGCCACAGTACTGAAAACAGCCTGGTATTGGCATAAAAACAGACAGGAGGAACTATGGAACTGAATCAAAGACCTGGATGTTAATCCACATACCTATGAACACCTGACTTTTGAAAAAGAAGAAAAAATATCAAATGGTAAAAAGGTAGCATATTTAACAAATAATGCTGTTGAGACTGGATATCAAAATGTAGAAGAATGAAAATAGATCCATATCTATCACCACGCACAAAACTCAAGTCCAAATTGATCAAAGACCTCAACATAAAGCCAGCCAGATGGAGCCTCATAGAACAGAAAGTCAGAAGTACACTTGAACACATTGACACATCAGAGTACATCCTAAATATAACCCCAGTAGCACAGACACTGAAAGAAACAATTGATAAATGGGACTTCCTGAAACTGAGAAGCTTCTGTAAAGCAAAGGACATAGTCAACAAGACAAAACAGCAGCCTACAGAATGAGAAAAGATCTTCACTAACCCCACATCAGACAGAAGTCTAATCTCTAAAATATACAAAGAACTCAAGAAATTGGTCATCAAAAGAACAAATAATCCAATAAAAAGTGGAGTACAGACCTAAACAGAGAACTCTCAACAGAGAAATCTAAAATAGCTGAAAGACACTTACGGAAATGTACTCTATTTTTAAATTGGGTTATTTTGTTCAATTAAATTGTTTTTTATTTGTTTTTGTCTAATTTCTTGAGTTCTTTAAGTACTTTGGATATTAGCTCTCTGTCAGACATGTTGCTGAAAATATTTTCCTTTTCTGTATACTGCTGTTTGGTCCTATTGATGGTATCCTTTGCCCTTCCGATTCTTCTGAGATTCATGAGGTCCTATTTATTGAAGGGAGAAAAATCTTAACTCATAGTGGATGACAATGACTATAGAATATTTTATGCAGCTAAAATATTGTTATACATATCATCAAAGTAATTGTTTCATAAATATAACAATGGATAGTGTAATAAGAGGTAAAATGTTTAAGAAATATTTATTCTCCTCAAAAATAATTACAAATCACTTATAAGAATATAACATAATTAAGTTTAATTTGAATAATTAAACTTATTTAGGGGTGTCACAGACACTCTTACTCCAAATACCAGTGTTATGATCATGAGCTGTATAACATCACATATACCAGTTTTCAGATCGTGAAATACAACACAATTGCTCATCTGTCTCCTTGCTGAGATTTCTAAGAAGAATTCCTTGACTGTTCAGTGGCACTTCCTGCTAAAGCTCAGGGTCACACCTCAGTTTAAGGAACTTTCATACCAACCTTAATAGTCACAGACTCTACAAGGTCTTTCAGTTTTAAATTTCTGTCTTTTAGAAACCACAAAACTGTTTCCCACAAGGTCAACTTCCCATAAATGTTTAACAAATTTGATAAGTAAATAAAAAGTTATAGAGCAGATAAAGAGAGAGATAGAGACAGAGACATAGCACAGAGAGACAAAGAGGCAAAGCAAACCATTTCTATGTGAGAAAGAGCTTGAGATGAATACTTGGGTGAGGAATATACTGCATGCCCCTCATCAGAAAAAGGAGGAAAAAACAGATTTTAAACTATTAATTCTAAGAGATGAGACACTTAAGTATGATGCACAGAAAAGGAGCAGAGTGCCCCAGGGAGAATGCGCAGTATTCACAAAAGACCTGGGACAGGAGTTCCTTATATTCAGCATTAAAAGCTTTTTTGCAGTTGGAGTCATAATAAAACTATTCCAACTGTTGATTCTCTTAACAGGTACTGTGAAGTCAGGCAAAGACAAGAGTATAGTCAACATTGACATGCTCTCTTATATTACTTTCTGGCTTGCTTTTCCATTCCCTATTAATTTTTACCTGGCAGGCTTCTTTAATAAATAATTCACACCTAAATCCTTGGCTCAAAGTCAGCCTAAATCTTCAGTATAAAACTGTAGGGATAAACAGGAACACAGCATTGCTTTCAAGGTATTATGTGTCAGAAAATATTATGTGATTAATGAATCACGGACTTCTTCCCACAAAGTCAGGAGTGAGTAGGATAAAGTCATGGTGTCATACAGTTTAACAGCAGAAAGAAACACCTCTGAAGTCAACTTATGCACACTTCTCATTTCAGCAAAACCGAAGCTTGAACGATTTGGGAATTCCTTATCAAGAGTGTGTCAGAAAGGTCATATTTTATGACCTCATATCCCCCTTTTATGGATTATAGCTCGGGTAAGTAATCATAAACTCAGAGATTTATGTGCAGAGATTTTCATCTGACTATTACAGAGAATAGTAAAAATAATTTGGAAGCTATCTAAATGTCCAAAATATGAGAAAGGGTAAACACATTATGGAATTTATATTGGTGTATTTATCCATGTAATAAAACCTGGCATTTTAGAAGAATATTTAAGAGTTGGGGAAAGGCTTTCAAGCTAAATTAGAAAAAGTCATTATATATAGTCCCATTAATTAGGAGAAAATAATAGAGGAAATACATCAAAATATTAACTGTGGCTATCTCTAAGCAGGTGATTTTATTTTCCTGTCATTTTTTTTCAGTTTCAAAGTTGTCCAGGTTAAGGATATATTATTTTATCAGCACTTATTTTTTAAAGGAATATAAATTGAGACTGGTGGAGTTAAAATGTCATGCTCCAAGATCAAATGGACATTATTTGATGAACTGACATTTGGAAATCTAAATCCTTAAACCCGACCTCTACTTCCCCACAGTACAATGGAAGAAAAAGTGAATCAGAGAAGTTCAAAAGTGAATTAATTGTTTCAGCATTATTCTTGTCAGATTTTCAGGGGCAAATGGAACACCACAGACAGGCTGTATTATAGAGAAATCCATAACTCACCCTTTCAAGACTGGTATATTTAACACAAAGCATTGTCTTCTGGTTTGGACCTTCTTGCTTCACCATAATGTGAGAGAGGCTACCCTATGCTGAGGAAGCAATCTCAAAAGATATCTTGCTTTTATTTCAAGTCACTCTTCCTGGATAATAATAGTCTTAGCAGATACACGAACACTGTACCCCCATGGCCCAAACATGCATTAAAATTTCTCCTTAATACTATACTGATGATAATAGCCACATGATTCTTGGAGGGACATTCAAACCATAGCTGATACTATTTTCTTTTTTTTTTTTTCCATCATTTCCCCTTTTTCTGTTTAAACAAAAAAGAAAGGCTTCAACTTTAACATAGCAAAATTACATATAACAAAACAGTTATCAAGCAAGTATTACAGTTACAATATTTAAATCTATTTTATCTTTTATCATAACTAAGGAAATCTATAACTATCTATTTATTCTTCAACTCCATCAAAGACTCCAGAAGGATATAATACTACCTAAGTAAACAAGAAGTAAGTAACTTTCAAACTCTAGAAATGACAGAGACAACTCGCTGCCTGGACAGTCACCCAAAGTTCCTCTGTACCGTTGGGGCATCCATCTTCAGCCTACAGGCCCATCAGTATCCAGCAGACATTTCCATGAAGCAGGAAATTCCAAAGACAGTTCAGTCACTTTCTGCTGTGTCCTGTAGAATGTCTCGCAGACTCTTTCATGAATCAGGAATCCCGAAAGACCATCTCACCTTTAGGCAAGTTCAGCAGTCCTCTCTCTGCGGGTTCTTTGTGTCCAGTTTATGGAACAGTCCAGCCAAGAGCAGTTTCTTGCCCAAATGGCTAACAAACTCCATAAGTAGCCTCTTCGATGCCCATCTTCCTCTCGAAGTAGATTGGTGCTGCCAGGAGCAGACGTGTCTCATTGTCATGAAAAACCCTAAGTTATTAAAACATTAAATGCCATATTCTGCAGTCTTTGAAAGATATGAAGAATGTCTATCTAACTGAAATATATCTCTACATATCTAGAAAATCTAATAACATGACTACAAGCTTAACTATTATCAATGATTATCCATTAACAACCTATATTTCCTAATTATACATTACATTTTTAAAATGAACTACACAATCAAAATAGCTTAATCAAGATCAGAAATACATATACATATAACAAATTGACCTTAAAATCCATACCAATGCAAATTATTCATATCTATATCATATCCCCCTTTAAATGTAAAAGAACATTTATAAACAATATTTTGGAATGTGGGTGCAGTTATTTCTCTCCAAACTGCTTCCTGCTGAATGGGGGCGCTGTTATTTAGGTCTTTCATGGTGTAACCTGTGTGCTAGGTTCCTCTCAGTTGGGAGTTGAGTGAAGTAAATTTTTTTTTCTCATGGTTTATTTTTTCTTTATATTTAAAAATTTCCATCTCCTTCCCTCCTCCTCCCCCCTCCCTCCCCTCCTTCTTTTATTTTTATTTAATCATCAAATTTCATTTTTTAAAAGATGACATTTATTTTTATTTTATGTGCATTGGTGTTTTCCTGCATGTATGTCTGTGTGAAGGTATTGGATCTCCTGGAACTACAGTTGCAGACAGCTGTGAGTTGCAATGTGTGTGTGCTGGAAACTGAACTGTGGTCCTCTGGAAGAGCAGCCAGAGCTCTTAAACATGGAGCCATCTCTCCATCTCCTGACTCCCGAGTATTATTTTCATCGCTTAAGTAGTGATAGTGGTGAGACTCTAAGCTTTAGATTTTCTCTGTCTGCCTTCGGATTCCTCCTCTTTTTTTTTCTTCTTGCTTTGTCTCTTAAATTTTACTTTGGTCCTGTTCTAGGTCTTCAATATCAAGCTTCTTTGTGTAGCAGAGTTGTTTTGTTCTTGTTCTTGCTTTAAGTAGATACTATTAGAAAAATTTTTCCTGTAAATGTTAATTATTCATTTTGTAGAATAAAATAAAATCTTCTATCATTAGTAAGTGCCCACTACTTTACATAAATATATAAAGAGGAACTACTTGCTAGTTTTCCCAAATTATTTTCTTCGAAGGAAACACACACACACACACACACACACACACACACACACACACAAATAAACAATTATATAAATAAATCTAAAGTTTGTTTTCAGTGAGTTAAGATTATTTCGCCAAACTTTTCATTCAATATCTGTGTATCTCAAAGTAAAACTAGAATATCCTGTAGATTTTTTTTCAATGTGAATTTCAAATAAATCACATGGTTTGACATATGCATCTTGATAGTGACTTAGAAGCACAGTCTTGAAAACAGAAATCTGTGTGCCCACGTGGAAAGTGACCATAGAGTAACCACGTCCCCATTACTTTTCTAACAGCAATCCCAGTGTCTGCTGCAAGAGGGTGTGTCAACTCTATCCAGCCCACTTAGTAGGTTTTCTATGAAGTTTTCTTCATCTGCTTGTTGGAGGATGGATTCCAAATATAAGTCCACAAAGGTGTTACGAATATGAAATTTATGAAAAATAACTGTGAATTTTTTCATAGTTGATGTACATTTCACATCTTCCTACAGTAGAGGCAGAGTTAGTTTTTTCTCTTACTGATCTTTCATGATTTTGCTCATATTCTTCTTTGGGGTAGATTATTATAGTGTCAGTTTGTGTTTCTCAGATGAGTAGACAGTAAAATTCAAATGTGGACATTTGCTTTATTGGTGAATGCCTGTTTTAATTTTTGACGGAATACTTGTTTGAATCTTTGCTCTATTTTCTTTTGCTTTTGGTTCAACTCTAATATTTAAGAGTTCTTAATATAGTTTAGCTTAAATTTTTTATGGTGTATAGATTGCAAATATGATTTTTTGAATACAACTAAATATTTACTTGTACTAATGCAACTACTGCATCATTTTTATATTCTAACATTTGTTATTTTTTTGATTTTTTGAGAACTTGTTATTTTAAACATAAAGAACTGTTAGCAAAGTCTCCAACTCTGGTCAATGTGTAGCCTATGAATTTGATCCCTATGCTGTCACTAGAGATGTGGAAAATTCCTCATGTTAAAAGTTGGAAGTATTACTCTTATGTTACTATCCTTTTCTATTTTGTTCACAAAATTTTGTTTTTTATGGTCATTCCATAGGTTTTTATTATATATATATATACATATATATATATTATTAAAATAATAGTATTATGAAATGTGTGCTAGATACTCATGTGTTGTGGGACAATTCTGTATTCTGTCAATTATGTTTTAAATAAATGCTGATTTGCCTCTAGCCAGGCATAAAGTATAGGTGGTACAACCAGACAGGAAATAGAGGCAGGGCAATGAGAACAGAAGTATTCTGAGAAGAAGGAAGCCCTTCACCAGTCCTGCCCAGATGACAGAAAAAGCAGGATGTGACCTACCCTGCTGAAAAAGGTACCAAGCCATGTGGCTAACATAGATAAGAGTAATGGGTTAATATAAGTTATAAGAGTTAATAAGAAGCCTGAGCTAATGGGCCAATCAGTTTATAACTTATGGAAACCTCTGTGTGATTTCTTTGGGGCTAAATGGCTGTGGGAACTGGGCAGGACAGAAACCCCAACAAGTAGGCCCTCATGTTACACTCATGTGTTTCAAAATTTGGTCTCAAGTTGGTGGCCCTATTTCGTGAGATTCTGAAAGCATTAGGATATGTCTATGGTCTAGCAGGAAAAAGTTGGTCTCTGAACATGTGTATTGAAGGTCATGTATATTTCATTTTTTTCCCAGAAGAATCTACTTCCTTAAATGCCAAGGAGTAAAAGAGCCAGGCTTCACCCTCCAGCTGACATGTCTTCTCTCAGCATAGATGGAACTCTTGAAACTGGTTCACAGTAAGTATCTCCTTCCCAGAGTTTGTTCTGTCGTGTAAAATGTCACAGTGTAAGAAAAGGAGTTCCTCCCAGCAGCTGTCATTGTCTCTAAGGAATAATTTATTTCTTTTGAGACTGAAAATATTTGAAGAATAATGAATAACTAGTCATTTAAGACAATATAAATACATTGCATAATTTCACAAACAAAACTAAATAGAAAATTCTGTCAAGGTGATTTGCATAATGATTTGAAGAGATTTAATAGTTACATAATTAAGATGTATTGTCAATTGTATTTATTATATTATTTAGGACTAAATATTTCCTGGTAGAAAAAAAGAGTGTAAATTCATGTAATTCCCACCCTAAGCCCTGGCAAAGGTAAATACTTCCTTTCATTTGGAACATGAAAGAGTGATTGCAGCGAGCAGTCTGGTATAACCAGAGCTGTTCTTTCTCAGGTTGATTCAGCAAATGTAATAAAGTGTCTCATGTTACCACTTCAATTCCAATCACCTCTCACAGAGAAACTAATATTTTCTTGGGGGTTCAATTTATATTTTTGACATGAGAACTACAATAAAACCAAGTTTATGGTACTGGTATTGCAGAGCAGATAACTTAAGAAATCGACAGATTTGTTTTGAATTTATACTGCTCTAAATTTAATGGTCCAAAAAGTATTACATGAAAAACAGCTGATGGGCTGTAAATTTCAGGTGTGTTCTTATTTACAGTGACTATTATTTTTCCATCCATTTTTGTACATATCTTAAAAATATAATATATATATTAAAAATCTATGAAGAAAAATGTTATTTTAAACTGCTGATTTCATATGATGATTAATATGACCATCATTATGATTTCCAGTAAAGAGGAAAGAGAATTGGGTTGCCAGCTAGGCTAACCTCCATTTTTTTATCTCATTGAATTTGCTGGGTTCTCAGTATTTTATCAGAAGTTTCTAATTTAGGTTATTATTTTGAAATAGTATTTAATTGTGATGTAAAATTGAATTTTTCTCAGTGTAAATGTTAAGGTAAGCATATAGATTACTGTTATTTAAGTATAGTTTTTAGTTTTTCAAGGCTACACACCAATTTTTTTCTCTCCATAACATGTTATGACAATCATAAACTCACAGTAGCATTGGTTACTTGCACAAGATTGAAGCAGCCTAAATCCTGGCACCGATGATCTGTAGTCTTCTCTTCTTACTAAGGACAGATGTGGGAGAGAGACAACCATGTTATTTGAGAATGTGTTTCCTAATAAGTTTTTATTGGTCCAGTGAATGGCCCCTGATCTAAGGACACAGAGACAGAAGTAATGAGACTTAGTATGCTATTACCAAGAACAAGAGAATAGATGAAGGTGGAAAGTGTGTGTTTTGAGAATAATATGGGAGAAGTTGGAGGGAAAATGGTATGGGTATCATCATATCTCATTTTATACTTTATGGTGGATTTTAAACTAAAGTGAAAAAATAAAAATGTGGAATTCAATACTCAGAAACATGTTCCCTTTGTAAGTTTTGTTTAAAAAAATCAGTATGAATGGTGTTGAGAGTTTCAATGCAGTGGGGAACCCAAGAGCCATGCCATTGCTGATAAAGTGTCAGGATTCCCACAGCATCGAGGTCGCCATGCAAGAGCCTTAGTGCTTAATGATGTGCAAAGAGAGCATCTAGCTACTCTACCACTACTAGGACAGTATTTCAGCACATAATCACCAATGGCTCCCCCCAGCTACCCACTATAAATCTGCATTTTCTGGGGTAGTGAGTTTTCTAGATACATCTTGCACACCTCAGCATACTAGAAGGAAGCTACCAATAGGATTTCACCCTAAAATACTCTACTGATAATAACATTTTGTTTACTCGAAACACCTTAATTGCACAGTGTAACAACTTTCTGTAAAGTGTAATCACTGTCTAATAGATAAATTTGTGGCATTAAGATCATGGAGTAGAGAAAAATGTAGGGCTCAATAAAAATCAATAAAAATAATAAATAAATAAATACATAAATAAAATGGAAAAAAGAATGTGTATTTAAATCTGCTTCCTTAGCGAGCAGTGAGTAAAGCTAATGCAACTGTGAACAGATCTTCATAAAATCAAAGGTCGCTGACCCAAGGCAAAATCTACATTCGCCAGCCAACCCTTTCAGCCATAATCCCTGAGTATTGGTCTTTATATTAGATGGGAAAGTTTCAGGGAGCATTTTGTAGGACTGCTGCTAGGTTTGGGATGACTTTTACTGCACCCTTGCTTTCTCTCTTCTGGAAAGAAAACACTTTACTCTTTTATTACATGTATGATACATGTATATTGGTGCACTTATGTGCAGTGCTCAAGCAAGTCAGAAGAGGATGTTCGTTCCCTGGACCTGGACTTCAGACAGTTGTGAAATGCCATGTGGGGCCTGGAAAATTAACATGGGTCCTCTCTAAGAGAAAGTCAGAATTCTCATTTTCTGCATCATCTCTCCGTCCTTTTGCTTTCTTTCTTATGTTGTATCCCTTCCAGGCCATTGTTCTGTCCCCATTCTTCAGCTTCCAATCTTGAAATAAAGATTTTCAGTCCCCCATTCTCTGTAAAATTAGTCTTGTGTGAGGTATTCAGAGTTTTCTGTCTCTCCTCCACAGTTTATTGAGGGGTGCTGCATCCCCTCACTCCCCCTCAACTCCCATGTTGCACATCGCCACCCAACATTTTCAGGACATTTGGTGTGGTGCAAAGGGATTAGATGTTAGGAGAACCTGGCTTCCCTCACCTAGTTTCAGAACATGTTCACTTACCCCCAGCCTGAAAAATGGGTGCTAGGTCCTCAGTTCTGTAGCTAGCATTATATTAAGCTCTTTAAGTTCAGGTCCCGAAGCTAACAGAGCAGTCACCAGATGACGGAGACCAACACATGGGGTCATTGGTGGCTACTCCTGCAAAAAGGACCAGAAGTCATAGTCATGTGCACACTTGGTTCTGACTTGGTTCCTTTTCCTGTAATGGCTATATTTTACACATTGAAGGAAGTTTGAATAGGGCTCCCATAGCCAACCTGACTAACTATCATATCTGATCAATGAAACAAGAGTAGATGACCCCACAAAACTCATCAAAAGTTCTTTAGACCCTCAGCAAGGACCTGAAGGAATTCTGTGCCACAGTGGTTTTTGACAGGTGGTTTTGGCCTTCTGGACCTTTGTCACTTTTCTTAGTTACTGGTTAAGGTCACTGAGTACAGAAAAGTTATTACATACTGGAATAAAACAATTAATCTTGTTAAGATATTCAGAATTAAATTGAAATTAATTTAATTAATTTAATGAATTAATTAAAATTAACCCCCTCTGTCTCTGTTATCTCTCTATTTTTCTCTCTCTGTGTATATCATGGCTCATGGGTGGAAGTCATAGAACAATCTGCAGAATTTCGTTCACTCCACTATGTAGGCTTTTGGGGATAGAGTTAAGATCATCATGATTTGCATCAGGCACTTTAACCCTCCTGAGACATCTGACCAGGCCCAGATTTGCATTTTATTTCTCATCTAGTATCTAAAATATGGGTAATAAACTTAGAAATCTGTGAGTATGAGTTGATCTGCAGTTTATACTAAGTTTATAGATATCCAAAAGGAGGAGTCACAGCTGTGGTCAGAGATAAATGTGACAACAAAAATGAGTCAGAGAAATATGATGGGATAACATAATCTACTCCATTAATTCTGCAGAGAGAGGATGAGAGCCACAAACCAAACAGCATAAGCAATTTTAAAGACCTGTGTTATTATAAACCACCAAGTCCAGAGTGGCTTTATTAGCCAACTGTAGAAAACAACATATTGCCTATAAGAATTTGGTGAATAAGGTAAGAAGACTAAATTTCATTTAGTCAAGCCAAAGCTCACAAATTTGGGAGACTCAATATAATTAAATAAGAAATAATAAGCCATAAAATCATTACTATTTTAGAAGCATAGTCTTCTCAGAAGAAATCTTTTTTTTATTCTCAACATCATTATTACTTAAATTTTTCCTAATGTTGCAAAACTCTGGTATAGTCAGAGGCTGCTTGCTTGCTCCTGGTTACCCAGACCAGAAATAATTACATGGAAACTGTCTTAATTAAAACAATGCTTGGCCTATTAGCTTATGCATATTTCTAGCTAGCTCTTATATCTTAAATTAATCCTTTTTATTAATCTGTGTATCACCACATCATTGTGGTCTACTGGTAAGATTCCAACTACCATCCAGTGTCTGTCCTGTGCAGTAGCTACATGGCTTCTCTTATACTCTACTTACTCTCTCCTCCTCTATCTGCTTGGAACTCCTGCCTTGCCCTATTCTGAGCTGCAATAGGCCCAAAGCGGCTTCTTTTTTCTTAAAAAAATTATTTATTTATTATATGTACAGTATTCTCAGTATTCTGTCTGCATGTATGTCTGCAGGCCAGAAGTGGGCACCAGATCTCATTACAGATGGTTGTGAGCTACTGTGTGGTTGCTGGGAATTGAAATCAGGACTGTTGGAAGAGCAGGCAGTGCTCTTAACCGCAGAGCCATCTCTCCAGCCCCAAGCAGCTTCTTTATTAACCAGTGGTATTCACAGCATAAATAGGAGAGTCCCACATCCTCTACTTTTTCTGTCTAAATAAAAAGAAAGATTTTAACTTTAACATATCAAGATTACATACAACATAAGAGTTATCAAGCAAGAATTATAGTTACAATATTTTGTTCATTTCCATTTGACAAATTAAAGAAAATCTCTCTCATTTATCCTATCTTTGTGAGTCCAAAGTTTTATATCTAATCTCTCTATTATCATAAATAAGGAAATGTATAACATTTTGTTCGACAACTCTATTAAAGACTCCAGAAGGATATAATATTACCCAAGTAAGCAAAAAGTGCATTGTAAGTAACTTCCTAAACTCTAGAATTGACAGAGACATCTTGCTGCCTTTACAATCACTCAAAGTTCTTCTGTACCATCTTCTGGCTACAGGCCCATAGTATCTGACAGGCTTTTACATGAATCAGGAAATTTCAAAGAGAGTTCCTTCTATTTTGGCAGTGTGTCAGTCACATTTTTTTCTGTGTCCTACAGAATGTCTAAAAGACTCTTTCACGAAGCAGGAAGACCCATAGGAATGTCTCACCTTTAGGCAAGTTCATCAGTCATTTTTTTGTAGGTCCTGCCTGTCCAGTTCATACAACACAGCATCAAACAATCTAGGCAAGGGCAGTTTCTTGCCAAAATGGCTAACCAACTCCATAAGGAGCCTCTTCGGTGCTTACTCTCTCCTCCTCTATCTGTCTGGAATTTCTGCCTGGCCCTATTTTGAGCTGCAACAGGCCCAAAGCAACTTCTTTATTAACCAGTGATATTCACAGTATACAGAGGAGAATCCCCCATAACTATGGGATATCCTAATATAAGGAAAGTGTTTTACATTAAAGTATTATGATATACCTGACTACTAGTCTTTGGTGTTGCTTAGAGCTGCAATGCTATCCCAGGGCTTAGGCCGAGCTGATCTCTCTTCCAAGCACCAGTTTTCTAATTCCATTTTAGGACAGTTGGACACAGGTCTATCCTGTTCATGATAGCTCAGGATATTCTTTACAGGATTTCTTTAACATGGCAGCTTTCTTTCTAGCCCTTAGTGCAAGCACTCTACAGTTGAACAGCAGACCAAGAACAGACATCACAACCTTGTATGCTTTCTTGTAATTCCAGCTGACTAATTCTATATCCTACTCTGTCTTGTTGTTGATTTTAATAAAATAGTTCCACACTAGTCCAGAATGGAGTATAATAAAGTTTTTTTAAATTTTATTTAGGACTAGATTTACAGATTACCAGTCCCCTGCATTAATGGGGAACAGAAACTGAATAGCAGCCAAGGAGCAATTCATGCTTTTACATCTGTATATGTAATACATGTGACAATGCCCAAAGTGGACCAGTATCTTAAAGACACTTGGCTGAAGGGGCTCCCATAGCACTGCCTGATCTTTCCAGGGTAATCACTGGACAGAGACAACAACCAAAAGGAGATTACAAAAAAGTTGAGAGGCTCTGATTCTTCTGCATGGATGGGCTCTGTGGGAGCCTTCTCAGCTTGGTCGATCACCTTCCTGGACCTGGGGGGAGTTGGGAGGACCTTGGACTTAGCATAGAATGGGGAACCCTGATGGCTCCTTGGCCTTGAGAGGGAGGGAGGGGAGGTATGGGTGGAGGGAAGGGGAGGGAAGGGGGAGAAGGAGGGGAGGGAAGGGGGAGGAGGAGCAGAGGGAGGGGGGAGGAGGAGGGAAGGAGATGGAAATTTTTAAATATAAAAAAAATAAACCATGAGAAAAAAAAGTTGAGAATATTGTGAAGTGGGGATCACTATGAATAATCTGAAAAAAAAGTGACAATATTTAGCAGACTGAACATCTAAAATGTCAACAATATTTTAGCTTGTTATTTCAATTCTGAGTTTTTTGAGATTTTGAGAAACAATGGGAGGGAGTGCTAGGTATAGAGCTTAGAAATCAAGCCTTTAGCTTGTGTTCATCACTACTTGGGTACAATCCCCAGCATATAATTATTATACAAATATTAATAGCTAACTAAAGAAATAATTTTGAAATAAGGTAATATTGTGAGAGATGTATAATTCAAATATGTCTTTGTTTAGGAAAACGTGTTTGACTTTAATGGCCTTTGCAACTGTTATTTTTATTGCTATTGCTGATAAATTTAGACCAATATATTGCAGTCAGTCAAACCTTGCCACATACTTTTCCCTATGTTGATCACAGTTGGTTTAAATTTGTCTTGAATGAGTATTATGCACAAACAAGAGCTGAAATAAAAAGACAGAGTTTAAATTTTTTTCTAGAAATGCAAGAAAGGCAAACTCATTGTCCAAAATTGGCACCTAAGACTTCCTCTCATGACCACTGATCCAAGAACCAGTTTGTGGTCATAGATGCTTTGCCAAAGTCTTTTAGAATGTGCTATAAATAGTGTAGAGAGAGGGCTTAACTTTTAGCCAAGAGAAGAAAAATAAGCCATGTTGTTGACTTATATTACTGACCTCCCAGAAAGATGTTTCCATTGACAAAATTATGCCTCTATGTTTTTTAAACAGAGGTAGCCAATTCCTCTCTTGGATTGAATGTGAGGTTTGATCCACAAAAGACAATCCATACCTGGTTTTATAAACATGGCAAAAAATGGCTATGGGATTTATAGGCCTCATGGAAGAATCTATTGGTGTTATTTTGCTTAGTGGTCATGCTTTCAAACTGTCTTCTAAATAGTTATGTTTTTATTTATAATTTTTTTTCTTACCTGTTAGCTGGTAAAAAAAAGGTGCTTCATATTGCAATGGATAGTGGTTAATGCAGAGGCATACAACTGTTTAACGTGCATAGAATAAGGTAAAGTGATTCTTTACCTACAGAAAAATGAGTATATCAGTCTCATTTTCCCCATTCATAAACTTAGGAAATACCTGGAAAGACAGTGCAGAAAGAATCTGAGAGTCACAGGATAAGGCAGAGTGTTTGTAAAATTCTTTCTTCTGGACATTACACGGTTGTTGCATGGATTTATAGCAGCTGTGGCTGTCTATATAAGATCTTCACATCAACCATTTAAAAAATGCCATCATGGAGGAATGAAGTCCCAACCCAAGTTAAAGAGCTATTTTTATTTGATAGCTTATTGGGGGAGGTATAGTAACATTTTTTTGGGGGGAAGTAGCTACTAATGGGTTGCTTATGCCCCCATATGTGATTCCCCTTCTTTGTGTATATAGAGAGTGTTAATTGGATTCAATGTGATACAATAAAAAAGTAACTAATAAATAGTGAGAAGAAAAAGATATAAAGTTGGTGGGAGATATGTTGGGAGTATAATTAAGGGATAAAGAGCAGATATTAAGATATATGTCTATGTATGTAAAATTTCCAAGAAAAAAATAATGATAAAGATCATATGCTTCAATTACTATACTATAATAGAATAGGTTTGGAAATCAGAAAGTGAATACTTCTAATTTGTTCTTTCAAATATATATTTTGGGATGAAGCAGTAGAAGTGCTCTCTCTTCTTATCTCTTTAGCCTTGGGGCCAGAAGCAAATGACAGAGAAACAGAACAACATCCTTTGGAAATCTTTCTGGTAAGATGAACACATTGTGCCACTGCTGTGGCTCTAAGGCCTACCACCATCAGAAGTTGATCTGTGGTAAATGTGGCTACACTGCCAAGAGCAAGTCAAGGCATAACTAGAGGGGCAAGACTGGGCAATAAAACACTACCTGGAGTGGGCAAATGAGGCACGTAAAATTGTCTATTACACACTCAGACATCAATTCCACGAAGGAACAGCATCTAGCCCCAGAGGAGAGCTGGTGCAGCATTCAGTTCTTCTTGAGCAATTCAAAAAATCATTCATAAAATTAATGTTCTGGTTTCAAACACACACACACACACACACACACACACACACACCCACACACACACACACGGTGGTTAAGATACCTATGTCTCCATATAAGTTTCATAAGACCATTTCAATTTCAGGAGAGAAATCATAATTTTGATAGGAGGCAAGTCTGTTGACTCAATATGTGAATATTCTATAATTTCCGTCAATCATCTCTGGTGGTGTTTCAGTCTATAAGCCTGAAAAATGTGCAAAAGAAGTCTTCTTTTCAATTTTATTTCAAGTAGATATGTTTTCTCAATTTTACTTGAATTGTTCATTACTAGAATATAGAAATAAATTGCATTTTATATGTTGTATGCTGCCACATTGTGAACTCTTTTATTAATTTTAACAGGTTTTCTATAAAGAATCATAACAGGTAAGTTCTTTCATTTTTCAATACAGGATAATGGCATACTTAAAGAGGAAAATTTACTTTTCTATTTCTAATCTGAATGCCTACTTTTCTTACTTGTATGAAAAGAAATGTCAGTAGAAGTATCTATCCCTGATCTTAGAAAAAGAAAATTTCATCTTTTATTAATAATTATATCATTAATTAAATTTTATGCTATATGTGTGTGTTCAATACTATCCAATGCATTTTCTTGCATTTGTTGGGTGTGTGTGGTTATTAGTATAGCATAACACATTGATAGTTTTTATATAATAAACCAAACTTGATCTTTTTTTTTTGAGGAAAAATATCCATAGAGTATATACAGATATAAACTTTTGAAAGAGGTTAAAGATTGGATAGCTATTTGTGATCTTATTTTAAATATAGGCATTTATAAGTTGCTATTTTTAACTACTTGTTTTCTTTTTCTTTTTCTATCTCCTACATTTTATGTTGAAAATTTATTTTATAATTTTCCCATGTTATATACTCTTATGTACTGAGATATAAAATGATTAATTTTTATATGCTTGTATGGTCTTTTTATTGTTTTTGGTGTCTAATTTAGAATCATTGTGTTCACAGAACATTTTTATTTGAATTTAGTCTCTTTAATTAATTGAATGTTTCTGCATGCTTTCAAAGCATCATTTACTTTTGAGAATCACCTTTTTGTGTTTGGAGAAAAACTATGGTTCTTTTCTGTCAGGTGTTCTATAGATGTCTACAGCCTGCAGCTTTTATATTTGTTTTTTAATGTTTTTATATTTTTATTCACTTATAAGTTCAAATTTTGTTATGAAACCATAATGAAAAAGAGCAAATTTTAAGTTAAAGTCATTCTTTTCTCTACTTTTCAACTTTCTTTATCTTTTTTCTTCCTTTTTTCCTTTAAGTTTTCAAGAAGTACTAAGGGACAACCTTTTTTCTTTTAAGTGTGATCCAAATATATCATCATTTCATATAATATGTGTTTTATATTATGAACCAAATAAATGAAAATTCATAAGTAGAATAAGGATGGGTCTTTTGTCTTAAGCAATTATAATTTCCTAAAAAGCTAATAAAGAAATGTCATTGGGTCTATGAGCGCAAGATTTAAATTTGCCACAATTTTTTAGAAAACAATTGTAGAAGTACATTAAGTAATGCAAAAATAGGCAATAATCCTAACCCATGGAACTAGTAAATATATTAAGGCAAAAGTTTGAGAGAGCCGGGCAGTGGTGGCGCATGCCTTTAATCCCAGCACTCGGGAGGCAGAGGCAGGCGGATCTCTTAGTTCGAGGCCAGCCTGGTCTACAAGAGCTATTTCCAGGACAGGCTCTAGAAACTACAGGGAAACCCTGTCTCGAAAAAAAAAAGTTTGAGAGATAGGATTAAGTAAGGATTATGAGATGGAGAAAATGTCTGAGATAAAGTTGGTCCTCAGTCTAATAAAAACCAACATAAAAATTATGCAGCAAGTGAGTGAGTGTTATACACAAAGGAGACCATATAGAGACAGAGCAAACAGTATTTTGTAAATGTTGGCCTTGAAAATAAGATTAAAGCAATGCCTAAAATCATCAGAAAGATCTGGGGACAGATTTTGCCATAGAGGATTTAAAAGTGTAAGCCTGGCTAAAGCTTTCCTGGACTAAGTAAAGCTTAGGTTTTTACATTCCTCTACTGTGAGAGAATATATTTCTGTTGTAAGTTGCCAATTTCAGGTAATTGGTTAAGAATATAACATGATACAAATATTAATAGTAAAAACAAAACAAAAATTACTTTTTTATTTTTTCATTTATTTTGTTTACTAATTTTTAAATTTATTTTCCATCCCTCATGCAGTTTTTCCTCCCTCCTCTTCTTCTAGTGCTTTCCCTCAATGCATTTCTGTTCTCACCTCCCAACCTACTCCTGTTCTGCTTCTGTTCAGGAAAGGCAGGTCTCCCATGGATATCAACAAATTTTAGCACATCAAGTTACAATAAGACTAAGATTCAAAAGCTGAATGACCCAGAGACTTAGGATAGGACCAAAAATGAATGGAGGAAAAAAATTTCAGTTTAATGGTTCCTAACGACATGCTGCTATACTCCTAAATTTGTGCCTAGCTGAATTGTCATTGAGCGGATACATCCAAAAGCTGATGGAAACAGAGAGGCAGACCCACAGCCAAACCTTAAACAGAGCTCATGCAGAAGAGAGGGAGAAAGGGTTGTAGGTGCCAGAAATGTCTAGGACACCACAAAAAACAGTGACTTTTAATAAGGTGATATTTTTTAATGGTTTAACAATTTAGAGTGTTGAACAAAAAAAGCAGTTACGGGTTTAGGGACAGATGGTGCAGGACTTTAAAAATATTTTTACTTTTAATTTTAAATTTAAACATGGGTTCAAAAGGAAGTGATATTTGAGCTAAATTTTGAAGAAAACTGTTAAAATATCATATGAAGAGAGAATAATATATGTAAAGGCTTGAAATCATGAAAATTTAATAATACTCTAGAATATTAAAAGATTTAATACCTTTCTGTATGCACCTACCAATTAGAAAGAGTTAAGAGAAATGTCCTTTGGTATATGATAATGCTAAGCCATAAAACTTGCATATGGAAGTTCCTCTTTTAACATGAAATTCTATTTCTTGCTTGTAAGAATGTGTGCTACATTCTGTACCTAGATCATTAAGTAGTGTTCTTAAAATGATAAGGGCTCTTCTTGGAAAGAAAACAAGAAGTTATTTAACTTGATTAGGAGTCATACTGAAGTGGACATCTTAACTAGAAGTATGAGCCATTTCCTTGGGATACCTGAACAACTGAATTTAAGGTACATAAAATTTCAACAGAACTATCTGTCCAAATCTATCTATTTGGTGTCAAATATTTGGGGTACAATTTAATGAAAAAGCCATTTGCCTGAGGCTTTTTAGCCATCAACATAGGCCAGGACTGCATGTGGGCCTTCCACCATATCTGTACATCAGACTCCAGACCTACCAGGCTGCTGGGCTTTCTTTACTATTGTCTTTCTTTTCTCTCTCCTCTCTCTCTCTCTCTCTCTCTCTCTCTCTCTCTCTCTCTCTCTCTCTCTCTCTCCCCCTTTCCTCCCTCCCTCCCTTCCTTTCTATCTTTCTTTCCTCCTTTCTCTTTCTCTCATTATTTTCCTTTTCCCCCTTTCTCTTCCTCCATTGTGTGTGGCAGGCTCTCCCTGAACACCCTTTTCAGGATGCTGCCAAACTAGGAAGCTGGTTTGAACCCAGTCAGGTGTATACTGTTCTATGCAACAGCAATCAGTCTCACATCTTCATTCATATTGTTGGTAGATTTGGTAAGACAATTGGGAATTCTTAAAGAGATAAATTAATTTAAAAAAAGTTTTTTCCACATTAAAAAATGGAAAAAACATTTTAATGGAGGGATTTGGGTCTCTGTATGATGGTACACTAGACAGTTTGAAATGGACTGATTCAAAGAAAGGGTATATATATCGAATTTAGATGAGATTTGTGTAATGTCAATTGTAAACACTATTAGCATTATAATTTTTGTCTTATCACTAAAATAATTAATTAATCTGACTGCTAAGATACAGGCCTTAGAAACCTCTAATAAAATATCACAGAGAGATTCAAATCCAGACAGAAGAATTTAATGGAGAGCCAATTTCAGCATTACATTATAAGCATAGAGAGAAACAGCCTATGGTTTTCAGACAGTCTATCTTAATGTATCCAATACCTTATAGGAATTGAAAAATGGCAGAGGCTTTGTTACAGCTAACTGGTCACCTGTGCCATTGCTAGATTTAAGGAGCTTCAAGGAAGCAATAGTCTCATTTGGCGTGCATTCACCTTTTGTGAAGCAAATGTTAAACTCATGGTCAGTTGGCTATAAAATATATAACTGGAAAGATTTGGCTAATGGAGTTTTAGAGACTAGTACACAATTACAATGGAGTACCTGCCTCAGAGAAGAGACTAAGATTATTAAACAATTGACTAAAACTAGAAGTAGGGAAATCTCCCAAGATCAAGTTCTTGGAGAAGCAGAATACGCTACTATTGAAAAGCTGTATATGATGACCACACCCTGGACTTATTCTGTGCAGAAATTTTAAGTGCTTGGGACAGAATTGAAGAATTATAAAAGAAAATTTGACTCATTTACTAAGTTATGCAAAGTCCAAAGGAAAACCTTATGGATTTCTTACAAAGATTGACTCTGGCATTCATTTGTCTTTTCTATTGTCTAAAGGATGGCCTATTATAGTTATTGATTTAAAGATTATTTCTTTGCTATACCTTGACAAGAAAAAGACTGAGAAAAATTTGTCTGTGAAATGCCTACCTCTAATAATTCTTAGCCTGCTAAAAGATATCAAAGGAAGGCTATTCCACAGGGAATGTAAAATAGCCCTATTCAGTGCTAATATTTTGTTAGTCAGCTGTTGCAAATGATACATAAACAATTTCCTGAATCAATAGTTGACTATTACATGATAATATTTTGCTATCTGATTCAAATGTAAATACTTTAGAAAGAATGTTTGGCTAGGATGTGGTGGTACACACCTTTAATCCTAGCACTCAAAAACATAGGCAGGTGGATCTCTGTGAGTTTGAGGACAGTCTGATAGTTACGATAAACACTTCAAAACTACAGAGAAAGCCGGGCGGTGGTGGCGCACGCCTTTAATCCCAGCACTCGGGAGGCAGAGGCAGGCGGATCTCTGTGAGTTCAAGGCCAGCCTGGTCTACAAGAGCTAGTTCCAGGACAGGCTCTAAAAAAGCTGCAGAGAAACCCTGTCTTAAAAAACCAAAAAAAAAAAAAAAAAAAAAAAAAGAAAAAAGAAAAACTACAGAGAAAAACTCTGTCTTGACAAAACTGAAAGAAAGAAAGAAAGAAAGAAAGAAAGAAAGAAAGAAAGAAAGAAAGAAAGGAAGGAAGGAAGAAAGACTGAAGAAGTAAAGAAAATTTTGCTTTGTGGAGGATTATAAATTGTTCCTGAAAAAATTACAAAAGAGGAAATTCTATTTATTATTAAGGTTTTAAAATAAGATTATAGAAAATTAGACTCCAAAAGGTAAAATTTAGGAAAGATCAATTTCAGATTCTTAATGACTTTCATAGATTGCTAGGAGATACTTCCCAGCTACAGCCCACTATTGTGATAAAACCTAATGAAAGAATTAACTTAAACTTTAGATGGTAAGGAGGACTTAAATCATCTCAGGGAATTGTCAAGAGAAACTGAGAGACAACTGACTTTGATTGAAAAGAAATTACAGAAGACACATGCGAATCCAAATCTTAACTTTATTCATATTATTCTCCAGTTATTTCACTACAGCAATTTTAATGTAGAAGAAAGATATGATCTTAAATGGATCTTTTTATCACAAAAACTGATTAAAAAATAAAAATTTATGTGGAAAAGGTCACTGATTTAATTATAAAGGAAAAATTAAAACTTCATCAATTGCAAGAATAGACCCAGTAGAAATTAGAGTACATTTTAGTAATGATGAAACTAACATATTATGGGATGAAAGTTAACCCTGGCAAAGAGTTTGTGATAATTTTTTGGGAGAGATTAACAACAACTCTCCCAAAAGTGAGTGAATTTGACTTATAAAGAGAACTAATTGGGTCCATTCTTGTATTGTACAGGACACACCAATAACTACAAGCCCTACAATCTATACTGATGTAAATAAATCAGGAAATATAGGTTATAAGTCAAAAAATTTAAGTAAAATGCTTTATTAACTTTGAATTTTCTAAATGCTAATGAGTAAGTAATAGTATCTGTGGAAAGACATTGAATATTAGAAACAGCTATGGAATTAAACGAGCTTATATTCTATAAAGATTTACTGACCTCAGAATAAAAACCAAGACATGTGTTACATTGCAGAAAGGGTTGTTTTTTTTTTTCCTACAGGGGAAAAAGCTATCGATACCATAAAAATTTATAAAGATTCTATTTGAACAAGACACATCTCTTAATTAGAAGAGATGATAGCTCTTCAATCATTATGGCCTTTTGATTTGAACTAACCTATAAAACTAAAAAATACTTTTTGTTTATTCAGCTATAACTTGCCAAAAGAGAATATCCCAAAAATTAGAGGTAGGGAAAGGTTTTGTTTTTATGTTTTCAGGAGAATAAAGGTTTCTAGCTAAGGAATCTGAAGCCTCCTGGACAAATGAGATGTCTGAAGTAAAAGAAAAAAAATATCCAGAAAAATTTGTCTCAAGAAAAAGAATAAATTGACCTATTGGTATATCACATTTCCAAAGGGTAAAATTTCATAAATCTTCTAAAATGTTTGTTTCTGCTGTTCTCTACAGACATATAATATAAATGGTCTTTTATATTTCCAGTCCAATTAAAGATTGAAGCTGTATTTGGAGTTGGAGTCTGACTTTCTGTTTCTCTAAACCCAAGCATGCTTATTAAAGTCGAATTCAAAATCTCTGTCTCTTGTCAGAAGAACCATGATATGGGTCAGAAGAAAACAAAAATCTAAGGACTATATTATTGCTACAAATCTCATAATCCTTTGCCTTTATAGTGACCATTTGACAGCTTTTCTTAAGATATAAGATTTATAAGTTTATAAATTTATACATGTTAAACTTTTGTCATGATATTAATGGCCATATAAAATACTAATTAATTCCATAAGAAGGTTTCATCTACTTTCTTGTACATGATTTCCGGTTTGAGTCTCTATCAGTTTCTACAATGAGCTATGAGCATACATCAAACAACCTTTGAAGTCTCCATGGGGAAGATAAGGACCCACAACAATGACTCCTCTAGGCCTATGATAACAGCAATAAGCTGAAAAAAAAAGTCCACCTAAAATTTTGCTTTGGACTACAGACTGCTCAGAATAATTTCAAGGATGCTAGCTGAGATGATCCAGTATAACAGACTACTCTAGATATAACTTGAGACAAAACCTGCACTTTCCCATTATGTATAAACCAGACAAAAAGATACTGCTCTCTCTCCTGGAACTTGACAATTAACCCCAAATTTTCTTTTCAGGATGTCCTAAGGATGTCTTCCCCACAGACAACAGAAAGTAAATTTAACAATATGATGCCCACATTCCCAAGAAGTGAAACGGATGGTTTTTGGTCTTTCAATGGATTATGGATATTTGCCATTATCTAAGGGGGGTAGTCAATAACAAGTTATTATTTTTAATGGTCAGGAAGAAAGTAAACAAAGTAAATTAGATTCAAGTTTTTTGTTTTGAAAAGAAAAAATGGTGAGATATAGATATGATATCTTCTCTAGGTTTTTTTTTTTACAAATTATAGGCTCGATATCCTTTATTTATGGCTAGAAACCAATTATGAGTGAGTACATCCCATGTTCACTTTTTGGGCCTGGGTTACCTCACTCAGGATGGTGTTTTCTATTTCCATCCATTTGCATGCAAAATTCAAGATGTCATTGTTTTTTACCGCCGAGTAGTACTCTAATATGTATATATTCCACACTTTCTTCATCCATTCTTCCACTGAAGGACATCTAGGTTGTTTCCAGGTTCTGGCTATTACAAATAATGCTGCTATAAACATAGTTGAACAAATGCTTTTGTAATATGATTGGGCATCTCTTGGGTAAATTCCCAACAGTGGGATTGCTGAGTCCTGGGGTAGGTTGATCCCAAATTTCCTGAGAAACATCCATACTACATTCCAAAGCGGTTGCACAAGTTTGCATTCCCACCAGCAATGGATGAGTGTACCCTTTACTCCACATCCTCTCCAGCAAAGGCTATCATTGGTGTTTTTGATTTTAGTCAATCTGACAGGTGTAAGATGGTATCTCAATGTTGTTTTGATTTGCATTTCCCTGATTGCTAAGGAGGTTGAGCATGCCCTGAAGTGTCTTTTGGCCATTTGAACTTCTTCTGTTGAGAATTCTCTGTTCAGTTCAGTGCCCCATTTTTTAATTGGGTTAATTAGCATTTTAAAGTCTAGTCTCTTGAGTTCCTTATATATTTTGGAGATCAGACCTTTGTCTGTTGCGGGGTGGATGTCAACCTGTAGAAGAATGAAAGTAGATCCGTGTCTATCACCATGCATAAAACTCAAGTCCAAATGGATTAAAGACCTCAATATCAATCTGAACACACTGAACCTGTTAGAGGAGAAAGTGGGAAGTACTCTACAACATATATAGTATTCTTATATTAGTTACATATTTTTATATTAGACAAAAAGTAAAAATGATGTGATATTTCATTTGTATTTTAATAAATAAAGGTTGCCTGAAGTTCAGCAAGTAAAACAGCTACATTGATCAGTTTTACAGTCCAGGTAGTGGTGACTCACACCTTTAATTCCAGTAACCATACTAGTTTGCCATAGAAAACACGTGGTAGTAGTGCATACTTTTTATCCCAGCACTAGAGATGAATATAATTTGGAAGGAGACAGCTTTCACACTGTTTCATTCTAAGATTTTTGGAGGCAGGATTGCCAGTTTTGGACTTAGATAGAGGTAAGAGCCAGTGGCTAGCTGTTTTTGCTTTTCTGACCTTCAGATTAAACACCAATTTTTGTTTTGGTGTTTTTATTAAGCATGTTACACTATGTCTGTCTATCTGTTTGTCTGTCTGTCTGTCTATATTTTTATCTTTATATCTATTTCTTCACTAGTACATCTTAGTCATTTTAGTACATAATAATATAGTAATATCACGATAAAGATGAGGCTATTTTTCCATTTAATTTTTTCATTTAATATAAAGGTATTTTTTTTTTTTGGTTTTTCGAGACAGGGTTCTCTGTGGCTTTGGAGCCTGTCCTGGAACTAGCTCTTGTAGACCAGGCTGGTCTCGAACTCACAGAGATCCTCCTGCCTCTGCCTCCCAAGTGCTGGGATTAAAGGTGTGCGCCACTACCGCCCGGCATATAAAGGTATTTTTACTTTCAATGAAATTATATCTTGATAAGTTAATCATAATTTTAAGATATTGAAAGTTCAAATTGAATTTAAAATCCTTGATCCTGAAGACCTTCACAGACTAAAAGCTGTGATTGAGTGTAATTAATTGTAAGTTATGACGCTCTGCAATTGTTGTTCAATATCTTGAGAGTTTTGTAACATCAAAGTTTGTCTGTACAACAGCAGTATTTAAATATCAAAATATTCTTTCTATTAAATAGGTTTCACATTTGCAACATGCTAAAATACAAAAAAGAGACCATTTATAGAATCCATGTCATATTCTATGTGAATAACATGTATATGAATAATAAAATATTATAAGGTTCTAATATATGTCAGACAGTAATTTAGAAACAATATTATTTAACACATAATATGATTTACATAAAATAAATAATAACTTCTCTTTCTAGTATAAAACATGTATCTAAATTTTACTTAATGAGAAATAGAACACTTAATGAATATTTTATTAAAATATTAAAATTATTTTAATGTGATAGTGTAAGTCAAAAACTATTATCTAAGATCTATCACTGGATGATTTTTCATGAAGGTGTATTAGAATAGTAGACATAGAGAAGCACAGATACTGGTCAAGATGACAGAATCACAGAGAGAATTATCAAGAGTTAAGTGGAGTGGTTACCATTTCAGAGCTAAAAATAACAAAGCCCAATCAGATATTGGTAGGAGCAAATGAGCTACTGAGATTTCAAGACATTTTTTATATAGAGAAAGTTATAATCATAATTCAGTTCAGTATATCTCATCATGTGTTATCTTTGAAATCATAACAAAGATACCTGAAGGCTGACATAAGTTTCTACAATTATCAGTTTTGTTGTGAAAATCAACAGAGAGATAGAAAGATGACTTTGTAGGTAGGACTATTTAGATTGTTTCTCCCTTAAATTATAGCAGGCAAAGAAATGCACACTGTGAAGTACTATCCATTGCATGACCTATTGTCCGTTTTTCTTCAGAGCACTTTCAATGGGACTGTGGTTTGGAAGATATATATCGGTCTACTACTAACATTTGTTCACTATAGCCTATAGCCTACTATCGAGCCAGAGCTAATTTTCTTTTCCATCACAAAGAAGAAAGGAATGCTTACATCTTTTCTTTCTGTCAGTAGCAAGTATACATTGAAAATGGTGTATTAATTGAATAGAGATAGTTGGTAATATATTTATCTTTATCTTTCAACTTAGGTATTTCTGCCACTAGTTCTTTACTAACTTTTATGATATGATTTCTCTTCACTAGGAATAACTACCAAGCCCAATTTAAACATGTTGATCAGTGGGATTTTCCAAACAATATCCTGTTAGGGATAGTAACCTTCCATTTTGCAGTCACCCTTAATTTCTGGTCAACCTTTTGGAATTCTGTCACCATTAGAGTAAGACCTTGGTATTCTTTTTGTTATAATCAAAAAGCTAAATCTGCCACATGACTTTCCGATATTCTGCTTAGTGTGCAGAGCATCACTTTCGTGATTTTCTAAATTGGCAGAGTGACACCCTCAGCTTATCATTTTCCTCTCACAAGCAGTCTACTGCAGTTAAAATAAGCGAGGTCAGTACTAGCTTCTTATAATCATCCTGTTCAAGTCTGTCAGCATCACCGCTGCCACACACCCACAAGTTGCACCTCTTATCTGAATTTCTCCTAATTAACCCTAGGAAAGAGGCTAAGTAATTACGATGCAAGTATATTCAGGAATCATTAACTCCTCACTAATGTCTGTGTCCTGTTCTCTGTTGAGACAGGGAAAGACCTCTCTCAGCATTCCAATATAAGGACGTATTCATGAGTCTACTTCCTCAAAAACTAGAGCTAGGTGTCTCAGTCTTGTGCTCTATTTCATCAGTTGGTAGTATAACACTGTAGAACAAAAAAGAGGCAGAAGAGGGAGCCCTATAAGGAATCCAAGATATTTGCAGGAATTAATTTTCCAGCTAGTGACTTCACGTGTATTGTGGCTAGATGGTAAAGTATCTTCTGTATGTTTGGGTTGAGTAGTTCACCTCCTTCTTAAGCTTCTTTCTGTCAAATATTAGTCACTACAATGAGAAATGTACTTAATACAATGATAAAATTTGGTCTTCTTAGAAAATTGTTCCTTACACATAATACTTTTAAATACCCTGGTGGGAGAGCCTGTGAGGAAAAGACTGACAAGGTTTTTTTTTTTTTTTTTTTCCATCTCAGTCCTTCCATACGGGGCATTTCACATTTTAACACTCTTGCATTGACACAGTTGTTTGCTGAGAAGTTTCTCACAGCAATATCAGCAGGGAAGCTGCATAGTGCTCACATTAGCTTGGTGCTACTCTGTTAGTACTCTGAGAAGACTGTCACCTGCAAACTTTGCTGGAGGGTAAGCTTCAACAAGTCAGGTAAGGTTGAGAGGATTTGGAATCATAAAATGTCTTATATGATCTTATAAACAATGGCTATTAAGTATGTGTGAACTTTTTTACATCTTGTCTCAAACCTGATTATTCTCCTGCGTTCTGTCTCTGTGAATGTCCCACTTCTAGTTTTATCTGCATGTACCAGTCAGAAATCTAGGCACTTTTGGGAATAATTTTATCTTCCTAGAACTCAAGGTTTCCCCGTGATGATAACTTTTGATGACTGCTCATTAAAGCCTGGTTGCTTCTTTTAGCATTTCTTTATCATCATCTCTGTAATCCGTTCATCATTATCGTCTCTGGTATAGATTTCTATGACAGTCTTCATTCTTCTTAATTTAACTGCACATTTTCCTCCACAGTACAGTTAGGACAATCAGTGGAGAAACAGATTCTGATTTTTTCTTTTATTTGAAGCTACCAATTACTCTTCCAAAGGAGTCTCTTTATCTAGACACCATTGCCTCTTCCTTTCTTGGTGGTTAAGTCAAACAAACTAACATTCTATTTTTTCCATGTATGTCTGCTTGTGTGTGTGTGTGTGTGTAGAACATTTCTGTCTTCAGTTATCTCAAATTTCATATTAATTTTCCAGTATTTTTACAATATGTCTTTACCAAAAGAAACTGTCCCATTTGTTTGGTTAATCTTTGATTACTGGATGCTATATGGTGATAATAATGCTGTATAACTGCCTCGCTATTTACTACTATTGCCGCTTTGAGGTAATCATGAGGAACTTGCCTTGTTCCTTCAAACTTTGATGCAAATACTTGAAGGTAGGAATCCTGTTTTGCCCATTGGTACAATTCTATCACAATGTCCAGGCTAAAGCAATCTATCTCTGCTTGTTGCATAGTGGAATACTTGGAATTTGTTAGAGATTTCACGAGTGATGTCATCAAATAGAATGTGAACCCTTTTCTGTAGAAGAAAACCATGATGAAGATTCAAGAAGACAAAAACAGATTCATTCAGTGAATCTACAAAAGACAATATCTTTTAGCAAAAGAACAGCACAAAGATTTAATTTTGATTCCTACTTAATGAAAAGGACTTGGAGTTTAAAATATCTCCCATATCTTAGATTTGTTCACCTTGTCATCCCAACAGAAAGGTGGATGAGCTATTGGTAACAACTTAAATGTGTGAGATTTCATAAAATAGGGTACCAAATTATGTGAAGGAACCCACAAATTACCTGGAGGGATGAGCTCCTGGGGCTGCATGAGCCTAGTGAATAAAATGTGTAAGCAGAAAGTTATCAAAGTGGTTGTGGTACTGCAGAGAAGCAAACCAGTCCACTTAGCCTAAAGTTAGCGAGTGAAGTTTGTTTTCAGTAAGTTCTTTGGAAAAAATAGAACATTTTACTATCTCCAATGTTCCATGATGGACTGTTGTCACTAATCTCTCTGCAAAGATCACAAGTGAATGATACCCCGACCATATTATATTATTTCAAAGCATTATATTATAACGAAATATTTTATTTAAAAATTACACTTCCAGCCAGGTGTGGTGTTTCATGACTTTAATTCCAGCACTCAGAAAGCAGGAGCAGGTGGGTCTCTGAGTTTAATGCCAGCCTGGTTTACTGATTTAGTTTCAGTACAGGTCTCAGAAAATTAAAAAATAAATAAACAAATAAAAAAGTGTATGATATGGATTTCCCCTCTGTATGCTGTAAATACCATTGGTTAATAAAGAAAATGTCTTAGGTCTGTGATAGGCTAGAGTAGAGCTAGGTGGGAAAAACTAAACTGAATGCTGGAAGAAAGGAGGCAGAGGCAGAAATAAGTCATGGAGGTACTGGAGACAGATGCCTGAAACTTTGCTGGTAGACCACAACCTTGTGGTGATGCACAGATTAATGGATATGGGTTAAATTAAGATGTAAGAGTTAGCAAATAAGAAGCTAGAGCTAATGGGCTAAGCAGTAATTTAAATAATATAGTTTTGTGTGATTCAGGAGTCTGGGTGGCCAGGAACTGAACAAGCAGCCACATACAAGTATACTTCCTCTACTTCTGGAATGTCTCTCTCTCTCCTTTTTTTTTGTCTACATGACAGTTCCTTTATGAGATTGGAGACTTTTTTGAAATGACATTTTCATTATTCAATCTATTATTTGTTAGTGTGTGAATATTTGGAGGGAGAGATTACTGTGTGCCTCATAGTCTGTCTGTGGAGGTTGGAGGATAACTGACCAGATTTAGTTCTCTGCATCCACCATGTGGGTACTGTGAATTGAATTTACGTTATCAGATTTAGTGACAAATGCCTTTACTTGTTAATCCATCCCACAAGGATAGAAGATTTGAAACATCCATTTGTCTTTGTTTAAAGTATATTATAAAATAAATTGTAAATATTTGTTTATTTGCTGATGAGGCTTTTAACAGTGTGGAATTGATCATATGTTCTGGTTTTCTTTAACTGGAATAAAATTCTTAGATTTTATTGGGAAAAGCTTTAAGATATAACGATTTTACTCATTTACTTACCCATCTCTCAGAATTTTGATTATTTTCCTACCATATAGTCATTACCTCCCATACTATCATGTTGCCTTTTGTTATAGTCTTTAAATTCTCTCAAGCTTGAAACTTTATTCTCCATTGTATTCTGATTACCAATATAGGATTTACCAGGATAATTATGTTATCTATAAAAATAGATTGTTCATAGCCTGGAATATTATTGCAAATACTACCAGTATTTTCACATTGTGTTTCCTCTCCTTGTTTAAGAAGCTGATTTCTGCTGCTTCTCCAAATGCTTCCTAATTTGTTGTCTGTGACAATGATTCAGTTGTCGGGCATTATGCTTTTGATCTAATGCTCTTTTTGAGTGAATATTCCCTTTGATATATAATATTTAAACAATATATTTTGTAAAATATTTTAACCAGAGAATATGTTTGGCTGATTTGAGGAGCTACTACTTGACCAAAATCTTTGAATTTATGAAGATCTTTTTGTATAACACCTGTTAATAGATTTCCAACCCTTTAATTCCAATGATCAGAAATAAAATTCTAAAGATGGAATGCCACACAAAGACATGGTGAAGAATTTCAAATTTATATTAAAAATTGCAGTATTTCCAAGATTGCTTTGTGTTTTATTTCTTCTCTATTCCCCATTCTTCACATTCAGGAAATGCTTTATCAGAATTAACAATACTTTGTTCTTCAGAGGAATTTCTTTGAGAATATCAAAACAACTGAATTTTTAGCAAATTGATAGGATATGTTAGTGCTTGGATTGCAAAGTGTCATTTACCTGAAGTGATGCCTGGTTATATTGGCAAGCTAGCTGAGAAACCTCACCTCATTCAGCTAGATGTCTGAAGGGGCAGCACTATTTGCATTGTGGAGTTAGACCTCAACATCAAAGACATAATCTCCTTACCTTCAGTGAATGAAGGATCTCCGTAATCTTTGCATCTGTGCACCACTCATATCTCAGGAGAACAGTCATGTGTGATACCAGTCATTGTGACTTGGAGAAAAGGGTGCAAGAAAGAAGAGTTAGACAGCCAAATGACTTCAGATGGGGGGATGAGCTATAACGCATGGCTCTAGGATAATTAGAAAATGTTGAGTGTTCAAAAAAGGCATTATTTATACTGCACCATCTCTGCAGGAAAGATGATAGTTACTATTAATTTTGTTCAAAACAAATGCTCCAAACATTGTTAACTTGACTATTCTGTCATCTTTAGAAGTGTTTTCAATGAGACACCAGAATTTCCTAAAGTAAACAAACAAGATACTTTTGTTTCTCTCTCCTGTAATCTTGACTTAAAATTATCCAAGATGGGTTTTGTCATATGTTATAAAGTCAGTTTTCATATTCTGGAGGGAACTTGCATCTTCTTTTTAATTACTTTTGCTTTTTGAGATTATGATATAATATCATCATTTTCTCCTTCCTCTTCCTCTTCCAAACCTTGTCATATACTCCCCTTAATCTCTTTCTAATTCATGTATTCTTTTGTTCATTAACTGTTGTTACATGTATGTAAATATATGTAGATACTAAAGCTTTTCCTTAATGTACTAATATAATCTTTTTAGTCTGTATTATGTTATTTGTATGTATGTATGGTTTCTGGGCTGATAAAAATGGAAAGCCAATTGGTGTGCTCTTCCTGGGGTAAATCTATACAAAGCAACTTTTACATGATTCACTCCAGTCCAAATGGCATAGATCAGCAAAACAACCAACAAAAATACTAAAGGGTGTTAAGTGTTCCTGTGATTGCAAATTGGTACAACCCCTCTGGAAATCAATGTGGAACATGCTTAGAAAGCATAAATAAATAAATAAATAAATAAATAAACCATATGATTTAACTATTCTAATCATTGGCTTATACCCAAAGGACTCCATATCCTACTCCACAGATTCTTGCTCATCCATGCTCATTTCTGCTTTATTGACAGTGACAAGCATGGAAACAATCTAAATGTTCTAAAAGATGAATGAATAAAGACTTACAGTTTAATTTAATTAATTAAGATTTGTCAAGCCCCTATAAAGACAAATATTAAACATAGAATAGCTACCCTGAGGATCTAGAGAATTGCTGCTGGGAAATTTGAGAGCTGGGGTTGGCTGGAGAGTCAACAATGAAAAAAAAAAAACCATGGGAAGTGGTTGAACTCCCTTACTTACCTTTTCTGACTTCTGGCATAGACCTCTTCCATGACCATGATTCTTCCTTTAACTCTTGTGTGGACGCAAGACCAGAAGTTCTAGGAGAAAAAGAGAAATCTCCCTAGATACTCAGATGCAGAAAAGTAATAAGGAACAAAGGGGAATATGCTGCTGGGAAAGGAAAGTAGATTTTCCAGAACTCACGGGTCATTCTGATTGATCACTAGTCTATAATGAACAGTTAAGCCACCCAAAAGAAGATCTGTCTGCATACATCCTAAAGGCAGAAATGGTCTGCTTCATTAAATGCAACACAATGCTCTCTGACTAGTGTGTCAAAATAGAAAAGTAATTGCTAGCCTTATTATCTTAAGCTGCATAAGCTGTGACCTGAAAGTCAGTTTCTAACAAGAAGTGTTTCCTTAAAGGGGTGAGCCTCATTTCCTGAAAAATTAACATACATCAAGTGAATAAATTATCACCATAAAACCAACATTATTTATTTTTAAATAACGTTTGTTTAAAGGGCCAAATAAAATTTTTCTGAGAAGCTGGGTTTATCTATGTTGAGATATAAGCCTCTATTGCACTTAGAATCTCTCGCCCCTGGGAAATCTTTGCAGGGACAGTAAAGGTACAAAAATGTAAGAGATCAATTTATCTAAAAATAATTCAGAATTATGTATAATTTTCTCAATTAAAAGAACATTTGTTGCATATAAAACATACTCGTTATAGTTAGACCTTGTTGAAAGTCATGTATCATCTGTAATGTATAAATCAGAGCAGTATATGCTTAAAACTTGTTTAAATGATAAATGTTCCTCCAAGTTTAATTCTTTCAGTAATAAGCCACAACTTGTTTTATAATCAATTATCTGACATTTTGAGAAAAATATGTATTCACTGAATTATCATGTTCTAATGAAAATAACCATTAATAGGGAAATTGCACTCCATATATATTTAATTGTTCTGACCTTTATGTACTAAGATGTGATCGTATTTCATATGTATCCACCATTTTGATAGAATTGGTAAGTAGATCACCAATCAGTGGTTTGCTAAAGGCACACAAGGATATTTTTTTTTCTGTGGATTCTTTTTTTATAATTTATTTTTTAAATATAATTTCAACCATAGTTCTTTCTCCCATCCCTACTCTTTCCTCCCCTCGCCTCCACCGCAGCCCATCCACCTATCCACTTCTTCCGAAGGAACATGTAGGGGCTCACATAAGTTGGGGCAAGACTAAGCACACCCCCTGCATTAAGACTGAGCATGGCATCTCACCATAGGGAACCTGTTTTGGAAAACTAGCTAATGTACCAGGCATAGATCCTGGTCTTACTGTCAGGGGCATCTCAGAAAGTTTAAGCTTTACCACTGTCTTTCACATATGAAGGGCCAAGTTTGGTCCCATGAAGGCTTCACAGCTGTCAGTCTAGTGGTCATGAGTTTTCACACCCTTGGTTCAGCTGTCTCTGTAGATTTCTCCATTATAACCTTGACCTCCCTTGGTCATATATTCCCTCCTCCCTCTCTTGGATTAGACTGCCAGAGCTCGGCCTGGTGCTTGGTATATAAGGATATTCTTACAAAGCATATTATTAGATGCTTGCCAACTTAAGAATCAAAACATTTCCACTTTCTCAATAAGGTTAAAGTAAAAGATGCAAGAACAAATATTTGACATGGTGCACTATTCTAGGCTTCAAGCAATGTCATGACAATAACTCTAATTAAGGCTGCCATTGTTTTGACCTGATTAGACAGAGAAGAGCAGTACTGCTCCTCTTTGCCTACCTTAGGATGGTGAGCTGCTGCTAATGCATAATACCTTTTGACAGCCTCCTTAATTATAACCTAGCTGAATGCATATCCTCAGAGTGGTTAGTTTTTTTAAACAAAAGAAGAGGAAATTGTAGTGAAAGCTGTCAGAATATTTCTGAATATTGCTAATGACTACTTCTAATAACTCAAAAATCTTAACTTTCTTGAGATATTCCTGAACTTTTACAATGTGCTGAGCAGGTTTCCACAGTTGTATGGATGCATTTGTAAAAGGACAACTGTTTTACCTATGTAGGTCAAAGTAATGGCCAATCTTTCCCCAAAGTGTTGTTTCAGGTTCTTTTTTCTCCTTAATTTGCCAAAGTGAAAACAAATGCCACTCCTCTACATGTACATGAGTTTAGAATTCTTGTGCTCTGCTTTTTACATGGTACTAACATCCTGGGATTTGTATATTTTGTAGTCTGAAACATTTCAGCACAATAGATTTATGGCACATAGTTTAGTTTTCATTGCACTATTTTATTGTATATATTTTCCAGGCTATGTAAACGTTAAAGAATTTTATCTCTAGCCCTCAATTTTAATACACACATATTAAATATAATGAATACATCTAATGTAGTACCATCCATAATATGGGAGTTATTTTTAAACTGCTGATTGCATTCCAGGTAATTATGTATATGGATGCCTTCATTACACTTTTTCTTTCTGATCAATTCTTTATAAACACAGACAATTTAGATGAAGCTGGGAACTGACAAGTCCAATTTCTGAGTCTTATCTATGACTATAGCCAGAAGATTTGGTAATAATTCTGTTTTTAATTACCAAAGTTTTCTATGCTGCTAAAGGACATGGATTAAAGCTTTGATAGTTTCAGTTCATTAAGTATGCTTCCATTAATCATCAGCATAAAGGATAATTTGGAATATATATAATTTCATGTGATTTCTCATGAGTCTGGCTTCCCCCAACATCAACTAGTAAAAGCAAACTAGACATCAATGAACAATTATCCATGGACTGTTATGGGCAAGTCCCATGCCAGATCATGTGAGACATAAAGAAAATTGTCTTTGACTTTTAGGGTGACATTAAAGAGAGAGATTTGAGTAGTCATTTAGAAAGTGTTAAATTTCTATACTGTCCTTGTTAGTTCTTTTACTGTAACAAAGTACTTGACCAAAGCAACTTAAGGAAAGAAGTCATTAGCTTTGATTCCAGCTTGAAAGTACAGTCTACCAGAGGAAAAAAAAAAGTGAGGTGGCTGGTCCCATTGCATTTACTCAAGTAGAGAGAGATGAATGGCTATGCTGTTTGCTTCCTATGTAGTCTACAGTACAGGTCCATGGACTACAAATGCCCATATTCAGGTTATATCTTCTTACCTGAATTAAAGCAACATAAAAAACTCTTCATAGACCTTTTCAAAGGTATGTATCCTAGGTGTCTACATTGTCAACTTCATAATATTTACCATTCATACCTTAATGCTATTATGTTAGCATTTTTAAATAGATAACGTACAATAAACTAATGAAAACAGACGCATGTTGTAGGAGCCTGCCCCTTCGTTTCTGTGTGCCCAGACCTGAAATAACCACATGCCAGGTTTCCTTAACCTTATTCCCTGGGGAAATTTGAGTGTGCTATCCGTGCATTCTGCAGCCCCTCAAAGCAGGACAATTAGATCTACAGCCCCATGATACAGGAAAATCAGATGTGATAAGGAGTCAAGTCAAAGCAGAATCTCAGTTTACTACTGTGTGAGTGTCAGCTTATAGAGGTTAAGTGACCTCCAGCCAACGAGGGACAGTCAAGCATTCCATCTAGCTGAAGGGGTGTCTGTAGAAGGAGAGAGCTGCTTGTTAGTTCCCAGCTGCCTAGCTAGCTTAGAGCCAAAATAATCACACAGAAACTGTATTAATTAAATCACTGCTTGGCACATTAACTCTAGCTTCTTTTTTGCTAACTCTTACATATTAATTTAACCCATTTCTATTAATCTATTTATTGCCTTTTGGCAGTGGCCTACCAGCAATATTTTAGCACATCTGTCTCCGGTGGTGGCGGCTCCATGGCTTCTCTCTAACTCTGCCCTTCTTTCTCCCAGATTACAGCCTAGCTTTCCTCATCTAGTTCTGTTCTTTCCTGCCATAGGCTCTAAGTAGTTCTTATTTCTTAACCTATAAAAGCAACACAGAGACAGAAGGACCTCCCACACCAGGTGTCTACCTAGATTTCCTTTCTCATCTTTGGTAATCTTTGTCTTAAACCTTTTTCTTTATGAGGACCGTCCTGTCAGCTCCCAAGTCTATCAGGCATTGGAATCTTTTTCCCAAAGATCATAGGCATATTGGGTCAGAACTCCTCTACCCTTGGAATAGTCCACTTAACTGAAGGTGCATCTTTCTTTCCTTTGGTTAAGGGGCCTGGAAGTCACCCCCATCTAGTTTAAAGGTTGATTTATGATGGGTTTCCCATTAATGTCAAATTTGGAGCTGCATTCTGAGCCCTTTGTGGCAGTGAGAGCAGGGAGACAATAGGGGTTCCTTCTGCATCTGGGTCTTACTGCCCTTTTGTGGGCAATCCCTCTTAAAATGCCTAAGTTGACCTCATATGAAACATTTCCCAGGTGTTTGCTTTTGCTGCCCAGCCACCAGGGCATGAGTAATGGAAGAGGCTAAAGTTTAAGTTTGGACACGAAAGGCCACCACAAGAGTCTGCTTGGCATGTGACTGGGTCCCATGATGGTGTAAATCACAAACAATCCCACACCAGTTTGGAATTATGATTAATAGAATGGTTATTTATTTAAAGGGGAAAAACTTACAGATCACCGTCCCAGACAACAGCCCTCTGCACAATCAGGAAGGGAGCCTAGTCGTCAGAAGCGGAGCTGGAAGCCAGAGCGCGAGCAGAGGGAAGTGGCCGCATTTTTAAAAAGAGAGACCACGCCCCAATGGGCTGGTATCTCAGCGGCTATTGGCTGAAGGAGCAGAAGGAGCTCCCACAACACCTCCCCCTTTTGTTTAAGTAAGAGAGTTCTAAACCTACTATGAAATTATGTACAAAAGCACAAACATCCTATTCCAACTAGCTTAAGTCTTGTATAATAAATAACTTGGCCAAGTCATGAGAGGAAAGTAACTACATTTATATAGTCTTCAACCCCATCGAAGATCTGAGAAGGAAAATAATGTTACCTGAGTAATTAAGAAGTGCATTCAAACAACTTCTAAAACATTCAACAAATCACAGAGACAACTAGCTACCTGGACAATCACCCAAAGTCACGTTTGCAGTGTTGAAGCAACCAACTTACAAAAGCCACTGTGTGTAATTTATATTAAACGCTGTCTCCACGCACAAGGTACAGGCCGCGGCTGAGGGAGGGAGGGCTCATGCCAAGCGCTGGTGGCAGGCAGCCGAGCGGGGAAAGGAGGGGTCCTAAAACCAAACGTTGGGCACCAGATGATGGCATAAATCACAAACAATCCCACACCAATGGCCTGGTATCTCAGCGGCTATTGGCTGAAGGAGCAGAAGGAGCTCCCGCAACAGTTCTGACATTCTATGATACCACAACCCATTGACTCACGGACCCTTCCCTAAGGCCAGTACAAGTCATTCTAATATCTTGGGTCATACTTTCCCAGACTAGGACCTTAGTAAATTGGTCTCTAAGTCCACTGCGGGACAATTTTGTTTCAAGGCTGCTCTGCACATGTAAAATAAAGTCTGGAAGTTGCTCCCCTGGTTTTTGCATCATGCCAGCTATAGGTGATTTAGTTGGTTCTTCCTCTAGATTGACCCAGGCCTCCAGGCCTGCTTGTCTAACTTGGTTCCAATATGGAACCACAATTGTGGCTTGTTGGATCCCAGTGGAAAAGCCTTCACCGTACCAGTTAGCATCAGATAAATTATGTGAATTTTGGGAGGTCAGCCGCTCTATTGAACTCTACCCTAGTGCGACAGGCCTCTTTAAAGAAGGTCATCCATTTAACAAATTTGGGTCCCACCAAGATAGCCTTAGCCAGATCATATCAGTCCTTGGGGACACAAGGATAGTAGGCTACCACCTCAAGGAGTATCATGGCCCAAAGGGAGTTGGAGCCATCCTCAGCCACTGCCTTCCTCAATTCTTTTGGGTCCTTAGATTCCCAAAGATACTAGGCTAGGAGACAATTAGGGTTGGGGTCATTGATCCCTAAGGCTTGGGATTCAAAAACCTTAGCCCTCTATTTTTCAGTGTAAGTAGGGTTTGGATCCCCAGGAAGCTCTGCCCAACTTTCCTCTGTGTCAGAGCCCCAACTTTGTAGTTCTTCCCAGATTCTGGTATATCCTTTTCCTCCTGGTAAGGATGTAGCCCTCTTACGTGTCCCCTTCCCCTCTCCCATTTTATCCTTTCTAGGGCAGCTGGAGGCATAAGGAGGCGGTATCAAAGAGAATATCTACTTTTCTTTTTGTATTTGCCTCTGCCTCCTGTATTCATTCCCCTTGGGACTGCTCTTCCATAAATTGCATCCATCCCATTTTTGATCTTCCCCCTCCTCTGTCTCCTTTTTTCCCTTTCTTTTGGTTAATTGGTTACTTTTGGATTCCTCAGAATTCTCCTGATCTTTGACCTTTCCCTTTCCTGCCATTGGGGGAGGAAGAACAGGGGGTGAAAACATGTCTTAGGATCCATAATAGTTGAATAGAATCCTAATGGTGGGGGTATATCAAAGTGTTTTTTCCTTTCTCTGGCCAAAGTCTCCACCTGTTTCCATGTGTCTCATGAAAGAAGATTCCCTGTGGGTACCCAGGTCGCCAGAGTAATTATATCCTCCCATGGCAGGATTGCACTGTGGTCTGACAATTCCAGGCCTTAGGAGAATAGCATATATCTCAGTGCCTTTAGAACAGGATCATTTTTATGTGACATTGCATTACCCATCGTGGGGTCCCACTCACGTTAACCAGTGTCTTTGCTCTGGGATCAACTGAGCCCCATGATCTGGCGCCAGTTGCCAGGCCGCCTTAGCCTTATTCCCCAGGGAAAGGTGACTTTCAGAACAAACAGATTCGAAGCCCTACAACACAGGACAATCAGATGTGATAGGGAGTAAAGCGAAAGTAGAAACTCAGTTTATTACTATGAGCATCAGCTTATATAGGTTAAGTGACACCATGTGATGTGGGGGGTACCTCCAGCCAATGAGAGACAGCCAAGCCCTCTCTGTGGCTGGAGGGGCTTCTACCTAGATTTTGCTGTCTCATCCACGGTAGCTTTGAAACTATCACTCAAACCTGAGACAGGTTTTTTCTGCCCTATAGTCTCTGAGATAATTTTGGCCCAATAACCACACAGAAGCATATTTCTGGATAACTCTTATATTTTAAACTATCCCATCTGTGTATTTCCAAGTAGTTGTGGTTTACTGGTATATGTTTTGGCATGGTTTGTCTATGGAGGTGTCTCCATAGCTTCTCCCTGACTCCACCTTGTCTCTCCCATTCAGTATAGTTTTCCCCTCCTTGCTTTGTTCTGCCCTGCTCTGCTATAGGCTCAAAGCCATTTCTTTATTAACCAATAATATTCATAGCATACACAGGGGAATCCCAAATCACCTCCCCTTTTCTGTTTAAATAAAAAGAAAGGTTTTAAATTTAACAGTAAAATTACAAATAACAAAACAGGTATCAAGCAAGGATTACAGTTATTTATATCTAGTTTATCTTTTTCATAAATAAGGAAAATTATAACTATCTATTCTTCAACTCCATCAAAGCCTCCAGAAAGATATATTATTACCTAAGTAAACAGAAAGTGCATTGTAAGTAACTTACAAAACTCTAGAATTGACTGAGACATCTCACTGCCTGGACACTTACCCAAAGTTCTTTTGTATCAGTGGGGCATCAAACTTCAGCCTACAAGCTCATAATATTCAGCAGACTTTTCCATGAAGCAAGAAATTTCAAAGACAGCTCTGCCTTTATTGGCAGTCTGTCAGTCACTTTATTCTGTGTCTAGCAGAATGTCTGGCAGACTCTTTTATGAAGCAGGAACCCTGAGGACCATCTCACCTTTAGGCAAGTTTACCAGTCTTCTATTTGAGGGTCCTACATGTCCAGTTCATGCAACATAAGATCAAGCAGTGCAGGCAAGAGCAGTTTCATGTCTAAATGACTAGCAAAGTTCATAAGGAGCCACTTTGGTGCCCATCATCCTGAGCAGATGTGTCTCACTCTCATGAAAAGTCCCAAGTCCTTAAACATCTTAATTATCATATTCTGTAGTCGTTGAAACATTTGAAGAATACCTATCCATCTGAAATACATCTCTGTACATCTAGAAAAACTAACATGACTGCAAGCTTGATTATTATAGATGATTATCTATTAACCTATATTTCGTAATTATACATTACAGTTTTAAACAAGCTGCCCAAATACACAATAACTTAACCAAGAGCAGAAATACATGAATAACAAAATTGACTTTAAATTTATATCAATAAAAAAATCCATACCAATGCAAATCTCTCTAGATTATCCCTCTTTAAATGTAAACAAATATTTATAAACAATCATTTAGGAAATTTGGTTGTAGCTCTTTCCAAACTGCTTCCTGGCTTTTGTGAGGCAAAGTATTTTCTTCTGGGGAGGGGTGGTTTCACGGACACCTTTTGGGTGGTGTTGGTCCATCAAACAATATTAGTCTGGAATTAATTCACAGCTTCTCATCTTCTTTTAATCTATGACTGTCTGTACTTTGTCTCTTTAAAGACTTTTTTAAAAAACCATTTACTTCCTTTTATAACTTTTTATACTTTATTTTTTTTCTCTGTCCCAAGCCTATGTACATTTTTAAAAACACATTTTGTCTGAATTAGGGATCTTTTATGTCTGAATCTCTTCTTATTGCATATCTGTAATCCTTTTTGGACCAGGAAGGCTTCTTAAAATGTTAAGTGCCTCATAAAATCCTGTCAGTGTTGCTAGAGCAAACACAGTCCTGCCTACTTGCTCTGCCCAATCTAACATGGCAGAAGTTCATTCATTCGTTCTTAGACAGCCAAGTAAAAGCCAGGCTCATCACTTCAACTCTGGTAACCAGTTGGCCCATGCTGCCACCAAGTAACTTGCATCACCCTGCCTACAAAACCCACTCAACTGTTCAGCCTTTTGAAATAGCCAGAGTTTCTGCTGCTAGCTTGGCCCAGAATGCCCTAGTTTTAAAACCACATGTTCTTTTTTTTTTTTTTTTTGCTACCACTGGACCACTGAATCAGGGTGACCTCTCCTAAAGGAACTGCAGCATGTCGCCAGCAAGCAGAGCCCATTCAAAAAAAAAAAAAAAACAAAAAAAAAACAAAAAAAAAACAAACAAAAAAAAACAAAAAACAAAAAACAAAAAACAAAAAAAAAACAAAAAAAAAAAACCAGTATGGCTAAACTTTGTTTTTAGTGTCTAGAATTCCTTTCCAAGCCCTCTGAAGTTTTTTTTTGTTTTTTTTTGTTTTTTCCTTTTCTTTTTTTTTTTTATTTTTTTTATTCTTTCCCTCCTCCTCCCCCCTCCCTCCCCTCCTCCTCCCCCTTCCCTCCCCTCCTTCTCCCCCTTCCCTCCCCTCCTCTCCACTCATACCTCCCCTCCCTCCCTCTCAAGGCCAAGGAGCCATCAGGGTTCCCCACTCTATGCTAAGACCAAGGTCCTCCCAACTCCCCCCAGGTCCAGGAAGGTGATCGACCAAGCTGAGAAGGCTCCCACAGAGCCCGTCCATGAAGAACAATCAGAGCCCAGAGCCATTGTCCTTTGCTTCTCAGTCAGCCCCCGCTGTTGGCCACACTCAGAGAGACGGGTTTGGTCGCATGATCCATCAGTCCCATTCCAACTGGAGTTGGTGATCTCCCATTAGTTCTGTCCCACCGTTTCCATGAGTGAACGCACCCCTCTCGTTCCTGACTTTCTCCCTCATGTTCTCGCTCCTTCTGCTCCTCATCAGGACCTTGGGAGCTCAGTCCGGTGCTCCAAGGTGGGGCTCTGTCATTTTCTTCATCTATCGTCAGGTGGAGGTTCTATGGTGATATGCAAGAAATTCATCAGTATGGCTATAGGAACTGGCCTTTTCAGGCTCCCTCTCCTCAGCTGCCCAAGGAACTAACTGGGGGCGTCTCCCTGGAAACCTGGGAACCCCTCTAGGGTCAAGTCTCTTGACAACCCTCAGGTAGCTCCTTAAATTAAGATATATGCTTCCCTGCTCTCATATCCACCCTTCCTATATCCCAAGCACCCCATTCCTCCGAGCTCCCCCCGCTCTCCCCTTCACACTTTTCTCTCCCCATCTTCCCTTGGCCCAGTCTTGCCCAACCCTCAAGTTCCCAATTTTGCCTGGCGATCGTGTCTACTTCCAATATCCAGGAGGATTACTATATCTTTTTTTGGGAGTTCACCTTCTTATTATCTTCTCAAGGATCCCAAATTTATAGGCTCGATGTCCTTTAATTATGGCTAGAAACCGAATATGAGTGAGTACATCCCATGTTCATCTTTATGGGTCTGGGTTACCTCACTCAGAATAGTGTTTTCTATTTCCATCCATTTGCCTGCAAAATTCAAGATGTCATTGTTTTTTACCGCTGAGTAGTAGTCTAGCATGTATATATTCCACAGTTTCTTCATCCATTCTTCCACTGAAGGGCATCTAGGCTGTCTCCAGGATCTGGCTATTACAAATAATGCTGCTATGAACATAGATGAGCATATGCTTTTGTTGTATGATTGGGCATCTCTTGGGTAGATTCCCAATAGTGGAATTGCTGGGTCCTGGGTGTGGAATTAGTTAGCACAAGTTAGATCACCAATCTCTTGTAGGAGGCTGCTTATTTGTTCCTGAATGCCCAGACCTGAAACAAGTACACAGAAGCTATATACTTGCAATACTGTTTGGTTCATAGGTTAAGCGTATTTCTGGCTAACTCTTATATTCTAAATTAATCCATCTTCATTAATCTGTGAATTGCCACATGTCCTTGGTTTACCAGCAAAGTTTCGGCATGTCTCTCTCTGGTGGCTGCTGCTTGGCTTTTTTCTGACTCGGCATTCTTTCTCCCAGCATTCTGTTTAGTTTTTCCAGCCTATCTCTGTTCTGCCATGCTCTGCCATAAATTCAAATCAATTTCTTTATTAACCAATGGCATTCACAGATTACAGAGGGCAATTTCTCATGAGATACACACATACACACCACACTTCCAGAATGACATCAATAACAACAACAACACAAAAAACTCAAATGTTCTGATTAAAATGTTAAAGAATTCCAGGATTGAAGTCAAATAATTGCATGTAAACTCTTTCCCCTGCACCATTTATTATTACATTTCTTCAAAGAAAAATGGCAAAGAGGGACAAAGAAGGTAATAAGAGTCATGTTAATATTCTCATGATAAATTATACAAATGCAAAAAGTCATAATGAAATTACTGTATTGTATAATTTATATATTGTAGTAAAATAATTATGCCAAGTTACTTAAATGTTCTAAAATTCATTATTTAAATATAGTAGGATGATAATGATCTTTTCTCTATCTTATACATATAGGTGAATCTAAGGCGCAACAGTAGCCTTGGTCATGTTGTTTATTTTTAACTAATGTGTTTGTAATATGCAGAAGTTTATCTTGTTATTTAAGATTTCCTAGCCATGAATCCAAATTATGAATTATAGGAATCTGAACATAATAAAATGTTTTCCCTGTGGCTAGATTACATTTCATAGACACATGATTTTAATAAACAGTGATTTACCAGGGTCACATATTCCAATCACATGAGTGATAAACTGGAAGACCAATAATCCTGAAAAGGAAAACAGCAAAGGGTGGTAGCAGCAGGAATAGCATCATTGATTCCAAAAATAGAAGACAGATAAGCAAAAAAATTTATATATGTAGCATAAATATAAATAATATATAAAAATAACATATATAATAAAATACAAAACAAAAGCAAACAAAACCAGTAACTTTTTCATCTGGACCTACTTCTATTGGGGCCAATGCCACCATAAAGTGCCATCCACTATGGAAGAAGGTTCTCCTTTCTTGGCTAGTTCTTCTAAGGATTAACTAAAATGGCATCTTGTTAATTCTATACCCAGTCAGTTTGACAAGTTTAAATATGACAACCATGTCATGTGAATAAATAATATAAATGCTAAATTATGCTGAAGGCCATTTCAGAGAATGGAATTTCTAACATAATTTCAAGACAAAATTTATCTAAATTTTTTAAATTAAAAAGTCATTTGAAATAATGTTGAAAGACATTTTATAGACTCTATCATGATGTGACTTTTTAATAAAAGTTAATGTTATTTAAAAGTCTATAAAATGTTAGAACATTTCACAAAAGAGATGAAGAATGGTATATTTATTTAAAATTTTTGCTCCTTTTAATTAACAAAGTATAATTATAATTTGAGATTCACTGTGGTGTTTTGACATGTATGTATATTGTATAATAATTAAATCAAGATAATTAACATATCAATCTTACTTTATTTGAAAACCAGTTGTGTTTTGTTGATATTTTGTAATTTACTTTTATTTACTTTAGAATAAATAGCATATTATCACTGACTATAGCCACCTTTTATGAAATGAATCTCAATCTTAATCTTATTTTTTGATTCTTGATAAATCATTGTACAGCTTATTTAACTACCCATTGCCAGCACAACAAAAGTTTTCTAAATTTGTAGAGTACATAGAATTCTATTGTCTACTTTCATGATGTCTTGAGATTTCCCTTATAAAAAAGAACATGTGATATGTACTTTTCTGTATATGATTTATAATTTAGAATAAGGTTTTTAGGGCTCACCACTGATGCCAAAAAATCTGAGATTTTATTTGTTCTCACATTTGACAATGATACCATGTTGCTACATCTTCTCTGACCATTTTTTTACTGATGGGCAGAGTTATTTTGAGTTATAATTTAGTTATTTTGACTAATGCTGTGATGAACATAAGAGTGTGAACATTTTTATGACACACTGATTTACTTTGCAAGTACACCCGGAGGCATGATTTCTGTATCCATGGTAATACTTCATTTAGGTTTTTAAGGAATCCCCATGTTGTTTTCCACAGAATATAGTATTTTATATATCCACAGAATATAGTATTTTATATATCCTTTTATTCAAATTAAATTAACATTTATTATTTCTGTTTTTTAATAAATAAAGGTTTATTTTAGTTTCAATTTGATGGCATAAACTCCATTGTTGTCAGGAAGGCATGGTGTCATGACTGTGTGTCAGATGGCCATTGTCTCTGGCAGAAGCAGCAGAGAAAGTTAAAATATGCCAGTTAATTTTATTCTATGAAAATTATTTATTATTTGTACGACAAATAGATTTGTACATTTTGTTTTTCAAGGAACTTTTTCATCTTTGTGAATTTCACACATGGATTAAAGCACACTATCCTATACTACCCCACCCCTGCATTTCTTTTTCCTACTTCTTCATAACTCCTTCTTATGCCTTCCTACCACTATGACTTCTTTTTTAATGACCCAGTAGATCAATTAACATTGCCCATACATTCATTAGCATTAGGTTATCTGCTGGAGCATAGAAAACTCTACCAGTGAACACATCCACCAAAATAGAATGATTCTCCTCGCCCCAGTAACTCTCCACTGACAATAACTCCTCAGTATGGAGTGCATTCTGCGATAATCTTCTCCATCAATACAAGAATATTAGCAGAACTGATAATATGTAGGTCTTCTACCATCCCTCAAATTATTTTTAATTGAGTCGTGAAATAATGAGCTTTTATAGTATGTTCCCGTCTTCTGGATTTGTCCTTTTCTTTACTACCTGGATCCCTAATACTCCCAAGTCCTTCCCTGAGTAAGCTTGTCTGTCTTCAGTATTTCACTCTATTCCTTTGTCTTAACCTGCAATATGTTGTCTTGGCTCCCTTAATGAGCCATTCCCACTGAATAGGCTCCATTCTAGGTTCCTGGCTATTGTTTCTGCTCCAAAATTAACACACAAAGCAAAAATATCTGAGTTATGATCATACACAAGAGAAGACAGGAAGCACTTTCATTTTTTTTTAACCTGGGTTACTTTCCTTATTGTAATTTTTTTCCAGTGCCAAATGGTCAGATGAGTGAGTGTTCAGTGTACTGCTGTCTTCTCTATTTATCCTGGAAAGCCTTAAACTTTTTATTATAGCTGCTGTTTGTCTCCCCGTTTCAATTGGGTCCCTGTCATATCTGGGGGCGGTCAATGTAGGTGACTATTTTTAATGAAATTGTTTCACTGTTCTTTTATTTTTATAGTCAGTTGTTAATATATAGGAATTTTGTGTGTTAAATTTGTATTCTTATACGTTAGAGTTTAACTATTGTATCTCCTACTCTCCATGACACTGTATATTGATTGACCTTTGGGAAAAACCACTGATAGAAGTCAGAATCTTCTCATCCTGTTTTGGATTTTGTAATATTTTTCATCTTTTTATTTTATTTTATTTTATTTTATTTTTATTACATAATAACCAAAGTTTCCCCTCCCTCTCTCTTCCTGCTTCCTTTCCCCACCTCCTAAATCACTTCCCCATTCACTCCTTCTTCATTAAGAAAGGGGCAGGTCTCCCATGGTAGTCAACAAAGCATGGCATATCAAACTGAGGAAGAGCCAAGCTCCTTCCCTTGTATGAAGGCAGGGTGAGGCATCCTAACATAGGTAATAGGTTCCAAAAAGCCAGCTCATGTGCCAGGCATAGATCCTGACCACACTCCTAGCCCCACCCCCAAAAAAGATCAAGTTATACAACTGTCATCCACAAGCAGAAGGCCTATATTGGTCCCATGCAACCTAGTTGTTAGTCCGGAGTTTGTACACCCCCACTAGCTCAGGTCAATTGCCTCTGAGGCTTTCACATTCATGGTCGTGATTCATACAATCCCTTGCTTGTAAAATCCCTCCTTCCTCTCTTCATCTGGACTCCTGGAGCTTGGCCCAGTGCTTAGCTGTGGCTCTCTGCATTGGCTTCTATCAGTTACTGGATGAAGGCTCTTTAATGACAATTAGGGTAGTTACCAATCTCTTTACAGGGGAAGACCAGTTCAGGAACCCTCTCCACTATTGCTGGTAGTATTAGCTGGGGTCAAACTGTGGGTCCCTGAGAGTTTTTCGCTGGCAATAGATTTCTCCCTAAACCCAAAATGGTTCCCTTTATCTAGATATCTTTCGTTACTTTTGCCTCTGAACTGCCCCCAACTCGATCATCCTGATCCTTCATGTTCAGATCCCCCATTCCCTCCCTCCCCTGCAGCCTTCCATCCTCAGTTTACCTAAGAGGTCATGGTATTTATTTTTATTTTTATTTTCTGCTCATATATTACATCCTGACTGCAGTTTCCCCTCCTCGCAGTCTCTGCCTTCCCTTTACTCTCTTTACCAGGTCCATTCCCCCTCCTCCTCCTTTCAGAAAATAGCAGATCATCCAAGAAATCCTGCCATGTTGATTTCCAAACTGACTGTATAAGTTTGCACTCCCACCAATAGTGGAGAATTGTTCCCCTTGCTCTGCATCCTCTCTAGCATGAGATGTCACTGGTGTTTTTGATCTTAGTCATTCTAAAAGGTGTAAGATAAAATCTCAGTCAACTTGATTTTCATTTCCCTGTTGGCTAATGATACTGAACAATTCTTTAAGTGTTTCCTGGCCATTTGAGATTCCTACGTTGAGAATTCTGTTTTAGTCTATGCCCCATTTTTTAATTGGATTATTTGTTTTTTTGATGGCTAGTTTCTTGAGTTCCTCATATTTTAGGAGTTTAGTTCTCTGATAGATGCGGGGAGGGTAAAAATCTTTTCCTCTTCTGGAGTCTGTCATTTTGTGTTAGTGATATTGTCATTTGCCTTACTGAAGCTTTTCAGTCTCCTGAGGTGCTGTTTATTGTCAGTTTTAGTGCCTGGGCTTTAGTGTTCTCTTCAGGAATTTGTCTTCTGTCCCGATGCATTCAAGGCGATATTTTTCACGTTCTCTGATATTAGGTTCAGTGTATTTGGTTATATGTTGGGGTCTTTGGTCTACTCAGCTTGAGTTTTGGGCAGGGAATGATAGCTAGGATCTATTTGAATTCTTCCTCATGTCTGTATCCAGTTTGATGAGCAATACTCATTGAAGATACTTTCTTTTTGCCATTGTATAATTTTGGCTTTTTGTCAAAAATAAGATGTCCATAAGGTGTATGAATTACTATCTGAGTCACCGACTTGATTTCATTACTCAGTCTGAATGCTTGTATGACAATAGTATGCAGTTTTTATGACTAAGGCTTTGTAGTAAATCTTGAAATCAGGGATAGTAATATCTCTGGAAGTTTTTTTTTAATTGTTCACGATCAATTTTATCTATACTGGGTTTTTGTTTTTCAGTAGTTGAGTATAGTTCTTTGAAGGTATTAAAGAAATGTGTTGGAATTTTGATGGGGATTGTGTTGAATCTGTTGATTGCTTTTAGTGATATGTCCATTTTTACTAGGATAATAGTATTCATCCCTGAGCACAGGGATATTTCCATTTTCTGATATCTTGTCAATTTCTTTTTCTAAAGCCTTGAAGTTCTTGTTATACAAGTCTTTGACTTTTTTGGTTATAGTTACATCAACTTATTTTATATCATTTGTGGCTATTGGGAAGGATGAAAGATTTGTTTCTCTGATTTCTTACTCATCCCATTTATCATTTATATATAAGAGGGACACTGAAATTTTGGAGTAAATTTTGTATCCCTTTGATCTCCTTAAAACTTCAAGGACTATGTTAAATTCATATGAAGAGAGTGGACAGCCTTGTCTTGTCCCCGATTTTAGTGGAACTGCTTTAAGTTTTTCTCTATATAATATTATTTAATTAGTCATTAAAATTAATTAATATTGTCTATAGGCATGCTGTATATTGATTTTTATTATGTTTAGGTATGTTCTTTTTATCCCAGATCTCTCCAAGACTTTTATCATAAGGGGTGTTGGAATTTTGTCAAATAATTTTTCAGCACCTGATTATATGGTCAAGAACATTTAATTTGGGATATGTTGTTGCAAGGGGGCTGCTTGTTTGTCCCAGCTGCCTGGCTAGCTTAGCCCTGAAATAATCACACAGAAATTGTATTCATTAAAACACTGCTTGGCCAATTAGCTCTAATCTCTTATTGGCTAATTCTTATATTACTTTAACTGATTTCTATTAATCTTTGTATAGCCATGTGGCAGTAGCTTAGCGGGTAAAATTCCCAGCATCTGTCTCTGGCAGATGCATGGCATCTCTCTGACTCTGATCTTCTTTCTCCCAGCATTCAGTTCTGTCTTCCCTGCTTACCTAAGTTGTACCCTATCAACAGGCCCAAAGCAGTCTTTATTAACCAATGAATGCAACACAAAGGGACCTCCTATACCAGTATGTTGTGCATTCATTTTCACTGAATTTTAGGAAGTCTTTAATTTCTTTCTTTATTTCTGGCCTGAACCCAAAGTCACTTGATATAGAATTGTTTAATTTCCATGAGTTTGTAAGTTTTCAGTTATATCTGGTATTGTTGAGATCCAACTTTAATCAGTTATGGTCTGATGGATACAGGTGGTTATTTCAATTTTTTTGTATCTGTTGAGACTAAGTTTGTGTTGATTTTAGAGAAGGTTACTATGAGGTGATAAAAAGAAAGTATATTTTTTTGTGTTTGGTTGAAGTGTTCTGTAGATATTGGTTAGGTCCCTTTGATTCATAATACCTGCTAGATCAATTATTCTTTGTGTAGTTTCTGTCTGAATGACCTGTCCATTGATGAGAGGTATTGATATCTCCCCCTATTAATGAGTGATGTTCAATGTGTGATTCAAGTTTTAGTGATGTTTCTTTTATAAATGGGGGTGCCCTTATATTTTGTACATAAATGTTAAGAAGTGAAATATTATATCTGGGGGGATTATTCCTTTGACAAATATGCAATGTTCTTCTCCAACCCATTTGAGTACTTTTGGTTTGAATTGGATTTTGTTAGAAATTAAAATAACTAAAATGTAAGCTTGCTTCTTGTGTCCATTTGCTTGGAAATTTTTTTCCCAACCCTTTACTCTGTGGTTATGTATAATTTTGATGCTATGGTGTGTGTGTGTGTGTGTGTGTGTGTGTGTGTGTGTGTGTGTGTGTTTAATGCAGGGGGAGGATGGATCCTGTTTCATACTGATTTTGTAAGTTTGTGTCTTTTTGGAGGGAATTGAGTCCATTGATATTGAGAGATATCAATGACCAATAATTGCTAATTCCTATTACTTTGGTTGTGGTGGTGGTCACTTCCTTATTAATGAAATAGAGTAGTACATTTTCACACTGTACAGAAGGATTATTCCAGAGCACCACAATAACTCTTATAAAGGAAAAACTTAGTTGTGTTGACTTAGATACTTTCAGACATTCAGTCCATATTCATTGTGGTGAAACATGTGGCATGTAGACAGATGTGGTGCTGGAGCTGGGAGTCCTACATGTCAATAGGCAGATAACAAGAAATGGTCTGTTTCTCTGGTGTGACTTCAGCATATATGAGTTTTCAAAGTCTGCCTCCACAGTGACACACTTCCTCCTCCTCCAACAATACTACACCTGTTCCAATAAGGCCCTATCTCCTAATAGTGCTACTCCCTTCAGGAGCCATTCTCTTTCAAGCCATAACATTCCACTCCACAGCCCTTAATGACTTGTAGCTATTGCATAATGCAAAAATATATTCGGGCCAACTTCAAAAGTCCCCATTGTCTAACACAGTCTCAAATTTACTTAAAAGTCTAAACACTAAAATCTTGTCAGAGATTCCTGCAATTTCATATCTTTGATCACCTCTAAAAAGCAAAAACAAAAAAGCAACAAAACAAAACAAATTAAAACAAAACAACAACCAGATCACATACTGCAAATATATAATATCACAGGATATACATAACCTTCGCAAAACAGGGAAGATAAAATAACAAAGGAATACTGGGCTAAAGCAAGACTGAGAACCAGTTGGGCAAACTGCAAACTCTGCAATTTCATATCTGGTATCAAAATGTTCTTCAGATCTCTTTCAATTCTGTTGATTGCAACACATTTCTTTCTCTTGGGGCTGCTTGTTGAAAGGAGGCCATTTGTTGGTTCCTGGCTGCTCAGCTCTGAAATAATCACACAGAAAGCATATTAATTAAGTCATTGCTTGGCCCATTAGCTCAAGCTTCTTATTTTCTAAATCTTACATCTTAATTTAACCCATCTCCATTAATTAGTGCATCACCAAGAGGTCAAGATCTACCAGCAACTTTTCCTCCAAAATATCACGAGGAAGATGTCTAGGCAACCTACTAAAATTCTTCTCCTCTGAAACTTCCTGAACCAGCCCCACCCCATTTCAAATAACTCTTAGCACCACTCTTTCCCATACTTCTAATAGTATGTACAATTAAGCAGCACTTACAGCATTCCATTGCTTTCTTAACCTAAACTCCCAAAGTCCACATTACTACATACAAAATCATGGTCTGGCCCTATCACAAAACACTGTCCCTAGTGCGAATATCAGTCTTAGTTGGTGCTTTTATTACTATGAAGAGTCACCATGACTGTGGCAAATCTTATAAAGGAAATACATTTAACTGAGGTGTGTGGTAGTTTGAATGTAATTGGCCCCCATAAGCTCAGAGATAATGGCAATAGTAGGAGGTATGGCCTTGTTGAATTAGGTGTAGCCTTGTTGGAGGAAGTGTTTTATTATGGGGGCAGACACTGAGGTCTCTTTTGCTCAAGTTTTCCCTCAGTGTGATTTTCAGACCATTTTCTGTTATCTTCAAGGTGTAGGACTCCCAGCTACTTTGCCAGAACTATGTTTGCCTACACATGAACATATCCTCTGCCATGAAGATAATAAACTAAACCTCTAAAATGTAAACGGATATCTCAATTAGGGTTTCTATTGCTATGAAGAGACACCATGACAAAGGCAACTCTTATAAAAGAAAACATTTATTTGGGGTGGCTCACTAATAGTTTCAGAGGTTCAACCCTTTATTGTCATTCTGGTGAGCATGGCAGTATCCAGGTAGATACGGTACTGGAGAGAAAGCTCAGAATGATATATCTTACAGGCAACAGGAGGCTATAGGCTATGTCACTGGGTAGTATTCTGAGCTTGGGAAACCTCAAAGCCCATCCTGCAGAGTAACATACTTCCTCTAACAAGGTCATACCCACACTAACAAAGCCACACCTCCTAATACCACCGCTTCCTATGAGATTATGGGTGTCAATCATATTCAAAATGCAATAGCAAGTCACCCCAAATAATGATTTCCTTTATAAGAGTTGCCTTTATCATGGTGTCCCTTCACAGCAATAGAAAGGTACCAAAGACTAGGAAATGATTGTGATGGGACTGACCATGTTTTTGTTTGAAGAAATATGGACCTTAGGACTGTCGATTAGAAAGCTGGTTGAATGTTTTAAATGCTGCTTAATCAGTCATACTAGTAGGACCATAGAAAACAGTGATATTGAATGTGATTTGATGTGGGGGAGGATTACTCAAGAGGTTATAGAGGAAACAAATTTTCGTATGTTGTTTAGAGAATACTCTTGTTATTTTATTTATTTGTTTGTTTGGTGAAGAACATGGCTGCTCTTTGCCCTGTCCAAAACATTTGCTTGAGGCTAAAGTTAAGAGTTTTAGATTAATTCCCTTGGTAAGGTAAGGGAAATCTCAAAACGCCTGGTATAGACTCTGTTGTGTTGTTATTAGTGGTAACTCTAATGAAGATTTATAATGAAAAAGAGCAAGTCTAGCAGGATAAAAATTACAAAATGTAAAATTTAAGGGGAAAATGAACACCAAAAAGTGAAATGCAAATAAGTTCTGTGTTTGAGGAGCTAAACAGATTAAGAAATGGAATAAAGTGAATGGCCACCTAGGGCAAGATTTCACCCTGCTCCTTCTCCAATTTGTGGAAAGGAACTAAGTAAAACTTAGAACTGGACATGATAGTTCACACCTTTAATCCCAGCATTGGGAAGGCAGAAGCTGGTTGATCTATTAGTTTGTGGTCATCTTGTTCTACAGAACAAGTTCAAGAAAAGCAAAACTTAGGCAGTAAGGGAACAATCACAAAGAGAAAGCTGGTGATGATGTAATTAAACAATGGGGCCATATTCCAGCCCCAGAAAGCAGTAGAACTTGGTAGCTTCAGTCACATGGTTCTGACTTTATAGTTAAGGATAAAGAAATGGGTTGTGGAATTTGCTTCTACTTCTATTTTCTAAGGAAAGCCATTGAGGCCAGACATATATCAGTGTGTCCCTGAATGGAGGCTTAGAGAGGCCATTACATGGAGCTGCGAAGTTACAGCCTGGATTGCCTTGGAGACCCCAAGATGTCAGACATATCAGAGTCTTAGGATACTGCTGAGGAGTGCTGCTAACAGGAAGTGGCACCAGCCCAAGAGAAAGAAGTGTGTTGTAGTCAACAAGGCTGGAAAGAATTGAAGAGATGAAGGGCATTTTGACATCAGACAAGGAGATAGTGTTTGGACTTTGCTCAGTTGGTTTTTGGTCTTTCTTTAGTCCAGTATTTCCTCATGCTCTCTTCTCTGTATTTGGGAATGGTAATGTATATCGTGTGCCATTATATTTTGGAAGTATGTAATCTGCTTTATGATTTTGAATTTTACAGGGGATTACAGTTAAGAGAATGAATGAATCTCAGAAAAGACTTTGAGCTTTGGGCTTTAAAACATTATTAAAAGCTTCCAGCAGATAGAGAGAAGAATGTGATGATTTGAATGTAATTGCCTCCCTCCCCCATAAGCACATAGAGAATGGCATCATTAGGAGGTGTGGCCTTGTTGAAGGAGGTGTATGTAGCCTTGGAGGAAGTGTGTCATTTTGGGGATGGGCTTTGAGGTCTCTTTGGCTGAAGCCTTCCTCAGTGTGATTTTTCAGGCCATTTCCTGTGGCCTGCAAAATGTAGGACTCTCAGTTCCATTGCCAGCACCATGTCTACATGTGCATTTAATGTTCCGCACCATGATGATGATGAGCTGAACCTCTAAAATGTACGTGAGCCACTCCAGTGAAATACTTTCCTTTGTAAGTGTTCCTATGGTCATGGTGTTTCTTCATCAATTGCAACCCTAGTAAGATAGGATGGCTTCAATTTTCAGAGATTTAGTTCATTACTAGTATGGTGCAACATGTGACTTGCAGATGGGCATAGTGCTGGAGCTGAGAGTCCTACATTTTGATAGGCAACAGGAAAGGGTCCATCTCACTGGGTAACATCTGAGCATATTTCTGACCTCAAAGCCTGCACAGTGACACATTTCCCCTAACAAGATCACACTCACTCCAACAAGGTTACACCTCCTAATAATGGCACTCACTATGGAAGCCATTTTCTTTCAAAGCACCACATCTTGGCTTTATTGTCATTCTTTAAGGGGCTTATTGCTTTCCTCCAATTTTGCTTGTGTTTCCCTCAATTTCTCTAAAAGTTCTTTTCATTTCCTCTTTAAGTACCTGTAACATCTTCATGACGTTGGTTTTAAGGTTGCATTCTTGTGCTTCAGCTGCATTGGATGCTTAGGTCTCAATGTTGTAGTATAGCTAGTCTCTGGTGGTGTCATATTGTCCGTTCTATTGCTGATTGTGTTCTTACATTGACATTTACACATCACAGTTTGGGCTAATCATAGGTCTAGGTTCTGATTTCTGAGTTTGTCTTTGATGAGAGTTTTTCCTCTGGGTTTCTGCTTCCTCTTAGGTCTTCTGATCTTTTTGTCTAGTTTATGATAGCCTACTTTTTCCATTGTCTAGTAAGGATTCTCTGTCCAAGTTAGGGGTTGGACTTCTGGAGGCTAACTTGGCCTTTGATGTGACAGGTTATCTCAGCCAGAGGTGAGGTTTGATACAGTGATGAGGACAGGTCTGGGGACTGGGGACACTGAGTGAATAGGGGAAGCCCACTGGTAGCCATCTTTCTGTGATTCTGGAGGCAGATGTGGTCCCTGGTTCAGCAGGGAGTCTCTGCCTAAGTTTTCTTATCTTTTTTTTTTTTTTTTGGCTTGCTTGGCCTGCATCTGTTCTTCAAATTGTTGTGGCATGCATCAGTTCTTATGTCTGCACCTGGGCAGTGTAAGGTCACCTGTGTTGGTGACAGGCATAGGGCAGCAGGCTGGGTGGCAGGGCAGGACAGGGTGGGGGAGTAAAATGGGTTTTTGAAAATCTATAATCTAGGGGAGTGGGGCAGTTCCAAAGGCAGCTGGGTCACTCACCCCTTCTTCTGACTAGTGTGGCTTGCTCCTGGGCAGCAGAACTCTGCCAGCATTGAGGGAGGAGGCAGGGAGGGGAATAAGGAAGGGTGAAGATAGTGGGAGAAGACTATGTATGAGGTAGTACTGTAATGCAGCTTTGGGAACTAAATCTAGGAATCAGGCAGTTCTATAGTAAGGAGGGCCACTCACCTTTTCTTCTGACTGATGTGGGCTGCACCTGCGCAGTAGAAATATGAAGAGCTGAGACAAAATCCTGGCAGCAGGGTGAGCAGAGGGGCAGAATAGGGGTGGGGTGCAGAGGAATGGGTCTTTGGGACAGAATCTGGGATCTAGGGAGTGGGGGGAGTTCTGCAGGTATGCAGTTTACCCACCTCTTCTTCTCACTATTCGTTAGAGAGGAATTTTGAAGGCATAAGTCACAAAACAATCCCACAACAGTTCCAAATTATGGATAATAAAAGGGTTATTTATTTAAGGGGAAAACTTACAGATTACTGTCCTAGAAAACAGTCCTCTGAGTGAACAGGCATAGAGTGTAGCAGCTGGAAGCGTGAGCTGGATGCAGGAGAGGGGGTGCATGGTTACTGCTGCTTTTTATATATAGTATAAAAGACCACGCCCACATGGGCTGGAATCTTAAAGGCTACAGACTGAAGGAGCAGATTATGCTCCCACAGAACCTCCTCTTTTTGTTTAAATAAGAGAGTTCCAAACCCAATACAAAACTGTATACACTAGGAACAGAAGATTCCTCTCTAAAGAATTAACTTCACGTCAGTTATTGCTACTGTCACATTTTATTGATGAAGCTTTCTGACTGCTTTGACAGCCAAGGCACTGAAAATAACTGACTGTTGAGTGATCAGCAACAAATGTTATGTCTTTGCCACCTAACCTCAGGGACTATCACAGAAGAAAGAGTGGAAAGGAGTGTTGAGAATGCAATTTTCCAGCATAACATGGCCAATGTTCATCTGAACTTGCAGTATGCATCTGTTTTTGCCTGAAGTATACTTTCCAGTCAAGAGTAGAGAAGGCCGTAGCAGGGTCCGGACAAGAGTAAAGAGGATCTTAAGAGGTCTCATCCTTCCCAGAAGATCTGTAAGGTCTATTGTTAATTAACTTCTGAGATCTATCCATATCGATATTGTATCTATCATCTATCTATCTATCTATCTATCATCTATCTATCTATCTATCTATCTATCTATCTATCTATCTATATATCTATCTATCTATCTATCTATCTATCATCTATCTATCATCTATCTATCTATCATCTATCTATCTATCTATCTATCTATCTATCCATCTATCTAATATATATATGGAAAGAAGAAAGAGAAAGAAAAAGAGAAGAGGGAGGTGGTTTAATGATACAGACACTCACAAAATACCCACAGTGTGTCCTAATTAAACTTATTAGTTCATCAAACTTACCTTTGGAAGAATCATATATTTGTCTCTATCATTGGTGTACCAGCTGGGTTGAGTAAATCTTAAAATCGTTGAGTATTTTCAGGAAAAGTTCACTCAACAAGACCTTGCACCACTGTTTCTCAAACAAAACAGAAATACAAGAAACAATGATCAGTACTTTGGACTGCCGGAAAATAGCATAGACAAGACATTGATAGCACCTAATGAATTTTATACATTTTTTTCTGGGGCAGTATGAGAGTCTTTACCAAGAAATCAATATTTGGAAGCTATATAGATCTTTGTATCTGAATGACAGCTCCCAGCAAATACATAAAACAATTGGCCTGACAAATATAATCATAACAAGAAAGGAGGGAGTAATTTCATTTTTTACTGGCAATTCTACACAATAAAATTCAGCAGTAAGACAGATCAGTAGATTGAATAAGTGTTCCCTCAAGTTTTAACACTCTGTCCAAACAATACACAAACAGATCTGTCCCGAGTAAAGTATTTGAAGAATAATTACTAATGTGTGATTTCTTTCTTTACAATCATTTCTATAAATCAGAAACCATTCTCCTTGGATAGAGTCATGCATACACGATAGAGTCAGCAATATTTTGTGTCTTTACAGTTTTTACTCCTGGAAAATAAGACAATTGATTTTAAAAAGTCTCAAATCGTATTATCTTATAATAAATGTATTGATGATATTGTTTAAAACCACATGAATACTGAAATAAAAAATGCAGTGGTCCTTGGAAATTATCAAAAATGCTAGCCTGTTTTGAGTATTGAGAAAAAAAGATTTGCTTGGATAGTTACATTATATCATCACCTTTAATGTGATCTATAACAAATATTCAATATTGAAAATCTGGATGACAGGTAGAAGAGACATACAGGGTAGTAGATACAGCATGTAAATTTACTCAATGATTTTGATTGACTCATTGAATGATGAAATTGGTAATAAAAAGAGAAAAATATGTGTGTTTTGAAGTTGTGATTAATATTCAGACTCATTCCTTTTGCTAGTTAAGTCTTAATCTGATCTAACTAATATCTGAACTCTTAAATTTTTGCAAGCCTTTATATATCTAGAGTCATTTATGTTTACAAAACATTTATTGAAAAACTAGTATATATCCAGTTTTGTACTAAGAACCATATACTTGGAGACTAATACAGTGTGACTTCCTTCTTTGATCTTCCTGATACAATGGTGGGAAACTGACATGTAAACAGAAAGTTACACCAGGCCTTGAGAACCCACTGAGTCATGATGTATTGCATTGTAGGCATTATGATTGATCCCTCTGATGAGAATATCAGAGAGCACTTGGTCTTTTTTGAATTATAAAACAAGATGTATTCTTTACAAACATCTAAAAATGAAAACTTTATGAATTATAAATTCCAGTTCTTTATTATTGCATGTCAACTTATTGAATATCTATTCAATGAGTGTCTTTCCAGAAAGAGAAGCAGAATTTTTTTAAATCTTTTATTTAAAATAGGACAAATATCCATCCATTCCAAGGGGAATACATGGTGTAATTTTATATGAAAATAAAGTAGAAAATTGGTAGAAACATGTAATATTTTTCATACTTGTCATATGTAGTACTGAGTTATACTGCAGATTTAAAGTTTGTAATCAGATAACTATATCTTATGGATTTTGCATGAATTGATTGTGACTCTTTTTATTTGAAAATCAAGGCACTAATGTCCTCTCCAGGTTGTCTACATATCTAAGATGAGATAATACATTTGAAAGTTCAGAAATTACCAAAAGTTAAATTGCTCTTGAATCCAGAGGATCTCTGTTTGTGCCAGGTGTGGTCCGCCTTCAGTAAACTATCTAATCCAGAAGTTCTGCCAGAGGAAGAGATTGCTGAGTGCACACAGAGGTCACTGTTAGTAATTACCAACTCATGAGCCCAAGATAAAATCACCAGAACATACAAATCCTTGTCATAATAAAGAAGTCTCAGCTGCACTGTCAGTTAGTAACTATCTTAGCTTAATAGCAAATGTTTTAAACAGTGATATTGACCTGCAGGTGCAATGAAAAAGAACCTGTTGGTGTTTGCTAAGTAACTGTTTATAATATTTAGTTGTATGCTGCCTCAGATAATCCAACTGCAATGTCTTTAGTTAAAAAAAAAATGTTTTTTAGTGAGTTGATCGAAAACCACAAGCAAGCCTTTCCCTGCTGCTTACTATTAATCTGTGAGTGTAAAAATACACCAAATGTGAGAAATAGAACAGAATTAAATTTGATTTTTTTCTTGGAAATCTCATCTCCAGAAGGCTGTGCTTCCAGGAATGGCCACACACTGTCAGCTCATCTGGGTTGCCATGCTGCCACCTTGTTCCCAGAAGAGTGTCTGTGGATGTGGGAGAGGAGGCAGTACTTCTGGGAACAGTGCCCAGAACATGCAAGCTTCTTTATGTCATTTGAGAAAGTCAGAGTGGGGACAATCAAATCTTCATTTGCTGCTGTCTTTATGTGCAGTTATCAGTTCTGGGACTAACAGCTTCAACATCTATAGACTCTTACTTATGCAATTGTTTTAAAGGTTTCTTCCTGAAATATAAGTATAGGTTTTTCTCTACTTTCTCCTTCTTAGACTCTGCCACATCTTAATCTCATCCCTGTAGCATGAATAATTAAAACCCAGAGACAGATATTCGGGTTTAACCTGAAGATCAGAAAAGTAAAACAGTCGAGACAGTAGAGAGCTCTTACCCCAATGAAATCTTCAGACTAAAAGAGAAGCAAGTTCTCTATCCATCGCCAGATGAAGGTTCTATGGTGATATGCAAGATACTCATCAGTGTGGCTATGGGAGAAGGCCAGTTCAGGCACCCTCTCCTCTGCTGCCCAAGGACCTAGCTGGGGAATCCCCTTGGACACCAGGGAACACCTCTAGAACCAAGACTCTTGCCAACCCTAAAATGGCTCCCTTAGTTAAGATATCTTCTTCCCTGCTCCCATTTCCACCCTTTCTCCATCTCAACCACCCCATTTACCCAAGCTCTCCCCAATCCTCCCTGTCTCCCTTCTCTCTCCCCATCTCCCCTTCCCCCTAACCCACCCCTACCCCCGTGCTCCCAGCTTTTGCCTGGTGATCTTGTCTACTTCCAATATCCAGGAGGATAATATGTTTTTCTTTTTTTAAAAAATAAAAATAAACCTTTATTTAAAAAGCTAAAACCACAAACAAAAAAGGAAACAAGAAACATAATTTTCAAAGTAATTGGATCAAGAGGTTCTGCTTAGTGTCTAAAGTGTAAAAGACAAACCATAAAAAGTCTATAATCAGCTGATCTCAAATGATTTGTAAATTGACTTAAAAATAACACCAATACATTTATTTGTATTTGGAAATAAAATAGTATAGATGATAGGAAACACAAATGGATACTGTATTGCAAAACTGCGCATTTATTTTAAACATTACACAAAAACATGGCTGCTAAGAACATGGATAATTTTGAAAATTGATAGCCTGTCAGTAAACAAAACACAATGAGAAAATCAAATATATCAGTTAACATAGTGGCACATACTTTTGATCCCAGCATTTATGAAACAGACAGATCTGTGAGTTCAAAGCTAGCTTTCTCTACAGGCCACTTAGAGGCTACATAATGAGATGCTGCCTCAAAATAATTAGTATACGTATCTCTTCAATGATCAAACCATCTTGAGAAGTAAAGGGGAGGGCAGTAGTGGCGCATGCCTTTAATTCCTGCACTCCAGAGGCAAGTGGATCTCTGTGAGTTAGAGGCCAGCCTGGTCTAGAGTGAGTTCTAGGACAGCCAGGGCTACACAGAGAAACTCTGTCTTGTAAAAAACCAAAGAGGGGTGGGGGAGGAGAGAGAAATGAAGGGGAAATTTTAAGGACTTGCGGCATAAAACTTGATTTATAGCATGATCTGTCAAATTTTTTACTCCCGACTTTAAAAATATTGGCAAAAACCGGGCATGGTGGCAATGTCTTTAATCACAGCATTCAGGAGGCAGAGGCAGGTGGATCACCGAGTTCAAGATCAGCCTGATCCATAGACTGAGTTCCAGGACAGCCAGGACTACATAGAGAAACTGTCTTGGGGGAGAAAAGGAAAAAATACATATGCAAAAAGGTAATATTTTATGATACTGAAATGAATGTATATCCAAGAAAAATTCTTTTATTGTATCCATGAAATCTTTGCTCCTGATTCTTTGGTATTGTTTTTGGTTTTTTTTTTTTTTTTTTTTTTTTTTTTTTTGAGACAGGGTTTCTCTGTACAACTGCACTGGCTGTCCTGTAGCTCCATTTGTAGATCAGGCTTGCCTCCAACTCAAAGAGGCTCACCTGCCTCTACCTCCCGAGTGCTGGGATCAAAGGTGTGCACTACCACACCCAGCTGACATTTTATCTTTGCCCCTCCCCCCCATTTTAAGAAATGGCAAGCGATTAAATTCAGTTAATACTGATTTTTTTTAATGTGAAAAAGACTAAGTTGAGTTTTTAAAGCAAACAAGCCATAACAATTTGGCACTATTTCAATAACGAAGTGTCCATAATGTGGTATTAGTACAAAGATCTAAGCAAATCTCAAAGACGGTAGATTAGTAATTAGAACATCATGCAATGTTGATTTTAGCAAGAAACTTAACAGGTAAAAGAAGCATCTTATTACATTATAAATTCGAGTATGCAATTATAATTTACAAATTATAAAAAAAATCCTCCCTTTTTACAGCCAGTTGTTTTGAATGGCTACATGAATGCGTAGTCAACAAGTCAAATAAACAAACACATCTACCCAAATTTACATCCCAGAATACCTAAGTAAACTGAAGACATTATTCAGATGAGTAAGTTCTATTCATTTTCGTCATCTGGGTGATCAGGTTGCAAAGGACATGCTTTTCTTTTCGATGTTCCTAAGCCACTGCATCCTGCTTCCTCAGGAACCTGGTTCTCTTTTTCAGGATCTTTACGAGACAGCCTGAAGAATTCTCCAATGCCTTTTTGCCACTTTGGAGTTGGGCGCACACAAACTGGATTCCCTCCTGCATACTTATTTTCAGCTTTTCTCGACGAACACGATGAAGAACTGGTGACAAAGGTGGAGGAGCCAAGCACCTTCCTGGGGGCTCGAGAAGCCACCACTTTTCTGTAGGCTCCCGGGACGTAGTTTGCTTTGGTCCGCACCATGTTCACACAGGAAGAGACAATTCGCACCAACGCCCCAGCTGCGGATGTCTTAACTGAACAAGAACCCCAATATGTTTTTCTTTGAGTTCATCTTCTTATTTAGCTTCTCTAGGATCATGAATTATAAGCCCAATGTCCTTTGTTTATGTCTAGAATCCACTTATGAGTGAGTACATACCATATTCATTTTTTGGGTCTGGGTTATCTCACTTAGTAAAGTGTTTTCTGTTTCCATCCATTTGCATACAAAATTCAAGATGTCTTTTTTTTTTTCTTTTTAACTCTGAGTAGAACTCTAAAGTGTTTATGTGCCACACCCATTTATCCATTCTTCTATTGAGGGGCACCTAGGTTGTTTCCAGGTTCTGGCTATTACAAATAGTGCTGCTTATAAACATAGTTGAATAAATGCTTTTGTAGTATGATTGGGCCATCTCTTGGGTATATTCCCAAGAGTGGAATTGCGGGATCCTGAGGTAGGTTGACTCCCAGTTTTCTGGGAAACCACCACACTGATTTCCAAAATGGTTGCACAAGTTTACATTCTCCGCAATAATGGATGAGTGTTCCTTTTATGCCACATCCTCTCCAGCATAGGCTATCATTGGTGTTTTTGATTTTAGCCATTCTGACAGGTGTAAGATGGTATCTCAAAGTTGTTTGATCTGCGTTTCCCTAATCGCTAAGGAAGTTGGACATGACCTTAATTGTCTTTTGGCCATTTGAACTTTTTCTATTGAGAATTCTCTGTTCAGTTCAGTACCCCATTTTTAATTGGTTTAATTAGAGTTTTAATGTCTAATTTCTTGAGTTCTTTATATATTTTGAGATCAGACCTTTGTCTAATGTGGGGTTGGTGAAGATCTTCTCCCATTCAGGTTACCTTTTTGTCATTGGAGCACTGGACTGAGATTCCAAGGCCCAGATGAAGAGCAGAAAGAGAGAGAGAGCATGAGCAAGGAAGTCAGGACCGTGAGGGGTGCGTCCACCCATGGAGACGGTGGGACTGATCTAATGGGAGCTCACCAAGGCCAGCTGGACTGAAACTGAACGAGCATGTGATCAAACAGGACTCTCTAAATGTGGCTGACAATGAGGGCTGACTGAGAAGCCAATAATAATGACACCAGGTTTTGATTCTACGGCATGTACTGGCTTTTCGGGAGCCTACTCTGTTTGGATGCACACCTTCCTAGACCTGGATGGAGGAGGGAGGGCCTTGGACTTCCCATAGGGCAGGGCACCCTGATTTCTCTTAGGGCTGGAGAGCGAGGGGGAGGGGTGAGTGGGAGGGAAATGGGAGGATGGGAGGATGTGGAAATTTTTAATAAATAAATAAATAAAAATTAAAAAAAGCGAGAGAGCAAGGTCTTGTCCCATACCACCTTATTTTTTCTCTAAACTGGGATTAGAGGCATGCACTACCATTTCCTGGCCTCTATGGCTAACTAGTATGGCTGCTAGGATTAAAGGTGTGGGCCTGCCTGCAAGACTGACTAGGAAGGCTGCTTTGCACTGACCTTAAGGTAAGCTTTATTTGTTAAAATACACGTGAAATATCACTACACATCCCATTCTTCATTCTCAGAAGAACAGCGCAGGCATTAACAATGAGTGAGAACATGGTGATATTGATGAAATAAATGAAATGAATATATTGAGATTAAACTAGAACACCTAAAATGATAAAAAAATATTGTATAGGCAGTCTGCCCATTTCATAAATGCTTAAGTCTGACTGATATACCATGCTTATTTCATTATTGAATGCTCATTTGAATTCACATATGAAAAATACAGCTACATGCCTAGCCTGTGATATAGTGAGTTGTTCTGCTTTGGGGTGCTGGGAAAGTAAGTATTGCCATGGTCCTCTGATGGTGGGACCTTAAAAACTGAATGCTAGACCAATTTACTTTGTAGGGGAAAAGGAAAATTCGAAGAGTGAGTTTTCACATCCTGAATTGACATGTTTCTTATCTCACTGGATTTTTAGAACCAAATACACATATACTCTGTTTTTAAGGTGCTGCTATAATAAAAGACAATAAATTTGGTTTCTGGTAAGCAATAATCATTTTTCTCCCATGGTTCTGGAGGCTTCAAGTTTCAAAATGGAGGTGACAATGGAAAATTCATGATGAGAGCCATCTTCAGTCCTATAGAGGGCAATATTTTGTCATTTCAGTGCGCTGCATGTAACAACATAGGTACATGGGCACCCTTCCAACCCACCCTTTGATGACACCAATTCCATTTACAAAGGCTCAAGCACCATGATAAAATCATCAGCTAAAGCTCTCATTTCCTAACTACTATCATGATGTGGGATTCCCCTTTGAATGCTGTGAATATGTTTTATTACCATTGGTTAATAAAAAAGCTGCTTCAGCCTATGGCAGGGCTGAATAAAGGCAGGTTGAAAATTTGAAATATATATATATATATATATATATATATACACATATATATATACATATATACACATATACATATATATGTGGAGAGAGAGAGAGAGAGAGAGAGAGACAGAGACAGAGACAGAAGACAGAATCAGGAAGATGCTATGTAGCTGTCGAAGGAGACAGATGCTGGAAACTTACTGGTAGGCCAAAACCTCATGACTATACACATATTAATAGAAATGGGTTAATTTAAGATGTAAGAGTTAGTTAATAAGAAACCTGAAATAATAGGTCAAGCAGTGTTGTAAGTAATATAGTTTCTGTGTGATTATTTGGGTTTGGGTAGCCAAGAAATGAATGAGCAGTTTCAGATTACCCTATCATATTGGGGATTAAGTCTAAATATGCAAAATGGGGAAGGCATAAATACTCAGAGCAAGACCATGAGGGTATTTGTTCATATGTAACAAATATATATGTAATATATAAATATATAAGTGTGAACATATATTTTAAAAATACTCAGGGCATTTATTTCATCTCTTTTGAATTTTCTTTGGACCATTGGTTTAGAAAATGGAATATTAGTCCACAAAAGTTAAACTCATTTAAATATATCAGCAATGCTCAGAAATATAATAATGAGATATTCAGAATGTTATCAGGCAGAGTTTACATACATACTGAATATTGGGGATATTATTACTGCTATTAATATTATAGTGCATGATTATTAAAATGTCTGCTATGCTTTATGGTAGATATATTAATTAGTGTTTTAAAAGTATTTTCAAATCAAATGTTGATAATGTTATGAAAAAATAAAATTAACAGTCACTAAATTATAAACTATGAACTTATTTGAAATTTTTGCTTTAGAGATGTTCCCAGATTCTAATTACACACACACACACACACACACACACACACAAATGTTAGTGTTGTGGTAAGCCCTGCAGTAAAATTCCCAGAGAATTAAAAAAAATGGAAAAATGTGGGAGCCTTTCTGAAAACTTTTATCAATCTAATAAAGATGATACCTGCAAAGATTATGGTTTGGGAATAATTAAAAATAAGCTTATCAAGGTTGTTGTTAAAGAGATTGAACAATAAACAGGGACAATGCCAGCAAAAAAAGTAGTAAGATAATTTTGCCACATATAACAGTTCATTGCATAATTACAGAATTAATAAAGAACATAAACTGGACAATATCAAGTATAATACAATTTTTCTATTAATTGTAAATTAGTCCTCTCATATTGGGGTCTTACTTTTGTGTGTGTGTTACATGGAAACTGAGCACTGAGCCTATAGAGACCTTTTGTTCTTCCAGTGTTTACTAAGTAGTAAGCTTGAGGAAAGATTTAAAATCTTACTAATAAGTTCATGACATCCCCTGGAAGTGATTTATTGGTATAACCACAAAGGACTCTGAAGTCACAGTTGGTGCAAAATAAGCACTTGTTCCATACAAAAACTATCACAGGAAGTAATGCCCCATGTCTTCCACCCACTATCTTCCAGCTAATATCACTGCAAACATACAGAAATACTCAAAAGGCACACATACACACACACACTCACACACACACAGAGCATAGAACATATCAATTTTTAGCAAAGAAAGGCTACTGAACCCTGAAAATGTGTCCTGATATTTGTGTAGAAATGGGAAATTGCAACAAATATTATTTTAAACTGAAACCTATTTTATTTTCTATCAATGGATTCCATTATTCTATTTCAAGCAAAATTCAACTTTGCTTTCACAATTAAAACTTTAAGATATGAGGTTCCGTAAATCATTAAAGACTGCCTTTACATTTCAAAGTATTTAACAAAGATATCGGAAGAATTGACATCATAATGTATCCTAATCATATCTACTTGTGTCAGTTTTCACATATGAGACAGATTGTCTTATGTTCAAAGGGAAATATTAGCTCTCAATTTTCTATTACAATTTGTGAAATTATTTCATGTCTCAGAAAACCTTAGTTATTAATTACTCTCCTTATGTTGGGAGCATTTTGGATACTAACAAAATATCATTAAAGGATAGAAAAGTTAAAGACATATACAAATTTATTTTCTAAACTGGACATCAGTTTTATATTGAAAAGTACCATATTGTTTCCTGTAATTGCAAATGCAGTTACATATTCAGAGTCACACAATTTAGAGATCATGTTGGATGGCTTCTTGAAATAAAAATTTGCTATGAAAATAAAAATTTGCAACTGAAATTTATTTACTATTCTAATAATGAATTTTCCATACTAATTCTTACTATTATAAACCTAGTAAGACATTTTTCCAATTCCCAAACACAGCCACTTGTTTCGAGTATTATCCATGATATCAAAATCTGTATATTTACATATCTTTTACATAATCCATGTGTTATTTGCATTTAATATCCTCACATCCTACTCACTTATATACAACAGAGACTTATAATGCAACAAAACACTAAATAAATCATTGTTATACTGTATTGTTTGAGAAATTATTATAGCTGGGTGATGGCGGCACTTACTTTTAATACCAGAACTTGGAAGGCAAAACCAGGCAGATCTCTGTCTCTGTGAGTTTGAGGTCATCCTGGTCTACAGAGCTAGTTCCAGGACAGCAAGGGCTCTTTCACAGAGAAATCTTATGTTGGAGAGAGAGAGAGAGAGAGAGAGAGGGTGGGGGGAAAAGAGAGAGAGAGAGAAGTCTTTTTATATTGGTTTAATAAGACTCAACTTGCTGTATTTCACATATTTCATTAGTTGAATCAAATCCTCAAGTAAACACTCCATGGACAACCAATGTTGAGATTCTCAGGTTTTTTTGAGAAGAAATCTGTCAAATGGCCATAGAGGAGAAACTACTTCTACAAGTTTCCCAAACCAGTACACTTTGTTTTCCGAACACTTAGCTTTATGTGTAAAGGTAGATGCAGACCACACCTGTTATCAAGGATGCTTCATTTTTTAGCAGTAAGAGACTACTGCAGAAAGCCATGCTTAGTGAAAATGGAGTCAACGACTGGCCATGGCATGCCCAGGCCCAACCAAAACATCTATAGCAGAGCTCCTGTACCCAAAGATCAGGGAATATAATGGAACACAGGGCAGAAATATCGTTAAAGTCAGAATACTAGGAGATCTGCTTGAGATTGTGACTTTTAATGACAAGGGCAGTACACCTATAAGATCTTCACAGCCTAAACAAAACCTGAGCAATTACAACACCAGTTGATTTCCCAACAGATGAGGAAATCTCATGGAATTTTATCACTGAAGAACTATAAGCAGTGACATCAGTTAAAAGGAGGAGAATTAGTCTTTCCCAGGGAGTGAACCATTGAATTGGAAATTGGAGCCCAAATGCAGTGGTCAATCCTAGAAATATTTTTATTCAGACAGCACTGAAATAACTGTACATTGTATTTATATGTTATTTTGTTTATAGCAAGTGTTATGACAATAATTGGAAGAAAGCCTAAATTTCAGTGGGAGATGGGAGAGGGTCATGGGAAGAGTTTATAATCAAAGCTCAATACTACTGTTAACTTTATATGTCTGTTCCATTTGCTGTTAAATATATGTAATGATTTGCTTAGACCAAATTTTACTATACCTGTATTCCATTTAGGAGAAACAGTTGCCCACTCCTTGAAAAGGTAAGAGGAGGCTAATTAAAAGTTGTAGGAAATTATATTAGAAGTTTAGAAATAATTTCAGTTATGGAAAATAGTACTCAAATGGTTTAAAATGAAGATAAGTGACATTGTCACATCTGTTTGCAGGGAAGATTTCATTAGTCAGCCTACACATCTCACATGTCATCAAGGGACAAGACAGGCTCTTGCAATAAGAGTGACACTTGGGAATATAGATACTTCCTAGCATAGAAGCCATAACTTGGTACATCAATAGAAATATCCAAGCCAAATAAATCTGCTTACTTCTCTCAAAAAAAAAGTCCTACCCAAAGAAACAATTAGAAAAACAACAACAAAAATGAATATAGAGAACAGTGAGACTGGAGAGAAGGCTCAGAGGCTAAGAACAGTTAGTTGTCTTCTAGAGGACCAAGGATTGATTCCCACAATCCACATTAGCTCCCAACAAACTTTAACTCCAGTTCCAAGGGATCTGACATCTGCTTCTGGCTTCTGCATGTACTACACATGGTATATAGAGATGCATACATACAAAACACTTATACACATAAAATTAAAAAAACAGAAAAGAAATAAAAAAATTACGGTGACTGCGTGAAAGAATGAAAGAAGAAATATATGTAGAATTTGCTAATCATTTTCTCCTTTAAAAGTATTTAGAAATTTCTGGGCATTAATAATAAGAACTAAAGACTATGGACACTCACTTTTTTTCAGTTAGATTTGCTTGTATGTATAAGACTCATAATAGAAATTCATAATGTTTGGAAATATTAAAAATAGGGAAGGGATCTTATGAATCATGTAACTAAAACAGTTAATTCTTGAACAATAAGATCACACCATAAAAAGTTTAAGCAGAAAATTTTGGGTTGAAATGTCTCCAGTTTCCAAACTGGTATTATAATAAAGTATCTTGAAAATTATATTTTTTTGCTATATTTCTAAAAATTTCATAGCCCATGTTAGCAACTTGGATTTTTTTTAATGTAATTGATAGGAAGGAACACTGCTAATAGCAACTCATGCTGAACATTATCAGCAGGAGCAGTTAACAAGCTCCTAAGTAAGTTGAAAAAACATACATCCATGTGTACTTTAAAAAAACAATATTAAGGATTCTGTGACGTACCATACATGATCATGTACTTAACATATGATAAGTAATAGTGTCTGATTGAAGTGATGCAGAGATAAGGAAGGGGGTGCAGTAAGTGATCAGTATGTCCCACACATTGCCTGTCTACCAGGCCATATTTATAAAGAGAAAACTACTCTTCATAAGTTTTTTTTCAGAAATGAACTGTATATGAAATAAATAAGGCAGAGATATTTTCCCCAATGTCTACTGTTTGCCTTTCAGCTTCCACATTTATTGAATACTATAAACACGTATTCACGTCTGTGCTGTTATGTTCATTATCTCCTGATTTTCATATTTTAAGGTGTCTTGACATATAGTATTTACCTCACCTGGAAAATTATTCTTGATAGTTTCCCTATCTTTTCTCCACATTTTTTACTCGTTATCATCTTGGTAGCTTTTGATTATCTTTCCCCCTTTTAACCTAGGATCTTGCATATATGAATTATTATTGACATTTATTTCCAACACAGTTGACTTAATGAGTTCTTTTATTTGTGGAACAATCCATTGAACCACTAATAACAAATATATATTGTTATTTTTAAATTGACTCAATATAAACAGATACTTTAGACCCTGTCTTGAAATAAAAAAAAAGATTGGGAAAAACTTCCGCCAAAAAATTATTAATGGTAATGAGGACATCTGTAATTGTATGACAATTGTCTCTGACTTTTCAAAGGCAGGATTGCCATATGGGTCAGCTATATTAGTCAGGATTCTCCGGAAAAACAGAGCAAATAGGATATATGTATATCCATATAATAAATATATCTATTTGAAAAACATATGTTGTGGTTGTTGGTAGCATATCTAGCATCCTTAAAATACTGTAAAGAGATGATCTCAACTTTGGTGTGAAATCAATTAAATAGTTCTCAAGACTGAGGACAAGGGTGGAATTCAGGTTTTAAAAAATTGGTTTTGTTTTGGTTTTATTTTGTTTTACAATCTAACTTTCCAGACCTGGCTTGCCTGGAGCACAATGTAAAAACCAGGATGGTCTCTCGCTCACAAACATCCTCAGACACTGCCTCCAGTGTGAAGGGATTAAAGAGTATCTACCACTTCAACACATTGAATATATCTAATGTGGGTTTTTTGTCATATTAAAATATTTTCTTTAAAGAAAAAAAGATTGCTCATCACTGTTGGTATTTTTGTTCTTTTGTGGGGCCTGCCACCCAGCTCCCAAATAAATACACACAGCATCTTATTCATTCTTATAAATGCCCAATAAGCTTTTTTTCAAATTAATTTTTGACTAACTTTTGTTTAATTTTTGCTTCGGAACTTTTTTCCTTTCTCTGGTTCTGTATATCTTTTCGTTTCTTTTTCCTCTGTACCTTGCTGTGTGGCTGTATGGCTCGCCCCTGATCTCTTTTGCTTGCTCCTCTCCATCTCTCTTCCCAGATTTCTCCTTTTTATTCTATCTGTCTGCCAGTCCCACCTACCATTTTTCCCACCTTGCTGTTGTCCATTCATCTCTTTATTAGACCAATAAGGTGTTTTGTGTAGGCAAGGTACCATAGCTTCTAAAGAAATGAAACATAAAAGAAGGCATCACCAATAAACAAATGTTATACACAACATAACCAAATGTAGCACATCTTAAAATGATTTTCTACAAGCCATCTCTTGGAAACCTCAGTTTCTGTTCTTAAGATTGCCAATTTATTGGTTGAGGCTGCATTATATAATAAAGAACAATCGACTGATACTGATATCTTTTGTGCACATAGCACACTATAAGCTATAGCCACAAGGAAAGAAATGTGTCTATTCTCTGTCAACAATCGGGTTTAGATTGTACTTTGAAGTCAACACTAGCCGTGGAGCTTAAGTATTTGCTGAAAGATTCTGATGTTTGATGTTGATACTAGATGTTTTCCCTGTCAAGAATAACCAGCACGTGATAGCTAAAACTGATGTTTGAAATGAAAAAGAAGGAAACACTACAATCTTTAGAGAAGTCTGACAGTTTTCCTTTTCATCTGGAATGGCTCTGTGAAATCGCAATGCTGCCGAGGATTTCTGGGCTTTTGGAGAAGTAGCTACTTCTGTCAAATTATTCCCCCAAGCCAAAGGTCTGGTATATTTCCTATTCTGATTCAATATCAAGTACAGTGTGGTGGCAGAAAGCACAGCACTTAGCCATGATTTCCCAATGATCAAATCCTAGATTTGGCACATAGAAGACACTGGTGTTAATATTTTATCCAAGCTTTTAGAAATACATGACTGGGCAGGAGGGATGGCTTAGCTGTTAAAGGCTAGGCTCACAACCGAAAATAGAAATATGTGACTTAGCAAAAACTCATTCATGAAGGGCAGAAAGTTTCAGCTAACAGAGCTCTATCACTGACCACTCTGCAGAATGGCTTTAAAATCAATATGTAGCATCTCAGAGATTAATCACAAATGTAGATAAGCATGTTTCACACAATAATTTTGTAATAAAAAATCAGTAGATCTGCCATAATACCTGAAATCTGAATTAGTCCAAAACACAGGTATTTATGAGTGCACCTGTGAAGTAGCATTCCTAGAAAATATGCTTTGTGTTGATATGAATTAATTCATGATTAATATAAAATAAAAAAGAGGTTAATAAAAAAATCACTACAAGATAACAAAGGTAAGTAAAAAGGTGCTTATACAACTCAGGTCTCTTAACTAAGGCTCTATGACATGATGTTAAATTTTATTAACTCATTTTGAGCTAATATTTTTACTAATAGGATAATTAATAGTAGAAAGTTAATATAAGAGCACCAGGCAATAGCAGTATCTTCTAGTCCTTCAGAAATGATGACTCAAAAGTCAATTGCTCTCTAACACTCTCTGTACCATCTACATGTTGGCAAATTTAAACACACGAAATATCTGTTATTAGAAGAAATTCATGGGGACAAGTTCTTTTTTAATGATTTCCAATGTTCATTTTCAATATGGAATAAAAATAATGTACAGAGTCTATAAAATGGTTGATGGATATAATTTGCACAATATAAATTTAAGTGATTCTGGTGCACATGCTCAAGTCAATTTTTACATGGCAGAGTATTATTAACTTTCAGCCAATAGCCAAGATTCCTGGCACTATGACACATCCTAGCTCTAGGAGCATGATGAAAAGGAGATCAAATGTAACCTCATTGGAAGAGCTAGCCTGATGATCTCTCCAGTTATTTCTCCTTTGCTCTAGAGGTTTGAATATGGATTGTAGGTCAGATTTTAGGTCCTATATAAAAAAAAATCTCATTGCAAGGCTATTTATCCCTTAGATTTTTATTTTCTTTCCACTGTTGGAAGTGTTTATGGTGTCTTCAGTCATTTCACATTATTTATTTATTATGATGATAATGATGATGATGACAATTTTTGTCTTCTGGAAATGAAGGTGAACAAGGAAAGAGGTAAGTTTTTCCAGTTTAGAAAGAATTCCCTTTCTGGGAGGCAGGGTAGTAAAGACTCCATGTGAATGCCTCTTTTGAATTTCTTTTATGTACATTTCGAACCTTGCTGTAGAAAGGACAGCACATATATAGTGTTCAGACTGTCTTTTTTTTTTTTTTTTTTTTTTTTTTTTTTTTTTTTTTTTTTTTTTTTTTGCAGTTTCCGAAAACCAATTTGAATTACACATGTTGAGCTTGCTAGCCTTGGCCGGCTGCCTCAGGGAACTATTGTTGGAAGACAATTTAAAACATTGACTCTAAACAGTCATGGTCTCTCTGGATAGGAGATATTTTACACATCAAAATGTGATCATTTTGAAGTTTAAAGTAAAATAGCAATAATTCTAAGATCAAGCTTTCTTAAGATGATGCTAGTATTTGACTGAAGAAAAGCAATTTGTAGTGTCTGATCTATACTGAGGAAATAGATTGTTTCCTTTTTTCATTTTTATTGTGTACTTGTTAATCTATTTCCAAAGGTATTATGCTAATTATAACACTACTCTTCACATTCAGAATCCAAATTGCACATTTTCAAGTTTTCTTTTTTTTCAAATTGTAATCTGTTAATTACTTGTTTAATGGAGTGTGTAATTACCTACTTTAAGTTAGGAAACTGTTTCCATTTCAAAGAGAGAAACCTATTTTAGAAATGAAAGAATATAAATGTAATCCTTTCTGATACAGAATATAATTCTTTACTTCCCTTAATGGTTCTAAATGAGAAAATGAGATTGAAAAACAACTCTCCCCCCTCCTTTATGTCTTTGTGCATACCACATAAAACATGGGTGAAATTTCTAACAAAGATAACAGGTTTCATTTAGCAACACATTTTCAGTGTAATTTTATACTCCATTCATGCCATGCAAATAAGTAATCTTCAGAGGAGAGGTAGGACACAGGTATTAATTAGATATATTAGAAATATAATTTTTTTCAAATACTTTCCTGGATCATAAAACAATCATAAAGATTATGTGAGGAAAAAAGATCCAAAAGGCATTGAACAGAGTATAAATTCAATGATGAAGAATAAATAATTAATTGAGATTTATGTTTAGATATGGTTTGTTTTAAAGTCATGATATTATTAGGTTAAGCTGACAAGAAAAAGGTAGGTTATAAGCAGAATGCCCTTGTGCCACAACAAAGTCTTTTAGATAGAAAGTTAAATTTGTGTTTGCCACTCAAGCAAGGACCTATAAAAGTCAATTCCTTCAAATTATTATATAACAATATTTAGAATTATCAACTTTTCTGCACATAAAGAAGGTACATAAATAGTATTTGAGGATGGCTATTTTTGGATGGTATACAGAAGTAAGTTTGGAAATCAGTGAGAGAAGCCCTGATTGTGAAATTCTAGATGTTAGAAGAGAAGAAATGATATTGTTGGCTTCTTTCTGTTGTTGAAAATATCAATGACCTGAGAATAAATCATTGATAACCTATCAATGTGGAGGGATAGAATCAAAAGGGGAAAAACTTCAAAATTAGGGAAACTGAATTTCGTTCCTTTTTATAACATGATTAGAGCTGACAAATATCACCACAAATTGTTTTCAGATCTCTGGTTACAAGTGAACAGTTTAAAGGAATCTGAAAGTGTATTTACTCCAGAAAAATGGCTGAGTCTTAGTATGAACATTGAGATTTGTGGCATATTTTTGTTGCTGCATCTTCCTCTCAAGTTTTATGGTAGCATCAGTAGATTGTCAGCATGGTGAAAGTCAGCTCCAAAGTTACAGAGAAACCCTCTCTCAAAAAATCAAGAGAGAGAGGGGGAGAGGGAGGGAGGGAGGGAAGGAGGGATGGAGGGAGGGTAGGAAGGAGGTACGAAGGGAGAAAAAAAGGAAAACACTTGGCAAACGCATGTTGGACTTACTAGACAAATCTGTAGAATATTGTAAAGGATTATTTAAATAGCTACTCTACAAACTAAAAAACTGTGAAGAAATGAAACATATAGATGATAGTTTATCAAATAGAGAATAGCAACAATACTCATACAATTTTAAAAAGCAGAGAATGCAAATTCTAGACTTATAAAATAACATAGAAATTTAAAAAGACTCAATGAAAATTTTCACTAATCAGCCATATCATCATCAGAAATATTAGGAAGTATTTTTAGATATTTATAATTCAAATCACAAAATATTTGAACTTATGAAATACAGAGGAAGAGGTGCTGTGGTTTCTAAATATTTTCATTTTAAAGAGAATAACTCAGGGGACTGGAGAAATGACTCAACCTGTAAAAACACCATTTGCTCATGAAGCAGACACTATACCTACCTGGTGGCTCACAGCCATCCATAGCCCCAGTCCAGGGAATACAACAGATACACACAGTGCATATACACACATACACACAAAGTACTTGTCTTCATAAAAGTAAAATAAATACAAATCTAAAACTATTAAAAAGGAAGAATTCAAATACCTAAGCTAATATTTGATATTAAGAATCTACAACTAGCATACTAAATTAAACAAAACAACTAAAAAATCGCTAAGAAATGTGATGTAAAAAAGATAAGAACAGAGGAAAGAAAATGGAAAACTACCTTTTACTCCTTGGCTATGTTCCAAGTGCCTTGATGCCTCAAGAGATATCTGCAACCATGGGTAGTAACCAATTCTTTATATGTTATATCTTTTCCCACACACACACACACACACACACACACACACACACACACACACACATTAACACACGCACACATACACAGAGAGAGATAGAGAGCAAGAGAGAGAGAGAGAGAGAGAGAGAGAGAGAGAGAGAGAGAGAGTTACAACGCTATACATACATAGCTATGTTATAGTTTAACATATAAGTTAAGGACAAGAAAAATTAATTACAGTAGCTATGTTGATTAACCTTATTTGTCAGTTGGTGGGATAAGGATCATCTTGGAAATATTTATCTAGATGTATCTTTGCAGTACTTCCAGAAAGTCTTGGCTAGTGAGGTAACCCAGACCCATAAAGATGAACATGGGATGTACTCACTCATATTCGGTTTCTAGCCATGATTAAAGGACATCGAGCCTATAAGTTTGGGATCCTTGAGAAGATAATAAGAAGGTGAACTCCCAAAAAAGATATAGTAATCCTCCTGGATATTGGAAGTAGACACGATCGCCAGGCAAAATTGGGAACTTGAGGGTTGGGCAAGACTGGGCCAAGGGAAGATGGGGAGAGAAAAGTGTGAAGGGGAGAGCGGGGGGAGCTCGGAGGAATGGGGTGCTTGGGATATAGGAAGGGTGGATATGAGAGCAGGGAAGCATATATCTGAATTTAAGGAGCTACCTGAGGGTTGTCAAGAGACTTGACCCTAGAGGGGTTCCCAGGTTTCCAGGGAGACGCCCCCAGTTAGTTCCTTGGGCAGCTGAGGAGAGGGAGCCTGAAAAGGCCAGTTCCTATAGCCATACTGATGAATTTCTTACATATCACCATAGAACCTCCACCTGACGATAGATGAAGAAAATGACAGAGCCCCACCTTGGAGCACCGGACTGAGCTCCCAAGGTCCTGATGAGGAGCAGAAGGAGAGAGAACATGAGAAAGAAAGTCAGGACCGTGAGGGAACCTCCAGCTGGCGACAGATGGGGAAGGTGACTGAGCCCCACATTGGAGCACTGGACTGAGCTCCCAAGGTCCCGATGAGGAGCAGAAGGAGCGAGAACATGAGGGAGAAAGTCAGGAACGAGAGGGGTGCGTTCACTCATGGAGACGGTGGGACAGAACTAATGGGAGATCATCAACTCCAGTTGGAATGGGACTGATGGATCATGCGACCAAACCCGTCTCTCTGAGTGTGGCCAACAGCGGGGGCTGACTGAGAAGCAAAGGACAATGGCTCTGGGCTCTGATTGTTCTTCATGGACGGGCTCTGTGGGAGCCTTCTCAGCTTGGTCGATCACCTTCCTGGACCTGGGGGGAGTTGGGAGGACCTTGGTCTTAGCATAGAGCGGGGAACCCTGATGGCTCCTTGGCCTTGAGAGGGAGGGAGGGGAGGTATGGGTGGAGGGGAGGGGAGGGAAGGGGGAGAAGGAGGGGAGAGAAAGGGGAGAAGGAGGGGAGGGAGGGGGGAGGAGGAGGGAAGGAGATGGAAATTTTTAAATATAAAAAAAAATAAACCATGAGAAAAAAAAAAAAAAAAGCAAAAAAAAAAAGAAAAGTCCATTCGAAATATGGGTGTCACTAGCCAATGGACTGTAGTTCTAGACTCAATAAAGAAGGAGAAATTTGTTTAGTAACAATGTTCACCTCATTATCTATCCTACCTGAAGACTCAGCGTTAACAGATTTACATGCACCTACACTGTGCTATCTCTGCCACGATAGAGATGTGCTCCAAAATATCAAACCAATAAGCCTTTCTTTCCTTCACTCCCATTGACATGGAGTAACTTACATAGAAACTACAAATATTTCTGTCAATTATTTTGTTAAATAATTTCATTAGTTATGAGTGGCTGTTTCCTGGTGCTTGAGGAGATTACAGCAGGGAAGTGTTGGATACCTTGGACCTGGAGTTGCAGATGGTTATGATCTGCCATGTGGACATCAGAAATGAGTCCAAGTCTGTAAGAAAGGCAAGTGCTTATGGTGGTCATGCCATCCCTCCAGCTTTGTGTTATGTTCTCTGTCTCTTTCAGCTTCTCTTTCAAAATATTGTATGCTTATCTACACATTTGCTTTTTGTAATTGGAGGCAACGTAATGGGTCTAACTGTCAGCTATCATAAACTTACCAAAGCAAGAAGAGAAAATAACTTTTCCACTATTGTGAAGGCCTTTTAAACTAATAAAAGCATTGAAAGCTTCAGGGGAGCCATCAGGGTTCCCCACTCTATGCTAAGACCAAGGTCCTCCCAACTCCCCCCAGGTCCAGGAAGGTGATCGACCAAGCTGAGAAGGCTCCCACAGAGCCCGTCCATGAAGAACAATCAGAGCCCAGAGCCATTGTCCTTTGCTTCTCAGTCAGCCCCCGCTTGGCCTTGAGAGGGAGGGAGGGGAGGTATGGGTGGAGGGGAGGGGAGGGAAGGGGGAGAAGGAGGGGAGGGAAGGGGGAGGAGGAGGGAAGGGAGGGGGGAGGAGGAGGGAAGGAGATGGAAATTTTTAAATATAAAAAAAATAAACCATGAGGAAAAAAAAAAGAAAAAAAAAAGAAAGCTTCAGGGGAAAAGAAAATTATGTCAATATCATTTATAAATATTGGTACAAGAATGGTTTTAAAAATCCAGAAAAAAATATGAGCAGAGCAACTTAAGCAAAACATTTATCAGAATATACACCATACACAAGTGAAGTTAATTTCTTATTTTTGTCTACCATTTTATTTTCAGCAGGACAGCATGAAAAAAATCACCACAGTGGATGTGTAGGAGGATTTGAAAATATATTTTTTTCTTTTTGGCTTTTTGAGACAGGGTTTCTCTGTGTAGGCCTGCCCATCCTGGACCAAACTGGCCTGAAACTCATAGATTAGCCTCAGGTCATCAAGTGCTGGCATTAAAAACTTGTGCCACCGTGCATGGCTAAAAGTATTCTTTTTCTAATCAACATACATATTTAAGAAAATAAACTTCCAAATTGACAATAAAAGCAAATATTTGAAAATCAAACACTCACTCATTGATGAAGAGGATAAATTGGTGCAACAAGTAAAATTTTTGGCAGTACTTCAGATTAAACCAAAGAATTACTATATTACTTAGGAAGAATACACATGTGTATGTGTGTTTGTAGCTTATGTGTGTGTTTCTGCACATCTCTCTATATTATATATAAGTGAGATAGATAAGTAAATATTTATAATTGGGTTTCTGTTCACAAATGTGTAAACATGGATCAGAACCTCATACCATTCATGCCCGCACACACACACACACAACTCAAAAGGAATAGAAACTATAAGATCACTCCATAGCAATATGATGTGTGACAGTTAATAGCTAATGGAAACCATCCAGATGTCTATCAACTGATGAACAGATTAAAATGTAGCATATATACACAAATAGTTGAATACTGTTTTTATACATAAATAAATTGCTATAAGGTATAAATGTGAATGAATGGTAGAATTATTAGTGAAAGTCATGAGAAACATTTTTGTATTGTATATATATGAAATGCTAATGTCGGCAAACCAGCATAGACAAAGGTAAATTATTATTTTTCTTCAGACCCAAGGGAAGGCCAGTGATTAGTAAAGTGTACTACATTTAAATCTCAGTGCTCTACATGAGATAGTAGTTATGGTGGCAGAACTTAATAATTACAGCAACTGCCTCTGAGCATACTTTCAAAACATCAATCTTATAATATTTTAATTACATGTCTATTAAGATATTAAAAGAAAAAGGTTTTTTTTGGCTAGTTTTATATCAACTTGACACATGCTATAATCACCTAAGCAGATAAAACCTCAATTGAAAAAATGTATTTGTAAGACCAGGCTGAAGAAAGTCGGAAGAACATTTTCTCTAAGCTTGCTTAGTGATCAGAGTGCAGAGCTAGTCACTAGTCAACCATAGAGGCAAGTAGTGGTGGTGAACACATTTAACCACAATACTTGGGAGGAGCAAACAGAGAGAGAAAGTGATAAAGCAGGGTGGAGACAGGAACTTGGCACCTTTTTGCCTGAGAAGTTGGTATCCGTGGCTTGCTCTTTTGTTTCTCTGATCTTTCGGCATTTATCTTTATATCTGACTCCTGGTTTTTATTATTAAGACCAATTAGTAGTTATGCTACATATGGAACTCAACTTTTCGGTCACAAATTCCCCAAAAAGTTGCTTGCCTGTAGCTTTGCAGTCACCAGCACATGCCAGAGCTGCCTGAAGGGCTCCCACCAGGGTCACCACCAGGGTCACCAACTTGCTGCCTAGGTTTTGTGTCTTTTTTCCCTAAGTCTTTAAGTGAGTTTGGAATTATTTCTTTTGCAGCCTCTTTGCAACAGACTCCACAGACATGTTGGTTAAATATGCTGTCAGAGTTAACCCCTCCCCACCAGTCAGCTCTACTTTTAGGCAATTCTTGCTGTTCTTGTTTCTTTTCCATGATCCCTTGTGTGCATTTTTCAGACATCAGGTTCCCTTGCTTCCTGGGTTGTGGACTTTCCCTGGATCTCTATTCTCAGGCTACTGCCAAACGAGGTAGCTGCCTGGAAACCTGCTCTGGTTTCTACTTCACATCAGCTTCACGTTTCACCTTCATCTGAATCATCTTTGGCAGATTTGGTGATACAATTGAATATTCTTAAAAGGAAGAATTAGTTAAAAGAAAGAGTTTTTCCCACATTAAAAAGTAGGAAACACTATTACAGTGGAGGGAGTTACGTTACTGTATGATAACATGCTGGACAGTTTGAAAATGGAGCAATTAGAGAAAAATTTAGATGGGATTTATATAGTGTCAATTATAAACATTATCAGTTTTATCAATTTTGTTTTATCAATAAAACTATTAGTTAATATGAGTGCTAAGATAGAATTTTTAGAAAAACTATTGAAACAGATCATAGAGATATTCAGATTCAGATTCAGGCAGAGGAATTTAAAGGAGTATCAATTTCAGTGTCATAAGATTAGAGATGAACAGCCTAAGGTCTTCAAACAACCAACTTCAATTTATCCAATCCCCTTAAAGGAACACACACACACACACACACACACACACACATCCCCAAGGCTGTGCAACAGTTGAATGGACTCCTATGGAAATATTAGATTTACAGGAATTCAAGGAAGTTATAGTCTCATGTGGCATGCTTTTGTGAAGCAAATTCATTGTCAACTTGTAATAGAATTATCCCTCAAGACTGGAGAGAGTTGTTTACAGCTGTCTTTTATTATGTTCTTCAGTTACAATGGAGGGCCTATTGAAGAGATGATGGTATGACCAATGAGCAAAGAAGTAGGGCTATAGGTATGGAAATTTCTCAATACCAATTTCTTGGAGAGGGAAATTATGATAATGTACATAGGCAATCTCTATATGATGGCAACACCTTGGACTTATGCTGCTAAGCAGCTCTGAATGCTTGGGACAGAATTGGAGAAGTAGGAAAGAAGATTGAGTCATTTACTAAAGTTATACAGGGGCCAAAAGAAAACTTCACTGATTTTTTACAAAGTTTGATTTCAGCAGTAAGTAGAATGACACCAAATTCAGAAACTAGATGAACAATAATTGAATTTCTGAAAATGCTAATGCACAATGCAAAAGAGTAATTAGGCCTCTAAAGGCAAGATCAGCACGCTTGGAGGAATGGATCTGAGATACAATCAATACTGAATCGCAGGACCATGATGATGCTTGGATAGGAGAGGTGATGTTTAGAGGTTTGAAGAAAAATCAAGGTCACCTAAAAAGGGACTGTAAACAAGACATTCCTGGAAACAATGCTTTTTCTAAGTATAATGCAAACAGAATGTCCCTCCCTTCTTGTTTATGCAAAATGTGTTGCAAATGCAGGCATGTAATAATGTAATGTCACCAAGGGACAGTGACTGTAACCCCTTATGGTAGGAAAATGCTTTGAGGGGCCTATTACAGGCTTTCATGCCAAATTCAATTCAGTCATTTCCTGTCATCTTGGAAGAAACTCCTTTGCATAGCAATTAAAGAACCTAATGCTATTGTAAGAATGCATACTACTCTGGATAATAGAATAGCTATATAAGAAGGAAAAATAAAATGAGGAGAAACCATAAAGCAAGTGTTATAAATATTAAATTTGAAGAAGAGATACTTCTTAATTAAAAGAGATAATAATTCATCAAACAGAGTGACCATTCAACCTAAATTAACCTATAAAACTAACAATTACTTTTCATTTGATCAGATATAACTTGACAGAAAAAGTTAGGGTTGGTTAAGGGGTTTTGTTTTTGTCTTTTCGGGAGAATGGAGGCATCCAGCTAAGGACTCTGAAGATCACTGGACAAATGAAACATGAGAAGAAAAAGAACAAACTATCCAGAAAAAAAAAATGTCCCAAAAAAATTGACCTATTGGTATAACACATTTTCAACAGTATAAAATTTCATAAATTGTCCTAAATGTTTGTTTTTGATGTTCTCTCCAGACATATAATACAAATATTTTTTTGTATCTCCAGTCCCACTAAAAATTAAACTGACTTTATAGGTTGAGTGTGGTGTTGTCTGAGGTTTCTGTCCTGCCCTGTTCCCGCAGTTGTTAAGTCCCCAGGAAATCACACAGAGGTCTACATTAATCATAAACTGATTGGCCCATTATCTCACGCTTCCTATTAACTCTTATAACTTACATTAGTCCATTATTCTTATCTGTGTTAACCACATGGCTCAATACCTTTTCAGTGGTGTAATCACATCTTGTTTCTTCTGTGTCCGGACAGGCCTGCATAGTGAGCTTCCCTCTTCCCAGAATTCTCCTGTTCTCATTGACCTGCCTCTACTTCCTGTCTGGTTGTCCCAACTATACTTCCAGCCTGGATATTGGCCAATCAGCTTTTATTTAAAACATAATTGACAGAATATAAACATTGTCTCCTTCTCTAAACCCAAGCATGCTTGTTAAAGTAAAATCCAAAATATCTGTCTCATATCAGTAGAGTCACCTGACATGGTTACACAAGAAAAACAAAAATGTAATATTATTTTGTTGCTACTATTCTTGTAATCCATTGGTTTTATTTTGACTCTTTAAAGGTATAAGTATTTTTACTCCTTTTCTTAAGGTATAAACATTATCTCAAAATTTATAAGATTTATACACACATATGTATTTAACTTTTAGTCATGATATTAATGGTTATATGGAGTACTAACTAATTCTACAAAACAACTTCATCTATCTTCCTGTATATGACTTTGGGTTTGAATCTCTAGCAGGTAATTAGGAATTAAGTCTTTGTACTCTGGATGTACACAACAAATATCGATCCTTTAACCTCTTTGAGATCTGTTGCATATGACATTAAAATGTTTAAGTTTTCTACAGTGATCCATGACTATGCTTAACAGTGACTTTGAAGTCACCAAAAGGATGTCAGAGCTCCTCAATGACAATTCCACCAGGACTATGATAATGTATCTAAGCTGACAAACATCACCTAACAATCAGCTTTGAAATACAAAATTATCAGGATAGTTTCAAGGAGGCTTGCTGAGATTATTCAGCCTCACAGACTACTCTAGCCATGACATGAGACAAGCCCTGCACTTTTACATAACAAAAAGACTGGAAAACAAAAGATATAGCTACTTGTACATCGTTTTGACATTTAACCCAAATTTTTCTTTTCAGGATACCCTAAAGATACAGTTGTCCCCAGAGAACAGGCAGTAAATTTAAGGACACAATGCCCACATTCTTTAGAGGTGGGATGGGTATTTTTTGGTTTTTTATTTGGTTATGAATATTTGTCATTGTTTAGGGGTTTGGTTACAAGTTGTTCTTAGCAATTGTCAGGAAAAAAAAGATGAACTAATGAGTGTAGATTCAGGGATCTTGTTGTGAAAAAAGAGAAAAGGGGGATAGAGCTATAATAGAATAAGGGTAGATTATAGAACCTACTCTGAAAAGAAAAGAGGGGATATAGAAATAAGATGAAAATGTAGATTATTGAACTACTTTTATACCAAAACAGCAACTACTAGTTTTAAGTTTTACAATGACATGAACTTTTGTATATTTTTTAAAAATTTAAGGTTAAAACAAACTATACATGTCTTGTTTTAATCTTGTGTAGTGCTTATACAGGTCATTTAACAATGCAAAACAAATTTCTAGTCCTTAAAAGTTATTATTACCAACTATTTTGGATAATAAGGAAATGTAGGTTAATAATTGGTCATCTATTACAATTGAACTTGTGTTATACTATATATATTTTCTAGGTCAAACATAGACATATTTTAGATAGACAGTCATCTTCAAACACTTCAGAGATCTGCAAAATATGTCATTTAAGATGTTTTAATAACTAGGTTTTTCTGTTGTTTGTTTTGTTTTTTATGACTATGAGACCTGGCTGCTCCTGGCAGCATAAATCTACTTTGCAGATGATGATGGGCATCAATAAACTACCCATGGAGTTTACTTTCATTGTGGCAAAAGTCAGTCACTGGGCAAGAATATACCCTTGCCTCCACTATTGACAATATGCTGTCCAAATTGGAAAAGCAGGACACATACAAAAAAAGGACTGACAAACTTGGTCAATATAAAGTAGGACAGCCGTTCAGAATATCCTGTTTTAAAGAAAAGTCTTTCAGATATGCAAAGCCTGCAGGTCAAAGACAGATACCCCAATGTTGCAGAGGGATCCTGGGTGACTGTCCAGGCACCCAGCTGTTTCTGTCATTTCTCACATTTTTTGGAAGTTGCTCACTTGCACTTCCTGCTTACCCAGGTAATATTATTTCCTTCTCAGGAGGACTTGAAGACCTTATAGTTATCATTTTCCTTGTTACCAAATTCAGAAAAAAAATTTACTGAAAAGTTATAAAATGTATAATGTCTCAACATTAAAAAAGAGACATTAAAAGATAATTTTGGTAATGCACATTAGAATAGAAAGTGAATTAGGTACAACGTTTTGGACTCACCAAGACAGGAAAGATAAGAAACATTTTTTTTTGAAATTTTCAATTGTTAATGAAAACATTGTTTTATTAATAGACATTATTGATGTTTTATTACCTGTATATATTGTATATAGTTATTTTACTTATTGTATATTGTTTTTCTTCTATTAGCTAAAATCTTTTTTATTTTAGACAAAAAAGGAAATATGGTGATATTTTGTTTGTGCTCTAATAAATAAATAGAGATTACTCAGTGGTGGTACTCATATTTAATTCCAGCACTTGGTAGGAAGAAATAGGAAATAATATGGGTGGGTTGAGAGAGGAAGTGATAAGGCAGGGCAGAGGCAGGAATTTGGGTCACTTTCTGCTGAGAAGTTGATGAGGTAAGTGGTGGTTGTGGCTTGCTCCTTTGTTTCTCTGATCTTTCAGTATTTAACCTGATATCTGACTCCAGGTTTTTATTAATAAGACCAGTTAGAATTCATGCTACCTGAGGGTCCAGCCAATTGTGGATAGTGCCAGTGTGAACTGGTAGTCAGGTATTCTATAAGAAATCGGGCTGAGAAAGCCAGTAAGTACTACTGTTCCATGGTTTTTTCATTTTGGTACTGCCTCCAGGTTCCCACCTGATTTGAGTTCCTGTCTTGGCTTCATTAAACGGACTGTGATTAACAATATGTAAACCAAGTAAACCCTTTCCTTCTCTAGGTCTAGGTCTCTCTCTCTCTCTCTCTTTCTCTCTCTCTCTCTCTCTCTCTCTCTCTCTCTCTCTCTCTCTCTCTCTCTCTTTCTCTCTCTGTGTCTCTCTCTCTGTCTCTCTCTCTCTCCCTCTCCCTCCCTCACACACACACACACACAAAAAAAAACAAAACAAAACTTAATTAAAGCATACATATTTCACACTGTTGTAATGCTATGTTACTCTCTACACCTAATGTATTAGATGCCACAGCAAATATACTGTGATTTATGTTGCTTATCAATGAATTTCAGGAGAAAGTTACAAGGTTATTGGTTCACTTCAGTCCCTCAGGATAGATATTTGCATTTTCCCATTGCTATTTTGAATTTGGTTTGATGATATTTTAAAATCAGAATTTAATCATTAAGGTAACTGCTATTACCATGAAGATTTAGTTTAAAAAATAATGTAGATTTCCATTTACAATATTTTGGGGGGGAATATGTCAAGTTATTGCTTGTGATTTCAAGACCAAATTAAAATATATAAAGATTATAAAACTATTTTGATCAGCAAGTAGTAGTCAAAATTCTCTCCTAGAAAAAATTCTTTTGTTTTACTTAATTTTTTGTTAAAGCTAATCATATCTCCTGTTGTACATATTCCAGTGTAGTTGAATATTTATGATGAATGTTTTGTTCATTTAGAATCTTAATAACTTTTCACATTGTGGTTGATTTATGAGGCTCAGACAAATGCTGCATTTAATAAATTACATTTTGCTTTGATAATTGTTTTGATATTATTTCATTATTCATTCAACCTACATGCCCACTTAGGATTTTCTTTCACAAATAATCTCCTTTTTCCAATGTCCTTTTAAGGTATTATTTCACTTTATTTCATTATCCTTATTGATTTTCACAGAAAACTATTTTGAAAACAGAAAGAAAAATGTGTTTTTTTCCTGAAAATTGACAATACACATATTTATATTTTATTTCCTTTTCCTTCATGTCAATTGAAAAATAAAAATATACATACAGTTTTTGTGACTTTTTTATGCATTAGCTTTAGTTGTTCTTCCCTTGTCTTCCACTAACTCCTCTTTCTGGACTCCCAGTTTCCTCACTGGTTTCGCTGTCTGCAAATTGTCTTCTACTGCCTGCATTAACATTGCGTGCCTTCCCCAATCCTCCCAACACCTTTTCATAAGAGCCAAATTTTCCTTATTATGAGTCCCTTTCTAATTTTCTTACCATTATCCATATATACTCTCACATAAATACTTATCTATAGAAGTCAGAATCTAGAATAATTATGAGAGAGAAAATATAGTATCTTTCTGAGCCTTAGCTGCAGTGGTATTTGAGTGTAATTGGCCTCTATAATCTCATAGGAAGTGGCACCGTTTCGAGATGTGGGTATGTATGGGGGCAGGCTTTGAGATTTCCTATGCTCAGGATACCACCCAGTGTCTCAATCAATCTCCTGGTGCTGGCAAAATGTAGGACTCTCATCTACTAGTACAGCACCATGTCACGCCACCACGCTCCCCATCATGAGGACAATGTACTGAACCTCTGAAACTGTAAGTGAGCCCAATTAAATGTTTCCTTAAGAGTTGCCATGGTCACGGTTGCCATGGTCACCGTGTCTTTTCACAGCAATGGAAGCCCTGACTAACACAGTTACCTCACTCAATAATTTCTAGCTCCACTCATTTCTTTTGGCACATGCACTTATTTTTAAGTTGTTATTTTTGTAACTCAAGCAACAATATATTATACTCATGACACTTCAAATATCTTGACCTATCAAATGTTAAAATGTTAATAATTAATTTTCAGTAGAAAGATATCAACACCAAAATGTCACTGTACATTGTCCAATATTTGGTTTCATAGATATCAGTGATCCTGTATATGCTACTGAAAGACCTGGATAAATCTAGACACCCCCCTCCAGCAGAAAAAATAGAGCCAAAAATCTAAGCAGGGAGAGAAGAATCAGAAATCTAGGATTAGCCGGTTCATTGACTCTGTTTCAGGGACTAGCTGAAGATATAGTTAGGTTGTAATCTTGAAAATAATCTTGAGAAACAGGAGTTACCCCCTTGTGATTATCACTGGTATTTTTGGACTTTTCAATGACGCCCTCCCGTCATTGAAAACTACGCCCTTTGGATTACTGGGTTGTGGTTTCTCCCCTTAAAAGCCCCTTCTCCCAGCTACTCGAGGTCGAACTCCTCCCCTTGAGTGGCTTATGAGTCTTGGCGCCAGTGCACTGGCTCCTGTCCTGTCAATAAACCTCAAGTGATTGCAGCAAGGACGGTCTCTCGTGAGTCACTGCGGGGGTCGTGTTATCCCGAGACTTGACTGAGAGTCTCCCTACACCGGGGGTCTTTCACTACAATAGTAACAGTAACACTTCGTTACACCATTGTGCTTCACTCCCAAAACAGATTAATGTTTTTAATGAATTTTAAAACCTCTTAAAATATGTTCAATGTTTATTAGATATGTGTTGATAAGTCATTTAGGCTAAGCAATTCTCAGAACATCCTATTGGCTATTCCGATTTAATCATTATAATGAATTGAAAGACAGAATGACAATTTTTGAGTGAGACAGTTTAATCATTTTTATTCTGAGTGAACAGGCAACAATATATTTTTAGTAGTGTAGCTCTCTTAAGTGATGTAAAGAATCAGTTTCCTATGAAAATTATATGCACAGGGTATCATGCCGTCTACAACCTCGAACTGGCTTTCACATGATCCTGCATGATTCAGACAGGTGGTCTGAGTTCTAGTCTATGAGTTCATCTTGAGACAGAATTATGCTGTGGTTACCAATCACACAGCTGCATCTATACAGACCAACTGTCTCCTGAGGATTTATTTAGAAAAGATGCTGCTTCATTTTTCTTTGGTTTCTTTATCTCCAGATGTTGGTAATGGAATGCATACAGTATCTCTCTAATATTTATATTAAGGTATTTCTATTATGTGTAAAAATATAGATAAGATATTTCTAATGCTCCATAAAAATATTTCACTTGGCCAAAATCTTCTAGTCAGCCACTAAAACATTAGAAAGTAAAAGAAAATTAAAACTTACAATCAATGAGCTTTAAAAATGGTTACAGGTTTAAGCTTATCTTCTCAGAAGAACCCATTACATTTTACACAATTTAATAAGGATTTATGAACTAATAAGTTAATTCAGAGGGTTCCTGATAAAATAATTTATGATTTGTAGTCTTTATACTCTAAATAGTCGTGTATTTTATGTGAATATCCCTATAGTTTACCATAAAATTTGTATATTCCAGTGAAGTTCAGCCTATTATAATGATGGATAATTTGTAGTATGTGTATATCTTTATGTACCCATATTAACCACCTCTAAAGCTTTATGTTTCAAAATTTTCAAAACACTGGGATAAGGCTAACTATTTTCCGTAAAAAGAATTTTTGGATGGAATGTTCTAATAATAAATTATTATAGAGACTTCCCCTCCACTATTGTTGAAAACTTGAATTCTTGTGTAAGACTGAGCTGTTGCTGTGTACAGGCCGGGCTTTTACTTTATACAGAGTTTCCACCCTTCGCCACACCAGTGATAAGAGGAGCAGCTTCTTTCTAGGTGGCGTGAGCAGCTGAAGTGGTGGGAAAACAGCTTGTCTTTACTTCTTTACTGTAATTGACTCTGTCTTGTCTTTCTGAACCTTCTTCCTCTACCCCTTTTTTTCCCTCTCTTTGACCCTCACTACTTTTTCTATCGTCTCTTTCTTCTTTTCTCAGTCCTCCCTTCCTTCGTTCCTCCGGTCCCATTTTTACTTATTGCATGGAGTGGATGTTCCCTTTGTACGTATTATAAAACTGTTCAGCAATAGACTAAAAACAAAATTAGGTTAGTAGAATTTATTTGATTAACATCTGAATAATTGTATTTGTTGAGAACTGTACTTAACACAAATTGAAGAAACGGATCAAATTATAAAGAAATCTGGACTAATGTTTAAAACAATTTTATTAACTGTTTGAGAATTTCATAAGCTATGTCTCTGATCATGTTCACATTCTTTCCTCAACTCATTCCAGATTTATCCTCATCTTCCCACCCATACAACTTTTTATCCTTTCTCTTTTTAAGACCACTGAGTTCAATTTGTATTATATAAATGTTCTTCATTGTGGGTCCATTCCTTGGAGAGTTGTTGTTGACCTTTAAGGAGTAACATCTTTAAAGAAAACTCACTATCTTCCAGCAGCTGCCAATTGCCAATAGCTCCCTAGCTAGGAGCTGAGTTTTGTGTCCTCCTCTACCCTCTATGGTGGGATTTTGTTTGGCTTGAGCTTGGGCAGGTCTTGGGCATGTTGTCCCCACTGTTATGAATTCACATGTATAGGCAACCACCTTGCTGTATCCAGAAAATGATTTCTCCTTGGAGTCATGAACTTATATTGTTTCCTTCTTTCCTTTTCTATTTCCACAATGGCAAATTGAAATTTGGGGGAGAGGATGTGGTATACGTATTCCACTTATGACTGAGAAATTGACAGTCTTTTATTCCCCATTTTACTTGCAATATGAGTCTCTCTGTTAATAGCCAGCTACAGCAAAAATAATGCTTTCTGATGAAATTGGAGCTATAGGTTACATTATTGCTGCCACAGTGCTGCGTTCTCAAATCAGTGGATGCAAGTGAGTCTTTGCTTTGTTGGTGGAGACTGGGTAGACTTCCCACGTGCTGGAAAGGTCAAGGCCTTCTTGGCTGATTCATCTGCATTTGAGGATGCTGTTCCTCCAGCTGCTACAGCCCCAGCCAAGAATGAATGATGCCAAGGAAGAAACAGAGGAGTCAGATGAGGATAACAGATTTGCTTCCTTTAACTAATCCCTTCAAAGCAGCCAACTCAGCAAGCATAATCTGAGGAAAAAATGGAAATAAAGTCTTATTTCTCTTAAAGCAGCAAAGTTATGGTTGTATTTCTTAAACAACACTGGTCCTGGGAAGATGAGACACAGGAAAATGTCAACTTCATCAGTTTACCATAAAGCAAGAACATACAGCACCCTGAGATAAAATTGAAATATCTCCCTTCCTTGACCCTTTGAAGTTGTGTTTTTGTTATAAACAGTGTAAACTTCCTTAGAAACAAAGAAGCAAATTACATTCCTATCCCATTGGCCGTTTTAATGATTGTGGCAAAATTACTATATTGGGCCAAACTTCCTTTATACATTGCAAATGCATGCACAATTTCTGTGGTAATCGCTGCTATCAAGATAGAATTTTCTCAGTATATCACAAGGAGTGGTTTCTATACATCTTGCTTGTGTGGAGAGTTTTAGTTTTTGTTAGGCAGGCTCTAAGCCTTCAAGGCTATTAGAACTGTTAAGTAATCCTCACAATTTGTATAGAATATATTTCCTCTTAGATAGCATGTTTACCAGCAAAAACAAAACAAAAATCTGGGGTAATCAAATTATGAAGAAAAAAGATTTATTTTGATGCATAGTTTCACAAATTTTACGTCAAAATTTATTAGATCCTTTGGCTTTGGGTCTGTGATATGATAATTATAAAAAACGAGAAAGAGAAAGAAACATATCCCCTTATCTCCTTTGGTAATATCCTTATTGAACTGGGCCCTACCTGATTAACACCAATGTCCCAGTAGAGAAACGTTTGGACCAAGGCTCCAGAACATAATCCTTTGAAGATTGGTTGAATTAAACAAACTTGTCTCACCCAAGGTTATCCTCATAAAGAGGTGATAGTCTCAATTTGTTTAGAAAAAAATCAATAGCAAGTTTAAAGAGCTGAGTACCATCTCCTCCAGTCCTCAGTAGTAAACTCTTTGAGAATTTAAATGACCTGCCTTATTGAATAGGCAAATTTCCCAAGTATTGATGAATATAAAACAGTTGTCACATCTGTTATATGGATTTCTCTGTTCTGATAGAAATATGATAATAGATCTGATCATATTAGTCAATGGCTTTGAGAGTTTTCACAGATATGATCAACTGTTGTTTGTGGACTGAATTATGTCACATCAAGATTCATATTTTATATGTAACTGTATTTTGTGCTAAGGGTGTACATATGGCTACATGGGATCTCAGAGTGGGTTTCTAGTGTGATATGTGTCACTAGTTATAGAGGACTCTTGAAAAAGATTACACTCCCATAAATGTAATCCTGATCGTTTGTCTTCCAGACCTGTGAGAAAATAAATGCTGTTTTAAAGAAACACAGACTGTTCTTTTTGTTACAGAAATCTGAAGACACTAATAGAGCAGTTAAGGGGAGTGGATTTTATGATTGTATGTCATAGATTGAAGTTATTTACTTACAAATTATCAAAATTAATACCCATAAAATTTACCTTTCTCAACTAGCTGCAACTCTGGTTTAAAAGGCCTATATTTACGTGTATCATAAGTATAGCACACTCAAAGGAATTATGATGCAATTTGCATAACTTTAAAAAGGTAAATATTTTTCATATAGAAGTTCATGAAGATAAATCATGTAAAGAAAATAAATGGAAACATCTGCACCGAGACATCACCATTCTACAGTCAGAGTAATCAAAACTAGTTTCAGAGCACTGAGTAAGGCATACTTCAATTCATGGAAATTAAAAATGCCTGTTCTGGGAAGGAACTGTTGTTTGGATTGAATATTGTCCATCATATACAGAATCTGTCCCTTGAGTATAAAACTGCAAAAGAATATTTAGTATGATTTTAACTCATGAAGATGCAGTGGGTACTGATACACAGAAATAAATAAGTAAAATAAAATACATCTTTAAAAACAAATATATATGTGGTACTGTGTGTAGGTGGGTGAGGAGAGAGAAACTTACAGATGAAAGTATTAGGTAAAGGTGGTAGTATTGCTCAGTTGATAAAGTGTATATGATCTGATTTCAAACATTTAGAACATCTGTAAACATGGCATGAAAAGTAACATGAGTTTGTAATCCCAATGCTGAGGAAGCAGAGAAAGGTGGATTACTGTGGCTTTCTGGCCAGGTAGGCCAGCCTTGTAGTAAGATCCCTTTTGAGGGATCCTAACAAACGGAAACACAAATGTTTCTTTGAGTGATCTCTTGTAGGTTGACCGCACTCACACACTCAGATAGGTTCTTCTCCCAAGAATAGGTGGATAATACTAATAAGATTCAATGTGCAACACCACCACCACCACCAACAACAAACCTCAAAGTTGAATAGGTAAGAAGATAAGAGAGAACAAGGAACATAGCTACTTCATGACTTGCTACCCAGGGCTTTCTTACCTGGCACCACTCACAGCTAGCTGGGTCCTCCTACCCTAGTCATCAATCAAGAAAGACAGACTTTCCCACAGGATAATCTTGTGGGGGCATCTTTTTAATTGATGTTCTTGCTTCCCAAATGACCAACTTTTATGTCAACTTGACATAAAACTAGTCTTCAAAAGCTCAATTTCAGGCTCTAAAGCAATAGTACTTAATTGCCATGGAAACATCTGTAGCTGTGAAACATTATAGACCTTTTTATTCAGTTTAAGTTATCTTTGGAAGCTTTTTTTCCAGCTTCAAGCTGGAGACTGAAGCTTTAACACAGTGTATTGGCAGAGCTTATAGATTCATTCTATAGTATTCACCAATAGATTAATGTCACTATGGAAAGACCTTGTGAATCTTGGGCTTTCCACCTCATACTATTTATGGGCATAGCAAGAAAGCCCTCAGCAGTAGCTGATACATTGATCTCAGTCTCCAGCACTATAGGAAATAACTTTATATCTTAAAAAATTCACTAACATTCTTTTCTGTCACAAAATAATAAACTAAAACAGTTTCTTTTAGCAATTTTCTTGGTATGGAAAACCTAACATGTGTCTGGTCACAGATTTAATGTTAAATGAATATATAGAAAGAATAGTTTTAATTATCAGAATTATTGAACATGTATCATTTCCAGTCTTAACCTTTGACTACATATTTCAAAATTATTTATATGACAACGCAGAGATTGTTCATAAAACACTTGCATTCTATACAGTGGTTTTTTTTACATCATTAAAAACTATTGGCATTTGTGTTCTCAACTGTGTCATAAAGACCTTGATGCTTAAAGGTAATTATGTTGCACACCACAGCAATTTGAAACCACAATATATTAAAGTAGATTGAATCAGCTCTGTGTGGTTGGTTGACTTTTAATTTGACTCTGTCATCTTGGCCCATCCTTAAGTGAATATTTAGCTGCAAACTATAAATTGTAAATGATAAAATGTTACAAACACTGTCATTCAGTTTACCTAAAATCTACTCTATATGGCCCATTTGGCTATTGAGTCATCTGATTTATCCACAGCAGCAGTCTGTACTGACCATGCTATAGAATGACCATGATGAAAAACTTTTGGTCATAGTATTGTATCCTAACCAAGCAGCCACAACTTCCAGACATCTGGAAAGAAGGTAATGTTTTTTATATTATAAGCGGTTTTAGTTTTGCTCTGTGTTATCTTATTTTTCATTTTTCCATGTTGGCTCTATAATCTCTGTTCTCCTGCTACAGTTGTGGTGGCATATGCCAGGAGGATTCATGAAAAGGGGTGAGGTAGAAAGATCATGTTGCTTGCCTGTGGCTTTGCAGTCACCAGCACATGCCCGAGCTGCCTGAAGGGCTCCCACCAGTGTCACCAACTTGCTGCCTAGGTTTTGTGTCTTTTTTCCCTAAGTCTTTAAGTGAGTTTGGAATTATTTCTTTTGCAGCCTCTTTGCAACAGACTCCACAGACATGTTGGTTAAATATGCTGTCATAGTTAACCCCTCCCCACCAGTCAGCTCTACTTTTAGGCAATTCTTGCTGTTCTTGTTTCTTTTCCATGATCCCTTGTGTGCATTTTTCAGACATCAGGTTCCCTTGCTTCCTGGGTTGTGGGCTTTTCCTGGATCTCTATTCTCAGGCTACTGCCAAATGAGGTACCTGCCTGGAAACCTGCTCTGGTTTCTACTTCACAGTCAGCTTCATGTTTCACCTTCATCTGAATCATCTTTGGCAGATTTGGTGATACAGTTGAATATTCTTAAAAGGAAGAATTAGTTAAAAGAAAGAGTTTTTCCCACATTAAAAAGTAGGAAACACTATTACAGTGGAGGGAGTTATGTTACTGTACGATAACATGCTTGACCGTTTGAAAATGGAGCAATTAGAGAAAAACAAATTTAGATGGGATTTATATAGTGTCAATTATAAACATTATCAGTTTTATCAATTTTGCTTAGTTATAATTTGAGACCCAGAGATAAAAATTTCATCTCTTCCCTCTAAACGTTTACCTAATTGTTCTAATATTAATAAAATATTTGGAATCAGAAATTGAGGTAAAATCCCAATAAATGCAAAGAACAGAGGGGAAACGATAGGCTGATCCTCTTATCCACATTTTCCTGATCAAAAAGCCTATAAATATTTCTCCAGCGCCTCTTTCTTCCTCTCTGTGTCTCTCTGTCTTCCTCTGCATTGGCAAGAAAATTCTAAGGTCCATTCTGGCTAACTGAATGTGAACTCTGCCTTTTGAGCCAAGATCCAATTCTATTGGGAGTCTCTGAGCGACAACACAAACAAATCTCCTGCAAGATCCCTCTACCCAATTCCTTGTGGATTTGTGAATGTTTTTAAATGTTCAATGTTCTTACAATATGTTAAAAAGCACAGTTATCAATTATCTTTTATAAGTTTATCAACAAATTCATCAAATACTGTTTGATTGGAAAAAATAAAATTACTCTGTAGATAGTTTTTAAAGAAAACCTTCATCAGCCAGGTGGTGGTGGTGCACACCTTTAATCCCAGCACTAGGGACACAGAGGCAGGCAGATCTCTGTGAGTTCGAAGCCAACCTGGTCTACAAGTGCTAGGTCCAGGACAGGCTCCAAAGCTACACATAGAAACCCTTTCTTGAAAAACCATAAAAAATAGAAAACCTTCATCAAATGAATTGGAAGTCTGAAAAAGAAAAAGGATTGATTGAAAGTCTCGAAAACATACCCCTCAGGAATCCTACACCTGACAGTGCCTGGATGATCAGGAACTGAAGACTGAAGTCTGAATAACCCAAAGACCTAGGGTAGAACCAAACACCAATGGCAAGAAGAAGAAGAAGGAGAAGGAGAAGGAGAAGGAGAAGGAGAAGGAGAAGGAGAAGGAGAAGGAGAAGAGAAGAAGAAGAAGAAGAAGAAGAAGAAGAAGAAGAAGAAGAAGAAGAAGAAGAAGAAGAAGAAGAAGAAGAAGAAGAAGAAGAAGAAGAAGAAGAAGAAGAAGAAGAAATCAAGGAAATGATTTTTAATGATGTTCTCCTGTACAAATAGAATGGTGCCTAATCTAGTCTTCTTCAGAGAGGCTTCCTCTGGCAACTGATCGGAGCTGGTGCAGAGGCCCACACCTAAGTATTAGACAGAGATTGCCGAGGCTCAGTGTTTTCCAACAGGTTACTCCCTTTTTTGTTCAAAGAAAGCTGTGAAAAAAAGGGGAGGAACAATTATATAAGCCAGAGGAATCAAGGATATCATGCGAGTACATCCTGGGAAATCAACTAAGCAGGGTTCATAAGGGTTCAAAGAGGCTGAAGCAGCAATCATGGAGTCTGAATGGGACTGCACTAGGTCCTTTGCATGTATGTTACAGCTGTTGGCTTGGGGCTTTTATGAGACTCTTGACAGTGGAAGTGGGATGTTTCTGACTACGTTGCTGATCTTGGGACCTTTTTCCTTCTACTCTTCCAGACTTGATACGTAGGTATATGCCTGGTCTTATTCAACCTTGGTGTGCTGTGCTCAGTTGATGATCCTGGGATGTTTGCTCATTTTTCTGGGGGAAAACAAGTGTGTGGGGGGGGCATGCATGTTCTTATCTGGGGGAGAAGAAAGTACAGGGCTACTGGGAGGAGTGGAGGGAGGGTAAACTCTGTTCAGTATTTATTGCATTAGAGAAGAATAAATAACAAAAATAAATGAATCTATGAACATAGTTGAACAAATGTTTTTGTAGTATGATAGGGCAAAAGCATTTGTTCAACTATGTTCATAGCAGCATTATTTGTAATAGCCAGAACCTGGAAACAACCTAGATGTCCTTCAATGGAAGAATGGATACAGAAAGTGTGGAATATATACACATTAGAGTACTACTCAGCGGAAAAAAAAAAAGACATCTTGAACTTTGCATGCAAATGCATAGAAATAGAAAACACTATTCTGAGTGAGGTAACCCAGACCCAAAAGGATGAATTTGGTATGCACTCACTCATCAGTGGATTCTAGACATAAATAAAGGTCAGTGAGCTTATAATTCCAGATCCTAGAGAAGCTAAATGAGAAGGTGAACATAAGGAAAATATATAGTTATCCTCCTGGATATTGGAAGTAGACTAGATTGTCAGGCAAAAATTGGGATCTTGGGGGTGGGGATGGGATGGGGGTAAGGGGTTATAGGGAGATGTGGATAGAAAAGTGAGGAGGGGAGGATGGGGAGACCCTGGGGGAATGGGATGGTTGGGATGGAGGAAGGGTGGATAGGGGTGAAGGGAAGAAGATTTCTTAATTAAGGAAGCCATTTTAGGGTTAGCAAGAGACTTCACTCTAGAAGGGGTCCCAGGTATCCATTGAGGTGTCCATAGCTAGTTCCTTGGGCAGATGAGAAGAGGGAGCCTGAAATGGCCCTTTCCTATAGCCATACTGATGAATATCTTGCATATCACCATAGAAGCTTCATCTGGCAATGGAGGGAGATAGAGACAGAGACCCACAATGGAGCGCAGGACTGAGCTCCCAAGGCCCAAATGAGGAGCTGAAGGAGGGAGAACCTGAGCAAGGAAGTCAGGACCGCGAAGAGTGCGCCCACCCACTGAGACCGCAGGGCTGGTCTAATGGGAGCTCACCAAGGCCAATGCGACCTGGACTGAAAAAACATGGGATCAAATCGGATTCTCTGACCGTGTCAGACAATGAAGGCTGACTGAGAATCCAAGGACAATGGCACTGGGTTTTGATCCTACCACATGTACTGGCTTTTGGGGAGCCTGCTCTGTTTAGATGCGCACCTTCCTGGACCCAGATCCAGTGGGCTAGACCTTGGACATCCCGCAGGGCAGGGAACCCTGACTGCTCCTTGGACTGGCAAGGGAGGGGGAGGGGATTTAAGGGAGGGGGAGAAAATGGGAGGTGGGGAGGATGTGGAAATTTTTAATAATAAAAAAATTAGAAAAAATAAATGAATCTATACCAATGTCTAAAAAAGCAACAAAAACAAAATAAAATTAAGAAAATGTACCCCTCAAACTGTAAAGTTCAGAGTATAAAAGTCAAGGCTATTATTGCTAATGTTTGCAAAATAGAAGATTGTAAAACAGCAGGAAACACTATGATCTAGAAGAAATATGTAATTCTTTGAGAGAACTACAAAACTATAGGAAAATCTACCCATTTTGTTTGATAAAAATTGTGAGATAGATATTATTGATACAGGAAATATGCTGGTCTTTTTATTATGTTGTTTTAACAACCTCATGTAATTTTCCTTAGTAGTAGAATTTACCTCATAAACCTTATGCAAGTTGATCCAGAAATATGTAGTGATCAAACTTCAACAACCTGGGGTACAGACTAAAGAAGAATTTGAAAGTGATATCAGTTATTGGAAAAATTAAATTATACCCATTTATTGTAAAAGGAGCTGGGGCTGCATAATCTGAAGTAAACAGTGCAGCGGGCCGCTTCCTGCCGCCCAGCTCCCAGCTAGCTTTACCCAAAATAATTACATGGAAACTGTATTCATTTAAACACTGCCTAGCCCATTATTTCTACCCCCTTATTGATTGGCTAACTCTCACATTTTAGTTTAAACCATTTCTAATAATCTGTATCACCACTTGACTGTGGCTTACTGGCATGAGTATAACCAGCATCCGTCTTGGAGAGAAGAGCCATGACATCTGACTGACTCTGGTTTCTTTCTCCAAGCATTCTGTTCGGTCTACTCCACCTATCTAAATTCTACCCTATCAAAAAGCCAAGGCAGTTTCTTTATTTAACCAATGAAAGTAACACATAGACAGAAGACCCTCCTACACCATTTTCCCTTTTCTTGTTCAAACAAAAAAAGACTTTAACTTTAACATAGTAAAATTACTTATAACAAAACAGTTATCAAGCAAAAATTACAGTTACAATATTTATATCTATTTTATCTCTTATCATAACTAAGGAAAACTATAACTATAACTAACCATTCTTCAACTCCATCAAAGACTCCAGAAGGATATAATATTACCTAAGCAAACAAAAAATAAGCACCTTCCAAACTCTAGAAATGACAGAGACATTGCTGCCTGTACAGTCACCCAAAGTTCCTCTATACCATTGGGGCATCCATCTTCAGCCTACAGGCCCATAGTTTCCAGCAGACATTTCCATGAAGCAGGAAATTTCAAAGGCAGTTCAGTCACTATCTGCTATGTCCTGCAAAATGTCTCGCAGACTCTTTCAAAAATCAGGAACTCCAAAAGAGCATCTCACCTTTAGGCAAGTTCAGCAGTCCTCTCTCTGAGGGTTCTCTGGGTCCAGTTTATGCAACAGTCCAGGCAAGAGCAATTTCTTGCCCAAATGACTATCAAACTCCATAAGAAGCCTCTTCAAGGCCCATCTTCCATATCTAGCTCATATCCCCCTTTAAATGTAAAAGAACATTTATAAACAATATTTGAGAATATGGGCACAGTTATTTCTCTCCAAACTGCTTCGTGCTGTATAGGGATGCTATTATTCAGGTGTTTTATGGTATAACCTGTGTGCTCGGTTCATCTTAGTTGGCAGTTGAGCAAAGTGATTTTCTGAAGGTGTTCATGGCAACCTTTCAGGAGGGCATGGTCTATCATAGCATATTGGGATAGAAGCATTCCACAGGGTCTCATCCTCTGTGAAAACAAAAGAAGAAACTCTTTTCCAAAGCATCATATCCTTAGACCCAAATTTGGAAGTCATGATATGTTTAGAACATACATGTTGGATCAGTTTAGCAGCCCATACAATGAAATGTCTCTCTGTATTTAGCTCCTTCACAGTCAAAATATTCAAAGAAAATACAATATACAGAATCCAAACTTTCTGTGGATTTTCTATTTTTACGTGGCTTATTTTTCTTTATTTCTTTTAATCTATATCTGTACTCTGTCTCTTTTAAGACTTTACCTTTTTTAAAAGACATTAACTTTATTCTCTATATTCTTTTTTTTTTCTCTTTCCCAAGCCTACATATGTCTATCTAACACTATGACCCATTTAGAGGTCTTTTATGTCTGAATCTGTCCTGTTACATTGCCTGTAAAGTTTTTACTGTCCAGGAACATTTTTGCTTTGCACTTTTAAATCACTAAGTGACATTCCTAGGTCAAAAACAAGTACTGTGGGCTTGCCCAGCCCAGTCCAACATGGCAGAGTCACTCGTGCCTCTGAGCCTTGCACATTGCACCGCTAGCATAGCGGAGCTGCTTGTGCCTCTTAGCTGCAGCATGCAATTATCCTCTTTTAGGCACACAGTGAGTCTAGTTGCCATCAAACAAATTGTAGCACTTTACTCCAAATATGCCATCTCCCAAAAAGTCAGAGGTCACAATGGCAGCACAGCCCAGAAAGCCAGAGTATTAAAACTGTCCTTTATTTTCTGCTGAGTGAGAAAATTCTTTCTGCGGCACCCTGCCAGTAAATAGAAAAAAGCTGTGTTAAACTCTCTATATATTTGTGTCTAGAATTCCTTTTAAAGCCCTCTCAGGTTTTACGCGGCATTAGTTAATCACGTTGGGCAGCCAATCTGTAGTAAGTAAAAGGAGCGGCAGGCTGCTTTCTGTTGTTAGGCTAGCTTCTGTCTATGTGTTACTTTCTTTGGTCAAATAAAGAAGACCCAAGCTTTCTTTGTTGTTTGTTTGTTTAAACAGAAAAAGGGAAAATGATGTAGGAGAATCTTTTGTCTATGTGTTACTGTCATTGGTCAAATAAAGAAACTGCCTTGGCCTTTTGATAAGACAGCAGCTTAGAAAGGTGGAGGGTGGAGTAGACCAAACAGAATGCTGAGAGAAAGAAAGCAGAGTCAGACAGATGCCATGGCTCTTCTCTTCTAGACGGATGCTGGTTAGACTCTTGCCAGTAAGCCACAGTCAAGTGGCAATACAGATTATTAGAAATGGCTTGAATCAGTATGTGAGAGTTAGCCAATAAGAGGCTAGAACTAATGGACCAGGCAGTATTTAAATGAATACAATTTGTGTGTTGTTATTTCAGAGTATAAACTAGCCGGGAGCCGGGAAGTGGGAAGCAGCCTTCCGCTCCTCATTACAACATCCATCCAGTAAGAAAACATCTTACTCCAAATATTATTGAAAGCAAATAATGAAAATCATTTACTTCTTTGTGAACTTCACGTGACAAAAGTACAAGTGGATGAGCATGAGGTTTTGTGAAATTCTCATGCAATCTTTTTATAATTTAAGGGGCCATTTTGATAAATTACTTCCCATTGTATTTATATTCCTATTCTGGTCTTCAAACATTAGATAATTTACAATTTTAGAACTGATTAAGTTAAATTTTTATCCCTATAATTTTATTCCTTTCTCTGCTGGTGACTTTGCATCATTATTAATATCTTTGCTTATAGTTAAGGTAAATATTTTCCTTTGTAGCATATCAAAGAAATTTTCAAAATTAAAACTATGAACAGAGATATAAAATGAAAATGGAAATAAGTCAGAATATTGTACCAGAAATATTTAAGTAAAGAAACGTGAAGAAAGAACTATAACATATACTTAAAGAGCATATGTTGTTATGAAATTTTAAATTAATTACTTTGAGATTTTGTATTCTACAGGAAAAATCACTGTAATTTCACATCTTATTACTGCTAACAGTGATCATCACTTTTAATTAATTTGGTTTAATTTGTGGAGGTCACAGTGCTAACTACTGCAAAGAAAAGTGAAACCTTCTCTGAGGTAAGGCTTGTAAAACAGCTCTTTGGCAGTGTAAGCTTCATTCACATTGTAGGATTTTACTGCTAAAATTGTCAATCCAAAATATGAAAGGACTAATCTAAATTAAATCTGCATGGGAGGCATATAATAAGTACCTGTTAGAGGGAGGCTGAGACTAGAGATAAATATTGAGGTTATATTATTTTTTTCAAATTTGTTTATAGTACAGATGAAGAAATTGAAGAATTCTTTTTTTAAAAACGTGCTTCTTTATATGTACTTATCAAATCAGTTTAAGTCTGTATGCAGTGACACTATTTCCCTCTGTACTGATGGAACGGCAACGGTGGGGCCGAATCTGCTACGGTGAACTACAGGATAGCCCGGCTCTTTTCTCAGGCAATGATGTTAGCTAAACCATACATTAACAGGAAATAGCAAGAAAGTTATGAACATTCCCTAGTAGAAAGATGGTGGTGTGGAGTCGCAGCCTTTGAACTGAGATCCAACCATGACTGCCTGGTACAGGAAGTTGACAGATACGGGAAACAGACTCTTGCTGGGGTCTGGAGATTGCAGAGGTATAGCTCTCCTCAGTTGTCTTCCATGCTGATGTAGGACTTTTCAGTGATTCAGTTTACTTCCATGTACTTGTGGTCTTTTTTTCCTGTTTTTTTTTTTATTATTATTTCTTTTTTCATTAGATTTTTTTTAAAAAAAAAATACCAATACAAATTTCCACTCCTTCCCTTCCTCCCATTCCCTCCACACACCCTCCCACCCAACTCCCATCCAATCCTCAGAAAGGGTAAGGCACATTGCTTTGGGGACGGTCCATGGCCCTTCCTACTATATCTAGGCTTAGCAAGGCATCCATCTAAAGAGAATAGGTTCCCAAAAAGCCAGTAAATACAGTATGGATAAATCCTGGTGCCACTGCTAGTGGCTCCTCAATCTGTCCCAGCCATGCAACTATCAACCACATTCAGAGGGACTAGTTTGGTCCTATGCTTGTTCCTTCCCAGTCCAATTAGAGTTTGTGAGCTCCCATTTGCTCAGGTAGACTGTTTCAGTGGGTGTACCCTTCATGGTCTTGACCTGTTTGCTCATATTCTCATATCTCCCTCTCTTCAAGTGGACCTTGGGATCTCAATCCAGTACTCCAATGTGGGTCTTTGCCTCTGTTTCCATCAATTGTTGGATGAAGGTTTTATAGTGATATTTAAGAAATTCATCACCCTGACTACAGGGCAAATCAAGATAGTGCCCGCTCTCTTCTATTGCTTATGATGTTAGCTGTGGTCATCTTTGTGGATTACTGGGAATTTTTCTAGAGCCAGGTTTCTGCTAACCCTATAATGGCTCCCTCAATCAAGATATCTCTTTTCTTGTTCTCATATCCATGCTTCCTCCATCTCGACTATCCCATTCCCTCAAGTTCTCTTCAACTCTCCCCTTCTCTCTTCCTTTTCCCCTTCCACCCTCTCTTCTCCCCCCATTCCATGCTCACAATTTTGTCAGGCAATCGTGTCTGCTTCCAAATTCCAGGTGGATCTATATATGTTTTTCTTAGGGTGAACCTTATTAGTTACTCTAGGAACATGAACCAAAGGCTCAATGTTCTTTGTTTATTGCTAGTATCTACTTATGAGTGAGTACATACCATATTCATCTTTTGGAATCTGGGTTACCCCACTTAGGATAGTGTTTTCTTATTCCATCCATTTGCATACAAAATTCAAGATGTCATTTTTTTCCCACTGAGTAGTATTCTAACGTGTAAATGTGCCACCGTTTCTTTATCCATTCCTCGGTTGACTTCTAGGCTGTTTACAGGTACTGGCTTTTACAAATAATGACACTATGAACATAGTTGAACAAATGCCTTTGTAGTATGATTGAGTATATGCCCAAGTGTGCTATTGCTAGATCCTGAGGTGAATTCTTCCCAATTTTCTGAGAAACTGCCACACTGATTTCCAAAGTTGTTTTAGAAGTTTGCATTCCAACTAGCAATGGATGAATGTTCCCCTTACTCCACATCCTCTCCAGCATAAGCTATCATTGGTGTATTTGATCTTAGCCATTCTGAAAGATGTAAGATGGTGTTTCAGAATTGTTTTGCTTGGCATTTTCTGGCTGGCTAAGGATGTTAAACATTTCCTTAAGCATCTTCTGACCATTTGAGATTCTTCTGTCGAGAATTCTCTTTTTAGTTCTGTACCCATTTATTTTAATTTGGGTTATTTAGAATTTTGATTTCCAATTTCTTGAGTTCTTTATATATTTTGGAGATCAGTCCTTTGTCTGATGTGGAGTTGGTGAAAATCTTTTTTCCAATCAGTAGGCTGCCTTTTTGTCTTATTGACTGTGTCATTTGCTTTACAGAAGCTTCTCATTTTCAGGAGGTCACATTTATTTATTGTTGCTTTCAGTGTCTGTGCTACTGGGGTTATATTTAGCAAGTTATCTCCTGAGCCCATGCATTGAAGACTACTTCTCACTCTCCCTTCTATCAGGTTCAGTGTGGTTGGATTTATATTGAGGTCTTTAATCCATTTGGACTTGAGTTTTGTGCATGGTGATGGATATGGATCTATTTTCATTCTTCTACATGTTGACATCCAGTTATGCCAGCACCATTTGTTAAAGATACTTTCTTCTTTTCATTGTATAATTTTAGCTTCTTTGTCAAAAATCAGTTGTTTATAGTTGAACGGATTAATATGTGGGTCTTTGATTAGATTTCATTGGACAACATCTCTGTTTTTATGCCAATACCAAGCTGTTTTCAATACTGTAGGTAGCTCTGTAATAGAGCTTGATTTCAGGGATGGTGATGCCTTTGGAAGTTTTTTTTTTATTGTACAGGATAGTTTTGCTATCCTGGGATTTGTTTTTTCATATGAAGTTGATTATTGTTCTTTCAAGGTCTGTGATGAATTGTCTTGGGATTTTGATGGGGATTGAATTGAATCTATAGATTGCTTTTGGTAGGATTATCATTTCTATGATGTTGATCCAAGAGCATGGGAAATCTTTCCATTTTCTAGTATCTTCTTCAATTTCTTTCCTCAAAGACTTAAATTTCTTGTCAACTTGGTCTTTCACTCCTTTGGTTAGTGTTACCCCAAGATATTTTATGTTATTTGAGGCTATTGTGAAAGGTGATGCTTCTCTTATTTCCCTCTCATCTTCTTTATCCTTTGTGTATAGGAGGACAACTGATATTTTTAGAGTTGATTTTTTATCCTGCCACATCATTGAAGGTATTTATGAGCTGTAGGGGTTCTCTGGTAGAGATTTTGGGGTCAGTTATATATACTATCACCTGCAAGATCTAAATATAATATAAATAATATCATCATATCATCTGTAAATAACCAAAGTTTGACTTCTTCCTTTCCAATTTGAATCCCCTTGATGTCCTTTTGTTGTCTTATTGCTATTACCAAAACTTCAAGAACTATGTTGAAGGGATATGGAGAGGGTGGACAGTCTTGTCTTGTTCTTGATTTTAGTGGAATCGATTTGAGTTTCTCTCCATTTAATTTGATTTGGCTGTTGTCTTGCTGTATGTATATTGCTTTTTATTATATTTAGATATGTTCCTTGTATCCCTGATCTCTCCAAGACCTTGATCATGAATGAGTGTTGGATTTTGTCTAATGCTTTTTTAGCATATAATGAAATGATCATATATTTTTTTTCTTTCAGTTTATTTATATGGTGGATTACACTGATTGATTTTCATATGTTTAACCAGCCCTGCATCTCTGGGATGAAGCCGATTTGATCATGGTGGATGATGTTCTTATGTGTTCTTGAATTCACTTTGCCAGCATTTTATTGAGTATTTTTGCATCCATGTTCATGAGTGAGATTGGTCTGTAATTCTCTTCCTTGATTGGGTCTTTGTGTGGTTTTGGTATCAGGGTAACTGTAGCCTTGTAAAAAGTGTTTGGCAATGTTCCTTCTGTTTTTATTATGTGGAACACTTTGAGGAGTATAGGTATTAGCTCTTCTTGGAAGTTCTGGTAGAATTCTGCAATAAAACCATCCAGTCCTGGGTTTTTTGGGGGTGTAGAAGGTTTTTGATGACAGCTTCTATTTTCTTGCAGTTTATAGGTCTATTTAAATGTTCACCTGGTCTTGATTTAATTTTGGTGTACGGTATCTATCTAGAAAATTGTCTAATTGTTTTCTAATTTTGTGGAGTACATGCTGCGGGAGCTCCTTCAGGTCCTCCAGCCAATAGCCACTGAGATACCAGCCCCCTGGGACATGGTCTTCCTCTCTTTAAAAAAGCAGCTGCAGTCAGTCCTCCTCTAGCTCTCTTGCTTCTGGCTCTACTTCAGGCTACTAGACTCCTTTCCTAATTGCACAAAGGGCTGTTGTCTGGGATGGTGATCTGTAAGTTTTTCCCCTTTAAATAAATAACCATTCTGTTAATCATAATTCCAAACTGGTGTGGGATTGTTTGTGACTTATGTCTTCACCTGGCACCCAACGTGGGGCCCGAACCCACAGCCCTGAGATTAAGAGTCTGAGTGCTGAAGAAAGGCAGATCTCCTAACATGCTACTGAATGAGATCTTTGTTATGTATCTATCCCCATACCGTGATACCTCTATTAGAAGGGGGAATTCATGATAAATTATCTGTCTAAGTTAATATCACAAAGGTATTTTGGATGCATAAAATCAATGTTATACATAAGAGTCACATAAGTGAGTTGAAAGGAGTTTCTATTTTGTTTTGATTTTATTTCATCATAGCTCCTCTAATAGAAGTCTAAGTCCTTTTCCATCACCTTGATGGCTCTGGAAACTCCTGAAACAATGCTTTGAGGTGGAGGTGGTGGTGCGGGAGACCTTTCTGTATATATGTTGCTTTTATTGGCTAATGAATAAAGAAGGTGACTTAGACTGTGATTTGGCAGAGTAGACAGGGAAAACTAAAGTGAATGCTAAGAAAAAGAAGTTAGAGTCACCAGAAGCCACGTAGTCACTACCCATGACAGACGCACTAATATTTTGCCAGTAATCCACAGCCACATGGAAATACACAGATTAATAGAAATCGGTTAACCAAAGAAAAAAGAACTAGCTAGCAATATGCTTAAGTGATTGGCCAAAGAGTCATTTAAATAATATAGTTTCTGTGTAATTATTCCGTGGTCTGGGTAGCTGGGAGCAAACAAGTGGCCTCCTCCTACAACAAGGTGGTTCTATGCTTTTCTTAGGCTGTTTAGAATGGCATTGTACTCATTTCTTTGAGATCCCTGCTGTTCCAGAAAAAAAAAAAACCAGTTCTAGATTAACACAGTGAAGACCAAGGTTCCTGTGAAGTAGACAATGTGATCACAGCCAAGGCTATAACAACAATAAACTAGTCAATCATACTGCAAAAACAGCCTGAAGTTCATGGCTAATACATACACAACGTGGGAAATATGCCAGCTGACTTGGATATATGAACACAGACATGCTTGCTGGTGTATGCTGTTAAAACCTGGAGAAGTTTGCATGTAGCAAAGGCTATTTGATTGATTTACACACACCAAAAAAAATGTCATTTTAGCAAGATGCTCCTAGGTGCAAGGTGCTTCACATACTGAATACTTCTTTTGAAATGTAGGTGGGGGTTTTTGGTGAATTTTTTGATCTCATTATAGCTAATTTATATGCCTCTTCAAGAGCACCTGTGGTACTGTGTGCACAGACATGCTTATAGTGCCATTCTGCCCTTCATTGACTGAAGAGGCAGCCAAAAAGGCACTTTTCTCCTCTGGCTTAAAATTACTCTAATGTCACTATTGCTTTTATCCCAGTTTGCAAATGTAAGTTTATATGTTTACTTCCACATCCCCATTTAATTACACACGCTATGTTCTTTTCTCAGCTGAACAGCTTCTTACAATCTGCTTTTTTTATTTGCCACACAAATACCCTCCCTGAGACAGTACAGCAATGCAGGTTACTAAAATATTTGTAAAGCTTGACGAACTATACAGAAGAAATGCACTTTTAACTAAAGTAGATTCTTGCACTATTTTAGGGTATTTTGTCACACCTGTGTGTCTTGTAGCTTCACCCAACCAACAACACTCCTTGTTGTCACAGCGGCATCCATTAATAAATCTCTCATATAAAGTGCCAGGGTGTATATTATGTTGACACTGTTCTTTGCTAGTTTGGAAATTTATGGAAAAAATACTTCTAGTATTTGAAATATTTTCCAATAATCTTTTTAAACTTTATGATAATGATCCTTTTACCCTGACATTATTTAGGCATCATTGCTTAATTGCATTACATTATTAATGGCTTCTGCTTACTTTAATATACCTCTAAGTTCTCCTCGGCTATACACTGCCATATCTGAGACCATGCTGTGTCCATGAATCACACATTATTAAAGCAAAAGGGAGCTTTGAAGTTAATACATATGAAATTCTTAATATGATGGTTTGAAAACAGTAATAGGCCTATAAGCACTAATTAATTCATCATTAGCCTGTAAACATTACTTGATATTATTGCCTTTAAATCACTATAAAGATGAGAAAAAAGGCTGCTACATAAATATTCTCAAAAACATGCTTTATGAGTTTATAAAATCCTGTCTGTGTCTTTTATAAAATACAGTCAACTGCTTCTTATGCAAACAGGTAATGAATGTGATTAGAAAGATAAGCCTTCTCTGTTCTCATTACTGACAGTTGCCCAATGGATTTAGAAAATGCATAAATGCATATTTTAAATATGTGCTGCATATTGTATATTCATTACACCTTGCCTTTTCAGGTAGGTCAGCCTTTACCTATCTTCTGCTACAGTCAGTGTTCTTATTAGGGAGAATGTGTGTGTATATATAAGTATATACAGCAGAGGGAAGTGGGACTCTTAAATGCCCTGTACTGTGCAGGCATGTGATACATGATTAATAAAAACTCATGGCCAGAAACTGGGGTTCAACCTGAAAATCTAAAAATCAAACAGCTAGCCACTGGGTCTTACCTCGACCTCAGTCTGAAACTGGTGATCCTGCCTCCAGGAAGCTCAGAATGAGACTGTGTGTTGAGAGCTGTTTCCTCCCAGTTTATAATTCTCTCTAGGGTTAGGATTAAAGGTGTGCACCATCATGATTAAAGGCATGCACTGCGTGGTTTCTATGGCAACTAGTGTGGCTACTGGGATTAAAGGTGTGTGTTACCATTACCTGGTCTGTAAGGCTGACATTGGGACTGTTTTACTCTCAGATCTTCAGGCAGTCTTTATTTATTAAAATACAATAGAAATACCACTGTAGGTGTGCACAGATTTTTCTGTGGAAAATCAGGAAACAGGAAAATTGTTGAGGGAAGAAAAATAGGGAAAATGATTAAAAAATGAGAAAGGAAGAAAGAACAGATGAGGAAAAGAGGAATTAGTAATGTTGAATATTACTTTAGGAGAGAGTCACTTAATAAAATAAGTCATATTCGGTCTTGTAAGACTTTCTGATAAACAGTATATTATTGTGTAAGTATATCTCAAATATTGCAATACATATATCTTAAAGGAATAAGTAAATTATGATTTAATAAATAGGTAAGTGTATAAGTAAATTTCATGTTTCTGTAAGCCAATTTGCCTAGTATATTTTTCTTTCCTTTTCTTGTTTTTTTTTTGTTTCCTTTTAGACAATACTTACTGTGAAGTTTATACCTCATCCTCAAAATGCTGTAACTTCAATTGTGTACAGCAGACCTTACAAACTGTTATTTTCTAACATTAGTAAATAGACTCTATGGTAGACAGAAAAGAAAATACAGAATATTGGCATATATTATGAGATGTGAAATATTAATCACTTCATTCTTCTACAGAAGCTATGAAGGATCTCTTCTCTGATTTCCTTTCCTGTCTCCTTTAGTAGTTGACTTCTAATCTGTACTTAGATATTTAACATAACTAAGGGGAACACAATACAAATTCAATCTGTGACTTTGTTCTATTCTCTGTAAAAGGTGACTGGAGAGTTCATTTAAAAGTCTCTTGCCTCCATCATTTCCCAAGACACATGGTACTTAATCTCTCTAAATGTGCTATCAATCACAGTAGTACACTTATTTTTCTGCATGCATTTCACTTTGGTTTAAGCTCTCTTAGGACAGGGATCAGACGTGTTTATTTCCCATACAATAGTATTGTGAATATTGCCTTAAAAACCAGTGCTCAGTAAAGCGGGGTGAGTTAAACCAGCAGGGCATCCACTAGATTTAGTGCTCATGAAGGCACTGTCAATACAGAATTCTCAGATACTGTAAGTGTAGCTACAACATGTTTATGTGTCACTATAGTACCAGATTCCTAAACAAATTGTATTTATTATTTTTTATGGATTTCGAAGTTACTGTAATTTTTTTAATGACAAAAATTTTTATCTGCAAACATTTTGTCAACACTGCTGGACTCCTGAACAATTGTTTAAATTCCAAATCCATATCCTTTCTCGAGTCATTCCAGAGGGTGCCATTGTTTTAGTTAGAGATAGCTTGTAGAAAATATGGTCATATCACTGCTGTTCATTATATTCTGATGTGGGATTCCCATCTGTATATTGTGAATATGTTTTATACCATTGGTTAATAAGGAAGCTGCGCTGGCCTATGGCAGGGTAGTCAGGAATTCCAAACAGAGATATATAGAGAGAGTAGGCAGAATCAGGGAGATACAATGTAGCTGCTGAAGGAGAAACATGATGGAAACTTACCAGTATGTCACTTCCATGAGGCAGTAGAAATGGGTTAATTTAAGATGCAAGAGTTAGCTAGAGAACCCTGACTGCTCTTTGGAATGGAGAGTGAGGGGGATGGGAATACAGGGAGGAGGAGGGAAATGGGAGGAGGGGAGGAGGTGGAATGTTTTTTATTAAAAATAAATAAATAAATAATAAAATAAAAAACCCAAAAACGTATCAACATTGTAAAACAAAAAAAAAATATTAAAAAAGTGAAGCACTCAAAAGAAAAACAAAAACAAAACAAGAGTTAGCTAGAAATATGCCTGAGCCATAGGTAAAACAGTGTTGTAATTAATATAGCTTTGGGTGATTATTTGAGTTTGGGATGCCGAGAAATGAAAGCCCTGTCTCTGACTACAATATTCCTTCCATGAAATAAAGAGAATTTAAGCCAAATGTTATTGAAAATTAGTATCTAGTCATCATGGATGGTTTTTTTTCTGTCTTCGTTTCTCATGGCTAAGTGTTGGATCTCCAAATTTACAGTTGAGTTGTCCTCGACTTTCTAAGTGTATCATTATTAATTCATGAGAATCACTCTCATTTTATATTTTTGACTATTTTATAGAGTAAACATTTACTATCCCATTATCCAAATCAAGAACTGGGGAAACAGCCGGGCAGTGGTGGCACGCCTTTAATCCCAGCACTCGGGAGGCAGAGGCAGGCGGATCTCTGTGAGTTCGAGGCCAGCCTGGTCTACAAGAGCTAGTTCCAGGACAGGCTCTAAAAAAGTTGCTCGAAAAACCAAAAAAAAAAAAAAAAAAAAAAAAAAAAAGAAAAAAAGAAAAAAGAACGGGGAAACAGCATGTTTTATAATGTGTGTGTTTTTTTTCCCATCCTGTCATTTATTTTTCTCCTGTGTCAGATACCTGTTATCATAAAACTAGCATATGTATATGTGGGTGTTTGCTTTATTTACTGGGACTTAGCATTCTTATAACACATACTTAAATCATAAATTTGGTATTTTTTAAAATACTGTAAAAGGAAACAAGTATTTTCTGCATGGAAATGATTTTTTTCTTCTGAATAAGCTATTCCTAAGACTATGCAAATTTGTGCCCAAAGTGTATATCATTCTGTATACCACTACTCATTTTCAATATGAATATAGTGAGATATTATCAGTTCCTGTTCATTGTCTACTATCAGTTCTTCAAATTATGCATTGTTACTAACTCTTTCATAAACTGGTTAACTTGCACTGCTTATTTGGATCTCAGCTAAATCTTTTTCTTTTTTTTTTTTTTTTTCATAGAGGTGTGGGTTGCTTTTCCTGACCATAATTTTTATCCTCATTAAATATGTGGATACTTCTCAGTTCAAGTCGTGTTCTGTGAATTTGATTTCTTAATTATCCTATTAGTCTTTCTCTTTCATTGCATTATAATCCCATGAGAGAAAAATCTTGACTCTTTTTTTCTTATAATTTATCTCCAGCCACAGAGTTTGCCAGTAATGAGATTCTAAGTGAGTATCTGCTAACGTGATGGATGCAGTGAGCATTGTCAACAAATATTATAGCATGTGCAAGTTGGTTTTTCTAAGGCAATGTCAGAATTATTTTGTAGTCTGTCTGGCCACAGAAATCAGATGGAGCAAATGAAAGAGTGTCAATATATGAGAACAGTATTAATTCAGAGTTACATGTAAACGTACTCATAATAGGACAGAGAAGTGGCATATACATCCCAGTGTCCAACCAGAACACAGGTAGGAAAGTGTCCTTTTCCTATTTGGTCGCAGATTCTCATAACCTGACATATATCAAATATTGAGAACTGAAAAGTTGAAAGTCAAGAGACTAGCCTGAATGATTGGGAATATTTTAAAGGTTTTATGCTGTATACTCATATGACTTAATAGATTTATAATCACATTAACTTTCTGGGGGCTCCAGGTTTGGTGTCAGATTTTTTTTTCTTATTTGAAACTTAAAATGATTAAAATGTATATCCATTCAAACAGACATCATTTTGTATCACGACTAATTTTGATAGTATGTTGTCATAATATTTCTTTTTTTAATTAATTAATTAATTTTTTAATTAAAAATTTCTGCCTCCTCCCTGCCTCCCATTTACCCCCCTTCCTCCTCCACTCTCCCTCCCTCTCCTGTCCAGAGAGCAGTAAGGGTTCCCTGCCCTATGGGAAGTCCAAATGCCTCCCCCCTCCATCCAGGTCTAGGAAGGTGAGCATCCAAACAGGCTAGGCCCCCTCAAAGCCAGTATGCGTAGTAGGATCCAAATCCAACGCCATTGTCCTTGGCTTCTCAGCAGCCCTCATTGTCTGCCATGTTCAGGGAGACCGGTTTTATCTCATGCTTTTTCAGTCCCAGTCCAGCTGGCCTTGGTGAGCTCCGATTAGATCAGCCCCACCATCTCGGTGGGTGGGAGCACCCCTCGCAATCCTGACTTCCTTGCTCATGATCTCCCTCCTTCTGCTCCTCTTTTGGACCTTGGGTGCTCAGTCCGGTGCACCAATGTGGTGCTCTGTCTCTATCTCCATCCATCGCCAGATGAAGGTTCTATGGTCATATGCAAGATATTCATTAGTATTACTATAGGATCTGGCCTTTTCCGGCTCCCTCTCATAGTATTTCTTGAAAACACTCTTTTAGTTCTTACCAGAGTAAACCATTGACTCCTTAGCTATTTTGCAAGCAGTTTCTGAGCTTGAGCTTTGCTTAATTCTTTGTTATCAGTTTCTTTTCTGCTCTGCCTCTATTTGGCCACAATCAGAGTGAGATTCTCTTCCTCTCTTTCAAAGGCAAAACATTTATTGTGATTACAAACATGGACATACAAAGTTAATTACAAGTACTCATGTTTCATAAGGTGTTTGAAAATATATATTATCACTATTAAAATTAGTATCATTTATACAATCTTTGAAATCTCTTTCTTATGAAGCATATGACCACTTCTGATTATATAACATATTGAATTACTGACAGGTGCCCTATTAGGAATAGCAACCAAGAGATGTGGTATGCCTCCTTTTACTCACGACTCTCCGTCATACCTATTTTTACCAGTAGGTGGCAGTAAACAAAGTAAAGTAACTAAGGCATTCAATGTACATCGGGTGGGAAAAAAAAACAAGAGAATACAAGAAGTGTAGGAACTTATTGGACATCATTTAATAAAGTAGTAATGTATGTAAGATAGAAGTTGCTGAACTCACATCTCTGCAGTATTTATTATTAATTATTATTATTATTATTATTATTATTAATCAGCTATGCACATGTATGGTTTATATGAAGACCACTCAACTCCCACCTCCCTGTCATTCCTGTCCACCTTTGCTACAAATCTCCATCACATGTTCGTGTGAATGAGTTTTTTTGTGACCCGCCTTAAGATTAACTACGACGATCAGTGTCACCCTGGGCTTGGAGCCACTGCTGCACTCTGGTGGGCTAGCAAAGGGTAAACAGCTAGAGGGGTGTCTCCACATCTCTGGAATCTACTGGCAGTAGTAGAGGACAGGGCACTCCCATTAATCCCTCACCCTTTTTGGACTAATTTTTGATAAAACTGATCTTGTGATGGTTCCAGTGTAGTTAACTACAGTTGGTATGAGTTAATGACTACAATAATTGTATGAAGTCTAGGATATGGTGCATTATAATCCTTCATCCCAGCCTATCGACAACCTGTCCCAACTTCTATAGAGTTTCCTGAACCTTTGTAAGTGTGGTGTGAATGAATAGCTTGGAGAGATGACCTTACCCCTTACCCATTTTTTGCATCTTTCATAAACATAAGTCTCCGTATTCATCATTGGAAACTGTGAGAAAGGGCGTCTCTGTGTAAGTCTAGAAGCACTTTTTTCTTTAGATACAAACATGGATTTTTACAATTTCTCCTTTGAGTTGATTGCTCAACTGAATTATTTTATATTCTTTTCAACTAAATATCTCGTTCTACTTTCAAAATGCATCACAAAAGGATACTTAATTTTTTTTTTTGCTTTTTTCATATACTTGCTTCACTTAATTGGTAAAACATATATTGTTTATTGAAGGATATATATATATACGTGCATATATATATATATATATATATATATATATATATATATATATATATATATATATATATATATATATATCCTAACTTAAAAGTTAAGAGAATGAACTACCACTTAGCCTGCATCCCATATATCACTTAAAGGTAGTCGCTAGATAAACAGTCTTCCATGGGTGTTTGCTGGAAATGTGATATTTACTTTTTAAAACAGAAAAGGTCACCAGATGGTCAGTCTGTTTGAGGATTCCAGGATAAACAAGTCCCTCTGAGAAAATTACCAAGGCTAGCTCTTGGAAACAAAGATTTCCTTATCCCCACTGTGGACCCCTGGGACATCGCAGGCTCCATTCTTCTGAACCTTCACCTGAACTCTATTTGTTACTCTTCTATTCATGGGTCATCTTCTCCTCCATTAATGACTGTTCTATTTTTCAGCTTTGCCACTTTCCAGTACTGAAAAAGTTTTGTCTTTCTCTGGTGGGTGTCCTTAGATGAGTAGAATAAATGAAAACTCCCCCACAGCTTTCATGCTCCTGTCTTCTGGTATATCTCTACCATAAGTTGTTAAGGAAAGTGGGTGGTGAGTGGGTGCTCTTTTAATGAGTGTCATCTGATGCCCCATACGTTCCAAGTGCCATATGCACGAAAAGGGCAGATTTTCTTTTGAGCATCCACATATTTAACAAAATAGCAACTGGGCTACAAATAAAGTTCACTTTCCCCCACAAAGCGGGAGGAAAGTGCCTTGATTGTAAATTTTTAACATTTCTTCCTTATGTCAAAATACCTCCTTTGTCATTCCATACAGCAATAATTAAAATATTTCCCCTCAGGAGGTTGTAAACAAACACTTAAGGCATGAACATTTATATTTTATATAGCACTAATTCAGTCCAGGCATTAGAAACTCTAAGATCCACAAGACTGATGAGCCCCGTTGCCTGTTTTTGTAGGTAAAATTTTAATGTACTATAATCATACCCATTTAGCTACATACTGTCTATCACAACCTTTGAACTACAATGGTAGAAATAAAATAAGAGCTCTAACAAAGTTCACTTAGGCAGCTAAACTTAGCAACATTTATATGTAAGTTCTTTATAAAATGCTTTGCCAAAACAGATCTAGTGATTTAAAATATGTTTGTTCGGTAATTTTGGGGATGCAGCTCAGTGGTAGGGCAATTGGTATCATGGACAGAGTTATTTTCCACAACAAGAACTACAGCAATAAAAAATATGGTGGGTGATTAAATTAGTTGAGGAAGTGCTACCTGGTTGAAACTTGACTAAATTGTTTCCGACAATTGCTTCTGGTTTAAAGTAGGAGACAGAACTAATTGATGAGTTATCTAAAAAAAAATACAGGAGGTCATGCTCTCCTTGACTTATCTGACTTATTAAAAAGAAGACCTTAAGGGAGGCATACATGGATCTAACCTACATGGGATGTAGAAAAGGACAAGATCTCTTGAGTAAATTTGGGAATGTGGGGATCATGGGAAAGGGTAGAAGGGGATAGAGAAGGAAGAAAGGAGAGTGGAGAAAAATACGTAGCTCAATAAAAAACAATAAAAAATAAATAAATGATAAGAAAATGGCAAGTAACCAATGTCAACTCAGAATGTTTCTCCTCAATTAAAAACAAAACAATAACAATAACAGCTTAAAAGTCACTGCCCAAAATAGGGTTCTGAAATTTTGCAGGCTGTTTTGGAAACATAAACATTTTATTCTCAAATTTATCTTAGCAACCTTATCCAAGTTTCCATCATGTTGACTAAATGTTCTATCATATAGGAATGCATTTGGCTCCACACTACTTAAAGAAATAATAAAAGTTTCTTGGCATGCATGTTTAAAAGCAGAAGAGATAAACAGTTTTAAAGCATTAGGTTTTCTTTTGTGTATTAGGTTTACATTCATTGGGAATCTAATTCACAGTTCCTATACACTCTATATCCCTCTTCCCTGCTTCCACTCAGACCTCCACCAACACACCACCAAAGGAAGATACTGTTAAAATCAATGACTCTACAGGGACATAATACTAGCCACTTTTTGACCTACATTAGGCCTTACTCTTGCTGTGTATGTTCTATTAATTCTGACACAAATATAAAAAATGTACTCATCATTAGAATTTCATACAAAATAGTTTTACTATGCTAAAACGTCTCCTTATTTTCTCCCCCTATTCGTTACCACTCTGGATAATTATTCTATTATTTTAATGCCTCCTGTAGCTTGTGTTCTAGTATGTCCTATAGTTATATTTATATAGAACATGGCTTTCAGCTTCACTTTTGTTATTAGCCTATTTGTATTGTCATAAGAAAAGAGCTGTTGATGAGGACTTTACAATGTAATAGATCTAGGAAGCTCACTGTTTAGAATTGGTCCTTAGATCTTAGATCTTAGTTTCACCCCCCTGGAGAGGTTTCTCTCTCTAGCTACTTCACAGCATGGCACAAAGTAGAAAATAATAGGCTGGTACCAAAGGCAACCCTCTCTAATAAGGACTTGGTTTTCTAGAACATTATTAATCCTTGTAGTGTCCCAAGACATCAATACTTTCTGGGACACCCACATCTTAAAATGTCCACCCTGTCAATACTGCTATTCCAAAGATTAAGCTTCGATACATTGAAGGGTAAATGTACCAAATCTTTTCAAGTCAAAACATTTCTTTCACTTAGTAGTATGGAGCATTTTCTGTCTATTCATAACTGATTGCCATTATTTTTTAAATCTTCAAGTGACATTCCATAGTCTTGATATAGCATGACTACTTATCCATGGATATGACTTATTTATAAGCTGATATAAATATCCACACTCACATTTTTGTTGTATATTTGCTTTCAACCCATTAGTGCAAATACAAAGAACTATGATTCTTATAGTGTTTAGTGCTGTGTTTGAATATTTCCCAAATGATCATGTGCTGGAAACTTAATTCCCATGTAGCAGGTTATCATCAGATAGAGTGTAACATGAATGTCCAGAGAAACTCCTTATACCAATGTTGTTTCTCTGATTCATTCTTAGCCTGAAATGATTCTTGGCATACTGCAACTGTCTGTGGATATTTTATGAATAAATGAATACGTAAGACAAGAGCTCATAGAGAGATCTGGCTTGGCTGAAGCTTGAATGAACAGAAATATAATGGGATAATCTTGGATTATGTATTGAATAAAGGAAAACATAACATATGCAAGAAATCCCCAAGTGTTAAGCCTCAGATGTTATGTAAATATTCTTCCTTAAGTAGGGTAAGTTGGTTAAATGGTTAATTTCTGGCATGATAAGAATAAACATGCCAGACCTTTTTATTAATATTTTATACATCCCAATAATTTGGCCAAAATTTCACAATAATTCAGCCTTTCTTCTCAGCTAGTAGTGGTTGATGGCACTTTCCCTTTGAAAGAATTATTATCAACCCATGCTATTAAAAGAGATTTATTTGGTGAGATCTGGGAGAATGTTTAACAAATAAGCATGCTGTCCAAGTTGTCTACCATAAAGGAATTTGGAGTGCTTTTCTTCATCCTCTTGGCTTGAGTCATAGTATATCACATTTTTAGAATGGTCTGTAAAACATTTCCAAATGTACCTCATACAATTGTACATGTAAGCCAGCATTCTAAAAATGTTTATATAATTTCATATTTCACTTCACATATTCATTTAATGTAAGATTTCATGGACTCAGCTTCCAGTTCTTACTCTAAATGGCAAATGTGAGTTTTTCCAGTTTACAGATGAAGGAACTAAATATTGAATGGATTTTGATTTTTTTAAAAATTTTGTGCTTTTGAGATTATGGTGTAATTACACGTCTCTTTTTCCTCTTCCATCTAAACTTTCCCATACCTCTCCCCACTCTCTTACAAAGTCATGGCCTCTCTTTTTACTAATTGTTTTTGCATGCATAAGTGTGTATATTTCCATATATATTCCTAAATATAAACTTTTTGGTGCATATATTATTTGTAAGCATGTTTTAAAAGCTGACCATTTGACACTAACCATATGAAGTAATGTGTCCTTTAAGAAATTGTTTTGATTTTTTGTTTTGTTCTTGAGTGAAGGAGAAAAAAACAAGAAGTTTAATAAATAGATGGTGAGGTGGTAAGACTCTGGGGAGGAATGAGAAAGGAGAAAGAAAAAAATTAAATTATGTTTCATAAAACACTTTTAAATATAAAGAAAATGCAAATGAGAATTTAAATAGTGACTTGCTCTTTATATAAAATTTGCTTGATGACATTTTATTTTTAATAACTTACATGTAAATTTGTCTTTAAAAAATAAAAAGTAATTACCTCTAATATCAGTATTTTAAAAATTGTGTTCAATTATCCTTTTATTCTTATTTAAACTATTAAGAATGCTATAGAAAAACCTATTTTTTGATCAGAATTTATTTATTGTAGGAACTCCTCCAACAGTAGGCTTTAAGTTGCCCGCCCACTTGGGTATTGCCTCTTATACTATAAATGCCGACGTCAAGCTGCGCACTCTTTCTCTTCTGGCTGCTGTATTTGGTTTCTGTTTCCCTGTTTGTGCAGAGGACTGTGATCTGTGAGTCTACCCCTAAACAAATAACCCCTTATTATACACAATTCTGAGCTAGTGTAGGATTTCTTTTTAATGTATGTCTTCAATTTTTTGATTCTTTGGGAATTTTATACATAGATCCTAATTCTGTTTATCTCCCAGTCTTTCCATATCCTCCCCTCACTCCTGCATTGCCCCTGAAAAGAACATTTTTAAAAAATACCACTGTAACCAAACAAAGCAAAGCAAAGCAAGCAAGCAAGCAAAATAAGAACAAAATAAAGCAAAAATAAACAAACAAAACCCTCTTTGCTTCTCCTTATTTCCCACCTCTTCAACACCTCTTCATTTGTCCTGGTACCATTGGGAGCTATTTGTCCCTTTATCCAAACAGTTTTACTAGCAAATATTTATTACAATGAGTCTCTGGACTATTTTAAGGTCTTTGGTTTCTGTTACACCATCATCACTGGATCCTCACTGAAAATTCTTTGGAATAATCTGTGGCCACTCCAAGACATGGAGATCCTGCGGGTATCATTCCATAGGATGATTACTCACATGAGTTCCAGGAGGTATAGATGGGTTACATGTTGGGGTGAACAAGATCAAGGCCCAGCCGTGGGCCTGAGTGGTAGCTTTGCTGGTCAGTCCTGACCAATGTTCGATCCCTGCCCCCAGGCAAGAGGGCAGTGCCAACTCCCCAAAGTGCATGCATTTAGGGTCAGTACTCCCTGTCCAGTGGTGAGGGATGGGGACATTTCTCCAGAGTGCAGCGGCTGGCTCTCCTGTGCGGGTTGGCATCAGATCTCTTGGTGTAGGATCTAACAAGGCAGGGCCAGATTTTCCAGAACCAAATGATGGGGACAGTTCAGTATACCCTCTTTATTCATCACACATGGTTCCCATGGGCCCTGATATGACACAGGCCACAGACATCAGCACAGACCCCAGGTGCAACTAGACCCTGGGCACAGGTCATTGGCAGAGACCGGTCTGGATGTAACCATTATCCTAGGTGGTAGTTCACGCCATTCAGATTGAAATTGCCCTAGCAGTAGCATGGCCCTCTGACACCACTGTGGGCCCAGATCTTGGTGTCGTTGTGGTACTTGATGGTAACAGGAGCCTTGGACATCAACACAGACACCCACTGCAGTAAGATCACAGACCGAGATAAGGTCTTCAACTACAGTGCTGACCTGGAAACCACTGTGGCATTGGGTTAGGTAGTATGCGGCACCTAGATCTGTATGGCTCTGGCTTCAGTGTGGCCCTTGGGGAACAACATGGTGGTCCCAGATAGCATTAAACCCTAGGCAACCATGTGGTCTTTGGTTGCAACAGGAGCCGCAGACATCAAATCAAATCAAATCCTGGCTGTTGTAGGTTCATGGACCCAGTCATGACACTCAGCAGCCATCTGGGTCTGGACAACACCATGACTCCAGGCAACACAGGTTACTCAAATTAGCATGGCTCTAGGGATTGCCCTTAGACACCTACATGTCCTAGGTAGCAGCTCAGACATTTGGCATCCTTGTGGCCTTTGGTGGCAACGTGGGCATGGATATCCATACAGAGGAGTGTGGACCCAGATACGGCCATGGAAAACAGTCCGGGACAGATGTCACCCTGGCCCTGGGTGGCAAGCAGGCCTCCTACATCAGCCTACTCCTAGCCACCTTTATTTGTTTCTGTTCTTCCTCTTTCCACAGCACATGAACCAGTCTGCTGCTCTTTCTCTCCCTTTTCTACATCACATATTTCCTTGTCATATGGGGCCCACATGCCCGGTGTTGCAAGGGTGGGCCATGAATTTCCCCACCATTCTGGGCCTTGAGGAAATAGGCGGGCCCATGGGTGGCTAGCACTGGCCACTGTTTATCATTTTTAAAATATTTACTTACACTTATTTATTGTATGTTTGTGTGGGGGGGGGGGATGTGGGTGTGCATACCTGTGCAATGGGGCACATGTCAAATCAAAGGTTTGTAGGACCCAGAACTCTTCTTCTGCTGTGTTGCCGTCAACCTTAGTTGCAGGGGTCTTTAACTACTGACCGATCATGTTAACCCAGGAAGCACTTATTTTTAATTGTGAAAAATTTAACAAGTGCCGAATATAATAAAGATTATTTGAATTTTGAATATTTTCATATATATATATGTATATATTTAAATTTTATTTTACATTCCAACCATAGTTCTCCCTCCCACTCTTGCCTCCCCCTAGGCACCCTTTATCTACTCCTTCCCAAGGGTAAGGCCTACCATGGGGAGTCAACAAAGCCTAGAGGGTTAAGTTGAAGAAGGACCAAGCCCTACCCCTTGTATTAAGGCTGAACATTGCATCCAACCATATGGAATGTGGCTCCTACAAAAAGCTATCTCATTCACCAGGGATAGAGCCTGGTCCTTCTTCTAGGGGACCCTCAGACAGACCATCCTACACACTGTCTCCCACACACAGAGGACGTAGTTCAGTCCCATGGAGGCTCCACATCATCAGTCTAGAGTTCCTGAGTTCCCATGGCTTGATTCAGCTGTCTCTGTAGAATTCCCATCATGATTTTGACCTCTCTTGCTTATATATTTCCTCCTCCCTCTCTTTGATTGGATTCCCAGAACTCGACTTAGTGTTGATTATGGATCTCTCTATCTAGTTCTGTCAGTTACTAGATGAAGTCTCTACGATGACACTTGTGGTGTTCACCAGTCTGATTACAGCAGATGGCCAGTTCAGGCACCTTCTCTACTATTGCTAAGAGTCTTAGCTTGGGTCATCTTTGTATATTTCTGGGAATTTCCCTCTCACCAGGTTTCTCCCTGACCCCATAATGGTTCCTTCTATCAAGATATCTCTTTCATTGCTCTCCCACTTCATTCCTCCCTGAACTAAGCATCTTGTTCTCATTTTCTTATCTCCCATCCCTCCCCTCTAATGTCTCCCTTACCCCTAGATTTCCCAGTAGATCTCGTCTAGTTCCCCCTCCAGGGGCAATTCATGATTTCCTCTTAGAGTCCTCCCTTTTACCTAGATTCTCTGGATCTGTGGATTGTAGTCTGTTTATCCTTTGCTTTACATCTAATATCCACTTCTGAGTACAAACCATTTTGTCTTTGTGAGTCTGGATGAACTCACTTAGATTCAGAATTTTTTTCTAGTTTCATTCATTTGACTGCAAATTTCATAATGTCATTTTTTTTTTTTTACAGCTGAGTAAATGTACCACATTTTCTTTATACATGCTTTGGTTAAGGGGTATCCAGGTTCTGGCTATTATGAATAATGCTACTATGAACATTACTGAACAAGTGTCTTTGTGGTATGATTGAGTATTCTCTGGGCATATGCCCAAGAATGGTATTACTGGGTCTTGGGGTAGATTGATTCCCAATTTTCTGAGAAACTACCATACTGATTTCCAAAGTAGATATACAAGTTTTTACTTCCACCCATACATCCTCTCCAAAATAAACTGTCCTTGATATTTTTGATCTTAGTTATTTTGACTTGTATAAGATGGAATCTCAGAGCTGTTTTGATTGGCATTCCCCTGACCATTAAGGATGTTAAGCAATTCTTTAAATGTATTTTAGCCATTTAATATTCTTCTGTTGGGAATTCTTTGTTTAGCTCTATACTCCATTATTAAATTGCATTCTTTTGTAAAAAAAGACATGTGGACCAATGGAATCTAATGGAAGACTCTGACAATAATCCATACACCTATGAACACCTGATTTTTGACAAAGAAGTCAAAATGGTACAATGGAAAAAAAAGTATTTCCAACAAAAAGTGTTGGCATATTTGATGTGAACATGTAAAAGATTGCAAATAGATTTATATGTACCACCATGCACAAAACTCCATTCCAAGTGGATCAAAGATCTCAACATAAATTTAATTACACTGAACCTGATAGAAGAGAAAGTAGGAAGTAGCTTTGAATGCTTTGGTACAGAAGACCACTTTCTAAATATAGCAGCAGTAGCACAGACACTGAGAGCAACAATCAATAAATGGGACCTCCTGACATTGAAAAGCTTCTGTAAGACTAATAACATGGCAAATAAAACAAAATGGCAGCCTAAAGAATGGAAAAATATCTTCGCCAAACCCATATCTGACAGAGGACTGATCTCCAAAATATAAAGAGACCTCAAGAATTTTGAATATTTTCACCTGCTGCTAGAATGTAAATTTAGTTCTATGATTTAAATTTGGAAGTTCTATATACTTATATAATGAACATTATTCATCATCCACTCTCCTCCAACCTGTCTCTCTCTGTTTCTGTCTCAACTGCTAAAACCCTCATTTTAAGTACTATTCAAACCTTTTGATTTCTTTTTGTGTGTAGTCCCTTTAGTTTAATCCAGGTGTCTTTCCCAACTGTGGATGGAAGGTCATTTACTAGAGGAAAAAGGAGCTTATTTGTGGCTACACCATTAAAGAGAATGATATCACCTCTGACAATAATCACTGATGGCAGCTAGAATATACATTTAAATATATTTGAATTCTCAGCATTATTTTCATATTAATAAATGATATTATTTATATTTTATAACCAAGGGACAATTTTGATCACACAGATGTGGGCTGATAAATAGAATTCTAGCAATACAATAGGAGGTAAATATAAATTAAAACTAGCAATAATCATAAAGTTTAATAGAAGTATATATGTGCCTTACTTTTTAAGACCTTTGTATTGTCAGTATTCTGGATGTCTGTTTTGGATGGAAGCAATTCTACTTGTCTATAAATAACAAGTCAGCATGAGGAACTTGCCAGGGGAATCAAGTTAAATATTTAAAGATAAGAGATTGGTGGAGGCTTTGTATGTCATGATAACATGTGAAAAATAGAGTGTAAAAATGGAAATCACTAAAAGTTTCCAGAAGGGCTAAACTAGCTTGACATGGTTCAAAACAGATATAATGTTTCATGTCCATAAGATAAGGGTAAAGAACCTATTTCTGAGCTTCAGAAATGTTGTGAGCTCCTGGACCTTGTCATACATAAAATTGCAGACGATGCTAGAGAATAACCAAGTAGTAAGACAGAAAGCATTTGATAGAGAAGAATAATTTTAAGGAAAGTAGGACTGTGCAGGAAGAGTAAAGGATCAAAGAGGGTGGATTAGATGTAACTGAGACTGAAACATGTATTGATATAGCAAAGAAAACTTGAGGTGACAGCCATAAAAAGAATCATTCAGGAGACTGTAAAGACAAAGCATGAATCATAGGGTTCTTACTTTATAAAGAACTGCCCATAACTGAGTCATACCAAATAGAAAGTTAACTACATAGCATGTGTGTGTATGTGTGTGTGCACGTGTGTGTGTGCTTGTGTGTGTTTGTGTGCACTTTTTTGGAGGACAGAATTTGATGTCAGATAGCCTTCTGGATCCTTCTGCACATTACTTTCAGAGATGGGGTTTCAAAATAAATTTGTAGCTCATTTATTGACTAGTCTGACTATCCAATGAATTCCTGGGATCTACCTATATCTTATTCCCCAACACTGGCATTACAAAAATGTTCTTCTGAGACCAGCTTTTTGTATGGATTCAGGGTATCCAAATCTGTGTCTCCTAGCTTGCTCAATAGGCACTTTATGAACTGAGACATTTATCTTGACCCTAGTTTTATATATAAAGGATAACTGCCATTTCTATTGATGTATCCATTACTTGTATACAAAGAGAACCTGAATAAGTTAGGAATATTTTAGGATGACTTGGGTATGGATGAATCTGAATTATGTACAGATATAACTATACAAGACTTGTCTAGATATTATTTTAGGTATTGCTGTTTGAACTTGCTTAATTTTATTACTTCCCAGACCTGTTAATGAATTTAGGAATATGACTTCTTGTAAAATAAGAAAATTGGGTTCTGGGCTAGTTCAAGTTATATTACTACTTCATAGCACTGCTTACATGATATTACAAGTTGGACTTTTCATTGTCTAGTATTTTGGTGAAAGGATCAGGAAATACGTTTGAAATATTTCAAACTGAAGATTTCAGTTGATTTCTTACTTATAGTTTTGGTTTTGTATTGTTTCATGTAACTGTTATCTGTGTGGGCTCCTGTTGAGGAATTTTAGAAAACAAAGATGACATATAGACTAGAATCTTTAAGAATACATCTAAATCGTTCATATACATAAAATATAATATTAATATATCAATATATTTTTTTTCTGGTGCATTGACAGTTAATGTGAAATCTGCCCCAAAGATGAATGCATTTTTTATATGTATGGCCAAAATTCATGAAATTGGTGATCTAAAGTAAGATTGTTTCCTCAAATGTTAGGACAGCTGTGGCTGTCAAATGTGCTGGATCCACAGCTTATCTAAGTGCACTTGCAGGGCCCACTAACAATCTAACATCAAAAGTTAATGTTCACAATAGCAGCACTTATACTCTGTCTCTTGAAACAGCCTATTAAAAACTCCCTACTTTTACACTGTTTTCTCCTGAGTTTTTAAAAATTGCTTTCATTGTTACCAGACCATTTCCTTCTCATACATTTTAGCAATTAATAGCTACCGTGATCTTGGAATAGATTTTATTAGCTTCTACCTTGATGGTTTCCATTTATGATAGAAAATTTGACAAAGAATCCAATACATAATCAAGGGATCCCGATTAAAAACAGTATTTAAAATAGCAAGAATGGATACTATACTTAATAATATCCAAATGGGCTAACAAACTTATTGCTATGAACAGAACATTGATTGTATTGGTCAATAGTCCTTAAAAATACATATAGTAATATGCCATTAAATATATATTCTATTAATAACCATTAAACATATGTTACCAGTAATATAATTGTATTATTTTCTAATAATTATTTCTAAGTCTTCATCTTTAGTTTTATACAACTCATAATAACAGATAATGTCTTTTTTATTATCTAATACCATTGATTTTCTTCTTATTGTTATGAGTTCCTATTTAGCTTCCTGCCAGTTTTTCCCTGTTTTCAACCTCTAAGTTTTAAATTGGTTAACCAAACCTAACTCATAATTCTTCCTAGTGACCTTACCAAGCCCCGAGGGCTTAACATTAATACCTAATTAGTCCACTTTCCCAAGAGTACTTCTAACTGAAAAGTGTCTTTTGAACACTACACTTTTTTGTTTACATAACACTTCCACTAGTGAATTCAAAAAGACGTTGTAACTGTCATGCATTTAAATTGAATTGAATCCAATTTTTAATGTTCTTTTCTTTTTTGCTCTGTATGTCTGGCAATCTTACAGATGTAAGAAAATATTCTTTCAAGTAAAGAAAAGAGAAATTGCAAAGGTCATCAGCAGAAAGCCTCTACCAACATCCTAGGAAGGATAATATGACTGAATGTCTGGAGCTGACCTAACAACTGCACCACAATAGATAAGAAACTGAATTTTCTTGACCTTTGTGGCATTTCTAAGACTTTGGTTTGATGTAGTCACTGGAGAGCTTCAGGCATAGGACTGATGGATCTCATTTATGATTCTGGAAAATACTTGTTATTCTGTTAATACAGATTTTAGGAGTGAAATAACGATGGTGAACAGTAAGTGATTACATTTTCACATACTTATGCTCACAGATGAAGGAGTTTGTAGGGGCAGGCATGAACGAAGATGGAAGTCTTCTTATCCTTGGAAACAACTTAGCAAATTCTTTTTAATGTAATCACATTTTTCTGAGTAAGATTTTATTCAAATTAGGAGGTAGACATGACTTTAAAGAAGTATATATCCAGTAGAAATATTTCTGATATGTAGGAATGTAGTGTGAAATAATTACATGCATGCCTCTTAGTCCAGAGTGTAGAAGGAGCTGCAGGCAGGCCTGCTTTTTGTCTTGCCTGGCTCCCAGCTGCTGGCTAGCTTTACCCAAAATAATTACATGGAAACTGTATTCTTTTAAACACTGCCTGGCCCATTAGTTTCAGCCTCTTATTGGTTAATTCTCACATCTTGCTTTAATACATATTTAGTAATCTGTGTAGCACCACGAGGTGGTGGCTTACTGGGAAAGATCTTAACCTACATCCATCTCGGAGAGGAGAGCTATGGCAACTGCCCCATTGCCTTCTTCCCAGCATTCTTTTCTGTCTTTCTGTCTACTCCACCCACCTATGTTCTGACCTATCAGGCCAAGCAGTTTCTTTATTAATTAACCAATGAGAGTAACACATAGACAGATGACCCCCCTCAATCACCAGAGGTGGGATATAAGCTTTGGGGGAAAAACACAGCTTAGTCTTCACATCCTGCCAGACTAGAGAAAATGCTCTTTCTGTATTTTAAATCCATAAATAAATTCAGAAGCAAAGGTCAATTGAGTGCAAATGGCGATACGGTCCATGGATGAAAGAAGAGGTCATGTCACAAACAGTTTTGTGCTTTGTTAAAAAGCATAAACTGTACCGAATCATATTTACAAGAAAATCACAGGTCAGAAAAATATCATAATTATGATAACAGCTTCATTAAGGAATTACTTTATAAATACTGATAAGGCTCAACAATGAAACACATTGTAATTAAATGCATACTGTTGTGGGAATGGGGAAGAGGTTGCTCTTCAGGTCCTCAAAGGTGACTGGCTGAGAACTTAAAATAGGGTGGTTTGGATAAAGGGATGAACATGTAATTATTATGGATTAAAACTAAAGAAATGACAAGACCTAGTCTGATACCAATGAAAAGAAATAAGTATGGAGAAATCTGAATTCCTTTGACTATTTGGGAGCTGAGCAACCAATTACTTCAGTAAAGAATGAAGGATGAAATACAGCTGAAAAGAAAACAGAATGAGTATGTTTCTGCAAGTGTGGTATCTGAAGTTATTAAAATACAAACATTGCTTCACAGGTAAATAATGATCTGGAGAAGAAAAAAAGAATATAGGTGCACAGTGGTAGATGTATATGAGTTCACACCAAAAGAATGCGTGAACAAATATTGAGAAAGCTAAGAAACCGCCAGATGTAGGTAGAAAGAAGTAGGAACAAATGAAAAGAATATGACAGAATGGTGGAGGGACAAGATAATGGAGAAAGCAAATCTTGGTTTGTTTCTGTAAATTCAGTGTTTAAACAAAATCATACAGTGTATGCGACATAATGTATGTGGAAACCAGAAGCACTGACAAGAAAAATCAAGATAATCCCGCTTGTACAACATGATACATTGATACAGTGAACATATATGAAAATACAATGGTTTCACTAAATTGGCTAAAAAGGGAGAGTTAAAAGTAGCTTCCTGATTCCACATTTTCATCTGTAGGCAATGATTCAGTAATGATCGTTTGCTCTTTGAAGGAGTATTTGTTTTCTGGATGTTATGTGTTTTGTTTCCACTATGAAGATGAAGAGAAGAAATAGTTTTAAGTCACTGCACAGTAAATTTTGGTCAATTATTAGGAAATTCAAGGCTGTGTGGAAAGGAAAACAGACCCTGTAGAATAGCACAAATATAATCATACCAATCATAATTAAAGGAACCAGAACCATGCCAAAACAAAACTATGCTTAATAAAATTTAAACTGTTTAATCCTGCCATTGGACTTCAGAGTGTTTATAACATAAATTTGTAAGCAAATCAAGGAATTAGTAAACCAATTCACTTTCCAAAGTGGGCAAAATTTTTTTTTTTTTTTTGGTTTTTCGAGACAGGGTTTCCCTGTAGTTTCTAGAGCCTGTCCTGGATCTAGCTCTTGTAGACCAGGCTGGCCTCGAACTCAGAGATCTGCCTGCCTCTGCCTCCCGAGTGCTGGGATTAAAGGCGTGCGCCAACACCGCCCTGCTAAAAGTGGGCAAAACGGAAATTATTGAAGCCTCGCTCAGTAACCAATGAATTCGAAACTGTGATATTTAACTGAGAACGTTAACTCAAGGTGTATAACTGGGACTTCCTGGTGAAACCAAAGGAGTCCTTAACAGGGCTTGCCTGAGGCAATGTGGATTGCGAATTCCACAATATGGCGAGCTGAGTATAGCAAGAAACCACTTTTATTCTCCAAAACGTGCTGCCTAGATACTCAACAGAATGCGGTTATTTTATCAAGGACATTATCTTACAGAAATTATCAATGTGCTATTTAATGGTTTGAAAGCTCTTGCAAGTCTTCCTGAGGAATGCAAAATTTAGCCAGTTGAGGCTTGACATTCACCCAGCAGCACGGAGTAGATGGTAGACAGATGAGTCAGACAAGCACCTTTTGGTAAATTCCAGCTTACTCACTCAATTCTTTGGGAACTGCTGCCTGTGTTTGACTGTTACATGACAGGGAGATATTGTATTTTTAAAAATAATATTTCTGTAAAAATTACATCTGTCAAAGTAGTAAAATTTGTGTGTAAAAATTCTCTTTTCACTAACTCTCTCAATATGTCAAAGAGGCATCATATATTTTCAGAATGCTGAAGAACAGATAGCCACATCTCTGTCTCGCACCTAAAGTTAGATGTCACAGCTAATATTCATTGAGTATCATGGTAAGCCTCCACAGAGTGTACAAGACACTCCAATAGTCGCACCCCTGGTCCCTTCAGAAGCAATGAATATCAACAACCTTTTGGTACCAAGGTGATTCCAAGTCAACTGACTGAGAAGGAAATAATTCAGTCTGCTTAGTTTTGTATGACATTTGTCCTAGTGTTCTACAGAGGCTGCTTCCAAATAAAATTTAAGTTTTATTTCTAAGTAATACAATTCATTTGAATTTCTGAATTTTCAGTTATTACAAAATCTGTGAACACATGTACATATATACATTCAGACTCCCTCTATATACATGCAAATACATATTTCCCCCTTATTGAAAATAAATTTTTGAACTGTATATTCTGATTACATATTTTTATTTCTCTACTCCCAATTATTCCCCATCTCCCTTCCCATCTGGGTCCATTAAACTAGAAATCATAATACATACACAGAGGGACATATTTTTTTCTGAATATGGGTTACCACACTCAGGAATTTTTTTTTCAAGTTCCATCTCTTTATTTGTGAATTTCAAAAATTCATTTTGTTTTTGTTAATGTCCAACTAATGCTGCATCATGTAAATGTGTTGTTATTTTACTTTTATCATAATTTTATTGAGGTACATCTGTGTTGTTCTCAATTTTTGATTATTAGAAATGGAAAAGTAATAAACATGATTGATCAAGGATCTTTGTAGTAGGATGAAAAATCCCTTAAGCAGATATCCAAGAGTAGTATAGCTGGACTTTGAGGTAAATCAGTTAACATTTTCCAGAGAAACCATCCATAAGATTTCCATAGTGATTGTACATGTCTGTATTCCCAGCAGAACAAGCTCCCTTTACATCCTCACCAGTATGAACTGTCACTGGTTTAATTCATCATCTCTAAGATGTCATTAGTTTTATCTCTTGTGTAGTACTCCATTATGTAAGTGTACCACATTTTCCTTATCCATTCTTCTTTTCAAGGGGTATTTAGGTAGATTTTAGGTTCTGACTATGACAAACAATGCTGTTATGAACATCGTTAAGCACATGTCCTTGTGGTTCAATAGAGCATCAATACCAAAAGTGGTATTGCTGGATCTTGAGGTAGATTGTCTCTTAATTTTCTAAGAAATCACTATACTGATATCCAAAGTGATTGTACCAATTTGCACTCCCACTATCCTCTCCAGCATAAGTTGTCATCAGTGTTTTTGATCTTGGTCATTCTTGCAGGTGTAAGATGGAATCTCAAAGTTGTTTTGATTTGTAATTCTCTGATGGCTAAGGATGGTGAGCATTTCCTTAAGTGTCTTTCAGTCATTTTAGATTCCTTTATTGAGAGTTCTTTGTTTAGGTCTGTACCTTATTTTTTATTGGATTATTTGTTCTTTTGATGGCCAATTTCTTGAGTTCTTCGTGTATTTTGGAGATCAGACCTCTGTCTGGTGTGGGATTAGTAAAAACCTTTTCCCATTCTGTAGGCTGCAATTTTGTCTTTTTGACCATGTGCTTTGCTTTACAGAAGCTTTTCAGTTTCAGGAAGTCCCATTTATTACTGTTCCTCTCAGTGTCTGTGCTACTGGGGTCATAATTAGGAAGTAATCTCCTATGCCAATGCATTCAGGTATACCCCACACTTTCTCTTCTATGTGGCTGAGTGTGGTTAATTTTATGTTTAAGTCTTTGATACATTTTCACAGGGATAGATATGGATCTATTTTTATTCTTCTACATGTTGATATCTAGTTATGAAAGCAGCATTTGTTGAATATGCTTTCTTTTTTTCATTTTATATTTTTTGCTATTTTGTCAAAAATCTGGTGTTCATAAGTGTGTGGATTAATATCTTGGTCTTTGATTCTATTCCATTAGTCCTCCTTTCTGATTTTATGACAATACCAGGTTGTTTTCAATACTGTAACTCTGTAGTAGAGTTTTAAGTCAGGGATTGTGATGCCTCCAGAAGTTCCTTTATTGTGCAGGGTTATTTTGGCTATCCTGTGTTTTTTACTTTTCCATATGAAGTTGAGTATTGTTCTTTCAAAGTTGTGAAGAATTTTGCTGGGATTTTGATGGGCATTACATTGAGTTTATAGATTTCTTTTGGTTAGACTGACATTTTTACTATGTTAATTTTACCTACTTAAGAGCATGGGAGTTCTTTCCATTTTCTGGTGTCTTCTTCAGTTTCTTTCTTCAAAGATTTAAAGTTTTTATTATACAGGTCTTTTACTTATTTCACTAGAGTTACTCCACAATATTTTATGTTATTTGTGGCTATTGTGCGGATGATGTTTCTTTGATTTCTTTCTCAGCCTGTTTATAAACTGTAAAAGAGGGCTACTTTTTTTTTAGTTAATCTTATATTCTGCTACATTATTGAAAGTATTTATAAGTTGTAGAAGTTCCTTGGTAGATTTTTTTGGGGGTCACTTATGGAAACTATCATATCATCAACAAATAGTAAGAATTTGACTTCTTCTTTTCTAATTTTTATTCCCTTGATCTCCTTTTGTTGACTTATTGCTCTAGATAGATCTTCAAGTACTCTATTGAACAGATACACAGAGAGTGGACAGCATTGTCTTCTCCCTGATATTAGTGTGGTTGCTTTGAGTTTCTATTTTCTTTGATGTTGGCTGTTGGCTTGCTGTATATTGCCTTTATTAGGTTAAGGTATATTCATTGTATACCTGCTCTCTACAATACCTTTATCATAAAGGAATGTTGTATTTTTTCTGAAGGCTTTTTCAGCATCTAATGAGATGATCATAATTTTTCTGATGTGTTCTAGAATTCCATTTGCCAGTATTTTATTGAGTATTTTTCCATCAATGTTTATAATGTAATTCTCTTTTATAGTAATGTCTTTGTGTTGTTTGGGTATCAGGGTAACTGTAGCCTCATAAAAAGAGTTTGGCAATGGTCCTTCTGTTTCTATCATGTGGAACAATTTGAGGAGCATTGTTATTAGTTCTTTATTGAAAATCTTGTAGAATTTTGCACTGAAATCATCTGGCCCTGGGCTTTTTTTGGTTGGGAGACTTTTGATGACTTTTTCTATTTCTTTAGCAGTTATAGGTCTTTTAATTTGCTTATCTGGCCTTGATTTAAATTTGGTTAGTGATATTTGTCCAGAAAATTGTTCATTTCCTTTAAGTTTTTCCAATTTTGTGGTGTACAGGTTTTCCAAGTATGACCTGATGATTCCCTGGATTTCTTCTATCTCTGTTGTTATAGCCCCCCTTTCATTTCTGATTTTGTTGATCTGTATATTCTTTTTCTGCCTTTTGGATAGTTTGGGTAAAGGTTTGTCTCATTTGTTCATTTTCTCGAAGAACCAACTCTTTGTCTTATTGATTCTTTGTATTGTTTTTTGTTGTTTCTATTTTGTTGATTTTATCTCTCAATTTGATTATTTTCTGCCATCTAGTTCTCTTGGGTAAATTTGCTTCTTTTTGTTCTAAAGTTTTAAAATGTTCTATTATTTCACTACTGTGGGAATTTTCAGGTTCTTTACATAGGCATTTAGTTTTATGAACTTTTCTCTTAACACTGCTTTCATTGTGTCCCATAAATTTGGGTATGTTGTGTTGTCATTTTCATCAAATTTTAGGAAGTGCTTAATTCCTTTCTTTATTTTTTGTTTGAGCCTTTGATTATTTAGGTGAGAATTGTTCAATTTCTTTGTGTTTGTGGGCTTTCTGGTATTAGTGTTGCTGTTGAATTCTAATTTTAAGCCATGGTAATCCAATAAGATACATGTGGTTATTCAAATTGTTGCTGTTTTTTTTTTTTTTCTCTTTTATAGCTTGGATTACTACCTAATGTGTGGTCACCTTTTTAGAAGGTTCCATGAGGAGCTAAGAAGAAGATATATTCTTTTATTTTTGGATGGAATGTCTGTTAAGTCCTTTTGAGTCATAACATCTGTTAGTTCCCTTATTTCTTTTTTAATTTTTTCATCTGACAGACCTGCTCAGTGGTGAGAGTGGGGTGTTGAAGTCTTCTAGTATTAGTATGTGGGTTTAATGTGTGATTTAAGCTTTAGTAGTGTTTCTTTCATTGATGTGGGATACCTGTGTGTACGCAGAGAATACCATTGGTTAATAAAGAAACTGTCTTGGGCCTTGTCAGGGATTAGTGGTAATCAGGGAAAATTAAACTGAATGCCTGTAGAAAGAATGTAGAATCAGGGAGAAGCCATGGAGCTGCTGCCAGAGACAGAAATGCTGAAACATTGCTGGGAGGCCATGAGCCTCATGGTAATACACAGATTGATGGAGATGGGTAAAATTCAGATGTAAGAGTTACTAAGAAGTTAGAGCTAATGGGCCAAGCAGTGGATTTAAATAATATAGTTTCTGTGTGATTATGTCGGGGGTCTTGGTGGCCAGGATATGAACAAGTGGCCTCCTTACTACACCTTGGCATGCTAGTATGGTTGATGTAAAACCTGAGAAACCTTAAAAAGGAATCCTAGATGCAAAAGAACAGAGTTAAGCCTGGTTTGGTAGTGGCATTTTCTTGGGTGGCATCTGTTTCTAGGCATGGCTCCTTTAAGAGAGGTTTACCTGATTCAGTGGTAGCAGAATAAAAGTCTCACTATTTTGAAACTGTGGCTTCCTGGGCTCTTCTGCCAGCATGAATTCTGATGAGGTCTGGCTATGGAGTATTTAAATAGGGTTTGTGAACAGAGTGCTACAACCTGCTTAATGACAACATAGACTGGCAGTGTGCCTGATAATGGGGATGTGAGAATGGCTTATGCTAAACAGACTTCAATCCCACCATGTTGGACTGGGTGGAACAAGCAGACAGGGCTGCATTTCCCCTAGCAATGCCACCACTTGAGTTCATAAGAAGTCCTTAGAATTTTTAAGAAGCCATTCTTGTCAGAAAGGGATTACAGATATTCAATAAGGACAAATTCAGGCATAAAAGACCTCTAAATTGGTCACCGTGTGTTTAATAAATATATGTAGGCTTGGGAGAAAGAAGAAAAAGAGCATAAAGAGTTATAAGAGAAAGTAAATAGTTTATAAAAAAATTAAAAAGTCTTTAAAAAGACAGAGTACAGACAGTCATAGATTAAGAGGAGTAAAGCAAAATAAGTCCCGTTAAAATGGAAAATTTAAAGTCAGATTTATGTATATTATTTTGTTTTATTTGAATTTTTTGACTGTAAAGGAGCTAAGTAACTAACATATATATTTTAAATGTATCTTGACTTAAGAATTTGAGTATAAGGATATGTTGCTTTGGAAAAGAGGTTCTTTTTTGTTTCCACAGAGTATGAGAACCAATGGAATCCTTCTAGACTAATGCGGTTTTATGGAATAAGACCTCTTAAAGGTGGCTGTGAACATTGCAAAATTTGAGTCTGCTTCTTCTATTTTATCTTCAGTGCTTGAGATTCAATCTTACATCTCTTGTATTCTGCTGTTTACACTTTTATGTGTGGATCCTGACTATTTTCTCATAATTTCTGTTTCTATAATTCACACAGTTTATGTTTTCTTTGTTTTCTCTATTTTGGTTTTCAAGTCTTGAACCATTTTTTTTCATCTATTTGATAATTTTTTTTCTTGGTTTTCTTTAAGGGATTTGTGGATTTCTTCCAATTTTTGTTTGTCTTTTCCTCCATTTCTTTGAGGGAATTTTTCATTTCCTCCTAAGAGCCTCAAATATTCTACTAAAATTATTTTTTAAGTCATTTTCTTCTGCTTCATCTGTATTTGGGTATTCAAGTCTTGCTATTATAGGGCCACTAGATTTTGTTGGTGTCATGTTGCTCTTTGTGGTGTTGTATGTGTTCTTACCTTGTCATTCCATACTTTCCTCTGACTGGTGTAGTTGGGGTTGTGTCTCTATTGATCAATCTTCCATGTGCCAGTGGATCTAAGGTCAAATGGTTGCTCTTCATGGTGCTGTAAAGGCCACAGTTCCAATCACCATGGTCACTCTGTGTTACTGGAGGTTGCTCAGTGCTCCTGGGGATGGCTCTGCAATCTTGTGGGTCATTTGAGTCTTTTCCCACAGAAGTTGCTTGCTTGGGCTGCTCCTGCTGAGATAACTGCCATGGGCCTGCTCCAGTAGAGGTCACTGCTTGAGGCCTGTTTGCTTGGTGATTTATCTATTTGAGCCCTGTCCCACAGAGGTCTCTGGCTTGGACCTGTTGCCTCAGCTGTGGCTCCCTTGTACCTGCTCCTGTGGAGATTATTGCCTTGGACCTGCTCTGGCAGAAATCCCTGGCTCAGGCCTGTTCCCACAGATGGCCCTGACTTGGGCCTGTTCCTGTAGAGGTCTCTGACTTGGGCCAGTCTACAGAGGTCTCTGGATCATGTCTGCTCCTGTGGAGGTCTCTGACTCTTACCAGGTACCAAAGAGGTCTCTGATTTGGGCCTGTTCCCTCAGCCGTTGCTCCCTTGTACCTGCCCCTGTGGAAGCTGCTGCCCTTAATTCATTTTCTTGATTTCAGTTTTCCTTCAATAGTGTTTTTTTTTTTCTGTTTCCATGAGTTTGTAACATTTCTGTTACTATTGATATCCAGTTTTAAGCCATGGTGGTCATATACAATAGATGGTGTTAATTCAAATGTCTTTTATCCTTTGAGATACACTTTATTTCTAATTACATGGTCAGTTTTAGAGAAAGTTACTTGAGTTGCTGAGATATTATATTTTTCTGTTTGGGTAAAATGTTCTGTACATATCTCTTAGGTCTATTTGGTTTTTAATGTCTACCAGCTCTAATATTTCTCTATTTATTTTTTGTGTGGATGACTTGTTTATTGGTGAGACTGGGGTACTGAAGTCTCCCAGTAATAATGTGTGAGGGTCAACATATAATGTAAGATATAGTGGTGTTTCTTTTGTGATATTCAGTGACCTTTTGTTTGATGCACACCTTTTAAGAATTCCAATAGCATTTTTATGGATTTTTCCTTAGATGAATACATGGTATCCTTTCCTAACACTTCCAATGAGTTTTAGTTTGAAGTTTATTTTGTCAAATATTAAAATGGTTACACTAGCTTGTTTCTTAGGTCCATCTGCTTGTAATATCTTTTCCCATACTTTACCCTGAGGTGATGTCTAATATTGATGTTAAAGTTGTTCTCTTGGAAACAGCAGAAACATATATCTGTTAGCATTTGTCGGTTTTATTGGGGAATTGAGACCACTGATTTTGAAAAAGATCAATGAGGAGTGTTTGCTGATATTTTGTTTGCATGGGAGTGTTGCTGGGTTTGTGTGTGTATATATATTTAAGCTTTTTTGATTTGCTACCCTGGGATTTCTTATTCCATTTTTCTCAGTTGTAATTAACCATTTTGGGTTAGTGTTCCTTTTAGTGCCTTCTGTTTAGCTGAATTGTAGCTAGATATTGCTTGAATATGGTTTCCTTGTGGAATGTTTTATTTTCTCCTGATAACTGAAAGCTTTGTGAGTATAGTATTCTGAGCTCACACCTGTGATCCCTTAGACTTCATAGAAGACCTGTCCAGGCCCTACTGGCTTCAGAGTTTCCACTGAGAAGTAAGGTGTTATCCTAATGAGCCTTCCCTTCGATTTTACTAGATCTTTTTCCCTTGCAGCTTTTAGTATTCTTTTTTTATTCTTTACATTTAATGTTTTGATTATTATGGACTGAGGAGAATGTCTTTTCTAGGCCAGTCTATTTTGGTGTTCTGTATGCTTCTTGTACTTTGAAATCTTTTTATTTAGATAGGAAAAATTTCTTCAAGGATGTTGCTAAAAATATTTCTGTGATTTTGATCTTGGTTTCTTCTCCTGCCTCTGTTTCTATTATTCATAGATTTGACTTTTATATAGTGTCCAAGATCTCTTGGATGGTGTGTTCCAGAAGTTAAACAATTTCTTTGACTGGGACATCCATTTTTTTCTACTGTTTCTTCAGTGCCTGAAGCACTTTCTCTTATCTCTTGTATTTATTGTGTGTGTGTGTGGGGGGGGGTCTTGCATCTGAGGTGCCTTTCGGAGTCCATAAAATTTACATTTCCACATTTCCCTCAATTTGTATTTTCTTTATTTACTCTTTCCCCAGTTTTAGGTATCGAAATATTTTATTCTTTCTAATGCTTATGTGTACATTCAAAGATTTTTTTAGAGGTCTATTCATTTTCTCTTTAGGAAATTCTATCGTATTCATAAAGGCTATTTTAAGGTCCTGAGCTATGCTGTATATTCAGGGTCTACTGTGGTATGGTTGCTGGGCTCTAGAGGAGACATAAGGTTCTGTCTATTATTGATTTTGATTTTATCATGTTATTTAGACATCAGGGTTTGTAAAGATTATAATTCTCTCTGCTGATATCTGGTCTTGTCTTTGTTGGGTGTGCATTTTGTTCTTTTGTTTATTATTATTAAATATGTTATTATTAATAAATCCTATTATTATGAGAGTACAATGCTTGTGTTTCCTAAGTAGGAAAGTTTTCTTGGATCTTGATAAGTGTGGCCAATCAGGTTCCAGGCCAATGTGCTCCTGTTTTAATGGCCAACTTCTTTCTATGGCAGGTTGTCTTCTCTGCTTTTATTTTTCACAGAGAAAGCCTACTGGATTTGGGGAATTCCTTTCTTAGTCTGAGTGTCCTATGGGTTCCTGAGTAATGCCTATTTGAGTTAGGGGTTGATATAATGCAATAAAAGTTTGGAAGCTAGGTTCCATGTGATCAACTGGAGATGAGGGAAGGAAGGCTGCAGCAGGTAATCTGCAATGAAGTTCAGGATATGACTGGGGGATTGGATTTGGAGAAGCAGAGGGAGATGTGAATATATACAGTTAGTTTACTTGCTTCCCTGATGGGTGTTGGGAAGGCTGACCATGCCTTGTTTGTGGGGCATGGCCGCTCCAAGGCAAAAAATACCTTTAAAAGAACCGGGTTTTGGTAAGCTCCTCTTTCTTGGTTCCTTGTGCTTCGCTGGAACCTTGACTCTGTAAGTGTACCCCACTTGCTTCCTTTATTAAAGCTGATTAATTCGGACAAGGCTATTTTTGGTTATTTCCAATCTCCACCTGACCACCACGCTTCAGGTGGGAGTAACCTGCAGGTTCCCGGAGAATCACATATGTATTTTCTATGTGGCAACTTTATCATTCTGATGGAAGAATACAAGCTTTACTAAGCCTGTATTTTTGTTTCTTTCATTTAGATAAGAATCTGTTAAATAATTTTAGAGAGTATTCTGAGAAAATGGTGGAAATCATTGATCTTTCCACGGAGAAGACAATCATGGAAGAATTTGTGTGATACAGCTTTTCTGCACATCTGTGGATAGTTTAAAGATTCACTTTTTATATAAACTTTCTTATACAAATATTGCAAATAAAAAATATCACACCTGTTATTTAAACAGACAAAAATCATCCATGTCAATGAACTTCTATATGGTTAGAATTGGAATTCAGAATGCATATTGAGAGAAATCAAAATTTAATTTTGCTCAGTTCCAGGTCTTGGCACAACAGCACCCATCTGTAGACTCTCTTTTGAAAGCCAACCCACAAATAATGACATAGAAACTTTTATTAATTATGAAAGCTTGTCCATGGCTTAGGCTTGTTCCCAAGTAGAGCTTAAAGCTTAATTTAACCTGTTTATATTAATCTATGCTCTGCCATGGTGCTTGTAACCTCTTCTCCAAACCGTGAGTCAAATTCCTTGATGTCTGATTAGAGAATCTCTTACTTCCTAATATTTTCTCTCGAATTCCTCTCACTCCCCAGAAGTCCTGTCTATTCTTTCCTGCCTAGCTACTAACCATTCAGCTCTACTAACCAATCAGAAGGTGTTTTATCAGAGATACTTCTTCACAGTATACAAAAAGATTAACTCACATCTACCCATACCCAAGCTGAGTGACATAGTAATGCAAGTATTTTTACAGCAGTATATGAACAGCCTCTGCAAGACAGGTTGCAAAAAGGGCCTTTGGTCTCCATATACTTGCTATTTGCCACCTGATAGCTAGTTGATATACTTCTAATCACAGAAGAGTGCATAAGTTGGAAAGTCATGACTATTTCAGTATCCTCCACTATTGCATTCTCCTTTCCAGATAATAAATCCATTAATGGATTAACAGGCAAATGTAATTGATATACAAATTATGAATTATTATTTGGCCTTATGTAATACATATATAATACATATACTCATAAAATACAAAAGGATGAATTTCTAGAATATTAAGCAACACAATACAGTAAATTAAAAAGACTAATAATAAATAATTCCATTTTATAAAACTCAAAGAACTAACAATGTTAGAAGCAGAATGTAAAATATTGGGTACTAGGGATTGGGTAAGGATAAATGTGAGGCTAATGTGTAATTGATATAGTATGTTTACTTTACACAATGGAAATTTTATACAGTGAAAGCTGGTGGTGGTTGCATATTAATATACAGATATTTTATACCGTTGCATGTATAATTCAGATTCTAAAAATGTAAATTTTATTTACTTTTTGCCACAGAAAAATAAATTGAAAAAATAATTTGGTTGGTTATTTCCAGGATCTTTAAAAATTTTTCTGGAAAAAGAACATTTTAGTCATTGATTAGTGATTATTTATATGTAGATCAGAATTTAAGGAACAGATTGTTCATTTTTCCCTTTGTTGTATGTCAGCATGGAAAAGTCAGTTTTTATAAAAACTTTAAGAATGGAGCAATAGAAGTTTTACCCATCAGCAAAGATCATTTGAGTAGTTTGTACTTACTATTAATTCTTGAAAACATTATCAGATTATAAAAGCTCATAAATGATTATATTTGTTCTTGTTATTTTCACATATAGGTATCAAGTAAATAAATTGTTCACAGATGGAGAGAGAGAGATGTGTGAAGAGGATAGGAAATGCTACTTACTTAGTATATGGGATATATAAAGTTAGCTTTGAATTTGCATTGTGGCTCATTACACATTTTCATTGGTACTTGAAATTGCATAAAGCTCTATAGTAAAATCATGGTGTTAGAACTATAGATAGTGGTTGGAAATGCACACAGTGGAGAGCATGCCTATGGGTTGTAAGGCATTCAGCAATTGGATGTCCACACAAGATGTGCCTTTCAAATATGCTCAGTTTATTCACATATTTTCCTTACAGTGTCATGATAATATAAAAGTAAATAGGCATCTCACCAAGCCAGGAATAGTTATTTGATCAGAAAAACTGCTTCAGGAGTCCATTGCGGAATCTTCTCAGGTAAGGATGCTAAGTAAGCATCCTGGATGGATCCATGTAAGTCCTGAGTCTTTCAGCTGTGACAGGTTTGGGAGCTAGCGTTGGTGGAGATCCAGGAGGTTCACAAGAGCATAGAAGATCCAATGACCAGCACCAACAGCTGGATATCCGTGGACTCAAAGACAGTGCTAGTAATTCCACAGTCATAGAGGTCAGAGCCAACCTCAGAGCATCCTGTTTTAAATCTGGGTATGAACAGGGGATAGAGAAGCCTCACCTTGGAAGCACAGCAGTGTGATTGGAGCGATCATTCCTAATGTTCTAAATTTTGTATAATTTCATTCATCAATTGCTTTGTACTTTCAGAGCTCACAGCTAAGTACTGGTTCACCCTCATATCAACCCCACCTTGGTGTTGGTTCATTGGCATATCAAGGATGTCCTTGCCAGGCGGTGGTGGCGCACGCCTTTAATCCCAGCACTCGGGAGGCAGAGGCAGGCGGATCTCTGAGTTCGAGGCCAGCCTGGTCTACAAGACCTAGTTCCAGGACAGGCTCTAAAAACTACAGGGAAACCCTGTCTCAAAAACCAAAAAGAAAAAAAGGATGTCCTTGGTCTAGGCACAGAACTGTGCTGTGAGGTGGCCTGGTAGGAGCTTGCTTCTGAGGCCTGACTGTCATCAGAGTTGCTTAATGGTGGGCAGAATCCTAGTTTTTCAAGTCATACCACATGGATCTTGAGGTTTTTAAACTACGTTCCTTACATATGTCTAACAATTTTCTTAAAATGTAAAACAAAATTACTAGGTTAAGCTTATATTTTTAAACTAAATAAAACAAAAAAGCAAGCCAAGGACTAGAGAAAGAAAAAAAAAAAAAAAAAACAACCACAACAAAGTGAAGCTAATGAGAGAATTCTGCATTGGCTGGTGTTTTCTAATATGCAATCCATATACAGATCAAAAAAGAACACAGTGGCCAGTTCCAAAGCTTTTAAGGGATGAAATATTACATGAGTATTTGTGTTGTAGCCAAATACAGTCCCTTCAAATTTTCAGATTGCTTTGTGCTTTGCCAAGCGTTGTTTTCTCAATTTTTGTAACCACTTATTGTAAACATTTAAAAAAGTAAGAATTTGCCTATGTTGTAAAAAGTTATAATACTATTCCAAATGAAGGAAAATGGGTAAGAAATATAAAATTTATATTTTATAAAATATAAAATATAAAGTTGTAAAACTTTAGCTTTTAAATGTTATATTTTCCCTTTATTTTTCTCCATTAATTTTCTTTAGAAAAATATCACCTTGGACAAGGCATTATACATAGACTCACTCAAGAAATGTCTCTTCAACTAAATTAAATTGGATTGAAGTGAGGAAAGCCACTTCTGAATACTTTTGTTTCACTTCTGTTGATAGAATTCTTGCTGGGATTAATAGACTTTCTTTCTAAGTATTTACCATTTACTCTCCTTTTTCCGTCTTTGTGTTTTAATATTAAAGATGTGAAGAAATCAGATAGCTAGTTCTACTTACACATCTATTCCTTTATTCTTGCTTTTATCACTGGATTTTCAATAAAACTTAATGACTCCACAAAGAACTTTGGCTTTCTAAACTTTTAGAGGTGAATGTCACAAATGTTTTATGAGATTTATGGTCATATTTTTGTTTACATCATAACTGTGCATATTGTGAATATCAGTACGGAAGAGAAAACCTAGACTTAAAAGCATCATTTTCCAGTATAGTTCTAGTGCCACTAATGAATCATAGGCACTGTTTCAAATTAGTTGTTTTTAATTGAAGTTTGATATATCTACAGAAATACACATGATGTAAAAACTTCTACCACCACTGACAATCACTTCTTGGTATTTAATTTATTTCTTTATAATGAACAAACTTTAGAACCCACAACTCATGTTTGTCACAATTACTTGGCACTGTTGTTGAAATACGCAGTCACTGCTTGCTCTTACCTTCACTGTTAGTCAAATCTGTTTACATATGCAATTTTTCTCCTTTTCCTTCTGCATATCTTGAATCATTTGCTGGTGTTATGCTACCTTTAAATACTTCAATTTGTCTTTAGGGCTATTTAAAAGTATATGTTCAAATCTAAAAATAATATTTATGTATAATTATAAATATCTACTTAACTATAAATTGAAGGGGTATCTTTTTGTATGCTGTGAATATATGTTGTTCTCTTTGGTTGATAAATAAAGCTTCTTTTGCTTATGGCAAGACAGAATATAGTAGGAAATCCAAACAGATATACAGGACAAAGAGGGCAGAGTCAAGAGGAATGTGAGCCAGCTGCCCAAGAAGAGAAATGCCAGCAGCAGATTAGGGAGAAAGATGCCAGGACAGAGGTAACGCCATGGCTATGTGGCGGTATACACATTATAAGACATGAGTTAATTTATAAGTAAGGGCTATTCAGTAATAAGTCTAAGCCATTGGCCCAGCAATTATACTAATATTAGCCTCTAAATGATCATTTCATAAGCAGCTGTGGGGACTGCCAGTTAGAGAGAAACTGATCCAGCAGGACCAGACAAAACAGAGAAAAACTTTCAGCTACAATATATCATTTTGTCAGTTTTAAAATATGTTTTAGAATACTGATATGGTCTGTTTGAACCCATGGAATGTATGAGGGAAAAGAGAAATGGCCTTGTTTCCTTATCTGCCCTTCTAAGCCGAGAACCCTGTGTTCATTCTGGTACAGATCTTGTGTGGTTAATAAAACTGCTACGACATTCAGAGAAGATGCCCTTCTTCCCATATTCCAGCTCTTAAATACTATTCTGCTTCTTTTTTGTTTTTTTTTCTCTTTTTCATATTTTATGTGTGTGCCTGTGAGCATATATGCCATAACACACATGTGGAGATCGGGAACAACCTGCAGGCACTGGTTCTTTCCTTCTACTATGTGTGTCATGGGTCCTGGGGATCAAGCTACAATCATCATCCTTGACATCAGGTACCACTCCCTGCTGAGCTGTCTCTCTGGCTCTAGGAAAGCACAAATAGACAGACCATTAACCCTTCAAGTCAGATGTGGCACAGAAAACACACTGATTGGAACATTTGGTCTGTAACAGACTGATGTTCAGTACATTCCTGTTTTTTTAAAATATTTTATTATTAAAAATTTCTGCCTCCTCCCCACCTCCCATTTCCCTCCCCCTCCTCCCATTCCCCTCCCCATTCCTCTCCAGTCCAAAGAGCAGTCAGGGTTCCCTGCCCTGTGGGAAGTCCAAGATCCTCCACCCTTCATCCAGGTCCAGGAATTTCTGGGCCTTGGGTGATATAGATAGCCTATCTATGACTAGGCTATCATAGTCACTTACTATTAGCATGTAGACCAATTATGAATCAATGCATTTAGTACCACAATGAATTGATTACAATTACAAAAATAAGCCTTTCTGCCAAAGTTAAGGGCAGCACAAATCTTTGTACATAAACAGGACTATTTAGAAGGAGTTTCAAATATAACAAGTTATCAAAATAACAAAAGCAGGTTCCTCCTTAGGACCTGAGATCTCCCACCAAAGAGAGATTTTGGAGATTCTTTTGGTACCAAATATGAAATCCTTCCTTCATATCAGTCCACCAGTCCTGTTCAAAAACTGTTTGTTACCTGTGTAAACATTATGCTCCTATGGCACTAGGGGGCACATTTTTCATACCTGTTTGCTATTGTAGTATGTGTTGTCCAGTGATGGGTAAGAGCATCATGTCTTATCTCCCCAGGACTCTCCACAGCACTTTCTAGCAATTTGAAAGCTAATCCAAAGAGAGGGAGTTTCCCAAACAATTCAGTATTGATTTCTCTATATTCTACAACCAAAGTGTGCTGTCTTTAACAAAGGGTCTTGCCATATAGTTAAAATAGACAACCAAGTAAGATGGTGAGTGCCTGTGCTGTTTGAGGTACCCCTAGTACTTCTTTTATCAACAATTTGTAGGGAGGAATCCCAGGCCTACCACTGAGAACTTTATGTAACAACCCTTATGTTTTGGGAGTGGCATTGTCCACCCTTGCAGGATACCGCTATTTTAATTTCTTCATTTTCAAATTATAATTTTAAACTATTGGGCTTAAATACGCCCTCTTCATACATCCTTGGTTTTGGTTAATTCACCCTTTATCTCTACTGTCTTTCCATCTCCTTCCCCCATAGCCATTTTAATCTTAACTCCTTGTATCCTCCATCCAGTTCTTCATGCCACATGGGCTCTGCTGTGTCTTATCTATAACTTTTACTTGGGTTTCAATATCATGGGCTTTCACTTGGACATTTTTATAGTTCTTCTTTATAGTTAATTGTCTGCCTAGTCCTCCCTTTTCCTTCCTTGAACTTTTCACTTCCAGTATTCCCATTTTCTAATTTTATTTTACCTATATACCTTCCTTAATGCCTCTGCCTCTAATCATCCATTTCTGATCTCTTATAATCTGAAGGTATCAGAAGTTAGACGCACAAAGTTCTCTTAGAGTCTGATTAAGAGAGAAAACATTTTATTTGCCTTTTTTGGTTGGAAGACCTCGTTCAGTATATAGTTTTACACTTTTATTCTCTTTCCTGTAAATTTCAGTTTTAGTTTCTTTACAGGTTAGTAGTGTATATGTGCCCCATTTCCCCTATTGTTCATCAATTGGTGGTTATTTAGGTTAATTTTATTTACTCATTATTGTGACTAGAGCAATGAACACAAATGTTCAAGTGTCTCTGTATTAGGATAGAAAGTCCTTTGGATATATACCCAGGCAAGAATCCTGGCTCCAATGGTATCTAGTTTTTTGGGGGAAAGTTTCAGACTAATTTCAAAGCAGCTAAACAAGAATAAATTTACACTCTCTACAACAGTGTGCGAGAATTCCCTTTTTGCCCCATCTGTGCCCACTTTTGCTGTCATTTGTATTCCTGATACAAATTCTGACTAGGGTGAGAGGCAATTTTAACAGGGTTTTAATTTGCAATTCCCTGACAGCTATGGGTGTTGAGCACTTTTAAAAATGTTTAGGAGCCCTTTGAACTTTTCCTTTGTTCTCAGTTTCTGTCTTCCCTGTTTTCTTCTTAGTTTGTGGGTAGTTTTGAAGTGCAGACACTCTCGATCTGCCCTCACTGACTCACACAGTTGTATACAGAGACACAGACCCTCACACACTTGCACATTGTCCCTTTGGTCATGGCTGTCTGTTGGTTTGAATTGTCTTTACTTCAATTACTGAAATAGACAGTCTAATATTTACTTCAATACCCAAGTTTAATGGGTAAAATAATACTAAAATCGCTAGTAGCTATCACTTGTTGAATGATTTTATGTGTCAAATGTTATTATCTAATCTCTACATGTAAAGAAACTAGTATTCTTTTCTCGACTGTTATCCTGAGCATTGTTGCTCTTGATTGCTAATCACAAAAGAAGCTCACAAAGGAAAACTGGGATTTTAAACCTGCAGTTTGATTTCCAGGTTTTCACATATTAGAAAGTACACATAATTTGTTTTAACTCCTGGCATAAACATGGATCAAAAACACATGTATGCTCCTTTGTTGTCAAACTGTGATTCTCCCACAGACAGGGAAGCAATTACATAAATTTTACGGAAAAGAGAAAGACCCGTTCCTATAAATTACTATTTGTTATGAACTGGAGGCAAAATTAAGAGTCGCCAACTTCTAACTCCTTGTACCAGACCTGCTTGAGGTGGATGAACAATGAACAGTTTTCTCACCATATCTCGATTCAGGTAGGATTAATTTCCCTTAAAAACATTAGAATATTAGGCTATTTGTGAAAATTCTGATTTATTCTGTAACAGGGACAAGTTTTTATTTTCTAGGAGATTCATACCAAATATATAGTAAACAATAACAAGACAATACTGCACATGGGGCAATCAAAAACAGGCTTAGGAAAAACAAAACCCCCAATAAAAACAGGTTTGTGTTTCAGTAACACTTAAGTAGCTTAGCAAGCCAAAGCCCCTTATTCTGTTCTCTAAGCCTGTTACATCCCAGCCTCAATGGCCCCAGCAACTTTGCAGGCCCTTTGACCTCCCTGGCTTTCTCCACAGGATGAGATTGGTCCAATCCACAGGGAGCTGGTCAATTGCCCAACCTGTTCTCCCCATAATAACTTCAAAAAGAAAACATTCCCAACCTGGTGCTGACCTTGGATGGTTCTGCTCAGTTCCAGGTTCATGGTGATTGGCAGGCCTGTAGCCTTCAGAAAGGCAACCACATCCAAGAAGATTGTTCTTCATGTTTCACAAGTGAGAAAAGCAGAGTGGGCAATAATTTGGCAGTTTGTGCTGAATCCATGTCTTTATTCCAAGTGACGAGGGAGAAACTTTTTCCAATTCACAAGCAATAACTAGGTCTTTGGGAAGTGATACAAACAAATTTATTTCTTCAGAGGCTAATTTATAATCTTTAATAGAAATTGTATAATTTTAGCTGTAGAAAACAACAGTGTGATCAAATATCCATATTGTAATGCTACTCATCATAAAAACATTGAAAAATCATCACATAAACTGACAGGTCCTAGAATTTTCAGTATACATGTAATTTAAAGTTTAATAGTCATGAAACCATCCCAAGTGAGGTAACCTAGACCCTGAAAGACAAACACAGTATGAACTCACTCATAAGTGGAAATTTGATGGAAAGAGAAGGATAAGCAGGCTACAATAAACAACCCCAGAGAAACTAGGTAAAAAGAAGGACCCTAAGCGGGACACATATGGAGGGTCCCAGGAAAGGAAGATAGTTAAGAGCTCCTGGGTCAACTGGGAAAGGGAGAAGATGGGAAGGGGTGGGAGATGGGAACATGAGGACTCCAGATAGCCAAGTTGGGGGAGGGATGAACAGAGAAAGCCAAGAAAGAGATACTTTGATAGAGGGATCCATTATGAAGTTAGGGAGAAACCAGATGCTAGGGAAATTTCCAGGAATCCCCAAGGATGAGCCCAGTTAAGACTCCTAGCAATAATAAAAAGGGTGCCCGAACTGCTTTTCCCTGTAATCAGATTAGTTACTACCTTAGCTGTTATCATAGAACATGCATTCAGTAACCAAATGTGGTCATCCACAGCCAAGCACTGGGCTGAGTTGAAGAGAGGAAGGAGAGATTATCTGAGCAAGGAGAGGTCAAGATAATGATTGGGAAAACCACATAGACAGCAGACCCAAGCTAGTGGGAGCTCATAGACTCTGGGCTGACAGCTAGGGATCCCACAAGGGACTGAACTAAGCCCACAGAACGTCGGTGACATTTATATGGCTTGATCTGTTGCAGGGGGTGACTGCAGTGACACCAGGACATACCCTTGGTGCATGAACTAGCTTTTTGGAGTCCATTCCTTATGGTAGGAACTTGTTCACTCTTGGTACAGAGGGGAGCGGGTTGGTCCTGCCTCAACTTTGTATACCAGACTGTTGACTCCCCTAGGGAGGCCTTACCTTTTCTGAGCAGTGAATGGGAAGCCAGAAGAAGGGGAGAGAGGGAGCACTGAGAGGCTAGTTTTTAAAATAAAAAAAAATTAAAAATTAAAAAATGCTTTATCATTAGGCAATGATGAAAATTATATTATTATTATATTCATTGATAGAGACAAAACTAATAGACAATCATATTTATAATACTTATGATGCTTTCTACCAAATTAAAAATATAATATCTCAAGTTAATCATTAGAAAATTATGAATATCTCCTTTTAATTTTTATGTTTTGGGTAAACAATATCTTAGAAAGGAAGCTCACAATTCTATTGTTACCAATTTATTCTATGTTACAGGATGGTATGAAAGGATCTGGAAATTTGTACTTTATCCAACTAATTATCTCAGTCTATTACAGCCAAAGCCAATAACCCTCATCCCCAGTGAATAGTCTCAGCTGAATTTTCTCAATAATTGCCAACTAGATTCAGTACAATTTTTAAAACTATAAACATTTCCGTATGTTTTTCATTAATCCATTAATGAACTTACCTCAAAATTGCTCATGCTGGGCCTCCAGAATGATGATGACCATTAAAGTGGTATGAACAAGTGCTTTTTGAATGCTCAGAGTGGTCATGCCAGGTCATGTGATGAATGATTTCTATGTATTCTCATTTAATTTTACAACAAGCCTAGGAAGGCAGGGACTTACCTGGCACTGAATGAATTCTGCTGTTCCCAAATATCTCTTTAACTTATCTATGTAAACAATTTAGTGTTTATATTGCTGAAATAAAATTTCTTATGTGTAATGTGTGAGCTCTTTTGAATGAGTGTTTTTCTTTCTCTGAAAAGCAAACGAATTTAGTCCTTTTTGGCAATTTTCTATTTTTTTTAGAATAATATCTTTAATATTTTGTTTTTATATCCCAACCAGTTTCCCCTCCTCCCCCTCTTCTCAGTCCTCCCCTCCTTCCTCCCACTTCTACCACCACCACATCCACTTCTCCACTGTTTCTGTTCAGATATAGGTGGGCATCCCACAGATATGAGCCTGCCATGGTACAACAAGTTGCAGTGATACTAAGTACCTCCTATTAAGGCTTGATGAGACAATACTGTAGGAGGAATGGGTCCCAAAAGCAGTCAACAGAGTCAGAGACATTTCTTGTTCTCACTGCTAGGAGTTTTTTTTTTTTTTTTTAAATTGATTCTTTGGGAATTTCACATCATGCACCCAGTCCTTCTATAAACAACCCCCACAGCATCTCAGCATCCCTGGAACATACTTTATCAAAGGTAACTCCCCCAAAAATAAATCAAAAACAGCACATAAAAAGGCCTCAAAATACAAACAATAATATAAACTTAAAAGCAAGCAAACGTAAAAAATAAACCAAAGCAGACAACAACAAAATCTCTTTGCTCCTTTGTCTTTCTGTTTCTCAGTGGTGCTTAGAGCTGCTGTGTATCATACAGTATATCCCTTTGTCAGAGGTCTTCACTTGCAAGTGTTCATTGTGCAATGTGTTGTTGGTCAGCCTCAAGGCCTCTAATTTCCTTTCCTTATCTTAGATTGCTATCCTGACTACAATATTGAATGATGCTAGAATTGATGAGTCTATATGTGTAATTTATGTGTTACATAAAATTGTATTCCTCCCTATTTTGTGGAATTGTGACTTCTGTTAACATTTCTGAAGTGACACATACTGTGTGTCATAATATATTTGTCTGTAACTGTTATAGATTTGCAGCCAGTCCCCAGCAGCTTGCTGTGGGGTCCCAGTGGCATCAGGTGGCAGAAGGTCTACAAACCTTCCCCAGCAGCTAGCCATGTGGGCAGCGGGTGGGCAAGGGGCAGACAGACAGATAGGCATACCATGAAGAAGGGTTTGCTACAAGTTGCCAGGGTCCCAAGCAGGGATGGTACACAAGACCACTCATGCAGGCTCCATGTGACTGTGGCGGGCGGGCGAGAGAGATGGATAAACATACCATACAGAGTAAAGTTAGATATTTATTAGATGGGTTATGGAGGGGAAGGAAAATGGGGAGAAGCGGGGTGGGGGGAGAGAGAAAGAGAAAAAGAGAGAGAAGAGGAGAGAGAGACAGGGGAGGCAGAGAAGAAGGAAGAGAGGTCAAAGCTGCCTCTTCAAGAGAGGGGACAGGAAGAGAGAGAGTCAGGTTCTGAGGCTACAGACAGGAAAGGAGTGGGTGTGGCTTGTCTCTTAAAGAGACAAAACAATCATAACATTCCTATCTCTTTTTTTTAATAATAAAAAGGAGATTAGCACCACAGGTTGAAGGAATTGGGGTGGCGGATCCTCAAGACTGCTTCAGGCTTATTTGTGGGCGTCATCTTTGGGGGGGAACCTGAGAAGGCTAGGTGCTGGCCACATCCTGGCATAGCTAGTATCTTTGCTCCTGTCTGGTGTTTGTGGCATGGAAATGTCTGGTGTCTCTTATACTTGTTTAAGGTATTGGCAGAACAAAGAACAAAGTTGAATTAAGGAAAAAAAAATTAGGATCAGGGAATTGAGGGGGATGTATCTGACCTGTTTAAGGTGGATCCTTTAATTCAGCTTTATGGAAATCACAAGAATTTTTTAGGTTGTGAAAACAGAAATTTTAGACACATACATCGTATATTGATTGTGACATATTTTTGTACAATGAAAACTATTTTTAGGACTCTGGAAGGCATCATGAGAGAGAAATTTGATCTGAAATTTGTTTGGTGAGGTTTTTTTTTTTAACTGATAACACCTCTCAGCTATCAAACTGCATCAGAGATCTTTGAGAAGGATAAAATTTTACTTGAGTTATTGATTAAAAATGAAAGAGAACTTACTTGCTTGGCACCCATAGCTACTCTTTAGGGTCCTCCATGATTGCTGAAGGTTGCATTTGCCTTTTGTTGTTTAGCACAGGGCTTGCCAGGTTCCAGAAGATCCTGTGGGCTAAGAAATCTGTAGGAAGACAGGCCTACCTTGACCTGAGCAGCTAGGCTGTTGATTCCAGTGATTCTATCTACGTCAGGAGATCTTCAGTTTAGATGAAAGGCAGTCTTTCCCAGTGTAGATGGACATTGTTGTGTGTCCATTTGTCTTATGTCTTCTTTGGAGGAAGTAGAGTTTTGCTGCTAGGAGCCAACCCGTCTCTTTTTGTTATGAAAAGATTTTTAATAATTAAATATTTAAATATCACATTCCCCAGATCTCTGAGCAGTTGAGCACTGTTTAATAGGTATAACTACAGTATAGAATCTGTCAGGAAGTTTGGGTCTGAGCTTGACTGTACTGTTTTTTAACAGGTAAGATTTATACTCATAAAAAGGCAGAAAGAAGAAAAAATGCTTGCAATATAAGGTTAATGGCAGAACTCACAACAGTAGAGAACAGTTTAATATATTTTAAATGAGGATTGGATTAAATATAAGGTATTTTTGTAAGAGACTTAAAAGTACATGCCAGTTTAAAACATGAGACTTATTGTTTTTGTAGTCTGAAATGAGGTGTAATGAACAATTATTACACACAAAGAGAATGAACAGGAATTGGGCAAAGTGAATGCTCTTGGTGGGCCCTACCAAAGGCATGCCACTGTGCAAAACACTAAACCATGCAGCAGGCTCCATGTGATTGCGGTGAGTGGGCAAGATGGATAAACATACCATACAGAGTAAGGTTAAGTTAGATATTTATTAGATGGGTTATGGAGGGGAAGGAAAAGGGGGGAGAGAGAAAGAGAAAAAGAGAAAGGAGAAGAGGAGAGTGAGAAGGAGGCATGCAGAGAAGAAGGAAGAGAGGCTGAAGCTGCCTCTTCGAGAAAAGGGACAGGAAGAGAGAGAGTCAGTGTCTGAGGCTGAAGGCAGGAAGGGAGTAGGTGTGGCTTGTCTCTTAAAGAGACAAAACAATCATAACAGTAACCACTTCTGTCTACCTGTTCGGGTAAGGGCAATAGCTACAATCTGTATGACTCCCAGATGATCACATATTATAATACCTTAAGTGCTGCCTGGAAATAAAAGCACCTTTGAAGAATTTGGTTTTTCCATTAGTAAAAAGGCATCTAGGCAAAAAGATTCTACAATAATTAAAGTTAATGAGTAATACATAGGTCTTAAGTTACCAAACATATGGTTAATTTGCATTGGGGTGGGGTGAATTGCAATAGAGATTATGATCCTTCCCCTCTTAGAAGCTGGTTATCTTTAAGGTTTTTTAGTTCAGTATAAAATTATGAGATACTGGGGGAAAACAGGTTAAATTAGGACATCTCTAGGTTCAGTTCCTTACTTTGATGATTATGATGGGGTTTGTAAACTTGAAAAATTTTCAAACCTTTCTGGTATAGGAGTTCTTTCTGTTTGTGTGTTGCTTTCATTGGTTAATGAATAAAGAAACTGCCTTAACCTAGTTGATAGGGTAGAACTTAGGAAGGCAGAGAAGACAGAACTGAATTCTGGGAGGAAGAAAGCAGAGTCAGGGAGAAGCCATGGATCCTCTGCCTGATATGGATGCTGGTAAGAATCTCTGGTAAGCCACTGCCATGTGGTGATACACAGATTAATGGAGATGGGTTAAACTAATATGTAAGAGTTAGCCAATAAGAGGTTACAACTAATGGTCAAGCAGTGTTTTAATTAATATAGTTTCTGTGTGGTTATTTTGGGTGTAAACTAGTGGCCCTCTCCCTTACAACACCTTTCTAGTAGTGTCGTTATGGAAATAGGTTAGCCAAGGCCACTGTTAGCCAGACTTATTTCATGCCTCAGCAAGTTTCCTGAAGACCTTGGTCTAAAATAGTTACTATAAATTACTATTCTTTATCTTGATATTTACACATGATGCCTCTTTGAAACTGTATTTAACATTGCCAGTAGGAATTGAGTTAAAGGGTTGGAAGAGACTAAAGAATTTGTCACTCTTAGGAATACACACAGAGAACTTTGTAAGTTTGGTTTGCTTTGAAAATAAAGTATAATATTTGATGATAAAGGAATATATACATAGTTAATGAGACAGAATTCAGCTCAATACCAATTTTAACAAGTAAAATTTATAGCAAAAATATGTTACTAAGGGAAAGTGGTTATGTCTCTAGAAAGTACAATTATTATACATTTAGAGAAAGATTTAAGCCATTGCCTTTATGTGATTTTTCTAAAGATTTATTTTTAAAGAACAATATTTACTAGACAAAGTGGGGGGATTCATGTATATCACAAATGATAGCAGGACCAATTTATGTACCAAAAGTAATTTAAGGTAATTTGTACTCCATGAGTCTCAAATCAATTTTGTCAGTAAAGGTCAGTGGTTCCATGCCATATAAGAATGCTTTTGTGCTGCCGGTATCATGAAATGATTAAAAACTTCAAGTATTAAAAAACTGAGGAAGCAATTATATAATTTTCCCATTGATACCAAATTTCAAAAGCCATCAAAACTCTACATATTGCTCAAAAAGTATAAGAAATTTGCCTCTTAGTTGACAGCAAATATGATCAAAACATTATCTGTTAGAATATGTGTCTTAGAATAAATAAATAAAGTTATATCATAAAAATGTTATTGACATACAATTATGAACACATTCTTTCACAAAGATTATAAAAGTATAAGCATGGGAAATAATATATAACTAAATATCATTTCTAATATGAATGCCTAGCAAAGTTTATATTCAGCATGGAAAGGAAATTTTAGTTTCTCTAAAAAATGTAAGTTTGATATTCCTTGAATATATTACACTTCTGAAACAAAGAATCTCATACTCTCTTAATCAACTTCTTTTTAGGTACAAATCAATATATATGTGATTGAACTTGGGAACTTTGAGGACAGAGTATGAACATCAAAAAGGAAATGGACAGGCATGAGAATTTTCTACTTACAAAATTCTTGTGATAGCTCCCACGTCTTCAAAATAAGAGAAAATAAACCAAGGTGTGGATTATTAAAATTTATATGAGCAATTTGACAAAGAATTTTGCATTTATATCAACATATTAAAAGTAATTTCTTCATATTATTATTATCATACCAATCTCATGAATTCATCTTAAAATACATATTTAGATAGATGTGATTGTACAGTAAAGAAGTATAATATGCATAAAACCTTGCAGATAAAATCATTTTAAAATATCACTACTCTAAAATTATCATTCTGACTTTATATTGGTTTTTTACATTATTTCTTTTATTTCAGATTATAGTATAACTATATCATTTGACCTTTTGTTTTCCACCTTTCAAGCTCTTCTCTCTTTTTATTAATGTTGCTTATATTCATATATGTAACATGTGTTTTAAGCAGTTCATATGTAAATTTATATAGCTTTTAAAACCTGGTGGTTTCACTATATGAAATACTAATTTTTTTCATCAAGAAAATATCCCCCTCCTCCTTTGTATATATTTAGCATTTTTTTTGGTTTTTTGAGACAGGGTTTCCCTGTAGTTTCTAGAGCCTGTCCTGGAGCTAGCTCTTGTAGACCAGGCTAGCCTCGAACTTAGAGATCCTCCTGCCTCTGCCTCCCGAGTGCTGGGATTAAAGGCGTGCGCCACCACCGCCCGGCTATGTTTAACATTTTGAAAATAACTTCAATATCTTGGTGTATACGATTAATTGGACTTATTGGAAATTTAGAAGGCTGCTGCTTCCATGTACCGTAGCTCCTCCAGGAGAAAACCTGCTTAAAGATATTTGCCAAAATATGATGGGTATTTTAACTTCTGAGCTGCTCTCTTTTCTTTGAAAGTGTATGATTTAAGAAAAAGGACTCAGGCAAGTTCCAGAGATCATATGTATCCATGAAGACTGTCATAAAGAATGTAACTGAAAGACCTCAGCTATTAAGCAACTGTATTTTCCTCTCAGTGCACAAGATGATTATTTGTATGCATTGTAAATATTATAGTGAGGGGGATTTTTCACATTGCATTCATTGACAGTGTAACAGCTAAATGACAAGAAAGCCAGTCTCATAGCAAATGGCCAAGATCCTTTCTGAGCACCTCACACTATAATTTTCACTCATGGAAGATGGCACTGTTATAACTTCTCAGATATTGCTTTCTGGTTTTAGTTCTTAAATCCTGGCTCCTACATTCACTATTATGGATTAACAAATATATTTCTTACGCAGGTCCCCAAGCTGTCAGCCATACTCTAGAATACAAAGGAAGTAATCACAAAACACCAGTGCACTAAACATGAAAGTTTGGCAAAGAAAACTAATCAATGGTTTCACAGCTGAGCTGACAAAATGTTTAGGTCTTTACTCATCGCATTATTTTCTACAATGTTAAAGTCATTTAAGTGTTTGGTTTAAAAAAACATAAAAATGGAGTAAAAGTCTGCAAATTTTAGAAGCATTTTGTTTTACAATCAATGAAAAGGTCAGAAAGGCTTTTATACTAAACAAGTCTCATTAGGATAGTTCATTAACACAATTAGACGAAGCACATTCTCCAGTTTCAGCTATCCATTCATTTGGAAGCCTTTTCTGCTTTGTTTAATCAAATTTAACATGGCACTTTTCTTGGCTGCACATAATCAACATGTAAATTAAAATACAAAAGGGTCTCTGAAGGAACAAAAAGTTAATCATTTAATCATTTCCCCCATCTATATTGGGTTAAGAAATTTTAATTAAAAAGAGGAAAAAAAGAAAAGCAAATGTATCTTTAATATATGTTTACCTTTTATATAAAATGTGAGTATAATTGATGTCTAAATGGAAACACAGAATATTGAATTTAAAGCCCAACTTTAATAATAATATGGATTTAGACTAATCAAATGCTGCCACTTTAATTGGAAATTTTAATTAATGATGAGAAACAGAAGTTGTAACACATTTTGGTGTACTGGACAATAATTCCTGTTGTGATTATTTTAAAAATTCCTATTGTACTTAGTTTAAAAGTATGAAATGGTAATATGTACTCAAAAGATGATAGTTGTAATTGATATTTTATTTTAAGTGACTATGTATTTACTAAGTAGTTTACAATAATTCAAACAAATATTTTATAAATTGAAAGATAGACTAAAATTTTATCTGTTGTTCATGAACACACTCTGAAAGCATTTCATTTGGGGTTTATGTTGCCTTCACTGACGAGTGTGAGGTACAAAGTTGGTATCAAACTTCACCTAGAATTGAATCCTTTTATTTTTACAGTTTAGTGGATTTATAATTATAAATTATGCCTTTGTTCTAGGGATTTTCCTTTATGTTTTAAGGTCCAATAGAACTGATATAATCCAAGTTTTCTCAAACAAATCAGTAAAGCTATACATACATTTTTAGCCAAGACTAATCACAGTGCTTTTATTATTTCCAGTTCAGTTATTCTGGAAACTCAGAGCCTTCAGTTCCTATGATATAATAAGATAAATTTAATGTAATATTATATTATTATTTTAACCAACCCTTTTTTGATCACATCTGGAGGTTTCAGGACACAATAAGCAAGTAGTAACTGAAGACAGGTTGTAGGCATGGTCATTCTACAAGCCTGATATTTGATAACGCCTTGGTTAAAATTCATGTTTACAGTGTTTTTGTTTAGATAGAAGCTTCTCCCCAGCCCCTGGCATCAATATATCCAAAGGGTCTGGAAAGTTCATGTGGAAGCTCCACTTTAAGCCTGCTTTCCCATCTCCAAACCCTGCTGCATTGCAGAACGTCCACTAGATGATGACCATTCCCCAAGAGATGCTCGGGACCTCTCCCACAGTGTACTTAAACACAACCCAGAAAACAGTTGAGTGGTTTTCCAGTCTTTCTTTCACATCTCTTCTCTGTGATTGTTTTTATACGGGAAAATGTCTAGTAACAAGATGAGGACATTCATTGCCGATAAGTGAAGGCCAAAGTGACCACCCACAAGACGGATTTTCATCTTCAGGCGTCAGTCAGTATCTCCAACCAAAGCAGACATGATTGTCAGAGTACATGTCAGATAGTCAGAAAAGCTGCATCACAGGCAGGTGAGTGTCTTCAGCTCCACACATATGTAATATTATTGACATGGCTGCATTTGACTGTCCTCTAATTGATTTTAAGTTTGTTTGTGTTGGAGTTGGAAACAAATTTTTATTATGAAACACATAAAATGACAACAGACTTCATCCACTGGCAGACTATGGATTAAATGGGACTCCTGTGATGGGGAGCATGCAAGCAAACAAGTGAATTCCATTGGAAGTATTGTGAAACTTTAGGATAATATTGAAACTATGTGGCTTTTGTGTTGTTAATCAAGATGGTTCCTGTAAATATTCATGGCTTTCTCCAATTACCCACAGAAGTAATAGAAATCATTGAAAAGTACTTTGCTGTGAATGACCAAAGTTAAGTACAAGAGGAGAGAGATCAAACATTTTTCAGTGGGATTTTGTCTTGTCTGTGTCAATAAATGTATGTATGAAATGTCTGACAAGAAGTCCCCTCATGATCTTTACATTTTTAGCCATTTTCTTGGGGAAAATATGGATCTGGCCGTTTTAATCAGGACCTAACATTTTTAGATCCTCTGTTGTAGGAGTTCATAAATAACACTTTCCAATTTGCACAGGAATTATATAAAAGCCATGGTTTTATATTAGTTATCAAAATAAACAATATTCTTGTGAAAGAAATAGGCAGTTTAACTAATGAAAAATGTAAATTCCAACTTCATGTGTTATTCATGAGTGTTCTGGTGCAATTGTTGTTTCAGAGTGTTCAGATATGAACAGTATCTTCAGCAATGAAGTTGGATGTTGACTGCTGAATGTCAGAAATAAAGATTTACCCACACTGCAATTTTTGCTGAAAGAAGTCTATTATGGCTCATTTTTAGAAGAATATTTCTGTTGTCAAATGATTTTAAACTAATTATCTAGTATTGCTTGTGTTTCATATAACATAATGATAAGCATCCAGAAAAGTTTACTGTTAATATTGCTAAATCAAATTTATGTATTTTATTTGAGAAATAAACTAGCAACAACATATTTATCAAAATCTCTATCCATTGTGATTGGAGTGTGACTACAATGTGTGAATGTTTTTCTCCCTTCCAGAGTTTACTCACTTCGCATTCATGTGTAACTGGATTTTATTTAAACCTGTGATAATGATAATGTTATTTTCATATAAATGCTTTAGCCTAATTAAATAATATGAAGTGTCAGGGATACTTTAGATCAATTTGGCTATATTGTTTTTTCTCATAGTCAGGAAAACTGATCTATTGAAATTGTTGTTCACATACAGACACATGTCCAAATGTCATATTAGCCTAGTAGATTAATGTAAATCTTTATGAAAGCTCTATAGTATATTTGCCTAATTGTTTTAGCAGAGCAGAAAATAAATACTGAAAAATAATTTTCATCAGCTTTCTGTTAAAAAATAAAACAGAAAAACCTTGTCTCAACAAATAAATAAATAAATAAATAAATAAATAAATAAATAAATAAATAAATAAATAAAAATAAAACAATCTTAGGCCCTGATTCCTTGTAGAGATTTCAAAGATTGATGATTATTTACTTATTTCTTGGATATTTATTTTCTGAGTTGTCATATTAATGATGGACACTGTGTTGTAGACCAAGCTTATAACACCTGGAAGTGAGGTGTACTCCTCTTCTCTCACCTTACTATGAAAGAAGTATTCACTGAGTGGAAACAGTGACAGATAATCAGGAACACTGATTCTGTTATGGTGCCTACGAAAATGGGAAAGCTAGAAAGTGAGACAAATGTTAATGCCCTGATTTTAACTTTCCCAACACTAACTATAACTTGATGATGCTGCATAAGTGCAAGATTAAGACAGATGAGCCGGGCGGTGGTGGCGCACGCCTTTAATCCCAGCACTCGGGAGGCAGAGGCAGGCGGATTTCTGTGAGTTCGAGACCAGCCTGGTCTACAAGAGCTAGCTCCAGGACAGGCTCTAAAGCTGCAGAGAAACCCTGTCTCGAAAAACAAACAAACAAAAAAACAAACAAAAAAAAATTAAGACAGATGAATCTCCTCTGCATCTGGGAAATATGCAAAAGAAGTGTCACCCAGATGTCTTCTCAAACTGGTGACTCTGTGGCACTTCTGGAAAGTGTGTTCTACTTTCTTCTAAGAAAGCAAGCACACTGCTATAGTATCATATTCTTTTCATTTGAAGAATCCTTTGTCAATGTCTCCTGTTCATTCTAAGCCAAGAAATAATGTCAATGTTGCAGTGGCATCAGCAATGTCACAGTGATCTTCTCTTTCTAAACACGGGCACCTCCTTCTGCTGTCTCTAATCGCTGGATGGGAGAAAGGACTGTTGACCTGCACACTAACGGCAGAATGTCACAAAAAGTATGTAGTATTACTTAAGTCTCTGTTATATCTGTAAGTTATCATTTTTATGGGGCTGTTTAGTGGAGAGAGACAAGCACGTAAGAGGCCATCAAGCAATTGTTGAGAGGGATTTTCTGTCTATGTGTACAGTGTCATGAAGGAATGCAGGAAGACTTAAAAAGAAAGTGGGATTGTGGTTTTCGGGAAATCTCAACACAAATGTAGTAACTGAACATTTCTTTTTTCTAATGTGTTGTGCTGACATCTGTAAAAGAATAACAACAAACAGACAGAGAGTGAAAGAAAGGAGAAGCAAATGACTCCTTTAAGTTCAAGAAATATTGAGATTAAATACTTATAACCCATTTCAAGGTGTGTGCACACAATCAACACCATTATTGTCATTCTGGTCCTAAATAACCACTTTGCATTATTCTGTATATTATAATCTCACACAATGTAATTTTTATATTTTAAGAAAGCACAAGCTGGGCGGTGGTGGCGCACGCCTTTAATCCCAGCACTCGGGAGGCAGAGGCAGGCGGATCTCTGTGAGTTCGAGACCAGCCTGGTCTACAAGAGCTAGTTCCAGGACAGGTTCTAAAGCCACAGAGAAACCCTGTCTCGAAAAACCAAAAAAAAAAAAAAAAAAAAAAAAAAAAAAAAAAAAAAAAAGAAAGCACAAGCATTATTTTCAAATTAAATGCTCTGAATTTTCCTGTTACATTTAATATTGTTTGCTAATGTTCTTACTAAACAATTACCCTTAATTCTTCTCTGACGATATTTTTTCTAATACAGTTACTGTTATAATGTACTTAAAATATATGCTTCGCTGCTCCCATATCCACCCTTCCTGTATCTCAAGCATCCCATTCCTCCGAGCTCCCCCCATTCTCCCCTTCATGCTTTTCTCTCCCCATCTTCCCTTGGCCCCGTCTCGCCCCACCCTCAAGTTCCCAATTTTTGCCCGGTGATCGTGTCTACTTCCAATTTCCAGGAGGATTACTATATGTTTTTCTTTGGGTTCACCTTCTTATTATCTTCTCAAGGATCCCGAATTATAGGCTCGATGTCCTTTAATTATTGCTATAAACTGATTATAAGTGAGTACATCCCATGTTCATCTTTTTGGGTCTGGGTTACCTCACTCAGAATAGTGTTTTCTATTTCCATCCATTTGCATGCAAAATTCAAGATGTCATTGTTTTTACCGCTGAGTAGTATTCTAACATGTATATATTCCACAATGTTGCCGATGGTGGGGGCTGACTGAGAAGCCAAGGACAATGGCGCTGGGATTTGATTCTTCTGCATGGATGGGCTCTGTGGGAGCCTTCTCAGCTTGGTTGATCACCTTCCTGGACCTGGGGGGAGTTGGGAGGACCTTGGTCTTAACATAGAGTAGGGAACCCTGATGGCTCCTTGACCTGGAGAGGGAGGGAGGGGGGTTATGGGTGGAGGGGAGTGGAGGGAAGGGGGAGGAGCATGGGAGAAGATGGAAATTTTTAAATATAAAAAAATAAACCATGAAAAAATAATATACTTAAAATTTAAACTAAGTGTAACTATCTATAGCTTTTCCCCTTCTTAAAGTTAAATTTTATTTTGAAGTGTGCGTTTGTGTATGTGTATGGTGTTTAATTGCGTGTGTGTGTGTGTGTGTGTGTGTGTATGTGTATGTGTGTGTGTATTCATATAGAAGCAAGGAGAGATCTTTAAAGTCCTTGGAACCAGAGGTACAGATATTTGCTAGCCACCAGTCATAGGAACTGGCATCTGAACTCTGTTTTTCTGGTATAAAGGCAAGAACTCTGAATGACTAAGCCATGTCTTCAGCCTTTAAGTGTTTATTTCAAAAGGGCAATGAATATACTTGTGGAACTATCCAGGAATTCACAAAATATGTCATAAATTGGACCCACATAGTCACAGTTTTAATTCTAACCCAACATTAGAAAACAAACATACTTTTAAGCACTTTCTCCTAATGTTCTTTCAGTAGAGGGTTTTTAAAATACAGGTACCCTCCCATATTAGCCTCTAAATGACCACGTCTCCAAGTCAGAGTTGTGCAACCATGAGCTTTCTAGCAGTATGAAAAACTCATGGCTTTAAACTGACGTCTTATCTGATTTTAACTAGAAGATTGTAACTTGTGTGAATAACTCACTGATAATTAGATGTTTAAAATTACCATTTAATTTATGCAACAATAGTACTTTAAAGTTCAACTTTTTAATAGTTTGCTAGATTTACTTATTTTGAAGGTTATTATTTTAGTTATATACATGAGTGTCTATATGTATGTATTCCACATGTGCATGGGTGTCTATGTAGGCCAGAAGAGGTGTTGGAGTCCCTAAAGTTAAAAATTGTAGTGAGATCCCTGAGGTGGTGGCACATGCCTTTAATGTCAGTACTCTTTAGGCAGAAGCTGAGGCAGGTGGATCTCTGAGTTCAAAGTCATCCTGGTCTACAGAGTGAGTTCCAGAACATACAGAGCTACAGAAAGAAAACATGTCTCAAAAAAACCAAAAAAAGAAAGAAAAATTGTAGTGAGCTTCCTGATATCGGTTCTAGGAACCAAACATATTTCCTCTGGAAGAACAGCAAATGTTCTTCATTGCTGAGCTATCTCATTAGTACCAACATGCATGTGTATTTCATTGTAAACCTATTTGAAATTCTCAAAGGTCAAAGGTGAAGGAAGAACATTTTTTTTAAATTTCTGTAAGCTAACTTGTTTATTCTGAATTTGATATCTAGGAAAGTATTTTCAGTAAATTTTAGACATTGTTAGAAAAATTTTCTTGTAAATAGGAAAAAAATAATTTCAAATAGTTTCTTTGTCCTTCATATTTTGGAACATTAGCACTTGTCTGATTGTGGTATTCTATTTAATGTATTATACATTTTAATTAAATTCTCAGACAGTAACTTGCACGTTTGGAGTTAAAACTTAAATAGTCACAATTGATATCATGATAATTGTTATGATAGTAAGTTTCTGCTTGAAATAGTTAAGGAATTTTATCTATGGGATTTGTTAAATCAAGGGCTAAGGCACAGCTTTGTCTCGAGAAATGCATATGATTAAGAAGACCAAGCCTCTTCCAAATCTCCTTTTTTTTCCTTCTCATTACAAAGCTTGGAGGATCAAAGGATAACATGTAAGTCTTACCATGAGAAACAATTCTTACCTGAAAACTAAGAGACATTAATAAGAGAAAGGAAACTTGACTATAATAAGAATGAAAGTGTATGTTGAAAATAAGGCATGAAGTTGTTAGGAGTTTTCATTCAAAGTTGCATGGCTTGACATGCTGATGGAGGCAAGCAATCCCTTCTTCAAAGAGTGAACAGACCAAGCCATTTCTGAAAAGAAAAAGTAAGTTCATGTTGAATAGTAGGCACTGACTTGTGCAAGCATACATGAGTGTGCACGCGTGTGTGCACACACACCACGTGACTAAATTAAACTTAAGTGATGGCAGTTTGTGATTCAAACAAAGCTGGTCAAGATCCTTCTCTGCCCAAGATCTGATAAAACTGTTGTTTTTTTTTAACTTTGCATTGCAGTGGACACTGCTAATGCTAAGAAGAAAAATATGTTGGGAAAGCCAACTATTTCCATGAGGTTGAGGAAGAAGGATCAAGAAGTGATGGACTATTTTGGCGACTTAGTGTGCTTTGATAAATTTGAAGACAAAATCAATGAATAAAACCTAGCTACATATACAATGTACATAAAATAATAATTAATTATTTTAAAGGACATGAATTTAAGGGGGGATAACATGGATTATCCTGAGAAGAGATGGAAATTGAAGAGTGAGGAGTGGGTATGATGGGTATATGCCATATACCTCTATGAAGTTTTCAGTAAGTAAATAAAAATAAAAAGCAAATGAGGTACAAGTCATAGAATCAAAATCCTTTATCCCTACTTGGTCTTTGGTGTCACTTTCATTGGACCACTACTGAATTTGTATTTTTTATGACCATAATTTAATCATAATCTTAGGTAACTTTTATTATTTATATAATTATATCAGTGCACTGGTTCCTGAAAATCACTGATACTTCTGCCCCTTGGTTTCTCCTCATTGCTCTAACAATTTAATATTATCTCCATCATGTTCTCTAAGAAATTCATTATGGCAGTTTTTGTTCTTTTATTATTAGTTATTTCTTTCATTACACAGAAGCCAGATAGGTATATTCTATCTGGATTTCACTTGTTGGCTTTCAACCACCAACTACAAAATAGAAACAATTTCACTGTGGTCAGTGGAAGAAGGCTTGTGTGCTTGTGTAAAGAGTGAGTGAAATCCTATGTGAATGAGTATTATTAACAAAGATCAAGACCTCTGATCTATTGAAAACTGACAAAACCTATTTCTCGTTTCCTGGGTCAGGATCAGAGAGGTACTGGGGTCCCAGTGTGAGTACTTACAGATGCTTAACAAGTATATGCAAAACTAGCAACTGTGGCTTCCTCTTCTGGGATGTGTACAGCCTGAGACTACTCGTCTACAGATTTCTTCTTTATACACTTTCTAATTGTGCAGCCCATGCTGTACATAATGAGCATGCTGAGGTTCATGATTGTTGCAGTAGTTGGTGCCACTCCATCAGAGTGCACAAACCAATAGAGCCCCAACTTTCTAATTCCTGTTTCTCTTATTTCCTTACTCAAGGTCCTTGCCTCGTTTCCTTGCTGTCCACAGCCACATCAAAGCATCAAACCATGATAAATGCGGTCCTTAAAAGTTCTAGCCTTTAAGACTCCCTTTCAGGGTTCAATTAAAGATGCCATAACTAGCTAAAGGGGGGCTAAAAATCTGAGGGTAAAGATCTGAGGAGTAAGAAATCTACTCACAACAGGAATCGTCCATGCATATTTCTTTATTCTTCTTTCTATTTTTTCTCATTTCTTTCAATTCTCCCTTGCTCTCTCTTGTTCTTTATTCTACCCGTTACAAATGTTCCCAATCATATATATTCTTAAAACCAGCAATTCTCCCAGCCCTAAGAGGCTTTAGGGATGGAATTCTTTTGCCCCATAGGAAATCAAAAAAGGGTCTTCACACACACAAACACACATACACATGCAGAGAGAGAGAGAGAGAGAGAGAGAGAGAGAGAGAGAGAGAGAGAGAGAGAGAGAGAGAGAGAGAAGAGAGATCCTTGGGAGTTGTTAGTACATGCCTGGTGAACTTCTTAATAGTGAAGGTTAGTTAAGAAGAATTAAGTCATCAGGGAATTTTAGAGGGGAAGGTTAGTGTGCTACATTACATTTTTATGTGGTTAGTAAGAGTTAAAAGGTTTATTTTCACTAAAATTATGAAGAGGGCACGGATTGTTTAAATCAACAAGCTACTTCTTTTTATTCTCCCAGTATGCATCGAGACTACCAGGTAACCAGGTAACTTATGCAAACAGACAGGGTAAACCTGATAGCTCTTAATCAGATAACACCAGATGCTACAGTTTCAATGGGCCTAGGTCTGGAGTTTACTGCTCTAAGCCAAGAGACCAGGCCTCTAAATTATCAGTTCCAGGCTGTGCTGTTATCAGCTATTCTGATAGTGGGTGTTGTGGAGTAAAACCAGAGCAGCAGTTTGGGCAGGTAATGCTCTATTCCTAGACCCTAATCATCGATCAAATGCCTGCTGATAAAGGTAATTTCAGGAAAGCCGATCTCTGGCCTTAGCTAAATGAGAGGAACAAAAGCCTGGCTGTGGGAAAACTATTTTCACAAAACAGTTCAAAACTGTGGGAATTAATTCCCAAATATGCTACAGAAAGGGAGCTACAGCAAAAAATCTACACCAAAGTACTGCCACTTTATTCACAAAGCAATAGCGCCAAAAAGTCTTGTCTTTTGACTTTACCTTTACCAGGTCCCTTGCTTCTGGTAAGTCACTTGTGAAAAGATGGCTGTCTAATGTTGTGGCTTGTAGTACATGATGTTCATTGTAGCTCATAAAGTACAAATCTATAAAGTTTAAATTTTAACTATTATAATCATTTTAATTAATATACATCCATATAATTATAAATGTGTGCATAATAACCAATTTCTTCTTCTAAATTAGTTTTATTTGCTTGTTTATTATATCTTGTTTTACTAGATAGCTCCAATTAAATTTTTTATATCACCACAAGAATCATTACTTCTTAAAATGATAGACCTATTTGTCTAGGACAATGTTGTCCACATGTTTGTTGGACATTTTTAAGTATATATTTATAGGGCAGTTGTTTTAGAAAGCATATTTAAAAAAATAATCGTCAGAATACAACTCCAGTGTGATTAAGACAGCAAAAGTTCTTATAGAAAATAGGGCCAGACTTTATGGGCACCCAAAAGAGACATATCTTAATATTTCCTAGATCTCCTCATTGAATTTCCAGGAAGACCCTGGTGTAGGAGGGCCTTCTGTTTTTGTGTTGCTTTCATTGGTTAATAAAGAAACTGCTTTGGGCCTGGTGATAAGACAAAACTTAGGTAGGCAGCGAGACAAAACTGAATGTTGGGAAGAAGGGTAGACAGAGAGCTGCCATGGATATGCCAGGTCAGACATGCTAAATTTTTCCTGGTAAACCATTACCTCATGTTGAACACAGATTAATAGAAATGGTTAAATCAAGATAAAAATCATAATAAAAATTTTCCTTATATCAGAAACTTTGCATTAATCAATTGCTTGGTAAGATAAGAAAAGAATTAAATTGACAAGGCAGGTTGATCTAAGTTGGTTTTCAACAGCTAAGGATAGAAACTGTTTCATAAAGCTAACATTTTTATTTAACAACTGCGTAGAATAAAATATTTACTCTATCCAAAGAATTTGTACTAGTATATGCATTATGAAAATACAAGATTGATAAAAGTTATATGATAGGGGCCATATCAGAGGAGCAGCAGATATAAGTTGACTTCAGGGTGTCAGGCTATCAGACGCAAATCCCTGATGGATGAATCTCAGATAGGCATGGCTCTGAAAGCACAGACTCCAGAATGCCTTTTGTTTCTGCTATGTCTTTACATTTTTGCTGCTGCCATCTTTCTCTGGTTTCTGTCATGCTGTGAATGGCTGTGGGTAGATTCCTACTGCCCATAATAAAGTATGTTTGTCTCATGGAAATATCCCACTCTACTGGGCATTTTTATCTGGAGAATATTATGAGAATGATTTCTTCTTAACCTGTATTATCTATTTGATAATAATAATGCTAGTTTAAAATGAGTTTTGATGATAAAAATTAAAACAAGGCAGTGTCACATAGTCATGTGTTTCTACTGAGAAGCCATATAGTCTGTGACTTAGGGTAATGACCAAAAAAATGAGTCCTAGTATAAATTCTTTAAATCTTAAGGTTGGAAGATATGTTCCTAGGTTTTGGAGTGCATCATAGCTGAAACAGAGATTTGAAAATATCTTAAAGCTAGACTAAGATGCTTTTTTTCAAGTAGCATTGAGGTGAAAAACCCAATAAGACATTCAAAAGGTTTAGAAGACATGTAGTTGAATGTGAAATTGTGAAAGTCAGGAAAGAATAATAAATAGCCCAATTATTATTAGTTGAAGTGCCTTTCTTATTAGGATTGGTTGATGAGCAAATGATGATTAATTCCTTATACCCATTTTTTGCTCTCAATCCCCTGATATAAAAAATCTGTTAATGAATGAGTATGTACCCTAAAGATTTAAGGTAGAGTCAAGCTGACTGATGATTCTTTTACATATATAAAAGTTTAGATTTGTGATTCCTTACAAATTACCTTTAAAATTAAGTAATAAAATGATTGGTTCTTTCTTTGTAACATCAAAATGCAGTCTGACAGTAAAAAAAAAATCTTGTTTGCTTATGCTCTGGTAATTTATGACAAATATGAATATAAATTCATTTGGGTACTTGGGATAATTTGTTTTACACTGTAATATGTAAAATATTTAGTCATGAAAGGGGTATGGAACACACCTTTTTTTTTTACTTGTTCTTATTGTAATCACTTGAAAAACAGAATGTAACCACATTGTAATTTCTATAATTCCTGAAAGATTTTGCTGAGGAATATAAGCTTTAAGAGAAGGAGTAAAGACAGAATTCAAAAATAAAAGGAAAATATCAATAATGAAAGAGTTAGAAGGGTAACATCAAGAATGAGATAATTGAGAAGAATATAAGAGAGTTAGAAGTAGAGAAAGAAGGGACATTTTGGGATAGATATAAGAAAAGAGAACATAAAACACAGAGTGAAGAATGCAGAATACTAAAGAAGGAATTCATCATGAGAACATGTGAGTTCTTGTCCATTAACACCCCCAGATTTAAAAAAAAAAATCATAGTATTTGCCAACTCCTTAGAGTCCCTTTGAGCCCTTTGCTGCTGGAGGCTGTTCCCACAATGAAAATATAGGTATACTTTCAAACTGGAAAACATGTACAAATATGAAAAGAAACTAAAAAGATATGTAAGAGTGTGGCCATTATTCACATTACGGTAAATCCTTTCTTAAATTACTTTTTAAAATTATTTTTAAAACAATCTTATTTTGCATATTAATCCCAGTTCCCTCCCTTTTCTGTCCCTCCTGCTTCCTCTACCTTCTCCCCATCCCACCTCCCATTCACTTCTTAGAGAGTGTGAGGCCTCCCATAGGGAGTCAACAAAGTCTGTCACATCACTTGAGACAGGACCAAGGCCCTCCCCTCTATATCTAGGCTGAGCAACGTATTTCTCCAGAGGGAATGGGCTCCAAATAGCCAGTTCATGCTCTAGGGACAAAAACTGTTTCCACTGGTAGTCGCCCCACAGACTGCCCTAGGCACACAACTGTCACCCAAATTGAGAGGCCTAGTTTGTACTTATGCAGCTTTCCCTGATGGAGGACTCTCATTGGTTAATAAAGAAACTGCCTTGGCCCATCTGATAGGCCAGCCCTTAGGTGGGTGGAGTAGACAGAACAGAATGCTGGGAAGAAGGGAAGTTAGTATGCCTCTCCTCTCTGGGTCAGACGCAATGGAGCCAGCCGCCAGGTCAGAAATGCTGAATCTTTCCTAGTAAGACACCACTTGTGGTGCTACACAGATTATTAGAAATGGGTTAAGCAAGATGTGAGAATTAGATAATATGAGGCTGAAACTAATGGGCCAGGCAGTGTTTAAATGAATAGTTTGTGTGTTGTTATTTCGGGGCATAAGCTAGCCAGGCGGCTGGGAGCCGGGCAGGATGAAGAGCAGGCCTGCCCGCAGCTCCTTCTACATTCCCCAGCTATCATTTTAGAGTCAGTGAGCTCCCACTTGCTAGCTCAACTGATTCTGTGAGCATGCCCATCATATTCTTGGACCCTTTGCTCATATGATCACTCCTCGCTCTCTATGTGGGAAGTGCTAGCTGTGGATCTCTGCAACTGCTTTCATCATTCACTGCATAAAGGTTCAATGGTGAAAATTAAAGCAGTCTTCAATAGGATTCCAGGGGAAGGGCAGTTAACGTACCCTCTCCTTTACTGATTAGATGATGAACTCACTCATAAGTGGATATGGGACATAAAGCAAAGGATAACCAGCCTAGAGTTTACAACCCCAGAGAAGCCAGGACACAAGGAGGACTCTAAGAGAGATATACATGCATCCCCCTGGGAAGGGGAAATAGACAATGTCTACTGAGTAAAGTGGGAGGTTGGAAGGGAAGTGGAGAGGGGAGAAGGAGAAGGGGGGGGGAGAACACGAGGGATGAGAAGATCAAATTGGGTGAAAGACAGAGAGGGAGAAAAAGGAAAGAAATACCTTGACAGAGGGAGTCATCATTATGGGGTTAGTGAGAAACCAGGCACTAAGGAAATTCTCAAGAATCCACAAGGATGACCTCAATATGGTAAATCCTAATATTATTTCAAGTAAATATTAGAATATTGGAAAACATAATGATAAAATCTTGTAATTGTTATGTATTTTCTCTTTTATTTCATTTTTATTAGTATCATATAAAATATAATGGTTATATCATGCTTAATTCATTGCATTTGTTGAATGAAATTTCATTAGTTCTCTAGGTAATGGGTATAATAGCTGAGTTACAATGTAAAAGATCATTTATTTAAACTAATACCTTTAAAATAGCATTGGTGTTTCTACAAGATCACATTTACTAGTCCTTATAGTCACTACTTATGACTTAGTGTGTTTTTCAACTTAACCTGTAAAGAGATGCCTTTAGGAGATCAATTATTTTCTGTCATTATTAATGGACAGGAACTACTAGTTAACATTAAATCTACAATGAGCTTTTCTATTGACATTAAATAGTTTTTCTGTGTCTAGCAGTTCTTGTATAGATTGTAATGTCTATTACCACTGAATAAAAAATGTGTCTTACAAAATACTAATTTCATTTGTTTTAGTTTAAAATCTGCCTAATGCAGATGTAATTCTTCAGCATTTAACATGTCACAAGGATAAACTATTTTAAATATATCACATCAGTCTGGGATGTGCTCATTAGAGTGACCAGTCATCAAGTATCAAATGCTTTATGCAGAGAACAGGAAAGGCTTGTCATTCAACTAAGTCTGAGAACACATGGCAGCAATGAAGATTTTAGCCCTTAAGTAAAAAATCAACTTTAAAATATTTACAAATAATTCTCAGGTTCTTGGCCTATTATAAGAAGCAGGTAGAAAGAATTTAGTTTCTTTCATAATGGCCAAAATAAATTTGTTCCAGGTTCATTGTATAATGCTGTTTTATTATCTTCAGCTAATCTGAAAATTGATTGCTATGAAACTTGTCCGCACACTATTCCTTTTTTGAGTAACTATTAAATGTGGTAATCACATACCATTCTGTAATATTTATTTGTCCAAACAACTTACCTTACCAATGTTCACTGTTTAGTGGAAGATAGGTAAAATGTACCAATTCTACTTTCAGTAAACAATCCACATATCACCTGACACATGATAGAAAATGTAAAAACAAAACAAAGAGTATAAAATAACCCCTAGAGATTAATCCAAAACCACATTTAATTATTTTGAAATTAGAATTCATGAAGGTAAAGAAAATATAACCTCATCAAAGGCCAGATTAATTATTTTATTTTAATGGTCTAACCTTAGGTCCTAGAATTGTGCCAGCATTCAACATAATTATTATTAAGAGTATGCAAAAAGATGATTAAGTGATACATTGTTATTATGAACTTAAGTAGAAATGGAATATACTTAGATTGTCTGAAATTTTCTTGATATTATAAGTCACCAAAGATTTTATCAGTCCAAGCAAGAGAGCACCTTGATAGGAAATTTGTTAGTAGAATTGAATCTTTACTCAGAATTAATATGTTCTCTAAGGAATTATAGATTCCTCAAAAACTGAACAGAGTTTTTAAAAATCACATTTACTATGATATGAATAAAGTTATTGGATCTGTCTTTCAAGTCCTTTATCAACCCAGGTGTTTAATAGAGGGGAGAGGATCCAAGTGCAAAGGTGGCTTTGGGAAAGCAATCACTGTAATGGAGAGGGACACTCTGAACTGTGTTTGTGTGGATCATAGAACTTGTAGAAATGAAATTAGAGAGGACGTTAGAGGTCATTTACTCTAATCTTATATCTGAGAAAATGATTCTTTCTTCAATTATAATACACACAATTGCAATACATTTTCATTTATCTGGAGCCCAAGTTACTGGAAAGCTCACTGCACTAATTTATTTTTGCACTTGACTTTTATGAGAAAAAAAGATATTACAAATAATAGAAACAGTAGTTAATACATTGGAAGATGACTCTAGGGTACTCGCAAAGCCTGAAGTAGTTTTCAGTCATCAGAAAAAGATACAATTATCTTCACTAGCATTTTAGTGTTAATTTTAGGTTTTATAAGCAGGCAGGAAAACTCCACCTCATGTGGATGCTTAATGTTGAGGGATTTGCCATAGTAGTAGTAGGAGATAGAAAGGGAAAGACTCAAAATTAGACATGCTGGTGGCCAGAGAAGTGAGAAAGAGGTAAGAAGCTCACTAACTTGGCAAGTGGCAGCAGCGAGCCCTACAAACTAGGAGGCCTAAAAGAGGTCACAAAGACCAGTTTCCTAAAGGATTGTATTTTCAACATAGGAAGAGGGCATATTTGGAAAGAAACTTAAATGGGTCTGAAAATTCCTGATTCTGAAGTGCATCACAGCACACTTGCGTTTCCTCACACTGCCCCATGTCTCTGAGATGTAGACATACACAACTGCACAAAAAGGTAGTTCCTTTCAGAGTTTCTGTAGGAAATATCATGGACACCAAGGCACCTTTAAGAGGGTGTCTGTTTCTAAAATCTACCTTACCTAATAATGTGTACAAAGTAAAATCTGCCACCTAAGAGACCGATGATAAGAGAAATGCTCTTTGGGAGATAACCGCAACGTTCTTAGGATGTGAAATTACAGGTGTTGCTCTAATTACTTCCTGGAATATGTGTTACTCTAATTCCTTTAAAAGGTTCTTGAGAAGACTTTGTTTTGCAAGATCTTGAAGTTCTCACCGGTAACCCCAGGACTCTGTTGATTGAGGTAGAAATACCAAAGTTTGAAAAACCGTCTGGGCTAAAGTAAGGGAGCCAAACTAGAAGGAAGAGTTAAACAGACAAAAGTCCACCACCAAAGAGTATATTATACATGCATGCATATATATATATATATACATACATACATACACACATACATATATATGCATGCATGTATATATATATATATGTGTGTGTGTGTATGTATGTGTATATATATGTGTGTATGTATGTGTGTATATTTTCAAAGAAAAGAGATTTTGGCCCATTCACCCTTCTGTTTCTCACACCTTCCCATGTTCCCCTATCTATCGCATAACCCCTCATCTCTCACCTTTTTCATTACCTTTCCCGATCTTTCATCTCATTGCCCTATTGCTCATTTACCCTCTTCCGTTTTCCATCTCTCATGTTTTTCACTTTGTAAATCGTTTAAATATAGTGCATAAGTATATGCTAGAATAAAACAATACCAGTGTGCTAAGTGTTAGTTATAGAGGCTCCCTGTATGCCATGATAATTATTCAGCACGTGTAGTTAATGCATTCTTAAACAGTAATCATTACCACTTGCTAAGAACACCTAAAGCTATTAAGAGGGTCTCAAAACAGAATAACCTTTAACATATCTAAGCAATAAAAGAGTTTGCAGTAGAATTTATGAGGTTTCAAATCCCAATTCCTCATTTTGTGAGAAAGAGCCATTTGGGTAGTATTTTCTACCCTCACAGGGCCTACTACTGCTGTCATATTTCACTGTTACCGGAACTGATGCCACAAGGTGGGTAGTTTAAATTAATTGAACGAGCAAACACGGTACTTTCGACAAACTAGCCTCATTTACATCATGTTTATGGAACAAAGTATCCTTTAAAAATAATCAATATCTTTTTGAGAAATTCTCATGCCTTCAGCTCCTTCTACTTTTTCTAACTTCTTAAAATCATGAGATCCTACCCTCATTTTTTTGATTATTAATGTTACACACAAAGGCACACACACACTCACACGAGTGCAGATATATGAACTTTTATGAATAAAAAGGTCTGACTTTAGTGCTACACATATGTAAAACCAATTGGGTCCAGACATTTTGGGGTTGTATAACATACCAAGAGGCTCATTTCTGGAAAATGAGCATGACATGGCATGACAGGCATGTCAGTGAGTGTTGTTATTTTTCCGATCTTGTCTAGGCAAACATATTGGTGAGCATGAGCAGCGCTTCACTGTAGTGCATGGAAGAAACTGCCATACAGCAAATGTCGCCATCTTCTGCCTCGTATACTCTCCTTCCCGTTTTCTGTGATGTTCCCTGAGCTTAGGTATGAGAGTTGCATTGTATGCCTATCAGCTCATGTTGGGCATTCGTGGCTGTTCTCCTCATTTTGCCCAGTTGTGGCTTTCTGTAATGACCTCTGTCTGTTGGAACAAGTTCCTTTGATGAAGAGTGAGAGATACAGTTGATTGTGGGTAGAAAGATAAGTCTGAAGAATTCAGCTAGAAATCACACTGATTTGGAGAAGGGGCAATGTAGGTTCTCCATTACGGTCTTCACCCATACCAGCCCTGGGGAGTGTAAGCAGTACCTGGCATGAATTCTTTCCAACTGAGTGGGCCTTAAGTCTAATTAGATGGTTGTTGATTATCCCTTCACTGTAAGGGCCATTAGAGACATTTTGTCATGTAGGTCACATGTTCATGGGCTTTATACCTGGGTAAACCTCTTGCTTGCTATTATTTTGGAGGCTTGCGCAGCACCTTTCTGTACTCCAAGAGCTGTTCTCAGGAAGGGGACTTCAAGGGTATTTCCATTGGGTTCTTCAAAGTGTTGTTTCTGAAGTGTGGTTGTCTTCAGCAATAAGGATCTTACCTTAACTTTTGGAGGCAACCAAGGGCTACCATAATAGTCTACACTTATCTGAATGCCTTTTGGACCATATTTCCAACAATCTGAAAGGAGGTCTTCACGACTAGCACAGGGGTCTTTGTGAATATATGGCTTTTGGGGAAGAGTATTGCCATCACTAGTGGTATAATTTCATTTATACTATATATGTATATAAATTCATGAATGTATATATAGGTATTTGTGTGTGGATATATATATATATATATATATATACTTTTTGTATACATATTTTAATAATCATAAAATAATGGGATTCCTTGTATTTTTCCAGCATCCTTTCTGTTACTTTGTCCCTCTCCACTTTCCCCATTTTTCACTTTACAGCACCTGTATCTTACAAAGTAATTACTATGTTATTCCTAAGCATGCATGTTCAAAAGGTCTGTAGGTTTGATTGCATTGCAAGTTCTGGTTTTATACACTTTGCTGAACTTTGTTTAGTTTCCTTGACCATACACACTTCCCCCATCATTTGTTAAACATAAATGAATACAATAGTACAGGATTGTGATGAGTATAAAATTATATTAGAGTATACAAAAGAAAAAGGACAATTTGAACTCTCAAACAGCAAAAAAAGTGTGGGTGGGGAGGGGAGCTGATTTGGCTTCACAGTTTATTTAACTTAGCAAGTGTCTGTGAAAGTACACTATATAAAAGGTAACAGATTCAATGTTGCAAAAGACACAATATGAAGTAAATAGATGTGTTACATCAGAGCAAAAACATTTGTGTTTATCAAAATAACATATTCAATATTTAATTTCCAATAATATTAGTGATTTATAATAGCAGAGAGTACTTAGATCCTGTCAAGTAATCTTGGTACGTAGGCGTTTGTTATGGCTCCAATCTGAATTTCTGTAACACACACACACACACACACACACACACACACACACACACACACACACAAACTTATATATAAATTAGATTAGGAATCACTCAGGAGACTAAATTCTGTGGTTGTCTATTGGGGCTATTAGTGGAAAGGTATGAACACCCATCCTGAATGTGAAAATTTGAAGCCCCAGAATAAAGAAAAAGGTGAGTAGAACATTGGTTTCTCTCCATTCTTCATGATTGCGGCTGCAGTGTGACCAGCTCCTTCATGTTCCTGCTCCCATTCCTTCCTCTGTACTCTTAGGCAGTGAGTCAGAATACATGCTTCCTTCCCTTCTTGGTTTTCTTAGATACTTTAACAGATCAAAGCAAAAATTAACTAACATGCTCCCAATGTGCTGTATGTTGAATGCTTGATCCCTAGTACCATATTTAAATATAGGATTTCAGACAACAGTTTGAATGTGAAAAGTCAGATCTAGTAATTCTAGATTTTGATGGATTTGAGGAATCGCTCCTGAATGGATTAATAGAAAGTTATAAAAACTGTGTCAGGATTGGTAGAAGTCGAATTCTGAGGATATGTCTTTGAAGGATACATTTTGTTCTGGGCCCCGTCAAGTACTAGTTGAACACCAATTCAGCTATAATATTGTATTGCTTCTTTCACTTACCAAACTTGAAAATATTGATATAATTATGTTTAGTTGCAGGCTCCTAAAAGATCTGTGTTTATGTGTATGAATATGTTTGTGTACATGTGTGTGTTTGTTCACATGTATGTGCACATTAAGAGGCCTAGTATGTTTCTCAATTGTTTTCTGCCTTAGTCCTTCAAGTCACACTCTCAGTGAGACTTGGAATTGCTGTTTTTAGGTAGGCTATTGGTTAGCAAACCTGAACCATCTTCATGTCTCTACCCTCCTCCCCCAAAGCTCTAGGATAATAAGAGTGCATTGTCATGCAAGGCTTTCTGAGCCATTTACTCAGTTCTTAACAGAGTTTTTAAAGGTAACATTTGAGTTAAGCTTCAATACAAGTAAGATTTCGAAGGGATGACATGAAGGTTTTAGTCAATATAGGATAGAAATATTCTAGCTGCGTTGATGGTATGAGGAATGGCATTGCTTTAAGACTCAAGCAGAGAGAAGAGGGACTTAAAAATAGCAAGAATTCTGAGTGTGGGAAATATTCTAATATGGAAGAAATAGAAATTAAACAGAGTGGATATAAAAGAAGAAATTCTACAGTAATGAGAACACCTTAAACTTTGCACAGGATGAAGCTCTAAAAGCTTAGCCTACCTGACAAAGTGTGACAGCCTAATCCCTGTGAGGACTTTGAAGAGGTCACCAAAGCTGTCTGAAGCCAGAGAATTGTGACTCCTGAGCTCTAGAATCAATCCCCACTGGGCATCAGGGCCGCCAAGGGAGGAACTGCTTAAACAGCCTGCAAGAAATCTTTCTTAATATTTGGGGCTGTAAGTGACAGTACATGTTGTCATATACCCCATTATGACTGTCTCCCAAGTGAAAGAAAGAGTGTGGCTTCTTTATAGCCTTGTCACTGTCAAAATATATCCAGAAGCTTCCAGATTATAGTTAACTTAAGTAACTTCATTCTTTAGAAGGTGAAACAGAAGATGAAATTTCTGTCTTAACGTGTGGCAGAAAAATGAAGAGGTGAATTCTCAGTTTGTTTTTAACCAAGTCCATGTTGAACAGTGAAAAAAGAAGCATCAAATACATTTATATGACAACTAGTGTGTGCTTAGCCAGAAAGCAAGGTGACAGTTTTAAGAAAAGAAACGATCTCAAGAGTTAGACAGAATTATGTCCTTGGCCTTCAGAAGAACATCTAAGCTGCATGTGACTGCTCCTCTCTGCCCATGATCTGTGTTACTTGTTAAATGTATTGTCGCTGTATACCACAATACATTTAAACCCTTCTTTGGGATCCCTTTTGAACCCTTTCGGTATGTCATCCATAACTCTAACGATTTCTTAAGCTGTCTTGAGTCTTCTACCAGAAAATTATTACTATATTTGTAACTTCAGTCTGAGAATATTTTAGAAAATTGGTAACTAAGCCTAGTGCTAAATTAGCCATCAATGTCTTCTCTTCACATGATGTCTTAGATTAATGCACTATATAAAGTTTGCAAACTTAACCATGTTTTTTCTTTAAAAGTTATTATATGGGTTTTAATCAACATTGAAATGATCAGTGTGTTTATTGGTCCCAGATAATGTTTGTCAAATATTTAGAAAGAGAAAATAAACTACTGTACGGCAAATGATCCAATTCAAAGAAGTAATTTGGTGGTGGTGGTGAGGATTGGCTTAATTGGGATAGAATTTCCAGATTGACAGCTTTTTAAAATATAAATAGGAAAAGAGACAAGAATTAACTTAAATAAAAGTTAATGTAACATTAGGTTTGCAAACTTAATGGAATTGTTAGAATTTGAAGTTTACATTGAAAAGAAAAATCCAAATTATATTCTTTCATTGTGTGTGATTGTTCACACATACTTTGCATCTATAGAATTACTGCTGGTTATAATGCTCTTCATCAGGAAACTGATGATTTATAATTCATTTCTTTCATTTTTGCACCTGAGGGCCTGTCTAATAATAAGAAAAAAAGGCTTTGAACACAATTTTAATTTCTAAACAATATTCTTATTTTCTTCTGCTTTTACCTGTCATAAAACTATTTTTTTTCTGGGATTGAACCCAGAGATTGATGAAACTTTACTGCCCACTCTGAATTTGAGCTGATGGTCCAGACCCTGTGTTTTATTTTATTTCTTCTTTAAGTGAAAGAAAAGGATGAGCTTGTAGGCCAACTGATCGTCCCATCAAAAGACAAATGATATGTATTCCATTCCCCTTTCTTATTTTTCTTCTATTACTAGTTATTATGTATTGCCTTTACTTAATACTACCTAACACAAATATTTCAAATTTTTGCCACAACTTTAGGTTTCAAGCAATACTAAAAAATAATGAGGAAAAATATATTATATTTAAATTCTCCCGTGAAGTTTGCTGTATAGAGAGAACAAAACCAATTCAGTTGAAGAATTACTAAGGTATACCAATTGGCTGTACTGAAACTCTGAAGAAGTTCAACAACCAAAGTTTAAAGGGCATGTAGGAAGCAGAGGTCCATCTCCCACCACTACCTTTTGTAGTCTGGTATTTCTAATGTCAACAAATATTCCAAAGCTCTCAGCAAAGCAAGAAACTCAGTCACCATTTCCTTTGTGGCAATAAGGGATTTCAGTTTATTAAGGAAACTTGACTTAATTACTATTGAATAGTCATTTCAAATGATGACTAATTCTCCCCAGGATAATATAATAGAGATAAAGAATTAAGATATTTCCTGGCCCTGAACCTAGTTTGTCTACTTCCTTAATACTGTTTTCACATATATTTGCAAAGTAATTTAGCTGACATTTAATTATTGTTATAATAAAACATAAAATGGAGATAATTAGCATGTCTGTTATTGTTGGCAAAAAATAGACTTTGAAAGGAAATAAAAAAAGGATATGCAAAGAAAATATATTTTGTTTGAGGAAATTATGATTTGTAATGAAAAATTCGTAAAGTATAATCTAAAAATGTAATCCTATATTTTTAAAATTTGAATACCCACAGGCTTGTTTCTTTATATTTGTATTGCTGCAGCATTAAGACCTAAAGTGACTACTTGATGAAGAAAGGAATTTTATTTAGCTAAAAGTTCTGGAGGTTCAAGGGTCCAGTGATTCCTTTGTTCATATCTTCTGAGAACTCTGTGGCAAGAACAGGCAGAGAAGGACCAAGTATTCGGACAAAAAAATCAGACACCAGAAAAAAATATGCTCTGCCTGTATTGATAACAGCCCACGCATATGAGAACATATCATGCATGAGTCTCCCACGATCAATCTCTCCAATATGTCTGTCATTGATGACTAGGTCCATCCCCTCCCAGGAAAGCCAACCTCAAGACCAAGCTCCCACACATGACAGTTTAAGGACACAAAAGTCCTGAGTGATGCTAGAGCCAAAACTGAGATAAAATTTACAGAAGGTGATAAGTTTTAAAACTGTTACTTTCTGATATAAATTTTATTGATTCTCTTTATTTATTGATTCTATATTTAAAAATTCTTGTCAAGTAAACAATGGGGCAAGAAATACAAAATTTTGTAAATAAAATGCATTTTAAATCACACAAATTATGACCTTTTTTTCAAGAAAAATGTATTATTCAAGACTATTTCTTTTCTTTATTATTGTATATTTAAAAAGTAGATTTACTTTGTGATATGAATTAAAGGAGTCAGCACAAATCTTTCGTGTCCTCTCCTGTCCAATGATCACATTACTTTTCTGAGGTATTATGAATGCTTGTTGTTTGTAATACACTAAATATTTTTTGAGAATTACTCCTCTCTTTCTTCTCTGTTATAAAGATTTGTCCAAAATAATGCTGTAAAGTTTTCACCATATAAATAGAAGAATTTATAAAAAAGCCGGCTGTACCTTTGGACGCACCGTGACCTAGTAAGATGTTGCACATTGATATTTCTTTCAATGATAGAAATAAGTGAGGCTTCTGACCCTGGCATAACTCCATCAGTGGAAATGGTGAAGGGTCTGGGAATCACGTCACCAATTCTGCCTTATGAAGGCCAAGGACCATGGTAGACAAAAAGATAATAAACAAAATGTTCCATAGAACAGTTTAGCTCAAAAGGAATGTGATGCTCTCAAGTTGAAACACTAACCTTAGGTAACTAATGATTTTTGAAAAGTTATTTAAACATTTTCACTCCTAGTTTCCATACTCTAAATATTTAGTCCAGGTTTTATTAAAAATTACAGGTTTCTAATACAAGCCAACTACTCAGAAATATGTTTAATTATTTATTTATTATGTATTTTATTTATTATCATACTATATTATTCTATTTAAAAGGATTATGGGTGGGTGATGGCTCAGTAAAGACACTTGCTGCAAGTTGACCTGAGTTTGACCCATAGGACTCACATATAAGTTGTCCTCTATTTCCACATACTTTTACACACACACACACACACACACACACACACACACACAAAACACACACACACATACAGGTTAGATACACATGATCTCAAACAATAAAAAAAATATATGGCTCAACAAATAGTTCTTAAAGTAACAAAACCTTTTCAAATGCATCCCTATGCCTTCTTTAAACCAGGTATAGAGGCGGAGTGAGGAGCAGCAATTAGACTGAGTTTTCACTTTTTACTACTAGTCTATATTATTGATTGTCTCCCGTAGGAGGAGGTTCCTTTTGTAAAGGCAGTGAAAACAATATTTTAATGGCTGTGATAATCCTGGTATTATGTATTGAAACAATACTCACTCATTATTTGGCCTAAAAGTTAAAAGTTTCTGACTCGGACCAGAATAGAGAGTGGAGTGAGGTGTTCAATGTTAGATTATCAAAAATGATTTCATAAGTTGTGATTTTGATTTTGTATACCAGAGATTTGCCTTGATATAGGGTTTCCTATGATGTTCGCAGTTCTGTCAACCTTTACTGAAATCCAGACACACCAGAAGTGGGGTTTCAAATGACATTTGATGAGTTATAAACCTAAAAATTAAAGTGAACTCTCTGAACTCAAATGAATTATTTATTATTAATGTTTTGAAGAACTTTGAGAAGTAGTTGTTAACTCTAAAGAAAAAAATAAGCTTAACTTTAGCTTTTCTTTTTTAAAAAAAAAATTCTTTTCTTTTTTTTAAAGAAAACACATTATCTTTTTTAATTTAACATACCAATCCCAGTTCTCCCTTCCCTCTTCCCATCCCTTCCATCTAACCTCCAAGCCACCCCCATCCACTCCTCAGAGAGGGTAAGGCACATTACTTTGGGAAAGGTCCAAGACCCTCTCTACTATATCTAGGCTGAGCAAGGTATCCAACCAAAGAGAATAGGTTTGCAAAAAGCCAGTACAAGCAGTAAGGAAAAATCCTGGTGCCACTAGTTTGGGCCTATGTTTGTTCTGTTCTAGTCCTACTGGAGTTGGTGAGCTCCCATTAGCTCAGGTAAACTGTTTAAGTGGGTATCCCCATCATGGTCTTGATCTGTTTGTTTATATTCTCACTCCTCCCACTCTTCAACTGAACTTTGGGAGCTCAGATCAGTGCTTCACTGTGGGACTCTGCCTCTGTTTCTGTAAGTTGCTGGATGAAGGTTTTATGGTGATATTTAAGATACTCATCAATCTGATTATATGGCAAAGCCAGGTCGGACACCCTCTCCTCTAATGCTTGGGGTCTTACCTGGGTTCAGGGAATCAACCTACTTCAGGACACAGCAATACCACTCTTGGGTATATATCCAAAAGATGCTCTATCATACTACAAGGGCATCTGTTCAACTATGTTCATAGCAGCATGATTTGTAATAGCCAGAACCTAGAAAAAACCTAGATGCCCCTTAGCATTTTCATAAAGAAAATGTCATTCAAATTTATCACCACGTAAATTCTTTAATAGTTATGCTTCCTACAGTAAATTTTTATTAATTGCATGTGTATATGCTTATGGGTATGGTATATAATGTATACTAGACTTTTCCTGAAAATAAATAGTGGTATACATGTGACTTTTACTAACTTAACCATTTAAATTTCTTATGACATAAACCTATAATCCAAAATTTAGTTGTACAGCAGGAAGAACAGATTTCAACGGTCCAGAAAGAACCTGATCATTGCTTGGGTTATATGAGGCACTTATTAAAACCAAAACCCAAAACAGTTTAAAATCATTTTTGTTACCTAAACATGCAAAGAAGGGACAGTTAGATGACTCACCAGAAACAAAAGGGTCTCACTGACAGTCCTGAGGATTTGAATTTGATTGCTAGGACACGTGACAGAAGTAGGGAGCAGCTCCTGCAAGCTGTCCTTTCACATCCATGTGTGCAATGGAATGTATACGGGAGTGTGAGCATATGTGAATTAATGTTGTCTTAGTTACTTTTCAATTTTTTTTAAGATAACATAAGCAATGAAATGTGGAGAATAAAGTTTATTAGGAAACATGTTTCAGTGGTTAAATCCATTACCATTATGCCAGGGAGAATGGAAGAAGGCAGGCAGGCATGGAGCTATTACCTAAGAGCTCACAGCATAACTTGAAAGCAGGTAGCAGAGGTAGAAAAGACTAACTGGAAATAGTAAGAGGTTTTGAAACCTCCTGCCCCCAGGGACACACCTGCTACAACAAGATCACACTTTCTAATCTTTCCCAAATAATTCCACCAACAGGGCACGAAATAATCAAACATATCAAACCTAAGAAATGCTGTTTTGATGTGTGATTCCCCTCTGTATGCTGTGAATAGCATTGGTGAATAAAGAAACTGCCTTGGCCTGTTGATAGTGCAAAACTTAGGTAGGCTGGGGAAACTAAATGAATGCTAGAAGAAAGGAGGCAAAGCCAAGAGAAGCCATTTAGCTCCCCTGGAGACAGATGCCAAAACCTTGCTGGTAGGCCACGACCTCGAGGTAGGGCACAGATTAATGGAAGTGGGTTAAATTAAGGTGTAAAAGCTAGCCAATAGGAAGTTAGAGATAATAGGCCAAGGTGATTAAATTAATGCAGTTTCTGTGTGATTATTTTGGTTCTGTACAGCCGGGACAAACAAGCAACCTCCTTACAACACTATTTTGAATGGAAATAAAACATGAACATAAAAACTTGCATTTACAACACAATATTACAATGGGGCTTGGGTGGTAAGATATTGTCACTTTCAAAAGATATGTAAATGTGCATTGGTTTGTGCCCCTCAGAGCACATGGATACACTTTTCACAAGCCTATAGGGATGGTGAAACTAATTACTATTATCTATTAATGGGAAATATATCAAAAAATTCACCTTGTTATTCAAAATGTCTCACCTTTAGAGATGTTATTATTTTACAGCTCACTTTATCAAAACTAAAATGTAGCATATTTTCATTTTACTCTGCAGAAAAAAAAACATTGTAGGAGTCACCGATTAAGAAATTTGTAACATACTTTCTCCAGTATTTTTTTGTCATTTTTAAAATAATATTGTAGTTAGATCTATGACTGATCATAGAAGAGCATTCAGACCTTTAAAAAAACTTAAGGTATATGTAGTTTTAATAAAAAATAACATTTCAGTTAAAAGTTAAACATTCGGTAAGTTTTGTAATAAGTCATGCTGTCTGTATAGGAAATTCTTAAAATATCTTATAGTGTTACCCCTATATAAATATTTACATGAATTTGTGGATCCAAGTAAATTGGTGATACTTTTACCATAAACAGCTTGTAATATCACGGTTGTATTTGGCACTGCAAAGTAATCATGTGTCATTAGATGACATTTTTTTTTTTAAAGATTTATTTATTTATTATGTATACAACATTCCTTCCATGTATGCTTGCATGCCAGAAGAGGGCACCATTTCTCATTATAGATGGCTGTGAGCCACCATGTGGTTGCTGGGAATTGAACTCAGGACCTCTGGAAGAGTTTGTGGGAGTTGTCTATGACCAAAAGAGCAGCACAACATTTCTGCTTTTACCTTAAATGAAAATAAATTTGATGAAGTTCAAACGTCTGCTGCATTACTGAACCCATAGAAGGTATTCAGACAGCACAAACAGCTCACAGCCACTGTGTGATCAGCTCAGTTCTTAATTTTATTAAATCTTTAGTATTGGCAGTATTGGTAATTCCACACAATACAGAAAAATTTAAAATGTTAATAGAATGTCTATTTTTGAAGATATAATTTCAGTTCAATTGTTTCTACTTTCAAATAAAAAGAAACTATAAAATAAATGACTTTTGAAGCTTTCATACAAACAGAAAACTTAAATTTTGCCCCATAACTTCATTTTCTTTCACCCTTGTCAATTTATATGAGAATAACAGTTGTTACGGCTTATGTTGTGCATTCCTAAGACCCTCTCAATCATGAGCTATTTTTGCTTCTTTTTTATTTTTATGTTGTAAGTTTTAATTATCTTTTTTTTTGCTTCTTTTATGCCATGTCTCCCTCTTTCTTATTTTACTTGGTAATTGGGATTATTAAAATATTAGATTCGCATCTTCTTAAGTAGAGCATCTTACAAGAAATTCTGACTAAGATATCAAAAAGTGTTCTGAGGATAACTGGCATCCACAGAAAGCTCTTCAAATCTATGAACAGGATTCCCTCCTTACTGCCTTTGTCATTGAAATGTGAATGTCTCCATGAGGACATCATAGTTGACCAAGGGGTCAAGAGGAAAATGCATCACTCTCTAGAGAGAACATTGCAATGTGTGTGCTGATTGTAATTGACATTCCAAATATGGATATTCAAAGTGACTCAGAAATATCATCTTTATGTGTATGACTTTAAAGAAAAACCTTTCATTTGGTTTGTGGAATGGAAATACTAAAAGCAATTAAGTTTTTCCTTCCCCCCCCCCCATAGATATAATGTAGATGATTCTTTTTTGTCAAAATGTCTTAGTAAAGCAGTCTCTTAATTGCAAGTTAGTCTAGACATTTTGCTATATTCATTTCAAGCCACACCAAGGAATTCTCCAAAGAAAGTAACAAATGAAAATCATGTAATAACCACCAATTCTTTCTCTTGGCCTTTTATGTAAAATAAGACAGAAAGAAAGACACTCAGCTATCTCTGTCTAAAAATTATAAACTATTTTTGTCTACAGAAGGGAAATGGGCAAGAAGGTAAAGGAAAGAACCAAGAGAAAAATGCTAAAAATCAAATGTATCAGCTAGACTGTTGATATAAATGCACAGTATTGATTACATTTCCATATGATAGTCCAATCATGTAGGTTTGTCGGTTACAGGTATTTCCTTCCTCTTCAAAAGATCCTTAATCTGCTAGAATCTGGTGATTGGGTTTCCTTTTTTTAGATCCATTATCTTACCAGGAGATGTTATTTATCTCTTATCATCCGCTTCCTCCCAAAGCATATGGTGGAGATATCTTTATCACAAGAATACCAAACAGAAATAGCCAACTAAACAACATTTAACTACATTTAGACTTTGATTTGTTTTTGTATGCTCAAACCCCAACAAAAAAATTTAATGTTTTAAAAAAAAGGAAGAAGGAATGTCTTGGAAAGAGATTGTTGCTCTAAATAAATCTAAATCATTTGCTTTCAAATCTCAGTAGAAAAGTCTGTCAGTCCCAGTTTATGTGGGAAAGTCTTAAATTATAAAATTATTTTAATCTATTATTTTAATCTTCAATTCCTCACATACAGAACTCTTAATAAGTAAACTATTTTATCATAAACTTCTAAGTTGTCAAAAAATTGTTTCTATTTATTCACTATTTGTGTGTGCTTGTATGCATACCTGCATGAGTTTGTTTATGCAACATGCATATAGGTGCCCACAAGGCCAGGGGGCTTCAGAGAATTCCTTGGAAGCAGAGATAGAGTAAGTTCTGAGCTGGTTATTCTGGGGACTTGGATATGAACCAAGGCCTTCTTGAGGAGCAGCTCATGCTCTTAATTACTGAGCTGTCTTTCCAGCCCTTTAAATAATTTTTAATTTAAAGACTATTGCATTTTTTTACTACAATAACCTCATAAGGTCACTAAACTTGTGTGTGTGTGTGTGTGTGTGTGTGTGTGTGTGTGTGTGTTTGTGGTGTGTATGGTGTATATTATTGTGTGCACGTGTACTTGTATGTGTGAATTTTTAGTACCTATTCCATGTTAATGCTAACATTACTATGTTAACATTACTATTAAAACTTTCAAAAAAGTTCATGATTTTTATTTGGTTAGAACTAATATTCACAATATTCTACAGAATTCCATTTTCATTATTGACTACTGTTTGTCACTGCTTATAAAAAGTCTTCAGAGAAGAATTGTAAATATTTCAGCTAAAATTTTTCAGCTCACCCAATTTTTTTTTACATATGTAAAGAATTAAGTGCACATGTGAAATATTTTCTGACACTGATTGTTTAGGACATTCCAACTTGTTATAAACACTTAATGGATAGTTGGACACTATCTCATACTTTAAATGAAGTCAGTCTGTTCCTGAAACACTGAATTATAGATTGATGATACGTGATCCATTATGTTCTTACTGTTGACGTGAATTAGCATATGGTCTTTAAGAGAGTCTCATTATATGAAAGGACAGCTTTGACCTCATACCCTCTCTTCTGCCTTGTGTGTCATGACATTCTAAACTAAATGGATGCTTCTTTTTGCCAAGTATTAGCATTCTACTTATTCTTTGCTTCAGACTACAGTGATACAGATCAGCATTCTCTCTCAAGTGTTGCCTTCTTCAACTCTGAGCCTATTCTATTTAATGATTGCAAAATTCTGAATCTGCTAGTGGCCATGTCAGAGGAGCAGCAGGTAGCAATTGACTTTAGGAGATTGGTCCACCAGCAATCAAGGCACTGATGGATGAATCTCAGATAGGCAACACTCCAAGGGCTTTTGCCCCAGAATGACTCTTGCTACTGCTGTGTCTTTACATGTTTGTTACTGTCATTATTCTCTGGTATCTGGTATGAATAGGCTTTGGGAAATCAGTCAATGTAGTGCCATTATCTCATAGAAATATCCTGGTTTACTGGGCAATTTTACTTGTGGATTATGATAAAGATAATTTTCTCCTAAACTGTTTAACTGAAGCAACAGTTTTATAGACTAATACTGTTAGTATAAATAAAATTTTGATGATTGAGGGTCTTTAATAAATATTGCAAGGAATTGTGATGAAGGTTATATTAGTGGGAAAATTCATATGGTTAAAAGCAAGATATGGTCTTGCACCCACACCCTGATAAAGCAGGAGCTACAGAGGATAGAAAATAAGAACAATGAAATGTCTCACAGCTACTTTCTCTTGAGTAGCCATTTAGACTGTGGTAGACTGTGACTAAGGTTAATGATTAAGAAACACAGTTTAATCCATGAAACCCAGGGAACTAAGTTCTTTTATTCTTAATGTGGAGAGAAGTGTTTACAGGTTTTGGTGTGATACCTAAAAAAATACTTTAAATAAAACCCACCTATTCTCCTGCAACCTCAGTGGAACTCTGAAACACAGCTTACTCCAATACTGAGGGAACTTAAGAGGTAAGTGAACAGGCATATAACTGGATTCCCTACAATCTATGACCTCCCCAGTGGGACAAAAGCCTAAGCCCCATCCCCAACTCCCTTGGCTTTTCTAGTCAGCCAGCAGGGATTTGTCTGTAGCTAGTATACTCCCAAACCCATCCCATACAGACACCATCCAAACTACTAGACACACCCTGCAGCCAAACCTACCATTTCTCCTGCAACCTTGATGGAGCTCTGAAACACAGATTGCTCTAATATTGAGGGTACTTAAGAGGTGAGTGAACAGCCACATAACAGGGAGTTTCCTATGGCTAGGCTCCCCCCACCACAAACCCACCCAGCCACCATTCAAACTACTATATACACCCTATGCCCAGACAGGCTTATCCTCTTACAACCTCTGTGGAATTCTGAAACACATCTTGCTCCAATACTGAGGGGACATAAGAGGGACCAAGAGCTTATTACAACACTGAGTATATTAAGAGAAAGCACCAATAGAACAAACTAGGAGAGAAGACCAAGAGACAGGCTCAGAGACCTCAGAGGCTTTCTGAGACAGTACAGAGCAGAGCAAGAAAAGCTCTCAAACACTTAGACAGCCACAGCAAGGACTGAATCAAGATCAAAGACACTGCCAGCCTCATTTGAAGGAAGAGATGGGTAGGCACCAATGTAATAATTCTTCCAACAACCTGAAAAGCAACATGGTAAGATCAGAACCCAGGGTAAAACAACAGGAAGACTTGATAATCCAAAAACAGAAGTAGAATGATTTTAAATATAACTTTATGAAAATGATGGAGAACTTTAAGGAGGAAATGAAAACTCACATTAAGAAATGGAGAAGACAAACAAAAATTGGAAGAAATTAATAAATTCCTCGATGACACCATAATAAACAGACAGGTGAAGGAAACAGTTCAAGACTTAAAGACTGAAATACCGGCAAGACTCTAACCAGCATCTGTCTCAGGCAAGAGATCCATGGCATCTCTCAATCTGCCCTTCTTTCCAGAATTCAGTTCTGTCTTCCCTACCTACCTAAGTTCTGCTCTATCAGGCCAAGCAGTTTCTTTATTGGTTAAACAATGAAAGCAACACATAAACAGAAGGACCTCCTACACCATTTCTCCTTTTCTGTTTAAAAAAGAAAGGAAAGCTTTAACTTTAACATAGTAAAACTACATATAATAACAGTTATCAAGCAAGAATTACATTTACAATATTTATATCTACTTTATCTTTTATCATAACTAAGGAAAACTATATAAATTCTTCATCTCCATCAAAGATTCCAGAAGGATATATTACTTATGTAAACAGGAAGTGCATTGTAAGCAACTTCCCAAACTCTAGAGTTGACAGAGAAATCTCACTGCCTGGAGAGTTGCCCAAAGTTCTTTTGTACTGTTGGCTCATCCATCTTCAGCTATTGGCCCATAGTATCCAGCAGACATTTTCATGAAGTAGGAGATTTTAAAGACAGTTCAGTCACTTTCTTCTGTGTCCTGCAGATTGTCTTGTAGACTCTTTCATGAAGCAGGAACTCCGAAGGAGTACTTAGCTTCTTTACAGTCAAAAAATTGAAAGAAAACACAATAATATACAGAATCCAAAATCTCTGTGAATTTTTCATTTCTATGGGGCTTATTTTTTTTTACTTCTTTTAATCTATGATTATCTGTACTCTATCTCTTTAAAGACTTTACCCCCTTTTTTTAAAGCATTAACTTTATTTTATGACTCTGTATAGTCTATCTTTTCTTTCCCAAGCCTAGGCACATTTATAAAACACTGTGACCCATTTAGAGGTCACTTAGTTCTGAATCTGTCCTATTGTGAATCTGTAATTCTTTAATGTCCAGGAACATTTTTGCTTTGTGCTTTTTTTCTCTTATAATTTTTATTACTTTATAAATAATAGGAATAAAAATTTCCACTTCCTCCCCTCCTCTCACTTCCCTCCCACTACTCCCCTCCCCCTCCCCCTCCAGTCCTAAGAGAGGGCAGGATACCCTGCCCTGTGGAAAGTCCAAGGCTCCCTCCATCCAGGCTTAGGAAGGTATGCATTCAAAGTTTAGATTTGCAATTTTAAAGACTGTTTATAAGATTACCTTTTGGCATAAATAATAAATGAGTGGTCCTTTTTTTGGTCCAAAAATTGCAGCCTGTGAGTAAAGAACTGGCTGAGAAAAATCCCTTCCTTGCTTCCATTCTGTTCATATATAACAAGTTGTTTGGCTGTGAATGTATGTGGGTTCTTGTGATAGCATATTTTTTACCTGTAATACATAAAATGTTTAATCATGTAAGGGATATGGGAAATATGTTTTGTTTTAATTGTATTAAATATAATATTCACTTAAAAAATAGAATGTAATCACATTGTAATTTATATTCTTCTTGATAGATTTTGCTGGGGTATATACGCTATAACAACAACAAAAAAATAAAGACACCAGAGAAGGAAAACACCAGAAATATGTAAAATAAAAACATTATGAATGAGATTGAAAGAAGACATCAAGAGAGACAGAAGGGATACATCAGGTTAGAAAAACAGAACAGAAAAGGAATAAAGTAGAAAAAGCAACAACAAGAATAACAAGATAAAGCATCCTGGTCTGTTTATCTGTCTAGAAGTTTCCCTGCTCTGCATTTCTTCTTCAGTTTCTCTGACCTGTTGAAGGCTTGTCATTCATCAGAACCCTAGGTGGTGTCAGGACAGGTTGGTCATGTGTGTCTGTGTGTGTATGTGTTTGTGTGTGTCTATGTCTGTGTGTGTATATATGTTTCCTTTTTTCACAAGCCCCAGAGAGTTCAGTTTTGCCTCCCTTACCAGTCAGAGAGAATTAAGTTTTACTCTCTCAGATAAAAGTCAAACTGTGTTATTTGACTATGGACTCCATTGGATCCCTCTCAATCCTTGAACTGTTGGAGGCTGGTCCTCATGGCAGCAATATGAATCTATCACATTTTTATTTTCATATGCATAAAGACTAATAATGAAAAACTTTAGGGGCTTAGGAATAGCTCAGTCACTTGAGTGCTTGCCCCACTACTATGGAGAAACAGAATTTGATCCCCAGGACTCACCTGAAAATGCCAGGCCTAATGGCATCAGGCTTTTGCTACCAATGTGCTGTAACAGCTTAGACAGAAGAACCACTGGTGTTCACTGCCAGATAGTCTAGCCTAGTTGGTGAGATACAGGTCAATGAAAGACTCTGTTTCGAAGGAGACTGCATGACATATGCTGTTATCCTCTAGCCTCCACAGTCACATGTACACATGTGGACTAGTACATATGAATACAAAACAATACACAAACACATAATAAAAGTGACTAAAAAAATCCCTGCTTTGTTAAACAGCATTAGTTTCCTAAAGGGAAACACTTAAGCACAGGGAAACTATGATATAAGATAATTTCTATAATGAGAAAGAAATAAAGATAAAAATCTTGTCAAGTTTTAAATGTAGCTTTAAATTCAAAGGTTCAGATCCCAAAGATTTTCAGGTATCTTAACAGTAGGTATTCTGTGAGACTATATTTCTTCTTATTGAAATATAAGACAGGAAGATCCAGCAAGCCTCTCATGACTCCATCCATAGAAAGCTTCTAGAAATCTTAAGCTTCAAGTACAATTTCAAGAATGTTGTCAATCATATCCATCTTTGTCCTTGTAATTCACATTGACATATCCCTAGTTCCGAAGAGAAATATGAACATACCATTTTAGTGTTCATTTTTTTTTTGAAAACAGGGTTTCTCTGTAGCTTTGGAGTCTGTCCTGGAACTAGCGCTTGTAGACCAGGCTGTCCTCAAACTCACAGATATCCGCCTGCCTCTGCCTCCCAAGTGCTGGGATTAAAGGCATGCGCCACCACCCCCCAGCTCTTAGTCTTCATTCTTTAAAGTGTTCAGATGAATTCCCTGAAAATCACTGATTCTATATTCATTACTTTTCTAGTTCCAACTTAACAGATGATTACTATATGTAAGAATTCTCATCCATATATCTAAACAATAATTCAACATAATTATTATTTATATTTTACAAAATGGAAAATTGGGGTATGAGGTATGAAATGATAGATTGAAGAAATCACACAATTAGATCTTGGCAGAATTATTTTCTAAATAAAGTATCAGTACCTTGAAATTAGTCAATATTTTCTACTAAAATCATTAAAGGAGTTAATATGCAAAAAAATCAAGGAGACTATACTCTTATGCCATTTGGAATTTTCAATGAAAATATTTAACAGTATTATTAAGAGAAAAATACTTTTTAAATGAAAAGTTGTAAAAAAACAAAAATAGAGCTGAGTAAGCATTTGATGGGCACATCAGATGACCAGCAGGTCTGGCATTATTTATTACAAATAGTATATAGAAAAGCTCCAAAAAAGCAGTATTAATGCCAAAGTTTCCCCCCTCCATGACGTTGACATCCACAAACAAACCTGGCTGCGTTGCTCAGTTTAGGAAACACCACTTCAAAAGACAGGGAGGGTTCAATCAATCTCTGAGCAGAAGTTATAACGCTTTTATTGCTTCTGAAATTCTTAGATTGTAAATGGACCTGTTTTACAAGTAAAAAAAAAATTAGTACATGGGTTAGGAATACACATGTACATAAATGACATCCTAATTTGGGGTTTTTATTGGCACATGCTGATATGTGAGCAAGGAGGAAGGAAGTTAAGGATGGCTTTATTACATGAAGACTGATGCAGGTTGTTCAGCACAGAGGCAAAAAAAATCCCCTTTTCATTTGGTTGTGAGCCTAGTCTTTGCAATTAAGTGTAGTTCTAACTCTGAATCAAGGAAACTTCTGTTTGCAACAGATGGAAACTCTTACAGAACTCTAAAAATCAAAATGGATAGTTGTAGGTTCCATTGCCAGTGGATATATCTACCAAACAATCCTTGTACTTGAAGGTTCAGGGAACATCGCAGAAGAGGGGGCAGTAAGAGTGTAACAGCCAAAGGACAGGAAGTTGATTGTAAAGGTGTATATTTTAGAAATCTCAGATGCTACACCCATAAATGTTTACCTTCCTAAGCATAAGCTGAAAAAGAATGACAAAAATACATGTACTAAAGCAGACTAGGGAAAGTTGATGAGACTTTATCCCTAAACAAAGCACTATAGGAATCTAAAGAATGAATGTAGAGAACAGAAGTAGTCTTTCCTAGAAAAGAACATCAATTGGTACTAGTACCCAATATTCAGACACCAGTATATATACACATTATATATTATGTATATATATTATATAACATTATGCATACTTAACAGGCATACTTATATATTTAAGATCACATATAAAGTATTACTGAAAAATAGTTCATTAATTTGAAAATGAACTAGAGGGAATATATGGGAAAACGTTGAAAGAGAAAAGAAAAAAATGTGCTTTATTTATATATAACCTCAAAAAATAAAAGAAAGGGAAAAAATGGAAAGAGGAAGGAGGGAAAAAGGCAGAGTAAATGACTCCAGATCAAATTTATAAGAGCTAGTTTTGGTTAAAGAATTGAAAAGGTAAGATCAGAATCCAAGAAGGGTGTTCAAATGGAAAGCAAATCCTTGACTGAAGAATACAAGATAAAATGTAAAATATTTTCTAAAACCATAAGAGATTCTAGATATAAAACTGATATGACAAATAGAGCATGTAGATGATTCTTTTTAATGTTGTCCAGCCTATTCTGCCATAGGACCTTCTTTGAATAATGACCTACATACCAACTAAATTTCACTGTAGAAAACAAGTAGCAGGTATTAATTATATAAGATCTCTTGGTTAGGATTGGTTTTTTGTTGCTCATTCTATCTATCTATCTATCTATCTATCTATCTATCTATCTATCTATCTATTAATCTATCTATCTATCTATCTATCTATCTATCTATCTATCTATCTATTAGCTATCTATCATCTATCTATCTATCTATCTATCTATCTATCTATCTATCTATCTATCTATCTATCATCTATCTATCTATCTATCTATCATCTATCATCTATCTATCTATCTATCTATCTATCTATCTATCTATCATCTATCATCTATCTATCATCTATCTATCATCTATCCATCTATCTATTAGCTATCTATCTATCTATCTATCTATCATCTATCTATCTATCATCTATCTATCTATCTATCTATCATCTATCTATCTATCATCTATCTATCATCTATCTATCATCTATCTATCTATCATCTATCTATCTATCTATCTATCTATCTATCTATCTATCATCTATCATCAATCTATCATCTATCTATCTATCTATCTATCTATCTATCTATCTATCTATCTATCATCTATCTATCCATCTATCTACCTATCTACCTATCTACCTACCTACCTATCTATTTAATCTATCTAGCATGTGTATGTGTGTTGATATTTTTAATTTTCTCTTTTATATATTTATATTTTTAGTTTACTTTTATTTTTGTTTGGAAAGAGAAAGAGTGTACTCACATGAAGTTGGGTGGGTAGAGAATTGGGTAGAATCTGAGAGGAGCTGGGTTGGATGAAAGAATATGACAAAATGTACTGTGTGAAGAAATTTTTTAAATAAACATTTTTTTTAAGTAGGTGATTTTTTAGAATAAATAACAATAGATCCATTGGCAAGCAAAACAAGCTAAGCAAGCAAGTCACACAGAGTACCCAGTTTTCAGACAGATGAAATTCAGGGGAAAAAAGGCAATGAATAGGGGCAGGGAACTGTTTGATTCAGGTTGGTGATAGGCAAATGTGGTATGAGTGGTACATCATGCTGCATCTTCCACCTATGTGATTCACACTGAGCATTCAGAAATCAGTCTTGGGCATTTGCTATTATTTTGATCATATTCAATATGTTTTAACTGTAAGTTCCTGAAGTATGAATTCAGCTTAGACACTCACTTCTCTTCAGAACTTCTATCCATCACAACTTCACATCTTAGTGAAGTTACTAACTCAGCAAAACTTCAGTGATTTTCACTCTAGCCCTTGACAAATGTTCTTTGTTCAAGGGTTAATGATTCACTAAGCGAAACAAAGATGAGCAATGTTCTTGGTTGCTGTTTATATTCCTCAGAAGGGACTAAAGCATTTTATTGAAATCCTTTTGTAGTAAAAGAAAAACTACTCTCATAAGTTTCAAAGGAAAAGCTTTGAAATATTTAATTGATCTCTCTTATCCAATGCGAGTAATTCTAGATTTTGAGTTGAAAACTACTTATTTATGCTATTCCCTCACTTTAAGGTTCTTAGAAGAAGAGGGGTTGACCTGAGTGAGATCATAAAACATAAATAGATGTATCGAAACAAACAGTTCCAACAACAGAATGCCACTGTTAAAAGTACACTGTGCCCAAGATGACTTAGTTCCTTAGTCTGGAATGCACTATCATATTGTGCAGTCATTTTGACATTTCCTCTTTTACAATGGCCTGCCCTCATTTGCATCCCTCCACATCTAGAGTGCAGTTAAGATAATCACTATTACCATTAGCTACTACCCTCTCTTAGCAATCACTGCATGTTGTGAGGTATGGAAGCACTTGCAAAAAATGCAAACCACAAGTTTTAAATATTTTACATACTCAATAACAAATATTAAGCAGTTTGAAAATTTAGCTTCCTGTTATTAGCTTTTGTAGGCTTTCCTTAAATTCTCTACGTTGTGCACTGAAACTTTATCAAACAACCTCCTTCTTCTCATTTTCAATTTGGATGAGAAAAAAAATATTATCAATCCAAAAAAAAAAACTTTTTTGTTTTTCTAGAATTTAGAGGTCAGGGCACCAACACCATGCCAGCTCACTCTCCCTACATTCAATAACAAGCTGAATGGAAATTTTCCTTGTCAATAAAGTCCTACTGTCATTTTTCAGAGGAGGACCTTGCATCAGTCTGGGTTTTATAGAGACTTCCATTAGACATCTTCAGCTAAGAGCTCAGTAGAATGCCAACTATTTCTTCTACTGGAAGCCTTGACTGGCTACAAAATATGACTAGTTCAGACTCTATTCTCCATTACTAAGAGTCCTCACTAGTGTCACCCTCATAGATTCCAGGAAGTTTCCACTGCCCTAGGTCTCCCCACTATCCTCAGATGCCCCCTAAGTAAATCTGTCTCTCCCAGAACTCTTTCCTTCCATCCTCCACCCATCAGCTAAACCCTCCTACTCTTGTCTCCAGCTCTTTCCAGTCTAGTCTCAGAATCTATTCTGTTTTCCCTTCCTAGAAAAATTCAAGCTCCCCCTGCCCAAAGTCCTCCTTTTTACCTAACCTCTCTGGTCAGTGGATGATAGCTTGATTATCATCTACATAACATTTAATATCTATTTAATATTTATTTAAAAGAGAATGCATGGCATATTTGTCTTTCAGTGTCTTTACCTAACTCAGGATATTTTTTTTCTAGTTTCACCTATATGCTTGGCAATTTCTTAATGCCATTTTTTAACAGGTGAACAATACTCAATTTTGTAAATGTACCTTTTTTCTTTATTCATTCTTCAGTTGAGGAACATCTAGGTTGTCTACAGTTTCTGGCTATATGAATAGAGCCTCAGTGAACATAACTGAGCAAGTGTTCTTATGGTATGATCAAGTGTCTTTTGGGCATATGTCCAAAAGTAGAATAGCTGGGTCTTGAAGTACATCAATTACCAATTTTCTCAGGACCACAATATTAATTTCCATATAGGCTGTACAAGTTTGCATTCCCATCAGCCATGAAGGAATGTTTCTCTTTCTCCAGATCATTGCCAGCATGAGTTGCTACTTGTAATTTTGATTTTAATCACTTTTGACAGCTAAAAGATGGAGTCACAAAGTTATTTTGATGCTTTGATTTGCATTTCCTTGGTGATTAAGAAAGTTGAACATTTCTTTAAGTGTTTCTTTACCATTTGAGATTCTTCTTTTGAGAATTCTCTGTTTCGATCTGAAATCTGTTTTTAATTGGATTGGGTTTTTTTAATACTTAGTTGCTTGAGTTCTTTATGTATTTTGGATATTAGTTCTCTATTGGATGTGGAGTTTGTAAAAAATATTTTCCCATTCCAGAGACTGCCTCTTTGATTGGCATTGTTCTTTTCCTTACATAATCTTTTATGTTTCATGGGATCCCATTTAGTAATTGTTCACTTTCATGCCTACACTATTGCTTTTCTGTTCTGGAAGTTGTCTTTTGTGCCAGTGCATTCAGGGCTATTTCCCACTTTCACATCCATCATGGTCAGTGTGTCTGGTTTTATGTTGATGCTTTTTATCTACTTTGACTTGAATTTTCTCAGGTATTTTGTCATATAAATATGCCAGGTAAATATGGATCTTTTTGCATTCTTCTACATGCTTACATGCAGTTTGACCAGCATCATTTGTTGAAGATGCTTTTTTCCCCCTTTTTGTATTTCTAGGTTCTTTTTTTTCTTAACAAAAAGATAAAAAATTTGGCATCCATAAGTTTGTAGTTTATTTCTGGGTCTTCAATTTGTTTCCTTTGATCAACGTGTCTGTTTTTATGTCAATGCCATATAGTTTTTATTACTGTAGTTCTGTAGTACAACTTGAAATGAGGAATGTTGATACTGGTACCCAACAGGTTTTTTTTTTTCCTTTAATTGTTCAGGATTGTTTTAACTCTCCTAATTTTATGTTTTTCCTTATGAAGTTTAGAATTATCCTTTTGAGGTCTGTAAAGAATGGCTTTGGAATTTTGATAGGGATTGCAGTGAATTTCTGAAAAACTTTTGGTAGTATGGTTGCTTTTAAGATGTTAATTATACCAATTCATGATCATAGAAACCTTAGCACTTTCTGATATCTTCTAAATTGCTTTCTTAAAAAACATGAAATTGGTGCAGGCTATAGAAATAGAAACTTGGACACCAGCATAGCCATAAAACCCTCAACATCCAATCTGTCCTGTCTGCAAGATGTGCTGGAGCAATGGCAGTACAGAACTTGTGGGAGTGACCAAAGTTTAGTTTAACTCGAGGCCCACATCCTCTAGAAGAAGCCCTTGTCCTAAACTGCCTGGATGGGAAGGAACTAGAGACTGGATAGCTCACTAAGGTAGAACCAATCATGACTAGCAAAAAAATAAAATAAAATAAAAAATAAAAAAAATAAGAAATGATTCCGAATGATATTTTATTATATTCATAGATCAGTTCCTTGTCCACTCTTAGTAAGAGAGACTTCTTCTGGCAGCAGATGAGAGTGGGTACAGAGACCCACAGCCAGACATGATGCTGAGAGGGAATCTGAATTGGAGGTCACCATTGGGACCCTCCCCTCCTACATCCAGGAACCTGTAGAAGATGGGGAGGAAATAATGTAGGAGTCAGAAGGGACACCAGGAGACCCTGGCTTACTGAGTCAACTAGGCAGGCCTCACATGGACTCACAGAGACTGAAATGTCAAGTGTGGGGCCTGCATGTATCTGTATAAAGTCTTCTGTTTATATGTTATAGCTGTTAGCTTGCTGTCCCTGTGAGAATCCCGATAGTAGGAGCAGGTGCATCTCTGATTCTTGCCTGCTTCAACAGCTCTTTTCCTCCTATTGGACTGCTTTATCCAGCCTTGATAGGAGGACTTTTGTTTTGTCTTATTGTATCTTGCTTTGTCCTGTCTAGGTGTCATTTCTTGGAGACCTGTTCTTTTCTGAATAGGAGAAGTTGGGAGAATGGATCTGGTAGAAAGGGGAGGTGGGTGGGAGCAGCTAGGAGTGGATTGAGGGGAAGCTGTTGTTGGGATGTATTGTGTGCGAAAGCAATATATTTTCAGTTTAAAGGTTCATAAAAACTCCTTTATTTCTTTCAAAACTGTGACTTAGAAATAATGACATAGTATTTTACACTGCACATTCAACTTCCAAGAAAATAAAGAAAACTAGGAGTCTTGAAATACTTGCATAAGTTATGAGTTATTTCAGATAATTAATGTAAAGTCAGATATACTGTACTGAATAGTTGACCCATCTTTCCCTTGTTCAACGAGAAGTCCTGTATGTGTTCAACTCTCCAAACTCCTTGCATAGGTGCAACCATGCTAATTTTATATTACAATTACTTTTCTTGTTAGAAGTTCACTTAAATAAACCCTGTACTCTACTTTATAATTTTATAAATTATTTTATAATTTCATTTCCACCATTAAGTGGTGGTCTTGCACCAATGACACTATATTTAAAACACATTGTACTTTACTGGTCAACATAATGAATTTTGATTTTGCTTCTTTAAAAAAAATGAGCTACTGGAAACTGAAATTTAATATCATTGTGTATTAACAAGCAATATTATTGCAATGCATGTGTCATGTTCTTCAGAAGATTGTCCCCTTTGAAATACTAATATGAGCTTATATAGCACAGACAGGACACAGCTGTATTAACTGTTCTGTTGAGAATCAGTCTGTCACCTTGTATTTCTGTGCTCACATTTCCCATTCAAACACCGATCTGCCAAAGCTTATGACTCTGAATTATGTTAACAATTTTCCCTTAGGTCGGTGCACACAATTTAAACCCACACAATACCCTGCATCTTTGCTTTCTTATTGACAGTCTCTGTTCAGTGGGATTGATGCATTTAGAAATCCAAAGAAAGTCTGTGGCCAGTCTTTCTTAGTTATTTTCATTCGAGTTCACTTACTGCCTGACCTATTTTGCTGATGTTGGAGAAATGTTAGGAAGAAACCCTATAAATTTTAAAAGAGTGGTTGTCAGAAGTATGTAACACACACACACACACACACACATTTAGAGTGGTCAAAAGACATAAGGGCCAATATTATATATTTTTCTAATCTCTCATGTAGATAAGCACAACCATCAGAGTTATTTATTGTTAATTCTAAAAACATCAAGGACTCCTTAGCTATCACACAAACACACACACACGCACACACACACACACACACACACACACACACACAGTACAGTGTACTGAGTGAATTCCTTCCTTTTCAAAAGAACATTCACATTTGACCTATGACTAAATCATCTAAAATCCTAAGAGCTAAAATTAAATTGTCCTTTCTTTAGTCTAAGGATCAATCTAATTATACTAGAAATTATCGGACTCAATATCCTCTTGGAGTAGAGAGTTCTGCAGGGTGATGTTATGTAAATAAATATATATTCATGGTTTCAAACTGAGTCAAACTAAGTGGATAGAAATTTAATTAAAGGCAAAGTGCTCTCTTTAGAAGAATAAGTATTAAATAATTTTCTGCCATTCGAGAAAAACTGTACCTTATTTCTTCATAGAATAAACTTTTATTAAATTCATACTCTTGCGTGCTGTATTTTAACCTGCTCCAGAAACAACTTCATCATCTATTTCTGTTCTTATAAATAAATGCGGCATACCATAACTCACCATAAATTTAGTAAAATTTTACATGCAAAACAGAATTAAATTGTCATGTTAACCCTGTCGTGTAAAAGTGCTTGTGAATTCTTTCTTACAATAAATAACAGAAACGCTAAGCAAACACATAAGCAGTGATTTTTATTATACAATAGAGAATTAAGGTTAAAGGGGAAATCTGAAGAGACAGAATACCTATGGAAATTTACCCTGGTAGGTACCTGCAGTCAAAGCTCTTGGAGAGTTAAGTAGCTGAATGCATATCAATGACAGCATATGTAAACACATTAGTTTGAGTGTGGACTAGCTGAATACTTCTAAACCTTTTGATTTTTTTGCAGCCTTGAATTGTCCAAGAAACTTAAACATTACCCTAGTTTATTGTATATAAAATATGTGTAAAATTTAAATGTTTGTTGATAATAATGAATAAATTTCTTTAAAACATTCTTTGATATGTATTTTATAATGTATTAAAGAGATCATATTTGCCTATTATTGAGATAGAAGTACTTATTTATTTTTATATAGAGATATCATGGTTTATTGTTTGAAAATGCAGTACACAAACTTGCTTCAATAATTTTTAGAGATGTTTGATATTTGATTTTATAATCATCAATAGTGAGAACTCTACATCTCATAATGGTATAATACAAAAAATAGAGTATGTTTATTATTATTTTAGAAATTGTCACTCTGTCCTAGTTTTAAGCAAAAATTCATTTAATAATTTTATATGAATCTCAAGTCAGCACTTCAAACATCAATTTTTAAAATTAGAAACTCTAAAATAATATGACCCAAAGACACACCAATTTCATACCCACATGGTAGAAAGTGGTCACAGGAAAACTATAATATTTCCTTGAAGGCATAAAATTTGTGTGTGCCATAAAAATATTTTTTAACAAAGAAGTCATGACTTATGACCTTATTGACTATCATTTTTTAGATATAACCCTGACCAATAAACTATATCACCACATAACTTCAGTTATTAAAATATGGAGCTTTCAACCCTATGTCCCACCTTTTTGGTGTAGGAAGGTACTCTGCAGTCTTTTAAAAGGGAATCCTGGATGTCATCCTAGCAACAAACCATGAAACTACAATATATACTGCTGGAGCAATGGTGGTGCAGACTTTATGGGAGTGGCCAAGTAATGTTTGGTCTTGAGTCCTGCATCCACAAAAGTTAAGTCCATGTCCTATGCTGCTAGTATTGAGCAAGAAACAGAGACTGGATAGCCCAAAGACTTAGTGTAGAACTAAACATGACCGGAAAAAATAATGAAATGATTATGAATATTTTATTATGCTCATAGATAAGTGTCATGTCAACTTATAATCAGAGAAATTTCCCCTAGCAGCATATGGGAGTGGAATATAGACCCACAGCCAAATATTATGCAGAAAGAGAGTCTAAACTAGAGGTTTCCATTGGGCCCCTACCCTCAGAGACCCAGAAACCCTGTAGAAGAAAGGAATGAAAAATTGTAAGAGTAAGAGGGAATGGATGTCACCCAAAGAACATTAATCTTTGAAATTGACTAAGCAGGGCTCACATAGGCTCACAGATACTGAAATGGCAAACATGGAACCTGCATAAACCTGGACCAGGTCCTCTGCATGTATGTAATAGCTGTTAACTTTGTGTTTATGTGAGAATTTTAACTATTGTGTCAAATATACCTCTGAATCTGTTGCTTGCTCTTGAGGTTCTTTTGCTCCTATTAGGATGCCTTATACAACCTCAATATGAGGGAAATTTCTTTTCTTTTCATATCCTGTTTGTCATCTTTGGTTATTGTCTCTTGGAAGCTTGTTGAAATGGAAAGGGGAATGGATTTGGAGAATGGGGAGATGATGGGAAGTTGGGAGGAATGGATTGAGGGGATACTGTAGTCAGGATGCACTGTATGGGAGAAAAATCCATTTTCAAGGAGAAAGAATAAAAAATAGCCAATTGTAAGATTGAAAATGAAAATAATTCCTCTCTAATAGAAACTAATAAGCCAGCTCATATTTGCCTCTAAATTTCTACACACTGCCAAATATTCAAATATAGATGTAAATTGTACTTTTTAAGCAATATAGTATCATTAAGAAAAAATCATATATGTATATTTGAGCCCCAAAAATGTGAGCCTAATTACATCTTGACAGATGGTCAGGATATGCAAACATATGTCAACTCTTCTTTTGTAATATGAGGTTACCTGTCTTCAGGATTCTGTCTAGGGTGTCTTTACTGCCTAAACAACAGAATGCTAATGACTTGATGCCTTAATGTGTTGAAGCAATTTGCTGGTCAAGTTGTCCTCTGTATCATGTTAAAGAAGTCTTTTGTTGCCTCCTCCCCCTTTTGTATTAGGGTACAAAAGCATATGGAAAATTAAACATGGACAATTTCAGTATTCATTGGAATGCCCTTCTGGTACTGTTCTATGGTTTCTGCTTTATTATTTTCATACATATCTTTGTATTCTTTACTAATATTTCTAAATCACCATGCCCCTACTCTAGCAAAAAGTATTTTTGTCAAGGCCAGTCCCCAATAATGTATAGGAATTTTCAAGACACTGAAGCATGAATCTAGATTTACTTGTTGAGCAAAGTTTTGCCTTATTATAAAACTTTCCCTCAACTTTTTATTTTGTTTTTTATCTGAATTCTTCCTCTGATGTTCAGCAGCACTTGAAACTGTATATAGAGTTTTTGATGTACTCTCTCTGTCTATGAGAACTCTCCAGCCTTAAACACCTGGGAAAGCTTGTACTCAAAAAGGATAAAGGGCATACAATCTATATGAAGAATGATACTTAGGAATTTACAAATTTATGGGAAGATAAAATAGGGGCATGTAAAGGACTGGGAGACTCGGCTGCTTATGGAGAAAAGCAACTGTGAGCCACAACCAAGCTACTAATCACATAAGCATCGTTCTCACAGTGAAGTCAATCATAAATATGTCAGTTTATGATACATAATAGAACAAATTCACATTAAAAACCAAGTATAACTTATACCAAAAACATAAAAAGAGAAATAGTCACAATAATTACTATCAAAAATAGCATAAGTATGTGTCTGTCTTAGTTAGGGTTTATATTGCCATGTAGAGAAGCCATAACTATAGCAACTCTTGTAAAGAAAAACCTTTAACCGAGGTGGCTTGCTTGTTTTCAGAGATTTATTCCAGTATTAACATGGCAGCATGCAGACAGACATGGTGCTAGAGAAGGAGATGAAAGTTCTTACATCTCGACTCACATGCAGAAAGTAGTGATCTATCTAAAACACTAGGATTTGTTTGAGCAAATATGAGCCCTCAAAGTCTACCTCCAGAGTATCACACTTCCTTCAGCAAAACCACACCTACTCTAACAAGGCCATACCTCCTAAAAATACCACTCTATTTGAGTGCCATTTTCTTTTAAACCACCAGTGTCTGAGGCTGGGTTGGAACTTGGAATATAACCAAGGCAGGCATGAAGCTTAATATGATTCTCCTGTATCTGGCTTTCCAGGGCAGGGGTTAAAAGCCACATACTCTGTCCCTTTTTCTTTTTGATAACAGCTGTTCTTCTTCTTTTGTTTTATTTTATTTTATTAAAAATTTCCATCTCCTCCCCTCCTCCCTTTTCCCTCCCCTCCCTTCCAACCATATCCCCACTCCACCCCTCTCCAGGCCAAAGAGCAGTCAGGGTTCCCTACACTATGGGAAGTTCAAGGTCCTCCCAACTCCCCCCAGGTCGAGGAAGGTGAGCATCCAAGCTGACAAGGCTCACACAGAGCCCCTCCATGCTGTAGAATCAAAGCCCATCACCATTGTCCTTGGCTTCTCAGTCAGCCTCCACCGTCAGCCACATTCAAAGAGCTCCATCAGTCCCATTCCAACTGGCCTTGGTGAGCTCCCGTTAGATCTGTCCCACCGTTTCAGTGGGTGAACCCACCCCTCGTGGTCTCGACTTTCTTGCTCATGTTCTCCCTCCTTCTGCTCCTCATCAGGACCTTGGGAGTTCAGTCCAGTGCTCCAGTGTGGGTCTCTGTCTCTATCTCCATCTATCACCAGATGAAAGTTCTATGGTGATATGCAAGATAATCATCAGTGTGGCTATAAGACAACACCAGTTAAGTCACCCTTTCCTCTGCTGCCCAATAACAAGCTGGGGACATCTTGGACACCTGGGAACCCATCTAGAGTCCAGACTCTTGCCAACCCTAAAATTAAACCCATAATTAAAATATATACTTCCCTGCTCCCCCAATCACCCCTCCTCCATCCCAACCATCCCATTCCCTCAAGCTCTCACCATTCTCTCCTTCTTCTTTCTCTCCCCACATCTCCCCTTATCCCCATCTCACCCCCACCCCCGTGCTCCCAACCCCTGCCTGGCAGTTCTTCTTATAGTGACATGAGATTTCAGCATAGCTCTGATATGCATTCCTTCAATGGTCAGAGATGGGGAGTGTAAGGATGTTGTTGAGATTGTAATATAAACATGTAATTTCCCCTTTCCATTTTCTCCTTCTAAACCCTTCCATATAGTTCTGCCTGTTCTCTTTCAAATTCATGGCTTCTTTTTCATTGTTATTACATTCTTCTATCTCTAACCTGGTTAGTTTGAATAATGGTACTTCTATGTATATATTTTCAGGGCTGACCATTTGGTATTGGATAGCAATTGGTGTGTATATCCCTGATGAAGACTATTTCTTCCCTCAGTTGTGTTCCTCACCCCACCACCACCAGAGGTGGGAAGCAAGTCCCTATTGCTAAAGATACCACATGCTTCAGAAATAGGCCCAGAGGCTCCTGAGCTGAAACTGGTTTGAATGCGCCCTCCCTGAGGACTATGTTTCCTGGCACACAAATGGAACCATACAAATTTCTGACAGAGGGAGGCAAAAAATAGTCTTACTCATGAATCACAATAATGACCAGCATGGTATGATAACCCTAAAGCTGCAGTAGTGGCATGAATACTTTGGCAGTATGTTTTCTAGGTTGCTAACATAAACTACATTAACTTGTGATTTGTTTCTCAGAAAGTTTGCTATTGGTACTTTGATATTTGACAGTTTTCTATAATGTTATTTTTATTAAATCTATTTAATAATAATAATGTTGGTAGAATATTTTCTATCTGTAAAATCATGTCATCTACAAATGGTATCTCCTTTCTTTCTCACTTGTGTGTGATTTATTCTTTTTTTCTTTTTTTTATTAAAAATTTCCACCTCCTCCCATTTCCTACCCCTCCTCCACTCCCCCTCCCCCTTCCTCTCCAGTTCAAAAAGTAGTCAGGGTTTCCTGCCCTGTGGGAAGTCCAAGGTCCTCCCTGCTCCATCTAGGTCTAGGAAGGTGAGCATCCACACAGTGAAGCAGCTCTACCCCAGGCATTTGTTTGTCAACAATACTTTTTTATGGCTGATGAACTCTCATCATTCACTGTTGCTGTGATCATGTCTTTTGGATGCATCCCTCAATTTGGGAAGGGGGTGTATATCTGCAATACTAGACTTTCTAATTTTCTGAGCATATAGTCCTCCACAGTACTACTCTCTAATTGGGATTTGTGTTTCTGTGGTGTCACTTAACGGGTCTCCTTTATATTTTCAGATCTTGTTTACTTTTGTTTATTTTACTAAAAGGAAAGAAATTTGTTTTACTGTAAGTATGAAAGTTAAATTTTTATTTAGCAAGTAAGTTCCATACCAGCAGCACAGATCACTGTAGCCTGACTTTCTAAGCCACTTTCATTAAAGAAACAAGGGATCAAAATTTCACCTCATATGATCTTTTGATACACACTCGTAATAAGCCTATTTAGAGCAGCTGGGACTCTCAGTAAAAGCTTTAACAATGATTCCTAGATTCAAGTTATGTTTCAATAGTTCTACTTGACCAAGTACATACTTGTTTAATGAGAACGAATTCACTTTAAAGTCATCACTCTCCCACCCTGTGACCAATAAGCTATAATACTCCACTGTGACTCAGTTACTGAACTCTACCTAGAGCAAAGTGAGGTGTTCCTTTACATTTCTCAAGCTCTTAATCTTAGAGGTTCAAAGAAAAATTGAATACTCACTAAAATCACATTTAAATATCAAGCTTGTACAGTTATTTAGACTATGACTAGATGCCAGATGATTTCCTCAGATGTTTCATTGTGTGATTTAGAACTAACCAGGACAGTGTTAAGAATGAGAAAATTAAGAAACAGATTCACAATTTAGGTAATTTCAAATTACAAGAGGAAGAAGGGTAGAAAGCCTGGTAAAACAGAGGTTGTAGACAATAACAAGAAAATATTTTCTTGATATAGCAGTAGAGTCACACAGATGAAATACTCTCAGGGAGGCTATGGGCACAGGACCTTCCTGAGCTCAAGTTAAACAAGATCTTAACTTGTAAAGAAAAGCTCCACCCCTGCCCAGGAACTATTGGCAGTTGAGAGATGCTTGGAGAGATAGTTAATTCTCTTTAAAAGCACAGGCCTTTCTAGGTTGCTCATTTTCCAGCGACAGTCTAACAACCCAACTGTTTTGGGGCTGCACAAACTGTGCTTGATGGGTATTGAAATAAAAAAAAAATAAAAACAACAACAAAACTAAAAGGAGACACCAAGTGGGGTATTTAAAGAGGAGGGTGGATCTGGTTAGAGCTGGAGAAGGGGTGAATATAATAAAAATATATTACATATAATTTTCAAGTAATCATTAAAATGAGGAAAAAATAGTTCATGATATCTCTCCCTTAATGTTAATAAAAATAGATTTTCAACAAAAATGACTTATACACAAAAAGAGATTTGCAAACTTTGACCCCCCCCCCTTTAAAGTTGAGGATATTTCATACTGCTAACTAGCCAAATGTAGGTCAACTATGGCCATTATTAGGCCTATTTAAGTGTGCAGTACTGAGATTTCAAGTCACAGTTTATTTACCTGTTTCTTAAGCATGACAGTTTTATGCTTCTCACTGGCAAGATTAATGCTTCATCTCTAGCAACACAGGAAATGAATAAATGTGGTGGGCATATTTAATAAATTCTATGAATAGCCTCACATTGGCCATTCTTTGGACCCAGACAAGTAAATTAAGACTTTCAGTGCCCTCTAAATCAAAAAGTCATCCTTCATGACCTTGTACAGTGTATGGTTGAAAGTTAAAAATGCTTCTTGAGGTCCACATGCACATATGTAGACAGGTGGAGATAAGAGATTGAGAGCTTGCTTCCTCGATTACATTCTGTCTTATTCTTTTTTGTTTTAAAATATTTTTGAAATTATATGATCACATCTTTTTCCTTTCTCTTTCCTTCCTCCAATTCCTCCTATGCATACTTCTTGATATTTTAAAAATTCATTACCTGTTTTTAATTGTTGAGAATATATATGTATATATTTACATTTCGTTATATATGTATACCTATATTAGTATATATATGCATATGTACTTATAAGTATTCATTGATTCAAATATACATACATCCTGACATCTCTACCTTATTTTTTGAGATAGTGTCTCTTATTGAACTGAAAGTTTATCAACTGGGCTGCCTGTCTATCCAATTAACAGAATCACTAGTCTTAGTTAATTAGTGTAGTTTCTTTTAAGAATACTTTACTACAATTTGCACTAAAGACAGGTAAAGGAAACCCAGAAAATGGGTCCTCACGCTGGGCTTTCTGATTTTTTTGCTTGATTATTTTTGTTTTGTTTATTCAGATAATTTTTATCTTTGTTATAAACTTTTAAAACTCAGAATAGAATTTATCAGTGAACGTGATGGATTTCTAGTCTCTGTGGAAGAAGAAACAAACACAGGGCAAAAAGTGTCCGCAGCAGATGCTGGGCTTCCTCACAATGGTTCTATAGTTTAAGGCCCTCTGTGCCAATGTAAACCAGCTCGTCAAAAAAAAAAAAAAAAAAAAAAAAAAAAAAAGAACAAACAAAACAAAATGAACAATATTGATTTTCTGTGCAAAACTAAAGAAGACATTTTATGGCTTTCATGTCCAGACCTAATACTTTAGAGGAAAATGTCACCAGTCTATACCCATTGTTCATATTAAAAATCAAGCATATTTACATAGACAAGATCATTTTGTCTTTTTCTTCTATTCTGTCATCTTCACAGTTCTTTTTTATTCTTCTTTCATACAACATGTCCCAACTGCAGCCTTCCCTCCTTCCACTCCTCCCCGTTTCTTCTAACCTCCCCATCCCAACATCCAAACACGCTTCTGCAGCAAATCAATAAACATTTTATTAAGACTCTGCTCATAGAACTGTTAAACTGCCCTTAATTTTCCTCCTGTTGCACAGAAACATTAATTTAGTTCAATGTGCAATGTTTTCTTATATTGACATTGCCTCTCTTTTGCTAGAAGTACAGCTATAGTATTGCATCCAAGTTAGATTGTCTTACATTTTTAGCCTTAATTCACAGATATCCTACCCTTTGTCATATGTGATTTTTTTTTTAAAAAGTGACAAACAGAAATGAATGAAACCCTGGAAATAAGCCATACATAGCTAAGTCTTACAGTTCATTAGCCTGAAGCATAGAATCTTGAACCAGAGAGTCAATTATATATGATCTTGTCTGTTATTCACATTTGTGTCTGTTCCCCTTCATTGAATGTTCTCTGCATTTCACGTGCATCATTCAGAGTTTATGTATCAGCTTTGTCTTATTCGTGCTTGCCATAGAAAGACACAAGCATTTCCCCATAACAAAAGCCCTTTTCACAATTTAACAAATGCAAATGAAATGCAATGTTAAGCAATGAAACCATTCATAAAACTTTTAAATTCATAATATATGAACTCATTATTTCACGTTGTACTTGACATTGGACATATTTATTGTAACTGTACCAGTGTAGACACTTCTAAATTATACACACTGAAACTTAGAAAATGCCTAAAAATTCAACTATTTCAACTTGTCATTTACTGGAAGCAACTTGTCTTTAAAAACAGAACAAAATGATGTTGTAACTGATTTGTGTGTTATAATATTCTCAGATTTTAAAACTTATATTGAGAATGGGAAACAATATTTGAGACACATGATAAATAATTTTATTTTCAATGCAATGAATGAAATGCTTAATCTGCTTGAATTCACAGGCTGTGAAATTACAGCACCCAAATTTTTGGTTTCTCTTCTGTCCTGATGCTCATCACTCAGCAGTGAATGGTGGCTGAATAAAGCAAATGGAATTTGGGTGACCTATTCAGGATATCATTTTAGTAACAATAGTGTTCTGTTTCTTTCATTAAAAAAATTAAGCACCCCACACATTCTCAATAGAGGAAACAAAGAAAGAGGATTGCTTTATTAAGTAATAAATGTGAATAAATGAGTTAATCACAACAATGCTATGTTTTAATTTAATTTACAAGTATCTTTAGAGGACATTTATGTTATGAGACCATTGATAACATTAGAAAAAAATTCTCAAATATTATGATATTATTAACTCCTGGCCTGTAGTATGTATTTTCATTTTTAACCATTTTCCTAAGCATTATTTCATTGACTACATGAAATAACTAGTTAAAATGGATTTCTCTAGCAATGGCATGATTAGAATTATATTCAAACTAGAAATGCTTTGGACATAAATTTTCGGTATCTATTGCTGGCTCTAATAGTTTGAGTCTCTAATTCAAGTGCTGCAGATATTTAAGCGGGAGGGTCATGGGATTGGGAATGGGAACTTGAGGGATTATGTAGAAGGTGGGATAGAGGGGAACAATAAAGAAGAGATGCTTTGATGGTGAGCCATTTCAGGGCTAGGTAGGACCTGGAGCTAGAGAAACCTCCAGGTATCTACAAATATGTTCCCTGCCAAGACTCTGAGCAATAGTGGATAGGTAGCCTGAACTGGCTGTCTCCTATAATCAGAAAAGTTACTACCCTAATTGTCATCAGACAGCCTTCATCCAGGAACTGCTGGAAACAGATGCACACAGATCCACAGCCAAGCACTGGGCCAAGCTCTGGAAATCCTGTTGAAAAGAGAGAGGAAGTATTATTGGAGCCATGGGGATGAGCAAGGTCATCATAAGAGAACCCACTGAGACAACTAATCTTTGCTCATAAGAGCTCAAAGACTTTGAACAGCTAGGGAACCTGCATGGGACCAAGCTAGGCCCTCTAAATATGTGAGCCAGTTGTCCAGCTTGGTCTGCTTGTGGTACTCCTAACAGTGGAGGCAGGGCTGGTCCTGACACTTTGGCAGGCTTCTGGGAACCTTTCCTCATACTGGATTGCCTTATCAAACCTTAATATGCATGTGAGAGCTTAATCCTACTTCAGCTTGATATGTCATTCTTTGTTGACACCCATGGGAGGACTACCCTTAACAGAAGCAGAGGAAGAATGGATATGATGTGTAGGGGAGAGGGGGGCACAGAGGGAGATAGGGGAGAGAATGGGAAGAAAAGGGGGAGGGGAAACTACATTTAATATATAAAATAAATGAATACATTTAATTTTAAGAAGAAAGATATAATGCTATAAAGAAAGATTTTTTTAAAAAGAAAATCTTTGATGATATTCCATCCTTGGTGAGATGCTTAATTCAGTTCTTATTACATTTTCAAAGTTCTTTCACATTCCAGCACTTACCAACATTTTTGTTTCTTGATAAATTAGTTGATATATTGGCATTGTTTCTCACTTTTGATATTACAAAAATTTCTATTGCTATGAACATTTATGCATAGCTTTTAGTAAAGATGAGTTTTCTCTTCTCCTTGTTATCTAACTGGCAGTATAGTTACTGGTTTATACAGAACTAGTGAAACTGAGAGATACTCCGAGAAAGTGTTTCTCAGCACATTTACAATACTGTACATTTGCAAAATGGTTTCTGGGGGCTGTAGTTTCACAACAGGCTTATCAGTACCTTCCAGTGCATGGGGAGTATTATCTAGGGTACAGTTTTGATTTGCATTTCCCTACTGCTGAATTCTGTTGAACATTTAATTATATATACATTGAATTGTTGCATAACTTTAGAGAAAACTGTTTAAACTCTGCAAAATTTTGAACTGTTATCATTTTACTTTTGAAATTTAAATTTTCCTATATATTCTGTACACTGTGCCTTTATCAAATACATTTGTTTCAGTATTTCTAATTTAATGATGACACTTCTGGCTAAATTTTAGAATATGAAATCTCTGCTTCCTTAGTTTTTCCTTTGGGGTTGGAAGTTTCAGTGCTGTGTTTGAAACATCAGGCAATTAAAATGATGAAGATTTAAAACTGTTTTTCACAATAGATTTCTAGAATTTGTTCTGGAATTATTTTGCTTATTTTTATTGTTTATTTGTTTTGGTGGTGTCGTGTGCATGTTATTTTGTTTTGAAAAGTGCAGCATATGGTACCCAGGATCTCACACATGCTAAGCTTTCCCCCAGTGTGTGAACTATATTCTCAGGTCTCATTGTTTTCTGTATGATGTTGGTGAGCTTCCTTACTATATTTATAAAAGCTGTTTAGCATTCTACAATCCCTGTGCCACATGTTGCAAAGTTAGTCTTTTCCCAATCGCCTGGCTTCTATAGATAGCCTCAAACAATAATGTAAGGGGTTTGCTTACATTATTTTTTCTCTTCATGCTTACCTTCTTACCTGGATTCTTAAAGCAAATGTACTAAGTGGGACAACACAGTGGCTGTGGTCTACCATAAATTTTAAAAAACTTCAAGCTGATAGTGTTCACTTGGCCATCATTTGAGGACTATACACTTACAGTGCTATTTGAAACACCATGAATTTTGCTTCCTCTTGTATATAGTTTGAAAATAGCATAACGTTTCTTCTTATGTATTCTTATTATTCTAGTCCCATATGGCATCCCAGGTCTTTCTCTAGACATAGTCATTAATATCTATTTTGGGCAAACATTCCATAGTTCTTCAATTGGCTGAGAAATGGAAGAGTGCAACAATGCCTCAGGCCAGTACTAGAATTAATTTGATAAGACAGGGAAGGCCAATTATCAGGACAGGCATGTGTAACTTTTTCTTCCCCAGTGAGGAAACTCTTGGAAACAAGCTCGAAGATAAATGGTCCTGAGGAAGTTATTGCTCATCAAAGTATACTATGGGTGTCAGAACCATTTGATGTCTTTATTGCTTAGTTATTACATAGAATTAAATATATAAATTGCTTTATTAACATTTTGTTTCTATGTGTAGGCAACCTTTGAAGTAGAATTAATTTTTAACTATATTTATATATTATAAACCAGATTATTTTTTCCCTAGAACATGAGCCCACACCTGCATCTGTGTGTTTATATTTACTTTCTTCTTTTATGTTTTTATTAATAAAAGTTAGATTGTCATGGCAAACAATTTAATTCTTCCTCATTTTGCATCTCAACAAATACAAACTGGTGTGCTAATAGCTTGAAGATATTTCACTAACTAATATGTCAAGTACATTACATCATTGGTGTCAGGTGTATACTGGAGTGCTTCAATAAATAAGATAAAGTGAAAAAGAATATTATTTAAATATATAATTTATGGTTTTGTAAAATATCTTCACATTAAAAAATAATAAAAAGCTAGTTGTATTGGTGAGTAATAACATTTCTGTGAACGTAGCCTTAGATGTTGAAAGCAGAGCAATAATTAGAATTTCAGTACATTTTAGAACATAATTCAAGCCTAAATGATATATTTGATGAGGATATTCTCATCAACTTATTCTATTTGAAAGCAGCAGATTCCTATGACCATCTTCCAAGCATTATGAATAATTATGCTCCATTTTCAGCTGTTCATTACATACTCAACACTAGATTTGCTTTAGGTGAGTCTCATTATTTTTCCCCCCGTGGTAAAGATACACAACAGAAATGTAAGGTGCTTATTATTTGAAATAACATCCCTCTCCATATTTAAATTATTGAAAAATAACTAGTGTTTTTAAAACCAAAAATTCAGAAATAAAAGTCACAAGTAAGTTTCAAACATTCATTTGAAATTCTGTAGATTCATACAAGCTTTCAATGTTTTGGGCAAGTTAGAACAGGAAGAGTAAAGTTCGACATGCTTCATTCAGGATTGACACCCTTTACCTAGACTGGGAAGAACACAAGGGTACCCAAAACAAGTAATAAATGCTACTGTCACATCTGGAAGCGACTCAGTACCAAGATTTCACAGGTATATTAGAGATTGATCCACATCAGAGATTCTTTAGCTGAATTCCAGGATAGTATATGATGATTTCATTAATCCTTCTTGAGAGTGCACCCATATTTATGCAATTAACAAGAATCCGTGTCAGGCTTCATTCTGAGAAACTTCATCTAAGATAATAAGAACAATGGCATCATTCACATTCTTTCATGATTTTACTTAATTTATAAGAATCTCAGGCCTCTGAATGTAGCCTCTTCCAGTTTACCAAAGCTCAACTTCTCTGGGAGAACCCAAATTTCATGCGGTAAATTTTCATGGCTTGTTCTTGAGGCAATGAAAATTTGTAGCTCCCATGCCAGGAATTCATTTCATTATGGTTGGAATTCTTTCCCCTCTTAGCCATATAATTATTAACATTGGAAGAAAAAGAAGGAAGAAAAATAACTGTGTATGTTAATTATGTGGCAAACACTGTAGTAGACAGTTCATACAATATTTTCATTAACTTTCTGAATAGTCTTCTGTTACCTGAGAATTAGAGAAATCTATAATCCAGAAATGCTAGATTATTAATTCAGAATTAGTACTGAGGACAAATATCCAATGTGAAAGGTATATGGCTATAACTTTAAAGTTTATAGTGATCAAAAAATTCAAGTATGGAAAAGATCCATGATCTGACTATTAAGACAGATTTTCAGTCAGCATAAATCTGCCATGAAAAATTTGGACTAGTGTGATACTGTATTCCGTGCTTTGTACTTTATGTATACAAGCTGATTTTAATTGAAAACCAAGCCATGTGAAAATAGAGTAGAACTTCTAGTATATTACACACAAAAATGAGGCTTTGTCAGTAAAACAAAACACCAGAATATAAAAAAATATTATATTAATGCATATGTATCAATATTCAATGTAAATAAAATGCCTTCAATTCTTTACTCTGAAGACATAGAAGTGGACTGAATTAAACCACAGAATGCTTCTTTCAAGAAATTCATAATTTCTGACAGAGCAGACTTCAAAAGAAAATTGTATAGAAGAGACTGAAGGTCACTTCAAATTTATTAGGGAAGCAATTTATCAGGAGTGTAAAACATTTTGCTAAATAAACATGCCTAGAATCATCAGCACATTTCATGGAAATAAGATCAAAGCACAACAAAACAGTAGGTGATTTAAATATGTTTCATTTATCAAGTTATGGGGAAAAAACAAAAAAAATCAATGAAAGAAACATCAGAGTTAAAAGAAAACAAATTTAAACAGATTAGCTGACAGCTACAGGACACTCAATGCATACAAATTTTTGTCAACAAACCCTAGAATTTCCCCTACAACAGGCCATATTTTAAAGCCTTAATACAAACAATTAAAATAATTTATTTTATTTTACATAACCATTCGTTGGAAGAGGTTTCTGTCCTGCCCAGTCCTGTAATAAACACACAAAAACTATATTATTTGCAATACTGTTTAGCCAATAGCTTAAGCGTATTGTTAGCTAGCTCTTATATCCTAAACTAACCCATCTCCATTAATCTGTGCATCACCATGAGGCTCGAGGCCTACCTGCAAGATTCCAGTTGGCGGCTTACATCTTTCCCCTCTAGCGGCTACATGTCAGCTCCCTGGCTCAGTTTACTTTCTCTTCCATCTGCTTGGAACACCTGACTTGCTCTGTCCTACTAAGCCATTGGTCAAAACAGATTTATGCATTAACCAATAAAATCAACACATAGACAGAAATACTTCCCATACCAACCATCGTCTAAGAGTAACTATTGCTGTTCTGAAATGCTGTTCCACCTGGTCCTACAGTCATTAAATCAAAAGAAATTGCAGAAAGGCCTACAATATTCACAAATTGCTTGGCCCATTAGCGCAGACTTTCTATTTACTAAGTCTTATAATTTACATTAGCCCATAATCCTTGTCTGAGTTAGCCATGTGGCTTGGTACCATTTTTGGTGAGGCAGTCAAAACTTGTTTCATCTGAGGCTGGGTCACAACTGCAGACTAAGCTTCCATCTTCCCAGCATTCTCATTGCCTCGCCTATACATCCTGCCTGGCTACTGACCAATCAGCATTTTTTAAAAAATAGTACAAGTGACAGGATAAAAGACCATTGTTCCACAGCACTCCCCAACCCTTTTTAAAAGAAAAACAAGAACTCTGAATCGATTCTCCCTTGTTTAGCTTCTTTATTCTTTGAACATTATCTGTAACAACTTGTAACAAACATTCTAAACAAAGAAAAATATCTATATTCCATTTTTTTTGAGACTGTGGGCATAGGTTTTTAGACTACTCTTTGCTGATTGGGGATGGTAATAATCTTATGGGGACCTAAAGAAAATTTAGAATTATGATCAAGTCCTGACTGAAGTATCCTGTGAAGCTTAACCATCTCAGGCAGCAGTCTTGAATCTGTTTTGGATGTAGAACTCAGACATCTGGGCCATCCACTCTTATTGGAAAATTTTCAGGGGATCTTTTTTTGAACAAATCTGAATTTTCTTAACCCAGAATGAATCCATAGCCTCTCAACTTTTTTCTTTTTTCTTTTTTTCTTTTTGTGGAAACATAAGCAAAACCACTTCTCCAAAGTAACATACTTTTTTTTTTTTTTTATGGGTGGAAGGGAGGGGAGGGAAGGGGGAGGAGGAGGGGAGGAGATGGATTTTTTTTATAAAAAAAATAAAGAATTAAAAAAAAGTAACATACTTTTTGACTTCAACTTTGAAGTCAAGGTATTTTTATTTTTTTTCTTTTTTCTTTTTCTGGTTTTTCGAGACAGGGTTTCTCTGCAGCTTTTTTTTTTAGAGCCTGTCCTGGAACTAGCTCTTGTAGACCAGGCTGGCCTCGAACTCACAGAGATCTGCCTTCCTCTGCCTCCCGAGTGCTGGGATTAAAGGCGTGCGCCACCACCGCCTGGCTTCAAGGTATTTTTAAAATACCTATCTTGGATTAATTTAGCAGCATTTATAAAAGTATATCGTTAAACAACTGTTGCTCCTTCCTCAGCATTTAAACAATTGAAAGAGAACATAATAACATACATTATCCAGATTTTCTGTGTGTTTTTTTTTTTTATCTTTATGTGGCTTTATTTTAAACTGTTTTTTTTTTTATTTTTAATTTTTGGCTTTTTTTTTTTCTTTTTTTTTTTTTTTCTCATGGTTTATTTTTTTTTTATATTTAAAAATTTCCATCTCCTTCCCTCCTCCTCCCCCCTCCCTCCCCTCCTTCTCCCCTTTCTCTCCCCTCCTTTTCCCCCTTCCCTCCCCTCCCCTCCACCCATACCTCCCCTCCCTCCCTCTCAAGGCCAAGGAGCCATCGGATTAAAGACCTCAATATTAATTTGAACACATTGAGATTGATAGAGGAGAAAGTGGGAAGTACTCTACAACAAATGGGCACAGGGAACCGTTTCCTATGCATAACCCCAGCTGCACAGACTTTAAGGGCAACATTGAATAAATGGGACCTCCTGAAGTTGAGCAGCTTCTGTAAAGCAAAGGACATTGTCACTAAGACACAAAGGCAGCCTACTGACTGGGAAAAGATCTTCACCAACCCTGCAACTGACAAAGGTCTGATCTCTAAAATATATAAGGAACTCAAGAGACTAGACGGTAAAATGCCAATTAACCCAATTAAAAAATGGGGCGATGAACTGAACAGAGAATTCTCAACAGAAGAAGTTCGAATGGCCAATTTTTGGCTTTTTGAGCTAGGGTTTCTCCACGTATCTTTGTCTGGTCTGGAACTTACTCTCTAACCTGGCTGGCCTTGAACTCACAGAGATCTACCTGCCTCTGCTTCCCAAGTGCTTGGATTAAAGGTGTTTGCCACCACACCTTGAACTCACAGAGATATGCTTGCCTGTGCTCCCAAGTGTTTGGATTAATGGTGTGTAGTACCACACCTTGAACTCACAGAGATCTGTCTGCTTCTGTTTTCCAACTGTTGGGATTAAAGGTATGTGCCAGAACACCTTGAACTCACAGAGGGGAACTGGGCAGAACAGATACTTAAGACAACAATGTACTGTCAATGTCTGTGTCTCAAGAAGGCTCTGAGGTCTCTCTAAGCCGGTTCTCTTGCTCTTCTCTCTTGGTTTACTATCTTGGTTTTCTTTCTTGGTTCCCTCTGTGTTGTGTCAAGCTCTTGGTCCCCTCAGAATTGTTGCAAGCTCTTAGTCTCCTCAATATTGTAACAAGCTGTGTTTCAGGGTTCCACTGAGGTTGCAGGAGGATAGGTGAGTTTGGGGGCAGGATGGGGCTAATAGTACACGGGGTCCAGTTGATGGGGTTGGGTAATGGGGGAGCCTACCTGCAGGGAACTCTCTCCTTCTGGCTGGCTAGAAAAGCCAAGGGAGTTGGTGGGAGGGGCCCGAGGTTTTGTCCCACTTTGGATTTTCTAGAGAGTGGGGTGTCCCACCATGTGGCTCTTCACTCACCTCTTAACTCCCCTCAGTATTGGAGCAAGCTGCATTTCCTCATTTTGTTTCCTTATAGAAGCCAAGACTACCAACACAGGAGAGTCGCCACCCATATGGGCTGGGTTCTCTCCCAGGAGTCATTAATTAAGAAAATGCCTATAGGGCTGCTGTCTGATCTTGTAGAAGCATTTTCTTAATTGAGGTTCTTTCTTCTCTGATGCCTTTAACTTGTATTATGTTTACATAAATCTAGCCAGCACAATCACAGTAGAATAAAGCTTGAGTAAGAGTAAAGAGTATAGAAAATAAATAAACATGAAGATTAGATAATACACAGTTGTGTAATTAATGGGTGATGATGTTCAGAGAGAAATTTTCTGTTTTTCCTTAATTATTTTATTAAATTAATTTTCCTCAGCGCAGTAACAGGTTCTCTTCACTCCTTCCTTTCCTCCAAGTACCCTCCTAAACCTCCCCTTTTTCTCACCCTCCAATTCACTACTCCTCATTTCTCCTCAGAAAAGGGCAGACTTCCCATGTATACCAGATATTCCATAGTATATCTAGTTTCAGTAAGATTAGATATTTCTTCTCATATCGAGGCTGGATAAGGCACCCAGTAGGAACAAATGGTCCCAAAGCAGGTAACAGACTCAGAAACAGTCTCTTCTCGCAATGTTATGAGACCAACAATATGACTAAGCTATACAATAGTAACATATATGCAGAGAGAGCCTACGTCTGTCCCATGAGAACTCTCTGATTAGTGGTTCAGTCTCTGTGAGTGCTTATGCATTAGTGGATTCTGTGTGTGTGTGTGTGTGTGTGTGTGTGTGTGTGTATGTGTGTGTGTATGTGTTGTCATCCTTAGCCCCTTTGATTCCCACAATCCTAACTTCCCCTCTTCCACAGGATTCTCCGAGGTCTGCTTAAGGTTTGGCTAAGTATTTCTGCATCTTTTTTCATCTGTTCCTGGGTGAGGCCTATAGAGATTTTTTTTTCTTTTTGCAAATTGCTAGATTATAAAAAATAAAAATACAAGCAATTAGAACAATGTTTCTCAACCTGTTGTTCGTGACCCTTCTTGGGGCAAACTGACCTTTCACAGTGCTTGCCTAAGACCATTTGCATATCAGATATGTACATTATGATTTGTAATAGTAGAAAAATTACAATTATAAAGTAGCTTTAAAAACAATTTTATGGTTATAGGTCACCACATCGTGAAGAACTGGATAAAGAGTTTGCAGCATTAAGAAAGGTGAGAGTCACTGTATTAGAACATAGGGGGAAATATAAAGCTATAAAAGTTGATTTTAAAAACAGTGGTCTCTCAGATGACTCCAGGGTATTATTACAATACTCACACAAATTAGAATAAATTCAACTCCAAGGTAGAAGAAAAAAAAATAACAAAATCAGATAGAAATGAATAAAACAGAAGCAGCAAGATTCATAAAGAAAGAGTTGACTCTTTGGGGATAAAGTACTGGTAACTGTTTGGACAATTTAAACAAAATAGAGAGTTAGATTGAAGTTAATAAAATGAGAAATGAAAATGTAGCTATTATAACACATATCAGTGAAATTCAAGGGTATTTTAGAAACACTTTGTAAATCTATATTACAGTAAAGCTGAAAATCTAGAAGGAAGAAACCAATTTCTAGGCAGGTGTGACTTAATGAAATTAAACAAGATGGTTCAAACTACTGAAATAGATCTGTGAGGAGCAAAGGAAGTGAAGCAGCAATAGAGTGTTTCCAAGCAAAAGGAGCCCATGAATGGGTGTGTCTCTTGATGCTTAGCACTAGATCCCAAAGAAGAATGAGTGATAATGAAACTAAGCATAGTAAAGCTATAAAACTCATATTATGAATCTATTAGTCTGAAACCAAAACCACTAAAAGTAAAGCATACACATGTGCATACAAACACACACACACACACACACTCACACACACACACACACACACACACACACACACACACACACATTATAGTTCAAACTCCTGAGGGGGAAAGCAATACATGAATTATAATTAAATTATTTGTTAGCAGAGTACACATTTAAAATGATAAAACATTAGCATGTTGGCTTCATTCCAGGGATGCACAGATGGTTCAGCATATGAAAAATCAGTACATATGATATGGCACATAAATAGAATTAAAGACACAAATCAAGTGATTCTTTTAGAAATACAGAAAGGGCCTTCAACCAAACGTAAATCCTTTATTATAAAGGTCATGAAAAAAACTAAAAGTCATAAGAATATTCCTCAACCTAATCAACGGTAGGTATAAAAGACAAACTATAGGCAACATTACAATAAACAGGGATAAACAAAAAGAACTTCTTCTAAAATCAGAAATCTCACAATAATGTCCACTCTGGTCACTCGCTCAACATTGGTCTTGACATTTTAGTCAAAAATTAAATCAAAAGAAAGAAATAGAAGTGTTACAAAAAGGAATGGAAGAAAGAAGCAACACTATCCCTGCTTGTTGAAAATGTGACCCTCTAGCCGGGCGGTGGTGGCGCACGCCTTTAATCCCAGCACTCGGGAGGCAGAGGCAGGTGGATCTCTGTGAGTTCCAGGCCAGCCTGGTCTACAAGAGCTAGTTCCAGGACAGGCTCTAAAAAAGCTGCAGAGAAACCCTGTCTCGAAAAACCAAAAAAAGAAAAAAGAAAAAAGAAAAAAAAGAAAATGTGACCCTCTGCCTATAAGTACCTAAAATAAAGCCAGAAATGTCTTAAAATTTATAAACAATAATAAGAATTATTACAAATAAGAAAATAAATAACAAATAAATAAGAAAAAAATTACAAAATCAACATATTTTATATTGCCATAGCAAATAGGCTAAAAGTAAATGAAAGAAAGAATATGCAATTTTGTGGAATCAGCAAACATTAAAAAGTTAAAATTAGGAATAAATGTGAACAAGACTTAAAGGTATGTACAATGATACCCTTGAAACATTGTCAAAAGTAACTGAAAATTACAACATACAAAAATTTTTGATTACTCAATTTTTTGTGATGTTGTGAAATGGTTGTAATAACCATATTACTTAACAGATCCAATGCAATTTTCATCACATTGTCATTGACTTTCTTTTTATTGATTTTATTTAGCTATACATTTTTCTCTGTCTCCCTCCTCTTCAGCCCTTTCCCTTGATCCCCATGCTCCCAATTTACTCAGGAGATCCTGTCTTTTTCTACTTCCCATAAAGATTAGATCCGTGTATGTCTCTTAGGGTCCTCACTGATGTCCAGGTTCCTTGGGATTGTGATTTTTAGGCTGGTTTACTTTGCATTATGTCATTGACTTTCTTTACAGAGTCTGAAAGCCAATAATAAACTTCAAAAGTTCTAAATATCCAAACAAATCCTGTGTAAAAGTACAATGTTGATTTTCATAACACCTGAATTCAATAAATATAAAGAGAAATAATAACAAACCATCATATTGCAGGCATAAAAGCAAACGTGTAGAACAAAGGAATAGGCTAGAATACCAATGGGAAAACCCACACAGCTTCAGTCACCCAGTTTTTGACCGCAGATACAAAATTACAAATTGAAGAGAAAACTGTCTCTTAAATAAGTGATATGAGGACAATAGACACTCATATGTAATAGAATGAAACTTCATACTGGCCCCTCACCCTGCACAGAAAAGAAATCTAAAATTAATTAATGACCTTAATGTCAGATATGAAGCTGAAACTACCTAAGGAAAACACTTGAATGTATGGATAGGCCTGTTTTTTTAAAGGTATCTAGTATCTCAGAAAACAATAGTAGGAAATCATGTTGATTCCATAATATTAAAATATTTCTCAATAGCATTGGAAACCAATAGCTTGATAAAGGGATAGACTGAAAAATAGTATAATGACTTTCCAAGTGTAATTTAACAGGTTTTTAATATCTATACTACCTAACGAATTTAGGATATAAATAACAAATATGTAGCTAAAGCAATTAATACAAGGACCAATTAAAGGGATCCTGAAAAGATGGAGTATGGTATCTTAGGATGGCAATCCTAAGAAAGGAAACAACAAATTCTGGTATACATGCAGATAGAGGAAAATTTTTGTACACTGGCATTGTGAATGTGTATTAGACAGTAGTTTGCAAGAAGAAATAAAATATGCTATAAACACACTTTAGTTTTACCTAACCATGTTGATCACTATGCTATTTGAAAGCATATACAGCAAGATATTACCATATTAAGCAAAATATGCCATACTAAGGAATACGTCATTCTCTCACAGATATTATGACTAGGAGATATTGTGTGTTTGTGTGTATGTATGTGCATGCTTTCCTAGAAGTGTTTTTCCTAGAAGGATAAGTGGGACTATGGATAAAAAAAAAAAAAAAACAAGTTGGTATGAAGAGAGTGAGACAAGGGATATTAAGAAGTAGTGTTAATGTGTTCTAAATACACTGCACCTTGAAATGAAATGAATTATGAATTTCATCATTTTGTAAATATAGTGAATATTTGTCAATTAAAATTCAAAAACAAACAAAAATGCTTGATGACAGTAAAGCACTGGCAATTATTGCAGTATTAGCTATTAACTTCTCTGATGGCATTTATCTTGGAGAAGAGAAGGTGAGGACTTTAACAGTTTTAAACTCTCAGTAACTATCTGGATGAGAGTAATGGGGTTCATTATACCTACTAGAGAGATCAGACAGAGGTAGATTCGATGTTAGTGTGAAGGAAAAAAGGAAGCTATCTATCACATTGTGTGTTCACCTGTATGATGTAGTGGCCCATAGGTTGTGATGCCAAAACATATTAATGTCTTAAACCCAGAACCTTTAGATATTTAATAATCACTTATTGCAAAGCAAACTTGGAAAATATTACATCTCTTCTCTCTTAAGTGATGAAGACTTTCTTCATTTTTGTAGGTCAATGTAATTGCAAATAATTACAAGTACAAAATCACAGATCATAGTTTTCATGCCCTGGAGCCATAGAATTCAAGAACATCAAGAGACTGGAAAAAGTGAGTATACAAATTATTTTGTGGTACTTCATGAAGAATTTATTCTAGCAACACTTTGAGTTCAAGAGTCTTGACCTCTCCAGCTGGAAGGTAAAACACAACTCTTCCACGAAGCAAAGAAATTTGTGGCAATTTGTTACAACTAAAATAAAAATTTGTTATCTATGCATACCAATTACAGAGAGGATTATGCTATCATATTGAAAGTTAGTTGTAATGTTCTAGGAAATATCTATTAGTCCTAAGATTATATTACCTAAAACCTAAACCAAATAAATAAAAGCCCTTAGACTATCATGGCACCTAGAAATCATAAGACATCATGGTTTAATCAAATATTTTACAAACCATGGTTGGTTTGGGATTTTCCAGTTCTCCATGCCAACTGAAATACGTTTTTATTTTTCTTTTAAATCAATTCATTTAGTTTCACCTTGTTAATTTTACCTTAGGAGAAAACATTACAAAACTTTCAAAAAGTAAGATTATGATAACTTTTCGAACAGCTGGATATGTTTACAGAAACAAAACAAACATATCAATAATGTTGTAATGTGGTATTGCATTCAATGTGCCTTTTATTTATTAAGACTCTGATCTGAAATCTTGATAAAACTAGGAAGAACTAAGAAAATACCAGACCTTTTCCAATACTGTGACTTTCTTATGATTTTGAAATAAATGAAAAGAAATTGACATAGCTGTGAGCTTCCTCTTAAGAGTTACAAGTGATCCACAAGCCATAATTTGATAAAATACTTTATAGGTGAAAAGTCCTTAGGCAAAGTTTCTTTATCACTAGCACTCCTGAGATCCTGCACAATGATTTCAGTGCTCTATATCCTGCTTTCCCACAACAATAAACAAATATGTTCACATCAGATCATTATAATATTATAATCAAGATTACAAATATTCATTCACTAAATAATAGAAATTGAATTATAATTTAAATCTTAGAAGTTGAAAGACAGGTTTGAGTTCTATATTATGAAATCCTAATTTTTTTCTCTATAAGAGATTAAAAAGCAAGGGTCAAAACAATCTAATATTTAAAGAGAAAGTGCAGACATTCATAGATTAAAAGGAACAGAAAAAATAAGCCACATAAAAATGAAAAATTCACAGAGTCTGGATTATGTATATTACTCTGTTTTATTTTAATTTTTTGTCTGTAAAGGCGCTAAGTAACCAACATATGTATTTTAAAGGTATCTTGGTTTCAAAATGAAGAACTAAGGATATGTTGCTTTGAGAAAGAGGTTCCTCTTTTGTTTCCACAGAGGATGAGAACGTGTGGAATACCTCCAGACTAAAACAATTTGATGGATCAAGACCCCCTGTAAGGTCGCCTTGAACACCCCTCATAAAATTATTTTGCACAACTGCTGCCTGAGATGAACCTATCACACAGGATACACCATAAGACCAGATTAACAGCATCCCCAATCAGCAGGAAGTAGTCTAGAGAACTATACCCATATTCCCCAAATTATTTACAAATGTTTGTTCACATTTAAAGGGGACTATGCTATAGAGATTTACATTGGTATGGATCTTGGTATATTGATAAAAATTTAAGATCAATTTTGTTCTATGTATCCTTCTGCTCTTGATTAAGCTATTGTGTTTGTGCAGCTCATTAAAAATGTAATGTATAAAATTAAGAAATATAGGCTAATAGGTTTAGTTCATTATTTTCATGGTGATAACCATGGTGTCATGCAGGCAGATATGGTACTGGAGAAGGAGCTGAGAGTCCTACATGTTGATATACAAGCAGCAGAAGGACACTGTGTGCCACATGGAGCATAGCATGAACATAAGGTTACAAAGCCTGTCTCCATAGTGACACAATTCCTTCAAGAAGGCCACGTTTACTAAGAGTGTCACTCCCTATGGGACAAGCATTTAAACACAGGAGTCTATGGAGGGCATTTTAGTCAAACAATCACACATAGAATTTTTAGTCTTTAATATTCACATCAAGTTGAAAATATTTGAGTACAGTTAGGTTTTTATAATATCAGACTAATCAAGTTCCACACCAGCTTCTCATATAAATCAAGGAAAACTATTTCTTGGAAACTTTTAAGGTTCCCTCCCCAGAATTAATAACATTTTCTGGAAGGGGTCATATGATAAATATTTTAAGCTTTGTAAGCTATAAAGTTTTAGGGTACATATGCTAGTGTGTCATAGCAGAAAAAGAACCAATGAATGAATAAACATGTGTCTGTTCTAATGAAATTTTACTTATGAATAATGAAATTTAAGTATATTATATTTTAAAGTCACAAAATATTTTTATTAATTCCTCTTATTAATATAAGCTTAAAAGAAAAACTTTCTATGCATTTAAGTACAAATATTTCAGAGGCGGTTAGACCATATGTTTAACTAGGAAGTCAGTGTTAGTGGTACCAGAGGCATACTAAAGGAGAGTAAGTCATTGGCTTCAGTGCTATAGTCACTAAGAGATTTCTCATACTCAAGTGGCGAGCTCCATACTCAGACCCATGTGAGTACACATGGTTAAACTAAGTGTGTCACAAAATAGAAAAACACAAGACAAAACAAAATAAAATAACCCTGAATGTTTATGAAAGTAGGATGGGAGCTTGGTGGAGATAAAAGAGGTTTATGGGATGTTTGGAGAGGATAGGAGATAGAGGAGGAATAAATTTTGACCAGAAGATCTATTATGCATGTATGGAATTATCAAAGTATGAATTAAATTCAGTTAAATTCAATTCAATTAAAGCCGTATTCTTTCCCATGGGCCATGCAGAATTACCTTTTTTAACCTCCTAAATGAAATTAGGTTTCCATTCTTTCAATGCATCTTGCACTTTCCCCTTCAGAGCCTGTATTAAACTGGATGACTTTACTTTGATTTTTATATTTATTTTAAAAATATGTTGTGTTGTTATCATTAGATTGAAAGCTAAAAACAGGCAGGGCTATTGACTCTCTTCTTCAATGTAATACATGTGAGTTTCCTCTATCATTCTCAGCACACTCTAGAAAATTTATGGAAATCTGTTGAAGTTTGTATCAGATTCTTTTCCAGGAAACAGTTATATGAAAACTAGCAATTGTTTTACCTGAAAATACAAAGTAAATGAATGAACATAATTTTCTAAAAGAAATGTAAATTAAGTCTAAGCATGTTGAGAACAAAATAATTTCATCAGTTTATGCGTCCTGGCCTTCTGTTGCACACTTCTTCCTTTTTGTCTCATTTAACATAGTTTAGCACCACTCTGGCCTCTCAATGAAGCATCCTGATCAGTTTCTCCAGGGACACAGTTAAAATGATACCTCCTTTATCATTCATCATCTTATGCTTTCCCTTTAAGAAAAGTAATTCTATTTTCTCCAAATAGTCTCTTGGTAATCCTTTGGGTTCAGAAAAGGCAATGACACTTGTGTATTCTAGGCATTTCTAATTGTTTTAGAGAGCTTCTAGGTGCAGAAATTTCTGATTTGATCATCTAAGGAGCACATACTTTTTATATTATTATTATTCAAAGACAAAGAAAAGCTCAGCAAGCTAAATCATGTTTATTTGGCAAAAGTAGTAATTAATGTTTCAGATAAAAAGTTTCAATTTACATATTTGTGGAATTTTTAGCTGCACCCCATTTATATTTGTCTACAGCTAGATAAAGAAAGATACCAAGATAGCAAGCCAATTGGGAAAAGAAATAATTTGGTTTTTTTTCAAGAGTCTGAATTTTGATTGTTAAGATGTTCCAAAGGGATATCAAGTAGAATGCTATTATCACTTGTGAAACTACTTAATTGCATTTCTTTATTCTTATATATATTTCTTAAACTTGAGATGATGAGCTATTGCTTTTCTTTGTCATAAAAGATAATTTTCTTAGTATATTGCTAGGAAATAAGGCTGCTCAGAATTTGCATGTTTATAATTCTGTGTGTGCTGGCATGTCCCAGTTTGAATTTTAAATAAAGCTTTAAATATCTTAAGGGAATATATTTCACATTTTTGTTTTATTGCAATGAAAATAGTAAGTGTATGTCAGGGGAGGATTACAGGAGAGAGGTAATAATGGTTGTTATATGTGAAAGAGTGTCACCTGAGATTGCAAGAAGGAAAAAAATAATGTAAGGGAAGGGGCAAAGAGCAAACTGATCCTAATTAGGGTGATGCATAGTTAAAATGTATTTTTTAACATTAGAGTAAAATTCAATTTTGAGTAAAATGACTGACACTCAACAATATTTCCATGTAAGATACACCTGTATGTATTGTAATAAAACATGTTAAATTAAGACAGTGTTTGTGTAGGAAGTCCTTCTATAAATGCCTTCCTTTTATTTGTTAATAAATAAAGAAAGTGCTTTAAGCCTATACCAGGGAAGAACAGACCTAGATGGGGAAAACTAAAATGAATTCTGGGAGAAAAGAGGCAGAGGCAGAGAGATGCCATGGAGCCACCAGAAAAGGAAGATGCAAGCTGACAACCGGAACCTTGCTAAAAGGCCACAAGCCTCATGGTAAAATATAAAATAATAGAAATGGGTTAATTTAAGAGCTAAGAGTGAGCTAGAAATATTCATAAGCTAATAGGCCAAGCAGTGACTTAAATACTGTAGTTTCTGTTTGATTATTTTTGTTCTGGGCAACTGGAAACAAATAAGCAGTCTCTTACAACAAATTGGCACTGCAGCGTGGGCTCACTAAATTCACATAAAACCTGAAAGGAGTTAGAAAACAATTCTAGACACAAAAAAACAAAGTTTACCTACATATTTTTTCAGATGGGTTCTGCTTGCTTACAACATGCCACAGCTTTTTTAAAAGAGGTTTTCCTGATTCATCAGTAGCAAAATAATTAATAATGATGATGATGATGATGATGATGATGATGAAGAAAATAAATCTTGGTTGCAAAACATCAACTTTCTAATTTACCAGCACAAAGGGCTCTGATTTTTTTGCGACGTCTGGCTATGGAGCATTTAAATGGAGCTTGTGAGCAGAGTGCTACAACTTGCTTATTGGCAACATAGACATGTTGTGTGCATGTAAATGGGGCTGTGAGACCTCTGCCCTACCATGTTCTACTGGACAGAGCCAAAAGGCAAAGCAGACTTGGTCCTAGTCACGCCTACACTTAGCTTTTTACAAAGGCCTTAGCATTTTAAGAAGTGTTCCTAGACAGTGAAGGATTTCAGATACACAATAGGACAGAGTAATACGTAAAAGACCTCTAAATAACATACAGTGTATTTGAAAGATGTACATAGGCTTAGAAGAGAGAATGAAGAGTAAAGAGTAAAGAGAAAATATAATATAAAAGAGTACAGACAGTCATAGATTAAAGGAGTAAAGATAATAAAATAAATATTAAACTTGTAGAAAAAAGTAATAGAGTAAGAAAATTAAGCTATGTAAAGATGGAGTATACACAGTATGAAGAATACTCTTAAAGAGTCAAAAAACAAGAGATATTTCAATATGTGGACCACTAAGTTAAACCAACATAAAGATATCTTGACTCCAGAATTTGAGTCTAAGAATATTTTGCTTTAGTAAAGAGGTTCTCCTTTTGTTTCCACAGGAAATGAGAACCTGAGGATTTTTCCAAGTCTAATATGGTTTGATGGACCAAGATGCCCTGAAAAATGACTGTGAACACCAACCAAAAAATTACTTCATCCAGTAAAAAGATGGAAGCAGCTTGGAGAGAACTATTCCCAAATTCTCTAAATGATTGTTTCTTAATGTTTGTTTACATTTAAAGGGAGATATGATATAGATATGCTATAAAGATTTGCATTGGTATGGATCTTGCTCTATTGATATAAGTTTTAGGTCAATTTTGTTATATTTTCTTCTCTTGATTAAGGTACTGTGTTTGTACTACTCCTATTTAGAAATGTAATGTATAATTAAGAAATATATCATTAATAGATAATAATCTATAATAGTCAAACTTCTAGTCATGTTAGTTAGGTTTCTAGATATATAGAGATATATTTCAGTTACATAAATATTCTTCAAATCTTTCAGAAACCTTCAGAATATGGCATTCAAGCCTATAATTCGTGATCCTAGAGAAGCTAAATAAGAAGGTGAATCCAAAGAAAAACATATAGTTATCCTCCTGGATATTGGAAGTAGACAAAATTGCCGGACAAAAAAATGGGAACTTGGGGGTGGGGTGGGATGGGGGATGGGAGATGGGGAGAGAAAAGTGTGAAGTGGAGGATGGGGAGAGCTTGGGGGAATAGGATGGTTGGGATATAGGAAGGGTGGATATGGGAATAAGGAATTATATATCTTAATTAAGGGAGCCATTCTAGGGTTGGCAGAGACTTGACTCTAGAGGGGTTCCCAGGTGTCCAGGAAGATGCCCCAGCTAGTTCCTTGGGCAGCTGAGGAGAGGGAACCAGAAATGTCCAGATCCTATTGCCATACTCATGAATATCTTGCATATCACCATAGAACCTTCACTTGGTGTTGGATGGAGAAAATGACAGAGCCCCACAGTGGAGCACCGGACTGAGCTCCCAAGGACCTGATGAGGAGCAAAAGGAGGGAGATCATGAACAAGGAAGTCAGGACCGTGAGGGGTGCGTTTACCCATTGAGACGGTGGGACAGATCTAACGGGAGACCACCAAGTCCAGTTGGAATGGGACTGATGGAACAGGCGACCAAACCGGACTCTCTGAATGTGGCTGACGGTGGAGGAGGACTGAGACACCAAGGACAATGGCGATGGGCTTGGACTCTACAGCATGGACGGGCTCACTGTGAACCTTGTCAGTTTGGTTGCTCACCTTCCTGGACTTAGGGGGCGTTGGGAGGATCTTGGACTTAACATAGTGAAGGGAACCCTGATGGCTCTTTGGCCTGGAGAGGGAGGGAATGGGGGTATGGGTGGAAGGAAGGGGAGGGAAGGGGGAGGAGGAGGGGAGGAGATGGAAATCTTTAATTAAAAAATGAGGAAAAAATAAAAAAATAAAAAATAAAATGTTTTAATAACTTAGGACTTTTCATGACATAAGACACATCTGCTCCTGGGAGCACCAATTACTTCTAGATGAAGATGGGCATTGAAGAGGCTTCTTATGGTGTTTGCTAAGCCATTTGGTCAAGAAACTGTTCTTGCCTGGACTGCTTGATGTTATGCTCTATGAATGGGGCATGCAGGTCCCACAGAAAAGTGACCATTGAAGCTGCCTAAAGAAGGTGAGACTATCCTTTGGGGTTGCTGCTTTATTAGTGAATCTGTCAGACATTCTGTAGAACACAGAAGAAAGTGACTGACAATTATAGGCGAAACTGTCTTTGAAATTTCCTGCTTCCTGGGAAAGTCTGCTGGATACTATGAGCCTGTAGGCTGAAGATGGTTACCCCAATGTTACAAAATAATTTTGGGTACTTACTGTTCAGGCAGTGAGATGTTTCAGTCAATTCTAGAGTTTTGGAAGTTGCTTACAATGCACTTCCTGTTTACTTAGGTAATATTATATCCTTCTGGAGTCTTTGATGGAATCGAAGAAGAGATAGTTATGATTATAGTTTTCCTTAGTTATGATAAAAGATAAATCAGATATAAATATTGTAACTGTAATTCTTGCTTGATAACTGTTTTGTTATATGTAATTTTACTATGTTTAACATAAGTTAACTAAGTTAACTTATTATTGTTTACTAAGTTAAATTATTATTGTTTACTAAGTTAAAGCCTTCCTTTTCATTTAAACAGAAAAGGGGAAATTTTGTGGGAAGTCATTCTGTATATGTGTTTCTTTTTATTGGTTAATAAATAAAGAAAGGATTTGAGCCTATAGCAGGGCAGAGCAGAGGTATGCAGGTAAAACTATAATGATTGTTGAGAAAAAACAGTCAGAGTCAGGGAGATGCCTTGGAGTCACCAGAGGAGAAAGATGCAAGCAGCCAGTCAGAACCTTACCAGTAAGCCATAATCCTCTTGTTAAAATATAAAATAATAAAAATGCTTTAATTTAAGAGCTAATAGAAATATGCATAAACTAATAGGCCTTGGCTTGCTTGCAGTGATTTAAATAATATAATTTCTGTTTGATTATTTTAGTTCTGGACAACCAGGGAAAACCAAGCAGTCTTTACAACACTGTTTTACAAATAAACAATACCGAAGTACTGAAACTGTGATTTATGATAGTCATTTAGGCTAGGAATCCAGAATGGCATAGTCTGCTATGCCACATTGCTTACTCTGATACTGATGATTCAATTGACATACAATCTAATTGTCTAATTTTAAACATAAAATACCTATGAAAGGTACACTGTACACTATTTACCCAGTGTCTTTTGTCTGGTTTAAAATCAGGTGCATTATAGCTTTAGATTAAGTGTGATGACACATTTGTTAAGTGGAATTTCTCAGTATTACCAGAATCAAATTATTCATAGCAGTAATGTTAATATGACCAGGTACAATCAGATAGGGCAGGATTAGGTCAGGTTGTTACAATACTGCTTGTAGGATCAGATAGAGCTTATTTTAATTATATTGCCATTTCTTGAGCATGTATAGGTCTTGCCTCAAATTTCAGAAATTTGTCCTATAATTTCTGCTTAATGAGTTGCTCTTAGAATTGTGTATATCTTAGTACTGTCAAGAGCTTTGCAGTTGATCTGAACAGACATCATACACTAAGAAGCACCTAGGAGACACTATTGAGGATTTTAAGAACTAATGAATAAATTTTAAATAATTTCAGAATAACTACTATTCCCCCTCATTTCATACATCCATTTGATCTTGACTGCCTCGAAGTATCTGCATATTAAGTATTTGCTCTCCAATGTGATACTATTGGGGGATATTAAATCCATAAATGATTTACATGTTTTATGCTTTTTATCCTATTGTGAATTTAATTGGCTGCTACATGTGGTATTTTAAATGAGAATGACATCTATAGGCTCGTATATTGTGGTACATGGTACACAGTTAGTGAACCTGGAAAGGTTTAGTAGATTCAGCCTTTTTGAAAGAGATGTGACCTTTGGCTTTCTTTAAGGGTTCAAATTCCTATATCATTTCCAGTTATCTCTGCCTCATGATTATTATTTCAATGTGTAAGTTCTCAATAGTGTTCCAGTGTCATATCTGTCTTCCTTCTGCCATGCTCCTTGTCATGATTGTAATGGACACACTATTTGAACTACAAGCTCCAATAAACTCTTTTTCTATAAAATGTCTTTGGCATGGCTTCTTGTCACAACAGTAGAAAATAACCAAGAGCCTTGACTTTACTTTAGTTTCCCCATCCCATTTCTAGATAACAAATACAAGCTTTCCATGGAGCCTTTTTTTTGTTTTTGTTTTTGTTTTGTTTTGAATGATGATACTTGTATGTATGTGGTAAGTGGCTGAGACAACTTGAAAATATATCTACAAACTTGTTGATTGAGCATATGGAAACTGCTTCTTCTTTCTCGGGAGTCCTGAAATCAAGGAGCTGGCTGAAAACTGTGTAGATTCTGCAGAGATAGATTATTATTTCTGTCTCCTGAGATTCCCAATATTAGCTGCAGGCATATTTTAGTTTATGGTAGTTTCCTATCCACTGCATGGTTTTATCTTTATATAACCTCTTCTTTGTGTTTTTTTCCCTATATAGTCCCTGTTTTTAATCTAAAAATTTATATCAGTCAGAAAAAAAAAACAAATTTCTCCTCTCAAAATTTTCTTTTACAATTTATATATTTTTCAGTGTTTTTAGTCAACATGTAATGTAACCGAGAAAGGCTATATTATTAGGTTGTCAATATATTTCATGAATTCTCACTAAGTCTACCAAAAACTGTATGTCAAATAAATTTAAAACAGTTGAAATATTTCTGAGATAATATCTAGCTGTGTGCATACCGACCTTTAAATCAATATGTATCCCAGGCTAGCTCTGGGCTCACCATCTTCCTATCTTACCCTTTTGACTGCTGGGATCATAGATGTGTCGCCAGGCTAAACACAGTTTCAGACTAAGTCTTCTGACATTTTTGTTACAATATTAATATAGTAATATATTTTAAATATGTTTCGGTTTTCTTATTGAATTGACTAGGAATCCTGCAGAATGCTGAATAGATGGGGTTACAGCTGTAATTAGTAAAGATGACAAACCAAGACTGTGAGAAACATTGTCATGCCAGTTTCTATGGCAACAAAAATTGCTCCTGTTACTTACATTTGGGTTGGAGTAACCATTTTGTTTTCTAAAGCAACTGAAAGCTCTCCATGAGAAGCATGGTTGTTACATCTTACTTCTCTCCATTCCCCTCCCCCAGAGTTAAAATATTGTGTCTATTAGATGGGACACAAAAGCTCTGCATAAGAGCAGCACACAGTCAATACTGTTCTCTGCTGCAGGTCAGTAGATTGACATCTTAGACATCATATTTTTATGAGTCTTGTGTCCATTTCCAGAGTGATGGCCCAATTGAAAGCTGCAAAGTTTTCCATTTTATACTGAATATAATCACTTTATAAGTAAATGAGATAATGACAGATACAGAGAATAAAATAAAATTTGAAAATCTATATTAATAAAACCAAGTCTTCTGACTTTTCAAAATGGTAGATTTCTTGAAACTTTTCTTTGTATTGACAAAATATACTAAAGAAATTTGAAATAATAGTTGTGACTTACCAGTTCCCTAACTTATAAAACATTTATATCCTTAGTCTAAAATTCATTACTTACTATACTTAGTGATAACACGGATATTTTTACAAGTCTCTTTAATCACAAATTTGGTATATATCTGTGTACAGTAGAAATCAAGATATAGACACACATTCATAAATACATGAACAAATTTTTCATTGTATGTAAAGATAGTGTATGTTCATTAAACTCTTTATACATTCTTCTTTCTTCCTTCTACCCTCCCCATTCTTTCTTAATAGAAGCTCCTGAATATGAAAATTTTGGCATTGTAAGTTGGACGTCTCTTATCCTAATTCTTCCCACTAGGTGTGGTACAGATTTCAAAAATGTTCAGATTTTTAAAAGTATTTGTAGACTTTGTTAGTTGAATATCCTTAACCCCAAAACCTAAATCTAATATGTTCTCCAATACAAATTTTTTTGAGTATTAAGTGATAAATGTTACAATTTTTAAAACGTTTTTAATTTCTCCATTAAAAACTACTATTTACCTATATTACATGTATGTGTGTTATATATGAACATATGTCTATATACAAGATACATATTTGCTTCCCTTGGAGACCAGAGAGGTTTTTGGGTTCCCTGGTGTTGAATTGAACCACCATGTGGATAATGGGAAATTTATCCCAAGTACCCTGGGAAAGCAGCTAATGCTTTTAAGTGCTAAACCATTTCTCTGGCCCCAGTTTTCTTTTTTTTTTTTTTTTTTTTTTTTTCAGATTTGGGATGTTCAATATGACTAACTCTACTGTGTTCATCTAAACTAAAACAGAATTAAAATTGATTTAGTAGAGTTTTGGGTTTATACAAATATTCTCTCCTTCCTTTCTGCTATAGGGCATCATGAACATTCCTCAATAAGCTGGGGTTATCTGCTACTAAATCACATGGCTACCAAAGGAAATAAGGCAATGGTATATTTTAATGCTTAAAGATCGTGGCTTAACGAGCTGGTCATTCATTGCTTGACAGATTAAATTTCCTTTACTTTGTTTATCTACATTTTCTACTCCACTTGAAACTATCTGTTCTACCATAAGAAATAAGATTTTATTTATCTAAAACAATGTGATTTTGTTCATAGCTTGTTTTTAAATCAGAGTTTATTTTGTCCTGAACCACATGGGTCTTAAAAGGTTAAAACTTCTAGTTACTGTAGCACATATGTGTATTCATAACTCTTGGAATGTAAAATCAGAAGATCCAGGAGTTCAAGACTAACTTTATGAAGCCTGCTTGGTCTGCATGAGATCAGATTTGAACTTTCCCCCCTAAACAAAGCATAGCATGTATTGTATATTGTCCTTTATGGCAAATAAATTTTGAAATATTTATTTACCTTGAACAAGTTCAAGTCTGTTAATGTCTATAAAAATTCATGGATTTGTGGTTTAAGAGCTAATATTATTTGCATATGATTGTTATAGTTCAAAGGAGTAATAAACATAAGTTGGTAGCTTAAAGTATCCAAGCTGCAAGTCATTAAAGTGGAATAAGCTCTTGAAAATGAATATAGACGCTGGTAAATGCATATATTTAGTCAAACATTTCTGAATGTACTTTCTCTAACAGGAAAATTCGGAAGCATGGAAATAAATGCAAGTAATTTGAGTGCTCTGCATTGGCATTTAAATACAAGAGAAAAAATGTTAATAGGATAAGTACCAGAAAGGATTAAGTGTTGCTAAACACTAAAGAGGATTAGTTATTATCCTGCCTTTACAGGCTCCCAGGTTTCACGTGGCCAAGTAGATACCAAACCGAAAGCCAAGGCTAGAAATTGGTTTTTTTTCTTTTTTTCTTTTTACTTTTGGCAGAAAGCTTATATTAAAATCAGTTTTCTTATGGCCTATAACTAAACAGGTAATATAATTCCTGAGATTTCCTCTAGATAGTGTAAGATGTAGTATACTTTTAAATGTATTTTAGGAAAAATTCAAAGGTGTTTTCCCTCTAAACATTGCTTTTTAAGTAATTACCTGAATTTGTTAAGAAACATTAGACACAGTTCCAAAACCTATCCCTCATACAAGTACAGAAAGTTCTCAGTATTGATGCCAAAGGAGGTTGCAAATTGGCAATTGTTCATTTCATTTATTGCATATGTTTCCTTGCATTATGGCAAAAAAGGAATAAGCATTTTCTTATGTATATGTGTATCTGAGAAAGAAATATTTGTGTATTCCAGTATCTGCAACATTTAACTATTTCTGTAACTGAAACATTCTTCAGAACTGATGAAAATTAATTCACAGATGTGGTCATCCTGACAATTTTTTCACTTCCTACCTTTAGTAATGTGATTGTCATTCTCGGTGGCAAAATATAAACAGGCAATCTTACTATTTTAATTAGTGAAGAATTTCAAACCTTTTTAAGAAAAGAAAGAGAAAACAAACTTGTCCTAGTTTGAAAACTTTCAGTTGGTAATCCAGATACCTCTAAAAATCTGTTGTATTAAAAATGGACAGAATAGTTGCTGATTTATTAGAAGAAAATATTAGGAGTTACCGAAAGAGTCTTAAAGAAATATTGTCTTTACATCATGCTTCCTTTCATCATGTGGAGATCATAGGTTCAGATTTCTATATTTGTATGTTAACATGGAAAGTCTGTGGAGACCTGAAAGTTAAAAGAAGTTATAAATAAGGGTTAACCTAAGTGTGGTAAAGATAGATGCAATATAAAAGTAGGGTGAGGGACTACTAGGGAGGCAAGATTTAAATAGGGTGGAGATAGAAGGATGAATGAAAGAGGTAGGTAAACATTAAGTAGAACTAAATATATGTAAAGAAGTCTTATGAAAACCTATTTAATAAACTAAGTAACAATACTACTAAATACAAGAAAAGTACTGTTTTAGTCACACACTTGATAGCAACATGATTAAAATTATTTATTATTACCGTACAGGATTTGAGTGTAAATAGATTCTCAAAAGAAATTGCCATTGGATAGAAACATGACCTAGGGAAAAAATTATTTTATTTGCTGACATTTCAATTTTTGTGCGTAATCCAAAACTGATACATTTAAATTTTTACATAATTTCTAAAACTCTTTCAATACATCAAATTTAAAAATTATAAAAATGTGATTATATTTCATGAACATTTTGTGTTTTGTAATACTACTTAAAACAGTAGGCTACTTGCACTAAATGTACCTCAGTACTATGAACTCTGTTTCTTTGTTTTCATTTTCAAAATTTTAACATGAAAGGCAAGTGTGATTCATGTCTGTGCTGGGAATGTTTCTCTAGAATTTAATTTTTTAGGCAATTTTTCATGTAATTTTAATCTTTACATCATTTTCTCTACATTATCTGGTTTACTAAGGTTGAAAAATATTGTAAGATGAGATAATTTGAAAATCAAAGTAGTTGCTATGTCTAATGCGGAAGTAACATATCTTATCTATGGTCTTAGTTTCTTTTCTATTGTTGTGATAGGATACCACTACCAAGGCAGCCTATAGAAGAAAGTTTATTAGGGTGGGTAGATTGAATGCATAAAGTAAAGGTTGTTTTCCTTGCAAATATTTTTCAGGCCACAAAATATTCTACAGGCATCTATAATGGTCTATAGGGATGTTAAAGTTTTGTTTAAACTATAAATATACTGAGACAGAATAGGAAGAAAGGCCTAAGGAACATTTGCTCAGTTAAGGATTCAAATTTGTCTTGAAGAATGTGACAATCAAGGTGTATTAAGATGCATGAAGACAAGTCAATGAGAGCTTGGTGGGAAGCAAAGAATCAAGGTAATATTAGAAGCAAATGTAATAGTTAAAAGGCATAAAGAGTTACATGTCTTGAATTTCATTTAACTAATTGTTTTACATTCAGATATATATTTTCATATTTCTGATAGTACTTTACAAGTATATTGGACTTAAATAAGTGAAATAATGGTGGCTATTGTGAGCCAGCATCTTCAGTATTTTAATGGAAATTACACTGACTAGTTTTATGTCAACTTGACACAAGCTAGAGTCATCACAGAGGGGGGCCTCAGTTGAGAAAATGCCTCTGTAAGATCCAGCTCTAGGGAAACCTGTATGCCATTTTCTTAGTGCTTAATGGAGGGGGAAGGGAGGCCATTGGGGTGGTGTCAACCCACAGCTGATGGTCCTCGGTTCTACAAAAATGCAGCAAACCATGAAGAAGCAGTAAGAAACACCTCTCCATGGCCTCTGCATCAGCCCCTGCATTCAGGTTCCTGTACTGTGTAACCCCTTGCACTCACTGCTTTTGAAGATTAACTGTTACATGGAATTACTAATAAAATAAACCCCTCTCTAGCCAAGTTGCCTTTGGCCATGTTGTTTTATCATAGCAGTAGTAACCCTAACTAAGACTGTAATGTACAGTAAAGCAAGAGAAAGTTAAAATTTTATATGTGGTAATTAATCAGAATGAAAGACACCAGCATGGAATCATGTTTAGCTTAGTATAAGCATAGATGCAATATTTTAATTATTATAGACAAAGCATGGCTATTAAAATAAATATTAGACTATTACTAATTATTATTTAATAAAATTTGTAATACATATAGATTTTTTATTACAATTTTTGCAAATAGCAACGCTCCAATAGTAATAAAGATACTTAATGTTCAGGTTTTGGTTCCTCATTGAATAATACTGCAGTCAAATTAAATTAAGCAGAGTTACTTGGAGAATTACCGAACTCTACCAATGCATGATAGGTCTAATATAACTGAAACAAAAATAGAGAACTTGATTCTAAATTCTCCACAACACATAGGGGTAAAAATACATGGTTTCACTAAAGTTAGAATGAATTAAATAGTAAAATAACTAAAGTAACATTAGATTATGAAACAGTATATTGATTTATACTGATAGAAATAAACATCAAATAATTAAAGAATTAGAATAAGCAAATATCTAGTAAAGCAAAAATGTCAAATAGTGTATATAACTCTATCACTCAGAAAGAGAAGTTATGGAGTAAATATGGCAAGAAATTTTATAATTTCACTTATTCTGCTAAGTCATAACCACTATGACTGCTAAGGTACAAAATGCTGTGATCACTGCAACATATAAAAGTTTTCTTCTGCTTGCTGCTTATTCACAGTGTTCAAGACTTTGGGAGATGTTTGTCCTAACAAAATCTCAGAGCACTGTGCCTTGGATCTTTACATACTTGGAGAACTATTGTTCCCAACTGCATGAGCACATTAATTGATATGTTTTTTTTTTGGTAAAATTATTATATATGGATGTTTTAATATCTTTGAAGACTTTACTGGTCACAGGTTATTGAGGAAAAACCAACAGATATTCATATGTAATTGTGAACATGTGTACACAAATGCATATTTGTAACAAATGATATACACATATAAATGTACAGTTCCCTTTTAGTACTCCTAGGGTGATGTGGGAGGGTCTTCTGTTTGAATTGATTTCATTGGTTAATAAAGAAACTGCCTTGGCCCATTGGATAGGCCAGCCTTTAGGTGGGAGTAGACAGAACAGAATGCTGGGAGTGAGGCAGATGCCTCGGGCAATTGCCATGCCTCTCCTCTCTAGGTCTGAAGCAATAGAGCCAGCCACCAGGACAGACATGCTGAATCTTTCCCAGTAAGACACCACTTGTGGTGCTACACAGATTATTAGAAATGGGTTAAGCAAGATGTGAGAATTAGATAATAAGAGGCTGAAACTAATGGGCCAGGCAGTGTTTAAATGAATACAGTTTGTGTGTCGTTATTTTGGGGCATAAGCTAGCCAGGCGGCTGAGAGCTGGGCGGGACGAAAAACAGGCCTGCCCACAGCTCCTCACTACACTAGGGAATTAACCTTTAGTTTAAAATTCATTTACAACCAGACCCCTATTGCATAGCTTCAACATTTTTCCTGCAGTATGTTGGAGCAAACCATTTCTTTAAGGTTTCAACCAGATTTAGAGTCTTCCATTTCCTCTTATATCAGTTCAAAAAGACTGCTTCACTATTTATTAATCAGATAGATTCATTAAACAAATGTCTATTTTCATTCTCTATCTTGACAACCCTGGAATTTGATAGTAAAATGAGAGACCTGGCCTTTGTTCAGACTTTAAGACTATGACCATCACTCAACTATACAGTATTTTCTCTCTCTTTCTTCTGAACCTAAATTCATCCTCCTGCTTACTTACCTTGCTCAGAAGTTCCACCTATATACTCCCTTGCTATTGGCCATTCAGCTTTTTATTAGACCAATCAGATGTCTTAGGTAGGCAAGGTCAAATAGCAACACGTCTTTATCTAGTTAAACAAATATTCGGCAACATGTACCAATATGTTTGAGAAAAATCATTATCAATTCTGGAATATCAGTTTCTTCATCTCCGCAGTGGGAGAAAAAAGATACCAATGTAATTAAAATTCTTTCCTTTTGGAATATCATTTCAACTTAGATGTTTGAAATTATAATTGGCATTGTTTATTTCTATAATGACAAAAACCTCATAGGGAGAGAGGCTATATCTGTCCTTTCTCTTTTTCTTTCTTCTTTTCCTTCTTTCTTTCTTTTTTCTTTCTGTCTTTCCTTCTTTCTTTCTTTATTTCTTTTTGTTTTCTTTCTTTCTTCCTAATTAACATAGAAGGTTTCTTGTAAAAGATGGTGAGGCTTTGTCCTTTCTGAATCAACCTCAGTTTGGCTTATTTAGACTCATTTCCTTAGAGGGAGAAAAAATTTAATATAATCTACCTTAAGACATATCTCTTCCCCTTTCATCATTATTTTTCTTCTCAGTTATATTGATTTCTTTGATTTATAGATTTGCATTCCTGGTTCAGATACCCTCCCCTTTAATATGTCTGAGTTAGACAGTTACATGGATTCTCTTCAATGATTCCGAACCTCAGGTTAACCATGTGTGTGATATTTTAATTCTTTGGTTGTAATCCTTTAGGTAATTTAGCAAACTCTTTACTTTCACAAGAAGTTCAATTGCCTTGGAAAACAAAGTTAGAAAGTACTATTAACAGAGAATCTTAAATCATTAAAAACAGTTTGCTTTAGTACATGAACTTGTCAATCACTTTCATCCCTTTGCAGAAGCTTCAGAGTGTTACATCATCCCATTTGTCAACTTTGGCTTTTGCTACTTGAGTTTGGGAGTCATATCCAAATATTCTTTGGTAAGATTGATGTTCCAAAGTATCTTCCCTTTTTCCATTTACTCTTACACTTACAGCTTCCATTCACATTTTGGTTTCTTTCTATAATGATAAATGGTGATCTAGGTGTACCCCCGGCATGTGGATATTCTACTTTCCCAACATTCTTGAAGAAGCTTATATTCCCTAATTTACATTTAGGATACTTTTGTTTAAAATAAGTTGACTGAAATTATTATTATTCTATCTTACTGCGTATGTGTGAATTTATAAAGATATCTTACAAGTTTTATTATTAAAAATAAAGATGCTATTTATAAGGAAAGAATGTGTATCTGGTACAGGCAAGAAGATACAGAAGAGATGATTAGTACACTCATTTTGGTACGTTGTATGAAATCCTGGAGAGAAAAGAAATTGGCATTATTGTAAAAGCTACTGCAATCTGAATGACCCTTGGGATGTAGTTAAGACTAACACATCAATGTCAGTTTCTCAGTTATGACATTTCTCACATTTAAGGTAGAATAACAACTTTAGAACATTGCTCAGAACTGTGGGAATGGTTCATTATTTTGGCAAAATTTGAGAAACCTGAAAATAATCTCAAATCTATTTGTATTTAATTATTATCCAAAGAACTTACTTTACTTATTTTTAACAATTTTGACATGTATAAAGTTGATATAGTAAATGAGCTTTTTTTTTTTTTTTTTTTTTTTTTTTTTTTTTTTTTTTTTTTTTACTTTCAATACTTCATCCTTTAAAATTTCAGAAGATATTTTAGGTCAAAGAAAAAACATTGAAAAATAACCATTGAAAAATATAAATCGTCTTTCAAAATGTGGATAAGATAAAAAGTTGAATAATGCAGCAAACACCTGTAAACAACCTAAAGCTTTTAATTTTCACATGTTCATATCCCAATGAAATGTGTTCAATTATGAAAAAATCAAATATATGGGTTTTAAGTGAAATTCCCTGTAAGAAACTGTCACCACCATGTGCCAGTAAAGTTTTGAAATAAGTGGTAAAATAAATACATGAACAGATCTTTAAAAACATACTAAACAGGTTTGATTTTTATCTTAGGAAGGCAAAAAACATGCATAAGTTAATGTAAATGTACTTATTTTTATACAATTGATATAAGTAGAGCAGCCTATCAAATTAGATAAATGCTATGTTCTTTTAATAATTAAAAATTCTATAGTTTCAAAGTTATTTTAAACAATTCTACTTATAACATGAAATCATAGTACCAAAGATATCTGTTTCAATTTCAAACAACTGTCATCATTGTACATTATATATAATGTGAGAATTACTTCCAGTACCAAGATTTCAGAAAGCTATATACAATTTATATATAGAATAAATACTCTTTTCCAATATTCCCTTTATAAAACCTTTTACTAGTAGCTAAAGTTTTGTGATAGGTATGGCTTTAGCAATGACAAATGTCTATACAGAGTTCTGGGCAGAAAAGTTAAAACATTACTGGGTTCTGTTGTTACCAGTTCCTATAGCAGTCACTGAGTCTTCACAAACAAGATAATCAATAGGAAGATCATTTTAGCTTTAAAGATGATTGTAAGACAGAAAATCGGGTTAATTAGTGACAAGGAAATTTACAATCAATAGTCTACTGGATGTTTTTGTCTGGATTACAGTGTAATGGAGTTATATATAACTAGCTTTATTAAAATATATACAAGTTATATTCATCAAAATTATAGAGTAAGAGAAATGGAATGATGACTCAGTGGTTAAGAGCATTTCCTGCTCTTCCTGATTCAATTCCCAGCACCCACATGGGAGCTCACAACTTTCTGTAATTCCTTATCTAGGGGTTCCAGAATCCTCATAGGACTTTCCTAAACTCTCTGTGTATATATTACAGTCGTGTAATTTAGGAGACTCCTAAAAGTGAGAGCAGTGGATGTTTCTGACTCTGTTGCTTGCTTTTGGGACTTGTTCCTTCTTTTGGATTGCCTCATCCAGCCTTAGCAAAAAAGAAGTGTCTAGTCTCACTGCAACCTGATATTCTATGGCAGGTTGATAACCATGGCATGGCCACATGTACCTGAACAAAAACAGTGGGGGAAGATTGGTTGGGAGATGGGACTCAGGGAGGAACTGGGAATATGGGAGGGAGGGAAAACATTGGTAGGCTCTAAAAACAAAATATAAACTAGTAAAAAAAAAAAAAGAAAAGGGTTGCAGGCAAACATGTAGGATAGTTTCTTAATTATTGATAGATGGGGGCAGGGTCCAGCTCATTGTAGGTGTGCCATCCGTGGGCTGCTGGCTCTGGGTTCTATAAGAAAGCAGGTTGAGCAAACATGGGGAGCAACCAGTAAGCAGTTACCCTCCATGGCCTCTATATCAGCCCCTGCCTCCAGATTTCTTCCCTGATTAAATTTTTATTTTGACTTTGATGTTGAACAATAAAGTGTAATCAAAAGTGAAATAAACCCTCTTCTCCCAAAGCTACCTCTCATCCTAGCGTTTCATTACAGCAATAGTACACCTAACTCAGACAAAAGCATATAGGTTACTAAAATTCAAATCATTACTTCATCAAATTCCAGTTTCTGCCTTTTTCTCTATCTCCATCTGTCCTATGGTCACTATTTCTCCATAGCTTTTCTTTCCTTGTTGCGTGCCCAAAAGGCCTGCCTTTCCCAATTCCGGCTTCTACAAATTCTAATAATTACCACACAAGTAACAGATTGAGGCTTTTTTTTTTTTTTTTTTTTTTTTTTTTTTGGCCAGACATTAATTTGTGATGGTTGACCTTCTGTTTCTGTACTCTTGGTTGCTCAATATAATACCGAAAAATCCCACGATTTAGTTACTGTTTTATTATAATAGAAAAATGCACTAGGAGTATAATGGTGATATTCGGATTCTGTTTTATCCATTATTCACAGAAGTTTATTGAGCCCCAAAGGGCTTGAGTAGCCTCAACTCTGCTACTAGAAGAATACATAGACTCTCTTGAGACAGTTCTGCTGCAGGCTTTTAGGTTTCCACGGTGCATTGTTTTGTCTCCTCTAGCATCTCAGCTCTTCCTCACATCTTAGGTCTCACTCTCACAGTTTCACCCAGTGCACTCACAGTGTCTGTTTCAGGATACTACAACCCTAACGCATACTACACTGCTGTCCTCAGTGGCTCCCAGGATCAAGAAGAAAAGACTCTGTGAAGCCTGTAGTCCTGCTTTTCTCATGCTTACTAAACTAGCATCGTGTAGCCAATTCTATCAAATACTGCTGCCAGGGCAGATAGGCGCCTGGCTTCTTTGGAACGCAGTTGTAGTGGCATATGTGTGCTGACCTGGAGAAACGATTCCCTGGGTAGATCCTTTGAACAGGTAAACCCCTCAGCAGCATTCTTTTTATAAGTATCCACCTTTCAAGTGAGTTTGCATTTAGAGCCTTAAAAAGATAAGGTCTTGCCTTTTGGGCACCTGTCCTGTTGCCCTAGTAACAGGCTCTGTCTATGTCTTTAAGGATATTAATCCCCTTAAAAATTATAAATGCTTTGCAATTTGTCCTCTTTAAGCCTTTCGTTTTTGTTATGCTTTCTAATCTATTTTTAACCATTATTACTGTATGTCTAGATGAGAACAGTATACAATAATCATAGTTTAACCTGCATGTTATTCTGTCTTACCATTTCGTCTGCTAAACAAATCATTCTGTTACCATCAATTCAACATTCTGCAAGTTTTCAGGGCATTTTCAGCATGCTGTAGCTCTATTATTTGCCAAAATATCACAGGAATTGCTTCTTGCCCACTTCCTGGTAGAGGTCTTATTTCCTCATAAACCTCATTCAGCTGGCTTTCCACTGTGCGCGTTAGCTCACATTTTTGCCAACCAGAATTTTCCTTTAAGTTCTGCTTACAGTATTCTAGGGCTTTTCTGTCCCCACATGTGTAGCGTTCTGTATTCTTCGGGCAAACCACTTCTGAAGGCCTAATAACCACACGGGCATGTTCATCACAGTGACGGTTTCATTTCTCAGAATCCATCTTCTTTCTTAGTTACTCTACACAGTAGTTGAGGAAACAACCAGGGAAATAAGGGTTACATTGGCTTAATGTCATAGAACACAGTCCTTCATGGCAGGGAAGCGATAGCCGCCTGCCTTTCAGGCTAATGATTATACTGCATCTGTTGTTAGACAGCAGAAAGTCATGAGTGCGGCTGCTCAGCCAGCTCTCTCCTTTTTATCCACTGTGGGACTGGGGCTACTCACATTTAGAGTGGTTCTTCCCACTTCAATTAATTTAATCTATATAATCACTCACGGATATGTTCAAAGATCTGTATCCATGGTGATTCTAATCCATTGAAATTTAGAATCAACATTAGCTATCACATAGGGCATTTATACATGCACAGTTTACCAAAGAATCACATTATTTAAAGCCCTATATATTCATGTGATATGTACTTCATTAGCCGATAGAAACCAATGAAAAATAAGGTTGAAATTGAACTGTTACATTAAAATACTATGTGAAATTGTTTTACATATTGTATAGTACGTAAAACAACACAGAAGAATTTAAATCTTCTACATGCAAAGGAAGGACAGTAACCTATTAAAAAAAACTGCTAAAATTATTAATAGCTCATCTTCAGCAACATAGTACCAAGACTAAATTCTTACTCATTATATTGCAGTTTAAAAAATTCTTGCATTACAATGAATCAACACCTCTTTGAAACTTAATGTGTTTTTAGTAACTAATTATATTCTGGTACAGACATTCACATTACTGTCCTAATCCCATTTTTGATGGCTGTATATTAAAACATAATTCAGATTATTGTGAAATTAAAGAAAGCAATATGGCTAGGATTCTGGAAAAATTATAACTTAGAGAGCAACCAATTAATTCTGGTTATTAAAAGGGAAGGGGCATTGTGCCAAGAGATATTTTTGGCAATATTTTAGGGAAGTAAGCAAATGGATAAAGAATTGAGATTTTAGACATGTAGACAGAAATAGAGAACACATGAGCCCTTATGAAAGCATGTAAAACTTGTTTTACAATATCCAATTTGTTTCATCAATGTTTTCAGTTTTAATTTGAATCAAAAAAATACTCATAAATTTATCAATAAATTCGTACATAAATCAATTCTTAGGTAGCCATTGCCAAAGTTAATTTTTAAATCTTAGCAATAATAATAATGTGGCTCTGTAGTTACTAGATATTATTTTAAAAATATGAAACATTTATAAGTTATTTTTTAGGGTCATCTGATATAGAATATACATAAAACTGATAAAAAAAAGTCTAGAGTAAACCCAGAAACACATTCTGGAAAATGATTGTTTCTTCTTTTATGATAGATATTTCAGGAGTAAAAACAGAATAATTATACTCTTTTTAAAATTTTTCTTATGAGTGTCAAAGACCACAAAGCTTGTTTATATGAGAAAAGCATCAGTTGTGAAATCTAAAAACCCATCCCTTCCTTTTTGATTTAATTGCTTTTCCTTTTTAAGAAAGATCTCTCTACATAACACTAGCTGTCCAGAAGTTCAATATGTAAGCCAGGCTGGCTTGAATTTACAGATCTACCTGCATCTCAAATGCTGGGATTAAAGGTGTGTACCACCATAACCAGTTTGTTTTTTCCATTTCTGCATGTTTTCAACTTGTCTACAGAGTGGTAATTCTGAGAACCCAGGAAAACATTTCATTGTCTTGTGGTACTAAAGAATGGGAGGATGCGTAAATGAACATATTTTTTTGACATAGTTTCTTTAGTCCTCATCTTAGCCATGCAATAACAACTATGGCAGGCCCCAGAGGAATAACATAGCAGACTTTGTTATCACCCTCAGTTCACCAAAAAATGCTGACCAATGTCAAAAAAAAAAAAAAAAGTCAAGCTACTCTGGCTTTAATGACTCCAGATGTGATGAAATTGGGAGGATAGTTATAGCCATAAATTAGAGCCTATATCTCTCCAACTCTAATTTGTATGGTCTTAAAATATTCCTATAGATGTGTACTGACATCCTTGGAGGAAAAGCAATGCATATCTATACATTGAATGGCTGGTATTTCTCATTATCAGTCACATTAATATTGTGAAGGCTGTTTTCATCTAAACTTCTTCCTGCAGAAGTCATGTTTTTTTTTTCCCATATGTGTTTGGTGTGGGATACTAGAATAGTCTATGAATAATGATTATTTTCAGCAAGAGATATGATTTTTTATCAAATCAATTCAATTTAGCCTTATCAGAATAAGTCTTATACAGGGTACTATTCAATAATGAGAAACATATGTAACTCAGAGCTGAACAAATATAAGCTGCTTCCAGGCAATTTACAGAAATAGTAAGAAATCAATGTTTAAATAGAGATATGGCAGTATCGAAGAAAAAAATGTGCTTCCTTCTGAAGAGTAGTACAGTGATCCAAGTTTAAAAGAATAGCCAGCAGATATAAAACAAGAGGATTAATCATGATTCTCTGGTCATTTTACGTTCCTGGATGTCACTTTACTTGGAGAAGGTGAGTGAGAGATTTCCAAATGATTTCTCTTGCCAAATCCTTAAGCAAAAGTGATATATTAGGATTGATTTACAAGCAAAAAGTCATGCATACTGGCATGCATTTCAATGTGCTGGCTGTATTATTACTCATTTGCATTGAACATTGCAGGAAGTTCAAATGAATATCTAGACATCAGCTAATTTTAATGTCTCTCTCCCTTCTAGTCACTACTTCGAGAAGTTTGAAATTTGAGAATTGATTGTCTTTAAAATAGTATCCAATAGTCCTCCAACTCTTGAACTCAATCTGTTTTCATTACCAGATTTGCTCTTTGATCCATTATTTCAAACCACTGAAATTACTACAGTATGCATTCTTTCTGACAAATCGTACTCCACAGTACATGTGATCACTGTGGCCTTCACATTCACGATTTTCAGGTTATCAAATATTGGTGGAAGAAGAAAGTGTGGGGGTATTTTTCCCTTGTAGCAGGATTGCTACAGCTCTTGTTTCTTCAATCTTAAATGAACAACTAAATTGGAACCTTCTGTGCATATAGCCTTCCTGTGATCATTCTCTGTTCATCTCTACAGATTTATCTAATGGATTTCTGTTTGTCCTTACTGTCAATATTATTTTTGTTAATAAAATTATCTTTAAAAATTATGAACTTAATATACATGCTTTCTAATTACATATTCCTCAATAAATACTACACGAAGCTTCATGATAATCAAGAAAATAATAAAGCTTTATTAACTTTATTATTAACTTTACCTTTCCAGTTTTCAGTCTCTCACTTTTATGTTGGACTCATATTCTCTCATTATGTTTACCTCATAGAAGCTATTTAGTTTTGAAATAATTTTTCCCACACCTATTAGCTGTGTTCTAACATTACCTGCATTCCTCCATTTTTATTTCTTGTTCATGATTCAAGACATGACAATTGTTGTTGTTGTTTTTTTTGAACCTGCAAAGAACTCTCAAATTTAATTTTTTAAACCTCAAATTTAATTATTGATTGTTAGCAAAAAGTCAAAATGTTATAAAACAAAATTGTGACATAACCATCCTATTAGTGTAATTTAAAGTTCATATAATGGATACATTTATTAATACAAGTTTTAAGAAATGTAATTTAAAATTAATTAAATGTTTTTAATATGAAACCTAAACTGGGTGGTAGTGATGTATACCTTTAATCCAACACTTGGGAGGCAGAGGCAGGCAGAGCTCTGTGAGTTCGAGGCCAGCCTTGTCTAGAAAGCAAGATTCTGTAGTCAAGACTGTTACACAGAGAAACCCTGTTCCCCCCCCCAATAAAAACAAAACAATTATGAATATGAAACCTTGCCCCCAAAATTTTTAACAATGAGAACTAAAGAGGTTCTTTAAAGTATGTGACTCTCTGCTATGCCTGATAAATTTTTAATAAGCTATTATTTCACAATGTGACTATTTGCAAAATAATCTTCAGATTGTTCATTTCGTACTACACTGCATTAATACACAATATTTCTGAAAGGGTGTTAAAGGAGATAGAAACTCTTTCTAATGAAACATGAACAAACATTAAGAAAAAATTTTAAGAGTTTTATGAATGGAGTTGCACACAGAAGTTAAAGTGCGAGATTAGTAGAATTCTTTATTTTAGTTTAAAAATATTTCTTTTGAGACTATAATTATAAATGGGTATATAAATGATGTAATATAATTTTATCATTTTTCACTTCCCTTTGCTCACACTAAACCCCTTAATTTTCCCACTTCTCATTCTTTTTCCAATATAGAAGGTCTAAAACCTGTGTAAACAACCCCAGGAAACTAAAAATGCTGAGAAGAGAAGACATAATCTTCCCAGAGGAAAAAAATCAAATATTTTTCCAATACCAAATGTTTGTCCTTAAAATATACATACAACTGATATTATACTTACTGGGCAAGTTTTACTTACATATTTAGGCATAAATAAATATTTATATACATGGGTAACAATAGTTAATGGTATAAAATGGTCATGAAGTAGAATTGTTCTTTAATAAGAAAGCTAGGAGGAGGGGAGGAGATGGAAATCTTTAATAAAAAAATGAGAAAGACAACAAAAGAGATAATAATGAAACTAAACAGGGAGGAGACACTTCCTCCAGATGACATCAATTTTCTGAATGAACTGAGAAGCTGATTAATCTTAAGATAAATAGAAGAAAGTCATTTAAATCCCTAATAAATTGCATGGGTATATTTGCAGGATATTAGGTGTGCAATAGATTAAATTTTTGTGTTTAAAATTTGCTTTCATTCAATATGTTTTGATCATATTCTTTTCCCTCCCCTAACTCCTTCCAATTCTCTGACAAACTCTCTCTGAGTTCATGTGCTTATTGTACTATTTTGTCTGGAAAACTATTTCCTGGCAGTCACTTATCACCTTTAGCTCTTACACCCTTTCTTCCTACTTCTCTACAGAGATCCCTCAGACTTGATGAGAGGATAAAGATCTCCTATGTAAGGCTGAGTGATTCAGAGTCTGCCACTCTTTGCTCATATGGTTGTTTGAAAGGTAATGGCCCCCAAAGGGAGTATCACTATTAATAAGTATGGCATCATTGGATTAGGTGTGGCCTTGTTAGAGGAAATATGTCACTGTGGAGGTAGACTTTGAGGTCTCATATATGCTCCAGCCACACCCAGTGAGAGACCACTTCCTGTTGAATGTGAGTCAAGATGTAAGACTCTCAACTCCTCTAGCTCCGCATCTGCCTACAATGCTGCCTTTCTTCCTAGCATGAGAATGATGGACTAAACGTGTGAACTGTAAGGAAGCCAGCACTATTAAGTTCTTTATAAGGGTTGCCATGGTCATAGTGTCTGTTCACAGCAATAGAAACCTCAAATATGAAAGTTCAGTTCTGAGTGTCTGCTTTAAATATCATTTACTAAAAGAAGCCTCTCTGTGTGGCTTGAGCAGCGCTCTGATCTGTTGGTATATGAATGTGTCATTTCGAGTCATTTTTGATACAATTCTTTTTAGTGTAACCATAGAGGCTTTCTTTTAGGTCCCATGACATATCTGCATCTAGTCTTATATTCCTGGCCACATTAGCAATGCCAAATATGGGTGGTTCTATCTTATATAGTGCAGCTTAAATGGAATAAAAAAGTGGATGGTTACTCTGATAATATAGTGTCATTATTATTATTATTATTATTATTATTATTATTATTATTATTTATTATTACAAGACAGCATCAGCCTGTCTTGTAAGCAGGCCTCTGTTGTAGGTCACTAGATTCATAGATATTGATGAGGAGCTTTCCCTTCAGCAGTATTCGAAGTTTCTTCTAGCACCATGAACATTAATCTGTAAGAGAGAAGCTTACAGTTGAGCACCAGCTTGATACCTCCATGCTTGATCACATAAATAAGCAATGTCTTCATTATGTTATGGATAGTAATTATTTATATATGGAACCTCCGTGCTTAATGACTCAATAACATGCAACCCTTTCCTGGCAGTGAAATTTCCACTGGATGGCACAAAGGTGTGTAGTTGGTGGAATTGTCTCCCTGGGGATATAATGACTGCATTTAAATTCCTTTCATATGTGACTTTCCAAAAAGCCGTCAGCATTAGTTTTCTCTACCCATGTTCCCCCTCTCAGCTTTTTCTCATTTAATCCTTCTATTATAGCTTCCCATGTATATCTTCATAGCACTCTACTCTTTCTTTCCTTTGTTGGATGTGGTAGGGTATGCCCTTAATCTTTCACTTGGGTGATAGAGACAAGGTGATATTTATGAATGTAAAGCCATTGATGTCTACATATTGATTTCCAGGCCAACTAAGGTTACATAAGGAAAACATGACTCAAACCAACAAATCACACCTGAAGATAGGTATTTAGATTATATTTTTTTAAATTTTCATTGCTAATAGTATTGGGTTTAGAATTGTCTGGGTGATAGATATACCTCTATGCATGCCCTTGGGTGAATTTCCAATAGCATCTATGTAAGGGGAAGACTCTTCCTGAAGGTGGTTACATACAAGCAGCATCAGTGAGTGACTTAATAAAATGAGAGGGAAGAGTGAGAAATCTGTATATGGTCACTGAAACCCAACACAATGTGTCAGCTGCCTCATGCTTCCTTACTTGGGCCTCACTCCTGTGAGGTCATTCAGGCCCTCAAGTTACTAGTGAAAGCCAATCTTTTTCTCTCTTTTCTTCCTATATGTCAAACACTTGATCACAGCAATGGGAAACTACCGAATATAGGTGAAATGTTAAACACGAATTACTGATGGGTATAGTGAGGAGCAGCGGGCTGTGTGCCCCCACCCTGCTCCTGCACGGCTAGATTTGCCCCAGAAATAATTACACAGAAAATGTATTCATTTAAACACTGCCTGGCCCATTAGTTTCAGCCTGTTATTGTCTAATTCTCACATCTTGCTTTAACCCATATTTAGTAATCTGTATGCCACCATGAGATCGAAGCTTACAGAGAAAAATTCAGCATGTCTGACCTGGCGGCTGGCTCCAAGGCATCTGTCTCGGAGAGGAGAGTCATGGCGACTGCTCGAGGCATCTGCCTCACTCCCAGCATCCTGTTCTGTCTACTCTACCCACCTAAGGACTGGCCTATCAAATGGGCCAAGGCAGTTTCTTTATTAACCAATGAAATCAACTCAAACAGAAGATCCTCCCACATCAGATGGTTTCTATGATATTTATCCAATGAAATGTACAACCAGAATATTTAAAAATGCTTATTTTTCTGCTATTCATCTTTCCTCAACTGTATTTCCAGTGTTGTGAAGTAAATCCTAATTCTAATGTTTGGCAAGTGTCTACCAGTGAGGTGCAATTTGGCTTGGAACCTGCTCTCCTCTTTTTAATAGTAAGTAGTGATTTCCTTAATTTTATCTTTGCCCTTGGTCCATATTCCCTCCATGTTGAAATGCAGAGGTAGGTAGGCATTCATATTTGCTAGTCAGTAGGCAAGACTGAAGTACTTTGACATTGTTTTTATTTAACAAAGTAGCATATCTATTCTCACTTTAAATTTTCACCAGACAAAACTTTTACTTTACATGAGTTCACAAAATATAAGTATATAATTTTGATGAATGGATGTTCATCTAGTTGCCTTTTAGTTGTTATTCAATAGAATAAAATTTACTCAAAAAAAGAGTTTAAATTCTTTGAAAGTAAAACTTTCTTGGTATTTTTATTTTTAATGTGTAATTTATATTACACACTTAATTTATAGTAATACAAAGTATAACTGTAGCTTGCTATTTATTTTAAATGAAGAGAATATGCTTAGAGTTTTTTTTAATCGCGCCAGAGGTTTGTGTGATCTGTATCATAGCGTGAGAAAATACTGAACCTGCAACTCACAAAATGAAAGTCAGGATATAACTCCCATTCTTGTATGCAAAGGGTAGACAAAGATCAGGAAAAGAAACAAAACACAAGGGCTTCTATGCATCTGAATCAATTGAGTTTTTAGTGCAAATGATGAAAGATTGCCTTTGTTCAAGTGGCCGAGAGAGGCTTATTTTTAGAATGCAGTTTCTTAATTTTAGGTAGCAACAGTTGATTGAGGATTACAGATATTATTTCCAATTTTCCAAAATAATTTGACTTTTTACATGTAAGATTGCTGGAATGAGGGTTACTATTGGCCAGCCTTGTTTGTCTTTTAAAGTGTCATTGTTTTATGAAAATCTATCACTCTAGACATTAAGTGTAAGGAGTACTATCACAAGAACACACTGATCAGGTAAACTTATCAAAAAGGTTTTAGGATAGGTTGGAATTATGTAATGACAGGGTAAACAATCTTTTTCTGATGATTTATAAAAATAGGCATCTTAAGTTGATTGATGGTCTTGATCAGAAAATATATATTCAGTGTGCAGTAGTACTTCAAATTCTCGTTTCTAGCCTTTTCACAGCAAATGTTAACTACCTTGTATTTATAATTTATTGGGCTTATGTAGCATAAAATCACTGTGGTTTGTCATCTATAAGGCTCATGGTTTGCTTCTCTTGGATTCTGCATGTCTATATGTAGTATAATAGAAGCTATTCCATCTTACCTGCATGAGAGAGTAGCTTGATTTTATAGAAAAAATAAGATAGAACACATTTTAATGGTTTCCTTGCATTGTAAGTCAGACTGTATTTTTTTTTTTACAACCTTTCTTGTCTTTTCTTTTATTGACAGGGAAACTTGATCTTCTTGTTCTTTCTGGGGTGAGAAAGCAGCTAATGGTAGAATTTAGAATTCCCCTTCATAGAGGTAATACTTTCTGTCCAGTTTGGACATTTTCATCTTGATTGAGATTCACTAAGATTCTGATGTGAAGATTTATTATTATTATTATTATTATTATTATTATTATTATTATTATTTTCTTTTATATATTATATCCTGACTGCAGTTATACCCTCCATCCTTTCTTTCCATTACCCTCGCCCTTGCAGGATCTTCATGAGATCCAGTCCTCTTTTCTCTAAAGCAAAAGGTAGGCTCCCAGGCATATCAAACAAACACAGGATATCAAATTATTAAAAGACTAGGCATAACTCCTCATATTAGGGCTCTCCGAGGCAACCCAGCAGGAGGAAGGGGGTCCTAGAAACAGACAAAAGAGTCAGAGACAGTCCTGCTCCCACAGTTAGTAATTTTACAAAAACACCAATATACACAACCATAACACATATGCAGAGGATGTAGGCCAGATCTATACAAGTTGCCTATTTGTCACTTCAGTCTCTGTGAGTCCGCCCCTATGTGACCTGGAAAGCCAGTGGTTTGGATTATTTCCTTGTCATGCATTGGTTCCTCTGGCTCCTAGAATCCTTCCTTGTGCTCTTCTGCTGTATCCCAGCCCCCTCCCTGACTCCACCAAATGCTTGGCTGATGGTCTCTCATCTGCTCCCATCAATTGCTGGATAAAGCCTTTATGCTTCAAGAAAGTTCTTAGCTACCTTTTCTCCCTAGGTGTATGACTTCTTTTCTTTTTTGTTTTATTTAATATAGATATTTTAATATACATGATTTTTGCCAAACTCATGTTTATTTTGGATCATACTGACTTAAATAAAATGAAAAGGAAAGCACTTTTTATAATCATCATACTTTTAAAATCCTCTGCTGTTTTTATGATCATGATTTTTATTCCTCTGTAATAATGTCATATTTGTTTGCTTAATTATCTGTAACTATGACTTTAAGAATGGGAATATATAAAGTTATATTAGTACTCTATAGTCTGATTCTAGATGGAAGATGACATTTGTCTACATTCTAAGATTTCAGATTGTTGAACAATACAAATGTGTATGAAATTAATTATATTTTGAATTAAAAATATGGTTAGCACAGTAGGCTAATTTATACTATAGTAATATATGTATAACATTGGGATAATTGGGTTGCGGTTCAGATATATCATTGAATAAGTCATAGCTCAACCATTAGCCAGTTTTTGAAATAAAAGTCATTCAGCACTTTTGTTTTTTTTTTTTCTGTTTGATAGGTAGAAAGTAGGTGCTGCCTTTCATAATTCAAGGTGACATAATTAGGACAAAGAAGTGAAACAAATTTTGACAACGTGGTACACACTCAACCTCTCCATCCAGATGCAGAACATATTCTGTAATACCTTTTCCATCTCCAGTTTCCTTTTATGATATGTATAACTTACACTTACAGACTAATAATAATTTTGAATATCTATTGTATAGTAAAGTTTTAAGAAAACAGTTGTTAAATTATTAACAGCAGAATAACAATTACTACAAATGAAGTATTGCCTACAATTATGCTAAATTTTTATGTTTTTGTATTCAATTTAACAGTCAAACTTTGCTGTTAGATACACATTATTATCACTTAATTTTAAGTTTGAAAAATTTATATCTAAGGGAGATTAACATACAGCATCCTACTTCACAGACATAAGTTCAAATCAGCTCTGTTTGATATCATTTCTATTTGTCAATGAGAAAAAGAAAACAAAAAAAAGTACTAGGGAGTATAAAAATGTTTTCAATAATTTTTATATAGATGTAAACAAGGGAAGTCTAAAATATCAAATATAATTTCTTCCTCTCTCTACTATCAGTGTGGTATAAGTAAATCGTGTTAAGTCTACTAGATGATATTCTGTACATCTTAATACTTTTGATAGTCTTGCAAGGCTTACAGTACTTTGGGCTGTGGATACTCATCTTACACCTATTAAAATGTGCTAAGAAGGCCATATGGTTCAAAGGAGTTTCTTTGGCGTTGAGTTAAGGCTCATATCTAAATTTCAATAGTAAGAGAATAGATTATGCTTAATTTTCTTTTTTAACTTTAGTAAGTCCAAGGGAAAAAAATTTTTAGCCTTAACCTTCACCTGGCGATGGATGGAGATAGAGACAGAGCTCCACATTGGAGCACCGGACTGAGCTCCCAAAGTTCTGATGAGGAGCAGAAGGAGAGAGATCATGAGAAAGAAAGTCAGAACCATGAGGGATGCGTTCACCCACTGAGACGGCAGGACAGAACTAATGGGAGACCACCAAGTCCACTTGGAATGGGACTGATGGAACATGCGACCAAATTGGACTCTCTGAAAGTGGCTGATGGTGGAGGCTGACCGAGAAGCCAAGGACAATGGCGATGGGCTTGGTCTCTACGACATGGATGGGTTCTGTGTGAGCCTTGTCAGTTTGGTTGCTCACCTTCCTGGACCTGGAGGGAGTTGGGAGGACCTTGGACTCAACATAGTGTAGAGAACCCTGTTGGCTCTTTGGCCTGGAGAGGGAGGGAGTGGGGGTATGGATGGAGGGGAGGGGAGGGAAGGGGGAGGAGGAGGGAAGAAGATGGCAATTTTTAATAAAAAATAAATAAACTGGAAAAAAATTTTTAGAGTTGGGAGTTCTATATACTTATATATTTATACAAGACTTAACATTTTTTTAGAATAAATCAGTTTTAATAAAAGAAGAAAGAGGGGTATACTTACAAAGCCAAAGCTCCAACGAAGCAGAGAGTCAAGCAGGAAAAAACAGTGGCATCTCTCCCCAACCCGATTCTTTTTAAAGGTACCTTTCTCCCCTGGGGCAGCCACACTCCTGAACACAGGGATTGGGCCAGCTGCCCCAACATCTCCCCCTTTTGTCCAAATAAGGCAGATTCAGAAACCAAAATACAACTATATACAATGGGAATAGATCATATAAAATTACAAGAAGCAAACAATATTAGGCGAGGAACATAAAACAAAAATTTTACTAAACATTCTACTTCAGGAAGTCTAAATAATGTAGATGGTAGCTACAATTATCTAATCTTCAACCCCATCAAAGATCTGAGATGGGAAGTAAAATTACTAAAGCAACCAGGAAGCACAAATGAGAAACTTCCAAAATGTGCAACAGATGACAGAGACAACTGACTACCTGGGCAACCACACGAAATCTTGTTAGCAATGTTGAGGCTGATTCTTGTATACTGATATATTGAACATTGTATGAGAGTATGATCCTACCTCTGTTTGAAACAATTGTTATATTGAGATATATACCATATTGCAATGTACATCTCTACCTCTGATATTATTTATGTAATGACATTGTTTACCATATTGCAATGTACATTTCTACCTCGGATATTATTTATGTAATGACCATGTTTATATTTGGAAATCATTGTCTTCATTTATTGCACAGTTGTCTATTCTATTAGTCATACAGTTAGATAAGTGTTGAGAATTATATGTTGGTCATATTTATATTTAGGATAATCAGGTTTTTTAGACACATAGAGGTATTATTTAGTATAGATAGCATAATCTTCGACCTCTTTGAAGAGCTGTAGAAAATGGCCTTTAATCTAACCTAGAGTTTTGTACTTATGAGGCACAATCACTCCTGGCAACAATGCTCTACTCCCGAGAGAACATTGAGCACCAAAGACACTCCTTTGGGAGTTTGTCTTCTTCTTGGCAGAACTGGCCTTTGGGCAAAGAAAAGCCCATACCTCCACTACTGACTAAGATACAAAATATCCATACGTGGATAAAACAGAATTGTCTTATCTTGCCAAGACAGGATAGGATAGTTCTACTAAAGGTTCCTTGCCATTGAATAATGGTATGTCAGGTTATATCAGGCCTCAGCCAAAGTTGGTTGTCTCAAGACTTAACATTTAAATGAGCGTTTCTCTAATGATCATTGAGAACTCTCTAATGAAGTCTAATGGGAAAATATACTTGGAATGGACAGCTGTGTGGGATGAGAGGGCAGAGGCCAACATGTCAAGATTCACTAGTGATGCAGGGCAATGTGTGGTCTATCTGTGGAATAGCATTGTTAATTATATTATAATTTGATATATTTTAGCATTAAGTTGGAATTGTGATCATTTGGAATATAGTGGTAAATATAATTTCATTCAACAGCAGCCGATTAAAGGCAAGACAGTCTCTTGACTGTTGTCTATGGTATATTAACTTGAACACAAGAATAAAATTGACTGGGAGTAGGGACTGAAAGATGAAAAGAAAAGCGAGAAAGGGTAAAGTGACAATTAGGATAAGTAAATTAAACAGTAATTAAAATGTGATTTTTATATCTGTGCTTAATGCCAAGTAGGATAATATTAAACATTTTAAAATCATTAATCTTCTAATTTCCATCAATCAGCTTTTTAATTTTTTGACTAATCATTTAGAAAATTAAAGCCAGCCAATCTTCTTTCACCTTGGTTACCTTGTTCAACAGTGAATATATTTCAGCTTCTATTTAATGTGCTTTCATTCAAATGTAAACCTCAGAAAAATAATAAAAGTGTCTACTTTAAAGGAGTGTTGAAAGGGAGTCTAACATAGCTAATGTCAGAAAGCTGAAATCATGAAACTAAAAATATTGCATGTTAAAAAGTGAATCTGTAACATCTGAAATTATACGCAGCCTCAATTAATTAATTAATCTCTATCTTTTCATAAGTTTGAAATCTATATTTTGAACCACCTGTACATGATAAATTTTAGAAAATTTAAATGTCATAATAACTTTCTCTAATAGCTACAAATTCCAGATTGTAACTATTCTAAACTTCCTTGCTGTCTTCAAGTTTCTATGTATTTAACATGGAAAACTCGTTATTAGTTGGTGTGAGGAAGTAGCCCTGGGATGTCATAAATAGGTGAAAGCACATATATAAAACACACCTTCAACTTGGAGTCCTCACTCTTTTTTTTTTTTTTTTTTTTTTTTTTTTTTTTGGTTTTTCGAGACAGGGTTTCTCTGCAGCTGTTTTAGAGCCTGTCCTGGAACTAGCTCTTGTAGACCAGGCTGGCCTCGAACTCACAGAGATCCGCCTGCCTCTGCCTCCCGAGTGCTGGGATTAAAGGCGTGCGCCACCACCGCCCGGCAAGTCCTCACTCTTGACAGTATTGGACTTCAAGGGCTCCATTTGAATATGTGTTTTGTTCCATTTTATATGATTCTTTTATTTTCTTGTTTATATATGAGTTTAAAAATCCTTACAAAATCAAAGTCTTATGTTGTTTATCATCCAATGTTCTAGCAGCTGACACTCAGACACAGTGGACAAATTAATTCTCTTTGATTGCAGATTAATAATAGTACTTTATCATAATACAAAAATTGATAGTTTTTGTTTTCATTGCTTCATCTATTTCTTCTGTTTATCAATTCCTTCTGTCCATTAATTTTTTTCCTGTTCCTTTTATTCTGCCTGGTTATTTTTTCACCATTTCTTCATTTCTCTGGAAACTTCAATTCTTTAAAGCATCTTCCTTTCCCTCAAGAACTGGTTCAAACCTCCCTTTTCAGTTCTGAGTGTGAGCCTGCCTTTTCAACACTGGTACGTGAAGTGCACCTCAGATGGAATGACAATCAGTTCTTGGTGGACTACTTACGACATAAACACCACTCTTATTAAAAAAAAAAAAAAGCACTTTTGTTTGCTTGGTTTGGAGCTATCCTAGTAAATTTCTCAGAGAGGATGCCAGACTTAATTCATTATCCTGACTCTGATGGATGTGCAGAGTACCCTGTATTTATGTATTATTTTACTGAGATTTTAATTCTATTAAGACAAAAACTATAGATTTCTATCTTAGATGAGTAGTTTTGACTTATTTCCTTAAAAGTATTTGAAGACCTTGATGCCATTCATTCCAGTACTTTTTAAATGATTATTTCTAGATGATTCTTTATAATAACCTGCTATTTTTTAAGAACTTATTTATTTTATATCCTGGCTACAATTTCCTCTTTCTTCTCTCTGTTTGATTGTTTGAACAGAGACCAAAAGTTACTGTTGACTTCCATACTGCATTTCTTCATAAAGTTCCCCAATGACAGGTGGCAAAGTGAAATGGCTAATGAGCAACCTAATAACTCCCTGAAGCTAATAACTCCCTGAAGCTAATAACTCCCTGAAGATAATTTCAAAACACAAATTTTTTGATTGATCCATAATTTTGCCACATAATATTGTGACTTTGGACAAGCAATACATTACTGTTATCTTCAACTTTTGAAAATTATAAAGTGGCAAGGGTAAAATGCTAATATAATATATAAATATTTATTTTGCACAAAGGCTTATAATTTTTTTAAATAGAGAAACGATCCTGTATATAACCTAAAAATCCAATAGTGTAAAAAAACGATACTAATAGGAAATACTTACCTTCCAGTGACATTAATGCCATACTTCTCCCTATTACTTTTCATTTTCTAGAGGAAAGTCATACATTCTATGGAGTTTTATTGAGAAAGTGTCTGAGGATTTCTGTTTTTCTGTCTAAGACTGATTATCAAACAATTCAAATATACGTAAGTGAACTAGTTGTATTTAACATGTAAGGAAGAAAAATAAATCATATACTAAAATGTCTTGGAGTTATAGGAGATTTTATTATTTTTTGAAATAATAAACTCTAAGATTAAGTGAGGTTTTAGGCATGAGTAAAATTTAGGCTAATAACAGAAGGGTGTTATGTCATTAAATTTGCTTCATCTTCAGATAGAATGTTATCCTTAGATAATTTTGAAAGTATGCCCTCTAGTAGAAGTGAGATACCTGCTTAATCTGTACAAGAGATAGCTGTGATAAATGATAGTTTGGTATTATAATGTTGTCAGTGAGATTTCCATGAGTTAATCTGACTTTAGAAGTTTTCATGATATACTCAGCCACCATTCAGTCACTGTGTGCAGAGAAAGTACATGACTTGCTATTAGTCATGCTTTCAGTGCATGAAACAGGGCAATGGGAGGATAACTATGCTCACATGGCCTGCATGAACCTCATCTTGGAGAGTAAGGCAACCATACATAAACCAGGGTTGAAAATAAAAAGAAGTAATTAATGCATATGAGTAGAGATTTCTGCATGTTCAGAAAGACATTTAGTGTTATATAATATAATCCCAACACAACACAAGCAAATTCGCATTAAGGAGAAAATAAGCAAATGAATGATTTTTTTCCAACTATCTAAAATGATAAAGTCTAGAGAATAATAAAACGAATGAGCAAGAGTCACCCAGTCCAAAAGGCGAAAGAGTAGTGGATTCTTTGGAAATCTTATTAGAGTTATACTCACTCATTTGTTTATTATCTACTCAGCTGTATCAATATAGAGTCATGGATATTTGCCTTTTATTAGTGTATATCAAACAGTACTTTAATTTGCATCAACTTCAAAGATCCAGGCTTTCCCAATCAAAATTATAACTTTTATTGATGACTATATATTAGAGAAAGGAGAGATATTACCTCTGAACATAAACAAGCAACCACCATCATGTCTACATGTTGAGCATTTGTTCTTCAAATTTATTCTCTCTCTCTCTCTCTCTCTCTCTCTTCATCTCTGTGTCTCTGTCTCTGTCTCTCTCTGTCTCTCTCTCTCTTTCTCTCTCTGTAATCGTGTATGTTGTGGTGTGTGTGTGTGCACATGTGTGCCACATGTGAAGGTGTTCAAGGATCAGAAAGTGTGTTAGGTTTTCTAAGGCTACAGACACAACCAGTTGTGTGTTCTATTACATGGTACCTAGGAATGGAACCCAGGTCCTTGGAAGAACAGGAAGTTCTCTTAACTATTTATCCGTCTTACTGGTCCCTGGGAATCACTTTTGTTGTCAAATATATCTTTACTGATATTATGCCGTTTTATTAGTCAGTCATTTAGAACGTTTTATTTAGTTCTCTATCTTTTTCTGTTTAGTGTTTTGTAATGAAATTCCATTATTTAAATAAAAAATTTATAGTTAAGAGAATATATGTCTTATAGTGATAGTATATTTGTCTACTTCCTATTTAGCTCTATCATTCTTATAATGTATTTTAACAATGCAGGATTGATTTCATACATATTTAACAACATTATCTTCTTGGGTATTTGGTTCCTTTATCATTATTTAATTATACTTTTTCACACATGGTAATCATTGTTTGTAGTTTGTCTTCAATTAAACAACAATCTCTACGTTCTTTTATTAATATTGCTAAGATAAAATGCACACTTAACTTTTGCAAAGTTAAATCCTTACATGGCAGTGTGTATGTTAGACGTTGTCAGGTCTAATACTTTGAACTAGATAAGATCTAGAGTGACTTCGGGGACCAGACTTTGGGTATTTGTGTGAGGCATCATATACCATAGGTTGCCTCACACTATCTTTTGGCGTCACCGCTTCACAGGCTGATGTCTTAGACTGAATCAAAGAGGGAAAAGAGCCATATATCATATCCTCCTCGGCTTTCTATTTTATTGTACATCCAATATGAACAGACACCTCAAGTTCCTTCCATGGAACTTTTCCTTCCATGAAAAGACTGTAACCTAAGCCAAAATAAACACTACCTTCTTAATTTACTTTTACAGGGTATTATTCATTATATCAAAGGTAAAATAAAATAACTGATACAGATACATATATATTCTTTCAATTTCTTAATTTATATAATTATAACTTTCACTTTTAAAAAAGAGTACTATCACATGTTGAGTAATATTTTCCATGTATGTAGTTTCTCTACTTACACAATCACTTATTCCTATCACCTCTCACTTGCCTCTGATTTTGAGTATTCACTATTACTATGTGTAACTACCTATTATCATATCAATCATTCTATAAATTACTAATACATTGAAGTGTTATGGCTGTTGAGTAGCAGCTTCCTCGTCACAAGAAAGCAGAGAGGCTGATGATGTTTAGAAGACTTATGAAACTACTCCTGGAGATTACACAAGCAGAAAACCACCAACGAAGATGAGACTTTTTGGTAGTGCAACTGCCTGAAAGTTGCCTATTGGACTCTAGTGACATAACTCTGAGTCACCATCCCAGGGTGAAGTTTGCTATCTGGTGTTGTTTCTTCATAAGTTACCTGCGTTCCTATAAATAGTACAATAAATTCACTGTTTCAACTACCTAGGCCTAGATAGCATCATTTCTATGAACTGTCACTGTCCTTTCCATTTTGGAGTCAGGGATATAAACAAACTCCCTGGTAAAAGAATGCAACAACTTATTTAAATTTATTTCTGAAATCCAGTAAGAATAAAGACATTTCAAAAGTTTTAATTTCATATATTCATTATCTGATATCCTTTATGTCTATATAAATTGGATCTTCTAACTCAGAAAATTTTCCATTAAGTTTCTTAACACCATGATCATAACTATTTCAAATTCGTTACTTGACAATTCCAAATTCAATGCCATATTTTAGTCATATTGTTATTAATGCTCCTTCTTCCATAAATGTGTTTTTTTTCTTACCATTTTGGAATGTCTTGTAATTTTTGTTGAAAGGAGATATGTCATATAAGGTAAGAGAAATTGCATTAAACACACTCAGGTTGGGATTTATGTTACTGTGGCTTGAATTGTAGTCATATTTAATATTTGCTGTAGTTTTGTGTGACTGAGGATTTACATTCCTGTCTTATCCTTGTTTTGTCTCCACTATCATCTCAGACTGAGTCTGAACCTACAAGCTTCGCCAAGCAGTAAATCGCTGTTACACAGTACACTCTTACTGGTGAAGGGATAAGCAGTGGAGAAAAGAAAGTGTTATGATCTATGAAGGAACCTTGGCTTTTTTTCCAGAGCTTCTTGTTTATTTCTTACCTTTAACACCATGGAGTTGAGTCAGAAAATCCAGAGTTCTGAAATTTGAATTACAATAACCCTGTATTGCTGCCTACTATCTTCGCCAATCTCCTTACCCCTCTGATTATAATATACAATGGCTAGTTTTGTTTTATCTCATTATATTATATTATATTATTATTGGCTTTGGGGCCTAGCCTGTTTGGATGCTCACCTTCTTAGACCTGAATGGAGGGGGGAGGACCTTGGACTTCCCACAGGGCAGAGAACCCTTACTCCTTTTAGGACTAGAGAGGGAGGTGGAGAGGAGAGGGGGGAGAGGGAGGGAAATGGGAGGCGGATAGGAGGCAGAAATTTTTAATAAAAAATAATAAAAAAGAAGTATATTCTAATATTTATTTTATTCATATTCAGTACAAAGGAAAGTAATAAGCACTAAGGAATATTCAGGTTTTCAAGTAGATTCAGTAAAAAGGAAAGTAATAAGCACTAAGGAATATTCAGGTTTTCAAGTTTTTATTTTATAAAATTAACATGACCTGGCTTGAAACAGTTTTAGATTTCCAAGCATATATATTTTTAAGCATTATGTAAATCAGATCTAGATTTGGTGATATAAAATTAGACCCCCAAAATGTGAAATAAAAATTGCAAAATTTAAAATTTGTGAATGTAAAAACTGTACCTAAGTATAATTAATAGTATTAGTATGAAAGAATTTAGCACAGGTCTCTCTTATACCTCTTAAAGAAAAGAGAGGCTCCATGACTTCTTATTTCCACCCAGTTCTGAAGTAGTGCATCTGCTTTTACTCAGATGCATTCTTCAGAGATAGTAAATCTTACATTTTATTTTTACTCACTACATATTTCTTGAATTTTATTAATACTGGTGACATATGTCACTATATATCAAATGCCTCATTATTAAAAATGTAGAAGTCTATAGATTTTTCATTTTCCAATTTCTTTTGCCTGAAAATAATGAGGGCACATTTTGGTGTGAAAAATTCCTTACCATATTATCTTACTAAGCTGACACATTTTTACATTCTCATACTTCTATGAAAGTCTTACTTATATTTCTATAATAAATTCATTTGCTACTGTCTCAAAGACACAGTAGATGTCACAGATGATCTTGTGAAGACCTGAAGATGCTGAAATAATGGAAAAGACTCCTGACAGGAGTCTTTTGTTGTGTGTGAAAAATGTCATAAAAAAAGGAGTCACATATCTAATCAGCAAATGAGTAAATAAGCCTGTAGGTGAGGGTCCAGGAAGGAGTACTAGGAGTACTGTCTTCATATATCCTTGACTGATTACAGGAATATTCAGGATCCACTTCTCCAATGGCAAGTATTATGTAAAAAGTCACAACTTTGTGCAAAGTCTGTCCCCACAGAGACAACCCTTCTTACCTGTCTGTTCAATCTTGGGTTGATGATCCTCTTTATATTCATCTTTATAATTAAGTATAATGGTTTCAAATCAGTTTATATAATTTCTTCTTTCTTGTCCTTTCTATATTTCTTCATCTTCATAAACATACACATTCAGGACTGAGGCCCTTTCATCCTCTCATATTGTTTGGAGAGCTATATTCTGTTCCTAGCTTCTGTTTGACATATTTGTTTACATGTGGCAATCCTTAGTGAAGTATCATCAAAGATATTACTACAACTCTTTTCAGCAAGTAGAGTTAACTTATCTAAGATTTCAACATTTCTCAGATATGTTGGCATTTTTAAGACTTTGCAAGCTTTAGCAAATATATAGATTTTAAAATATGACTTTTAAAAATCATTATTTTGGTATTATTTAAGTTTTATAAAACTTAAACTGAAACATAGAAAAATAACAATTATGTTTTCAGAACACCAGTCTGTGAGCATACAGTTACACCTGGATTTATTGAAGTTAATCATTGTTTTTGACAAAACCCTTTTGTGTGTGTGTCTAGTCTTGCTGGTGCCTGGCAGAGCTATAGTATAGTATAATTGTATGATGTATTTCTGTTCCTCACCAGCAAACCATTGGCTTGATTGAATATCTTCTTTTTCAGTCTACAAATGCACACTTTTATTAGGTTTGTCTTGAAAACTTAATCACATTTATAGACATATATATTTAATGATGAAATACACAGATACCAATGATTTTTGTTATTATTAATAAACACATAAAAACACATATGAAAATATTACTTTAATTATAAAAAGGAATTTTCCAAAATCAACTCTAGATTTTTCAAGACTGTTGGTTGTCTAATTATCAGTGTGACAAGAATCAATTTGCCCTCCAGAAATACATTTCATAATTACTTGGTCAAGGACTTTAGCATGAGTAGAATTACGGGATTTGTGTCTCTTTTCCTGTCCTCAACCCAATTCTGATTTCTCTTTCTTCTGTGTACTGAGACATCCATTCACTATATTTAAGAATGAAAAATGCAGTACACATTTCAACACATTTTACTACCATATTTTCATTAATTCTAAGATAAAGTACTGCAAAAATAAATATATTAATATATTACGTGTTGTAGTAAGCCCTGTTGGTTTATTTATTAATATTTCTGTGTTTTATTTTTATCTTTATAAAAAATTTAAAAACACATATATATTTACTAATTTTCTCTTTTTCTGCTACTCCCAGATCTTCTCTAAATCCCTTCCCATCTTGTTCCATCTCTTTTCTGTCTCTAATTAGAAATCAATCAGGCTTCTAAATGGCAATAATATAATATAATATAATAAATATAATATAATGTAATAATATAATGAGATAAAACAAAATTAGCATATCACAATAAGACAAAGCAACCAACCATAAGGAAAATAACTCAAGAAAAGGCACAATAAGCAGATAACAAGACCCCCTTGTTCACACAGTTAGGAATACCATAAAAACACTAAACTAGAAGTCATAATATATATATATGCAAAGAAAATATATGGTAAAAAGATATATAAATATATTGATTAGAATATTAAATTAGATCATAAAACTACATAGTGAAAATTGGAAAATTGATCTTTAAATGAAGGTCCTGTGCCAAAGTATAATGATATTTGTGTGAAAGTACTTAATCTCTATTGTACCACTTAATGCAAAGATAAGCTCCATAAGTTTTCAAATCCATTCATTTCTGAATTAGTACATCTGATTTCACTCAGGTACATTTTTTCAAGAAGAGTAAGTCTTACATTTTATTTTGCATATATAAAATAAAAATAAGATAACATTGGAAGGAAAATGCAGCACTGACACACCATTACAAAACAAGGAACTTCCAAATATACAGATGATTTCATTTTCTGCTGTCTATCAACTTCTGGGCTTCCAGCCTACCATGAGTGTAGTTTCTCTAGTGAGACTCCCTTGGAGAAAACTAAATTTCATCGGCAAGTGATTATCTATTAGAGATAGCTTCTGGATTGCAATAGCAGTACTTTTTTCTTTTTTAGCTCTAAGAGCCCATCTGGTGCAAATCCATGCAGTCCCTGGGGAAGCTGTCACAGTATGTGTGAGTTGATGTGTGCGTCAATCCTGTTGATTTAGAGAGACTTATTTCCTTGGTGTCCTCAACCTACTCAGGTTCATATACTCTTTTGATCTCTTCTGAGGGGAGGGTTTTAATGGAGATATCCCATTGTAGGGTAAGTGTTTCATGGTTTCTCACTCTCCGCATATATTCTGTCTGTAGGTCTCTGTATTTTTTCCCATCTGCTGCAGAAGGAAGCTTCACTGATGATGGCTGAGAAAGGAAAGTACATCTGAGCAGAGTGGAATGTCATTAGGAAACACTTTATCATTACATAGTCTTAATATAAGTAACAAGAAAGGTGCATTCTGAGACCAGGTTTATCATCTGATTTCATGAATGTCATAATTAAATTTAATTAACTTTTTAAATTCTTTATTTTTGAGACAGGTCTCAATACAGAGCCCTGACTTGTCCTGTAACTTGTTCGGTAGACCAGGCTGTCCACAGACTCATAGATCCACCTGCTTCTGCCTCCAAGTACTGGGATTAAAGGCATGAATACCACTAAAGCCATGAATATCACAGCTGGCTTGTATAATTACTTTTAGGAGATCACAGTTTCCATAATGTCAAAATCACCTGAACACTTAACAAAAAACAAGAATTAGAGTCCAATTTTTCTTATGGACATGAATGCAAATATTCTCAATAAAATATTTGCAGTCCAAATACAAGAAAATAACAAAAAGATCATTCAACATGATCAAGTAGTCTTCACTGAAAAGATGCAGTGATGGTTCAGCATATGTAAATCTCTAAATAAAATTCACCTTATAAACAAAGTGAAAGACAAAACACACATTACCTTCTCATTAGATGCATAAAAGATCTTTGAAAAAATCCAACACCCTTTCATTTTACAAGTCCTGAAGGGATTTGTATTTCTAAGAATATATCTCAATGTAATAAAGGCAGTTTACAACAAGAGCAGACCAAGTAAACAACTTAAATGGAAAGAAGCACAAAATAATTGCCCAAATCAGGGAAAAGTCAAGGTTGTCTTATAATTTTGCTCATTTTTAAAAAGAAGGTGTTACCATTAAAATGCCTATTTTAATGACTATTATTTAGTCTGTTGTCATTATTTTTACATCAAATTTATCCATGTGATGCAACTAAATTGATTTTGCATGGAAATAAATATTAAAACCTATTCATATGGCTTTTTAATTAATATAGGTGTTAATTTACTTTAGATAGAAAAAATAAAAAGCTATGTTTATTATAGTCAAATTATATTATAGCAAAGATATGAAAATATAGTTCCACTCTTTGGTTTATGAACATGTATACTTATGAAATTTGGTGTAATTAGGAATCAACTAGAGAAAACACTTTTGATCTGTAAGTAGGAGATGGGGAACACCTTCTCACTCAAAAATTAGAGGCATAAATGGTGGATAGAGAGGCTCCCAATATAATATAACAGAAACAAATGAGCATCAATCAACTAAGTTAGCAATAAACTTGGAACTGATCAGAAAAAAAAAAACAAGAATTATATTTAGGAAACTTTAACCTTAATTGACAAGTTTGTGGGGCTATGTGTGGACTATGAAAACCTTTAAATCCTATTATTAGAGCAATTTCTATTCTCATAAGTTTTATCTCTAAGAGTTTATTAGATTCTCACAGAATATATCAAGAGGAAAAATGTACTTGGGCTTTGGACAGGAATGAGATAAAAAGGAATCATTATGAAATGTGTCAGAGAATTCTGTTTTTAGTAAGATGGCCATTGGTTAAGTAAAAATGTCTTTTCAAAGAATAGCCAGCTGAGTTCTTGAGAGCCTAGCACAACTATATGACCAACAAAGCAGATTCCACATAACTTTCCACTTGGGAGAAAGTAAACATTGAATGCTGTTCTGCTTGTTTTCAGTGTACAGCCATAAGAATGAGCAATTCCAGTTCCATCCAGATGCCCTGTATAATATAAGGCAATTGACACTAAGGAAATACCAGCAAAGTCAAGTATAATTTGAGAGATAGCCCAAGAAAACCTAAATAAGAAAATATAGGATACCTCTACTTTCATTTAGTCACTTTATTATAAAAGACCCATTTGTGTAGCTTCTTCATATAGTTGGTACTACTTGTCTACTTTCTGACCAAAAACAAATGATAACAAACAATAAAGCCTAAAATGGGCTCCAATTTTGATCTTAACCAAAATCAGGATTATAATAATGTCAGAACTCTTACTATAGGAATATTTCACATAATTTCTAATGACTTTTTGACACCTACACACACACGCATGCATGTACACACACAAACAAACACACACGCACAAAGACACACACACACACACACAAGCACACACACTTTTCTCACATCCCTGTCAAATCCCCGCTTTACAAGTTTCATTCTCACATTTATGTTTTTGCTTTGTCTTGTAAATGACTAGAAATATATTTTTAAATGAATGGGAATACTTTGCTTTAATTCAAGAGGTAATATACACATGAGACTAGATGGATTAAAAAGATGAAAACCTTTTTGGGGTTATTGGCAGTTTGAACATGGCTGAAAATATTCTGATCTAAATAGCTATGTAATTGAAATGGCCAAAATTGAAATATAAAGAGAAAAAAAAAAACAAGTAACAAGCCAACAGAAGAGACTGTCTTAGAACTCTATAATAAAAAAAGCAAATAAACACAAATCAAAACAAAAAATATATTTCATGGGATAAAATGATCTAAGTTATCACTGATAAAAGAAAAAAATTATTCTAAGCACTTTCCATTCAACAACCAGCCATGAAAGATGAATGAAGACTAGAGAGTTTGCTCTGTGGTTGAGAACAGAACAGACCTTGCAGAGGGTTCAAGTTTCTTTTCCAGCACCCATATTAGGTGTCTAACCTTTTGCTCCTAAGTCCAGTTCTGAGAGGTCTGAAGTCCTTTATGGAATGCAAGGGTTCCTGCGCTCCCATGTACAGAAACCCACACACAAGCACATAAAAATAGGCATAATTAAAAATAGAAAAGAATAAAAACATGCAATAAATTATGGATTTTCCTTGCTTTAGCACGCCAATTAAAAATGAGTTTATTACAGTTTTTTATGTGTGTATTAGAAGATGAAAAGAACTTGATTCAGGCAAAAGAATCCAAGAGTGGTGAGAAATATTACCCATAAGGCTTGCACATTTGAATATTTAATCTCTAGTTGATAACTTGTTTGGGAAACCTTTGGAGGTATGGTTTACTGGAAGAAGTGTATTCCTGGTACAGGTTTCAAAATCTTTGCTCCTGTTTGAATGAATGTCTCTCTCTGCTTCTTGTTTGAGGTTGAAAATGTAAACAGCTACTGCTCTAATTTTTTAAAGTCCATTTCATTCACTCTGCTCTCACCAAATCATAATCCTTTGGAATAGCAAGTCAAATAAACTTTGCTTTAAATTGCCTTAGTCACAGTGTTTTATCAAAGTAATAAAAAACGCCCAATGCAACAAGCAAACAAAATTAGAGAAAGAAAAAAAGTAAGCAAACATAAAGATTTATTTTTAATATTTTTACTTAATATTTCTTGATTTATATAGTCAACCAATTCTCAAGCTATTTTTGACATTAATTTGAAAATTCATTTCAATATTGAAGTAGAAGATGGAAATCACAGCATGGACACTTGTAACTGCAGATTTCCATTCTGTTATAGTTCTCAAGGCAGAAACTTTAGTAAAAAAACATAGATAAATGAAAGAGAAGCCAGGCGGTGGTGGCGCACGCCTTTAATCCCAGCACTCGGGAGGCAGAGGCAGGCGGATCTCTGTGAGTTCGAGACCAGCCTGGTCTACAAGAGCTAGCTCCAGGTCAGGCTCTAAAGCCGCAGAGAAACCCTGTCTCGAAAAACCAAAAAAAAAAAAAAAAAAAAAAAAAATGAAAGAGAGCAACTCTTCAAAAATAGAACATAAGAACATGGTCAATAGATCTCAGCCAGCCAGATAGGGAAGTACAATGGGACAGATGGTCATGTCTATAAATTATACAAGGAACAACTTGTACTCAATGTGGAAAGAAAAGAGAAAGCAAAAACTCTTTGATGGCAGCAAAGAGAGTCCAAATAAGATTAAATATTGCAATGACTTTAAAATAATATGTAAGCTAGAGAAATGAAATATTGGTTAGAATAACTGGTTGCTCTTTTAAAGGACCCAGGTACCCATGTTACAATCCTAGCACTCACATGGCAGCTCCAAGTAGCTGTAATTCCAATTCCTGAGGTATAATGCCATCTTCTTGCTGTCGTGGTTACTATGCACATTTTAGTCTAAGGCATACAGAAAATCAACACACACACACACACACACACACACACACACTAAAAATAATAAAAATATGCTGTGGGACAATGGTCATCTACCTGTAAGGATTTGTTACTTGTATTGCTTTAATAACATGGTCATTGGCCAGTAGCCAGAAAAGAGGTATAGGTGGGGCAACCGGAACAGGAGAATTCTGGGAAAATAAAAGGCTGAGTGTGCAGTAGACACAGAGGAAGCCAGAAGAGAATGCCTTGCTGATAAAAGGTACCAAGCCATGTGATCAACACAGACAAGAACTATGGGCTAATTTAAGATGTAAGAGTTAAGAAGAACCCTGAGCTAATAGACTAACCACTTTATAATTAACATAGACCTCTGTGTGTTTCTTTGAGGTGAACGCCTGTGAGATGGAGCAGAACAAACACCTCTGTGAACAAAAATATAAAAATCATTATCCTGAATCCAGTGTTAATTCTATTTCAGCTTTATTTGTAATTTTGAACATCATTCAAATTCTTCTATCACTTCATTTTTGCCTTTGTATCAAGTTACCCTATAATTATAATACTCTTCAATGATAGTTGTTTGAATCTGTACTATAAAAGACTTTGCATTTTGAAAATACATTTCTTTATGAAGTTGATAAATATTTGTGTACTAGAAAACTGTGCTATAATAGACTATAAAATACTTTTGAAGCTTGTAACTATTTCTGATTCGATTACTGACATCCTTAGTACAGAGAGCATCAATATAGAGTTCCTGTTTCACAAATACGTTGACAACATGAAGGAATGGAAAACAACTTACATGCCAAACCCTTCTTTGATGTTGATATGCAAGGACATACTATCTTTTTTGGTACAAGAACTGTCACAATGCAAGCATAAGTTTAACTGTATGAAGAAAGATAGGACTCAGTATTGGCAAACAAAGTTGGACTTTATGAAATGGATTTTTAGGAATATAACATGATGTGTGATTCCACTCTGTATGCTATAAGTATGTCTTATTGCCATTGTTTAATAAAGGAGCTGCTTTCAGTCAATGGGTTAATTGAATACATTATATAGCCAGGCTGGAAAAGTTATATAGAGAGAGTAAGCAGAGTCAGAGAGAAGCTGTGTAGCCGCTGCAGAAGTAAGAACCTTACCAGTAGGCCACAACCACATGGCAACACACAGATTAATAGAAAAGGGTTTATTTAAGGTATCAGAGCTGGCTAATAAGAAGTGTGAGCTAATAGACCAAGCAGTGTTGTAATAATACCATTTCTCTGTGATTATTTCAGGTCTGGGCGGCTGGCGAATGACCAAGCACTTTCTGCCTACAATCACCTACATATTTAACCTAGTAATTTGCTGATAATGCAAAAAAGTCTCCTGGGCAATTTCATACAAGAGCTGTTAGCCTCTGCAGTTGGGTATTTTTATCTGTAGCAAATGAAATGTGTCCTATTAAGAGAGGATGGTCTAGGCAAGGTCACAGTGAGGGAAAAGATGGATTTTTGTTTATGTTATTCTCTTTTAGAATTTGCATGGAACCAAAAATTTCTCATATTCTATTCCAAATATGAGATTTTGCAATTATTATTATAACTGAGGGATGACTTAGAATTTATTTGATGTATTTATTTTAGCAAATGGCTATGAATGTCAAGTGTCCTATTAGTAACTTTTAAGCAAAATGTTGAGCAGAAATTTATTTACCCACTTGTATATATGCTATTATCTGTTTTGCTTAGAATGCCCTGTACATGTACATTATGGTTGACACATGTTACATACAAATACATTTAAAAATATAGCCATATTAAGTGTATGCCATTCTTTATCTCTAGAAGACTGACTGACCTTTTTCAACCCTAAAGTATTTAGCAATACTTTGCATCATATGTAACCTCACAGAATTCTTTCTATAGTTAGCATAGCAAATGCAGAGTTCTGCCTTAGTTGGACTTAGTATTTGTATGGCAAAGACCAATGTTATAATAGTCAAAGGTGATTTCTTTCTATCCACAAGTTAAGAATAGCTTATAATCATTGACTTTTAGAACTTAAATAGAAGGGAAAGTCAATTAAACTAAATATTGTCATTTCACAAGTAAAGTGAGAAATTAAAATTTGATATGGTCTGATATATGTTACTTATCCAAGACCATGAATAAATGAATGAAATGACAAGGGGTCAAACAGCTAACTATAACAAGACCTGACTGAAACCAAGTAATATACAGTGAAACTATTAAACCTCTTATGTTTGCCTTTACTATTTTATGTAGGTATTTCAAACCCTTTCTAAAAAAAATTCATTGTCCTACTATATCAACAAACATGTTATATAAAGTAAATAAAATAATATTAACATATATGATAGTCATTATATATATGTATATATATATATATGTATGTATGTATAAGTGTGTGTGTACATTTCAAGAACTGGAGAAATTTTTTGAAGTAATGCTTTTGCAACCCTTAATAAACATCATCATACCTTTTCACTATGCCAAAAAAGCAACATAAAACTTCTTCAAAAGATATGAAAATGATTAGACTTCATTGACCATGTGATCTTTGTCACAAATAGTCATAATTTCTATCGCAGGATAGAAACTGTCATACAAAATAAACAAACAAATGAGCAATATTTTACTTTAATATCAATCATTTTTTCAAACTTGGGAAGACTTATATGACCCACAAGAGTTTGATAGCATCTATTCTGTGATTTAGTAAAGCTGTTTATTCTAAGTATAGATATCTATAAATAAAATGCAAACAAAGTCCTCAAACTGTGATGCAATTTCTTCAGATAAGTGTCACCATTAAATAACATGAAATAACAGTGCACAAATAACTTATCTGAGAACAAACTCTCTGATATCAATAGGTTTTCTATGGAGATGCATCCTTTCTGAGTAAAGTATAAGTAATGCAGTTTGTGTCAGTAAATCTGAGTTATTAATTCACTGAGGTATATGAGAGTGACTATTGAATGAGCAGATGCCAGCATATATTAGTTTATACTCAAGTTATATACAGATTTATCTGAAAAGGTATGAAATCCTGATTATCCTATTTATCTCTGTGCAGATAATCTAAAGTGAAGTTTAAATTTTCCAGATATTACAACTTAGAGCTGGGGTTAAAAATCTCTGTCACATAACAGATGGAGCATCCCCAAAGTGTAATTGAAATTGGCTAAGACTCAATTAAGATTGGCTAAGAACTGAACATGATTGCGGCTTATTCTTTGATTACTTGTTCTGATCAGTTTTGTACACTGACTTGAGACAATGAAAACCAAATTTTTTCTTCATAAGAAATCTCTGGTAACAATATATCTTTTCTCAATAAAAAATATACTGTTATTGTTAAATGAATAGACCTTTAACCCATTTCTAAAGTTCAATGCTTTAAGTAGCTCAGGATGAATATTAGTAGCACAGTACACCTTTATTTTAACATCACATTGTGTTTCTATGTCAACGAGTATGTCAACTATGCTATTTTAATATGCTTTTCATCCAAGTTGATAGTTGATACTTTCTTTAATAAAGATTGTTATTCTGTCATGTATAAGTATGAACATTAGCATAATCATACCCCTAATGACTTATCATCATAACCATAGGTCAATGTATTCTTAACCTTAATCTGAGAAGCTTCTATTTGCAATAAATGAGAACTAAGAAACCATTATTGGCCAATGTATAATAAGTGTCTGCAGAATAATCAGCCCTAAAAGGAGCATGCTTACTGTGCCTTACACCACTACCACTGCTAAGGCTCAAGAATCGCTGTGAAAGAGGGAATGTAAGATTTTCACCATTTCCACTTCTGATAGACAGGATAATATCCAAAATCCATAAAGAGCAAGAAAATCAACATTAGCAAGCAAAAACAATTCAATTAAGAAATGTTCAACATTCTTAATCATCAAGGAAATTCAAATCAAAACATCACTGATTTGCCATCTTACATCTGTCAGACTGGCTAAGATTAAAAGCACAAGTAACAGCGAGGTGTGGAGCAAGGGGAACACTCCTCCATTGACGGTAGGAGTGTCAACTTGTATGAACTCTGTGAAAATCAATATGGAGGTATCTCAGAAAACTGGGGATCCATTTACTTCAATAACCAGTTATTCCATTCTTGGGTATGTACCCAAAGAACACCCCATCATGCCACAAAAACTCTTGGCTCAGGTGCAGAACTTGTGGGAGTGGCCTATGTCTGGCTTAATTTGAGATATATGTCACAAGAGGGAGTCCATGCTCCCTAGTTCCAGGAACTAGATGCTAGATTGCCCAGAGATTTGGATAGAAAAAAAAGAAAATCAAGAAAATAATTCTCTATGATGTCCTGCTATACTCATAGATTGGTGCTTAGCCTAATCATGGAATTCCTCCGGCAGCTGATGGGAGCAGATGTAGAGGCCCACAGTCACACATTAGATAAAGACAGAACCCAAATTGGAGATCTTTGGGTTGCTACTTTTGGAGTTTTGGAAACCCCAGAGTAGAGGGAGAAAGAATAATCAGAATTGAGATACCAGGAGAACAAGGCCCACAGAATCAACTATGAAGGGCTCATAGGGGCTCACAAAGACTGAAGCAGCAAACTGGAGCCATGCATGGGTCTGAAATAGGTGTTCTGAATATATGTTATGATTGTAGAGTTTTGTGTTTTTGTGAGACTCCTAACAGTGGCGGTAGGGGTGTCTCTAATTATTTTGCCTGCCCTTGAGATACTTTACCTCCTACTGGGTTGCCTCCTCCAACCCGGATATGAGCATTTGTGTCTAGTCTTACAGTGTCTTTTTACACTGAAATCGATTAATATTTCTGGCAGTACTGCTCTTTTCTGAAGGAAAAAAGAGGAGTGGATCTGAAGAACAAAGGAGATGGTGGAAGTGGGGAGTAGGAGGAGGGGAGAGTGGAGTGAGGGGAATCTAGAGCGGGATGTATTGTTTTTCTATTTTAAGTTTTTAGATTTTATTTTACATTTAATCCACAGTTCTCCACCACCCCTTCTTCCCACCACTCCCCTTTGAATCCCTCCCAGCCTTCCTCGCTTCCAGTCCACTCAACAGGTAGGGCTTACCACGGAAAGTCAAAAAAGTATGGCACATTAAATTGGGTCAGGACCAAGACTCCCCGCCCCCCCTCCCCCCCGCATTAAGGATGAGCAAAGCATCTCACTATAGGGAATGGACTTCAGTAAACTTGCTAATTCACCGGAGATAGATCCTGGTCCTACTGCCAGGTACCTCGCAGATAGTCTAAGCTTCACCACTGTCTCCCACATACGGAGGGCCTAGCTCGGTCCTTGGATGCTTCAAAGCTGTTGGTCTAGAGTTCCTGAGTTGCCATGAGTGTAGTTCAACTTTGTAGATTCATCCCCTAAAGATCTTGGCATCCCTTGCTCATATATTCCCTTCTCCCTCTCTTTGATTGGATTCCTGGAACTTAGCCTGGTGCTTGGCTGTGGATCTTTGCATCTGGTTCTGTCAGTTGCTGGATGAAGGCTCCACCACTGCTGGTGTGTGTACAAACTGGCACAGCCACTTTGGAAATCAGTATGACACTTTCTTAGAAAATTGGGAATCAATCTACCTTAACATCCCACGATACCACTCTTGTGCATATACCAAAGGATACTCAATCATATCGCAAAAAACGCTAGCTCAACAATATTTGTAGCAGCATTATTTGTAATAGCCAGAACCAGAAACAGCATAGATGTCCCACAACTGATGAATAGGATAAAGAAAATATAGTACATTTACACAGTGGAGTATTACTCAGCTGTAAAAACAATGACATGAAATTTGTAGGCAAGTGAATAGAACTAGAAAACCCATTCTGAGTGAGTTAACTCAGACTCAGAAAGACACAGTATGTACTCACTCATAGGTGGATATTAGAACCAGCCTACAATTCATAGCTCCAGAGAAACAAGGTAACAAGGAAAACCCTAAGAAGGGACACCTGGATTGCACAGTGAAGGGGAATTAGATGAAATCTCCTGGGTAAACTGGCTGTCAGGAAGTGGTAAAAAGGAGGGGATGGGAGATGAGGACTTGAGGGAATGGGATGGCAGAGCGGGGAGAGGGATGGAGTGTTAGAGCAGTGAAAGAGAGATCTTTATATAGAGAGACACTATGGGGTTAAGGAGAAACATGGTGCTAGAGAAATTCCCCAAAATCTACAATGATCCAAGCTAAGATGCCAATAGTGTAGAGGGAGCTTGAACTGGTCTTCCGTTGTAATCAGACTGGTGACTACCCCAACTATCCTCATATAGCCTTCATCCAGTAGGGGTGTATTGTAAGAGAGAGACTAAATAAAATAATAATATAAAATATTCTGCTGGAAATATAAGGGAAAAAGAAGATGGGAAAGGAAAAGAGTGTAAAGTCAGTGGTGTGGGTAACAAAAAGGGAATATTGTCTTCCAAACATAACAGGTCAGCTGTAGATAGTAATTCACAGTGGTTGTGACAACATGCCCCAAATCTCTACAAAATCAGATCGTCTCTAGGCATGGGTAGGAGAGTGGAGCACACAATCCTACCTAATGGCATAGATTGACACAAAGTGACAATTGTTAGTGGCTTGGAGAAGGAGACATAGTTTTCTTGAAGAATATATGCAGTGAGGTATAAGTCAGTCAAGCATTCTTCAGTGGAAAATAACACATCAAAGAGTATTTGGGCAACACAAATTGATATTGAAGAATTTATATATAAAAAAACAAAAATCATAATCACACAAATTTGGGTGGAGAGGGAAATCGCATGAATCTGGAAAAAGTTGGTAATGGAGAAATGAGATCAAAACACATATACACTCTAGAAATTAATATATTTTATATTTTTCTTAGTGAGTTTATTTTTTAATGGCTGAGTCATTTTGATAAGAGAGCTGGTCTCCAGGGTCACAAGACTGAGAGAGCTAACCCTACTTCACAACAGTTGTAGCACACAGGAGAGCGAATCCTGAATCCAGACTGGGCAGCATGCTAGAGCTCACTTTGTTGTTGGGGTTTGGGTATGGCTGCACAGATGAGCCAGCCAGAGGGCATGAGAGAAGGAGAAGTGATACTCTTCACCCATGCCTCCTCCCACAACAATCAGGAGAGGGCAAAACAATAGAGCCTGTCCTGGCAATATGACTGAGAGGAACACAGAATTGAAGGCTACAGAGCAGGATAACTGGCCCCACTCCTTGTTGCAGGCTGCAATGGGTGAGCTAGCTGAGGCAGCGATGCAGAATTCACCAGAGTAGTGACAATGAGGGAAAGCTAACAAGCTGACCAACCCAGCTATTACCCAGATCCAGAACCTGGGCTATGACTTAGCTCTCACCAACATCCAAGAACCTATGAAACGCTGGAGCAAGTGGAGGGGATGAATCTACAGATTCAAAACAGCAGAATCTCCATGAAAGAAGACACCAGGATATCCCAGAGAAGCACCAGTGAGAACTCATTAGAGGTGGTGAAGCAGCAACCAGAGGCCTCGAGCCAGACCAATGACTCCTAGCAAGGAATATCTGCAATAAAGATGAATGGACTAAAGGATAAGCATTATGTCTCAATGGGCCATGCTACAGCTTCCACAACAAGATTCTTTGATATTTTTTGGCTTGGTTTGTTTTGTTTATTTTGTTTGTTTTTCACTTAAATTTGGTTTTGATTTTCAGGGAGGTTGCAAGGGTAGAGGGCAGATGTGAGGGGACAGACAGATAAGTGGGATCAGAATGCACGATGTGAAATTCACAGAGAATAAATAAGTAAAAACAAAAAATACTTTGAAAAGGCATATGTAGAAAAGTGAAATTTCTATTACCTTAAGATCCTTATACCTTTGATTTTGATGCCAGCTCATCAACCTGTAATAAATAATCACCTAAAAACTATTAGAGATATAAATGAAATTTTCACTTGGAAGTGACTGAAAACCCTCTGTGAGGAAAATGGTTTATAAGGCAATACCTGAAGCACAATGTAGGTGGAAATAGATGTATATTACTGTCTCATGCTTTGATCACAGGAGAACACTCTGATAATGTAATTATTCCAAGTGTGGGACTGGAACTCTGCTTGTGTTTTGAACCAATCACCAAACTAACAAAATTTGAGTCGCACCAGAAACAGTTCTTCAATATGATTTTCAATTAGGCACGTAGGCTGCTGTGCAGACTCAATGTAGTTGTAGCTTTCTTTAAGAATGAAGCACATCTAATGTGTTCAAGCGAGAATCAGTAGGTAAGAATTAAATAATGCCCCATCATAAGAACACGATTGACCACACAACCTAGGGTCTCTCCTTCATTTAATTTCACAACTTGGAATGTAGAGCCAAAGCAGCAGCATCCCATTGCAATAACAGGTGCATTCATTGCTCTTAAAATAAAAAGACATTTTGGGGAAAATAAAAACGATCATTAATCTTTGTATTTATGCTCTTATATGCCTATGATTGACTTTTGATTAATTAATCATTTATTGAGTGTTAAATGTTGCCAGAGTTAGGTAAGTGATGGATACACATTGACACATGTGTTTCACAAGGCTAGAGTGCAGTGGTTTGAAAAAACCAATGGCTCTCTGAGGGATTGGCACTGTTAGGAGGTGTGGTCTTGTTGGGGGAAGTATGTCACTGTGGGGGCAGATTTTAAGGGTTTTTTTTTTTTAACTTTCAGTTGACTTCTGGTTACCTGAAAGATGTAGCAATCTCATCACCAGCAGCATATCTGCCAGAATGCTGCCATGGTGACCATGGACTAAACCTCTGGAACTGTAAACGAGTCACACCAATTAAATGTTTTCTTTGTATTGGTTACTTTGGTTACTTTGTGTCTCTTCACAGCAATAAAAATGTCAACTAAGACACACATAGGATTACATAGGCTCATCTTTCTAAACCACTTTGTTTTATGATCACTGCTCTGCACGTATTGTTAGTATTAACAATTTTTAAATAATACGTGGAAGTTGCATTGCTTAAACCTAAACAATAAAAATATGTAAAAATTAGATAAAAAAGATTAAACAAGGAAAGCAAAGTGTGTTGAAGAGAGAAACAAAATTTGCCATATTTGTTAAGATCGTTAATCATACTATCAAATTGCACGTACTATTCACTTTTCATGAACATTCTCATTTCTAGAATGATCAAATGAAATTTTAAGAAATCCACAATGGAGTAAGATATAACATATTTTAGAAATGAAAGAAGGGCTTAGACATTATAATCCAAATATATTGAATATATTAAACAGGTATACAAATGGAAGATTAAGGAGATTCTACTTATATTTTTGATATATGCTATATACCAACTAATTCTTTAAATCAATCCCTGAACATTTTTGAGTTCACATTCACTTTCTTGGCAAAAATATACAGCTCATTTATTTGTTTATACCGTGTGTCTTTGGTATCTGAGTTACATTAAAAAATATTTATTGTATGATTTTTTAAATCTCTATTGATAGTTTCTGAAATAAACTTTTCTCTGCAAAAGCAATTGGTTTGCAACTTTATTCTTAAATTATTAATTATAACCTGAAACTCCACAGCTTTACTTTCAAACCAGTAGGCAATTTCCCCAAAATATTATTTTTCAATTTTCCTCTTAGTACATGAATAAATCTACTTTCTTAAATAACAGACTCTCTACATTTAAATTAAACAATAATATTGCATCTTTTATGTCATAATACTCTAGTAAGCTGTGTCATTAAGCTCTGTATTTATAATAACACTGAAATAGTTAATTCCTTCAGTTTGTGAAATAATTTTAGGGATTGGTTATTTTGATGGCTAATGTCATTTGTCAGTCTGGTAGAATTAGGAAATGCTAGATTATGACTCATAATTGTAGGTTTTCCTGTAAGATGAATATACCAAGTGTGATTGGATCATGAAGATTCTGTTTAAATGTTTGGCTTCTGCCTAGGAGATAATTTGTGAAAAGAAGCATTGTGTGGTAACCATGAACAGCATTCAGTGGTTTCTAATTGTAGAAAATGATGTTTATGGAGTAGATTCCAGATGATTTTTTTTTCTTTTCATGCCATTTCTGTATGCACCTTTCTCTGCTTCTGTTCCCCAAAGTTTCGTGATCACCTCAGCCCTACATCTAACCATCACTCTGTTCCATTCAATCAGATTAGACCAATCATCCACAGACTCAGCTCTTGAAAGCTTTAATGCAATAAAGTCATATGAATCTTCCTCTCTTAACTTATTGTGGTCACAGTGATGTTAAGGAAACCAGACTGTTGTCAGGAGAGGTAGAGATGAAACTTCAAAGATGGAGATTCAGATATTTCCTTAAAAGCAAAACATAATTAGCAAGTCTATATCCCCTCACACATGACCGCATTCTGTTAGTATGCTGTGTCTTTTGCTTTTCTCCAGTGATCCTTTATTTTATTTGACTTGATTACATTTGATTTTTCGAGACAAGGTTCTCTGTGTAACAGTTCCAGCTGTCCTGGATCTTGCTTTGTACTCCAGATTGTCTTGGAACTCACAGAGATCCACTTGCATCTGCCTCCCATGTGCTAGGACTAAAGGTGTGCACCACCACCACTTGCCTGAGAGCCTTTGTATTTTAAAGCATCTTTTCATGTAACAGTAATAAAATAGCTTTTATTCTCATGGTTTTTATTCTAATTAAGGTTAAGAAGATACAGACATTTGAAGGGGGGGGAACCTTAGGAAACCCTGGAGAAAATAAATGTAGACATTTATATATAAACTCATTTCCACAAGCACACATACACATACACAAAGCACTATTGCAATGACTTAAGAATCTTTACTACCCTTTGCCTTGTATGATCATAATTCTTCTAAATATTGATTTGTCCTAAATATGGCCTTAAGAGCTCATAAATCCATATTTACAATTATATATATATATATATATATATATATATATATATATATATATATAAAACATATGTACTATACTCCTGGTTTATTAGGATCAAAAGTTTAAAAATGAGTATTGGAAAAGAAAATGACTGGTTATACTCACCTACAAATGGAAATAGTAATAAGTGAAATATAATCTGACAGCTTAAATTTAATCAGTATGTCACTGTTTTGTCTTAATAGAGCAAAAGCATCCTGGGTTGAGTACTTAATTTACTCTCAGCAGCAAGAGGTGAGTAATGAAATCAGGAGTCACTCACTAGTTGGCTCTAGCAGGTAGCACAATTAAGCTGCTCATAACAATTTAAATTAGATCTGAATTGTGGAAGACTTTGCTAATTTAGACAAACACAAGTTTGGAAAGCTCCATGACTTTTGCATGTCAAGTAGGCATGACAGGCCTAGCATGATAATTCCCTGACATTTGCAGGTGATTGTTTTAAGTTGCTGGCAATGCATGCTCGCAAAGCACCGGGCTTGTAATAGAAAATATTCATTATAGGTGTACACAAATAAGGTTTTCTCCTTTCCCCGCTCCCCAAGACTTCATTTTCTTGCAACAAGAAAGGGCAAAGGAGAGGCAACCAATTAGTAGAAAGAAAGTCATTTTGTTTTAGTACCAAGGGAATAAAATTAGACTAATGACTTAAGCAAATAACCTGAAATCATTTAGTTTCTTTCATGGGATTTGCAATAAAATGAAGTACTCATAAAGACTTCTCTCAATTTTGTAACTCATTTGCCCTTTGTAGGATCATTATAAAATGCGTTGGTTAACATACATCGAAGTGGAATTTATTGACAACAGCATTCAGTGATAAACTTGTATAAAATTAACATGCTTTGCAGGGATATAGAATGTTAGCAAAAGTAAGATAGTATGTCATTTGCCTTTCCTCGGCAATAACCTACAACTAAAATAAGACTCTGTTATACTAAAATCAATAGAGAAATAATTCTATTAGTATTTTGAAGAAATGCTATATGTATAAAGATTCTTAATTATGAAAGATCAAAGAAGAAAAATTAAGGGAAAGTTAGCAAACATTTATTTTAACAAACAAGGAGAAATTGCTCATTATATTTTTGTACAAATTTTACTTATTTAATGTGTGATAGTCAAGAGTTTACTATTTTTCTCTCCATCTCTCTTGCTTCTGTGACGAAACACCTGAAGAGCTCAAGCTAAAGGAGGGGCTGTTATTTTGGTTCATGGTTTAGGAAGGAATGCCATCCATCACCACAGGAAAACAGTGTACGAGTAAGGCAGAGGTTTATATGCCTCCCACAGTCGTATAAAAAGGGAGCACAAATGATGGTATTCAGCTTGTTATTGCCTTTTGAATCAGTAAAGTGTCCAGACATTGGAATACTACAACTCTAGAGTATGTCTTGCCACCTAAATTAAAATAATTTAGAAATGACATTATAATCATGCCCAGAGGGTTGTCTATTATATAGTTCTGGAATCAAACAAATTCATACTCAACATCAGTCCTTATGGATCCTAACTTCTATTTAATGACTTGTTATAATTTGGGGTTTCTCATATGAAAGTACACTTATTTTCCAACTTTTATAGCAATTTTTGGAGAAGTGAACCCTTGTTGATAGTCAAGTAAAATTACATAAAATTATATATAGCAGTAGAGTATGTTTACCAGGAAAAGACTCTAGGTGTGACACAATATTAATGCAGCATTCAGGGTAGGTGAACAATTAAATGCAAGTGACAATTCTAAAGGTGTTTCTCTGGTATTGAATGATTTTTCAAGCCTAGTTATCTCTACACCCCAAAATATAATATATAATCTTGTAGTCTTTTCATATTTTGATGGTACCAGCATGTTTTCTTTTCTTTGGTATCTGTACTTGCCTTTGCAGTTGAATATTACTACTATTTTATATAATTGCATTGGTACTCATAGTAGATTCCATTACTTTTTAAAAGCTAATTGAAAACTCTATGTAAAGAACTCAAATAGTTCAACACATTTTCCTTAAATACGTTCATTTTGGTAAACTGAATTGGAATATTCAGAAAACATTTGTTTAAAATGGGATGTGTGCACCCCATGTTCTTAGGAAATAGCAACTAAAATTTTAAAAAGAAATAAATTGTAGCTTCTTAAATCTTACATAGTGTCCTGAAAACAATCCCTAACCAATAAAAGCAGGTAAATAAAATGTGTGCCAGAAGGTGTTAATTGCTTTGAAAAGCAAAATTCTCAGACATAGTAATAACACATAACATGGCTAGTAAATTATCTTGAGTTCAAATGTCAAATATTTAGTGAGGAAATGCATTCCTTCTATTGTTTGTGGTTTTTTTTTCTGGTTCTTTTAGTTAAAACTGTTGACTTGAGTTACAAAAAAAGTACATACTTGTATATTCTTGAGAATCGTTAATTTAGCACCAACATAAACTTTAAAGGTAGGTTTGATTATAAAACATCTGAAAATATCAACTCTGAGGCATTGTTCAGTATCCAGGAGAGCAGGATAATCAATGGACATGCTATTCTCACATGCTTTGGAAAGCAGTGTGGAGGTTTCTCAGGAAATTTGGGATCCATCTACCCCAGGACCCAGCAATCCCACTCTTGGGAATTTACCCAAGAGATGCCCAATCATATTACAAAAGCATCTGTTCAACTATGTTTATAGCAGCATTATTTGTAATAGCCAGAACCTGGAAACAACCTAGATGCCCTTCAGTGGAAGAATGGTTGAAGAAAGTGTGGAATATATACATGCTAGAATACTACTCAGCGGTAAAAAACAATGACATCTTGAATTTTGCATGCAAATGGAGGGAAATAGAAAACACCATCCTGAGTGAGGTAACCCAGGCCCAAAAAGATGAACATGGGATGTACTCACTCATAATTGGGTTCTAGCCATAAATAAATAAATAAATAAAGGACATCGAGCCTATAATTCGTAAAAATCCTAGAGAAGCTATATAAGAAGGTGAACCCAAAGAAAAACATATAGTTATCCTCCTGGATACTGGAAGTAGACAAGATTGCCGGACAAAAAATGGGAACATAGGGGTGGGGTGGGATGGGGGGAGGGGGGATGGGGCGAGAAAAGTGTGAAGTGGAGGATGGGAAGAGCTTGGGGGAATAGGATGGTTGGGATATAGGAAGGGTGGATATGGGAACAAGGAATTATATATCTTACTTAAGGGAGCCATTCTAGGGTTGGCAGAGGCTTGACTCTAGAGGGGTTCCCAGGTGTCCAGGAAGACGCAAAAAATAATAATAAAAAAAAAAAGAACACAGGGAATATTATGTAAACAGGGACTGCTCATTGATTTCTCAGGTGCTCAGACCCAATTATTCATACAGAAACCTATTTAACTACTACGTTGTTTGGCCAATGACTCAAGCATATTCCTAGCTAGCTCTTACTTCTTAATTAACCCAATTCTATTAATTTGAATATCACCATGAGGCAGTGGCCTACTAGTAAAGTTCTGGCATTCTTCCCTTTTGGCAGGTACATGGCGTCTCCCTGACTCAACCTACTCTCTTTCTGTATCTCTTTCAGCCTGAGTATATTCTGTCCTCCCAGAAGTGAAAGCAGCTTTATTCATCAAGCAATAAAATCAACACATATACAGAAGGATATCCAACATCAGCAGTATACAATGCCAAAATGATCCTCACCTAAGTACAACTACATTAACCACTTAATTTAATTTCACTTTTTATTGCTACAGGGTAATATTTAACTTAGGCTGACTTCAGCCTTGCTATGTTGTTCAGGATGACTTTGAGTTCCTCATCCTCTTTCTTCTACCTACAAAGTGCTGAAATTATAGACACAAAACATAAAACACCAAAGCAACAAAACAGGCAAAAAGCTCAATTTTATATAACTGCTATAAAATTGTCTTAATAAACATATTTCTCAGAGGCAAAATCTTTCTATGCTGTATAGAACATATTCAAATGTGTATTGAATATATATGGGTAAAATTTGACTCACAGGTGATGATTTTCCAATTCAATGCATGACCCCTATTGGATGAATATATTTCTGGGTATTTTTTTTTGTATACTAATTCTTATTTGTGCCATACCCAATAATAGAGAACTACAGCTGAAGTGCTAATATACCTAGCATTGTTTTTTCCAGTCATAACAACTTACATGTTAAATAATGTAATAAATATTTGCTGAATAAATGCATGGTTACAAAATTTGTCTTGAGTTTTGATGGACGAGTCTGATCTTTTCAAATGTATGATGTTGATTGCTTTTCAACAAATGTTAAGACCAAAGTAAATATCAGGTCTGATTACTTAATGTCCCCGCAAGGAAAAAAAAATAGTGCTTAAATCATCTATTGTAAAGCACACAGGGAACCCAACCCTTGCCATACATAAAGTACTTGGAGAATTTTGTTTCTTCATCCAGACAACAGCAACAAAACTGACAACAACAAAGAATTTCAAAATGTCTCTTGTAGGTTTGCTGATTTATTCTATCTTAGTTTATGAAAATAGTGGAATTTTGAGTTGCTCCAAAAGATAATCTTTCCAATATGGCTCATCTTGACACTTAAAGGTGCTATGATGGAATGGAGACATAAGTCAATGGATGGTGTTTGTCTAACCTATAGTAGACTATAGTCCTGGAGCCCCAAGTTCTGTCACTTAGTAGAAGGAAACAAGAAATAGAATTTTAAAAATTCACTATAGATTTGTATTACATGAAGTAGTAATGTATTTTACTGCTAATGCAAATTATTTATAATGTAAAACTCAAGACCATTTCCTACTATTGACTGATCATTAACATCTTACCAGGAGAAGTTCACAGTTAGGTCCCACAGATGAAAGGGTGGCTCACTATCAGTTGTGTTTAATGTCCATTAATTATTTTCATGTTTGAAATGAATACTTCAATAAGTTCAAGATTACTTCCAAAATTCAATAACTAGACATTTTTAAAGAGCCTTTATAATACAAATATTCATAATTCAACCATTACCATAGAAACAATTTAAATGCTATTCTTTGCTTTGTTGTTTGTGTGTACATGTGTACTAAAAATGTGTACGTGTATGTGTATGTGCTATAGTGTGCTTTGACGAAGTCAGAGGACAATTTTTAAGAGTCTGCATGTGGCTTCCAGGAATAGAATTCAGGTCTTCAGGGTTGATTGCAAACATTTTTATCTGCTAGACCATCCTGCTATATCAACATTAGTTCTTGTGGTTCCAAACAAGTAGAAGACTTTCAAAATTCAATTTCTCATTGTTTCCAAAGTATACTGAATCAGAAAAACCCCAGTGCAATGTTATTAAATGGTTAATACTAATAACTAGGTTCAGAAAATATTAAATGCTTCCTGTTTCCATGCTCTTTAAGATGACATAACCATATTACAATTTTTAAAGGAAGGAATTTAATCAGCCCATTCTTACAGAGTAATATTTTCATTTATTTTTCCTATTGAAAGGGATACTTCACTGTATCTATTTCCGGTGCTTCCTTCTTTGTTGAAATATCAAATTTGTTGATTTTGGGCTCTCCAGTTCTGATTCTGATATACCTACCTGAATGGCAAGAATGGACAATATCTCAGAGAAAATAGACTGAGGGAGGAATTGGAATATAGGTATTCAGAGAAAGAGAAATGGACAGAGAGTAGAGAAAGGGGAAAAAGACTTAATACCCTGTGGACATCATATATCAACCTCACGTTCATTTTCAGTGTTGGCAGGGACAGTGCATACCTGCAGCATCTGGGCCTTTTTATCCTCAGACTGTGTCAGCAGGATCAGCAGACTCCCTGCTCAGAGTAAGCAGCTGATATAGCTGGGAAGTCCTGAAGCTAAGATTGGGGAAGACACCTGGCATTGAATCGGAGGGACTGTTTTGATCCCTGAAGATTGCTCTGTTTATTGCAAACTTTGAAGATTCTTTTTCTCTTCTTTCTGGCTAAAGTGTGAATATATCCATTACCGACCTTCCTTGCCTGTACAGAAATCCTCATTCAGTCAGAGTTTTCAGGAGACTGAACACTATTCATGGTGACAAAGGACAGAATTAAAGTGAGAACAGCAGTGAAAACATCAAGGGGAAGCAGTTTTTGAATGAGGTAGATATGGTTATGAAATAATGCACTCAGGACATTCTGCAGAATGTGTTGTCCATGAGCCTTCCTTTCAAATGTATGAAGCAAAAGTTGAATCCCAAGTAGAGGGGGTTGGGAAATGAGGAGGTCATGAAGATAGAGCTCTCAAGGAATGAGATTATTACCTTCAAAAACAGTCCATAGAGAATCCCCTGCCATTCCACAATAAAACACGCATTGAAAAGAGATGTCTGAAGTGTTTTGTTAGCACCCAGTCTTCATTGACTGTGCCTAGACCTGCACAGCATCAAGAATGGGAAGAAATCAATACTGATTTTAAGAGCTACCAGAATGTTATTTTATATAACAATAGAAACAAATAAGATAGACCCTCTTCTTTTATTATTTGATGTTAATATTTACCATGAGATTGTATAATCATTCCCTAAGGAAGTTTTGCTGGGGCAAAAGTATTTGACTGAAACTTAAAGCACACCAACAACTTTTAAAATTTAAATGCCTTTTTGTATATTCCTAGAAAGCTGACTTCAATTAAAATTGTAAATGGAGATTAAGGTGTCTTTGGGCATGTTTTGGATTTCAAATTCTTTCTACCCCAGTTAAAGAGATAATAACTACTTTCTTTCATAAACATTATGTGTTTGCTTTACCTCCCTATAACAGAATATCTGATGAGGGAGAAATTATAAAGAAAAAAAAGATGTATTTAATTCACAGTTCTGTAAGTCCAAGAGCATAAAACGGGTATCCATTCTGGTCACTGTCGAGTAAATTTTTCTATTTTTTTTTTTTTTTTTTTTTGTTTTTTTCAAGACAGGGTTTCTCTGCAGCTTTTAGAGCCTGTCCTGGAACTAGCTCTTGTAGACCAGGCTGGTCTCGAACTCACAGAGATCCACCTGCCTCTGCCTCCCGAGTGCTGGGATTAAAGGCGTGAGCCACCATCGCCCGGCTAAAAAGAATTTTAAAGGAAGAAAGAGAGCTGAATATCTAGAAAAGCTAACCTGTTCCCAAGAGGGAATGATGCAAAGTGCCCACTTTCAAGATGCTACCACTAACAGGTGACTGAACTTTTTGATTTTCACTGAGAAAAACTATATTCAGAGAAACTGAGTGGGATCAGGTACTAAATTTCATTCCTTCAAAATTCTTTTTTTAAACCCCATATCACAATATAATATTGAGGATAGGAGCTATAAGATGCTTTAGTCTTCAGGCACATGATAAAACAATTATCCAATGTTTAAGAAACTCAATGTATATATTTTGCTAAGGCAGTTCCAGGACAGCAATACACAGGGGAAACAGTCATCTGTAACGGCACATATAGACTAATGTGGACAATTTGTTTTCACATTGCTGAATATACATTGATGTGAGCTGTAGTCAGTCCTTGTCTTTTCTAAACATCATTTCCTCTACCAAGAGTTGCGTGGTGGTGGTGGTAGGCACTGAATTTTGTAATTGTATATCAAATTATTTACCAAAACATAAGAATCCAAGATTGTGTGTGTGTGTGTGTGTGTGTGTGTGTGTGTGTGTGTGTGTGTGTGTGTGTGTTGTTTCCTTTGTGGTTAAAAAAAGATCAAATAAGGTATAGACCTGAAATGGGGAATCACTTGTTTTGTTACCTTAAAGTTCAATTATGGATAGAAAGAAAGGGAGTGAAATATAAAGGTGTAGACTAAAATGGGGATAGGGATGCCTTGAGGAAAGACAGCCAGTGTTTTAGAGATGTAGTAAGTGATAACTGAACACACCAAGCAAAAGGTGAAATATACAAGTGGTTCTTGATTTTTTTCTCATCCTGGGATATAATGAGCACAGAAAGAAATGAAACAGTAAAATGTAGTAAGGCATATATCATTTCCTGAATGAGTTGTTTTATGAGGGTAAATTCAGAGATAGTAAAAATATAGATATAAATCTCAAATTTCACCTGGCAAGTGGAATAAGGACAAAACGTTAAGAGATAAGTATGGTTTGTTGTTTAAAATCAAGCAGATTTTATTATACAATAATGGTAGAATAGAAGGGTAATTTTACCTATTTACCAGTCAGACAATTTTATTGCCTAATTTATTATTAGGTTCCATGTTGAAGTCATTTGCCTAAGTATTTTAGCCAAGCAAAGAGTTGCCATCGCCTGAGGACCTGCTTTTAAGATCCTCTACTCTACAAATGAGAACAATAAGATATATAGGCTTCTCTAAGAATCTCTCAGGACATGAAGTTCTGCTGCTCACAAAATTATGATGAAGCCCCAAATTGTTTGACATTAAATTTGCGGTCCTTTAATGGGTGGCATCAAAAGAGAAATGGTTTATGTCATGAAGATAGAGAAATTGAACTTTGGACCCTCTGGTTCAAGGTAGGGAAGGAGACAAAATTAAGAAAAAAATGTTTTGCTTGAAGGGAAAATTAAAGAATATGTTTTCCAACTTTTAAAATTGGTATTTATTCAAATAAATTCCCTAAGGCTTTTGTAAATCAATCATTATACAAGATAATTTTCTAATACCACATGAAACCAAAAACTTTAGGAATGATTTGAGGATAATCTTTTATAACAGGAATTAAGAAAAAAATCACAGAGAATAAATTTACTATTATTAAAGTCATTTGATCACATTGGAAGTTCTTTGTTTATTTCTTATTTGCTGTTTGCTTTGAATTTCATTAATTTAATAAAGGCAGTATAATATGTAGCTGAAATGGAATTGAAATGAGGATTGTCTACTAAAAACCATTCAACCACATTTCTTCATTGTTGCATTTTGTCCTACTTCTACCTGGGCAATTGTAAACAGTTTCTTCCAAAGCATTTCTTGGCAATTCTGTGTACTGTATTTAGTTCTATTTTAGGTATGCTAAAAGCATCCCTTGAGATAGCTCTAACATTATGTGAAAGCATTTTGTTGGAGGTTAAAAAAGAAATAAAAATAAAAGCCTATAGCTCTTTTTGGGTGGCTAAGAATTATTTTCTCCATGATTTTTGCTCTTTCACCAAAAATAGTATTGGCTACCTCATTTTAACATGTTAGCATGTTAAAATAATAAGCACTTCTGTTTCCTGAGCAATTTCTGTATGCTTTCTAACAAATGACCTTCTCGTTATGGTGAAATATCACATTTGTTAATTAACTACTACTTCCCATTTTCTCAGAGATGCAATAGTTGTTATAGAGAAGCAAAATGAATTGAACTTAATTATCTGCTCTTTGTCCTTCATTCCAGGGAGCCCATAGATATCTTCCTAAGAAGAAATGTTTCAGCCTTGGCAATTACAGAAAGAAAGAAGGTAAACTTCATGCTTCTTGCATTTTAAACAAGCAAAAGGAGGGACATCTCTGCATTTTAGGGGATCCAGGTCTACAAAGATAAACTCTGTCTTGAAAAGCCAAAATCCCCCAAACAAAACAAAACAAAAGGAATGTTGCATTTCAGTGTGGTCATGATTATGATTTGTTTTGATTAGGCAAGACATGTTTTGCTGTTCCCTCAGAATCAGCAGATTCAGATCCAGGTGTTCAGCATAGATCATAATCTCAGTCCGCAGCTCTATACCCTTCTATCTTTCTGCCCTTCCATTACCTCACATTTAAAAAAATGGTAAACTGGGTGGTGGTGGCACATACCTTTAAACCCAGCACTTGGGAGGCAGAGGTAAGCAGATTCAGTGAGTTCGAGGCAAGTCCAGGCTACAATGCAAGTTCCAGGGCAGCCAGGACTGTTACACTGAGAAATCCTCTCTTGAAAGATAAACAAACAACCAAAAAGCAAAAGAAAACAAAACAAAAAAAAAACAAAAACCAAAAAAAAAAAAACCACAACAAAACCCAACAACAACACAAGCCAACAAAAAACCAAGGTGGTAACCAGAATATCTAACACCAACGATGCTGGTCAGGACCAATGGAGTCACACTACCTGTCAAAGTCTTAAAGAAATTTCTCATTGATTTGTACTCTATTAAAGATCTACCAAATTAATCTTAAATATCATAACAGTGGAGAATAATAAGCCAATGTTATGTATGTTAAAATTGGTTATTAAGTGATATATAAAGCCCATACGTTAATACAGTATCAGCTAATGTTTGAATAAATGTACATTGTCATACCTTTCTTCTGAAACATGTAAGTTTTAGAATTAATTGTGTTCTGTATTCTTTAAATTTTATTTTATGTGTATAATGGGTTTTTCTGCATGCTCGTCTGTATATCACATGGAAAGAGTGCCAAGAGAGGGCAGAATAAGGCATCAGATCCTCGGAACTGGAATTATAGACCATTATGAGCCATCATGTGAGTGTTTGGAGTCAAACCTGGGTTGCCTGTAAGAGCAGACAGTGCTTTAACATCTGGTCCATCACTTCAGCACTGTTATTTTTTCTTTGATAATTTTAAACATAAATAAAGCATTCATATCACCCTGTAGTCTTTTACCCTTTCTCATCTTCTTGTCTATGTCACCTTCCCTGTTCCTTGCTTCTGTTCTTTTTTCCAGGTTCAAGACTTCTTACATTAGTGACCCTCTGCTGTTAGCCGAATTATTGGTGTGACGATTGGTAAGGACCTGACCATTGTAGCCCACTACATTCAGAAGCAATGGCTTTTTCTGCTTAAATCAATCAGAAAACAATAGTTCATTTAGAAGGAGTAGGGCTTGGTAAGCTCCTCCCCGATCTGTGACTAGCTGCTGTTAGGCCTACATCTGTGCAGTTCCAGGATAGGCAACCACAGTTGCTCTGATTTCATTATTGAGGTGACTGTGTTATGCCCAGAATATAGATGCTCCCAGCTTTTTTCCTTCTGGCACCTATATTTTTCTTTTAACCTCCTTTATTCTATTTCCTGGACCTCTCAGAGCATATATATATATATATATATATATATATATATATATATATATTCTTGTTTCTCTCTGAATCATGCCACAAAACTAAGCTGAATGATAGTAATTACCACTTTGTAAATTCTTTAGAACTATCTTGCCATGACTTTATTCACTGACAAAATATTTATTAGATTTATGCTGTATTCAAGGCATTATACTAGATAATTGAGCTTTATAAACTAAGTTCATTTACATAATAATTATATAAATTATTTTGTGCTTATTTTGTTGATGGAAAATAAATGTTGGGAAACAAAGTTAAGGAAAATAAAATATGAACAAGTAAGCCAATATTACATAACTCATGTCTAAAATCAAGCCTTAACTCAAACACAACAGGCAGATTCTAAAAGCCCCAATTATTTGAATTTCCCAGCACATGTCATCATTGGTATGTACCAACCCACTTGCCTCTATTTCCTCTCTAAGGTGCCTGTCAGGTTATGTGAAATCTGGACCACACCTTTGAATTAACAGAAAGTTAAATTACACTTTGGAGTTGATGGTGCACCTTACCAAATCTCTGATAGCTGTATTGCACCTCTGGAACACTCCATGACAGATATTGAATCTTGTATATGAAATGTAGAGAAAAACGATGAGATTTGTGATGGAGTGACCTACATCAACCTGACAACTACAAATTATTTTCTGTCCATATTTACCATGACAGTAAATAGAAAACAGTTTAAAGTTAATATCTATATGATTTAACAATTCAGTTACTGATTATGACCTCAGGCATCCTCATATATAAAGTTATTATTTCTGTGGATTTTCATATCCATGTATTCAGCCAAATACTCATTCAAAATATTCAGGGAATGAATACTGAACAGGTGCATTTCATCTTATACTAATTATGACAAAATTACAGGTAAGTACCTTATACGAATGCATTTTTTAAAGCTAAGCATGATTTTAATTATGGGTGCCGTTTTTGTTTATTGTTATTGTTTGTTTGACACACTAAATAAGTACTTTGGACTAAGAAAAAGGTTGTTTTTCTTAACACAATGGTTGCTTGGAAGCAGTTTCAGTTTTCACAGCTGAAGGGTGTGGATACTGCTATGCACAAGTCAACATCCACAATTAGAGACTTAACAAGTCAAAATGCAAGTGAAATGATGACGGGTATCCTTCTCTAAGTGTATTTATATAATCAAAATCAATGATATTTCCCAAGGGTACTTTTTCTAATTCCTTTTAGCTACTGTATATGGTACAATAAAGAGAATAATAATACTTTTTGAGCTAACAACCCTTGACAAACAACCATGAATTAAAATACTAAACTTGAACAGATTCTAAGTAAGCATGTTAGTAAGTATTGAAAGTAGAGATTTGGACACTGAAACCATAGTCCAAAGGGTCAGTTCTGAAAGCATACATTTGAGTAATATTATACAGACCAAGTAGGTTATATTTAGGAATATGTAAAGACATATATGGACGTAACAACAGTAAATGAAAAAAAAAAGGCCGTGAAATTTAAAAATAGCCAAGAGGGATGTGGGGGAGGTTTTGGAGAGAGAAAAGCTATAGAATAAGTTATGTAATTATAGTATAAGCTCAACAATAATATTAAAAAGAGGTGATGAAATTACATCTAACATTGTGCTAACGGTAAGCCACTTAAGTTTTCTCCTAAGCTGAGGGGGGAAAATGAAGGTCAGTCTCTGACAGCCTTCAAGGGACATTTCTGGAAGCTGATTCAATAAAAGAAGAATTTTGATGTACACTTTTATTCACTGTCTCGTCAGGGGAAGCCAAAGTCCAGAATTAACCTCACCTTGGCAAGAACTTCCATGCCTGATGAAGACACAAATCCTCACCACCTACCAGAAAACAACTTCAACTTCTTGAACTTGTAACTCTTGAAGCTGAGTATGTGAGGGCTGCACATTTGCTCTTTTAATCGTCACCTCCCTGTGAAGTGACAGAGGCGTTAATGCCCCTTCTTAAATCAAGGGAGATGTTTTCCTCAGCAGGTGCTTTCCATTTATGAGAACCTAACATGTTTCCTACTCTGACAGTTAAGAAAAGAAAAATGCAGAGCAGCGGAAAGCAAGATTCTTTGTTGCACTTTACCACTAAGTGGAAGAAAGCATCCTGTTTCTTATTTTATCCAACATGAAAACAAAGTATGTGATTTAATTTATATTTAGATCTTAAATTTTGGCCATTTAACTTCATCTTTTTCTTAAGCCCACACAGGAAATATCCCTAGTGCATTAGAAGGTAGCAGCTGGAAATAGCATTAAGAAGAGACAGGAAGCCCGTATCTATAAACTTCCCAACTCCCTAGTTATTCAATCCAATTATTTTCTTTTGAAACATTTAACTACAACTTTGAAAACATATAGAAACCATCATTTCATTTTTATTTAAATATAATTCCAAGCAGGACTATTTCAGGGAATTTGGGAAATATAATTAAGACAAAAGGATATTTATTATAATTTCTGATATTTAGTTGGTAAAAACAGAGTAGTTAATAAGGTAATGGCAATCTGCAAACTATCCAGTCAGTTTCTTTATGTGTTTCTGAGATTAGTTCAAGTCGTTCTACTCTTCTAGGAAAAGATCAGGTAAGAAACACCGGACATTAGTGAAGCCTTTAGGGTTACATCCTCATTTCGGTCATTCATTAGTTGTCAAGTGATGCCAATACATAGTCGCGTTTGGCACCAATCCGTCAGCTATTGCATTTGTATTTTTTTTTTTACTCTTTTTGATGAAATGAATAGCTTTGAAATCCTTGGGTTTCAGTGTAGTGTGGAGCTGCGGGTGGCTTCACACCGCCCGGCTCCCAGCCACCGGCTAGCTTTACCCAAAATAACATCACACAAATTGTATTCTTTTAAACACTGCCTGGCCCATTATTTTCAGGCTCTTACTCACATCTTGACTAACCCATATCTAATAATCTGTGTAGCACCACAAAGTGGTGCCTTACCAGGTAGATTCTAGCGTGCATCCATCTTGGGCTGGAGCTTCGTCGCATCTGTCTCCCTGAGCAGAGGCACAGCAGTCTGGCTAACTTAGGAGAGGCGTGGCATCTAACTGAGCCATCTACCTCTCTTCCTTCTTCCTGTTCTGTCTACTCCACCCACCTAAGGGCTGGCCAAGGCAGTTTCTTTATTAATGAATGAAATCAAGACAAACAGAAGACTCTCCCACATCATTTCAGCACAATGAGCATGAAACCATAGATCAACACTTAAGATATTAATTCCATAGTTGGGTAACTCAACACAATTTTTTTTTTTTTTTTGCGAGACAGGGTTTCTCTGTAGTTTTGGTGCCTGTCTTGGAACCAACTCTTGTAGATCAGGCTGGCCTCGAACTCATAGAGATCTGCCAGCCTCTGCCTCCCTTGTGCTGGGATTAAAGTCGTGCGCCACCACTGCCCGGAACACATTTATTCAAAAAGAATCTCTAATGCAAAATGCTTTCTCGAAAATGCACAGACATAGAAAATTGATACGTTGAACACGAATGAGATACTATATTCCAACTGTATTTACTGACATCTCAACAGGTTAAGATTTCGAGATGCTATCGTGCTATTTATTTCTTTTTATAATGGATGCATTATTTTTATAACGTTAAGATATAAATAAGTGATAAAATAAAGAAAACTTATTAAATTTCCTTATAATAACGAAAGTTGAATATATTACGAGTCATTTCTATGAAAACCACATGACAGGGGTGGGGGCAGACCCACAGAGACAGCTGACCTAAGCTCTTGGGAGCACATGGACTATGGACCAACAGTTAAGAAGCCTGCAATACTAACTTAGGCCTTTTGCATGTGTTTGACCATTGTGTAGCTTGGACTGTTAAGTTCCTAACAGTGAGATCAGGACCTGTCCATGTTGCTTAGCTGGCTTTTGGGAACCTGTTTCACATTCCTTTGCCAGTTTTAATGCAGGGGAAGGAGCTCCGTCCTACTCAACTTGAGGTGCCATGCTTTGTTCAAGCCCATGTGGGACATGCCTCTTTCTGAATGGAGCTAGAGAAGGAGTGGATGGGAAGGAGGGTAGGTGGGCATCGATGGTGAGGGAACAGGAGGACAGGAGGGAGGGAAACTGTGGTCTATATGTAAAACAAATAAAAAAATGTTAATTAAATAAAATGAAATAAAAAAACAAAGAAAGTCAATCTTTTAATTTTCTTTTTTTTCTGAGTTATATAACTACTTTATATGATGATTATTACCTGTGGTGTGTTGGTAAATTCAGAGTTCTTAATAGGCAGAAAAGAAAATGAGAGAAGTTAAGATTAGAATAGTTTCAAGTTTGTAGTATAAACCATTCTGTGTTGGCCAAAGTTAAGGTTTCAAGATGATATCCCTAATTGAATAGTTAAAAACAATTATAATGGTAGCCTCCAGTGAGCTGATGTGAGAAGGTGTCAATATATCTGCCTGAAAGGTTCTGATTTGGCAGTTCTCTTCATTCAAGTGCATTTCTCTGTGTACTTACCTCTATTCTAGCCAATATGGCTGCTCTAACATCAAGAGTTAGCTATAACTTCATTATCAGCATCACTGACTGGAGTATTTTCTCTGACACAATAAACCTTGCTTGCTAGCATCACGGACTATAGTATTTTCTCTGACATATAAAGCATACAAGATATGGTTAATATTTTTGAAATATAATGCAATATTTCTGGGTGATAATACCAGTCAAGATTCCTACAGTTTCCATAGCTGTTGCAATAGAATCCATAATATCAATACCATCATCTGATAGAATTAGTGTTCATTTCCATCTTGGCTTCAACTTCTTGTATATAATGCTAAGCTATGAAACAAACAAACATAACAAAACTAAACTAAACTAAATTGCTCACTTCCACTTTATGTAAGTAATACAAACTATAGGACATTGAAAATTTGTGCATCATATTTAATGGTTCCAGAATTCAGGGCAATTTAAATTCACCAATTGTTCCAGAACTCAAATGTAATAATTGATTTTAATAGATTTCATCCCCTTCTGTACCCTGCCCTAAGTTTTGTCCAAATGCTTATTAGGGGACTGAGAAGAGAGCACTCACTGTCTTCTGCCGCATTTTCCTGATCTCTAAAATTACACTCTTCACAATTTCAAAGATTTCCTGCTTTTAGGAAAAAGGTTTCTTGAGTACCCAAGTCTTAAGCTTATGAAATTAAAAAATGCAATATTTAGAATTGAATTTCAACAATGTCTCCCTTCTAATTTCCTGACAATAGAGAATCAGAAGTATTGGATTACATGTTATTTGTATGGGAGATCCTTCTGCATATGTGCTGATTTTATTGATTAATGAATAAAAAAATCTGTTTCAGCCAGTAGCTTAACAGAATAGAGCTAGGCAGGGAAAAACTAAACTGAATTCTGGGAGAAAGAAGACAGAATCAGTAAGATGCCATGTAGCTGCCAGAGGGGAAAGACGCAAGATGCCAGCTGGAACCTCGCAGGTAGGCCATGAGCCTCGTGGTAAAATATAAAATAATAGAAATGGCTTAATTCTAGATGGAAGAGCTAGCTAGCAATACACTTAAGTGATTGACCAAGCAGTGATTTAAATAATATTGTTTCTGTGTGATTACTTCAAGAGTCCTGGCAGCCAGAAAATCAGTAAGTGGCCTCCTTACTACGTGTTATTTTCTGATAACTAGTTAACACAAATTTCAAAACCTGATTTGAGCCTTTAATACTATCCTAAAAACTGAGGGAATATAAAGTAGAATTTATACTTAGGTTAAACCAACACTACTGTTTTCAGTTTTCTAGATTTTGGAGATAATTGTAGTTTTTTATTGGTAGCCTAATTAATAATTGCCTTAGACAACTTTCTATAAAATCTTAGCATTTTAATTTAAAGAAATAATGCTGATCCATCAGTCCCATTCCAACTGGAGTTGGTGATCTCCCATTAGTTCTGTCCCACCGTTTCCATGAGTGAACGCACCCCTCTCATTCCTGACTTTCTCCGCCCTCTCAGCTTGGTCGATCACCTTCCTGGACCTGGGGGGAGTTGGGAGGACCTTGGTCTTAGCATAGAGTGGGGAACCCTGATGGCTCCTTGGCCTTGAGAGCGAGGGAGGGAAGGTATGGGTGGAGGGGAGGGGAGGGAAGGGGGAGAAGGAGGGGAGGGAAGGGGGAGGAGGATGGGAGGGAGGGGAGAGGAGGAGGGAAGGAGATGGAAATTTTTAAATATAAAAAAAATAAACCATGAGAAAAAAAATAATGCTGAATAATAAATATGTTTGTCCTCATGTTAGACATTCCTATCCTAAACATACTTAAGAAAAATGAGTACAGAATGTTCAGTAGAGTCCATAGGATTCAGTGGCAGTGTCTCCTCCTCCAGATGTCCCCTAACCATTGTGTCACAGCATACTCATAGTAACTGAAACTTGCACAAATGATCACTAATAGTAAAGGAAGTCAACAAATTATAGCATGACTAGATATCGGGGATTGGGTATAAAAGACAATGGGGAATCGCAAATATGGGTAGCAAGTTGCAAAATAACAACATGAAGCAAAATAGATCAGAGAAATAGTCTTAGGACTGGGGAGATGGCTCAGTGAGAAAAGTATGCTGTGCAAGCCTGATGACTTGAATTGGTCTCCCTAGATCTCATATAAAGTGTGCAAATGGAAGCAGGTCTATATATTCCTAGAGCAGAGGTATCAGAGATAGAAGCTCATTGGCCAGTCAGGTCAACTAAATTGTGAACTTCAGCTACAGTGAAAGATTCAGAAGTGATAGAGGTAGGCAATGGACACCAACATCTGTCCTTCTCAGGTTCAAAAATTGCTGCACATAGCATCACACACAAATGTGTTCACATGCCTAGAACACATACATATGCATACATGCACACATGTACACATACATGCACATAAACACAAACTTGCATGCATATACACTCATACATATATGAGAAAAATGTAATTACATGTATGTATAATTACATGTATATATGCATTTGTATATACATGTATTTATACTTTGTTGTCTCTGTTCATTCATCTTAAGAGAAAAAAGTAATATGTATATTACACTATATATATGGTACCTATAGAAATATTTCTTGCTCTTTGAGGTAAAATACACTAAAAGAAATAAATTTGCAGATATAAGTTTTCATTTCATTAAAAAAATAGAATGACAAGCATTTATTTTATGACTAAATAATTAAATGTGATAGAACATTACTAATTAGTCATTTTTCAAAAAGCAATTTCAAGTGTCAAAAACTTGATGGGGCAAAATTTTGATACAACTATGTGTTTTGATGTCCTAGCTATCTGTGTGAAAGTGATTAAAAATTTCACACCTAAGAGATACTCAGGACTTTACTTCTATTTCTCTTTTATTGGAAAAATATATTTTTATTATACAACCAGATTAGATCTGCAGTATTTATTTCCTATTGCTGCTAAACTTGCCTAAAAGTGAGATGATCCTTCAGGGTTCCTCCTTTATAAAAGAGTCTGAGAGACATTCCACAGGATACAGAAGAAAATGGCTAAACTGTCTTTAAAATTTCCTGCCTCATGGAAAAGTTTGCTGGATATTATGGGCCTGTAGGCTGAAGATGGATGCCCCAATGGTACAGAAGAACTTTGGATGACTGTCCAGGCAATGAGATGTCTCTGTCAATTCTAGAGTTTTGAAGTTGCTTAAAAGGCACTTCCTGTGTACTTAGGTAATATTATATCATTTTGGAGTCTTTGATGGAGTTGAAGAATATATAGTAAGAATATAGCTTTCCTGAGTTATGATAAGAGATAAAGTAGATATATTGTAGTACATATTGTAACTATAATACTTGTTTGATACCTGTTTTGTTATATATAATTTTACTATGTTCAAGTTAAAACCTTCCTTTTTATTGAAACAGAAAAGGGGAGGTGTGTGGGATTCCACTCTGTATGCTGTGAATAATATCAGTTAATAATGGACTGCTTTGAGCCTATGGCAGAGCTATAGGGGAACAGAGGTAGGTGGGGAAAAGTAAATGCAAGGCTGGGAGAAAGGGGTCAGAGAGAAACCATATAGCCCCAACAGAGACCTATGCCAGAACTTTGCCAGTAAGCCACTGCAACATGGCGATACACAGATTAATGAAGATTTGTTAAATACAAGTGGCCTCCTTACAACATTAATTTTTTTTCTAAGGTTTTCTTTTGTAGTGTCCTGAAGACTTGTGACTTCTCAAGGAGTGTCTCCGGGGTAACTGACTGAATTATTGGTAACATCTCAGGAGTTACTATGAGGTAGTTAGTTGTTAGAGACATATGAACCTAGTGCTGTGCTTGATGCTCATTTAGTAGACTACTTCATAGTCTTTACTAGTGACTGGATTTTATATTTTAAAATTGTTGGCCAGATCAGTTGCAACTATTTCCATAAATTGTATGTATTAGTAAGTAAATATGTGTTTATTTCAGTTAAGTTAAAATAGCATGATTCTTCTAAAATGAAGGGAGAGCAGAGAGGAGGAGTTAATCAAAATTTATTCTATACGTATATGGAAATTCAAATAACAAAATCATCAATAAAATTAAAGTAAAAATGTTCAGTTCTTTTTATAGTAGTGGAATGAATTTAAAGGAATGTTGAAATGAATAATAAAGTTTTCATTGTTTAATATTTTCTGCATGTATAAAAACTAAATGAATATAAAACTAAATGAATGTACCTTCATCACTCCATCTCTTTGTCTCTGACTTTGTCTTTGTCTTTCTTTCTGTCTGTCTCTCTCTATCTCTTTTACACACACACACACACACACACACACACACACACACACACACCTTTCTCCAAGAGTTTCAGCTACATGAAACTATATCAAGTCTAATAAAACAGAAAGAATAAGTAATAAACTTTCTTCACAAACCTTGCTTTAAAAATAGTTTGCTAATAGAAATAAATTATAAAATTAGTTCACACAACCTCAAAATAAGTTTGAGAACTGTGATTTCATATTGTCTTCTAAATTATATTTTTCATTGTTGCAGTCAGTTTTTCCTTCTATGTTGTACTTGACCAGCCACACTCCCATGATTCTAGCTTCAGTGACTATGCTCTTACCTAAACTTTATTTTCTGTCAGTGTAGACAAAGGGGTTATTTCTCACCCTGCAGGACATGGAAATATTTCTGAGAAATGCATAAATAAAAAATATGGTTGAATACCACTGAAAGTTAAAGTAATATCCTGTCCACTTGTTTTTCTTAAAAATTAGAAAGGGCTAGGTAAGATGAGCAGGAGTTGGCACAATGAAATCATATTTATTCATGTAATTTGATGACCTTACTATTCTGGCTGGAAATTTATAGTTTTGTCCCTTGAAACAGGCTTAATATTTTATTTCTGTATTCATAGCTAAGTTCCCTGTATTCATGCACTCATGAATATAATAAATTGCCAGCTAGTGCACCCACTGGGGGAATTTAACCCACCTACATTTTGCTGCTACCATACACCATTAGGGAGTCATTATCACTTTGTCATCTGATCCTCTTTTCAGAAACTCACCCTTCAGCTAATCCTTCAGCATTTTCCCACTTATGAGTCACCATTCTTTTTATTATTTATAAGCAGAAGAGGGAAACTCTTGGGGCAAAGTAATTATGCTGAATTGTATGGTAGTACTAAACAAGACTAATTATAGTTCAATTAAATTGAATGCTCAGACAGAATTATCATTTAATTATTTCAATAACAACAAATACCAGTTGAAATGTAAAGGAACTTAGGTGTTATTTTCAAGACTGACATTAAGTAAAAGACATACAAATCTCAATAAAATTCATTTTTATTGTGTGTTAGTCATGGCTTTATATGTTTGCTCAGATTATTTTTTATTAAAAAAAAGGGCATTTGATGCTCCTTGGCTAAGAGGATGGACTGCTTTTTCAGGGATATGGGTTAGATTTCTTGCACCCATCTTGCCTCACAGCAGTCCCAAGGCATGTGGTGCCCCATTCTGAACTCTGCAGATATGGCATAAATATGGTGAATATACATACACACATAAAACACTGATAACAAGTAAATAAAAAAATTAAAGCATGACTCTCAAATAAAAGCATTCAACAGTAAATCTGTGGTGGTCTGCATGATATACTGTTCTAATAGTTTCTGGACAGAAGGCAGCTTTTAAACTTTAACATCTGAGGCAGCTATTTCTAGGCATTGGAGAAAAACGAAAGTTAGACCGTGAACTCTGGCTTGGTCCCCGCGTCTCTGTCTAAGGACAATTTCTTAGCATTTCATAGGAAATTGTCCCATTGATCTCCCAATGAGCAGAAAGAGCAGACTCCCAAGACTGAAATTGTTGGTGGGACTTCTTGACATAGCAAAGAGAAGGAGTAAGTTTCCAAAAGCTACTTCTTACGGTATTGTTCCTCTGAGACCATGGATAAGGACTTGTCAGCACAGACTCGGAGTGAGAAAGCAAAAGAGGGAGCACAGAGCTATTACAAGTTAAGATCGGAAAAGAAAGCAGTGCCCAGAGATATTGGAATTGAAGTTCCACTAAATAGCAGGGACCCGATTAACAGCAGAGAATCCAGGTGACACACAATGAAGAAACCTTCAGAAGAGTATATCTGTACTAGAATAAAATTTTCTTAAGACTCACTCAAAGAACGAATGAAAGCAAGTCACGGCTTCACTGAAAATTAACAGTTTGTGTTCTTTGTCCTACTGTTTTAAACACCTTAGTCTTTCAAAAGGTCTGGCATAACATAAAGGACGGACACATGCATTAAAAAATGTTCAAGGTGTCTATCAATAAATGAACAGTTTCCTGAAATCAGTATTAGTGCATTTCAGAGAAAAACAGCAAAAGCTAAAGACTGTACAGTACCTTGCTTCCATAAAAATGATAATTAAAAAAACATTCAAACCTAGATTAAATGGCAAACACATAAAAAATTGCTCAAAAATATCTGTTTTTATTGCACTAATCTTTCATTCATTTTATTTAGCTTCAGAGTGCTATCAGGTTGGATATTTGGATAACATGATAACAAAATTGGGTAATAGTAAAAACTCACTTAAAAAAGTATTTATACATGTAAGGGTACCTTATGAAATAGATTTCCAAGTTATCATAAAGATAAAACACTGCCAGCCACTGAACTCTGCAGAGTGATAACTGTGATGCTGAGATTTCACTGTTAAAAAGCTATGTGAGAACATAATACAAAACACAGAAACATTCTATAATCCTAAAATTGCAAAATAGTTTGAAATGCAGTTTCTAAGCAATTATGTATAATTAGTCAGAAATAAATTAGGATAGGTGTACTGGATTTCTGTGTCTTTTTCAGACTTGAATTAAAATCTCTTTTCAGTTTGTGACTGGGATCCCTTTACTTCTGTCTTTAAATAATAAGAATGAATACTGAGAGAAAGACATCAAAATTTCTTTCATTATTCATCTATGTATTTGAAGTTCCCCAAAGAGATTTTTTTTTACTCTTGCAAAAATGAAAAGACCAAAATTAAAGAAATTCCTTCCTGAAAAGAACCTCATGCTAGAATCTGCCTCCTAATGCTTTTATCCAATACATGCCAAACTGTGTGAACCCCTTCAGTGAAAGAAAGCTCATTTCTTCCTGAGAAACCATTTCTAATTGCATGGCTCTGATTGTCAGGCAGAAGACGGGATCTCTTTTTGCAGTATCCACTGCCCATCAACCTGACTCCACTGATTGTCTCACTTCCCCAGTGGTAGGCTGCGATGCTCCTCAGTACATTGAGCCTATGCTTAGTTTACTATCTTCCACCTGTTGCTATCATTTCCACCCCTCTTCCCACATTGTAAAAACAGGATTTTAGCTGGAATTTAGTTTATTTTTTTTCTCTTCCTTTTCTCTTCTTCTGGGAAGCGGGAAGAAGACTCAGTCTGTAGTCATCATTCAGACACAGAAGCAGGATCAGAATGCCTCTCTGATAAAGATAACAAGCCATGTAGCTAACATAGACAAGAATTTTGGGTCAATGTAAGATTTAAGAGTTAACAAAAAGCCTGAGCTAATAGACAAACCAGTTTATAACTAATATAAGCCTCTGTGTGTTTATTTGGGGCTGAATGACTGAGGGACTCGGCAAGACAGAAATCTCTATCAACAAATATATAAAACAACAACAAATAAAACCCCTAAAATATTGGTCACATACATCTTTATACATGTTTACTGTATTTATTACTAACAACAATGTATATGTTTTATAATTCTCATACAGAAGAAATTTGATATTTAATTGCACTAAAATTAGTGAAAAGGACATTTTTTTATATCTTTCACTTTTTTAAAATAAAATCTATGATAGCATGGATGTGGGATGTCCTTCTATGTATGTCTTGTTTTTGTTGACTTATCAATAAAATTGTTTTGGCCAATGGCTTAGCAGAGTAAAGACAAGCAGGAAATCTAAACAGAGACACAAAGAGTCAACAGAGTCAAAGAGATGCCAGGCAGCTGTTGAAGAAGGAAGATAATGCCGGAAACTTATAGGTAGGCAACAACCTTGTGGTGATACATAGGTTAATAGAAATGGGTTATATCAAGATGTAAGAGTTAGTTAATAGAAAACCTGTACTCATAGTTCAAGAAGTGTTGTAATTAATATAGTTTCTGTGTGATTATTAGTGTCTGGACTGCTAGGAAATGAATAACCAGTCTTAATTTATGTAGCATAATATAAGCAAACATAAAAAAGTCCCAGTAAAATAACCATTAGATTTTATGCTTGGATTGTAGTAGTAATAGTAAATATTTAATATTGAATCATGACTATCATTTCAGAACAAGTAAAATTAGTACATACATTATTATGGAAGACTTGACTTCATTTTATTTTTTAGTTTCTAGAGCCAGATTTTTTCTCTCTGTAGCTCTGACTGTCCTGAAACTCACTCTACAGACCTGGCTGACCTCAAACTCAGAGATCCACCTACCTCTGTTTCCTAAGTAAAGTGCTGAGATCAAAGGCATATACCATCACTGACCAGTATTTTTATTCTTTGCCTTCTCCTTCTTCTCTCTTTTTTGCTTCTATACCCCATTTATTTTAATTGAAGACAGAATATATAAATAATATAGTCTTTCCCTGTTTTCTAACAGGAATCCTAAGACTGAGATTTTAAGAAATGTGCTGAAGACAATAAAATGCATATAACTTAGGCTGAAATTAAAATGCAAATTTTGGTGCATGTTATAAAGTATACATACTTCTTTGATGTGTCTTGTGTATTTACAAAAATAATTTTGTACTGGATAATATTTTATGAAATAAAGAAGTGAAAATGAACTTGGTGTGAGCTTGGAATATAAGGTAATATATTAGCGAATATCAGATTAAAATCATTTACTAGGATAGAAAGCAAGTTATCACTTCACTGTTTGGGGTTAAGAAAACTTTTAAGTTTGGTCTTGGAGAAATGTCAGAAACATCTCTTTAGAAACCAGTTTCATGTGATAGGATATTGTAGATGGAGGAGCAGAGATTAACAAGTAGTACAAAGTTTCATTTTGGAATTATAAACAGTTTTGTTAATTTAAATGTGTAATACATTGTTAGAATAGTTTCATGGAAAATATGTGTGTGCTTTTTGTATGAGTGTGTGTGTATGGTGTGTGTGTGTATCTATGTAGAAGCCACACACACACACACACACACAAAGGAGAGAGAGAGAGAGAGACAGAGAGAGACAGAGAGAGAGAGAGAGAGAGAGAGAGAGAGAGAGAGAGAGAGAGAGAGAGAGAGAGAGAGAGAGAGAGAGAGAGAGAGAATACCCAGAAATGTTGCAGTTTCAAATTTAATTTTAATTCCATGTTGGTTCTCAATGTGGGACATAATTTCATACATTATTTATTTTTGCTTTAAATATTAAAGACGTTCACAGCTTTAATTTCATTCTTAACATATAATTCATTCCTCAATTTGAGAAATTTCCTCTTTAGGTAGGGAAGTGAATCTGTTTTAAGAAAGAGAGATGGATGGTTCAAAGCAATCAATTGCACAAATTGTTTGAGGTCTAAAGTTTGCTTTTTCTGTCTATTTGTTTATTAAATGACTTTGAGAGAATTCGTTTGACATGAAATCAAAGGAGGTTTCTGGGAAATGTATTATCTGTTTCATGCCTGTGCATAATGAGTTTCTGTGTGAGGGATTAGTTACCTCTGCTGTTGAATATTCCAAGGAAATTTGGATTTATTTAGCTTTCAGCAGAACATCAACTGCATATTTTGACATTCTGAAGTTGTGTTTTCTGGTTCTATAGATAACCACTACATGCTTTGTCTTACAGTTGTGCAATTTTACCTCTATCTCATGTCACATGTTTTTCTATGAAAATACTCGTTATATATGTATCTCAAAACCCAGGGTGTGCTTTGCTACTACTTCAGCCCACATCCATGTTTAAACCATCAAACATGTGCTAATGAGCCATTTATTTTCAATGTTAACTTTATCACTGGCATACAAAGAATAAAACAACTGGAATTAGCAAATGAGACCTGTAAAGGGGAGATTACATTGAAATTGTATGTAGATACACCAACACTCCCTAAAGAATTTGACTAAAATTAACAACAGCAACAACAACAAGAAGAAGCAGCTGCTCAATATTGTAAAGAAATGCCAATGTTAGAAGAATTCTGTTTTGAACAGTGTCCATCGTTTACTTTTCTTTCACGTAAACTAAGCTGTTGGGAACCAGAAAATCTAATCTGTTAATGGATAGACCTTGCCTTGTGTCTTACTGCACTGAACACTTTATAGATGCACAAGAAAACTACATGAACAACAATCCAGAGGCTTCTCAAAGTGTTATGTTGCTAAAGCCATAGCTTCTCCCTCAAGAGGCCTTGCTCTAGTCATGTCTGCTCCAAACAGCCTGCAAACAATAGGAAATTTCACTTCACAAGTTTCAATAAACTCTATATTATAACACTTAAGGACTGTAAGGTCCTTTGCATACTGAAGCTATTTCCATTCCTGTTCAAGGTAAAGGCTGCACTCTCTAGGAATTCTAGAGAATCCTTTTGATGGGCAGATGAAAATTCTCACAAACCTCTGGGTTATGAGTGGTACCCACATGAGGCTTATGATAGGTGAAATGAAAAGCTGGAGCAGGGGTGTCATGTCTGTCTTTAACCTATTCAAGTTTATGCTTTCAGCGTTTGTACCTTTCCTGCAGAATTATCTACTACATTTTGGTAGTACAGGACCCACTTTTTTAGAAATTAGAGCCCCCAAATATAATATCTGACAAACTCTTTTCAGTGCCAGTGTTTGTCTTTAATTTATGCCAAGAACAGTTTCAACCATAGGACTTCAAGCCTAGGGAACTGGGTTACAGTTAGACAGTAATTGGAGAATGACTCTAGCTCCAGGCACTGCTTGGACTAAACTACCCATTTATTAAACATGCATCAGACAGTTGAAGATTTCCGAAAGCATCTGGGAACATGTGCTAGGGACTCTAGAGGATTGTAAAAGTCTACCAAAAAGCCAACCAAAAGAACAGTGAATTCTGTTCATTGTGAATTCACCAGGCTAATAGCTAAGGGCTCTCATATTTGAAACTCAGCTCAAAAATACTGTCTGCTGGGTGTTAAGCCATTGGCACTCAAAGCTTAGAGGAATAAGTGTAAGACTATAAAATTTTAGCTTTGAAACCCTATAGCTGTATGTCATAATTTTGTAGATCTTCAGGTCAAGATCCATTAACTTCTGACTTTAAAGTATCAGAACAATAAGCTGCTGACTTGAGCCACATAGTCTATCTTTGAAAGGTCAAAGCCCTGGTCATCAAGATAAGTGTAAGACTCTAGGACTTGGTAGCCAAGTGTGTGGCAGTAGCCCATGAGCCTCTGGGGATCTGACAGAAAATAATGGCAGCTGAACTTTGTTTTTTTTTATTACTTTAATATGACCAAATTATCGGGAGTCTAGTTTACTCAAGCCCAACCAACAGCATGTCTGTGAAAAACGGAATATAATGGTAGGGCAATCGCACTGTTGTTTGGGTTTACATTCCACCTTACACAACTGCGGGAAAATCAGTTAATGCTTGAGGTACAGTTATTTATTTTTATGTCATTTTTAGCAATATAAAATAAATATTGGCATTTCTGAAGATATTAGAATATAAAAATTTACTCCATGCATATGAACAGTTTCAATGTAGTTATACCAGGCAGTCCTGGACAGACAGGTTCACAATCCATAAAAACTATAAGGTACATTTAACTCCACAAAAGTAGTCATTCTTAAAGCAGGATCAGGTTTTGTTTGTCCTGTCACACTGATGACTTATGCGTAGTCTATATCTTACCTGCAACCTCTTGTCAAAGCATCATTGGCCAAGAGGTCCTATGTGCAACTCATAAAGCTGCTCTGTCAATCTGGCATAGTTTAGAATACTTTTGTAACATTAAAAACTGGCATGTATAAGGAATATGAAATAGTCTTTATTTTGCCATTCCAACCCTCTGTTTTTCTGCAAGTGATTTTCTAAAAGTATGTTTATGTATCAATAAAAAAAGGATAATAACAAGCACTACCTGGATATTGTGGTGATTAAGTCATAAAATTTTCATAAAACATATGCAATACTCTCTGGTATATAATAAAATTGCCTTTAATACCTGATCCAAATCATTAAGAAAAATAAATGTTCAGCAATAGGCACTCTGTTGTGAGGAAAGATGTTATATTGTCTGCTAGGGTGCAACTGTATTTTCTCTAGTATTGTGTTTATGGTATACTTTAAGAAGAAGAATTTTACTTAATTCAAATATTCTAATATAATATTCAGTAAAGCATTACTATGAGAAGTAAATAACAGGAACTTCAGAAAAATGCCAAAACAGTGAAACTGTGAGATGCATTTAAATGTTTAGTTTGCTCGTAAAAAGAATCATTTTTAGAGTCAATAGTAACCAGATCCCTACAAGAAAGTATTCCACATAATTGCCTTTGTATCATGTTATAATTTTAAACACAGCTAGTTTGTGGAAAAATGAAAGAAATAAATCAATAATTATCTCAGGAGAGAATTTTTGAACTTTGTCATCATAGATATTAACAGACATGTAAGAATTTTATTTATGTTCAGTATTTTATCCCAATTTATCCTTAGGTCAGATTTATAAGAAAGTTATTATTTAATTTTTAAAATGGGAAACTTAAAATCCAAGAAAATTTAAGTCTTTTCTCCAAGTTTGATACTGATATCAAAGACATGAAGAAAACCCAGAAATTGGCCAAGAAAACTCAGAGGTAAAGGTATTTGCCCTGAAACTCTGGGGATGCATGGTTGAGCTGTGCTCTGGAGCTTCCTTAGTAAAAGAGAAGAATCTCTACATGTTCTTTCTAACCTCCACATGAACACCCATCCACATCTGCACACACACACACACACACACACACACACACACACCTGCTTTCTCTATTTCTCTCTTTCTCTCTCTCTCTCAACTGCAAAAAACAATGGTAATAATAATAGGTTCATGAAAAGAAAATAAAAGGATATCAAATTATACATATTCTTTGAACTTGCTTAAAAATTAGATTTAATAATTTCTATATGATTTAAAGGTATTTTTCAGTGAGCAGTACATTACATAATTGAGATTGGATTATCTTTCTTTCAACTAAAAAATACCTAGAATCAGAGTACGGTATAATATATTAGTTCTTAGTCTAGGAATCATAATATTCTAGCATATTCAATGTCAACAGTATTTGTAATAGCTGAATGTGTCAAAATAAGTAGGCACCATTAATACCTTGGGTTTTTACGTGTTATGTGTGCATGTGTCTGTGTTTATCCATTCACGTGTTAAGTGGAGGCCAAAGGTCAACCTCAGGTCTTCCTCTGTCACTCCCCCTTATTTGATAAAACAGGATCTCTCTGAATGTGAGGCTAGAAAACTCCATCTAAACTGCGTAGTCAGCATACTTCCAGGGTCCCATTGTCATCACCACACAGTGTTTGGATAGCTGGAATGTATTGTTGAGCTTGGCTTGTCCCATAAATATTGGGATTAAAAACTTAGGTCCTCTTTCTTGCATGACAAACTCTTTGATTACCAAGTCATCTTCCTATTCCATGAAACGTTGTTTTTAAAGAAAATAACCATGTTGCATGGAGAGATCTTTGGTAAAGGATGAGTTTTAGACTAGTTGTGAATATAAGGATAAGTATTTAGAATTCTGATAGGTATTATTCTGTTCAGGTAAAGATAGCTCAGTAGATCTTTTCCTAAGTTGCAAATTTATCACTAATTAATTTCCAGCAACAAGAATTATTTCCCTCCTGTTCCAGGGGCCATGCATTTTATTAAAGGGTAATTGGTTATTTCCACCAAAAGAGCTCTACTATTAATTCTTTAGGGATATGTTGCCCTTCTGGTCATTGTTGTGGTTCATAGCTGTTCCAGCTGGGTAATACTGTCAATAGCTTTTATCCTATGACAGTTTGCATAGTTCATTAGAGCAATATTCTGTAGCTCATCAGATAAATCTATAACCTATCTCCTGCATCTAAGCTTTAGAAAGCATCATGGAAGAGAGGCAAGAAATTGTAAAGCCAGAGGACCAGGAAGTTTCCTGTGAGATTGTGGCTTCTAGAAGGGCATCTGCACCCATGACACCTCAACAATTTGGTTGCCTAAATAAGATTTGAAAATGACAATAATGCTAGACCTGATAATGTCTAAGGGGGAATCTCACTAGTGCATTCCCTAGACAAAGAACTAAAGGCAATTAACAACTGTTGAGAGAGGGATAATTAGTCTTCTACAGGGATAAGCTGTATGGCTGTGTATTCAGTACTAAGTGGTCAGAGTTGAAATCATATAATTACAAGTGAAACTAAATGAATGGACTCAGCAAGTTGTATTTACATATGTATGCATTTATATGAATGTGTAATAAAAATAATCAATGAAAAGGTAGCCTTGAATTTGAGTGGAAATAAGGGATAGTTAGAGGGAGAGGACATGTAAGGGATTGAATAGAGGAAAGGGAAGGAAGAAATGTATGTAATTATGTTTTATATTTTAAATACCTTTAAAATAAAACTGGTCAAACAGTAGGAATAAAGGTTTGTAACTCATCTGGGTTTCTGAGCTATCCCCAAGTATATAAGTGAACTTTATTGTACAACTTCCTGGAGAAAGCTCAAGCTCATTAATTTACCAAAGATAGAAGAGACATTTTTAGCAGAAGTTTCCCTCTGTTAAGATGATTATTTAATGATAATGTCAAAGATTCCAGATTTTACAAACAGATAATTAAAGTAGGTGATGCTTACTCATTAGTCATAGTTCTCTGGTGATTAGATTTTAGAAGCAGTCCTAGAGAGTCTTGTTCTAATAAATTAAGAACATGAAAAGGTGAATTACATAAAGTTTTATTTCACTAGTTTACATGTGATTAACCTTTAAAGGAGCAAGATACCATCTCAAGAACTTTATTTAAGTGGCTTTAGAAAAAGGCATTTCTTGGCTCTCTATTGGATTTTTATATATATACATATATATATTCAAAATACTATATATATATAGTATTTTAAATATTTTTAAATGTTTTTATGGGCATTTAAAATCCAGTGGCTTTAAAAGACATGATCTGGAATCTCTTTTAAACAAGAAACTACATAAGCATGCTAACATTGAAGGAGATAATCTCATGAATCCCTAACCACAGACAAAAAACAGCAGGTAAGTAAAAAATACTGAGCATGGGAAACCATAGTCTACCCTACAACTGTTTTCCAGTACCAAATGGTCCGTCCTAAAATCTTAAATAATGTATGCTCAAGTAACATTATGTGGACTTATAAAGTTTTATAATTAGTAATAATAATACCTATATAAATAAATATATTAGCATATTACTAATTATTTAACTATTATATTCTACATGTTTATTATATTATATATCATATGTCATATATGAAAATATATTACTTATAAGTATTTATACATATCAATAATTAAAGACAAAGAGGTCTAGATTTTGAGAAATAGTAAGGTGTAGTACATGGGAAGAACGGGAGGGGGGAAATATTGTAATTATATTTTAATTTCAAAAATAACAAAATGCACAAGGAGACCTCAGATTAAACTAACACATTAAGGATATTAGTGAGGCTACTAAATAAAATTATAGGACAATAAATTTAATTTGAATTTCTGATAAACAAGGCAAATTAAAATTTATTAATTTTATTGTATATTATGATGTAAATTTTACTATTGTCCCTGATTCATTCACTGAAGTCCTGAATGAAGTATTTCAGATTGCTACAATCTCTAATGACTGAGTTTTTTAATGAGTAACTTAAATTCAAATCAGCAGGGTTACCCTTTACACAGCATGATTGATATCCTTAACAGAAAAGAAATTAGGAGAAAAAAACCTATACAGAAGAAAAAACTATTTGAAGACACTGGAAAGAAATGATCTATAACATAAGCCCATAACAAAGATATGGCATAATTACTTACTAATCTATAATCCCAATTATGAAATGTAGTTGGTTAATTAAAGAAAAAAACAAATACTAATGCTAAAGTTTGCAAACCAGTATTTTCTGGTTAAATGTACATAATAATATTTAATATAAATAGTTTTTATAAACTTAAGTAGAGAGCAGAATAAAACTGAAAGAAAAACTTTATTACTTCTACTTCTAGAAATTATCTATTTTAATGTTTCTGCTTATTTATTTGTAATCTTTCTGTTCTGTATTTTAACAAAAAATTTAAATTCCTTTTAAAATTTCATGTAAAAGGATAATCAGGTTATATTTAGCAATACATGCATATACATATATGTGTGTATATATGCATGTAATATCAATTAACTGAAAAAGAGGTCATGAATTTGAAAATAGCAAGTAGGAGTATATGGAAGAATTTAGAGGTAGAAAAGGAATGAGAAAAATGATGTGATTATACCACAATCTCAAAAATAAAAGAAAAATATTTTTTATTTATATGTGTGCATGTAGACAGTGTCATTATATTACTTTATATATTCTGACAAATATGTGCTATTTTTAATATTGAAGTGTTCTGATATGGTACAGGTTACCACAAAAAAAAAAGAGTCAGAGAGTGTATTGTGTATCTGGGTGTCTTCTGGAGGCTCTTTTCTAATAAAGCTATCAGTAATTTAATCGTAAGGCCCCACTCTGATAAGCTTTCTAGTCCTTATAGCATCCAGAGTCCCCATCTCTAAACACCGTAGTCATATAAAGAATTTAGCTTCTAATAGTTCTTAATGGAGTTTGAACTGCATTATGGGCAACTCTGAAATGCACTCAAACTAAAGCCAATCCAGAGCAATATCTTTGAGTATTTTTTAAATAGATCTTACCATATATACATTCCTGTAAAAGGAGGAGGGATGAAAATTTTTGTGAAACAGGAAACAGCTTTAAACATCATCTGTCTCCAAATCTCTCTCAAAATCTCCCAGAATGCATGCCTAGTAATGCTAAGGTGACTAGTACGAAAGTATTCTAAATAACTGGAGTGAATATTTGTCCAAAACCTATGTCTGACTCTCAAAACAGCTATTTACTTTTAGGATTCTGTTGCTCTAATGAAATGATCATGTGGTTTTTCCCTCAGTCTATTTAATTTAATGAATTGTATTTATTGATTTATGTACATAGAGGCATCTCTGCAACATTGGGATAAAACTGACTTGACAGTAGTAGAAAATCTTTCTGATATGTCTTGAAATTTGAATGAAAATTTTAATAAGTCAAAATTTATTTTATTTTATTTATTTTTGATAACTTTATTCATGTTTGTTGAACAAATTCTAATTGATCTAACTAAATCAAAACCTGGAGTCAGATATTAGAGGGTGAAAATGGAATGATCAGAGAACCAGAGCAGCCAGATACTAGTTCTCACCTCTACAAAATATTCAGAGCCAAGGGAGCAAGATCCTGTCTCTACAAATCCTCAGACAGAATGCTCCCTATGAAACCTCACACTGAACTTTGAGTTCCTGCCTCTTCCCACCTGATATTTTTTTCTAGTTCATCAATATCAGTTCCTCTCTCTACCTCCCTAGTGTTGGGATTAATATTGTGAGCTGTTACTTCTTGCTTTGTTTCTCTTTTAGACTGATTCAATCTTGTGTAGCCCAGGGTGGTATTGAACTCACAGATATCCATCCACCTCTGCCTCAGGAGCACTGGGATTAAAGGTTTTTGCCACCACTATCTGGCCTCTATGGCTAACTAATGTGACAAGATCTGTACTCTGATCTTCAGGAAAGCTTTATTTGTTAAAATACAAACAAAATATCACCACACATGTATACTATATTTACATGAGTCGAACAACAATAGGTATGCTAAAGTGAACAGGGGAAAGCCCAGAAGTCTTCAGCTCTACACAAATAGCAACAGTTAACTAAGGAATGCTGAGAATAGCATGGTTTTCCCTAGATAATAGGCCACCAATAGGATAACCAATGCTGAATGGCCAGCTCTGAAATCATATATTTAACTAATATCACATTGGCTTAGCAAGGTATATTTATGTATTTAAAATATGTGTATATGTGTATGTATGTGTGTATTTAACAACAATGATAAAATAGGCCATGAATTTGAGAGTAAGAAGTATTATATGGGAGTTTATAAAAGTGTAATCAATTATAATTTCAAAAAAATAGAAGAAATAATTTTTTTAAGAGCCCAAGGTCAAAAAGAAATAGCTTACCTCTTTCAGTGTGGTTGCTCAGTAAAATCTCATAGACCCATAAATATTACAGACTATTGCCTTTGCTCTGGATATTAGAGTCCAGAATGGATGTCAAGGCCCTGGCCCTATTGTATAAGGCAGACTGTATTTGAATCACAGAACATGGAGAAATCAAGTTGGTACTCTTCTACAAGCTTCATCACTACTAGCTAGTCTTCACTGTGCTGAGAAAGACGGTGCATGCTACTGGAGAAGACAGCAATCATTAGTCTTATTTAGTTGTGAACCCTCGAAACTACCATAGCTACTGATGTGTCTAGACCTGCAAACCAGGGCAAGTAGAAGAAACATTGTAGAAATAACTGACCATGCTCCGACTGAGATTGAGGTCTGTTGTACAAGATAAAACCTTTTCCTGCCATTTTTATCAGAGCCACAAGTCTGTGGCAAAGTAGACTGTCAGTCCTAGCATTAGAGAAGCTTCTTATTGCAGTAGGTGGTGATTACAACAGACGTGCAACTGTTCGAGGTGTAGACAACAATACACGATGGAATGCTCAATCTGAATGGAATGTCTATATCACACTGCATCTCTCAAAATCCAAGGCTAATTTCAGTGTAAGTGGTATAAAGATAGTAAGATTCCGAAGTGCTATATGACTACGAGCAAAGAGAGTTTTCAGAATATGAGAGGGTGACTACACAAGGAAGTTCGCAGTAGTTATGAGAATTCACAGTGGTTATGGCAGTTCACAGTGGTTATGAAAGCTGCATGAGCTCAAGCCAAAGTCTCAGTAAAGAGGTGTTGGAACTAATGAGTCCTGGCCTTCAGCTACTCTTCCCTCCTAGAACCTTCTAATTGAAGTTACTAGAAGCTGTGCCTAGTAGAGGATCAAAGGATGCTCACCTGTTGGCCATTGACTGCAGTGTATTTAAGCCTACATGGTGCTATTAAAGGGGGGCTTTTTGGTACCAGTGCTTGAAGGTATTGCCTGTCCGTCTGTCTCTGCGTGTGTATTCTCAACCTCCAGCCCCTTGCCCGAAGCTCCCGAACTGGTGTCTAACTCATAGAGCGCAGACAGGGGCCATGGTGCGCGGTAAAGAAGTAAGAGGTGGGCTTGAAGTTCTAGTCCTAGATGTTATGCTCTTGGCAAATGATTTCTGCTGTTAGAAGTAGGTTCAATTTTCTTTAATGGTACAGACTCTGGTGAGCTGACCAAATTCTATTGAGAGACTACATGCCCAAGAGTATATGCACAGCACAAAACAGACCTTTTACATGTACAAAAACATGAATACAATAATTTGGGTTATTTGCTGATGATATGATAGTGTACATAAGCGACCCGAAAAACTCCACCAAAGAACTCCTACAGCTGATAAACTCCTTTAGTAGCGTGGCAGGATACAAGATCAACTCCAAAAAATTAGTCGCCCTCCTATATACAAAGGATAAGGAAGCAGAGAAAGAAATCAGAGAAGCGTCACCATTCACGATAGCCACAAATAGCATAAAATATCTTGGGGTAACTCTAACCAAGGAAGTGAAAGACCTATTTGACAAGAACTTTAAGTCTTTGAAGAAAGAAATTGAAGAGGACACCAGAAAATGGAAGGATCTCCCTTGCTCTTGGATTGGGAGGATCAACAAAGTAAAAATGGCAATACTACCAAAGGCAATCTATAGATTTAATGCAATCCCCTTAAAGATCCCATCAAAATTCTTCACAGATCTTGAGAGGACAATAATCACCTTTATATGGAAGAACAAGAAACCCAGGATAGCCAAAACAATCTTTTACAATAAAGGAACTTCTGGAGGCATTACCATCCCTGACTTCAAACTCTATTACAGAGCTACAGTATTGAAAACAGCTTGGTATTGGCATAAAAATAGAGAAGTCGACCAATGGAATCGAATAGAAGACCCAGATCTTAACCCACAAACCTATGAACACCTGATTTTTGATAAAGGAGCTAAAAGCACACAATGGAAGAAAGAAAGCATCTTCAACAAATGGTGCTGGCATAACTGGATGTCAACCTGTAGAAGAATGAAAGTAGATCCGTGTCTATCACCATGCACAAAACTCAAGTCCAAATGGATTAAAGACCTCAATATCAATCTGAACACACTGAACCTGTTAGAGGAGAAAGTGGGAAGTACTCTACAACATTTGGGCACAGGAGACCGCTTCCTACGTATAGCCCCAGCAGCACAGACATTAAGGGCAACATTGAATAAATGGGACCTCCTGAAGCTGAGCAGCTTCTGTAAAGCAAAGGACACTGTCACTAAGACAAAAAGGCAGCCTACTGACTGGGAAAAGATCTTCACCAATCCCGCAACAGACAAAGGCCTGATCTCCAAAATATATAAGGAACTCAAGAGACTAGAGTTTAAAATGCTAATTAACCCAATTAAAAAATGGGACACTGAACTGAACAGAGAATTCTCAACAGAAGAAGTTCGAATGGCCAAAAGACACTTAAGGGCATGCTCAACCTCCTTAGCAATCAGGGAAATGCAAATCAATACAACGCTGAGATACCATCTTACACCTGTCAGAATGGCTAAAATCAAAAACAACGATAGCCTTTGCTGGAGAGGATGTGGAGTAAGGGGTACACTCATCCATTGCTGGTGGGAATGCAAACGTGTGCAACCGCTTTGGAAAGCAGTGTGGAGGTTTCTCAGGAAATTTGGGATCAACCTACCCCAGGACCCAGCAATCCCACTATTGGGAATTTACCCAAGAGATGCCCAATCATATTACAAAAACATCTGTTCAACTATGTTTATAGCAGCATTATTTGTAATAGCCAGATCCTGGAAACAACCTAGATGCCCTTCAGTGGAAGAATGGATGAAGAAAGTGTGGAATATATACATATTAGAGTACTACTTGGCGGTAAAAAACAATGACATCTTGAATTTTGCATGCAAATGGATGGAAATAGAAAACACCATCCTGAGCGAGGTATCCCAGGCCCAAAAAGAGGAACATGGGATGTACTCACTCATAATTGGTTTCTAGCCATAAATAAAGGACATCGAGCCTATAATTCGTAAAAATTCCTAGAGAAGCTATATAAGAAGGTGAACCCAAAGAAAAACATATAGTTATCCTCCTGGTTATTGGAAGTACACAAGATTGCCGGACAGAAAATGGGAACATGGGAGTGGGGTGGGATGGGGGGATGGGGGGATGGGGAGAGAAAAGGGTGAAGTGGAGGGGGGAAGAGCTTGGGGGAATAGGATGGTTGGGGTATAGGAAGGGTGGATAGGGGAATAAGGAATTATATATCTTAGTTAAGGGAGCCATTCTAGGGTTGGCAGAGACTTGACTCTAGAGGGGTTCCCAGGTGTCCAGGAAGACGACCCCAGCTAGTTCCTAGGGCAGCTGAGGAGAGGGTGCCAGAAATGTTCAGATCCTATTGTCATACTCATGAATATCTTGCATATCACCATAGAACCTTCACCTGGCATTGGATGGAGAAAATGACAGAGCCCCACATAGGAGCACCAGACTGAGCTCTCAAGGTCCTGATGAGGAGCAAAAGGAGGGAGATCATGAGCAAGGAAGCCAGGACCGCGAGGAGTGCTTTTACCCATTGAGACGGTGGAACAGATCTAAAGGGAGACCACCAAGTCCAGTCGGAATGGGACTGATGGAACAGGGGACCAAACCGGACTCTCTGAATGTGGATGACAGTGGAGGAGGACTGAGAAACCAAGGACAATGGCAATGAACATGAACTCTACAGCATGGACAGACTCACTGTGAGCCTTGTCAGTTTGGTTGCTCACCTTCCTGGACTTAGGGGGAGCTGGGAGGACCTTGGACTTAACATAGTGAAGGGAACCCTGATGGCTCTTTGTCTTTGGAGAGGGGTGGAGTGGGGGTATGGGTGGAAGGGTGGGGAGGGAAGGGGGAGGAGATGGAAATCTTGAAAAAAAAATCTTTAACTGAAAAAAAATGTGAGAAAAGCTTTGACTGAGATGGGTTAAAATGAAGTGAAGTTTGTTCCAGAACTAAAAAAAAAAAAAAAAAAAAAAAAAAAAAAAAAAAAAAAAATTTGGGTGTACTGTTTAGAAGGAGAGTTGGATGTAGGAAGAGGTGGGTACTAAAGCGAATATATTCAAATATATTGTATGATATTTTCAAAGAATTAAACTAAATATTTGAAATGTATGAACAGCAAAAAATATATAAAGGCAATTTAAATTGTTCATAAATAACTATGTTATTCAGTTGCATGATGAAATATAGCACGCATAATTATCTGGCTTTTTTCCATTTATTAATGATGGAGCAAAAAGTATGAGCAAGCAAATATTTGTATATGTTTTGGTGATAGAATTCTTGAAAAAAATTGTAAAATTTTATGTCAAAACTGATAAGCATATAATGTACTAAAAATGGTACCCAATTACCAACAGAAAGCAAAATGTAGTTTGTATTATTACATGGAAGTAGCATACCACGATGCCTATTCACACTTTCCTGTGTCACTTTATATTAACTATATTCCTTTACTTTGGACATTATATAAGCATTCTCAGAAATGTTGCTAATTTGTAAATGATGCTTTTTAAAATATGCTTTAATTGTATGAGGTGGCATAATAAAGCTTAGTTACCACTCTATCTCCTCTGTAACTCTTCTCTTTTGAATATCTAATTTATTTATATTATGTACATCTATCATGCTGATAATTCCCAAGCCTCAGAATGGAATTTTTCACAATTTTAAAATATTTCATGATATCGTCCCTAGAACAATTTATAGTCACATGATGCCTTCAAAGTAAACCACCTCTTCAGTTATCATGCAATCTTATTTTTGCCTATAAAGAATAATTTAATTCTCTGCATGTCATTTCATGATTACACTGAATATACGTCCTCTTGCACACTCTTTTGGATTCATCATCTATAGTTTCATAAACTGAACTTCTTGTCATTATTCTGTTACAGATATTAATGAGTTTTTGGACCTGTGTATGTATGGCTCTGGCAACACTTATCTGGATAGCTGCTGTCATTAAATGTTTTCTTATAAATTGCAATTCCAGTATATTTATTCAAGGTTAATTCAGGGAAATTATGTATATAATATTATTCTACAGATAAAATAAAAGTTAAAATGAAGGATAAGTATGAAATAATAAAAATTATAATTTTTATTTTAGAAATATTCATAGTAAACAAAAGCAAAATATTAAATCTGATATCAACAAATACTTTTAAGTCATATGTCACCATGAGAAATCTTCTAGTTTATTCCACACATAACTTCAGGGCAATAAAATACCCAGAATAAAGATGCTTTTAGTCATGCTTCTTTAAAATATTGTTTTCATCATGTGTCTTGCCAAGGAACACATTTCAGTGTTTTTTTTCTTTTGTATACCAGAGGAATAATTTGCTTTGTCTCATTTTAATATCCTTGATAATTAGGTCTTGTACAATATGTCTAACTTGATTTCTCACACAGATCTATTAATCTACTCTTTCCACCTTTCTCATTACTTGATGAAAATTCCATGCATTTCATGAGCATTTTTTTTTAAAAAATATTATCACTCACTGTAAAACTTCCTTCATTTCCATTTGTTTTCCAACATTCTAAATGTCAATTTTTTTCAGGTTCCTCCTAAACCAGACAAAGCCATTTTCTGACTAGTCAAGCTCTCATTAACTCCTTTTTATCATATTGATAAATTTATTAATATTTACTTAGGTTTTTATTTAGAGACAAGCTCATTTAAGCTTATCTGTTCCTCCCACATTATCATCCTGTCTTTTGAACAGATGACTTTACAGGCATTTGCCATCATACCAACTTTATAGACTATATGTATGCTTCATAATGAACTGATCATTTATCTTGGTGTTTGATAAACAATATCAGCAATATAAACATTGCTCTCTAGTTGATACTGAATTAAATATACAAATTTGCATATACTGTATTCATTTAAAATGGGATAAAAATATAATATATAGAGAAAAACAATAGGGGAAAGATTAATATTAACATCTAAATTAATTTTAGTGACAGATAAGCTTTTTTGGTTACGGAATTGTTTATTTCTATGTTTGTTGTCATTATTACTACTACTACTTTAGACAAGTGTCTCTCTTTGGGATAATCTGGTCAGGAACTCACTTTGTCTCCTACACTGGCTGGAACTCATGATATTTACCTCAGCTTCCTATTTGCTAGGATTACAACCATGACCATTGTGCCCAGGCTTTAAGTTTTCAGCCACAATTATTTTTGAACTTAGGGAAACAAAAGCACTTCTGTCTCTGTCACATTGAGGCATGTTCATAAATATTTTGAAAGTCATAGTATGTGATAAATATATTTTTTACATTCCAAGCATACCAGCATATACTTCTATTTTTACTTCAAAGTTAAAACTGCATTTTAGATATTTGTGCTAATGCACTACTGAAAAGGTTACCTTCTGCAGAGTTAAACCTGTGAAATGTGCCCTGTGAAAGAGTTTCCCAAAGGAATCCAGAATGAGGAACTATGTATTTAAAAGGAAAAGCACACTCTTTCTCTCAAAGGATTGGGTTTTGTCATTGGAAATGAAGACTACACATCTCAGTTTAATTTGGATCAATAAAGATACTCAGAGAATGATAGAGGTGGTATTTGTGAAGACAGGCCCTTGCTGGCAAATTAATGATAGGAATGCTTAATGAGTTGCCCATTGAAAGTCTAATTTGGAAAAAGGAAACCACAGTTTAAAATTATAAAAATAACATAAATGAAGAATTGTAAGCTGATATAATTAACTAAGTAGGCAATTGGTGCCAATACCAGTCCAGAATGAAAAAAAAATGAATAGATAGCAAAAGATGTTAACTATAAATTACCAAAGATATATTAGTAAAATAACAATATTTTAAATTACTATACATGGTTAAGGTATACCTTGGATGATTTAAGAGATGTATTATTACAACCCAGACAGATTAATAAAAAATTAAAGGTTTTTACTGGATGAAAGTCTTATGATGACCATTAATGTAGTCATCAGTCTGATTCCAGGGAAGGGCAATTTAGGTTCCCTCTCAAGTATTGCTTAGATTCTTCATTGGGGTTATCCTTGTGAGTTGTAAGAGCCCTGTTGTTTGTTCCTGGCTGCCAAGAACATAATCACACAGAAACAGTATTTGATGTAGGTGGGTCTTTTATCTATCTGCTGCTTTGACTGGTTAATTAGTAAAGAAAACGGCTTGGCATGATAGGTCAGAACATAGGTATGCGGTTAAGACAGACAGAATGCTGGGAGGAAGAAGGCAGTGAGACAGTTGCCATGAAGCCAGCCACAAGGTCAGCCATGCTGAATCTTTCCTGGTAAGCCGTCACCTTGTGGTGCTACACAGATTATTAGAAATGGGTTAAGCAAGATGTGAGAGTTAGCCAGTAAGAGGCTAGAGCTAATGGGCCAGGCAGTGTTTAAATGAATACAATTTGTGTGTTGTTATTTTGGGTGTAAAGCTAGCCGTGTGGGAGCTGGGGAGCCGGGATGTAGCCCACCACTGCTTCTACAAGTATTAATTACAACACTGCTTGGCTTATTCACTTATGTATATTTCTAGCTCACTTTTATCTCTTAAATTAACCCATTTCTATTATTTTATATTTTACAGTGAGGCTCGTGGCCTACTGGTAAGGTTCCAGTTGGCGGCTTGCATCTTTCTCCTCTGGTGACTTCATGGCATCTCTCTGACTCTGCCTTATTTTCTCCCAGCAATTCAGTTTAGTTTTCCCCACCTACCTCTGTTCTGCCCTGCTATAGGTTCAAGCAGTTTCTTTTTTAAAAAAAAATTATTGCTTTGTAAATAATACTGTTCAAAATTTCCACTTCCTCCCCTCCTCTCATTTCCTTCCTGTCCTCCTGCTCCCAGACTCCCCCTCCTCCCTGCCCTTCCAGTCCTAAGATAGTCCAAGGTACTCTGTGGGAAGTCCAAGGCCCAACCCCCTCCATCCAGGCCTAGGAAAGTGTTCATCCAAACACACTAGGATCCAAAAAGCCAGTACATGCAATAGAAACAAATCCCAATGCCATTATCATTGGCTTCTCAATCAGCCCCCATTGTCAGCCACATTCAGAGAGTCCGGTTTGATCACATTCTCCTTCAGTCCCAGTCCAGCTGGATTTGGTGAGCTCCCATTAGATCAGGCACACTGTCTCAGTGGGTGGATTAAAGCAGCTTCTATATTCATTAACTAATAAAAGCAACACATTTACAGAAGGACTTCCAACACCACTTGGGGATTTCTGGGAGTTTAACTAGTAAAGGCAGGTGCAGAGATCCATCCACAGCTAACTGGATTGGACTCTTGGAGTGCAGAAATAGAGAGGGAGGGATTATATTATGAGCAAAGTGGCCAAGACCATTGTAGGGATACCCACAGAAACAGCTATAATATAATTTCTACAATAGTGGGAGGGAGCTCTCTAACCTAGAACTGACAGCTGGGGAACCGGCATAAGACTGAACTAGGCCCTCTGAATGTGGGTGACAGTTGTGCAACATGGGCAGTTTGTGAGTTCACTACCAGTAGAACCAGTACTTATCCATACTGCACATTTTGGTTCTTTGGAGCCCATACCCTATGATATGGGGGAGAGGGACTGGTCCTACTTCAATTGATGTGACAGACTTTGTTGACTCTCCATGGGAGGCCTCAACCTCTCTGAGGAGTGTATTGGGGGTGGAGTGGGGAGAAGATGGGAAGAGTGGGAGGACAGAAGGTTGAGGGCATTGGGATTGGTATATAAATTAGGATTGTTTTAAAAATAGAAAAGTTTTTATCATTAAAATTTTGTAGATTTATTCAATTATGCCTAAAAGTCACTCATGATTAACAAGATATTCAGATATTAATAAGAGAATAAGGGTTTTTTATAATGAAATAAATGATAAAAGTAATCTGAGAAATGTCAGATAGGCATTCAGGAAAGTATTAACTAATTTGAAAGTGCTGAATTTTAATTGTGTTTGTATCTGGATATGGATAATAGAAGTTTAGTCTTTTTCATTAGGGAATTAAAGACCTTTCATAAATCATAAACACCTTTAAATGTATTTTTAAGATTGGAAAATTTTAGGATAGAAGAAACCAGTTTTTTTTCACACTAATATCACAAACAAATTAAATTCAGCAATTAAAAAAATAAACAACTCAAGAGTGGGAAGAAATCTAAAACATACTGTCTAAAATAGAAACAAAAAAGGATAAAATTCAATGAAAATAAATTTGATATCATCTGTAATGTGATTCATGATAGAAAGTCTGCCAATTCCTTAAGAATAGCTAGCTCCAATAGAATGAACATAATTATATAAGTATGAGTAAATACAGGAAAATTTTAGTACATTTTTACATCATTAGCAGTTACATAAAAAGGTACAACAATATCAGAAGACATTCTCTGAGTTCCTTAAATGTTAAATCATTTGACTGGGCCACTTTATTTTCAAAAACTGATGAAAATTTCAGATATATGTGTTCCAACAAAAAATTTCTTAGAAATATTAATAACATTGTTATTATTATTCATAATAACCAAAAATTGAGAAGCTAATGAGCAAGCCAAGCCCTAACATCCATTATTTTGGGCTTCATAATTGCATATGCAATATGGTCAGCTGCTTCAAATTCCTGCCATTTTGAATTCCCTGCTACAGTGGACTGTCCCTTTTATCTGGTAGCTAAAGGAAACACTCTCTGTTACACTGCATTTGAAGAATGTTTATCATAAAAACAGAAAAAGAAATTGAGACAAAAATTGTTCCAAGGAATCTGATCAGGCTGTGATAAACCCAAAATTGTGTTCCTTCAGCTGTTAGAACATGTTTCTAGGAGGAAAGCAGAAAAAATTGAAATTCAGGATTTATCCCTGCTGCATGTACTGGCTTTTTGGGAACCTATTTTTTTTTTTTTTTTTTGGATGGATACCTTTCTCAGCCTAAATATAGTAGGGAAGGCCTTGGACCTTCCCCAAAGCTTTTTGCCTTACCCTCTCTGAGAATTTTATGGGGATAGGGTGGGAAGGTGTGTGGAGGGAATGGGAGGAGAGGAGGGAATGACAACTTGGATTGGTATTTTTTAATGAAAAAAAGATAGCTTGTTTTCTTTTTTAAAATAAATAAATAAATAGATAGACAAATAAATAAAATCCGCTAAATACACTAACAAAATCTTAGAATATTTTTATAAAATCTTGGGGGGTGGGAGCATGCTGAGGCAAACACAGACTCTGGAGGTCTGGTTCTTGAGATTTGAAAGCTGAAAAGGACTTAATTAGGAGCCAGGATAGGAGTCATTAATGTAATCATTCACTCTATTTTCTAGTTATATTCTATCTGTATCTTGTGAACTTGGATAAATATGAATTCAAAGGTCATAGAGTACCTTGTTTGATAAAGAAAAATTTTCAAGACTAAAACAGTATTCAAACTAACAGTTATTAAATGACTATAACTGCTGTAGTGACCAGGTCCAACAAAGCATTATGTCACTGTGCTAATAACAAAGGTGTCCTGAGGGCAAGATTTCCATCCTTGGAAGCTCCAACGTGCAAGCTCTGAAAGTTTAAAGGACTCATGTAATTTCTAGTAGGAGGAGGGCCAGACCACTTCTTTGTCCCATCCATCCAGCTAGCTTAGCCCCGAAATAATCACACAGAAACTGTATTAATTAAATTACTGCTTGGTCCATTAGCTCTAATTTCTTATTGGCTAACTCTTACACCTTAGTTTTACCCATTTCTATTAATGTGTATATTGCCATGTGGCAGTGGCTTACCAGCAAAGATTCAGCATGTCTTACTCCAGCAGCTCCATGGTGTCTCTCCCTAACTCTGCCCTTCTTTCTCCTAGCATTCAGTTCTGTCTTCCCCACATACCTAAATTCTGTCCTATCAACTGGTCAGGCAGTTTCTTTATTCATTAATGCTAATCACAACACACAGAGAGAACTCACACATTAGTATGAGTACTTAGCTGATTCAGCCACCAGGCCTGCTGCCTGTTGCCTCTACTATATAATCAGAGACAACTCTTTGGAAGCCTAAGCCCATATTAAATCATTTTTATGTAAGTTCATTGGTAATGATATTTTATCACAGCAATAGAAAAGATACTAATACAGAGGTCGGCATAAGTGACTGGGCAATTGCTCTTAAGAGTCTGACTAGGTGATTTTTAAAATTTATTTTTGGCCGGGCGGTGGTGGCGCACGCCTTTAATCCCAGCACTCGGGAGGCAGAGGCAGGCGGATCTCTGTGAGTTCGAGACCAGCCTGGTCTACAAGAGCTAGTTCCAGGACAGGCTCCAAAGCCACAGAGAAACCCTGTCTCGAAAAACCAAAAAAAAAAAAATTATTTTTGTTTGTTTTTAACAATTTGGAAGACTTCGAAGCTTTTGAACAGAAAAATAGTTGAACTCTATAAGCAAAACGTAATAGTCATCCTAGTAGAAACTTGGAAAGCAAAGGTACTGAGCTGTATGCAAACTGTGAGGGCAGTGACCAAGAGTTTTCAAAGTAGAACATTACTGGTAACTGTGCAAGAGATTGTTGTTTTCATATCTAGGCAAAAAAAAAAAAAAAAACATTGTGAGTATATTCTAACCTTGTCCTAGGAACTTGCCTGAGGCTAAATTTAAGAGTAATGGACTGATTTATTTGAAAGAGTTCAAAATAGTGTAATATTGAATCTGCCACATTATAATTAATAATCACTCTTGTGCAGGCCAGCAATGGAAGGGAGAAAATCAGAGAAATATGGAAAATGTATAGTTTGGAGAGAAAGGGGGCACTGAAAAGTTTAATGTTGTGCATAAAGAGATATGTAGGTTAGGATGAGCCCTGATCTGCGTTGGGATAGAAAGAATGGTGCCACTGAGGCAAGACCTCATCCTGAGAAAGTTTAACTTTGTCAAAATGAAAACATGGATTTTGTTTTCCCCTTCTGGAAGGCAGCTTCAATCAATGGAGCAGCAAATGATTCTAGGATAACATGGTCCATTCCCAGCTGGTAGCCAAACTTGGCAGTGTCATTCACATTATGCTGGCTTTAGAGTCATCAAGGATGCATCAATGAAAGTGTCACAGAATCTTCATCTTCAGTTTTTGGGAGTGACTCTGAATTATACCAGAGAATGTACAGCCAGGTAGTCCCTAAAAGGCTGCACTGAGAGAAGGCAAGAGGCCAAATGTGGACATTTCATCATGCTGGGAACTTAATCCTGGGTTGGAGACTCCAAGACATTAGAAATGGTATTCATAATCTTGGGCATTTGACTAATTGGTGACCACATAAGTAGTGTTTTTTGAAAGAAGGTAGGGCGTTGTCCTGTTGGAAAAGGTATTGCCATGGAGACAGGGCAGACTTTGAAAGTACAAATGGTCAGCTCCATTGGGAGTTCACTATCTCTCTTACATCTTCCAGTCAATATGAGTCTTCAGCTGTTGCTCCTGCTGCTGCCATGCCTGCCACCTGCTACCTGTGTTCCACTTAACATTATCTTTAGCTCCCCACAACCATAAGCTGAAATATACAGTCTTCTCTAATTTGCCTTGGTCATGCATCTTCTGTCCTTTTTTATTGCTGAGGTTTCTAAGGAGTTTGTCATGTTGAAATGACAAGGTTCAATTAGATAATTTTTTCATAAGTAGTTAATTTTTAATAGCCTCTTGTCACATAGACTGCCTTACTGTTCCAGAATTGGGATCCTTTAGGTTTAGAATAGCATTCACAAATTTTAAGTTTAATTATGTATATTCTCTTCCTTTACTTTTAATGGATATTAATTTACTGTAGTATCTTAATTTTAAATGATATATTCATCAAGATAAAACAAACAAATATAGGTCTTTGTTGATGAGACAGGGTGGGTCTGTTTAGGGTAGAATACATTACTTAACATAAGGATGTACAAAGAATCTAGACAATGAATTGCCCACAAATAACTGATATCCAAGTATATAGCTAAAGTCTATGTGAATATTTTAGTCTTCCTTATTTACAGACTATCTTAGTCAATGTGCTATTGCTATGAAGAGATACCATGACCAAGGCAACTCTTATAGATGAAAACAAATAATTAGGGCTGGCTTACAGTTCAAGGGTGCAGTCCATTATATTCCTGGTGGGAATCATGATGGCACATAGGCAGGCATGGTGTTGGGTAGGTAGAGTTCTACATCTGGGTCAGTAGGCAACAAGAAGAGTGAGTAAATCACTTCTGTAACTTCAAAGCCCACTAACAGTGACACAATTCCTCCAAAAAAGCCACATGACCTAATTGTGGCACTACTTTGTAACCATCATACATATGCCAATAAATGAAACATGAGTTTATTACTTTATATATATCTATATCAAGGCATCAATCATTTTGCATTTGTATTTGTTTAGCATTGGTCTAGATTATTATTTTGGGCATTCTTTAATTTCAACTATTTTACAATAGTTGAATTTAATACTGTAAATCCTAAAGGTTCTCTAATGTTAGACTTACATAGAATTTTGCCTTTCAGAACAGAGTAGACAATATACTTAGAAAATAATGGATAAATGTTGTGTAAAACTCTGATTTTTTGAGAGGTCATACTATACATCATCGTTAACTCAAACCAAACATCATTATAAATTTTATACACCATTTGATGATTTCACAACCTGTTTATTTCTGATTCTAGAATTCTTACAATATTACAACTTGGGTAGGGGAGTCATTGTTAAGTTTCTCTTTGCAGTGAATGGTAGTAAACACAGACATAGACATATTAGCAACCTTGAGAGCCTGCTCTCAAGGCTACAGCCAGGCTTCAATGAAGAATTGTACAACGAAGCAACACTGAGTTTCTCTTTTTCTGTCTAAAGGTAAAGACCCACATACACAATCTGAGGGTCATGCTCTTTATTGTTGGTGGCTCAACTTCCATATTTACTGCTTCTAGATCTCCTTTGTTTCAATTCTTCCTTGCTTTCTTGTTCACATGACATAAATGCATCTTTTTACAGGAGGCTTAGGCAATAAAAAAAGTTACAAGAATTACATCTCATTGGTCATAGCACATTCCTTGGGTAAAGGATAAATAGCAGAGAAATTCACTATGACAACACTTAGATGGGGAATGGTGTTTGACACCTTCGCAGGCAGTGGCATTGAAAATGTCTCAATCCTAAATTTATATTATCTTATCCTCTTTGTAACCCCAGAACATAAAAAAAGGAGTTGTAACTTTGGCTGCAAGGCCAGATCATCATTTGTAGTCCTGGCTAATTGTGAAACTTTACCTGCTATAGCTGGACATGGGACTAATTTTCACTAAACTTGGTTAATTGATTAATTGTTATTTGGGATCTAAACAATAGACAGTTAGTTAGATGAACTTTGAGTTTTATATAATAAACTGAGATTAGAAATTTATGTAGAATGTTAATTGCTAAGGAATTTAGTAGGGAGTGGCCCCTGGCAAGTGTTATGAGCCAAGTTTAGTAAGAGAAATTGGCATAGTATTTTAGGAGCCTTTGTGTTAATAACGTTGGTTGGTCGTCTGTGACTCTGACCTTGTGCATAACCCTAAAGTGTTTAACTTATGATCTGTTTACACACACATTTAGTCTAGTTTGAAATTTTTCTGAGATGAAAATGTGCTAATTATGTATAGTCTGAGTAAAAGGAAAAAAGCAAGACTTTTCAGTATCTTATAGTCCTCTTGGAACAATAGACCTAGTTATGAAGCATATCCTAGTATATTTTCTATATATCCAAATTATACAGCTTAATGAGAAGTCATCTTACTGATGATCCATGGATAAATGTCCATTTATGAAATAGATGAGTTATGTAAAGTACAGAAACCACATTTTTATATTCTTATATAGAATGAAGGAGAAAGAAAAAATAAATATCAAATAGTAAAACATTGGGGTTAATTCAATCGGAACTTTATGGTAGTAAGGTCTGTATACCAAAATATATATAGGTCATAAATAATTTCCTCAGTCCTTGCAACTCCTTATCTATATAAAACCCAATTGCATTTGGCTTTTTTGTACCTTTATACCTGCTTTCACAATTTTCTTACTGTATTTATTTTGAATCCACATCCTCAGTTGAATAGGTGTAAAGTGTTTTCCAAATGCTATCTTTATAATCAAGTCTTTTGACTAATGAAACATAAGAGAGAATGCAACAGCAAAAATTGGATGCAAAAATTACTTCTGTGAAGTAACTCCCTGTGTTTGAAGGCCTTAAGTTCAATTATCTTTGAAGAAGTCTGAATGCTAAAAGATTTGTCATGATATGAAGATTTTCTTTTGACATCCACAGCTATTAACAGTAGCGCATTTAGGATTATTAAAATTCTGAAGAAATGTTGGGCATATTATGTATTCCTCACTCTCAAAAAAAAATCAGTTAAATAATAGTCTTCCAACGGAGCAATCTTTGTCAGCCTGGGAAAAAACAATGTTACTTCAGAAATGTATTTTAATTTCTAGCTATGCTTACTTTGAAGATCTCAAGGAGAATGGTAATAATCATAAGGTTCAATCTTACATACAGTGGCTTCATTTCTAAGTTTAATATGACAACTTTGTTCTTCACTGTGATTATTTATTCCTTATTCTAAAGTCTTGCTGGAATGTAAAGTATAAATAATAAATAGCCACATACTTACATTATAGTGATAGAAGTGGAACTATGTTACAATGATTTTAACAATAGCAAGTTAAGAATATGTTCTCATTTATTTTTTAGTTCTTGGTCCTTAAAATATTTTTCTACCTATAATCTATTTTTACTGCTTACTCGAAAATTATACATATTTATATAGAAACTGACCAGAATGATTTTGAAAAGATGTTACATCACTCAATAATTACAGCCAAACTACAAAAAATACCCTTTTTCCCAATTTTCAAGGATTATAAACCACAAATATTATTTGGCTTTTTTTCACTTATGTTGACATTTGTTTGGGTGTTTCTTCTCATCATTTGTGTGACATACAGTCACTCGTCATATTTTGCTCACTACCAGTCCAGAAGCAAAAGGAGTCCTGGATCAGTAAACCCATTTGCAAGGCAACAGTCGTCTCCTTGGCTATCTCTGTTTGCAAACAAACACATAATGAGACCTACAAAGTACATGGAAAGGGGGGGGATTTAGTAGATGTGCACATATGAGGATTCAAATTCTGTCATCTGTCCACCACATAGGAATGTTTAAATCTCCATTAAAAAAATCTGTTTCTTGTAGTTCCAACCAACAGGACATAAGATGATTGCATATGGGAACCCAAAGGCTTTTTAGAGGGTACAACCACCAGATGAAGATTAGTGCCAATGTAAACCAAACCAAACCAAACAAAACAAAACAAAACAAAACAAAACAAAACAAAACAAAAAAGATCACTCCTTGACTTAATTGTAGTTTTCTTTGCACAATTTGAGGCTATTCCACAAGGTGTGTTCTATGAGTAGTGAGGGGTCTTCATCAGATATATTGGTTGAATGAGATTCCCCCACTGGCTAATATATTTTAATGTTTGGTCACCAAGGAGTGGGACTCTGACAGAATTAGACAGAATAGGAGCGGTAGCAGAGTTGGAGGAAGTATGTCCCTCAGGGCAGCTTTGAGCTTTCAAAGGCCCCATGCCAGGCCCAGACTCTGTCTTTGTGGATCAGGTTGTAGTTCTTAGCTACTGATTTGGAGCCATGATTGTCCCATGCTTGCTGCCATGATGATACTAGAGTGACTCTCTGAAACTGTAAGAAAACTCCAATTAAATGATTTCTTTTATGAGTTGTCTTAGTTATGATGCACTCTCAGAGCAATAGAACAACCGGTAAAGCGCCAGAGAAGGAGTAGTGCTCTGATCCAGAACTCCCCAGACTTTAATTTGTGAGAAATAAATTGTTAGAAATCTCTCTCTCTCTCTCTCTCTCTCTCTCTCTCTCTCTCTCTCTCTCTCTCTCTCTCTCTCTCTCTCTCTCTCTGTCTGTCTCTGTCTCTCTCTCTCTAACACACACACACACACACACACACACACATACTCACACACATGTATCTCCATATATAGGAAGAACAACTCAATGTTCATCTAAGAAAGAGTTGATGCCCAGTTAAATATCTCACTAAGATTTTACTAATCACAATATCAATTTAAAATTTCTGTGTGAAAAATTCTGGGTCAGAGTTCTTGGAGAAGAGCCATGTTTAGAATTCTCTGTACAACACTCAGAAATTGCTTTTCTGGATCTTAAGCCCTTCATTTTTATTAGCCATTCCCTCTGCCATGTCACTGCCTGCCAAGTTACTACCAAATTCCCTGGTTAATCCGTTTGAATTTCCAATATTTACCTTTTTATTTCTATTTTATCCATATCTTCGTATCTTTTCCATTAATGATCCTTCTCTATTTGGTCCATTTCTAACAATTCAAGTTTCACATGCTAAAAGCACAAAATAACCACTTTGAGACAGGATTCACACAGGAGAGAGAAAAGATGATATTTCATTTTTGGTCATGTATTACTGCAATGAATAAGCTTCTTTTCCAGTCTATTTATGACTTTCATTAAAGCAGTATCTGTCTCCAAAGTAAAAACAAAAAATGTAAAAACAAAAAATGTAATAATGTACTTTCCCCAGTTTTATTCATTTGTATATAAGTATCATGATTTTATTTTTTGTAGCTGTCTAATAGTTCATTGATCATATTTTAATCAGTTTCCATGTTAAAGAACAGCTAGGTTATTATCATTCCCTAGCTATTTCAAACAAGGCAGCAATGGCCATGAATGTACAAGTATCTCTGTCACTGGAGGGATATAAATTGCTTTGAGTATATTCTCAAGAGTACAAAGTTATTTGTATTATAGTTCTCTATTTTAAGCTTATGACAAGCCTTTAGTTTTAGTCTCAAAGCATTTGTACTAATTTTCACCCCTTCAAATAATATAACAGTTTCCCCTTTGCTATATATGCAACATTATTTGAGGTCATCTCTCTTCCTGATGATGGCCTTTTTGACTGGGATGAGATGGAATTATAAAAGTTTAAATATGAAATTCTGTACTGATTAAAAATGTTTAACACTCTATAAAACTTTCATTTTTATTAGTTTTTCATATTCAGTTCCATATCTTATTTTGTAGCTTTTATTGTGGGCTGTCTTGATGCTCACCTTTTATTCTTTGTAGATCCTGTACCTTAACATTCATCACTTATGACTGATGAAGTTTTTTTCTAGTATTTGGATACAACTTTAATAGATCAAGAGTGTCCTCCATATCACAAAAGCCTTTGGTTTCATCAAATATCATTTGTCAATCATTGAGCCTATTAATAATTTTACCAGAGTCCCATTTAGAAAATTGCTACTTGTACCTACTTCTTGAAATGTAGTTTTACCTCAAACAGTATTAGGAACTGGGCCTTATCTGCAAGTATCTGATCTGTTTCTTATTGAGTTTTGTTCAATGTTATAGAAAAATAAGGATCTGTTTAATTTTCATGAATGATAAAATTCAGGTTTCCATGGATTATTAATTGAAGATGTGTTCTATTCTCTAATTCATATATTTTTGCATTTTTTTCTAAAAAATCAGATATTTGGGGAATTATGGACTTACATCTCAGTCCTTTACTCCTCTTCATTGACCAATGTGTCTGTCGTGTCAATAGAATCTTGTTTTAATCATTTTTGTTCTGTAGTATAATATGAGATCAGGTATGGTAATGTCTCTCTCAGTATTGTACATTTTAGGGATTAATCCATCTATCTGGCATCTTTTGTGCATCACTATGAATTTGAAGATGATTAGCTTTTCTATTTCTTTTAAGAATGACCTAAGATCCTGAATAAGATTTCAGTTAAACTGTAAATTGCATTTTATAAAATGGCCATTTTCACCCAATCTGTTCTTCTAATATATAGGCACGAGAAGGGTTTTCATCTTCTGTTTTCTACCTCATTATTATTTTTAGTATGTTTTTACTAAAAAGAAAAAGTATGCTTTTACTAGTTTGTTTTTACTATAGATGTCTTTTTTCTTTTGTTTATTTTTTGTTTATCAAAATGTATTTTATTTTGTCTGTATTAATGCTGGCATTCTTTGTTTGTCTTTTTTTTCCCAATATGTTTGTCATTAGTATATAAGAAGTAACCACATTTTTTTCTTGTGTGTGTGTGTGTGTGTGTGTGTGTGTGTGTGTGTGTGTGTAATCTTTAGGGTCTCTTATGTATATGCAGATGTGGTTACTTTGCCTTTTTTTCTTATTTGATTCCTTTTAACTTTTTTGTGTTGTTGCACAAGTTAAGACTTCAAGCACCATGTTTATGTGAAGATAGAGGATACCCTGTGCTCTTCGTGATCTTCATGGTAATATTTGGAATTTTCTATTATCCTGATAGTAATTACTATTTGTCAACTTGCCCTTTATTATGTTGAGGTATGTGCCTCCTTCTGTAGTTTTTCTTTCACTTTTATCATTATGGAATGGTAAATTTCTATGGTTGTGTTATAGACATGGACCCAAGTAATCAAGACAGAGAGATGAAAAAAAAAAAAACTCAAAGAGAACTTTGAGTCTTCATAGAAATATTTCAAAAGCTACTAAAGGTGAAATGTTGTACTTAACATAGATTTTTGATAAAAATTCATTAATTAACAATTATATAGCTTATCACTTAAATATTTCCATGTTATCTGCAATGTTTCTTTCTACTTGAAAGAAAAGCAATGAAAATAAAATGAATATTTTATATTTTCTCACTAATTATTATGACTAATTCTTTGTCATATAAATATTTTATCATGAAGCAATAATGCTGCTGCTCTGTAAATGGGATGATCAGATATACTTAGACACCTTAAGTCATCTGTGACAGCTCAGGCTTCAATGAAGCAGCTTTATAATTATATGCAATTTCATTACTTTTCAGTCAAAGTTTTGAGGAAAACTCTTTTTGCTGATTCTTGGCAAACCTAAGATGTATGATGTAGCTGTTAGCCTCATACTTAAACAGAAAGATTTATTGCAGATGATGTTAGCCAGACTTGTGATTCTCCTAATTCCTGCAGCACAACAATGCTCCAGACTAGATGTTGCAGGGGCATTTTAGGTTTAAGTAATAACAATAACTAAGTTTTAAGTTGGGCTCTATTTGCATGTTTGCTTGTGTGTTTAGTTTAAGACAGCGTCTCTATGTACCCCTTGCCTAGCTTCAAATTTGCTCTGCCTTATGGCTTCATTCACAGAGATGAAGTTGTCTTTGCCTCCTATGTGATCGGAGAAAAAAATACGCCAGCACAACTAGCTATTAATTGTGTCTTTATTTCATCCTTGGGACAAACAGGTGATAAGACTGCTTTCCTTTCAGAAGGAAGGAAACTGACATATAAAGACGCCAGCCAGCAGGAGTGCCTGGTTTTGTGTAAATGACTAATCTTTATACCTTGTCAAAGTGATTTGAGTCTCTGCATTGCGGTGTCATTGTTTGTAGTACATCGTTTATTGATATTTTGCATACTTTATTTTAACAGAGTAGATGGAAAAACTAAGGCCTCTGTATAAATATTCTTAGACTCAATGTCTTAAGGCTTCATTTGTGTTTTTCTGTTTGCTATTATATAGTATGATGTGTCCCAGAATCATGCTTATATTTGCATATATATTCCATGTTCTCCAATAATTTTTATTGGCTTTGTGATTTCCTCAAAATGACTTAATAATTTCCTTGAAGATAGTGACATAATATTTAAAATGTCTGCACATTTGAAATATTTATCCACTTTACTGTTTTGTCACCTTAATTATGAAAGCCTAATTCATGCGTATCTGTGTGTAGTGGCATTTAATTGTATTTTAATAAATAAAGACTGCCTGAATATCTGAGAGTATCACAGTCCTACTGGTCAGCCTTACAAACCAGATTATGGGAACAAACACCTTTAATCCCAGTAGCCACAATGACACGCACCTTTAATCCCAGTAACCACCCTTGTTGTTATAGAAATGGGGTGGTGCACGCCTCTAATATCACCCTAGAGAGGAATATAAAATGGGGGGAGACAGCCCTAAGAGACAGTATCATTCTGAGATTCCTGGAAGCAGCATCACTTTTTCAGACTGAGGTTGAGGTAAGAGCCAGTGGTTGACTGTTTTGCTTTTCAGATCTTCAGATTGAGCCCCAATTTCTCTCTCAAAGGTTTTTTAAATTGTGCTTCATCTGTGTATTATTCATGGAAAGAATGACCCAGAGTTGACAAAATTTACTCTCTGATAACTGATATATTAAGACTTTATGCTATTATGTATGCAAACTTGTGTGATGTATAGATGTGGCAGAAAATTAACCTAAAGACAGACACAGACATCAAAACAACACATGTTTACTCATTATGCCGTTTTTCTTATATTATTCTATAATGTTACTTAGAAAAGATAATTTTTTTTTTTTTGGTTTTTTTTCGAGACAGGGTTTCCCTGTATAGAGCCTGTCCTGGAACTAGCTCTTGTAGACCAGGCTGGCCTCGAACTCAGAGATCCGCCTGCCTCTGCTTCCCGAGTGCTGGGATTAAAGGCGTGTGCCACCACTGCCCGGCTAGAAAAGATAATTTATTTTAACCTATTTTTATTGATTTTTGGGTTAAGAATTGTGCAATCATGTATTATTAACAGTCGTGTTATTTATTTAAGTTTATGATGTGTATTGAATAAAAAATGTCTAACACATGCTGCACAAACACTCTATGGTAAGCTATAACTCAAGTCCAATTTTTATTTTTATCTACTTTTTTTTGTTTATACAGGACCTTTACTGAATTCACAGACTGATCTTATGCTTTCTGCATAAAAGCAGGCCTTGAATTTATGGTCTTCCCTAGTTTATTGTAGGCATGTCTAGCTGTGTATGGTTGTACTTTCAAAATAATAAACGTCTGTTCATTAAAACTCTGTTATTCTAAACATTTTACATGCATGAGATACTCTTCTAGTTATTTATTATGTAATGTTATTTATAAGTCAATAGATGTCTGCATAGTTCAAACTAAAATGCTAGTTTCATGAAAACAGCTTATTATGACACTGTGAAATAGGAAAAAAACAAGTTAAAGGGAAAAATTAAACCATCTCAAACATTTTTCTGACACAAAAAGTTGCATTTGATAATATTAATCATTAGTTTATCAGAAAGTTTACCTTTTATTATATTTTAGGCATTAATAAATAGACTAACTTTTCATTGTAAATTCCACAAAATATTGGAATTAAAGCTTCTTTTTAGTTCTGGGCCTATCACAAAACATTTATAAAGGGTCATTTTGACAATTCTTTTGTTTTCCACTTTTTTTTCTTCATTTTTTTATTAAAAATTTCCATCTCCTCCCCTCCTCCTCCCCCTTCCCTTCCCTCCCTTCCACCCATACCCCCACTCCCTCCCTCTCCAGGCCAAAGAGCCATCAGGGTTCCCTTCACTATGTTAAGTCCAAGGTCCTCCCAACTCCCCCTAACTCCAGGAAGGTGAGCAACCAAACTGACAAGGCTCACAGTGAGCCCATCCATGCTGTAGAGTTCATGCTCATTGCCGTTGTCCTTGGTTACTCAGTCCTCCTCCACCCGTCAGCCACATTCAGAGAGTCTGGTTTGGTCCCCTGTTCCATCAGTCCTATTCCAACTGGACTTGGTGGTCTCCCATTAGTTCTGTCCCACCGTCTCAATGGGTGAACGTACCCCTCACGGTCCTGACTTCCTTGCTCATGATCTCCCTCCTTTTGCTCCTCATCAGGACCTTGGGAGCTCCTATGTGGGGCTCTGTCATTTTCTCCATCCAACACCAGATGAAGGTTCTATGGTGATATGCAAGATATTCATGAATATGGCAATAGGATCTGGACATTTATGGCTCTCTCTCCTCAGCTGCCCAATACAGAAAGTAATAGAAGGAAATTCACAAACAAAGGAGTACAGCATTGCCCAAAATAACTCAGACATCTAGCAATCCTTCACCAGCACATCTCAAAGAAAGGAAACACACAATCTCTACTACCAAATAAAAAATGACAACCGGAATTAACATCCACTGATCATTAATATCATTTTGACAATTCTTAGCATCAAAAGAATTGCTGAAAAGCAACAACACCCCAAAAGAAAGGAAACTGTAATCCAGTGACTTCCAATTTACTGGCTTGCAAACCATGCCTACTCTTTTTGTCTGAGGTTTTGTTGTTTTAAAGAGGTTAAATATATAATATTAATATCAATAAGTTTTTGTTCATTTCACATTAGCATATATAGATTTTTGTTTGTCTTAACTTTATTTAGGAGTTTTTTTTTTTTTTTTTTTTTTTATGTTTCTAATAAGAAGGCATTTTATTATGGTTTGCAACAGGATTGGTTTTCCCTTCACTATTCTTTTTTTTTTTTTTTTTCTCATGGTTTATTTTTTTATATTTAAAAATTTCCATCTCCTTCCCTCCTCCTCCCCCCTCCCTCCCCTCCTTCTCCCCTTTCTCTCCCCTCCTTCTCCCCCTTCCCTCCCCTCCCCTCCACCCATACCTCCCCTCCCTCCCTCTCAAGGCCAAGGAGCCATCAGGGTTCCCCACTCTATGCTAAGACCAAGGTCCTCCCAACTCCCCCCAGGTCCAGGAAGGTGATCGACCAAGCTGAGAAGGCTCCCACAGAGCCCGTCCATGAAGAACAATCAGGGGGGCTGACTGAGAAGGAGTTTTTATTTTTACTAATGTTTTGGGATTAGACCAAGAAAATATTACACACGAGTTCTCTCTGGTTGAAATGCACAAGTAGTTACTTGATGAGTAAGTCCTAAATTAATACCATTCAAATATATACATACTTTCAATATGAGAATATGGGCAGAATAGTAACAAGGCACAGTCAAATCAAGTTTGGAGTAGAAAGATGGGACAGAACATTATATGAGCCCAGTTTAACAGTCACATGCAGGTAACTAAAGTCCATCTAAAAAAGTAGCTAAAACCACAAATAATCCAATAAAAAATGGGGTGCAGACTAAACAAAGAACTCTCAAAAGAGGAATATAAAATGGCTGAAAGACACTGAAGGAAATGTTCAACATCCTTAGTCATCAGAGAAATGCAAATCAAAACAACTCTGAGATTCCATCTGACACCTGTAATAATGACCAAAATCAAAAACAGTGATGACAACTTATGCTGGAGAGAATGTAGGGTAAAGAGAGCACTCCTGCATTGCTGGTGAAAGTGAAAAGTAGTATAGTCCCTTTGCATATCAGTATGTAAATTTCTAAGAAAATTATGAACCAACCTTCCTAAAGACCTAGCAATACCACTTTTGGGTATATACCCGAAGGATGTTCAATCGTACCAAAAGGACATGTGGTCAACTATGTTCATAGCAGCATTTTTTTGTCATAGCCCAAACCTGGAAATGACCTAAAAGTCCCCTGACCAAAGAATGGGTAAGGAAAATGTGGTACATTTACACAATGGAGTACTACACAGCAGAAAAAATAATGACATATTGAAATTTGTGGGCAAATGGATGGATACTGACAACTTCATATTTTGTGAGGTAACCCAAAATCAGAAAGACAAATATTATATGAGCTTACTCATAAGTGGCTTTTATATATAAAGCAAAAAAACAGCCTACAGCTCATAATCCCAGAGAACCTATAACAGCAATGAGGACCCTAAAAGAGACATACATGGATCTAATCTATATGGGAAGTAGAAAAAGACAAGATCTCCTGAGTAAATTGGGAGCATAGGAATCATGGGGGAGAGTGGAAGTGGAGGAGAGAGGTAGACAAGGGAGCAGAGAAAAATGTATAGGTCAATAAAATCAGTTTTTTTTTTCTTTTTAAGTAGTTAAGCCATATCTCTAAAGTCTCCATTTGGAAACTGAATATCATAACAGTACACTGTAGTTTATCTACTTTGCTGTGTGACTTAATTTAATGCTTGTGTGGACGTTGTTGTTTATTGAAATAAACATCTTAGTTTCTGAAAAAAAATGCAATCTGTTACTGAGGAAAAGAGAGCAGTCAAGATTAGCATTCCTACTCATGGCTTCTTTTTGAAAAGGATGGCCAGTGCATTAAAATTAGTCATAAAAAATATCAGTAGGCCTCAGGCAATTTCTAGAAATCATGAAGATTCATGGACAAGGGGTCTGCTATCTCTCAGTCTAGAAAATAAAGACATAAGAGAGTTTTCTCCCTGTACTTGTACGAGTTCTGGCAAATGCAGTAACTGCTTTCAAATCAGAAATACATTTTATAAAAATAGTAAGCTCCACTTGACAGCGTAGTAGCATTTAGGTCAATAGTAAGCCCAAAAAATATAATTAGACAGTCTAGTAAATGTGCAGATGTCTTTTACATAATTCTGACCATGTATGTTTGAGCTTTGCAATTTACCTCTTGCAAGCTATTTCCCAAAACAGTTTGTGTGAACTTGTACTAACATTTCATATGCAGTAACCTCTCTCAATTTACCACCCCTTCTTTCTCCCCTGAGTAACTGGGATGGAAACATGCATGCGGTTTTCCTTGAGTAGTTATCCCAGAAGACAACAGAGTATAGATGACTTTAGAGGTTGTCAGTGAAATCTAAAATAGGCCGTTTTTCTAACCATGAAGTTATCAATTTTGCTGAAAAGCAATAGAAAATCTTGGGAGTTCTGATGTATAAATAAAATGAATAACTTTTTATAACTGCTAAAATTAATTATCTTTCTTCCTCTTACCTCTTTCTCCTTCCTTCTTCTAATCTCTCTTCATAATTTGAGTAATTTTCATTGTTCTATGAAGTGCTGTTCTAGAGGGAGCCTAAGCATTAATTGTGGGAGAACAAAAATAAAGTTAAAAATTATACTTCATAAATAATCCTTAGAAGGCATCTAAAAACTTACATTCTCCAAAAATGACATCCAAGATGTTGGAGAAGTGAAAGTGGATAGTACCTTACAACCATGATCCTGAAACTTCAGGATCTGAGGTAGACTGCAGAACATAATCTGAGGTGAGGGCCAGTCACTCTCTGGAATTATAGCTCCTTTTAACTCATTTTATCACTATATTTAAGTCACACCTCTCAATGACTGTGAAATGAGAACATTAACCTTACGTTTTCTGTAAAACTACACAAGTAAAACTGCACTATGACATTTCAAACGTCCACTAAAGAAAACATGTTTGTGTCTAAAATGAATACAGAGCCCATATAGGAACGATTTGTATTTCCCCCACTCTCCTTCCAAGTGGTGTTATTGTTCTTGTAGAAGCATTGCTTTGCCATTGTTAGATAGGAAGGCTTCAAATTTAATAATTTTTCTCTCTAGCATTTTAATTTCTTCATTAATTCTGCTACTTAAAGATATCTTAAACTTGTTATAAAATGAAGGACCTTAAGTGATTGATTTATTAATCTTTGCAAATCTGTGACATTGTTGGGTACAGAAAAAAAAAACTGACTTTTTTGGTGGGTACTGTGCTATTAAAACTGACTATTCTTTGGGGGAAAATTTAAGGCATGTTTATTAGTTGATCAGTTAGCTCCTTTTCTGTCAAATATTGCACAAGTTTAGGCTGTGCTGAAGAAGGAGAAATTAATGAAATGATGAAAAGGGATGGATTTATTTGTAGTTCAGAACTTAAAAGTAGGGCTAACTTTAAAAAACGTTCCCTTGAGTGGTCAGACAAGAGAAGAAAAAAAAAATAAACAGGTGGGAGATTTTTACTTCATAAGAAATGAGAAAAAAAATGGAGGTGAGTGGGGCTTGGAGTCTGTGGGATGGATCTTTTCTGTTGTGGTTTGACGGGTTCACTACACCAGACGTGCTTTTCTTTAGCGTTCTGCTGAGCTTTCAACCTGGGCTCACATGATGTTAGTCATTACTGTTTATGTCACTGACATCTATGCTCCTTCCAGCCTGGTTACAAGGTGAAAGCATGCCGAGTGAAGGACTCCCGATGGTGCTTGGATAGGAATTCTCTCTTGCTCCTTCGTCTCCGGAGAGACGTAATGCTCCAAACAAATAAGTTCTTAATTAAGATTGTTGCGATTATTAATGCTTTTGTCTGTTTTGTCACTGATCCAGATCTTCTTCGGCAGAATACCTAAAACACTATTAGCTAATAGAGTGCTCATGGCTCTACAAGTAGTTAACACTGTATGGTTTTCATTCCCTTCTGAATTTCTAGAGCCACTCTCCCATTCCCGCCCACCACATGTACTACCTTGAACCCCAAGGAATCCTGCAGCTTCTTAGAGGCTAACAATACCCATGAATTTTATCTGTGGTAGGTGAAGGTTGATTTACCACATAAAAAAAATCTCGTCAACATCATCAGAGATAAATCTGTGATGCTGAATTTCACGGTAGCGATGAAGCAGAAGGACAACCGCAGACAATGCCATTGCACAGTTGAACATATGACAGTGTCAGATGGAAGAAGCACATGCAGAATTTCAGAGACAGAAGCGTTCTAAGCATGGATACTCATTTGTTTCATATTATATATTTGTACTGTAAGCTGAAAATTTTTAATTACCTAAAATGAGCAAGAAATAATTCTATTTCATTTTTTTCTCATTACCAGACTTTACAATGCAAAGATGACAGTGAAATATTGGAGATGTATTTTAAATTTGTTAAGTATATATTGTAAAGAATCATTTCAATTCCATTTTAATAGGTATAATAAAATTGCAAATCTGTCTTTTTAATACAAGGCGCATAGCATTTCTGAGTTTATAAACAAAAAAGAATATTAACTTTATACACAGAAGAAACATGTTCTAAGCTCAGGAATCAAATTTCTAAAATCCAAGCTGCAACTGCCCAGACACAGCTTCTGAAAGTCGAATTTCCTTTCACTAGTCATAAAGAGTTAGGTTTGTCATTTATGAAATGTTTTACAGTCGATTGCTGTGCTACTCAGGGGAGAGGGGTGAGGCAATGCTATCATTGTGCATGACCTGTACTGTCTAGAACAGTGGTTCTCAACCTTCCTAATGCTGCAAGTCTTTAACACAGTTTCTCGTGTTATGTTCCCCAACCATTAAATTATTTTTGTTACTATGTCATAATTGTAATTATGCTACTGTTATAAATTGTAAATCAAATATTTCTGTGTTTTGATGGTCTTAGGAGACCCCTAAGAAGGGTCATTTTACTCCATTGAGGGTTGGGACCACAGGCTGAGAACTGTTGATCTAGAATAAAAAGGAGGATACTCTCCAGTGTATATTAGTGCATGCCATTCTACTTTATAAAATTAAAGGAACAGTAATTATTCTTGAGGATAAATTTTTCTGAATTATGTATTTGTAGAAATGGGACAAGACACTTTTTTTACTAGGTAAATTTTCTCTTCATTGTCAGTGGGTTATAGGCACAGTACAATTCCCTGGAGACTCAACCTTTAAATCTAATTATTTTTGAAGGTTTAAAATTTTCTTTACATTTCAATATGCCATATATTTTAGGATATACAATTCTTTCACTTGACATTACTATTAATTCATTTTCAAACAATTTATGTATTATACTAGATGGCATGTCTACTGATCTTTCTTTGAAGTGAAGTGGTTTCCAATAGACATACCCTTTTCTATTCCAATTTGTGTTGCTGCATGCATTCCTACAGTAATAAAGAAATTGCTTCTACTTATTAATTAAATATTGCCATTTTGTCATAACAATAAAGTTTTCCTTCCTGGAGACTCATCCTTGCAAATGCTTACTGAATGTGTTGAACTTACAGATAGCTTAGTGTATTTTTTTTTTTTTGTTTTTTTTGAGACAGGGTTTCCCTGTAGTTTCTAGAGCCTGTCCTGAAACTAGCTCTTGTAGACCAGGCTGGCCTCGAACTCAGAGATCTGCCTGTCTCTGCCTCCCGAATGCTGGGATTAAAGTCATGCGCCACCACCGCCCGGCTGCTTAGTGTATTTTTGACCAAGGAAAATATTGGGGAGTTGAAGACATTCCTTCAAGCGATTATAAAATTATATCAAAAAACCTTGAATGCTGTTTCAAAATACTCCATGTTTCTAGAACTGTATCTGAAAAAGCAAATAATTAAAATATTTGTTTAACGGATTGATGAAATATTGAAGTGATGGAGAATCTAGAGACTATTTGACTTTAATTACTAATTCATTTTTGAGATGAATCTTATATCTGAAGTGAACTATTAAGTTAATGGCATATATAACAGCAAGTCTTACCACCCAAAAGAAGAAAATGGCTCTCTGCTGATGCTACTACAGAAAGCTCTGGAAATTTATTCCTTCAATCACTAACTTAAGTTACACTTCTGTGACACAGAGCAATGCAATCAGTTACCAAGATTAAGCCAAGCCTCTGCCATGGGAATAAACAGTCTGAAATGAACACCACATTCTTCAAGAGAAAAATATAAATGCTCAGACCAGTCATATGATTGCAAATACATGGACAAGACATGTGGAGTCAAAAGTGGTAGGGCAGCCACACTTCTCCAGCTCTGCTATCAACACTACACAAGCCTTGTCTGGTAGCTCAGGCTGCCTCCACTCACTCCTTGTCACTGTCCTTGGTGGTCAACCCATGGTCCTGCCATGACCACTACTATGAGACTGAACCTTGACCAATGGCCTCTCTGGGTCTCTTAACAGTGCCAAGGTTCCCCTTTTCTCCATGACCCCACTTACGCAGTCAAAGGCAGTATATGTGGGAGACTCTCACCCATCATTTGACACATTATTCAATGAACTTGTTGTGCTATTTTGAACAACCACGGGATCACAACCTCTATGTGTGAACCCTGAGAAAACAAATCCTTGAAGATTTTACCTAACTACCGCTTCTCTCTTGGGAGTACCAGCTACCTGTTGGCACTAACCGATCAGCATCTGAAGTCCCAATGGAGCAACAAAAGGTTTCACTTCCAAAGATTCAAATTACGATATGAATGGTCCTAGTAGAGGCCTTGAGAGATTCAAGTTTCTCTTTTAAACTAAACAAGTCTGGCCTCCATTGTTTACAGTCTTTTTTTGTTTTGTTTTCTTTTTGGTTTTGGTTTTTCGAGACAGGGTTTCCCTGTAGTTTCTAGAGCCTGTCCTGGATCTAGCTCTTGTAGATCAGGTTGGCCTCGAACTCAGAGATCCGCCTGCCTCTGCCTCCCAAGTGCTGGGATTAAAGGCATGCGCCACCACCGCCCAGCTCATTGTTTACATTCTTATCTTCCAAAGTCAATGATTTATCTAGCACAGTGCTTCCAAATATTTCATGTTTTTCCTGAGAAAACAGTCCAAGGCATAAAAACCACTTGGTCACTTACATCACAGCAGTACTTAAGTTCCTGTTATCAATTTCAGTTCCAGTTAGGTTTTGTTCTGCAATAAAACACCATGATCAAAAGTAATGTGGAGGAGATGTTTAGTTGGCTTATAGGTAAAAGTTCGTCCTAGAAGAAACCCATGCCAGAAGCTTTTGGTAAAGACTAAGGAGTATGATGGCTTATTGATTTGCCTGGCCTCCCTTGTTCAGCTACCTTTCTTATACAGCCCAGGTCCACATTCCTAGGGATGTTACTGCGTACAGTGGGCTAGGTCTCCCTATATCAATTAGCAGTCAAAAAAAAAAAAAAACAAAAAACAAACAAACAAACAAACAAAAAAAAACTCCACCAGCCTATCTGCTGTTATTAATTTTACAGTTAAGATTCTCTATTCTGATATATCCAGTTGACAACCAAAAGAAAGGGGACCAATAGACTACCTATTGCAAGACATCACAAAGATTTTGGGACTATATTTTTTAACTAGACCCGAGCAGAGTCTTTTATAAAGCTGTTAACTACTGACATTTCTTATAAAGTCCATGACATAGATGGTACTATTCATTATCACAGATGAAGAAGAGGCTCAAAGAATACTTAGTTCTCACTGAATGCACATTGAGTTTATACTTTTAATTTTAATACAAAGATTTTTTTTCTGCCTAGCATCAAAACATGTCATTAGGCCACATACTATATCTGAAAGCTGAGCATATCTGCTGAGCCTTTATCACCTGCCATTCTGGCTTCCATAGACTTGTACTGTCTGCTATCTGCTAGAACGACATCCTTCCTCTAAAATGTACCCAACCAGATCCTCCTTTGCTTTCAGAGCGATAATCTCACTGCTTATTACTTATTAGAGTAACTGCCATTACTACTCACAAAGTTTTCTGTTTCCCTCTGATCACAGCTGACTGAAGTTTTCTCAGGAAACTGCATTCACTTTTCTGAGACTCTTTCTATATGAACTCAGTTCCAAGGATACCCGCAATTCAAAAATGATACAAATAGACATGTCAAAAAAACACTTTCTGACGGCATTTAAAGCCTCATCCACAATAAGGCATTCTTGCCTCATATCATTAACTGGGCAAAAGACCCATGGCTTAATAGACTATAAGTCCTAGAAAGGACTCTAACATTTGAAAAAGTAAAATTGTGTTACACTTTCCCCTAAGTTTTATATCTGTTCTCCTCAGCTGCCCAAAGAGCTAGCTGGGGACATCTCCCTGGAAACCCAGTTATCATAGGTGTGTGCATTTCTGAATCCCCATAAGAGACAGTTTGCTTGGTAATGGATGCTCTCTAATACAAAGGCCAACGGAGATCTCCATGCAGAGTTTGAGAGACTATACAGTCTACATCTCTGATGGAGGAGAGTTATCTGTCTATGTTACTTTCATTGGTTAATTAATAAAGAAAACTGCCTTGGCCCTTTAAGAGACAGAAAATTAGGTAGGCGGAGTAGACAGAACAGAATTGTGGGAAAAGGGGTAGCAGGCAGTGGGGAGACACTTCAGGCAGTCGCCATAGTGAGTCTCCATGCTTCTCCTCTCCGAGATGGACGCAGGTTAAGATCTCTCCTGGTAAGCCACACCTCATGGTGCTACACAGATTACTAAATATGGGTTAAAGGAAGATGTGAGAATTAGAGAATAAGAGGCTGAAACTATGGGCCAGGCAGTATTTAAATGAATACAGTTTCTGTGTAATTATTTCAGGTGTAAAGCTAGCCGGCGGCCGGGTGGCGGGACCCAGCCCCGCCTGCTTCCTTCTACACATCTCTAAATAGGACTTCAATATCACCTTCTTCCAAGTCTCAAGTATTAGAGATAGTGAATGTCAATTTTGAAGCAGTGTGTGCCATAAATTAATTCATACTGACTAATAATGTGTGCACAAACAAGCAGATCAAACCAAGGATTGCAGAGTGGATCATTAAACTTCACACTTTGCAGAGGTGTTAGTGGCAACTGGATGCTGGTGGGGAAGGGAGAATTTGTTTTCTTCAGAAATGTGGGACATAAGAGGCTACCCACACTCCAGTAGATGGTTCTTTGCATATGCACACAAGGCAGCACTAAGTTTATTCAGTGGTTTTAAACAAAGCAAATGAAGATGGACCAGAAAAGTGAAAGGTACAGGAGAGGAATTGGAAGAGAATGTGGTAGATTTCATCAAAATACATCATATGCACCTATGAAATTTTCAGCCCTTCTGTCCAAACCTTATTTTGCAAGTGGTTGAGAAGACAATCCTGTACTTTTTCTAGTTACACACTCTCAGTTATTTTCCTCTCTAAGAAGTCAGTTAATAGAGGTTAAAAAATCTGTGATGCAAGTTCTAAGATGAGCCAAAAAGCAGAAACTACCCAGTGTTCTACCAATTTACTTTGCCCCTATGTCTGTAATTCCTGGACTTTCCATTGCATCTTGGTATTATCTGACTGGTCTGAGCATTTATATTTTTCTCTTGAAGAATGTGGTGTTCATTTCAGACTGTTTATTCCCATGGCAGAGGCTTGACTTAATCTTGGTAGCTGATTGCTCTGTGTCACAGAAGTGTAACTTAAGGTAGTGATAGAAGGAATAAACCTGTTTCTTTCCAGAGCTTTCTGTAGTAGTGGCAGCAGAGAGCATTCAGATACAACCACCAACATTTCTTTTTTTAAATTTATTTTTGTATTGATTTATAAAAAAAATACCATTCAAAATTTCCACTTTCTTCCCTCCTCCCATTTCTCTCCCATTCTCCCATTCATCCCCCTCTCCTCCAGTCCTAAAGGAAGGCAGGGTACCCTGCCCTGTAGGAAGTCCAAGGTCCTCCCTCCTCCATCCAGGCTTAGGAAGGTATGCATCCAAATAGACTAGGATCCCAAAAAGCCAGTACATGCAGTAGAGACAAATCCTAGTGCCATTATCATTGACTTCTCAATCTGCTTCAATTGTGAGCCACATTCAGAGGGTCCAGTTTGATCTCATGCTCATTCAGTCCCAGTCCATGTGGATTTGGTAAGCTCCCATTAGATAGGCACATTGTCTCAGTGGGTGAACCAACCCCTCATGGTCCTGACTTTCTTTCTCATATTCTCCCTCCTTCTGCTCTTCAACTGGACCTTGGGAGCTCAGTCCAGTGCTCTGATGTAGGTCTCTCTCTCTCTATCTCCATCTGTCACTGGATGTGAAGGTTCTATGGTGATATTCAAGATAGTCATCAGTTTGACTACAGGACAAGGCCAGTTCAGGCACCCTCTCCTCCATTGTCCAGGGTCCTAGCTGGAGATATCCCCATGGACACCTGGGAATCCCTCTAGAGCCAATCCTCTTGTCAACCCCCAAATATCTCCCTCAATTAAGATATCTTCTTCCCTGTTCCCATAACCTTTCTTCCTCTATCTCAACCATCTCACTCCCCCAAACTCTCCCCAACTCTCCCCTTCTCCCTTCTCTCTTCCTCTCTCCCCTTCCCCCCACCCTATCTCCATGCTTCCAACTAACTAGACATTAAAATTCTAATTAACCCAATTGAAAAATGGGGTACTGAACTGAACAGAGAATTCTCAACAGAAGAACCTCAAATGGCCAAAAGATACTTAAGGAAATGTTCAATTTCCTTAGCTATCAGGGAAATGCAAATCAAAACAACTCTGAGATACCATCTTATACCTGTCAGAATGGCTAAAATCAAAAACACCAATGATAACCTATGCTGGAGAGGATGTGGAGTAAGGGGAACACTCATCCATTGCTTGTGGGAATACAAACTTGTGCAACCACTTTGGAAATCAGTGTGGCAGTTTCTCAGGAAACCTACCTCAGGATCCAACAATACCACTCTTGGGAATATGCTATAAAAGCATTTGTTCAACTATGTCCAAAGCAGCATTATTTATAATAGCCAGAACCTGGAAACAACCTAGATGTCCCTCAATGAAAGAAGGGATGAAGAAAGTGTGGCACATATACACTTTAGAGTTCTACTCAGTGGTAAAAAACAATGACATCTTGAATTTTGCATGCAAATGGATGGAAATAGAAAACACTTTACTGAGCCAGAGCGCCCAGACCCAAAAAGAGGAATATGGTATGTACTCACTCATTAGTGAACTGTAGCCATAAACAAAGGACATTGAGCCTATAGTTGTGATCCTAGAAAAGCTAAGTAATAAGGTGAACCCAAAGAAAAACACATATAGATCCTTCTGGAAATTGGAAGCAGACAAGATTGCCAGCCAACATCTCCTCTTAAATGCATAGAATGTCCCGTTGCTAGTCGTCTTTGCACTTTGCATTTATAGCTCTCTGTTCTCTGCTTCTATCCATAATTTGTCATTCTTTTTGTTTATTTCCCTCTGGACAACTCCAGGACCAGCATAGTTAAATAACCAGTGAGGGTTTCAATCAATATTTGGCACAGAACACGTTCCATAAGTAAAATTGTATATGAAAACCAAGCATGAAAATGATTTAGAATTTAGAATTTTCCACTTGGTCGAAGGGTAGGAAGTCATCAATTACCAACTGCATGATTTTTTAAGTGTTTTATTTGTCAACTGGAAAACTAGTCAAGGGAGGCATTAATTTTATTCTCTTCCTTTTCATCAGCAGCTCTTCTTGGTGTTCTTCCTCTTCACTCTGTCCGGTCCTCCACCAAGATAAGAAGCATGAAGGGAGAAATCAACGTGCTTCTGGGAGTCTAGACGAACAATGAAGGATGAGATGTTCACCTAATGCTTGCGGACCCTGATATTACGCTAGCGGATGAGTACACCAGCATAGTGAATAGATTTAGACAGACCCAACTTAAAGACCCTGGTCTGTAGCTGCCTCTCCAAGAAATCCTCAGTCTTCAAGCCCAGGATGTAAACCAGCTTCATGTTTTCCTCATCCAGCAAACCAACGTGAACAAATCGCCTCAGCAGATCACTGTCTTCAAAAAGACGACATGGCTCCCTTTTTTTTCAGCGTTAGCAGCTCCCAGTTGGCCTTGCATGGATCTTGATCCAGGTAAAGTTGACCCTGCACACCTCACGTTTGTTCTAGAGTCCATATTCTCAGATCAGCTTCAGTTCCTGGTTGAGATGCGACTTCTCGAAGGGTCTCTTTGGGGTCACATAGGTCGGATGGGGGAAGTTCTGTTAAACAATCACATTTAAGGCGTGGCTACCTGGAGCCAAGGAAGGAAACTGGGTCGGACCAGGTGCTAGCTCTCTGGGTGATTCCCGCGGGGACACAGCAAAACTCCGACTCCCCATACTTGTGGCATGAGTTTCCCCTTATAACAATTAAAAATATAATTGTTTATGTTTAAAGCTGGCCTGGTTATTTTCTGAATTGATCAAACAATTACATAGGTCTTACAACAAACCCAACTTCTGGCAACAGGCATGTTGGTGTCTCTAGGCCTTCCGCACCTAAGAACTCACGACAACCTTGACAAAGAGCCAAAGCATGATTCTCTTCATTGCATTTAGATAGAGTCTTCTTACCTGGCTCTAAGGAAATAGTCACCCTGCTGAGGAAGATTAACCAGCAAATTCAATGAGGAATGCATATTCTTCTTTCAGATGGTAATAGTCCATTCCAGCTGTAAGTTCCATCTCAGAAATGAATTAGAAATGGAGAAAAGTGGAGCCTTGGCACTGTGAGGGACCAGGAGAGGTCATTGGTCCAGATTCAATCTCTGTAGCAGTGGTAATGTCAAAACCATAGGTTGACCACCAAGAATAGTAACAAGGAGTTAGTGGACGTAGCCTTAGCTACCAGACAAGGTTTTTGTACTGTTAATTTCAGTTTTGGAGATGTGGGACTGCCCCAGCACTTTTGACTCCACAAGGTCGTGTCCATGTATTCACGATCACTGTGAGTTTACATGTGCATCTGCCCTGTTAATTCTGGCACCAAAGGAAGCATTTCCTTGGAGTCTTTCTTCACCTCTGGCTCTCAGGGACTTCCATCTCTTCTGCTTGCTTCACTGAGAGTTTGTGAAAGACAATAAAGCAATTGAAAAATCGTGATTACTTTGTTGCATATATTTTAGCACAAAAGAAATGTCTGTCTACATTCTATTTTGTATAGCTTTTACTTTCAAAACATAATACAGCTGGAGTTTGATTTGTTTGTAAGAGTATATACTTTGAAATTTCGTTGGATGGCTGATATCAAGTATGGGAGACACCTGAAGGGTTTCATGATTTTGTATTCCTGTAGAAATAGTGAGCATGGACACACAGATCATGTAGTCTGTTAATTTGCTTAGGTTTTCTCACTCAAGCTGCAAGAAACTTCTTGTCTCTGTCCTGTCATGGCTGGGATTGAAGTGAGTTCTGCCACTTCAATTTTTAAGGCAGATTTGGGGAATCTATGCAGTTCCTCCTGCTTGTGCACTGGCCCATCTCCCTAAATCATAACTATTTTTTCTGGTTATGATAATGGAGTTTATAAGCTATTTAACAGTTCTAAGATCACTCATTAAACCAGCAATGATGACTCTAAATTGTGTCTAAATAATTATACATATTTGGACATTTCCAAAAAATGTTTTATTCTGTTTATTTTGTATGCATATAAGTATGCAACCTACTTCCCTCAGTGAAGTGCTTCTCTAAATGTTGTTTGTGATTTTTGTATTTAATTGCAAAGTCTTAAGCTCTCTTTTATATGCTGCTTTGTACATTGTCCCTCGGGCCCTCTAAAGAAGAAAATATATTTCACTTACAGACAGTAATGGTTGCTTTTTGAGTTGCTATAGCTCAACTGCTGACACAATCTTGAAGGGGAAGGGCTTAAATGGACTCATAGTTACATGATTCTGTATAGTGTGGCTGAAGGGAGCATATGGGAATGAGAACACCTCCTTGGTTTGCGTTCATGTAAATGAATAAGGAATCAGAAGGTTGAAGATGCCATTAACAGCTTCTTATGTTCAGTGCTCCAAACCAGTGACCCACTAACCCCTGGAGGGTACTAGTACCTAAAGGGTCCACAGCCTTTTAATATAACATGAGCAACTAGGGAACGTGAGGGTAAGTTTCACATTCAAACCATAATGTAGTTAATATTCAAGCCTCCAATGTCTCTCATTTACAAAGTCAACAAAATGCAAAGTGTTCCAAGTATTTAATAAGAAGATCCAAACTAATTTTTCTAGCTGCTGTGACTATTCTTAATCTTGTCTAGATTCTTTCTTACTTAACTGGAACTGATCTGTGAAGCATTACTAGTAGCGCTTCATGCTGACTTGGCTTGTCCTAATCTTTTCACATAGAATTCATTGTCTTAAAAGTATTGGAAAAACTTAAATCTGTCTTTGAAGGACAATTTTTTTTTCTATGTGTAAGTGTGTAAGTTGAGGTTTTTTTTTTTTTTTTTTTTTTTTTTTTTTTTTTTTTTTTTTTTTTTTTTTCTGGGTTACCTAGCCTAGGTTAAACCTGTTCTCCTCACATCTTCTCCTTTCACCAGCAGAGAAAAATCAGTCTCTCATTAATGTCTTTGAGACTAACCTTTGCATACTGAGAGAGTTCACACTCCTAATGACCTCTATTGTATAAATAATGGCTCAATTTGTTTCTTTCTTACTGCAAGCACTCCTTCTGTGTTTGGTGAACTGGGATTTAATTAATGTAGTTCAAGATGTTGAAATTCATTCCCTTTTTCACAGTGAATCACTTTGAAAGCATACATACCTGGACTTTTAACCGAACAAAATAAAACAAAACCAAAAAGCTACTAGATGATAAGACATTGAAGATGCAATTTTCTCATGAAAGAACAATTTATTGCTTCCTCCTATTTCTTTTACATTCATTTTTTACAGTACTCCAACAAAGAGCTAAGTTTAGGGGTTTATATGTGTGCATCATACTCTACACTATCAATTGCATAATAATAAACAGTATGTTTAATTCAGTTCTGAGCTGAAAATCCGCAGAGTGCCTGACTCATTGTTTGCCCTAAACTGTCTTTTTAGTGACTAATGAATAAATACACAAGCAAAAAACTTAGATTTGGAACTTGAGATGCTTGATTCTCTCAAAGGAAAACCATATCGCAGTGTCCAAATTTAATTTTTGGACAGTGGCATAAGAATGTTTAAATTTAAATTTTCTATTATTATAATGCTGAAGGTAGAAGAATCATTTTAATTATGAGCCACATTTTTCTGAAGTTCATTTTCTACTAATGGACTTCAAAACATTTTTTTCCATAAATTGCTTTTCTCCTAATTATTCTGGAAAACTTCTGAGAATTTTGTTGTTGTTGTTCTAATGAACAAAGTTTCAGTTCCCATCTGATTTCTGACAGTTCTGTATCAATGTCACGTCCCTTCTGGTTACATACGCTTCTCACACTCCAGTGCCTGCAAAGCTTGCTGAAAGTCCCTGTTTTGCTTTTCTGCCTAAATCCAGGTTCACAGAATGCTTGCTAGGAAGACTACTATTAGTGAGAACTACTTTGATGGACTGCAGGTCTCTATGTTCCTGACAGTGCTCGCCTTTATCTATTTTCCCAGGTCCACCACGTCTGCCTCTTCTTCCTTCCATCTGTTCCATCAATGGTCCAGGAGGACACCCAGGAGCACTTCGTCTTTTCCACCAAAGCCGCCTTGGTTCATGCCACGGCCACCTCGGAAGCCACCTCTGTCCACCTCTGCCACCACTGAACATTCCTCCAGGACCACCACGGTCCATAAGTCCACCTCTTTCTTCCTGCATACCACCAGGGCCACCTCTGCCACGATCACCACCGGGAGATGGGAAGGATGGCGGGAGGAAGCCCTCAGGCTTGGGGGCCTTACACTGGTGCATTCTGTTCTCCAGGCAAGTTCTGGTTTCCACAGCCCGGATTGGGACATTGCCAATCTCCGGCTAGCTGCTGGACATTTCCTCCTCCAGAGGGGTTCCCTCGGGACCCCCGGGGTCCTCGTGGCGGGGAAGCCTCCTCTGTCTCCTCTACAGCCTCCCATGCCATCCATATACCCTCCAGGACTTCCTGGGCTTCCAAGACCTCCATGAAGTGGTGGCATCCTTCTGCCCTCACGAGGTGGCATGCCACCCCGCATGCTGTTCATTGGAGGCTTCTTTTGGGCAAGAGAAAGTTTAAATTTACTTTCTTGAAAATCTTTTCCATCAAACCATTCCACAGCAGCCTTGGCAGTTGGCGGATCTTCATAGGGCACTGTGGCATCACCTTTAGGCTTTCTTCTCTTCTTATCCAAGTAGATGTGGATCATGGGTTGCCCAGTTCTCTTGTTCATCTAGACAACCCCCACACTGCTTAAAGAAGTCTGCCAGATCGTCCAGAGTCACATTGTCATTTAAACCTTGCACATAAATTGCACTCTTGTCAGAATCTTCATCAGGATCTATAGGAAGGCCTAGATCAAGATCTGGTCCTTAATCCTTGGGTACACCAGGCTTATTGAAGCCACCTCGCTCTCCAGCGTGGCCCATTCCAAAGCATCCTCCTCCCCGTCCATCTCTGCTCATGCCTCCATGATCAAATCCCCCTCTTCCCCTACCCCAGTTATGAGGGCCACTCATGCTCCAGTTCTCTCCTGGTCTGGAAAATCCTCCAGACTCCTGCCCATGAACACACATGCTACTGGGGTGTCTTGTCAGAATGAACTCTGCTGCACGTATCTCCTGCGCTGTTGGCTATATTGACTTGGAGCCTGACTGTAGGATCCAGTCTGAGGAAGGTAATTAAATGGGAGGCTGCTGCCCACAGCTGCTTTGTTGACCATAGCTGCTCATTTGCCCATAGGTGTTCTGCTGAGAGTAACTGCTCTGATCGTATCTAGTTGGCTGTGAAGAGGAGTAGCTGATAGGAGGATAAAATGGAGGTGTGGTGACTGGCTGCAAGGGGTAGCTCCCAGGTACCTGGGGATAACTGTAATTTACTCTGTCCGTATCTAGGCTGGGCTGGTTATAACATCCTTTGCTAGATTGAGGTTGACTAGTCTCAGCGGGCTTGTTACAATCCTGTGGTCTTATAGGTGCAGTGGCTGCTGGCTGCTGGCCATAGGCTGGGTAGGCAGGCTGGGTGCCATATGCAGACTGAGCTGCATAAGAGGCCTGGGTTGTGGTCACTGTAGCAGTGGTGGTGTCATAAGCACCAGTGCCATATCCTTGGATAGGCTGGCTGTATGCCTGGGGGCAGTTTGTGTGGTATCACCAGTGGGAGGCTGTCCATAAGAATTCGCGTATACAGTCTGCCCGTAGGTGGCAGTGCTTTGAGCCTGGGTATAACTGACATCAGTAGACTGTCCATATCCATAGGTTCCATAGTTTTGTTGCCCATACGCCTGTGTGGTCTGTTCATATCCTTGAGTTGGCTGGGAGGTGTAAGCACTGTAGTCCTGTAATCCAGGGACGCCATTTTCTCGCCTTTGTCCTGGTTCTCTCAACGTCCGTCTCCCTCGTGCAGTCCCTAAAGGCACCCCAGAATGCCAATATTAAAGGTATGTGCAATCACAGTCCCTGCTCTTTTAAATGTCATTTAATCATTTTAAACTCCGTGGGTATTTTGACTACGTATAAGTCTCTATAGCACATGTGTTTCTGCTGTCTGTGGAGACCATAACAGGGCGTTGAGTCCCCTGTCACTAGAGTTATGGATGATTATGAGCAACCAGTTGTGTAGGAAGAATGCAATATGGGTCCTCTGGAAGAATAGCCAATACAGTTAGCCACTGATCTACTTTTCCTGCACCTTAAATATTTTAAAGATTTACTTAATGCTTTTGAACCTAAAATTCCTTTATAAAATATTATTGAGATTAGTTTTCTTGTGAGAAGAGAAATTGGTAGTAAAGAACTAAGAAAATGTGGTTTAAATTGAATACAGTGATATAAACCAGAAGCATTTCAATTTGAAGACCAACCAAGGCACCACAATGAGACCCTGTCTGCAAACACATACATACACACACAAACATTCTGAACATTCTGAATACAGACACACAAACACATATACTCTCTGCATTTACACATGCAAACACACACATTGTCTGCTTACATAGAAACACAAGCGTATTATCTGTGTATGCAGACATCTGTTTAGTCATACACACTGCCTGTATACATACATACCCACACATTGACAACATACACACTGTCTGCCTGCTTGTACAATCTATCTGCATACACACACATGGCTGCATACATGCATACACATACTGACTAAACACACACATTACATGTATACACTGTATACACACATGCAGTCTTCATGCACACACTCACTGGCTGCATAAACAAAATGTTGTCTGCATAAACACACACACACATACACATGTACACATGGAGTAATATAAGAGAATAAGAGAAAAATAAAATTCATATGTCACTGAAACAAAAGCAGAACAAAGAAATTAACATCTTTTAACAAGAATAAAGGCCATAATAAGGAGAAATGGAAAGCCCAGAGACCATTGCAGAACATATTGAAATAAGTGTCAGCTAGACAGATGCTAATGTAGAGTGCTTTCTACCTAAAGGAACGTGCTTCAACTTTAGAGAACATTACAGTCAGCTAGGTTGCTTCTTAAGAAAAGCAACCAATATGGTTGTGAGTACATTTGCGGACCACTATTTACTATAATCAGGCCTTAGTGATATGGAAATCACTTCAGAAAGCACCACTATAATGTGTTTTAAATCTCCATTTTAATGGTAAAATTTGCTTTTAGGTGTTTGAGTCAAAAGGTTAAAGGAAATAGATTATAATTTCTTTCACTTCTCATTCTGTGCTCCATTTCTTCATTCAGTCTTCTGAATAGCCAACTGTTACATGTCGTTTGGAAACTGTTTAAGCAAACAATTCTTTTATTAGTTTGAAAAATGGAATTACAGGCAAATAACTGACTCGTTGTATGTGAACTGTATTTTATGGTGATATAGAATGAAATATAGAATATTGAATATACTTTATGAAAAGAGTGAGTATTAAATAAGACAATGTGATAGCAGGCTAGGGAAAAGAATACCTATATGATTTTCCTGAATGTCACAAAGGTAGATGAATTGGCTAGCTATCTGTATTAAGTTAGGCACTGTCTCCATAAGCATGAATGTAATGAAGATGTATATAATTTTAAGAGGCTACCAAAATGTAATTATTCTTTTGGTCTAGTATAAAAAAAAACACTGAAAATATGCTTGCCTGACTTGATACATACACCCCTGTTTATATTGATCACATTTCAAAACTGGACTCCATGGGTACAGTTACAACTAAGAAAGTCTGAGCAGTTGTGTTTGCAAAGTCAAAATTTACATGAGAGGTTCTCAGAAAGGGAATTATTAAATTCTTGTCTTAGTTGGGGTTATCCTTTCCATAATGGCTCCCTCAATCAAGATATCTTTTTCCTTGTTCTCTGTATCTCTCCTTCCCCAATCTCAACCCTCAAGTTCTTCTCCCACTCCCATTCTCTCCTCCTCCCCCTTTTCTCCCCACACCCCCGCACTCCCAATTTTCTCAGGAGATCTTGCCTATTTCCCCTTCCCAGGGGTATCTATATATATTTTTCTCTTAGGGTTCCCCTTGTTACTTCTCTAAGTTGATGGACTCTATGCTCATTATCCTTTGCTTTACAGCTACTATACACTTATGAGTGAATTATACCATGCTCATCTTCGTGGGTCTCACTCAAAATGGCTTTTTCTAGTTCTATCCATTTGCCTGAAAATTTCAAGATGTCATTGTTTTTTTACTGCTGAGTAGTATGCCATTGTGTAAATGGACCACATTTTCTTTATCCATTATCAGTTGAGGGGCACCTAGGTTGTTTCCAGAATTTGGCTATATCAAATAATGTTGCTTCCTTGCTCTCCTCTCTGTTCTTCTGTCCTTTCAACTATCCCATTCCCTCAAGTTCTCCTCCCCACTCCCCTTCTACCCTCCTTTTTCCTTTCCACTTCTCTACCCCCCTCCCATGCTCCCAATTGTGTCAGGATCTTGTCCACTTCCCCATTTCAGATGAATCTATGCATGATTTTCTTAGGGTTCATCATGCTACTTAGCTTCTCTAGGATCATGAACTATAGGCTCAATATTCTTTGATTTATAGGTAGTATCCACTTATGAGTGACTACATATCATGCTTATCTTTCTGGGTTTGGGTTAACTCACTCAGGATAGTTTTCTATAATTCCATCCATTTGCATGCAAATTTCAAGATGTCATTTTTTTTAAACCCTTGAATAGTACTCTAATGTGTAAATGTGCCACATTTTCTTTATCCATTCTTTGGTTGAGAGGCATCTAGGTTGTTTTCAGGTTCTGACTATTACAAATAATCTGTTATGACATAGTTAATATTTTGACTGAGTGAGCCATTATGGGGGTAGCAAGAAACCTGGCCCTAAAAAATTTCCCAGGGATCCACAAGAATGACCCTGGCTAAGACCCTAAGCAGTAGAGGAGAGGCTGCCCGAATGGTATAGCTGGGTATTGATGTAGGTTGATTCCCAAGTTTATGAGAAACCTCCATACTGATTTCCAAAGTGGTTGTACAAGTTTGCATTGTCATCAGTATGGGGGACTGTTTTCTTTACTCCGCACCCGCTCCAGCATATGCTATCATAGTTTTGTTGTTTGTTTATCTTAGCCATTCTGACTAGTGTAAGTTGGTATCTGAGAGTTGTTTTGTATTTCCCAGATGGCTAGGAAAGCTAAACATTTCCTTTAGTGTCTCTTGTCCATTTGAGATTTTTCTGTTGAGAATTTTCTGTTTAGATCTGTAACCAACCCATTTTTAATTGGATTATTTGGAATTTTGATGTCTAATTTCTTGTGTTCTTTATGTATTTTGTAGATCAGTCCTCTTTCTGATGTGGGTGAAGACCTTTTCCCATTCAGGAAGTTCCCTTTTTGTCTTATTGACTGTGTCCTTTGCTTTACAGAAGCTTCTCGATTTCAGGAGGCACCAATTATTTATTGTTGCACTCAGTTGTAACTGTACCCATGGGGTCCAGTTTCGAAATGTGATCAATATAAACAGGGGTGCATGTATCAAGTCAGGCAAGCATATTTTCAGTGTTTTTTTTTTTAATACTAGACCAAAAGAATAATTACATTTTGGAAACCTCTTAAAATTATATACATCTTCATTACATTCATGCTTATGGAGACAGTGCCTAACTTAATACAGATAGCTAGCCAATTCATCTACCTTTGTGACATTCTTTTCCCTAGCCTGCTATCACATTGTCTTATTTAATACTCACTCTTTTCATAAAGTATATTCAATATTCTATATTTCATTCTATATCACCATAAAATACAGTTCACATACAATGAGTCAGTTATTAGGAAGTGGTCTCCTGTGCTTATGCATTGAAGGCTACTTCTCGCTTTCTCTTTTATCAGGTTCAGTGTAGTCAGATTTATATTGAGGTCTTTAATCCATTTGGACTTGAGTTTTATGTATGGGTTAGATATGGCTCTATTTGCATTCTTCTACATGTTGACATCCAGTTTTGCCATCTCATTTTGTTGAAGAAGCTTTCTTTTTTCCATTGTATAATTTTAGCTTCTTTGCTAAGAATTGGGTGTTCATATTTCTGTGGATTAATTAATATCCATGTCTTTGATTCAATTCAATTGGTCAACCTCTCTGTTTTTATACCAATACCAAGCTGATTTCATTACTGTAGTTCTATGATAGAGTGTGATGTCAGAGATGGTGATGCCTCTGGAAGTTCCTTCATTGTACATGATTGTTTTGGCTATCCTGTTTTTTTTTTTTTTTTTTTTTTATGAAGTTGAGTATTGTTCTTTCAAGGTCTGCGAAGAATTGTATTAGAATGTTGATGGGGATTGCATTGAATCTGTAGATTGCTTTTGGTGGGATTATCATTTTTAATTTTTATTCTACCTATCCAAGAGCATGGGAGATTTTTCCATTTTCTGATTTCTTTTTCAATTTCTTTCTTCAAAACTTAAAGTTCTTGTCAAACAGGTCTTTTACTTCTTTGGTTAGTGTTACCCCCAAGATATTTTATTGTATTTGTGGGTATTATGAATTTATTAATTAACATTTCTTTGATATAATTCTCAACTTCTTTATCATATAGGAGGGCTATGGATTTTTTTGAGTTGATTTTGTATCCTGACACATTACTGTAGGTGTTTATTATCTGTAGGATATCGCATCTCCTACAACTGGAATTACAGAAAATTTCAAGCTGCCATGTGGTTACCGGGAATTGAGGGAATCAACTTTCCTTCAGATGTCTGCTTGTGGAAAGATAAAGAAATATACACCTATTGGCAAAACTGAATGAAGTGTAGAAATGGTGGACTCAGATGAACTCCTGTCCTAATGAAAAATTCATTGCCTATGTCTTACCCAATCAGAAGCTAACCACTTGAGGAGGCTTGGTTATGTAGGTGACAGGGATCCATCAAATGCCATTCTTATCTCCCAAAGAGAACTAAAAAGAGAAAAGAACAAGGGCTTGAAATTGAAGCTGGAGGTCTTCTGGAGACTTCCAGAAGGAAATGGTAGTATATTAGACATCTTACTCAGAACCTCTGTTCTCAAGTGCTGAGCAATTTTTAGGCTATATCACCTTTGTATAAGCTCTGGCAAGGGAAAATTTTTAATGCATCAAACTAGTTACCCTTTAATGGTTTATTTCTTTTTGTGATTTCTTAGAACAAAAGATTTAACTCTTTGAACAGGGGCAGATTGGACTTGAATAGGAACTACATTTTTTAGAAGATTTGGTTAACTAAGCAAGTATTTTATGTTAAAATATTATTTAATAATTTAATACAATTTAAGTGGGAGAAAAACACTACATTATGCATATGTGAGAATTCCACAATGTCTTTACATCTGACAAGAATTATTAATATATTTGTGTTCATACTCTAAGCATATGTGTGTGCCATATTTACATATGCATACTTTGATTTTTACCCGATTCAAACACCAGGATAGAATTTGCATCTACCTCCTTTGCTCAATTTGAGTCTTTTTAAAGTAGCTAAGCAAAGTTTTAAGAATAAAAATAGCATCCTGTGAAATAGCTAAATCCAAAATAGAATCTGTGTGAAACCAAGAGATGAAAATAGGAATTTCATAACCTTTCAAATCTAAAATGCTTTAAACAGCTTTTCATGTGTTTGACAAAATCATGTCTGTCTTACTGACTTAAGGCCACCTTTTCAGGATGATTTGTAGCTTCCATGAACAAAATAACACAAACACGCATGAGAAAATTTGCTTTAATTTTATATTTGCATAAGTTTCATGAGTTATTATTTGATACTGTTGTCTCCAGTTTGCACTCTATAAATGAAATTTTGCAGATGAACTGTGATGTGAGAGCATACACTTGTGTGTTAGAGACTGATTGTAATTTTGTGGGTTTCATCTCATATTCTCACCAATAAAATATTCCCTCAAATGCAATATACAATAAAATGTAGTCTCATCTCTCTAATTTCAAAAGTTGCCAGGACTCCACTTCCTTAAACAGAGGCATGAGACAGCATCTATATTATGATAGCTGAATGTAAGGCATGTGAAAAGCAACAAAATTAAAGATTGCATTTAAAATCAAATGTGTAATGAATTGAGGGTGGTTATCTCAGCACTTAGCAATAACACATCACACTGCTGCATGCAGTGTGGTTCATAACCCACAGTATGCACACATTGTTCTAGGCATGCTTTCCTGCCATGGGACAATAATGTACACTGCTTGAAATGCCTGGCCTCAGGTTGGAGGCTATTGCATATTAGGAATTGAGGTGTTTATACATCACATGCAAAATATTTTCTCTTGTGCAAACATAATGTTTTAATTACAGAAACCAAAAATGTTATTGTCTTCTATCATTATTCCTTGCCATGCACATGCCAATAAAGCTAATATACCTTTGGCTTGTAGTATGTTGGGTTTTAAAGTTTTCCGTTTGGTTTACTAACTTCGGTCTCCTAAAAAGATTAATTTTGAATTAATGCTGTATTTTTGCTATTTATTTTGCTATTTGTGTTAGCTATGTATTTACTTGAAGTAGCATTGACTATTGTAAGTTTTAACAAATCATTGAATTCTGATAGACTTTGAAGGCACTCTACATTCTACAGTACCAAATAAGTCAAATTTCCTTATGTAAAATATGAAATCATATCTATTTCATTTAGAAACAAATTGCTTTCATCTTTAAAAATGATAAAACCATCTGCATCTCAAAGACTTAAAATACATCTTTTAGATTTTATCAGTAAACATTTGATTTGTGTACTTATTATGCACAATTCTCTAGATAAGGAGTCTTGTAAAAATATCTTTCAAAAGAAAGGGGGATTTAGTGGAAGCATTTATGGAGTCACTTAGCTGGAATAGTTACTTCAAGACAAATACGACTTTATTTTTGTTGCTTTATAAGGTTATAGGGCCCATTCAACTCCCTATTCTAAGGGTCAGCAGATACACTTTTACTATGCAGAAGGTATCTTCCCAAAAACTTTTCCTGTTGAAGTATGTTGCTAGAATTGAGTTAAAAGTATAAAGATATTCATGGAAGAGAAAAATAAGAAGATTAACAGTCATCAATCTCATGCTGGGACACAAAGATGTGTGTGTGTGTGTGTGTGTGTGTGTGTGTGTGTGTGTTCACTCAGATGAGTAATGTCTCTGATCAAATCACTAAAATGTCTGAGACTTATCATTAGAAAGTTCTGCATGATTTTGTACTTTTTCATCATAAAGAATGTACCTTAAGATCTTTAATCCTCAAAATTATATTTCATGTAAGTCATTTATATCATTTTGGAGATAACTGAACAGAGACAACTTTCTCAGAGAGTGGAGATATCTAGGAATTGCATAGGTGAAATGACAGAAGAGTGCCATGAGTCAAATTTTTATATTTTTATTTCCCTCTGATATGACCTATAATCAGAGCCAGGGTTATGACAAGAAACTGTCAGAGCAGCTAAATTATTGCTGCGTTTACCCCATTTACCCTATGAGAGCAAAGATGACACACATGACGCTTGATACAGAACACTCACCAGGAAATCCAATATGATTAATTCTCATTCTGCTTTAAGTAGCTCATTTTTTTTGTATGTGTGTGTGTGTGTGTGTAGAATTAAGACCAGGAAGCAGGAGGGTGAAGATGTATATGGAGAGGTCATTCTGGCGAGATGAAATGTATTTTCTGGAAGCAATTAAAAAATAACAAGTACACAATGAAATGTTCAGCAATAGAAGCCAGGAGGTAGAATAGACGCTATCTGGTTACGTACACCATTTGGTACAATCGAACTAAATGCTTGAGTTTGGTGGTGGTGAACATTTGTTACTGGTATTTTCTTATGTTCCATGATAGTTCCTTCTCTTACTTTTGGTCTGATCATTAACACATCCAATACTAAGTAGCTATTATTTTATATTTTCAAATCAAGGATTAGCTTATATGATAGACTTCAATGAAAAATAAGTTAATTTTTAATTCACATTTATACTTCTACTGTAATCATGCCAATTCTAGTTTCATATGCATTACAAATGGCTCTCACTGTATACCAGATAATTTTGCTTTGGCAATCAAGTTGTTTCAACTGTTGATTTTGACCGGCCATGTAGGAAAATACTATGAGTATACATTCATTTTTTAATAGAAGGCTTTATATATTCCTCAAAGTGTAATAAATTTAAGTTCAGTCTGCTTCATATATAATTAAATATGTGATTTTTTGCCATCTGGATACTTGTCAAATACATATGAGATATACACAAGAAAATGATTTTTCTGCAAGTCTTCTAGTCACAAAACTGAGTCATATGTATTTTGAATACTGCTTTCTAACAAGTTTTTTTTAGTGTATGTACATAACTAGATATGCAGATGAAGAGTTTCTATTATGCCGTACTATGCTGAGTCTAATGCAAGAAACAAAATTTCCTTCTTCAACTTTATCCGTTTTACACAGAAGAAAAATCTTAAGTTTCAGCTAGGTGTTCTACAATATGACAAAGAGGGGTCAAACTACCAAGATTTCACATAGTCATATTACTTAATTACAACTTGATGAGAAACAGAAAAAAAATTGAGAGCAATTAGTCTGCCTATTTTGTTTTGTATCAGATAACACATTACATGTGTCTTGTTCTGCTGACTTGAACTTATCAAGACTTGAGTGTACCTTTTAAATTTTTTCCCCAAAGCTCTGTTACACAACAGATGGGATGTCTAACAGTCTTTTCTATTTAAAACATGCAAGTTCTAATCAACAGGAGGGTTTTAGGATGTTAAACCAGCCAGCCATAAGAAATGTGTCATGCAGTTTCCTGTCATTCTAATTAATTAGATAGCATTATTTGTTGTCCCCAATGAACCTAAATGAGCTGAATGCTAGATAATAGCTTCATTCTTATCAAGAGTTCATTTTTATATTATTCACTTGGATTAGAGAAAAGGAAATCTTCAAAGATGACACATTTATGAGCTGATTTTATCAGTATATTTATATAAATGTTTATATTTCTCATGATCAGATAAATATTTTAACATTTTAAGATACTTTTACTTGGAAATTAAATTTTATCTAATCTATTGTATACATCATTTAAAACTAAGTCATGATATCTTTAAGGAAAGAGCTTTATGTTCTCTTTTCCTTGTGTTTTTCAACTTATTGCTTAAAATTTTTTTTTTTTAGTATTCTAGGAAGCCTCCCATAAAATATGCTTGTTTAGAAATAACCTATTACAATAAATTTTCAGGAATGATTCTAAAAGTGAAGCATAACTTACAGAGCTTTTCCTTTCGTTATTAAGAATCAAATGAGCAGAAAATTAGATATGAAATGGAAATGAGGAAAGTGGTTTAAGAAGTCATGAAACTAAAAGTGTTCAGTGTTTGAAGGCCATAGTTTCAGGATGTAAGACAGAAACATTTAGATTATAAAAGACAGCTTAGTGAGGGCAAGTAACTAAGCAAAAGGGAAAAATCCTACTTTTTGTCTGAAACCTTGTAAGTATGGTTGGACAGCAGAACCTTGAAATATTTACTGTCGCTGTCATTTACTGACAATCAATAGAAATACTAATTAAAAGTAATATTATCTTTATAGCATGTTTAGTGTCTATTACTCATTGCCAGTCTTTACTTGCACACAAATCCAAAAGAGATCAGAAGCAGAAATAGTTTGTTCTCTTTAATATTTATCTTTCATGTCTGTTACAAATTGATTTAAATACTCATTCAGTTTTATTGTGTGACACTCATATTTTAGATGTCCAAATACATAAATGATTTTATCCAAAAATAAAACATTTTTATATAAATGAGAGTATACTTATTCATTTTAATGTATTATATGATAGCTAATAATAAATTAGATCTATTGTAATTTAATGTAGCTTCTTAGAACACTTTAGCCCTAGCTAGATAATATATCAGTATATAAGTAGTTTTTATAAACCATCTTGTATAGAGGAGATCCTGCTTGTAAGTCCTGGCCACACGGCTAGCTTAGCCCCAAAATAACCACACAGAAATTGTATTCACTAAAACACTGCTTGGCTCATTAGCTCTAACTTCGTATTGTCTCATTCTTATATTAGTTTAACCCATTTCTATTACTCTGTATATCGTTACCTGGTAGTGGCTTACCAGGTAAAATTCCTAGCATCTGTCTCCGGTGGAACCACGGCATCTCTCTGACTCTTTCCTTCTCCAAGCATTCAGTTCTGTGTTCCCCTGCCTACCTAAGTTCTGCCCTATCAACAGACCAAGGCAGTTTCTTTTTTCATTAACCAAGAAAAGCAACACACAGGGGCTCCCACATCACCATCTTGAAAAACAACATGAATTTCCTCATTTATTTCAGTAGAAATTATTGTACATTATTGTGCTATAATTATGTACTTAGAGAAATATATGCTTTATCACTGGTTACTATTTCGAAAGTGTCAGTGATGATATTTTATATATCTTCAGGTTTATTACAGATTCTCACCCAATAATTTTTATATCTATAACATGGTAACTATAAGTAGAGGTAAATAAAGATACCAAGTGAAAAAATATAAAGTAAATTGAAATAAAATAAAAATCACTCAGAATAGCATTATAAACTATATATTCTCTATATTTTGAAATTATGTAACCAAAAACTTCAACTACAGAAACATTTTTTATGTACTCCAGTGGGTGTGTAAATATTCAAATTTCTTTTTCATGTATTAAAACTGAGTAGTCTCTTTTTTTCTAAGGAAAATATCTTGGCAAAAAATTTAAGAAATATAAAGTCATTATAATTTTTACTGGTAGGTATAAAATAAAGAAGATTGCCTTTGACAAACATGGTAGCTCTTGACTATCATCCCAATAATCAGAAGGTATAGTTGAGGGGGCACGTTCCAGACTAGTTTAAGTAAGAATTCAGCATCATTAAACTAAGTTCTGAATATGTACTTCAGTGATAGAATGCTTACCTGTCAGGATTGAGTTACCCTCATGTTTTATATCTCACAAAATATTGCGCTTCAAATAAAATACATGAATAACTGTATAAAACAAATAAGTGCACAATTCCATGATGTTTATCTACTTACACTGAATTCCACAATCCTGGTGGGAGAAGTTTTGAAACTTAGCATTTATTTATTTAACCAAGTTCCTTTAAGTTTTATTTTCAAGTAATTAAAAAATGACTTTAATATTTTTGTTATGGTTGTCCTAACAATGTATTTTATTATTTCATCATCTTTTTTATTTCTGAAGGTAAAATATGACTAAGTCATTAAAATATTTAGAATTACAATAAAATACATACTCTCTAAGAACTGAGAAATGACTGTGATGTGCAAATTATGTTAACACTGGAGCTAATGTTATGAGTCACAGAGACATTTCTCTGATGATTTTTGGGGCTTAGGAATTGGAGATGAAGGATCAGAAAGACCACTGATGGCTACCAAACAATAGGAAACTCAACATCAGTTTTCTGAGTTTGATTGAAACATATGTACTCTCCTTTAATAATGTTCCAATCTATGTCAAATTTTCTTTTCTGAGCTTCAAAGGGGACTTAAATCTTTTCAGTGTTTTTGAAAGGGAAAACTCTTTAATACATGAAGTCTTGTTTAATATAAATGAGGTCTTATGTCAAGATCATTCTGTAAACTTCTATTCATACCATAATAGACCATAACAAGAAACTCGATTGCTACTTATTTTATCATTTCTCTTTTTATGTTCCTTAAGAAGAGTATTCTTAGCAGCTACTTCTTTTTCCATATCCTTCATTTATGTCTCTTGTTTTTCACTTCAAGTCATGCTTCAATTTAAAATAATTTAATTTCTGGCAATAATTATTTTAAAATATTAATATATTGTCATTATTTCTGCTTTAGCTTCAGAAAAGCAGACAAACTAATAAGTCTAAAATGTCATAATCAGCATCAAAATTATCTTAGAATACAATTTTAATGGAAACACCTAAAATTACCATTATTAAAGATAATTTAATCTAATTCACCATAGGAATAAAATATTAGGACAGTTATTCCTTAGTTTTTAAAGAGTATGTATTTTGGATAATTCTAAATATATTAGCAATGTAGTCATACCTTACCAGCAAAAAAAAAAAAAGGAGAAATAACGAAAAACAATGTTATCACATGCCATAACAAAACTACTAAAGTCATTCTTTTAATTACTTGAAAATACAACTTAAATGAACTTGGCTACATAAATGCATGCTGCCCTCTCATGATAAAGAATTAGATATAATTCATAATTATCTTATCATTTAGTGAAGAAAATGATGACGAAACTCTGTTAACCAATCACAGCTAATTGGGGTGTGGCGACCTGGACCCCAGGAAGAAAAACAAGGAGATCCAGGTTACGGCCCTCTCAATGCAGTGCCCATGGGACAGATTGGAATTTGGACCTCCTACTCTTGTAGCGTGAGTTTTCCCTTTTCAACTATTAAAATATAACTACTATTTTTGAGCTTGTCTGGTTATAAACTTCTTTATCTTTCTTCATATCTATTTTTGTCTTCATCGTACCTTTCATTAAATAGATAGATGATAGATAGATAGATAGATAGATAGATAGATAGATAGATAGATAGATAGATAGATATAGATAATGCTTAAGTTTTCCGTAATGGACAATAAATTTCCCTACAGTAACCTTTGAAGTTTTCAGGGAAGAAGATGGGGCCCCACAACAACAATTCCACCTGGTTGATACAACTCTCATGACACTGATAGCGCTACTACAAGACCTGTTTTGGGTACCAGCTGCACAACATGGTTCCAATTTGGTTAGCTGAAATGGTGCACGTCTTTTACAACATTCTGGCCAGACCTCCACAAAAATACTCAGAGACTGTTTGCAATTTACCAGATATTAATCTTAAAATTTAACCATCATTTACTTTAACAGGATCCCCTAGAAAGAACGTTGCCCTCATGACTGCTGGAAACAATTTTAGAGGAAGATGTCCCCGCTCCCAGCAAAGTTTGCCCTCAAGCTTAGGACATTAGGGATTTATTATAATTGGTATACATTTGAGGGATGGGGGAGGAGTTTTATAGGCTCAGAGATCTTTTGAAAAAAAGAGGGATAATTGGATAATGGGATAATAGATTGGTATTTGTGAGTTATTGTTTTTAGACAATTATATTGGTATAGATTCTTGTATATTGATACAAAGTTAAATTATACTGAATTTTGTATGCATGTATATTTCTATCTCTGTTTAAAACATTGTTTATGTATTGATATATATTTGCCATATTGTAGTATACATTACTACCTCTGATCAAGATACTTATACATTGTTTGCATTTAAAGGTCATTGTCCTCATTTATTGCACAGTTGTTTATTGTCTTAGTCTTTAAGTTAGATAGGTATTGTGAATTATAGATCAATAGTCATCTATGTTTGTCATATTTATAATTAGACTAATCAGGTTCTTTAGATACATAGAGATTATATTCAATATAGATAGATAATCTTCAACCTCTTCAAAGAGCTGTAGAAAATGACCTTTAATCTAACCTAGAGTTCCGTGGTAGTGAGATACAGTCGCTTCTGGCAACATTGATCTATTCGTGAGAGAATGTTGCGCACCAAAGACACTCCACCTGGAGCCTTTCTTCTTAGCAGAACTGGCCTTTGGGCAAAGAAATGCCCATACCTCAACCACTGACAGAGATACAGAGTATCCATCTGTAAATGGATAAAACAGGACTGTCATATCCTGCCAAGGCAGGGTAAGATAGTTTGAAAAGTTTCTTGCCTTTGAAAATGATATGTCAGTTACGTTAGGCCTTAGCCAAAGTTGATTGCTTCAACATTGCAAATGAGACTTTGGGTGATTGCCCAGGTAGTCAGTTGTCTCTGTCATTTGTTGCACATTTTGGAAGTTTCTCGATTGCACTTCCTGTTTACTCAAGTAATATTGTTTCTCTTCTCAGATCTTTTATGCAATTGAAGATTAGATAATTGTAGTTACCCTCCTCATGATTTAGCCAAGTTAAATTTTAATGCAATATTTATACTCCTTGGAATAGAATGTTTAGTAAAACTTTTGTTATGCGTTCCTTGCTTAATATTGTTTATTGTTTGTAATTTTATATTTGGTATATGTTCCTATTTTATATAGTTGTATTGGGCTTGGATAGATCTTGTTTAGACAAAAGGGGGAGATGATGGCAAACTCTGTTAACCAATCACAGCTAATTGGGGCATGGCGACCTGGGCCCCAGGAAGAAAAGCCGGGAGATCCAAGTGCCCGCCTGCCCGACGGATTGGAATTCGGACCTCCCACTCTTGTAGCGTGAGTTTCCCCTTTTCAACTATTAAAATATAACTGTTATACTTGAGCTGGTCTGGTTATTTATCGTACCGACCCAATTCGCCAACAAGAAAATATGAACAGATGATGTGCAAAGGAATTAGAAAACTCAAGATGGGAGATAAAGATAAAGGTAGATCATTCCCTAAGTGTAACACAGATCTTCATGGGATAACTGACAGAGAATGAGATTTTCTATAATCTTGATGGAGAGCATGAGAGCGAAACATACTTAACACAGGACGAAACCAATGCAGATGAAGATGCACCCGAATCCTCCAGAGCCAAATGTGCGCGTGTCCACACTCACTCACACACACTGCTCTCAGTTATCTTCAGCATTCATTGTGGATTGAGTCACCATAAAAATGAAGAGACTCAAATGCATTCTGAGTCTTTACAGTTTGAATTTAGGATTAGTTTGGAGAAACACAGACAAATGAGGTGTGTGTGTGTGTGTGTGTGTGTGTGTGTGTGTGTGTGTGTGTGTGTGAATGTAGCAACTCAGAGAAGAGTTGCTTGGTACCAAATTACTGCAAGCTTAATACAGCCATGTATAAACTCACGGTTCACACCAGAAGGATACTACACAGGATGTAAAACAAGAATTTTAGAGCAAGTAGACTGTGAATTTCACAGCTGCCCCAAAGGACAAAATAATAAAAAGGGAATGAAAATCATGGTACTTGATATGTCACACCAGGGAGATCAGAGGAATGGCAGAATGGGACACCTAAGAATGAGGAAGCCAAAGTTACTATGGAAAAATACTTAAGACCTGGAAAACAAGTGGAAAAAAAAAAGAAGATAGAATTAAAGCTGAGTAGTTATATACTTCTGAGTCAGATGTTGACTGACCCAAATAAATTACATGGTGGTTCATAGGGACTGTACCAAATTCTGCAGAAATGCTGGAAAGGAAAAGTTAATTTGCTTAAGCTATCCATGGGGTTTTAGGGGGAATCTCCTAGCCAGCTCCCTGAGCTAACCACCTGTATTTACCTGTGAATGAAGTGACAAGAACTTGTCTCCACATAATCAAGATTCTCCCCTTCACTCTAGCTTACTCCCTTCAAAATTTTTATCTACAATGTCACTTCCTATCATATCTGTTTCCATCACTAGCTCAGAAGAACTCTTGACTTCTTTTTCACATTGAACAGTGTGTCTTTTTGCGTTCTTACCTGTGAACTATTGGATAATCTTTCCTTTTAAGTTTGTGACAGACTCGCAATCTTTCTGTTACTGAACATTATGGCTTTTCATGTGAGGGAAGTCTGTCAAATTTTTGTATCAAACATATTTAAGGGTATGGTCGTTAAATGCTGCTTAGCACAGGCATGATGAGCCTGAAGACTGGTGCTGTGGGGTGATACTCTTGGTATGTTGGAAAGATTTGTCACTTGTATTGATTTAATTGAAGGCTGATTGGCCAGTAGCCAGACAGGAGTTATAAGTGGGGCAAACAGACTAGGAGAATTTTGGGAAGAGGAAATGCAGAGATGCAGTCACAAGCTAGAACACAGAAAGCAAGATGAAAATGCCTTATTGAGAAAAGGTACCAACACACGTGGTTAAACAGAGATAAAAATTATAGGTCAATTTAAATTGTAAAAGTTAGTAATATGCCTAAGCAATAGGTCAAACAATTTATAATTAATATAATTAATAATTATTATAATTAAGCCTTTGTGTGTTATTTGGGACTCTATGGCTGCAGGACCAGGTGAAATAGAAGCTTCCATTTATATATTGGTTCCAACATTTTGACTTTTCTATTTTATAATCCTGTGATTAAATATTTTTTCTCTTTCTGTATTCTCACTTGTAAAACAAGTATAATGCTGTTGTTTTTAAGAAATTATCCTTATTGACTCCCTAGTATACCTCTACCATAACATATAAACTGTCTAGGAGAAAGATGGTGTGAACAAGTATCCAGAGTGTGACCATTTCTTTAATTAGTCATTGAAGGGAATAAATTTGCTTTTGTCTTGATATAATTCAATTCTAATGATCTTTCCTTTCAGCTCCAAATCCCAAATTTGAATGTTGTATTTTAGCACAATTTAGTGTACCTAAACATTACCAAGAGCATCATTTTACCTATTGATTCCCAAGAGAGACTGATTGTCTGTTTTACTGTTGAGCAAGTCAGCCATCAGACTCTGAGAAAAGCACATCTATTTCCAAAGGTTAAAAAGGAAGGAATGTGTCAAGGGTAAGAGTAAATTAATATGCAATTTAATCAATCTATTAGATTTATGTAATCATTCAAGTATGATGTAACTGTACTAGTAAATTCAAATTAATTCAGAAAATGCACAATTAATTAGTTCTACTGCCTTGTCATTTTTAGCACTTGAAATGCATTTCTATTAAATCTGTACATTTATTACTTTTCTTTCCAGAATCATCAAAAAATTACTCCTGGAAATTTTTTCCTCCATTTTTTCTGTATCTCCTATATTTAGAGTAAATGATTTCTATGTTCTATTAAATCTAGAGCAACCATATCAAATATCCTGTGATCGACTCCCCTCATGGTGATAAGAATCTCACATTTTAAAGCACAGAGGTTTACCATCAGAAACCTGTTGTATTCAGTTCCATTGCCACATCTGTAAGACACAGTGAAACCTAACTTGATTATCTGGTCAATCATCTCATGACTGGGAATCTGTTAATTGTTCAGAGGAATCTTAATGCGAATTCCTCCTAATATCTCTGGATTTCTTAATGAGTCATGGTAATTGCTCTTGAATTTATTTCAACTGCAATTCTGGAAGCTGCAAGAGTGTGTCGTTCTCAATCTATATTCAGTTCTTTTTTTTTTCCAGGATGATTTTTCCTTCCATGTATTCCTTGTATCAGTATTGATATAACTGAGTCATGTATGTCAGATAAATCATCTTATCCTGGCAGACAATCCTGTTTCTTCCATTGGTCTTCTGTTTTTTTCTGGTTTTTTTTTTTTTTTGTTTTGTTTTGTTTTGTTTTTTTTTTCTATTTCCTTGTTTATCTGCCTTTTGTGTTTGCTTATTTACTTATGGACACAACTTCTTACTCTGTAGGCCTGGATGACCTGGTTTTCACTGTCGCAGAATGGCTTCGAATTTACAGAAGTCTTTGCCTCAGCCAAGACTACTGGGATTACAGACATACATAACCATATCTGGGCTTGTTCATTGCTCTTAAATAAACCAAGCTAGTCTTTGTGTTAAGAAGAGCATAGGATTAAAATAGTAACACTAAGAACAAGGGGCACATTAAAGTTGATAAACTAGATAATTATTTTCTACTTATTGCTTCGGACAAGGTTATCCAAAATCCAACAACCTTGTAACAAGATTTAAAAAACCAAACTAAAGGACCTTGGTCTTAGCATAGAGTGGGGAACCCTGATGGCTCCTTGGCCTTGAGAGGGAGGGAGGGAAGGTATGGGTGGAGGGGAGGGGAGGGAAGGGGGAGAAGGAGGGGAGGGAAGGGGGAGAAGGAGGGGAGGGAAGGGGGAGGAGGAGGGGAGGGAGGGGGGAGGAGGAGGGAAGGAGATGGAAATTTTTAAATATAAAAAAAAAACCATGAGGAAAAAAAAAAAGAAACAAACAAATGAAAAAATAAACATGCACTTTTCTGTAGCTTGAAACCAATCAATTTTATGTGGTTATAGATAAATACCAAGTTCACATTATATAATTACAGATAATGAGAATTTTGAATAATTTTTTATTTGGAAGAATTAACTGTGTTTTCTTATGGTACAATCACAGAAAAACTGTTTTGTAGGTATGTTAAAAAGTCAGTGAATGCTTTTACCCCTGGCATAGCTTGTGGCTTAGGAATTTCTGGGTTCAGCCTGCTTCAAATGCTAATATCCACTGCTGACTTGCTGTTGTGAGCAGTCAGTCTCACACCTCAATTTCTTCATTTGTTTTGTTGCTTCAAAAAAAAAAAAATCACTGAAAGTACATGCTCTGGTGCTTGGACCAGGAGTGTATCTATCTATGAGGATTAACTCACCCTAATAATAGGCAGAGGTGAGATGGGAGGTCGTGTTTTATTGGAGGTATCAGCAGTAGGGTTGGAATACACAGAATCATTATACATTAGTTTCAACAGAGGCATAAAGCATATACGCAGAACAAATGGCATAGCCCGTAGCAGTTACATAAATCATGCTGATCTAACAAGCCTCAAACAAGGGAAAGGCAGGCCCTCATCTTGTCTCTAAAGACTTTCTCTGTCTTCTGGTTGAGCCATCTTTTCCAGGAAGAGTTGACACAGGCTTCACAATAACATTAATCTCCAATTGCTAGGTAGAAGAGGTGAATTCAGTGAAGACATTAATTGTGTTCCTGGGGAGCTGAAGGATGAGCAACTGTGCCTGTGCTGCAGCGCTGACTGAACAAGACATAAGGAAGATAAACAATCTAGGGTACATTCCTCCCGACAAACACATTTTCATCAAGTCGCCGCAGCCACAGGGGCCCAAAGGAAGAGCTGGAAAGAAAAACACAACTGCCAAAATAAAACCTATTCACAATTACAGTGTTTGTTGAGACAAAGTAATTACAGAGCTATCAGGCCCAATTACAAAGCACACAGAGTCAATTGTCATAAAGCATTGAGAAAGCTGAGAACAGACACTGTCTGGCCAGCATCCTTCCATTCACCACATGCCTGCTCAGGGGCCTCTTTCTTCATGTTGGCAAAAGTCAGACAAGGCACTCGGTAATTGTGTTGTTTGTTCACTGTGACCTTAAACATTTGCCAGGGGAAGGGATTTGTTCATGGGATCTTCTTTTCTTACCCAGAAATATAAGATTTTTGCCTACTTCTCATTTTAGTGGTTTTCTTATTGATTTGTAACTCAGTTCATTTCCTTTTCTTAAAATATACCTACGAGGTTAATGTAAAGTTGCTTAATATTTTTCTTTGACAATGGCTTACAGCAGCGTGGATATGAAATGTTTCCCGTAGGCCACAAGCTTCAATTCTTGGTTCCATGCTGTTGTCACTGACTTGGGGGGCATGGATTCTTGGCACATGGCATCTTATTGGTAGATGTGTGACCAAAGGAATGGGATTAGATCCTGTCTTTTTCCATGCCACAGATTTCTGCTTTTGATCCGTTAATATGTAAGGAAGTCCCAAGCACTTCAATCCATCACGCCATCCATCATCATCAGTGTGAACACAAGCTAAAACTGGGTGATAAAATAAATCCTTCCTTCTCATCAATGTTTGGTTACAGGAATGAAAAAGATATACATACATGATAAAATGTATATAATAATATGTGTAGATACAGGGAAAATGGGAGGATTGGGAGAGGGGAAATTGTGCTTGAGATGTATATGAAAGGATTCTATTTTCAATAAAAAAAATTTTAAAAATGTATGACATATGTCTTTTGAATTATTATGAACATTAATTTGAAAGTGATATTAAAATATTAATTTCAAACAAGTTCAACCTCATCTCCTTGTGTCTTCAGTCTCATTGTGCCTTGGGATGATTCTTATATAGAGGTTGCTATGAAACAAAATTTTTGAAAATTCCTTTAAAATTCTATCCAACTAATTTTTTGCTTTCTTCTATGATTCCTGTATATGTAAGTTCCTCTATTTTAAGGTACACAGGAACAACATATATTTTAAATCAAATTTATTGAATCAAATATATACATATATTACTGAATTTATAAACTATCCCCACTCGTTCCATCAAATACTATTTTACAGTTTTTCAAGATTCCATATATCCTTCATAGCAATACATATTATATTTATACATATACATATTATATATAATATATATTAATCTTTCCAATGTTGTTCTATTGGTCAGTTGTACATATTCTTATGCTATTAAATCCTTCTGATTTTATCATTCCAGGTGTCTAGACTCTATTTCAGAGAAAATTTTCACAAAAAAATATAATTACTCTGTCATCCTTATAACTATTTACTGAGTATTTGTTTCATATGGACCTTTTTTTGGTAATTTATCTTTTCTCTAGATTTCTGATTGTTCATATACCCTCCTGGTTTCATTAAGTTACCTTACGTAGAATTTACTATTTATATTGTTTTCTCATAAAATATTGTTTTCAAGTATTTAGGTTAACTGCATGTCCTATGAACACCCCCAAACAATAAGTGGTTTATATATTTCTTTTCTATCTTTCACTTCAGTCAGTGTAGCCTTTGTTTTCAGTGTCTTGTTCATTATTGCATTCGTTTGATAATGTAATAATAGACTCATATTTACCAATAATATTTTAATGTTCCATTTTGGAAAAGAAACAATGAAGGACTAACCTTTAGTGTCATTTATCAAAGACTGAGCAATTATTTATGCTGTCTACACCACTCTAACTGTGTCTCATCATCTCTTTCTGTAGTATAAATATGAATCTCTGTGTTTGAATTGTGTATTTTGAATGTTCTCTCTCCATCTTTATGGTTTGTGTCTGTATCTAACAAGGCTTTGGTCTCTCTATTGTTGGACAATACAGCAAGCATTACATGAAGAGGAAATGAAGTATACTCACAGAAATCTTTAACAAAGTTTTACAAGGGAATAAGTCACTGACTCAAAGTGACCTTCAACTGCCAAGGATAAGAAACATTATTATAAATTTTATTGTTATCAAGCAATAATCATATTTTGTACTCAACATTTACAGTGTATATTCATTTTATGAGGTTTATTTGAACTTATGTTTGCTGTTTTCAGAAAAAGAGCATTATATCACACATACAAACATACATGCATTATTTTTGGACAAGGGCACTAGAAGAATGCATAGCCTATACTGCTCTGCATAAGCTGAGGATTGGGAATCAAAGGCAAGAGAGGTTGGTGCTACATTGTTCTTTAAAAATAGTATGATTCCTTATGGATTTTGCAAACATACTTAAAAGTGTCTCTAAAATGTCTGAATGAATATCAGATGACAATGCTATATTGCCAATAACATATACACTCATAGTTTTGGTATTATAATATGATTTATCATAGGAGAAAGGTTTATACATTTTAATCAACATCTCTGTTTCTATTTCCATTTTTAACTACCAATAGCACTGCTTCTTTTTCTGGACCTCCTAGTTCATCTTTTATCTTTTTTTTTTTTTTTTTTTTTTTGATATGGCAGTGAGATCATGAAGCATTTTGCCATTCTGTGTCTGACTTTCTTCATTTGCGTATTGGGCTTTTTAATTCACTGATGTTCGCATAAATGGTAGAATTTCTCCTCCTTTACAATAGTAGAAACCCTCCATTTTCTATATATATGTATATGAAAACCATAAATATATGTGTATAGATGTGGTCTATACTGAATCTGTATAAATATATCCATTAAATCACTATTCACATTTAAAGTTTTTCCATATTATAGTTATTATGCATGCAATGAAAAATGGCACTGTATACATCTCTCTATGTCACTGGTTAGATTTCTTTTTAATGCAGAGCTAGAAACAGGGTTGCTAGGCTATATGGTATGAATTCCTTAAACATTGACAGGCTCTAAATTTATATTTCAAATGTCATGTTTAACTGCAACATTCATCATTTATTAACTCATGGTTTCTTTTAAAGTGGATTTGCTGTAAATTTAAAGGTTTGAAAATAAATTTTGTCATTCTTCATCATTGTAATTCCTGATATTTCAGCTTTTCTTTTATAACATATGACACTATAGGTAGGAAGCTATATATGGTTTGAGATTAGGGTATAGTCAATCCATATTTTAAAAGATCAAAGGATGGAAATATCACTGAGTTTCACATTTACTCATTTGATTTTCATTCACAGTCCTCATTTTGCTTTTTCAGAAGACAATGTGAGTATTGGGGAGCAGAGAATCTCCCCACAGTAGCTATATCAGAACATAAAGAGTAGCACTAAATGCTAAGAGAGGATTGCCACAGCAGTTATAGAAGGAGGAAACGTTTTATCAGCATATAAAAATTGATGATTTTTGAAATTAGGGAATAGGTAAAGAAAACACTCGTGCAGACACTGAGTTTTCTCATTAGAGAGAAAGTACAAGCAATTTAGGTATGTCTATAGCATATTGGAAAGAAACACACATTTAAGAATAAATAAAAGTTATGTTATTAAAGTGATCTTTTAAGCAGGGGCTTAAACAAAACTATATTGTGAAATTTGAGTGTAGAAACAAAATGCTCATGGGAAATGTAGACAATAGAATTGTGTAAAATAAGAAAAAGCAACAATCATCTAAGTCTACAGAGTATCCTTTGTAAGGTTAGTTATCGACAAACACAGTAAGGTGAGCACTCATGTTATGAATTAGTGTCACAGTTCAACCATTCATATATTGTATGTAAGATCATGCAGCACTTGTAATCAGCCCTTCTAACACTTCTTCCATTAATGTGATTTCTGTGTTGTATTTTGAAAACCTTTGAAACAGGAGAAAGAACAGTCTCTATTTAAGATTGTATCCATTCAGGTATTCAAATATCTATACATATACAATTCTGTCTAAATAGGGTCCCACTTGAAAATAGATCCAGGATTCTGCTGCCTACGTGGGTCTCAGTTTGGAGCACAGAATTAACAGTGAGATAATCTTATTAGTAATTTTGTCCCTAATATAGTTTTTTATTTCTCTTGCATATAATTTACACTGACAGAGGTAAGTTTTAACATACTTTGGACCCTTTTCATTATTGTTTGGTTTTACATTGATAGATATTTATTTTATTTTCTTGATTTTTGTTATTGTATAAACACGTTACGATTAGTTACTGTGTAAATAGTAATGACATCAATTCGTGGAAATTTTCCAAATAGAAGGAATTATTAAATTGAAAATATATTTGGGCTTCTATTTTGAGATTCATGTTATCTTGCCAAGAATGTATTAAAAAACTAATAGGTTTTTCACTAGGCCACAACTTTCATTTTAGTTAGAAATTGCCATTTACCAGGGTTTATAAGTTAGCTGTGAATTGTTACTAATTGATTGCCATTATTTTCTTCACATTTGGTTTTATTCTCTTCCTTTTCTTTTTCTCTATTTTTATTTTCTGTTACTTCTGTTTCTTTCTTCTCAAGTTCTGAAGCATTCGGTAAGGGAAATGTTCTATCTTGGTATAACTAGCCCTTCAGGAGTGACTTACGATGTAGGTTAGAAACACACACACGCATGCTCTCTCTCACATTCACAAAGATTTTCTGAAGGACAAAAGGCAAAGTTATACAAGTAGTGAAAATTACTTAAGTTACTTGCTCCTTACATATTGCAATATATCTTACTGAAGACTATCTAAAGAATGTTACAAAGTTTCAAGTCCCTAATACCTAAGACTTGTTTCCAATTCTTATTTATTATGATTATTTATTCCTTGAGAATTTTATGGCATATGTAAAATGTACAGTGTATTATATCTACCTACCCACCATTTCCCCTTTCAACTTCCCCATATCTCTCAATTTGTTCCCCTTCCAGCTTTATGCAGCATTCTTTGTTATCAATCCTCTCCTTCCTCTTATTAGTGTTGCCTATATGTGTGTTATTGTGGAGTCATCCACTGGGGCATGAGAGTTCACTAAACTACCAGCAGTTCAAACCCTCCCCAAAACAGAATGCTTATCCAAGAATGCTCTCCCCTACTTAGCAACTGTCTTCTCTCAATAGCTCTTCAGTAAGGATTGGGGCTGAAAGTATACCGTCTCCAATCTAGCCAGCATTGTAGTCAGATGGATCTATTGGGGTAGTTGCAGTTGTGACCTCAGCTGATGTGAGTTCATGAGTGTTATAAGATGTCACATCAAGAGTATGTCACCTCACAGTGCTCTTCCCCATCTTCCCCTCCTCTGGTTCTTTTATTCTTTACTCCTCAGTGGTATTCCCTTAACAATACTGATGACATGCCGTTTAGAAAATACAGTCTTTGAAGTTCAGGTTTTTTTTTTTTTGGTATATAATTTGTTCCTTTCTGCAGATAGTACAGATGTAGATCTTAAGTTTTTTTTTTTTAAATAATACAGTAATAAAAATATACAGGACCCAGGACAATAATTTTAATAATGTAATTCTGGAAACGATTTGAGGTTTGTATTATATTCCTTTTAGAACTCCCTAGAAATTCTCACTATTATCTCTGAGAAAATATTAATATTATACAAATAATGTATGAGTTAATTAAATTTCAATTCATTTACCAGATCCTTTCAAATATGGCAGTGTGCTTTATAACATAATACAATAGCAATCTTAATTTAATAACTAATTTATATTTTCCTTCTCTTGCAACTTTTCCTATTAGCACCACTCCTACCTCCACAAGAACAATCAAGACCCAATGGAAAATTGATCCTCAAATAAATTTTCCTGTATTTAAATCAGTTTGCTTTCAAATTGAACAGTGCAGGGTTTTATGTTTATGACTTGATTTTCATAAATTTGAAGAACAGTGAAATGAAACTATAATGCAAACTTATAAGCATGCAGAAACAGGAACTATTTTTTACAGCGTTTTAAATAAATACATATTTTAAAAAATGATGTATTTCTTTTTAATTGGTGAAAATCCCAGAATAGTCAATAGTAGTGGTTTATTTATATAAATATGTGTTAACAAACCATTTGTTTGAATGGATTCATCAATAATATCACTTTAGGTTTCCTAATGTCTATTAATCAACGTAAAGTGATTGCCTAGCACAAGGGGGAAGGAAAAAAGGGAACCAATCATAGGTTTTTCACATAGCTCAAAGTGAGGAAACTGATCAATAAAATGTATATGGTACTTTAATGAGTCCACCATTAAATTATATGAAAGCCATAACCTAAACCTTCCCAGTGGGTGATTGATAGAAATGGAGGACAGCGAATGGTCATGAGACTTATGCAAGCTGATTAGGCAGCTAGGTTCTTGACTGGCCCTCGTGTATGTTACCTGGTTTTCAGTTTATCATGGTTTCCAGTGAGCTAGCATGCATTAAGAGAAATCCTTACTTTTCATGATATGTCTCAAGTAATTACCTTACAAGAGTGACACATTGTAGTGGAAGTCACTTCTTTTATGTCATAGTTGTATTAAGGCCTACTGAGAATTGATTAAATAAATTAGAAGCACTTTTATTTACTCTTTAAAAAAAGTATATAGTATCAATTATTGATTACTATTGCAATTTTATCTCTGAAAATATTTTAATTCTGTACTTTCAATAAAATGTTATGTATTAAATAAAGTATGTTTAAAGCATTGTTTAAAGCCTTATTATAATTTATTAGTAACATTTAAAGTACTTATGCACTCAAAATCGTACAGATGACATTTAGCAAGTTCAATCACTTTTTAAAAGTAGAAGATACAATTCAAGAGTTTATTTGAAAATGTGTTGTGCCCTCCACTTTATTTTGGAGCAAGCTACATATTCATAAAATATGCAAATATTAAATGGACTTTAGATTAGATTTAGATTTAGTCATAGACTGAATCTGGGAAAAGAGGAAGGTGACGATTGATGGGTCTTGTTGCCTCTTATCCAATGCTTTGTAGGAACATCTGAAAGGATAATGGCCACAGTTGAGTAAAGTGAGGTGCATAGGAGCTTGGAGGGTGCTTCAGGTCTCATCAGTGTCCACACTCAAGAAGGTAATACACGAAGGCATGAGGAAGGCTAGGGCCTTCTGTAAATCATTGTCATAATAGCCACATCAATCTTCGTCTCTATAACATAGCTTCTCTGACCTTGCTTCCGGCTTCCCTGGTTGAATGAAACTCAGGCCTACAGAAGGCTAACCAGCCTATGCTTCACCAGTGGCCAGCTCTTCTTGTTAGGTCACAGCTGGGATTGTGTCCACACCATTTCGTAAGCCTGTCTTGTGCTGATTTGAATGAGATGTCCCCATAATTCTAGAGCATTTTAATGCTTGGCTTTTTCCTGGTGATTCTTTAGGAAAATTAGCAGATACGTTGGAGGAGGCATATCTCTAGAATTTGGGCTTAGTCTTTCTAACTCTCCTTGCATTCCCCAATGTACAGTCACTGCCTCCTGTCTGAGGGTCAAGATTGGAGTTTTCAAATGCTGCTCCAGACAAAGGCTCTGTTCTCCATCACTACATCATCATGGACTATTGTCCTTTGGAACCATAAACTCTGAATAAACCCTTTCTTTTTAAGTTGCTCTGGTCATGAGGATTTATCACATTTATCAATTTACTTTTGAGTCTATAATTATATTTTCCCTGCCTTTTCCTCCCTTTTATTTATCACATTTTCCTTCTCCACTCCCCTACAATTTTACAGCCTCCTTTTATTAATTACTGCATGTATATTTATGTTTGTATATTTGTATATTCTTAAATATAACCTGTTGAGTCTATATATATTACTTATGTGTATGTTTTCCCATCTGACAGACACAGAACAACAAATTAGTGTGCCCTTACATTGGAAGGATCACCTCCCTACCTCCCATCTATACTCTGTTTCCCGTAGTCATTTGTAAAGTGTTGTGCCTTTGCAGGTTTTTTCTTCATACAGTTAAGTCTGTTCATTGACATCATCTTGTTCAGCTCATGTTTGAGCTGTTATGTTTGAGAGTTTATACGTATAGCCTCTGACGTTATACAACTTTTTATAAACAATAATTTGAGGTAAAGTAAAACTAGAGAGAGGTAAAGTTATATTAGTTCATTAAAATTAATTCACACACACAAAAAAAACATGCACTAAATCTCACTGCTCGTCAAGACCTATTATCAAGTGGAATTCTTAGAGGGGGAAACAGACTGTTTTATTGAGGTTTAGGTTGCATTGAGTAAGATTTGGTTCTAGAATGGCTGTTGATTTCAGTTAACTGGACTGCTGTTATTTTCTAGTCATAAAATCATCGTTTACTTTTAATTTGAAAATATTAACAAAACTCAAATATTGCAACAGATTCTGGGGAGGAACAGTAATGATGAAGGAAAGATCTAACATTGTAGTCAGTTGATTTTTGGAACATGGAGTAAGGAGTACAAAAGAAGGATTTGATTATTTTTTCGAATAGATACCATGCATCTGTAAATCCACACACTCCAGGAATTAGAGAAGCCAATGGATACTTTGAGAGTGATGTGTTCCCCTTAGCATAATGAAGGAAACTGCTTTAAACCTTAGATAATTTCAAACTCCTTTGTTGGTTTTGAGCTGCTACTTATATCTCTTATGTTACACTTGATTTTCGTTCAGTGTCCAGTGCTGTAAGCTCAAGGTCCCTATACCTTCTTGTTTGAGCAGGGTGGTATCGTCGCGAGTCTAGAACCACATAATAATGTCATAGGCCAGCCAAGAGACGTAAGAGCCATCTGCCTGTCTTTGTCTACTGTGTTACTGTCATCACAAGTGTGTGCACCACACCAGCTTTTATTGTGATGTGAACTAATCTCAGGTCTTCAAGGTTCCATTGAAAGCTGGATTGTGACTGACTTAAAGAACTTCCACAGGCCAATATTCCTACTTTTAAAGTGCTAGAAAAAAATAAAAAAATAAGTTACCAGATTGAGTTTTGAAAAGCATCAAATGAATGAATTGAGTAAACTGCACCTTATTTCATGCATTGGGGTGTTTATTAACCAACACACAATTTTAAAGGATAATGGTTTAGTACTTATGTCAGTATGTAGAAGCTAACTTTTCCATCTTTAGAATTTTGAGAGGAATTTATAACCTAGACTAACAGAATGACAATGACTATTTGAAATAGATTATATATATATATATATATATATATATATATATATGTTATATATTGCATATCTCCAGAATTCCCAGGTTACTTTATTTAGTTTATACTAAAAAATATAAATGATTCAAAATACAGATGTTGGTTAGGAGAAATGGAAATTAGATGAAGATTGAGAAATCAGAAGGCAAGGAAGCTGGGTATACAAGCTTGTTCAGCAGCATACATTCTGAACAGTTGTGAGGACTTGAGCTCTGATTCTCAATACCCATAAAAATGTCATTTGGGTACGCAACATATTCTTTTAATCCAAGAGCTAGGGTAGTGCTAGCAAGTGTTAGCCTGTCTGTCTGAGTCAGTGAATTCCAGGTTTTATTAAGGTCTCAGTAAAAAACAAAAACAAAAACAAGTTGAAGAGTAGTTGAGGAAGAAACCTGATCATCTCTGGCTGCTACATGTGGATACATGCACCCTTATACATGTGTGCAAAACACAGACACACACAGACAAAATAGACAAGAATGCCTGATTTAAACCAGCATTCATGAAAGGCTTACACTGGAGAAGATGGGCTTTGGAGTCAATTAAGGGTTGGACTGCAGCAGTGCTGGTGTGTTGGAACAATTAATATCCATGGTAAGCAGGGTGGATTTTAGACAATGTAAGGAGGAAAATATTCTGTAAAAGAAGAATTAACATTTGAATAACTGCTGGTTACAACTGAGACTAAATCTATCTGTTCTCCAATTTATTTATCCCTTCTCTGGCAAGTATCTATGTTTTCTTAGCCTTCGTTCCCTCATCCTTAACACAGATATCACACCTCTTTACTAACTTATGAGGACTAATTAACATGAATAGCATTACATAAAATGTGAGTAAATTGTAGTTTACAATATTGTCACTTGCTGTTTTCTTTATCCAAAGAAATTCTTATTTCTACTGAATGAATGATAATGAACATTTATTTTGTGAAGGTCAAGACTGTATTGAAGGCATTTGAAGTGCTTCTTGAAGAGCTGAGAGGTTAAAATATTTAATTCTGTTTCTGGTTTTGAAACATAATTACTTGTCTTATTTATCCTCTCTCATAATATTCGAGGTCAAGGCAATAGGAAGCACCACATTAAAAAAATCAATATGTGTTTTGGAATCTTTACATATTCATTACAGACAAGTCAAAAGTTTTTTTTTTTCCAAGATCCTACAGGTTTAGAGTACTGATTTAACTCCGAACTCCATTAGTAAATAACTGAAAAGTCTACTTAAACCCCATATGCAACCCATATGTAACAAAGAACCATAATGGCTTGCTTTCTGAAATATTACCTCTTACATCTTAAAGACATTAATCGGCATTTGAAGAATTAATAGTTACTTTATATTTTGTTTCAAACTAACAAGATCTAAGATAAGTAGGAATTGCATAAATTAAATTTGGTTTTCCAGAATAGAATGTGTTAAAGTATGATCATTCAAGATATATGGGAAGAGATGAGAAGAGAGTTTGTACCATGTTCATAAGCAAACAACTGGGCTATTGACCTAAAGTTACATGGCTGTCTTTAGTTCTGTTTTTTATCCCCCACTGTAGACTTTGATATTATGTTTTTATGAAAAAAAATGATTCTTCCTTGCATAATTTGTATATTAATAGACCAAATTTATGGTAAACATTTATTTAAACAAGTAAGGTTTTTTAAATTAAATGAATAACAATAACGGAATGTAGAAAATTGAATACATACGTTCATTGAGTGACCTTTAATGTGAGAAAGGATTGCAGCCAAAAGAGATTAGCTAAGAAAACAAAAATGATTATTAGCTACCTCACAAGCAGATACCTGTATGAGGGACTTTCAGTGTAGAAAGTTATAGAGTCAATAAATATTAAAAATATAGTATATTTGTAAGTTGGTAGTGGTGGCACACCCCCGTTAATCCCAGCACTTGGGAAGGCGAGGCAGGTGTGAGTTTGAGGCCAGACTGGTCTACAAAGTTAGTTCCAGGACAGGCACCAAAGCTATCAGAGAAACCTGTCTTGAAAAACCAAAAAGTATATTTGTTAACAGACACACACAACACACACACACACACCACACACACAACAGTTGAGAATTTCAGAACACACAGGCTTAGTAATCATATTAAGGATTCTTAAAATTTATCATTTTATTTTCCTCAGACATTTATTGTTGCCTGGGATTATGTGGTTTATTTCTTTGTTTTAGTTTGTTTTTGTTAGGTAATATAAGTTCCATGAGAACAGAAGGCTCTCTTGTCTGTTTCACGGCAGGTTTCATCATTGCAGCACATTTTAAGTCAGTTTACTACATGTTGTAAATGTATAGGATATACTTGCTGAATGTATACAATACACAATTTCAAGTATTTAGAAGATACTCTGGGTGTAGTGGGCTCTTTCCTGAGCTTAGTAGCCCACTTCCTTCTCAGGATCAATTCCCTTTCCGAAATAAGCTATTCATTTCTATTTGTTTAACTTGCCTTAAAGAACACATCTCTTTATCTTCTCCTTGTGGCCTGTCTGAATCTTTATTATAAACTATAATATTTTCCTTAAACTCCAATAAAGAAATTATTTTTTGCATATAAAAAGACAATCTTCTCTTAGGTAAAAGCCACACTAACTTGTTTATCCAATATCCAATGATCATCCCTGAAGACATACACATACAAGTAACATTGGATGAACTGAACAGAGTGACTATATTGATAATTTGAATAAAAGGGACCATTAATTTAAAACAAAGCAATCAAGGAGGTACATGAGAAGATTTAGAGGGAGTACAAGAAAGGGGTGAATGATTGTTACTTATACTCAAAAGTATTAAATAAAAGATCACCTATGTATAGGTTCTAGCTGTGTGAGTAGAGGACACTACACTCATAACAGCAGGATATTTATTAATATTGTTACTATATCTTATTTTTAAAAGATTCAGAGTAAGTAAAATGTTGAGGGAAAATTTTAATAACTAAAGTGATATTTCAAGTGATTAATAAATAGGGAAAAGGGAAAAAGGGGATATGGAGGGAGCTTGTGCAAGGGAGAGATAAGATGAATTAAGGCAAAATTCAATTGAGCAAATAAATTAGGAGTCAAGGTAAAATAGACACTCTGAAGCGCAAATGATCAGTATCGGCACAATATTAAGTTGCTAAACTGCATTCCAAAGGGATTTTAAAATATAAGCAAAGTAATGAAGACCACCGCTTCTAGTGAAGCATGCAACTCCCAATTTCACATTCCTTGAAGAAATTCTTTCTATATCCGTATCAACCACACCCAGGATATAGTACTCCCTCATAAATTGAAGGCTGACCAAATAATTAAACAATCAACAAAGTATCAAGCAACCTTATGCAACCTATTCCCAGCTATGGGAACAGGTCAATATTGGTGCAAAAATCAGAGGGTTATTTAACAATTAAATCAGGAGGTAAATGAGATCCACCGAGTAGAATTTTATTGTGTACAAAAGGAGTGAGACAATCCATTACCCCTGCTTTTACAAGCTTTTTACTTCACTTGTCCACATTGATCCTTGAGCTTTGAGGGCAGGGTTTTGATGATTATATTCTGTTTAAGATGGAATGTTTCAAAGTCCCTACCTTTTTCACATTGTAAGGGGGATCTTTGTGTTAATTTCCATCTGCTGTAAGAAAAGGCTTCTCTGATGTGCGTTAAGGAAACCAGAGACTTATCTATAGGGTAGGACCCATATCCAGGAATATGTTGACTCATACAAATTACTTATAATGGTAATTTTAAGGACTTTTTGTTTTTCTATGTTTGTCACTTTTTGTCATACTAGCCTTTTAATTGTTTTAATTTTAGTGTGTTATATTTCTTGTTTTTATGTTTTCTTTTATTTAGATTTTTTCAGAAAAAAAAACATAAGATTGGGTAGGTATAGAACTGGGGAGATCTAAAAGGAGTTGGAATAAGGGAATACATGATGAAAATATTTGTCTGAAATTTTTTAATAAAGAAAGAGAAAAACACATGTGAAACAAATAAGAAGTATTTGAATAACTGGGATTGGGAAATGACTCGGCTCATAATGCACCTGCCTTAACAACTTGAATCTAATTTAGGATCCCTAGCATGTATGTGTGTGTGTTATATATATATATATATATATAATATATATATATATATATATACTATAGTCTGGCCTCCAGGTCCTGCGACAGTGATCATATTGTTGTGGAGTAGTTCTGTGGGGTCCAGAAATGGGCGGATCTCTTAGCTCATTCACAAACCCAGCCTAGTCAGTAATTTATCCCTAGGTAAAAGGAGAGAAGTTTTCTCAAATAACATTGGAGAAATGATGTAAAAAGAGAAACAAATGATCATCCCTATCCTCTACAGTGATGAACATGTATGTGCAATCACAATCATATACACAGGCATGCATACTCATGAACAATTACATGCAAACTACACAGAGTCACATGCATATACTCAGAAGAGAAGTAAATATTGCAAAGAAATACCAAACCAGATGATTACTAATGCATTTGGCCTAATATATCATGGGAAGACCTTTCATTTTAAAATCCCTGGTGCTTTAGCAATCTGTAATTACTCTTTTCATTTGTTACACAATTGACATTCTTTTTCTTTTGCTGATGTTCATTATTCTTATGCAGATGAATGCTAATCACCACATAAACCTAGCCTAACTCACCCGTGGTGTTTTGATATTCACCTTTTTTTTCATAGATTACTGAGAGAAGGAAGAATTCTTGACCGGGAGAGTGAAAAAGATGGTTAATCTATGGTAATAAAAAGGCAATGAATGTACTCTTTTGCAATCACATAATTATATGCAAGATAAATTCAAGGGTCTAAAAAAGTTATTTGAGCTTTATCTAAAAATTATTGCAAATATTTAAGAACGATGTCTACTGCCTATAATTAAGGACAAATTCCCCAGGAGACAAAAGTTTCCAAGTCAAAATTGAGGATGAAGTGCGATGACCGTGACTTGCTCAGAACAGAAGGTCGTCCCAAGAAGGACAAGGGAATTTATACAGTCCAAGCCTTCTGCTGTTAGAGAAGCTGTCATTATAACATAGCAGAGTCACACAACCTTGAAATCCCCAAAGACCTTTCTCATATCAAGGGGTTAGCAAGTGTCCTCATTATTTTCCAGCTCAAAATGACTCAAAATATAATATGAGGAACTGAAGGGAAAGAAAGGAGCACTGAATAAATTATGAAATCAGTGACAAGGGTTCTTGTTCTCTGAAATTCCTTTCCTCCCCATCCTTCTCTCTTAAAAATCTGGGTAAATTGAGCAAAAATGCTACCTTTCTATTAAAACACCACACACACACACACGAGTATCAAATATTTCTACCTGTGCTATTATATGAATCACCTTTTCCTTTTATAGTCATCTGCTATAATTTAAATGTTTTTGCATACCTTATTTATCTCCCTTTTAAATCATTTTCCCCAGGAAATAGTCATATGTCTAGATCACGATTAATACCTACTTCATCCCTTCTGAGAAGCATTACAAATCTTGTTTTACTCAAGATGCCTGGAAGAGAGTACATCTTTGTTTGATTATGAACCTGTTTTATTGGTCTTAAAATGATTTTCAATTAGCATTCTACTAGTTAACTTGTTGCAGTCTTTAAGTTTTTGTTTCATTTTTTGTTTCTTCTTTGAATGAGGTTAAAAGTGATTCTACAAAATTAGGCCATCTTATTATGCTTCAGTGTTAATATTTTTTACTTCTTTTAAGACTTAAATCCATGCCATTTACAAGAATCATTCTGTCTTCTGCAATTCACCAATGATATTTCATTGCATTTTTTCTGGAGGTATGACCATGATATCTTACTATAAACTTTGAAATGGGAACACTAAAACAAGTCTGATTGTTGTATTCTGAAAGTACTGAGAAGTTAAGTGATTAATCCCAAGTGCCATCGAAAATTAATGATATTGTTGTACCTGCTAAACACTATGCCTCCATAAAGGGATATATTACATATAGACCAGGAGCAATCATTTTAAAAAGCACACCCTTTGTTTAATTATCCTAATCTATTATAAAATAAAAATGGAAAGTGAGTTAGTTTTAATAAGGACTAGTAAGTTATCCAAAGATTTCGTTATCATATTACACCTTCTTCTAATACCTTGCCAGTCATTTATACCTCTTCCAATCTCAAGTGATTCTTAAATAATGTAGCTTCATTTTTCTGCACGTTCTGTAAAACAAATTCATTACCACCTTTACCTTATAATAACATATACGCTAACAATCACAAATTGATTTTTGAGACTCTTGCGCATTTTCTGAGCCCTGTCTCGTGGGTTATTATATTTTATTTTTGAGATTATAATATGATTACAATAACATAAACACTGCATGTTTGGGACTGATTCTCCGACAGTCTTGGCCAACAACACAAAAGAGGACTTCTGCGTCTAGTATGGTTTTTTTGTTTTTGTTTTTGTTTTGTTAGGTGGCCTTTGGTTCTTTCAGGGAACAGTGGCAGATAATATCTGTAGACTTTCAGGGAGAGAGTCAAATGAAGGAAATCAGATTTCTAGATGATTCAGGCAGACTTCTTTTAGTTCATTTCTGAATAGATGCATGCCTCGTGAGAAAGCAACTACCTGCAGGTAGAATTTGTTTCTAGGCTCCCAAATGATTTAAAATAACAGTGTAGAGCCAAAGTTCTGCAGAGTTGCCCTGCAGTCTGAGCAACTGTAATGACATCAAGGAGTATTTGTCCAGTAATACTCTAGTTATGACTATTATCAGGTGCATAAGGCTGACTTCATCCTTATAAACTCACATAGCTTCCTGATAAATGTATCACAGGGCCTATGTTATTAGAAGGTAGAACTCAGAACTCAGGAAAGAAGAATTTGGGTGCATGAGCTAGCACTCTGTTCGATATTCTGTGAACTATAGTTAGCAATAGTGTTTTTCGCTCCACTCCAAATTTGACTGAAAACCTGGACTAAGCAGAGACCTGCATGGCTGGTTAGTGCTATGCCTCCAGTGTCCAGAGAGTGTTGAGTACCTGCCAGGCCGTCAGCTGGCTTTATTCAAATAAACAAATAGATGTAAGAATTAAAGCTGATCTAGATTATGTTGAAGATCTTAAAATTTAGACATAGTGAGTTCAACAGCTCTAAGGAAAAAAAATGGGACTGATCAAGAATATTTTTGTCATTTTCTTTAGATATTATCATGAAAAAGTTTCCTTCTTTTAAGAATGAATACGTCTGTGTTTGTACATTTACATGTACAACATGGTTACTCTATGTGGGGGACAGAGAACAACTTGAATGATGTGGTGATCTACAGTGTAGACACCCAGGGATGGAAGAAAATTCTTCAGGATTGGAAACAAGCACCTTAACCAGAAACTCGAGCCCAAAATGTTTTATTTGTGGACTATCCATTATACACATAGCCTCCTCTGTAGAATATTACAAATAGCTCTGACAACATAACAATTTCAGGTGTTCTGATGACTCCATTGCTTATTATGTTTAAAGTTTCTTGTAATACCTTTTAGATGTAACCTAATAGAACTAAATATGATTGTGTGTAATTAATGTATATCATCAATAGAAAGGTTGAGGTAATAAATTGATATTCTGTGCTCCCCTGAGTTGGCGTCATTATTTGTACTAAAGTATAACCCACCCTCAGTAATAACTGAGAGGCTCACTAGAGGTTACTTAATTTTGGCAGATTATTTTGTTGAAAATTAATATGAAATCGCCAATGCCATTCTATCATATCCTTTAATGTGACAATGTTGTATAATTATATCACCAGTGGTAATATTTCATTAGTATTGCTAATATACACATTGCCTTTTATAACATGGAAAGTTATTTAGAAGAAAATGGCTTGTTAATTTTGTCTTAGTTTGGAGAAAAATGTAAGTCAGCTACTTAGCATGTTTCATGTTATTTTTTATTTATAACCTATGCTGTATATTGTGGGGGTGTTATTTCATTATTTCTCTTATTATTTGTCTCAGCACACATCCCTCATTAAGAACTAAGATTATCAAAAGAGACTTCTTTGTTGTGTACACATTTAAACATATATACACTTAAACATATACACTTAAACATAATTTCTACTTGTATAAAATATATTGTAAATTGAATCTCTCCTAAATAAAATTTGAATTATTCAAAAATAAGCATTTAATTTTCAGTCACAATATTCTATAATTTTTTGAAGTTATAGAGGCTGAAAAAAACTATAGTGACATACAGTCATTTTCATACTAGTTAGGATATAAACATAGATTATTCACAAATTAAGAGAAAGTCATCAAGAAGATCAAATAGCCATCTACTTATGCAAGAAGAAATAAATATTTAAGGGGGTTTCCATTCAAATACTATATTGCCATGTATTATCTTGTTATGTTTTAAATATGGAATCTCCAGTAGCTCAGCTAGCCTTGAACTTAGAGTTTGAACTTCTGATTTTTCCTGCCTCAGTCACCAGAGTTCTTACATTATAGATATATGATACCACATATGAAAACTTATACTTTTCATTAACATGAAAATAGAAACAATAAATGAGAAACCAGTCCTCGCCAACCAGAACAGATTTTTTCAATGAGGGGGATAGGAAGTATATGACATGTGTAACAATAACAATACAAATAATATGAGATCAAAACCCAGCGAAACTCAATAGAGGTTGCACTGGAAAAATCTGAGACAGATGTCAGAGGAAACAGCAATTGCGAAAAGAGCTGAAAGGGTGGGGCAGGGAAGCTTTTGCTTCTATCTGAAGTTGGAGACCATGCCCAGGCCAGAGCATTAACTGGAGCACGCTCAGATGATATGTGCAGAAGGAAAACCCAGGCCAATGCTAGCAGATATCAGTGTTTGAGAAGGCAGTAAAGAGAGAATAGGAGAGAGAGAGAGAAAGAGAGATGTATGTTGTTATAAAACAAGAGCAGAGGATTTAGATTTAGTGCAGTGGTTCTCAACTGGTGCTTGTGACAGTTTTGGGGGTCACATAATTGGTTTCCCTGCATATCAGATTGCAATTCGTAACACTAGCAAAATTATAGTTATGAAGTAGCAACAAAACTATTTTATGGTTGGGGTAACCAAAATATGAGGAACGGTATTAAAGAATGGAAGCATTAGGAGGGTGGGGAACAACTGATTTAGTGATCAAATGCCCTTATTTTACTTTATAGTACCTTATAATCTATAAGTCACTTACTTCTGAGATATGTTGTTATAAATATATTGCTAAGACCAATCAGCTTATCATAATCAATAGTATATTCTTTGTAATACAAACAAAATTGCATAAAATAAACTATACCTGATAATAAAGTGACAAAATTAATATTGTCTTGCTCAAAGTTTACATTTTTTTTTTTTTTAGGAAATACCGTGACTTTATAGATGAACAAGGCACTAGAAGCATTGATTTAGAATTCTAGTATCATGAGGTTTAAAAATGGAAAAGGATCTGATACAACTTATTCGGAATTCTCTGTCCTCAATTTAGTCTCAGGAGATGACATGGCTCGGGGCAGAGGCATGTGCCTGATGGCTTGAGTTTGATCCCACAAGGTGGTAAGAGAAAACTGATCTCTAGAATTGTCCTGACTTCTACTTGCACATGCTATCTTTCTTTCTTTCTTTCTTTCTTTCTTTCTTCTTTCTTCTTCTTCTTCTTTTTCTTTTTCTTCTTTCTTTCTTTTCTTTTCTTTTTCTTTTCTTTTTCTTTCTTTCTTTTTCTTTCTTTCTTCTCTCTCTCTTCTCTCTCTCAATCTCGTCTCCTCTCCCTCTCTCGTCCTCCTTCGTCATCGCTCCTCTCCATCTCTCTCTCTCTCTCCTCTCTCTCTCTCTCTCTCTTTCTCTCTCTCTCTCACATGTCACACACACACACTCACAAAAGGAAAATATCAAAATTACTAATATATTTCTGTGACAGGTTTTAAAATTAAGTTATAAAATAAGAGCCAGATTAGCCTATAGTGTAGCAAAATTTTGGAAAGAGGACATTGAAAATGATCCACAGAAATTCAGTTCCATAGGAGTTCTCATTTTCTCTTGGTGGCTGACTGGCTCCCCTTTTCTTCTACCTACCAGCCCCGCCTGTCCCTCCTCAGCCTAACTATTGGTGTTCAGCTTTTCAATATATCTATCATGTGCTTTAGGCCGGTGAGGTATAGAGGAGCATGGTTAAACACACGCAGCCTAAACAAAAGCAAAACAACTTTATATAGTTAGACAGTTATTTTGCAGCACAAAAAATGTATCATACCTTTTTATATTTAAATAAATATTCCATCCTAAAATCTTGTTTGTTTGTTTGTTATTTTCTAAAACTTGGGTTCTCTACATAGCCCTAGTTGTCCTGGAACTTCCTTTGTAGACCTGATGGCCTCAAACTCACAGAGATTGCCTGCCTCTGCCTGCCTCTGCCTGCCTCTGCTTGCCAAGCACTGTGTTTAAAGTCCTAAGCCACCACTGCTTATAAAAACAGAATTTAGAAAAAAGTTATAATAAAAAATTGGGTACTGTTTTACATAACTTTGTAGTTTTAGGTATGGCCAAATTCCTAGCAATCTTGATAATGCATCCTGACTGCAAGTGCAGGCATGCCTCGTGAAGAGGCACTGAACCTGAGCATCAGGGGACATTTCATAGTCAAACTGAACAATGAGTATTTTTAATTTGTTTTAAAATAAATATATTTATTAAGAGATGAGAATATTTAATACATTTTTCTGAAAATATTTCATTGTGTTTGTTTATGCTTGTTTTTCCTTTTTTCATTTTTCAATTTGAATTTATCAATCATCTGAGTTTTATAACATGGAATAATAGTTCAAGTTACATATTTTTTCTAGCTGCCCATTTCATCTATTTGATTTATTATATCCAGACTTAATGTCATTTTCTTATATTTATAAAATAATCCTAGTTTTTAATTATAAGCCCAGGAAAGCATTATCGTCTGTAAGTAAAGCACAGAAGTGTATACACTTTTCAAATGTATTCTACAAAATATTAATTTACTACTACAATAAGAAAGCTGTGTAGAAAGAAATTTCAAATTGTAGACACTTTAAAAAAATCTGATTTTTTTTCTTGTTGGTTTTTGCTTATGAGTATGTCATTTAGACTACTGATGCTTGAAATGGTGATATGGGGATTTCTTCTTGATCAAAAAACATGCTAATATTTATTTGTTCAGATCTAGTTGGAGTCAAATCCTGCTTAAAAAGTCTCTCCTGTAGAGTGCAAACATTTGTGGCCCCTCTCACATGATACCACTGTTTTATCTTACGAAAAATTAAGCAAGTTTCATACTTTAAAAAATCATAAATTTATGTACATGACCCCAGCTTTGACATCAGGATCAAAGCAAACAGAGAAGGTTATAATTGTAAACAGGTGAGACAATCTTACTACCTGAAGCAGCTTTAAAATTTCACTTAAAATAACTTTAGTTTTTAATTTATGAATTTCTAAAGATGATATTATGTAAAACTTTCATTTGTTCTATATAGAATTGTATCATATATCAAATAATTTAATCTGACACATCAGTCAGTCCCTAGACACAGTTTTGAAATAGGTCCTTCTGTCATTTTATATTCAACTCTCAGACATTCATGGTCCTTATCTTCCTATATATTAGACATCTCTTCTTACTGTGCATAAAACTGTATTTAATAATAACACAAACTGGTTGAAAACTGAGCTTCACATTTATTCTTCTTTAAAATAATTTATGATTTAGGTTACCCATCTATTTATAAAATACAGTGGTTAATTTATGGGTAATCTTAACCTAGGCAATAGTACCCTATTATTTATTAAATAGTGGACATTGCTGTTGCTCTAAAACCATTCATCCTAGTTTCATTTCTGTTACTATGATAAAATACTCTGACAAAAAGTAGCTTAGGGGAGAAAGGAGTTATATTATATCATAATTCCAGGTTATGGTCTGTCACAGGAGGAAATCAAGGTGGCCAGGAAACTTAAAATAGGCATCTCACATCACATGCACAGACCAGACAGAAAGCAACAAATGCTTTTGCCAAATTTATTTGCTTTTTTTTACTTGGGATTTGTTTGACTTCTACTCTCTTGAACACTTCAGGACCCCTGCTCTTGTCTAGGGAATAGGGACTGCCTACAGAGGTTAGGTCTACTACATTATAACTTATGATAATTCTTCAACAAATATGACCAAATGCTGATATGATTGTAGACAATTGTACACTGAGACATTACTTGCACGACATAGGTTGTTTCAACTTCACAAGTAAAACTAATATTGCATTCCATAAAAATTGATAAAAAAAGAGGCTATTCAGTTTGAAGTTAAGCAGGGAGGTTTATATGAATATTCATAATATCAAAATTAATAAACTAAAATCACAGCTCTAAATAAATCTCAATTATAAAGTGAAAAAGAAAAAGAAAATGACAATCATGTATGTATAGGGGTGAATACCTGTAATCGTCGAGATATAATGAAAAAGATTATTCTCTATAATGTAAGTGGGCCGCAGTAGGTGTTAGTACGACCTGAAGGCAGACTTAGCATGGGAAGAAAACATTTGCCTCAAGAATGCAGCAATCAAACGTGGTCTAAGCTTTCAGTCTGAGAGCCAGTATCACCAAGATGTAGAATCTCAGTCAGCTCATTGTCCGACACGTTCAGAGAATCTGGTTTGATCCCATGTTTTTTCAGTCCAGGTCGCGCTGGCCTTGGTGAGCTCTAGGGAGGGAAATAGGAGGTGGGGAGGAGGAGGTGGAAATTTTTAATAATAAAAATAAATTTGAAAAATTTTTTAAAAAGACGTAGAATCTGCTGACAAGGTACAGGGCAAAGCTACAGGGAAGACCTTGAGATTTGTGCTTAATAATAAACTGTCTTCAGGGAAAATGACATACTTTCTAAGCAATATTCTTATCAGAAATCATACAATATTTGGATCATGTTATGTTTGTTCCATTAAAGTTTGCATATTTCTGGGGTAAAATTGTTAGTTTATGAGTAGACCTCTAAAGCTATTGTGGTGTTATAAATAAGCCCTGCTATAATCATTTCTTAATTCATTTGCGATTGTTAATTATAATCTGTTTCTGCACACACTGCCTTTTGTTACCTTCCATCACTTGCTAGAATGTTGTGCATATTTTAATAAATTACTTATATGAAAACTATTATACTCATGATAATATCCTTCTAACAATCTGAACTCTTCTTGAATAATAATTTCTGATTTCCTTTACATCTTGTAGTTACTCTATAAATAGAAAACTTTATTTTCTAGAGTAATTTTGTAATTGAAATTATATATAATATCAATGTCACTTTTCTTAGAAAAAAATTGAGTCTATATTTCCTGCAGAAGTATTAGGTGTTAGTTAATATTAGTTAAAAAGTACTATGAATATCTATAACATCCTACATGTCAGGACAATAAACAAGCACCATCAAAAAGCTTAGATAATGAATATTTACCAAATAAAATATATATTGCTAGGGAAAGTTAGAAATATGTTACCATTATGATGGAAAAATTGTTAATTTTAAATTTTTACTCTTAAACCTTATTTACAAAAGCATGATCACACTATTAGGGAATTTAGATTAAATTAACTTCCTTATTAAGTTGTTAATTTTTTACATAGTGTGGTTTCCAGAAAAAAGGGATTTAAATTATGTGTTTACACAAACAAAAGAAAATCACTAAAATGGATCATCAGTTCACTTTGGTTGACACTGGTAATTAATTCCCTCTCCAGGTGGAGTGGAAGTGTACTGAGACAATGGCTACTGACTTCTTCTTTTCTAGCTTCAAGTCTCACCTTTGTGTACCTTTACTGATGTATTCTTGACCAAAGAGTATTGTTTTGAATGGAAGTACTCAGTAATTCACACAAATGTGATTATATTTTTCTGTTTTGTGTTCAGCCACCCATGTGAAGAAAATGTGCCCATATCACTTCATGCCTGTCCAATCTGCTCCTTCATTTCATGACCTACAACTGATTTTCAAGATTGAAGATAGGGAGTTTAACAACTGCTGCTTCAATAACCTCTACATTTTCTCCAGTGAAATGGGTTTAGACACTTCCGCCTATAAACTGACAAGAGTTGTTTTAGTTTGTTGGAGTGTTGGATAGGAACAAGAAGTCCAAGGTCAGGCCAGCCAGACGGGAGCTAGCCAGACAGGAGCTAGCCAGACATGAGGAAGCAGGAGAGCAGAATGAACAGTAAATAGACAAGATAAACAAACTTCAGGGCAACATGTCACTTAGTAGGAATGGGTTCATTTAAGTTTTAAACAGCGAATATGGTAACAAGCCTGAGCTAAGGCTAAAAATTCATAATTAATAGTCTCTTGTCATGATTTAGGGGCTGGGAGTCAAGAAAGCTTGTTAAGTTGGGCACCCAACAGAGGGCACTTATATCTAAGTAGGGCAGGGAAAACTGGACTAAAAACCTGACCATGGCTTCCTAATAGCCAGTGTTCATAGTATTCAGAGACAAACTTCCACTGTTCAGTAGAATCAGCAGGATAAGTAGAAAAAACTACCACCATGTGAGCACCAACTTTCTAGGGCTGGGCCCCTTAAATGCAGTTCCCAGTGAAATGCAGAACTTTGCCAGGCCTGCTGGAAATAGAGTCAGCTCCATGGAACCACAGTGAAGCAGCATCAGCCCGCAGCACAAAGCCATGTGAGGAGTTTAAGGTTTGTTCATTAGGTCAGAGAACACAGGTTCACCCACACTGAAAAAAAAAAAAAACCTATAAAACCACTTACAGTGTCTTTAAAATATGTATAGGCGATTAAGAAAGATAATAAAATAGGTCTGGACAGTCATAGGCAAGAATAATAGTTTAAAAAATAATAACATTTTAAAAGAGAGAGCAAATAACATAAAAGAAACAGCCACATAAGATGGAGAAAGTACACAAGAAGTTGGAACCCTTAATGAGTTGTGCAGACTTTGAATTTGATATTCTGATGAGCTAATGGCAATTAATGAAGACATTAAATTTTAAAGGAATCCAGATTCATACCAGTCTAGACACTTAAAAATGTTTTAAATGTAAAATGAAATTCAGAAAATGTCTCGCATTGGGGGGAAGCATTATGATATTGTTTCCTATAGGAAAAGAGCAGCAATGAATTCCTTCAAGGTTAATAGGAATAAAGCTTTATCCAGGAAGACCTCCTGAAAATCTTGGCTACAGACATGAAGAAATAAAGAAAAACTAAGACAGGTGACAATTGTCTCAACTTCTCAGATCCCTTAGAGATGCCCTCATCCCCAGACAACAAGAAGAGGTCCTATAGAAGATAACACCCACATTCCCAAGAAGTGGGGTGGGTGGTTTTGTTTGTTTGGTGAGTTATGGCTGCTTGTCATCATTTTGTGGGAGGGATATAGGAATAAATGATAAAAAGACAACTATTAAATCTTAATATTCACATTGTTATGTATTTATATAGTATATTAAAATAATTTTAGCCGGGCGATGGTGGTGGCAGAGACAAGCAGATCTCCTTGGTTTGAGATCAGCCTAGTCTACAAGAGCTAGTTCCAGGACAGGCTCCAAAGCCACAGAGAAACTCTGTCTCAAATAAACAAAAAAATAAAAAATAAAAAAATAAAGTACAAAATAAAATATTATTAAAAATGACTTAAATTTCTATAAATATACCAAAATCCACATCAATATTAATTTAGCTATTTTTGTTTACTGTATATTGTGTTTTTCAACCCTTTATTAAGGTATTGTAACTCTGAAGCTCTTTAGAAATGTAATGTATAACTCAGAAATAAATTAAGCAGTCATGTACAATAATCATGTACAATAATCAAACTTGTAGTCATATTAGGTATGTTTTCAAGGCTATATATATCCCTCAAGCATTTCAGAGACCTACGAATACGGCATTTAAGATGTTTTCAAAATGCAAAAACTTTTCATAACATTGAGACACATCTGACTCCTGGCAGACACAAACCTACTTTAGAGAAGATGGAGTGGAGCATCAAAGAACCTCCATATGAGTTTGCTTCCACTTGGCTAACCTAATCATTTGGGAAAAGAAAACTGCCATTATCTCAACTGCTGACAGTATATTTAATGAAACTGGACAAGTAGGACACAATGGAAAACAGACAGCCAAACTTTTTCAAGACACAGTAGGGTAGTCTTGCAAAAATTTCTGCTTCATAGAAAACTCTTCCAGATATTTTAGGTCTGTAGACAGTATAAGAATTCTCCAATGTTTCAGAGGAACATTTGGTGACCGATCAGGCATTCAGATCTCTCTGTTGTTTCTATGGTAAGTGAGCCTTGGGGTACCACATAGATTAATAGAAATTAGTTAATTTAATTTAAAACAATCAAAAGAATACCTAGTCAGAAACAAGCTTAAGATAAGGCCGAGAATTCATAATTAGTAATAACTCTCTGTGTCATCTGTTTCATAATTTGGGGACTGGTGATCCAGGGAAGACTGCCACATAACAACAAAACATCACCAAGAACATGCTAACAAACCTTTTAATGAAAAAGTTAACAAGCTATCATGAAAATTAATATTGAATAGCCAAATAAATTTAGATAAGATAGTCAAAAATGGAGGACCTACATTATCCAGTTAAAATACATTATGCTTCCATAATTTGAGGCACAATTGGGGATCAATAAATTGAATAAGTTAGTCCAATAAATTTAAATATCTGTAGTACATTTATTTTTGACAAAGCTAAACATATTTGACTAAAATTATAAATAATAGTGTTATAACTATTGGAGACCCACATGGAAAAATTAAGACATATTACTAATTAATCATTTAACTACGTAAGCACCAGAAGACAGGTTTATGTCTAGTATATTTAAAACTTAGATCTTGTAATAGATGTTTCTGAAATCTTTAGTGATAAAAATTATTAAAATGTTACAACTGGTGCAATTAAAAAGGGAAATCAGCAAAACTTTGGAAAATTTTATTTGTTTGTTATTTTTGAAACAAAATATCACATAGTCCAGGGTGACCTTGAATGTTCTACATAGCACATTCTGACCTTGCACTTTTAATCTTCCTACCTTACCTCCCACATGAGTAAGGCACTATGCATACTTTACTTTTTTGTATTTTGTTTTCTTCATTAAATGCAATGTTGAAGAACAAGCCCAGGGCCTGTGATTCTTTGTTTGCAATCTACTAAGTATGTTCATTCCTGACACTGCATTTTTATTTTTGAGTGAATGTTTACACATGTAACAACCTCAGAAACTGAGCTTTGTCCTAATCATTGCAGCTTTATTATACTGGATAAGTCACTTCTTTAGTGCAAACCATATCAAAAGGTTATTAAGGGGGCATCTTTAGTTGGAAAAATGATCGAGATTTAATACTAAAAGAGATCGGCAACTATATTATTTTGGAAAACAGACTATTTTCTTTTCTATGTTTCTCATTTGGTTTAACCTTTGGAATGCACAGTTGCTTTAGAAAAGGCAATCAAGCCTCAGAACCATGGGAATGTGCATTTTCAGGTAATAAGTGCTAGCTGGCAATTTGAACTTCACATTTACATGAGATGCAGACTTTGTGAACTGAGAAGACATCAAAGCAGACATGAAGTATGTGTCAAGCCTCTAGCCCTCCCCCGCTGCGCAGGTTTCCAGGACACCTCCAGATTCACTGCAGGCACCTCTTCTCCTAAGAAGAGGCTGCAGGTGCCATCTTGAGCTCATGAAAAAGAAATGCTGATGACTTTGGCATCCTTGAAAAATAATTCTAAAGAAGAGTGCTGCAGAAATTTCCCTCTACTTCCCAGTCTCTACAAATTTTGAAAGAGAAGAAAATAAACATCGCAAACAAGTGTGCAATCAATTTCTTGACATTTTTGGATTTAAGTATTTAGGATAGGGACTTGTTTTATGTTCCCAGACTTATATGAGATACTAATATTGATACTTGTCTATTCTTGAAATCTGGGAATTTTTGCATTTGTATACTTCAGACTCTAAATAGTTCATGGTTGATCTGATTAAACACTCGTAATTACCTCCTGACCTCTTCTTTCAGTCACCTAAGCCAGGCATGCATCAATGATGTGACTATTCACTCCTCACTCTGCAGACTCTCTATGTCACAGTTCTTAAAAGAGATGTTTGCCAAAACCAAATAACATTTAACCAAGATAACAAGGCGAAAGATTCAACTTTTTAAATTCAGAGATAAATTATGTGCTTCAAAATCAGCTAAGCTAACATTCTTTCAAGAAAATAATATTTATGGTACTTTGCAGTAAAGAAATTTGAATCTGTCACTCCCTCAGTGAATTGAAAATGTCCTCTGCAACTCATCTGTTCCCTTTTATAATTTGCTTAAAATAATTTCATACTTGTCATCTCTGCTGGCCTATTACTCTTCTTTCTCTATTCTTGCCATCATTGTGGAAAATATTCAGGTTTTTAATTGAAATATTTATCCATCTTACCTTCTAATTTTCAAAATTAAATTTAGAATCTAAGTTTAGATGTTCATTTCCATAAATGATTATTACGATTATCACAATTGCATTTTCCCTTACTTGTGAGGTATTATTACAGATAACTTTGTCATGGGCTAGAGTTTTGTGTGTTGACCTCTCTACTTTATACTTTGTTTTCTTTTGTTTTTCATGTCTTCCGGGATAACTTTTGTTGTTTTAAATCAGGGATACCTTCACTCCTCCATTGTTCCACCAACTAGCTCCCTAATTCCCAGAAATTATAACCTGAGTTTACATCTCTCTGTTGCAGAGAAACTGTATATGCAACACTAAATAATATATGACCTTGGATGTTGGTGTAAGAATAAGAACTTTTTGGTTTCCTGTCCAATCATCTCATATTATACCTTTTTGACTTAGTTTTCTCCTCTGCAGTTTATTTTCTCTTCTACAGGGTTCACATCTTTCCTATTTTGATAAAACAACCAAGAAAACTAAAAATAATCAAAGTCCAGCTTAAACAAAGAAAATAATCTTTTTTAAAAAGACGTTCTTATTCCGTGGTAACTGCGCAGAATAATATTTAGCAATAGCCAAGTTAGTGTACACCATCGTCTCTTACATTTTCATTCCTTTTATAAAAAACAAAAATCTGAAATTCAATACACCTTTTTGCTGAATCTCACACCACCCATCACCAAAAAACCAAACCAAACAAACAAAAACACATAATGGTAAATTGTGAATTTTAGAATCACATTCCTTCAGTACTTTGGAGTATTCTTGCCCTAACGTCATGTTACTGCATTGCACTGCATCTATGTTCTGACACGAGCATAACTAACTAGTGTTGCAGACTTATTCTGAAGCTGTGTATGTGGACAGAGTCCCTTGTTTGCTGAGTATTACACACGTCCTCAGTGAAATAAATGTGCATTGACTTGACTGAGATTTGAGTGAGCTGTATTTTCCTTATGAAGCCAGAGTTATTTTCCAAGATCACTTTAGTTGGAGGCTAACTTAAGTTTTCATAATTGGAAGATAAGAGTACCAGTATTTTGTTGTAAGAGATTGTCTTCTTTAAAGAGACAGATGTGGTCTTAGGACAGAAGCTTACTGATAAACCAGGGGAAGAACTGTTAGAATTAATGAGTCCTGGCCTTCAGTTGCTTTTCCCTCCTAGAACCTTCTAATATAAGTTTCTAGAAGCTATGCCTAGTTAGAGGATCAGAGGATCACCTATTGACCATTAACTGCAGTGTATTTACGTCTACATGGTGTCAATAAAGGGAGCATTCTTGGTGTCTCTGTCTCTCTGTCTGTGTGTGTTTGTCTATTTTAACCTCCAGCCCCTTGCCAGAAGATCCGTAATTGGGTAATAGCGCAAAGAACACAGACACGGGGGCGCAGTGCGCGGCAAAGAACCACTTCCCAGATCAGTCTTTTAAATCTCAAGAGCAAACAAACAAAACAAAAAATATCAAAGAGCAACTGTGCCAAGCTATAAGGTAGCTTACTCAGGAGAATAGTAACCATTAAAGAGAAGCCATTATCATAAGGTCACTAGAGTTATTCATGGTTCTTTAACTACTTGTATAGCACGTCCATTCAGTCATGCCTTGTTTGTAAAGCCTGGGCTGTAATAGCATCCATCTCCGTGATCTCAGCTTCCAATTAATTCGGATTTATTGGTTAAAAATCGCTTTGGTCCATTAACCCAAATTCTTTATTCTAAATATTTTTGTTATGTATTTTCTCTTAAACACAATTCAAAATTAAATTTCTTGGAAGGCATTCAAAAACTTTTGAACAGCTGAGTCCTGAATATGCCTACAGTTCCAACAGTGATTGCTGGGAAATTTGTTTTCGAGTCTATTTAATTAAATTTAAGTATTATAAACTTTTCTTCCTTGTCTGCCTGCAGGGAAATTCTTAGAACAAAATGTTCATGCGTAATTGACACATCCTTTTGCTCCTGTTTCCTGACAGGCTTGTGTCCATTCTTGATTTTGTGATTATTTATATGTGACAGTCCTTATTTTCTTTAAACAGTATCACATAAATGAGGAGGAGAAAATAAAGTAATGCTGACACTCTAGTAGGGAAACAGAATAGAAAATTATTGAGACAAAAGAAAGAGCATATTTGAAAAAAAAGCTAAACAGCAAAATTTGTAGGAGATGTGATATCTGACTCCAGATGTCAACTTAAATGGGTTAAAATATTCATAGGTAGTGAATAAAGCATGAATAAGGTGAATAAAGGGGCTTTATTAAGATTGATATTTTCACTGAATGCATGAAGAAACAACTTTTTATCAATGTGAACAGGTACCAGCTGTTTATTCAGGGGAAGGTCTTTATAACACGTGTTCTCTAGCTCTTGGACCCTGAGGTTTGCATTATGCCTAAAACTTCTCAATATCCAATGGCCTTCAAACTTCACTTTGTTACACAGCCCGCTCCTCTTGTTTTGAAGCTTTTATCTTGTACTGAAACCAGACTCCCTTGTCTGTAGCTGACATATGACCTCTTGTGGAAACTATTAAACATTATAATCATGACGTACACCAGTTCCCAAAAGAACTATTCTCTTCTCTCATCTATTGATCTATCATCTGTCTATCTGTCTGTCTGTCTGTCTATCTATCATCTATCTATCTATCTATCTATCTATCTATCTATCTATCTATCTATCTATTATCTGTCTATCTACCTATCTATCTGTCATCTATCATCTATCTGATCTATCTATCGAACTTTGTATAACAATCATCTGATATAATTTTTTTTTTTTTTTTTTTTTTTTTGGTTTTTTCGAGACAGGGTTTCTCTGTGGCTTTGGAGCCTGTCCTGGAACTAGCTCTTGTAGACCAGGCTGGTCTCGAACTCACAGAGATCCGCCTGCCTCTGCCTCCCGAGTGCTGGGATTAAAGGCGTGCGCCACCACCGCCCGGCCTCTGATATAATTTTCTTATACATTTTGTATAGTATACCATTGTGTCTGTCATTGTAGAACCTTAACTAATGTTTAAGGTTGAAATATTTTTTTTTTTAGGAAAAGGCTCTTCAATGACTATGTATGTACATAAAGACACAAATAAAAATGTCACTAAGATGTTTTTAAATTTTCCTTTAAAATTACACAATAAGTTAAAAAATCTCCTTGTTGACCAGCAGTTGCTTTTTTAATTTTTTTAAATTTGAGAAAAATGCTGTGGATTTTGAGTAATGTGAATTTTGTGATGTGTATTTATTACATGGAGATCTATTTAAATAATTCTGCTTTAAAAACTATAATGTTTTAAATATCTCTATTTAACTCTATTTAACTATTGTGCAGATTAGTCATAAATTTTTGCTTTGCTAACTCTTGAACTTGTAGTATGTTTGAGACTGCTGTCCTATGCCTTGTTCTATGTGTTATTGGGAATATGATTGTCTTGATATCTGCATTCTCCAAGCCAGCACCTCAGGTAGACCTTGCTGTAGTGATGGATATGTTTTATATCTTATTTAAACACAGTAGCTATTAGCAACACAAGGCTATTGCAGTCTCTATAAGTTATTAATTTTATGTGAAATTAAATTTTCAACTTTATTTGATTTTAATTAATTTAGTACTAAAGAGTCACTCACCATTATTTGATACATAATGGTCAGTAACCATTTCAGTTTCTAAGAAGCAGACATCTAGCAGACAGATATTCAAGTTGTAAATGTATTCAACAAAATTAAAATTAAAAACACATTTTCAGTGTCTTCTTTCATTCTTGACCTTACAAGAGAAATTATAGACCAAATAAGTGAATTCTTTGAGGAATTCTGGCTTTGATAAAGGGCATTCAGGGGACTTCACCTTATGTTCAACTCTCTGCATTTAGTGACTAGTTATAAAAATGATCTTATCATTTATAAACATACTCATAGATGTATATTTACACATATATTTACATACATATATATATATGTGTGTGTGTGTGTGTGTGTGTAGTTACTCATTGTTATACAATTACTATGGGAATAATTTTCTCCTTCTTAATATGAGATAGGCTTATATTTCTTATGATTTTCATTTTTCCTCCTTCAATTAAATATAATTTAATATATAAGGAAATATGTTATACAGTAATTATTCTACATTCTTGAAGTACAGTTTTTATTCATACTTATAGAAGCAATCTTGCACAATGACAAGAACATGCTTCAGTACTGAGCTGCCACCCCAATTCTGAAAACCAATAGTTAATACAAACATTGAAATCTTTAATATTCATAAATGAAGAGCATCAATTAATGTTCTGCAATTTATCTTTTACGTGGAGAAAAAGAATTCATGAGCTTGAGTTCATGTAAAACAAGGTATTGGTCATAATTCAAGTGTGGTTATAGCCAATAAAAGGTCTTTTATTATATGAATTGGAAGAGGGCATTGTTATGTCCAGCATACATGTAACAATTATATTTTTATTTAAAACAAGTCTTGAGTTCACATCAGAAGTACAAAGGAATTCGGTGAGTATTGCAATTAAGAGTTTAATGTCAGAATACCACATACTCAAAATTACTTAGACTTTTAAACAAAGTAAATTTTATCTATTGAAAACCATTATTCTATACTATTTGTTTGTTATTCTATAGCCATTTGCTTGTTTTGCTGGGATATCCCACACTTTTAGTGTATAAGTTGTAGCTTGTGTGTTTTTAATAAATGAAAATACTATTGCTTTCACTGATTACCAAAGTTAATTCGGTGCACATAGATTAAACTTATCTGCATGTGGCTTTACCTTTGAGGAAGACATCCCTGAATAATAATTCAATCATTAACTATCAATGAAAGTCAAGGACATAAATGATGTTGATTAAAAATAGCTCTTCTTGGGGACAGGAATGAAAGATTACACAGAATCATAAATTGTGCAGCCATTCAGTGAAGGAAGATACAAGATGAAGCAAAGAGGGCGGAAAAGGCAGAGAAGTCAGCCAGGAAGTCTCAGCATGCGCCATCATTGCCACATTTTAAAGGAATTCCCTGGTTTGCTTAAATTATATGGTGCTTAAAGTTTGGGTGGAGGTTGGAAGAATATTTTGGGGGTTAATTCTAAGTAGCTAAGGAATGCAAGGCCAACTTAGAAGTGTGTGTGTGTCTCTCTGTGTATGCACACTTGTGTGCTTTATATGTTTTTTGTAGAATGCATATATTAAGTATGACATGTGATTTCTGCTATACTGTATATACTGTATGTCTTTTTGTATTATTATGCTACGTATTGTGAGTCCTATGATGTCTGGTGTGTGTGAGAGAGAGTGTGTTTACTCACTTGAGAGAGAGAGAGAGAGAGAGAGAGAGAGAGAGGTATGTGTACTTATGAGAACAACAGTGGGGTCGCAGGGTGATGACCAAACAGAAACCAAGTCCTTCAGTAATCGTAGTTGACTAACTCAATGTGTTGTGTATGAAAAGGTTAATGACTATGAAAAATGTTATAATTTCTAAGTTCAAATAAGCAATACTCAGTACCTGTGCACCTGGACCATCAAGATGATGTACTTTATGAGGAATTTAGAATTAAAGAGCTTACTGCTCAAGTCAAGTATGTTTTTAAATGTCTTTTTATCCTCAAATACTCTTTATCATTTCCAGCTTTAGCATTTGCTTCATTAATGTCAGGTTTCAAAATTTACCATTGGTGCTACCTTCTTCATTGTTATTGCTTAATGTCACTCTGCACATGTTACAGTTAAATATGGTATGACTATTGTTTACAAAATAATATGAAGTAAAATGCAAAGGGTGTGTATGTATCTCTATTGTGTATGTGGATGCACATGTATGTGTAGGGTTAGAGGCCAGATGAAAGGTTTTCACTGTTCAGTTACAATTTAACTTGTTTATCTTGTGAATTTGAGACTTGGTACTCTCTGGAACTGAGCTAGCCCTGCAAGGCTCAGGTGAATGGCCAGCAGGTGCCAGGGATCCAACTGTTTTGTCCTCACTTTAGCTGGGATTAGAAGATCATAGGACCAGACCTGTAAGTGTGTATTGGGGACTGCATTTAGTTCTGCATGCTTGTCAGGAAGGTACTGAATGAACTGACTCTTACCAATAACTGCTTAGAGTGTTTATTTAAATGTGATTCACCATTATTGAAAAATATCAAAAAGTATTTACTATCATAAAGGTGAAAATAAAAAGAAAACCACTGGAAAGGCATTCTTATATGGGGATCCTCATGTTTCCCTTAGAATAATTTTTGTTTAGAATAACTGTGTATGGGTGTTTCATCATATATAGGGCATATTTTATCAACAATCAGGAGTGTGTATGGAAAATTCACCTACTGTTCTCTAACGTGTAACAGTGTATTCCTTTAATATTTAGGTTGGAATTCAGGTAATATCTTTACCCTAATGAGGAGAAATTAACTAAAGCAATTTAGATAGAAGGAGACTATTTATTGGGTACACCTGTCGTACATCTTCTAAGCTAAGAGAACCAGAGCAAGCACCAAAGTGAGACTAAGCAGATTATTACTAATGGCAGAGCTAACTGAGATAGTAAATGTCAAATGTGAAATTCAAAAGAAAAAAATGACAGTATAAAGTATGCTTGTTCTAAATGAAAATAATTGAAATGAAAATGAGGCCTGAAGCCATACCTCCACTGTGTCGGTTGTTGACCGCCAGACTAAAATTTATAAGATTCCAAGTCCAGTGTCAAAAAAAGAGTATTATTTAGTGAATGTTTTTAATCTTAACCAAGTACTTAAAATTACCTTATTGTAAATAAATATTAATAATTTTATTTACTACAGAACTTGAAATATATTATAGTATTCCAGTGTTTCTCTCACAAAAGGGAGCTTTTACATATTCGACCCATTATTAGTTCCCCTTGTTTCACCTTGTTTATCACATTGTAACCTGCCCTTAGGAGATGGAGAAGGCAAACCAAGACAGGCTCCATAGATTTCAACAATTTCAAAGTAGTTCTGAAGCCTGAGTCAGATTATGCAAACGTGTTGACATTGATAGGCATGGTTCTCAGTAAGACACTGTCAAGGTATGAATGCCGGATTTTGGTCTTCCTTCAGCAACTACACATTATGAACCATTTTACTCAGAGAATGTCATGCACAGTTAGAAGAAAGATTGATAAAATACATCATGTGAAGCTAACTTTCTTTGGACAGGCAATCCGAAAATGTCACTGCAAAGCAAAATAGTCTGTTCAAATAAACCCAAACAAGTGTTTTCTTGAAGTTTAGCTTATAGAAAGAAAGCTAAATATTGAACCATATACCTATTATAAATATGATCAATAATCAGGCACTTTCTTCTAATTGTAGTACTTAGCTTCTTGTTATGATTGCATGGCAATCAAGGGAAAAATACTGTCAGACCTTCAGAGCAAGACATGAAGCAAAGAATGATTTAGCAATGTCAGATAGATTGTGGACTAAAAGAGTAATTATTTGTTAATAAAAATAATTCTACGCTTTACACATGAAATGAATCGGTGGGTTTGTAATTTCAATTTTCATCAATGTTGACACACTAAATAAAATTTAATAAAAAAGGTAGGATATTAAAAATGAAATATTTTAATATACCTAATATAGATTGCTTTACTAATCAGTCATGAGATTAAGAGGACATTTAGCAGGGAAATTCTGTTGAAAGTCATGCTCTTTGTTTTTCTAATTCCAGTTTCATATGATATTTTTTGTTGTTGTTCATATCTTTAATACTTCATCCATGTCTTGAAAAAGCTCAAATTTATTCTTATAAGGAGACATATTATTTAATAATGTATAGCAAACCAGTAATGTCCTGTGTACATTCAATAACATTAGAAACAAAGATGTGTTTAGGAACATCACTGTCAAATTTAAACTGAATTTATTTTTTATTTATAAAAATAAAATATACTTATTATGCTAGTGTTGCTTGAATGCTGATAGAAAATCACTTAGAAAATTTTTCGAATGGTATTTTAAAAAAAAATGTTAGATACCTCAAAACCATATCACTATCCAGCATGGCACAATAGCCACAAAGGTGTTTTAGTGACACCTATATCTTGATGGTAACTAAGAGTGTTTTAATACCACTTATGACTGCCTCAACAAGAGTGATATCATGCCTTGTACTATCTAACTACTCAGTTCTTCTAAAACCATGGTTATTGGTGAAGATCCACAATCAATAATTAACTAACTAACATAACCCTATAACCCATAAATGTCTGTTTTTTTTCCTCACAGAGAAGTACAATCTTCACCCCTCACCAATAAATCTTTTCTTTGCAACAGATTTGTAAAGTTGAGTATCCCAGTCTCAAACAATATAACTATAAAAGACTCCGATACTCAAGGATCAGGGAACATTGAGGAACAGGAGGCAGAAAGGTTGTAAGAGTCAGAGGATCTGGGAGTTTGCTGTGAGATTATTTCTCCTACTATCATAAGCTATGGTAGTAAAGAATCACCAACATGCCCATCCAAATGTAAATTGAACAAGGATAACAACAATGAACATGCCAAACTGGATGACAAAAACTCTATGTGACCTCAGCCCTACAGAAGGATCATCAAGGAAAGCAAGGAGTTGCAGGGTAGTAGTGGTACATGCCTTTAATCTCAGCACTGGGGAGGCAGAGACAGGTGGATCTTTATGAGTTCCAAGCCAGCTTGGTCTACAAGAGCTAGTTCCAGGACAGGCTCCAAAGCTACAAATAAACCCTGTCTCAGGAAACAACAACAACAACAAAAAAAAAAAAAAAGAAAGAAAAAGGAAAAAAAAAAACACAAAGGAAAGCTAAGAGCAGGGGAGGTAACCCTCACTAGTTTATCAGTTGCTTTTTAAGTGCCTACTAGTCATTCTTGAAAACAAATGTACAAGTAAAACTGCATAGACCCAACAGGTTCTATTTAGGAATATATATGTATAGATAAATATATGCATGTAATAACAGTCAGTGAACAAGGAGGACATTGGTTTAAAGGAAAGCAGGGAAGGGCAAATAGAAGGTTTCAAAATAAGGAAAGGAAAGGGGAAATATTGTAATTAATTTGTCCTCACCAAAATATAACAAACTAACAAAAATAGGGAAACAACAAACTCTCCCCTTCCCCCTTCCTCCTTTTCATGAAGTAGCTAAAACACTGAATGATCTTATTTGTAACTGTGCAAGAACTAACCAGTAATATTGAAAATCTCAGTCTAATATGGAAGAACAATATAGGTTGAGTCTTTCAGACTGTTTAGACATTTTTGGTTTAAAATTGTCAGATACACACACATACACACAATGTGGCACAAGATGTGAAGTCTAAACCTGGTGTAGGAGGTCCTTCTTTCTATGTGTGCTTGTATTGGTTAATGAAGAAAGAAACTGCCTTGGCCTGATAGGGGAGAACTTAGGTAGAAGGATGAGACAAAACTTGATTCTGGGAGGAAGAAAGCAGAGTCAGGGAGAAGCCACAGATTCTCTGCCTGAGATGGATGCCGGTTAGAATTTTACCTGATGAGCCACTTCCACGTGGCGATATACAGATTAATAGAAATGGGTTAAATTAAAATGTAAGGATTAGCCAATAAGAAACTAGAGCAAATGTGCAAAGCAGTGATTTAATGAATATAATTTCTGTGTGATTATTTCAGGGCTAAGCTAGCCAGGCAGCCAGGAGCGGGCCCTCGCCTTGCAACAAAAACTTAACAAATGTTACATATAAAATATTAATCAAAGTCTTTATAGTTGTTTAACCTGGGAAATATCCCTGGGCCCTTTTTAATTTTTATTAAAATGGAAGTAATTATTCCTGCTACATAGATGTATTATGAACTTTAAATTTAATACTATGTGAAAATGTGTTCAGTCCAACTGATCATTTCTAATATTAAGTGATATTAAACCTGTGTGACTCTTAGATATGGTATTCTCAACATTTCAATCCATCTACCACTCTCTGTTTAAATTATAATTTTTCAAAAATTTATTTCTACTATGATACATGCCATTGATTTTTGAAATCATTAAGTTTTAATGTTCAATTATCATTCTGCTTAGTTTTTATAGATTCTACTATCTCTATCAATCAATAATTATTTAGGAGGTTTTGGTGAAGCTTGTTTTTAAAATATAGCAATTCTATCTATGTTTTTTATTTTTTTATTTTTTTATTAAAAATTTCCATCCTCCCTTCCTCCTCCCTCTTCCCTCCCCTCCCTTCCACCCATACCCCCATTCCCCCCTCTCCAGGCCAGAGAGCCATCGGTGTTCCCTTCACTATGTAAAGTCCAAGGTCCTCCCAACTCCCCCAGGTCCAGGAAGGTGAGCAACCAAACTGACAAGGCTCACAGAGTCCGTCCATGTCGTAAAGTCCAAGCCCATCGCCATTGTCCTTGGTTTCTCAGTCATTCTCCACCGCCAGCCACATTCAGAGAGTCCGGTTTGGTCGCATGTTCCATCAGTCCCATTCCAACTGGACTTGGTGGTCTCCCGTTAGTTCTGTCCCACCGTCTCAATGGGTAAACGCACCCCTCACGGTCCTGACTTCCTTGCTCATGATCTCCCTTCTTTTGTTCCTCATCAGGACCTTGGGAGCTCAGTCCGGTGCTCCAATGTGGGACTCTGTCTCTATCTCCATCCATTGCCAGGTGAAGGTTCTGTGGTGATACGCAAGATATTCATGAGTTTGGCAATAGGATCTAGATATAGCAAAATCTATCTTTTTTGAATTATGCTGTTGGTAGATCAAAGATCATGCTTTATTTGCTTTTGAATTTCAAGTGACTGGTAAAGTTATGATATCAAAAATAGTGCAGTCTTATTTTTTTCTTTTGTTTGTCTTGTATTTTTTTTAAGATAAAAGTTTACTATGTATATTAGGCTATACATGAACTATTAAGGTCCCTACATCAACTTCTCAAATATTAGGATAGCAGTTATAGACCAGAATTCCTAGCTCACATTCTTATTTAATTACAATAATAATGAAATACTTCTTTTAAACAATTATAGTGGAATATTCTTAGATCTTATTTATGGCACCAAAGAATAACTTTGAAGGGCAATAGTAGAAGTTATGGGGAATAAAACAAATATCTTTTCATTCTTCAGTCTTCAAATGCGCTGGTATTAAAATGAATTTCAAGACAGAGAATATGATGAAATAGCAAATGTCCTAGATTAACTATAAACATGCCCTCCCTTCAGAATTTTCCTGAATGTAGAAGCTTATTTTTGAGCATCCAACTGCTATCCATAATTCTAATGATGTGCAGTAAATACTGTAAATTTTGAATCATATGGATAGCAGTTAAAAAACACCAATTCTCATCTGTAATCTGTAAATGATATCAATAGGCAATGACAAACCAGCAATTATAGGAATCGTATGTAGTATGTACACCCTGTTCTTCTGTTCTGTTTGCTGGGACAGTTTGTGACTTCTGCTATAGATAACATTTGCACTATGCATAGCAGAGAAGAAAGAAATCCAATATACCATGAAAGTGTATTGAAAAAATTGGAATTTTATGTGGATAAACTTAAAGTACAACATATTACCCAAACCAATATGCATCCAAAACACTAAGAGTAATGGCTCTTTTTCATTTTGCTATTTGTTTTAGTGAAAATTGTCAGAGTGTTTGTAATGATTCCTCTTTCACATTTGAAACAGGTTTCCATTCTCCATCTGATGAAGTAAAATGTGCATAGGAAGCAATGTGATCAACCATGTCATAATTGTAAAGACCTGTTTTCTATGACTTAGCAAATATGAGTTCTCACAGTCTCTTCTGAAAAGCTCTTGCAGAAGTAGCAGCATCGACTAATAATTCCCCTGGTCATACAACGTTTTCAACACAATGAATTTCTTTATTCAGTTTTCAAGCAAAATTATGTGAGATTATTTTGATTTCAATATATTTAATTTTTTATTTGTTTTTGTGTGAAGTGAAATCTTTGCTATAATATTATACACTATAATGTTGCATTTTAATTTTAATTTACAGATTTGCTTCAGTGGTATCTGAATACAAGACGATTTTCAGAGAAATGCACATATACACTGAGTCTTTATGGTGACTGTTTCTGACAGGAATGAAGGAAGATAGGCCTGCTCAGGACCAAAGGTCAGCCCTTTCATGACCTCAACTTTCATGACTTTGGAAAATCATTAACTCCAAGTTCCTCACTGTAAGGATCTGTGCCTGAGAAATTTACAAACCCAGGTTGTACATTAATGGAATATATATTAATGAAAATGTAAAGCCTCTTATGAAAAATGGTAGGTGGTTAAAATAACTCCTCTACGCAAAGTGAGAGATACAATGGAAATGGCTACACCTTTTAATAAAGAAAGGCATACACAGTGATTGTGATAGGCTATTCTTTCTTTCATTAAAACAGGAATTCATAAGAATATTTTCTCCTATATTCTGACTCTACACAGTTGCACCTGTGATGCCAAAATGTGGGAGGCTATAGCAAGATTGCACATCTAAAACCACTACAAGAGACAGAATGGGAGCCCACATCAAAAGAACAAAAACATAGATATGTTTTTAGAATTAATGTTTACAGAAAGCAGATGTGAAGAAAAAGAAAAAGATAAAAATATGAAAACTGGAAATTAAAGTTTTGAGTGCTAATTACATTAGATTGTTAGAGGTACTACCCTATTCATATTCTCCCATGTCATGATAGACCAGTCTACTCTCAGAACAATGGTGAACATGAGTTCTAAAGTTCTGATCTGAAAGCAATGCTATGAAGGTGATAAACTCAAATTTAAATCAGATTTCTCATCACTATTTTTTTCCTATCTGTTCTTCTATGTGTGCTCGGAACCTTTCTTTCCTTTATACAAGCAACATTCCTGAAATACTCCAGCATCCCCTTTAGATCCTGCCAAATGGATGCAGACTGTTACCCATTACTTTATCTCAGTGGTTCAGAGTACAATAGTAGACTCCAGGTTAGCAGTGCCCTCAGTGGGAACATCACCTTAAAGAGACTATGTTATTATATTATATTAATATGGTATTTAGTCATTGTCAACATTTGATTCTGCCAAAACTAGTTTTAGTTTTTATGTTTGACTTACAATATATTTTAAATGAAGTTGGCTTCTTTAATAGAGCCCTGACAAGTCACACAGCAGAATACTTTTCAGTATCAGTGGCTATTCTTTTATTTCCATTTATTTTCCTCTAACATTCTGATGCATTATTTTCTCAAAACATCTGTTGAAAGATTTTGTAGAAGGAAAAAACCCTGTCATTGAATCTTGTTTGCTAAAATGTCATTGAAGGAACTTCTGTTTATTCTGCAACCCGAGCTATTTCTTTATAACTCCAGCTTTCTCTTGTGGAGCTTTTGTAAGTGTCTATGCTGGATTGCTGGATTTTTATTCAGGTAGAACATAACTTCTATTCATAATCAAAATTGGCTTTAACTATAACTCAAAGGAGAGAACCTGGTGCGGTGAACCCAGTTGTCATTTATTTCATTCTTAAAAATTACTCCAAGGTCTTATTGATTCTCCCTTCACTATGCCTATTTTTCAGATTCAGACCATAAACAAAGTGAACTGATTGCTAATTAATTAATGAACAATACTTTCTTAATTCCATGAGAAGAAGAAAGATAGAAGCTCAAAGTTCAAACATATTTTAATACATGATTTTTTCAAAAAGGAAGCAATGTAGTTGGGGTTGTTAAAATTTACATTTGTTAACTGTTTAAATTAATTATTAGTTTCAATTAAGGCATTTTATTACAATATGTTTTATTATGTTCATTAACTATTTAAATTAGTTATAGTTTTCTTTTATAACATTTTGGTTACAATATATGTTGACCATATTCTTTCCCCTCCTCCAATATGTATGTGTGTGTGTGTGTGTATACACACACGTTTCACTGACAAACAAAAACAAAATGAATGAAAATCAAAAATCAAAATACAAGAAAAAACACAACCAAACTGTACACACTTACAGAGACATGCACACAGGAAAAAGAGCAAAACCCATGGGATCCATTTTCTATTGACAAACTACTTACTACTCCTTAGCATGGGGTCTTCCCGGGAGTGCAACTGATATATCCAAGTGACACCTCATAGAAAAAAGCTGGTTTACTCATTTCAAGTATTATTTTCAAATAGCTTCTTGATTAGATTTAGAACTTTGTGCCCACCCCCTTTTACAGTAATGGGGTTTTGTGTGGTTTTGACCTGCAAAGAACTTCACATGTATCAGGGTATCTATAACTCATGTGTGTATCTATCTTGTGTCTGGAAGATATTTTTTGCTTGTAGTCATCCACCACTCCTGTCTCTTCTCTTACAATATCACTGCCTCCTCTTCTGCACAGATCCCTGTGCCTTGAGAGGAGAGGTTTAATACAGGCTTCTGATGTAGGGCTGAATGCTCTAAAGTGTCTCACTTGCTGCAAGTTCTCCAGTTGCAGGACTCTGTGTTAACAACTCTTTCCTTCAAGAAACAGATCTTCTGATGGGTGTTGAGAGATGATCTGATCTGAGTGCCAGTCTAGTGTGGTGCCTGGTAGACACTGGTTCTGTGGGTGAGCAATGTCAGTTACGAGTGGAGAGAGATAGGTTAGCAAGAGAGGTTGAAATTGGCAGCCGGAAGAATTAGAGGGACCCTGGATCCCAATCAAGATGCTGTTTCCTAGAGAATCATCTATTAACTGGGAATTAGAAATGTTGAATGGAAATGGGGATGTTACTCTAAGTGAAAAGGCTTGCTTAGATTGCACAGGACTTTATTCAATTTCAGACACAGCAACAACAACAACAAAAACAACAAAGATGTATTTAGAAGTATTAAAAGTCAGGTATGTTTTACTTTTTGTCCCATTTTTTAACTTCTCTTATTTGAAGGTTGATCCTTTAGTAAGTGCATGCAGTGTGAGTACTCATTGTTTATATGTTTGTACATGAGGATGTAGCTTTCTGTGCCTGCACCTAAGTATGCATCTCTAAGAGTAGGAAACCCTTTACTAACAAAGGCTGGGCACAATAAAGGACTGAGTAGGTGACCTGAAGGTTAAATTCCTCGGCAGTAATCACTAAGCTCTTCTCCATTATACTAGCAATAAAAAGATAAAGAATGCTGACATCTGGTCCCTACTCATCTAAAACCCTTTAAACTGTTTGGTAAAGGCTTTTATCCAAGAACAGAACAATATTTTAGGCTTCTGTCACTGAAAGATCTGGAAATTTTCTGTAGGATAAACTGTTCAAGTACTTCAAAATAGATCAGGGCTAGAGAAAAATATTTCTATTCCATATTCCTTTTCTTATTCTAGTAAAGTGCACATTTGCAGAAAATCACTTTTATACTACTTTAAAAATTGCTTCAAAGAGAAACATATGTGTTTTGTCAACATCATAATTCAAAATCGTAAGAGTCTTATAAAACAAGTATATTAATTAAACATGATAGACATAATAGTGTAAGTAATAATTGCTTTTCTTATGCAAACAAACACCTTGAATAAATTAACCTGTTATTCTTATGTAGGAACTTTAAAAACTATAATAATAGAATAAACGATTTAAATATATATTCTCTATTAGATAATATCAAGGGAATTTGAATAATCATGAAATTTTATAGATCTTTTCCTAGTTGCATATAAAATCATTTTAATTAATTTAATTATATTTATGGTAGATTTATAATTTTTGGAATAACAAAACGGTAAATATATTTTATATAGAAAATCTATATAGATGATGGATATAGGTTGGATTCATATATTCCCTTAATAATTCATTAAACAAATAATTACTAAATTTTGGTCAATAAGTGATTACACCACAATTGTATATTTGTTAGACACAAATATTAGTCTTTTCCTCAAAAAGTTTAAGTCAAGAGAGTTTTAAAACATGACTGAATCTCACTACATATGAATTTCTATTCTAAACAAATTTCCAAAAACTCCATTCATGGATTAGTGTATTCCCCCCTCCTAGGATTATTTCATATGTAGGATGGGCCTCATATAAAGCCTCCTGTAAATTGCAGCAGTTACTGTACTTATGTGTCACCATTCTTTTTAATATAAATGATTGTGTTTAGAAAGAGGGATCTGTTTTAAAGGAGTTGTGGTAACAGTGTAATGCAGAACTAGAAAGGCAAACATTCCCATTAAGGAAGGAAAGGCTGCTCCCTGAATCAAGCTTAGTCCTCAAGGACTTCTGTTTACATTTAGCATCAGAGAGTGACCACCATTAGAACAATTACTCTAGAAAAAAAGTTATCCAAATTGAATTTTGAATGAGCTAAAGAATTGCTGCCTATTTCATGTGGAGAAGCAGAATTAGATTTGAAATAATATAATGTTCAAGGGGTCAAGGGGAAGTCTTGCAAGTTCTGAGTAGGGAAATACATACACATTTGCATGGCTGTATATAAATATGTTTCTTGTGTCCTTAGACATAGTTTGACACTGAGTTAATACGAGTTGATTTACTATTTAGGAAGAGCTTCTGTCTACTTGATTGTAGCTCATAATCTGACAAGGCTTCAGAATACCAATGATATTCTTGGATTAAAATAGGGTGGGGCTTTAGAACACGAATGGTGTTGTTGGATTAAGACAGGGTGTGGGTTCATAACACCAGTGGTAATCTCAGATTAAAACAAAGTACACATTATTGGTTTTACTTCAGATAGTCAGGGATTTAATATATCTATGAAATACATTTTAAAAGAAAGCAAATTGAGGAGTACATAAATTCCAGGCTGTTTCTCTCATAGCAAAAAGAGCAAATTTTTAGAATGCAAATAAGTCAATGAGAAACCATTTACATGTAAGTCTTTGATATTGTCTTCTTCAAGAATCAATAGAAGATTCTGGTGCTTTCATTTTTTGTTAATCAGTTCAAAGCCATGCTCTGTAATCCTCTCACTAACTACACTGTGTAGTGTGTACTACTAGGTACTAGGTTTCCCTGTTTTCCATCATATTTAGTTACTGTGGCATCCTTACAATCAGCTTCTTCTTGTTCTCCCTGTTCTTGTTCTCATTCTCATTATCCTTTTTATTTTCACTCTTCTTCTACTCTTCTTTATTTTCTCTCTTTCAATGTATCCTGACCACGGCCTCCCTTGCTTCCAGTTCTTAGCCCACTTCCCTCTCCCACAGATCTACTGATCCTCCACTTCCCTTCAGAAAAGAACAGGGCTCCCAGTGATACCAACTTAACATGACCGCCATAATAAAATACAGTAAGAATAAACACATAACCTCATATCAATGATGCACAAGGCAACCCATATTCCAGGACAGAGACCCCACACAAACCATTAAGGGTCTCACAAAACCACCAATCTAAACAACCACAGTATGTATGTAGAGTGCAAATTCAGTTTCTTCACCACAATAGTTACTTCCTTATTAGCCAAGTATTTTGTAATATTTGTTAGTTTATCTCTTTTATTTTGGGGGCATCATTTTGCCCTTTTCTTCTTCATTAGTGTTTGGAGCTTCCAGCTCAGAGTCCTAGTCTCTAGTTCTGGGATTAAAGATGTGTGTTTCCCAAACACTGGAATTAAAGGAGTGAGTCATCACCACCAGGATCTCTTTCAAGACTAATCTTTTGTAGTCCAGGGTAGCCTTGAACTCACATACATCCCTCTGTGTCTATCTCTGGGGTCCTGGGATTAAAGGTATGTGTACCACTCCCTGGCCTCTAGAGGCTTAACTTTGCATTCTGATCTTCAGGCAAGTTTTACTTATTTAAATACAAATAAATTATCACTCCAATGGCCCCTTACCCTTGAGCTGCCCTCTTCAAAGCCTGTCTGTGAGAAAGCCTGCCAAAAGTTAGCCCTTCCTGGAGCTGCTCAGGACCACATTGTAGGCTACTCAAGACCTGGTGGCCATATTGGCCATTTGATACCCTTTATTCCCTCCTGAGTTTCACCCAGGAGTGCTTTGCTCAGATTAAACCTAGCTTTATTATTTAGTTTGATTGAATTATTACTTTGATTGTGGCAGATTTTCATTAACTGACATTCAAAACTTACCTGTGAGATGTTGCTTCCTTTTTTCCTCCCTTCATCTCTCTCTCTCTCTCTCTCTCTCTCTCTCTCTCTCTCTCTCTCTCTCTCTCTCTCTCTCTCTCTCTGCTTCCCTTTTTTACTTCCAGTCTTCTTTTCTTCATTACTCCTTCTTTTTCCCACTCTTTGTCCCTCCCTTCCTCTTGGAGAGGCTGCTTGTTCTTATCCTTGCCACCCAGATCCCCAAATAATCACATGGAAATCTGTATTAATTGTAATACTATTTTGCTAATTCTTACATCTTAATTAAATCTGTGTATTACCACAAGGCTGTGGCTTTCTGGCAAGTTTTCGTGTGTCTGTCTCCTATGCGCAGCTATATGGCTTTCCACTGCAATCTGCCTACTTTTTCCCAGCATTCAGTTTAGTTTCCCCACTTAGCTCTATTCTGCCCTATCACAGGCCAAAGTAACTTGTTTATTCATTAACCAATAATAGCAACACATTTTTCAAAAGGACTTCCCACATTAATTTCCCCTTTTCTGTCTAAATAAAAGGAAGTATCTAAATTTAGCATAGTAAAATACATTATAACAAAACTGGTATCAAGCAAGAATTTATAATTACAATTTTTTTTTTTTTTTGGTTTTTCGAGACAGGGTTTCCTTGTAGTTTCTAGAGCCTGTCCTGGAACTAGCTCTGTATACCAGGCTGGCCTCGAACTCAGAGATCCGCCTGCTCTCTGCCTCCCAAGTGCTGGGATTAAAGGCATGCACCACCACTGCCCTGCTCTATAATTACAATTTTTATAACTACTTTATCTTTTACCATAGCTAAATAAACTATAACTATCTATTCTCAAACTCCATCAAGGACTCCAGAAGGATATAATATTTCCTAAGTAAGGGAGGAAGTGCATTGTAAGCAACTTCTAAAAACTCTAGAATTGACAGAGACATCTCATTGCCTGTACAGTCACCAAATTTCTTCTGCAACATTGTGGGCACGCATCTTTAGCCTATTGGCCCATAGTATCCAGCAGACTTTTCCATAAAGCAGGAAATTTCAAAGACAATTCCACCTATATGGCAGTTTGTCAGTCACTTTCTTCTATATCCTGCAGAATGCCTGGCAGACTCTTTCATGAAACAGCAACTCTGAAGGACCAGCTCACCCTCCTATAGGAAGCTTAATCAATCATTTTCTATGGGTCCTGAAAGTTCGTTTAAACAGTTCAGGCAAGAGCAGTTTCTTGCCAAATGACATGAGGAGTCTTTTTGATGGCCCATCATCCTCTTGAAGTAGATTGTGTGCTGCCAGAAGGAGATGTATCTCAGTGTCATGAAAAGTCTTAAGTTCTTAAAATATTTTTAAATGTGTATTCTGTAGTCTTTGAAAATCTGGGGAATATCTATCCATCTGAAAAAATATCTCTTTACATCTAGAACATGTAACTCACATGACTATATACTTGACTGTTAAAGATGAGTATCTATTAACCTGTATTTCATAATTATATTTAATATTTTTAAATGAGCTTCACAAATATAATAACAATCAATAGCAAGTATATATGTATATATATATGTGTATACACACACCCATATATATATATAACATATATATATATGTTATATATATATATATATATATAAACAAAATTGACTCTAAATTTGTAACAATAAATCAAGATCCATACTAAAGCAAAGTTTTGATCTCTATATTATATTCCCCTTTAAATGTAAACAAACATTTATAAACACTATTTTGGGATTTGTGGCATAGTTTTCCTAAACTACTTCCTGCTTTTTTGTTGGGTGAAGTAATTTTAGGAGGAGTTCACCATGACCCTTTCAGGGGAGTCTTAGTCCATCAAACTACACTTAGTGTGGAAGGAAACCCACAGGTTCTCATTCTCTGTGGAAACAAAAGAAGGAGAAATCCTTAGATCAAATTTTGAAGGCAAGATAACTTAAAATACATTATGTTTGGTTTAATTTAGCAGCCTGTACCATGAAATGTCTCTCTGTACTTAGCTCATTCAGTCATAAAATTCAAGAAAACCCAATAATATACATAATCCAGACTCTCTGTGTATATTCCATCTTTATGTAGCTTATTTTCTTTACTTCATTAATTTTTCTATAAGTTTAATATTTATTTTATCATTCTTTACTCCTTTAATCTATGACTGCAACTTTTATATTACTGTTACTGTCTCTATACTCATTACCCTTTCTCTCTTAAGCCTTCATACATTTATCCAACACTGTGACCCATTTAGAGGCCTTTTTTTTTTATCTGAATCTGTCTTTATTGTGTATCTGTAATTAGTTTCTGACAAGAAGTGTCTTTTTTTAATGCTAAGTGGGCATGGCAGGGACCATCTCCATGGGGACTGCCTGTTGGCTCTGCCCAGTCCAACATGGCAGAGGCACGTTTCACTCCGAGAGCATGCTCTCTACCGCAGATCTAGGGTTGGGTCACAGAAGGTCTGTGTTGCCATTAAGCAAGTTGTAGCACTCTGCTCACAAACACCATTTTAATGCTCCATAGCCAGACCTCCTAAAAGAGTCAGGGTTGTTCAACCTGGCAAAAAAAAGCAATGATTTTAAAGAAGCAGCCACAGTTTTTACTGCTAAAGCTGAGTCAGAAAACCTCTTAAAGAAAGCTACATCTCTGCTTTTGGCTGGAAAACAGAGCAAAGAGCTGTGTTCAACTGTGTTTTCGTGTGTGTGTGTGTGTGTGTGTGTGTGTGTGTGTGTGTCTAGAATTTTTTTTCAAGCTCTCTCAGATTTTTAAGTTGATTTAGTTTTTAGTTGACGACGTTGGTTCAATTTGTTGGGGGAGGGCTGTTTGTTTGTTTCCCTGTTGCCCCTAACTCCTGAAATAACCACACAGAAATCTTTATTAACTGTAATACTGTTTGGGAAAAAAAAAAACTTTAAACTTATTTTTGGCTAACTCATATCTTAAATTAACCCATTTCTATTAATCTGTGTATCACCATGTAACTGTGAATTACCAGCAAGATTTCAGTGCATCTGTCTACTGCAAGTATCTACATAGCTTCTCACTGTCTCTATTTTTTTCCAGCATTCAGTTTAGTTTTCCCACCTAGCTCTATTCTGACCTATCACAGGCCAAAGCAGTTTCTTTATTCCTTAACCAATAAAAGCAACACATATACTGAAGGACTTCCCAAACCACTTTACATTTTTTTTCTTTACCTTTTCTATGGTCTTAAGATTTTCCTATTTTCATTCCTCTGTTCTTCCTAGGTTAGTCTCTAATACTTTCATTATTCTCTTATACCATTCTCTTCTAATTTAAACTGATATTCTCCGATAGTTCTTTTAAAAATACTGATATTTTTGTTTTAAGATTTTATATGCATGAATGGATATTTTGTCTTCATACATGTATATATTTCATGTGTATGCCTGGTATCTGTAGAAGACAAATAAGTCATTGTATCCTTGGAACTGGGGTTTTAAATAGTTGTAAGCAGCCATGTAGGTATTGGGAATCAAACAGAACATGGATTCTCTACAAGAACAGCAAGTGTTCTTTACTACAGAGCCATGCCTGTAGCCCTCTCTTTCAGAATTCTGATAACCACAATCACGTGCAATATTTGCAAAAGTAAATGTGTCTTGGAATGGATGGGTAGATGGATACATGGATGAATGGCAAGCCAGAGGAATAACTATATGTAAGAATAGAATAAAATGAATAGACAAAATTACTTATATAAACTTTTATTATGATTCAGCCTATGAAATATATCCAGTCACCTTCAGTATTGTTACACCATCTACTTTCAAAGTGATTATAAGGATATAATATATAATATGAGTAAAACATAGGTGCCTGTATGTACCTCTAGATACAAACCTATGTACAGACATATTCATATGTATATATGTGATTTTTTTTAAAAAATATTTTATCTGTTTATTCATTCATATATTTGTTTGTTTATCATTATGTTTCTGTATGTGGAATCTTAAATGTGGGTGTATGAGCATCATAAATTCCACAGAAGCTAGATGGGTGGGTTGGTTCTGCTGGATGATATCTAGAGATGCAGAGCTCTAGATATAGAGGTTCAGAAGGCAAGTTTGGTTTTTAGAAAGAGCAATACACAGCTTTAACTGTCAAGCTATATCTCAAATTTATATACATTATTTTCATATCTTGTATATTTTTTTTATATATCCTACTAATGACAGCATAAAGATATGGTTTGAACCTCCCAACAAATATGGCAAAAAATTGAAAATTTGGATATTTAAGTAGCAAATAACTGTGTACTTAGCAAGAGACAATAATAGAATCCCAAATTCTTCTTTGTTCTAAAATATTCTATGATATAGAATAAAGATGCATTTCTTTTTTGTTTTTGTTTGTTTTTTGTTTGTTTGTTTGTTTTTCGAGACAGGGTTTCTCTGTAGCTTTGGGGCTGGTCCTGGAACTAGCTCTTGTAGACCTGGCTGGTCTCGAACTCACAAATATCTGCTGCCTCTGCCTCTCAAAAGCTTGTATTAAAGGTAAGCACTACCACTGCCTGTCTTCAATTTTTAAAGTTAGTAATTAACCACAGAAAAGATTAAAGTATAATTTCACATATCTATGCAATTTCTACTCACTAGAATTCTCACTTTCTGACAAGGGTTTTTTTATTAAAATAATTTTGTTTCATTCTTGGTAAAGAATTTCAAAATCTTTTCCACTTAACATTAATAATTTTTTTGTGATTTCCCCTATTATTATTGCTTTTAGAATTTGGTAAATGGTAATTTTTCCCAATTCCATTTCAAACATATGATTTCTTATAGGAATTTATGCCTCATATATGTTGGAATACCCCATCAGCCAAAACAAAGAGGAATTAAAGGACAGCATGAGGGATGGCAGTTGTCTCCAAGTAAAAGAGTCTTAGAGCTAATGGAATTACACAAATGCTTATTTTATTACGTCCTGTGTGCCGAATTTTTCAACAGATGCAATAAATGGTCAATTACTTCGGTGACTGGTAACACCACGTAGCCACTGGGACCAAATCTGGCCAATGATTTTTGAAGCAGACCTCTGAACTTAATGGCAGCAGTTGCCCTATGCACCATTGTTCAATTAATCACATGCTAATTGACTTGGGGAGAACCATGTTTGCTGTCTAAGTCATTTAGGTTTATCTTGCCAAAGCTTCTGGTGACACCAAGGTGCCCCGCTCCCCCATAACATCTGCTTACAGAGCTTTGCAGATGACAGAGCTGTGCCACTACTGTGCTTTTTTTTTTTTTTTTTTAAGCAAGCACTTAAAATCTGGGTAGACATATCATTTTACATACTGAAGGAGACTGGAACACTTACCTTTGGAAATGATTCTTTCCTTTTGCCTCTGATCATATTTAATTTTAAAAAAGATCTGAAAAGCCAATTTATTGTCCTGATAATGAAGGAATGTTTGTTCTTTATCAGCAAGAGATCCCAGCTTGTCTCTCTTTCAGTACAAAGGACAAGGACAGAACTATTTACTACTACATTCTCTACTACAATCTGAGAATTTTTTTCTTTCATTAAAATAGTCACAGATGGTGGCCAGTAATTACATGATGGTAGGTTTTCCTAGAAAAAAAAAAAAAAAAGGCCTTGGATTCCTAGCCTTACTTACTGACTTGCTGAGTGACTCACCTTGAAGGGCCTTTTTATTTGATGTTCTGTGACCCAGTGCCTTGACACAGCTATAATTCCCACAGAGACTCTTGGCGCTAGGAATCTGTCATTCACAGTGGCAGGAGGAAGGCTTCCAGGTTATTAAGCCACAGTCTTCTCTTTTCTTTTCTGAAAGCTGATTTATTAAATAAAAGTAGCACTAAATACAAGAGAAAGGCATGTCTGACTTTGCTTTATATATTATCTATCTTTTGTTTGTTTTAGGAAATATCAAAAAACATAATTAAAGTCGATGTCAAAAAAGTTTATTGTGACCAGGTTACTTAGATGAAGTCTTGAATGATATTAGAATTGTACTGGAGAACTGTATTGATGGCACTAATAAACTTTCTAACTGAAGCATGCTTATAAAACAATCAATAAATCAATAAATCAAGGATTTATTTGCTTTAAACAAATACATTTTCCTGAACATTTACAAGGAGCTACTGTATTCCTCTTTAGTGAGTGTCCACAGGAATACCTGTGTGAGGTATGTGAGTGTGTCCTTTTGCATGTGAGTGAATGTGTATGTCTGTGTATGTTCATGTGTGTTTAAACATGTGTGTGGTATGTGGTTATGCACATGTACCCATATCTGTAGAAGCCAGAGGCCAATGTTGTAAGTCTTCTTCAGTTGTTCTCTGTCATCATTTTTAATGAATGGATCTCTTAATGAGCCTGAGCTTAACTATTCAGCCAGAGTAGCTGGACAGGGAGCCTCTTGAATTCTCCCAATGCTACCTTGCCAGTATTTTAGAATTCTCCTATCTCTACCTCCCCTGTGCTATGCTGACAGGTTTTCCTGATAACATTCCAGTTTTTCTTTCTTTTTTCTTTCTTCCTCTTTCTTTCTTTCTTTCTTTCTTTCTTTCTGTCGTTCTTTCTTCTATAGCTCTCTCTTTCTTTCTCCTTTCTCTCTCTCTTTCTTTCCCTTCCTTCCTTCCTTTCTTCCTTTTTTCCTTTCTTTCCTTTTATCCATCCTTCCTTCTTTCCTTCATTCCTTTCTTAATTTCTTTCTCTTTTTTCTTGCATTTTAGAGAGAGGGTTTCTCTGTGTCACCCAGGGTGTCATAGAAATCACTCTGTAGACTAGGCTGGTCTTGAACTCAGAGATCCACCTGCCTCTACCTCCAATGTTAAGACTCAGGTTTTACAAGAGGTTTTACAGAGGCTGGTGATTCAAATCATGTTCTCTTCCTTCATAGCAGACACTTTACCAACAAAATAAATCCCCAAATCCTTATGGTATATATTTAAATGATTGAGTAGAAAGTATAATGACCCAAAATGTAGACAATGAAACATAATTAGTTATTATCCAGGGAAGTTTATGATAGTTTCATTTTAAGGAAACAATAATTGATTTTATTATATTAGGTAAGTACATTATTGAAAATTCTGTTGAGGTGAGAAAAAAAGGCAAACAATAACTTTAGTCTTTTGGGACATAAGTCTGGAGAGAGAAGCAATATATAATTAAAATTGCCATCCGTTCTCTAACAAGCTAATTCAACTTAGACATTTTGACTTTATCAGCATTGGTTTTAAAGAGAGAGTAGGTGATGAATGTAAAGATAAAATAGCAAATTTTCTTTACTGGAAAAAGTGACATGTATGATCTAAGCTATATCATAAGGAGACACACACAGAGGCACACATGCACATGCATAATCATATATGTGTATATATAAGAAAATAAAACTTACAAAATCTGTAAGTTTTTCATAAAAAAATTACACCACTATATATTATGCTTATATACTCTGATGTGTACATATAGGTGCATAACAATATGACTGCAGCCTGCATATAATGAAGGTATTATAGGAAAGTATCTGAAGTTTAGATTTTCTTCCCTGGCTGATTGTTGTTCTATAGTAAAGTAAGACTGATGTTTCCAAATACTAGTATTTTAAAAATATAGGTTCAGAGTCAGTCTAATTTAATTGATAAGAACATTTTAATATTAGTTACTGTGGGTTTGTCAATTTTCTGGGTGATGAATGGTAATAAATGTTATTAAAATGCAACCTCATTGATAAATTTCTTTCAACACTGGAGAGACTGATGGAAAAAATGGTATTGCCATTCAGTTCTTTAATCTGTGAAGGATTGGACATGAAATTTCTGCTAGCCTTAGGCGAAGTGGCTTATGAAAGTAATAGTAATTTGAGTAGAAAATTTTTGCTCTATCACTTCTCAAAATTTTATTGAAAATCCTAATCTTTCATAATGTTTTAAACATAATTGATATAATAACTTGATATAATAACTTGAACTCTGGATAATTCCATCATTACAGGATTTAAAGTTCTTAAGATTAAAGATGATGTCTACGTATATGTCTGTATATCATAAAAAAGCCCATCCTAGTATTCATGATTCATGATGATATTGAGAGTCTCTGAGAGATTGTATGTATACTATTCCTCATAAGTAGTTGTCTGTATATTGTGTTTTAAGATTCCTAGATCACAAATCACAGATAATCTGTTGTACAGGTTAGGAAAATGTTGGAAAGTTACTACACCCTGATGCCTGTGGGTTATTTTGTTCGTTTGTTTGTTTACTGAGAGTTAGAAATCAAGGGGGAGACATAAAAGCATCTATGTATACACTGCTATTAAAAGGTGATCAAATAGCACATATTCTACAGAAGGTGCCAGTGTTTATTCCTTTCAATGCAGTGGTTTTTTTTTCTCTCAATCTCTACCCTGCTTCCCACTGCAATGAGAACTCCTGACAAAAGAACCCTAAAAGCAGAAGGGCTTCCAGTCTGTCAGTGATTAGAACTTCCCATGGGACTTTATCTGAGGCAAGTTAATGCTCCCCCTCTGTGTGGTTTTCAATGGCAGTCTGCAGTGACCCTGTCTTTCCTCCAAATCTTCAAATGTCTCAAAGTATTGTAAAGCATGACTGTGCAGTGGATTGTTAGGACTTCCTAATGGAGTTCCTGTGAGTGTGTGTGCACATGTGTGTGCAATGTTTTACCAACTTGCAATAAAACAAACTATTACATAATATAAGTAACATATCCTGAGGCCTGTCTGCGGCTTACTTGCTTCATGAATGATTGTAACAATTCAGCTGAGTGAGAAATATCCTTTGATATTACTTTCAGGCACTTCAAATGGACAGAGAATATTTCTGAAAATTTAAATTAACTAAATATTGAAATAAAATGCCCCTAAAATAGAGATAATTTCCATAGAAAAGAGTTTGATACAACAGAAAAAATTGAATTAAGAAATTGAGGAAAAGAGAGACATTGAGAAAGATATAAGTAAAGTAAGGAAAAATGAAGATGCAATTGTTATTTTAAGGACCATCACAGTACAAGTTTAGCATCAATGTTACCTTATTCAATATATGTATGCTGGTAGGCCCTAGCACATTTTCAGTGTAAAACACCTTTTTTTTCCATCAAGCCCCTAGGCATACACCATTATTTTTTATTGCTTCTCTTGTCCATACACAATTATTAGTAGCAGATTTATCTTTACTTGACTCAAGATTTAGGTTAAACACTGGTGCTATATTTAGATCGTTGCTCTTTTTCGCATTTTAATTAACTTTGATTTAAGAATGTGTGAGAAAAACTACACCCTAACAGCAAATAAAGAAGGGTTCAAGATGACCATGTATTTTATTTTAGACAATCTTCGGTCAAGGTTGCAGAGACACATAACATTTGCTCTTCATCAGTGTCAGTGGTGGTGACTTCATACCCTGTGATGACAAGAGTCATATTTCATAGTTACACTGACCTTTAGAGTACTGCTCATGAGGCATTGCTCTGGAAGTGAGGTTGCCTCACTTTGTGAAATTAGTACATGTGTCTCAATTTGTTGCCACTTTTTTCAGAGGCTGTCATTCATCTCAAATGGAGAGAAAGTGCAGGAGTCCTTCTGTGCTCATATGTGCTTTGCTGTCATCTTTCACAAGAAACTTTGTTGTTGTCTAGGCAAACTGACTATACAATGTTGTGCAAGATTCTCAAGGGTGGTGCCAATCACTTATTTTTAAAACTGCAGGGGTTCTTTTTAGCAAGTGAATTTTGTTCTTTTATGGTATGATTCTTCCTAGGGTGCCACATAGTTGTTAATAATATCTGTTATTTCCACATAAGCCAGATCCTCAGACCAGGTTAAAACTGTTTCAGTTTCTCTTCTAACAATTTGAAAAGTGCATCTACTAGGATGAATGCAATTCAAAATTTAGAAAGTTTTAGGAATATGAGACTGTTTATATAAAAGATATATTGTGCTTATCTGTGCAGAAAAATAGAAGAAAATGATTGTTCTCTATTTTTGAGATGCATATATAAATAGGTATATATGTATTTATGTATATAGGCACACATATATTAATATTTGCCAATAACACTTTATCTCTAAATGTCATTTTGTAACATAACTAGCAGTACAGATGTACAAATGAGTTCTTACCTTAACAGTTCATGACTTGAGCACACTGTGCTTAGCTGTCTGTGATACTAAGCAGCCATTCAATATTTTTACTAGTACTTTTACTGTTTTTACTTTTTCAGTAAAGAAGGTTTTTTTATATATGAAGTTGAGAGCTACTGAATTTTATAGGTGACTCTTTCATTCTTTCCTTTCTACTTCTAATCCAGAAGCTATAAGAGTTCATGGGTAAACACAAGAAAGCAACTGGTTAAAGTGTCATAAAATGTCACGAGGTTCATCTGCTGTTAACTAGCTTTGTGGCCTTAGTGGTAGTGTATGTCGTTCACACGAGACATCAGCATTTTACACCTGAAAGTCAGAAAGTTGTTAAATCATTCTTTTTAAATTAAAAATTATGTTATATATGCCAAGCTAGAATTGTTTAACAAGCACTGCACTGTAATGGGTTTCAGAGAAACAAAGGACTTTGAATTATGTTCATAAACATTCTTGTTCTTATAGTATAAGGGACAGTTCCTCCTCCTAACATTGCAGCCCTACTAAAGTAAAGCATCAGTACTTCCAAATCTGTGCTCTATTGACTGCTCAGAATTATGCTTGGAGATGTTCTTATCAGAACAGAGTGAACAACAGACTCTGAAACTCACTGTAAAAGAATTTTTAAAAAGTTATTTTTATACGGACTTTTGTACTCAAATTAAGGCACACAGGGAAAAAAAACTATGATGAAATATAAAATAACCAAGCTAAATTACACCATATAGTTATTTGTACTTTTCTTTTAACCTAGGTAAACAGATCATATTTTTATTTAATTATAGTATTTTTCCTTTGTTTCCAATAATCAAGCAAAGGTTTGGGAAATAGCTTAATTTTTATTGTGCTTGCTAGGTAAACATGAGTATCTGAATTTGATTCTAAACAACCTTGTTTTATAAAAAAGGTATGAAAGTGATAGAAATGTCTTTAATTCTTAGAATGGGGAGGAGGAGACATCCCATGGTCCTGCCAATAAGTTAGTAAAGCACAGGTCGCAATGAGAGAGTCTATAAAAAAGAAAGAAGAAAAAAGGAGGAAACGTAATAAATGAATAAGGAAAAACGAAGGAAGGAAAAAAGGAAAGAAGGAAGGAAGGAAGAAAAAATGGAAGGGAAAAGTGAAAGGAAAAACAAAATAGAGGGAGGGAGGGTTCAGGATAAAGTAGGGAGAAGGAGACAGAAAAAGAGACAGAGACAGAACAAAAAGGCAGAAAAAGAATTTTATTTTCTTAAAATAATTCTGACTTACATATTTCTAGCTCTGACTGTAAAAAAAGTTGACTTATTTTCTGCAAATCATAAAATCACATTTTAACTCATGTACTCAATAATTAAAGATGAATTAAGTGCTATTTTGCCTTCTGCTAATATTTAAGAGAAATTTATATCAATCAAGTATAATTTGCAGAGTCTATGTAACTTCGGATGCTGTAGAAGGCCATATGGTAATGGACAAAAGTTGTACTATAGTATATTTTATAATTCCCTGATAATATTTTTACATGTGCCTTTTAAAGCACAGAATATACTGGATGACTTTCCAAAATAATTTAAATAAGAATTTTTCATAGGAAATAGACTTTCAGAATATTAACATTTAAACTTCTTTTAAACCCTGAGCATCATCAAGAATCTTTTCTTTCAAATCACGGTACTTTGCTATTCTCAAAGAAAGCAAAACTGAGCAAGCAGCAAGGGAGGCATAAGTTTGAAGCTTCTGAGTACTTACTGATTTCCACTTGCATATAATTTCATCTAGCTGCAGGATTTGAGGTATAAGACCATTTTCCATGGGACAGAAGAATGCAGAAACTCTGCCAATAATACCAAATTTTCTTTTTTTCCCAGTTTATTTATTTTTTATTAAAAATTGCCATCTCCTCCCCTCCTCCTCCCCCTTCCCTCCCCTCCCCTCCACCCACACCCCCACTCCCTCCCTCTTGAGGCCAAACAACCATGAGGGTTCTCTACACTATGTTGAGTCCAAGGTCCTCCAACTCCCCCCAGGTCCAGGAAGGTGAGCAACCAAACCGACAAGGCTCACACAGAGCCCGTCCATGTCGTAGAGACCAAGCCCATCGCCATTGTCCTTGGCTCCTCTGTCAGCCTCCACCATCAGCCACCCTCAGAGAGTCCGATTTGGTCGCATGTTCCATCAGTCCCATTCCAAGTGGACTTGGTGGTCTCCCATTAGTTCTGTCCTGCCGTCTCAGTGGGTGAACGCATCCCTCATGGTTCTGACTTTCTTTCTCATGATCTCTCTCCATCCGCTCCTCATCAGAACTTTGGGAGCTCAGTCCGGTGCTCCAATGTGGGGCTCTGTCTCTATCTCCATCCATCGCCAGGTGAAGGTTAAGGCTCACAGTGAGCCCGTCCATGCTGTAGAGTTCACATTCATTGCCATTGTCCTTGGTTTCTCAGTCCTCCTCCACCGTCAGCCACATTCAGAGAGCCTGGTTTGGTCCCCCGTTCCATCAGTTCCATTCCAACTGGACCTGGTGGTCTCCCGTTAGATCTGTCCCACCGTTTCAATGGGTAAACGCACTCCTCACGGTCCTGACGTCCTTGCTCATGATCTCCCTCCTTTTGCTCCTCATCGGGACCTTGGGAGCTCAGTCCGGTGCTCCTATGTGGGGCTCTGTCATTTTCTCCATCCAATGCCAGGTGAAGGTTCTATGGTGATATGCAAGATATTCATGAGTATGACAATAGGATCTGGGCATTTCTGGCACCCTCTCCTCAGCTGCCCAAGGAACTAGCTGGGGGCATCTTCCTGGACACCTGGGAACCCCTCTAGAGTCAAGCCTCTGCCAACCCTAGAATGGCTCCCTTAAGTAAGATATATAATTCCTTGTTCCCATATCCACCCTTCCTATATCCCAACCATCCTATTCCCCCAAGCTCTTCCCATCCTCCACTTCACACTTTTCTCGCCCCATCCCCCATCCCCCCATCCCACCCCACCCCTATGTTCCCATTTTTTGTCCGGCAATCTTGTCTACTTCCAGTATCCAGGAGGATAACTATATGTTTTTCTTTGGGTTCACCTTCTTATATAGCTTCTCTAGGATTTTTACGAATTATAGGCTCGATACCTTTATTTATGGCTAGAACCCAATTATGAGTGAGTACATCCCATGTTCATCTTTTTGGGCCTGGGTTACCTCACTCAGGATGGTGTTTTCTATTTCCCTCCATTTGCATGCAAAATTCAAGATGTCATTGTTTTTTTACCGCTGAGTAGTATTCTAGCAGAAAATGGAAGGATCTCCCTTGCTCTTGGAATGGGAGGATCAACGTAGTAAAAATGGTAATACTACCAAAGGCAATCTATAGATTTAATGCAATCCCCTTAAAGATCCCATCAAAATTCTTCACAGATCTTGAGAGGACAATAATCAACTTTATATGGAAGAACAAGAAACCCAGGATAGCCAAAACAATCTTATACAATAAAGGAACTTCTGGAGGCATTACCATCCCTGACTTCAAACTCTATTACAGAGCTACAGTATTGAAAACAGCTTGGTATTGGCATAAAAATAGAGAAGTCGACCAATGGAATCGAAGACCCAGATCTTAACCCACAAACCTATGAACACCTGATTTTTGATAAAGGAGCTAAAAGCACACAATGGAAGAAAGAAAGCATCTTCAACAAATGGTGCTGGCATAACTGGATGTCAACCTGTAGAAGAATGAAAGTAGATCCGTGTCTATCACCATGCACAAAACTCAAGTCCAAATGGATTAAAGACCTCAATATCAATCTGAACACACTGAACCTGTTAGAGGAGAAAGTGGGAAGTACTCTACAACATTTGGGCACAGGAGACCGCTTCCTACGTATAGCCCCAGCAGCACAGACATTAAGGGCAACATTGAATAAATGGGACCTCCTGAAGCTGAGCAGCTTCTGTAAAGCAAAGGACACTGTCACTAAGACAAAAAGGCAGCCTACTGACTGGGAAAAGATCTTCACCAATCCCGCAACAGACAAAGGCCTGATCTCCAAAATATATAAGGAACTCAAGAGACTAGACTTTAAAATGCTAATGAACCCAATTAAAAAATGGGGCACTGAACTCAACAGAGAATTCTCAACAGAAGAAGTTCGAATGGCCAAAAGACACTTAAGGGCATGCTCAACTTCCTTAGCAATCAGGGAAATGCAAATCAAAACAACGTTAAGATACCATCTTACACCTGTCAGAATGGCTAAAATCAAAAACACCAATGATAGCCTTTGCTGGAGAGGATGTGGAGTAAGGGGTACACTCATCCATTGCTGGTGGGAATGCAAACTTGTGCAACTGCTTTGGAAAGCAGTGTGGAGGTTTCTCAAGAAATTTGGGATCCACCTACCCCAGGACCCAGCAATCCCACTCTTGGGAATTTACCCAAGAGATACCCAATCATATTACAAAAGCATCTGTTCAACTATGTTTATAGCAGCATTATTTGTAATAGCCAGAACCTGGAAACAACCTAGATGCCCTTCAGTGGAAGAATGGTTGAGGAAAATACCAAATTTTCATAAGTAAAATTGCATAAGATCCATGTAATTTCTTTTGCCTCTGATAGTCAGACTAACTTCTAAAATATTATCCACTTGATTACACTCAATCAGTAAAATTTATTACCTTTTTGGATATGCCTTCTTATGTCAAAACATAAGTTTTGGACAATAAAGTTTAATGTGAGATGATTAACTTTTCCTAGATCTTATAAAGTTCACAGGTAAACCAAAATACTTAGGTACTCTTATTAGTAAATACTGCTTATTTAGTTAATTGTTTTATTTCCATTTAAAAGCCACTATTGTGAAAGATAATTCACATACCACAATATTTGTAAAATTAGAAACAATTAACTATTTATTGAAAATATATTGATTGTATGGTGGTGATAATATGATATAATTTTAAAATATTTACATTATATCACAATGAAAGTTTATAGTCTTCATTTTTCTTGGACCATCGTTCTACACAACCACCCTCCCAGGCCCAACACCACTACTTGTGTAATACTATTGTGTATACTATTGCCTATTCTGGATACCCTATAGGATAGATATGTATTTTGTGACTGTTTCGTTTTATTGAATCTTTTTGACAGAAACTCTTTAGAATATGATTACTTGTATATATTCACCTCATAAGATGTTATGGTGTACAAAGAGCATTGTTTCACTGATATTTTAGTTTCTTTTCTGTTGAGATTTGACAAAGAAGAAAAATTGCATTTATCAATGTTTCATTTGTTCTAGTGCCATCATATATGATAAGCAGCTGACAAGCAATGTTACTAGGTAAAAATATGAAATTTTCATATAATCACAAAGTGATATGCAAAGAAAATATATGCAACAATTTGCATGTGACTTCTCTGTTTAGTAATGACGCTCACTGAGATGAAATTCAGAGTGAGCACTATAACTAGAGTTGAGAGTTTACAATACTGCCTGAAATAAATGTCACAAAATTTAATTATATAACACATACTACTCATATGTAAATTAGCATATATATAGCATATGTGAATTACTGTTTCTGACATTTATTATGGCGCTCTATAAAAAATTTCAACTCTGGTTATTGTTCTTTTTTATTTCCTTCAAATTAACTAATCTTTCTCAATTATAGAATAACGTGCACATTAAAAATACTGCCACACTTGATGCTTCACCTATTTGAACTGGGTCTCAAATGACTGCCCTTGATTTTGTTTGACTATTTCTATGCTCTGTTTTGATAAATTTAACTGTTATCACTCTTAAGTTCACATTATATTCCAATAAAACTTTTCACCATTTTGCACTTTTTAAATTGTCTCGCTACTTCCTTTCCTTTGGCCAAAAACTAACCCCAGGAATAGAGGACACTTCCCTTTACTGTTGCTGAGTGCATCACTGACCACTTCCTGTACTTTGTTTATTTTATTAAGATCATTAAAGTTCTTTGGACGTGATAAGCACATATAGTACCACTGAACTACTACCATTCTGATCCCCCAAGAAAGCTTGTTTCAGTGTTTTTTTTTTTTTTATTTTGAACCTCTGTAGAAAAGAAGACATATATTTAAATAATACAAAAAGAAGACAGAATATTATCCATTTTATAACTCTACTAATCAAATGGCATTATTATTCATAGACAGTGGAAGGATGTGGTTGATATTTCTTACACGTGATTTTGAAAGATGAGCATTTTAGTTGTTTTTATTTTCTAAAGCTTAACCTAGAAATCATAACAATAAAATTAGTTAAAAGACACGCAAAAATAATAAAGACTGCATAAATTTTGTCTCATATAAAAAGGGGACAGCAACTGTATGATATACAAGTATCTTCTTTTGTTTATGATAAATTTTAAATGGAACTGTTTGCTTTCTTTTATGAATTCTCTCATACATTACTTCCCTAATATAACTCCCCCCACACACTCCTCCCAGTCCCTACCACCACCTCCCCTCTCTCCTAAATCCACACCCCTTCCTTTTTCAGTCAGAAAAGAAGTGGCCTCCTAAAGATATCAACAAAACTTGGTCTAACAAGTGACAATAAAACTAGGCAGGAACCCTCATGTTAGGAGTAGACAAGGCAACACAGTAGAATTTAGACCAACAGCTGGGGATCCTGCAAGGAACAAAGCCAGACTCTCTCCAAGTTACCAGCAGCCTGGTCTGTTTGTGGGACCCCTGGTAGTAAGACCAGAATCTAACCCTAAAGCACGAGCTGGCATTTGAAAGTACAAGGTGGAATGGTGGGATGACTTACTAAGCTTTGATGGAGGGGGAAGCTTGGTCCTGCCTCAACTGAATGTGACAAGCTTTCTTGACTCCCCATGGGGAGGCCTTACTCTTTCTGAGAGGTAGATGGGGGTAAGTTGGGGAAGGGAGGAGGAACGGGAGGAGGAGAGCAAGGGGGTAAGGGTAAAAGGGAGGGTTGAAGGGAAAGAGGAGGGGAGAAACAGAGGGTTGAGGAGAACTTAAGGAAATTGGGTAGTCGAGATGGAGGAAGGACAGAGGTGAGAGCAAGGCAAGAGATATCTTTTTTTTTTCTTTATGTTATTTTGTTTTTTTCTTATTTTTTAATTAAGAATTTCCATCTCCTCCCCTCCTCATCCCCCTTCCCTCCCCTTCCTTGCACCCATACCCCCACTCTGCCCTCTCCAAGCCAAAGAGCCATCAGGGTTCCCTTCACTATGTTAAGTCCAAGGTCCTCCCAGCTCCTCCTAAGTCCAGGAAGGTGAGCAACCAAACTGACAAGGCTCACAGTGAGCCCGTCCATGCTGTAGAGTTCATGATCATTGCCGTTGTCCTTGGTTTCTCAGTCCTCCTCCACCATCAGCCACATTCAGAGAGTCCGGTTTGGTCCCCTGTTCCATCAGTCCCATTCCAACTGGACTTGGTGGTCTCCCGTTAGATCTGTCCCACCACCTCAATGGGTAAATGCACTCCTCATGGTCCTGACTTCCTTGCTCATGATCTCCCTCCTTTTGCTCCTCATCAGGACCTTGGGAGCTCAATCCGGTGCTTCTATGTGGGGCTCTGTCATTTTCTCCATCCAATGCCAGGTGAAGGTTCTATGGTGATATGCAAGATATTCATGAGTATCGCAATAGGATCTGGACATTTCTGGCACCCTCTCCTCAGCTGCCCAAGGAACTAGCTGGGGGCGTCTTCCTGGACACCTGGGAACCCCTCTAGAGTCAAGTCTCTGCCAACCCTAGAATGGCTCCCTCAATCAAGATATATAATTCCTATATCTTGATTGAGGGAGCCATTATAGGGTTAGCAGAAACCAGGCTCTAGATGAATTCCCAGGAATACACAAGAATGACCCTGGCTAAGACCCTAAGCAACAGAGGAGAGAGGACTTAATCTTGACTTGTCCTGTAATCAGGCTGATGATTATCTTAAATATCACCATAGACCCTTCATCCCGCAACTGATGAAAACAGAGACAGAGACTCACATTGTAGCACTGGACTGAGCTCTTAAAGTCCAGCTGAAGAGTGGAAAAAATGAGAATATGAGCAAAGAGGACAAGACTATGATGGGGACACCCATTGAAACAGTTTACCTGAGTAAATAGGAGCTCACCAAATCCAACTGGATTGGGAAGGAACAAGCATTGGACCAAACTAGTCCCTCTAAATGTGTTTGACAGTTGCATGGCTGGGAAAGACTGAGAGACCACTGGTATTGTCTTTATCCGTACTGCAAGTACTGGCTTTTTATTCTAATCTCTTTGAATGCATACCTTGTTCAAGCTAAATATAGTAGAAAGAGTCTTGGACCTTCCACAAAGCAATGTGCCTTGCCTTTTCTGAGGATTAGATGGGAATGGGGTGGGAGGGTGTGTGGAGGGAATGGGAGGAGGGGAGAGAGTGGAAAGTTGGCTTGGTAATTTTTAAAAATCTAATAAATATATTAAAAAGCATCATGAATCTTGAACACAGGAAATGAAACAGGCAGAAAGATTTCTTATATGCAATTAGTTTTCTTTCTATTTTGATAGTTCTAATGCTGAATAAGATGGAGATCTGAGGAGGAAAATTGGCAGGGCCAGATGTAGGTTAACATTTGAAAACTGAAAACATTGGGTATGTGAAGGCCTAGGTGATTTATAAAATGTGTCATTAAAACTAATATACCTATAAATTGAACTTTTGGTAGAAACTGAATCTGTTTTAAAGGCAAGGAACAGAAATTTAAATTTTTGACATATTATATTTGAAACAATACAATTATATATTAATATGGTTTTTTATCCAGAAGAAAATGTGGGTGTCTGGTAGATTCAGCACCATTTAAATATGTAAATCTCTTCTGTGGATGAGGGTTATGAATCCAGCCATCTTGGACAGACATAATTCTCCAGACCATGTGAGCCTAGTGTAAAAGCAATCTGTGGCATTTGGGGTGAACAGTTTTAGAACTAACATGTGATCCTCCTTATTCCCTGTTTCAGGAAAGGAAAATTCCATTCCTGTTTCTAAGACAAGCTCATGCCAAAAGGTGGTAAAACTGAAGTAGATTAACCTGTAACAATTCTAGAAATAAGCTTTCCTTATCAGACAGTCAACTTTAAGAATCGCTGGCAGCACACAGCATAGCTCTCCAGATGGACAGATTCATTCAGGAAGCAGATGATACATGAAAATTGCACGAAGTATGCTCGAGGTGTTCCCATCAGTTCAAGCCTGCCTAGTTATATATGACTGCAGGGCTAGCTGGGGTCATTTACCAAGACTTTGGATAAGTTTTACCAAGTGTTACAGCTTAGCAGCACAGCAATTGCTTGGCACACATTTGGCCCTGGGTTCAATGCCCAGTGCCACCAAGAATAAGATGAAAGAGGATCAGAAAAGGATGAGGAAGAGGAAGCATTACTAGTGGAATCAGCAGCCGTTTATAAGTGATAAAAGTACTAAAACATTGCATATCATTTTTCACTGTGATTAATTTAGGTAGCTTTGAGATTCATGTACCAGGTACTCTTGTTTTTATCTTTTTTTCCCCAAAGACCTGAATAGAATCTTTGTTCTAAAATTTATAAATTTTCATACTATGGCTTACCTGTGTATACCTCTGGCATTCAAGCACCGGAACTGCTGACTTAATCCTTCAAGTGATTTTAAATACCATTTGAAATTATTCCTTTTATTTCTGGGATTATAGTATAATTATGCCATTTTCCTATTTGTTCGTAGACTGTGCCACTTAGTAACATCAGAAACAACACTGAAAAAGTCCCTTCAATGTGACTGCCTAGACATGAGCTAGAAAAGGACAAAAAGAGACATGCCATAGTGGATGATGGAAAAAAGCACAGTCTCAACTCTACACAGGGAATCACAGTAAAATAAAGGATGCTGAGGGTAGGAGAAATAGTCCTCCTCTGGGAAGAGTGCAGCAATTTATTATCCAATAGCAAATTGTCAGCCCTGAATACATACAAACAACACTTTACAGAATAAACAAGTTATATTTTAAAATATATAATATATATTTGCATACATATGCATGTAGCAAATCATTAATGATAAAGAAGGTCATAAATTTGATAGAAAGCAATGCTATCTGGCAGGGTTTGGAGAGAGAAAAGGGAAGGGACACATGTTGTAATTATAACCTCAAGAAAAAGAATATAGTTTAAACAGGATCTTAGTAAAGTCAACACAACCAATAAATACACTCTTAAGGCATGGGGAAAATTCACAGGGGTCCCCTGTCTAGAAAAGAATTACAGGAAACTAAGAATACCTGAGAGATGGAGAATTATTTTTCACCAGTAATATTGAATTCCCTAATTGGTTATCCAATATCTGTTCTTGCTAGCCATGCCACATTGGCTTGCCTTATGTTGTAAGCTGCCGCACGTTGGGCACGTTATGTCATAAGCCACACCACATTGGGTTGACATATGTCTCAGGTCGCATTTTTTGGGTGACTACTGCCACAATCCTAGCCGCAGCAGGTCCGTATGTTCCAGGGTAGAGGTGTGAGGATTAGTGAAGTTAGGCAGGAAGAACAGAGGTAAGGAAATAACACAGAGGTATAGGATAGTACTGGTGGGGCAGCTTGGTGAATATGGAATGCTAAATTCTGAGTTCTGAGTCCTGGGTCCACCTGTGTTTAATTTTCCACACACTTTTATACCCCAATACAGAAAGGGTAAAAAAGGAAAAAAGGCTGCTTTAACTTGATACAAAGGATAACTTGAAAAGTTAATGCTTCAACACTTTCAGACATCAAGCCATTAATTCATGAGAAAAGCATTCTGTTGTTTAGGCAGTGAACCCATTCTAGGCCAAGTATCTTAAAGGCAGCCACTCCCTAGATCAAACCTCCTAGTCCAAAAGAAGCAGACATATGTTTGAATTCTCTGACCTTTGGTCAGGGTGGTGAGGATAAACCTGTATGCGCCATCTAAATGTCCAAAACACAAGGTAAATATATCCTAGGTTAGTATATATAGCCACAATTGTTGCTAACAACTTTGAGCAACTACAAACTCTCTGACCTTCAGACAAGGTGAAATAAGCTTACATTTTAGGGCCTCAACAATCCATGAAGCAATCTCTTTTATTAGTTTTGGTTTGAAGTCTATTTTGTTAGATAATAAAAAGTGTACACAAGCTCTCTCCTTAGGTCCATTTGATTGAAATGTTTTTCCAACTCTTTAACCTGAGGTAATGTCTCTCCTAATACTGAGATATGGTTCTTGGATGCTGCAGAATGATAGAGCCTGTTTTCATATTCATTTTGTTTTTCTGTGTCTTTTTATTGGGGGAACTGAGCACGTTGATACTGAGCAATATGAATGAATAATGAATGTTGATTGTTTTTGTTACATTGTTAATTGTGGTATTGGTGATATGTGTTATTTTCGTTGGTGGTGTGAATCTGTACCTTTCTTTTTTTGATTTTCCTGTATTTTCATGGATGCAGATAACCTACATAGGTTGGAGTTTTCCTTCTAGCACCTGCTGTATACCTGGTTTTGTATATCAATATTATTTAAATTTGATTTTTATCATAGAATATCTTATATTTGTCATCTGTGTTAATGGAAAGGTGAGGGGCAGAACAAGCTCTTCCAGTCCTATGGTGTGGGGTGGGTCTAGCTTTTCCATGTAATAGAAGTTACTGATATAGATACAGACCTGGACTGCAGTAGGGCCATAGTCTCAGGCATGACCACTGGCAGAAACTCAATCCTTTATGATTCCATGGCCCCAGATGACATCCTAGAACCTTCAAACCAGGATAGTCAGTCTCTGAGGTGGTATGGCCCTTTGGCATCATGGCCATTTATGACAGCCCTGACCCCAGTCTCCTCACCACCCTTGGTGGTAGCAGGGCCCATGGGCATCAATATGAATTGTGTCTAAAGTAGGGTAATGAACCTAGACATGGCCCTTGGCAGTAATCCAGGACTAGAAGACAACATGTCCCCTAGTGGCAAGCAGGATGCCCACATTAGCCTGTTCTTCAAGGTCTTTACATCTTTAAATTGTCTCTCTCTACAGGGCACAAACTGATGGAGGATTCCTATTGGCTAATAAAGAAACTGCCTGACCCATTTGATTGGCCAGCCCTTCGGTGGGCGGAGTAGACAGAACAGGAAGAAGGAAGTGAGGTAGATGGCTCAGTCAGATGCCATGCCTCTCCTAAGTTAGTCAGACTGCTGTGCCTCTCCTGAGAGAGAAGGCAGACGCGATGAAGCTCCAGCCCAAGATGGACGTAGGTGGTGCTACACAGATTATTAGATATGGGTTAGTCAAGATGTGAGTAAGAGGCTGAAACTAAGGGCCAGGCAGTGTTTAAAAGAATACAGTTTCTGTGTAATTATTTTGGGGCATAAGCTAGTCAGGAGGCCGAAAGCAGGGCGGCGGGAATGCAGCCCACAGCCCCTCCACTACAACAAACATCTGTCCTTCTCTCCCTCTCATACCTCAACATATATTTCCTCACCATCATTGTGCCTTGTAGCCACAGTCAGGCCATGGTTTCTTCCTGCCCACTCAGAGCAAACTTCTCTCAGCAGATATGTTCATGCCCATCTCCAGTTGCTCAGTTTTAATGTGGCCTAAAAGGCTAGGGCTTCTTCCTGCCTACTGTTAATCTTAGGTTTAGTCTTTTCATTGTGTCCCAGATTTCGTAAATATTTTGTGTCAGTGTTTTTTTTTTTTTTTGTTGTTGTTGTTGTTTGCTTGTTTTTTTTGGTTGGTTTTCCTTGTTTGTACATTCAATATTTTGTGTGAATTATTCATTTCTTTTATTGTATCATCAAGAACTTAGATTCTCTCTTCCAATTCTTATGTTCTGTTGATGAAGCTTGCCAATGTAGTTCCTGGTCATATTCCTAAATTTTTAATTCTTAGAATTCCCATAGTTTATGTTTTCTTTAAAAATTCTATTTTAGTTTTCAGGCCTTCAACTGTATTTTTTTAATTATCTTAAATGTTTTATTTGTGCTTTCTAGGATTTAAGAGATTTATTCATTTCCTCCAATATTTTGTTTATGTTTTCTTGGATTTCTTTAAAGGATTTATTCATTAATTCTTTAAGGCCCACTAATTTCTACATAAAGTTGGCTTTAAGGTCTTTTTCTTGTCCATTTTGGAATATTCATGGCCTGCTCTGGTAAGAAAACTGCATTCTCTCTCTCATTTTTTTCTAGTTTTGCAAATTTCTTTTTGTTAGATTTATTTTGTTGATTTCATTTGATTCTAACAATGTAGGAGAAGGCCACTAGTTAGTTTCCAGCCTCTTATCCCCAGAATAAACACACAGAAACTGTATTATTTAAACCACTGGTTGGCCCATTAGCTTTAGCTTCTTTTTGACTAATCTTATATTTTAATTTAACCCATTTCTAGTAATCTTTACATCACCACAAGTCTGTGGCTTACTGAATAAAGTTCCGGCATCTATCTCTAGCAGGGCTTCATGGATTCTCTCTGACACTGCCTTTCTTTATCCCAGCATTCAGTTTAGTTTCTCCCATCCATCTCTGTCCCCCTATAGTTCTTCTATAGGCCCCAAGCAATTCCTTTATTAACTAATGGTAGTCACAGCATACAGAAGGGAATCCCACATCACAACAAAATTGAAAATGTTTTTAAAATGTGTATAAAATGTGAATGTTCAGATGTTGCTACTATTTCTGATTGTACTTATAGAAGTGAAGCTCCATCTTAAAAGAGTTTTTTTCTTTTTTCACCTTTTTAAAATTTTTATTATTTTTTCTAAAAGGAAAACAAGCTATCCTTTTTTATTTTACATACCCATCCCAGTTCCCCCTCCTTTCTCTCCTCCCATCCCATTCACTTCCTCTTTGCTCATATTCTCACTCTTCCCAATCTTCAACTCGACTTTGGGAGCTCAGTCCAGTGCTCCAATGTAGGTCTCAGCCTCTGTTTCTATCAGTAGCTGGATAAAGGTTTTCAAACTGAGATGTTTACTTGATTAAATACCTGTGGATAAGATATTTCATTGCATAATTGTATTATCCACCTCTAAGGATACATAGACAGCCCATATTTTTGAATAAGTAGTTTGTTTTCAAATATTTCAAATCGATTAAATTTTTAAACGTATGTGTTCACACATGTCTGAGAATGGTATATTTGCATGTGTATGTGTATATTTTGGTTATGAAAGACAGTGGTCAGCTGTAGGCTCAGCTCCTTAGGTGTCCACACCCCTGATTTTGTTGAGACACAGTAGAGCCATTGACCTATAGTTGATCAATTTTGTTAACCTGTTTAGCATATAGCCTTAAAGATCTGCCTGTCTCTACCTTCCTGTTACTGTGATCAAAGACATAAAATAACCATGGTATCCTTGTGAAGGCATGTATGTGCATTGCATGAACATGTCCAGATACATACTCTAGAGCTTGATGACACGGGCTTTCTAAATCACTTATACTTTAAAACAGACTGTGTCAAGGAACCTCACTCCCAGTTTTAGTTGGATTGCCCAGCCAAAGCCCAAGGATCTACTTTTCTCTGTTTTCCACTGTTGGAAGTTACAAGAATATGCCTCCAAGCAAGTTTTACATGAGAGTTAGACCCAAACACATGTTCTCATGTTCATTCAGCAATTACTTGACTTTCTGAGTTTTTCCCTTGGTCCATTCTCACTTAAAAAAAAACATGCATTAGTGGTAGTTAGAAAAAGTCCTCATACCAGTGCTGTAAACACTACAACAACTGAGCTATCGTCACCACCCAGGTCCTAACACAAGTTTGCATCTAGTTAATAATATGATTTATTTACTATCCTATCTTACACAGAATATTCCAAGCTTTCCTCCACACAACTATATTCCACAATACTGTTTTCAGAATAGCAAGCTATAAAAAATATATAATCAGTTTTCCCCATTATTTGCAAATGAAAATTTTATATAATGTTGACAAAGTAAAATGAAAAACTCTTGGATGAGAGAATAAGTGACATATGTGTTTAGGAAATTAATATGTTCGCAGAGGTAATAATGTGAGAATGTGGATAAGAACTGATTCCTTAGTGCCTAAAAATATTTGTGCTAAAATAATGTTATAAACATAAATTAGTGCAGTATCTCACGTATATCACATTTAAGATTCAAGGATATATTATTCCTATTAAGCATGTTGCAAATATTTTAAAAATTTATTTACATTTTAAATTTTCAATTGAAAGAAAAATAACTCTTCTACCAAATACACTTGACAGTTTTATTTAATTTAAAATATTAGTAAGACAAAACATGATGATTATAATAAGCTATATTAAAGTATGTAATGTAAAACCACATTATTTTTCAGTAACAATATACATATAGATGTAAAATGCTGTGTGGTTAAGCTCCGGACATGCATGGGTGTTAGCCAAAGTGCAGAGTAATTTTATTTTCCAAGAGCTGATAAGCATGGTGTGAGCACATTGCACAAAATAAATAGCCTATCGCTTTTACGGTCCTTAAACTTCATTCTCAGCCTTTAGGTGCTTATGTTTTGAGTACTAGCTGTATTTCTGAAATGCACCTTCTGGAAATTCCATCAAGAACCACATCTGCGAAGCTATAATATATGTTCATTGACAGCAGAGGTTTTTATGAGATTCATGAAGCTTTAGGAATTTAGCACAAAAGTGGCTGTAATGGTAGAAATGTACTCTTCATAAGTGAGCACTCTGAGTCCATGGGGCAGTACATCACAGCGGATCAATAGCCAGCATGATGTACTATCTCAAGGAAAACTTCCTTTCAGAGTACAACACATAATAGATCAATAGCAAGATAATTCCAAGCATAAAGTCACTGGCAGATAATTGCATGTGAATTATTTTCATTGAATATTTTTTGTCTGATATTTCAGCTCACTTTAAACACACACTAGGTTGGACATATGTCTCAGAGGTAAAGCTCTTGACCCATGTGAGGTTGCTTCTAAGATCAATTCCTAGCACCAAAAAGCCAGTCAGTCAATCAACTAACCAATCAATCATTCCCTCAATCAATCAAGCATCAATTAATCAATAAATACCTAAAATGATAGTAATGGAATTTAAATAGGTAATGGAATATTTCAAATGATTTGCTTCCCAAAGAATCATTTCTTGACTGTTATTTTTACTAGAAGCATCTTTCATCACACTTTTGAAAACCATTTTCTTATTAATATGTAACAAATATAAACTCAAGCGAGCCTAATTGATATTTTTATTTATTAATTAGTTTTATCATTAGTTTTTAATGAATCATCACCTTAAGTGTCAGAATCAGCTTGTATACAAATATGAATTAGCTAGGCAACATCATTTGGAGCTGTAATCTTTATGAATGGAGAAATCTCATATAGAAAGATAAAAATGAGGCTACATAGGAGTCACAGGGTGATGTGGAAGGGTCTTCTGTTTTAATAAAGAAATTTCTTTGGCCAGCCCTTAGGTGGGTGGAGTAGACAGAACAGGAAGAAGGAAGTGAGGTAGATGGCTCAGTCAGATGTCACACCTCTCCTAAGTTAGTCAGACTGCCATGCCTCTCCTTTGAGAGAGTTGCGATGAAGCTAGCCACCAGGTCAGACGTGCTGAATCTTTCCCGGTAAGATACCATTTGTGGTGTTACACAGATTATTAGATATGGGTTAGTCAAGATGTGAGAAAGAGGCTGGAATTAATGGGCCAGACAGTGTTTAAAAGAATACAATTTGTGTGTTGTTATTTCGGGGTATAAGCTAGCCGGTGACCGGGAGCTGGGAGGCTGGGAACACGGCCCGCAGCTCATCACTACAACAGGGACACAACCTACAATACTTACCATGAATGGAATGACGTGTACAAATGATGTAGTTGTAGTACTTCTGTGATTCTTTTTAAAAGAATAAAAGTATAACAATATTACGGAGAATTAAAAATTAGTGTTGGAGGTATCTTATGAGCATTATGGGTAGAAGATGAAACAGGATACTTAATGAAAGAAGGGTCAGCGAACTACCTATACTTTAGAAAATGCTGATTATTTATATGAGAAGCTCCACAAGATCAAGGAGCTAGCATTTCAGTGATGCTCAGAGAGTGTGATTATATAATTTTCAATACAGAAATGATGAAATCATCACACTGTCCCACTTTAGAATTAGACCTGTCATGTTCATTATAAACAGAAACAGACTGTTTTTAATTATAGGTGTTTACAATTCCTGTGTAATTGGATGTTTAATATCTAAATGCCATCATCTGCTACCAAATTTAGAAATCTTTCTACAGTTTGAGTCTTACTAAGGAGTAAGAATTTGTCTCTCAATGTATCTTACTGAACTAGGTTTTCTGTATAGGATAAGCCTATGACTACCCACAACAACAAGAAATCATATAGCATATATATTCAGTAACTAGTGACACAAGACTAAATTCAATGAAAAGTCCATCTTGGTGTATGTACAGAAGTAGTAGCATTATACAGTTTCCAGGGATTCCTCGAGGATGTACTTCCCAGTATGACAGCTTGATCATGCTAGATTTTGTGCACAGGGTAATAGTAGTTCTAAACAGATGGCTCTCACAAGGATTATTAACCAGAAGCCTTACCTTATGAGGCATATTTCTTGGCTCCAATTTTTTTTCTGTTTGTCTGTTTGATTCTGTGACATATTGCAAAACTTTAACAAGTATTACTTTGCTGTAACATATCAACAAAAAGAAGATAACTATCACAGTCATTAAGTACAATGGATTCTCCAGCCTGTCTTTGGCAAAATGGTCAAGGACACATTTGATGTTTATGCAAGTACTTATAGTAGATGAAAATACTGAAATATAAGAATATGAAGTTCATACTTGACCTCACAGCTTAATATACACCCTGTGTAAGGGAGAATCACTGGGAGGAAACATAGAGAAACTCCTATTAGGCTTGCTGGTTAGGATGTAAGATTTGTACTGAACACAATATGAAAAAAACTCCACAAATCTTCATTGAAGATAAGTATTCAGATTATAAAACCAGAATAAATATAGATGATTAAATCTCAACTTTTTCAAATTCTGTAAGATTAATTCAATCTTACATTTTCATATAAAATATACATTTAAATAAATACTTGGAGTAACTTGAAATAAGTTCCCTAGTAAGACACTTAGGGAGACTTCAGTTCTATGATACAGCACATATCCAATCCCTTATTCTGTCATTCAGCACTTATTCAAAATTCTAATACTGTTCTAAGCACTGGAGGTATGTCAATTAATGAAAAAGAACAACAGCAAATACAGATCATGATATAGTACTTGAGAGATAGTGATATGAATGGAACACAATCAGAAAATTAAAAAATATGGACTGTACACATTTTATACAGAGCCAAGCAACAAAAGATGACTTTAGGTGGTTTGATGTAATCATCTATGCTCAACAAGAAAAGAACTAATTCTCTTTTAGAGGAGATGTGAGTACAAAGTGAAGACCACATTACAGTCTAAGAGTAGAGAGCAAAAATGTTTAGAATGTATTTCCAGTTTAAATTGTGTTTTTAGTATATGAACAATGGGAAAGAACCCAACATGATGAGGGGATACAGAATCCATATACAAAGCTGCTCGATGTAGATGAGATGTGAGCATGGTATGAGTGTGATTTTCCCCTCTCCCCCACAGGGTCATATCACTGAAATGTTGATAATTAGGTGGTGACTCAGATTGGGGATGTGGTAGAACTTTGAGGTGGTGGGACCAAGCAGGCAGAAGTAGAGATATGACTGTAGTCTTTATGGAATAAATCTCCCCACCCTTTTGACAGAAATATCATTGATCCATTCTCATGGAGCAAGCAGATAATGAACTCTTTCACTATATTGCATCCTCCTGTTGTCATTCCCTGATGCCACCCAAATAGACTGCATGTTAATTTCTTCTTAAATCTGAATTATTTCTATAAATGTTAACAAGGCTCTAAGGGATATTGGGAGATAACGGCCTTTAATTTAAGATTGGGGGATTAAATTTAAACAGGCTCCAATGTGACGGGGTAACCATTTACACTCTGTGTGTTCTGAAGCAGGGTTGGACGCAGAGAAAAACACCCAAAAGGGATTTCTAAAATTTACTGAAGTAATTGTGCATTAAATCATTTCAGAACATATGGATGGGTTCAAACTTGACACAATGTATTATAAGTATTTCTTTAATGATTAATGTTTCCAAAGGGAGCATCATTCATCTAGAAGATTATTAATGAGTGAAAGCAAAGAGAAAAAGACAAAAAAATGAGTAATATCAAAATGAGGTTTAAAAAGATAAAATAAAAGAGACTGGTAACAAATAGGAAGGGAACGGGAGAAAAGGGTGTAGATTAGAGTCAGACACTGAAACTAAGGAGAGCATAATAGAATCAAAGTGATATTTTCCACAAGTAACTAGACAAGAATTAGAGGAGACAATGAGAGAATGGTGTTAATTATAACGCAGAAATACTCCCGTGAGAAGAGTTTTCTGAAGAGAAATTACAGGAACTGTAAGCGTGAGAAACAGGCAAATTGTTGCACAGCCCGTGTGATGCCCAAACAGGCACTGTAGGGGAATAATCACTTGAGGTGACAGCTTTCCACACCTGCCATTGCACTGTACAAGCTTAGAACAACTTAATTGTCATCTTTTGGTCTGGGATGTGTCAGAATGACAATAGGCTAGGCTAGGGAGCAAAAGTTGACTGCACCACCCGTCCACAAATCATGTCTTTGCAATTTATAGAGTGGTTCAGAGAGTGAAAGTCTAATGTTGCTTTCAGGAAGATTAAAAACATTTACCTTGAACCAAACTAAATATATTCAATGTGACAAAATTTTAATAGGAGGAAATTTTTCATGTGCCTTTAATTTCTGAGTATTCCTACAACTTGACATTGAAAATGCAATGTGATTTTTTCTGCAGAAACTGACAATACAGGAAGGAAGTTTTTGCAAAAGACTCCCACATTTATCTCTAATTTCATATTTTCAAACATTCGAAGTAAAGTTTTACATCTTCACTGTGTGTTAAGCTTATAGAAGTGATTAAAAGGTGTAAAAGAATTCATTGATGATTTACTCTAACACATAACAAATAAGGTTACATAATTTCTCACTAAAGAACTGAAACAACTAACATGAAAACACCTTTATAACAGAACCAGGTTATTTCAGAGAAGAATTACAGGAAACATTTCTACTGGGATTCTTGTTTGCAAGTGCCAATAAATTGATGTGATGCCAAATCAAAGCAGAAGACCGGCCATTTAAAACATTGGCAATGAGAACAAAGTTAACCAAGGAAAAAAGCCAAGGCAGTTACCAGTCCTGGAATTCTGTATCCTTTCCTAATCTTTCTTTACTGTCACAGCAGAACTGATAAAAGCATCCAACCTTAAACATTTGTGTGTGTACATGTTTGTGTGCAATTGGGTGTGCATGAGAGCTCATGTAAGAGCATCCTCTCATGTTGGATTCTTTTCTACAAAGTGTTATATATAGCTTAATTAAGAAGGGCCAGTATAGTCTTTAAGTGAAATCATATTTTTTAATTTTAAGCTTTATTACTTTCCACTTTCTTTTATTGAAAATAGATTCCTTTCTTATATAATATGTCCTGATTAGAGTTCCTCCTTCCTCCATTCTTCCTAGTTTCTCTCTACCTCTCTTCCCATCAGATTTACTCACTTTCTGTCTCTCATTACAAAAAATTAGGTTTCCTGAGAAACAACAACAAAACAATATCTAACAAAATGTAATAAGATAGAATAAAGACCATCTCATCAAAATTCAAAAAGGCAAATCAACGGGAGAAAAAAAAAAGCCCAAGAGATAGCCCAAGAGAACCACTTGTCCACCCTCAAGAGTCTCTTAAAATATTAAAATAAAAGCTATAATATATAAGCAAATGACCAGATATAGGTCTGTGCAGACCCTATGCAAGCTGCTTTGGACTGAATTCATAAAAAATTTGTTCATGTTGATTGAAGGAACTTGAATTTCTGGAGTCATCTATTTTCTCCGGCTTATAAACTCTTTCTGCCTCTTCTTCTGTGGGATCCTATAAACCGTGTATACCAACCCAGGCACAAAACCTAAAGTGATGGCCTGCTTGAAATACATGCCAGAACAGTGGTGACACAAAGCTTATGGAAGTAAATTAACAAAAGATGGATTTGATCTAAGACCCAGCCCACATGAAACCCATACTTGACACTGCTTGTGTGACTAAGAACCAGAGACTACAAACATAGCCTAGAGACCTAAACTATGACCCAGTATCACAGGCCTTTAAACTAAAAGGTAGTGTTGATAAAATGCATCCTACAGGGGTTCTGCTATACTAGAAATCAGCAACTTACTCCACCATCAGCAGAGAAGCTTCTTCCTGCAGAAGATGGGAAGAAAAAGAGACCCCACAGGCAGATCTTGGAACACACAGCTCTAAATGTAAGGTGTCCATCAAATCCCTCCCCTATAAAACTCTCTTTTTTAAAAAAAAATAATTTTTAAAAGAAAACAAACTATCTTTTTTTCCCTATAAAACTCTTAAACAAGGTACACTGTACATAAATGTCACATCTCCTGACTTGGCCAATATCTAGGTTCTTGTCTTTATCTCCAGCACCCACATCCATATGCACCTAGATCTTTGCATGGTTTTATCTTCCCTTCTAGTTTAATCTATAAGTTCTATAACACATGATACAGGCTGTTGGGACCAATTGAGTCCTGGCCTTCAGCTGCTTTTCCCTGTCTAGAGCATTCTAATTGAAGTTACTAAAAGCTCTGCCTTGCCTAGAGGATCAGAGGATGGGATTTTCACCTGTTTGCCATTGACGGCTGTGTATTTAAATCTCCATGGTGCTATTAAAAAAGGGCTTTTGTACCAGTGATTGGAGGTCCGTGTGTCTCTGTCTCTGTGTGTGTTTCCTCAATCTCCAGCCCCTTGCCCGAAGCTGGCGAACTGGATTCTAGCACATAGAGTACAGACGGGGGCGGGGGGGGGGGGGGGGAGGTGGGACTGCAGCAATATGCAATCTAATTGATACAAGGCTCTTTTGGGAAAAAACAAATAAATATAGTACATGTAGGAAAGATATGGTAATGCTTACAGATCTACCATACTTTCTTCAAAGTAGCATCACTGATAAAATTATTGTCACTTGTGGCACACCATCTTAGTTGCCCTAGAAGGAATTTTTGCATTAGATTGCTTTTACTTACACACACACAAACACACACACACACACACACACACACACACACACACACACCAGCCTCTATCTTAATATGTAGAAACACTCCAAAGCTTGCCCTGAATAAAGCTTATCACAACTTGGAAACTGTCTACTCCTCAAATATACCTTGACTCTCCCATCTCCTTAAAATCACTTGCAATAAGATTAAAGTATCAATGTCAATCTTTCAGCACAAATATTTTTTATTCAAGAAAATGCGTAATTTCCTTTTCCCACTGCCAAACATTTTATTGTTTGGAAAATTATTTACAATACCTTCTCTTTTATCCTTTCTTTTCTATAGGTCTTTTAACCTTCAACACTCAAAATATAAGAGTGCTTCTCTTTGTACTTATTTATTTCCACACAGAGAACAATGAGTCTATCTTTACTCTCTCATTCTTAACTAATTAATCTCATTAATGTTTATTGCATATTTTAAAATAACTTTCAAAACATGTATAATTCCTACTGTGGAACTCACCAAGATCAAGTATAGTATATTATCTGACAAAATAAATAATTATATACTCTTAATTAGCATTGGCTTGAGACAAAAGATAAAATGTGGCTAACATATAGAATTTCAGTAAATATGGCTGCTATTTTAGCAGGAAGTGCTGACCAGAGTAACAGCAAACTCATTTCTGTGCTTCAATCAACAAACCAATATTACTGTGAACTTGGAAGTAGTTGTCTAATTTATTTGATGTGAGGGAAAACCAGGCACAAAGATAACAGTGTGGTTATAAAACTGAGGTTTTGAAGGTTGAGATCATCTCTTTTTCAAAAATTTACAAACTGCTAGATGTCTTGGCAACAATTGCTTAGGTTAGGCTGTTGAAGAAAACTTTCATTCCAACATTCAGGGAAATAAACAAATGAATAAATAACCCCCAGATGTTAGCCTGTATAGCACAACCAAAGAATCTGCCTGATGTTATAATGTTACTGCTTCTAATCCAACTCCAGTTATAGTTTCATATTGTTTAAGTAAAACTAAATTTATGGATTAGTTTAATGTTCTGTAGGCTGTTGTGTGCACTCTCTCATGACTAATAAGTGACAAACCACCCATTTTTAGAGGAAACAATGTGTTTATAAATAGGCTGCTGGTCCAGGGATGTTATCAGAATTTGACTATTCCTTTCTAGTTAGGTTTTTTTTTTTTTATTGTAGCTATGGAGATAAGGAAAATATTTTGATAATCTGGCAATATATATAGGGAAACATAGTTTCTTTTCTAGTTTAGCTCAATAGTGATAGAAAAATCTCTTGACAGTTGTGTCTTTTCTCACATTTAATGCATCTTCTGAAAGTACACAGATTAGTTCTTACAATACATATAGATAATGGTAATTTCCTCAGACTCTAAAATTCCTCTTTCTTTAACTTCATTTCTCCTTTCTTTCTTTTTAAAATTTTAATTTTCTCTTCATTCCTCCATTAATCTATGGTCATTAAAATATTCTTTTTTTTTCTTTGTATTTTTTTTTCCTCATGGTTTATTTTTTTTTATATTTAAAAATTTCCATCTCCTTCCCTCCTCCTCCCCCCTCCCTCCCCTCCTTCTCCCCCTTCTCTCCCCTCCTTCTCCCCCTTCCCTCCCCTCCCCTCCACCCATACCTCCCCTCCCTCCCTCTCAAGGCCAAGGAGCCATCAGGGTTCCCCACTCTATGCTAAGACCAAGGTCCTCCCAACTCCCCCCAGGTCCAGGAAGGTGATCGACCAAGCTGAGAAGGCTCCCACAGAGCCCGTCCATGAAGAACAATCAGAGCCCAGAGCCATTGTCCTTTGCTTCTCAGTCAGCCCCCGCTGTTGGCCACACTCAGAGAGACGGGTTTGGTCGCATGATCCATATTCTTAGTAAGAAAATGTTATGCATTAACTTTCATTTATAGTTTGTAATAATAATTTTCTAAAATATGAGTGAATTACATTTTGAAATTTATATGAAATATAATGGAATGTTGCAGCAACATTGAATGATTATTTTCTGAAGTCTTCCCAATACTAAGATTATTTAACAGTTATGTAGTGGATCAAAATAGTTCTGACCTGATAAATAAATTAGAAAGGTACAAAAATAGAATTTCCTAAGAAATTTGACTTTATAAAATATTTAGTGAAAATTTATTCATGACTGAATAGAGAATAACTACTATCATTTGAGTAAAAATTAGTGGAAATTTGCTTACATAATATCAAATAATCACTTCCAGATTAACCATGAATTTCAAAATGTAACTGTATTCTTTTATCATATGGAATGAAAGTAAATTCTGCAACTTTATTTAAGTGATGAAGTTTAACATCACCATTATTGAAAAATCTTATTCCTATTGAGGATGCCCTGAGCAAATTGTGTAATCAGATATATAAAATTCTAAAAAAGAAAAGAAAGTAGAAGAAAACATAGTCTTAATCAGTATGAAATCATCACATATTAACAATAAAAATGATATTGGATGAAACAAATGATTTGATCTCTGTGTTTCTATTCCACATTCCACCCTGTCTCTCCATACACATCTATCTATCAATCCATCCATCTATCCATGTGGCTTTCTATACCTTCCGCATTTTTACTTCTTATGTGAACACATGTATTTACGTTTTAGGCTAGTAAACATTCTTTATCAATAAAAGTAAAAGGTGTAACTTAAATATTTTAATTTGATTTAGGATATTTGCTAATGCATTAATGGCTAATGAGTCCTTAGAGAATAAATTCTAGGTTGTATAATTTTATCATTTTAATATTTTACTTATTGATTATATCCATTCTAGTTAACAACGTGTTTGAAATCTACAGTAAAATATAATATTACCCTTTTTAGGGCCTGTGGTTACTACTGGCTACTATCTATCCTCTTGGTCTCCTTTGGCTCCAGATGTCTAGAGTACTTGCTGTCGACTCTACATGAGGCCTTCTTCTCACTTTGCAAACAACTGTGGTTGTTTTGTATATTATCAGTTTATAGAAATATTCCTTCCATGATCACTAATCCAGTGGAGTTGAACGTGATGTCTACTCTTAAATGTTTCTCCTAAACTCCCCCCTGCTGTAAATATCCGGGATAACTTGATTTGGGATACCCTCATCTTTTCAAATGATTCTTTCTTTCTCTCCCTCTTTCTTTCTTCCTTTCCTTCCTTCCTTTCTTATTATTATTTGAGAGTTTTGCCCAATATATTTTTATCACATTCTTTTCTACTTTTAGTTTTTATTTGTCCATTTTACAAAATATATAAGACAAGTCTTTTATCTCTATTTCTTCTTTGTTCTCACTGTAAATATTATCCATAGTTTCTACCATGGCTGACGGTGAAGGCTGACTGAGAAGCCAAGGACAATGGCACTGGGTTTTGATTCTACTGCATGGATGGGCTTTGTGGGAGCCTTGTCCATTTGGATACAAACCTTTGTAGACCTGGAGGGAGAGGGGAGGACCTTGGACCTCCCATAGGGTAGAGAACCCTGCCTGCTCTTTAGCCTGGAGAGGGAGGTGGGGGGAGGGAAGGGAGGGAAGGGAAGTGGGAGGAGGTAGAAATTTTTAATTAAAAAATATATATATATATAAAATAAAAACTCTGAAAAAAAAGTTCTACCAACATTTTTGTTTACATGACTCTCTCACAACTGTATGAATGCCCCAAATCTATCTTCAGTTTGAGACATTAAGATAACTCTCAGTAATCTTACCTGGATAAAATGTAAAATTTTCCAATTTAATAGATCAACACACAGCTTGATACTTAATCTCCAGATCCACTTCCCTTCCTGTATTTATTAACTATGTAAATAGCATCTACATTACTGGAAGTCTGTGGGTTTAAAATAATTTTGTATTTTTTAGTCATCAATATTTAATAAATGAGAAATCCTGCTAGGGTTTCCCAGTCTTCTTTCTATGCAAGTTTAATTAATTTCTATATATTACAATTATGTCTTTAGAATTTCACATATGATCCAGGTGTTGGTGACACAACCTTTAATACCAACAGTTGGGAGGCAGAGGCAGGATCAGGAGCAGGTGGGTCTCTGTGAGTTCAAGGCCAGCCTGTTCTACAAAGCGAATTTCAGCACAGTCAGGGCTACACAGAGATGCCTTGTCTTGAAAAACAAAATGAGACAAAAACAAAAAAGAATGTCACAAAGGGGAAAAAATCTTCTGGATGGTAAGCAAAGTATTTTATGGCTTTTTTATTAGATGATCATATATTTTTGTCTGATACTGGTAATTCACCGGTAAATTTCAATGTGCCACCACTGATGTTTATATGCATATAATTTTCACTGACTTCTTCCATCCTCATTTTTGCTACCAGAATCCCTTAAAGTATATTATAGTCTTCTATGCTTCTTTTCTTATCTGCATAAGAATAAAATAACTCTTCATTTGCCATGGAAATACTTAAGCATTACTATCTCTGTTTCATCACATTTTCTACTCGTGTAATAATTGCTGAACTTTGAAATTTATTTCTTTGCACTAGTAGTTCTCTCTGCCCTGAAGTTCTTCCCCTGAGTGGCTATCTGGTAGAGTTCTGTTCAAAGGGATAGTTCAGAAGCTGACCCTAGGGAAACCATAATGAGTTTTTCAGATGCACATATGTATTTTCATTTTATTTTATCAACTATAGATTGGGTATAATATTTTGTATATCCATCTTTTCAACAGGTAATTGGGAGGTTCTTGCACATGTGTATATATGTGTGCCTTTATTCTCCATCTCCACAAATAAATCTTAATAAATACACTGTGATACATTATGTAATTATAGGTATATAACCTCTAACACAGTTCTCATCCAGGTGCTGCTTCAGCACTGATGCAATGTGGCATATATATGTCTGTGTGTTTGTGTATACATGTATATGTATAAATATTTTTACACATATATAATTTTTCTGTCTGTATATGCAGACTTTTTCTTCATGTAACATATTGGATGACCCCCTGTAAAGCAAATCACTGTTTTTAAATTTACTAGTAGTTGGATATTAGCCTTTCTTCTTTTATCATAGAAGTCTATTAAGGCTCATGAATTACTTGCCATTCTCTCAGTAAATTTTTCAGTCATAACAACCAGCCATGAGATACTGATTAGTTTGAACCGACTGGTATCTTTGGAGTCACACAATGGATTTCAGCTGACAAAACTGTATTCACTTATAGTATGTAGTAATAGTGTAGTATACATTTATAGGAGAAAAAAGATTGATTATATTATACTTTAAGTATTTCTTTGTTCTGCTAATATATCTAAAAGCATAGCTAGAGTAGACATTAACTTTTGCCGAGTCATATATTGTGCTTACTGTCTATTGCTGTTCAATTACAGCACAAGTAAGTATAGCTCTGAGAGCCAAGAATCTCATTTTGATTGATATGTCTATAACAGTAGTTTCCTATCATTTTTTCTCTAGAGGAAATAATAAATAAAGAAATAAAGAAATTTATTTCTAGAGGAAATAATGTATAAAGAAAAGTTCCCTGATAATTTGATAGTAAATTTAAATTTTTAAATTACAGGGATTGGACGGTGTCGTAACAGTTTTGTAAATATTTTAAATGTATCACTCACAAGGATCAGATGAAAACACTGTATTTTAACATCCAAAAGTTTATCTTTCTCATGTCTCAAACATTTGAGAATTAAAAGACATTGCATCAAAATCCATTTGGGATTTGATATGAATTTCACATTGAATCATTATATGGCACATAATAATAATATGCATATACCAAGGAAACAAACATGTCATTGTATCTTTGTATGACATCATATGACAAATAGCAAACATGTTAACCAGGATCACAGGAAGAAAACCTTAACATTGCAGTATTTTTCCCAGCTTTCTTTTACTTAAAATTTATAATATTGGAAAAGAGAATGGCTCTGTGTTCGATGGTGGATTTATTGCAGGAGCAAAATACCAAACCTTTCAATGAGTTTAAGTTAGCCATGGTTGTGGTGTCTTCTTTGCAAGGGATCTTTTAATAATAATAAAGCTTGCATTATTAGTTTATCAATTTTGAATGAAGTTCACTTGTTTGAGAAATGAACTAGTATACATAAAGTCCCGGTTTTAGTTTTCAGCGCTGTGTGAGCCAAGTGCAATGGCATTTTCACCTAATCTTAAAAGTAAGAGGTAGAAGCATCTTTAGCTAGAATGACCTAAAGAACTCACTGTGAGCCTAGCTGTGGCTATTTGAGAACCTGTCTCAAAAAGAAGATTTCTATTAGACTTCTTACAATAACATGTAGAACTATGGAAACAATTATTAAATACTGGCAGCTTTGTTTCTATTAAGCATTTCTGGTTCTATTCTCAACATACAATTTTATAATGCTTTACTTTTTCAACATTTTACTATGTCCTGAGAATTTTTAGAGTTTATATTGCTTTAGGATCTATTTCATCAAAAGTTAAAAATAAAACTTTCTCCTTCATGACATATTGCTTATGCACTAGAATTATACTTCCAGTTTCACACAAAATATTTTTGCTGGATACTGACAATACAATATAACTTTGAAAGTTAAGACTCTCTAAAATACCCAGATGTTTCTGAGTAACCAGATGTTCTACATACAAAACACCTTTGCTTGAGTTTTAAAATTTACATTCTCAGCTAGATGTTTTGGAAAACAAGAATGCTGTGTTAGTAAGTAGAGTGAGCCATAGTGAATTATTTATTCTCAGTTTTTTTCATTAATGCAAATCAACTCAGCACTCTACATAAAATCTAGATGAATTAGTATTTTATGGAATTTTTGGACTGTGAAAACCAAGTTCCTATAATTTTATGTTTGTGTAATGGAACTAACTACAGCCATGTTTGTATTATATGAATTCAGTAAAGTAGAAAATTATTTTAAATGCTCCAATTTTAACTCATTTAAAATTGCATCTACTCGTGATAACTAATAAACCAGTGATAACTGGTTTATTAGTGAATTAGATTCTAGGAGTTTGCCTTATTAAAATATAAAAATAAATTAACTTTAACATTTTATATATTGGGCAATATTGTCAGTACTCCATCATTAATTTTTGAAATTTGATAAATTCTAAATTGAATAAACCACCACAGCAAGCACAGATTATATGTCTCTTTAGCGTTACACAAATGTGTAGTTTGCTCAGTGATATATACAAGAATTTACAGTTTTAAGCCTGTAGTATAAAAGTGCTCATGATCTAGCATATATCAATATTAACAATAAATAACATTGATGTAGCTCAGCATACTTTTCTGGGTGTTTAATATATATATTACTGAGTGCATTTTTAAATTCAAATCTACCATAAAGTTTTAAATTTTCTTATTTCACTTTTACAAAATAAGAAACTAAATAATAGAGTTGGGCATAGTGGCACATACCTTAATTCCAGTACTCAGGAGGCAGAGGTAGGTGGGTCTCTGTGAGCTCGAATCCAGTATGGTCTTTAGAGTTCCAGGACAAGCAGGGCAGCCAGGGATGTTACACATAGGAATTCTGTCTTGAAAATCCAGAGGGGGGGGGGGGCGGGAAAGAGGGGGGAGAGAGGGGGGGGAGGGAGGAGGAGAGAGAGGGGGAGAGGGGGGAGAAAGAGACAGAGGGGAGAGAGAGAGACAGAGAGACAGAGACAGAGAGACAGAGAGAGAGAGAGACAGACAGAGAGAGACAGACAGAGAGAGACAGAGGGAGAAAGAGAAAGAGAAAGAGAGAAAGTAACTGCCTCTGCATCCCAAGTGCTGGAATTAAAGGCGTGCTCTTAATAAAAAATTTTCCAGTAGTTTAGGAAACAGCTCCGGTTGACACCAAATGCTGTCAAAGGATTGTTACTACGGTGGTTTAATAGGAAATCTCTACGGTACTTACTAATCAGCTGCCATAAACTCATACTATCCTTCGTTCCCTTTTTCATCTGGATTCCCTAATGTTTGGCTGTGGGTCTCTTCATCCACTCCATTCAGTTGCTGAATGAAGCCTCTCTGATGCCAGTTGGGGTAGGTTCCAGTTTATGAGTCCATGAGTTTAAAATCATTTCATTGACTTTTTTTTTCTCCCTTTGGCAGTCAGCCTAGGTCTCTGGGATATCCAGCCACTTGTTCCTGGCCATCCAATCAGTGTCAGGCATGGGCTCCCTCTTGTGGTTCGGGCATCAGGTTGGACCAGTCATCTCTGAAATCCACAATGGTGTCCCTAGGGAAGACCTAGTAATGGGGGATATGGAGCCTGAGCTGGCCGTCTTCCGTAACCAGACAAGGCTTTCAGTGGTGAAACTGGAACCTCAATCTAGGAACAAAACCCTCAAATATTTTTATGGAGTCCATATTTCTGAGTATTTTCCCCCAATAATGCCCTAAATTATTTTTTCCTGATAAACTGAAAATGTATATGTTGCTTGGAAGTCTGTGTGTATGTGGTGTAAAACAGATGAAACTAAATACAAGGGCAAAAACAAAGTAGAGATAACAAGATAACTTCTGTAAATTTTTGCTTATTTCTTCTATTTGGAACATTTTCATACACATGGCTTTTCTAATTAATGCTTTGGCTAATAAGATTCTTCTGATGAGGAAACAACACATTTCTATCTTCTGCTGAATGCAGTATCACCTGTAAAAACTGGGGATTATCCAAACAAGAGTTAACATAGAGCCAGGGGTTGTATAGATGAAGCAAACAAACTATGCAGATAGCCATTTTCCTTTTGATGTTGCTCACCTGCAATATATTAACAATCAGGCCTCTGTATAAATTAAATGTGACCATATATGTACGATTTACCCTAGATAACTGGAACTCTTCCTTGCAAAGAAATAATTCAATTTTTAACATCAATATCAAAACAGAAATGAAAAAGTTATTTAATTCGTTATGGCTACTTTAGATGGCTGTTTTGTTTAAGATAAACATTTTCATGACTGGTTTTGTATGTTAAATTAGTGACCACACAAGCTTAATTGCCAAATCATCATAGTAAAACTCTCCGAGCTAATACCATCTGGCCAGTCATGCTCACTTGTGAATTAACTGGTCATTCTCTACCTGTCATCATTCCACACTCATGCTGCTTAGCATCTGCCCAAAGTTAAACATTTCCTTTACAATCACAAGTAATGGGAGCATCGTGGGATGTGTGTGAAGAATTCGTGGAAAAACAAATTATTATACATCCCAAATATAGTTTTAAATATCATTGAACAGATGTTGAGCTAAAAAGAGTAAGACAATATAACAAAGCAGATACTGTAACTTGTGGATTTCAATTGGCTGATTTTGTTTCTATTCCTTGTTTGCTTGACAAACGCTTTTTAAAATGTAGATTCCCATAACAAACTTTATAACACAACAACGTTATAAAAGTATAAAAGAGAAAAATAATTGTACAATTTAATGTAAAATCAAGTTCAATTGTTTTCCAAATTATATAAGAAAAGAATTAAAAATGAGTTTCTTGCATATCCATTGTTTCTTTCCTTTAGAATACAGAACTTTGTGTGAATTATCATTTCTTTTTTAGTTTTTCAAGACAAGATTTTTTTGTGTGTGTGGCTATGGAGGCAGAACACACTGGTCTGGAACTCACAGAGATCCTCCTGTCTCTGCCTCTGTAACATGAGGGCCAGGCTTGTTCCCACAGCCGGCAAGGTCCCAAAGAAAATCATACAGAGGTCTATATTAATGACAAACAGATTGGCCCATTAGTTCAAGCTTCTTGTTAACTCTTATTACTTATATCAACCCATTATTCTTATCTATGTTAGCCACAGCTCAGTACCTTTTTCAGCAGGGTAGGTCACATCTTGCTTCTTTCGTGATCTGGGCAGGACTAGAGAAAGAGCTTCCTTCTTCCTAGAATACTCCTGTTCTCATTGCCTCACCTTTACTTCTTCTCTGGTTGTCCCACCTATACACCCTGACTGATCAATCAGCGTTTATTTAAAACATGATTGACAGAATACAGACAATTCTCCCGCACCATACCTCCTCCCCCCACCCGTGCTGGGATTAAATGTGTGCCACCATTGCCCAGCTTTGTTGTGAATTATTTTTATAGTGAAATATCTTACTGGAACTTTAATGTGGTGTTTGCACTGCCAATGTTTTGGTTCAGTTGCTTTAGCATTTACTCGGTTCCCATCATGCATCAATAATTTCCTGAAAGAATATAAACATAAAATAAATATATCTTTGTGAAATCCCCAAATAATACTTATAAAAATATTTTAAAACATCAGACATAAAATATAGTGGCTATGTGTTTTCTGAAATATTACAAGAGCAACTGAAATGTGAAGTCAGAATGAAGCCATTTTTTAACAACTAATATGTGTGAAAATTTAAACAAAATTCTAGGCTGGAGTATGGCTTGTATAGATTATAGGAAGCTGCAGGTTCAAAACACAATAATAAAAAGTAAAATCGAATGTAATGTTTGAGGGATAAAGACACATGAGCATTAACTAGAATTAAGACCATAATTTCATTTGTTACATTTATATTTTCATTTATTATTATAAGTTATATTATAAAGATGATGATTTTTCAAGCATCTTTGATAACCTTGAAATGCATGTCTAGATATACTAATGGAATGTTTATGAAAGACAATATTTCTTCCTTTTCTCAAAAGCTAAAAATGTAACATTCATATTTTCTTTCCTTTTTTTTTAAACAGAGAATTTTAAAGCCTCACTACGGGACCAGGGCTGGTCAAATATAAATACGAGATTCTCCATGCTTTAGCAATCTGGGTGCTGGGATTAGAGATTTGGGCCAATGTAATGTTTCACTTCCTCTTGATGAAGAATCATATGAAATCAAAGCAAGGATCATTAAGTAAAATGATTGGCCATTATTCTCTAAGAATGTGTTGATAAACTGAGAACAACAGACTAAGAAGAACATAACTAAATACAACATTAGATACCAAATTGGAGCAAGAACTAGAAAAAAAGCAAACAAACAAAAACAAATAAAACCTCTTAATTTGTAAATGATAAAAGTTTAGTTAGGTACACAGAATATTTGGTTCTGCTGTAATAATTTTTATTACTAGTAATAATAATTGCTGACTAAGGAAGGTGTTTAGAATTGAAAGCAATTCTTTAAAATTATTTTGAAAATGTATGCAAAATTTGAAAGTCGAAATTATTTCAAAATGTTGATCATGTACAAGTCACAGAAAATGTAGGGAAAATTCAACACTTACATTTATTTCCCTTTCCTTGGAAGAACCCCTTCTCTCCCTTGGCTTGTAATAGTCACCTAACCACTGTGGTTATTCAGATTGAAATATACTAAATACATCTAGCTAGCTTATACATAGGAGAGAAAACATGTAATATCTGTCTTGAATGTTCTAAGTAATTTCACTTAAGGTGTTTGATTCTAGTTCCATCCAATTCACCTGCAAATTTCATAATTTCACATTAGTTAATAGCTGAAAAATATTGTCTATGTAAATGTATATACATTTTTATGATCCCTTCAATTGATGGACATCTGAGCTGCTTTCAACTTCTGGCCGTACGGCTAGAACAGCAATGAATATGGATGATTTCTTTATAAATATGGGATGCCAAACATAAATCAAGACAAAACGACACCTAGTAAAACAGAATCGGGAATTGAAGTATCTCCAGGCAAAATACATAAAGAAAGACAGTAAAGAAAATAAAAATGAATGAAGGAAGGAATTGTGAGCACAGTGCCATATGGATTCCATTCAAAATTTTACTAGATGTTCATCATCATCTAACATCAGTACTCCTCAGATTATTCTGTTTATTTTATGTGTTTCCATTGTTTCTAAGAAAGTGAAAAAAAACATGCACTTTAGGAAGGGAGTAGGGTGAGATTTTGGAAGGAGTAATGGAGGTAAAAGACTATGATCAAAATATATTATTTGAAATTCTCAAAAACAAAAATTTAAAAGCCTAATTATACACTACAGCTTAAAAAATAATGATTTGCTCAGTTTTATAACCTTACACTATTTGCAAATTTTTCAAAGGCATGAGTTAAGTTTAGCCCAGCAAACTTGGTTTGGTTCTGTGGGTTTTAGTTGCACTGTAATTTTTTTCCTTTATTAAACATAACATATTTCTTTGCTAGAAACTATATTTTTATAGATAAAAAATTATTTCTATTCTAAATGAGTTCGTTATATTAGCTGCAGAAAACTAAAAGCAGTACAAATGGTGAATGTAACAGTAATTCTTACTTAATAACAGTTTTGTTATATGTAATTTTACTATGTTAAAGTTAAAGCCTTCCTTTAAACATAAAAGGGAAAATGGTATAGAAGATCCTTTTTTCTACGTGTTGCTTGTATTGGTTAATGAATAAAGAAACTGCCTTGGCCTGATAGGGCAGAACTTAATCTAAGAGTTAGCTAATAAGAAGGTAGAGTTAATGGGCCAAGCAGAGATTTAATGAATACAGTTTCTTTGTGATTATTTCAGTTCTGGGCAGCCAGTACAAACAAGAGGCCATTCCTATATTATAACATGTGAATAATGTAATAATGAAAAGAAACAACTGAGCCGGGCGGTGGTGGCGCACGCCTTTAATCCCAGCACTCAGGAGGCAGAGGCAGGCGGATCTCTGTGAGTTTGAGGCCAACCTGGTCTACAAGAGCTAGTTCCAGGACAGGCTCCAAAGCCACAGAGAAACCCGGTCTCGAAAAATAAAAAAAAAATAAAAAAATAAAAAAAGAAACAACTGTATTTGAAACTGATAATAACCCTTTAGTTCAAATAAAAGAGCTAACAGTTTCACTTCATGTATGGAGCAGGAGATCTTTCCCTGAAAATTCTGATTATTTCACTAATCTTTTGTACCTTATATCTTAAGAAAAAACTTAAATTGATACATTTGTAATTTCAAATTTACTTTATTTTACAGACTATGAAAAGAGATAATCATTGAAGACAAATCTCATGGCAGAAGTAAATAAACTTTTATAAATGATCATACAAATTATTTGCCAAATTTTAAAGTGGTAAAAATGAATTTCTATTTCTATGTGAATGACAAACTGTTACTCTACAAATTTCAGTGCATTCTGGTCAAAATTATTTCACTATGCAATGCAGAAATCTTCCAAATAAACCAACACATGGCAAATATAAACATGGTGCAATTCTGCTTTGTGTGTCATAGGCACAGCACTGCGGCTGACTGTTTATGAAGATGCAGGAGATGTGTAGGTATTTACAGATTACAGAAGATGTAGCTGAGGCCAAGAATAATGCATGGACAGTCACCCAGGTAACAACAAGAACTGGGATGAAATGGGATTCCACTAGAACATGAGCTAGGATGTGAGTAAACTTGGTTCATTGTCCTTTTTGTACATATATAGCAGAAGTTCTTCAGTACTTTGTTTTTAAAAAAGAAAATTTATGTTTTTTTTCTTTGAAAGTGAAGAACTAATATTAAATGGAAAAGAAAACAATTTAGTGAAACTTATCATGATTACTTCTAAAAAATATTTTCAAATCATTTATTTTTATATATTTTTAATAAATTTCCATCAAATATTCTATCACCACACTATTATTGATAAAATATTTCATACACAAATGGATTAAAATAATGTTATTTATTTTCGTAATTCACACTGAACACAACTCATACTTCCCTTGAATGTATTCCATGTATCTTTTAATATCTTTTTACTAAGTACTTTGTATAATTCCAAGATTTGTTCACTCCTCTGAAGTAAAAGATCTGATTCTTTTGAATTTCTTTTAAAATTTATCTTTTGTATGCAAACAAAGTTATACTTAATATACATCATCTTTTGAAGTTAACACATTATTCTTTCAAAATTGAAATACAAAAATGTGTCTGTCCCACATTAAGCTTATCACATGTCCATCACCTGAAACTTTATGAAATTTTCCTCATAATGGAAAACTTCTATTGCCAGCACAAGTATGATTTTCAATTACTAAAGTCCAAAATATTCTCATTTACTGGACAATAGATATTTTTCTCATTGCTCCAATATGTATCTGAATTATGAGAATTTAATGATTGACTCAATTAAGCTGTGCAATTACTATCATGACTAATACTGGGGAATTCAGTTAAGAAAATTGTCTGAACCTTTCATTCTCAACATTATTTGGGTTATGAAATTCTAACATTTTATTCTGTCTAGAAGAAAATCAGTCAAGAGTAGGGAAAATGTCTTGACATTGATAGATTTCTGCTTTTAAGCTAAACACTCAAATGCAAATAACTTGTTGCAAAGGCCACATTTCTATTGTCACCCTTGTTATTTTTTTAAATTTTTTTCTTTCCTCATAATCTATTTTTTGTCTTTCATCCTAACCTCAATCCCCCCTTCCACCAAACCTCCCAGTCCTTACCAACCACTTTCCCAAACCACACAGATCTACTCCTTCATCATTTCCCTTCGGGAAGGAGCTGGTCTCCCAGAAAGATTGACTGAACATGGTATATCAAGTAAAAATAAGATTAGACATATTCTCTGATAGTAAGGCAGGATAAGGCAAATCAATAGAAGGAATAGGGCCCCCAAAAAGAGACAAAGGATTCTGAGACAACTCCCTGCTACCTTCTGTTAGAAGTCTACAAGAACACCCAGGTATGCAACCATAGCATATGTGCAAAGGACCAATTCAGACCCATTCATTTTTTGTGATTGTTGCATCAGCTTCTGTGAGTGTCTATAAGCCCTGGTCAGTTGATTTGGTAGGCCACAAGATCATCTTGTGGTGTCCCGAACCCCTCTGTTCCCTAAAATCTTTCCTCCTCTTCTTCTTTCTGGTTCCCCAAATTCTGCCTAGTATTTGGCTACATATCTCTGAATCTGCTCCCATCAGTCATTGAATGGAGCCTCTCTAATGACTTTTGATCTAGGTTCTAATCTATGAGTATAAATAATATTATTAGATATCAATTAGCAATCATTTCTTTGAGGTCTCTCTCTCTCTCTCTCTCTCTCTCTCTCTCTCTCTCTCTCTCTCTCTCTCTCTCTCTCTCTCTCTCTCTTTCTGGCCTGGCATGTTGAGTTCTATCCTAGGCCTCTGTGCTATCCATCCTCTCACAACCAAAAATGTTATTTTTTTCCAATTAAGTTTTGTTATGATAAAAGATTAAGATAACTTATAGTGAAACAGAGCTAAAGTGTATACCATAATGAATACTGAATAAGTGTTCATTTATTTTATAGATCCCTATAGCTACTATTTAAGAGCAAAAATTAAATGCAATTGCTTGCTTTGAATTTACCCATGTAAAATCCTAATACTACTATATAGGTGTCATACAGATACAGGCTTTACTAGGAGACATGAAAAATAGTTCTTTGTGTGTGTGTGTGTGTGTGTGTGTGTGTGTGTGTGTGTGTGTGTGCATATGCGTGTGTTTGGTGGAGGTCATTTTAATGGCCATGAAGGAAACCAATTTTGTCAAATCAGATTAGGAGAAGATAGTGTGCCCTGTTTAAATTAAGATATGTACTTTTTTTCTTACACACAGGCCTGTCCTGCCCTTTGCTTTCATGTTGTCTCAGTGAGAAGGAAGAGCATCTACCAAGAGGGATGAATTTTCAAACTATGAAACTTCATATACCACCATTTCATTGATAGGTGGATTAGATCAGAGGAAACCAAATAATAAAGAAAGGCTATAAAAAACAAAACTTAAACACCTAGAGTTGTGTTTGTGTGTGCACAAGTACACAGATGAGATGTCAACAGGAGAAAGATAAAAAAGACTAATTGGTAATTAAGAAAATACAGAAGTGAGGGCTGTTGAGTTGTCTTAGCAAGTAAAAAGCATTTGCCACTGAGCCTGACAACCTAAATTTGAACACTGGAAGCCACATAGTCGATGAATCTCAGAGATGTTCTCTGGCCTCCAAATATGTACTATGGTTCACATGCATAAAAACAGGCAGGCACACACAGACATACCCATTCAATACATTAATAAATCAATAGATTTAAATAACACAGAGGTAACATTTCCTTTAAAATAATATGCCTTCCATAGTGTCCTGTTGGAGATTCTCAGTGTATAAAAAATTAATTCTCAACATCATACACTTATGCTAATAATATATATTTATAGGACATAAAAGTCCTTTGTTAATATAATTTCAGTAATTTGCTTTTTAAATTATAAAGTATGTTTATGCATGAGAGTTTTTGAAATATTCAGATTGTCGATAACTTATTTTACTGACCCTGTGATACCATATTACATCTGTCAGAATGGCTAAGATGGAAAACACCAATAATGGCTTATGCTATAGTGGATGCGGAGTAAGGGGAACACTCCTCCATTGCTGGTGAGAATGTTAACTTGTATAACCACTCTGAAAATCAGCATGGTGGTTCCTCAGGAAATTGGAAATCAGTCCTACCACAAGACCCAGCAAAACTACTTTGGAGCAAATACCCAAAGGATGCTCAACCATATTACAAGGACATTTGTTCAACTATGTTTATAGCAGCATTATGTGTAATAGCCAGAACCTGAAAACAACCTAGATTCCTCTCAAATGAAGAATGGATAAAGAAAATGGGGTACATTTACACAGAGGAGTACTACTCCACGGTGGTGAGCGAGAATCTTGAAATTTGCTTGCAAATGGATAAAACTAGAAAAAAAAAATCCTAAGTGAGGTAACTCAGACCCAGAAAGATGAGCAGGGTGTATACCTGCTCATAGGTGAATTCTAGCTGTAAATCAAAGGATATGGAGCCCATAGTCCACAACCCCAGAGAAAGTAAGAAACAAGGAGAACCCTAAGAGAAACAAGCATATATCCCCCTGGGAAAGGAAAATAGACAAAAGCTCCTGAGAAAATTGGGATGAAAAGGCAGAAGGAGGGAGGGAGGAAAACTAGAGGGAATAGGATAATCAAGATAGGGGAACGATAGAGAAAGAGAATGAACAAGAGATTTCTTAATTGAAGGAGCCATTATGGGGTTTGCAAGAAACCTAGCACTAGAGATATTTCCAGGAATCCACAAGAATGACCCCAGCTAAGACGCTAAGCAATAGTGGAGAGGGTGCCTGAACTGCCTTGCCCTGTAGTCAGATTGATGACTATCTTAAGTACATAAAACCTACATCCAGCAACTGACAGAAGTAGATGCAGAGATCTGAGCTCCCAATGTTCAGCACAAGAGAAGGAGCAGTGAGAATACGAGCAAAGAGGTTAAGACCTTGATTGGGATATTCACTGAAACAGCTTTTTCGGGCCAGACAGCGAGGGGACCAGCATAGGACCAAACTAGACCCTCTGAATGTGGCTGACACTTGTTTGGTTGGGGCAGAAAGTAGGACTAGACCACGGGAAATTAGACGAGTATTTATTCCTACTGCTTCTTCTGGCTTTTTGGAGCCCATCCTCTCTGGTGGGATACCTTGCTCAGTCAAGATTTAGTGGGGAGGGCCTTGTTCCTGCCTCAAATCAATGTGCTAGACTTTGCTGACTCCTCATGGGAAGCCTTACTCTCTCTGAGAAGTTGATGTGGGTGGGCTAGGGGATGGGAGGCAGGGAAAGGTGGAGGGAACAGGAGGAGGGGAAAGTGGGAAATGGATTTGGTATGTAAAATGAAAAAAGATAGTTTTTGTTTTTTTTAAATGAATTAAAATAAAAAATAACTTGTTTTACTTATCAAGAACATTTGATTGAGCAAGCAAATAAGTCAAAACTCAGATTACAATTTGGTCATATTCCGTTATAAGTTCAGAGAGAACAACAATGAATTCTGTAAATTTTCAAATAATATAAACGAAAGAAGATATAATCACAAAATCTGCACTTTTCTCAATTTTCAAAAGGGAAAAAAATCTCATGAAGGTTTCTTAACTTTACTTGGAGCTGTTTCTGCCCAAGTCTATATTATTTCTTTAGGCTTTTATTTATTAATTGTTTCACATCCAAGGTTAGTCAAAAGAGAACAACTAGGAGAAAACATAAGAATCACACCTATGGAAAAAAACAAATGAAACCTACTCTCTCCATGATAAATTAAATAATAAGTCTAAGAAATCTACAAATTATATATGCCTACACAATGGTGATATAAGCATGATTTAAAAAATGAAATTCATAAAGTTATTTTATAGTCCTTATTATAGAATTATTCAATTGTTATACTTTCCTTAAGCAAATAATTAGAGATCATATGGGACTTACTGTTATCATTCATGATGCAGGTGATCTGAGGCCAGGCCCACAAAGGGACAGGAGACAGACAGATATGCCATACAGAGAAAGCTTGCCTATAGAGTTTATTTAGTGGGTATCAGGAAAAGCATAAGAGTAAGGGGTTATGGAAGGTGAGGGATATGGGGACAGGAAAGGGGGCATAGAAGAAAGGAAAGAGATGAAAGAGGAAGAAAGTAAAGGGAGAGAAACAGAAGCTGCCTCTTCAGAAGAGGATTAGACAGAGAGAGTCAGAGCTGGAGAGGAGGTGGAAGATCCTCTTTCCTAGGTTCAAAGGGGGAGATTCAGAGTGGGTGGGGCTTTTCTCTTAAATGGGTAGAATACCTTGGTACCTACCAACCTGGCAGATTTACAACACTTACCATTTAGCATATTTTAAAAATTCATTATTCTTGAGAATTTTATACATGCATACTTTACATCCTTCCAGCAGGATCTGCTCAAGTCCTCATGCTTAAGAAGCAGGCTCCATATAACTGAGCCATTTTCTAACAGTGTGACCCATTCTCTTTTTTTATTGTTTTTGTTGAGCTGTATATTTTTTCTACTTCCTTCCCTTTCTCTCCCTTCTCCTTCTACTCTCTCCCATTGTCCCCATCCTTCTAATTTACTCAGAAGATCTTGTTTTTTCTACTTCCCATGTAGATTAGGTACATGTATGTTTCTCTTAGGTTCTCATTGTTGTCTAGGTTCTCTGAGATTGTTAATTATAAGATGTTTTTTATTTGCTTTATGTCCAAAAGCCACTTAGGAGTTAGTGCATATTATGTTTGTCTTTCTGGGTCTGTGTTACCTCATTCAATATGATATTTTCTAGATCCATCCATTTGCCCACAGATTTCAAGGTGTTCATCTTTTTCTGCTATGTAGTACTCCAATTGTGTAAATGTACCACATTTTCCTTATCTATTCTTTGTTTGAGGGGCTTTTAGGCTGTTTCCAAGTTTAGGCTATAACAAACAATGCTGCTATGAACATAGTTGAGCACATGTCCTTGTGGTATTTTTGAGCATCTGTTAAGTATATATCTAAAGGTGGTATTTCTGGGTCTTGAGGTAGGCTGTTTTCTAATATTCTGAAAAATCACCATACTGTTATACAAAGGGACTGTACCAGTTTGTACTCCCAGCAGCATATCCTTCATATCCTTTCCACCATAAGTTATCATCAGTGTTTTTGTTCTTGGCCGTTTTTATAGGTGTAAGATGGAATCTCAGCATTGTTTTGATTTACATTTCTCTGATGGCTAAAGATGTCGAGCATATCCTTAAGTGTCTTTCACCCATTTTAGAATCCTCTGTTGGGAGTTGTCTGTTTAGGTATGTACCTCATTTTATGTTGGATTATTTGTTCTTTTGATGACCAATTTCTTGAGTTCTTTGTATATTTTGGAGAATCAGCCCTCTGTCCGATGTGGGTTGGTGAAGATTTTTTTCCCACTCTGTAGGCTGCTGTTTTGTCTTGCTGACCATGTTCCTTTGCTTTACAGAAACTTCTCAGTTTCAGAAGAGCCAATATATCGTTGCTTCTCTTAGTGTCTATTCTACTGGGATTATATTTAAAAAGTGATTTCCTGTGCCAATGAGTTCACGTGCACTTCCCACTTTTCCTTCTATGAGGTTCAGTGTGGTTGGTTTATGTTGAGGTCTTAGATCCATCTGGACTTGAATTTTGTGCATGGTGATAAATATGGATCTATTTTCATTTTTCTACATGTTGATATCCAGTTATGCCAGCACCATTTTTGAATATGCTCTCTTTTTTATATTTTTTGCTTCTTTGTCAAAAATCAGGTGTTTGTAGGTATATGGATTGATATCTGTGTCTTCAATTTGGTTCCATTCATCCTCCTATCTGTTTCTATGCCAATACCAAGATTTTTTTCACTACTGTAGCTCTGTAGTAGAGTTTGCAGTCAGGGATCGTGATGCTTCCAGAAGTTCCTTTATTGTACAGGAAGTACCTAAAACAACCCACATTACACATGTACTTAGGGAGGAATGATATTGTATTGAGGAAAATATTATGATTTTAATACTATTTCTAAAACTTTATATATTAAAACTAAACAATGTTTCTATCAATGAAACACATTTATTAGTTATGTTTAATTAAAAATAAATTTGAAGTAAAAGTATTTCTTTAATCATTAATTTTATACCCTGACAAAATAATATAAATCACTTTGATGAATCTCTCAAAAGTATATGTTCTCTATGTTCTGTAATTTATATATTAAATCCTACTTTAACTTTGGAAAGCATAGCATGATTATTATAACTGAAACTTATGTATCATACTTTAAACATTTGAAACAAAATGTATGGCATGTTGGGTACTTGAAATCATAAATACACAGTGAAGAGAAGCAGGTGTGAAATAACTTACAGGACATTATTAATTTGGAGATTGACAAGTCTTAAATATTAGCAGAGCTTGATAAGAAGTAGCCCTGAAAAAAATTCCTCTGGGCTATAATTTCTGAACAAAGAAAGAATGGTGGCTGTGTATTTCAAAGTTAAGAGACTGGGACCATCAAAGATACAAACTGAAACAATAAATCATCTATTTTGACTTTTCTAAACATTACTTTGTTTAATTGAAAGATCATGTAAACATAAATGTATTGAGTGGATAATTGATATTGGGTATGAACACTTTAGATTACAGGACAGAGATATTACTTGTATTTATGAATGTTTTTTCTCCGTGTACAGGAAGAACAATTATAGTCAACTTTAGTTCTGCAAAATAGTCTCTGATGATAATTTATAAGGTATGAGTTTCCTACCATAACTGGGTATATTTAGAGGCCATTGGTTATAGCCAGACTAGTCCAATTCTTAGTATAAATTTCTTAAAAATAAGCAAGGTGAAATAACAAAGAATACAAGAGAAACATAAAAACAAAGAAAAGTAATTACTTCTCCTACCAGTCTTTTTGTCTTAGCATTCAGTTCTGGTGTAGATAGAGTGTTTAGATTATGTGCTACAGGGTTACCTTGGTATCACTAATAGAAGACATTCAATATTCTAGAAATCTTTCCTTTGGATAAAAATAGATTTTTTTTTCTCATATAATATATGCTGACTTCAGTTTTCCCTCCCAGTTTCTCCTACCTCCCTTCTCCTCTGGATCCTTTCTCTCATTAGAAGAGAACAGGCTTCTAAAAGATAATGGTAAAACACAGAAAAATAAAACATAATACAGAAAACAGCAACAACAACAACAAAACATCATATCGAAGTCGAAAAAGGCAAACCAACAGAAGGAGGAAAGCTAAAAGAGAAGGCGCAAGAATCAGAGATCCACTCCTTCATATACTTAGGAGTCCCATAACAATACTAAACTGAAAGCTATAATATTTCTTAAAACTGATTTTATGATTCTCAGAATGGATTTTATAAGGTCAGTTCTCAGAGAGGAAGAAAATTAAACCAAGAGTAAATTAGACACTAAAATCCAGACAGATTACCAAATCAATAGGAAGCATATCTAGAAAATTTAATTTATGTTGTTGTGTTCAACATCATTGCAATATGCCTCTTTTTCTATGTCAAATAAATCCATAATATTCTCCTTTTAAGCCGGTGTGTACTTTCTCTTGCAGTAATATAGTTTTGATTAAAGTAATGAGAAAAAAATTGTGAGAGGAATAAGAAAACAATATGTTAGAATGAGAGTCTAGGTAATTATAATTTTCAGATGGTGCATGGAAAAATTATATTTAAAGGAGGCAACTAGAATGGGTGAGACCACAGAGAATTTGAGAAATTCTCCCCATATTCAGTGCTTCCTTGAACCACTTTGATTTGGAAGATTACAGGATATTTCACTTTATTAAAAAGATAAGATTATAAGACATCCTACTTTATTAAGAAAGAAAAAGGAATAAAAATCATTAATTGGCCAAGGTCTTAATCACTGCCTAGGCCACATTTACATTAGTGGAACTGATAAAATATAAAAGCAGGGTGAGGTTCAGGGAAGAATTGCTGAAGCTCAGCAGAATTATAGTCATGACTCCGGTTCTTTTTTTAAAAAATTGAGCTCACATTGGTTTGTTTCCTTCCAGTCTTCATCACTTTCTGAAGTTCCCATGGTGGTGTCACCTGGTTGACAGTGGTTTCTGTCCTGCCCAGTCCTGCAGCCATTTAGTTCCAAAGAAGCAGACAGAGACCTATATTAATTAGAAACTGTTGGCCTAGTAGCTCAGGCTTTTATTAACTAATTCTTACATCTTAAATTAACCCATTATTCCTGTCTATGTTAGCCACATGGCTTGGTACCTTATTCATTGAGGCATTCTCATCTTGCTTCCTCTGCATCTGGGTGATGCCTGTAGACTACATCTTTCCTCTTCCCAGAATTCTCCTGTTCTTGTCGTCCCACCTCTACTTCCTGCCTGGTCACCCTCTCTATACTTACTGCCTAGATACTGGCCAATCAGCTTTTTATTAAAATACTAGTGACATGGTACAGACTATTGTCCACAGCATCAACCCTCTTCTCTCATCGGATCAGTACAAAAGAAGGCACTCGTTTCATGAAGAGTTCTTATATTTTACAGTCATGGAACTTTCTGAAGGTCAATAACTCCATATCCCACTTCCTGGTTCTTCAGCTGTCCTGCTTAATCAACAACGCTAACTGCTTTGTGAGAGACAGCAGTTAATCCTCCAAGGGGAAGACATTTCTTCTCCATTGAGTGCATCCTGGTGTAGTACATGATCACAAAGCTAATCTTGCCTATCACAGTGAATTCTTTAGGTTAGCAAGCTCATAATTAAAAGTCTTCACTAATGACATGGTAATTGTTTTAATGGATTTCCAATGAAGTGTGAAGTTCCCTGCTGATATGTCAACAAAATATGAAGCATTATGAAAGAAACTATGTAAAGCTTTGTAGAATTTTCAGTTAGAAGAGACCTTAAAATTATTCAAGGTAACTGTTCCACAAATAGAAAAAGGAAAATCATCCCTGGAGAAAGGAAGTGTGCTGCTGCTGAAGGTCAATACTCTGGATATAAATTGTAGGTGACCTGTACAGCCAACTGTTTCCATCTCACTGAGCCTTCATTTTGACCTGCTTTTTATTTATATAATACTTGTATTTAAAACAAAAATCTTTGCATTTATATTTTTCACAATAGCAATAGAAATATTTATTTATTATCTAATAAAATGGTGCATATGAAAACAATTTTATTATACTGGTTTTATGGGAAGATTGCGAAGGTGCCTTTGAAGATCAAAATCAACAGGGCTGAGAATTTTTTGGTCCAGTGCTTTCAGAATAAATATCTTGGGAAGTCAATGCACCAACAGTTCTGAGGGAACCTCAGTGTAATTGAAAGCATGGGAAGTTAACTACCTGGAATTTGTTTATGACTGTATAATATTAATATCCCTAAAAGTCTTTCTTGTTATTTTGGTTTCAGAAAGACAAAAAGAAGTAAATCATACATCAAAGTGTACAAAGGAGGAAAGGGCTGGAACAAAAATAAGCATCTTATGTTACAAAATGAAAACTTGAATTTGATATTTCACAGGTAATTCAAACAATAAAAACTAGGTTGAAGACATTTTGCAGAATCACTGGCAAATCAAGTTTGAGTATATATCATTACTTAAAGAATACCGAATTTCTCCACTATGAAATCTAAATATGTTCGTTAGAAATAAAAAAAAGCAGAATAGAATTTTGTTTGATTGGTTTCAATCATCAAATTAGAGGTATCTTCACAATATAAGGTAGCTTTAACCTTTTGATAATTTCAAAATATGAATCAATAGAAAAATTTTATGTTTACTTCTTTAAGGCCATGTTGATCATGAGAATAGAGCACACATTCTACATACCATCTCCTGACTCCATTACTTTTCAACCAGCAGGTGATTCTTATAAGATACATTCCAAACATAGTATTTATTAATTTTCCAATACTTTAAACCCAAAAGAATAAAAATTGATGACACTATTTGTACCACATCTTTGACTGTGTTTCATTTTAAGTAGGGATGATGTTCTTATGCTTATCCTCATTTAGGAAACATCCGAAGAATGATAATGATCATTAAAGAAGTTTCCAAAGGAACCATTTAAATGCAAAACACTCTTATTATCACTGTGCTGCATCCTGGCTCTTGTAGAGTCAGCGATGCTACTGCTTCCTCACTTCTATCTGGCTTTTGATGGAGTCTCATGCTGCTAAGCTGACTGTTTAGACTGTTTGATTTTCCTACTTGATGAGGGAAAGTGAACTTAACTTTAATTGGATTCCTGTAATTCATTACTTGCAAATTCCACTCTTTTTACTTAATTTCTGATAGATTTCATCAGAAATCAACTCCAAAATAGATTCTATCATGGGGAGTCTTCTGTAGTTTGCCTAATGATTATAGTCACTTTTAAACTTAAAGGGTCTGTTAAAGACATAAAAGAAAAAAAACTGTATGGCATGTGATCACAGAAAGCAACATAATAAATAAACTTTCTTCTAAAGGTGAAACTTAAGTTTGCCTCCTTCACCCTCTCTGTGACGTTAGAGTTTTTCATTAATGTGAATAGTTATCTATGTGCTAGGACCTGAATCTTTAGTGGCATCTAATGGTTGATTTGTTGGAGGTATGATGCCTATTGTTCTACTACTGGGTGGTGTTTTCGATCTTTGTGAGGTGATGCTACAAGAGTTAATGATCTAGGCCGGGCGGTGGTGGCGCACGCCTTTAATCCCAGCACTTGGGAGGCAGAGGCAGGCGGATCTCTGAGTTCGAGGCCAGCCTGGTCTACAAGAGCTAGCTCCAGGACAGGCTCTAGAAACTACAGGGAAACCCTGTCTCGAAAAAACAAAACAAAACAAAACAAAACAAAACAAAAAAAAACAAAAACAAAAACAAAAAAAGAGTTAATGATCTGTAGGCAAGGGATAAGCATGTTCACTCAGAAGAGTCAAACACCTGGGGCAGCTTTGACTTTTTATAACCCTTGAAAGAAATTGTGATAACCCATTCTCTTTCTGTTTTCTAGTTTCTACTTTCTGACATGTACATTTATGTGTTAAACAGTTAACTCTTCCACCTATTACTGCAATGATATGACGATGTCCAAAACTATGGAGGCACTCAAATTAAGATTGAAAACACCAAAATTATGAGCCCTAGTAAATGTTTCCCCTTTACAAATCCAAATGCCTAATATATTTTGTTAAGTAGTAGTAAGCTGAGAAACAAGCAATGTGTGCTTCTTCCCTAGGATAGCATAACTTTATTCTTGAGATGTATTAGAATGATACCATTTAATAAAAAAACTCAATTAAGCACCAATGAATATAATAGAACACATATAATATTTAAAACACAGAAAATACAAATTACTTTCTGGACAATGGATAGAATATTGCATGTAAATACAATTGCTAGGTAGTATGATTGCAATCCAGGAAGCCAGAATTTTTTCTTCTGTACATCACAAATTATTTACAAATATAGACACAGGGCATTATGATTTGATGTTGAAATGTTTCCCACAGACTCATAAGTCTGAATACTTCCCCACAGCAAAGGATGCTGTTTTGAGAAACATGGAGTACATGGAGAATAAGATATGACTGGGAGAGGTGAATAAATGGGGGTAGGTATTGGAAGATTATAACCCAGGCCTGTTCTTGGATGTGATCTCTGCTTTCTGATATTCCAGGATTTAAGAAAATGGATTCTCATACAACAGGACTATTTCACAGACATGATGGAATTTATCTTTCAACCATAAGATAAATGATTCCATCCTAATTTAAACTGCATGTCAGATACCATAGTAACAAATCATGTAATTCCCACAAATATTTGGTACTTAGAAGTAGGTTTGATGCTGGAATAAACTTGTCCGATGATTAATAAGACTTTGAAACTGATTTTCTCTGGGAAGATAGAGCAGTCTGGAGCTGAATACACGCCAGAGAAATTTCAAATGGTGTCTAGTAGTCTGGTAGGCCATTATGATGGGAGTGCAGAAAGCCGGAATACTGATAAAATGTGAACAGTGAAGACTGTACTCATGAATTGTCATTCTGGAACAAGGAGTCTGCTGACTACTGATGTAGAAGTCATTTGGGTTCAATTCTGGCTCTATTTAGACTAAAATTTAAGCCTGTCCTGAAAATGTGGCTGGATTAAATCTCAAAGGCAACAGAATAATCCTAGAGGAAACTTTAAGAAACAAGAGCACTCAGATGGTGTCACAGTTATCATTAACTATTTGTAGCCACATTTATGATGAGAATTTAGAAGAAAACAGAGAACCAAAGAAACATGAAAACAGGTAGTTTGGTGAGAAGATATGCCAAGGGCATAGGTAAAACTTCCAGTAAAGCAGGAATGTACTAGCCTGGGGCAGAGAAACAGATGGTATATTGGTAACAGTTAAAAAAAGACTGAACACCACATAAGGGATGTCTGACTATTCACACTACAACAGCAAACAAGTTTCTTTGAGGAAAAAAATCCATTTTACCCATCAATGTTATCAGATCTTCAAACAGAAACCTATATAAAAAAAAACCTTTTATTTGAAAGGAATGTGTGAACATATAGATCAATACTGGACCCTCCTCAAAGAGATGTCACAAACAGAACACAAAACAACTCCAAAGAAAAGCAACTAGCTAGTTTAATGTTTTCTTACTTTATCAGGCACACTAAGGCTGCTATGTTTATGTGCCAAAAGAACCTGAAGACACCTTGAACTGTAACACAATTCCTTGGCATTGCCCACATAGTGGTATTTTGTCTATAAAAGGTATGGTGTCATTGAAGTTTATTTCACAATCACAGTTAAAAGTCAAAATGGTTGAGAAATGTGGAGGTGATTGAATTTTATGTACTTATCTCAAGAGATTTGTATATGAGAATTTCACAATGAAACACACATCGCAATAGAGACTCCACAGTGTTAAAGGCACCCAGAACCTAAACTGTAACCTGAGGAAAGCTGTCATCACTATGTGGAGAAAGGAAAGTCTGACTGAGCCAGCCTCATACAAACAGCAACAGGGATGTAAACAGTGGTACTTCAGACTGTTGAAGCCTAGAGCACGACATCAAGTATCTCAGAAGCCACATCCTGACATTGGAGATGTTGATATTTTCCTTCTGGTTTTGAGTCTTGTTTTGCCCAACCTTTTTGCTGTGAATAGGAATTTTTCCTCAGTAACACTGTGCATTTACTATGTTTAGTTTTCTTTTTTACTTTATTAAGATTCAAAACTCATCATTTACTTTTAAACTCTGAAGATATTTGGGTGTTGTGAGTAGTGTTGTGAAGGTTAATATGAGGACGCTTGAACTATTGTCTTACATTAACATACACACAAATTTCAGTTAACCATCACAACTGTGTGTTGTGTGTCTGAGTCTGTGATTGTGTATGCATGTGAAAAATCTAATTATGAGATGATCTTGATTTTACAAATAATATTTTGGCTTGGACTTATGCTCTATCCTGCAGGATAGCGTATTTTAACTTTTGGTTCTGAGATGTCTATGCTATTTTGAGGGGTTAGGAAGTGTTTTGTATGATCTTGGCTGCCAAAAATGTGTCAATACAAGAGAGTCATTGGAAGTTACAGTTATCACCATTTCCTACCAAAGCATCCAGTTTTCTGTTTCTTAAGATGTGAAAAGGGGAAAGTCATTCAGTCTTCTCTGAAGCAATAGAACTACAAAGTCCTTCATCTGTGATGGAATATATCCCATATATTCTCAAACAAAATAAAATTGAATCCCTTAAGTTGCTTCTGTAATGCTTTTTTTTTCACAAAGAAAAAAAGTAAATCACCGATGCATTTGCCTAGTAATATTATTACATGAATACATGATTGCAAATAGAAGCCAGCAAATTTTTATCTTGCAAACATAGGTCAATTTTATCGTATGGTCTGTGCACATGTGCAAGAAGCAATAGCAGTGAACCTTTAATATTGCCTGCAGAAGATGTTTTAAGTATACAGAGTACTTATTTGAAAATAAAAGTCTTCTTAGGGAATTGAGATATGTTTATGTTCATAACTTGGAGCATATTTTGACCCTTGTGAGGAGCAGTTTCTTTTCCTTCCCAGCTCATGAAAGTCTGTATGAGCCTATGGTTCTCTAAAATAATCTAAATCATTTTGAAAGTTATAAAAATAAATCTGATCAATAATCTACAATCTTATAAACTCATGGTATTATTATCACTGAATTTTCTGAATAACTAAAAATGATAAAACATGAGAATTATTAGTATTCTATCTCAAAGCTTTTTCCCCCCAAACCTGTAGCCCATTGACTAAAGACCAAATAAAAGATGATATTGCAAGTTAACTGCAGCTCACTGTAATTTAATGTCTGAAATCAATTGTTCCTACTCTAGAAGAATTGGCATATATTCCACTTTGGCCAATGGCAACTGGCATTGCTTTTATATTAGCTGTATACCCAGACTTTGGTTCTTTCATCCCTTGAACTTGGAATTCTGAGACAGCATTTAAAAGTCATGAGAAGCCTGCCCTGGGAGGTGAAATGTTATCCTCTTCTGACTTAGTTAGCTATTCCAGCTTAATGCATTAAGCTCATCCAAGCTTGGACAGCTTTGACTGGATTCAGCCAAATGCCTAGCTGAGTTTTCCACTCTTTTCCAATTCTCTTATAGTAAAACAAAATACAAATATCATTTAAAGCAACAAATTTGGATGAATTATAGAGTAAACTGAAGTTAACAAAAATTGGTGATTCCCTGAGTTTGTAGGCTTTTTGTAATTTGTCTTGTTGTTGAATTCTATCTTTAAGTCATAGTGAACCAATAAGATACAGGGGTTTATTCCAATTATTTTTTTGTGTGTGTGTCTTTTGAGATTTGTTTGTGATCAAAAAATATGTAGTTGATTTTAGACAAAGCTCCATGAGGCAATGAGAAGATGTATCCTTGGTTCATGAACTGTATTTCTGCCCATTCCATATGGTGGGATGCCTTGCTCAGCCTTGATGGGGTATGGGGGAATGTTTGTTCCTGCCTCAACTGAATGGGCCAGACTTTGTTGACTCCCCATTGGAGGCCCTACCCTTTCTGAGGAGTGGATAGGTGGGTTGGAGAGAGGGAAGAGATGCAGGAGGGGAGGGAGGGGGAACTGTTTGGTATGTAAAGTACATAAGAAAATAAAATATAAAAACAAAACAAAAATATGTTGAAAATCCCTAAAAAATATTCATAGTATATATAATCAGATTTATCAAATTTATAAAATTGGCCACTCACAATATCAAAATCATTCTATCTCCTGTTGAAAATCCTATGGAGAAGTTATGGTACCTTTATTCAAAACAGTATTTTAATATAAATCTGTTTAAATAAAGACAGCTCTAAATTTTTGCACAAGTTATTTTCTTTTATTTTTCTGTGCTTGAGATATAGTATAAATAGATGTCTTCTATTATTGTTTTTCCTCCACAAAACCATCCCATATATTCTTGCCTATTCTCCTTTTATATTACTGACCTCAACAGGATCTAAATATCTCTGGTGTTTTCTCAAGAGTGTTTTAATTCAGTGTCAATGAAGAAAAGATTTCCTATTAGATTTAAACTAAAAGTTAATAGGACAGTGTGAACCCCAGTGTGAACCCCAGAAATTTATTCCAATATCTAACAAAAATGTAAAATAAATTAGAGGGGAAAGACAGAACAAGATTGCATGAACTGGAAGTTAGTGATGTATGAATTCAACCATTTTCTTCAGAACAACACTGCCATGACTGTTTCCTAATAAACAACTGTTCCAAACTTGGAATTTACCATGTCCCTAAAGATTGCAAGTCTTTGATAAACAATGACAAAAATGAAGGCAGGTATACATATCAGTGGGTAAAAACATTTTCTCTGAAAACATAAAGACCTGAATTCAAATCTCCAACAACCTACCAAAATGCTGTGCATATGTATATATGCTTGTATTCCAAGCATTTTGAGGACAAAGACAGGAAGATTGTGACAGCTCATTGAACAGAACAGTCAGGTTTTGGTTCAGTCAGAGAGTCTTTTTCTGGAAAATACACCAGAGAATAAACAGAGGAAGACAGTGGTACACACACAGCCATGAACCTCCACAAATGCACGCACACACATCAGAGATGTATTTGTAGTTTTCAACCATGAATTTTACCAAGACATTTTATTACAATGGTAACCGGTAAAAGAACAAATTCCTGTCACTCTTGTAATTTTCAATTTTCATTTATATGACAAAATTATTCTAGAAAGTATGGGCAACATTAGGAACAACTATATTGTTTTTATGAACAGACGAGGATGTGGAATAGAAAAAATAGTTAAAGTTATTTAAATTGAGTCTATAGATGAAAGTCCTTCATCATTCCCTGAAAATAGACCACCTACCCAGTTCCCTTGAACTTGCCACGAAAATAATGTCTTAAATTTTAAAGAGATCAAATCACATTACTCTAATTGAATGTATGTGCTTACAACAAAGCAATCTGAATGAAAATCATTGTGTTTGTCGCATATGATGGGAAATTTATCTTTAAGAAATTTTAGTTAAGCTTCAAATGACTTGTGATTTAAATAATAAATTATTGTACCATTATCATATAAACAACTTCATTGGATATTTATCAGAGCCCACAGAAATGACTCCATTCCAACTTGACTAAAGGTCAGAGTTCAGGCCTAGTCTTGGTCCTTCAAGGTTATTGACAAGAGGGTATGACTACTAATAGGATGTCTTTACCTAGGGTGTGGCTACTTGTGTTTTGGGTATTATAGTGTTAATCACTTAGTTTGTTCATTGTACCATGGTTTAAAAAAAGTCTTTTGCTTTCTTCCCTTGTAGTGGATTGGGGTTTTGAAGATTATAAGAAATAAAGACCACACCACAGACAGATTCAGGATTCACTGGGTTGCCTGCCCAACTCTATCCTTTGTCTTTGTATTTTTATGTATTTCTGTTTATTCTGCCTAATATTTCTAATCCATATGCCCCTACCCTGAAACGTATGAATCTTCTCAGACTAGACTCTGACAGACATGTGTGAATGATAATAAAGGACAATACACCCAAACATGCAAATATGTATGTATTTATTATATAAGAATGTATATATGTTCTAATACATTCTATTCTACATAATTAAGTTGTTTCTCATAGCATACCTTCATTTTGCACATTAATTTTCTTCAAATTTAAAAATTTCTCTAATAGTGATAAAAGAGGCTCACAAGTTGAGGAAGCACACTGTTAAACATGCCATTCCTTCAAACACACGCACGCACATGAACAGGCGTGCGCGCGCGCGCGCACACACACACACACACACACACAGAGAGAGAGAGAGAAAGAGAGCGGGGCAGAGGGGGCAAAAAACACTGCCTAAAGAACAAGCAGAAATTAGATTTTGTTCATGGATTACCTTTCTTAGGCAACCTTATTTCTAGAGGTTAGTTGCTGGGTTCTCCATTGGTCTTGCTTCATATTTTATACCTTCTTCATTTTTTTGAGAATTTCTCACTTCTATCACAAAGAGATAATGAACTTTTGAACTTCAGTACACCATGTGACTTATCCACCATTCACTTGTGATATTGGGAAGCAGCAAAATCTGTGTTCTTGGTACATAAGCAACAGGAATCATAATAATCCAATTAAAACTTTGAGGCTAAATTGTCATAAGTAGAGGTTACAAAATAATGCCTTTAACAGATCCTGAGTGTACATTAGATTTTGGCTCATATGAAACCTCCAAAATGAAGAGTACCCACATACACCAGCCTAAATTAGTTGGCTATGCCACATATTGGTATTGTCAGTCATCTTGAACTGACATTTTCTACAGTTTGTAGCTGACAGAAAACCAGAATTGACCTCAATCTGTTGGTTTGAAGAAACCGCAGACCATGAAAACACCAGCTGGTGCTGATCTGAACGAATGAAAGCAATGGAGATGTGCAGTCTCATTTCATATTTAATTGGGTACTTTGGCCATATGTAGAAGAAACAGTTCCATTAAGTTTTCAACAGCAACTAAGAGAGAAACAGAGAGACCAAACAAGTCAAAGGACTGATGTTTTCCAGGAATGGACACTTCAAACTCAACCTTAATAAAAAAATAACAACAGCAACAAAACTCACCTTAAGGATAGTTTTTCGTCCTTCTCTGCAAAAACGTATCCTCAGAGCCCCCACAAGTGCCGAGTTTAGAGAAGGGACTGATTTACTGAATTCTCTACATATACTATGCTTTCCCTTATTAATACTTCTGAAAATAACTATTTTATATATTTGACATTGTGTGAATACAGCCATAATAAAATATAAATATATACTATATTAAAATTATGTGAATACACAGTCTTTCCCCAATTATTGGAACACTGAGTTCATTTGAATTTGAAGCATATTTTAAGGGACAAACAATCATATACCATGTGAAAACACTGGAAAGGAAAATTTCTGTGTTGACTGAGAGAACAAGGATACACAATATTGCATCTTATTATTGAGAATGGTATGCATGATTTTTAAAATGTGTAATGTTTCTGTCTGTGGAATTTTCCATTTTGTGTTTCTTACCACAGTTAACTGAAATTGAAGAGAAAGTACAGGAAGAGAGTCCATGCGTCATTGGAACTACTGCAGTTCCCTAGGTATATTTGGTAGACCCAGACAGATATTTGTGTTGGTCTTTAAAATAATTTTTTAATATAAAACAAAGCTTGTCCCATTATTTAGTTTTTCTTTCATAATTATGAAGACATATTAGTCTGCAATTATCTGAGAGAGGTATATTAGTCAGCCTTCCATGAATATACCAATTTAAAAATATAACCAGTATATAAAATAAAGACTTATTTTGTTTAATGGTTATAGAAGTTACTGCTCAGGATGAGCCAGCCTATTTCCTTCTAGGGCTATAATGATAAAAACACATCATGTCAGAAGCAAGTAGAAAAATGAATGACTCACCTCCTGTCCAGGAAGAAGATAATGAGATTAGGGTCCAACAAACTTCACCAAAGGCCTATTCCCAGTGACATGGATATTAACAGTAGGTGTTACCACCTAAAGTTTTCAATCACTGTTTAATAATCCCAAGCTTGCAACCAATTATTTCCTGTATTCAGTGGATCTTTGGCAGAATATACAAATATAAGTTGTAATACTTCTATTGTTGCTCCCCCAAAATCAAACAAACAAAACTAGTATCCGTATCACAGGACTCCTTTCCAAATAAAATCAATATCCATCTCACAACAAAACATTCAGTTGGTATGCAAAGACACCCAAATCCTACGTGTTTATGCACTGCACAATTGTCCAAATACAAAGCCTCCATAGACTGAATTCAAATTCAACTAGAAGAACTTATGATAGTGAAAAGGAAAGCTCGAAGTTCATAAGCTCTAATAGTTGGACATTCACAGAGTAAATGTATTAATTTTTGAAGACGAAGAACAAGTAATGATGAGGGCACAGCAAGACAAAATACAGCGGGGTAAACAGGAAAGAATAATTTGATTCAGCTCTTTGGCATTGTGGCAGGGGGGAATATTACTACAAGGGAGATGACTACATTGTGGCAAGTCTGCATACCTGCCAACTACTTATGAGACTTTGACTAGGCAGCAGTGCTGATTGCAGTCCACATTGTCACACTATTCTGCTGCCTTTGAATGACACACACTTTTTAAAGAAAGCTCTTTGAAACAAAAGTTCACTTCTATACCTTTATTTCTATTATTAGAATAGCCTAATAGATTCCCTAGATGACTTTGAGGTGTCTTTTCTATAATCTTTGACATCTTTTCAATCATGTTAAAAAGTACATTTTATTGGTGAAAAAAATTTCATGGTTCCCTTCTTTTCTGGATAAGAGTCAAATATTTCAAGTATTTTGGATTCTTTCCCAACTGGAATCCCGCAGTAAATTCAGCTAATAATAGCCAGCAATACACATGCCATAAATTAGGTGCCTGGAATCGTTGAAAATTTTCTTGTACAGATAAAACTGATCTCACACATTCAAGATCTTTCATCAGTATAGCATTGTTATTAGCAAGCACACTTCTAACCCTCTACAAGAATAATCTCTTAAGTCTTGTTCATAGTATCCACTTTTAGGCAGTTTGTTTCTCTAAACTTCCCAAATTGTCTCAGCAAATAAATTTCAAAGTATTCTCCCACATTGTCTTACTCACAATACTGTGGGAAGTCCCAATTCTTCCTGCAAGTTTCTTTTATTTGTTTTAATTTTTCTTGTCTGTTTATTTACTGTATTGGTTAACAGATATCATAGATAATACACTTACGAAGGAAAGTATTTGTTTGGATTCATGATTTCTGAGATTCTAGTCCATGATCCAACTTACCACTGTTTTAAAGACCTTGAAGAGCCTGTACCCCTGAGTACATGACAAAGACACTCACCTGGATATAAAGAAAGTATATAGATAGGAACTGATGCACAGACAAGGGAATATTTTTTTATGATATGAGACTTTCAACTAGGTTTCAACATCCAAAATGTTTGCCCTGGCCTACTAGTACTAAGCTTATAGTCAATCTTTTAACAGATTGTGATTGGCTTAACATACAATAAGAACTCTAGCAAAAGTTAATACATTCCATGAGCCAGAAAAATCATTGAGTACATCTTTTTTAACTTCATTCTATAAAGTAATATATTATTTAATAAAAAAATATAGACTAATGTGGACTGCATGTATTATGATCTTAATTGATAGTAAAACAGAGAACAACCTCCCATGTCCATGAACACTCAACCATGACTTCTGTAGAGAAACATATTTGTCTCTAGAAAATGAAAACAAAAATAAGACTTTTACAAGGCATTGTCAAGGAGCCTGAGCCTAAATACTCATAATTAACAGTTAATAGCCACACTTTAGCTTGAAATGGAAGGACAGTTAAATTCATTTATGCACTTACAGCCTAAACTTTTGAATCATTGTAATTGAATTCAAATTTCCACTACTTAAAATTCCTATGATCATATTCTCTTTTATAAATTAGCTAATATTATTACTAATGCTAGTTCCAGTTTGTGGACAGAATATTTTGATCTCGAAGAATGGATTTTCAAATATTTGTAATTTCAGCATCTTATTCATCTTTATAACTAAAAACATTTTGACAAAAATTTTTTCCTTGTTTAACCCTGAAGTTCTCTTGTATGAGAGCATTTTAACAAAAGTATTTGGTTACTGAATTTAATCTTGCCAATATTATTTTCATGTGAAGCTATTTAAAAATTCACTCATCAGTTTATACGTAGATCCTTATAGTAAAGAATTTAAAATGTTTTACCAATTATATTTAAATAAAATAATAAAACTTGACTTCACATTATAAAGTAAAATAAAAAACTTCTCACTAGATAGTGGTAAAAGTCTAATTTGACAGTCAAAGTTGAAAAATATACAAACTAGTTCTTTAATGTTTAAAATTGTCTTTTTTTCATAACTCTGCTTTTTATTCTAGATAACCCAACTCACAAGGAAAGGTATTATTTTGTCTTGTGTCTTAATCAGAACCCTTTGCTTTGAACTATGAGAATTCCATTGTGAACATGATAATGATATGCTTATCAATAAGACTCTATAAAAGAGTAACAGCGTTATTATTCGGGGCTTAATGTAGTATTTCAGTCAATGTTTCTAGGATGATCTCTGCAGACAGAAATCACTATCCCAGTCTCGCAGCCATGCAGTCCCTCATAACCCATAGAGGCTTAGATTAATTATAGATTGTTTGGCCTATTGTTCAAGCTTATTCCTAACTACTTCTTGCAACTTAAATTAATCCATAATTCTCATCTATGCTTAGCCATGTGACTTCATACATTTTCTCAGTAAGGCATTCTTATCTTTCTTTCTCTGCTTCTGTGTGGCAACTGTACTTCTGCCATTCCTCTTCCCAGAATTCTCCTAGTTTGGTTGCCCCACTTATACTTCCTGCCTGGCTACAGGCCAATCAGCATTTTATTAAGCCAGTATGAGTGACAAATCTTTATCATTTGTATAAGAGAATTATCCCATAAAATGAGGATCCCACTGTGAACCTGATAATGATATGCCTACAAATAGGAATCTATAAAAGAGTAAAAGGGGTTTTTCTCAGTGCTGATTACAGCATTTCATTTCAATCAAAGTTTCTAGGATAATTTCTTTTGTCATTGTTCTTATTTTAAATATTTTAAAATATAATTATAAGAAACTTTTATTTTTATTTTATGTTGTTGTATAGCTGTTAGGGGTGTATTTATGTCTGTGCACCATGTGTATGTATATGCAGTATATGCAGGGACTAAAACATAGAGTCCAATTCTCTGAAACCAGACTCACAAATATTTCTAAATTGCTTTTTGGGTGCTAGTAACTGAATCTGTGTCCTCTGAAAATGAAACAAATGTATTTAACTGCTGATCATCACTCAGATTTTACATTTTAAAACTACATTTATTCATAAATTTACGTGTGTGTGTGTGTGTGTGTGTGTGTGTGTGTGTGTGTGTGTGATACCAGGCTTGGTGGCAAGTAGTTTTACTCTTTATTTTCTGAATCATCTAAAAAAAAATCCCTCTTAATTATCTCTTTCTGGATTTCCAGTGATAACTATTTTCCTTATTAACTAAAACTTTAAAGTGAATTCTAGACTGTTGTAATCTTTAAAACACATAGCTTTATTAACAGAAGATTATTATTGTACTACAGTAACAAAAAAATCATAGCTAAGCCTTGCAGTGTACACCTGATATACCTGCCACTAGGGGGTTTTCCATGTTTCAGTAGAATGCATGTCCATTTTTGTTGTTGTTGTTTTGTATGTTTTTCGAGACAAGGTTTCTCTGTGTTGCTTTATAGCCAGTCCTGGAACTAGCTCTTGTAGACCAGCCTGGAATCAAACTCACAAAGATCCACCTGCCTCTGTTTCCCAAGTGCTGCGATTAAAGGCATGGGTCACCATCACCCAGCAAGATCATGTCCGTATTATCACCACTGTTTAACTTAGTAGTTTTCAAGATAAAAAATAAACTAAGAAAACAGGAAGTTAGGAAGAATATAAGCATTATAGTGGTCAGGGAATGAGAACATAGATATGATCATATTTCAAAATATACAAGTATGTAATTCTCCAGAATAATCAACAATTATTTTACAAAGAGTAAAATGAAATAAAAATCTACATGCCTACTCTACTCAATTTTAAAGGCAGCAAAGGATGCAAAAATTAAGGAAACCCATGGGGCAGATTCAATCTTCCTTTGCTTAATCATTCAGAAGAGAAAGAAAACAATTTAGAAACAGCAAATATCAAGGGATTTGTACAGATCAAAACTAAGAAAAATACTTCCAAAATTTCCTTCTTAATAGGTATCTTTTCTTTTTCTTCAAGGAACAGCATTCAAAGTGGATGTTTTCTGTGCAGAATTCAATCTCTCAGAGGTGGCTAATCAATACAAAAATACAGAAACCATTCTTTTCAAAATGGAGCTAACACAGGAACAAGACTTGGGTTAATATCAGACTCCAATGACTTCTCTATTCATTTTCTAAGTAATATAAAAGGATTTCAAGTCTAGCAATGGAAGTAGAGATGAACTATAAAATCTTTTCTCTCCTGCTGCTAACATGCTTCCTTGCATTTATTTTCTGTAAAGAATAGTTGATATGCTGGAGAAGGTCTTTATAAAAGTTAAGTCATGAACTGGTCTACCTGAAATTTACATCTCAGTTATTACTTACATCATGCTTCATAAAAACTTTCTTTGTCTTTACCTAAAAATGTATGTAATTAAGTGAACTACATAACACTGTTAAAAGTCTTTTACTTCATTTAACTTCTTAAATTCTTTAAAATATTATTTGAAATACTGTGTTTACATCATGTTTAACCTTCTATCTCCCTCTCTAGGTCCTCCTGTTCCCTCCATCTACTTTTTCTCTAATATCATGACCTCTTCTTTACTTATTAGAATTACACATGTGTGCATACGTGTGTGTGTGTGTGTGTGTGTGTGTGTGTGTGTATGTGTGTGATAGAGCTTGCCCCAGAGTTATCAGAACAGGAGGCTTATTCCCAGAGAAGACTGATTCTCCATCTCTCAGCAGCTATGAATTGATTATAGCTCTTTATCTAAGTTGGACAGGCTACTGAGATTTGCTACATGGGTTGCCAAAAGATGTAACTATGCAGGCTTGATTAGGTGACTGTCTTAGTCAGTGTTCACTACATTCGGGGACACTGCATTCAACTCCCTGGCCTCCATGAGCTAATAGCTATATCATAACACAAAATGCATTTAGTTGAGCTTCAAAAGTTTCCATGGTCTATCACAGTCTCAATACTGCTCAAAAACCCAAAGTTCAAAATTTCTTGGAGGCTTAAGATAACCTCTTAACATTAACCTCTGTAAAATAGAAGTCAAAAAGCAGACCGCACACGTCCAACATGAACTGGCACAGGATATTTATTATCATTAGAAAACATAGGGAAGGGAGCATAGCAAGAAAATACTGGACCAAAACAAGTCCGAAAACCAGCTGGGCCAACTCCATACTATGTACCTCCATGTCTGATGTCAGAGACCTCTTCTAATCTCCAACTCTTTACTACTTTGCTAACTACAACTTATTTCTCTCTCAGGTTCTTTTTACACCCTATTAATAGCTCCCGTTGGTAGGTAACCCACAACTCTGGAATAGCCAACATCTTGGGGGCTTTAATGAAATTCTGGTTTCACCTTCTCTGCTTTACACTGTGGCCTCTCTGGGCTTCCAGGCAGGCACTCCTCTGACACATGCCTTGCCTAAACATTTTTGCTTAGCCATGGAGGGTGATTCCACAACTCCTTTCTTATATAGTTGTCTTGAAAGCAAAAAATACTGGCAGAAGTTACCCAGTTTTTCTGCTTGCTGAAGCTGGAGTTAGACCCACTGCTCAAAGGCATCTTCATCAGCTTTCTCTTTCTGAAAAAAAAAAAAAAAAGCTTGAGCTTTTCTTTAATTCCTTTTTATAAGGTGAAAGCGTAGCCTTGTGGGGTCCTGCCTTGAGAGCACTACTCCCTTTATTTCATTTAACATCAGGCTTTTCTTTCAAGTTTTTATCTCCCTGAGCATTGGACTTAGCTCTATGACACGTTCTGGTGCTTCTTTCCCCCTCAAACTATACATTTTGTAGTTTTCTTGCTCACCTGTCTCCTTTTCATTAAAGATCTGCCTATAAAAGTGGCCTCTAATAACCATGTGGCACAGTAATACTAGTTTGTCAATAATTTCCTGTGACAACCATATCAATCCCAAACTCCTTAATTTAGCCTCAGTCAGATATTTTGGACATGAGAAGAAAGCTGCCACATTCTTCACCAAAATATCACAAGCATTATCTCTAGGGCACTAATACTCATCCTTGCAACCCCTTAATCTGGACTGTCTTAGTCTGCATTGCTCCCAGCACTGTTTTCCATGGTCCTAGGATGGACTTTATACTCCACTTATAAACAGTGAAACCTTTCCTAATCCAAAGTCCACATTCTATCAACAAGAGACTTATCGTGACTTTCACAGCAAGACCCTGTTGCCTGGTGTCATCCTGTTTTAGTTGGTGTTTTACGGTTGTGAAAAGACACCATGACAACAATACCATTTGAAAAAGAAAACATACAATTGGGGGTTGGTTATAATTTCAGAGATTTAGTCCATTTTCATAATGTTTGGGGAGCATGGAGCATGTAACAGACATGCTGCTGGAGAAGTAGCTGAGAGTTCTCCACCCAGATCCACAGGAAGCTGGAAGAGAACAACACTGGATTGGCTTTAACTTTAGAAATCACAAAGTCCATCCTGTGTGGCACACTTCCTCCAACATGGACACACCTCCTAAACTCGCTCAAGTAGTGCCACTCCCTAATGACCAAGCATTCAAATTTATAAGCCTATAAAGACCCTTCTCATTTAAAGCACAGCAGTGAATATAGTTTGGGATTTCATGGATGTAGTTTCTCTGATATATATATATATATCACTATATGACAGCAGGCATCCTGGGCTTCTGTCTCTTACTATCTTTATGCCCCACTCATCCTTCCATGCCTTCCATGAATGTTAGGTGTAGCCTTTGTACTTTAGATGTTTCTGTTTGTGTCATAAACTCCATGGTGAGTGGTTATCTGCATCATTTTGATTCATCATATATTTCTATAGTTTTTTCCATCACGTGCATGAGAAGTTTCTTTAATAAATACTTGCTCCTGGGAATAAAGATAAAGGTTAAGAATACAGTTAGAGAATGCACTGTTTTAGGAAAGTGGCTAGGAGGTTCTCTTCTGGGTACCATGCATTCTCCCTTACAGGTAGTTTGTTATGTTTACAGTACCAGTCTGTTTCTATTGAGGGAACATGAAGTCTACCTCCACAGCGGTTGCTTATCCCTAAGACAAAGGTGCCATTTTTGAACATGTGGATTATGCTGGTGTACTCTTGATTGTTATTGTTAATAGGCTTTAAAACTGAGTAAGATTATGGATTGTTTTTTCTCTGTTTCTTGCATCACAGATTCTGATACTCTCAGAAGTGGTCTTCATGGAGGTGACTTCTACACTGGCTCCAGGGTTATTTTTCTGAAACTTCTGCCTGAAGCATGTGACATCTCCAGCAAAATGAGTATTAAGTTCTGTATAAAAGTGAAGAAGCTAAGCAAAAGCTGACATGCATTAATGATTTTCTATCTGTTAGACCATGTTTGCAGTGTTACCAGTTCCTTCAAGCTGCTGCTTCTGTGAATTTTCTGCCATGGTGATGACAGACTGTAACAAGGAATTGTATTTTAAATTAACCCTTTCTCCCCTATGGTATTTTTTTTTTTCAGAATTTACTATCAGAAACAAACTTAAAGAAGCAAAGCCATGAGAAGATTTAAAATCAAGAAGTGGGACCACAGCTGTGATAAATCTAGTGAGAACGTCTTTACTCTTTCAGGATTTTTGCTTCTGTCTGTTGGAGGTATATGGAAGACTTCATCACTTTGCCCAGGAAACCTACTAAGTGTTGTAAGAGTTCAGTGGAATGATGTAGCAGATTTGAAGAGAAGAAATACTGAGTGAATGAGAGAGTAGAGGACCACCTCACAAAGTCTGAAGGGGAATTATTAAGGACTGTATCAGGATCTGGGGTGGGGTCACTCCTGTGAAATTTTAGCTAAGAATATAGTTCCATTCTGTCTTTGTTTTGGGATCCGGAGTCAAGCTGTATTGAGGGATGATAGACTTGTTCATCTGATAGCAGAGATTTCAAGGCATGAGAACATATAGGCTAAAACTTAGAAAGTAGCCAGATAGACAGCATCACTGAAGTCAGACTTTCCTTGCTCTCTTAGAACAATAACATGGATGTCAGAAGGGAAACTTCTATCCAGTAGATTCTGCAATTTGGGATGATCCTGATTTATTTTTAAAAATGGAAGTCTAAACAGAGGAGTTTCCCTGACCCTACAAAGCAAATGTCTTCTTGTCTATAATAACATTTTTCCAGGTACATGGTCCCTAAGTTGATATAAATGGAATTCAAAGGGGAGGGGCTCAATCGTGTAGTAGCAACATGATTCAACACTGCCACCCATGTTATAGTTATACTGAAAGCTACAAGACCAGGACTAAGGCAGGGCAGCTGAGGCCAGGTGCTGTGCTGTAGCTTTGAAGGTGAAACGACCCCTCTGCTGTGGAGATCTCAGAAAACTGGAAATTACAGAACCATGGAACACCTTTGATAGGGGCTGCCAGCATACAGAATGGAACCATCCTAAGATAGAAGCTGTATACTCTGTAAATGGCAAACGTGGAAGATTTTGGACAACCTATTATTCTATTTGGAGTGCTTTCAATTTCATCAGAAGCCCCGGACACAAGACATGGAGCTGCGAAATTTGCTGTTTTGTAAACTGGATTTTTGTTTGCTTTATTACTGTTTTTGATGCTCCTAGATTTCGGTTTCGAAATAAGAATGATTACTCTGTGTCATTTTTGTTTATTTATTCAGAGTATTTATTTTTGGTTCTGTAGGAGCTCATAGTTACAAGAATATTGGACTTTTAAAGTGTTGAAATTTTATTTTTTAAAAACATTTCTTTTACTTTTGAGATTATAATATTGTTGCATAATTTTCATATCCCCTTTCCTCCTTCTAAACACACCCACATTCTCTTTCTTTCTCCTGTTTAAATTCATGGTCTATTATTTATCATCATCATCATCATCATCATCATCATCATCATTATTATTATAGTAGTTGTTGTTAGACTCTATTCACTTACATTGGGGTATATTTTATATTACAAGGTAGACATGAGACTTTGAGGGTAAGAGGAAAGTTATGGCTTAAAGGGATTAGTTTTTGTGTCAGGTTGACAAATGGTAGAGCAATACTGGTAAGTTTTGTTAATTAATGACACACTCAAATATCCCCTAAAATGGAGTCTCAGTGAAGAGTTTTCTAGGCAAGGTTGGCCATTGAGCATGTCTGAGAAGGAGAATTTCTCAGATGTCCTTTAATTTTTGTTTTATTTTTTTGTTTTTTATGGCCAAATGAAATCTAGTGACTGTGCCACGTTCTCAGTTGTTTGCGTGCCTCACAAGGAATGCAACAGTGTAAGAGTCCAGTCCAGATCTAGTAACACCCCACACTGTTCAAAAATCGCTATTATCCAAACCTTTACCCTCATTCCCATCATCGTCATATCAACTCACGAAAGAAGTTAATTTGCATTTGTCTTTCTGTATTTTATTATCTTACCGCCTCGTTTTGACTACTGATCTTGGAAATTTAGAAGAAATTTAAAAATGCCTTGCTACTTTAATTCTTGAAAACTTCCAAACTTTCTCCAATGCGTAACATAAACATAAAAGTAACTATTTTATCAATAAGTAATCCTGATTAATTTAACATACTTCATTGTCTCAAGCTACTTTCTACATTCTATTTACTGTTTTCTCTTCTTTTTAAAATTCTTCTCTCATAAATTATATTTCCGATCACAGTATATTGTATCCTGATTATAGTTCCCCCTCCCTTCTCTTGCCCCAGTCTCCCTGACCCACCTCCTGTCTCTTACAGATCCATCCTCCCCAAGATCCACCCAATTCTGCCTGCACTCAGAAAAGAGCAGGCCTCACAGAAATATCTATCAAAAACAGCATAGGAAGCTACAATAGGACTAGGCTCATACTTTCACATGAAGCCTGGGTGAGGCAATCCATTTGGAGGAAAAGGGTCACACAAGTATTCAAGAGTCAAAAACAGCTCCCACTCCCATTGTTAGGAATCCCACAAGCACAAAATGCTACTCATTTCTAAGGTATAGGCAGAGAATCTAGGTCAGACCCCTACAGGCTACCTGATTCCTGAGAGCCTCTATAAGTCCCGTCAGTTGATTCTGTGAGCCATGTTTCCAGTATCCCCTGAAATGTTTCCCCATTTCAAGTCATTTCTTCTAGTATTTTCTCTCTCCTTCCCCTCCACCTGATCCCTCTTGTTCCCAACCCCCTCTCCAGTACACCCATAAAATCTATTCAATTCTTCTTTCTCAGTGAGATGCTTGTGTTCTCCTTTAAACCCTCCAGGTTACTTAGCCTCTTTGAGTCTGTGGATTGTAACAAGATAATCTATTACTTCATGACTAATATCCACTTATAAGTGGGCTCATGCCCTGTTTGTCTTTCTGGATCTGAGTTACCACACTTTGGATTTTTTTTTCTGGTTCTACTCATTTTCCTGCAAATTTCATAATGTCTTTGTTTTTAACAGCTGAATAGTATTCCATTATGTAGATGTATCAAATATTCTTTATCCAATCTATGGTTGAGGGACATTTAGGCTGTTTCCAGTTTCTGATATTATGAATAAAGATGTTACAAACATAATTGAGCAAGTGTCCTTGTAATAGGATGAAGTGTCTTTCGCACATAATGCGCAGGAATGTTATAGCTGGCTATTAAGGTAGATTGATTCCCAGTTTATTACGAAGTTGCCATATTGGTTTCCAAAGTAACTACACAAGTTTGTACTTCCACCAGCAATGGAGGAATGTTCCTGTTATTCCACATTTTCACCAACATGTGCTTTCTTTTCTTAATACTTGTGTTCCATGTTAGATTCCTAAGGATTCTGAATTTTATTTCAGATCATTCATTTTTTCCTTTATCCTAGGAACTTTTTACCTGTTTTCTTCTCTTGTTCTCTGGTATGTACACTTATATATATTTCATGTATCTCAGGATTGTTTTTGAAATACAATTAGATTCACCCTTTAATAGTTCTTTATGCATTAAACCATCTAGACAATGCTGTATTAATCTGCATTTGGGAAATTATTTAGTAGAATGGGTCAGAGTAATAGGAAACTCTTTCTGGGTTTCCAGTTGTTAGATGCATGCCATCTAGAGCGATGTAAATGAGACATAACAAGGACAAAATGTTTATGAAATAACACTGTGAAGGGAAGCAACACTTTCTTTTCACAAGATTGCCCATAGCTCCTCTAAACTTGAAAATAAAGAGGAACTTCACTAGGAAAATATAATCTGGACTTGTCTTTATAATTAAGGACTTCCCTAGATTTTTTAGAAGTGTTTTTTTACTTCTATGGATAAGAAAAGGAAGAGAAGGTACCAATACTCCAGCCCAGTATTAGCTGCTAGGTGTGTGAAGGCACTGTGTGTATTCTGTTGTGCTCTGTGGTTTTTAGAATGGAACAGATAGCAAGTTAACATGAATACATAATTTGAGAGATTACAGGTCTAACAAAACCTGAAAGAGACAAAAAGATATCCCAGCATGCCCACAATGTTTTGTGTACATAAATGACGATGAAGTTATGGTAACAGTGGAAGTGTTCATCAAATTATCAAAATTATGAAGTACATATTGGACTTGAATAAAAAGACTTATTATTCTCCCAAGATTATTCAATGATACTGTTCTAAAGCTTAAAATAAGCATATTAGAGAAATTTATCTCAATAATAATAATAATAAATAAATAAAAATAATGTGCTCTTTTTTGCCATTTTTCTGAATGAAGATTCAGATTTGTCTTTTAGGTAAAGTGTGCACTCACTACACACAATTATTATATTTGTTGTTTACAAAATAAGATATTAAAAGGACAGAATATTGCATGTTGTTTCAGTTCATTATATCTAGGTAACACTGTTTATTCAAAACAAGTTCTACAATCTTTCCTGCCTACATTATGTACTGGAGTAAAGGTAGCACAAAAATTGTGGAAGTGGCCAACCAATGACTGGTCCAGCCTGAGATTCATGTCCTGAGAGTAAGCCTACCCCGATATTGCCTGGAGTACCAGGGCCCAGAGGTTGGATAGCCCAGACTCCTAGGATAGACCTAAACATGACACACAACTGGCAAAATAAATAAATAAAACTTCCATGTCATGATGCCTAATGCTATTCTGCTGTACTCATATATTGTTGCCAGGTAAGTTGTCATTTTATGAACCAAAGAGATCAAGGACACCAAAGCAAAACCATAGAATCAGCTAACCTGGGTTCATAGAATCTTGGAAAGACTAAACCTACAACTAGGGATCATGCCTGGGACTAATTTAGGCACTCTGCATATATGTTAAAGTTGCAAAGTTTGTTCTTCTTGTGGAATTCTGAGCAGTGAGAGCCATGCCGGTAGGAGGGGCGGGAGTTCAAGACAGGTTTTCTCTGTAGCTTTGGAGCCTGTCCTGGAACTAACTCTTGTAGACCAGGCTGACCTCAAAACTCACAGAGTTCTTCCTGTCTCTGCCTCTTGAGTGCTGGGATTAAAGATGTGTGCCACCACTGCCCGGCTCCTGTTTCTGACTTTTTTGCAAGCTTTTGAGACCTTATTCTTTCTACTGGGTCACCTTGTCTAACTTTAAGAGGAATGGGGGGGAGTGGGGGGAAGGTGGTTCTTAGACTTACTGCAACTCCATTTGCTAAGTTTTATTGATATACAAGGGAGGCCTGACATTGTCTGATTAGAAATGAAGAAGGACTGGGTGAGAGGACAGAGAGGACATGGGGAGAGGGACTGGGAGCAGAAGAGGGAGGGAAAACTGCAGTTGGGATGTAGAACAAAATTATAAAAGAGAAAATAAAAACAACAAAGATAAAGGTAGCTTTGGAGAATATCACTGGTGGCAATCTTTAAATATGAAATGTTTGTTGCGGATACATGTACTATAATCACAATTAATAAAATATTTTATAGATATTTTCAAATTACAAGATACTGACTTTGTGGGAACACTGAAAAATAATGCTTAATTGTGTAGAAATAAAGAGTAAAACATGAAGAAATTCACTGTTCCCTATATCTGAGTGATAATTAAAAGGTCATGAAGGAAGACAAGTCTGACAGGAATAAACCCATATTTCCATGCAATTTTAATGATGCCAGTAAATTCTTTTATAGAAATATTAACATACAGAAATTGGAAATTATATATATATATATATATATATATATATATATGTTATAAATGATGTTATATGCTGGAAAATTTGTGGCTGCATTTATAGCAGTATTACAATAAGTTTATGTTTCAAGTTTTGCCTCAAAATAAGACTGGAATTGGCTAGGTCTATTCACTCACTATTTTTTTTTCCAGGAGGCCATGTTACACAGAATTTTCTTTGGGATATTAATTTACTCATCAAATATTGGAATGAAAAAATACACTATATATGAGAGGCCAGACATTTTCACCTGAATAAATTATACCATCATTTCATATTTAGTTTTACAGTTAATAATCTGTAACAATCAAATTAACTTTCAGATAGTGAGTTCCTTTTAATAATCTGTTTAAAGCACTTTGAGAAATGCAAATCTGAGTTCACTTATCTTTTCATTCTCTCTCTCTCTCTCTCTCTCTCTCTGTGTGTGTGTGTGTGAAAGAGAGAGAGAGAGAGAGAGAGAGAGAGAGAGAGAGCATGTATGTGTGTGTACATTTATTTTTCCAATTGTTTAAAGGAGCAAAAAATTATTAAAGAAAAAGAATACTCATTTGCACAATGACTTGTGTTAAATACTTACAGTGTTCAATGTGTTCTAGTTTATGAAAAAAAAGATAAGGTATCACCCCGTCTTCACAGAATAAATTCATCATTATAAGTTAATGCTGTAAATGTGTGTGGTAAGTGCACATATACATAATATAAGCATACAAACCTGACAAATTTTATGGTAAGTGACTTAAGTCTTGCACAGAAAGGCAAATGCTGAACTTATCTCTAGAACCCAAGGACACAACTTATAGAAATAGAGTGTACTATGGCAGTTGGCAGAGTTTGCTGGCTGATAAAGGAAAGAATATGGAGATCAATCGGATGCTTCAAAGTTTCAGAACTGGGAAATTTCTTGAAATCTATTGCAGAACAGTGTGATTATAGTAAAAGTAATATATATTTCAAAATAATTACGTTCCAAATGTCTCATCATAAGAGTGATAGATAAATGAGAGGATGATGATGTTAATTAGTTTGAATTGATCATGCTACATTGTTTACTCTAAGTTGTAATATCACATTGTATTCTAAATATATACAGTTATTATTTCTCATTTAAGATAATATGATGAAAAGAACTTTGAGATTCTCAGGAGTCAGGCTGCATAACCAAAGGAAGCTGGTGGGCAAGGAAACACTGGTAACCTAAACAATTTAATTGTGTTAAATATCGTTTGCCCAATCAACCCATGGTCATTTCCATTTTGTATTCTCCATAAACAGTTCTGCTATAAAATGCCACTTCAGTCATACATCTCTGGTCTGTTCCTTGGTTCAACAGTGATGATTATCAAGTGGTTTTGTTTGTCTCACTCCTGGGTGCTAAAGCTTGAATTATTGGTTTTTGACCAGCTGTTCTTTTATCTCATTTGAGGACCAGGCTAGCTGTCAAGAATGGCAGCCAAGCTCCCATGTAGGTAGTGCAATCTTGAGATCAAGCAATTCTTAAAGGTTTTATCTTATTGTCTGTGCATTACTTGATTACAGCTCCTGAGGAGGTCAGAAGGTGTCAGATTCCTGAAACTGATGTTACTTAAGGATGGTTGTTAGCTGCCAGGTGGGTCCTGGACAAGAAACCATGATTCTCTGAAGAGCCACAAGGAACCAACCACTGATCAGTGTCTTCAAACCCTCACAAAGAGTTTTAAAGTGATTCATGTGTTTTCTGAAACCACTTACCTATCTAAATCAGGAAAAACCAAAATGCCATAACAAAACTTCCCATGTGTCCTCATGCTCACTTACACAAGGCTCTGTTACTGGCCCTTGCTATGGTTGAGTGGCAGGCTGTAATTTCGAGGATATTCATAGTCTCAAAAGTATGTTTCTATTCAAAGAATCTATATACATGTGTATAACATGCACACACACACACACACACACACACACACACACACACATACACACACACACATATTCAGGTATCATTAATCTACCTACATAATTTCACCTCAGATTCCCATTTTCCAAACTTGGTACCTGTTTCACTAAATTTGATATGTTGCAACATTGTTGTGGTTGATTCAATTCATTCTGTAAAAAGAGTTTTAGGCCACTGGACACTTCAGTTAATATAATTGTATACTAAATACATTTATAGAAAATAAAGTTTTAATGATTTGAATTCCAACTCTAGAGAAGCTTCTAAACCTCATTGTGGATTTAATAATCTTTTACTTTTATGTAAATATGCAGTCACTATGAAAATATTTGCATTAATTTGTACTTATATCACTTTTATTAATAGAGTGTAAGAATCATTTATATTGATGGCAGATAAAATTTGAGAACACACTGAATGAGAATTGTTGAAAACTTGTGGATATAACATGAAAGAAATTGAGAAAAATAGTTAACATCTCTGAGAGTTTGAAATTTAAAGCAATCTACCAGCTACAAAAGATTATTTTAAAAAATTTCAGAAAAATGTGTGTAGTAGGATTCCAATTTACAAATGGTTGGCATTTAGTTACATGCGGTTTTAAAGGAAATAATTTATTTCACTTTGCTTAACAAGTGCCTTAATGTTGCCAGAAAACAGTCGACAAGTTTCAGATATGTTGGTACATTATCTAGTGTTTGGGCAACCAACTTAATCGAAATTAGCATAAACCATAAGGAAACATGTAGGATTGAATTTTTTTACAAATGTCCCCAACATTCATGCATACTATTGCTCAGACTCTTTTACATTTGGTGGTTTTTAATGTATTTCCTTAGTTATTTTGTTTGTGGCTTTCCCCAGTTCTTATTATTTGTTTTCCATGACTATTCTTTCAGCTTGTAACATTAACTTGATGTCTGATCATTGCACGAAGTCCTCACTTTCTGAAGCCCAAAAAGTATTTTGCAAATTACACCAGGAAAATAATTTATTTTCCCCCCAAAATTCAACAAAAACAGCCTGCAAGCAACTAAACTACGCATATTTCTTATTTGGAGGTCAACACACAATGCAGTGTTATTTTTATTAAATTTTAAGTTCTCTAAATACAAGAATAATCCAATATATGAAATGTTGATATTCATTGCTCTATTTGGAATTATTTAAATAATCATAGTTTATTAACCAGTGTTCATATTCTATTAGGTTATAAAGTGAAGGAATTTTTTTTAGGGGTGCAATGAACTTTATTGATGGTATTCAAGAGAGTAGGGCTCCCTAAGCCCCTCCTGCTATTCTGGGGGTCTGAGATGGAAACTGTGAGGGAGATGCTCAGTGTAAGGGTTGAGTTAGGACAGGGACTGCTCAGCAGCCGAGGGCCTCTCTCTTGCTGTGTCCTTGCTGGGATGGGTGGTCAGGGCAGGCAGGCTTCTTACTCCTTGGAGGCCATGTAGGCCATGAGGTCCACACTCTGTTGCTGTAGCCAAATTCATTGTCGTACCAGGAAATGAGCTTCACAAAGTTGTCATTGAGAGCAATGCCAGCCCCAGAATCGAAGGTGGAGGAGTGGGAGTCACTGTTAAAGTCACAGGAGACAAGCTGGTCCTCAGTGTAGCCCAGGATGCCCTTTAGTGGAGCCTCAGATGCCTGCTTCACCACCTTCTTGATGTCATCATACTTGGCGGCTTTCTCCAGGTGGCATGTCAGATCCACGATGGACACATTGGGGGTAGGACAAGGAAGGCCATGCCCGTGAGCTTCCGTTCAGCTCTGGGATGACTTTGCCCACAGCCTTGGCAGCGCCCGTGAATGCAGGGATGATGTTCTGGGCAGCGCCACGGCCGTCTCGCCACAGCTTCCCAGAGGGGCCATCAACAGTCTTCTGGGTGGCCGTGATGGAATGGACTGTGGTCAGGAGCACTTCCACGATGCCAAAGTTGTCATGGATGACCTTGGCCAAGGGGGCCAAGCAGTTGGTGGTGCAGGAAGCATTGCTGACAATCTTGAGGGAATTGTCATACTTGTCATGGTTCACACCCATCACAAACATGGGGGCATCCAGAGAAGGGGCAGAGATGATGACCCTTTTGGCCTCACCCTTCAAGTGGGCCCCAGCCTTCTCCATGGTGGTGAAGTCACCGGTCGACTCCACAACATACTCGGAGCCAGCATCACCCCATTTAGATCTATTTCCTAAAAGTGATAATATACTCTTGGGAACTAGAGGAATGGCTAAGTGTTTAAGAGCACTTCTGCTCTTTTCAAGACCCTAGGGTGATGTGGGATTCCTCTCTTTATGCTGTGAACATCATTGGTTAACAAAGAAACTACTTTGGGCCTATAGAAGATCTATAGGGGAACAGAGATAGGTGGGAAAAACTAAACTGAACACTGGAAGAAAGGAGGCAGAGTCAGGGAGAAGACAAGAAGCCACTGCTGGAGACAGTCATGCTGAACTTTGCTGGTAGGCCACGACCTTGTGGCGATACACAGATTAACAGAGATTGGTTAAATTAACATGTAAGAGTTAGTCATTAAGAAGATAGAGCTAATGAGTCAAGCGGTGATATAAATAATACAGTTTCTGTGTGATTATTTCAGGCTAAGTGTCTGGGGACTAACTAGCAGCCTCCTCACTACACTGGGTTAGACTAGCACCAACGTGGCAACTCACAACCCTCTTCTGGGATCCATGGACACCAAACACACACATTAACCATATCTAAGCTAAATACACACAAAAATTAAAATAAGACTTTTTAATGATTATATTGTATTTGGGACTGTTTAATGTTTACTGTCAAATTCTAAAATCAGGGTTAAAAATATTTCATATTAATTGTAGAAAGCATAAGGGAGACTTTCTTTTTATAACTACCACCCTGTTAAACACAACGCATAATTATCACAGAGTCTGTGTGAGATGCTCCTCTGAAAGCTGGCTGACTCTCTGCTCAGGGTATATTTGCTTTTCCCTATGGTGTCTTTACACAGTCTTGTCATTGGAGAAACCCACAAGCATTTCATTGTCAAACACTGAAGAGCCATGCATGTAAGATTTAATTATGCCATCCTCATGAGGCAGTACTGTTTGGTTTAACCCTTGACAGAATGAGAACCTCCTTCCTGTCACACCGTGGGGATCTTGGCATGTTTTTTCTCAAAGTCAGGGATGAAACCCACCATCCTCATGTGAATAGTATGACAAAAGACTGTCTTATTTCAGGTTTCCAAAGATTTCCCATGATTATGACAAGTCTCATTTTATATTTCAAACGACATCAGTAACATGCAATTTTCTAAGCACTGTATTTGCATAAATTTCACTGTATGCTTTCATGAAGAACAATATATGTGTGTTGGAATACCAGCACAGTTACTTCTCTTTTACATAATTTATAATTTATACTCTATGAATTTATACTCTAGGCACAAAAAGAGTTGTTTGGAAACAGACCAAAGATCTTTTTAAATTAAACGTGTCAAATTTTGGTTAAATTTAAAGAATAATAGAATTTTTCCAGGGTACAGTACATCAGGTCCATTGTGTCTGATTTTTACAGAACTTAACATCTTCCTCTGGGTTACAAATCTTGATTATTCGTGTTCACAGACTCCCTTCCCATCATTGCAAGCACACATTTGTAACTGCAACTCTCAGTAGGGAGACACAAACAGGAACACTTGGTGTTTCCTTTAGAACATTTCTGTTTGTCATTACTTTATTGGAGATATGTAGCCTTAAAACAAACGTTACACTCAGTGAGCCCCATTGCCAACTGTAAAATTCAAAACCAAACATGTAAACAGTTGTTTTCTCTAGAATTGTCATTGTGATTTGCTATTAATCATAAATATCTTTTGACACTAATTCATAAATCACAAAAACATGGACTGTTTACAGTAATTCAGAAAAAATAGAAGAGTTAAAAATTTAGTTAATGCAGAGGGTTGAAGGAAGTTTGGAGCAGTAAAGGTGGTAGCCTTCCCCAAAACAATAATTGGTTGTCTCATGCTAAATGGGCAGCCCTGAAAACATACATACAAGTGTCATTATAAGGACTGATTAAGCTTTATCTAAGCATATATATCTTATATGTGCACATATACATAATGAATCCAATAACTATTAGTGAAATAGGAAGCCGTGGACTTGAAGATGGTGGGAGAGGTGTATATAGTAGGGTTTATAAGGAGGAAAGGGAAGGAAGAAATGTTCTAATTATAATATCTAAAATCAGACAAACAGAAGGAATTCATTTGTTTACATACCAGATCATATGACCTCAACCATATCAAATTCTACATCACCTTGGCATCCCGTTCTCCAGAACTGTGAGAAATAAATGTCTGTTCTCTGTGATATCTATGGTAATTTATTGTAGACCATGAAATGGAATCAGAGGATAAAATGGAATCCTACAGCAAAAAAAAAAAAATCATACGTTGAATAATAATTTTTATTTAGTTTTTAAATAAATAATTTACAAAAGCCTATATGCTATCAAAATGGAGCCATTTATACTATAAGCTACTGCATCTTCATTAAAACACTGGGAAATTTTTCCTCATCCGTGTCACTGAATTTGTGATGATTTAATAACAGAACAGAAACACAAAACAAGATACATGACAAGCATTAAAGGACTTGCATGGCACAGAAAAAAATTTTTGAGGATTATTTATTTATTCATGCTTTGCATTGATCAGGATAATAAAATAATTGACTATAGTGAAAATTGTGTGCCAATTTAAAATATCTAAAGATTTTATTTGATAAATATGATTTCAGGACATATATTAAGCTTCAACTTATTTTTTTATTTTTTAATAATGTGTATATCTGTTAGTCGCTGTGTGAGTGTGTGTGATCTGTTACCTTTGGGGCAGGAAGAAGCCTCTGGTCTCCCATTGCTGAAGTTACTGGGTAGTGTGCTACCCAGTGTGGGTACTAGAAACTTAATTCAGGTCCCCTGAGAAAGCTGGAAGAATTCTTAACTGCTAAGATATCGCTCCAGTTTCAAGATTTAAAGTCTAATATTCAAACAAACACTGTTTTTAAGGCTTATTTTAAGTTAAAGAAAGTTTCTAAAAATATACGACGGTGTGGATCCCAGGGAGAATGGTGACTGGGAGGTGCGGAGGGAAGGTGCAGGGCTTTGAAAGAAAATGGCTCCCAAAGGAAGAGACATTATTAGGAGGAGTGTTCTTTTTGGAGGAAGTGTGAGACTGTGGGGGTGGACTCTGAGGTCTTTTTCTTAAGCTTCATTCAGTGTAACAGTCAACTTCCTGTTGCCTCTGAGTCCAAATGTAGGACTCTCAATTCTAGCACATCTGCCTGCACACTGCCAAGCTCCCTGCCATGATGATATTGGACTGAACCTCTTAAACAGTAAAGGAGCCACCGCAGTTGGTTTTTTTTTTTTGTTTGTTTGTTTTGTTTTTTTTGTTTTTTTTTTTTTTTTTTTTGAGTTGCTACGGTCATGGCACATAAATCACAGCAATAAAATCCCTAACCAAGACAGAGGGGAAACTGTTATCAGCATTCAAAACAAAAATATAAGAAAATAAAATTCAAAAAGAAATAGATTTCTAAGATTTGTTAAAAGTTAAAAAAAAAACATTTTCAAGTTTCAGATGACTTTTGACTTCCTTTCTAATAATGAGTGTAATGAATATACGACATTTCAATACTTTAGCTATGCTGTGCAATAAGTACTTAATTATAGTCATTATGAAATAAAATATTCACTTTTGAAAACAAATTAAATGTGAAAGGACCTTGTTATAACTACCTTGTTATAGGATCCTATATTTAGTCTCTGTGGTCTGGAGCTCTATAACTCAATAATTCTAGAGTTCAAGAACGGTACCTGATTTACCTCAATGTGAGACACCATCATTAAGATGCACGATCCGTGAGTCCGCCACGTTTGCTTCGTCACTGTGCTCCTTTCGGTGTATGTAACTGTGTCACTTTACAACTGGTGCCAAAACAAAAGGCCGTTGATGAAGCGAATGCACCACAAAAGCTGAATTTCAGAGGGCTGACAAAAATGCGTGTATGTGCGTGTCCATGCTCACTTATAAGTAAGAATATGTAACTTTTTTGTTTTCAAATGCAAAAAGCAAATATATAAAATACAAATACGCATCCAATTTAATTCACGAGATCAATTCATGGTTTTGTATACAGCTGTTGTAGAGTTCAGTAATTCCGGAAGAAGTGAAATGCTTATAATCTCAAAATATTTTATTCTAGGTTGACAAATTAGAAAAAAAATCATAAAAATCCTCAAAAAGGATCATATCATTGTGAGTTTTAAAATGGCCTACCTTTTTTCTTTTTTTTCTTTTTTCTTTAACCAAAATGGTGTGATTTTCTTGTGTGTGTGTGTGTGTGTGTGTGAAGAAATAGTCAGAGACATTGTGAAACACTGTTGAGCACACACCAGCTGTTGGATTTCCTCATTCTAAAGTTTGCCAGTTAAAGGATATTTTCAAGAAAGAGGTTTAGTATCTGTTAGTCCTCATGTATCAGTGAAGACCCTTTCTTTGCATTAGGTAAGTTGTCTGCCAGAACTTCCAGATTTTGGGTAAAGATATGTAGTATGTATACATCTTACCTGTAAAACCACCCTATGTGCCTTCAACTCTGATGTGTCCTAGATAACTGCTTAACAATAATTTACCATGCTCATTTTGAGTGTCTAAACTTGCTAGTTGAACATAACAATGAAATTAGATTGAGGAGAATGGGTGTGTCTCCCCTTCTAACACCAATATATTTATTTATGATAAGAGCAATTATGTTTTTAGATTTTCAACAATACTAATATGTTTATCATATAAATTTCAAAGGGTCACAAAAGCAGATGAAGTGGCCTGAAATTCTTAGGTGGTTTAATTTCAGAGTCTGAATCTAAACTAAGCTTAATGATTTGTTTTTAGAGACAACATAATGCTGTAGAAAAGAGCCAGTGTACCCCATACAACGTCTCTGTGTTGCCAAAACCACTCTTAGCACTTGACTGCTTAGGATGCTCTACCGTGGCAGCATCAGCAACACATGCTTAGTCAAATGGCTCAAGTTAATAGTCTCAGAGGAGCTCAGACTTGGATCTGTCTGCACTACTATGTGCACAGGGAAGAAAAGTCACACTTAAATAAATCCAGTTCCAGCCTTTGAACAATGTGTAGCTTAGATATTGTTAGTTATTTCATTTTCAATATCTGACCTAGAGATGGAGATAGGACAAACTCCTCTGAATGTCTTCATCTCGAATTGAAAAATCTGTGAGCATGTTAAAAAATGATTTTATATCTGACTGGAATTATGTGAATATTACCTATATATTCACAGATATCTTAAAAGAAACTCAGAAAAATTGCAATTATGTGAGAATTTTAATTAACCAAAAGAAATCATAAACATACGTATGTATCTACTGGTAAAATAGACTTTTAAGTAGAAATGGACAATGAAACACGTATCAAAGCAAATAGCAATCCAGTATGGTATAGTTCCCAGCTCACACAAAAACTAGGAAGAAAAAGGAAGGTCAGAATAGTAACTAAACACATATTACTGAAGCATTTGATAGCTAAATTGGCAGCCAAATGTTTAGATACAGAATAATGCGAAGATCTTCTGTTTCAGAAGCTCTAAAAATGTACATATATACACATACCCCCAAATTTTGGTTCAATTTTATATATCTTAAAAGAAAACACCTCTGACTAAAAGAACACACAAATAAAACATACTTTCAAAAAAAGTAAACCACACATTCTACACTATGAAGTTTTAAATAAATAAACCCCATTATAATAGATCTGTCAAACATATGTCTTTTGTTTGTTTGTATTCTCAACTTCATTTGCATACAGGTACTTAAATACTTAAATTTAACTTAGTATTTAAGCAACTATAGTGGCTTGAAAAAAAAAAAACTGTCCCCCATAGGTTTACAGGAATTGTACTGTTAGGAAGAGATGCCTTGTTAGAGTTGGGATGACCTTGTTGGATACAGTGTCTCATTGGGGTAAACTTTGAGGTCTCAGAAGATCAAAAAAGAACAAGGGATTCACCATTTTTTCCTGCTGTCTACTGATCAAGTTGTTGAAAACTCAGCTACCTCTGCAGCACCCTGTCTGCCTGCAATGCTGCAATGCTTCTTACAATGATAATAATGGACTAAACTTCAAAACTATAAACTAGACTCAATTAAATGTTTTCCTTTATTTCAGTTGTCATTATCATGTTGTCTCTTCACAGCAATAAAAACCCTAAGAGAGCAAGTAAGTCAGTTACAACTGACAGAAAAAATTAATATATATTAAATATCTGACTCAGTTTCTTCCTTTGCTCCCTTGAACATTAAAAGAATGATTTAGGCCTTTAAATATGTACTGTAGGAATTATGACACGTGAATCAATGCCTTAGATAGTATATTCTCAGTCTTCATTTTGTTTTCTTCTTTTCTGCATAGCACTTGCGAAACATCGCCAATAAAACACAGAGATCTAAGACTTAAATACTTATAGAACATTCACTAGGTTCATCAAAGAAGCACACGTTAAATATTACAGGACATGTCACTATATCCTCAAGATTCAAAAGAATGTCAATATTTATATGAAATAAAAATTTGTTTCTTGATGTATCTTTCTAGGTTTGTATTTGCACAAACTTGTGAGAAATACCACCTTCTTCTAATTGAAGCACTACTGCCTATGAAAGGAGCAACATCAGATGTGACAAATATATTCAGAAATGCAAATGCGGGAAACTGGAAAGGGAAAAGCTTCACCAGTCTGTCTCAAGGAAAACTAGCAAAGGCTTTTGCTGAAGTGTCTTTTTATCATCTCCAGTGTGTAAATATTTATATTTTTAAGGATTCTGAATAGTATATTTATGTTTAACTTCAAGTACAATAAATATTTTCTGACATACAACATAATTCTCTAAGACGTGCTTTTATTGGCTACATATTTTGAATTTCAGGTTTTGTGGAAGTAAATTTTGTTACTGAAAATGAGGTTTCGATCAAAAGTTTTTAAACGTTGCACATAATTAATAAAATTAAATATGCATACATATTACATGAATGGAAACTTATGGATAAGAGTTTGTAAAGAATATTTCTGACATTATCACATGCTAAAATTAACTATAGCACAAATGGCTGAAAAGTGAAAGAAAATGCACACTGGATTTCATCTTTATGATAAAAGCATGGATATTGAGGGTGGGGATGCGAAGTGATAAAGAACACTTTTGAAATAGGCATCAAATAGTTCTTCAAAACAACAAACAAATCAATGCATGTGAGAATTAGCACATTATCAAACTTTACCCATATAGAATATTTGAAACACATGTACCATTTACTTTAAATCCATTTTATGAGAAAAATATAGTTATTTAATTAAAGAATCTCACAGACTGAACATGACCTAAACCTCTGAAAATAAAACTGTCTGTAGCATTAAACTGATTGTAGCCAGATATTCTATTTCCACAAACAAAAACGCAATGTTTTTTTTTTAAACATAGGAAAATTTCATATACGACACAAAGACCTCAGAAATAATGAGCTTACATCTGTCATTGATTTCTTCTATATAAAAATGTCTCTGACTCTGTGACCTACTGATATTGAACCTACTTGCATCTCAGTCACACTGGGAAAAGAAAAAAATAAAACATTATGTCCAGAATAAATAAAGCCCCACCATTCTGGATCAAGTGTTTACAATGTTTTCCTGACATCAGTTTTTCCAGGTTTTATGAAATAAAGAGAATCTTTACAATACAATACAAATTTTGACAACATGAATAGATCTGCGATTAACATCATGAAAATCAGTATCATTACTAGTTATTCTCACTACATAACAGCAACTCTAATCGCCCTAAACATATTCCTTTTTATTTTCCACAATGGAATCATTACTTTAGAAATGACCAGAATTTTAGAAGATGTGAAGAAAGTGAAGACTCACATATTCATGTTCCTATAAGGAATACATAGTCTTATAGACACTGTCAGGCAGCTTTCCCACAACTGTGATCAAGATTTTGCAATCAAAAATGCCATTTGTAGGACATAAGAAAACAGACAAATGCATGCTTAAACCAAAAATTAATACTACTACAGTCAGTAATTGTCAAAATATATGAAGAACCTAAATATATCTCTACTATATAAAGTATTAATATACTTTTTATTTTAATTTATAAAAATATAAATAATATATAAAAGTATAAAATGTACAATGAGTATTCTAAAAGGAGAACAAGGAGGAAAATGACAAAATAGTTCAATGAATAATAAAAAAAATTACCAATATAATATCTAATATGAAATGAATTAATCAGTCAGTAAATTATATCATTATATCTTTTTAGTTTTCATTCTTTCATACTTCCTGTCTTATACATTTGGTCATGCTCACCTCACACTTATGCGTTACAATTAATTTATGGTAAAACTCTGATAAGAAAAGAGCATTAGGTTATTAAGTGTGATTTCACTGGAAATAGGAATAATATATTATAGGAAACATAGGAAGATCCTCATGTGTTTTTAGGTACCTGAGATGATGCCTTGATCACTTAAATAAATAATGCAACGATATGTGGTGAATGTCGTGTTTATTTAGAGATAATATTCCAAAGATTTGCTTTAATTTGTTGTGCTATCTAGATGATTTGTAAATGAGTTGTTTGAAAGTCATAAAAAATAGGATAAGGAAGGGGCCGAAGGCAGGGAGAACTAAGGTGAGAATGGTACTCTAGCATTCTGAACGGTAGTGAGTGGGGATTCAGCTTCCAGATGAGTACCAATATGACTTCTCCATATCCTAAGACTAAATATGTGGTGTCTTCACTAACACTGTTTTAACATCAAGTTTTGAAGGACAATCAAATACATTGAAAATAGCTTTAAGAAGTAATATATAACATTCACTATGTAATAAACATTGATCAATTTATATTATGAAAAGAAAATTGTTATGTGTCAACAAAAGTCTTTTAAATAATATTTATTTGTAATATTGAGTGTAGTTGAATGATAACTTTATTTTCTATCTTTGTTTAGAATGGGATCTTAAAACAAATTAATTATGAATTTTTTAGATTACTTTATTTCATAATTTATAAGCTTGTTTTGCATGAAGTATATGTTTTAGCCAATGTCCTATTGGTTTTCTCACTTAATGATAATTAATACTATCAATAAGATGTTCTAAATTTAGTGGAATTAATTTAAATAAAATGTAAAATATCAGCTTTTCCCATAGCCTACAAGACATCTCTTTAAGAAATATTTTACTATGCTGACACAGTACTCCAAATACTGTTCTTTAACTGGTGCAGTTTTGCTTTAGGCAATTCAGTTTTATATAGCAGAATGTAAAATCAACTTCTAAATTAGATTATCTCACTGAAAATACAGGAGTCTTTAAGAAATTACAAGTGTCGAAATATATGAACACAAAATAATGGGAGCAACCTTACTTCTAAGAGCTAACAAAATAAATGAAATGAAAATACGAGGGAATAAATATAAATATAGCTAAGGATGTAAAAAAATTGTACAGTGAAAAGTGTAAAGTGTTAATGAAATAAAATGTACAGGACAAAGAGAGTAGAGATACATTCTGTAATGATGGCTGACATAAATTTTATATTGTTAAAATATTACCTTTATCAATACATAGATTCAATGTAAACTCTATCATGTTGCCAATGCTCTTCTTTACCAAGGAACAAAAATCTTGAAATTGATATGGAATTTCAAAACAAAACAGAAGATGAAAATCTCCAAACCATGAAACCAGTGTTACATTAAATAAAGGTAACAGAACACTGAACTAACCAACTTACAAAAATAAGTACTTCTACACTATCCCAATGAGAGTAAGACAATTTTCACATGAAAGAGACTCAGTATATAAACAAACCAGAGATCCAAGAAGCACTCCATATATTGGGAATAAAATCGATTTCTACAAAGAATATACGCCAAGGAAACAATAATCTCAAATAAATAATACAAGAAAATTCACTATCTCCCTGAAGGATATCCCTTATCTCTTACCAGTTACAAAATCCACTGAGAATAGTTCCACTATTTCTTACCAGTTACAAAACAGTTTCAAATTGGCCAAACCTCTAAATATGAAAACTGTCACTTTGCAAGTGTAAGTAGAAAATATGGAATAAACATGTGATATATGCCAGAATAGGTAAAGAGTCAACTATTTAATTAATTGACTTTATAGTTAACCCTCCACCAAAAAAAGAATGAGAAAAAGGCAAGAAAACACAAGAGAAATATTTCAAGCTAAAAAGCATCTAAAGAAAAACAACAAAATAACAAATAGACAGACCCTACATAATGCAATAAATATTTGTAAACTGTCTGTCAAAGTTTTAATGAGAAAAATGAACAAAATTCAAAGTTTAGCATAAAATAGTCATGAATAATACTATTAAAGTAATGATAAATATGAAACTGTACCACAAATATGACTAATAATGAGAAAAATTTAAAATCATTAATTGTTAGGAAAATGTTAGCAAAGTGACAATGAACAATGATCTTTATGTAAAATGGCCATACAAAAGTGATATAAAGCTATATAATTCTGTCCAGATGTTAAGAATGTCCATGCTTTTAAGAATTAGGTTACCTTGAGGAATTGCAAATTTTTATGTTATAGTCATATAGAAGATAGGACATGGTTTTCTCAAACGAATTAAAATGGTATCTTGATGTGGGAGTCCCCTCTGTTTGTTGTGATTATTGTTAATGGATAAAGAATAATAAGTAAAGCTTTGGTCCTAGAGCAAGACAGAACTTAGGTAGGCAGGAAAAGTTAGGCTCAATGCTGGGAGGAAAGAAAGGTGGAGACAGAGAGACACCATGGAGCCACCCTTGCAGATAGGTGTGCTGAAACTCTGCTGGTAGGTCACGACCTTGTGGTGATGCACAGATTGATGGATATGGGTTAAATTAAGGTGTAAGATTTTGCCAATAAGAAGCTAGATTGCCGGGCAATAAGTGGGAACTTGGGGGCAGGGCGGGATGGGGGCAAGGGGACATGGGGAGACAAAAGCGTGAAGGGGAGGATGGGGAGAGCTTGGGGGAATGGGATGGTTGGGATATAGGAAGGGTGGATATGGGAGCAGGGAAGCATATATCTTATTAAGGGAGCCATTTTAGGGTTGTCAAGAGACTTGACTCTAGAGGGGTTCCCAGATATCCAGGGAGATGCCCCCAGCTACTTCCTTGGACAGCTGAGGAGAGGGAGCCAGAAAAGGCCAGATCCTATAGCCATACTGATGAATATCTTGCATATCACCATAGAACCTTCATCTGGCAATGGATGGAGATAGAGACAGAGACCCACATTGGAGCACCGGACTGAGCTCCCAAGGTCCTGATGAGGAGCAGAAGGAGGGAGAACATGAGCAAGAAAGTCAGGATTGTGAGGGGTGTGTTCACCAACTGAGACGGTGGGACAGAACTAACGGGAGATCACCAAGACCAGTTGGAATGGGACTGATGGAACATGCAATCAAACCAGACTTTTTGAATGTGGCTGACGGTGGTGGAGGCTGACTGAGAAGCCAAGGACAATGGCAATGGGCTTTGATTCTACGGCATGGACGGGCTCTGTGTGAGCCTTGTCAATTTGGATGCTCACCTTCCTGGACCTGGGGGGAGTTGGAAGGACCTTGGACTTAACATAGTGAAGGGAACCCCGATGGCTCTCTGGCTTGGAGAGGGAAGGAATGGGGCTATGGATGGAAGGGAGGGGAGGGAAGGGGGAGGAGGAAGGGAGGAGATGGAAATTTTTAATAAAAAAATATGTTAATGTGGAGCTCTGTCTCTATCTCCATCCATCGCCAGGTGAGGGTTAAGGCTCACAGCAAGCCCGTCCATGCTGTAGAGTTCACATTCATTGCCGTTGTCCTTGGTTTCTCAGTCCTCCTCCACCGTCAGCCACATTCAGAGAGCCCCACATTGGAGCACCGGACTGAGCTCCCAAAGTTCTGATGAGGAGCGGATGGAGAGAGATCATGAGAAAGAAAGTCAGAACCATGAGGGACGCGTTCACCCACTGAGACGGCAGGACAGAACTAATGGGAGACCACCAAGTCCACTTGGAATGGGACTGATGGAACATGCGACCAAATCGGACTCTCTGAGGGTGGCTGATGGTGGAGGCTGACCGAGGAGCCAAGGACAATGGCGATGGGCTTGGTCTCTACGACATGGACGGGCTCTGTGTGAGCCTTGTCAGTTCGGTTGCTCACTTTCCTGGACCTGGGGGGAGTTGGGAGGACCTTGGTCTCAACATAGTTTAGAGAACCCTGATGGCTGTTTGGCCTCAAGAGGGAGGGAGTGGGGGTGTGGGTGGAGGGGAGGGGAGGGAAGGGGGAGGAGGAGAGGAGGAGATGACAATTTTTAATAAAAAATAAATAAACTAGAAAAAAAATATGTTAAGACCAAGGCCTCACAAATTACTTCAAGTGATAGATGGGCATCAAAGAGGCTTCATATACTTGATAAACTGGATATGCAGGTCCCACAGAAAAATGACTGCTATACTTGCCTAAAGGTGATATATTCCTTTGGGGTTCCTGCTTCATGAAAGACTCTGCTAGAAATTCTGCAGGATACAGAAGAAGGTGACCGGCAAATGGCCAACAAAGGCAGAACTGTCGTTAAGATTTTTTGCTTCATAGAAATGTCTGTTTGATACTATGGGCCATTCAGGTGAAGACGAATGCCCCAATGGTACAGAAAACCTTTGGGTGACTGTCCAGGCAGCAAGAGTGTTGGAAGTTGCTTACAATGTACTTTCTGTTTACTTAGGTAATATTATATCCTTCTGGAGTCTTTGATGGAGTTGAAGAATTTACATTGTTTTCCTTAGTTATGATAAAAGATAAAGTAGATATAAATATTGTAACTGAATTCTTGTTTGATACATTTTCATTATATGTAATTTTACTATATTAATGTTAAAGCCTTCCTTTTTATTTAAACAGAAAAGGAGAGATTATGTGGGAGGCCCCTCTGTGTGCTGTCATTACCATTAATAAATAAAAAAAACTTTTTTGGACCTATAGCAAGGCATAACTTACGTAGGCAGGGAAAGGTAGGCTTAATGCTGGGAGGAATAAGGGCGGAGTCAGAGAGATGCATGTAGCTGCAGCAAAGATAGATGTGCTGAAAGAAACTTTGCTGGTAGGCCACAACCTCTTGGTGAGACATAGGCTAATGAAGTTGGGTTAAATTAAGATGTAAGAGTTAGCCAATAAAAAGCTAGAGCTAATGGGATAAGCAGTTTTTTAATTAATACAGTTTCAGTGTGATTACTTTGGGGCTAAGTGATTGGGAACAAACAAGTGACTTCCTTACAACACTATCTATTTCATGATGGGGAGTATAATAAAAACGAATTTTCATATTGAAGGAATTCATACATATTCATAGTAGCATCATTGAAAATACCCAAGAAATTGAAATAACTAGAAGACTATTAGGTGTAATAATCAATGGAATTGTAGAACACAAAAAATCAATGTGTAAGAAATTTATTTATTTAAACATTTATTTATTTGTTTTTTATTTAAACATTCTCAGAGAAAAAGTTTAGAAAGCTCTCATTCATAACACATTTGAAAATTAACTATCAATGAGTAAACATAAAAAGAAACAATGATCTCCGCAACAAAAGCAGAAGACACAGGGAAAGATCTACATATATATAGACTGATATATAGATATAGAAATATAGATACTGATATAGCAGGTAAATAAAGAGTTATAACAGTGTCTGTAATATATGATTTAGAAATTATATCAAAATAGTATTATTAGGTGATGAGAAAAATGATTTTAGGCAAAGGGAAACACAATCCATGAAAGATAAAATAAAGCCCATTTCCTATGTGAATATATTTGATAAATGTAGTGGAATATGTTTGCTAAATGTCTTAGATAAATATTACCTGTTGAATTAGATAGACTAGATGTATCTCTCTCTCCCTCTCTCTCAATATATATATGTGTGTGTGTGTGTGTGTGTGTGTGTGTGTGTGTCTGTGTTTGTGTTTGTATGTAGGTGTGAATATACATATATACAAAACATATATACATGCCTATGTGTATAATCACATGTATCTCTATCTATATATCCCACACACACACACACACATATATATATATATGGAGGGATATATATATTATATAAATATTTGTGTCTCTGCATCTATCCAAATATCCATTTTTATCTGTACACTCATATGTTTTTGCCTATATCTTTATTATACTTATTTTCTTTAAAAATTTTGACTGTTACAGATTTCGATACTGTGGGATTTAAAAGAAAAGAACATTAAAGATGTGTTTCTGTGAATTAGTTTGTTGGCTCATGGAACTGATTTACAAACCTGATTTTTGTTAAAGCATCAATTCCTATTTTTCAGTCATAAAGAGCACGCGAAAACTGAAAAGCATAAATGTTCCCTCTTATATACTCTTAGAAAGGTACTACATCAATATATTGCATATATGTCCATTGCATTTCTCAGAATCATTTAAAAATGAAGCTAATGGTTTCTTTTCTCTTTATAGTACAGAAAATGTACGGAAGTAAGGAGTAAAGCCAGGTTTCCAAATTCAAGTACATGCAAGCTGAGCATCTTCATGTCTGTCCACAGACACAACACTTGAGGTTGAGATTTCTCAAAAACATTTCAGCTTCAGAGCTCCATCATGTATTAAAAGGAAAATTGAATTTCTGACCTTGAAGAATTTCTGCTATTACAGTGATAGTATTGATTATGAATGGACTGTATCCTGAAAATGGGACAGGAACACATAGGCAGAATCTCATAAAAGACATAGAATTGATTGATCAGTTCTCTTGTGCTCTTATCTGAGAAGACAACTGTTAGATAAAGCTTATAGCACTGTCTTACAAGACAATGTTTCCGGCAGTACTCACACTTAGTACATTTCTGTGGCTTTAGACCTCTAAGTAGCTTCATGTAAAGGTCTACAATAGAGAAACAACAAATGAGCTCTGAGAAATCACACTAAACTATAGAATAACTAAACAGTTTTCAAATAGGCCTAAGGAATATCTGGGAGAAAGTTTGGGAGGAACATAAATATTGATTTCACCAAATTTATTTGGTTGAGCCTAATAAATAGAAATTCTGAATATAATATTATAGTAATAATACTAAAGAATTAGAAAGTCACTAAGAATCTATCCTATTGGCTGGATAATATATAGAACATAAATCAACCTACCCCAAATGTTTTGAAATAATTTCACATTGTTAAGATACTACTGAAGTTCTCTAAAGCATAAGTAGACTGAAATGTTAAAGTGGATTTTTGTTTTTATTTAAGTCCTATTGTAGACCATAGGAATAAATCGGTGAGGGAAACCCAAACATTCTTAAAGGTCCAAATGGTTATTCTGGGCAGGTTGTAAATTTCTGTGGGAGTTACATTCACTGAACCAGATCTTTCAAAGAAGTGGAGTTAATTAGATACCAGTGTGACTGAGGTCAAATGCTAGTACTTACTTAAAAAGGACAAGTGAGCTGCAGTTATCATAATGAACAGCAAAGTCAAAGCACTCAGGAGTGTGGTCTGGTGCATGAAGACCTCTGACACCAGCTATTTGATCATGGTGTTCTTAGAAGGGATATAAAAGGTAGTCCATTTAGGTTTGACTTAATCTGCATAAATACTCAAGTGAGAAGGAATATAGCTTGAATACCAGAACAGAACCAAGCCCACTTTACAGTTTCAAAACAAACAAACAAACAAACAAAATATTAGGATCAATACTATTACTAATGGAGAGAATTTCACATAGGCTCTCTGACCTTCAGAGAGAAGACTTTGCTAGAAGGACAAATGAGTAACAGCTAGAACTCTCTCTACAAACATAGCTTGATAACAAAGCTGTATCATGTTCCTACTGGGATTTCAGTAATTAGTGCAGCCTTTGTAGACCAGAAGGATGTTGAAGAGGTTATTCATGGTTCCATTCACTGAATCCTTTGGTGTCATGGAAATATAGATATTCATGGAAACATAGTTGAGTGAAAGAGGTAAAATAGGTATAGTATGAGGAGATGGAATAATTTGCTAATACTGTATAAGAAATTATTACCAATTTGGCAAAGTAAAACAGCAATAATTTATTCTCTCATAAGTTTTCTGTATTATAAAATCTAACATATTTTCCATGACTTCTGTGTTCAAGGCTTTAATATGCTAAAATTTGCATGAAAATATCATCTGAGATTCAGAGACCTTTGTAAAAGAATAGGTATTATTGATGTAGATTGTAGAACTGAAATTTTTGTAAATTCTCACCTGGAACTGTTTTCAAGTGTCAGAGATATTTAACTTTTTGGCCCCTGCAACTTAGCTCCCCACCTATCTTAAGGGGCTCCAGATCTGCAAAAGTGTATGAATATTTTACAGGGGATCATGAAGTGCAGCTTTTTTCCTAACTGAAATTTAAATCATTTGGGTTTTTGTTATTTCTCAAAATCTACCTATCATACAAATAAAATGGAGGAATACTCTAATTCACAAGTGGAGACCATACAGAATTTAGTAAGTATAGAGTATGCAAAGGAAATATTAGAAATCTCAGGGTCCTTCAAGAATTCTACTTGTCACAGAAGCCTGGGATGCAGAGATGGGAGTTAAAACATGATGATGATGATGATGATGATGATGATGATGATGATGATGATGATGATAATACACTTCGGCATTTAGAAGTAAGACTAGAACAAAATCAAGCAAATAGTGCAACATCAGTGTCTGAGGACATGTTTTGAACTCTTTTAAACTAAGGTATTATGTTTCAGTGGATTTATTGGAATGAAATTTTAAAGGATAATACAGAAAATAAAAAAAAATGTTGAGATGATTTAAAAATGCTCACATGGGGATGCTATAAGGAAGCTAATATCCTTGATAGTTTAGGCATGTGAATGAGGAAAAGAATAAAACAATAAACCACTTAAGCTCAGTGGTCACCAAAACAAGAGAACATTTAAGAGAAACGCTCAAGGACAGTTCAGACACCCTCTCCTCTGCTGCCCAAGGACCTAGCTGGGGACATCCCCTTGGACACCTGGGACCCCCTCTAGAGCCAAGTCTCTTGCCAAGCCTAAAATGGAACCCTTAATGTAGATATCTTCTTCCCTGCTCCTATATCTGCCCTTCCTCCATCTCCACCCTCCCACTCCCCCAAGCTCTCACCAGTCTTTTCTTTCTCCCTTCCCTCTCCCCTTCCCCCAATCTCACCTCCACCCCTACCCCACCCCATGCTCACAACTTTTGCCCTGCAATCTTGTTTGCTTCCAATTTCCAGGAGGATCTATATGTTTTTCTTTGGGTTCACATTGTTATTTGGCTTCTCTAGGCTTGTGAACTTTAGGCTTAATGTCCTTGGTTTATGGCTAGAGCCCACTAATGAGTGAGTACATACCATATTCATCTTTTTGGGTCTGGGTTATCTCACTCAGTAAAGTGTTTTCTATTTCCATCCATTTGCATGGAAAATTCAAGATGTCATTGTTATTTTTTTACTGCTGAGTAGTACTCTAATGCATGTATATTTCACAGTTTCTTTATCCATTCTTCCATTGAGGGGCTACAAGGTTATTTGCAGGTGCTGGTTATTACAAATAATGCTTCTATGAACATAGTTGAACAAATGTTTTTTTATTATGATTGGGCTTCTCTTGAGTATATTCCCTAGAGTGATATTGCTGGATCCTGAGGTAGGTTGATTCCCAATTTCCTGAGAAACCACCACACTGATTTCCAAAGTGGTTGCAAAAGTTTGCATTCCCACCAGCAATGGATGAGTGTTCCCGTTACTCCATATCTTCTCCAGCATAGGCCCCACTAATACACTGATGATTATCACGAATATCACCAAAGAATCTTCATCTGGCAATAGATGGAGACAGAGACAGAGGCCCTCATCAGAGCAATGGACTGAGCTCCCAAGGTCCACTTGAAGGACAGAAGGAGGGAGAAGACGAGCAAGGAAGTCAGGACCGCAAGGGGTTGGTCCACCAACTGAGGCAATGTGCCTGTTCTAATGGGAGCTCATCAAATCCAGCTGGACCGGTTCTCAATGAGCATGTGATCAAACTGGACTCTCTGATTGTGGCTGACAATGGCGGCTGACTGAAAAGCCATTGATAATGGCACTGGAACTTGTTTTTACGGCATGTTCTGGGAATTGTTTTTATAGCATGTTCTGGCTTTTTGGGACCCTAATCTATATGGATGCACAGTTTCCTAGGCCTGGGTGTAGGGGTGAGGGCCTTGGGCTTCCCACAGTGCAGGGTTTTCAGCCCTCTCTCAAGCAGGGAGGGGGATGAAGGAAGGTGAGTGGGAGAATAGGATGGGATTTGGAGGAGGGAGGAAGTGTAAATTTTTTAATGGAAAAATAAAAAATAAAAGAAAAAACACATAAAGATGGGAAATTAGAGAAAGAGAGAAAAGACCTATTTTGTGTGAGAAATTACAAAGTTAGGTATTGAAAATAGAAATGTCTCTTCATGGGATGAAATGATCAGAGGTGTGGGGATTAAACACCACAAAATATTTAAGTATGTCTAAAGGCAAGAATTGGTCTCAACACTTTAAAACCACCATATAAACAATAATTGTTTCTTTAAATTCCTTGAGAGAATCTGCTTGCCTTTTCCAGCATGAAGAATCTTGATTGTACAAATGAAGGTTATCTTCTTCAAAATAAATAAAATAATGAGTTCTTTTTATAGTATTATTTTGACATTGAATTCATCCTCTTCTAATTCAATGAACTCTTACATTTTTACTTATTTTGCTTTAATAAGATAATATTATATTTTAATAATAAACTCAGTTGTTCAGTGAACTTGATTTCAAATTGCAACTTAAATACTTTATTTTTGAGGATTTTGATATGCTAAGTGAATTGAGACTTAGAATATGAATATCTCTTTATGTCATATCTTTCAAAAATAAAAGAAGAGATAACATATTGTTATTGTCTTAATATATTTTATGTATTTTTACAATGTCTTCATATTGTTTTATTCCCATGTCATTATCACCTTTAAATTAATTTCATTTCTGCCCTTGTCTGAATCATGTAATTTTCTCCATTTAAACATATCATATATAATGTTTATGAAAATATCATGCTACTCCCTTAATATTAAAATTGGTTAAAATGAAGCACAACAATGTCAGATTATTGAAAGCATAATAAAGAGGAAATTTATACTATATTGTTCAGTATTCATAGTTACATAATTTATCTTATATTGACAAGATTAAAAATAATGTTTTAATGTTTATAACTGATTTATACTATTTCATTGTCTTACTATAAATTATTGTTATTAATAAGACATTAATACAAATGTATAATTTATTAGTGTAGGAAAAATTTTGTAAATTATTGATAACACATTATTCATCAGTTAAAATTAAGGACTTTAATTAAAATACATGTTAACAAAGGAATGTTTTATGTTTCATTGTGTATGTGTTATATAAATCAAAATAAATGCTTCCATAAAATTTATTTTCATGATAAAAAAACCTCACCTAAAATTTATGTTTATTATTGAAGACTTTAAGCAATTTCTTAGTAATTACTAAATTATAACTGGAAGAGAAGAAAGGAAACTATGCTCTTATCCTGACTGACCAAAAGCACTTGAATCAGAGGTTTTAAATGAAAATAGATGCCCAGCACTTTAAGAAGAAAGGCAAGGGTATCTTCATTTGTCATCAGTAGACCTTATTATTTTATATTACATATTATTGTTCAACTAGAGAAATAGTCAGTTGTAGATTGACAGGTGTCCATTACTTATTGTTTAACCTTTCTGGTGTCAGAATCTAGAAATGAATTATTTAAATGCCATGGAAATGAATGGCTTAGTCTTTTAATTAATGTGGAATCACTGTAAGTGATGTTTGTACATTCCACAGTATCTCTGGAGTTGCATGGCAACACAGTTACACTGAGTACCCTCGTTCATTCAGTAATTCTATATACCCATTATATGGTAGTTGATGTTGATGTGGATTTTTTTTAAGAGGAAAATAATGGAATCATTTCCCCACACATCTTATGAAGGGGAAGCCTAGCCAAAAACCTTGTTTTGTAAGGCGTGTCCCCCTTGGTCTAAAGGCGTGTCCCCCTTGGTCTAAAGGCGTGTCCCTCTTAGGCGTGTCCCTCTTAGGCGTGTCCCTCTTAGGCGTGTCCCCCTTAGGCTAATATTGACTTATAAAATCTTGCGGGCCTGCTCTTTGTTTTCCTCCGCTCCTAGCTGGAACCTTGGATTTATAAGTTCCCTTTCCTTTCCTTTATTAAAACTGAATTATATATATTAAAGCTTGTCTGGTGAATCATAACTGCCGATCAACCACGCACCTTCAATCTTATATTTTACTTCAGAAAGACAGGGTAACAACAAATGAAGAGAAAGCCAAAAATTATGTTAGGAAAATGTCATTTGTGGTAAGGGGATACCAGAGAAAGCCATCTTAAATAGGTTTGGAAACAAAGTACAAGGTAAAAGGAAGTGCCTATTAAAATTCTGTATGATTGTTAATAATTTTGTGATTCCCTGCAGGTTAATATACCATTCCATTTTGGAGGCTGGGCAATTTCTATCGTATATCCTAAGTTGCCCGTGCATTTTCATGTATCTTTAGGCTATGGCTATATAAAAGTGTTACCACAGAGATCTTCTGTTTAAATCCCCCCTTAAGGAATAACTGCCACTGTGAAATAACATGAGTACGTTTACCAAGAGCATATGTACAGGGAGATTACTGTCATATTGACCCATATCTTTCCTCCATTGAATTCTCTGAGTATGAATCAATGATCCCTGGGTAGCTGGGTAATTTATTGTACAGATCCAATAGGTGTGCTATTATCAGATCTATCAGCAAATACTGTTTCCAGTTCAAATGAAAAATTTATGGATGGTACACATAACCTTAGAATCACGAGCAAATTAATGGCTTGAGAAGAACTGAACCAGTAGGGAGTTTCATTTCACGTCTTTTGTTCAGATTATACTGGCAAGGAACTTGGAAAATTTAGAAAACATGTTTCAATCTGCATGATACTGAGAAAACAAGAAGGTCACCTCTAACGCAAAGCATTAATGAATGCCATATAAATGACAAACACGGCACTGTTATTTATCTCCTGTTTATATGAATTTATCAAGATGATATTCCTGTAACTTATGTCACAATAATTAAGACAACTTATGAATGGTAGTTCCGGGGCGGTTTCAAAAGCTTAGGGGCACTGAGAGATTTGAAGGAGGGTAACTGTTAGAGGGGCTGGAGCCTGGAAAAGGTCAGGGAAAATTGATATTATTGATTTAAATTTTAGTTAAAACATCTTTTTTAAATAGCAAAAACAGATGGTATTTCTAACAATGAATGGAAATGTATTCATATGTATCTCTTCTAGTGTCCACCGTAAGTGCTTAACTGGTTGCTATATTATTTAAGATTTTTGAGCTTTGCCTCCTTTACCTTGATCAGGATGTCTGCTAATTACCCAGGTGGTAGTATTTACCTGGATTCCTGATAATAGCAGAAAATCTATTAAATATTTTACTTAATCTTATACCCAAAACTCTCATAGTTTTTAACACCCTCTGCCCAGTTGACCATAAAATGTGTACTGGTTTTTGTTTTTGCCTGCATAGATTTAGATTAATACCCATCTCTAGGGTCTTTAATAATACATATTGTTAAGTAAAACAAGGCATATAATGTACAAATTTTAGTGTTGCTGAAGACTACTAACATGTCAAGATGTGTATGTGAGAGGTCATACAGTCTCTAATTTGCATACTTGATCTGAGAAATGTTTTGAAGACAGTATTCTACTCCTATTTTCTATTTTCAAAAGAAGTTTTCACTAAATATATGCCCATTACCTATCTTGAACCACAGGAAATTCCTCTGCTCTTAAGGTTGGAAAGGGTGATGATATATATTTAATGTTATCTTCAGGCTCATGCATACACTTTTATAACGCTGAATGTGTACATTGGCAAGTAGAAACATATCCCAGGTGGAAAAACTTAATTGGCAATCCCATTATAAGCTTTAGCTTACCATGAGCTGTTGCTTCTTCTGCAAGGTGAGTGACAACTAGAATATATTAAGGGTCAATCTCAGTTAATATCTACATGTGTCCATAGGGACCACCATTAATGGACTGATGTAATCCATTTACTGGTGATTCACTGTACTGTGTCCTTGGGGGCTTTTATCCTCTTTCATTTTCAAATGGCTCTTTTCCTCTTTACATTGACTAAAATATTGACGAGAATATTATCTATTACATTCAGTGGAAAGGGTATTACTAAAATTTATGATCAATAGCATGTACTCTAAAAACATCACAATAAGTAATATTGTGAAAGTACGAACCCATGCTATGAATATAATTTGGGTACTACTTTACATGAAACTCTCCATCTAAGTTTTAAAGCAAATTATACTGTGTGTGTGTGTGTGTGTGCATGTGTGTGTGTGTGTGTGTGTGTGTGTAGTATTTGTGCACTCGTGTATGTGGGTGCCTCTAACTGCATTTGTATAAGAAGGCAGGACTATGATGCTGCTGTTCTGCCCTTCTCTATCATTTTATGCCTTCGTCCCTTAAGAAAGTATGTCTCATAATGTCTAGAGCTATGCAGAATATCTGTTCCTATTTTCAGACATTCCAGACCTTCCATATTTTTTCTTATAAATGACCACAGAAATGCATACATAGGTTTCCTCTGTCAATTTCCTTTTTCATTACTATTAAGGTGTAACTGTCTATTGATAAAACAGAACATTATCTATAATCCATCAAATATAAAATATAAATAGTCCTCTCAAGACAAGAACATCATTATCTACTCTTTTATAATTTTACTATGTGTCTTCTCACTGGATAGACTGCTTGTAACTTGTTCTGTTAAGATTTTCCTCATCCTATCACAATACTAATGATTTAAAAAAGAAAATCTGATCGCAGTTTAACCTTTTCTGAAAAGTAAGAAGTTGACTTTCCCTTGAATAGAAAGTGTGGAATTCAGAGAACACCATGATAATACAGACATGCTCTAATAGCTCTATCATTGCTTCTATGGACAATAAAGTTACCTTTTAGTGTATATAGGATACTACACCTGGGATTCATTTATAATCAAACTATTGAATATACCATTTCCATATAAGTGGTTTGTCTGTGTTTTCCTCTGACTTTTGAAATAGTTGTCAACTAAGAAAGGAATTGTAACAATTCCTACCCTAACAACTACCTGATAGTCTATTTGGACAAATATTCTGTATGTAGCTTCAATTGTTTTCCCATTTTTGCAGTTCTTTTCTTTTTCTTATTTTAAAAAGTGCATTTAAATTCTCATTGCCTCTCCTTAACTTTCCTCCCTCCCACCTCTCACATGTCCTCTTCTTCAAACTCCTCCCAACCTCCTTTTCAGTTGAGAGCTTGTTTTCTTTAGATTATTATTGTTATATTTTATATAGCATACATAATCTATAAATATAAATATTCATATATAAGCAATCTGCTCAATCCATTTTTGTTTTTTACTTGTATCTGATTTCAACAAAAATCACTTTGTACTGGATTACCAATTGAGAGTTTATGAATAAAATTTTAAAACCCAGATTAGCACTATTTTGCCAAGGCCAGTCAGCATATATGCTGAATATAGATATTTATAATACTGCCTGAGGTTGAATGGCAAGTTTTTGGTGTGATTCTGCATTCCACAAGAACTGTTGTTAATATGTTTTTTTTTTTCTGCCTTACTTCCAGATTTCATTTACAGGGAATTTGTGAACTTGACCTAATATTCCTGCATGAAGAAGATAGTTTTCCCACAACCAAAGAAATACCCAAATTTCTTAATGTCATATGAAAAATAGTAACTTATTTATCATTCAAGAATATCTTGCTTGCTCACAAACAAATAATTGTTCTGATACTGAATATAACAGAATTTTTCTGTAGATCATAATAACTAACATACACATCTTTTCAAAGAGTCTATGTCTGAAAAGCATTTGCCATGATATTGTTATTATAGTACTCTTGCTTTTATTAGCCATTATTAAGACCACAACCACCCCTCCTAGAGGATAACAATACTCAAATTAGTAAAACACCTGTGGAGAAAAGTGATCACAAAATAATTTTATTTCATGGCAATGTGGTCTCTTGTTTGCTGTGAGACTGGGATCGAAACAAAGGTAAAGGATATAAGCACATGATATCTTGCAGATTCCCAGATTACAACTTTAGTATGCTTTCTGTTCTAAATAAAAGTAAAAGTTTGTAGAAACAATTTCTGAAGTTCACACCAACAGAAAATATAACAGCAATTTTAAAACTTGTTATGAAATCTTAGAAGGAATAATCAACCTATCTTCATCATAAAATCTGTCTTAAATCTTATATAGTCACATCGATGAGAAAAGAAGGAGGTGCTCCCTGCAAGGTGTTTCTTCACTCAATTTTGTTGGATCCCAGAACACGAGACTGAAACAGAGATTCTCTGTGTAAGTGAGTGCTGTAGAAATTGGTTCAGGTAAGATTTGGTAGTGAAAGCACAGATACGGTGAGGGACGAAGAAAAGCAAATTTGTGCTATTAGTTGACGTCCAGAGTTGCTGAGGTGTCCAAGGAATGTTGATTAGCATCAAGGCACAAATGAATGTTTTCAACAGATGTAAAGACTATTTCTTTAGTGTCAGTGATCAATCAGTGACAACAAACGCTGTTCCTGGAATGGAATCACCTCCTAAACAACTCCGTAGAGCTTTTCAGCAGATAATTTGGAGCCTTTAGAGTAAGAGACTGGCGGTAAGCTGTTTATACAGAACAGTCCCGTCAAACTTGAGTTAGAAAATTGTTGTGGGATAATCTTTTTGTACACTGTAAAGACGTGTCTCTGCTAAGACACCTTCTGATTGGTTTAATAAAGAGCCGAATGACCAATAGCTAGGCAGGAGAAGATAAGCATTACTTCCAGGAAGAGACAGGAACTGAGGAATATCTGAGAGGTGGTGGATTTAATAAAAGATGTGGTGTGGGAGAATTGTCTGTATACATCCACAAAAAGTCTGAAAAAGCTTGAAAAAGACTAGAATAGAGCATTATGTTTTACAATGTGTTAAAAATATAAACAGGCTAAAGGTTAAAGTTCTCAAAGGGAAAAAAAACGAAGAAAAAAAAAAGGAAGAGAGTAGCTGGTTGTGATGGCACATGCTGGTAGGATTTGCCTGGGAGGCAGAGACAGAAGGGATCTCTGTGTTATTTCTTTGGGGCTTGCCGGCTGTGGGGTACCAGGCAGGACAGAAACCCCCAAACAAGCAGGCCCTTCATGTTACAAAGATGCATAACGAACGTAAGGTTCTGAGAAGAGTGAGCCACACAGTAGAGGAAGATAAACATAAATGATAAGTTGTGAGAGCTCTCTGGGAACAAGACTAGGCTAAGGTCAGGGTTTCATACTAACTAAGAAGTCTCCGTGTTATTATTTGGGAGCTTGCCATCTAATGAAAAGTCCAGATACAGAAATTGTTCAATTTTATACTTGTCATTGCTGAAATTTTCTAGGTTTTTACAGCATGAAGCTCTTTTCATTATAATCTACATTCCCTTTATATATTCCCATCAGTACAGTTGGATCCACACATTTTCTCCCACCTTGCGTCTTTCTTTCCTTCGCTCTCGCCCTCTGTTTTACTTTCATTACTCTCCACCCCCCTTCTCTCCTAATGTTTCTGCTCTTCTTCCTTGGCCATGCGCCACTTTACTTATAATTTAACTTAATGCTCCCGGAACACCTGCATATTTCCATTCTCCCTGGTAGAACTCCCTCCTGTTTACCCAGTTGCTTTCACTGGGTGACGGTAATAAAAAAAACAAGATATGAGAGGCATGGGTCCTGAAGTGCTACATGGGTGACATTGCTGTCAAAACATCTATCACAAAAGAAGATATAAGTGAATTCCATGGCCTAGTTGAACAACAGCTAAAAACAATATTTGTTGAAGGCTTGCCTTTTCTATGTTTTGTAGCAATAAATCATCTTATTTCTGCAAAAAGAGTATTTCACAAAATTAAAAAGTAAACTTTAATATTTAAATAAGGTCTGTTCCCATCAATCCTTCCACTCACAATCAACCCAATAGTGGAACGGTTTGTTTTATGCACATTGAACCCCGTTGCTATTACGTGTAATTGGGTACTGTGAATTAACTAAGATGTTAGCATCTTTGTTAAACATAAAAGGAACATGCATATCTTTTTTTGTTCTATTTCTTAATATACAAAATTTAAGAAGAAAATTAGTTTCTCCCCTTTATGTGTATGATAACCTGTTTCCTTTTTAAAAGTTTATTAGAGAAGATTATTCTGTCTATGTACATAAATAAATGGGCACAACAATAGAATGCCCCAAATTAGTGGTTGATAGAGAAAATGAAGAATAGAATTGTTTTAATTGCTAATGTGAATATAGTAACATCAGAAAAAGGCTGAGTGCATGAAGGCATTAGTATAAAAGCTCTACATTATTCATTAACAATTTTGGCAGCAAAAAATATAAACACACATATTCATTTTAAGAAGAACTTAATAAAAGACACTACCGGAATGGAGTATAGATGGATGAATAATAGAAAAAGGAGGCCAGAGGTTGCCACGCACGGAGGCCCCCGGTCTGCGCTCTGTGCACTAGACCCCAGTTTGCGAGCTTCGGGAAAGGGGCTGGAGGTTGAGAATACACACACAGAGACAGACCGACACATAGACCTTTAAACACTGGTACCAAAAGTCCATCTTTATTAGCACCATCCTCTGATCCTCTAAGCTAGGCACAGGATCTAATAACTTTAGTTAGAAGGTTCTAGAAGGGAAGAGCCCCTGAAGGCCAGGACTCATTAGTCCCAACAAGAGGTGGAAAGCTACAAGAAAACAGTGTTTTCAAGACACAACTGTGTAGTTACACATTTAAGTTCTAAGCTGCGACAGCATGGGCAGGGTCCAGGCAAACTTTATGCAGAGAAAACATCAGCATGGAAAGGAGAAGTATATACAACCCTCACTAAAAGATTAGGTATTATCAAAACTACTAACTGCCAATAGTTTCTGGAACAGTCACATTTCTTTTTTTTTTTTTTTTTTTTTTTTTTTTTTTTTTTTTTTTTTTTTTTTTTTTTTTTTTGGTTTTTCGAGACAGGGTTTCTCTGTGGCTTTGGAGCCTGTCCTGGAACTAGCTCTTGTAGACCAGGCTGGTCTCGAACTCACAGAGATCCACCTGCCTCTGCCTCCCGAGTGCTGGGATTAAAGGCGTGCGCCACCACCGCCCGGCCAGTCACATTTCTTTATAGTGTAAATTGTGGTATGCTTATCATGCTTTTATGGATGGCTACACTTCAAAATGTATTGATAAGCAAAAATTAATCTTAGTGGAATAAAAGATAAAAAATTGATCTGGTATAGAAGAGTGATGTCAATATAGGAGATGGTGTAGATTGTGAAAAGTGTATATGATCCAAATACCTTTTATGAACTTCTCAATGAACCATGTGAAAAAAAAAAGAAAACAAAGCCAAAAAGTTATTGAGATGATACATATATAAAGTTCTTTTTAATTTTAACGTCCAAAAATTTTGAGGATGCAAGAAATAAACCACAAATGACACATTTAATATTTTGAAACATTATTATACATTTCAAAATATAACATGCTCAGTCTACATATTGTTACTTCTATGTATGTTTTCATGGTGAATCACTTTATACTGGATAGCCAATTCTTGTATTCTTCCTTAGGTAAGACTAGTTCTACCACAGTCAGAGGCCCACAAAATTAAGAATAATCTAACAAGATGCACTAAGAATAATACCTCCGGTTTCTCCAACTACTTCCCCTCTCTCTTCCCTTCCTTCCTTCCTTCCTTCCTTTCTTTCTTTCTTTCTTTCTTTCTTTCTTTCTTTCTTTCTTTCTTTCTTGTTTTTTTTTTTTTGTATTGTCACAAACAATTAGAATGTGTGGGCTCATCCGTGGTGCATAAAAGAACATAAAAGAACTATGACACCTGGTCAACTCTGATGTTAAAAGTATATAATTTACTTTTTATTGATTATGCTATTTAACAAACATGCATTTCCGTTATTTTGCAGCTGATAATGCACGCAAGAGTATACCTTTGTGTTTAGAGAATCTCTTACTCTCTTGACTTACTGGAAAGCATCTGGTACAAATGACTATTTTCATAGAATAAACTTGAAGCATTTCGGTCTTTTTAAATCATAATCTTAACTTAAATCATAATCTAACCTTTGAGAAAATTTGAATTTCATCATATCTGTAGTTGGAAATCTCCCAATGTTAAAACTGAACCAGTCAAACCTGCCAACAGACAATGCCTAAATACCTTATCATCCATTGTAATTACCTAAATAAACTGATTATTGTCACTATTTTTATAAAAATAAAAATATATTTTAGCAATACAATAACTGCATTTACAACTAAGTTATTCGTTAATATGCTATCTAAAATAATGTGTTGAGAAGCATAGCCCTACTGAACAGAAACAGGAGAGGAGTGGATTGAGAGGGAATAGAGAGAACGGGCAGGGAGAGGCAATGAGAAGAGAAGGAGAGGAACTGTGACTGGAATGTAAAATAAATGAAATTTAAAATAAACTAAAAATAATGTGTTGCGGGTGGACATACAGTTATAAAAGAATAAAGAAGAGACTGGTGGGGGGAGACAACTCCTTCTATTTTCTTTCAAAACCTTTTAAGTTTGTTGCTGCTTTCCCCACAAAGTATCTTATAAACATGTAAAGACACAGCATTCTATGAATGTGCCATAATTTTCTTTTCATTTTCTGCATCTAGCCTACAGTTAAGTACATAGAAAGCCCTCAACAAAGTTTTACTGACCATGAAGAATCCAGCCATTACACTTGTACCTCATTTTTATGTTCTACTTCTGGTTTACAAGTTCTATTCACTATAATATTTTTTATGTTTTTGATAACCATTATATTAAGCAATATTGAACATCCTGGTAAAATACCTTACACAAATAAAATATTTATGAATTTATTTACTAAATTGTAGAGGCCTTTAAGAGATAATCCTGTTGAAATGAAAGCATGTTTATGAGTTTCAGACACTGTTATTTCCCCTGCTGAAATGAGGGTAATACTTCAATGCTACATTAAGGACCCTGAAGGTTTTGTGAAGTGACAGAGAGCAATGTAAGTACAAAAAAGGTAAGAAGGTACTTGGTCTTTCTCATTTAAATAACTCTCACCAACTACTTTCTAAATACTTAAGCTTACTTAAACTTATGTCATAAACAAATGTTTATAGAATTAGTGGAATAAAATATGAAACATCATGTCAGAAGTGTATTTGTTTTCTACCAGGACAATAAAAGTAGAGGGGCTTAGAACAGTATTTTTAACATTTTGGAAAAACACTATATGGATAATAAAGTACAAAATAAAATCTTCTGTATTTTGCTTACTTACCTATATTAAATTAAAAATATATAAAATACTACCATATATGTAAAATGTGATGATAGATGATAAATAATACACTGTAAAAGCATAGTTTATCATTATATTAATACATGATAGATATTTTTAACATCTATAACTCTGTCATAGAAATGCATTCTTATTTATAGGATTTTTTCCTATTTTGTCTTTTTTTCCATTGCTATTCATAACACCCTAAAATTTCAGCATACAATATGAACATTATTTTATCTACCAAAATCCACTAAATCCAAACAAACTTAATGCATTTCAAATTTCTTTAAAAAAATCAGTTAAAGGGATATATGATAGTTATATTGTGCAATGAATACAAGGGTTTATTATTAAGAAAATTACTTCTTGAGGAAAAGTATGGCTAGGTATAGATCTTTCTCCTTTAAATTTGTTGACAGGAGCATTAAACATGTGCATATTTGCAAGTGATTTGAGAATATAGAAAAACTGCAAAACATATTTTCCCAAACAGTTAAGGAAATCTTGCACATGAACAGCGGAGTGCTTGACAAGCATAATGTCCTTCCCCTGAGATTTGTATAGCGGAAGATGTGGCAGCAATTCCTCTGACACCACTGGTGATAGCAAAGACAATTTTTATCATTTTCAACACTCGCTGAAGTGGTGCCTAGAAATGTTATGCTTATTTCCTACATCACCCGAGGCTGTCACTTCAGAGTCTAATTTTCATGAACGTTCGTGTTCAGAAGATTTTTTAAGAAGGTGGAACCTCTTAAGAAGTGATTGCATGTAGTCTGACACTTCCATAGCACTGAATGTTATTTCTCTTATGTCTTAAATAGAGACACATTGTAGAGATCCAAAAACCTTGTCTAAATTCTTCAATGGTATAGTAAAAAGAAATACATTCTGATTCAAATCCAACCTCAGACTGTATTAGGGATATAGTCATCAATGCATCTGTACCAATATGTTTATTCTGCTTTGTTATCATGGTGTGAAAATTGATTTATCATCCATCAGTATGCATGAATAATAACACATTAGTGCTTTATCACCACAGTGCCTGCGTCTACATTTAATCAAAATATCCAAAAGTACCAATACCATCTAATATTTGCAACAAATATTTAATGGTGCTTATGGTTTATTTTTTTAAGATTAAATTTAAAATTAAAAAAGCCTTTTTAAAATAATTTATTTTTATTTTATGTGCACTGATGTTTGACCTGCAGTCATATCTGTACACCACGTGTATACAAGGTGTCCATGAGGCAAGAAAATGCGGACAGATCCACTTGAAATTGGGTAGGGAGCTTCTATGTGGATTCTGGAAACTGAATCGCCTCCTTCTGGAACTTAACCGAATAGCCATCTCTCTGACCCTGCATTAGCCTTTTTAATTTAGCAAAGCAAAATGGGAAGGGAAATAGATGGAAATTTATCTGCACTATAATCAATGTGTCTTCATATATGTGACAATTTGGGATACCTAAGAAATAGTTAAAATTACAAATATTTTAGGTTAAAAAAAGGCAGAGGATGTAGGAGCAAGTCCAGTGGGCAGCACATAAATGTCATCATGATAAAGTGATTTGCTATAATAGACATTTGCTACATTGCAATTCTCAAATAATGGTGCATCTTAGAATTCTTCAAAGAGTCAATGGAAGACTGAAGAACAAAGACTGCCTGTGAGTGGAGTTTACACTTTCCACTTTTAATTGTACTTCCTTGGTATTTATCTGTGGAAAAAAAAAAACATATGTGCTTAGATGACACTTGTGAGGACATGTGGGTTGCCACAGATCTTGGTGAAAATGGAAAATAGCCACGGTGTGATTAACAAGATTTTGTAAGTTCATTATTTACAATTGTATTTTTTATTGTTACCCTAACTAATTCCTTTACTGATTGAAGTATCTCTAGATTCAAAACCACATAGTAGTATCTACTAAGTTTTCGCCACCATCCACGGCTATATTCTAAGTGAATTAGATTATGTCTTCAAGTAATGAAGTTGATGTTTTTCAAATGAAAAAAAGATTCATCAGTTACAAATTTAATTAGAAGAAATTGGTGCAGTCATTTGAATTGTTTTCATCATGCTGAAATTGAAGTAAATAAAGCATATTACAGTAGACAAAAATCAATTAGATAGGCTGTGTTTCTGAAGTCTCTGTCATCCATCTCCTAAGGATACAGGTGCTTTTTTTTAAATTCACTATCTTAGAAAGAGTTGCCAGAAGCACATGTTAAGACAAGAAATTGAGTAAACCTTTTTATTATGAAGTTGTTCTGTGGAAAGTCTTGAAGACTGAAAAATGAAACTGTAAAAAATTAAAGACCAATAGCCACATTTTGTTTGGTGTCTGTTTCTGGGATGAAACACCGACCAGTACCAATTTGTGGAAGAAAAAATTTATGTGACTTACATATAGCTATCACGGTCCATCAATCTGGTAAATAAGAGCAATAAATCAAAGCAGACATGCAAAGCAGGAACCTGGAGGCAGGTACTTAAGCAGAGACCATGGAAAGGGATATTGCTTTCTGGTTTGCTTCTTTTGTCTCCATTTCTTATGCAAACGAGGAAGTCATGTGCAGGGATTTTACCTGCCAAAGAGGTCTGGGTATTTCACATTAAAAGAGCAATCTGGCAACAAGAAAAACTGGTGGATTGAATTTCTTAACTGAGATTTACCTCTTCCCAAATATGTCCAAGTTAGTGTCACTAATTAGAATAGTAAATTGAACAGGGCAAATTAGAAATAATTAACACGGTCAGAAAAATAATGTCTGAAGTACAAAGGTGACAAATACTAGGATCTGGCTATTGAGATCATATGTTAATGTTTTAAGAGTTATAGTTGAAAGATATTTAATATATAATATTTCTGTTGATTGAGTTATTAGATGTAAAATTGCACTAATAAATAAGTATGAATACCAGACTTCTGGAATGCTATTATGTAGGCTACATGTTTAAGCAATATAAATTGTGTTGCATCTAGAAGATGTATTTGTTCAAATAATAAAAGCACACTTTGGAGAAGAAATCCATATACTTGGCAGTTCGCCTTGATATGTATAAATACATCTAGATTATATATAAAGCATAATCTAGCTCAGAAATATCTTCAAAGTCATTATTAATTAAAATAAAACTATGAAAGTGAAAAATTGTTTTATTAAAATGTGCCAGACTTTTTGGTTTTCTAATAATCTGAGATTCAGAGATATATTTCATAATATTACAAAGTTATCTATTAAAAAGCCTGATATAATTTATGATTTAAACCTTACTAAATTTTATTGAAAATAAATACAAACATACTAAGGCAAATATTTTAACAGAATTGGGAATAAAAGTATGAACAACACATAAAATCAAATAATCTCTATAAGCAACAGGCTTGTCCCTAGGCTTCAGACATGCTGAGTAGTAAGGCAATCATGTCTAGCACTGATCTACTGACTGCAGCTGATGAGGTCATGAACCCTAGAGAAAACCCCACTATTTCTGCTTTTCTAAACTGGTATAATTCTTAACTTCATCCTAAATATATTTGTAAGATTTATCATTTGTAGATGAGTACAACAGGAAGCCTGCAGTACTTCAAAAATTTCTCTTGGAAGCATTGTATTTCAAGGACCAATATCTTAGGAGCTGTCTTGAAACCCTGAGAAATCTACTTTCAAACAACCATTAAAATATGCTGTTTATAACATTTGCACTATTTAAATATGTCTTTAAAATTAAATGTATTCAGTGTCTTGCTCAGTCATAAAATATCCTCCCTCTAACACTAAAGAATTAGTCTAATAATAATGATTTACCTATTTCTTTCAACCTTTAATTATCTGTATGAAAGTCCCCTTGAGCTGGACTCTAAATTCTCTCTTCTAAAGAATATATTCCAAATGTAATATTATTTTACTTCTTTATGTAAAATTTCTTGATGTAATGAAAATATGGAAAGGATAAAAGCACTGATCATAGTGTTCAAGGTTATTGTGAAAGTTGTAAGAAACAGAGTAACTTCGAGTCAGAGTCACTACAGAGGTGTCCAAACCTATAGTCTGTACTCTCTTGGGACTGTCTTCTCACTTAAAGTGACTGAAGAAAGCCCAGATGATTGCTGTGCCATTGCAACACTCGTGTGCAACATTTTATTTCCCTTGCTTTATCTTTTTTCTTGTCTCTATAACATAGTTTCAGTTAGCATTGGAGATTAGAGTACTGTCTTTAGTTGTTGTGGGTGTGGCTGTTTGATTCTCTTAAACATGCTGCAGATGTTTCCATGTGTTGCTTCCGTGGTGGTTGTCCTTCTGAGGCTTGAGAATCTCCATTTCTCAAATGTCATCTTGTCTTCACAACCATCTATAGACTGCTGCTGAGACGAACCATTAACGTTGGGAGTAGCATCCAGAATCCATAAGGGATTTTTCATTGACAATTATGACATAATGACTTAACTTTGAAGGTTAATAATAATGCTGTTGGACAATGGTTTTACCCTGTAAAAATTTGTGTTTTGTACTTGTTTAATAAAATGCTGATTGGCCAGTAGCCCGGAAGGAAGTATAGGCAGGACAATGAAATCAGGAGTATTCTTGGAAGAGGACTCAGCCTGCAGTCATTACCCAGACACGTAAGAAGCCAGACACAGAGCAAGCAAGATGAGACTGCCTCACTGAAAAAGGTACCAAGCCACATGGCTAACATAGACAAGATTATGGGCTGATATAAGTTAAATGATTTCATAAGAAGCCTTAGCTAATAGGCCAACCAGTTTATAATTAATGCAGGCCTCTGTGTATTTCTTTGGGACTGAACGATTGCAGGACTGGGCAGGACAGAAACTTCAGTCAACGTAATGGTTGTTTTACTTTCTGATATTCTGGCCTTTCAATGTGACACTCCTTCTAATTAGAGCATTTATCAGTTATAAGTAAAAATAAAATTAAAGAGCTAAAAACAATACCATGTACAAAGATGTATATATTAATGAGTATATGTATATATGGACAGATCTCCTTCCCAATTTAACCTCTTCCAAATTAACCTCTCATGGGCCATCTGCAGGGCATCTGAGCTTTTAAGCACATTCTCAAGGCTTTTCTTTGAAACATTTGTGAAAATTTCCATGCATGCCATCCCTCAGACTCCCAGATTTAATATCTCTTTGAGAACTTCATTACATAACCATATAACCATTCCACCTAACTCAGTCTCACTTCTCCCTCTCCCCACTAAAATTACTACCATAACTCCTTCCAGCACTATTAATCCTGCCTTTCATTATGATTGTGCTATATATAAACATTTTCATACATATGTGCAAAGGTGATAATATAAACTATCGAGTCTATTTAGCTTTGCTTCTGTACCTCTTTATCTGTACCCCCCAGGTAACTTCAAGTGTATGATGTCCAGTTGATTCCAATCCAATGGCACCTATGCTCTCAGACACTGTGGCTATAACTGTCTTTGAGTATTAAGGTATATGAGTATTAGAAAACACTTTTCTTGGTAGCCTTCAAAATGCACATATTCCTGGAACACTTTTTAATGTGATGTCTTTTAATGTAGTTTAGACTTTCTACCTTAGAGCCTGTAACAGACGATTTCTGGATTTCTCTGAGATGCCCTCAAGGTACATTTCCTTACATAGCTGTGAACATTTCTAGATTTTTTTCCCCACAGCTGTCATCTATATAGCATCTTCAGCCTCCTTCTTTCTAAATAAATAAATGTGCTCCTTTTTGGCCACACTACCTCTTTTTAAATCGTTTCAGCCTTAAAAGTGGCACAACCTGAATTCTATGCTGTTTAGGAAGATATTCCATCAAATTAATTAGTGCATTCCGTCTAAATATAGAATGACTCTGAGACTCATGACACTGCCAAAATGTAAATAAATATACCACAAATGTTCTCTCTTCCAATGTCCAACCAAGCTTTAGTTTCATTCTGAAACCTATGAGCACAGTCTTTATGTGTAAACACTTTTCTCTCAAAGCTTCAAAAGGGATCAGAGTTTAAAATTTCCCTTGTGCTTTCTAAGGCTTCTCTAACAGTCATTTCTGAACTACTCATTTCAAGTATAAAATGACTTCACTCCTTTTTCTAATATTTTGTATTTGTTTAACATCTCATCATTATAACAGATTAAATGCCAAATCAACCAGGAATAAAAAGTATTTTTACTCATTCTTTCAGTGATTTTACAATATTTTCCTTTATTCTTCTGATTCTGGCCATTTGGTAAAGCACAACATTATCTCAGTGGTAGCTTATGTCATACATTACTCATCTGATGACAGGAAGTAAACAGGGTGGAGTCAAAAGGGAGCAAGAAGGAAGTAACTAATGATAGGCATATTCTTGAAAAGCACACCCCAGCTTTCGACTTAGTCAACTACCTGAATTTTTTTCCAGTTTATTTATTTTTTATTAAAAATTGCCATTTCCTCCCCTCCTCCTCCCCCCTCCCTCCACTCCCTCCTTCTTGAGGCCAAACAGCCATCAGGGTTCTCTACACTATGTTGAGTCCAAGGTCCTCCCAACTCCCCCCAGGTCCAGGAAGGTGAGCAACCAAACTGACAAGGCTCACACAGAGCCCGTCCATGTCGTAGAGACCAAGCCCATCGCCATTGTCCTTGGCTCCTCGGTCAGCCTCCACCATCAGCCACCCTCAGAGAGTCCGATTTGGTCGCATGTTCCATCAGTCCCATTCCAAGTGGACTTGGTGGTCTCCCATTAGTTCTGTCCTGCCGTCTCAGTGGGTGAACGCATCCCTCATGGTTCTGACTTTCTTTCTCATGATCTCTCTCCATCCGCTCCTCATCAGAACTTTGTAAAAAACAATATCTTGAATTTTGCATGCAAATGGAGGGAAATAGAAAACACCATCCTGAGTGAGGTAACCCCGGCCCAAAAAGATGAACATGGGATGTACTCACTCATAATTGGGTTCTAGCCATAAATAAAGGACATCGAGCCTATAATTCGTAAAAATCCTAGAGAAGCTATATAAGAAGGTGAACCCAAAGAAAAACATATAGTTATCCTCCTGGATACTGGAAGTAAACTACCTGAATTCTTTAGCATTGGCCAAAATCATTCTTCCAGGTGACTGTCAAGCATTCCGTGCATCAGTCTCTAAAGAGATAGTTCATATTCAAGTCAAAACAGAGTTAATTTTTTATAAATTAGAAGTTTAATTTATGTCACGTAACCAATATTTTTAACGATTGATGACATATTTACTCTACAGAACTTTTCTCAAGAAACTCAGTAGATTTCAGATTATTAGAACATGGCTCTGTTAATGCTGCAGCAATGATAGCTAAGCATTCATCAGGCAGGAAAGGAGGGGAAGGAGAGGGAGAGAGAGAGAGAGAGAGAGAGAGAGAGAGAGAGAGAGAGAGAGAGAGAGAGAGAGAGAGAGAGAGAGACTTAATTACTCCTCTGGAGAAAAGACTGGAATATTTTACATTTCCCATTGCTCCTTTATTTGAAGTAAATGGCCATTTTATGCACTTGAATATCAACAGGATTTAATATATGTAACATACATGCTTTATTTAAGGTGAAACTATGGATGAATCTCAAGGAAAACTGGGTTATGTAGAATGTTTCAGATTTACCTGTGGGGCTTATTAAAGACAATGCAGTCTACAGTCCTCATTTTTGATCCAGCGTAATTGCTGAGAGGTCTGAGAATTTGAATTTTCCCAAGTACCAGGTGATACTGATATAGATGGACCAGAAACCATCCTTTTGTAAACATTGTGTAACCATTGTCTTTATTACTACCCAGTCACACTGTCGTAAGGCAGTGAGTGATCTTTCCCTGTGCAAACACAGTAATTAGTTCTTTTGAGAATATATTCTTACATTCATTCACTATGGTAGAATTTACTGACTGATTTCTCCTTTATAATTTCAGAACTAAATTGACATATTTGTTTGATTAATAGTTGGACTACTTGCTTGATTCAACAAATGTTAACCTTGTCTACAACATTTTGATATATTTTTAAATTTTCTTTAAAGTTTCTTCATTTTTCTCTTTTTCAAATTATACCCATTTCTTAGAAAAACTTGAAACTGTCAATAAAAGTTTGAAAGTCCATAATATGGTGTTATTGATTAGGGTGGCATGACATAGGCTACTTTGTAAAAAAATTAAACACTTTTTCTTAAATATATTTTTGTTATATTTTCAAAAGTTATTTAACCCTTTCGCTTCAAAGGAATAGAAAACGGTATATAGAAAAATAGATTTGACATGTGAAAAAAGTAGTCATAGAGACCAAAGACAGAAAACTATTGAAAATTATAATTAAGGTTCTATTAAGCTCCTTATTTTCTAAACAGCATAAGGATAAGTATTTAAAAAATTAGGGGATCTCACACCAAAGGAGTGGTGCCCTTAATCAATTTCTTCCTTCCATAGATACCAGGGTATTCTGTGAATTTTCTTTTAAATAAAGTAGGAAGTTAAATTTATGAAATTTTTTAATATGCCCTGCTTCCTTTTTTCTTTTCCTTTTCATTTATTACAGTATCTCATATGGTTCATATTGGATTCAAACACATTTTATAGCCCAGATTGATTAGCTTACCATTATATCCCTATTGTTTGGATTACAAGTAAATGCCATAATGTCTGGTTAACCCTTAAGGCTTATACACATCATAAGTGCTTTATTTTTCTCAGCAGCCAAGTGTACACTATCATAATAAATATAAAAAAATGTTTGCTTTTATTTCGTTTTTTAAAATTTCCTTTCTTTTTAATTGTTCTCCAAACCAGAAGTTAGAGATATATTTTACAAGTAAAACTAGTAAACTAGTAAACAAGTAAAAACATAACTATTGCAATGAATATGTTGAATGACTAAAGTTTTAGGTACACTCAGAATTAATTATATTTAAATATTAAGTTGTTTGTTCTAGCATGTTTTTTGTTGTGGGAAACAACATCATCAAAAGCAACTTGTGGAGCAAAGTTTATCTCATTTTACATGCTGCCATATTTCACTGTGGGAAGTCAGAGCAGTACCCCAAGTTGGACAAGAACTCGGTTTATAACCTTAGAGGAGCACTGCTTACAGGCTTGCCACACATCTTACATTTAGCTACATTTCTTATGTAATCCAGGGCCACATACTTAAGGATGTTATTGCCCAAAGTTAGCTGGGCCCACCTACATAAGACAGCAAGAAAGAAGTTGTAGCATTAGTCCAATTTTATCTGGATTTTTTTTTTTTGTTGAAGTCCCCTTTTCCTCAATATTTCTAAGTTTGTGTTGAGTTGATAACCTCAACTAGTAATTTGTCCAAATAACAGCAACTGAGGAATGAGAACTGGACATTCCAAGTGTTCCCAAGAGAAACACCTTCTTTGGAGTCTGTACATCTTTCCATAAATTATGTTCTGTATGCTGTGATAAATTTTATAAATATTCACAATTCTGCACTTTCTCAATAACAACTTGGGGAATAAATTATCTAGTGAAAGAGGAGCTAAAATTTTCATCTCATATTACAAATAATAATATAATTACATATGTTTATGAGTATGTATGTATATAAATGCTCAGAATTTCAAGCTTTTTTAAAAATGAAATTACAGAAACACTGTTTTTTTTTCTCTGTTTGTATTTTATTGTTTCTGATTACAATGCTGCTTTCATTCAACTGTTTTTATCCTTATTTGGCTATGAGGCAAAATGATTTTTAAGAATGAACAAGGTATAGACATATTTATATTATGTGGAAGAGGAACTGGTAAGGAACTGTACTAGGTGGGTTAAAGTCTTATATATTATTTCATTCAAGAGGATGTGATAAATTGAAATTATGTTGGTTTATTATAGTATGCAAAATTACTGAGTTTGGTAAACTGGGAATATGATATTACCAGATGTTACAGATCACACAAAGAAGCGTTCTTGAAAAAACTGTCATTAGATAGGACATCAGTTTATAGAGATTCATAAACATATACAGTAAGTGGGCACTAATATCTTCCCTCAGATCTTTCTTTAATATGCATTAGGAGAAATTCTTTACATTTTCTAAAAAATGTTATTTATTTATTTTTCATAAATAAATATAATGATAAAATATAATCACAACTGTCCCTATTTTCTCAACTTTCCCCTTACAACACCCACCATATTTCTCCCAAAATGACTCTATTCAACAACATGTCTTTTTTGTTGATAATCCATTAAGTACTGTTAGAGATATTCATCATTGCATAATTGTACGAGTGTAGGCATGTCTACGGGGACATGATAAATGAATCAAAGGTCACATGATCAATACAGAATGCTTCTTCCTCTCCCAGCAAGTATCTACTTCTGAAAGAGTCTCAGTACAGGATGTGGTTTGTGGATAACCTGCCACGTCTTTGTCACATTTGGGTGGTGATGGGTCTTGTATAGGTTTTGCATAGGTAAACTGTTGAGATCACGACTCTGTTCCTCAAGTCATGTCAAGAAGACAGCATTCTTCTTTATCCTTTGACCTTACTTTATTTTGAACACCCTATTAGGTTATGTTCCCAAATTTTAGTTGTTGGGGTATTAATACTGATGTCCTGTCTATGGTAGAATACTGAGTCCATTAATCTTATTACTGTGATTATTTATAGATTGACGCCTTGATCACTATTCACTGAAAATAGAATTTTTCTGACCAAGGTTGAGAGAAATCTAGGTCTATGTATATAAACACAAATATTTAGAAGGTAATCTGGGAAAAGGCATACTTAGCAATAACAATATCAGGTTCTACCTTATAGTCAAAGGGCTCCCACTACTACATATACATTTGAACATTAATTTTCCCTGGTGCTTTGTTGTCATAGCCTGTGTTTTTATTTCTTTCATCAGATACCATGACAATAAGCTACACCAATAATGTGGTAGTTTGAATGAGAATGATTCCTATGGACTCAAAGGGAGTACCATTATTGGAGGTGTCACCTTGCTGCAGTAGGTGTGATGTTACAGGAAAAAGTGTGTTCCTGGGGGTGTGCTTTGGGGTTTGCAGATGCTCCCATCAGGTCCAGTGACATTCTCTCTTCCTTTTGCCTGCCAATCAAGGTGTAGTACTCTCAGCCCCTGCTTTGGCACCATGTCTGCCTATGCACTGTCATGCTTCCCACCATGATGATAATGGACTAAACTTCTAAACCTACAAGCAAGCCCCCAATTAAGTGCTTATCTTTATTAGAGTTGCTATGGCCGTGATGTCTTTTCATAGCAATAATCATCCTAACTAATACAGGGATAAATGATTAAGTAGGGATGACTGTGAGTGAACTGGAAAGAAAAGGGTTGGTTAACTGAAATGAAGGGTGTATTAGAAAACTTTTATAAACTCACTTTTTTAATAAACTACCTTTAAAATGCAACTTTCCGGGCACAGTATCCCACTTACTTCATCCCATCACTAAGGTAAGTGAATTCACAGATAGTCTGTTCTATATTCCATGTTATAGGCTAACAAGATTCCAATGGTAAGACAATTCAAAAAAGAAAGCATCAGAAGCAGAATTTGTACACAATAGCAATTGATGAACAAAGAGGCCATGAATCTGAAGGAGAGTGGAGAAGGATACATTGGAGTTTTGCAGGAGAAAAAATAATTAAAATTCAATCTGAAAAATAAAAACAAAAAATAGAATTTTTTTGCAGTATTTGTCCTGAAATTTCCATCTTTTAAGTAAGCCTCAAATCTACTGGAAAAGCAGTTAACTACCCCATAACAGTCATGCCATAATTGCACCTGTAGGCACACATTGCTTGTCAGATAGTATTGCTGTGCTTAGTTCTAGAGAAGACAATTGATGTCAAGTCTCCCTTGCCAAGCTTCATAGCATCTTCCACTACTATGAAAGGAGGAAGTTTCCAAGTTACTATGGAATTGATTTCTCTGTCTTAGATCCCAAATGTGTGGTGTCTCCTGCAATATTTTATTTCCATGTAGCTGGAGAAATGCTTGGAGTGCACGAAGTACTAAATCTATGCTTGTAAAAAAACAAATTTCAAGGAACTACAAAAGTAATTTGTCTGTAAATAGAAATTTTAGCATCATCCTGGTTTAAAATAATAGATATAACTCCTACATAAGGAAAATATGGTTTTATATGATTTTTGCTTCCTGTGCAGCTGAATGCAACTCTAAATGAATAATATTAGATTCAACCCTAGACTGCTACAGTTAAATAGTTGTATAATATAGTTCATTGGAGATATTGTTATAAAAATAGCATTATTTTTCTATTTTGTTGGAAAAATAATCTTTTATAATCTTTCATAGTGATAAAACCTGTTTCACATTTCCCAAAGTTATTTTTATTAATTCTATATTATAGTGTTGCTATTTGTTTCAGAAGATTTTCCTTTTTTTCTTTGTTTTTTTGAGACAGGGTTTTTCTGTAGTTTTGGCTGGCCTCGAACTCACAGATATCTGCCTGCTTCTGCCTTCCGAGTGCTGGGATTAAAGGAGTGCACCACCACTACCTGGCTAGATTTACCATATTTTTCAAAAGGAAATTTCCTCACAAGTCTTGTTTATATATGAGTCTATAATGCATTTCATATAAAAATACTATAATTTTGAGTAAATTGGGAGCATGTGGACCTTGGAAGAGGGTTGAAGGGGAAGGGAGAGGTACAGAGGGGAGCAGAAAAAAATATAGAGATACATAAAAATAATTAAAAAAATACTATAATCTATTTCGAACCACAAATTCTTTCCAGCATGTATGAAAGGATATGGAATTCCATCAGGTTAGAATGCTAGCTACACAGGAACAAGACTGTCCTTGGAAAGGAGCAAAGCACAAGCTGCAATGTTGCAGACATATAATATAGAAACTGGGGCTACTCAGACCAAAAAGAAGAATTTCTTATGTTTCCTCTTATCTGACGATGTGGCACATGACGTGGAAGTTAAAACGTTAGGGAACTCATTGATGGGACAAACTGGTTTGTCCTTGAGAACATGTTTATTATACTAGAAGACCTATTGTACAATATAGATGGGCTTGTCAGTACTAAACACTAGCTATCAAATTTCTCAGACCTGACTTTAAAACTATGTGTAAGTGCTCACGTGACTAGTGTTCAAGGAAATACTGGAAAATATAATCAGAATCAGTTTTCTCCATTGATCACAGAAAACAGATAGCAATGATATTATACAGTATAACTCTGTAGGGTTTATAAGTTTTGAATACAAACAGAATTCGAGAGGTATTATATGGCTATTACAAAACACTTTATCTTTAATTAAGCAGTCTAAATAATTCTTTTTCTTCAAAAATCACATAAACATATTTATAAGTTTGGTTTAAATTTAAAAAAGAAAATTCTATTCATTTTAAGTATGAAAGGGCCACAGTCTCAATTCCTATTTTCATACTTAATCCTCTATAAATAAATAGTAAATCCTTAAGGAATATATACATTGAAATATAATGAAATTTTTAATAATAATATATATGTTTGAAAATTACATCTGCTAATGTACCCTTAAAATAAGACACAAATTTTATTATAGTTTAAGATAAACTCAGGAATTTTCAAAAATATGTATGACTATGTTTCAAACATAGCTATCATTTAATATGTTCCCTGTAAATAATTTGAATAGAAACATTGATGAGAATAATTTCTTTTGGATTATTTTATTTAGATTTAAAAAAAATTCTCAAGAAATTATCTTTTATTAGACTATAATAATCATTTCTTCCTTTTCCTTCCCTTTCCCAAATACCCATATAACAGAGTAATACACGTAATTGCAGTGCACACATATGTGCATAGTTGCATATAAAAGCCTCCTTAGTACTTGTCCAGACATTATGATTGGTTGTTGATGCTCAAAGACAAAAATTAATAGGTAAAAATGGAAATGGAAAGAAAACAAGGCTTGTGTCATTTACCAATAGATGGCAATTCTCAGCCATAAAAGGATACTTGTTAGCTGCTCCCATTATCAACCTGCCAATCCTGATATGTATCTTGCCTGCAAGTTTTCCAGATTTTACCATAAGTTTCACTCATAAAGCTGTAGGTGAGAAAGTCCTTGTAATTATTTAACATTTTATCTTTGAAAGATCACAAAAAGCAGTATCTTCCCAGCTTATAGAGACTTGATAATTTGCAAACTCAATGGTGTTATCATGTTTTTCAGGGAAATGATGGAGTGGTGTTCCTGGAAGCTATACTCCTTTTATATTAACTAGTCTGTTCAAGGGCTGGTTGTCTAGCAATTTGGATGTAAACAAATATTTGACAAAGAAGTAAGATATCTGATATTGGAAGGCAAATTTCTGGAATGGGTTGAGTTAATTTTAGGTTATTAATCCAGTTGTTGAATTCTTGAGCTCTAGATACATTATTTTTCATTTGTTGTTGATTTTCCCTTATCAAAATAAGAAAGTTGTTTATGGATTTTATAATTTAGTATTTTTTAAATTCACAAGAGACGAATGACTACTCATTGAGATTCAAATTGTAAACACTAATTAATTTCTGTCCTAAAAAGATATTGTTCTGCTGACATTGTTTAGTTTTTAGATAATTGGCTTTTTTTTTTGACTCTAGATTTAAGGATATTGTGAAAATTTAACAAAAAATTAAATCATTTTAACTTGAAAAAGTTTTACATGTTTTTGTTTATCATATTGAAAAATTCTTAAAATAAACTTAAAATATTTGGGGTTGATATTATTGTATCCACTTGACTTGAGATAGACTATGTATTAACTGATTCAAAATATCTTCTTTGATATTTCTGTTATTATATAGAGATGTTTAATTCCTTCATTGCATAATGAATTAGCCAGTCTAGGAATTCTTAAATTAATCTAATTTTGTTACCTTTCTATAAATATTTGTAAACTTTTTGTTTAGACTTTTGTGTATGTGCGATGTTTGAGATTTACTGCAGCAAGTAACCTCTCAGAATTATTCTTCAGCTGTTTAGTTTGTTTTAAGTTTGGCTTGTAGAAGCCCATATAATATTGATTTTTTTCAACATTATTTCATGCATCATTGACAATCTAATTGTTTTACAGTAAAATAAAACATTACATGGCTTGTGATTGACTCTCTGCCTTTCCTCTTCCCAGAATTCTCTTGTTCTGGTTGTCCTCTCTATACTTCCTGCCTGGCTACTGACCAATCAGTGTTTTATTAAACTAATATGAGTGACAACTTTTTATATTTTTCTAGAGCATTATCCCACAGCATTTCCTCTATTTGATAAGGAAATTATACCTTCCTCTAAATGATAATAAATTGATTATTATGATTAAATTCTTAATCAAAACATAAGTAAAACAGAATAATGAAACTATATAAAGAGTAAAGGAAAATCAAATACACCTTTCATGTTTCTTTGAATTTTCACTACCCTTGAATAATATTTTAGTTAAATATTTTTGCTTTAATTTACATGATAAACAGATTTAGATTTATTCTATGTTTTATTTAGATTTATTCTAACTATACATTTTACTTTCAAATCAATATTAATGTGCCAATTAATCTTCATTATCACCTTAACTACACTTAGAATTTACAAGGAGACACACATATGGAAGTGTTTGCGAGGATGTTTCCAGAGAGCGTGAATTGAGATGAGAGGACCTACCACAAATTGAAAGCTGTCCTTACATGAGCTGATCTTCAGATGGAATAAAGGGGAGCAGATGAAAGACAATTAAGTGAAGACTCTTGTTATCCACTTTAATTGGATTTAAGTAATTCTCCACATGATTCAGCTTCCACATGTGAAAGAAACTTCTTCCATCATGCTTTTTTTGTTTTGCTGGAATTTTATTTCAAAGCAGCTAGTGATTTGATATTATGGTCCTGTTAATAATATTGCATAAAACGGAAGGGAAATGTTATCTTTATTTTGCATAATATTTAAAACAGCTAAACTTAAATATCTTGTCCCTCCATTGTGAATTAGTAAATACAAAATTCTTCTTCTACAAAATCTCTTACATATGCATAACAACAAAATATCTTCTTTGTTTTATTTCTAGTAAAAATGCTAAAAAGAAAAAATATTGTAGGAAAAACAAGAAAATACTAGTACCTCAGAATTGTAACAGACATTCAAAGCATTTGTTCATCAGTTTAGTCTTTTTAAGTTTCATAATACTGGAAGTCACTAGACAAGTCTCAGGTTAAAAAAAAAAAAGGCAGTATCAACAGTCCTAATCATTTGTGAATCCCAAGAAGTGAAATAATGGTCAATATGACAAAATGTACCCACAGAGGAAAAGTGGCACAAACACAAAGAGGGTAACCAATGACTTCCTAATAAAAGTCATGTTACAGGAAGAAGTACATGACTAGTAATACAGTTTGGCCTCCAGCATTTGCTTGCCAATTTAAAGTTATCCAGGGCACATTATTTTGCAAAATATATGTAGTACCAAACTACATTCTGAAATCATATCTCTGAAGTCCAACAGCATCTTCACACTAAATACTGATAAATCAGTTATTATTGGGAGAAGAAATGGAACTGCCTTATAATGTCTTTTGATGACACTGGTCTGTAGATTTACTTGGGCATATTTATGTCATATAAGACAAACCAAGAGCAAAATTCATATGATTCAACAGACCAGTGTAGGAATGTATGTCTTTCATTTGACCTCCATAAAGAGATGGATTCTTAGCCCTGTGAGGGCAATAGTCCCACTAACCACCAAATAAATCACTTTCAATAAATGCCAGGCAAAGGAATCTTCAAGTTTGCTAGTGTCATCAGTTCCAGCCTATCCCTCCACACTTTTGATGTAGCAACTGTAGTTTCCATCTTTCCACCCATCTGCCCATTTCATCAACTGTCTTCCATTCATTTTTCTTAACCCACTGCTACCCTTTAAGTTATACACACAGTCTCACCTTTACAGCTCTCCTCCAACCTATGATCCAGCAAAAATAGCAGAAGCAGACAAGTAAATGCATCTATGAAGACCTAAACCTATTTTCTTAAACTGGTACTTATAGGGTATTTCATATTTCAATCAGTTTCCTAACCCGAGCTTCCCAATCCTTTAAAATTTACAATTAAATTTTATCTTTCAAAAGATTCCATAGCTTAAATTATATGTGTGTGTATATATATATATATGTATATATATATATATATATAATCTTTATATGATAGACATACATCTATTTATATATATATATATATACATATCGGATAGATTAATGAAAAGGGGATAATGATAGTGTGATACCTATTTACTTTGTATGTGTAATGTGTGATCTAAGGGAAAACATTAGTAATTACAATTAGAATAATAGTGAAACTTATTCCACCTTAGTCACAACTACTGAGAAAGGTAGGAGTATCTGAGGAGCTGCAGTCATTAAAATAGTAAAAATATTGCTGTTCAGTACATTTTGACATTATGAAAAGCATTATGAAAAGACAAAAAAAAATGTGTTTATATTTCTCCCATAGTATGTTCAATGTGAGAACTATGCCCAGAATACCATATGTCAGTTCAAGGGTAATTTGTGAGCTCTGAGTAGTCAGGCTATGATTGTCTGTCAGTTTTCCTTCTGCCTACTTCTACTTAGAATTAGCCAGAAAAAGCCAAATGCATTCTTAAACAGTCATCCAAATGACATTTTCCTAGTTATTTCTATCCAGTCATTCATTAACAATTACCACTAATCAAGGCAACCTGATGTCTAGCCATTTTTGCAGTCTTTTCTACACCTGTTACCGTTTTCAAGTACCTACAATGTCAAGTGACAATAGTTGATATATTAAGTATAGATACTCTCAGTAAATAGTTTGTTCTTATCTAGATGCTCTTTTAGAATGAAATAGAAGAGTTACAACATCAAATATATTGACAATGTAAAAATTTTTATTCTTCTCATGTAATCAGTCCATAACATTATACTTGACAATTGTGTTCCTTCATATCTTGTTAAGACTGAAAAACATAGGGCAGTCAATATAAAACTCTTCAAGATTTTGTGTACAAAACTTTTGACATTTATTATTTATTTTCCAGTAGGAAGAAGTGTAAGGTGATTTCAAAAACAGCAAAAGTTCATGGAAAGGATAATGGACTGGGGAGGTGGGCTGGAGGGGGGAACATGGAGGTAGTGGGAGGATGGAAGGGATTGGTAAATGGGGGTGGGGTGCGATGGGGGATGGGGGATGGGGAGATAAAAGTGTGAAGTGGAGGATGGGAAGAGCTTGGGGAATAGGATGGTTGGGATATAGGAAGGGTGGATATGGGAACAAGGAATTATATATCTTAGTTAAGGGAGCCATTCTAGGGTTGGCAGAGACTTGACTCTAGAGGGGTTCCCAGGTGTCCAGGAAGATGCCCCCAGCTAGGTCCTTGGGCAGCTGAGGAGAGGGTGCCAGAAATGCCCAGATCCTATTGCCATACTCATGAATATCTTGAATATCACCATAGAACCTTCACCTGGCTTTGGATGGAGAAAATGACAGAGCCCCACATAGGAGCACCAGACTGAGCTCTCAAGGTCCTGATGAGGAGCAAAAGGAGGGAGATCATGAACAAGGAAGCCAGGACCGCGAGGAGTGCTTTTACCCATTGAGACGGTGGGACAGATCTAACGGGAGACCACCAAGCCCAGTTGGAATGGGACTGATGGAACAGGGGACCAAACCGGACTCTGAATGTGGCTGACGGTGGAGGAGGACTGAGAAACCAAGGACAATGGCAATGAACATGAACTCTACAGCATGGACAGGCTCACTATGAGCCTTGTCAGTTTGGTTGCTCACCTTCCTGGACTTAGGGGGAGCTGGGAGGACCTTGGACTTAACATAGTGAAGGGAACCCTGATGGCTCTTTGTCTTGGAGATGGGTGGAGTGGGGGTATGGGTGGAAGGGAGGGGAGTGAAGGGGGAGGAGGAGGGGAGGAGATGGAAATCTTTAATAAAAAAAATGAGAAAAAAATAATGAAAAAAAAATACGTTAGACTTTGTTGACTCCCCATGGGAAGCCTTTTTCTCTCTGAGGAGAATATGGGTGGTAAAATGGGGGTAGAAGGAGAGTAAAGTGGAGAGACTAGGGGGAGGGGAGGGAGGATGGTTAAGAATGTAAAATGAGAATGATAGTTTTAAAAAAATAAAATTAAAAACTTAAAAATATTAAACTTAAAAAAAGAAAACCACTTATGGGTCTAAGGAAGTAGACTACTGTCACATAACATGGATAACACCTTAATAAAGCCTGACACCACTACCCAGACAGAGCATAAGCCATTTATGCCTAAATCCCTCTGCTTATGCAGGAGGTATAAATCATATATTAAGTAGGTCCATGTCTACATGATCGAAACCTTAGGAGAAAAAGCCTCGTTTTTGGTCTTTGTTTATGAAAATGAAAATTCGTTTTTCTGCTCCACACCTGGAAGTGGTACTAACCAATGTCATGTCTTAGAAAGATTTATTAACTCCCCCCCACCAAACACACACACACACACACACACACACACACACACTCTTATGTGTGTGCCTGTGCTCTGGCTTCCTCACTCTCTTACTCTCTTACTATTTTATTATGTCTGTGTAAAGCCTAATAGCTCCACTAATGCTGAAGTCCCAGCAATCCTGAGGAATAATTTAGATGGTGGCTTCCCTTGTGTAGGCTTCCCTTCTTTGAACAATTCTACATCTATTCCCAGAACTCCTTGTTCTTTCCACTAAGCCTTTGGCTCTTCTTTTCATTAAGAATTTTGTCATTCCCAGCAAGGCTTCTCTGCCCAACAAGGCACTTTACACTTGTCATTTATTTCCACCTTCTGGAGACCCAGGGCTTTTCAGTTTCTTCCAGCTCTCGAGTATTTGCTTTCTAGCATAGACATCTTTATTTAATGCCACGGTGATGTCTTTAGTGAGTCTCGAGGTTCACACTGTGACTCCTGCCCATCCTGACTATCATAAGCATTAAACCCAATGCTACATCAGAGGTTCTACGAGGGTGTGTCCACTCCTGTATATCCCAGCAAACCAAAATTTTATCCTTGGTCTTCTCTTGTAGCCTGATTACATTTGGTCATGCCAAGATCTCATACTTGGTTCTACTCTTGCAGCTTCAATACACTTTCGAAAAAAATATAAAGGACAGGAAGGTGCATATTTCCTTTTTCCTATTTTCCAGACCATGTGCGTGCATCATACACCTTTAGGTAGATGAACATATTATCTACCTAAAGATCAACCACTTCACCACTTTATATACAGCCTGAATGTTCTTCATCCTTACTCAAAACCAAAACTGCTGACTCCCAATAGTAACTTCTGTCTCTTTTTTTAGATTGTGGCCACTGCAAATTCCTACAGTGACTTCTCAGCTTAACAACTTTTCTCTTTTGTATTTCCCCTTCACCTCTTCATGTCAAGTTTCCCTCAATTGTTTACTTCCTTTGTCAGGATGTGCCTCTAATAGCCTGGGGATTTCTTCCAGAAAATTCAAGAAACAACACCTACTAACACTACTGACTCTCTCCACTGAGCTGTTTACATAACAGATCAGATTTTATCTCTTTCCTGCTCTGGGTCCCTCTAAATATAAGTTAAACTATGACTTGGATATATAAATCTTATCATTTGATTTTTTTGCTAAGAAGTATACTCTGTGTTGTATATGCTCATGATAAATGTTCATGCAATTGTCTGATAATTTTTAGTTTTTTTCAGGAAGCAGTTTATTGTGCCAAGACATAGGCTCAGTGGCATAATTTCATTTTTAATGGAAAATAAATAATTTATAAAATACATTTTGATCATGGTTTCCCCTCTCTCACATCCCAGTATATCTTCGCTACCTTCCCAGGCACACAAGTTCATCCCTACTCCTCTCCCTTGATTTTTGCCTTTATGTATCATTTTGTTTCACACACACATAGACACACAACACATAAATGATTCTTGACTATTACTACCTATTTTGGCAAACAAATAACAACGTGTTTTTCAGATCTTTGTGAACGCTAACAGATTTTTCCTGTATTTATAACTATTAGGTAATTAAACTTTGGTATACATGTTATTTGTACCTGTCAGATATGGCCTTCTAGGTTTCATTTAAAATAGCTGGAACTTAAAATCTTGTTGTGTTTCATAAAATGTTCATTTCCATCATTTGCCTTACTCCATTAGGTCAAAATCAGCTATTGATTACTTTTTGTACCATAGACATGGAGTTCTATAATACAACACATATTAATGTTATTTAAGATCTCAACATGATGATAGTTTGGGTATTAACCAATCTGATTACAGGGGAAGACCAGTTTTTGGTACTTTCTTCACTACTGCTATCAATTTTGACTATATTGACTATAGCTGGGGTCATTCTTGTGGATTTTGGGGAATTTCCCTGGCACCAGGCTTCTCCATAACCCCATAGTGCCTATCTCTATCAAGATCCATTTTTCATTGCTCTCATACTCCATCCCTCTTTCCCTCATCCATCTCATTCCCTCATGTTCTTATCTCCCTTCTCCTCCATTTTAACCATCCCCCTGTCCCCAATTAACCCAGGAGGTCTTCCCCTCTAATCAGATTGGTAAATACCCCAACTATCATCATAGAGCCCTCATCCAGTAACTGATGAAATCAGATGCAAAGATCCACAACCAAGCACCAGGCCAAATTCTGAGAGTCCAGTTTAAGAGAGGGTGGAAGGAATAAATGAACAGTGGAGTTCAAGATCATGATGAAGAAACCTAAAGAGACAGTTGAACTAATATCATGGAAAGTCATGAACTCTACACTGACAGCTATGGAATCTCCATGAGACTAAGCTAGTCCTTCTATATGTGGAGGCAATGGTGAAGTTTGGACCATCTGAGGGGTCCCTGGCAGTAGGGCCAGGATCTCATCCCTGGTGCATAAGCAAGTTTGTTGAAGTTCATTCCCTATGGGTGGATGCTATGCTCATCCTTAATGCAGGGGTAGGGCTTTGTTGTCTCAACTTATTGTGCCAGAATTTGTTGATGCCCCATTGTAATACTTACACGTTGGAAAGTTTATGAGAGGTGGGCTGGGGGCTGTGAAGGGGGTGAGAGCAGGAGTGAGAGGTAGAACCGTGATTGGAATGTAAAACAAAATTAAAAATATAAGTAAATATAATTAAAAATAAAGAACAAAATAATAAAAAAAAAACAGAATTGGATCATGATGGCTAATAGTGATATGATCCAGGGATTTCTTGCTTACTGACATTGCTAACTATTGCCCTCTCCAGAAGACAGACTTTGTGCCTACTTGGTCTCATCATTATCATATCCTAGGAATAAGCCTTAGAGCAATATGAGATAATGTTTGCTCTCCTCATTCATAATATGTGATAATTGTCCAATAGGAAGGATTGCACACTAAAGTTCCTCAAAGGAATTAAAATGGCACCTGTGTTCAGAACTTCCGCAACTATAGGGGGTTGAAAGGTCACATTTCCAGAGACCAATCATTTAGGTTCCAGTAGTTTATTACATAGCTACTTACTGCTTACCTATATTTGTGACTTAACATTCATGTGACAGAAATTCCTGTGACAAAGGTGCACAGCATCTTGCCTTAGACAAGGTATTCTAGACCAATGAACTATGTGAACATTCCTTTCAAGGGGCATGCCAGCCAAAAATATTAGTGATGATTGATTTGGTTGCTCTTACACATTGATTGTTCTGAGCCATTACTTATGGTTCTGCATCATAGATTATCATTCTATTTTTTCTATTGGTTATAAACATGAAAGCTTACTTACTTCTTTCAGAACAGAATACCTTGTTCTATATAAGCGTCCCCACCTTATTTAGATATTCTCAGCCTCTTAATGTTATGAATAATCTTAAATTCTTTCTTCTGTTTCTTCTTTTCCTTCCATGTTACAACAGTTTAACAAACCCACCACTTAGGAAATCATTCCTGTTTGTTGTTGTTGTTGTTGTTGTTGTTGTTGTTGTGTTTTAATGTCACATACTTTTCTTACTGGTTGTCTCCACTCAGAGTATGGGTTCATGCACCTAATGTCAGTCCAGGATTAGACATGGACAAATCTCTACTCAGGAAAAGAACTCTAAATGAAACAAAAACACAAAAAACAAAAGTGGAAAAACAAACCAGTAAACAGTGTTTTGTAAAAATACAGTCTTGCAAATTGCCATCAAAAGACACATTTTTTTCCTCCAAATAGAGCATGGTTCACATATTTAACATCAGACATACTACAAAATCCCCTTTTCTCTATTCGGTAATAGGTATGCTGGCCTGTGGATAAAAAGAAATGGTTGCTAAATCTACTACTCTATTAGGATTTTCCTGGTAGGAAATCCAAATGCCCTTAATAATTCATCTCTAACTCTAAAGATATTCAAGACAATTTTAAAAACTGTTTTTCCTTTCGGATATTGTACCCTCATCAACTTTTATAGTAAAGAAGTTGATTATCAAATAAAACATTTAGGAGATAGAGAAAGAAAAAAGTATTAAAAACAGCAAGTTTTATGTCTGCCCCTTCCTCTGGAGGGTTTTATTCACTGCTTACCCCATCCCCTTCTTCTTAAGAAACTCATATAGCTAATTTTTCCATAACTAAACAAATCTTACTCCAACTCGTTTTAAAACAAATGAATATTGTCCTTGTGCATGATCTCAGATACAAGCCTCTGACCTAAAGACTATCTCATGAATATCCATCATTGAACATGAAGACCTCCCAAGCAATTATGGCTTTATTCAGCATAGAGTAGCAACACTTATTTCAATGCCCAAAAATCCTTCAGTCTTTAGCCATGTCTACTTTCTGTAAAATTATTTCTGATTTCATTTTTTAAAAATACATAAACAGAGAAGTTGACAATTTTGAGACCAGGCTTTAAATAGAGATGTCTGCAAACACGACAAGAATATGCCTAGATATATGCCAACCAGATGTCAGAAACAGCCTTACTACTATCATGCAATATATAAACCACACCAGCCAAACCCACCTCCCCTACATGAAGAGAGTTCATGAATCCATAAAGCAATGATGTGTAATTTCCCACAGCGCAATATCCCCCATTTCTTCAAAAACCTTAAAAGAAGAACGTTATCTTTACTTCAGAAGGATAGAACTATACTTTAGAATCCCTGGCAAGCATTTGCTTCTAATAGTATTCAAGGAGTATTCTGTGCTACATCTTTGCTTGGCTCTTATAAAGAAGAAGCTAGGGCAGAAGTGGCTGATGCCAGTTCTCTCTTGTGTAAATGCCTTCTTGCTTCTCTAAAACACAGAGTTACTATAATGGTGAATGTGTAGTGTATGCAGCTTACTGTAGTCTGCTGCCTGAGAACAGTTTTTTCCAACATATATGTTTTTGCATAAAAATAAATAATAAATCCTGTACCAGAATGGCTACTTAATATGCCCCCTAAACCTCAGCTTATTTCCTTCCATGATACCTCATAGCTACTTTTTCTTAGTTCCTAGAACACCAGAATTATAGAATTATTTTATTTTTGACTATGACTCAATAGCCAATCAAATCCTGCTATTACCTCCCCAAAACTGTTGTAGAGTCAAAGGAGACTCTTATCCTGTAATATAGACAAGCTTACAGTAAACATCTTGTTTTATTGATTTTTAATGAGCTCTACATTTTTAGAGTAAACATCTTAAGAGTTTTATTTTGATACTGTGATCACAATGTTAAGTAGTTAGAAATTAGCATGTCTTATATCATCACAGATTTCTCCTCCTTTATAATAAAGAGCATTCCCACCTTTATATTCTCTGTTGACACACCAATAACTTTAAGAAGAGGAAATGTATATTAACTGAATATGAAGTTTTAAAAAAAATTTCAAAATATCACAACTACTGTTCTTAAATTTTAAAATACAATATAAAAGTATAACTACAGATTAGACAATGTGAAGGAAAAAATTTTGCACACTGTGATAGCAAGGATTTTTTTGAGCGTCTCCAAGGTAAAGCTATTTTTTTTTTTTGGCTGGGGAAAATGTTATTTTAAAGTTTATTTTTTCTTCTTTCTTGAGTTCTTTCTAGTTTGCTATACTACACAACATTTGATTAAAATTCTGGTTTAAAATTATAATTCTGGTCCTTGACATGGATATGATATTCTAAGTGGATAAAAATAAATTGGTTAAGATTACTATCTAGATGAACTGTTTGGTGAAAACAGAGTCATTTTTATGAGATAATCCAGTCATTCCTGTTAAATATCTGAAAACTAAACCCCTCTTCCAGAAAGCTATCTCTTTCAGTAACACTAGAAAACACCATAAAGCCTCCTGAAATATCTTTATTTATAGAAATTCAAAAAACATAAATTAAGAAGAAACCCCAGACAAATCTCCTTCCTGCCATGTAATATGTCCTCCAATCCAGTGCTAGGAGAGACATTTGTAACAAATTAGTCTGTTTAATGTCTGGAACCTCAAAAGAGGAAGAGATTTTCTCTTGTACCTTCCCTAAGCATCCATTAACAAAGTTCATGCTGCTAGAAGGTAAACTGAACTTTTAAGCATATGTATGTCACATACCTTTGCTCTCTACTTTGCCATAGAGGACCTATAATCAAGTGTGTGTGTGTGTGTGTGTGTGTGTGTGGCTGTCTGTCTGTGTGTTTGTATGTATATATGTATTTATATATACCAGTAAGTATGCCCCAAAAGATGTTGTCCAGTGTGTATTCTCTAAATTCACAGAATTTCTCTAAAAGCTACTTACACCTCCCCCAACATTCTCAAATCTACCACTAGTGTATTGAAAATAAATATGACATTTTGAATAATTTAGAATTAGAGGACAATCATCTTTAGTGCAGTAATTCTCTCTACTGTTGTAATACAATGATATCTTTTCTCTTATTTAAATATTGACAGTTCATCCTAAGGACCTTTCACAAAGTGAGGGGGCAGGATTTTCTTCATCTCTTATTATGTAAGGCAGCAAAACATGACCACTTTGCTAAGTTTACTATTTTCCTGTGAGATCCTAGGGCTGCAGTACACTTAATGTCAAAGCAGAAATAGTGCTCATGTTCAAATTGTGAGGTGAGGGAATGTTTGTTTCTATATGTTTCTTTTCTTCCATTGTTTTCAAGCCTGTCAAAACAGGAATATGTAGTCATAATTGCTTGATCAAACTTTTACATATTGTTAATTTTCTATCTTTGAGTCTGTGGAAATCTTCCTAAAAATTTCTGTTGTTACCTATTTATTCTACACTATGAGTTAGAACCTGAAACCTAACCTGTTGTATATATGACCCAATAAGTGTGACTGCATGCAGAGCTAAGTGAAAGCTCTGGTCAACAGTCTCTTCTTTCTTTTCTTATCCATAAGTTAGGATTCATATGAATAAGGGCCTGCAATATTTTGTGGACCACAGGCAGTACAACACAGGTATCAAAATACAGCAATCACCCTTTCTGAGACTTGGAAATAACCATCTACTTCCTTTACTGTCTTAGTCCTATTTTGAAAAGATGGAAATGGGAAAGTCCCTGAATGATGTTATAGACTGGGAAAGACTGGATTTGCTTTTTGGAAAGTGGCTATAGTTGGATGTTCTATAAATACTCAGGGTTTCTTGGGTGTGTAATTTTTTTCTCATTTTTTTATTAAAAATTTCCATCTCCTCCCTTCCTTCTCCCCCTTCCCTCCCCTCCCTTCCACTCATACCCCCATTCCCTCCCTCTCCAAGCCAAAGAGCCATCAGGGTTCCCTTCACTATGTTAAGTCCAAGGTCCTCCCAACTACGCCTAAGTCCAGGAAGGTGAGCAACCAAACTGACAAGGCTCACAGTGAGCCCGTCCATGCTGTAGAGTTCAAGCTCATAGCCGTTGTCCTTGGTTTCTCAGTCCTCCTCCACCGTCAGCCACATTCAGAGAGTCTGGTTTGGTTCCCTGTTCCATCAGTCCCATTCCAACTGGACTTGGTGGTCTCCCCTTAGCTCAGTCCCACCTTCACCTGGCGTTGGATGGAGAAAATGACAGAGCCCCACATAGGAGCACCGGACTGAGCTCCCAAGGTCCCGATGAGGAGCAAAAGGAGAGTATGTAATTTTTTATCCCTTTAAAAAAATAATGCTAGCTAAACCATGTGTCCAAGAATATGGCTGGCACATAGGACATTACTGCTTGATAATTCAATAGCCTGGTTTTGTTCTTTTGATATTTTTTTATGTTAGACAAATTTTATCTAACTTTGCAGCAAAGAAGAGTCCAGACTTTTGAGCTGCTACCTCTTTCAAGTTTCTCCGATATCCACTATAAACAGAAGCTGAAACATTCTACTCTCTCAAAGTCAATCAAGTATCTAAAATCCAAATCTGAAGATTGTTGATGCTGGAAAATGTTTCAACTCTTGAGTGATTTAGATAAATTTCTTACAAACACCAAATTTCAGCCTTGAACATTTCATCTATACTTTTGTTTTATTCATATTAGTAGCATATTTAATAAAATTATATATTTTTATTTATATAAGTATATAATATAAAATTAACATATATTTAATTATATATATGGAGATTACAAGATAGCTATAAGTGGTAGCTACAATTCCCTGTTCTAGCTTCTTTTGATATTCATATTAGAAAGCATTGAGAAATCAGAAACAAACTTTTTGTCTTACTAACATTTTTATTTTCTATTTTCATGTGGTTTTCAGCTCCAGAGATACTGGAAGTAAGTTAAAAATAGCTGTAACTCAACATTTCCACCTTTACTTGGCAGGAGATTAGTTTTAATATTGTTCATATTACCAAATAATTAAACTCAATAACTTATTTTCAAGTCTTTCATACATGATTCTAGTTAATAATATTCATCTTCAATGTTTCATCCTAGTCATAACTTCCTAGTAGAGAAAATTAGATTGTAATATATTTTTGTAAGAATAAAATGTGTTTTTATTATAATATTCAGTTTACAAGGATTAATGATTTATTTTATTTTTCTCATAAAGTTTGAGACTCAGCATTTGTCTATCGAAGCAGCAAAGGTAATTATAAAAGAAAATATTGCTTTGAAAAAAATAGCATTATAATGACTTTCAGTTGCTATATTTTTATGTTGATTTCACAGCAAGGGGTGGATTTTCTTTTGGAGTTTGTAGTAACACTGTGAATACATGTGGATTTCATTGATATAAATGATCCATGTATATGCATAGTGAAAAATAAACTGCTTTATGAACAATTAGAAAATTGAAATGTTTGTATCAACTACTTGAAGATGTCCTGGATTCTTAAAAGGTGTTCATAACTTAACACTGAATAAAAAGAACACACATTTAGAGTTGAAATGCAGCGATATTTTGGGAACCAGCTCTAAACTACACATATAAAATTTTAAATAAAGTTTAGTGAGCCATAAAGTTTTAGGGAAGAATATTAAAAATATAATACGTTACTGGTCATGGTTTACTTTGACATCTTAATAAATGACTTAAGAGTAGTATGAAAACAAATATGTTGAAGAAAGTTCTGTTTTCTCTCCTTTAATCTGTTCTTATGCTACCCTAAAATTAAAAAATAATATTTTAAAATCTAGGAATTATTGTATTTTTAAAAACACTTTTATAGAATGGTTTTGTGTGGCTTATAATTTTAAAAGTATTCATATCTTTTGTTCTTTATGTATTCACATTTGAAGTTTCTAATGAATTTTCTTTTATGTGATTATAATAATATTGCAACACTTGGACAATATTTTGGTAATTATTTAGTTCTAAAATCTTTTGATTTACAGTAGCAGCAGCATAAAAATAAATTCGGTACTGCCTCAATATTCCTAGTTCGCTGCCTTGTTCTATAGGCTGAAGGACAGAATATCTACCCATTCTGACTGAGGTCAATTCATCACTGCTCCAACCACCTAACCTTTGCCTAGATTCTATACCACTCCATTTCATAGTTCCCAATCTGTTACTTATCTTTCAATTACCCCCAATGGATATTCTTCAAATGTTTTAATTCAATGAGAAGAGGGAATAGCATCACTTGAAGCTGTAGCTAGCAGGTCATGACCTCATTGAGACTCATGGCACAACTAGCTGGCAAGAAGAATATATGATTTCTTTCCCCCCAGTCATGATGAGCCCAGAACTCAGTGAAGGATCTGGAGTAGAAAATATGTTCCTGAATCACATTTCCTATGATGCCTTTATCTCTAATTATGACGTTTTTGCCTAGACCTAAATAGTCCAATTTCTCTTCTCTTCCTCTAATGGGCTTCATTTATCATTTTTTTCGAGGTCACAAACATGCCAGTCAGTCAGGATGTAAAAAGGGATTTATCATGATCTATAACATAGTTATGGCTTTCCCTTCTCATATGGGAAAGAAAGGCAATATCTGTATATTTGTCATAGGAAAAGAAAGCTGAACCACATGGGAGGGTAGTTCCTATGGGAGCTGAGGGACGAATCTTTCTTGAGTGCTCATGAATCCTTATAACAAGGAATGAGATGGTTCACTTTACAATGGCTTTTTTATTATTATTTAAATAGCCTAGTCAGATATATGGCAATTTGGATGCTTGTAACTTTTTAGATTTTCAAGCTTATACTGAGCCAATTTTCCCTTTGAAGTATTATTTCTGAATTGCATATTACACGAGAGAGAGAGATATAGAAAGACAGAGAAAGAGAGAGAAAGCAGTATAATATAGATTTGCTTAAAACCAAAGTTGCCTCAAGTATTCAGAGGTTGAAAGAAACCTGGAGCTGTAGGGAGTCTGATTATATTTTTCATTCTGAATATCAACATAGTATCTAAAAAAGCTAAGTTTCAACAACTACTAAAAATATAATCACAATAGTGGGGGGGAGCAAAACCTTTCATTTGGCTGCTCTCTAGAAAGCATATCAAATCAGAGAACTATGCCAGGAAACATCTTTCTTCAAATCTGTTTCACTCGTTAGAGAATTTTGAAGTTGGTACTAAACAATGTGCTGAATGCTATGCTCTCTGCATTTTTCAAGAAATTTCTGCAAAAAGGATAGCTAGCACATCTTACACTTGACTATCATTAAACTACTGTCCAACTATCAGGTGTAGGCTGTTTATATCTTTTAATGTAGTGGATTTAATGCGGTGCAATTCCAGTTGTTCCTGGAGTTGCAGTCTTATTCAGCACAGGGTCCTTTTTTCTCTCTCTTCTTCCCTTTTCTATTCCCCAGAAAGGATCAAAAGCACAAGCGCATTCAAAGAACAGCTTTTCTCAGTGCCTCACCCTAAAACCTCACGACTCCCACAGTGGATAACCTTAGATTTCTCCTCACTGCTATAGCAGCAAAAATTGAGTCTTTTTACATTCTTCAAAGGAATTCTAACAGCCCCATTTTTTTACTGTGATTTTTTTTTGTGTTCAAATTTTATTTTACAGTAAAAGAAGATCAGAAATTGTCTTATATTCTGGAGAAATACAATACCAAAGTTAATATTAAACTTAGTATGAAGAATGTTAATTGGGATGACTAGCACTGATTATTTTTGGTAAATTACATTATAATTTTGAGGACAAGTAAGTGCTAGTGTTCCAATAAAAGTTTTATCCTTTAATGATTCATCTGTAAATATTTTTAAATGAGTATTTTATATTTATTTTCATAAAATTTCTCTAATACCAGAAACAAACAAGCAATAAAGCAAACAAACAAAAAAATCCTCTAAGTACTAGTTTTTAAGCTGGGTATGTACATCAATAGATACAGTGTTGACTTAGATTGCATGAAGCTCTCAGTTCAAACTTCAGGGAAATAGAAACCAGCTGCAATGTTGCATATAAGTTATACCAATACCGGAGGAGTGGAGTGATGGATCCCAGACTGAGATGTATGACACCCTGTTTCTAAATGAATAATAAACAAGTCAACAGTAAACAAATACCAGATTTATGCACCTGCCATTGATGACTGTCACTGTTGCTTGTCATGTGGCATCTTCCTTAATCCCTTTCCTTTCCTACTTGTCCCAATATTCTTTTGAAATGCACTAACAGCAACAGTTGCCTAAATTAGTTCACATTGTCAAAAGAAAACTGTCTAAAGTATACTGGACTAGAGCAAATTCCTAGCCTTCAAGTTATGCCTTCTGAGTGTCAGTCTAACGTATCTGTGTATTAACAAAAGAAAATATGCTTTAGAATTATGTAATTCATATTTTAGAAATGTATGGTTCAAACAAATTTTTATTAGTTTTCCTTTTCCACAACAAAGTCAGTTCTGTGCACCTCTTTCTCTGTCATAATAAAATTAAACACAATTATGGAAGCTCTAGAATATTCCTTTAATAATTATTTATAGAAGCTTTAAAATAGTCCAAATGTATCATTATTTCAAGCCTAATAATAATTCTGTAAACAAAGGTTGTTCTGTTCATCACTGGAGTCAAAGGTGAGTAAAAATTTTAAACCTTCAATGTAATATCTCCAATTTAATATATAACTTAATACATTTGAGTGAGGATACCACAAAGACCTATAGGTGAATACATGTGTATAACACTAATTTTGAAAGCATCATTGGTATCTTAAACTAGAGTATGTTTAGTGTCTGTGACAGAGCTTGCTGCATAGTAACCAATGTGTAATTAATGAAATTGCTTATTTTCCTTAGCAGTTCATTTGCTTGTTAATGGTTTTAAGCTGCTGTGTATTTTAATTGATAAGATGTTGCATGAGATAATTCATAAATAGTATATATAAATTTTATATTCATGATTTTCGATAAAAATCATACATGAAATTATTATTGGGTGTTACCTTTTGATAGCATTGTGTAAATAATCAACTTTTAGCCACATTAATTAGAATACCAAGTGCTGTTACTGTCTTCTATTATTTCTACAACATCATCCTTGAACACAAAGTATTTTTTAATATTCTATGACTTTATTTATGAAAATCTGCTTGAAATTGTTGTGTGTCAGCCACAGAGTCGCTGGGGTATCCAGGTATTTTATTCCCATACTTATTGTAACCATTGGCAACTGTTCTGAAGCACAGACTATTTTACCCCACCATGGCTCTATCACTCTCGCTCGGAACATCTCATTGGGATTTTCGTGCTAAGAACAGAAAAAATAAGTTTTGTGGAATCTTCTTCCAACAGCAACTTACATTTGTGAGAAATACGTAAGAACTCAGAGGTCTTGCAATCAATTGGGAACATAAAAATATTTTCATGTATTCCATATATTTAATGAAAGTTATGTTTTTTTATGTATACATTTTTCAGAATGATTGCTTTACTATATCCTAAATGTCTTGGATGAGAGTATGATGAACTTCAAGTAATTTGAGGCTACAAATAAACTTATTTTCTCGTTAAAAATTAAAGTTAGAAGCAAAGTCAAAACCAAGCTTTATAATATTACAAACCTGAGAAGTTTGTCTATTTTATTAAAAGTTGATTGCAGATGAGAAATAAGAGTGTTACACACTACCAAAAATCATGCATTAATAAAATCATTACATGTGATTCAGAATGCACTCCTTCTTGCTATGGCTATAATTGAAACTCACATGTAGAAATTGCATACTGTTTTTATAAAATGCCTTTAAATGGAGTGTTGTTCATATACTTCAGTACATTACACATTCTAGAAAAACGTTAGATTTTTATCCATATCCCCAGCCCTGTATCTTTATCCATTAACAAATATTTTGAGATTGTATAGAGAATACATGTATAAAACAATAAACATGGCATACTTTTGTCCAAATGTGAAATTCAATCTGAAAAATATAAAAATATTTGCTTAATTTAAAAGAAAATATTAAATGATTTTATTTGAAAAGCCAATTTGAAGAACTTTGAAAAAGTTCTCTTTTTAGCCTAATTGGTACAATTTCTAAGGCACATAAAGTTACTTAGTACTTTATGTTTAGTACATAACAATTTTCCTTTGTTAAAAGTGAAGCAAATATTAAGTTGGCAACCTAAACTTTATATCATCTTAATGCTTTTATTGTTTTTTAGTTCTAGGCCTGTTTAATGATAATGATAATGAGTGTGCTCATATTAGCTTTAAATTTTTTTTTAAATCTTCATATTCCATACTTAAAAATCTTGAGGTTGCTAACATAGAATTGTTACATTTCCCCTGCTTTCATTAAATATCATCCCATAGCAAAGTCTTTGGGGAGCCTAGGTTTCATGCCATCACTATGCTGGCTTACAAATATTAGGAAAATATAATGTTGAAATAAATAATATTTGCATAGAATGTAATTGTATTTAGCTCACAAAAAAAACGGAATGAACAATGTTAACAGGAAGAGGTATAGATAATCACACAATTTCTGGATTGTAACAAAAGTTTGATGAAAATACAGGAACAGAAATAAGTAAAATAACCTGGGCATAAACAATGACAGTTGACTTGTATTAATGGAGGTGGATATTACAAGAACAACTATACTAATAAACAGAAGAGTAATAAGAGCAATAAATATTAGCAGTAATAATTGAACATTAATAATAGTTATAAGTACTAATAGTTATGATAGTAATAATGGAAGAGTCATAATAGTGATTAAAGAAAAGAAAGTAAATAAAGAGAAACTAGCTGACTAAAATATGCAACTAGTTTATGTTTAGAATTTACCAATTTATTTTTGTTTACTATCATCTGACGCTAGATGTTGAAGACAGATTACAAATATTTAAGTTTATCTATTCTGAACAGAACAAATTAGTCTTGGTTTTGTGCATATGTGATAGCAGTTGATACTTAGTTTATGAAAAGAAATACAGCAAGGATCTGTGAGAAGAATAGATGCGAAAAGAAAAGTAAAAATGAAGAAATGATTAATGTTCTGTTTAATACGCAAGAGTGTTCATTTATAAAACTAATACATTAGAGGCATAAGAGGGGATGTTGTTAATAATTGGAAACATAGGATAAGCAGAGGTGCTCAGTTTGCATCACTCAGAAAGTGCCTATAAAATTCAATGAGTACTTAAATTTAGTTTCCTTTGAAGGGAGCTTGCACTTGTTACTGCTAAAGATACCTAGTTATAGCAGCTATTATTTCAGTGTCCCCTCCCGAGATGTTAATCCTTAGCAGTATATTTCACCTTTACATCTTATATTTCTGGTGTCCCACATTTGTGCCCATCTGTTGCCATGGCATATTGCCTAGTCAATGGTGGGTGGGACCCTTGGCAGCAATCGAAGCAGCTTGAGGTGCCAGGTACTACTGAGCTTAAGAAAGGCATCTTGCAGAAACTTCCTCAACGGCATCTGTGAACTTGGAAGTGTGTAGAGAAGTCTATCTTCTCTGACAGCCCTGCAACATTGACTCCACATGTCTCTGTACGTCTAATGACACCTGCTCAGCCTCGTGTGCCAAAAGATAGAATATACTTTAGATAAAGAGGAGCTAACTCCTCCAAGTATGATCCTATTTAATATCCAGATACACTATCAGTGGTGTTATTCAGCCAGTAAAGTCGTTCACAAACGTCCCCCCAAAAAAGAAATTTCTTTCCGTTCCTTATATGTTCCCTCTACTTGGCGTCTATATGAGAAACAACCTAATATACAAAAGTAGTATGTACCTATCAACCATGAAAAAACAAAGAATACCTATGAGATAGTCGTCTATTCTGATTATAGAAAACATTCACATAGTAAATGGGTCAGAGGCAGAATTTGGTGTGTCAATCACAAAAAGGAAACACATTATTTAACTCCACACACTGATTGCGGTTGTGTAATTTTGTTTTTAAAATAATACTAATGAAATTAAAGTAAGAGTGGTTATGGAGCCAGATATATCCAGGCATGCATGGTGAGATTATTTTGAGGCTTTAAATTCTGCGGTTTCAATTCTGAGTCTCACACACTGTAGTTAGGAAAACTGAAGCGAAAAGAAGCATCTTAGACGTAGTCAAAGCTTTTAATGCACAAAATATCTTTTTCTTGTGCTTATTTTCTTCACCTTTAACTCAATACAAGGCTCAGCCTCCATAATTGAACACCTATTAATCCAATAACAACTTTTCTTAAGTCTCCTGTTGAGGACATCAAGGATTCAGTAATTTAAATATATTCAAATAATTCAAATTGTCTTTTAATTACATATTATTAGATCATTTAAAAACTTTCAGGGACATTTTTACACATTTCTACAACACAAATAGTAACTATCTAATTTTTCCATGCTACCTAGGAAAATTAAATTAAAATTTAACATTAAATAAATAAAAGGACTGTGGCTAATTGTCACTTATGCTTTTCCTACTGGACAAAAGACTCTGTCCTTTAACTTAATTTTTCCAAATGTCCATGTTTTCTTCCACTATGCTATTGCCTAACCTATAATTTTTGTAAGGTCTCACAAAATACAGTCAGGCAAATATGATCTTTTCTCATTCACAGTTGACCCAGGTTCTCTGAGATGCATTTGATAATGGCTAAGATAAGTGAACTATTTGTTTTGGAGGAAAATGATAGGCTACTTGAACTCAACGTTTAAATTTATTTTCTCAACTTTATTTTACAAAGTGTTTTCTTAAAGCAAGAGAAATAATGACTAATTCATGGCAATGCATTTTTTATGAATATAGACAGTGACTTGAGTAATTACACAAACGTTTTTAGCCTTATTGCTTTTCAATATACCTCTGTAATTAATGGTAATTTTACATGTGTGATACATACTTTAATTAATGTCAAATAGCATGGTTGACTTATATGACTTATAGTGTGTTTTTATTTTATTTTATTTTTTTTCCAGTTTATTTATTTTTTATTAAAAATTGCCATCTCCTCCCCTCCTCCTCCCCCTTCCCTCCCCTCCCCTCCACCCATACACCCACTCCCTCCCTCTCCAGGCCAAAGAGCCATCAGGGTTCTCTACACTATGTTGAGTCCAAGGTCCTCCCAACTCCCTCCAGGTCCAGGAAGGTGAGCAACCAAACTGACAAGGCTCACAAAGAGCCCGTACATGTCGTAGAGACCAAGCCCATCGCCATTGTCCTTGGCTCCTTGGTCAGCCTCCACCTTCAGCCACTTTCAGAGAGTCCGATTTGGTCGCATGTTCCATCAGTCCCATTCCAAGTGGACTTGGTGGTCTCCCATTAGTTCTGTCCTGCCGTCTCAGTGGGTGAACGCATCCCTCATGGTTCTGACTTTCTTTCTCATGATCTCTCTCCTTCTGCTCCTCATCAGAACTTTGGGAGCTCAGTCCGGTGCTCCAATGTGGGGCTCTGTCTCTATCTCCATCCATCGCCAGGTGAAGGTTAAGGCTCACAGTGAGCCCGTCCATGCTGTGGAGTTCACATTCATTGCCGTTGTCCTTGGTTTCTCATGCTTACCCTAGCAAGTGAGAACCTAGCAGTGTTTTATTTTTTATTTTTATTTATTTATTTATTTATTTTTTATTTATTTTATTTTTTTTTATTTTTTGGTTTTTTGAGACAGGGTTTCTCTGCAGCTTTAGAGCCTGTCCTGGAGCTAGCTCTTGTAGACCAGGCTGGTCTCGAACTCACAGAGATCCGCCTGCCTCTGCCTCCCGAGTGCTGGGATTAAAGGCGTGCGCCACCACCGCCCGGCTCCTAGCTGTGTTTTAAAAAATTACTTCTATATACATCCAGTTTAAATTGTTGTGTAGATTATTCATCTTGAAAATGTTTTATTTTCTACTGCTTTTTGGATGTACTTATTCAAACACCCTCTTATAATCTTGTCTAGAGACACAATTGTATTGTTATTAATTTTTTTTTATTTTCCTAACTGTTTTTATTGTGCTATATACACTTTCCTCTACTTCCCTCTTTTCCTCCCCTCAGCCTTCTACCCTCTCCCATAACCCAACACTCCCAATTTAATCAGGAGATCTTGTTTTTTTCTCCTTCCATTTAGGTCCATGTATGTCTCCCTTAGGATTCTCCTTGTTGTTACATATCATAATGTTAGCAGCAATAAAAACAATTGTGTTGGTGTATTTTGAAATATTTTGATATTAAATCATCATTCCTCTGTTAAACAAATGTTTCCTATAATGTAATTTTAAAAAGAAATTGTTAACATATTTTTTCTTCAGTTTTACACATTCCAATTCTGAAACTTCAACTAAATTACAAGAGCATAGAGCCCGGTATTCTGTGCAATGGACTCTCAGAATTATGTAATTTAAATTTGCAGTCTCCATTCCAAAATCCTGTTGTGTATCTACTAAGATAATGGGAAGCACATTTCTTAGCACTGTATGGGCAGATTGTCACACACAACACATTTCTGAGTTATCTAACTTCATGACTTAAGTAAATTCTCTACCAGTCAGAAGATTATTCTCAAGATGGAATTATCAATGTGTATTATCTTGTTTAATGTCATGCTAATTAAGGGTTGGAATTTCCCATTCTTTCGAGTTGACTCTGAGAGTCAGACCTATGCACAAAATAATTTCCTGTTTCAGATATTCGTAAATGAGTTATCATAATACTCCATATTTTAAAATTCTATTTGATGAGATTGGGTTTGTATAATTAGGGAATATAAGAAGCTACATAATTTGCTATCTTCCATGGGAAACCTACCAAAGCAATGTCTTTATCTATAGTATAAAAGCAGACTGAATCTCTGAGCTTCTGGAAATGGATATCTGAGAATAGAAGACAGATGTCTCAGTTTGATGAAAGAGAGGTAGAATTATCTTTTATATATTCTTTCTTGTGTTTGGGCCAAATGGAATTTAATGTTTGCCTGTAAAGGTAAAAACAACCAAAAAAAAACCCCAAACAAACAAACAAACAAAAACAAAAACACTTTGTTCTTTATCTGCTGACTCATATGCTAAGCTCTTCTCACAAATACATAAGAATTTATTCTCAACTCTCTGGACAGTAAACTAGTCAAGCAGACTTTTCAACTTAACACAATAAGATATTTCTCCTTCTATTGTATTATTTCCATGCTGTAGGAAACTTTATGATTTGTCACTGTAATTGGAGTTAGCTAAACACTGTATATTCTAAACCTTGGTTGGAGTTAAAGTTGTCCCTTAGGGACTTTTGAGTTGTGATAGCCAGAATCATAATTAGTGTCAGAGAAAAATATTTCAGAAGTCATCCTTGCAAAACAAGCTTGATTTAAATATGATCAAAGATAAGCATCTTAACATTTGTGATGTCATCTATCTATATCTATATACATATCATCCACCCATGTATATCAATTAATATATTCATCAATCTACTATCTATCTTTCTATTTCCTTATCATCTTTATCATCTATATACCTATCAATCTATAATCAATGTATCTTTCTATATCTATCATCTATCTATCTATCATCTATCTATCTATCTATCTATCTATCTATCTAATCTATCTATCTATCATCTATCTATCATCTATCTATCTATCTATCATCTATCTATCTATCTATCTATCATCTATCATCTATCTATCTATCTATCTAATCTATTATCTATTTACTATTTCTATTTACAAATCTATTTATTTATCTGTATGTATATATGTAACCATCTATCTGTATATATTTTTTACTAAGCTCCCAGAATACAATTCATCACCAGGTATAAAAATTATGTAGTTTTTAAAGTTAAATGAAAATGGGAACTGTATACAAAAGCCAATGTCAACTAAGCGATGCCTAAAAGAAGAAAATGGTCTTCTCTGATGCAGGTGAGCATGGCTCCCACCCAGAAGTTTCTGAGCCTGTGGTAAATATCTCCGCCATATTGAAAACTTGAAAAAGGCAGAGCCAGGACACAGGGTCATTGTGACCAAGCTGCTTACCACTTTAAAAGTTATTACACTGTAAAACTGTAAAAAAAAGTTTTTTCCGCTATAAAAATTATTATAGGCACACAATAAAGACAGATTTAGATTAAAAAAAATAAAAGACCTCTAAATGGGTCAGTGTTAAATAAATGCATGTAGACTTTGGAGAGAGAAGAAAAAGAGTAAAGAGACATTAAAAGCAATATAAAAGAGTACAGACATAGATTAAAACAGTAGAGAAAATAAAAATAAGCCATATAAAGATGGAATATACACAGAGTATGGATTATTAATATTATTATACTTTCTTTGAATTTTTTGACTGTGAATGAGCTAAGTACAGAGAGACATTTCATTGTATGGAATGAAGAGTTTACATTTATACATATACATATATATGTATATATTATATGTGTGTTTATAACCATATATATGTATGCTTGCAATAGTAACCAGGGAAAAGTATGCCAAGAATTTGAAAGGGAGCAAGGCGGGATATATTGAAGATTTTGGAGGAAGGATGTTTCAATCATATTATTATCTTCAAAATATAAAATATCACTTGCATTTTGCCATAAGTAAATTTTATTTACTGTTTTAATGATATTGTTTATAATATCTGCAGAAGGGATTACTTATTGTAGATGTTGGCAACAATGATTTTTTTTTATTGATTTTTTTTTTCCTGTTGGCTTGAAATTCTGGACGTTCATGTTTGGTGACATACACATTATGTCCCTTGTCAGACTCTTTTCTCTTTCCAGACCCATTAATGTTCCGTGTTTTCTGTTTGAAGTCAAGGTAACACACTGATGTGTTCCTTATTTTATTGTTGGTCACACATCTAATCCTGCAAACAACATCGAGCAGTTCATGGTAGGCCCTAAAGTGGGAGCGAAAATGAACAGAGAAATAAGACATAAATTGCTCAAGCAAAGCTTGTCTTTTAACTAAAGGAAATTAAGATGCAAAGGCTGGAAGTTTTAAATAAGTCAATAATTCCTGTAGTTCTTAAAATGTACACATACAGAAAATTGTTGATAATAAGCTCAACTGTTCTTTTTCTTACAACAACAAAAATAGATATTTATTTAATACAGAGAAACACAACTCAGTTTTTTTCTATGGTTATAGTTAAATAAATTGAGGAAAAGTTCATTTAAAAGGCCATGGTTAAGTACAGTTTCAAGTTTGAAGATTAAATAGAATTAGTTAGGAATAGATTTTTTTCTACTTTCAGTTGCATTTTAAGTTTTGATAGATATTATTATTTCAACCCTAAACTTGAAATATATATAATTATGTTTTACTATATAGTTTAATCAGTGTTGGTTTTACCATTTTTGTTTGAGTGCTCACACTCTAAGTGGTGGACACATAAGTCTTTAAAATGTCATTTTCCCTGGAGGTTAGTAATTCCTGATGGGTAAGTATTGAAAAGTGTCCCCGAGGATACAGAACAAGGTAGCAACAGTGGATTAAATGAAAGATATTAAATCTTCTAAATGGATTTTTACAACCTTTTCCTATGCCTTGGAGAGCATTACTATTTGGAAAGCTTTAATAGTATGAATTAAAAGAATAAATGTTCACTTCATTATATCCTCAAAAATATTGAAAAGATGCTATTCCAAGCCTTGGGGAACGAAATATATTATAGGCATAAAAAATGTTTCATTTCTGATGCTGCTTTCAAATGACAGCATAATATGTTATGGATCATTTGATTTTTTTTATATAAAAATGCTGTTCAGCACCCAAAAAGGCATATGCTGCTAACGGCGCATGTTGCAGTCCCTTTTATGACAGTTGGCTACAAGAAAAAGCCAGTCAAAACACAAAATGTCAAGCAGAAATTTTCCAATAAAAGTATTAGCTTGCAAAAAAAAATCATTCATAAACAAGCTTTTTAAAACTGCTTGTATTATTTCTAAACATCAATAATAAAAGGCAGTTTTAGATAATCTAAGAATTGTAATCTAGAATGATAAAAGACATCAAAAAGTTTAATCACAATTTCCCCTTAATTTGTAAATAATCAAACTTTATCTTCGGGCTCTAGAAATTCATGGACAAATTGCTTAAATTCTGATTCTTCAACCATTGGACATTGAGGATATTTAATAAACTATCAATATTAACTTGCTAAACTCACAATATTTACAAATAAGCAATATTGTTTTATCTTTAGGACGTAAACAAATAATTTTAAAACTATCATCTACTTTTTTCATACAAAAATTATTTATTGTTAATTTGCTGAATTGTTGTCTTATGAAGCCAAACATTCTTTTTTTAATGAATAAACTGGTTTGTACTAATTTATGGAGATTCGTGGCTTTGTGAGAATTCTTTAATTTGTTAGAACTAAGGCATATATTGATATCACATTGTAAGGAAAATTAATTATGTTTTACTTCTATGTCAGAATATTTTTCTAACTCATTTTATTAAGAACAGGGTAGTTAAGAAGGGAAACAGTTATGTGAGCTAGAAAATATAATATAGCATCAGTTGTCCATGAAAGTTCAGTATTTTTCATCACTAACTTTAGTGAGCAAAAATCTTAGGTGCTTCATATATTTTTCTAAAAAGACTTACAATTAGATCAGTATTTCTCAATACACTTAAACATGTAAATAAAATAATAAATATATAGTATGCAACATATTACTTCATCCAATATATGGAGGCATTATTAAAAGTAGAATGGTTTAATATAGATGAGATCTATGTAGAGATTTTAAAAATATACTTATTTATTTTAGTATCCATAAAACAGAAATAGCAATACTAAGGCTAAAAGTCATCTGAAAGTACACCCAAACTACAGTGAAATGCATTGGGTAAAACTGGAAGCTGGTCAGAGATGATAATATTTGACCAAGCCAGTGTCACCTCCCAGAAGCCCTGCATCATTTATGCCACACTGCCTTTCTGGTGTAACTTGACTCAAAAGGACATTGACAGTCTCTGGAGACCTTTATTTTGAGTTCGTTTTAGGCAGTTTATTCCACATATCATCTCCCAATACATTACCAGGCTTTTAAGATTTAAGAAAGTAGAAAATAGACTTTACTATTAAAGACAAAATGCTCTCAGAAAACAAAGATGGGTTGAGAGAGGAACTCTAAATGTGTTTGTTATTCACTGTAGATTAATTCTCACTGCAGTAATCTTCACTATAATCCAACCTCCCAGAAAACAGTCAGAGAAATATGTGAAGCGTTTATTTTTATGTAAAAGAAATGTCTGAAATTAATCCCATCAATTTTACAATAGGAATGTTCTGAGAATAAGATATAGTTCTCAGTTTTCTTCCAGCCATATAGTAGTTGTAAATATTTCATAGTTAATTGAAGTGCTTTTTCAAATTATAATAGTGAATGTCATAAAATATGGAACAAAATGTAATATTTTATTATAAATGTATAACAATAAAATAAATAAACATGAGTTGAATATTTATTTGAAACATAAATTCTAAATGTTTATTTTATAGAGTACAATAAAACACCTAACAAATAGGCCATTATTTTATTTATCCAAATAGGCTCATAAGTGTATATGACATTGTAATGATTGGTGTTAGACAATGAATTTTGAGTCATAGAAATTACTCCTATAAATAAATATCCCTGATAAAGAACAAAAAATGTGCATTAAAGCATCTCAATTTTCAGGTTTTAATAATAGTTGTAAATGCTTTTGAAAATAATCGATATATAGTGAGCTCAAATAAATGGGGATCTGCATGGTTATATTCTTTACAGAAAATGCTTATCATGCTCAGCCAGCAAAGACACTGAATTATTCCCATAAGCCAAATCATTTTACCCCTGCAACCTCCCAGCTTCTAGAGTTTTCTGTTTAGATCTGCACTCCGTTTTTATTGGATTATTTGTTCTTTTGATAATCAATTCATGAAATTTTTTGTATATGCCGCCTCTGTTCTCATTCACCAATCCACTCCTCTGTTTCTGTTTAGGAAACGGCAGGTCTCCCCAAGCACCAAAAATCACGGCATATCAAGTTGCAGTAAGGCTAAGCAAGGAGATCCAGTATGGGGAGTGGGGTTCCAAAAGCATGTAAAAGAGTCAGAGGCAGCGCCTGTGTCTGCTATTAGGAGTCCCACAAGAGGACCAAGCTTCATAAATGTAACATATACTTAGAGTGCCTAGATCAGTCCCATGCTATCTCCCTGGCCATCAGTTCATTCTCTGTGAGCCTACCCTAGATGCGATGGTAGTTAATTCTGTGGGTTTTCTTGTGGTGTCTTAAACCTTGCCAGCTCCTAAAATCCTTCTCCAACTCTTATGCAGAATTACCCAAACTCTACCTAATGTTTGACTGTGGTTCTACATTCACTTCTATCAGTTGCTAGATAAAGTCTTTCTAATGACAACTGGTTAGACACAAACCTGGTAACAGGATATGGCCAGTTGGCATTATATATTTGCTATTCCTAGGAGTCTTAGCTGGCTTCATTCTTGTAGATTTCGCAAAGATTCCCTTGTGCCACATTTTTACCTAACCCCTTTTTTCCCCCTTTCTATTAGTCTCTTTCAGAACTCTCCCCTACGTCCCCATCCCCAACCTGATCACTCATATTCCCATTACCCCCTGGCTTCAGTCTACTCAAAAGTGTCTTCTAATTCTTCCAAGGGAGAGCCTTGATCTCCTACCCAATTTAATGAACCCTCTTTGTTAACTAGTATCTCTGGGTCTGTGGATTATAGCATAGTTATCTTTTATTTTAGAGTAAATATTCACTTGTGAGTGATTACATACCATGTTTTTCTTTCTGGGTCTCACACAGTATGACTTCTTCTAGTTCCATTCTTTTGCCTTTAAATTTCCTGGTGTCCTAGTTTTTAACAGCTGAGTAATAATCCACTGTGTAAATGTAACATTTTTCCTTTACCTATTCCTTGGTTGAGAGTCATTGAGACTGTTTCCAGTTTCTGGATATTACAAATAAAGCTGCAATGAACAAAGTTGAGCAATATTGTCATAAAAACAGACAGGTGAATAAATGAAATCAAATCAAAGACCTAGATGTAAGTCTACATGCCTATAGATGTCTGATTTTCAACATAATAAACATTGTCAAAAATAAACAATGGAGAAAAAAATCATCTTCAGCAAAAGATGTTGATCTAACTTGATGTCGATATGTAGAAGAAAAAATAGATTCATATCTACCACCCTAAGATAAGTAAAAGTGAATTTAAGACCTCAACATAAAGCCAGACACTGAACCAGATAGAAGAGATAATGGTAATAATCTTAAACTCATTGGCACAGAAAACAGCTTCCTGAACAGAATGCCAATAACACAGGCACTAAGATCAACAAACAATAAATGGGACTTTATGGAATTGAAAAGTTTCTGTAAGGCAAAAGACACTATCAATAGGACAAAACAGAGGCCTACAGAATGGGAAACGATCATTACCAACCCTATATCTGACAGAAAACTAATTTCCAAAATACATAAAAACTCAAGAAACTAGATATCAAGAAACAAATAATTCACTTTAAAAACAGCGTACATATCTGAACAGAATTCTCAACAGAAGAATCTCAAAGACCAAGAAGCACTTAAGACGTTCAACATTCTTAGCCAACAGGGAAATCCAAATCAAAATGATTCTCAGATTCCATCTTACACCTATCGGAATGAATAAGATCATAAATGCAAGTGACTACTTATGCTGGAGAGGATCTGAGGCAAAGGGAACATTCCTCCACTGGTGGTAGGAGTGCAAACTTTTACAGACATTTTGGAAGTCAATATAGTGGCTTCTCAGAAAACTGGGAATCAGTCTACCACAAGACCCAACAGCTTTTGAATATGCACCCAAAAGATGCTTAATCATACCAAAAGAACACTTTCTCAAGCATATTCATAATGCTTTCACATTTCAGTGTAAATATTCAGTATATAAATATTTACACTCAAATTATTTATGACATTATTCTCTGTACTTCATTGTTCCTTCCAAATGGAAGCATTTCATCCATTGAAGAAAAGGGGACAGACAGGTAAAGTAAACAGAAAAAGACATATCTAGGAGAACAGAAAGTTAGAAGATCCTGAGCAGTAATATAAGAACTGCTGGAGGTGGTGACACTGACCTGTCTAACTATACAAAGAGTTGGATATTTGTTCTGGATACCTACCTGCTAAGTTTGCAGCTTTGCAGAATTGCCACTTGAGTTCCCGTGATTCCACTGATAATAAATTATCTCGGGCTCCTTGTAGGAGACCTATCAGCATTCTACTTTTAGAACCACTAGTTTGCCAAATTAAAAATTTTCACAGTCACATTTGGGAATGAAGCAAGTTCTCTTTCTTGGGAGAGTAGAAATAGGTGTGTTGTGTCTTCCCAGGAACACCCATCATATAAATTGGGATGGATCCTACATTTGCCTATGTAGCAATTTTAAGTTAAAATAAAAGTGGCAGTAGAAAAAGTAAAAGGTAAATAAAAGTAAAACATTTATTATATAATTGAGGCAAGTGGTATATTCGATGAAAATCAAATGCAGTTTGTGAAGAAAATTTATTAATTTACATGGAACAGGTTTTTATTTCTTGATGTAATGACTAACTCTAAACAATAAATTTATATATTTTTATCAAGAAAAGGTTAAATGGAATAAAACTTTTATTAAAGACTATAAATAATCTTATAGAATTAATATAATTAAGTGAAAAAGGAAACCTTAAACTGGACTAGAAAGGCATAAATCGTAGGCACGCTGTTTACTTTCACAGGGTCCTTAAATCATTAGTAAGAAGACTAAATGTCATTTCATTAAATTTCTGAAATCACTTAGAAGATTATCAGCATTATTTTAAAAAATCAGTGAAACAAAATATTTAGTTTTATTTTTGTTCATATGATAAAAATGAAAAAAATATATTTAATTTTGAATGCATGAGAAGTACAGTTTACTACAATTGTTGCATCAATATTTTATTACAAATAATTATCTTCAATGGTTATGTTGTATATTATTCTAAATATCCATACAATTATTTTTTGCCAATGAGAATCCATTTGCTTTATAAGAAGAAAAGAGAAGCTGTAACTGTATAGCTAATTTTTACATGTCCTTGAAACACTACAGTTGGCAAAAATCACCACCAAAGTGTAAAATAAGCTAGGCTTCCAATTAAAATTTTACAAGTTGGTACTAAATCTAACCAACAATTTCAAATCTTCAGTAACACAAAAGTTGTCACTGTTTTTTTTTAAAGGTGGCAGACAATGCCTCAAAAGAAAGGAAGGTTTTTAAACTTATCTACTCTGAGATCAAAAGGATTCCAGAATAGAAACAATGAGGAAGTTAAGTTTGCAGGATAAAAATATATTCTTATCACAGTCCATTTACTTCCTGTTGAATGAAAAGAATAAAGAAAGGCATTAGGTACATTAAAAATTGTGATAACTACAAAAACAATAATTAGTAGTTCACATTTATTTTAGGTAATGAGGAAAAAAACTGCTAGTTTAGACTTTGAAAATTTACTTTGTTCTTAGAAATAATATTTTTATCATAGAACGAATCTCAAAGTTCTTGAACTGTTTCTTGTTTTTATTAAATTTGATCATTTTATCACAGTACTTCATTGGAATGTAATCTAGCATTTCTCCTTTTTATAAAGACGATTTTATCTTTTCCATTTTGATATTCCAAATAAACAAACATAATTCACTGTCTCACTTCTTAGTATTGGAAATGACCAATTGGAATTTTTGTTTCTTTCTCATTATGGTAATGTTAGACTTAACTACAGAATGTTTATTACCCAAATGATATGTTGGACTTTATAACTTATTAATGTAAAAAGGTTTAGAGACACTTAAAATAATATCTACTTAAAATATATAGTAATTAGTCAGTAATATCCAATTTCAACTTCTTTTTCATGAATTATTACAGTAATAATGGTGGGTAAGCCAACATGAAGAAAAAACATAATGAAGAAAATTTATGATAAGATCATGATACGCTTAGTTAGAGGTAAGAGGGAGGTGACATGCTTATTTTAAATTTTACCTTTTAAGGAGAATTTTATTTCCCAAGAAGCAAAAAACCCTGCTATATTTTATCTCGTTCTCCACATAATGAAGAATAATCACAATGAAGGGAGTATCTGTATTACCATAGTTTTTATATAATAGTGAATGCTGTGGTTTAGATATAAAAGGCATTTGGAAGTAGTTTTAACATCATTAAATGACAGTTGATTGTTCATATAAAATAAATCATTTTTATAGACATCACAGCCCCATGCTTTAAGAAATAAAAATTTTAGTTTTCTCTTTCACTGGTTTCAAAATGTAAATTCTACTTTCTCTGTTCTATTGCTGCTCCCCTCCCACAAAATTATCAAAGCATCTTAGAAATATTTCCAGTGTTTAAGTACAATTTTACTTACTGTGCTCTGTACTGTGGATTTGGCTTTTATTGTTCTTTTGCAGTTTTCATTTAGATTGCCTAATAGTGTCCTTTTCATGTTTCCAGAATTTTATTGAGACTTCATTGAAGATGACTGTTATTCTCATGTATGTTTTTGCACATTGAAAAGAATACAAGCAGGTATTTATTCTTTCATTTAATCCAAGTCACCATAATGGCTAAAGCTTCTTTGTCAAAAATCAGGTGTTCGAAGGTGTGTGGATTAATATCTGGGTCTTTGATTCAGTTCCATTGGTCCTCCTGTCTGTTTTTATGCCAATAGCAGGCTGTTTTCAGTACTGTAGCTCTGTAGTGGAGTTTGAAGTCAGGGATTGTGATACCTTCAGAAGTTCTCTTATTTTACAGGATTGTTTTGGCTACCCCAGGTTTTTTTGCTTTTCCACATAAATTTGAGTACTGTTCTTTCTAGGTCTGTGAAGAATTTTGTTGGGATTTGATGGGCATTGCACTGAGTCTGTAGATTGTTTCTGGTAAGATTGCCCGTTTTACTATATTAATTCTACCTACCCAAGAATATGGGAGATATTTCCATTTTCTGGTGTTATTTACAATTTCTTTTTTCAAAGAATTAAAGATCTAGTCATACAAATCTTCCACTTGTTTGGTTAGAGTTACTCTGAGATATTTTATGCTATTTGTGGCTATTGTGAAGGTTGTGGATTCTCTGATTTCTTCCCCAGCCCTTTTATCTTCTGTGTACCAGAGGGCTACTGATTTTTTTGAGTTAATCTTGTATCCTGCTACATTACTGAAAGTGATTATGAGTTGTAGATGTTCCTTGGTAGAATTTTTGGTGTAGCTTATAAAACCATCATATCATCAGCAAATAGTTGGTTTGAATTCTTCTTTACTGATTTGTGTTCCCTTGATCTCCTTTTGTTGTCTTATTGCCCTAGCTATGACCTCAAGAACTATATTTAATAGATATGGCTAAAGATCACATTCCCTAAACTTCTGCTGCAATTAACCCACACATATATTTGTATATAGCAATTACATGCAGAGCTACAGAAATCCAAAACTATTTCTCATAAAGTAATTAAGAATGATGTTGTCTCTATTATTGGCAGAATATTAACATATAACACTTATGAAGATTTCTCACTTGCCCTGGGGAGGGGTAAAAGATTGTGAAAATGCAATTAAGGGTGATTATCCAAAGATCTCCTCTAAAGGAATTTTCTTACATTTCTTGGTTAGGTCTATTGTGTTCATAGTTTTATATCTTAGAAAATGCTATAGTTTATAATATAATTATCACAGATATTCATGTGATGAAAATGTGCCAAGCTAACCTGTTGTAGTTTAAGGTAGTGATCACTGGCATTGTGCTTTTGAAGGATATATCATATCTTCTGATGCTTTTCTATGCTCTTGGTTCCAGGGCAAAAACAGATTACTTTGAGTGACGCTTTGTCTTGCTGGAGCCTAAAAGAAAGTCAGTCAGCTGTCCATGAACTGTAAATATACAAAACCATGATGCTAATGTAACTTTCCTTTCCTAGTCTACTTTCTCTGGTATTATGATGCAACAATAGAAGGATGACTAATACCAGAAGACAGGGCATCAGTGTTAGAGAGACAAGACTGAATTGAACAGCAGTAACAAAGTCACACATATGAAGTCTGAAGATAAAGAAGTGCCAAAATGAAAAATATACATAGCCTACAGATACAAGAAGAAGGAAAGCATTCTCACCAAGCCAAAAAAAAGAAATATATGTTTTTGCCAATATTATGATCTTATGATTTGTGATACTCAAAACTGTTTTAAATATCATGATTTAAGATACCAGCTTCCTGATAATTTGTAACAGTGATGTACTAACAGCTCCTTATTTTGGTATATTGGATGTTTGACTAAAAAGTAAATAACCATGTGTAATCATTAATAATCTTTGTGATATATATGGATGAGAGTATTTAGATAAAGCTTGGATACCATTTTTTATTTCAAAATTTTGTGTTTGACTCATAATAGGAAAGATAGAAAGTGTTATATCTGCCAAAATTAGAGAAATGAAATATTAATACAAAAATTAAAAATATGTATCTAGACAGAAGTTTCTGTCCTGCCTGGTCCTGCAGATCTTCAGCCCCAAAGAAACAGAGAATTATAACAATTATAAACTGGCCTTTTAGCCTAGGTTTATTATTAACTAGCTCTTACAACTTAAATTAACTTATAAGTTTTATCTATGTTAAGCTACGTGGCTTGGTACCTTATCCCAGTGCAGCATTTTTATCTTACTTTCTCAGTGTCTGCATGGCAACTGTAGACTGAGTATCTCCTCTTCCCAGAATTTTCCTACTCTGGTTGGCCTGTCTACACATCCTGTCTGGCTACTGGGCAATCAGTGTTGTATTATACCAATACAAGTGACAAATCTTTAAAGGGTACAAGAGTATTATCCTACAGTACTTACACGTTTTCTTCTTTTCAAAATAAGACCTCTGAATCTAATTTATTTTGTTTAGCTTTTTTCCTGATAATTATCCATACCATCTTGCAACCAATACTATAAATAATGACAAACATTCATAGTCCATTTTGGGGGAATATGGACACAGTTTTCTAGGTTACTTCCTGTTGATCGGGTGTGATGATAATCTTATGGAAACCCAAAGAAAATTTTGAATTATAGTCAAGTCCTGACTGGAGTACTCTGTGAGGCTGGTTCATCTAAGACAAAGTCTTGAGGATATATTGAACATAGAACCCCGAGAAAATTGCAAAAGAGGTGTTCTGAAATGTTGAATTATCTGGGTCATGCACTTAAATCAGAATTTTTAGGGGGTCTTTCTCTATCAAACCTGATTTTTCTTAAGCCTGAATGAAACCTACAGCCCCTCATTTCCTGTGGAACCAAAAGTGAAACCTCTTCTCCCAAGTAACATATCATTTGACTTAAATTTTAAAGTCAAAGCATTTTCAAAATATATAGGCTGTACTAATCCACCAGCATTTATAATCCAATGTCTTTCTTTTAACAACTGCTGCTTATTCCTCAGCAGTCAAACAATTCAAAGTCAGCACTATAATGTATAATATCCAGACTCTGTGTAATTTTCAGGTTTATGTGGCTTTTTAAAAACTATTTCTCTTAATTTTATTTTAAATTTTGGTTTTTGAGACAAAGTTTCTCTGTTTTCTTTGGCTGTCCTGCATCTCATTCTGTAGATGAGACTGGCCTTAAACTCATATAGATCCACTTACCTCTGCCTCCCAATTGGTGGGATTAAAGACATGTGCCACCACACCTGGTCCTGGAACACACAGAGATCTGCTTGCTTCTGCCTCCCAAGTACTGGGATTAAAGACAAATGCCATGACACTCAACCACTTTCTTTTTTTAAGGACTTTCTCTATCCTTTTTTTTTCTTTTCTCTCTTAAATCTATCTATATTTTTAAACACACTATAAACCATTTAGAGTTTTTTTTTTCTGTCTGAATCTGTTTTTACTGTATCTCTCTCTTTTTCTGAACATATGAGTCTTTAACTTGCTAAGCAATATGCTAGGATTAAAGCCACGACTTTGGTGGTTGGATTTGCCCCATTTCTTGACTTCCTGAGAGTCCAGGTTTATAGTGGAAGTACAAAGGCGAGCCCCATGTTGGGTGCCAAATGAAGCATGATTTGAAAAAAAATTCAGGGAGCAAAACTGGGGTTTAACCTGAAGACCCCAAAAGCAAAGCAGTCAGCCATTCTTTCTTACCTCAACCTCAGACTGAAAATGGCTATCCTAGCTCCAGAAATCTCAGAGTGAAAATGTATCTGAGAGCAGTCTTCTCCTGTTTTATAATCCTCTCTATTATTGGGACTATTTTTGTACCAGTGGTATTAAAGACATGCACTGCCCAGTTTCTGTAATAAACTAGTGAGGCTACTGGCATTAAAACGTTGTGTTATTGTTGCATGGTCTATAAGATTGGGCAGTGTGGCTGTTTTACTTTTCTGATCCTCAGGCATATTTTATGCATTAAAATACAAGTGAAATGCCATTACATATTTAAATTATTTTTTACACCATAAAATATCAACAGCAGAGTTGAAATACTATTATGATAACAGATTATATAGAATTAGATAAATTTATAATAACCGCAATCATATCAAAATTTGGAGACTTTGGTTATGAATTTTGCATATAATTTATTTTGAATTCAACTTGTCTTCATGTGTGTGTGTGTTATGTATGTGTGTGTGTGTGTGTGAGAGAGAGAGAGAGAGAGAGAGAGAGAGAGAGAGACTAACAGAGACAGAGAGGTGAACTGATGAGAGGCTCATAGGACCACCTTGAGTGTCAGTTATTGATTTCTACTGTGTTTGAAACATGATCTCTTGTTTCCATATATGTCTCAAGCTAGCTAGCCAAGGAACGTTCATCGCTCTTATTCCTCCAACTTCTGGTATGTCAGAGGAGTGTTACTATATTAAGTTTTATGTGTGTTTTGTGGATTCAAATTCAAGTCCTCAGTGTGTCTGGTAAGAGTTTAACCTCTGAGAAATCTCATTAGTTCCAGTAGTTCCAGTACTAACATATAATAAAGTGTCAGTAACAACTAGTGAAACTTCTGATTGAATCATAAGAAAAATGTTATTGCAAAAAGGATGATGTCAGTAGAAGTATAGAGAGAAGAAAATAGAGTAGAAATAGTTTGCTGACACATTGGAATGTGCTGGGGGATAAGAGAAAGGCAAGCGCTTTACAACTGACAGATTACTGATCAGAGCTATTTTGAGGGTATACATTGATTTTATACACAAAAATAGCAAAAACTAAATCTACTGCAAATCTAAAATTTATAACAAATGAAGCAATTAAAAATTATTTGAATACTTTAGATGAGTGACTAGGGATTTTTATGAGGTATATAATGAATAACACAATGTATAAATGTACAAGGCTGCAATTGTGTGAGAAGCAGAAAAGGAGAGAAAACATGACCTCCACATTGTAAGTTAAAAATAGTGTTCATGCGATATAGGATTCTTTGTGTACAGATATAGAATTTTTTTCCTGACTTATGTGAGTCAATTAGCAAGTGTTAGCACAGGACTAAGTGATGCAAATTATCTTTTACTGTTACTACCACAGCAGAGGTGGAGAAACTATGGAAGAAAGAAGACCAGTTGTAAGGGTCAGAGAGTGACAAATCTAATATGTGTTATAACAGGCACAGAAAAGAGAGGAAGATTCTTAGTCTGAGACACATACAAGAATAGAATCATTTTCTGAGAGTGAAAAACTCAATTTTGGTCCTAGAAAATTTGAGAAACATATTGGATATGGGTATGAAATATCTAGTAGATAGTAGGAAATGATCCTGAACTGCCTAAATGGTCACCAGGCTGGAGAGTATATTAGAATTGACTATCAGACTATAGATTTTCTTTTCTTCAAAACAGGTATCACTGTGTGGTACTTGGTGGCTTGAGATAGGAAGAAATGCTCAGGTCAGTGAGCTCATATTAAGCAGACATGAGAATCAAGAGCTATATTCAGGGGGGTGACTCATCATTAAATGATTAGAGAAATAACAAGAAAACAGCAAAGAGAATTAGAGAAAGCAGTCAGACATGATAGAGTCTGAAACAGAGTCCTGATCACTAGGAACTTTGCAGATTGCTTCCTGAATGAGAATCAAATGTATCGATCACTGAACTGATCTTTCTCCGCAGTGCACAGGAACATAGGGAATCTAAAACAATTTCATCACTTTCTTTTAATAAGCTGAGAACTTTTCCATTCCAGGAGATTTCTGTATTTCTTCCCATATATTACAATTGTAATTAGTGGGAATCTTTTCATTCTCTGTCTATTCTTGACTTCTGGGGTGCAATTAGTCTATCATGCATACCCTACTTCTGAAAAAAATCTCTTCATCCACCTCAGAATTAATTCTGTAACCAATTATTGAATTGATAAGCTCATCTGCTTAAATCTGCAATGCATATCACATTAATATTTTCATCAAATTTTCTTTTGGATCTCTACATTGACTGAACTCACATTATTATAGCTGAAAACTATCTCCCTATTAAATCATACACAACTCTAACACCTTGAGTAGTAGGCATTGATGAGTAAGCTTTATAGAGCAGGTTTTTCAACTGGTCCCGTTGTATGGATTCCTGACCCACTTCTTTGTCTTTGTAAACTTTATTTTGTTTTCTCTATTCAGTGCACCCGATCATTTTCAAGATAAATATTACTTTTCTTTAGTCATTAAAGGTTTTTAATCACCTGATCATAGTTTACCATTTTGGCTTTATCCCTAGACGTTTGTTCACATCATGACACACATTGAAAACTATTATTCAGTTTCCAAGTTACACTAGGTGATTCAATCTACATGTTAGTAATAGAAACTCCCACTTTGTGGAGTTTCCTTTACTTCTTTTTTTTATAATACTTACTTTAGATATTTCAGAATTTAAAATTGTCCACTGAAAATCATGCAAAGTTCACTTTCCCCCTAATCTTCTGCATTCATAGTGACAGGTTATATGTGGCTATTACAATATTTTGTTAAAACAACTTTAACAGTTTGACTTCATTTAGTGTATAGATGAATGTTATTTGGCATCCAGGGGATATAGTTCAAACTAAAGCACTTGTTTAACTCTGGGATCCATTCTCAGAATAACAGAAAAAAAATGACTGTGGTTTCAGGAATAGAAAAACCATCAAAATTTGAAGTAGGAATGAGACAAGAAGGGAATCTGTGCAGGAATTGCTAAGAAAACATTCTGTTTGCTCTCTAGCCATGTGTGAAAGTTCAGGCCTGAAATCTAGCACTAAAAATCTGAGACAGGATTGTGAGTTCAGAGCCATCCTAGGTTACAAATAAAGTGTGAATCTCTCTCTCTCTCTCTCTCTCTCCTCTCTCTCTGTTTGTGTTTGTATTTGTGTTTGTGTGTGTGTGTGAGTGTGTGTGTATTTAAGCCTGAATGCTCCAAAATACAGCATTTACCTTTATCAAAAGTCTACTTTCAAAGGAGTATGCTAATATTCAATTGGAAAGAAATTACTTCAGAATTCAGTATTTTACATGCTTCAACTAGTTTTACTAACAAAGTTTTGTCATATTTTACAAATATTAGAAAATACTTAATATTTTATAGCAGTCTATTGATTATCAAAATATAGTTTAATATACAAATGAACTATCATTACTTATGTTAGTGTTGTCCAGAGCATATGGATTAGCTACATCATCTTGATTATTTTGGAGGCACCTTCAACACTTGCTAAGCTACAGCTTTTTAAAACAGACAAATAAACATCGATTCCCCAGGGATTTCAATCCACTGACTGTTAAGTCTCTAGCTCCTTTATACTATTGTCTAAGTTCTGATTCCAAAGTCAAATCGTGTCAGAAATACAGACTTTTCATAAACAACATGAGGAAGAATGAAACATTATTCACCCAAAATTGAAAGGCTCTTTAATTATAATCTCTAACTGTGGCAATCTTTTTCTTGTTATATATGCTAAGTAAATATTATATTCAGCTAAATACACATAAGATCTTTATAAAGCAATTGCCTTGTATCCAACTCTAACTTTGACCAATACTAGTTTTTTAGAATGGTTAAAACTAACTTGGGATTCCAAGGATGTTTCTGTGCAACAGTTTAATATGAAACGGTGTAGAAGAAGCAGAAAAGAAGATGTCAGACTAAGAAGTAAAGTGTTGACTATCACTGCCTCTGCTGATGAAGTCAAGTGCATTTGCCAAAGCTCTTTCACAGATGTGCTAAGGTGCTCCGGATAAGACAAATGACATCTTCACAGGTGAGGTGTGATAGAAAACCCTTTGCCATAAATAAAACATGTTCTGATGAAAAGCATCTGCTTTTCTTTCAACAATAACAGAGGAAATTGTTCAAATCAAAATATACTAGAACATCTATGGGCTATTTATTTCATGCCTGTATCTTTATTCTTCTCAATATTTCTCAAATTCAATGTCATCATATCTTGTAATATATTAGTATTTTATGGCTCTAAATCACCACAGGGCAACTTGAAAAACATGATAGACTTCTCAAATAAAGGATACTGGACATATATCACCTATCCCTTCAAATTTCTCCACTATTTCAGAAGAACCACATTGACTTCATAAAGTAAATCATTTTACTTTTCAATAATGTTGACCACATAACAACTGAAATAAATTAACTGTTATTATAATATATATATATATATATATGGATAATAAGGACAAGAAAATAGTACAATATAGACTTTTAGATAAGTGATTAGCTCCCCTTTGAAGAAACAGTATGTTTTGAGCAAGAAGAGTAAACACTCCAAAAAATATACAATACCGTAAGGTATATAAGAGTTCCTATATAAATGAAGAAATTGAAAATCAGCTATGAAAATATTCAGGATCACTTTCTTAATAAATGAAGATATGTTATGATCATATTTGTTTTATCCACAATACATTATAATGTCATACAAATGGCTTTATTTTTGTCATATTTTTCTAAATAAAATCTGAAAATACTTTGTGGTTCGTTTTTCCAAATTATTTGTTTCAATCTTTTGTTAGCTGACTATTTTTAAATATATAAGTGTTAAAGTATGTTATTTTTAGAATTAGTTGAAAACTGTAATTTGAATAATGTATTTACATCATTTTTCATTTTAGGAGAAAACTATCATACTTAGCAATCCATTTAATATATATAGTCACCAAAGTTCTCATGTCAATATATATGTTGCCAGTTTATCATTTTGGTAACAAGAGTATATTACCATCAATTTACATAAAGAAATTAAAGCATGACAATATACTACATTTCAGAATATCTTAGGATTGAATTACTAAACAGACTTGCAATCTGTAAGTTATATACTCATACTTATGGTTCAGTCCAGTTATTTAGTATGTCTGATTTGTTGGAAGGTATTTTCTTTATTTGTCTTTTTGGATTACTTATTTGTGTTTCACATTGGAAGAACAGAATTTGGAAAATAATATTTGAATTTCTTTTTGACTACAGTCCCAGACAGAACAATGCTGTCTTGAGAACATTCTGTTTGGTCAATATTAGTAAAGCAGAATGGATGTAAATGTTCAGCTCATTTTCCATGCACAAATTGGAAATCATGAGTAATGAATACTAAACTCACATTTCTTATTTATGTATTGCTCCATCTCATTTTTGTGGATGTTCCCTTTACAGTAGCCTCTAGGCACATTTACAGGATTTAATAAGCGGAGAGGAGATATCTGCACTCTTAATTGTAGAGCAGGATGAAAAACTCAGAGATAGACAGTTTGTCTTGCAAATTTAATTTCCTCTAAGCTTGTTAGGAAGAATATTCTAGATGATATAACAGCTCTCATTTCAAGGCATTGTATTATATGAACTTTTCAATTTCCACAACAACTAATAGAAATAAAGTTAAAATCACACTACTTATTTTAGAAGATGTATGGTACATATTTTTGTTTAACTCAAGATACATCTGCATGGTCTACATCTACTATAGACCTATCTGAATCATCTCCATTAAATGGCTTTTAATAAGTTGAACTTAAAAAATTTCTGATTGTCATTATTGTTTCTTTTCCAGGGGGCATAATGCATAATTCAATTTGGTATTACTTAAGAAAATTGCCTTGTCCCCAAACTTGGCTTATGGTAGGTGAAGGGACACGTGAGGTAGTGGAGCATTTTCCTGTAAAAGGATAAAGTTCTGATATTTTATTCGATTTGAAATTATCATTGCCCCTTATTTAAGAAACTTCTACTTTATAATTATCATGGACCCTATATGTACATAAAGCTTAAGAACATGATATTATAAGAATAATGTGATATTGATTAGAAATATCAGCAATTCATAACTTGAATATCAGAGGTGGAAAACTGAACAATCATAATAGGATAATGTTTGCAGTGGGTACAGTGAAGATAAGGAAACTGTGTTGTGTTAAGATTTACTGAAAGAAATATATTGTTTTTAATAGACACACATCCCTTCAGCTCCTGCAGAATTTAATCACACATATTATATAAATATATATGTATACATATATATCATTTTCAAGCTTAAAAACTGAAATTTTAAATATTAATTTGTTTGCTCTTTGCCAATAGTTAGCTATTGAAGATGAGAATCAATTTTCTCCTCAAACAAAATACCTTAAAAATGCCTAACCTTTTTTGTTGCATCTCTTATTGTGATAAAGAGTTGCTAGCATTTCCTCTTGAGTCTGATTTTTATCAATTTTTCTTGAGCAATGAAAGTTTTATTTTTTCTGGTTGCTGGGCCCAAATGACAAACGCAAGGATAATCACACTCCTATTATTGGAAATTTATTCTTAGAAATCTCAGCTACCATAGAAGCTAGAGTTATTTTCTTAAAAGACCAGAGAACTCTATTAACTTATATATATATATATTTTTTTTTTTAAAAAAAGGAACACATATAGACCTTCTGACACATTGTCAGTTAATTGGGCTTGTATGTGACTGTGTCTTATAATCTACTGTTAAACTAGTCTCCAACTGTGCAAACAGTGCCAGTCAACACCATATGTAATAGTATTATTGCTCTGCTAAACTCTGCCTCAATTATTGGGCCCCAAATCAAGAATTTTAGCAAAAGAGTTGTGTGAAACCAGCAAATAATGAATAGTGTGCTAAGAAAGAATAAACAGAGAAAAAACAGATAAAATAGTCCAAATTTAATTCAAGAAAGAACTTTGCTATGTGTAAAAGAACAAAAGTATTTCTTATTTATTTTTCTTCTTGTCTTTTTTTTTTCTTTCTCTTTTTGTTGTTGTTGTAGAGCAGGGTCTCAAGCAACTCAGGAGACTTATTTGGGATCACAGGCGTGCATCACTATTCCCAGCTCCATTTATCTAATAAAAATGATAAAAAGAAAACCTGAAATGAAATACTCTTTAGAAGATAAAAACATAGAGTGACCATAAAATAGACCGAGGTCAAATGATACAATTAGTATGAGATGTTTATCCTAATAAGATCACAAAAATATTATCTAGAATCATTTTCAAAATAAAGGGTGTTAAATCATTGATAATTTTAAGCAAAGATCATGAATTAAGAAGCATACATGATACTCTGCCAAGAAGAACAGGTAGCTCATAGCCCATCTCTGAATAAATCTACAGAAGATCAGGGTTTTTTTGGTTGTTGTTGTTTATAAAGACTAGTCAAGTGCAGTAGTGAGAAGGGGAGAAGTGTAGAACAGGAGTTCAATCTGTAACTGACTGCTAACCATCAATTGAGATAACTCACTACCTTCGGACCAGCCCAGAAGGTCAGTTTTGATCATGTCATTTCCCTGTCCAAAATCTTTCCATATTCCCCACTAGCTATAGAATAAGAAAAAAATATTTTGTTTCCCAATTACATTTGTTTAGATATGTCCATCTTTATGTATCTGAAAATAAATGCCTCTATACTATAAATTGAATGCTTTTTTATTCCCCCATATACTAAATGCACATGCATACATAATATTTAATGTTGTCGTTGTAGTATGGTATATACTGTGATTATTAGCATTGAAAAGAGTTAAATATAGAGAGGGGGGTTATGGAATAATACCTGTAAAAGCTCTTTCTGTAAGAACAATTGAACTATAAATTTTCCTTCTCTAGTGCCAATGTCACAGTGATTACTCCAGACATTGGCAGTGGATGGAATTGCCTTATTTTACCCAGAATACACCAGAATGAGGAACTGCAATGACCACATTATCCCTGGTACAGATTTAGTTAGGATCTTCTCTGAACATTGTATCCAGAATTAAACTGAAAGAATATGTTATTTCTCTATAAACTGAGTTATGTTTACTGGCCACCCATAACCACAGAAACTTTATTTTTTTTTTCTGTGACCCTTCTAGAAACCAAACATCATAGGTTAAAGGCTTTTAAACTCAGATGAACAGTTTGGTGGACAATGAGATTGCTAATAAAAGAAGCTGCAAAACCATTTTGTACTTGTTGGTTGCATGAGCCTGGATATTGTTTTGAGCTCATTTTATTATTTTGCTTTTAGGGACACATATTCTACCCTCTCAGTTTAATACCCTAAAAGTGTTTGAACTTATAGATGTGGGTATGATAGCAACAAATTTTATTAAGTTTATTGAAGTGAAATATAGAAGTCTTAGGGAAAGATAAAGAAAGAAAATGTACTAATTACACAAATCATTTGAATAAACATCTCTTAGAAATTGTAAATTCAACAAAGTTTGTTCAGCAAGAAGTAGATTGAGTGCATCTGAAACATGGAAAATATTAAGTACACATATTTAGAGTTCTTAAATGAAATACAATTCATAGATATGCCATATAGGCAGGGAGTCTACTACCAGCCAGGTGGAAACAGATATGAAACTATGTTAGAAGTTTTGAGGATATATATTCTATTAAACAGATCAATAGAGAAAACAATCAAGTCATCCTCTTCTCCACTTTCCTATGTAGAAAATGCCATGTAATTTTTCTGATCTCCTCCTTCTTTCTCTCTGGCTCTCTCTGCCTTCCTCCGAGTCCTTCAAAAAACTATGATCCCTCTGGCCAGCTGAATGTGGACTGTGTCCTCTGATCAAAGGCCTATCTTCATTGTCACTCTTGAAGCAACAAGATGAACAAACCTCCCTCAACATTTCCCCCTTTTGTCTAAATAATAAGGAAAGGTTTTATCTCTAACATAGTAAAACTTTACACAATAACAATTTCTCAGGTATTGACTACATAAATGGAATGGTGTTAATTTCAATGAAATGAAATTATAAATAGTAAGAACTATTATCACGTAAGAAATACATTCACAGCATCCAGTCTATTTGTATTTGGCCAATTCAAAGAAATGCTATACACTATCTATCCTCTCTCTGTAAGTCCAAAGTTTTTTTAACCTAATTTACTTTCCATCATAGCTAAGGAAAACTGTAACTTTAAAAAACTGTTCTTCTGTGAAGCAGGGAATTTTGAAAGACTACCCTTTATGTCTTGGCAAAGTTTGGCAGTCATTTTCTTTTGTGTCTTGCTTGTTTAATTTAGAAAGCAAAATGTCAGCAGTGGAAGCTAGGGTCGTTTCTTTCCAGGTGTCTAATTTTGCCACAATAAAAGCAAACTTCTCCTGGAGGTTCTTTGATTTCTGCCATCTTCCTTTAAAATAAATTGGTGCATATGTGTCTCACTATCATAATAAGCCTTATGTTACCAAGACATTTTAAATGTCATAGTCTGTAGGCCTCAGAGTTAGGCCTAACAGTTGAGTTGACTCAATTTTGGAGGTGGGATTGTGGCACATGTTCATAGCAGACACCTATTTTTGCTAGACAAACTCCTTATCCCAAAACTTCTGCTCTAAGTGGTAACCAAGTGTTAGAATATGAGAAACTGTGGAAATTTTATAGCTTCTGCCATGACAGCTATTGAGTCAAATATTTCTAAAGATAATTGGATATGATTGTACATCAAGGTGAGAGTTACCTAACCATGAAGATATATGGGCACATGTCTTTATTAGGGAGATTCATTCTAGTTATAAACTGTGTTCCTACATTGTATTGTGCCTTTTCCTTTACTTTGTTCCAAATAGCACATTATGCAGTTTGTCTTTTTTCAAAGTAATTTTTCTACCTTTTACATATAATATGTATGAGAGCAGATAATAAGGTATGTGATTACTTTCATAACTCAAGATTTTATCAAAGTTATCAATTTATTATGTACTGCATCAGGATGGATTAGCTACTTTTCAATTGTTGTAATAAGATGCAATGACCAAAGCATGTTAAGGAAAAGGGAGTTTATGGTTTCAGAGATATGCAACCTAGCATGTCAGGGAAGACAAGGTATGTCAAGAGGAACAGAAAATTGCTAGCTCATTACGTTTCACATATGAGAAGTAAATGAGGGGAAGAAGTACAGAGAAAAGTAGGGTTATAAACGCTCAAATCCATTTAAATTGCCATACTTCCTCCAGCAAGACTTTGCTGCCTAAAAGTTCCATAACCTCCATAAATAGCTTGCCACCAGCTTCATGACCAAGTGCTCAAATACATGAGCCTTAAGTGTATTGTACATTCAAATCACAACACAGGGAGATAGCCCTTCTGACATATAAAATGCAAAGGTTGTGGTAAAACAAAAGTTTTATTTCATATAATTTTGTACCTTGAATACCCTGATGGTATTCAAGCTACAAAATTCACCTAGCCCATTGTGATGTGTGTTGAGGATATAGGTTTGAACTACTATGCCCCAAAAAAGGAGGATATTTTAATGATGGAAAAGCATTTCCCACTATATGTATATAATATATCACATGTTTTTGATATAGAACAAAAGATGAATTTGACATATATATATATATATATATATATATATGGTTAGCATTAGTTCCTATCATAGAATGAAAGAATTGAGTTATAAGTCAGTGCTTCATCCTCCCTACTAGACTGTGACTTTTTATGCACTCACTTTTCTGTTGCATACTATCATAAAATCTTGCAAATAAGAAGCCTTATAGCAGTACTTGCATAAAAGAAAAAAAAAGGAAAGATAGTTGTAATCTCAAATTTTCTCAAATTGTCTTTTTGCACTTGACGACTCATTATTAATTGGGAAATTTACATGCATTTTCTTATAAGATGTAGATTTTAAGATCTCATCACAGTTTTGGAAGAAAATTCTCCAAGGCCTCAGGGCTTATGCATATATTTTGAGCAAAGGCATTGCATTAGTGATTGTTTGAATGGAATAGCTCCAACAATTTTGCAGTTTAAAAGGATACACAGAGGACATTGCAAATATTTACTCATAGTGCCTGTGACTGTATGTACAGGAACCACACAAGATCAAGTTAGTCAAAATCCCAGCAAGGAATAGAGACGAACATATGAGGTCTCTCCCTTATCTAAAACGCCAATTGTTGAGCTAAAATTATCTCAGTAACTCAGTAAAACAGAAAAAAAGCCTGGCTTGAGTTTAGAGCCAGACTTCAAGGCCTGTAGGACAAAGAAAAGCCTGGCTTGAGTTTGAGTGAAGATGAGACAACAAAAACTAGGTAGACGCCCCTCCAGCCAGGGGGAGGGTTAGGCCGCCTCTCATTGGCTGGAGGTTCCCTTACATCACAGGATGTTGTTTAATTATATGCAGACACTCAAAGCAATAAACTGAGTTTCTGCTTTGACTTGACCCCCTACTGCATCTTATTATCCTGGATCATGAGGCTGGATTATCTTGCATCATGGATTGTGTGGATAGTGCACTCACCTATCCCTGGGGAAGCGGGGATTCAGGAAGCCTAGCAAAATGACAATTATTGGGTGCCAAGGAAGGCAGAATAAACCTTCTTCAAGGATACACCCTATGAAAGGCTATCAGTGCCCAAGTGGATTGTCCTGTACTCATGTACATACAGTGCTAATTGGATTATGTGGCTTTTAGAAAGAGAGAACACATGAAGTTGAGAGAAACAAGTGGAACTAAAAATGGTAGAGAAATTGGAGTGGAGGGAATGTAGGTGTATTTTATCAAAACACATTATTTGCATATGAAGTTCTTAAACCAAAAATAAAATGAACATAGAGTCATTATTCAATAATGATGGGATTTCAAAAACTCATTATAACCTACAGAAACTCAAATTTAATTGTATTATCCAAAAGGAAAAATTACTAGTATGTAAACTATGCACACTTTCCCACATACTTTAAATAATCAATTGATAATATTAATGCCTGATACAATTTAATATTCTATGAGTGTTAATACTGTATTATTTAGCTGATATTGTTTAGAACAGGAATGATGTTTTTCTAATAGTTCCTAACAGCTTTGGATAGAATCTGTGAAGGTAGAACTTGTAAAAGTTATAATCACATCTCTTCTATGAATTGTACATTGAGGCAAAATATGCTCTCCACTTGGGTTTATACAAACCTTTGATCAAGATTTTTGTCAGGACCTATGGCTGCTCACGTGGCTTAATTTAGGAAACAGCCACGACAACCTCAATAGAAGCCTGGATCTCAGTAGTTTTCCCTAAGGCAATACCTAATTGCAAAAAAAGACCATAAACTAAGACTACCAAGGTGCCACCCAGGAAAAGACCATCCAAAGGAAAGTCCTAACATTTCAACCATTGTAGATAGAATCACCTGCCAGCACACGTCCATTGCCTTTCACCAGGACACACCTAGACAAATGTCAGCCAATCAGAATTGAACCTATCTCCGCAAATCTTGCTAATGTAACTGTTCTGGTTTTTGCCTTTAAATAGTGCCCTCTAGAAGGGCGGGGTACCTTCTCTAGCTGCTGTGCTGATGAGACCTCTGCTGGCTTGTACTCATGCACAGTAATAAGTATTGCTTTTGCATTTTGGTAAGGTGGTCTCCCTGATAGTCTTTTGGGGTCCCCATGGACTGGGCATATCATTTGTGGGCTCATTCGGAATCCATGGAGACCCCCTATCGGAACCCCGGACCCTGAAAGTTTATTCTGATTGACCATAGTCAGTCTGTATTCAAAGTCTTGTCTGTCTGTCCTCAGTCTATGTTAGTGCCAATCTCAGAATCTGAATCTGAACAGCATAGTTTGCCCTGGTGGACACACTAGAGGGCCTACCTGGAAGAATCGGGGAGACATCTCCTTTCCTCCTCTGGATATGGGCATTTCATCTGAGACCATGCTGTCAGGGACCCAGCTGGGACCCATCTATAAGTCTGAATCTGAAGGATCTGGGGATCAGGTATCTTTACTGAATGGCTTCTGTCCCATCTGAACGGTTGTTTTGGTATTGTTGAGGCTGAATCCCTGGGCTATCAACAAACCAGACCATCTAGTATCCGCAGGACTCTGTTTTGGGCCCTTTGTCTAACTGTTGTGTTTGTCTGTCTTGTGTGTTCTGTCTTTGTGTCTCTGTTGATGTCCTAACTGGACAGGCCTTTCCTCCTGCCTAATCCAACTGTATCTCCTTCGCCTTTGCAAGTTTTTCCCTTAAAACCCCCATGCTGCATGCCACCCTGCCCTCTCCCATGCTGATGGATGGGTTTCCTCGGCCTGCCCTGAGGGACAGGGACCTCGATTTCTGGCCAAACCTGACCAAGGTTTGGCTCCCCCGGCCAAGGGCAATGAGTCATAGCTACTAGCTGTATATAGGTGTTAAGCTGCAGTGGCCGTGTTGTGGCTCTCTATATTCAGACTTCCCTGCACCAGAGCAGCTTTGGTCATTCAGATCCAATGGACTACATATATCTGTCATCAGATATAGAGACTGGTTGCAAATATTGTTGGTTAGGGTATGGAAAAATACTGTTATTAGTCTCAGATGTTTCATGTGGCACAGGATTTTATGTGATCTAAATTTAAAGTTATTTTTGTTATAGTATATAAATGCTTCTGTTATTGCTTAAAATATTACAGTCATACAATATATTGTATAATACTGAGGGAAACCACAAGAAAGACGTTGGTAAGAATTTTTATGTTGTCTGAAAAGTGAGAAAGATTTTGGTAAGAGTTTTTATGTTGTGTGGAAAAGTGAGAAAGACTTTGGTAAAAAGAAAGAAAGAAAGAAAGAAAGAAAGAAAGAAAGAAAGAAAGAAAGAAAGAAAGAAAGAAAGAAAGAAAGAAAGAAAGATTCTGTTCTGTTTTCTGAAAAGTGAGGAGAAAAAGAGACTGAAAGAATAAAGACAGGAAGCCGGGCGGCGGTGGCGCACGCCTTTAATCCCAGCACTCGGGAAGCAGAGGCAGGCAAATCTCTGTGAGTTCGAGACCAGCCTGGTCTACAAGAGCTAGTTCCAGGACAGGCTCTAAAGGTACAGAGAAACCCTGTCTCGAAAAACCAAAAAAAAAAAAAAAATAGTAAAGAATAAAGACAGGAAAAATGGATTAAAGGTAAATAAAACATTATAAAAGGTCAGAAGGTGATATGAACTATGTTTTCTGTGGTTTCTCATACCTTCAAATACTGAATGTTCTTTTTTGTTGAAAAGTTTGTTTATGTAAGTTTTTTTGCAAGCATGGAACTAAGAAAGAAATGGTTTGAATATTTTTGCTGTCTCTGCCACCCATCACTGCTGTGGCCACATTTAAAGGGATTTTTATAATGTTTTATTTACCTTTAATCCATTTTTTCTGTCTTTATTCTTTCAGTCTTAGACTTTATCCCTGAGCTCTGGGTATTGACACAATAACAAGGAGAAGAAAACAAAGCAGAGCAGTCAGATTTATGAGTTTATTTTGTTATATATGGCTAAAACCTGTTAAAATTAAAATAAAACTAGTTAAATGTTAACTAGTAACACTGGGAATTGATAACCTAAAATCTATGAATGAATAATTAAAAAACATAAGGCAGAATTCCATTTTGGATTTTAGATTGCCATTTTACTATTAAAAAAAAGGAATGCCACACGATTTCACCACCATCTTGATTAAAAGTGACCATATGGAGAAGGTCTAACAGATCTTCAAGATAGCTTAAATTGGGATAGATTTTTGCATGATGACTCATGTCACATTTACATTCTTGAACATTTGAGCATTTCTTGCTTACCTGGGGTCACTATTTGCGAAGGTTTAGGGGTGTGGTCTTGAAAGCAAAAGTATGTTACTGGATGGAAGTGGGCTTTGAAATTTCAAAAGGTACAAACCATCCCCGAGTCTAACTTAATTCCAGATTACTTAACAATTTGTTATGCTTGCCAGCCTCATGGTCATTTAACTAGGGATCAATATACATATTAAGTTGAAATAATAGAAGAATTAAAATAAGCAAAAGCAACTCCTTTACATTGATGTTATTTTGAGCATTTATGTATGGAGAACATGAGATCTCTGTAAGCCTAAGCATTGCTAATTGGGGTGTTTGTTGTTTGGATCAAAGGAAATGTTATTATTCAAAATTAAGTAAATAGTGGTTAAAACAAAAGGTATTTGTTTATTATAATTATTTTAAAACTTATCATACCACATCTTCCATATCTGAAGTCATGATAACAAGAGTATGTATTATACATTAAAGGAAAAGCCAATGAAAATGTTAGGGAGATTTTGTAAATTTCTTTTCTGGATGCTGTGATAAAATACTCTGACAAAAACAATGTAAGACAAAAAAATGTTCCTGATCATAATTTGGGGAAATAGTCCATCATAACAGCACATTCATGATAACAGGAAGTCATGATGACAGGCAGTCATGATGACAGAAAGTCATGATGACAGGAAGTTGAGGTTAATGGTCACACTGCATCTGCAGTCAAAAGCAGAGATCAACAGATACTTGAGTTCAGCTCATTTTTTTTTTTTATACAGTCCTGCATTCCACCCCAAGGAAATGTCAGCACCCATATTTGGTGTCTCACTTCAATTAATTTAGCTAAGACCATTTCTGACAGGCATTCTTTAAGGTCCATCTTCCCGGTGGTTCTGGATTCTGTCAAGTTGAAAGTTAACACTAACCTCCACATTGATGATAACACAGTTCACTAATATATGTATATTTAATGAGAAATCTTATTCATCTTAAAGCATTAATATTGCCATTTTCCCAGAGAACACAGACTGTTATTAGAATCATAAACATCAAATGTAGGGAGTCCAGAGACAATTAATCATATTTTGGTCAAGATGTTTCATACACTTGCATAAAAGTAACTATATAAAACCTATCTCTATGTATAACATATAACACTAAAACTTTTAAATGAATAAACTTTTAAAAGTAAGAGTTTATTTTTATCTACTTTTTTCACTGCCTGTATAAATGTGCTTTTATGATAAAGGGATTAAACAGAAGATAGGTAATCTTATTGATTTTATATTTTCATCAATCATTTTTAATAATTAATATATATATATATATTAATTTTGGTGTTGCCATATTAAAATGTGAGTTGAGTATTTTAAACAATAAAAACTTAGTTTTTACTTTACTAGAAATTAAAAATTCTGATTTTGTAATACCTATAAACTTAGTTTTCTAGATTCTCTTTTCTTCAGATTGTGTATGAGCATGTGTTCATGGGAGTCCTCATCTGACTCTTACACGGACATTGGTCTTTTCAGATTATGTTAGATTGTGATAACTTGTAAATAGTGTATTTTAAAAAACATTTTGATGTTATAATATGATTACAAATTTTCTCCCTCCCCTTTCCTTGTTCCACACATTCCTGTATACTCCGGTCTACTCTCAAATTCTTGGATTTACTAATTGTTATGGCATGCTTATCTGTATCTAAATATATACCCAAGTGTAACCTGTTCTGCCTGTACAATGTTACTTATACGTGTATTTTTGCACCCGATTGTTCATCCCTGCACAAAAAATTATTGTGCTTTTTCTTGTGGAAAATGACCTCTCCTCTTCAGTTGCCTGGAGTACTTTGTGTAGGCTTGAAATCTTGTGGGATTATCCCTCTCCCTTTAATCATGTCCAGTGTAGTCACCTTTGCTTGGTTTACGTTTGCGCAGTACATGGTGAGGATTTCTAGATGTAGCTTCTCATGTTACTATGAGGCACAATCACTACTGATAACTACTTCACTGACCATAGCTCTCCATACTCACATTGAAATAATATCAAAACACTTAGGGAATAAGCAAACAATTTTAAGGAAAATGGACCTTAGCTCATGATAATATATATTCATTCTTATTTAATATATATTTATATAGCTTTATTTTTCAGTTTCGCTAAGTCTTTTAAAAGTCAATAAATAGCCTTAAATGACAGTATAAAAATACTGATGTATAGGCCATGAAATACAGTGATACTTTCATTGTTAAGCTTGGTGGTTAATCAGGAAACAAAAATACAACTAAGTGTACCTAAATTGCACCCAAATAATACTATTACTTCTACTAAAACGATATTATACATATTTTATATAAAAAATAAATAGTCTAGCAGGTGACTTTAATACAAGAAATCTCTGCTAACCTTTGAACATAAAAAAGTAAATCCCCTATTTGCTTTCTTATCTTTTCATAAAGGATTCATTTGCATTTTATTTTCTATTAACATACATTCATCTCAGTCTTTTCCATAGTTTAGCTGAAAAGAATGAAACAATATAGGAATATACCATCTAGTATATAATTTACTACATTATCTTTTTTGTTTTGTTTTGTTTTGTTTTGTTTTGTTTTTAGAACATGGGGTAACCTCTAACTGACTGAGCAGTATTACACTTTGCTAGGAAAAATTTATTTCTGGTCTCTGTTTAAAATTTTTTCTTTTAAGTGAGATTTTCTTTCTTTTTTTTTAATTAATGTTTCCTCTGTAAAGTCTCTGACTCCAAAAATTCAGTTGGTCACTTAGAAAATTAAAAAAAGAAAACACTTAAAATGACATAATGTAGACATAAATAATTTTTGCAGCAATGACTAAAACAAGATGATTAAGATGTTAGAAATTATTCAGGAACTGTTGAAGTTATGTGAGCTTTAATTTCTTACCAATAATATTAAGGGATTAATTCAGCCACCACAAAAATAAGTATTAAGTAATTGAACTAGATAAAAACAAATACTCAAAACATGTTCAAAATGGATCATTGTTTGTCAGGAATATTTGATTATTCTAGAAGTATGACTAACAAAATATACTCTGTCCTTGAGTGTGGCTCTGTGTATCATTAAGCATATATGCTCACACATTCTGAATTCATAATCATATGCCACTCTGCTATCTACAGAGTTTCCAACCTTTAGAAAAGAAAAAAAAAAAAAAAACTTGGTGACAACAAGAAAATAAAGAACAAAAGGTATTCTTGTTATCTTATGAAATTATTTTCATATCAAATATCTGCAGTCATACTGGTGATATAATAAGTGACCCATTGGTGCATGTATTAGTCAATTGCTATTCTCTTTTCTTGGAATATAGTAAAATGGCTAATCTTTCATCATAGTCACATAAATATGAATCTTCCATAGAAGGAATATTTATGTTTTGCATAATAAAGGTATCTAACAATGGATGTTGAAATGGCCAGTAGTCATTAAAATTAAATCAACAATAACAAATAGTTATATTTTAATTTGATATTATGAGCAAAGGGGCTGAGACTCTGATGGGAATACCAAAGAAATAGCTGACTACAGCCAGGACTGACAGCTGGGGAACTATCATAAGACCAAACTAAGCCCTCTGAATGTGAGTGATAGTTGTGTGGCTTGGTCTATTTAAAGGGCTCCTGGCAGTGGGACCAGGATTTATCCCTAGTACAGAATGGACTTTTGGGAGACCATTCCCTGTGGAGGGATTCCTTGCTCAGCCTAGACACAGAAGAGGAGGAGGGCCTTTGTCCTGCCTCAAGTGATTTGACACTTGACTCTTTTTTGTTGACTCTTCATGGAAGGCCTTATCCTCTCTGAGGAGAGGATGGGGTGGGGAGAAGTTTGGTGAGTAGTGGGAGGAAGGGAAGAAGGGAGAGGGAACTGGGATTTGTATGTAAAATAAGACTGTTTTACAAATAATAATAAATTTAAAAAAAAAACTATGCTTTACTGGAGATGAGATTATTGACAGAAACAGTACCTGTATCAAAAAACAGATGCATACAGAGGACAGCACGTCTCATCCTTCCTTCACTTATTTGAATCATTTATTAATTGGCCACTAAATTGAAGTCAATTTACAAATTGTCACATAATGATGCAACCTATAAGAAGCAACCTCTCTGGAGACAAACTAAAGATAATACGTATCTCTAGTGTAAGGTTTAGGATAAAGAAGGGAAGTTAAGCCAAATGACAAAATTATGCTTTCAAAAAGCCCCAATCTTGGCAAATTTCTTTCTCTGCTTTCCTAAAATCTGCATCATGCCCTTGAATTGGTTTGATATAACACCTAAAAAAATAAATAACAACCATTGAAATTTGTGATGGCTAAATTCAAATGAACCCCATATTAGTGACTGTTTTATTGTTATGAAGAGACACAATGACCAAGCCAACTTTTAAAACAAAAACACTTAATTAGGATCTTGCTTGCAGTTTTACAGTCGTAATCCATTAGAATGTGGCAGGGAAACAACGAAGTAGGGTACTAAAACCTTAGCTGAGAACTTTACATCCTGATCTGCAGGCAAGGCTAAAAGAGGGGAAAAGGGAGGAGGGATAGAGAAAGGGAAGGAGGAAAAGTGCGAGGGAGGGAGACAGAGAATGAGAGAGAGAGAGAGAGAGAGAGAGAGAGAGAGAGAGAGAGAGAGAGAGAGAGAGAGAGAGAGACTTATCCTAGTATGAGCTCTTAAAAAGGAAAATTCCACTTTCAGTAATATGCTTCCTCAAACAAGGCCTAACTTGCTAATTCGTCTAATCTTTCTCAAACAGTTCCACTCCGTGGTGACTTAACATTCTTAACATTTAACTCTATGAGCCCATGGAGGCCATTCATATTCAAACTACCACAGGTTCTAATAAATAAAGGTGATCACAATTATCTATTTATACTACATATAGGCCTAGGAGTCTTTCCTGGGGTGCTTATATTCTATATTTTCTTTGAATACCAATACCACTTTTACTGTACTCCTTAAATCATAGCAATTTCATTTTGGCAAATAGATGACAGTACTTAAAATAATGCATACACATATTTACTATATCAGTACCCTTCACAATGTCTATAAGCACCTGTTCTTTTCTTCACTGTAACTTGGTTGAGGCACTGTAAGCTTATCTGTAATTAGTCTATGTGGCTTTCCTCTCATTTGACTGAATGTAGTCAAAACATTAGGCTCAGGAATTTCTAAGTTTTCCCCGTTTTGCTCTTAGCAAAACTTCCCAGGAGTTCAGTGCCCCTGTATCATCTAAGGTACTATGTTACATCAACAGTGAGGAGACTTCTCAGCAGCATTTGAGTTAGCTAAACACTAAAAAAGAATTTCATCTTGTCCAGAGAAAATTCTGGTGTCCACCTTGTTCCTGAGACATTAAATATGAGAATGCCGTATTCCCTGGGCGATAAAAGAGTCTTAGCTTTTTTTTTCTTTTTTTTTTATTAAAGATTTCCATCTCCTTCCCTCCTCCTCCTCCTTCCCTCCCCTCCCTTCCACCCATACCCCTACTCCACCCCTCTCCAAGACAAAGAGCCATCAGTGGAGGATGGGAAGAGTCTTAGCTTTTTGCTATGAATCTCTGATACCATGTGACTCCTTGTGGACACTGTAATTTCAGCTCAATATGCAGGTAGGTAAAACTAGAGAGAGAGATCGTCCAAGTGGGCAAACAGAATCAGTTATAAAACATGGAATTTCAGGGGAAAAATATTGAACCCACAAGATAAAGTGGTTCCTCTGTTTGTCCATAGAGTATATACTCTAGGCATCAAGTCTAGAAATCAAATGTGTGCTAAAACAATGGAAGCCTTTTGTATAAAATCCTTCCACATTCTGCCATATGGTCCTATAAATTCTCTGCTTCTGATGCTAGAAAGCCATTGTAAAAAGCAATGGTTAATATGTGAATTTTCAGTGAGTTCTTTATTCATTTTAGGGAATATCATACCTGGGGGCTGTTTTAGAAACTCTTCAATTGATATTTGGTGTCAGCAATACAAATATTCTTTAAACACTATGTCTTTATTCAAACAGCAGTTTGGCTAAAACTAGGGACTATGTTTTAAATTAAAAAACAAGGACAAGGACAACAACAACCGAAAGAAATCTAGAAAGCACTCTTTAATAGGCTTCCCCTCCTTTAGTCACTCCATTGTCCACTTTCAGTTTATTTTCTTCTCCCTCACATTTAATACTCTAGTTCTGCAGACTGGAACTATACCATTTACTTGCTAAAGGTACTTACTCAAAGGCTTCTCTTCTCTCCTCCCAGTCAGGCTCACTTGTCCAATAGATATGATGATGCTTTACCTGTACATGTGTTGGAATTCTAAAAGTTAAAATTGCCAGAAAAACATTTAACTTTATCCTCTACAACTTATTGTGCTAGGCTCAATATCAAAGTACATTGAGCTGAGATATTTGGACATCTTGATAAACAAGAAGTTAGGAAGACTTATTTGGACTTTACTTGTCTGAGCGAGAGTCTGGTCATAAAGAATCTCTAACAGACTTCCATTAGAGTATGTCCTAAAATCTTCAATGCAGAAAGTTAAAGCTCACGTTTAAAACGTTGGAGTATTATAAACACTGGCCACACAACATCTGAACAGACCCATGTTGGTGGGTACAGGCTAAATCCGAGTCTGTGAATGTAAGATCCTAACCTTTTCTCCAATTACAAAATAAATATCTTTCTGGTCTTCTTTACATACAGTCCATTAAGAACTGTTTATGTGTCTTTTTCTTAACTTTTTTTTTTTTATGTTCAGAAACTGAGGACTGAATCCAAGGCCTGCAAGTATGAACTAATGTAGCCTACAACAAAGCAGAAACTCTATTCTTTCTGGAATTTGGGTGTTCACTCTAATGGTCACATGCCATAGGAAGCTTATTAAATAAATGTTCTCTCCCCTTCCTTTTGCCAACCTATTTCCTATTATATAAATTATAATTCTGGGAATTTTTTCCTTCAGTATAGATAAGGCAAACAATGACACTTCTCTTTACTATATATCCTAGACCACAAAAATTTTGATTTTTCTCTTTGACTTTTTCAGACATAATCTTTAAGAGTCTTTCTCTCCATCTCCATCTTCCTCCACTCCCTCTTTATCCTGACTTTTCACCATTGTGTGTCTGTGTTAAAATCATTGTTGATATTTATTATAAATTACATATTTTGATGCTTTTGTATTGCTTTCAGTAAAACAACATCCCAGTTTTCTTTAGTAGCCCCATACATAGCCTATTGTAGATTTTAATGATCTAATAATATCATAGAGCAGCAAGTGCTATTATTTATTTATTATTTATTCTATGTATGTGTTTATGCATTTGAACACATGTGTATGTGCACATTTTTGTGCATTTGCATGTTTTTGTTTTTATACTGTGAATATGGATTCATCCACATAGAATTCACAGGACAACTGACAGGAGTCAGTGCTTTCTGCAGTGTACATCACAGAGATAGAACTGAGACCTTCAGACTTGATAGAACCTCCATTTATTCCTGCGCTACCTCACTGTTTCTGAGGATGACTATTTAGAAAGTGATCAGATCAGAAAATGTGCTATCTCTACTAAAAAACTAGTGATCTCTTGTATAAACTAGAAAAACAATTTTTTACGAAGATTTTTACAAAACTGCTAAATTTTTACAAAATTTACAAAATTTTTAAAAAGCTGCTAAGTCATTATACTCCTTTATTGGCTTTCAGGTTTTTCAAGCATTCATACAATCAGGACCCTGGTACTTACATTGTAGTAATGGTCCTCAAGCAATGTGAGGCTACATTACACCTGTGAACCCACAGCCCACTGTTGCCAGGGAAACATGTAGTCTAATGCAGATGTTCAACTCTCCCTCCTTTCTTCCATTTCTAGTCCCCCAGTATCAACCCCATCTCTGTAGCAGACCACCTGCTGTGGTCTCCCCCTCCTCTCTGCCTTCTTTTCCAGTGGCCCAGCCATTCAGATCTTCTCCTCCAGCTTTGCTCCCCATTCATTTCTTTATCCCAACCTTGTCTCCAGCAGACCTCCCCTGGGAACATACCGGTCACTTAGGCCAGTGAAGCAAGTAGAATAACTGCATATCATTACCTCTGCCTCTATCCCTCTGAATCCAATTTGCAATCCTAAGCCAACTCTGTAATAGACCACCCACTGCACTCCCTCTTCACTACATGCCCCATTTCCTGACCACCAAGTGGATTCTGGAGGACCACCTGCTTTCTTCTCTCATGTGTACACTATCAACACCTGTCCTATCTCATCCACATTCCTCTGTATCAGTTTAACTAGAAACATATTTTATCTGTAATCCTCAGCAGCCACATCTAACAGGATATCAGAAATACTTCCTACTAGGTAAAAACACACTTTTAGAAGGTAGAAAACCACAATCTCCTAAACCAGAGAAATCCACAGAAAACAACAACAGAACAAACAAGCAAACAAACAAAAATGCTCACTCAAGAAGATAAGACCAGATATTATTAACTATAATTGCACCATTCCCAAAACCATATGCCTAAGCACCAGCATAAAATGCAATCAACACATCTCCACTGGAACCAATACAATATACAATATATCTCCAATTTCTCCACAGCAGTCCCAAGTATTTCTGCATAAAGACCTTAAAATACTTTTATGAGTATGATAAAAGTCCTTAAAAAGGAAACAAATAAATGACTTAAAGAAATCTACGACAAACAAGCAAAAACTGGAATGAAATGAAATGAACCAAGATCTGAAAGTAAGATAAAGAAAACTAAAATTGAGGGAATTAGCAAACAAACAAAAAAAATCTTGAAATTCCAGCAATAATCTCAGAGTCAAGGCTTGCCTACAGAATACAAGAAATGTAAAAGAAAACCTTACGCAATGAAGACAGAACAATGGAGGATTTTTATTGGAGGAGACATGGGTAGAAAGTGAGAGGAGTAAACTGAGGGAAAAACCATAATTAGGATAAATCATTTGAAATGAAAAAGAAAAAAATCACAACACTGTAAGATTTCAGATCAAGGAAAACACCTGCTAGGCCATTAACATTGAAGAATCTTCAGAAGAGGTACATTCCTTTTTATCAGTTTTTACATACTAATAAATTCTAGGCTAATTATATATTTCTCTTATGAGAACTTCCTTTGAAAAAGCAAAAAAAGATTAAAATAGATATCAAACATTCTGATCTTTCCTCGGCATTCATAGTTTGCTCTCTCTGGTGATGTTTGATCTATATACACAGATTAATCAGTAAAACTCGGTCTGTTCACGAATGTTTCTATTTTATTTCCATTTTTCTTCACATATAGGTAATTAATTATCTATACATATCTCCCCAGACTTAACCGTATGAGATGATGCTTTAGTGAAGATTAAATTGATTTGATTCAATCACGTATAGTTGAAGAATCTTTGAGTAATTCTTTTATCCTGGTTTAAGTATGTTTACTCCACTAGCTATGTCTAAAAATTGTTTAGTTATTTAGACTCCTTGTTATATTTACCTATGTTATAAACAAACTTACTGTAGTGAACAAATTATAACATTTCAGCAAAACATCCTAGTCTTAATTATACAGTCCCAAACACTTAACCAACAATTTCTCCAAGTACAAACATGTTTTCCTGCTCTCTAAACTTCAACAATTATCTCTTCACTGACTATTCCAGACAAAAAGACAAAAAACACCTTAGATTAAGACAAAAGAGACACAAGGCAGTTTTTAAAATTACTATATTGATTATGCTGTGATTTTTTTCACCTGTGAGGAAAACCACAAAATAATATTATCTGTACTATGGTAGATATGTTTTATGGTTTCAGAAAAGTAACATTTGGTACCAATTTACCAATACTATATCTCTTCCTCTTTTATATCCCTGGAGAAATGATAATGGTTTTCCTAGATCACATCCCCTTAAGACTGTGGTTTTTGAGCATTAATATTTTTTATTTCACTCTCAATAGAACTCCAGATTGGCAAAGATTATTATGATAACTCAAGAACATTGTTTCCTTGAGCACATTCTATCATTTGCTTCTGAACGTTCTTCTTCCAGACACTGGGGTGCCTGTGTCACCTTCGAGAATGTACAAATTTAGTAAAATTGTTCTTTGATACCTAATTACCCTTCCTTACCATTTGTTGAGATTCCTCATTCTTGCCTTCTATAACATACCTTCATCAAGAATTTGATCATATATGTTTAGCTATAAACCCGTTTTACCTCATGAAAAGTTTCCTTTTAGTGATCTTCCAATCACTGACCTCCTTGTGATTTCCTGACTTTAAATTTCTATTTTCCTAATTTTTCAGAGTCAAATTTCTCCCTTACTGCAAAATTCCCATTGTATTATTCTCTATAGGAATAAAACCTATTTTAATCTTTTGAATAGATAATATGAAGGTTTTTTTGTACTTCATTCTAGAAAATCAAATTGCCATTGTCAATTCTATTAGATGACCATAATATTAAACCATTAGGAAAAGTTTATTTTATAATCTCTCTCTATTTTCAACATGTTTCCTATAAAAGCAACATAAAATATTGGCTGATATTTCAATGGCAGAATTTTAATCATATGGACATACTAGGTGTGATAAAAAACGTATTTTATATTCTTATAGAAAATGTGTTCTATTAAATATTTGATATTCTATGAATTTATGCATCTAGGGAATGGAAAGTGGCAGTGGCAAATATACTTACTAATTATTAGGGCAATTTTTTTACAAATTTTTCTATCTGAATTTTAAATATAATTTTATGACACACTCACTTGATTATGAACATATAATAGCATATAATTTAAACTTATATTAATAGTTGGAAAATTCCTCTATTCATATGCTTATAGACATTCTAGAATACATAGTTAGAGATTTGTTGAATAAGACTAAAGCAACATTGAAGGTCTTTTACCAAGACAAGAATTGGAATTTCTTCATTTTAATGTAAGAATTGGTTGTGCGTCTATAATATAACTAGAATTTTGTGCTTTTCCCTTTTTATTTTTTCTGTTTTGGAGTTTTCCCTAAGTAATTTGGAACTACAAATGTCTGGAAAGGGTTGACCTTTTCTAATGGAAAGATGATATTAGAATGTGTTAAGGTGCTTTTCTCTTTCCCTCAGTGAACTGTGCAAATATTTATAAATTATTTTGATCATATACATGAGAAGTGTATATATGTTGTGGTGGTTTATGTGAGAAGTGTTTCCCGTAGGCTTATGAATTGGAGCACAAGGTCCTCAGTGGGTGGTGTGATTAGAGCAGAGCCTTGCTGGAGGAAGTGCACTACTGTGGCTAGAATAAAGGCTTTACAGCATTTCCTGTACTCGCTCTCTGCTTCCTGTATTACCAAAAATGTCCTAGCCTGCCTCCTTCTCTTGTTGCTGTGTGTCCTTGCACAGTCCCCTGTCTTCCCCATCATGATGGATTGGATTCCTTCTGGAACTGTAAACTAAAACAAGCTCTTTTCTTGTTGAAATTTGCCTATGGTTTTGGTATTTTATCACAGCAACTAAAAAGTACATAACAAAAATTCTTAGCTTTTAGTAAACATCTATACTTTTGCATTTCAAGGATATTCTTTACTTCCAATTACTTGAAATTCACTTACTTTGTCTGGGGACCAGGCTTGAAGTGAGAAACTGATCAATCCAACCCTCTTCTGGGTGGATATTTTATATAGTCTACTAATTTATAAAAAATGAAGAAGTTCGTTATTATGAGAAAGTTTGCCTTAAGAAAGAATTAAGTGTGCGTTTACAAATCTGTTAATTTTATAATCTTTTCAGTACTAATTTAAAGGACCCATGTTATCAGTGTGGAATTCAGGAAGAGCTCTGAGTGTCATTTTGCTTGACATTTTGTGACCTGTTCAAAGTATGTCCTTTTGCAGTATATCATTTTTCTAAAACTTTTTCCTGATTAAGGTGATTTTTCATTAGACATAGAAAAATGTAGAGTTTATGTAAATAAACAATATACTCTAATTTTTATAGATACATGACAGGGAATTAAAAAATAATGAAGATTTTACCTTTGTATAATTACTGAAAACCTCTACTAGGAAACACATATAAACTCCTGAATATTTTCTTCAAAGTCATTGAAATATCTTTTTTTTCTCCTGAGTAGACATATGATGCTCACTTATGCAAGTTGTGACAATTAAGCAAGCATTCCAATTCTATTATAGATTCTTACATCTTTCGCCAGAAATGCTATAGCAGCATATGTTCTCTTGATTTTTGAGAAAAACATGTTCATCCCATGCTTACTTCAAAAGATTGTTAGGGTGTGGATGCTTCATTTCCCTCAGAAGAGACAAAATTAACAATCAAATCTTTAACAGGTAAAAACAGACAGAACCTAGTGAAGTTTTATAAAGTCCTAGCTAGTATAAAGATTAGCATTAGCCACAGAAACAGATGAGGTTAAAGGAATTGCATGGAATGAGGCATGCTTCACATTTTTGATGTGAATTGGGATGAGCCTGCTGCTTTTAAGCTTTAACTCTTTTTAAATGAACAGTGGTATTTATGGTGCTAATGTAGTATAATTGCTCACATATGGAACAGGGATTGTAATGTGTGATTAGCGATAATGAAAGAAATCACAGCTTTTATTGTCTTGTGACAAGAAAATTGCAATATATTTTATTATCATTAATAATAACTTTTAAGGTTAAAAAAGTTGCAAAAATACATAAAAAAGAAAAAAGGAAAATGAAACATTCAAAGTTTTAAAAATGGAATGCAAATTATCTGATCAAAACAGAAGACCAAAGTGCCAACAGCTAGTTGTTGACAATTATAGAACGCAGTTAACTCTAAAGTGGAACTATGCTTAAAATAAGAGGACAACACCTGTTGCAAGACCAAATCATTGTTTCCACTTAAATTATTTAAATTATTGCACTGATTTACCTGTATTTTAATTTTCATTATAATCTTGTATTGATTTTTCTCTTACCTCTTTCTTTCTTCTGTGCCTGACTCGTTGAGTTCAGTCTAGTCAATTATATTTCTAACCCTTCCCTTTGTCAAGAAGCTTTTCACATTTCTATCTACTTGGCATGTTTCTTGGAGTTATAAATGATCTGAATTTCTTTCTCTCTTTTTTGATTTGTATTTAATTGAGGTATTAATTATGATAATCTCAATGAAGCTTTTTTGTGTGTATATGTGTGTGCACGTATGTTTTACCTACTTAAAGATATAAACCTGGAAATCCTTATAAATTATGCTGGCCTCTATGGTAGTTATTTACCTAAGCTGAATTATTCTCTCAGCAGGATAAATCATAAATATTGAAGTAGGTCAGGGATTTCATCACAAGAACTACTGCCACTCTGCCACTCCACTATAGAAAACAAGAGCATGTTTTTATCTTATAGTCAAGTGTGTAGCATCTTGTGTATACTTTCAAGACTGCAGGCCACAGTGAAATCAGTAGAGTTAATCTCTTTAGGTTTAAGCTTATTTATCAAAAAGAAAGACAGCTGAATACTAAATATCAACCTTCTGTTTTCAATACATTCCACAATTGTACAGCAGAGATGAGCCTTAAGAATGACTTTACACACTGAATATTTTCTGGGCCTTAAGATTGCTGAGCACAAAAAATCTTGTACAAATGTTGAAAGTTATAAAGTCCTTGATATACATGTGAGTTGAAGAACAATGTATTTTCTATGTATATTACCTATATATAATATGTAAATGTGTCTGAATTTTCAAATGTATATAATTCTACAATCAAACTTTTATAGTAGCTAACAGATATGCATTATCCTAAACAATAAATTGCAACTCAGATACTTTAGTGAATTCCTTTGTATGGTCAGTTTTGATTCCATAAGTTTAAGTACAAGGGACTGATGACTAATTGTCAGCAATCAATTGTGAACGCTAACATAATGACAACCTTGGACATACTTATCAAGAGAGCAAGATTTGTTCCTCTTAATTACCATCAGTTCACACTCTCTAAATGCTAAACAATTCCCCTTTCTTATTCCTAACACCAACTATAATTTATTTATTACTATCATTCCAAACTTTTTATATCTATACCATTCTGGATACAAACTAAGGTGTATTCCATGCATTAAAAACAACTAATAAAACATAACCTCTGCTTTGAAAAACTGAGAAAAAAGCAAGTATACATTTACTGTAAAAAATTTTTATAATTTTTGGGTTCTAAATGTTTTTGGACAATGGGAGGGTGGATAATAAAACTGAGTAAAATGGTGCATAGGATTACAAAATTCTGAATGGGGGAAAGAGAGATAAAGATAGATGGGTAGGTAGATAGAAAGATAGATAGATAGATAGATAATATATAGATAGAGAGATAAATAGATAGATGATAGATAGATGATAGATAGATAGATAGATAGATAGAAGATAGATAGATAGATAGATAATAGACAGATAGATAGATAGATAGATAGATAGATAGATAGATAGATAGATAGATAGAAGATAGATAGATAGATGATAGACAGATAGATAGATAGATAGATAGATAGATAGATAGATAGATAGATGATAGGTAGGTAGGTAGATAGATAGATAGATAGATAGATAGGTAGGTAGGTAGGTAGATAGATAGATAGATAGGTAGGTAGGTAGGTAGATAATGACAAATGAAGTATCGGTTGTTATATTTAGCATGTGACATTCTTGCAGATTTCTTTTGGAAACTGTGTATCCTTAAAAGGAGGGTCCTAGAGATGGGAGTCAACCTTTGAATTTCATATCACCCTGCCCTTGCTTCCAGACTCTGTCTCTGCTTCCTGTAAATCATGACATCACAACATCATCCTATAGTGATGTCCTGATCTCTTGTGCTATCCCAGATCCCTTCCCTTTTATGACTTGTTGAACCTTGTGTAAATATGAGTCAAAACAAAGGTTACATCATTTAATTTGTTTCTATTAACTATTCTGGTCACAGTGATGCAAAGATTAATACTACAGAAAAATGTCACCAGAGAAATGGATCTTTTCTTTGACTAGAACTCACCTTTGCATTCTTAAGATTTTAGAACAATTTTGCTGGAAGAATTCCCAAAAGTTTGAAAATGCAGATTATATATGTCCTATAATACATTTATCAGAGCATGGTAAAAGAGCATGAAGTTCAACTCACTGAGATGAAAGCCCAAGAACCCGAGAATAGGTAGATCGGGGACCTAGAACAAACCAAATGCTGCTATTTTGTTAAAGGATAGAGCAAGAAAATGACTCTTAATTACATTCTGCTAAACTCACAGACCAGTACTTTGCTCAGCCATCATCAGAGAAGATTCCTTCTGTAGTACATGGGAACAAATACAGAGCCTCACAACCATAGTATGTAGAAAGTGAGCGATCTTGGAACACTCAGAAGTAAACGGGTTATTCTTACCAAATCCTTCCTCTCAGGACTCAGGGAAGCTTGAAGAAGAGCAAGCAGTTTGATGATAAGAGCCAGAGAGGATGGAAGACACCAAAGGATCAGGGCTTTCTAAACACTGCAGGACTGGTGAACATTGAGCTCTTTGAGTCCTTGTATGAATGCCTGCCTGATCTGAGACATATGGGTTCCCAGCACTGAGAGGGGAATTAGGCACAGTCTTCCATCCCTAAGCCAGAAGCTATATCCAAATGATAGCTATTCCCAAATGAAAAATTAATTTTCCCTATCAGAGTCTCACTGAGTAGGCACAGCACTCTTAAAGGCCATCCCCATGCTCAGCAGCAGAAGGCCAGCACAGAATGAACTCAGTGGAATCTTTGGAGTTTCCTTGTCTCAAAATGTTTTCCCAGATATTTTATTTTAAACATACAATTATTTATGTGTATATAATATTTTTTTTTTGCTTTGGGCTTTTTATAGGTTTTCTATGTATGCAAATGTGTATGCATTTGCATCTGTTTTGCTATGTTTCTCCTTCAGTTTACTTTGTCCTATTCTGCTGTTTTTCTTATTATATTATTTAATTATTACTTTAATGCCTTTTTTGGCTTTTGAAAAGTCAGAGACAGGAAGGGTATGTATTTGGTAGGGTGGGGGCGAGAAAGTGGAGTGAATCTTACAGGAGCTGGGGAAGGGGAATCTCAATGTAGAAATATTTATTTTCAATAAAAGAAAAATAAAATTGAAAGGGAAATGAATCATTAGAGAGAAAGAGAAAGAAAGAAAGAAAGAAAGAAAGAAAGAAAGAAAGAAAGAAAGAAAGAAAGAAAGGAAGGAAGGAAGGAAGAAAGATAGATAGATAGATAGATCATGGTAAGAGTTCAGGAGAATAATTCCAGTATAAATACAGACATTAAAGCCACCTCAAGGTTTCAGATGGGACTAAAGATTTTATTAGGAACAGGGCAAAAAGTAATTCATGTCATGTCTAGGAAATGATTTTTCTTTTTTACCTGTGTCCTAAATGTTCTAATGAAACTGAATTAAAAAATCCACTTACGCAGAAACAATGGCTCAAACCTTAAGGATACTTAACATTTTTTTGTGTGTGTGTGTGTGAGACAACAGTTTAGCTTTTTGGAACAACATGGCAGCTGTCACTCTAGTTGCAAATTATTTTATATCCTCTTCCACGGTGCACATGTGCACACACACATGCATGCACACAACTCTCATATATCTACATAGAAAGTAATGGTATGTTTAAAACGATAACAATTTAAGTAAATTGTTTAAATAAATATAATAATAATTTAATTTGTTGTGAGAAATTTCAAAATAGCATAGCTTTGCCAATGGGCCATGGTTATTGTTCGACACTTTTGTCTAGGAGGGCAGTTCAGATTAGGAATGGAAATCAGAGGAAATTATGTATAATAAATATACATATTGGCAAAGAAGTAATATACAAAGGTGGTCAAAATTGTTAAAGATACTGATGTCATTAAAATAACTGTAGAGTATTGCATAGGAGCAACAAGAACCTGCTTTGATGGAAGTTCAGAGATGTCAGTCAGGCAAAGACCCCAGGATATAAACTCTAAAAATGTTTTCAAAGAAAATCCTTCAAAAAGAGATAGCTCTAAAGGTTCTCTGTTTAAACTGTGCTATTTCTGGATTACCCCAAGGTCACCTACCCACACTATGTAGAGGTCACTGTGTCAGCAGTCTGTGAGTGTCAAATTACTACTCAAAGTTCAAAGAAAATTGGCATTGCCAATGTGGTGTTGTTTTTGTAGGCATCTACATAAGGGAATGATAGGGTCATAGAGTTTTGCTGGTGAGGTCATCAGGGTGAAATGTGCTTTAGAGTACAAGAATCTGCAAGGAGCATGAACACAACTAATTTCATCAAATATAAGAATCATTGAGATTGACTATATGAAAATTTTAAAGTAACTCTTACTTGGCCTTTAAGTTATATAAGCGGACCTTTGATTGTTTGATAGGTAATAAATATATCAACAATAAGAATGTGTATTTATTCAAAGGTGTCTACCAATAATTAGTGGCATTTGATTAATTAGCAGACCACAATTTGAGAGATATGGTTCTAATTTTTTCATATGGGTTTCTATGTAATATATGAAAGAGAAGATTCAAATATTTCAGATAGTAGATAAAAACCGTATGCAGAAGATATTATACCAGTAGATTGTTGTAGCAATATTATAACTACAAAGGAACATCTATTTCAACTCTATTATTGTGATTTATTCTCCTAGATCTGTGTCCTCATATTACCATACACATTAACCGGCAAAACCTAGGATTCTATAAGCTATTATTTTAGGCATCAGTCTTAAGGGACACCAACTACTCCAAGAAAGCTCCAAGTTCTCACAGCAATTGTGAGAGGGTCAAAGGACAAAGATAACTGCACTTTGTGTCAATTAAACTTCTGTCAACCTGTTTAAGCCAAGTCAAGGGCCAAAGTCAATATTAGTTCAGCAGTAGGTATATCAGCTTTAGCCAGGAGAAAATATACATCCGTTTGTCAAAAATAGCTTAATAAAGAGACCTGGTAATGTGTGAATCAAACTGTTCATTTGATAAAATAGTATCACTGTTACACTTATGAGATTAAAGTTGTTTTAAAATAGTGAAATAGATAAAGGTTCTATTATGGACTACATTGCGTCTTCTTTAAACTGGATGGTTTTATAATAATATATAAGGGTAACTATAATACGACCATGTGTGCCTTCCCTGAATTAGAGGTCAAAACCTAACCTCTGATGTTGACTGAATTTGGAAATAGAGCCCTCAAGGAGGTAATTAAGAACAAATGAGGTTATAAAGTAGGAGTGAAATCCAATTCAAGTAGAGTCTATTAAATGGAAGGAGTATAGATACAGAGGGTGTGCCAGAGAACAGGCAAGTAAAGAAGAAGCACTTCCTACACTCCTTAACAAACACCAATAATAAACTAATAGGCTTTGGCATTGTAGGGGAATAAGCAGAGTTTAAACAGTTAGCCTATAGTACTTTGGATTGTTTTCTAGATTCCTAATGAATAAGATCAGGTAAAAAATTTCAAGAGTAGTTCCCAGCAAGTGTGACAGGAATATTTTAAGATTTAATGTCTCTAGAAAGAAGATAATATAATAGTAATCAAGATGGTTTATACCTATTTTCAACTTTCTAGAATTCAAAATCCCCCAGTGGACCCAACTCTGAGTATCTTTCAGAGTTTCCAGAGAAGATTAACTGAGGAAGGAAAACTCAAACAGTATCATTGCCTGAGTACTTTTTTTTTTTTTTTTTATCAGTGAGCTTCTGGAGAACATTTCTAATTTTCTAATTCAAACCACAACATATAATCAGTAGCCTTCATTTTTCTTTGTTTTCTGGCCTTCCCTGTACCAGGGTTCAACTATCACATCACATGGGAAATAAACCGTGACAAACATGTGGATGTCCTAGAGACAAGATTCTTTGTGAGATAATTTTAACATCCAGACGAAGTATTTTATCAATAATGCATTTAACATAAATAATAGTACCAAGTGGGAATATTTCAAGTAATGTTTTAAAAAACTAGCTCCTGTTTTCTGGCAAGGTCTACAGGTAGATTAATAAGCCACTGAAATACCAATTGCTTACCTCTCTGAAGTCTTCTGAAGACATCAAACAAAGGCTCTCCAGTTTGAACTATTGTAAATTTTTACAAGATTGTAAAACATAATTTTAAATTTTATCACTATGAAAAATGTGCAATCACCAGTTTTTGTAGCACATTAAAGGTTATATGTAAGATATCTTAGGAAAGCATCCTTCTATGTGTCCAAGTACACAGAGCAAATGCTTCAGTATTATAAATCATGAGGTTAAATGGATTGATTACAAATAGCTTGAATATTTTACAGAAGCTCATTTATGTAAACAAGTATGATTAAATGTTAGGTGACTGTACTTGCAAAAATTCTGTTCCGAACAAATGATTAGTAGTAGTATACCAACTAACATATTGCTGCTTCTTGTGATTCTATCTTCTTCTTTTATTCTTAGGATAGAAAATTGGTAACGTTGACTGTATTTCACATGCAAAGTCTCTACCCATACTTTGTTTTGATGATTTGTTTTCTGTCCATATCCAATTCATGCATAAAGTAAATTATGCCAAAGCATTTAACATGACATTTTCTACCTAAAAGAAAAGATCGTACTGGACAGCGAAACTCTGCAGCTAGTTCACACAAACCTAAGTGATTTCCTCATTTGCATGAAGCAAATAATATAAACTTGGAATGCAGAGAAACAATACCAGAAATAAGAAAAGTGTTTGTTGGTGGGCTTCAGTTTACCAATTCCTTTCTTTGTCTTGAAATTTGTGTGAAGTATTTCAGATTATGTTTGAATTAATCAAGGAAATGTCTAGATTTTAGGGCAGACACAAGAAAATTGTAAAATGTACATGTAAAAAAATTGATAATCACAGAAAGAGTTGATTTGAGCTAGTGGGAGCTCACTGACTCCAGACTGACAGCTGGGGAACCAGCATAAGATTTACTTAGGCTCTCTGAATGTGGGTGACAGTTGTGTGGCATAGGCAGTTTGGGGACAACTAGCAGCGGTACCAGTATATATTCCTAGTGCATGATCTGGCTCTTCAGAGCCCATTCCCTATGGAGGAATAACTTTCTTAGCTTAGTTGTGGGAGGAGGACTTTGGTCCTGTGGCAAGTGATGTGATAGACTTTGTTAATTCGTCATTGAAGGCCTCACCCTCACTGAGGAGTGAATGGGGGTGGGGAGAAAATATAGGGAAAATAGCAGGAGTTAATATAAAAAATATGAATTACATTATTTTAAAGTAAAGGAATTCAAAACAGGAGAGAAACAAGGGATTTTAAATTCACAAAGAATAAGTATGTAATCAGTAAAAATGAAATATTATACTAATTACCATAAGAAGAGCTAACCAGACCTTTTAGTTCCTTCATAAAAACTATCACATTAGAAATTTGAGTAAACAAGAAGTATGTATTCAAGGAAAGATACTATCAAATTAAAAATGGAATGTTTTAAAAATATTTAAATATCAATAAAAATAAGGCTTATTTATCTGCTTTTCTAATGAGTTTTTAAAGTCTAATTGTCATTGAAAGCAATAATTTTTTAGATTAATGCTTTTAAATTGTCATCTTTCATTCAGCTTCTATGCTTCAATGTACAAGTATGTCTTGGGGTGGAGAAATAGCTCAGTAGATAAAACATTTTAGCACAAAGTGAAGGAATTGAGTTCATATGACTCACTCTCATGTAATTGCTAGAGCAGTATGGTAGTCTATCTGTAATACCAATATTACTGATGCAGAGACAGAGTCTCAGACAAAGATGGGTATTGACATTGACTGAGCTGTCAATGCTGGCTTAAAGCAAGAAAGCCATGATCAATAAATATATGAGTTGTGAAGACAAAGAACAAAAGACAGTACTCAAAGAAATAGACTTATACACACAAACATACACATCACACACACTTAAGGTCAAAACCAATATGTCCCTTTCCATTTGTTGGTGTTTTCATTTTTAGAGAAACCCTCTCTACACAGGCAGGCTGTGAGGTCACACACTTCTCCCTCAGTATTCTTGTAGTTAGGATTACAGGCTTGTTACCCACACATGGTTCAGTTTCTTTTCATTTCATCTTAAATATTTAAATAGTAGAAAGAGAACTATTTAATAATCCATGTAGTAGAAGTTAAATGTATAACTGGATTTTAATCTGGTTAATGTTGAAAGAAAGAAAAACTTAGAAAGTTAGCCAATGACAATGGTTAGATGTCCCTAAAACTTAAGGATTTTTTTGTTAGATGTAGAAGGAATCATCTTGAATTTTAAGAGTCTGAGATTTTCTTCACAGGGAATTCAGTTATGAAAATGAATTTCTATCTGTTGACATTTAATAAAGCCAGAGGTTTTGTTGTTGTTGTTGTTTGTGTATTTTTATATACAGAGTATTACATAGGTTAGAATTATTTTTCTTTCAATATAAGAAAATCACTGTGTGCTCTTCAGGTACAATATAATTAGGCAGGCAAACAAGTGTTCCAAGTATATGAAATTGAAAGAACAAAGCAAGGGAAATGTCCTAAACATGTCCTATCTACTTATATGTTTTCGAACACAGTGTGTAGGTATTCTTTAACTGCATTTTTAAAGGCTTTATAAAATATTTGCAAGTTTCCTGAAAAGCCAGAAAATCAGAAACTGTAAAACTTGTTTAGCTATTCACCTTTACATAGAACAGCTGGATTAGAACTTCAATGGCTATGAATTTGTCTTTATTACATCTTCCAAACTGTCTTCTGTTTTACTGTGTAATGGAAAAAAAAAAATTGATGCACATCCCCACTAATTTCAGGCTGTATTGCTTAATCACTTTCTATTTAAAATTGCAATGTTTTCATTGAATTAATCTTTATTCAATGTTTTTCATTTGAGGGCCATACCCAGTCCTGATATATTAGATTCGGTAAAGTTAGACTACCCTTTCACTACCCCCAGCAATACGTCAAAAAACATTCCCATTTTTATAAAAACAGGAAATCTTTCAAAGAAATATTTAGGTCAATGTCTCATAATTATTTAATGTGACATGCTCATTACATTGCATGGTAGATAAAAGAAAAATTAGGCATTAGTTAATAATAACAAAAATAAATTATCATAGTTACTGCCAAGAATATTTTGCTAATTGTTGGATAACCCATAGGTAAAAGAGTAAACTATCTGTAGTCTATAATAGAAGACAGATAAACATAAATATCCATAGTTGCACATGAGTCTGGGTATATCTGCGTTCAATATACTAATACGGAATCTATATACAATAAAATATGGGTACAGCGCAGAGTATTTATATTATTATGGAAGAGCAGGCAAACTTTACTCAGAAAACTAGGAGCAAATGGTGAGAAGATGTATCCTATTAGCTACAAATTCACATCTAGTCAGTCATGCTAGAAAAGTTAGTAGTTTAGGCAAATAACTGGGCTTGCTGTGGTTGAACTTGCAGCAGCGAGTTTATTCTGGTTTTATCTACTTATTGTAACTAAACAGAGTGTTGTGGTTATTTGCTAGGGTCAAAGATCCCAGATACCCTGGTAGTTTTCAAGAGTCCTTTGGTATCCTAGATAGAGAACGGCTCCTGCATGCGGATGTCGAGCAAAACTCTTTTGTCCCTTCAGGCTCTCCGTACTTTTAGGACCATAACTTCCTACATAGCCATCTCCTTAGAGGACCAATGCGACGGTGCGCTTGCGTTGATTGCTGCCAGGTCAGTAGTATAAGGAAATAGCTTGGATTTGAGCAGAAAACCATAGGTGGCTGTGCTTTCTATCACTAAGCCATTTTAGCCTCAGAAAGATGATTTCAGAATGCAGCCTGTTTTTGAAGGGTGTGATGCTCGGAAGTACGGTCTTTGCCTTGATCACGATGCTTGGACACACTAGGCTAGGGCACAGAAACAGGATGCACCACCACGAACATCACCACTTGCAAGCTCCTAACAAAGAAGTCTTGAAAATGTCAGAAGCCGAACGCGTGGAACTTAGTAACAGCATCCGGGTTTACTGTATTATTCTTGTCACACCTCAGGATGTGAGATTGTGGGCTGCAGTGAAGGAGACTTGGGCCAAACACTGTGATAAAGCAGAGTTCTTCAGTTCTGAACAGGTGGAAGTGTTCGAGTCAGTAACTGTGAATGAGACTGACACCTGGTTGATGATGAAACAAGCTTCAGTATATGCCTTTAATAAATACAGAGACCAATATAACTGGTTCTTTCTTGCATACCCCACCACATTTGCTGTTATCGAAAACTTAAAGTATTTTTTATTAAGAAAAGATCCATCACAACCTTTCTATCTAGGTCACACTGAACTTTCTGGAAGCCATGAATATGTGAGTGTGGAGGGAGGCGTTGTCTTAAGTATAGAATCAATGAAAAGATTCAACAGACTTCTCACTGTCAGGCCGAGTGAGTGTCCAGAAGAGGAAGAGGAAAGAGGGATTTGGAGGATGTCTGAAGATCTGTTGCTAGCACACTGCCTGAGATATGAGGGAGTGTTGGCAGAAAATGCTGAAGACGAGGAAGGAAAAAATTTATTTAATACCAAAACTATTGGGATGTTTATTAAAGAGGCAATTACTGACTACCCGAACGATATAGTAGAAGGATGTTGTTCCGACATGGCCATCACTTTCAGTCGACTGACTCCTGATGAGATGCATGTGATGATGTACGGGGTGTACCGTCTTAGGGCATTTGGACATATTTTCAATGATGCTTTGGTGTTTTTCCCTCCAAATGGTTCTGACAACGACTGAAAAATAGTAAGAGCCTATATTTGATAACGACAGAGGCTCTAGCAGCTGCAAAAAATTAATATAACCAACACAGGAAAGTGCCTCTTTCCTGGTCTAATCATATTGTGTTATTACACACTGAAGTTCAATTTATATCCTTAGATAATGTGTTATTTTCCCTTAAAGCACTTGTAAAATTTTTACATGTTGTAGATAAAAGCTTTAATAATAGCAAGAGTTCAAATAAAGGATGCTTTTATATGCTGGTATTTTGTTTGTGATCTAACAAATCTTGCCTGAAGATCAGAGAAGCAGAGAAACCAGGCACTAGTTCTTACCTCTGCCTCAGACTGAAAGGGCAATCCTGTCTCTAAAACTCTGCAGAGCTAAACCACTACTAGTTAGCCACAGAGGGCAGGCAGTGGTGACACTCCCTTTAATCCCAGCACTTGGAGGCAAAGGAAGACAGGTCTCTGTGCATTAAGGCCATCCTGTGCTACACTAGACTGATGCAGATTTAAGAGAGACAGAGCTTGCATCTTTGATTGCAGTACTTGGGATCACATGCCTTTAATCCCAGCACTAGAGAGATGGAGAAAGGACTGATATGGCAGGATGGAAGGAGGAATATAAGGCGGGAGGAGACAGGACCTCAGAGCATTTGGTCTTACATTTCCTAGAGACAGAATCAGACTTTCGGGCTGAGTAGAGTTAACTAGAGGCTGTCTGCTCTGTTTCTCTGATCTTTCAGTTTTCTCCTGCTAATATCCGACTCCGAGTTTTTATTATTAAACCAATTAGAATTCGTGAAACATGTTTATAAATTTATTTGATGCATATTAAACTATAAACAATAAAATACATGGGAAACTTTTGTGTATTCACCTTTAAAGTTTTATGTCTTTAGTTTCCAAACATGTAAATAACATTTTAACTGTGAATTTATGACTAACAAAATACTTTTAAAAAGGTCTTCCTTAAACTGACCAGTGGTGGTGCATGACATTAATCTGGGCACTTGGGAGGAAGAGGTGGGAGGATTTCTGTGAGTTTGAGGCCAGCATGGTCTACATAGTGAGTAGAGAGTTCCAAGACAGCCAGGACTATACAAAATACAGTGAAACCGTGTGTTTGTGTGTGTGTGTGTGTGTGTGTGTGAGAGAGAGAGAGAGAGAGAGAGAGAGAGAGAGAGAGAGAGAGAGAGAGAGAGAGAGAGAGAGAGACAGACAGACAGAGGGAGACAGAGACAGAGACACAGACACAGACACAGAGAGAGCGAGAGAAGGAGAGAGACAGAGAGAGAGGAAAAGAAAAGGACATCCCAAGATACCTTGGCAGTATCTACTTAACAACATTCCAGTTATAAAATGACATATTGAACCAAGCTACCTATAATTTATCTGTATTTTTTTAAGTGATGATGCACCTCTCAGCCTTATTCTGATATTAGACGTTGGCTATGGATCCTTTCAGATAAACCCTAGAAAAAAATCATGTTATAGAGATTATATCAAATTTTTACATAAATATGCATGAATAATTTGTCAGAGACAATAAACTATGCAAGGATATTCAGTTTTTTAAAAGTCATTAAGCTACATACCAAAGTTCTATGATTTATAAGATATTATGCTAAAGCCCTTGACTGAAGCAATAATCTTAAATTGATATGTACTATTGATATATCCCCTTAAATATTATTTGATTTATTTCAGATGGTATTGTGAGAGAGAAAGAAAGCCAATAACTCTAATAAATGAATTCAGGTTTAACTATTTACTTAAAAAATTCCGAATTATCTTTAAGTTAAAGCAAGGCTGTGTTTTCCAGTGTTAAACTATTTGAAACATGCTGACGTAAGAGCATATAAAGAGAGGTATATTAGGGAGTCCCATTCTTAGAATTCAGTTGGCACTAAAATCATTAAAAAATTAAAATTAATAAAAGTTCAAGAGAATTGGCTTATTGAAATGCTTTAACAAAACACCAAAAAAACTTACTTAGAAAACTTCATCTGTAAATGAAATACATAGATGTCACTCTTATACTCTATTAAGATTGTCCTCAAATTCCCAATTTATTGGAAAGACACTAGGAAAAACACAGACCTAGAAAGCATGACTACAATAAACTAAAATTGAATTCCTTTTTAAAATCATCCTAGAACCTAAAAATTTCTTTTCATGTAAAAATTAACTATTATATCAGACATTATATAATCAGTCCTTCTATTATTCTATTTTGCAAGGAAAATTGGAAGGAGAGCAATAAATTTCCATAGTGTTCTTTATGTCACAATGCAATGTGGTGGAATTCTCCTGACAGTTGGCACAAATAGATTTTTTTGGTGTTCCTGTTCACTTAATACTCCTATCTGTGCCATAGCCTGTATTGCCCAGGGGTGTTTTTGTTTGTTTGTTAATATTCCAGTAACTCTCATATACGTCCCTTCTTTTGTAAAACGCATTAATTTATTTTTGACACCTCAACTCCAGCCTCATATATTCTGTAATGTTTTTAGTATCCAGTAGTCATTAATCTTCTCATGAATTCTATTTTTTATTGTATTTTCCACTTAGCCAATAATTTATAAGTCATAAACAAATTTGGAGTCATAGGATGATCAGAATGATTTTTCAAATTCTCAGGGTGCAGATTGGTAGACTGGTAAATTTATCAGCTATCCATCTAAACTGTCACTTTTTAAAGATTATTTATTATTTGGAAACTTCCTGAATATCTTATGTATTTTGATAGACATATTGTTAAGCAGAATATAGTCAATTATAACTTTCCCAAAGACAATGATTATGACCTATCTACTGTTTATTTTAAAAAGTGTATATGTTATTGAAGACACAAACCATAAAATTAAGTTACTGAACATAGTGGCCAAAATAGTTAAAAATGCATTTTTTGTAAGGTTCCAAAGCTATTTCGTCAATTAATTACTGTAAAATTAGATGGATATTAAAATATCCAAACCACAGGTTGCACAATTTCAGACAAGGAAACTTTCCCATTCTGTGTGTCATTGCAGTGATCAATGGTAAAAATATATATGAAGATGAAAACAAACTTCAATATTCATCACAAGACTGCATCATTTTTCTATTATCTTTGCTAGAAACTTTCCTTCTTTGGAGATAAAAAAGATGTAATAAAATGTAAAATGAGAAAAGAAAGCAGTACAAATAAATAATTTTTATTTTGTAAACTTAATAAATACCCAATAAAGAATACACCAAATTTTTACTTTATGGGTAGCTTACATTTTATATGCAGGGCACTTAAGGATTTTGATGATGTGAAATAGCATGTATCTATTGCATCATACCAAAAAATATTACTAATATAAATTTTATGCTGATCTACTAATGCATTCTTTTCTGCTTACTCAAGAATAGTAATTCAAATCATATAGTTTTGGTTTGCAAGATTCATTGGCTTTATGTTCTATGCATGCTTCTGCATTGTTAGGTGATTTAGTTTTACTAGAGAATGTGAATGTATTCTATTGAATGCATATACCACAGTCCACATATTCAAAATCTCCTAATATTACAGAATTGTTTGATTAAGTAATAGAAACATTTATCTTTAGGTATGTGTTTGAGCGTGTGCTCTAGGTTAGTGTACAGTACTTTCCATAGCTTCATAAGAATGGATTGTCTCCCATTGAGCCTACATCATTTTGCTCTCCCAAGTATAAATGATAGGAGGTCTTTCTGCTTTACAGGCTCAGTGATATTTAGTGTGATCTCTGCTTATATGATGGTATTCACTGTTAATTTACTTTTCTGTGTAGAATTTTGAATGATTTTTAAAATATTTTTTAATTTCAACTATAGTATCCTTTTAATTAAGAACAAAGATCAGATATCACAGGTAGGTTGAATCATCGCCCCTAAGAGTTCACATTCTAAAGTACTTATCTCCAGTATCTCACTTTGAAACTTTATCTGGAAATAAGGTCATTGTTAGATACTTGAGATTATTGATAAAAGTGTACTCTTACTCCAAATTGGCTGCTGTCTTCAGAAAAGGGGAAATTTAAACACAAGCAAAGCGGAAGGCAAATACAGCGTAATGCTTCTAGAAGCCAAAGACTGAAGAATATTAATGTCAAGTCCATTAAACAGATTATCTCAGAAGCCCCAGAATGAAGGAGATTTCCTAGCACTTGAATATGGATGTGAAACCATGGAATTATCAAGAACTGAATTTTCAGTTTTGAGTCACTGATATTATGAAATCTGTTCTGACAGCTTCTACAAATTTATAAACTTGTCAAAATTTAGCTGTTGCTTTAGAAAAAAAGTGGGCTTTTTGTTTTATTGCTAACTTTTGTCAGTTGTTTGTAATATAGAGATATGAGTCTTTGATCAGATATATATCTACCTGAGTGTTTTCTCCCAAGTTCTGGTCTGCTTTTAACTTAGTCACTTAATGTGTAAACAAGAAAAAAATAACTTCAAAGAACCCTAACTTATTGAGTTTGATATACCCTACGTTTGGTGACATATCTAAAATTCTTATCACCAAACACAAGGTTAATTAGTTTTGCTCTCATTTTATTCAAGAACTTTTATGGTTTTGGGCAATACATTTAAGTCTGTGATATAAGTGTGTGTATGTGTGTGTGTGAGAAAATGCAGCTCCAAAATACAGCCGTGTTGCTTTCATTTTTCTTTTTAGTCTTCACTCCCTTCCTTTCTTTCTGCTTCCCTTCCTTTCTTGTTTTTCATTCTCATCCTGTGAGTATCCAGTTGATCCAAAAATATTTTTGAAGTCTCTCTCCATTGAAATAATTTTGCTTTATTTTAAAATATAAATTATCATTATTTGGTAATCAGTTTCTAATTCTATATTTCTTCCCCTGAGCTTTGTCACCATTTTCGGCTAATACTATATTAAATCCACAACTTTGATTTTACAGCTGAACTTAATGTTGCTTCTATTTCTGTGACTGTTCTTCAGTATTAATCTTTTCTTCTGCTCAAACATACTATTGAACTATAGTCTGTAAATAGACATGAGATAATTTGTGGCTGTTTTGTTTAAAAATTTTTCTGAATCTGTACAATAAATGTAGAATATCATAGTTTTTACTTACTTAAATTACAGTCTTGTGGATTCACTAACTTCAGGACTTAAATTTCAAATTTTTAATGAGATATGGATCTAGTTAAGCTGAATGAGTCACTATTCTTTCCATCAGTTTTTAGTATAGAATTGAGAATATGGAGGAGAAATAAAATGAAGCTTTACCCATTTTTATCTAAATATAATGTACTTTTAACACACTGTAAGTACCCTTTGCTAGTCATTGAACACAGTTACAATTATATTTAATAAAGATGAAATATTTGATAATATCTAATCATAGATTCTTTTAACATATTACTCTCAAGCCTAATCAGGTCTGAGTCATGTTCTGTCCTCACTATGCTGCTGTCCCTTTGTGTCTGTTTTACGTAATTCTGTATTAACAAATTTCATCACTTATGTACATAATTTCTTTATTAACTCTTTTATAACCTAACAAGAAGAGATGAAAAAATCAGTTTTGGATTTCTTCATTCCTGAATACTTTTTCAAACACTGATAAGGTAAGAAAGAGTTTAATGAATATGCTCCAAATAATTTAGACACACTAGTCAATGCAGGAAGGACTACTTATGTCAGATACCTTAATCAAACTGATAACCTGATAACCTGACAAGTATGCTAATCATCACAGTGACCTTCTTGAACGCTTGAACTTTTTTTTTTTTTTTTTTTTTAACCAATCTTGGTTTTAAGGCTGTTATTCTGTCGCATAGGAGATTTATTTAATCTTTATTATCTATATTCCATTGCATATTAACTTTAATATTGTGTGCCAGTATTGTTTTGGATTAAACATAACCAAAACCCCAAATCTCATATTCTAAAACATTAACATTTCTCTACAACAATAGAGATGTTATAAAAGATAAATTTTTCTGGTATTTAATGGAAAGGAAGTCAGGAAGCAGACACCATGACACAAATCAGCATTCCTAGCAGACAGGGTGCTAACTCATGGTGACTGATAGTTTAAGGACAGCCTAGAAGGTAGAGACACTTTCTCAAATAAACTTAAACAAAAGAGGAGAGGAAGAGGCCACGGAGGAGAAGTGAGGGTGGGAAATGGAATGTGGAGGGAGAAGAGGATGAAAGCCTGAACGTTTTTGAACTTTTTAGTTTTAATTTCTTTTGGGTTAACAAGGTTGTATTTAATTTGTGTCTGTTGACCTTATATTTCCATGAAGCACCCAGGGAAATCAGCTGGTTTTTCACACTTTGCATAGGAATCTCTGCATCTTTGCATCACATTTTCTGACTCCTTGGCTCAACTTTCTGGAAAACACTAGCACAGGATTAAAATTCTGCCAACTCCATCACTACTTTACAACAGTGATCACTGTTTCTCTGATGCCCGATAAAGCACTATTAATTTTTATCTGCTTTCTGTCAAAATGTACTTCACTCTCCCTTTTTTAACCAACTTTCTGTAAATAATTATTTAAATATTCTCTTTCCTTTTTGAGTCATCAGCAGAATTGCTCTTAATGAGTCCTTCACAGCAATATTTATTTCTTCCTAGAGCAGACCTTAAAATTTTTGACATCTCAACCCATTTTTGACAATTTATAAACTACGTAGACATATTCTCATAAATTTTAGCCATATATATATATGTATATAAAATATAATGAAATAAATATAAATGTATTTCCCACAGTTCTGGAGGTAGGTATGCCAAAATGAAGGTGCCAGCTGCTTTGATTCCTGGGTAATAGCTTTTCCTGTTTGTATTTGTTAAACATCATCATGCATACATATAAGAGAGAGTAAAAAAGACACTATGCTTTATTCATTCACTTTCAAGATACCAACTTCTATCTGGTAGTCACTATTCGTGTAATCTCATGTAAAATCACTTAGTTCATGAAATTTGCATCTAAAAATATTATTACATTGGGGATTAGAGTTTCAACATATAGATAAGGTTGGAGGGGGCAATCATTTAGTCCATAGTGGTATATAATTCCACAGATAATAAAAATTTTGTCTGTTACTATTTGGCATTAATTATATTCATTTCTGTGAAAATAACAACTGGAAAAAGGGAGGAAGAATATTTTCCTCAGTGTTTCTATAATGTCTCTTGATCTATCAGAGGGCCATAAAGGCGGAACATAAGAATATAGTGTATATAAGGTGTGAAGGAGTAGAGCATCTCTGTTTCTGCCAAGCACAGTAAAACACATGTAGGCATGTGTTTGTGTTGAATAGAAAATGGTAAAGTAATTCTCAATTTAGCTTATGTTATGTTTTTGCTTCATTTCACACTTCTTTCTTTTTAATATTCCTGCTTTCCATTCTCTTCTAATCTTCTCTTCTCTTCCTTTCCTTCTCTTCTCCCTTGTCTTCCACTCTTCTTTCACTCCTTTCCTTGTTACATTTTTCCTATTTTGCCTCTATTGTTCCCTTTGTCCCTTCTTACATCCCCCTCTATTTCCCTCTTTTGTTTGTTTGCTTGTTTTCTTGATAGTTCATTTTTGACAATGAACTCTTCATTATGTTACTAGAGTAATTGTGGTCAGGGCATGTGCTCTGGCAGCCATACAAAACCAAACTCAGCCACAAATTATTACTAAGAAAAATAGAGTCAACTTAATAGTGAAAAAAAAAGAAAGTTACGATTTATTCAATAAAGCAACATTTGATCAAATTCAAAGATCATCTTCAGTTTCTCACAAAAGTTTCAGTTTGAGTAGAAAGCAAGAGTAATCCTGAGTTAAGTCATTTTTGTCTGGATGTGTTTGAAATAATCTTAAAGCCCTCATTGTCCGGACCCATATTTCCTGAAAGATTATCTGATTAGTTGTAAATCTTTTCCCACACAAACAAGGTCCCCTTCTATTCCTCCAGACTTGAAGCTGCTTGGGGAATCCTAATTTCTTAGGATCAATTATTTATCTGTCTGATGGCTATTGATACGGATGTAGGAGTCACTAATTATACCCTCCTATCTGTAAGGCTGCTGGCAATCAACTGGAAGTGATTGCAGTTTATTTAATCTTAATTTAGGTTTTAGTAGACAATATATCAGTATACTTCCTAAATTTGAATTGTACTTCTGTAGAAAAGTGATCGTGCAGTCATAAGCTTCTTGAGTAGTTGATAACTCAAGGTCATATCACTATAACCAGCTCCAATTCTTATTTTTAACCTCCTAATATTTAGTTCTGCTTCATATAATGCATACATGATGTGCCTATAATATTTATAAGGAATAAATATTACTAAAATTAAAATAATTAAGAAATATGTCTAGTCTTAGAAACAAATATGTGCTTTTATGTCCCTTTAATTTGACTTGGTTTATGTATGGTTAGAATTTAGCCACAGAAGCCTTACTGCCATCGTTATGAGAAAATACTCACTATGATCTACTTAATAACACCCATTAAATAATTTATACAAACCTCGGTTTAATATTTATTATGAATTTTACAAGTATAAGATCTTATGCTTGGCATGGATTATCAATATTTTTAGAAACTGGTCTAAATGCTTTGCCACAGTTCAGTTAAGGAACTTTGATTAAATTATTGTAAAAGTAAAGGGCTGATCTAATATGATGGAAGTTTATTTTTACTTCAGTTAAATGTTTTGGAAAATGCAAACATTGAAAGTTAAAATGTTAATTTTTCTTCCAGTTGTTATTCCACCCCAAGTCAGGAAAGAAAGTTTCTGAAAGAAAAATAAAAGTGAGCCTTATGGCCCCAAACTAAACATTTCCCTGAAACAATTATTACTGTGACCACCACCTTCACTTTCTAGAGCTCCTAAGCCTTAATACATGATGACAGCATTTCTTACCAATAGGACACCACAAATGACCTTCGAGCTCTAAATTACCTAGGGGTTCCTGCATTTGAATGACAATTTATTCTAAAATTCAAATGTTAATGTCTGTCTATCATGCTCAGAGCATTCCAATAGCTTCAACTTGACTTCGAGATAAATCTTTTTCTATTCATCCCATCCTTTGACATCCATTACCCCACCCATTACACTACCTTGTGTCAGATTCCATTCCCAAGGCTTCCTTCTTTATGCTATTAAATCATGTTCCTTTGGTGTGCAATATTTCTTTTGCTCTTCTTAGAAACTTTCCAACATTTAACACCTCCTTTACCAAATTCATTGCCATCATGAGCTTTGCTTCAGGCATGTCTGTGAAAGGCAAGTTTTGGAATAATAAAACTTTCCTAGGCTTCATTTAGCTTTTAGCTGGAAAACTATACTATGAAGCTACTACACTCCTCATCTTGCTAGATAGTAAAATGCTTCTGACACACCCAGAAAAAGCAGAATAAATCTCTGTATAGTTTCAAATGAAATTGTAAAACTCTGCTTGTTTCCTAGCCTGTGATTTCAGTTCAGCATCTGGAAATGCAGGTCTTTTGTCATCACCCATTTCTGTCACCGAAGATAATGGCAATGCTTGGTTAATGGCTCAAGGAAAATAAAATGAAGCCACCACCGAGTTCTCTGTTTTATTTATTCTATTATGATACTTTATAGCATGCAATTTCATTTATGATGCTATTTATCATCAAGTACTATACCAAAAAATGATATGACAGGGGTGGAAATAATGAGAAAGTATAATATTTCAGTTGTTTTTGCTTTGAATTTGAGTTTGGAAAGCATGCTAAAAGCATTGGAAGGTGTAATTTATAGGAGATTAATGACACAAACAAACTGGAAAATTCTTAAAAATGTTCTAAAGTATCTGTAAGCAGGTTGAAAGAAATAATTATATCATCATTTTCATATTTACCTTAGAGAACTGAAATTTTTATCATTAATATTTCACATAATAGCATATCTCTTAAAAGTATAGCTTTCTTAACACCCTTTGGGCTTTGGATATTTTGAGTTTATAGTAAACTCTTCTAAACACTGAGTGTAAATTCCATTATCCATAAAGGTTACCTGAAACCACAGATATGCCCAAACCTTACATCTACTGGGGTGTTTACTATAAGAAAAAAATAGTTTATGACAAAGGTTAGTTTATAAATCATGAATAGCAAGTTATTAATAAGGGTAACCAAATATAACATGGAACAAGTGTAATGGTATATTATAGTCACAGGTACATGAATATGATCTATCTCATACTACAATATTGAATTTTACTTTCATCTCCTAATTTTATAGCTTTTCTTTGTTGTATATGCAGTGCCTGAATTGACACTCTCAAATATAACACAATTTCAGTCACAAACAAGTAAGGTGACCATGGACACTGGGGTGCTCTTGAGAGTTAACCAGAGACTTGGTCTAATTGATGAAGAAGTGAATAGAGCACAGGTTGATCTTTATTGGCTGCAGTGTGTCAGGGTGAAATGTCATTGTGCCACCACAGCAGTGATGTATTTATAGTTATCAACTGCTTATTTATAGAATATTTCTAATAACTTGAGACTGCACTGGGTCATGGATGACTAACTAAAACCATAAAAATTAACTAAAAATCAGGTAAACGTTGTTTGGTATTGTGTTATTGTCCTTTATTTTAATTTCGCATTGTCTATGGTGATTTTTTTCATTTGTTTGTTTTATTTTCATGTTTCTTCAAAAACATAGGTTAATGGAATAATCATTTATTCAAGATGTCATTGTTTTTTACCACTGAGTAGTACTCTAATGTGTATATATTCCACACTTTCTTTATCCATTTTTCCATTGAAGGGCATCTAGGTTGTTTCCAGGTTCTGGCTATTAAAAATAATGTTGCTATGAACATAGTTGAACAAATGCTTTTGTAGTATGATAAGGCATCTCTAAGGTATATTTCCAAGAGTGGTATTGCTAGAGACTTGAGTCTAAAGGGGTTCCCAGGTATCCATGGAGATTTCCCCAGCTAGTTCCTTGGGCATCTGAGGAGAGAGAGCCTGAAATGGCCCTTTACTATAGCCATACTGATGAATATCTTCCATATCACCATAGAAGCTTCATCTGGCGATGGATGGAGACATAGACAGAGACCCACATTGGAGCACTGGACTGAGCTCCCAAGGCCCAAATGAGGAGCTGAAGGAGGGAGAACATGAGCAAGGAAGTCAGGATTGCGAGGGGTGTGCCCACCTATTGAGTCGGTGGGACTGATCTAATGGGAGCTCACCAAGGCCAGCTCGACTGGGACTGAAAAAGCATGGGATCAAACCGGACTCTCTGAACGTGGTGGACAATGAGGTCTGACTGAGAAGCCAAGGACAATGGCACTGGGTTTTGATTCTACAGCATGTACTGGCTTTGAGGGAGCCTAGTCTGCTTAGATGTGCACCTTCCTGGACCGCTCTTTGGACTAGAGAGGGATGGAGAGGGGAGTGAGGGAAGCGGGAGGGAAATGGGAGGTGGGAAGGAGGCAGAAATTTTTAATAATAAAAAATTTTTAAAAAGACAAGATTTTAAAAATATCAGATTTTCCCCCATGAATAGACAATATTTAAACCAGACTGCTCACTCCCTTCACAATTCATTTCCCATTTTTAATGATTGCATGACTTTTGACACCACAGTTTTCAAAATCTGAAAATAGATAAAATATTAAAACTTTTAAAAACTGTAAAGAAAGCAAATCAAGGATAATCATCACAAACCGGGCCATGTTCTTTAAAGGTAATCTGTTCTTAGATTTTTCTGTTGCTATGATACAACACTTAGATTAAAAAACAATGCCCCTCCCCCCGCCAAAGAAAACCCAATAGAAACAACAACAACAACAAAAAAATACCATCAGGATAGAAAGGGTATTTTCTATCTTATACTTCTAGAAAACAGCTCAGCACAGAGAGAATTCAGGGTGCATTCACAGAGGAGGAGTTTGAGGCAGAAACTAAAGCAGAGACCATGAAGTATTAGTGCTTTAGTGACTAGCTCCCTGACTCCTGATCCTATAGAGCTCAGACTCTCCTGCTGGATGATGGCTTTGCCCACACTGGGTTGGGTGGTCTTAAGTCAGTTATCAGTCAAAACTGTTCCTCAGAGACATGGCCATAGGCCAATCTAATATAGGCAATTCTTCAACTAATGTTCCTCCTTCCAAGTGACTCTAGTTGTGCCAAGTTGACAATAAAAACAAACCAGTACACTATCCCATAATAAAACCCACAATGTAAATTTCAGTCATTGTTGCGAGCATATTGTTGTATGATAAAGCAATGACAGGCAAACAGAAATGAATGCTTGTCTACTCGTTTTGTGTTTCCCTTGTCTCTTCACATCAATTTCCTGAAAGCAGTTTGTTTGACCTACTTTGGTTTAGGTTTTGCTGCCTGAGTAGGAGAGACGTCCCTACAACATGTATGATTTGCATGCATTCTCTTCATCCTACCTAATGCGATAAAGTGGAGAATGCCTGTGAGGGAAAAACAAGTGCTGATAGATGTTTATTAGCAATTTAATTTAATCTAGTAGGCAACTAGATATCAAGTGGGTAACTGTATGATGGATTACAAAAAATTATCAGACTAGAAAACAAGGAATTCTTAAATCACAGTTAGGAGTTTATTAGATAAAATTGAGTCATCTTGAGTTGCAAGTGGAGGACAAAGCCCACAATCACTCCTCCACCACTTCTAATTCCAAGTATATGAGTCTTTTATTCCTATGGGAATATTAACTCTTACTTATCAAAAGTATTTCCTAACAGGTCAAACCACAGAGAACAAGGTTGACAACAAATTGGCTCCACAAATGCCAATCAACAGTGCTTTATAAAAACCTGTTACTTTGTTAGTTCATCTGCACTTTGTAAAGATGATTAGTTTTGAAAAAGTGAACATGTTTAAATTTGTTTTATATTTAGAAAGAAATTTTTCCATTGTAATGTACATTGATTTCTACTATAACATTCATTTAAAAATTATAGCTTCAATGTTTATTTTAAAATAAATAAAATAAGCTCTCGACTTTTAAAAAAAATTATACCAGTCCCATCACTTGCTAAGATCTACTAGTAAATAATGGAGATAGAGATTTAGTCTTCCCCAGTCGTGAGCCCCTTAATGAGTTATTCAAAGTCAATTGTCAGCCCTAAGACCATATACTCAAGAGAAAACTAAGTGAATTTTGTTACTTATTTATTAATAACAGTAAGTAAAGGAAAAGGTGGCATGAATTTTGTATTTATATATTTAAATATACTTATGCAGTTAACATATATATGCTGTAATTCATTATACAATACATATGTTAAATGAGAAACGAAAGACACCGATGTGATGGTTACCAGGGATTAGAAGTAACAGAGGAGATGGAATTGTTGCCTGATGAACTTAAATTTGTTGCAGAAAACTTTTTTAAAGATATAAATGGTGATGAGAGTTTTACATTAAGAGTGTATTTCATATAACTGAACTATAAATTGGTTAAAACAGTAAATTTAGTGTGTTATATACATACTTTTGCCATAATTAAGTACTTTCCACTGGTTAAAAAAGGAAAGAATGGAAGAGAGGAAATCACTAGAGAAGGTGGTAGAGCATATCTCTCTTTCTCTCTCTCTCTCTCTCTCTCTCTCTCTCTCTCTCTCTCTCACACACACACACACACACACACACACACACACTCACACACACACACAGATACACTTCCCGGGGAATTTCAGAGTAGTGACAATGAACAACATGATGGAACTTTAGACTTCACAGGTGATTAGTGGTAATTGTAGAGATCATTCATATACGCTTCCAGATAAAAGCAAGTTACTGCAAAAACTTTATATAATAAAATGAGACATATGTTATAGCCTCTCAGCAACTTATATACTGATTCTTATAAAAAACTGATAACATCTATAATAATTGTAATATTCATAATGGCCTTGCTTTTTTCCTTTTTTCTTTTAAATTTTTTTATTCATTTTACATATCAGCCACAGTTCTCCTTACCTCCCTTCTTCTCTCCCCCCCTCACCCACCAACCCGCCGTCCGTCCATTCCTCAGAAAGGGTAAGGCTTCCATAGATAGTCAACAAAACCTGGCATATTAAGATGAGGCAGGACCAAGCCCCTCCCGCCTGCATCAAGGCTGAGCAAATCATCCCACCTATTGGAATGGACTCCAAAAAGTCAACTCATACACCAGGAATAGATCCTAGTCTCACTGCCAGGGGCTCTTTAAACAGACTGAGCAACACATCTGTTGCCCACATGCAGAGGGCATAGTTTGATCCCATGGTGGCTCCCCAGATAAAATCCTTCCTCCCTCTCTTAGACTGGTGTCGCTGGTGCTCATCATGGTGCTTGGCTGTAGATCGCTGCGTCTGCTTCCGTCACTTACTAGATGAAGGTTCTATGATGACTGTTAGGGTAGTCACCAATCTGATTACAGAGGAAGGTCATTTCAGGCACCTTTTCCACTATTGCTAAGAGTCTTACCTGGGGTCATCCTTGAGGATTCCTGAAATTTATGGATCGACATCTACAGGAACTTGCTCCCTACCCTGGCAACCTAAGTTCAATCCCAAGGACCTGAATGGAATAAGGAGAGTACTTTTGACCTGTACACACACACACACTCACACACACACACACACACACACACACACACACACACACACACACACACCTTAATGGCCATTGTGTGTCCTTGTTAACAACAGATGTGTCATTATATATTAAAAATTATTTAAATAGAGTAATGTGTCTTCCTAGTTGTTAGATTCCATGAGAAGTCCCATTAAGGGACCACGAGTCATATATGCAATAAGCATCTATTAATTCCAACATAGGGTGGTACGTGGAAACCTCGAGGGAAGCCCACAGGCTCATTTCTCATTTTAAACTGGGTTAGGGGAATTTCAGGGAAGAGTGATTAGTCTGGGGCAAATTGGTGGGTGTCTCTAGTGGTTAGGGGCTTTCCAGCAACAAGGTAAATAGCTAAAGCCATCTTTAGCTATCAGGAAACTGGCCGGTCTGCTGAGCCAGCATAAGTCCTAGGGGTTACCTGTTGATTGGTTACTCGCGAGTTGTGGTCCCCCCCCACCTCCCGAGAACTCTTTGTTAGGCTTCAGCCACCTCCAGGAACCTAAAACTAAGGAGGCCTGGTCCTTGGCAGGAGCTATTAGAAACCTGACCTGATTCTGATCTGACGTCCTGGCCCTCTCACTAGTGACACAGTATCCATAATATATCAAAGAAGCATTTTTCACATATAAATATAGGCACAGAAGAAATATCTCTAATTTTTTTAAAAAGAAAAACTATTAGCATAAAAATAGCACATTACAAAATCAAATGGTTGTCTCATTTGTCGGTCAAAGTAAGTGATTTTAATTCTTCTAATAAATGTTATCCTTGTATTTTCAAGCTTCCTCTCTCAAAATCATGTGCTGCTATTACACAATCATGAATCTCCCTATAAATGTGCACGTCTTTTTATGGATATATTTTTCATGCAAAGTTACTGTTATAACGTGGGATGAAAAACCAAATAATTTTATCTTTACTATTATTTCAAGATTTCTATATATTAAATATTCAAAAATGGTCTGTCTAATAATTGAGAAAATAATGCTTTAATATAATATTTACCTGTTATCAACATAATTTATTGATTCATAGCTAATAAATTTACAAATTCAAAAGATTTTCATTATATATTTAATATGAACCTGAATGGCAAATTAATTTATGAGCCCCATTTATTTTTCCTCAGTCCTGAGAATTATACTATACATTTTAATTGCAAAAGAAAAGAGAGCTTCATTAGTTTTTATGGCAAGAATAAATAGCTTACATCAACAATATTACTTTGACATTACCTCATGATAAACAATACATTCAATGATTTTACAAAATATTTTTAGAGATAATTGACACTGAGAAATCAGAAACTTTTATTAAATATTTTAATATTTAAATTTAAGGCATTTTCAGCCTTGTTAATTAAGTAGTTACAGCGTGCTGATCACTAGAAAATGAATAAATGTATAATAAATTCATAATAAGCAGCTCCTTTAATTTATTTCACATGGGATGCAAATGGCAGTCATACATTTAATAAAGTTCTGTGTTCCTGCACTGCTAATAACAAAGAGAAGAAACTTTTAATCGCCTTTTTTTCTAATTTACCTCACATGAGCGGAAATAAACAGCCATTTGATCAGTAAACGTGAAAGAAAACAATGTAATAAAATTTAGGCTATGACATGAGTAGAAGTATTGAAAAAATAAAACACCTTTTATACACAAAGAGGCAAATAAAATCTACCAGTCTCAGGTAATTTTTAAAGGAAAACAGAAAACAATACGATAAAAACGTTAGAAAGTAACTAGACAACATAAAATATAGTGATCCAAAGGAAAGTTTAACATATTAAGACTATACAGTATTCTATCTAATCAAAATGGGATCTTTAAAATTAAATACTTGTTGATATTATTTTAGTTACAATATTTAATGTAAATATTTTATTAAATATGGACTCAGGTTAATGCTTAAGAAGCTTAGAAAAATAAACATATAAAAATAAGGAACCTAGATATTGATCTGAATATCTTATAATGATATCTTCCTATAATCTCTACCAATATGACAACAAATAATCTTATTCTCAATGCCAAATATTATTAATATTTCACTTAATTTAGTAGAAACAGTATTGTTTTGAAAATATACACCTAAATTTTAAATAAGAAGCCTTAATTTTCTGTAAGAAAAATATAAATTTAAACACTCATGTTTATTCTACGTATGTGGGTTTGTAAACACACATTATCAAAGCACTAAAGTGTCACAATATGCAAAGTGTCTTTTCCTCCATGTCTGTAATAGTATTTTTTCATACACTAGCAACAGTTTCAAAGATTATATTTTCAAATCAATGAATCTTTTTCTTCTTGCATTGCATATATATATATATATACATATATATGAAAAATAATTATTCCATTAGTTACAATTGTTGTTTAAAGAATTTTGAGAAGAAAAGAAATTCATGCCTAAAATTTTTCTTTCACATTATTTTTGTCTCTGTTACTAAGTTACATGATAATGCTCAGTGGCTTAGGAATTAGTGTATAACTGGCACCAAAACATAAACAAGAATGTATATGTTAGAAATATCTCTCAATAACATGACAAAACAGAACATATTTTCAAAGATAATTTATCATCACTTTCCATAGAATTGCTATGTTATGTCAAGTATGCCCCAAATCCCTGTTCAAATAAGATTAAATTTATCACTATAAATCAACATTTGAATGAAACTTAAATTAAAATAAGTAATTTTAATTACTGACGTCCTTGAGTTTATGTGACTGTACAGAAAAAGTTGCTTCAAGGTATGCACATATGAATATAGAATGTATTTTCCTGCTAAAATACAGAAAACATATTTTACCATAAATTCAAAGGGGAAACCAACTATTTACACAAACATGTCTTATCTCTATTTTATATACAAATCAATGCAATAAAATAGTAAACAAACGGGAAGGGAGACAAAATGAAATACCTATTTACTAAATGATTTCAAAATCATTTGGACATATACAGCAATAATGTGGTCCATGTTTTCTAAAATGCTGTGAACACTATGCATCCTAAATCTGCCTGATGATCTTTATTAAGAAGATAGTTATACAGTCCATACATTCAAAGAAATTGAAAATAGAAGAAAAAAATTAACTAGTCTGGTAAGGTGAGAAAAAGATATACCTAAAACCTGCATAAGGCCCCTAGAGACTATAGAAAGCATCAAAATTTTAATGAAAGTGAAATAAAATGAAATGAAATTTGATAATTTAAGTAATAAAATGATAAACTTTCAATTTTCCTGAAAAAATATTAAAATCAGGAAAAGAATAATCAGTAATACAAAGAATTTTTAGAATTAATACTTTATTATTAGATTAAAACATTTTCATTTATCTTTACAATATAACAATTTTACTGTTATTATATAGTGAAAACCATATATATATACATATATATCACTTTATAGTAGAAAATCCAAAAAAAAATCCTATCTGAACTTTAATGTTACCTTATCAATTGTTAATTACGCTTACCTTTGAAATTTTAAATGAAAGGTGACTTCCATAACAGCAAAAAGTACTTAAGAAAAATAGGGGCAAAATATTAACAAAGTTTTAACAAAACTTTGAATGTTTTATTTAAATATTCATATTTAAATCTAGAAGACAACGTAAGCTATTATATATGGCTTGCATAGCTGTCTGTTATAGTTTTACGCATTACCTTGGAAACATGGAGGAAAAAATACAAGAAAAATGGAGAATAAACAATGAAAGAAATACAAATGAAAACACAATTGTGCACATTTCTCCATAGACTCCAGAAGGAAATGTATAGATATGTTATTCACACTTACAATAATTGAAAAGCTCTGGACATCAAAATTAAGACTATACCTAAATAAAGAACACAAAGTTTAAAATAAAAGTGCATACAATGCAATATTTTCTTCTTTTCTTTTATTTTTTTATTGCTTTATAAAAATACCATTCAAAATTTCCACTTCCTCCCCTTCTCCCACTTCCCTCCCATTCCCCACTGACCCTCCGCCTACAGTCCTAAGAGAGGGCAGGGTACCCTGCCCTGTGGGAAGTCCAAGCCCCCACCCCCCGCCCCCCACATCCAGGCTTAGGAAGGTATGCATCCAAATAGAATAGGATCCCAACAAACCAGTACATACCATAGAGAAAAAACTCAGAGCCATTATCATTGTCTTCTCAGTCTGTGCTTATTGTCAGCCACATTCATAGGGTCCAGTTTGATGCCATGCTAGTTCAGTTCCAGTCCAGCTGGATTTGGCTCCGTCACACCTTCTCCGTGGGTGGACACACCCCTTTTGGTCCTGACTTCCTTGCTCATATTCTCCCTCCTTCTGCTCTTCAACTGGACCTTCAGCGCTCAGTCCAGTGCTCCCACGTGGGTCTCTGTCTCTATCTCCATCTGTCACCTCCCTAAGGTTCTATGGTGACATGCAAGATATTCATCAGTGTGACTATGGGACAACGCCATTTCAGGCACCCTCTCCTCCACTGTCCAGGGTCCTAGCTGGGGAGATCCTGTGAACACCTGGGAACACCTTTAGAACCAAGCCTCTTGCCAACCCCAAAATGGCTCCCTTAATTAAGATATCTTCTACCCTGCTCCCATATCCTTCCTTCCTGTATCTCAACTCCCCCAAGCTCTCCCCAAACCTCCCCTTCTCCCTTCTCTCTCCCCCTCTCCCCATCCCTCCACCCCACCCTCACCCTCATGTTCCCAACTTTTGCCTGGCGATCTTGTTTGCATCCAATTTCCAGGATGATTTATATATGTTTTTCTTTTGGGTTCACCTAATTACTTAGCTTCTCTAGGATCGTGAACTACAGGCTCAATGTCCTTTGTTTATGGCTAGAATCCACTAATGAGTGAGTGCATACTACTTTTTGGTCTGGGTTATCTCACTCAGTATAGTGTTTTTTTATTTCCATCCATTTGCATGCAAAATTCAAAATGTCAATTGTTTTTTATCGCTGAGTAGTACTGTAATGTGTAGATGTGTCACACTTTCTTTATCTATTCTTCCATTGAGTGGCATCTAGGTTGTTTCCAGGTTCTGGCTATTACAAACAATGCTGCTATGACCACAGCTGAACAAATGCTTTTGTGGTATGATTGGGCATCTCTTGATCCCAAGAGTAGTATTGCTGGATTCTGAGGAAGGTTGACTCCCAATTTTCTGAGAAACTGCCACACTGATTTCCAAAGTGTTTGCACAAGTTTGCATTCCCACCATCAATGGATGAGTGTTCCCCTTACTCTACATCCTCTCCAGCATAGGCTGATAGGTGTTTTTGATTTTAAAGATTCTGACAGGTATAAGATGGTATCTCAAAGTTGTTTTGATTTGCATTTCCCTGATGCAATGTTTTCAAAAGTAAAGAAACACCAGAAATTTTGGAAGACAGAGTGCTGTATAAATATTTTTGTATGACGAATTATAAATGCTTAAGAAAAATTGTTTAAAATAGCAAAAATAAATTTAGGGAAGTATCGTGTTCAAGGATAGTGATATTATAACAAAAAGAATGGGAGTTATTTCAAAATTTATCTACATTTTTGTATAGTTCTATTCAAGAGTATATCTATGTTTTTCATGAATCTCAACATTATATTTTACATATGGAAGGAAAGTAAATAAGTCATAGATAATACTAAAGAAATAATAAAAATTGATAAACTGCACATAAAATATTATAGAATAAAATATTTAGTAAGACAAAATTATATTAATATTTATTATCAAAATAACTGAAAGACATAGTTGGTGTCTCTATAGTCAACCTAAGCATAAATAAAAACTTTGGTAGTACAAACTTCTACATGAAAATCATTGATAATCAAGGAAAGGAAGCAGAGTAAAAAAATCAATTTTATGCCTATTAAATGTTATAATCAAATAAGTTTTTAATACTTTGCCAAATAGATTGAAATACATTTTAAGTATTTTTAGACAAAGTGAGCAGTTTCAGCAGTTATATACTGTAATAACTATTTTGTGTTCCCATATGTCACTCTAAGTAAAGTGAAGACTAGGAAAGCTAAGAGCATATGTGTAGCAATTGTAAAATCAACATGGATTCATATTCAAAAATCCATAACCATCCTCTAGAAATCAATTTTCAGGCATACATAAACAAAAGTAAGTGGTGAAAATTGTGCTGTTTTTCAGTGATTTTAACACAGATCTGTAGAAAATTTTAAATAAAAAATTCTTGTCATCACTTGTAATCAGCAAAATCCAAATTAAGGTCCATAAAACTTGATCTTTAATTAGGCTCGAAAGAGAGGAAGTCCTAAATGATTTTAACAGTTGGCACAGGTGGTAATCAGCAGATACCATTTTACAGACTGTAACGTTTTACAACCTCCTTAGAGAGATACTGACACATATCCCAACAATTCTTTGCCTGGATAAAACTTAAATAATATTTGTCTCCGCATTCAGAGAAAAACATTCTAAAAGACTACCTTGAAATTACAAGCCATTCAAAATGATTCAAATTTTCATTGACATAATACACAAAAGATATTTAAGCATGGCATTTGTCACAGTGCATTCATTTTAAACAGAGGTGACTGATAGGTGAGCAGCCTAAGGAAGAATATGGTTGTGAATCAGTATAGCCAAATGCCTACATGTTTTTCTCATATTAAACCAGAAGTCAAATACTTCTCTTAGGATGCCCTGTGTACATCTTCTTTTTATGCCATTTCTATGAAACTAAGAACCACTTATTTCCTCACTTTTTTTCGTGGAAATTTAAAAAAAAATCTGTAGTTTTGGCTTAATACATTTATTGGCATACCTATTATTAGTCTAATAAACTCTATTTTAATACAATGTAAATTTTTATTGAAAACAGAGCATATATATAATTATAAATCATTTCCCAATGCCTAGCAATCCTTTGTCCTTTTATAAACACTGCTACTATCCCAAACACATCCTTTAGACTTGTCTAAAATTGTGCCAATATTTTGCACATGTGAAATGATGAAACCTATTTTTCTACTGTTATTCTTTTTCAGTCATATTGGAGAAGTCCTGATACCCCTAGGCATTTGCTCTGTGTGTGTATGTGTTTTTTTTTTTTTTTTTTTGCTGCTATATCAGTATCACAGATATGAGATATCCTTTCTGTTTTAGTTACTTAATGTCTTAAGATGCTTCTGTCAATGTCACTATTTTATATCGCTTTTTCCTCACCTTTCTATCTAAAATTAATAATTGTTGCTCAGCTCTGTGTGGCTGGTTACCACATATAAAGTAATTTAAGGATTGACCATGAATTATTAATGGTTATTAACAAAATTTGGCTATATGACCATATAGTAGTCCAAGAAATCCATGGCATATAAGCGTCAAGATGGACAAATGCATATTAGTGTTTAAGATGTGTTGCTACCTGTCTTAGTGTTCTATTGGTGTGAAGAGATAATATGACTGTGGTCCCTCTTAAACTGGGAATCATAGGTGTGGTTTGCTTACAGGGTTAAAGGTTTATTTCATTATCCTCATGGTGGGGAGCATGACAACATGCAGGCAGATATGATAGCTGAGAGGTTTCACATACAGATAAACAAGGAGGAACATAGCCGCTAGACCTGGCTTAAGTTTTTGAAACCCCAAAGCCCAACCATAGAGACACTTTCTCCAAAAAGGTCACACCTGTTCGAACAAGGTCATACTTCCTAATCCCTCTTAAGTAGCACCGTTCTCTGAAAAGCATGCATTTAAATATATTTTATCCAAACCACAACACTCCCTTCCTTATGTATGTTTCCATTTGTTTATGAGACTATAAAAATTTGCAAGTCTACATACGGATTAACCTCTCTATAACTCCCAAGATTATGGGTATAAGACTGGATGTGGAAATATGTAATAATTACTCTAAAAAATAAAACACTAAATTACTTAACCCTTTTTTTACTAGTTTTATGTGAATTTGGCACAACATAGAGTCAATTTGGCAGAGAGAACCTCAGTTGAGAAAATGTCCACACCAAACTGACCTGTGGGCAAATCTGTTGTGCATTGTTCCAATTGATGATCGAAGGGGGGGCAATCTCACCATGACCAGGGGCACCTTCTAGGCTGGTGTCCTGAGTGCTCTAAGATGTCAGATTGAGCCAAACATGAAGAATAAGCCAGAAACAGCACTTGCCTATGGCTTCTGCATAGTGCCTGCTTCCAGGTTCCTGCCTTGCTTCAATGATGGATTGTAATATGGTAGTCTAAGCACATTAAACCCCCCCCCCCAGTTGTTTTGGTCATGCACTTTTTCTTCACAACAATTGAGAAATCAAAATTAGGATTTTGTTTTACGGTTTTCGATAAAAGAGTATTTTATACAGCTCTATGCAGAAACCCTAACAGAAAGAAAAGCAAACTGTCGAAGAAAAATCTCAAGAAACCCCTATAAATGTAGAGGTACATACATTGGCAAAACCAGAAATTGCATAAAAATACAAAGTCAGAAACCATCATATATAAACAAAAGATATGTAGATTAATTAAAGAAGAAGAAGAAGAAGAAGAAGAAGGTCCCAGACAAAGCATTATGAGACCAAAAATCCCTCTAAAGTTACCACTGAATTCCTTTTGTATGAGCCAGCTCCTATGAAACACGGGGCAGAGACTTAAGACTGATTTGAATACCCAGTAAAATTCAGTTGAAAAACATTAATTTTTCATATGTGAGAAGTTGTTGATTGGAGGTAGTTACTGAGTTAGGGATGTGGGCTTGCGTCCACTTCTACTCTCAGCCCTTATCTCAGACATTATCTCAGACCTTATCAAGCTGAGGCCTGAGCAGAATCTGTGCATGAGTCCATCCGTGTATTGGTTTTTCTTTGTTTAGAAGGCCTTGTTTCTTTGGAAGTTTTCATTCTTTCTGGCTCTTACAATCTTTCCCCTTCCACTTCCACAGGTTTCCCTGTGCCATGGTGGAAGGCAGTTGATGGATACATTCCATTTAGGATCCAACATTCTAAGGTTTCTCAAGTCTTTGCTGTGTGCTTCAGCTAGCTTGCATTTTTCAGGGTTTAGGGGTTGCTGGGCTCTAGTGGAGATGGATTTGACTGTGATTTTACATTGACTTCTAGGCATCTGGTTTGGATATGAATATAATTCTAGGTTTTGATTTTTGATCTTAACTTTATTGGGTGGGATTCCCTACCTCCTTTGGTTTCTCTTGTCCTCTGGATCTTAGGAATGTATGCTGACTTTGGGTTGGCTAGTGAGTGGATAGTGCTTCTGAGACTCTGCCAGCTGTGACCACTAAGAATCTCCCAGGTAGAATTTGTTTCAGAATAATGGTCACTGCCTCCCAAGAATCAGGTGACCTAGAAGGGAGCAAAGAAAGGGCTAGTGGGTCCAGGGGATAGAGGAAAGCTGGGTCAGCCACGGATTCTGATTCTCCAGCTGACAGGGCTAGCAAGTTTCCAGCAAGAGAGTACTTTGGGTGATAGGAAGTGAGTTAAGGTGTTTGGGTGAGAAGGAAGATGTTGATAAGATCTACCTCAGAGTGGCTTAGGGAAAAGAGGAAGGAGAAGCAGCAGCAGATACCTGCCACAAAGGTATGAGAATAGAGGATTGAATTTGGAGGATGGGAAGGAGAGTGAAAATTAAATACCAAGAGGACTGACTAAGGTGCCCAGTATGTTTCTAGGGAAAACTAAAAACTTAGAAAGAAAGAAAGAAAGAAAGAGAGAGAGAGAGAGAGAGAGAGAGAGAGAGAGAGAGAAAGAAAGAAAGCAAGAAATTCCTACAATCCAATAAATTCAATTTACTAAATCCTATCTTGTTAAGAGATTTTTTTTTCGCGACAAGGTCTCTCTCTCCCTCCCTCCCTCCCTCCCTCCCTCCCTCCCTCCCTCCCTCCCTCCCTCCCTCTCTCTCTCTCTCTCTCTCTCTCTCTCTCTCTCTCTCTCTCTCTCTCCCACACTACAGCTTTCGAGCCCTAGCTCTTTTAGACCAGGCTGGTCTCAAACTCAGAGAGATCTGCCTGCCTCTGCCTCCCAAGTGCTGAGATTAAAGGTGTATGCCACCACAGCCTGGCTAGATTTTTACTTGAGAGAGCAAATTTATTTACAGTATGTGTAAAGTTATTTCTCAAATGATTCTTGGCTTAAAAGATTAAGTATTTACTGTGTTTTTATACTTCTCATGAAATCATCTTGGTTAAAATTGGTTCATAATTTTGCTGTAGTCAAGTTGCTGTCAAGGTAGGAAGGCCACGGGTTCAAAATTCACATCTTTTTCTTGTTAGATCATGGTTTGTGATAACTGGAAAACAGAGTGCCAATCATACTTTATTTGCATACTTTTTTATTAATGTGGAGGTGAAGAAAATGTTCCAATTTACTCAATAAACCTCTCATATAATTCATTAAGTACATTTCACCAGGAAACTTTTGAAGCTCCAATTGCGGCTTTAGTCCTGTCTTCAAAATATGCTAAAAATAGAACAAAATAAAATCAGTACCAATGTGGCCAACTACAATTAAATGCACAATTAATCTAATTTCACTGTTATAAATATGGTATCATTTCAAAGAAAGTTATTTTTTCAACAAAGAAAGCATTAAAATTGCACTTATCCATACTATAAACTAGCTTCTGGGAAAAGTTTAAGTTATACTTAGAGTAAAACCATCCTCTCTCTCTCTCTCTCTCTCTCTCTCTCTCTCTCTCTCTCTCTCTCTCTCTCTCTCTCTCTCTCTCTGTGTGTGTGTGTGTGTGTGTGTGTGTGTGTGTGTGTGTATGTGTATGAATAAATGGGATTTATTATAATTACCTACAGGATGTGAGCTAGGTAAACCAATAAAGAATAGCTGAGAACAGAGAGTCCAAGAATCCAGTAGTTGCTCAGTCCACAAGCCTGGATGCCTCAGCTAGTCTTCAGTATATGTGGAATCAAAAAAAGTACATTCTAATACCAGTGAAGGATGAACTTGCTAGCAAGGTGAGGGCAACAGGCAAGGAGTGGTACTTTCTTACTTCCATGTCCTTGTATAGGCTTCCAGCAGAAAGTGTGGCCCACATTAAAGGTGGGTTTTCTGCTTCAAAATCTATAGACCTATGTCTTCCAACCACAATGGACCAGATTACAATCGTAGAATTAAGCAAATATTCTCAGAGGTGTGCTCTCCATTTTTGGATTTTAGTTAGTTACAGGTGTACTCAAATTGACAATCAAAGATACCCATCATAGTTATTAAAAATTCATTTCATTATTCAAAATGGCAGAGTACCTTTACTTAATTGTATGAAATGTTGAGAATAAATAAAAAGCATTTGTAAAAGACCTATGTCGTGCACTGCTCTCTTTTTTTATGGACTTATTTATAAGATAAGAACAATGTACCGAAACTAATTATCAACACATACATTTCACTATGATTAATTTAACTTTCTGCAGTGCCTTTGTCATTCACTTAGGCAGAGCAGTTCTTTCTGACAGGCAGGACATAGATGTACTTGTCAACGTATCTCTATCATTATTTTATGCTGTATATAAAATGTCAATTGCAATCATAAAAGCCTGGTTTAGAAGAATGAAACAGCTTTCAACACTGACAATTACAATTGAAATCATCTGGGCTAAATATCAGAGAACACATGTCTGTAATAAAATGCTATTTGCACAACATTGAAACTTAGACAATACATTATTTTTCTTGAATTATTTAGCTTCCCTAGCTGAAACTTATTCCTCTTAAAATAAGTGGATATTTTAGATAAAATGTTTGAATGATTAAAATGTGCCTAAGCATCTGGTTGAACCTTTTTCCAGAATACTTGTAATGATCTACAATCTCATTAGCATTTTGGGAGGACTTTTAAAGTTATGTGTGTAATAATGTACTTATTAGACTAGGAAAGGAGGGAATTGTTTTAGGAACACAGAGAATCAGGGTCCTCAAGTGAGGAAATGTGGCCAGAACCAGCTTCATTAATGAGAAAGTTGGCTGGTAAGTAGAGGCCACTCTTGTCTGTGTTTTAACCAAGGGCTTCACACAACTTTTAAGACACCTTCTGTCTCTTTTTTCTTCTTCCCAGACAATGCATAAAGACATATCTTAATTTATTCCATTCTAGACTGTAGTGTGGAGCTGTGGGCAGGCCTGCTTTACATCCCTGCTTTTCAATGATCGGGAAAGATTCAGCATGTCTGTCCTGGTGGCTGGCTCCATTGCATCTGTCATCTCTCTGAGGAGAGACACGGCAGTCTGCCCCAGAGAGGTGAGGCATGGCGATTTATTAACTTCCCTTCCCAGCATTCTGTTCTTTCTACTCCGCCCACCTAAGGGCTGGCCAATCAAATGAGCCAGGCAGTTTCTGTATTAACCAATGAAATCAACTCAAACAGAAGACCCTCCCACATCATTTCCCCTTTTTCTGTTTAAACAAAAAAAAAAGGCTTTAACTTTAACATAGTAAAATTACATGTAACAAAACAGTTATCAAGTAAGAATTACAGTTACAGCATTTATATCTACTTTATCTTTTATCATAACTAAGGAAAACTATAACTATCTATCCATTCTTCAACTCCATCAAAGACTCCAGAAGGATATAATATTACCTAAGTAAATGAGAAGTAAGCAACTTGCAAAACTCTAGAAATCACAGAGACATCTCGCTGCCTGGACAGTCACCCAAAGTTCCTCTGTACCATTGGGGCATCCATCTTTGGCCTTCAGGCCCATAGTTTCCAGCAGACATTTCCATGATGCAGGAAATTTCAAAGGCAGTTCAGTCAGTATCTGCTGTGTCCTGCAGAATGTCTTGCAGACTCTTTCATGAATCAGGAATCCCAAAGAATCATCTCACCTTTAGGCAAGTTCAGCAGTCCTCTCTCTCTGGGTTCTTTGTGTTCAGTTTATGCAACAGTCCAGGCAAGAGCAGTTTCTTGCGCAAATGGCTGTCAAACTCCATAAGGATCCTCTTCGATGCCCATCTTCATCTTGAAGTAGATTGGTGCTGCCAGGAGCTGATGTGTCTCATTGTCATGAAAAGTCTTAAGTTATTAAAACATTTAAGTGGAATATTCTGTAGTCTTTGAAAGATATTAGGAATGCCTATCTAACTGAAATATATCTCTATATATCTAGAAAATCTAACTAACATGACTATAAGCTTTACTATTATCAATGATTATCCATTAACAACCTATATTTCTTAATTATACATTACATTTTTAAAATGAACTACACATTCACAATACCTTAATCATTATTAGAAATACATATACATATAAAAGTTGACCTTAAATTTAAATCACTAAAGCAAAATCCATATCAATGCAAATTATTCATCTCCATATCATATCCCCCTTTAAATGTAAAAGAACATTTATAAACAATATTTGGGAATATGGGCGCAGTTATCTCTCTCCAAACTGCTTCCTGCTGAATGGGGACACTGTTAATCAGATCTTTCATGGTGTAACCTGTGTGCCAGGTTCATCTCAGTCATCAGTTGGGTGAAGTAATTTTCTGAAGGTGTTCACAGCAACCTTTCAGGAGGACGTGGTCTATCATACCATATTGGGACAGAAGCAATCCACACGGTCTCATTTTCTGTAAAAATAAAAGAAGAATCTCTTTTCCAAAGTATCATATCCTTAGATCCAAATTCTGAATTCAAGGTATTTTCAAAATATCTATGTTGGATTAGTTCAGCACCATTTACAAACAAGTATCTTTTAACAGCTGTTGCTTTTTCCTCAGCATTCAAACAATTCAAAGAGAGCATAATAGCATAGAGTATCAAGATTCTCTGTGTATTTTCCATCTTCTACAACTTTATTTTAACCTCTATTTCATTTATTTTTACTTTTATTTTTTGAGACAGGTTCTCTGTATATCTTTGTCCTGGAATAACTCTGTAGACCAGGCTGTCCTTGAACTCAGAGATCCTTTTGCTTCTGCTTCCCCAGTGCTGGGATTAAAGGTGTGTGCTACAACACCTTGAACTCATAGAGATCTGTCTGTCTCTGCCTCCCAGGCACTGGGATTAAAGGTGTCTTCTGCCACACCTTGAAGTCACAGAGGTCAATCTACCTCTGCCTCCCAAGTGTTGGGATTAAAGGTGTGTACCATCACACCCAAATTACTCTTTCTCTCTTTTTCTTTTTTTACTTTTAAGAACTTTAACCTTTAGCCTATATATATTTTCAACACATTGTAAACCAGTTTTGACATTTTCTTCGACACTGAATCTTTCTTTTACTGTATATCTCTCTTTTTGTGACCACATGAGTCTTTAATTTACCCACCAATATTGGGAGAACTAAAGCCGTAACTTTGGCGGAGCCCATGCCTTAGCATTCTATGATTACAGCCTTGTGGCTGAGGTACCAGCCAGAGCCTTGCTTATCGCCACAACTCTGGCGGTTCAAGGTCCCTGCCAGCAAGCAAGCTGCAACAGTGTTAAACAACAATCAAAAGCTCCATAGTCAGGACCGCCTGCTTCAAAGAGTCAGAGTTTGCCCTGGTAGGATGACCCAGAAAGCTGGCATTTTAAAACAGCACAACTTTTTTCCTGCTACAGCTGAAAACTGAAAAGCTTTTCATCAACACCGTTTAAGTGTTTTGTGGCAGGACCTCTTAATGAGCTGCAGGGTTTTGCAGCTGAAGCTGAGTCAGGAAGCCTCTCTTAGATGAGAGCGCTTGCTCAGACCTGAGAAATTGCTGTTATCAAGAAAACATGCTTTACTCTAGTCTTTCCCAAGCTTTCTCAAGCTTTCTATGGATTCAGTTATCCACGTGGGTGCCATTCTGTAGTGTGGAGCTGTGGGCAGGCCTGCTTTTCATCCCTGCTTTTCAATGATCGGGAAAGATTCAGCATGTCTGTCCTGGTGGCTGGCTCCATTGCATCTGTCATCTCTCTGAGGAGAGACAGGGCAGTCTGCCCCAGAGAGGTGAGGCATGGCGATTTATTAACTTCCCTTCCCAGCATTCTGTTCTTTCTACTCCGCCCACCTAAGGGCTGGCCAATCAAATGAGCCAGGCAGTTTCTGTATTAACCAATGAAATCAACTCAAACAGAAGACCCTCCCACATCACTAGACCAGGAGGATATTCCATAAAATCTGAATGTACTTAAAGAAAGGTTGGGATAATTTTGCATGTGAAGGTAAATAAAAAATATGTAAATATATTTTGGTGAAGTCCCATGAGATATTTTGAAAAATAAACTCATGCTATGATATTTAAATGAATTAAACACATAAATGTCCTTAGAGAATAACTGTTTATTATAAATAATTAGAAATAACTTAGGAAAATATGGACACATTACTTAAACTTCATTGGAATCTTCCTAGGCATCTGCTGAATTAAATACCCTATAGCACATTTATGGGGGAATTTATTACCCAAGGAACTGAATACACATATCTATTGAACTGAGTTAGGCACATTTGAATATGCATTTGTTTTTGATTTCCAAGTTTTTTTAAAAGTTTCAGCACACATGTAATTGTGTTAAGGTTGATCATTATTTTTAATGCACACACATTTTCAATGTGTAAAATGTTGTGAGCCACATTTTTTAGGTGACTTTTGCTACAGTCCAGCCACAGTGAGGTTTTATGTTCCAGAGTAGAAGCATAAAGATTAGAAATGCTAGGTAGAAGGAACAGAAATAAGAAACGAACACAGAGACACAGAATAGCAATGGGAGGGCAACTCAAGGAACACTGAATGCTGATATTTCAGTTTTGAATTCGCTCACATTTATTTTTTACACACTTTTATACCACAATATCAAAGGGGGGAGGTAAAAGACTGGTTTAACATGACACAAAAGAAAACTTGAACTGTTACTTGTTTCAATGCTTGAGATATCAATCCATTAATTCCTAAGTAAAGCAGTTGGTGTATGGGGTGGTGAACACATCCTAGACCAAGAATCCTGTAGGCAACCACTCCCTATATCAAACTCCTTATTTTAAATAAAGGAGTAAAGGAGTATGCTTGAATTCTCTAACCTTTGCTCATAATGGAGTGAAGCCACCTCTTTGGTCCATCTTGATGTCCAAAACACCAAGTAATTTCACCCTAGGTCAGAGTATCTGGTTTTGTAGCCAAACTTGTTGTTAACTACTTTGAAAGACCAAAAATTAGCTCATCCTCTCTGACCTTTAGGCAAGGTGGGACAGGCTCACATCCCTGGGTGCCTCGACAGGAAAAGAAAGGTTTAACAGAAGCATAACTTACTAAAATACCCTATGCTGTCATGTATTTTCATACAAACAGTTTAAAAAACCAAAACCAATATAATACTTGGTGTCTCCTCCATATACACCTAAATATTTTCTTGAGTCAATATCTGCTTACATTACTCCATACATCTAAAACTATAATAAGTCAAGCAAACTACTCTGCTAATATCAAACTGCTCTAGCTATTTAAGTACTTACAACTCTGCACATGTGATAGATGTGCCTTTTTGGTCCTTTACAGAAGATATCTATATAAAGTTCAAACTCCTAAGGGGATAAAAGAGTTTTAATTAGTTTTCTTAGCAGGAATGACCCCAGTCATAAATTGCTATAATAGGTCTACTGCATTTTAGTTTGAAAGGTATTATTATTCTTGTGGTCATCAAAAAAACCCCAGTAACTTCATAGCTTAGTGTGTGCAGTATTATTTTGTGCCTAAATTTATTTTTTTATTATTTCAAATGTTTTATATTTACACATAGTTAAAATTTTTATTTTAAGAATTTAGAAAATAAGAATAAATTATGTATATACATCAGATTTTATATATATATATATTTTATATATGTATAAATATACATATATACATATATGTATATATGTATATATGTGTACATATATATGTATGCGTATATATGTATATATGTATATATATGTATATATATGTATATGTGTATATATGTATGTATGTGATATATATATATATATATATATATATATATATATATATATATATATATATATATATATTCATTCTCAGAAAATAGTTCCTGGCCTGGGACCTCTTCAGGTGTGTGACAATCCTGTAGCTTTGTCTCTTAGTAAAGCTTCTAGCAGTGAGAACAAAACCTCTCCCTCACATTTAGTTGGCTTTTGGAAACCAGTTCCCTATGCTGGATTAGCTCATTGTAAAGGGAGGAGCTAGGTCTGGCCCCAAGTTGATGCACCATGCTCTGTGCAAGCCCGTGGGAGGTTTGCCTTTTTCTAAATAGAGATGAAGGAGGAGCAGATGGGGACTGGGGAGGTGGGAAAGGGAAGGGGACAGGAGGAGAGGAGGGAGGGTTTAGTATGTAAAATAAATTTGAAAAGTTACTTTAATAAAATTAAAAAGCAATAGAAGAAAATAAAAAAAACTCTTGTCATTAGACCACACATACCTTAATAGAGGTAGCATACTTAATGAAGTTTGCAAGTTTGATTATTTTTTATTACTATCAGTATTCATAGCCAAATAATTAGACTCAGGAAAACAGTTGTGTAAACTGAAATACTGATATATTCATTTTAATTTTTTTTTTTTGAGAAAGGGTTTCTCTGTAGTTTTGGAGTTTATCCGGAAACTAGCGCTTGTAGACCAGGCTGGCCTAGAACTCACAGAGATCCGCCTGCCTCTGTTACTCAAGTTTACTTTGTAGAAAGGAAGCGGCGGGGCTGCGTCCTGCCACTCGGCCGCTGGCTAGCTTTACACCCGAAATTATTACACGGAAACTGTATTCTTTTAAACACTGCCTGGCCCATTATCTGTAGCCTCTTATTGGTTAATTCTCACATCTTCCTTTAACCCATATTTAGTAATCCGTGTAGCACCACGAGGTGTGGCTTACCAGGAGACATCTTAACCTACATCCATCTCAGAGAGGAGAATCATGGTGACTCACTATGGCGACTGCCTGAAGGTCTCCCCAACTCTGCTTCCTTTTTCCCACAATTCTCTTCTCTCTACTCCGCCTACCTAATTTTCTGTCTCTTAAAGGGCCAAGGCAGTTTTCTTTATTAATTAACCAATGAAAGTAACATAGACAGATAACTCTCCTCCATCACTACTTAAAAAGTATTTAGAGTATACCTAATTTAAATTTTGTACAAATGACTATATTTGCAGTGACAGCTATTATTATGCAGATATTGCCTAAGGTATGCAATAAACCTGAAGAATATTAAATATGATTAAAATTATTTTAGCTTACCTTTTAATAATAATCTTTTTGTCTTGATGATTTTGAAATATGGAAATCAGAAAATGAATTTCATGAATGTAACTGCATATGTGATATTATAAATAACCAGAAAAAAATTTTCATTCTGTTTAATTATATAAATTTTGCCTCATCTTTCATGGTATCAGTAGTACTTATGAATTTTCATTCTTCTTACTGCTTTCACTTCAAACTTGTACAAATATTCAGAACTCTAAGAATATATGTGATCTATTTGTAAACTAGAGAATAAACCTTTAGATATCCCTATATACCAATTGACACCAATTACTGAGATATTAATTAGGAGTATTTCAAATTGTGACCTAAGAGAACCCTTGAGAGCCAACCTCAGTTCTTTCCAGTCCCCTACACTATGAACTCTATTTTCCCTCCCGTGTGCTCCCTCCTTTTAGACAAGACAGCTCCTTGGTGTGTACACGACAGGCTAAACAAAATCAAAGTGGACCTCAAAAATTTCCTATTTTATGTTCACCTATTTATCTTTACTCCAGATGTAAAATGTTTCTCCAGAAATGATAATGGAGTAGTTGCATTAAATGAAATCATTTACTTTCATAAAGGTAATGGAACTTAGATATCTTTAAAGAAAAAAAAGTGTCTCTAGCTTAAAAAAAATGATTTTCTCTAAATTCACTTCAAAGAATTGTCATTAAAAGATTGTACCCTTGCTTAACTATACTTATGGTTGTTTAAACTCAGTGCTGATTTAAAAGCCAAACAAACTTCCCATTCACTCAGAGTATCCCAGCTGGTATAGGAAACATGAACTCTATTTAAGAAACTATTTTGAGCCATCAGGGTTCCCTTCACTATGTTAAGTCCAAGGTCCTCCCAGCTTCCCCTAAGTCCAGGAAGGTGAGCAACCAAACTGACAAGGCTCACAGTGAGCCCGTCCATGCTGTAGAGTTCATGTTCATTGCCATTGTCCTTGGTTTCTCAGTCCTTCTCCACCGTCAGCCACATTCAGAGAGTCCGGTTTGGCTCTTTGTCTTTGGAGAGGGGTGGAGTGGGGGTATGGGTGGAAGGGAGGGGAGGGAAGGGGGAGGAGGAGGGGAGGAGATGGAAATCTTTAATAAAAAAATGAGAAAAAAAAGAAAAAAAAAGAAACTATTTTGAGTATCTTTCCTGTGGAATGCTTTTGTTAATAATTAAACCAAATAAAACATTTTTTTAAAAGAAACTTCTATTGATCCAGTCTATTTGGTGTTCTGTAGGCTTCTTGTACCTTCATAGGAACATCCTTCTTTAGGTTGGGGAAGTTTAGATGAACATGGGATGTACTCACTCATAATCGGTTTCTAGCCATAATTAAAGGACATCGAGCCTATAAATTTGGGATCCTTGAGAAGATAATAAGAAGGTGAACTCCCAAAAAAAGATATAGTAATCCTCCTGGATATTGGAAGTAGACACGATCGCCAGGCAAAATTGGGAACTTGAGGGTTGGGCGAGACTGGGCCAAGGGAAGATGGGGAGAGAAAAGTGTGAAGCAGAGAATGGGGGGAGCTCGGAGGAATGGGGTGCTTGGGATATAGGAAGGGTGGATATGGGAGTAGGGAAGCATATATCTTAATTTAAGGAGCTACCTGAGGGTTGTCAAGAGACTTGACCCTAGAGGGGTTCCCAGGTTTCCAGGGAGACGCCCCCAGTTAGTTCCTTGGGCAGCTGAGGAGAAGGAGCCTGAAAAGGCCAGTTCCTATAGCCATACTGATGAATTTCTTGCATATCACCATAGAACCTCCACCTGACGATAGATGAAGAAAATGACAGAGCCCCACATTGGAGCACCGGACTGAGCTCCCAAGGTCCTGATGAGGAACAGAAGGAGAGAGAACATGAGAAAGAAAGTCAGGACTGTGAGGGAACCTCCAGCTCGCGACAGATGGGGAAGGTGACTGAGCCCCACATTGGAGCACTGGACTGAGCTCCCAAGGTCCTGATGAGGAGCAGAAGGAGCGAGAACATGAGGGAGAAAGTCAGGAACGTGAGGGGTGCGTTCACTCATGGAGACGGTGGGACAGAACTAAAGGGAGATCACCAACTCCAGTTGGAATGGGACTGATGGATCATGCGACCAAACCCGTCTCTCTGAATGTGGCCAACAGTGGGGGCTGACTGAGAAGCAAAGGACAATGGCGCTGGGCTCTGATTCTTCTGCATGGACGGGCTCTGTGGGAGCCTTCTCAGCTTGGTCAATAACCTTCCTGGACCTGGGGGGAGTTGGGAGGACCTTGGACTTAGCATAGAGTGGGGAACCCTGATGGCTCCTTGGCCTTGAGAGGGAGGGAGGGGAGGTATGGGTGGAGGGAAGGGTAGGGAAGGGGGAGAAGGAGGGGAGGGAAGGGGAAGGAGGAGCGGAGGGAGGGGGGAGGAGGAGGGAAGGAGATGGAAATTTTTAAATATAAAAATAAATAAACCATGAGAAAAAAAAAAAAAGAAACTTCTACAGGGCAGCAAAAGTACCCCTTACGAGCAATGAGCAATGGGCAGTCAGTCAGAAGAGTAACCAAACTGACTTGTAGCGACCTCTTTGTAAAGCAGAGTAAAAAGGGGCAGGTAGGCTTCTTCCATTATTTCTTTGAAAAGACAAAAGAGTTGGTCAAATAATTACTTTCTGACCTAAAACTTCTACTGATACACAATTGGGATTTTACTACTTTGTAACTGAGCAACTTGAAAATTGTTTCGAAACAGAGTAGAAGGGAAAGCACCAAATTTCCTAGACTTGGGAAGAATTCATGATACACAAGACAAACTACGAATGTACCTGTGATATTGATAATTATGGTTGGTGTTATATTACATATTGCAAAAGAGGTTGATATCTTACTGTTTATATTGTGTGCTTACAAATTAGTATGATGATTTTGGTGGAAATTTAGAGTTTATAATTTTTATTATCAATTAATTAGTCAATTAATTAATTCCCAATCCAACCAAAATTTCTCCTCCTTCTTGCCTTTCCTCCCAGTCCCTCCCCTTGATTTTCCCTCTTCATACCCCCAACCCACTTCATCTCTTTTCTCTTCAGAAAAATATGGGACTCCCAGGCACAGCATATGAAGCTAAAGTAAGACTAGACATATCCTCTCCTATTAAGACTAGACAAGGCAATCAAGTAAGAGAAAAGGATTCCAAAATCAAGTAGCAGTGTCAGAAACTCTGTTATGATTCCCACAAGAAGATCAAGCTACACAATTGTAGCATATGTGCAGAGGGTCTAGGTCAGCAAAGTCTCTGGATGGTGGTTTAGTCTGTGAGCTCCTATGAGTAGTTGATTCTGTGTATTTTCTTGTGGTGTGCCTGACCCCTCTGGCTCCTATAATCCTTCCCTTCCTCCCCCTATTAAACAGGATTTCACAAGGTTTATCTAATGATTGACTATGGGTCTCTGCTTCTGTTTACATCAGTTGCTAGTGAAGCCTCTCTGATGACAACTGGGCTAGGCAGAGATGACCATCGGGCTAGGCACAATGACAATCAGTGAGTATAGCAGAACATCATTAGGATTCATTTTATTTAATTTTTTTCCCTTTTGCTAGTCACATTTAGTTCTATCCTAGATTTTTGGACTGTCCAGCCTCTGGATCCTGGAACTTCATGCAGTGTCAGGGGGTGGGCTCCCCTCATAGTACGGGTCTCAAACTCAACCAGTCATTGGATGGTCAGTCCCATAATTTCTGTGCCACCTTTGTTCCAGCATTCTTGTAGCCAGGGCAAATTGTAAGTCAGAAGTTATTGACTCATTGCATTCATCCTCCTTGTACCTGATATCTCCTATTCCCATGTCCACTCCACTTCCCCATCCAGACCTATGCCCTCAAAATATGAATGTCACTGTGAATGGGAAATTAAATACCCATTGAAGGTGAGCTTATCATTTTAAGTTTCAGTTTTACATTGTTGTCTCCTAAGAAAATCATAGGCAACAACAATCATGTGACACGTGTAGTTTGTTATAAGACAAGAAAGAAAGCATAAGCATTGTTATAACAGGAAAACATACATACAAGTAGTATTACACGGACTCAACAGGTTTTATTTAGGAATACATTTGTATATATAAGTGCATACATGAAAGCAAAAACAATGAATGAAAAAATAAGCCATGAATTTGACGACAATAGGGAGGGATATAAGGAAGTGATAAGAAAGTATATTCATTTTAATATCTTCTGGATCCTCTACCAAGCTCTACAAAAAAAATCAGATTCCCAAATTATAAAGATGTTTCTTTGTTTCAAGAAATCTCAAGTTGGTGGCTTTAAAAAATCAATAATTGAGCAACATGCTTTCAGAGAAGTAATCTAGTTGTCAAAATTATTTTTTGTCAGAATACTCACTATAGTGTGAGTCAATTTTTTTGGAGTGTTATTAAAGTGGCTTAATTTTAATTAGTCTATGGCATTTCCTAGGTATATGATCTTTCTGTTTTTCTGCACATTGATCTCATTGTACTCTCCGTGGAACCAAGTGATATTTAATATGTATATTTCATATTCCACATAGTAAAAGGAGACTGATAATACACTTTTAAATACACTAGAAGTTGCAGAAAACTCAATATATTCTTTAAAGAACAAAGAAAAGCACAATTAAATTTTTAAATGCCCTAGAAATCTCTTCAGCAATTATGCCCCAGAAAGTTTCTGATAGACATTTTGATTGTGTGCTTGTGTGCTTTGATTGTTTGAAATCCCAGAGACTGAATGCTTTATGGTGAAATCGAAAGAGTATAAAAATACAAAGAAATGTGATTCTCATGCTATTTCTGGCTCTGCTGTGTGCATATCCCTTAGTGACATATAAATGATTTCACACTCAAGCTTCTCACAGTAAATAATTTACTTTCCACCATAGACTTTATAGGTGTTATATACACTCTTTATGAGATAGCCATCAAATTCAGTAGGTTCTTTTATTTGACTGTCACCTTTATTCATTTGCAGAAAAAAAAAATACACAGAACTGTTGCACTGGAAGTAAGGTTCATTTCATAGATGAGAAATGACATTTTTATAATTAAATCAGTTTTAATGAAGTTATACATGTGATATATTACTGAGTAGTTTTCTAAATTCACAATTAAATAAAAACAGATGCTAAAATTATATTGTATACAATTTTATTGCTGCAGATAATGGGAAGAGCACTTTTATGTTTACAGAAAATATTACAAGCATGATTATGACCATCGCTTGCCATTTTATTGAAGGAATGTGGGAAAAAGAATCTTACTGATGGAGAGTTCCTAGAATTGTACTTTAGAGAACCTATGTAATTATGGAAATAAAACTTTTATTTACGTACAATAATTTTACTACATATGACGATATTTTTATTTGCTTGATTTTTTTCTGTTTGCCAGTTTGAATATGTTATTAGCCACAGACATTGGAGTATCTGGCCATAGAAAAAACTTTCTAAGCTAACTGTAGCAAAAGAGAAAATTCTTATACACGGAAGATCAAAGACATGAGCATCTTGACTATTTTGTATCAGAAGACCCAAAATTTAACTCATAAAAGATACATTGCATGTCATCATAGACTGATGTCAAAGATATTGTTTTCACGTGTATATGTTCAGCACACCAGATCTTTAACTGTTTGCAATACAAGCACTTCACAAGTACTTTATATATAAACACGAATCATATATATATATATATATATATATATATATATATATAAAATTTTAAGAAAAATAGGAGGGGATGGAAAAGGGGAATATAAAGGATCAAGACAGGCAAATTGGAGGAAGGACAGCGAGGGAGAACAGTGAAAGAGATGTTCTGATAGAGGGGAGCAGGAGCTATTGTGGGATTAGGGAAAAATCTGGTGTTAGGGAAATTTCCAGGAATCCACTAGGATGACTCCAGCTAAGACTGCTAGCATGAGTGAAGAGGATGCCTGAACAGACTGTCCCTTGTAATCAGACTGGTGAACACCTTAACTCCCATCATAGAATCTATGTTCAGTAACTAACAGAAGATGCAGTGATTCATAGCCAGGCACTGAACTGAACTCCTAACTCCTAGAGTTCAGTTGAAGAGAGGGAGGAGAGAACATATGAGCAAGGGGGCGGCGGTGAAGATTATGATAGGGAAAACCTCAGAGACAGCCAACTTCAGCTAGCAGTAGCTCATGAACTCTTGTCTGACACCTGGAGAACTTTCATGGTACCTAACTAGGTCTTCTGTGGGTGATGGCTATGTGACTTGGTAAGTTTTGGGGTGGAGGATAGAGCGCAGTAGGGCCAGAAATTATCCCAGTGCATGAGCTGACTTTATGGAGTCCATTAACTATGCTGGGATACCTTGCCCAACATGATTCAGTGAGGAGGTACTTGGTCCTGCCTCAACTTTGGTTGACTTTGTTGACTCCCCAAGGGAGGCCTTTTCCCCTCTGAGGAGTGGATAGGGAATGGGACAGGGAGGTAGGAGGCAGGAGAAGGGGAGGGAAGGGGAATTGGAATTGGAATGTAAAATGAAAAGAAAATTTAATTATATAAAAATTTATCTTAAGAATTTTGAAGTTCATTAACTAAAAGTAAAATTTCAAATCTGGATTTTTCTACCAACTGTATTTGCAAGTTCCAGCAATTAACACTTAATTTTTCTATACCAAGAGAGCATAACAATAACAAAGTGAGATAACATACATCATGAATGCTATAAATTTACTCTAAATATAATAACCTGTTTAAATACAAAATATGGCAATCATAGTATTTATTGACTCTTTTGATCCATTACCTTTTCCCCAGCTCTTCTCTGATCTTCTCCCATCACTACCCATTTACCTTTGTATTCTTTTTCTCAAACAAAGGTTAAAACAAAACACCAAAAAATACCAGAAAGACCAAAAATAATAAACTAACACAAAATCAAAATATTCACAAAGAACATGATATCCTACTACTGTGCATGAGGCAGCTTTGTGTTTGATATACCTAGTATCATTCAATTGAAGAAAGCAAATTTTTACCTCCTATATAAGGTATCAGTAACATATAGCTTCCTGGTTAGGGGTGGGAGATTTAGGTATATTTCCCATTCTCCCTATTAAGATATGTCTGGCTTGAATTTCTGCAGATCCTGTGCAAGTTGACACAGCATCTATGAATTCATATGGGTATCAGCTCCATTTTATCTGGAAGATACAGTCTACTTGGAGTAATCTACCCTCTCTGACTCATCCAATCTTTCCAGCTCCTCACCCACATAAATCTTTGAACCTCCAGTGGAGGTGTTTGATAAAAACACTCTGCTCAGTTATAAGTCCAAACTCTCTCACTTTCTGCACAACGTTTTATTGTGGGACTTTGTGTCATTTATAATCTATGGCAAGTTAAAGTTCCTATGGTAAGAGTTGAGTGGTGCATTGATTTATGGGTATAGCGATATGTCATTAGGAATTACTATTGTGTTTACTTAACAAAGCAATTCTTGACCTGTAGATTACAACCCCCTTGAGAGTCTAATGATCCTTTTATAGGGTCACACATCAGATATCCAACATATAAGATATTTAGACAATGATTCATAACAGTAACAAAATTATAGTTATGAGAGAACAACAAAAATAATTGTATGGTTGAGTATTACCACAACATATGCCTTTGTAGCATTAACAAGGTTGAGTACCATTGCCTTAGCAGACTACAGGAGTAGATTTTTCTAGGACCTATGACCTATCTAGTCTCAGGTTACAGCCACCTTAGTAGAATCATGTAAGAGTTCCATTTCATGAAGTTGACTTTGAATCTCATTTTTGAAAATAACGTCAAATACCCGAATCATATTCCTACCACTATAGCACTTCTATACCTTGCAAGCAGGTCACTATTTAGGTCTCATGGTTTGTAGCTGCGATTTCCTTCTTTATTAGCATACATCACACCCTTCAGCATTATGAATGATAATCAGTACGGGTATTGATTCTAGTTAGGCACCAACTCATTTTCTTTATGCTTATTGCCTTAATTATGTAGTGTCTTCAACAGTAAGCCCTTATTGTCAGGTTGGAGAGGGTAACCAATAGAATTGTCAATACCATGTAATGTTGGGAGGAATGGCTAAATGACTCCCTTGATACATGTAGAATCTACATTGTGACCTTTAGTTATCCAGACTCTAGTTCTTGACCCTCCCAGCAGTGTCAGGCATAGGCACCCTCTGGTGGTGTGGGCCTCAAATTAAACCAGGCTTGGTTGGCCACTCACACTAGTTTATAGCCTTGCCCCAGAACATCTTGTGGGCAGGGCAGATTTTTAAGTCAAGGTTTTGGGGCTGGGCTGGTGTCCCAGTCACACCACTGGACGACTTGCCTGGTTAAGGAACATGATTGGTTCAGATTCCATATCTGTTATTACTAGGAGTCCTCTTTAGGGTCAATCTTGTAGATTCCAGGAAGTTTCCACTGCATTGGGTTTCCACATCATTCCACAAATGCCTTCTAATTCCAGTAGACTCTCCCCATACTCTCTCCATTTCTTGCCCAGCTGTCATGATGTCAACCTCTGTCCTCCAGTGTTGCAAAGGATGATGTTGATTTTATTATGTAACAAAATCTCACTAACAGGATATGAGGATAACACCATTTGACCCTTTAACCCTACAAAATAATATTTGAAAATTCAACTCACTCTTTTAAAAATGATAATAATGTATTCCACTTATACTTCTGAGGTCAAGATTCACTATTCTTTTCATTTTATCTTACTTTTTGTTTTATTATTTATTAGTATACATTGCTTAAATTATTCGCTAAGCTGTAACTTCCTCTAATTTTGAACTAAGTTTAAACTTTATGACCATTGACATTGGTGATGATATGGTAGCTTTGTGATTAGGTTACAAGAGACAGTATATATGTGCAGCAGGGCAATAGTGCAAGCACAAGTAAGTGCATGCTAACTAACAACAAATAAGCAAAATTGTTCAAAACAACCAAAAGCAACGTAACTAATGACACGTACTGCTAGACAATCACAGCATGCCAGCAGCAACCGCAAATTTCAAAAGAATCAACGAAAAATGTTCCCGCAGTAGCTTAATTTCCCTAACCTCACAAAACCACATACCTATTTACAATAAAGAGCTTCTGTGTTGGAATCTCTCTCTCTGAGTCTGTGTTGTTGCCTCTGCCTCATCTCACCCCACGCTATCTGCGAAATGGGGGGTTGCATAACAGGCAGCAGCAATAAAACCAAAACAACTGGTGCCAATGTGGATGGACCTTTTCCTTTTGCTCACTTTTTGGGTCCTCCTTACCCTCTGTTTTTCTCTCTTTTTTTAAAAATTTATTCATTAAAAATTTCCACCTACTCCCCTTCTCCTATTTCCCTCCCACTCCCCCCACTCTGCCTCCCTCTCCAGTCCTAAGAGAAGTCAGGGTGCCCTGATGTTCGCACAGCCACGGCCCTAGAGAAGCATGATGGAGAACACATTTGAGGTTAAGGTATAATGTCCTTCCGAGTACATTCTGGAGACAACTGATGAAGTTGAACTCCCAGAGATCCACTTGCCTTTGCTTCCCAAGTGCTGGGATTAAAGGCGTATGATACCACACCTTGAACTCACAGAGATCTGTCTGACTTTGACAGCTAGATCCAGCTCATTCCTTAGCTTTCTGATTCTGGCCTTATGGCTGAGATATCGGCCAGAGCCACATTCATTGCCATAATTCTACAGTGTTTCAAGGTCCCTGCCAGCAAGCAAGCTGCAACAGTGTTAAACAACAGTCAAAAGCTCCATAGTCAGGACCGCCTGCTTGAAAGAGTCAGAGTTTGCCCTGGCAGGACAGCCCAGAAAGCTGGCATTTTTAAAAAGCACAGCTTTTTTCCTGCTACGGCTGAAAACCGAAAAGCATGCAGTTAATTTTCATTAACAGCATTTAAGTGTTTCGTAGCAGGACCTCTTAAAAGAGCTGCAATGTTTTGCAGCTGAAGCTGAGTCAGGAAGCCTCTCTTAGATGAGAGTGCTTGCTTGCCAGACCCGAAAAATAGAGCTTTACTCTATTCTTTCCCAAGCTTTCTCAAGCTTTCTGCGGATTCAGTTATCCATGTGGGCGCCATGTAGTTGTCGTAGCCGAAGATGAACATGCCCCGTGCCAGGTCGCGCATCTGGGCACGCAGCTGCGGCGGGAAGGCACTGCTGTAGCGCCGCTTATACTCGTCCGGGCGGCAGCCACGGCCGCCCAGAGCGTAGCCCCAGTGCGCCTGGCCGCACATGCCCGCCCCGGCTCCCGCGGGGTCTTGAGCCGCCCCTCTGGCCCGCGCTTTGGCCGATGCAGCCATGTGAAGGCCTGGGTGTCTGACATCCAGGAGTACCTAAGCCCGGGAACCTGCCCTGCTATCAGCCCCCATCCCATGGCCCTGCCCCTGGCTTCTGTGATGGTGTAAATCACAAACAATCCCACACCAGTTTGGAATTATGATTAATAGAATGGTTATTTATTTAAAGGGGAAAAAACTTACAGATCACCGTCCCAGACAACAGCCCTCTGCGCAATCAGGAAGGGAGCCTAGTCGTCAGAAGCGGAGCCGGAAGCCAGAGAGCGAGCGGAGGGAAGTGGCCGCATTTTTAAAAAGAGAGACCACGCCCCAATGGGCTGGTATCTCAGCGGCTATTGGCTAAAGGAGCAGAAGGAGCTCCCGCAACACCTCCCCCTTTTGTTTAAGTAAGAGAGTTCTAAACCTACTATGAAATTATATACAATAAGCACAGATATCCTATTCCAACTAGCTTAAGTCTTGTATAATAAATAACTTGGCCAAGTCATGAGAGGAAAGTAACTACATTTATATAGTCTTCAACCCCATCGAAGATCTGAGAAGGAAAATAAAGTTACCTGAGTAATTAGGAAGTGCATTCAAACAACTTCTAAAACATGTAGCAAATCACAGAGACAACTAGCTACCTGGACAATCACCCAAAGTCACGTTTGCAGCATTGAAGCAACCAACTTTGGCTAAGGCCTAACGTAACTGACATACCATTTTCAAAGGCAAGAAACTTTTCAGAACTATCTTACCCTGTCTTGGCAAGATATGACAGTCCTGTTTTATCCATTTAAGGATGCTCTGTATCTGTCAGTGGTTGAGGTATGGGCATTTCTTTGCCCAAAGGCCAGTTCTGCCAAGAAGAAAGGCTCCACGTGGAGTGTCTTTGGTGCTCAACATTCTCTCGGGAATAGATTGGTGTTGCCAGGAGCAATTGTGTCTCACTACCAAATTATTTGTCTACCATGAAACTCTGAGTTAAATTAAAGGCCATTTTCTACAGCTCTTTGAAGAGGTTGAAGATTATCTATCTATTCTGAGTATAATCTCTATTTATCTAACGAACCTGATTAGTCTAATTATAAATGACAAACATAGATGACTACTAATCTATATAATTCTCAATACCTATCTAACGTAAAGACTAAGACAATAAACAACTGTGCAATAAATGAGGACAATGACCTCCAAATATAAACAATGTACAAATATACAATGCAATATGGTAAATACATACAATATATATCAATACATAAATGTTTTAAACAGAGGTAGAAACATGCATGCATACAATAGTCAATATAATTTAACTTTTTATCAATATACAAGAATTGATACCAAATTATTTGTCTAAAAACAGTAACTCACAATTACAAATCTATTATCCCATCATCCAATTATCCCTCTTTTTTTTTTTTTTTTTCAAAAAGATCCCTGAGCTTAAGAGGCTGAAACCATTGGCCAGGCATTGTTTAAAAGAATACAGTTTCCGTGTAATTATTTTGGGTAAAGCTAGCCAGGTGGCGGGTGGTGGGACGCAGCCCCGCCGCTTCACACTACACTTCTGGGACCTCCTTTCTCACAAAGGATAACACAGACATCCTGGAGTTGCCTTGCCTGAATTTTTCAGAGTCTGCCCAGCTAGGATCTGCTGCTGGAACCCAGTAAGAGTATGACCACCTGTCACAGAGATGTCAGCGTCCTTCTTCCCTAGTTCTGCCTCCATTGCTGCCTCACACTTTAACTCAATGGAACTCTTTCTTCCAGAATTGCTCCCTCGCATGCCCATTGAAGAGGGGCCCCCAGCAGAGACAGTTCATCCCCTTTCTGGCCCCTCCCCTCCCCTGGATACTCCAAAAGCAGCCACAGGGTCATTTCTGTTCCAGCGGGAGTCAGAAGGCACTGAGGTGGATCAACCCTTCTCTGGATATTCTTGGTTCCATGGCATGCTCTCTCTACTCAAGGCTGCTCTGTTAATGCTAGAAGGAGACACTGGTTCCCATGGTATCTTCCTGGTACGTCACAGTCACAGTGAGACAAACGTGAATATGTCCTCACTTTCAACTTCCAGAGCAAGACTAAGAACCTGCATTTGTTACTGAATGAGGAAGGATTACTGAATGAAGTGCCAGATTCAACTTCTGTGATTCCAGTCCATTTTGGATGTGCTTGAGCACTTCTGAGCATATCCCATCTCTGTGGAGTCTGGAGCTCCAGTGAAGTTGTCCTGGTCAGCTATGTGCCCTGCAGGTGGCAGTAGGGCCGGAAGCCATGCAAGGGTGTTCAAGGGTGACCGATGTTGCCCTGATACTCCTTATTTTGAGCAAGTACTCAAACAATGGGTCATGCAGCTTCGAATCCATTATGATTGGTCCTCCATGTTGAAGGCACTTCTTGACCCCCTCAGTTTTCCTCCAGTGGCACTCAGCCTGTGATGGTGAAGCTGAGACTCAAAACATTTAATATCTTGTGAAGATACACAGACTACAGAGGTAAGCCATTTTTAAGAGATAACGATAATGAACTAAGGCTTCTTGCCAATAATGGTTAGGAAAGAAAAGCCGGTCACTACCACTTGAATGAATTTGAAAGTGGATTTCCCATGTTGAACATCAGGTAGCACTTCTCAACTGAAATTCCATTACATACACTGATTCATGACCCTCAAATAAGTTATTCCTTAGTATCAGGGGCATGGAAAATGGTTAATCATTTTTGTCTGATAAAATTTGGAGATTAAATTGTCAGACTGACATTTTAATAACTAGTTCTCTGCATAACAGAGACGACCAGGTAATGTGGAACACATGTGCATCCCTTATCACCTAATGTGTATCAGTTGGTGCTATTTATTTTCAGTCTTGTGATCCTTCCCACACCTGCTCTTTATGGGAAGGCTTAGAGCTACAACTGCACAACAGTCATCTGCGCAAACGCTCAACTCAAAGGCACCATAATTCTTAACAACCTGGCAGTGCTTTTCACAAAATTCAGTTTAAGAAAAGCAAAGCAACAAAGAATTTGTTAAAGATATTAAGAGAGTATTAGCAATCATTTGGGATCTCTTTCCCAGCCTTCGTGACTAACACCCACCATCAATGTACTTCAATTTCAGTAGCAAATACATGTGTATTCACACACACATACACCCAAAATATTATAATCACTAGCCAAATTGAGAAAGCTATTTCTAGTTTCTTCAAGTCATTTCTTGCCACCATGTTAGCTTACTTCCCATTTGAATGTATTATCTAATTCTACTAATTCTGGAGAAATCTATCTGCTTTAGTCTTTTATTAATTTTTACAATGTAAAAATCTTATGTATTCAAAAGTCTCTGTCTATTTCTTTCCACTTCTTACTTGGTTTTCAATGCTTATTTAGTGGATTAATGTTAGAGTCACTTATTTAGTAATTCATTGGAAATTAAAACAATTCTACAAAAAAAAATGTAAATCTGCTAGAAGCCTGTGTTTTTTGCTGTATTTATATTGTTACAAGACCCCTTTTTGTGATGACACTGTATTACAAAGCAATGATCATTAGTGCAGGAAAATAAAATTCAAGATTTTGGGGAGGGAAAGTAAAGAATGACAATAAAATATTGAACACAGCCAACCCATATTCATCAAAGATAAAAACAAACAAACAGTGCTCCATCAGAGGAAAGGATGAGCTGGCAAGTGAGACATTTTGAGTAAGTGCTCCAGTTCTTGTTGGATTCTATTCCACGCTTGTAAAAATCATTATGATTTTAAAAGATGTGCATTATAAAATAAAAATAACAACAGTAAAAAACAGAACCCCTAAGTGTTAATACCAGTGTATGCTAATGTTTTTTTTGTTTTGTTTTGGAAGTTAGGCACCAAAACTCATGTGATGTGAGCATTTATGATACTTGCTGAGGGAACCATGGGTGTGTTTGTTACGTTGACAACACAATCAGACTACCAAATTCTGGTCATCCAAAGAGAGCTAGTGGAAATATCTGGGACACCTTGAAATATCAAACAGTATGCTTAAAATGTAAACATTTTCCATTTATGTATTCCTTTGTCTTATCTTTCATTCAGTCCAAGAATGCTTCCCTTCCTTGAGACTACTAAATCTCAAGGAAAAAAAAATATTTCCACAATATGTTTCCTTGACATATTAAACATTATTTACGAGAATTCTTCTTTATGTTTGCATGTTATTTTTCTCTTCACCTAGCAACTAAGTTATTAAGGAAAATTTCTTGTGTTAAAAAAAAGAAAGAGGAGTTGCTAAGATAGTACCAAACTGCTATGTCATTGTAGACTTGCAGATGTTAGTTGAAGCTAGCCAAACTACTCTCAGAGGTGTAGTTTACACCTTCAACTACTTTAAATATAGGAAATCAAGTGCATACACTCAACTGAAAATACATTGAAAGTCCCACATCCCAGTAAGCTAAATTATGTTTGTTCCTAAATGATATTTTGATGATTTTACACAGCTTCCTTTATTTTTCTAAAGTCTTCTTGCTTTTTTTTTTTTCGGGTAGATTATTCTCTGTGATTTTGAAACACTCTCAAAACAACAACAACAACAACAACAACAACGACAACAACTGGAAACATAGACTCCATTATATGACAGATCATATTCACATGACTTCTTACCAGTAGACGGTGTTGCTCCCCAAGCATGTTTCATGGCTCAATCATTTATTAGATATTCTAAAAATTAAGGGTTAATAGCAACTTAAAGTAAATTTGCTTTAGGATTTTTTGGGGTGTAGGGGTTGAGACAGGGTTTCTCTGTGGAACAGTCCTGACTGTTCTGGAACTCACTCTGTAGACCAGGCTGGCCTTGAACTCAAAAAGATCCACCTGCCTCTCCCTCCTGAGTGCTGGAATTGAAGGCCTACGCCATCACTGCCTGGCTGATTTAGGATTATAAAAGAAAGAGATCTAATCACTGGATTTGGTAATGAGTTGTAAGCTGTTCTTTACTCCTGCTAATTTTGTGAATGTCACCAACAGAAAAGAGGAAGGGAGTGGTGTGTGTATAAAGCAGAAGTTACCTAACTGATGATTTAGAGTCATAGCTATCGTGTTTATGTATTACTACTACAAACAGCCTCACAGTGGCTTTGTGAGACTCAAGATAAAAGCAGGAAGAGCACACCATCTTCAGAGAACACACTCACACTGACTGCGGAACTGACCACATGGACTTCTAGGTGGATTTTCTGTTTAAAACTAAGACTATTGCTTCAGCAATGCAGAATTACAGGTTATTAGACAAAACCCAGCTGTATCAACTACTAGACCCAATGCAAATGTTAGCAGAAAATGGGATAAAACATTGGTGATTTGATGCAGTGTAATAAACAATAACTATCAGAGTGTTGGACAGAAATTGGTGATCAGAATGAATTTGTTGTATAAATATATTTGTAGATGAAAGGATAAACAAACTGGCAATTGAAGAGAAAAATACTGTTCAACCAACTTACAGTACACTAAATCATTCTCAAATTCTGTCCATGCCTCCCAAAGCTTTCCTAGCAATAGGAAAATTTCAGAGGGTTTTTAGATGGTGATATTTTAGTTTACTAATTAAAAAATCCAGTACTCATACTCCCTTGGGTAACAGTAAATGGAAAGCTGTATTTACCAGACTTGGTAAAATCTAATTTTATTTGTTTGTTTGATTTATTATCAGATTGAAACTAGAGTTCAGGTTTGTAAAATATGAAAACATAGCATTTATAATAAAATACTCTGTATTTTGTAAATATGAAATTCATCTCATTTAAAAAATGATATTCTTTCTTAAATTTACCAGGCTGTCGGGTCATTTTTGGATTCAAGTTTGACAACATTCTGAGACTCTATTGTGTTTCCTGACTCACAAGTGAGCCACCACAATTTCGCATCTGTCAAAAGATTTATTCAAAACCTTTGCCATGTATGCACCCATTTTCTACTGGATATTTTCCACTTGGATGTTTTCAGATTAGAGTGACTCAATCTAGCACAAATGAGCCTCATTCTCGCAGCTGGGCACTTGACAATCCTGAGTTTTACCCTCTAACAGCGCTACGCACCTCTTATTTTCTTAGTTTAGGACATTAAAATGTATTGGAATCCCTCCTCTTGTCACCCCTACCTACAGAGATTATCTAGGGCAGTATTGATTATTATCATGATAATTCTACCACAGCCAGATCATCATAAAATTTTACAATATTTCTTTTTCATCAATTTTACTTAATTTATAGTCCCCTGAACAAATTGTGATTTCTTTAAAAATCCTATGAACTTCTTATTTTTCATCCACACTAGCTCTTATAATCTATATGAACTCCTGTTTTATGAAACTGGATTGATGTGTTAATGTAATTTTAATTAATGAAATTACCAAGTTCAGCTTGCACATAAACAGTACTCCAAAACTCTGAATACTGTTTATCTGTTAGGATGCAGCATTCTATGTTGTCCCTGATTAACAAATCAATCAGGATACTTAACTATTGTTTCAAGGACTGTTTTTTTTTTTTCCCAAATATTTGTTAGAGAGTATATTTTACATTGGTGCTGAGAGAAGACCTTTATCCCAATTACTGTTAGAAATGTAATATTGCTGTGGAGGGCATTAAATAATTCACTTTCTGTGAAGTAGGAAGGTAAATTTATCAGTCTGCAAGCATATAGATCATTGCAGCTTCACATGCCTTTCCACCATCCTCAACACTCATTGAATCATTTAATGGGAACACTGGTTCGCTTTGTAATTCAATTGATAAATTTATGTCTCTCAATAATTTTTAATCAATAAAATATAATTTAATTTGTGTATCAATCACCCTGGAAACATTTTTTTCAAATTATCTCATCATTTTGCCCATATTGCTGTGTATTTTTTTAATCAGTCCTAGCATAACTCTTCAAGTACACTTGCCAAAAATATTTGCAAGTGAATTTATGTATACTTTAAAGGACTGGGATATGAGGATATGATTATTAGAAACCCCTACACACACACACACACACACACTGTATATATATATATATATATGATTCCTGGTAGCAAAGACCTTGTTTGGAGGAAACATGTTTTTCATTGAATACCCAAAGACTTTAAATTCTCAGAACTAATGCCTAAAATCTAATTTAACAAAAGTAGTCCTCCAGGAGAGGAACAATATGAAACTAAATTGAAGTAGCATGCTGGCTATTGTTCTATGTTCTAGGTTATAGTTCAAAAGCTGTAGATCTAAATAACTATGGAGATAAATCTATTTATCTTGTAATTCTTCAATTGCAATTACAATAACTTGTAATTCTTCAATTTCCAATCTCCTTGTTTAAGTAAATTTCTGGTTTTCTCAGATTAGGGACAATAATTCCCAGCATTCATTGTAACTAGTTGTTATTATCAGAGCAAGCCACTGCTTCTGCAACATAAACTCTTTGTCCTAACTGTTACCATTCCTTGTTATTTTCTACTTTGCAGAGTGAATAAACACATAGTTTTTTAGCCAAGGCAGGTACTTGCTAATTTTCTATGTGCGATCTGTAGGTTAGTCCACATATAGTAACACTGCTACAACTTGATAGTGAAAAGTACTAACTAGGACACAGTAAACTGTTTACAGGTTCTCAGTATACCAGAAACCATGAAATCATACTTCTCGTCATGTCTTCCAAATTTTGCTTTTAAGATAGAATATGATTATGAATGCTACTGGTCTTCTGAAAGTTATAACGTTCATCATTTATTTTCTTCATCAATAATGAGTTTCTACAATTGTTTCAAGAGATTTTTCACTATATTTAATCTATAATTGCTAGCCACTATTAGTTTATTTTTTATTGCTTTGTTTACTTCTCAAATCTATATTAATTTTTGAGTATAATAATTTAATAATATTTTTTCTAACAAAGATTTAAGAAACAAATAATGATTCAGAGTGTGGAGTTTGTTTCAAAATAATATCTTTCAATTTCCCACCATTTTCTATATTGATGCATCCTTTTAAATAACTACAATAGGTTAGTTCCATAAGGTGAAATGCTTAGTCCTAGGGAAAAGCCTTTACAGTCAGCCTTAGGAATCCAGTGCACGTATATCAAGTGCCACAGCGTGACTTCAGTTTCACATTGGGTAGTATGTCTGATAGGTTGAATGTGATCAGAATAGTTCTTAAAGAATGCAGCCGTAAGGAAATGACAGCGTCTGCTCTGCAGAAACAAAACATAACTGACTATGCGTCTCCCAAGCTCACTGCCTGAAATAGCTATTAGTGCTGTTGTTTTGGACATCTTTGGTGAGTTGCACAATCACACTATAAGTTATTATTGTGCAGGGAGCCGTAACCGCTGAGGTTTCCTTGCAGGTGGTTATGCTTTTATTCTACAGCCACCCAGTGAAGAAAATCTTCCTTCCCAGGGCTCCTTTCTCATTTACAGAAATGTTGCCCACATTTATTTACAGGTGGATGTCTTGCAGACACCAGAAACCGAAAAAGTAAGAGAATTTTATACTAGAAACTTTATTTTTTCCCATAATTCTGAGTTCTGAAGAAAACAATTCCATACTTTTCTGATGTTCCATTCATACATATTTTAAAAGTGATAAAACCAAAAAATGAGAAAAACATTTCTAAATAAAATTTTTAAAAATGCTGTTTCATTATGTATGTGTTAGATTCAACTTCTAGAGTCAACAAGATGACAAAACAAACAAACAAAAAACAAGAATTAAAAATTTTTTAAGAGATGATCAATTGTTATCGATGAGGCAGAGGATTCATTGTAATACCATAAACTGTGTGGAATGTGAAGGCTGTTATTTTATAAAAATTTGCGTGCAATTTGTTCCCAAGTAGAGGAAACTCTGATGTTCAGAACTGCAAGTAGAGAACTGAGTCCCACACAGCTTTAAGTCCTTCAGATAAAATGAATGATGGGTACCTGTGTTTTCAGAGAAAAGTATTTGGAAAATAAATTATTTATCTTTGCTTATTCGGGATCCCATTTGCCTCTGGTGCTCTTCTGGAGGTCAGAGGCAGCTAAAAGAAATGCAGTTACTACTTAAGGGCTTAACTTGCAAGCCTTGGCAGAGATGCTAAGGAATGTGCACTCTGGAGTCACAAGTTAAGATGATAGTAACTAACTCCTACTTCCATTCATGAAGAGGAAACCCATCAAATTATTAAATAAATGAGCATCTAAAATTTAAAACCATGGTTATTAATAAAGCTTAACTGTTACGGAGGCACCAAAATCGGACTGAAAGTTGTAGTATTGCCCAAAGCTGAAAATAATATTGCAATGAAAATAGTCTAATGTATATGTTCATTTCAAAAATAAAAAAAAAAATTATTCATGTCTCCTGAATCTTTGATCTTTGAAATATGTTGATTGATTTTCTGAAAGAGGCACAGATGCCTCTTCCTAACAATAAAGACAGTATCTTAACTGGAAATTAACTGTTTAGGAGAACTCTCAGCTATAACCTCAGCACTAGGAAGACAGTAGCAAGAGCAGCAGCGGAACTTTAACGACAGGCTTATTCTACATTGTGAGTTCTAGCTATCCCAGACTTACAGAAGTAAGACTGTCTCAAGACAAAAACCAAAGTGAAACACAAAAAATAATGGAAAATATTTCAGTGCCACTAAATGGAGCTTTCCATTCATTCACACTGTCTACAGGGAGATGAATAACAGAAAGAATCAGAAAAATATACTACAAGTCGGGAGTTGCAGTACAGGTATTCTCAGGGTATGTCCCGGTATTACCTGAAATGAATGGGAAAACATTTGTCCCCACCATATTTTTGAGATTTAAATACTTTCTTGATGTGTTTAGAGGCAGTAAATACTATAAAAACACATTTTAATATCTCCAGATTTGATTGATATTTCAAAATTGAGGTTAAATAACTAGTAAAATGTCATTGGTGTTCATTTCAAAGAATAAGACCGACCACTGACCCAATGAAGATGGTCAAATTAGGTAAAGCAATGAATTTTATTCATATCCAATGTCCTTAAGAGTGTGGGTCAAGAGATCAGGAGTGGACTTGAGAAAAGCAAGATATTTATAGCTCAAGGGAAGGGGGCTTCCAAATGGGAGATTTTGCTGGCATAATAGCTGAAGGTACAGGAATAGAACATAAACACAACAAATTAGTCACAATAACCTTCTGAAAAAAAGAAATGATTGCAAGATGGTCTTAACATGGTAGTCATAACAACAGGTAGTCATAGCAAGGTCATCATAGATGATCAAAATAAGTGTAACAAAGGCATGGTTTCTATTTCTTGGAACCATCAGTATAGAACCATTTGTAGTAAAGATAGCAGATTTGGCATAGGCCAATCTTTGAGAAACAGAGATTTACTTATGAACAAGATTGATCGCAGTTTGTATGTTCTGTAAGATGACTTTTAAGCCTAATGTGGGAGCAGTTTGGTACATCAATTGCTTGTGTAATTTTAATGAAAAGATTCAGAACAGAATGATTTCTTTTTCTGCATTTTGCTAAAATATACGGTCCCATGGTATTCTGAGACTTCTTTGCTGTCTCGTGTCTCTTTCTTCTCATTTGCTTCTTTTTTATTAATTTATAAATAATACCAATCAAAAATTCAACTCTCTTCCCTCCTCCCACTTCCCTCCTGCTCTTCCACTCCCCGTTTCCTTCCCTCTCCTGTCCTAAGAAAGGTCAGAGAACCCTGGCCTGTGGGAAGTCCAAGGCCCTCCTCCATCCCTCCAGGCTTAGGAGGGTATGCATCCAAATAGAATAGGATCCCAAAAAGCCTGTACATGCAGTAGAGACAAATCCTAGTGCCATTATCATTGGCTTCTAAGTCTGCCCCAATTGTCAACCATGTTCAGAGGGTCCAGTTTGATCAATACTCATTCAGTCCTGGTCCAGGGGTATTTGGTGAGCTCCCATTAAATCAGGCACACTGTCTCAGTGGGTGGACTAACCCCTCGTTGTCCTGACTTCCTTGCGCATATTCTCCCTCCTTCTGCTCTTCAACTGGACCTTGGGAGCTCAGTCCAGTGCTCCAATGTAGGTTTCTGTTTTTATCTTCATCTGTCACTTGTCGAAGGTTCTATGGTGATATTCAAGATAGTCATGAGTCTGACTACGGGACAAGGCCAGTTCAGGCACCCTCTCCTCCACTGCCCAGGGCCCTAGCTGGGAACATCCCCGTGGTTACCTGGGAACCCCTCTAGATCCAAGCCTCTTGTCAAACCCAAATTACCTCCATTAATTAAAATATATTCTTCCCTGCTCCCATATCCATCCTTTTCCCCACTCTATCCCCTCTCACCTTCCCTCACCCCACCTCCACTCCCATGCTCCCAACTTTTGTCTGGTGATATTGTCTGCTTCCAATTTCCAGGGGGATCTATATATGTTTTCCTTTTGGGTTCACCATATTACTTAGCTTCTCTAGGATCACAAACTATAGGCTTAATATCCTTTGTTTATGGCTAGAATCCACTAATGAATGCGTACATACCATATTCATTTTTTTGGATCTGGGTTATCTCACTCAGGATAGTGTTTTCTACTTCCATCCATTTGCATGCAAATTCAAGGTGTCTTTTTTTTTTCCACTGAGTAGTACTCTAATGTGTAGATGTGCAACACTTTCTTTATCCATTCTTTCATTGAGGGGCATCTAGGTTGTTTCCAGGATCTGGCAATTACAAATAATGCTGCTATGAACATAGTTGAACAAATGCTTTTGTAGTATGATTGGGCATCTCTTGGGTATATTCCCAAGAGTGGTATTGCTTAATCCTGTGGTAGGTTAACTCCCAATATTCTGAGAAACTGCCACACTGATTTCCAAAGTGGTTGCACAAGTGTGCATTCCCACCAGCAATGGATGAGTGTTCTCCTTACTCTACATCCTCTCCAGCATAGGTTATCATTGGGATTTTTGATTTTAGCTATTCTAAAAAGTATAAGATGATATCTCAAAGTTGTTTTGATTTGCATTTCCCTGATAGCTAAGGAAGTTGAACACATCCTTAAATATCTTTTGACCATTTGAAGTTCTTCTGTTGAGACTTCTCTGTTCAGTTCAGTATCCCATTTTTAATTGTGTTATTTAGAATTTTAATGTCTAGTTTCTTGAGTTCTTTATATATTTTAGAGGTCAGACCTTTGTTTGATGTGGGGTTGGTAAAGATCTTCTCCCATTCAGTAGGTTACCTTTTTGTCTTAATGACTCTGTCCTTTGCTTTACAGAAGCTTCTCAGTTTCAGGAGGTCCCATTTATTCATTGTTGCTCTTATTGTCTATGCTACTGGGGTTATATGTAGGAAGTGGTCTCCTGTGCCCATGCATTGCAGGCTACTTTCCACTTTCTCTTCTATCAGGTTTAGTGAGGTCAGATTTATATTGAGGTCTTTAATCGATTTGAACTTGAGTTTTGTGCATGGTGATAGATATGGATCTATTTTCATTCTTCTACAGGTTGACATCCAGCTATGCCAGCACCATTTGTTAAAGATGGTTTCTTTCTTCCATTGTTTAATTTTAACTTCTTTGTTAAATCAGGTGTTCATAGGTTTGTGGATCAATATCTGGGTCTTCAATTCGATTCCATTGGTCAACATCTTTGTAATTGTAGAGGATACCAGAAAATAGAAGGATCTCACATGCTCTTAGATTGGTAGGATCAACATAGTAAAAATGGCAATTCTACCAAAGACAATCTATAGATTCAATGCAATACCCATCAAAATCCCAACAAAATCTTCACAAACATTGAGAAAACAATAATCAACTTTATATGGAAAAACAAAAAACCCAGGATAGCCTAAACAATTGTATACAATAAAGGAACTTCTGGAGGCATTACCATCCCTGAGTTCAAACTCTATTACAGAGCTACAGTAATGAAAACAGCTCATTTGCGTCTTTTCCCTTCATTGCTTCACTAAGACATACATTGTTTCAAAGAGAAACATTATTTCAAAAAAATATTTTATGTTGTCTTTTGCCAATTGACCAAAATGAAATGACTCTGAATGTGTATATATATATATATATTATATATATATATATTATATATATATATAATAAACAAGAAAACTAAGCATATAAAAAAGAACTTTTGCAGGCCTTAGTTTGTTTAATAGTAGAGGATTTAGCTTTATGTGCTTTAATTTCTCACTTCTATGAATATGTTCATAATTTAAACTTGAAGTGTATTAGTTGGCTAAGCAAGATAATATTTTCACTGACAGGCACAATTTAGGAAGAAGACACCCCAATATCTATCCATTATATTAGATGACTCAGAGACCCTTTATGATATGGCAGGCCATACTATGCCATGTTCATCAATATAACTATTTTGTTATCCAAAATAATTCTGATATCAGAATTGATAAATTTGCTGCTATTGCAGATGAACAAGCTAAGTAAAGTTATAGTAATTTGAATCCTATTTTCCACATAAATTTGCTTCTTAAAACTTTTTCATATAATCATAAAAATACAAATAACTTATATAAAACAACACAGATTTTGATAAAGAAGGGTTACTAGGACATATGTTCCCTTCTGAGGATGGAGAAAAATGGGAAACAATGTTGACTTAGACAGCAGAAATTCTCTTCTTGTCTGGGTTTATTGATGAATTGGGGGCAGCAACATGGTATATTATAGTCATAAATTTGCATTACTTACAAAAATATGTGCAATGTTTGTAATCTTGGCAGATTTAATTCATCCTTTGAAGAAAAGTAAGATTTAACCCTAAAAATGTAACTGGCAGAGAAATATATACCTATGGATTGCCATGTTATCTACACGATATAAGGGAGGGGTGGTTTTAATAGACACTAAAACATACTGAGTTTAAGTCCATTACATAAATTAGTAAAATCCTTCCTATAATTAAATAATCTATAACACATACAGTATCAAGTACAGAACAAATGGCGTGTAAATAGTTTTTATATCATATAATTAAGATGGTAGGGCCAAGACAGAAATATACAGGTTTAGTCTTTTTACCCTTTTTATCAATTTTGACTGTGGTTCGTTTCTTTTAATAGATAGGGAACACAAGAATGTAGAGGGCATCGTTTATTTGTTTACAAACAATATATCAGCTTATTATTTCAAAAACAATTTAATCCTTAATTGGAGTCTTACACTGTAAGAGGCAGAGAGGGTGGTGAGTTACAAGGACACTGAGGAACTTGTTCACTTAACTTTCTTTGAAACTTGCTTTGTATTTGTCAGATGAGCAATGTGCAACTGAAGTAGCTATAGATCAGATAATCATACACTGAAAAGTTCAGTGAAGGAAATCATCACATCGATTGCTATAATCAAACAAACAGGGAGGAGAGGACTTGGTGAAGACAGTAAGGGCAGGTGTCACTCATTGTGGAGGTCTATTCTAAATGAAAGGTAAGAAGTAACAAGGTAGTTTAGGAGCTACAAAAATCATGTTCATCTACATCTGAGGTAGAAAATAAATTTTTCATCTATGTACCTTGGAAGATAACGTGTTGGAATGACTGAATAACTTAGAGAGAGATTTGCGATACTGTTCAATACATTTACTCATGGATTTTTATTTATGTCTTAAGGTAGTCAAATTGTTGAAACAAAATATCGTACCCTGAATGACATAAATAATACAAATATATTTCTTATACTGTTAGTGATTAGAATGACGAGATAAAGGTGGCATATGGCCAAGTTCTGTTATGGACACAATCTGTTTTTAAAATTGAATCTACCTTGCTATGGCCTAAATCATGAAGAAAAAGGATTGTCTGATCTCCTGGACTTCTTATAAAGTGACACTCATACCATCAGGCAGGCCCTACCCCCACACCTTTTTGAAATCTATTGAATTCTTAAAGCCAAACCTCCGTACAAAATTTCATGAGGATTAGGATTCTTCCATATGGTAGTGACATAAGCGTTTAGTTTATATCAGTGATCATGTGGGAATCTCAACCCATGCTATGGAAATTAGATGATTTATTCAATTTTTAAATATACTTATGTATAGTTATTCTTCTGCCACCTACCTATTGTATATCTATCCATGAAATTACCTAAGAACTTCAAAGAATAGAAACATGAAAGTTAGCGTAATATACATATTTGACTCAAATGTTTTCATTATTCCAATCAAATTAAGATAAGCATTGTTGATTTTTGTTCTCTTTTGTTTTTAATTTACAGAGAAAAATCTATTATCTTGCTGCCTCCCACACTGTTAGATAGTGAAGACAGTCACAGATGTAGAGTTTGTGAGATGATTATAAAAAATTGAAATTCACATCAAAGCTGATTTATATTTTGCCAATATTAGGGAGAAAAAAACAGCACTTTTATCATATTACTTATTTTAATTTATTTTTTCTTCTTTGTAGTGGAATTTATTTTGCACATGGCAAAATAATTGAGTAATAAGAATCCATTGTCCTTTTCATACAACTTTCTGTAAAACAACGTGGATAATTTTCTGTATTACTTACTTTAAAAGTGACTACCATTTCCTTTTGTGAGACCTTAAATTTCTCTTTGCAATTTCTTTAGAATTAGCAAATCATGATACTTCAAATTTCCTTTTTCAAATATGTATTTGAGAAGGTAGCATTACACACAATAGAGTAAAGAGATGAACAACACTGTAAGTGGGAAATCGAACCACTGTACAGCACATACCTTTCTCAGGTAGATAAAATCACTGATTTCTTTTGTGTTAGATGAAGATAGGATAATAAAGAATATACGGAAGTATATCAAGGATTTAACATTCTTGAAACAACAAAGCCTTAGACAGATAGCATGAAGAGATGGAACAGGGATGACTTTTTTTGTTATATCATAGGTCTTCCCTCTGGGAGACATCTCTTATATAGGCATGGACAGTGCTTTCCACAGCCCACTCTCTCCATATCTCTTCAATACAGTGCTTGAAGTTCTTGCAATAGCAGTAAGACAGCCCATTTAAACGCAAGTCGGGGTTCATAGAACACGGGGTACATATTGGCATTCTCCAATGTGCCTCACTTGACACTATAGCATTCTTCTAATCACAGCATCATTCTTTATTTGGTTGCTTGATTAATCTGCTCAAGATACTGATGACTCTCTAGTTCTTTCAGAAATTACATCACAAGGATTGGACCGGCATTTGACTGATTCCTGTGGAAATGATGAAAGACCTGTAATTTCTGTGCTTTCCACATCATGGTGGCTATTTCAGGTGCAGGCAACATCTGTGGCTGTCTCCTTATGATCTTAATTCACGCTTACATTAGACAGGAGCCAGCCATACCAAGGAAGTCTTTTACATTTCACTTCGCCATTACTTTTTTATTATTCCCCCCTCCATCTCCCTCCTTGTTATTCATTTCTTTCCCTTCCCCCATCTCTATTTCCCTACTGCCCTTTTTCTCATCTTCACTTTGTATTCATGTATATAGGCATACACAGGATGTTTGTTTTCTTTGCTAAACCATAAGATCTTAAGAAAACAAGGATGTGAAAAAAAATTGTATCAGCTTTAAGAATACAACCTGCTGTATTTTACCAGATTTATATAAAATTGTCCTTAGTAACATGAAAATAATTATTTTGTTTTTATAAAAATACTTGAAATAGGGGAAATCGTGCATGTCTCAAAATCATTAATTCTATAAAGGCTGCTTATTCAGTGTGAAGTTTCTAATGCTAAGATTTTGAAAATAAAACTTTACATATTTTGTGCTTCATAAATTATGGTGCTTATATGAATTTTCTTGTTAGTTCTGTATATTTTCTATTCAGGCAATAATTAGGCTTATTTTTATAAGCAGACAAATTTAACTGCAGAAAAATAGTTTAGTGACTTCACTTCCTCTTCTTCAAACTCTCACAGGAAAATAGAAAATACTACATGCAAAATATGAGATGAGTGTTCAAAAGAACATTTGGTACATCAAAAATTCATGGAAGGTGCCAGGGTAAATTTGGTACTACACAACTTTCCTGAACCAATAAAGTTTTAAAGGTATTTAAGACATATTATCTATAACACATTTTCTAAAGAACAGAATTCATGATCCATTTTTAAAGAAAAATAAGTATTTACTTGTTCACATTGTGGGGAAAAATATACAATGAAAGACTAAGGAGGATTAGGTCAAAAAAGGGTATAAAAATATAAAATCAGTTTTATAAAATTTAAGAAATAAAAACTTGATTGAATGTACAAAATATTAAACATTTTATATAAATAAAAGTTTAAAATATATTAGATATTTTAGTATATTTAGTATATTACACATAAGATACAGTTATATATAATTGCTTTGATAACTAATACACATATGTTAACATGAATATATACAATGTTTAGTTAAACATTATCAAATTTTCAATTACTAGTTTCTTCTGAGCTTTGCTTAATATTTCTTGTTCTTAGGATACAGATACTATGTTTTAGGACGATGGGTAGATAATATACAATTATTCAAATTTTCATGGAATATTATTTCAGAACATATCCTATAACTTAGAAAATATATTTTTCCCTCAAGGAAAAAGTATATTTTGGAGAGTTTTGGTTTTGGCCTCAGCATTCAAAATGTCACTCAAATAAAATAGTAAAACATTTAAGCTTTAAATCAATAATTGACATTAAAAACATAAAATTCAAATATCTGATTATACATATAATATGTATATATTAGCTATGATTTTCAGAATCCATAGAATTCAGAAAATGTGACACTATTTTAAAATATCATCTAAAATACATGTGTTTTGTATTATGAATAAAATCAGTTTAACAATTACCTACTATGTATTATTTTCTATTATATTTATTTCTATATGTCACTTTGTATTATGCATTGTAGAGGGCTTGAAAATTGATTAGTAAATTATCTTGACATCTTCAAAGGATTTAAGATTCAAAACTGCTAAGATATTTTCAGATAATTGTTGTGTGGACATATTAATCAGTTATCTGACATTCTTTAACAGCAATAAGCATAGATTGAAGCATTTAGATTTTTACGTGAGTAATGATACATAAATATTTTAACTAGCAACTAAAAGTGTGCCATTTTGTCAATGAAAGTAAAATTAAAATTTGTAAAAAGGGGTAGCATATGTTTAAATGAGTTCTAAACAGCATTGAGTTATTTGGATTTTTGAATTGCTTGCAAGGAAGGATGGTATATATAAGAAAACTGCTATTAAAAATCAATTTGCATGAACAGTTTTCAAAACAATTAAGTAGGAATTTTAAGGGTATCCTGAATTGAACAGGCGGAACAGACAACAAGGATGCGCAGAGTTTTGTAAGTATAGTCTATAAACACATTTAAAAAGTCTAAAGGCATTGTGACTTCTTCATAAGAACAGAAATGAGCATGGAGAGAGGAGTATGATTTCTATTCAGTATGTAGTCTAAAGCTTTACATCGCATTTCCATCTATAATTTCCCTGCAGAGAGAAGCAATTCAGAGTCATCTCTCTGCTCTTCTATTGCTGTTTTTAAATGTATTCCTTTTTTCCCATTCCCAATTGAGAGATATAAATGTGTCAGTAGTACCAAACTTGAAATTGAGGCCTAAATTTTTAGGCATATGAAATTTACTGAAAAAAATCAAAGTAAAAACATGAGAATTACTTCTAGACTACAAATATTTAAGAAGAGAAAGGGAATGAGTATCTCTTAATAAACTTATCCCTCAATCACTGTTGTGCAAGTAATGCTCATGCCACTTACTTTAATAATTTAATATTGTCTACCACTATGAAAATGTGTACAGCTCTGTAGAAATTGTACATTAATTAACAGGGTAGAGTGAAAAATCAGATGTACACATCTTTCCTGCTTTGTATTTTTTTCTCACTATTCTTAATACTTTTGTCAAACAGAAATATTTAAGCAAATTTTAGTAAGATTTTCTGAACAAATGTTGGGCTAGATTTATTTGGTAGTCAATTTTCATGAAGAATTTAGGAAAGTTATTGAAGGGATCACAATACTTTGAAGAAAACAATCTTTCTTCCCAGAGTGTGAAGTCTAGGACAATGTGAGTTCAATACTAGGGAGAATGGGGATATAAAGTAGGACTGATAGGATTATAGAATAAGTCCAAATTACCAAATTTCAGGTGCATTCCTCCAAATACTGAAGCAATACCACTTTGGCACTCATAGATACTGACCATTTCTTGGTGCATTGCTTAGAAAAGAATATTTTCACAAAACAATAGTTCAATAAAAGTGTAGATATCAAATGGATATTATAAGAATGTATTCATTTTTATTCAACGTGGGTTTTTTTTAACTACAATGGATTCAAAACACAGCTGGGATATCACTGCATCATATTATGCCTTAACAAGTAAACTCAGGCACAGAGTGGTTCATTTAACAACAGAGACACCATGCAGTACAGAAAACGCCATTTTATTTACTAATGTAGTAGGAAATGCAGCTTACAAATGGAAGTTATCAAATTGATATACAAATAATTAAGGAAAAAGATAAAGTAAATAATATAGGAAATGCACACTTATGCATAAAAGAGTTAAAATAGTATATAGTAAAATGGGGCTATATTATCCTTATTAGATAACATGGGCCCAGTTGTCTAGCTCTTAGTAGGCAATGTCCTGGCAAGACAAAAAGCCTAGTGCCAGTAATGCGCTATTTGCTTTGGAATTACTGGTCAATAAGAACCCATAAGTCCAAATTATTGTAGAATATTGATGATGATATTATTACATTTCAGTATTGGATGGTAAGACCCTAATGTTGAAGACATCATATACTTCAATCATAGAACATAGGAGTTTTTAAACTTGTACTGGCTTGGAAGCTTTACTCTTGCTGAATATCTTTGAATATGCTGGAAGGTGTTATGCACACTACTATAAGAAAATAACAATAAGTATCAGTCTTACTTAACTGTGAACTATTATAATGACCAGCCTGGAAAGACATATTCACTGGTATAATAGCAGTATGAACCTCATGTAGTCAGTCTCTGATTGGATTTAAGTTTTGAAACACAAGAGGAATTCCATAGCCAGCACTATTATTGGGCCAGGAAACTATAGCTAGACAGGTCACAGACCTTAAGGGAACAACTACCACTAGTGCTCTGCTAAATGAACGTAGTGTTAATCTGAGTCTTAATGACTGATTATTAGACACATAAATTAATTTGTCTTTCAGTCCTCATTAGAGAAGTTTCTATTTGTAGTTGATGATTAACACATAACTAGACAAGATAAATAAAATAAGAGACTGCTTAGATGTTTAGCCTCAGATGCACACCCCTCTTCTCTAGGCTCAGGGACAATTGCAGAAATGCTGATAGAAAATGTAATATAGAAGACTACAAAGAAACAGTGTCTTTTAGACACACTAGGGTAGGAACACACGTGAACTCACAGCAGTTACCTTAGCATGGACAAGACCTTTTCAAAACTAAGCAAGAATAAATCCTAGTATGGAGAGGGAATTGGGACATGCGATCCCACCCCAAGACAAAAAATTAATTAGAAAATTTAGCTGCTTGTAGAAATAATCAGTTTCCTCTAACAATATAGACTTGGTTAACTTGAGCACATCCAAGAAAAAATATTTGTGCAAGACAAAGGTTTATAAAGAAAGGACTGAGGATAAGGAACTGAATCCACTCTACCCTGACCAAAGGTCAGAGAATTCAAGCCTATTCCTACTCCTCCATTTTAAAACAGGAAGTTATGATGTAGGGAGTGAGTGCCTACAGGATATTGGTCAAGGGTGTATTCACTGCATATTCTGCCCCAAGCAATAGACTGCTTAACTCAAAAAATAGTGGCTTGATGTCTCAAGTATTGAAGCATATAACTGTTCTGGTTGTACTTTGTGTTACAGCAGTCTTTTGCCTTTTTCCTTCCTTTTTTGTTGGGGTATATAAATAAGTGTATGGAAAATAAATGTGGACCAGATTCAGTATTCATTATTCACTAAGTTGCCCTCCCGGTGCTATCCTATGTCTGTGTTTCTTTCATATCTCTGTTCCTCCTACCTAACATTTCTTTTTTTTTTTTCCGTTCTTTTTTTTTTTTTCTCATGGTTTATTTTTTTATATTAAAAAATTTCCATCTCCTTCCCTCCTCCTCCCCCCTCCCTCCCCTCCTTCTCCCCCTTCTCTCCCCTCCTTCTCCCCCTTCCCTCCCCTCCCCTCCACCCATACCTCCCCTCCCTCCCTCTCAAGGCCAAGGAGCCATCAGGGTTCCCCACTCTATGCTAAGACCAAGGTCCTCCAACTCCCCCCAGGTCCAGGAAGGTGATCGACCAAGCTGAGAAGGCTCCCACAGAGCCCGTCCATGAAGAACAATCAGAGCCCAGAGCCATTGTCCTTTGCTTCTCAGTCAGCCCCCGCTGTTGGCCACATTCAGAGAGACGGGTTTGGTCGCATGATCCATCAGTCCCATTCCAACTGGAGTTGGTGATCTCCCATTAGTTCTGTCCCAGAACCTCCACCTGACGATAGATGAAGAAAATGACAGAGCCCCACCTTGGAGCACCGGACTGAGCTCCCAAGGTCCTGATGAGGAGCAGAAGGAGAGAGAACATGAGAAAGAAAGTCAGGACCGTGAGGGAACCTCCAGCTGGCGACAGATGGGGAAGGTGACTGAGCCCCACATTGGAGCACTGGACTGAGCTCCCAAGGTCCCGATGAGGAGCAGAAGGAGCGAGAACATGAGGGAGAAAGTCAGGAACGAGAGGGGTGCGTTCACTCATGGAAACGGTGGGACAGAACTAATGGGAGATTACCTAACATTTCTAATACACATACCCCAACTCTCGAACATAGAAACCTGTAGTGTCTGGAAGGTGACAAATGTCACCCCAATGTGTCGCTTATGACAGTGCAGTGTAAATGAGTTTATACCTGTCTAATTCTTAAATAGTAAATCATATCAAAATAAGAAAATTGTGCATGTTTCCATTTCAGAAAAAAATTATTGCATTTAATTTTTAATAAAGGTTTCATGTTGTCTACTCTGACGTTGAACTGATTATGTAGCAAAGTAAGAATTTCGGATCGTCTTGCCTTTACCTTCCATTTATAAAGATTTATAGGATGGAAGTCCAAGTCAGAAAACTACTTGAAGTACAATTTTGCTTTAGCTATTTTTATGATTAATTACAATATAGTTATCCCATGTCCATTTTGATATAATAAGAAATAATAAAGTAAACTTAGTGAGCATGAATATCAAAATATAGATGAAGGGACTAAATATTTCATCAACTTTTCAGAAAACTGAATATTTCTCCCTGTTGATAATTTTTAAATAGTACAATAGTTAGCATAATGTTGGGGTCCTGGAGTCATCCCACAAAAGACCACTATCTACATATGCAATCAACAAGAGGATTTATTTTCTTGAGAGTAAAGGTTCCAGCATGTAGCAGTCTGCCATTTGACACAAAGGCAAAAAAGGTGACCTGAGAAAAGCTCACAGACTCCTTTTATATATACACAGCTAAAGGAATTCCAGAAACGGGCTCTTCCATCTATGATTGGCTGAACAAGTGGCAGTTGCATTAGCACATTTCTGACTGACAGCAGGGGCTGTCTGGGGCTGCAATTCTTCCATCTTTGGGCATGTATAGACAAGTTTCAGGGGGGCTAGAGTATTTGTCCCTATTTGGGCATTGCCTGGAGATACTGTTGGGCCTGGTCTAAGCTTGGTATGTGCTATTTCCTTCTTGCTGTCAGGGGCATTGAAGATTGATGGCCCATTGTTTGTGATCCTCTCAGAAACTGCTTGCTTAGCCTCCGGAAAGTGAAAGTGGGGCCTCATCTCTGACAGAAAATTGAGGAGCCTTGGCTTTCTCACATAATTTATGAAATTAATGTCTACACGTGCATGCGCGCGTGTGTGTATTAGAAAAACAAATACATTTTTATCTTATATATGTTGGGGGCTTTTTAGACAGTTATTAGTGGATGATACTATTGAAGTTAAGGACAGCCTGATATAGGTAGAGCTTGATAAAAATTAGACAGGGATAATGGTAACCAACAGATATGAATCTTTATTAGGAACTTGGCACGATTTTTATATTGGGGATGGATGCTACAATTACGTTTGCTATGCTGTGAGATAATAAGGTAGAGAGAGAGGAAGATGCTAAGGTACTGAGTTAAGATACAAACACAGGCAGCTCCTCTGTATTATTAGCAGAAGCAAAGAACACAAAATAAGTGCATTAACTAATTGAGGGTAAAGTGTGACTATTAATATATCTTGGCAATATGTAGTCAAAAGGACATTGTTATTGCTTTTTTTATTAGTTTGAGTATCTAGAAATCACTACCATTAATTCAGGTAGAGACCCTTTTTGTCACTTCCCCTAGATACTCTGAGTTTGTCCCTTTCACATTCCATTGGACTATTCGAATGCCATCTCCTTACCCATCTTTTGCGCTTACAAGCCTTCTTTATAAGATCGTGCGTGCACATGAATACATATATACATAAATATAGCTCACTTTCAGATATTATTCCCTTTAGAAAGTAGGAAAAACGGTAGCTTAACACAATCTTTTATCCCCCGTCTGATTCTAGGTCTGGGGTGTATTTGGGGATTTTAGGGTTTAGACTGCCGCCAAGAAGGCTGCTGCTGTTATCATACCGAGCAGCTGCTGCTGCCTCTTAAGCTCCAGATATTTCCGACGAAGCTCTTCTAACTCTTTTAAGAGTTTGCTCAGAGAAGCAAAAGGTAAGATCAGGCTATTGCAAAGCTGCCCATGGTATTTTATCTTGTGAGGTGACAGGTTTGCTCAAGATGAAATTCTCCAAGTCTTAAGCCAATTCAGAAAAGAAAAAGCAAGCAAGAAAAAGTTCTTAATTGTTTCTTTCTATAAACTTTTTTTTTTTCACACCGACTTTTAATTCATTTTGCTTAACTGGAATTGTATTGAGGCTGTCAGGAGCAGACTGCATGCTGGGAGTTGTATGGAACTGAAAACATTAGCTTAGCCTAAGTAACAGCTGGAAAGAGACTATGGGACCTCCCACATACCCCCTACTGAGACGCAGACAATGGGTGGGTTATTTCACAGAGTGACAACAGCTGCCACACAGGTCTGGCGCAAAACTCAAGTTTGAAACTTTCAGGTTTCAGGTAAACAGGGTTCTATAGTTATTAGGGGCCAAACAACTACAATATTAAGTAATATTTCTTTGACAAATGACAAAGAACGAATGACAAATAACATTTCCTCCTTTATTTTTTCACACCATCTTCGTCTACTCAGTTCAGAAATATTTTAATTGAAATGAGTTTAATTTTAAATTGTGTCCTTACTGCATATTCCACATAGCACAAATTATCACCAACTATCTGATAAATCAAATGGTGGAAAGGGTCAAGATGTGTTGACCAAATATTTGTTCTTTTCCAAGTAAGGTAATATTCATCAGTACATTTCTTAGACATGTGAAAATTTAATTTTTATAAACAGGAAAGGAGATTATAAAGGCAATGCAAATTGAAGTGGTACTTTTCATTTAGAATAGGGTACATTTTAAAAGAATAAAATGTGTCTACAGTTTATGGTGGCATAATGTGTTTCAAAACAGTAACGATTTCCTGAGAGATGGAAACAGTCCATCCTCAGGGAAGTCACTGAACAGGAAGGTGAACATATCACAGAATAGACCTCAGATAGGAAGCCCATGACAGACCAATGTACGGATCCCACCAAAGTCCAACTTTGTAGTTTTATTGGGGCTAATTACAGGAATAACGGTAGGGGTTACTTACAAGATCAAAAATGGTAGATGGCTGCATCACTAAAAGGCCACTCTGCCTTGGGTGACAGCCTACAAAGCTGGGAACTTGTTGCACAGCACATAGCCTGTAGGAGAAAAACAGGTTGGAGAATTTTATTTTTTCCATGAGGCTCTGGTATAAATCTCTTTCCCTGCATTCTGCTGATGGCTATTGTTTCCCAGCAACTGCTCTGGTCTCCGAATCCTCTTTGAGGCCTAGCTCCTTTCAGTCTTCTTGCTGTCTTTCTGACATCTCCCTTGCAGGTCTGCACCTTCCTTCTGCCCAAGGGTCTCACAGAATTAACTGCCTGCTTTGGAAGGAAGGGGCCTAGTGAATATGGTCAGTTTCAGATATATAATATCAACTACAGGGCACTAATACATATTTGTTGATGCTTAGCAGGGTTTTCTTCTTTTCTTCCTTCTTAGTGGGTGTATTATACAGCTAAACATATTACAGATACAGGTAGTTTTAGCCTACTCAACGACGAGTTTTCCTGGAACTACTCAGGCAAAACCAAACTGATAAGTTTCTGCACTTGCAAAAGGTCAGATCAAACTAATTAAAAACAGATAAATGCTTGTTTATTTGGTGTTACTCCTCCGCGTACTCACCAACTCCAAAAATCTGGGCCAGAAAAGTGACACAGCTGGGCTAGGCAGGGAGGATTTATAGTAAACTCTAGGAGAGTGCTGAGGATATACCAGCCAGCTGCTGGAACCCTGCCTAAGTATGGTCAGAAGCTAAGCCCCTGGGAGGGCACTTGGGTTGGCTGGTCATGTTAGAAAGGCAGGCTGCATCAGCTGCCAGAAATGTTGAACTAGGCTTCTGATGCCATTCTTTTGTTAAGGTTTTCTCTGATTTCCAAAGCGGCTGTACCAGTTTGCACTTCCACCAGCAATTAGGGAGTGTTCCCTTTAACCCACATCCTCTCCAGCATAAGTTGTCATCAGTGTTTTTGATCTTAGCAATTCTTACAGGTGTAAGATGGAATCTCAGAGTTGTTTTGATTTACAGTTCTCTGATGGTTAAGGATGTTGAGCATTTCCTTAAGTGTCTTTCAGCCGTTTTAGATTCTTTTGTTGAGAGTTCTCTGTTTAGTTTTGGACCCCTGATGTGGGAGAGTCTTCTGTTTGAGTTGATTTCATTGGCTAATAAAGAAACTGCCTGGCCCATTTGATAGACCGCCCCTTAGGTGGGTGGAGTAGACAGAACAGGAAGAGGAAGTGAGGTAGAAGGTTCAGTCAGATGCCACGCCTCTCTTAAGTTAGGCAGACCGCCGTGCCTCTCCTCAGAGAGAGAAGCCAGATGCAATGAAGCTCCAGCCCAAGATGGACGTACGCTAGAATCTACCTGGTAAGGCACCACTTTGTGGTGCTACACAGATTATTCGATATGCTTTAGTCAAGATGTGAGTAAGAGGCTGGAAATAATGGGCCAGGCAGTGTTTAAAAGAATACAATTTGTGTGATGTTATTTCGGGTTTTAAGCTAGCCGGTGGCCGAGAGCAGGGCGGTGGGAAACCGCCCGTAGCCCCTCACTACAGAATGGTGCCCAAACGTGGATAAATGAATCCACAGAAAGCTTGAGAAAGCTTGGGAAAGAATAGAATAAAGCATGGCTTCTTGGTAGCAGCAATTTCTTGGGTCTGAACTTCTGCTTGTTTGTTTTCAGTTGTAGCAGGAAAAAAGTTGTGCTGTTTTAAAAATGCCAGCTTTCTGGGCTGTCCTGCCAGGGCAAACTCTGACTCTTTCAAGCAGGCGGTCCTGACTATGGAGCTTTTTAGTGTTGTTTAACACTGTTGCAGCTTGCTTGCTGGCAGGGACCTTGAAACACTGTAGAGTTGTGGCAGTGAACATGGCTCTGGCCGGTATCTCAGCCACAAGGCTGTGATCGCAGAAAGCTAAGGAATGGGCTGGATCCAACCGCCAAACTCACGGCTTTAGTCCTACCGATATTGCTCAGTAAATTAAAGACTTATGTGGTCAGAAAAACAGAGATATACAATAAAGAGAGATTCAAAGATGAAGAAAACCTCTAAATGTTTTCCAGTGTGTTAAAAATACACACAAGCTAAAGGTTAAAGTTCTTAAAAGTAAAAAAGAAAAAAGAAAAAGGAAGTAGCTAGGGTGTGGTGGTACACACCTTTAATCCCAACACTTAGGAGGCAAGATATATTGACCTCTGTGACTTCAAGGGGCAGAGGTGGATTGACCTCTGTGACTTCAAGGTGTGGTAGCACACCTTTAATCTGAATGCCTGGGAGGCAGAGACAGACAGATCTCTGTGAGTTCAAGGTGTGGTAGCACACACCTTTAATCCCAGCACTTGGGAAGCAAAGGCAAGTAGATCTCTGTGAGTTCAAGGACAGCCTGGTCAACAGAGTTATTCCAGGACAAAGATATACAGAGAACCTGTCTTAAAAAATAAAAGTAAAAATAAACAAAATAGAGGTAAAAATAAAGCTGTACAAAGATGGAAAATACACAGAGAATCTTGATACTGTATACTATTATGCTCTTTTTGAATTGTTTGAATGCTGAGGAAGGAGCAACAGCTGCTAAAAGATATTTGTTTACAAATGCTGCTGAACTAATCCAAGAAAAATATCTTGAAAATACCTTGACTTTAGAATTTGGATCTAAGGATATGATACTTTGGAAAAGAGATTCTTCTTTTATTTTTACAGAAAATGAGACCCGTTGGATTGCTTCTATCCCAATATGGTATGATAGACCACGCCCTCCTGAAAGGTTGCTGTGAACACCTTCAGAAAAATTACTTCACCCAACTGATGACTGAGATGAACCTGGCACACAGGTTACACCTTGAAAGATCTGATTAACAGCGTCCCCATTCAGCAGGAAGCAGTTTGGAGAGAAATAACTGCGTCCATATTCCCAAATATTGTTTATAAATGTTCTTTTATATTTAAAGGGGGATATGATATGGAGATGAATAATTAGCATTGATATGGATTTTGCTTTAGTGATTTAAATTTAAGGTCAGTTTTGTTATATGTATATGTATTTCTGATACTGATTAAGGTATTGTGATTGTGTAGTTCATTTAAAATGTAATGTATAATTAGGAAATACAGGTTGTTGATGGATAGTCATCAATAATAGTTAAGCTTGTAGTCATGTTAGATTTTCTATATATAGAGAGATATATTTCAGTTAGATAGACATTCTTCATATCTTTCAAAGACTGCAAAATATGGCATTTAATATTTTAATAACTTAGGACTGTTCATGACAATGAGACATGTCTGCTCCTGGCAGCACCAATCTACTTCAAGAAGATGATGGGCATCGAAGAGGATCCTTATTGAGTTTGATAGCCATTTGGGCAAGAAACTGCTCTTGCCTGGACTATTGCATAAACTGGACATAGAGAACCCTCAGAGAGAGGACTGCTGAACTTGCCTAAAAGTGAGATGATCTTTCGGGATTCCTGATTCATGAAAGAGTCTGCAAGACATTCTGCAGGACACAGCAGAAAGTGACTGAACTGTCTTTGAAATTTCTTGCTTTATGGAAATGTCTGTTGGAAACTATGGGCCTGAAGGCCGAAGATGGATGCCCCAATGGTACAGAGGAACTTTGGGTGACTGTCCAGGCAGCGAGATGTCTCTTTCATTTCTAGAGTTTTGTAAGTTGCTTACTTCTTATTTACTTAGGTAATATTATATCCTTCTGGAGTCTTTGATGGAGTTGAAGAATGGATAGATAGTTAAAGTTTTCCTTTGTTATGATAAAGATAAAATGGATATAAGTATTGTAACTAATTCTTACTTGATAACTATTTTGTTATATGTAATTTTACTATGTTAAAGTTAAAACCTTTCTTTTATTGTTTAAACAGAAAAAGGGGAAATGATGTGGGAGAGTCTTCTGTTTGAGTTGATTTCATTGGCTAATAAAGAAACTGCCTGGCCCATTTGATAGACCGCCCCTTAGGTGGGTGGAGTAGACAGAACAGGAAGAGAAAGTGAGGTAGAAGGTTCAGTCAGATGCCACGCCTCTCTTAAGTTAGGCAGACCGCCGTGCCTCTCCTCAGAGAGAGAAGCCAGATGCAATGAAGCTCCAGCCCAAGATGGACGTACGCTAGAATCTACCTGGTAAGGCACCACTTTGTGGTGCTACACAGATTATTCGATATGCTTTAGTCAAGATGTGAGTAAGAGGCTGGAAATAATGGGCCAGGCAGTGTTTAAAAGAATACAATTTGTGTGATGTTATTTCGGGTTTTAAGCTAGCCGGTGGCCGAGAGCAGGGCGGTGGGAAACCGCCCGTAGCCCCTCACTACAGACCCCACTTTTTAAAACTGAATTATTTGTTCCTTTGATGACCAATTACTTGAGTTCTTTGAATATTTTGGAGATCATCCCTCTGTCTAATGTGGGACTGGTGAAGATTTTTTTTCTCACTTTGTAGGCCATTTTATCTTGGTGATCATGTTCTTTGTGGTATAAGAGGATCTTCTTTCTATGTGTTGCTTTCATTGGTTGAATAAAGAAAACTGCCTTGGCCTTTTGATAGGACAGCCGTTAGGTGGGCAGAGTAGACAGAACAGAATGCTGGGAAGAAGGGAAGTGTGGCAGACACCATGATTCTCCTGCCCAAGATGGACCCTTGTTAGACTCATGCCGGTAAGCCACAATCAAGTGGCGATAGACATTAACAGAAATGGGTTAATCAAGATATGAGAGTTAGCCAATAACAGGCTAGAGCTAATGGGCCAGGCAGTAATTTAATTAATACAATTTCTGTGTCATTATTTCAGGGTTAAGCTAGCCAGGTGGCAGGATGCAACCTGCTGCTCTTCTTACTACATCTTTGCTTTGTAGAAGCTTCTCAGTTTCAGGAGGTCCCCTGTAGTAATTGCTCTCAGTGTCTGTGCTACTGGGGTTATATTTAGGAACTGGTCTTCTGTGCCAATGTGTTCAACTCTACTTCCCAATTTCTCTTCTTTAAGGTTCAGTGTGGTTGGTTTTATGTTGAGAACTTTGATCAATTTGGACTTGAGTTTTGTGCATGGCAATAGATAAAGATTTATTTCCATTCTTCTACATATTGATATCCAGTTATGCATTTCTTGAATATGTTTCTTTTTTCCATTTTATGTATTTTATTCTTTGTCAAAAATCAGGTGTTCAGCCAGGCAGTGGTGGCGCACGCCTTTAATCCCAGCACTAGGGAGGCAGAGGCAGGCGGATCTCTGAGATCGAGGCCAGCCTGGTCTACAAGAGCTAGTTCCAGGACAGGCTCTAGAAACTACAGGGAAACCCTGTCTCGAAAAACCAAAATAAAAAATCAGGTGTTCATAGGTGTCTAGATTGATATCCTTGTCTTTGATTAGATTCCACTGGTCCTCCTGTCTGTTTTCAGGCCAATGCAAGTGTGTTTTCATTACTGTAGTTCTGTAGTAGAGTTTGATGTCAGGGATTATAATGCCTCCAAATTTTCCTTTTTTGAACAGGATTGTTTTGGCTATCTTGAGCTTTTTTTTCTTTTCTATATGAAGTTGTGTATTGTTCTTTTGAGGTATATGAAGAAGTTTGATCAGATTTTGATGGGCACGGCATTGAATCTGTAGATTGCTTTTGGTAAGATTGCCATTTTTACAATGTTAATTTTATCTAACCAAGACCAGGGGAGATCTTTCCATTTCCTGGTGGTTTCTTCAATTTCTATCTTCAAATATTTAAATTTCCTATTATATATGTCTTACACTTATTTGGTTACAGTTACTTCAAGATATTTTATGTTATTTGTGTCTGTTGTGAAGGTTGATCTGTATGGCGATTTCTCAGAAAATTAGGAAACAGTCTACCTCACGACCTAGCAATATCACTTTTGGGTATAGGTATATACCCAAAGGATACTCAATCGTGTCACAAGGACATGTGCTCACCTATGTTTATAGAAGCATTATTTATAACAGCCAGAACCTAGAAATAACTTAAATGCCCCTCAACTGAAGAATGGATAAAGAAGATATGGTGCATTTGCATTATGAAGTTCTACACACCAGAAAAAATAATGAAAGCTGCAGGCAGGGGAGATCCTTCCATTTTCTGGTATCCTCTTCAAGAGCCCCACATTGGAGCACCGGACTGAGCTCCCAAGGTCCTGATGAGGAGCAGAAGGAGAGAGAACATGAGAAAGTCAGGACCGTGAGGGAACCTCCATCTGGCGACAGATGGGGAAGGTGACTGAGCCCCACATTGGCGCACTGGACTGAGCTCCCAAGGTCCTGATGAGGAGCAGAAGGAGCGAGAACATGAGGGAGAAAGTCAGGAACGAGAGGGGTGCGTTCACTCATGGAGACGGTGGGACAGAACTAAAGGGAGATCACCAACTCCAGTTGGAATGGGTCTGATGGATCATGCGACCAAACCCGTCTCCCTGAATGTGGCCAACAGCGGGGGCTGACTGAGAAGCAAAGGACAATGGCTCTGGGCTCTGATTCTTCTGCATGGACGGGCTCTGTGGGAGCCTTCTCAGCTTGGTCGATCACCTTCCTGGACCTGGGGGGAGTTGGGAGGACCTTGATCTTAGATTAGAGTGGGGAACCCTGATGGCTCCTTGGCCTTGAGAGGGAGGGAGGGGAGGTATGGGTGGAGGGGAGGGGAGGGAAGGGGAAGAAGTAGGGGAGGGAAGGGGGGATGAGGAGGGAAGTAGATGGAAATTTTTAAATATAAAAAAATAAACCATGAGAAAAAATAAATAAATAAAATAATAACAATAAAAAAAAAGCTGCAGGCAAATGCACGGATCTAGAAAACATCATATTGATAAAGACAAATATAATATATACTCACTCATAAGTGGCTTTTAGACATAAAGCCAAGAAAAACCTATATACAATTTATAATCTCTGAGAACCTGGACAACAAAGAGGACCCTAAGAGAGACTTACATGGATTTAATTTATATGGAAAGTAGAAAAAGACAAGATCTCCTGAGTAAATTGGGAGTGTGGGAATCATGGGAGAGGGTAGGAAGGAATGGGAGAGTAGGGGAGGGGAGGGAAGAAAAACACAGCTCTACACCTGTCAGATTGGCTAAAATCCAAAACACCAATAATAACCTTTGCTGGAGAGGTTGTGGGGTAAGGGGTACACTCATCCATTGCTGGTGGGAATGCACACTTGTGCAAACACTTTGGAAAGCAGTGTGGCGGTTTCTCAGGAAATTCGGGATCAACCTACCCCAGGACCCAGCAATTCCACTATTGGGAATCTACCCAAGAGATGCCCAATCATACTACAAAAGCATATGCTCATCTATGTTCATAGCAGCATTATTTGTAATAGCCAGATCCTGGAAACAACCTAGATACCCTTCAGTGGAAGAATGGATGAAGATACTGTGGAATATATACATGCTAGAATACTACTCAGCGGTAAAAAACAATGACATCTTGAATTTTGCAGGCAAATGGATGGAAATAGAAAACACTATTCTGAGTGAAGTAACCCAGACCCAAAAAGATGAACATGGGATGTACTCACTCATAATCGGTTTCTAGCCATAATTAAAGGACATCGAGCCTATAAATTTGGGATCCTTGAGAAGATAATAAGAAGGTGAACTGCCAAAAAAAGATATAGTAATCCTCCTGGATTTTGGAAGTAGACACAATCGCCAGGCAAAATTGGGAACTTGAGGGTTGGGCAAGACTGGGCCAAGGGAAGATGGGGAGAGAAAAGTGTGAAGGGGAGAATGGGGGGAGCTCAGAGGAATGGGATGCTTGGGATACAGGAAGGGTGCATATGGGAGCAGGGAAGCATATATCTTAATTTAAGGAGCCACCTGAGGGTTGTCAAGAGACTTGACCCTACAGGGGTTCCCAGGTTTCCAGGGAGACGCCCCCAGTTAGTTCCTTGGGCAGCTGAGGAGAGGGAGCCTGAAAAGGCCAGTTCCTATAGCCATACTGATGAATTTCTTGCATATCACCATAGAACCTCCACCTGACGATAGATGAAGAAAATGACAGAGCCCCACATTGGAGCACCGGACTGAGCTCCCAAGGTCCTGATGAGGAGCAGAAGGAGAGAGAACATGAGAAAGAAAGTCAGGAACGTGAGGGGTGCGTTCACTCATGGAGATGGTGGGACAGAACTAAAGGGAGATCACCAACTCCAGATGGAATGGGACTGATGGATCATGTGACCAAACCCGTCTCTCTGAATGTGGCCAACAGCGGGGGCTGACTGAGAAGCAAAGGACAATGGCTCTGGGCTCTGATTCTTCTGCATGGATGGGCTCTGTGGGAGCCTTCTCAGCTGGGTTGATCACCTTCCTGGACCTGGGGGGAGTTGGGAGGACCTTGGTCTTAGCATAGAGTAGGGAACCCTGATGGCTCCTTGGCCTTGAGAGGGAGGGAGGGGAGGTATGGGTGGAGGGAAGGGGAGGGAAGGGGGAGGAGGAGGGGAGGGGAGGGGCAGGAGGAGGGGAGGGAAGGGGGAGGATGAGGGGAGGAGATGGAAATTTTTAAATATAAAAAAATAAGCCATGAGAAAAAAAAACAATTAAAAAAAACAGAATTTTCTCAGTGGGATTGGATAGGTGGAAGTAGGGCAGAAAGGGTTTCCTAGCTTGTGGGGGGCAATGCCAGGAATTCCAACAAAACACAGACAAACAAAAGTAAAAACTAAGGAGTGAACAGATTTTTTTAGGGTACCTGTAAAGTGTAAAAATCAGATTTGGCTTATTTATCAAGACAGGAAACAGACATCAGTTTACTAAGGACAGGGGTTGGGGAAGAATTAAGTGGTTGGTTTGGAAAGCACAATGTATATAAACATAATAGGGACAATTTCATTTCATTTCTTTCCATTATCCATAGTGAGAGCAAAAATCTCACTGAGTCATTAGGAGAATTTGAACTTTGGTACTGTTTAGTTATTGATATGCATAGAACGCTAAAATGTGTGTTGAAGAAGATATTTCCTCACTTTGGTATAGATGGAACATTCTCCTTTATTATAGGAACATTTAACTCTTTTGAAAAAGTTTTTTTTTTCTCTTGTGGAAGCAGATCTCATAATTGTATACAATCCTGTTCTTATGATATAGATGTTTCCGAAATATGAAGGATGCTGATTCTTTGAAAGTTATGTGACCTATCCCTTTTGCCCACACAGACACAAAAGGATCTTTGGGAGAGAGCTTTGAGATAGGATATAATGTAATTTAATGAATAAAAGTATAAGGACATATAAATGTTCAGTCTTTCATACAATTAACAGGATCCTAGAATTGCAGAATTTTTTCCACCGCTGGAATAGTATTGAGTTATTCTTTTTTGTGTTTTCACAGAAATCCATATTTTAATAAACAGTTTATATAGGTTAAAACCTGAAGCAAATATATAGTTAGAACAGAGAAATCCCAAAGATAATGAAGCCCTTTGAATGGACATTGTTCTCTTAATGATGATAGCTAGTTATTTTTACAAAGAGCATTTTAGGTAACCTGTACAAATCCTAATGTTAAAAAGAGTGGCAGTACAGAATAATAGGTCTGTGGTCTGAGTTCTGCTATTCACATCGTGAGTTAAATTTCAATATTTTCTAAAGGTCCCCCCAGCCTATGCGTGCGCGCGCGCGCGCACGCGCCTACACACACACACACACACACACACACACACACACACATGAGAGAGAGAAAGAGAGAGAGAGAGAGAGAGAGAGAGAGAGAGAGAGAGAGAGAGAGAGAGAGAGAGAGAGAGGGGAGAGGAGAGGAGAGGTGTGGGAAATAGAGATTTCTTGGAAAGGTCTTCCATCACATAGCTCATGGTGAGTCCAAGGGGATTTTAAGTGGAGCCAGCAATTCTTCTGCCTATTTAGTATATTTTTTTCTCATAATCTAAAGAAGTTGGTTAACATGGAATTTGTTGATGTGGTTAAAATAAGGACTTTTCCCTTGAAACAGTACAAAATGAACATGGAAGCAGAAGAGCTTTGGTTGAGTCACAGTGAGTAAGTCGACTCCATTTATAGTTCCTCTCACATAGGTCATTCTCCCCATCTCAAGGCATAGGTCTGTATCCTTTTGTCCTTTCAGAGAAGAATTTCTGAAAGTGAAACGAAATTATTTTCAAAATGTTTGCCTGTTTTTTTCTATCTTCTTTTTAAATAGAAAGCACAACCATTCAATAGTTGTTTATAGCTCTGTATACTCACCCTTAAAACTTTTTGTAGCTCTCATTTCCTTCTCTTTCCACCATCACACAAAAACTTGGAGAAATATTTTTCCTAATTTATATTAATTCACTTAGGTTCAGCTTGTAGGGACATAATGTTCCATTCTCACCCCAAATACTTTTCAGTAGGTCTCAGTGTGGTATTTTGAATGTAGCTAAAATTTTATCATGCATCTAGTTAAATTTTCATCCTTGATCTCCTGATGGATACAAATTTTATATAGGCTGATAACGTTTCTATCTCAGAGGCAGTGATCACAGTGTTTCACAGAGTAGGGATTTTATCATTTTGTTTGTGTTTTCCTGAATGAAGAACTCTACTGTATTAATTCTTTACCTCCATCCATAATTAATTCTATGTATACGGAAGTAAGGCTCCTACATTATTCCAATGCACAATAATCTGTACAATTTCTGCCAGCATTTCACAATTTGTTCTATTATAGAATTCTGTTACAGAAAGAGTTATAAAAAGAACAGCTCCCAGTTTGCTACAAACTTAATTAATTGTAAGAAAGAGGAATTGCTTTATGGTATGTAGAACATTATGTGAAGAAAAGGCATATAACAAGCTTTAACAAATTATTTCTTCTTATCATTTATCTCATATTTACAAACACAGATGCTATATGCTGTGGTTAAAAATGACTTAAGAGCCAGAGTAGATTAATCTCATTTCTATCAGTATAAATAGAACTTTAAGGACAAATGATAGTTAAGAACACAGTAATCCACTGAAGACTTCATTGCTTCAGCACATAGCATTGCCATCAGATTATCATTCTTCTTCTAATGGACATCACATTTTAGAAACATTCTCTATGTAATACAGTTAAAGATACTTTTATGTTTTTCATAAAAGAAAACTGAATGGAAACCAGCATAAGCAAGGGTATAAACATACACCCTCATATACACTTCGCACACAGTCTTATTTCTGTCATGAAGAAATCAAACACATTGAAAAAAAAATGAATATTTCATTAAAATTTACTATTTATAACATTTATTTAGATGCATATGTTTCTTCGAAAGCAAAAGACAATAGTTAACAGTATTTCTAATTTGTGTTAATATTATTAAATATATTTTAATATTAAACAAAATGTTTCTTTTTGATAGCCATTTAAATAACAAAAGTCAAAGGCTGTCATGTGAGCTTACATACAGTTTTTATATCTGATCTCTAAAACTCAGAAATAAATGTGATAGATAGAAGTATCTTCAACAAGTTGACCATCTTGACCACCCCTTCAAAACAGTGACCCCAGTCTACCATATTACATTTCCTTAGCTTGATTCATTTTCAGGTATGTCACGCACTGTACTTCTTATCATACTACACATCTCTTAGCATTGACATTTATTACTTTTTCTCATAGCTGCATTGTAAAACCCACCAGGCAGCACCCTTTCTCTTTTACTTTGTATACAGTATTCTGCTTTTTGTATTTTGCCTGGATCATAACCCCACACTCAGCAATAAACCTTTCTAGAAATACCCTCATAGACACACCAAGAAATGTGCTTTCATGCAGATTTTTAAATCCCATCAGGCCTACAATAAACCCTAAAAATTATACTTTCATTTATCACATTATTTCACCTGAAACTATGTTGGTGGTATTGTTTTTGTTACATGATTTTTATTAAACACACATCTTTGTTTCATGTAATTGTAGTTTAGGAAAAAACATCTAAAGTCAAATTCCAGTGTCACAACACCAATTAGCAATGGCATAGATGTTTTTCTTCTTGTCTGCCCCACCTACTTCGCCTCATTCCTTTCCCTTTGAAAAATGTAGAGACAAACCCTTCAATCTGATAGAAAACATTATTTTACTGAATCTTATGAATTGAACTTATCTTATAAAATCTCTAATAGTGCCAGGCAGTGGTGTTGCAAGCCTTTGATCCCAGCATTCAGGAGGCAGAGGCAGGCAGAACTCTGTGAGTTCAAGACTAGCCTGCTCTACAAGGGTTAGCCCCAAGACAGGATCCCAAGCTACAGAGAAACCCTGTCTTAGAAAGCAAGCAAGCAAGCAAAAAAAAACAAAAAACAAAAACAAAAAAAAAAACAAAAAAAAAACCAAACAAACAAAAACAATTCTAATAGCATAATTAATGAATTCTTCTCATCTCTGTTCACTGTTCTCTCATTGGAGAGGGCGCCTGAACTGACCCTATACTATAGCCACACTGATGAATATCTTGCATAGAACCTTCATTTGGCGATGGATGGAGATAGAGATAGAGGACCCACATTGGAGCATTGGACTGAGCTCCCAAAGTCCCAATGAGGAGCAGAAGGAGAGAGAAAATGAGCAAGGAAGTCAGGGCCACAAGGGGTGTGCCCACCCACTGTGACGTGGCCTCAAGGGGTGTGCCCACCCACTGTGACGTGGCCTCAAGAGGTGTGCCCACCCACTGTGACGTTGGGGCTGATCTAATGGGAACTCACCAAGGCCAGCTGGATTGGGACTGATGGAGCAGGTAATCAAACTGGACTCTCTGAACGTGACTGACAAGGAGGGCTGACTGAGAAGCCAAGGAATATGGCACTGGGTTTTGATTCTACTGTATGTACTGGCTTTGTGGGAACCTAGTCTGTTTGGATCCTCACCTTCCTATACCTGGATGGAGTGGGGAGGACCTTGGACTTCCCACAGGGCAGGGAACCCTGACTAATCTTTGGACTGGAGAGGGAGGGAGAAGGGGAATGGGGGAGGGGAGGAGGTGAAAATTTGTAATTAATAATAATAATAATAATAATAATAATAAAAGAAAATTGGGATTATTCCAAAACTCTCCATAAATGGGTTTTTGTAAGTAAGATAAGTAGGATAATTTTTCATCAAGGGCAAAGCAAATCTTTGTTTGAAGCCAGTTAACTAAGTAGGATAGGCCTGATAGCAACTGGAAAATACTGAGGCATCTATAATTTGTAGGTAGAGGTTTCATGGAATGAAAATAAAACTTGTTCCAAACAAGCTATACAAATAAGCAGGTCCTCTCTACAAAGAGTTTTCCATATTTCTTGACATTTGTAACTCAACTCTGTATTTCCTGTTTGAGATAACAACAGAAGCAACAGAATATGATATTTTTCTGCATTCATTTTCAGAAAGTATGCAAAAATATTTTTCATTCTTAAATATATCCATAACAGCAATTATTTCATTTTGTGCCATTGTATGTCTCTATACTACATTAGTGTGCTATTGCATGTCATTGCAATTATCCGAGATCCTGGTCTACCTTCAGCATTTTTCAAACTGTGAAGGTTAGCATAAACTAATTATATCTAATTTCTCCCCTACAACAATGAATCATAAAATACTCTTCTTTTATTCTAGGATTTACAAATATTCTTGACTCATTTCTGTTCATCTTAAAATGTAGAATTTCATTCACAAAGTATTTTTAGTTTTTGACATTTATTTCTACTCAGGCATTGATAAGACAAACATAATTACGATACAGCCGGTATTTTGTGTTTGTTGAGACTTGATTTGTGTCCGATGATATGATTTTAAGTCCCGGTCTCTGGCCTCCATCTTTGGAGGCCCTTCCCCTGTGCCTGCTAAACCTTGACCCCTCTCCTCAGGAGGGGCAAGGCAGCCAGCCAAACCCTTGACCACTCCCCCAGACTATTTAAACTGCTCCCTGGAAAGTCCCTTTATGGGTTCCCCCTATCCAGTGGTTGTGTTTGCGGCTTCCTGGTACCCCTCCAGGCAACCCGAGAGCGCAGAAATCCCATTAAAACTGGATATCCTTTAATTCGGCTCATTTTCATTTGGCTTGATTGGCATTTTTGCGTTGGCAGAGAGTTTGCAAGTTAGGAAAATTCCTAACAATGATCAACTTGGAGCGAAATTTTATGTACTGTTAAGAGCATATATATTTTATATCTGTGACTACAATATTATGCATATATCCTTTCATCTCTTTTTATCCATAGCATATTTTAGCTGTAAAGTTTTTCCATCTCATTTTAGTTTGAATCGCAATCTGAATTGGAGGAGGTATTGAAGTCTCCCACCATTATTGTTTCAGAATTTATGCTACTTTCATGTCATGTAGTGTGGGTTGTATGAAAAAGAAGGTCTAATATTTGGTTCCTAAATATTTACAACTTTTATAATTTTGAAGATTTTTTCTCACTATTAAGAGAAACTTTTCTTCCTTGTATACTCTAATTAGATTTGAATAGAAGTCTACTTTATCATTATAAGCTTGGCTATAACTGCTTTTGTACATTTTCATTATCAACCTTTTCCACATTCTGTTATTGATTATTTGGGTGCCTTTGGGAGATAGTGCACTTCTTAGAGGAAATATGTAGTTTGTTCTTATTTTGTGTATTATTTTAATTAATTATAATCTAGTCCAGCAGGCTACACTTTTTTTTTTTTCATCAAGAGCTACGGCCAATTGCATTTAAAGTTTATATGGAGAAGAGTTTTCTGTTTAACGTGGTTTGATGGGTGATGTTCTTTTTACTGCAATATTGGTATTTCTTTTACTTCATTTATGTTAGATTTGAGGCTTTTTTAATGTCACTGTGTTTTTCATGTTTGCTTTTTTCTTGGGTCTAGTTTGTTTATCTGGTCCATTCATGGAGTGAACACACTCATATATTCTCATGAAGAAAGTTTTCTTTTTCTCTGTCTCCTTCCCTGTTTAGTGTTCCTTCAATAATTATTTGTAGTGCTTGGATAAGTCTTCATCAATTACATTAATTTGTATCTGCATGAAAATATGGTATGTCTCCATCAAGTTCAATAGATAACTTTCCATGACATAGCATTCTGGTTCACAGTTATTCATTCATGTTCAGAGTTTGAAGATCGCCCTCCCAAGTTCTTTAGGATTTTATAGATGGTAACAAAATATCTGGAGTAATTTTAATATTTCTGCCTTCATATGTTAGTTGACATTTTTTTCTTGCCAGTTAAGAATATAAATGCTCAAGTCCTATTTAAATAATAATGCTAAAAATGATATAGAACTAATTGATTTTCAATATCTTTCCTAACTGCTTCTATTTTCTTTTGAAACATGAAAAGTAACGTGTTAACATGCAATAAAATTATACGCTTTACTCAAATTAAACCATATTATAATTTCACACTTAGAAAACACAGATTTCTGTGGTATAGTCTTAAATTGAAGTAGAGAAAGACACATACAGAAAATTAATTACACTAATACTGACTCAAACATTCATTAGAACATTGCAAGCACCCAAAATGAAGACATAATTCCAGTACACTATAAAGTGAGGCAGTTACAAGGAGGCCTAAATATGACCCTGTGCAGTACAAGAATATTCTTCCTTCTCTCTTTTACCCATCTCTCTCATCCCCCATCTCAATTCCTGTCTCTCTCTTCTTTCCTTCATCCTTCACTTCATTTCATCAGAAAATTATGATTCTAATTCAAGATATATCCTTATCAGTATGGACATTGATGAAACACTTGATATTGATACCTCATAATGATGAATCACACATGAAAGCGATTTCAAGTGAAATTTTATAGAGTTCTGGTAATGAGAAGAACGTGGAGACAACTTTGGCCTAGCTGAAGTTTCCTTTTATTCTGTTTGGTTGATTATAGCCTTATTATAACTATATATTACAATAATCAGTTTCTTTTATTGGAATATGTATAATCATTCCTGTTGAATAATAGGTTCCATCTAGATGGACCCATAGAATCTTAAAACTTTCCCAGTTCAGCCATGCTGTCACATGTCTCAGATCTCAGGACTCAAGAAACTAATAAAAGATTATTACAGGTTTGAAGTTAATGTTGGATGCATTACAAGACCCTACTTAATTAACTAAATATGGAAAGAAACAAAAAGTGAATAAAGAACAAAAGAAGAGAGCTAGAAAAGAGAGAAGGAGGTCTAGATGTACAAGAAGAAGAAAAAGAAGAAAAGAAGAAGATGAGGAAGGAGAAGTAGTAGAAGAAAAAAGATGATGATAATGATGATGATGATGATGATGATGAGGAGGAGGAGGAGGAGGAGGAGGAGGAGGAGGAGGAGGAGGAAGAAGAAGAAGAAGAAGAAGAAGAAGAAGAAGAAGAAGAAGAAGAAGAAGAAGAAGAAGAAGAAGAAGAAGAAAGAAAGAAAGAAAGAAAATTGCTTCCCAGAATATCAGTCTAGCCTCTCAGTATACTATGCCTTGTTTAGACTTATGCTTTTGTGACTATTTAAAGACTTTGTCCTCTTCTTATTATCTAACATCCTAAATGAACAAAATTCTACACATGACTAGCCCAGAAAAGAACACCACCCGAAAGTCAAAGTAAGATTCTCATGGCATATATATTGCATCATTTTTGTAAGTTAAAATCATAGTATAATGTATACAGTTAATGCTCTAAAAGGTCTAGTAAAAGTACTAATGAATAATATTTAAGTATTTGGTTTGTGCCAAGCACCACAGAAAGCATATGAATTGTAATATTACTTTAACCACTGGGAATGTTAGAAAAGGACAGAAAAAAGAATAATACAGAAACAATAGGCTTGATAATAATAGAACTAAATGTAGTGGAAGGTTCATTTATAATTTCAGAATTTTTATGGGATTATATTTTCATTTGCCCTTCCCCTTAGTATTAAGCACTGCACATTCCCGCTAAGAAATCCATGAATAGAAAATAACGTTTGCACTTTAACTGATAGGGAAATGCTACCCTAGAATATTTAAACAGCTATCTTTGAAAATTGGCTGCCTTTGTTTAATGTCAGCATTTTGTGAGCCTGCTCAGTTCCCAGAGTGACAGGAATTTTAGGAAGAAAATAGCCTCAGAGAAATAATTCAAACTCCACAAACGTGAGTCAGAGACTGTTTCAATAGTTACACTGAGGCGAAACCTTCCTTAGGTAAATTTAAATATTGTGTATACTAACATGTGATAATTTACCTTAGACACTTATTCAGATGATTGTGTTGTTTAGTAGAGGAATGGGAATTCTTGGGAAAGGACAGAGGTAAACAGTATTTGTTGTCTCCAGGTGAAATAAAAGCATGAGCCAGAAAGATTGGAGAGGAATTGAACATTCCACTGATTTCTCTGAAAGTTTGTGGAATGTAGCATGAACAATAAAAACTCAGAGACAGATATTGGGGTTCAAGCTGAAGATCAGAAAAGCAAAGCAACCAGCTACTACTCTTACCTCCACCTCAGACTGAAATGGCGATCCTGCCACCAGAAATCATCAGAGGCTGACTCTGAGCTGTCTCCTCCTGTCTTATATTCCTCTCTAGTGCTGTGTATGATTAAAGGTGTGTACCACCACCACCTGGCCTCTATAGCTGTCTTGTGTGGCTACTCGTTTAAAGGTGTGTACCCCTAATGCCTTTTCTGTATGGGTGACAAGTGTAGCTGTTTTACTCTCTGATCTTCAGGAAAACTTTATTTATTAAACTACAAATGAAATATCACTACAGGCTAACTTCCTCAAAGTTCTTGGAGCTTCATCTTCAACAATTATAACTAAAATGTATGTAGTAAATTTTTTTGTAGAGCCATTGCTACAAGACTCTGGTGTATTATTTGTATCCCAAATATGTATTTGTGTCTTTTTATCTTGATAACTTAGAAATATAAACATTAAAGCTTTTAATAAATAGGAATAATAATTATACATGCAGCATGATTTTAGATCTGATACTTATTATACCAAATAAAACAGAAGTACATAAACTCAGTTTACAATTCTGATTCCATATTTGTATTGCGTGAACATTTCTAAATTTATGTTTGTTATATAAAGTCTCTAATTTCACTAAGCTCTGCTTTTAGAAAAGATAAGAATCCGGCGTAAAATTGCCATTGGTCTATTAGAGCAAGGTAGTGGGGGTATTACCTGTTCAGTTGACAGCCATGGCTGATGCTATTTGCAGCTGATAAACTCACCTGGCTCTAAGAACAACTGACACAATTTAGGACAGTTAATCTTTTCTCTGCAAAGTTAATGTTTGCAAATTTCTGATGATCACCATGCTGGCAAATTTTTTAAAAAAGATATCCATTAGGCATATAGACTTTTGACCTACTAAGGAAAATATGGAAATTGAATTTTTTTCAAACTATGCCTATGGCTTCTGTCTAGACTCAAAGGATTGAATATTATGTCACAATGCGAGATGATTCTGTCTACAGAGAAGAAAACGTTCTGTATGCTTTTTGTTTAGGATCACTTATTAAGTAAAACAGAAAACCCATCCATAAAGCAACACAGACATGGCAACACAGGTGACAAAAGAAGCCCTTGGTGTGGTAATGTCAGTAATGGAGCACCAAAGAACATATTTCATTTAGACACAAATATATACTAATATCCATGGTATGGAAAGAACTGGAGAACAATGGGGTAGATGAGAGAGAAAATTCAAGAATTCAGTTTGTGGTAGGTTAATTATTATTGGAAAATAAGTACATGTGTAAAACAAAACTCATGTGGTCTAAGGATTCACCAAAGAAATAACTGTTTTAGTTCTAAAGTCTCCACAACATCATGAGCGTTCTTCAGTGGGACTGGGGTAGCACACAACTTAGAACAGGCATCCTCAGTATTTTGCAATGCAGTCACAATCTGTCCTTTGACCTGTGTTGTTCAGTTCATCTCTGTTTTATCTCAATGCATATTAACTAACAGGAAAAAAGATTCAATTCAGGGGTGGATGGCAACTGTTCAAATATTAAAAACATATAAATTGAGTGAATCCTATGGGCCCCAAAAATAATTTCTGAGTTGGTGCCTAAAATTGGTAATATTTTATGTGATGCATAGAATTTATTGTAGAAAGTTTTGAGTTCTGTTGATTTCCCAAATGCACCAGGAAGTTAAACAGAGCACAGGCTATGATATGCACATTAAATCTGCATTGGTAGGATCGTGGGAATTCTCATCCTGGATCAGACATATGTAAATTAAGGGATGAGCCTTCTTTATATAATTGAATTTCCCATCGAACAAATATTTCTTGACCCTTGCAGAAGTCCAATATGTATTTGAGCCATGAGGAAAGAGTCATAGATAAAATTTAAAGCAAATTAATTCATGCAGCACAAACTCAACATGATATTGAGATTTATCAGATTATTTTTGACCTAAAACCAAGCGATATCATTTCTTAACAGTTTCAGGAACTAACAGATTCTTTAAAAATTATTTGAACACATGTTCATTTTGTATACTTTTAATCTTAGTGTGTATAATGTACATGCCTGTGTAAGTGAGCAGGTGTTAGGCCTACTTTGGGAGATATGGTTCTCATCTTTTAGTTTATGGAAACCAAACTCCTCTTGTTTCTGTCACTACTCATTGAGGCAGGGCAATAGCACAAGCACAAGCAAGTGCCTGCAAACTCACAATGAATAAGCAAAATTGGCTAAAACAACCTGTCAGTGGACCAAAACTCCTAGCCAATCACAACATTCCAGCAGCAATCTCCAGTTTCAAAAGGACCAAGTAAAAACTATCCTGCGGCAGCTTAATTTCCCCAACCCCATAAAAAATCTGCAAACTTTTCAGAATAAAGCGCTTCGGTATTGGAATCTCTTGGAGTCTTTGTCATTGCCTCTGCTTCTTCTCATCTTCTGTTTGCCGGGAAACAGGGATCGCACAACAGGGAGCAGCAACAAGCCGGCAATAATGAATGTTGCAGTGACTAGCTTCCTCTGTGTTTTTATTGGATTCTCCTGTCTCCACCTCCCTGCTGTAGTTTTAGGAGTTTAGGTGCTTTACAATTTGTCTTGAATTTTACTTGAATCTCCAGAATCCTCAAATTTGTATAAAAGGCATTGTTACCTCATAAACCATCTCCATATTTTGTGATTATTTCTTTTATATTAATTTTGTATTATTTAATTGAAATTTTACATAGTAATCCTGTTCCCACTCCCTGCCATCCTCCAATTCCCTCACCATACCTGCACCCAACCTTCCATACTCTCCTCAGAGAAGGTAATGCTTCCCATGGGGAGTCAACAAAGTCTAGCACATCGCTTTGAGGCAGGACCAAGATCCTTTCCCATTATATCTAGACTGAGTAACATAACCATCCAACTGTGCATCTCTGCTCCTCCTTCCATCAGTTTCTGGATCAAGGTTCTATGATGAGGTTAAGGTAGTCATCAAACTGATTACAGGGGAAGGCCAGTTTCAGGCACCCTTTCCACTATTGCTTAGATTCTTAGCTTGGGTCATCTTTGTGGATTCCAGAGAATTTGCCTAGGGCTAGGTTTCTTACTAGCCTCATAATGGCTCCCTCAATCAAGATATCTCCTTCCTTGCTCTCTTCTCTGTCCTTTCCCATCTTGACCATCCTTGTCCCTTATTTATGTTCTCCTCTCCCCTCCTCATTTCCCCTCCTCTTCCCCTTCCATCCTCCTTCTCCCACCCCGTGGGATTACTTTTAATGATTGCTAGTATAGATAATAAACTCTATTAACATTTATTATTTGGGGTTAAATCCTTGTGCTAGTTTCTTTAAAATTGTATCAGTGAAGCTACATATGTTTTCCTAAATCTAAATTATTTAGTGAACATATATATTCATACACAATATTCATTGAGTGTGATCATGAACATGTGTTTAAAATGCCTTAAATAGTTCCCAAAACACTCAATACATTAGCTAATAATCTTTTACAAATTTTAGTTAAGAATTGAAAAGGAAGGCTAGGCATCATAGTGCACTTTTTTAATCCCAGCACTCAAGAGCCAAAGGCAGGAAGATCTCTGAGTTTGAGGGCAGTCGGGAGTACATGGAAAAACACTGTCTCAACAAAATCTAAACACACAGACATATGCATGCATGTGCACACAAACACGTGAGCGTACACAAAAATTCTTTAAGATATTGAGCTAAGTAAGGTATTACTGACATTTTGATAGAATCTTTGTGATGCTATATTCTCATTTAATTTGCCAGATATACAGATGAGACTGTGAAAATTTATATATATATATATATATATATATATATATATATATATATATATATATAGTGTTACCACATAATGTATATAGGACTTGTGGCTATTCTCTTCCATTTTTCTGGTTATTTTATATTGTTTCCTGAGACCTGAATGTAGTTCCTGCTTGTTAATACTCCTTCTTTGCCTACAATTTACTTTTCAAAGTTACTTAAATTTTCCTGATGTTCAAGTTGTATTTCACTGATTTTCTCTCTTGATACAATAGGTGTTAATAATTAACTTTTGATATTTCTGTGCATCATACATCAAACTTAAAGCCTTTTATTACATAAAGAATTCCTTCATCCTAATTAGAAGGAAAAGATTACTCAAAGAATTTACAGCACTTCCAAAACCATCTGGGTATTTACACTAGACATCATGTCTCCACCCTCTTCTGCATGCCTATTCAACAAGTAATGCTCATTTATGAATATTTGTTTTAAATTGTCATATCTTACTCTAAAGTTCAATTTTCTAGAGGCTAAAATCTATTCATTTTCCATATTTGCTGGATATTAGCTGGTACACTATAAACATTAATTGATAACAGAGCAAATGTATTCAGCATTTCTGGATGCTTTTCTGCATTCTGGAGTAGTATATATTATTTAAATAGATTTTCTAATTCAAAATGTGTTGTATATATTAATTCCAAATAAACTCCCCTCTTAGTGCCCCACTTTACTGTAAGGTAAATCCTTTAGTGGCCTTCAGTATACATTTAATTCATTTCCTTTCTCGTGTTTAAATGCAATTCTCATTAGAGTGAAAATCATTCCATTTCTTTTCGTTGCTCTGAATTTGCAGCAACTTTATGGAATTGTCCTTGTGAGTCTGTTTTACTAAAACTGGATTCAGTTCAGGATACTCCAAATCTATTTACTGATCACTTAGTTTATTTTAATAATCTGACTAGTGATGGGTAGGAGATTCCCAGTGTAATAGTATGAGTTAACTTGATTTACAAAGTGCAATGACTGTTAGTAATTTTTCACTCTTTCCAACAACTCTATGTTTTTGTGACATCTTTAGATGTATTTTTTTTCCAACTGCATTTGCCTTTCACTGTGGCCTGTTCTCCCTGACTTTCTCCTAATCTTTCTGTGTCTATTTTCATTCTTATTTATTTTGTTCTTAGAGTTTATTCTATGGATACAATTAACAATCATTTATTTTATTCTTTTGGTTAGGTGTATGTATAGCATCTTCAGCTAAAGTCCCTGTTTAAATCTGAGGTCTAATATATGTTATATCTTGTATATTTTATTTCCTAATGTAATATCAATAGAAATATTGGTATTTAATTTTTTGTGATAGATAGTACAGATTTTTATATTGTTGCGCCTGTTTATGTCATTGCTGAAGTTCACCGTTATTAAGAAATCCAATTTCTTGAGAATCTTTGTAAAGATCATTATACAATTCTCTTCCTTTTTACATGTTGAGCTAAAAATTTCAGCTACTTGAGACTTCCAGACTTCTATTTAATCATATTCTAGATCATCTTCATTTGTTTTCTTATTCTTTGCTTGTAGAGCTGCTTAGAAACTGTATTCATAAATAATGATAATCTCAATAATTATATAATTCAAGTAAACTTCATCAGATTGTTTTGAATACATGGATGCTAACTGTGAGATGGACAGCTCCATAGTAATTAAACTGTTTGAGATATAATTAATTTTCTTAACCATTTTGGAACTTGCCTTTTTTCATGGTTTAGAAATGAAAACACTAAAAACTGGATGTCCCAAGCCTTTCAGGCTTTTGAGAGTAAAGTCAATCAAATGGAGTTTACAAGGTAGGATTTGCCATAACTGATTATTATAATCAACACAACTAGAAATTTTGTAACTGGAGTAATACACTGATTAAAATATGCTCCATTTGAGAACATGGCAATAACATTCAAGTGACACTGGAGACATTAGCTAGTATCTGGAAACAGGAACCAGAAAATGCTTTAAGATAGAGATTTATTTATTTTTAATATGATTTTATATGGAAAAATAACTTTGAGGTCCTCAAATAGATAATTGTTTAAGCTAATTAAAAAAGAAAAACTAGCTAAACACTGAATGTTAATGATTAAAAATTTTTATGATTTAAAGACCACAATATTCTCCCCAAATTTTTAAACTTTATCAGTCACGAGAATTAAAATATATTTTTAATGTCAGTTCTATTTCTGGAATATTATTATATATTAACATCATTTAGTAATATTTTTCTCTAAAATATGACCATTCTTTTTATTATGGAATTTATTTTTTTAATTTATTAATTAATTTTATGTCCCTGACACAGTGTTCTCTTCCTCTCTTCTTCTACTCCTTCCCACATCTGACCCTTCTCAATTATTGCTCAGAAAGGAGCAGAACTCCCATAAATTTCAGCAAATCATGGTGCATCAAGCTGCCATAAGACCAAACACCTCCCCCTGAATTCAGGTTGGGTAAAGCAATCTAATATGAAAAACAGGTTCCTAAAAGCCAAATTACCAGGAACGGTCCTGCTCTCATTGCTGGGCATCCCACATACAGACCAAGCTACACAACTGTCACATATATTCAGAGGGCATAGGTCCATCCCATGCAGCTGGACCTAAGAGAGAATTCTCAACAAATGAATCTCAAATGGCAGAAAAACATTTAAAGATATGTTTATCATCCTTAGTCATGAGTTAAATGCAAATCAAAACAAATCTGAGATTCTATCTTACACACATCAAAATAGCTAAGGCTAACATATAAAAGAATGATAGCTTATACTGGAGAGACTGTGGAACAAAGGGAACACTCTTCCATTGCTTTTGAGAGTGGAAATTTGTACAGCTTCTTTGGAAATCAATGTTTTTTCAGAAAATTGGGAATCAGTCTACTTCCAGACCCAATGATTCCACTGTTGAATTTATACCCAGAGAATATACACTCATATCACAAGGACTCTTGTTCAACTATGGTCCAAGAAGTTCTGTTTGTAATAGCCAGAGCCTAGAAACCACCTTAATGCCCCTCAACTGAAGAATGGATAATAAAAATGTGGTACATCTATATAGTTAAATATTAATCAGCTTTTAAAAACAATGACTTCAAAAAAAATTGAAGGCAAAGGAATGGAACAAGTAAAAGTCATCCTTCATAAGGTAAACAAGACCCAGAAAGACAAACATTGTATAGACTCACTCATAAGTGGATATTAACTGTAATGTAAGCATAACAGTGCAATCCACAGACCCAGGGAGGCTAGGTAACAAAGGGAGCTTAAGAGAAATGGGAATTATATAGGAAACAGTGAGGTCAGGAACATCACAGGAAAGCACACAGGAACCACTACTAGCTTGTGGCAACTCACAGAATTATATTCTGTTTTATAGTCCTGTGTAATTTTTAAAAGAATTTTAAGAAACCAAAATTACTACGTATTTACCTTAATGTGTGTGTGTATGTGTGTTTGTGCATGTGTGTGTTTGTCTGTGTGTGTGTGTGTGTGTGTGTGTGTGTGTGTGCGGGCGCTCATACCCTGTGTATGAGTGTATGAAAAACCTTGCTGAGATGCTCTCGTAGTGAGGCTAAGCAGAGAACAGAACAGAGAAACAGAAGAACCTTGCTGGGACTGTCCCTTGGGGGCGCTGAACAAGCCTGAACAGAAAAAGTAACAACTTTTCATGGAGCAGAAGGAGACTGCTACATTTCTTCAGGGGTGTCCCTTTTAGCAGGGTGTTAGGAAAAGATGTGACATCTTAAACCAAAGAAGCTTATATCTCTGCTAGGATGGTTGCAACTCTCCAAGAGAGGTGCAGGATTGCTGTATCCTGTGGGGAGTCCATCCCCCACCACATTCCAATTTCAGGTAACCCTATAAGTCAAGACACCTTTCCCTCAGGGCTGAGCTGTCCTGTTGCAGCTCTAAGTATAGCCTGGCTTCCGGACAGGTCAGGATATCTTTGGATCTCTAGAGCTGTAACACTCACACTCCCCTAAAAACTCCTATCTTCCAAGATTATCTGGCATGGAAGAAACTGTAAAAGCATGCCTATTTTATAAAGGAAGCTCTTTTTTTGGTAAATTTTTTTACAGAATGCTCTTCAAAATTTTGGCATAAATAATAAGGATCCTTTTGGGGAAAGTGTGGTCTTATGTAGGAAAACATCACACTGAATCAGTATAAGAGGCTATGATTCTGAGCACATGAATGGTAGCTGAAGGCTCACAGCAAAATATATTACTTTAATTTCATCAACACAACATAGATCATTAGAAATCTCTCCCAAAGATGTATTATTATCTTACATGTCTAGAATAGATCTAGTATAGATCTCTCTCTCTCTCTCTCTCTCTCTCTCTCTCTCTCTCTCTCTGTCTCTCTCTCTCTTTCTCTTTCTCTCCCTGTGTCTGTCTGTCTTTCTCCCTTTATTATTTTATTGCTCTATTATTTCTCCATGAATAAGATCAAGCTTTGGTTGCTATGTGTGTGTGCATGTGTGTGTCTGTGTCTGTGTGTGCATGTATATGTGTGTGTGTGTGTGTAAAACTCTGCTCAATATAGTCACTCTGAAGATTGTAGTTATCTTCCCTAGTTTTTTCTTCTTAAGTTCTTGTTTAATTCTTTTGCACCTTATTATATTATTTTTCTATATCATCAATTATTTTAAAGTATAAATTATATAATTTCTTCATATCCTCAAACCCTTTCTGTTTCTTGGCACATACATCCTTTTTTTTTTACATTTTTAAGTACTTTAAATTCCTTTCTACATTGTCTAGTTCTTCAAATTGAAAAAAGAAAACAAATAAACAGCAACAACAACAAAAACACTGGGTTAGGGGCTAACAAAGGAGGGACTTGGCATCCATATTAGCTAGAAATATTTTCATTAGGTAGAAAGAATGCAATCAGGTGCAAAATATGCCCATGTTTGAGTTTGCCTACACCAAAGTGACAACATGAAGCAATCAGAACACATTTCTGATGTTAAAGTCCAAGGTGACTTTTTCCAAGTGTTCTACACGAGTCTTGTAAAGTAACAGAGAATGTGGGTCAAATTCCTACAGAAGCATTCGGTTGAAGGATGGGAACTGCCATTGTGCTAATAGTTGAAATTAACTGTAATGGAATCGTTATAACTTCATCTGAAAGTGAAAAGTCTATGGATTCCAGAGTTCTGAAAAATCCCATTGCAGAAATTCTTCTAGATCATGTGTTGTCTAGAAGTTCCGACAGATTCCTATGACTCCTGTTCAACCTCGTTCCCCAGTTCTCTGCATATGTTCTCATCAGGTCTTGTAAAATCACAACTCTGTCTCTGTGCCATTTTCAAATCTCTAAGTAGTTATATTTTTCAGCAAATTATGATGGCATTTTTAATAAACATGGTCTTAAAGGAAACTGGCAAGATGACAAAGAGGGTGATGTTTCCTGCTTCTGTTCTAGAAGTCCATATTTCAGATCCCAGGATCCACATTTGGATGTGCACATCTGCCTGTAATCCAGATAAAAGAGATCTGATTTTTTTCTGGCCTCCATAGACACACCACATATTTGGCATACAACAACACTGACATACACACATAAAGACTGTGTCATACAAACTCACATCCCAACGTGAGATATATTCATCATTTCTCTTGTGCTTGTTATAAAACATTGGTGAAAAAACAGAAAACTAAAGGTTCTCAAATTGTATATGTGTGGGATTGAATGTAATTTGTATTTACCATCACTGTACATTTGTTAAAAAATGGGGAGATAGTGAGTGGAAAAAAGAATACCTTTTAGAAATGTTATTTCCAGTGTATTAGATATAACATAGGAAAGTTTTGAATTAACATTATCCAATTCCTTTAGTTCTGCAACCAAGACTTAGTCTTTGACTTAATAAGAAAAATAGTCAACTAGTTTTATGTAGTTTCCATGCAATAAGCAAAAAATTCTCAGTGAAAAAAAAAGAAAGAACATTGTATGAACAGTTTTATTTAATTTTCTAAGTCATTTCAAGGATAACATGAAACTCAATTAACTGTTGAAATGGCAGGCAGTGAAAAATGCAATTTGAATAAGAAGAGATATGTTTTCTGACAGTAGAAGAGCCAGTTGTGAAGGAGAAAGAAAATGAAAACTAAATTTTTGGTTGCCCCCAAATTGAATTACTTCCCTCTTGGGTTGTGATGGCACTTGTAGTTTTGTGAGATGACTTTTTGATTGTCTGATTTCCCTACGTCTGGAATTGTGAAAAAGATGTTTGCCAAAGTCAGCTTGTTATGGGAGGAACTCTGCTAATGGGAATCAGATCAACTGCTCATGGTATTGCCAACTGGATTTAATTATAGCTGTAGTAGAAGAGCCAATGGAAATCTAGACCCTTACTTTAGTTTATTAGGGCAAATTTTAAATATATTCACAATTAATAAGACTATTTTTGTGACTTATATGTTTAATTTCAAATATATTAAAAGATTCTAAAACTGCTAAATGATGTTGGCAAAATTTGTGTTCCACTCTTCCAAAAACTCAAAGCACCACAGACATAGTGATTCTAAAATTCCAGTTTATTGTGGCTAAAAGAATTACCAAGCATACACACTAAAATGAGGAATTAGTTCTCCTTATTACACCAAATTAGTGAAATAGAAAACATCCCTGTTATGTCATGATTTCCTCTGAGAAGTTTCCTCGGAATTTGCTGTACTGCTTAGGATAGAAGATCATAGAATTTTGCAGTATAATTTTAAACACTGATTTGTTAACTGTAGCAAATGAGATTGCATGTTTATTCGAATTAAAACTATAAAAAGTTGTGGATGATTCCAGTAACCATTTCTTGGTTTACTATTTTGAGTTGTCCTCTCCTAAGTTATGGAGTCCCAGTAAAGGAAACTGCAATGGTTATTCATACCCTTGTTATTTGCTCGTTTATCTCTAATGTCATTTAAAGAATCACTTAATACTACAATCTCTTAATTGTATCATGAGGGGCCATCAGGAAGAAAAATAGAAAACAAGTGTAGCTAATCATATTATCACATAATTTAACATTTACTTACCAAAAAAAATCTCTTTCCAATTTTAGGAACCCCACTTTGTATTTTTACTTTTATAATTGGAGATAATGAAGTCCAAGAATTATAAAATAATATATATATGTATATAATTTATATCATATGTTATATATAAAATCTTTTATGCACACACATATATATTAATGTATGTGTGTGTGTGTGTGTGTGTGTGTGTGTATAGATTCAGAAATTCAAGTTCAGTCTTGGCTACAAATGGAGTTTGAGACCTTCCTGAATTGCAGGAGAACTTGATTCAAAAACCTGTATATTCTCTCTCTCTCTCTCTCTCTCTCTCTCTCTATATATATATATATATATGTATATATATATATACACACACATATATACACATATATATCACACACACACATATTAAAACACTACCATGTATATAATTCAAACATCAAATTGACCCAAACATTTAAAGGGAGGCACATAAATCACATTTCTCATTGCTTTATCCAAATATCCGACAAGAAACAAAACAAATGAGTAGATGTTTGCTTTAGATTGGAAATTAAGAAGAGAGGGCATTCATCATTCTAGAGAGCTCTTAGAGGCAGGAACATGAGATGTGGTTCAGAAACTGCTGTCAAGAACCAGAGAACGTCAGGAGTTTGGGCTAGGGAATAAAAGCTCAAGGATGGCCTCCAATGGCAATTCTCCACTGAGCCCACCACCTAATGAAGGTTCTACACACTTCCAAATTATTGCTGTCAGTTGTTACTTAGTGCTCAAACATAAAATCTCTAGTGGACATTTCACATTGACAACATGACAGTAATAACAGATTGATGTCAATTCCCATGATAGAATGGTATAAGCTATTGAAAAATTCCAACTCATACTATCTTTTTCTAATTTTAGAAATTTTATTTTACTCAGAATTCTAGTAATTTTAATATACTAATGATCACAGGAAATCAGAACAGTTGGTTATTTTACCTAGAACTGTTCCCTCTGCTCTTATATAAGGACTCACTGTTCCAGACAGAAGACTTACAAAAAGAGAAATAAAAGCAAAGCTCAAAAACTTCATTTTATTTATATTATTTTCACCACACAGTACTCACCTGGTACTCCTTCTATGTCTGTCAACTCTCCATCAGATTTATGACCTTTTTTCCTTTGACTACTTATGCAAATACATTCATACAGATATATGTATATACATATACACATAAAATATATTTATATACATATGCATATACATATCTATAGTACAACCTTCTGAGTTCATCTAATTAGACTTAAATTCTGCTCACTCTGAGGGAATTTGTCTGGGCAATATATCTAACCAACAACCCTTCTCTGGTGAGGTCATGAAGCCTAGGAGACAAAGAGTTAATGCCTTTTTTGTAAGCAACTATAATTCCCAACTGCATTTATATACTTATCCTTATGCATGTATATAAATGTAGTTCCCATCTGTTAGTAAAGAAACTTTTTTTTCAATAGGTAGAGAGACTCACAGAAAACTACATTTGATCAAAATGCAGAGAATAACTAACCACAGAATATACAGAAACCTCTTAAACATTCACAATATAATGCCCACACACTAAGCTTTGGGCAGCATCAAAAAGATGGGAAGAATAAGAGAGAGATGATTAGGATGTTTGCTGTGAGAGAGTTCTTCCATAGAAGTCAGAGACTCCCCAAGAAATCTTAACAACATTGTCTAAACAAGATCTGTATAATGAATCCATCTATCATCTGACTCCTGAACACATTTCTTTAGGTCATATGAAAAACAAATATTATAATACATTCTCCTACGACATGTTCTGGATATTTCTGTTTGTTTTGATACAAAGCAATATCTTTCCATCAGTTTCTGACTTTATAGTCGCAGCCTTATACTGTCCTATTAATCTTATAAACCTAGCTCATTTTTCATGCCCTGAGGTCAAGCATATGTGATACTCAGACAGCAGAATCACAACTTAAAGTACTATGCATGTTTTTTAGTATTCTCTCTCTCTGTCTCTTTCTCTTTCTGAAACAAAGTCTCATATAGATCTTTCTTTCTGGATAGTTGTTATTAAGACCAAAATAACCCTAAATTTGTGATGCAGCCATCTCCACCTTACTCATACTATGATTTCTGAAATATGTTTCCTTTATATTATAATTAACTGATGCTGGTTTAAGATCGATTTCACAAAGATTGGTCTTGTTGATAGCATCACTAAATCTCAAGAAAGCAAATCAAAGAAAAAAATGACTCTTGGAAGTGATATAACACCTGTGATGTGAATCAAAATCCTTAACAATAAAAGGTACTATTTGATATTCCTCACAGAATTTGCTAATTTTGTTGGAAGCAACATACTAGATATTTATCTCTCCTGTCTCTTTGGAAAGAGGAAGTAACCAACTCAAAATAACTCAAATGGAGAATTGGCAAGATTTTCCAGTTCTAACAGAAAATAATTGTTTTGATAATGATGATGATATCATATTAATTCTAATGCCTACAATGTACCAGACATTGTTAACTATATATTTTAGATTGATTACAAAAAATTATTAGGCCTGGTACTATATTCATCAGTTTTAGCCAAATCATGAGTAAAGCATGGATATCTTAATAATATTTTTGAATGTCATAATGCCAGTATTTGCTAGATTTGATATTTAATAAAGTAGAAAATGATATGAGAATTTTAATTTTTTCACTGCTGGAATCAATGCAAAATATGTTGTAAGTACAATTAAAATATTTTTCTTGTCTACCTTATGGAAGGTAGACAGACAGGTTCCTTAAATATTATGTTCTTTGTGTTTATTCTGAACAATTTGTTTATAATTAAACAAAACAAAATCTGTATTGACCACCTGGGCCAGTTGGCCAAAGGAATTGCTGTCCTCTGTTTTATTCCTGTCCACCTCAGCACTTAGAGTCTCCAGGGCATGCTGTTGGTCTTAATCATAAATTGAAAATGAGAAGCAGAATAATTAAAGAGCAAACTGTAATTATGAGCCAGATCTAAAGGGACTAAAACTAACATTGAGGATAGGCCTTCAGTTTCTTATTAGTGCATTTAGGATTAGCTATAAACAGCCTTGTTAAACCCAATTAAATAGTTCATCAGAAGGATTTTTCTCATTAGCACAGCCAGAATGATTTGACTTTTAGAACTATGTGGTTGGTTATGCATGAACATTGCTCAACATTGAGTTTGTCTTCTAAGATTAGAAAAATGTTTTAATTATCCCAGCGCTATTTAAAAAGTCTTCCTTCAGATATTTTTTGCCTATAAATGCTTTTATGTGTTTTAGAAATTCCCTCTGTTCCAAAGAGAAGTAGAAGTCATCAAATATTGATTTGTAGTGAACGGAAGTATGCACTGTGATGATTTGAATGAGCATGTGCCCCATAAGCTCCTATATTTGAATGTATGTTTCCAAGCTGGAATCATATTGGATGTCCTTCTGTATATGTGATGCTTTCATTGAATAATGAATAAAACTGTTTTGGCGAATAGCTTAGCAGAGTAGAGCCAGGTGGGAACTCTGAATAGAGATATATAGAGAGAAAAGATGTAGTCAAAGAGACAACATGTAGTTGCTGAAGGGGAAAGACATTTGCTGGAATCTTACTGGTAGACCACAACCTCATGGTGATGCACAAATTAATAAAAAATGTGTTAATTTATGTTAAAAGAGTTAGCCAGAAATCGCTAGAGCTATTGGCCAAATAGTATTGCAATTAATATAGAATAAAAAAAGAACCATGTAAAGATTGAATATATGCAGAATGTCTAGATTATGTATATTACTGTGTTTTCTTTGAATATTTTGACTGTGAATGAACTAAGTACAAGATTGCATTGTACAGACTGCTGAGATAAACCAAAATATGTATTATAAAAGTAACTTTACTTCAAAATTTAAGTCTAATGATATAGTACTTGTGAAAATAGGTTCAGATTTTATTCCACAGAAGTTGAGGACAAGACCAGTAGAATGGCACCCACTATTTGGGGCATAGATCCACATAAGACCTAAAAAGCTTTAAAAAAGAAGAACTTCTAGACCCACAGAAACAGGAGTCAATTGGAGCTTGTTGGTAGTCGCAGGTTTTTAAGTAGGTTTTGCTGGCAGCAGGCAAAGCACAACTCGTTTAAGAGGTTTCCTGATTGAGCTTCCTGGTTCATGCTGTCAGAAAGAACATTGGTTTTTCAGGGAGTCCTGCACTTAAATGGGTCTCTGGGTAGCATGTTACATATTGCTTAATGATCACATAGACTAGCTGCTACCAAAAATGGGAAAGTGTGCATAGCATGAAGAGGCAGTAAACATGTCTTCACCTTATTGGACTGGTCAGAGTAAATAGGCAGGGCTGCAGAGTTAGTCCTAGCCAGGAGAGCTTAGCATTAAAAAATACTCCTGGTCAGAAAAAAAAAAATTATAGATACACAATAAAGACAAAACAAGATGGAAAAGACCTCTCAATGGGTCACTGTGTTAATAAATATAATTAGGCTTGGGAGAGAAAAAGAGTAAAGAGACAGTAAACGTAAGATAAAATAAATATTAAACTTGTTAAAAAAGTGATAGAGTAAGAAAAATAAGACACATAAAGAGATGGTGTATATGCAGAGAGTCTGGATTAGGTATATTATTGTGATTTCTTTGAATTTTTTGACTGTTAAAAAACTAAGTACAGAAAGACATAGTAGTATATGTGCTGCTAAGCTAAACCCGTATATATTAGTTTGACTTCAAAATTTAAGTCTAAGGATATGTTACTTTGGAAAGATGTTCTGCTTTTGTTTCCACAGAGGATAAAAACCTGTTGATTTCTTTCAGACTAATATTGTTAGACCACGACCACTGAAAGGTCTTTGCAAACCTCAAAATAACTTTTCCCAACAAAAATCAGGAAACAGTTTGAAGAGAACTATGCCTAAATTCCCAAATATTGCTTATAAATGTTTAGGTACATTTAAATGGGATATGATGTAGAGATGAATACTTTACATAGGTATGGATCTTGGTCTATTGATACAAATTTAAGGTCAATTTTATTATATGTATATTTCAGCTTTTGATTAGGGTATTGTATTTATGTAGCTCATTTAAAAATGTCATGTATGATTAAGAAATATAGGGTGATAGATAGTCATCTATAGTAATCAAGCTTGTAGTCATGTTAGTTAGGTTTTCTAGATATAAAGATATATTTCAGATGGATAGGTATTCTTCAAATGTTTCAAAGACTAAGAGAAAATGTCAATTAAAATGTTGAAAGAACTTAGGATTTCTCATGACAATGAGGCTCCTGGGAGCAGCAATTACTTCAATAGGAAGATGGGGCATCAAAGGACTCCTTATAGAGTTTGCTAGCCATTTGGATAAGAAATTGCTCTTGCCTGGACTGCTTGATGTTATGCTGTATGAACTGGACATGTATGACCATCAGAAAAATGACTACTGAACTTGCCTAAAGGTGAATCAGTCCTTCTGTGTTCCTGTTTCATGAAAGAGTCTGCCAGATACTCTGCAGGACACAGAAGAAAGTGACTGACAAATTTTGAATATAGGTGGAACTACCTTTGAAATTTCCTGCTTCATAGAAAAGTCTGCTGGGTCTGTAGGGTGAAGATGGGTGCCCCAGTGTTACAGAAGAACTTTGAATTATTGTACAGGAAGTGAGATGTCGCTGCCAATTCTAGAGTTTTGGAAGTTACTTACAACGCACTTCCTATTTACTTAGGTAATATTATATCTTTCTAGAGACTTTGATGGAGTTGAAGAATAGAGAGTTATAATTATAGTTTTTAGTTATAAAAAGATAAAGTAGATAAAAATATTTTAACTATAATTCTTGCTTGATAACTATTATGTTATTTGTAATTTTGTTATGTTAAAGTTAAAATTTCCTTTTTATAGACATAAAAGGGGAGGTGTTATGGGATTCCCTTATGTATGCTGTGAATACAATTATTTAATAAAGAAGCTAATCTTGGCCTCTTGTAGCATAGAATAGGGCAAGGTGGGAATTCCAGATAGATAGAGGAGGAAAAAGTAGGTGGAGTCAATTAGATTCCATGTAGTCTTCATGGGAGACAGACACCAGACACTAGAGAGAACTTTACAGATAGGCCACAACTATGTGGGAATACACAGATTGATATAAATGTGTTAATTTAAAATATAAGAACTAGCCAATAAGAAGTATGAACTAACAGGCCAAGCAGTTTTGTAATAATACAGTTTTTGTGTGATTACTTCTGGTCTGGGTGGCTAGGAAATTAATAAACAGCCTCCGACTACACCCCCATATGGTCTCCATGAACTCTAAAAGTACTTCACAGTTGGAGAAAGCTACACCCATATTCCCAAAATGAGTGTTTATAAATGTTTGTTTTATTAAAAGGGGGGTATATTATAGAGAGGTTCACTTTGCAATGATATGGATTTTGGGTTTTTGAAACAAATATAGGGTCATTTTGCTATATTGTGTATATGTATTTCTACTCTTGTTTAATGTATTGTGTTTATGCAGTTCATTTAAAAATGTAATACATAGTTAAGAAATACAGATTAATAGATAGTCTTCTATAATAATCACACTTTTCAGAAATATATTTCATTTAGATAGCTAAGCTACAATGACCTACAGAATATGGTATTTAAAAGGTTTTAAGAACTTAGACATTTCTCAACAGTAAGACATATCTGCTTCTGATAACACCAATTACTTCAGAGAGGCTGACGGGCATTGAAGAAACTTTGGAATTTGCCTTCAATGTGACAAGGCTCGACATTTGGGCAAGAATCTGTTCTTGCCTGGTCTGCTTTATGTTATGCTGTATGAACTAGACATGCAGGACTCACAGAAAAGTGACTGTTGAACTTTCCAAGAGATAGGAGGGTCCCTCAGGGTTCTTGCTTCACAGAAGAACCTGACAGACATTCTGTAGGACACAGATGAAAACAGCTGAGGTCTTTGCCATTACAAGACAGAACAGATCTTCAAATTTCCTGGTTCATGGAAAAGTCTGCCAGATACCATGCATCTGTGCACTGAAGAAGGATAACCCAATATTATAGAAGAACTTTGGATGCCTGCCCAGACAGTGAGATGTCCTTGTCAATTCTAGAACTTTGGAAGTTGCTTATAATGCACTTCTTTCTTACTTAGGTAATAGTATATTCTTCTGTAGTTTTTGATGGAATTGAAGGCAGAGATTTATAGTTTTTCTTAGTTATTATAAAAGATAAATTATATAAAGCTTAAGACTCACAAGAAATATAAATGTAATTACTGCTTGATAACGGTTTTGTATATGTAGTTTACTATGTTTAAGTTAAAACTTTTCTTTTTATTTAGAGAGAAATGGGAAGATGATGTGGGATGTCCTTCTGTATGAGTGTTGCTTTTATTGGATAATGAAAAGCTGCTTTAGCCAAAGGCGAAGCAGAATAGTGCCAGGAAGGAAATATGAACAGTGATATAGAGAATAGGTGGAGTCAGAGTTGTCTTGTTGCTGCCAAAGAAGAAAGACACTCACTGGAATCTTACTGTTTGGTCTCAGCCTTGTGGTGATACACAGAATGTGTCTGGGCAACAAGGAAACAAAAGAACAGTCTCAGTGGTTGACCCTTTTGGGAAAGATTAGGAGATATGGCCTTGCTGGAAATGTAGTATCTCAGGTGACTGGGCTTTGAGGTTTCCAAAACCCACACTGTTACCATTGAACTGATTCTTTTTATAACCTCTGCCTTTGGATAAGATGTAAGGTCTCAGCTGCTGTTTTACCAACATGAGTCCCTTCTTGCTGCCATGCTTACTGCTGTGATAATCAAGGACTTATCCTGTGAAAATATAAGCAAGCCCCCAATCAAATGCTCTCTTTTATTAGTTGACTTGGGTTTGGTGTCTTGTCACAGTAATAGAAAAGTAGCTAAAATACAGATAAACTCAAACAAAATATAATTCCAAGGCATATGGAACTAATTTGTTCAAATATCTACCATTTTATTTTAATACTGGCAAGTTTTGTGTGTTCAAACACAATGGAGAATAGCATAACAATGATTCTGGACAAGTCTCATTCACAGTCTTGTTTTTTAAGGAAGCTGTACTAAAATTATTTGATCTGTATTTTCTCAAATACGTCGGTGCTTATAAAACTTAAAAAAGGGAATTTATAGCATCTATTAAAACAGACTGAAAGGTATTTTGGCAAATATTTCCTGACCACTAAAAGATATACATAGAAAATTTCTGTGATAGCCACATGCAGTATTTTTGAAAATATACAGTTATATTTTTTCTAATGTTTGTATTACATTAAACATTTTTTATATAGTGATTAACAAATTATTATGGCTCATGTCTGACTTCAACTTTTTGGAAACATTTTTCACTAGTTGTTTTTACTATGATATTTTTTAGGTTAACATTTTCTATATAGAATACAATTAAACTAAATTTATTGGCGTATTCTTATAGTTGAAGGTTAAAAATTGCTTGCCCAGCTGGGTACAGTGGCTCACACCTTTAGTTCCAGCACTTGGGAGCCAGAGGCAGGTGAATTTCTGTGAGTTTGAGACTAGCCTGGCCTACAAACCAAGTTCTAGGACAACCAAGGCTGTTGTAAGGAGAAACCCTTCTCAATATATAATATTTATTAATATATATATGAATGTATTAATAAATCTTAAGTCATGATGGCCTCCTTACCATGTGGTGCTTCCTCAAGAAGATGAGAATCAGTATACCTAGTATACCTCAAACAATACCCACTATCTTCATACACCAGAATGATACTTTATCCCACCACAGCGATACTTGATCAAACATGTATATTGTTGCTCTATTCATTATAGACTGAAATTGCAATCAAACTAGATATCCCTCAACAAATGAATAAAGAAAATGTGATATATTCACATACAATGAAATATTATTTTAGCATTAAAATAAATTCATGAATTTTTCAGGTAAATAATTAGAATCTATTTTTCCACACAGATTCTTTTGTGTATATTATGGTTTTCAGTTGAGGATTTTTGTCAGATTTCTAAGTATATGAACAAGAGGATCTCTAAGTTTATATTTGTTTCCAGTGCCTTTTCTTGAGTTGTTTTCCTTTGGACTGTTTCTGTCTTACTCCTTTGATCTTATTTTTTTATTGTCCCTTACAAGTGCATTTGTTTTCTAATTAGAGACAGAAAGAAAGATAGGAAGGTAGGTGGATTGAAACTAGGATGAAGAGAGGGAAGGGCAACTGCAATTGGGATATATTATTTAAGAAAGAAAAAATATTTTCAATAAAGGGAAAAAAGAAAAAATGAAGATGATTTTGCTAAAGATACTACATATTCTGGATGCAAAATAAAGAGAAAGAAACATGGAACTACCTAGAAACTCCTTTCCTGTTGCTTAAGTCTATAATGTTATAAGGGCTGGTCAGTGAGAAAAGCCAGCAAGGATTTTACCCAACTGTAGATACTGAGTGTTGCAATACTGAATTACCTGGCAGATATGACCACTGATGAAATAATGTCATAAAATTTCTAATGGGTAAATAATCACTTCCTAATTTAATCTGAGGCCTACTCACTAGAAGAAAATATATCATATATATTAGAATTGATAATATGTCAATGGTCAGAGAGGTCCTCAGTCTTATGGAGGAATATTATATTGATATTTTGCTAAATGGACATATAGTTAGGTACTTATAAAAACATACATTTATACCCACAGAATACTGAAGCTCCTAGCTCTCATCAAAGAAAAACTTTAACCAATAGATGAGAGTCAAAAGAGGGACTACTCAGTACTTTGAACCAAATGAAGTATTTGTGTTACTACCTTTCCAGGTTCAGTGAACATCCTGGAAGATGGAATAGAGGAACTATTTCAGCTAAAAGATGGGAAGGAGTAGTGCATGTTATCTTGAATATGACATCTCTATTGGAATCATCAACATTACAACTGGGACCACACAGACTGTGGCCTGCAAAAACAAAGAGACATGATGAAGCAACAGAGAGGCATTGGAAAGATAGAAGAACGTGAAGTAGAGATGTATTGGAGGTTAATTTGATCAATTTGTATAAAAGATTGATATCGTACAAAAGACAGTAAAATAATGAATAATAAAACACAATCACTGTTACTTTCTATAAAGGTTTTTCTTTTGTAATACAATACTATGGTTCATAGAACAATCTTGACTCTTTAAAGATAACTTTAATGGGAATTTCCTTGTTAAGAATTAACTTTTGGAGACAGTAGCTTAGGCTTCTGCCACATAACAATAGAGAATCTTCTAGATTTCATTTATCAGCAATACACTGCTTATCTTATAAAAATAATAATTATTGATATAAACAATAATTAAAGTGTATCTGGATCTGGATATTATAATGTGTATACACTTACAAAGTCAGTGAGCAAAGCTAACTTTCAAATAAATATTTAAAACAAATTGACTCTAAGGAATAGCAAGAGCTTTTTGGTTGTTTAATAGAAAAATTATTACCTGGCCTTATTTTAATTGTTTGGTTTTTATTATTTAAATTACAATTAGTTAGTGTTTTCTCTTCCTAGTTTCAGGCCAGAGGTATCAGTTTTCACAACTATAAATTGATGTGGGATTACCCTCTGTATGCTGTGATTACCAATAATAAATAAACTTCTTTGGACCTATAGCAGGGCAGAACTTAGCTACGTGGGAAAAACTAAACTGAATGCTGAGAGGAAAAGAAGAAGGGCAGAGTCAGAGAGAAGTCTTGTAGCTCTGCTGGAGACAGATGCTGGGAACTTTGCCTGGTAAGCCACAACCACGTGGTGATAAACAGATTACTATACATGGGTTAAATTAAGATATAAGTGTTAGTCAATAAGAAGCTAGAGCTAATGGGCCAGGAAGTATTTTAAATAATATAGTTTCTGTGTGATTATTTAGGGTCTGAACTGCCAGGCAGCTGGTAAACAAACAAGCAGACTCACTTCAACAATGAATTAATGCTCACTGAATGCTTTTGAATTTAGAATGTATGGAATGTGTATGTTTTCATTTTGTCCACAGGCCCCAGAATTTCTTAGATGTATAAATTTAAAAAAATGAAATTTGCCTGAAGCTTTAAAATGATAGTAAGTAATTTTCTCCATAATACTTGTTTAAAAACACTTAGAATATGCATATGATTAAAATGGGGACTAACACAGTATAAATTGTTCTAAAAACTAGTCATTATTTCAATTACTGGTTTTATTCCAGTACACTTGGAAATAAGTGTTTTCCTTGTTTGATTATTCTGAGACCTCTTACTTCTATATACTCCACTATGTGATTGCTGATGACAGTCTCCATATATAATTAAGGATATTAAAAATTAATTAGAAATAAATGGATATTAGCCATTAAGTAAATGAAAACCAAGCTAAACCCGTAGACCTAGAGAGGTGTTGTAAAGAGGAGGGAGGGGAATAGGGGTAAGTATAGAAACCTATTGCACTGGAAGTTTCTGGGAACCTAAATAGGTGATTTTCATGAGGATTCATAGTAATTGGAGCTATTGAATATGGACTGACCATCTCATGTAGCCAGCAAGGCTCTCAATGACAGGATTGTGTTGCGATCAATTGAATTGTTGGCCAGTGGGTTTCATGGAAATCCCTCCCAAACCCAGACTGACACAAGATAAAAGTTTACTTTAGGCAAACTGATAGTGGGGCCTCCTTTATGAGGACAATATCCACACAACTCATTGAACATGGAGAAGTAGAGCTGGTACTTCCTTAAAGCCTTCGATCCCTACATTCTAATGTCATTGTTGCTAGAATATATGCTGCAGACTATGTAAAAGAAATATAGAATCCAACTCTGTCACAAAACTTTTACCTACAATCTGTCTTCCATGCAAAATGTGCTAGGGAAATAGTGACACAGAACTTGTGGAAATCGCCAAACAATGTCTGGTTTGACTTAGGGTCCATGCTATGGGAAGGAACCCATCCCCCATTAAGCTTGGTAAACCAAGAACCAGAGACTACATACCTCAGAGATCTAAGAAAAAACTAAACATTAATAGTCTATAAAAGCAAAAGGAAAGGAATAAAAAAAATCAATAAAATGACTTGTGATGATTTTGTGCTATACTCATAGATCTGTGCCTTATCCAATCATCATAAGATATGCTAACTTTTTCTGAAGGTGCAGGGAGCAGATGCAGTTTTCCCACTGTTAGATTTTATAGGACAGGAGGTAAATGGGTGGTCTCCATCAAATCCCTTGCTCAGATGCCATATCAGGTTTTGTTAATGAAGATCAGACACTAGATTGTCAGGAAATTTCAAGGAAGAGAGAACAGAAAGAGTGTAGAGATAGAGGGGATATAGGACACCAGGAGATCAAGGTCCTCCAAATTAACTAAGCAAGGTACCTTTGATCTCACAGAGACTGAAGCAAAAATCACAGGACCTGTCTACATGTGTCTACACCAGGTCTTCTGCATGTATATTATAGCTTTTAATTTTGTATTTTTTTTGACAATGCTGACTGTTAGAACAAGTTTGTCTCTGACTCTTGAGCCTGCTCTTGGGATTCTTTTATTCCCAGTTGTTTGTCTGTCCAACTTCAACATGAAAGGTTTTGCTTCATTTTATTATATTTTGGTCATATTTATTTTTCTTTAGAAACTTATTCTTTTCTAATGAGAGACACAGAGGAGAGGAGATAGGAGGGAACTTGGAAGAGTAGAGGAAAGAGAAACTGTAATCAGGATATAAAATATGAGAAAAGAATCTATTTTCAATAAAAACAGAAAAAGAAAAAGATATTTTTAGCTCATTAGTGTAAGCATGTATTTCAAATTGAAAGTCATTGAATTTAAAACCAATTTTAAACATTTTACTTTATTCACAACATATTTTTGATAATTATGCCATTATTTTCTTGGCTCAAGTTTTTCTTGATATATTAATTAATTTACTACCAATGTCCTAAATAAGATTGAAACTTTAAATATATATATATATATATATATATATATAAATTTGTAAAACCTTATGTACATTCATCTATATATATATGAATATAAATGTATGTATACGTAAATTTGTCAAGTTTTTACCATGATGTATTAAGCTAAGTTTTATTTTCAAAATTAGTTAAAAGTCCTGATAGGCTTTAAGTGAAGATATCCTCAAGCATATCTTCAAATGGACACCCTTGAAGAAGGAGAGAATAGTAATGGGCAAGTATATGGTATCAATTAGAAATTATTATTTCTGTGAGCACAAACATAAGACCTGAATAGATTTTTTTAGTTTGTAAAGGTCTTCCTATGTAAGTTGTGAACCTAAAAGTTTGTGATTGTGTTTACACAAAACAGGAGAGGCAAAGGGATGTGTCTCCTGATACCAGCAATGTAGGGCGAGATTAAGGTAGATGACAGACACCCAGTTTAACTAATGAGCTAATGACCAATGAAGGATACTCTGTCCAAAAATAGGATGGACAACTACTCAGAAATGCACATATCAGCCTTTGCCTTCTACCACCCCTTGCATACACATAAAATTAATAATGTGTGCATATACAGATACAAGTATATACAAACAGCACACACACATACATGAATTGAGAGTAAATCTAACTTCTGTGATTTATGATACTTTCATTATTTACTGCACTCTTCTTGCTCACACAACATATAGAGGCCAATGAAATAATAGCTCTATTTTGCAATCACATAGTGAAACTAAGAGGAGTATGAGAAAGCAGCGTGAACAGTTGCACAGCTTCATCCAAATGACATGAAAGCTGAAATTTCAACAGCACTGCTAAGCATGAGTTGAATTTTAATGGTATGTATTATCTTGAATCAGAAAACATAACTGACCTTTGAGAATCAAGCCACAAAACAATTACAACTTTACAAACTGGCCAAGACCATAGTCAATGAGTAAATTCAGTAGCAAAATGAAGCTAAGGAAACATTTACTTTTTTTTATTTTAAAGAATCTTTGGTTTTTCTAATTAGGTTAAAAACCTTTTCCTCTCCAATTATGTGGAAACTCTGCTCAATAAAATTTGTTATTCATACTTTAGATCTTGACATCAACATAATTTGGTCCTTGTCCTGTTTCTGAAGTATTCCTTAATCACTTCATTTTCCTCTTATTAGCTGTTACTTTACATGAGGGATTATTGAGAGCCAATTCAATTTGCACAGAGAGGTCAAATTTATCTAAAAATAACAACTGTTGTCTTGTTTAAGTTCTGTTTATGACAATGTAAAATCTAAAATTATTTATTTTGAAATAATGCAAATGCCTTCTAGGATATCCTTTGGCTCTAGGAAGTCTTTTCAGAGATGATAAGAATGTAACAATAGTCAACATAATCTTTGTTATGTAGTAAATATTATCTGGCCCTTTTAATTGATACACTAAAGTTCTACTCCCTCCTGAGTGCTTTTGGAGATAGGGATTCTGGATGATATTTAAAATCAAGAGAAGTATTTGATGTAAGAAGTATTTTCTGTATTTATGTTGATTTTATTGGTTGAATAAAGAAAACTGCCTTGGCCTAGTTGATAGGGTGAACTCAGGTAGGCGGGGAAGACAGAACAGAATTCTGGGAGAAAAAAGGAGAGTCAGGGAGAACCGCCATGGAGTCTCCAGAGTCAGACATGCTGAATCTTTCCTTTTAAGCCACGACCTCATGGTAACACACAGATTAACAGATATTGGTTAAAGCAAGATGTGAGAGTTAGCCAATAAGAGGCTAGAGATAATGGGCCAGGCAGCAATTTAATTAATGCAATTTCTGTGTGGTTATTTTAGGGGTTAAGATAGGTGGGCGGTGGGATGCAGCTGCTCCTCATTACAACAAGTATTAAAGGGAAGCACAAACTATGGGATCTTGGTCTTCTAAAAACAGGAAACTATCTTTGTAGCTAACTCCCTTCTTTCATGTTTACACAAAGATACCAAGGAAAGACCAATAGTGGCTTTGTACAATATAGGGTAGTAGGGTGGTATGGTGGAGCCGTTACAAAGAATTTACTTACTTTTCACCTGACCACATATTTCCAGTTTCCAGAAACCTTGAAACATCTTGTGGTGTTTAAGCCTTTCTACATTATTTTGCAAGGGACACCTGCTTGAGCAGATCAGTATTTGCTTATTTCGTAAACAATTAAATAAAATAAGAATAAAAGTAAATGAAATACTTACTTAAATCCCTCAAAACCTCATGTTTTATTTTTTCTTCCCTAAATCAAATAGACACCAATATTTTTTTATCACCACAGATTATGTAAGACAAAGATTAGTAAGAAATCCTCATTTTCATTTCATTGTTTCCTTATCTTTAGACAATTTAATTAATCTATCTGAATTGAGGAAGTTTTATTAATAAAAAATAAAAATACTACAGATTATTTATGTGTTTTTTATAAAGCTTGTTAAATAGATTTGTCATAGGTACACACAAGTTTTGTTTCTTTTCTCTATATTCTAATGAGGATATTTCCAAAAAGTATTCAAACCTGATTTCAGATTGGCAAGTTAATATTTTCTCACATGAAAAACCAATGTTGAAGGTGAAAAATAATCCCTGGAAAACAGGTAAGATTATATAAGCAAAATTATTGGGGAAATGAACAATATTCAGAATTTTAATTCTTTACCAGAACTGACATAGTATGAGAACAGTAGCAAAGTGCATAGTAGAGACTTTAAAAGGATGCTTTCCATGGTTGGTCAATCTACTTCTTGTGCTCTTTTAATTAAACTTTTTATCACTAACTATATTACAGGTGAAAGTAACATGAATCTGTGACTTGACAATTATATTATTATAAAAAGAAATCCACTTGCTTTCCTGTCAAGATGCTGCCCTCTATTCTCAGAGGACAACCAGCAGTTAAACTCCACAACCCAATAAACATATATTTCTTCCCCAAAAGTAGTTCATTTCGATTGATTCACTGACCATCTCCCAAGTCCCAAGTGGACACTCTAGTTATTACCCTCTCTCATCGTTGTGTTTCTCTTTACTTTTCTATTTGGCATTTTCCTCAGACACAAAGTGGAAGGGAAAGATATAACATAAATTCAAACATTTAATTTTCAAAACCATCTTACCCTGTCTTGGCAAGGTTTGGCAGTCTTTTTTCTTGCCTCCTGGACGTTCTGTCTGGATACTATGCATTTTGTCAGTGGCTGAGGCATGCAGTATCCTTCTCTATATGTGTTGCCCTTATTTAATGAATAAATCTTCTCTGGCCTATCGCAGGGCAAAATGGCTAGGCTGGAAGAGATATACAGAGAAAGTATGTGGAGTTTGGAGACACCATGTATCTGCTGAAGGAAAAAGATGTATGCCTGGGAAATTACCTGTAAATCACGAGCCTCATGGTAAAATACAAAATAATAGAAATGTGTTAATTTAATATAAGAGTTAGTTCAAAAGAACTCTAAGCTATTGGTCAAGCAGTGTTTTAATTAATACAGTTTCTATGTAATTAGTTTGGGTCTGGGCAGATGGGAACAAACAAGCAGCCTCCATCTCCAAGCTTCATTTTAATCAGGTTATCATATAACCTGGCTATAAACTTGTTAATTTCTGACTATTCTTAAGAGAAATACCTATTGAAATTCTCACATAAAATCTATTGAGCACTGTGTTCTGAAAGGGACCTAGAATACTAATAAAACATATATTTGATTTCTCTGTCCCCATGTAAAAATAATGATACAATAATAAAATAAAAGTAAATTCACCAAATTTCATATAGTTAAAATGTTGAATTTTTATTTATATTTTTGTTTCTATGCACATAGCTCCATAGAAATCACAGGTAAACAAAGGCCTGGTCTATTTGACTAGGGTTGTAGAGAACAGAGATGCAGTACAGTAGCTACCCTAATCTGTTCACAAAATGTATTTATTGTCACTTATTTTCTTTATGACTTTATAGTATGATTACAATATGTCTCCCTTCCCTTTCGTTATTCATTCATCACCCATATACCCCCACCTATCCTTCAAATTATGGCCTCTTTTTATCACCAATAGTCACTGCATGCATATTTGTATATATAAATAGGGAATATAAATATTACAACACATTCAATCCATACTATATTAGCAGTATTATATTCTCAGAAATGGCCATTTGCATCAGACAACAATTTGGTGTATGCTTTTTCCTTGAGATAGAACACCTCTCCAGCTTTCAACTTACCTTAATTGCCTATAGTTCTTTGTATAGGGTTGAGGCCCCATGGCCTATTCCCATCACTTTGGCACATTTAATGTCATCGTGCATATAAGTTTTTGGGTGTAGCTTCTAATATTAGTAAGAAGACACAATATCATAGCAAACTTCTTGATCTCCTAGATCTAATCAACACTCCGTCCCCTCTTTCAAATGTTCCCTCAGTATTAAGTACAGGATTGTTTTATAGATGTATTCATTGGGACTTGGATTCCCACTTATTTTCATGTTTTATCTCCCCAAAATCTTTCTTATGAGTCTATATAAATATATGGTGCTAGTGTTCTCAGTAGCCATCAGAAACTAAACTGGCTAATCTTAGTCTACATAAATGTGATAAATTACAAAAAATCCAAAAAACAAATATATATGTATATATATACATATATATATATAGAGAGAGAGAGAGAACTCAGTACATATATATAGAACCATATATATATATATATATATATACAGAATTAAGTACTCAATGAAGTTTTAATATGAAATAAGGTAAGAGTCAGAGTGAATTATTTTCTACCTGTGTCTAGTGTCTGACATTTGATTCACCCAGACTCTGGTTCTAAGTTTAGATAATTCACATTTATGTGTCAGCTAAGTCCTTGGGTGAAGTCAAGTTCGTGGGTGTCTGACACAAAACATGCTTATGTATTGCCTCACCTCTATTTTTTTCCAGGACCAAAGTTCTACATCAAAGTTACATATGGGAAGCAAAACTTTAGACTTGTATATGATGAAAGCTATACATGGCAGCTTTATCATAATACTCAGAAACTGAATACAACCTAGATGTCCCTCAACTGAAAAACAGATAAAGAAAATGTGGTCCATTTACACAATGGAATATTACTCAGTGTTAAAAACAATGACATCAGGAAATTTGAAGGCAAAAGTATGGAACTTCAAAAAAATTTTTCCTGAGGAAGCGTGTTTCTGCCTTCAGAATGTTCTTGGACCAGAGGCTAGCAGAGTTGACATCAAGGAGAACAGAGAGACTTCATTCTGCAACTGATGGGAGTAGATGCAGAGTTTCTTAGCCATACAATAGGCAATACTCATCAACTCCTAGGGAAAAGATGGAGGAAAGATTGGGGGAACCAGAGGGATCAAGGACACTAGAAGAATACAGCCCATATTATCAATTGACTGGGTTTCCCTGGGATTCACAAAGACCAGGGAAGCTGTAGGGGTCTGACCCTGTCATCTGTATAAATGTTATTGCTAAGTATCTTAGAGTATGAATACTAAGAAACAGTAGGAAATGGTGTGGTTTCTGACTCTTTTTCCTATTGGAACCTTTCTCTTCCTACGGGGTCACTTAGTCCAGTTTGATTTGATGGGATGTGCTCTGGTCTTATAGGAACATATAATGCTGTGTTTAGTTGATGTCATAGGATGCCTGTTATTTTTTTTTTGGGGGGGGGCAGATAAGTAAACAAACATTTCAGTAAAATTTCTTCATGTAATTATTATTATTTTTTAAGACAGGGTTTCTCTGTGTAGCTTTGGTGGCTGTCCAGGAATTAGCTTTTGTAGACCAGGCTGGCCTCAAATTCACAGAGATCTGCCTGCTTCTGCCTCCCGAGTACAGGGGTTAAAAACTGCCTGGCTCTTCATATAATTATTATTTATAAATACATATTTGCTGTTAAAATTTATGCTTCATATCACTTTGGAAGGCACTTTGAAAATTGACAATTCTTCCCTGCCCATGGCAGCACAAGGCAGACTGGTAATGGGGACAGCTCTTCCATAGTATCAGTTTTGGGCCTGGCTCATCCATACCAGCACTAACAAATTTGGCTCTCTTTGTGCTGCACTGTCGGGCTTCAGGGTCTGTTCCCCTGAGTATTATACCTAGTGGGGGCAGGAAAAATTCTCCCACTCTTGTGGCTACAGGGATAGCTCTCCAAACTAGCTCAAGTGTTCATGGTGGTAGCAAAATTTGGGGGGGGGGCATTTTTTCCTAGGCCATGCTGCCAAAAGACAGGTGAGAATTGGGGACAGGTGAGAAATGAGGAAACAATGTGTTTAGAGCACAGGCCATGCCTGCCAGTAAACCAGGTAGGTGGCAAGAAGACCTTCTCAACTTTTATCTGTTTCACCAGTATCAATACCTCAGTCTCTTCCCTAGCACTGCAGCAGAACACCAGCTGCAGTCTCCCTTCCCCCTCCTGCTCTCATCCTGTGAACTCCACAAATATCCCCTCCTAACCTCTCTTTCATTCATCCTTCACTATATCACAGCCCCCAAAGCAAGCAGGACCCTCTAACTAACCACAGGCCAGGCCTGCTAGACTGCAAGACAACTAGGCAGGCTGTCAGTAGACCTTCTTCTTCTTCTTCTTCTTCTTCTTCTTCTTCTTCTTCTTCTTCTTCTTCTTCTTCTTCTTCTTCTTCTTCTCCTTCTCCTTCTCCTTCTCCTTCTCCTCCTCTCCTTCTCCGTTTTCTTCTTCTTTCTTTCTTTCTTCTTCTTCTTCTTCTTCTTCTTCTTCTTCTTCTTCTTCTTCTTCTTCTTCTTCTTCTTCTCCTTCTCCTTCTCCTTCTCCTCCGTCTTCTTCTTCTTTCTTTCCTTCTTCTTCTTCTTCTTCTTCTTCTTCTTCTTCTTCTTCTTCTTCTTCTTCTTCTTCTTCTTCTTCCTCTTCCTCTTCCTCCTCTTCCTCTTCCTCTTCTCTCTCTCTCTGTCTCTCCCTCTCCCTCTCCTTCTCCCTTTCCTTCTCCCTCTCTCTCTCTCCCTCTCCCTCTCTCTGTTCAATACACCATCCCTAGCCCTACAGCAGATCACCAGCAGCCGCCCCTTCCCCTTTCCAACATCCCTTTTTTTCCCCAGAGATCATCCCCTCCTACACTCCCTACTATCATTTATTGCCGCATTGCAGTCTCTAACACGGGCAGGCATTCCTTATGAAAACACCAACTGAGCAGGACAAGACAACAGGCAACATACAGACATTATACTCTGAAAATCCAGAGAGGAAACTGTTACAGAATAATCTTTTTGTATACATGGAAGAATTTTCTTTGCCAAGGCACTTTCTGATTGGTTGCTGCCCTGTATAGGTAGGACAGCTGGATATAGTGGATGCTGGGACAAAGAACCATAAAGTGTCTGGCATCATGATCAGACATTGAGAAAAGCAAGATGAATGTGCCATGGTGAAAGAGGGTACTGTCACACTGCCATGTGACAGGCATTAGATAAGAAATATGGGTTACTAAAAAATTTAAGAGTTAGCTACTATCAAGTTTCAGGTATCAGCTGAGCATTTATAATTAATAATAAGCTTCTTTGTAGTTATTACAGAGTTGCTTCTGGGACACAGAAAATTCCACCTACAGGAAACGGAAATCAAGACACAAAACACTCACCCATCAAAGAAACACCCAGAAATAAGTACCTAGATCTATCCTTCTGCTGTATCCAAGAAATGTATCTCAACATCAAGGATAGACTTTGACTCAGGATAACAGGTTGGAAAAATATTCTAAGAACCAAGCTGGTGTAGACATTCTAATAACTAATAAAATAGACTGTAAGCCAAAACTAATCAAAATAGATAAGAAAGAACACTTAATATTTACCAAAGGAAAAATTTAACAAGTTAGCATTTTAATTTTTAACATCTATGTCCCAAATATAAGGACACCGAGGAAAAGAAACACTCTTACATCTTAAATAAAATATTGACCCTCATACACTGATAATGAGATACATGAAGATCCCACTCTCACAAATGGACAAATGATCCAGACAAAAACTAAACAGAGTAATACTGGACACTGTGATCCAAATGGACGTAACAGATAGCTCCAGAACACTTCAACCAAACAAAAAGAATATAGCTTCTTCTCAGTAGTTCATAGAACCGTTTCCAGAATTGACCACAAAAATTTACACAAAGCAAGTCTCAAAAGATACAAGAAGATTGAAATAACTCCCTGCAAAGTTATCATACCATCATGGATTAACACTAGATATTAACAACAGAAACAATAGAAAAATAACATACTCGTAGAAAATGATCTCCTGATTGACTAGAGTCAAGATAGAAATACATAAAGAAATGAAAGACTTTCACAAATTCAGTGAAAATGGATATACATCATACCCACATTTATCAATGACAGTTGTGAACCTAGCTAAAAGATCATCAAAATTTGTAAAAGTATGTTTTCCTCACATACAGTGACTTTCTCTGACCCTATGTTTAAGGATATTTCTTGGCCTTTCTGGCTTCTTCCTATTTCTCACATTTTCTAAGTTTCTTGAAAGTTACCAGAGTCATCCGATATTCTTTCTCACCCTTAAGATGACCTGTCTCACCTCAGATCCAACATGGGATATCCACCTAACCTTGTGCTAAACACTTATAAACTTTGAGCAAAAAGAACAAGACAAAACTAAACATTTTCTTCTTAAAGGCATCTCTTCCTGACATTGTTAAAACCTGACCAGTGAAGACCTGCATGAATGTCTGTCTTACTGTCACTGTTTTTCTGATAGGACACACCAGAGCATATGCTCTTTCCCTTTCCCAAACTCACGGAAATCGAGGATTACAATGTACCTAAGCCAGATAACAGCTATACAGCAGAACACACAGATGAACATGTCTGGGTTTGCATCTTCATCTTCCCAGTTCCAAAACAAAGAAAATAAAATTATTTTTTTCTCCTCATTTTTTTTATTAAAGATTTCCTCCTCCCCCTTCCCTCCCCTCCCTTCCACCCATACCCCCTCTCCACCCCTCTCCAAGACAAAGAGCCATCAGGGTTCCCTTCACTATGTTAAGTCCAAGGTCCTCCCAGCTCCCCCTATGTCCAGGAAGGTGAGCAACCAAACTGACAAGGCTCACAGTGAGCCCGTCCATGCTGTAGAGTTCATGTTAATTGCCGTTGTCCTTGGTTTCTCAGTCCTCCTCCACCGTCAGCCACATTCAGAGACACAATGCACGTTAATTTTTAATGGTAAAGTGGGTGGATTGATTTTTTTTTCGAATTGGCTTCTCTTTGACTACATTTTTCTAGTACCATCAGTTTAGCAATTAAAGATCATTTAAATGTCTAAATTATACTTTGTGAAAGTATTTCAAAGGCTTTCCTAATGTTTTTATCATTTTATTTCAGAATTTAGTGATTATATAGTGAAAAATTACCATATAAATCACTTATTCTCCCCTCCAATCAACCTCTGACCCTGCTAAACATTCCACCTCCCAACTTCATGTCCTCATTTGGCTGTGATTTTTAAATCACCTACAGAGTCTATTGACTAATACCCATATATTCATAAGCATGAAGTCATTTTATGGCATGTGGGTAACCTAAGAGAACCCAACTAGTCAAATAACAATTCTCTTCCCCTTAAGAGCTACCAATTTCCATTAGTTCCCCAGGTAGGAGTGAAGTTCTTTAAATTCCTACAGCACCTAAGTTGGAATTTTGACTAATTAACTTGTGCGGAGCTTGTGCAAGTCCTCACAGGGACTGTGAGTTAATGTGTTCAGTGGCAGTTGCATGAACAAGAGGCAACTTTTCACGGTCCTCTTGCCAACCCTATGGCTGTTGCTTTCTTTCTATCTTCTCTCTTCATATGATTCTTAGCAGTAGCATAGGTTACGAGGTGCATGCATAGGGATGACAAAATTATCCCATTTAGGACTAAGCAGTCTCAGTATCTAATTTTCAGCGTTGAATCAGAATGGGTGTCTATGCTGACTTAAATCCACTGCAAAACCACCTTCTCTGTCCAAGTCTGAGACCAGGTCATGATAAAGTAACCATATTGAAGTGAGATGATGAGTAGACTGTGTTATGTCAAGAAGCCATCTCATTGGGACATAGCTCTGCATTATTTGTTCTTCTTCTTGAATTTTATCCTCTCTTCAGTGTATGCTGAGCCTTACAAAGAGTAATGTGGATGCCCACTATGAGGGTGAGCACTCAACCAGTACTTCTTTCTCAGTACCATGACAGTTACATCTCTACAGTTACCAGCATTTTATGAAGAGAAGACATTTTAGACAAGATTCGGGTGGGGGCAGAACTTGTTTTTAGATAAAAGTTTAGAAGCCATTTTGATGACATATTCATTTGGTAAGACAAAAGTAGCAATTTCAACCTTACTCCCCAGAGATGGACTTAGACCAAGTTCATACACAAGTCGATTTGAGATTGTAATGGTATGACTGTTAAAACTGACTAGCACCTGTGCTAGGAGGCCTCTTGTTCATTTCCGGCCACTCAGACCTGAAATAATCATACAAAAACTCTATTCATCAAATCACTGCTTGGCCTCTTCACTCTACATTCTTGCTGGCTAGCTCTTACATATAATTTAACCCATTTCTATTAATCTGTGTACTGCCACATGGCTGTGGCTTACTAGCAAGGTTCTGTCTGATGTCTGTCTCTGGCAGGGCTACAGAACTTCTCCTCAACTCCATCTTCTTTCTGCTAACACTCAGTTTAGTTTTCCTCACCTAGCTCTACTCTTTTGCCCTATCACAGGCCAAGACAGTTTCTTTATTCGTTAACCAACAAAAGCAACACATATCCCACACCAAGCACCACCATTGCCTGCACAAAGGGCATGACAAATTACAACTATATATCTCATGACTGGAAAGTGGGTATAATATTTTACAAAACTGAGAAAGATTCTTAGTGACTACTCTCCCCAATTTGTCTGCACAGACTATGAAATATAGGATTCAGGGAAGACATATATCTAAATTCATCCCAATAAAGTTTCTCTGTCTTCTCCAAGATTGTAAATCACACTATTTCTAATGCTCAGAACCAATTTCTCAAGTCATGCTTACCCACTCACTGCTCACTTATACACTAGAATTAATTTTTTTGTTTTATTCTTTTTCCACTTCTTATGAAGTTATGCACCTCTAATATGGTAGTTTAAAATGCATGTTTCATTTTCACATTTTTATCTAGAGTAATATAAAGGATTGCCAGTAAACTTACTTCCCTTTATCAAATACACCTTATTTCATCAATAACTTCTCTGTATTATAAGAAAATTATTAATGAGACTATTTTTAATTGTCAAGAAAATTTAAAAGTCAAGGTGTATATATAAGACAAAATTTTGCTTTGCCTACCTCCTATGTAACTCACTATATACATTTATTTTTTAAAATTATTCTTTATTTTGTGGACTTTTTTTCTCAAGGGTACATTTGCTAAACATTAACATTCATAAGAAATTGGCTGTCAGCTTCTCAAGGTAAGATAATCTATATTAGTTGTTTATTAATAATATTTATATTTTACCATATGTACACCAAAAATGAAACCTCTGAATACCTATAAAATTAAGTATCTATAAAAGGTCTTATTTTTACCTTTAAGACACCATATTAAATCTTAGCACATATTTATTACATGTGCTTTTTATTTTGTGCCTAATGTCTTTGCTTTGGATGTATATGAATATTTTTATTTTCTCTTTACTTTAGGGATATATTATGTTCTGCTGTCTAATTGTTTGGCCACCTGCTGTAACAGTGGCTCACATTATACAGATATTTGGTCATTAGTCCATGCACTTATTTCACGCTTGAGAATTATCATTTTTAATTTGGCACCAGTGAACTAATGCCCAGCATGTGTTCAAAACTACCACCTCCAAAGAGCAATAAAGAGAGTTGACTAAGTTGATTAAGACAATAAAACTATCAGAACTGCTTCAGGGCTAACAGAAATGCTTACATCAACTCATACTGCTTATAACTGCTGGTATATTTTTTCTATTTTCTTAATGACAATAATATAAGCTACTAATTCAGGTTGTAAATTAAAATATACATAAAATGATAATGCAGTTCATAAATTTAAGAAATCACCCATTGAAACTTTAATTGTTAAAATACTTCAATGTAAAATGCACCAGGATGAGACCACAAGCTAAATACATTCAAATAACAAGCATTCAGTCTTCATCTAAAAACACTACAGTTTTTCGAAAGGAAAAGTAAATGGAATGAAAATGGAGTGAGAAAAACATAATGTGTTAGAAATGTTCACTTTATTCTTTAGTTCAACACAAGTAAGTAAATCTAATTTTTCTTGTCAGTGCCCTATGATAAAAAATTGTACAGGGAGTAAGTACTTCGTTTTGCACTGCATTCTATATACTCATTCAAACTACCAACATGGCAAAAAATAAGCATTTAGCAAACAATTGTACATAAAATTTAATCCCATTTGAATAGCTGGTGTTCTTAGATCTTCAATATTTTTTCTGGGTCTGCTAATTTTATTTCTAATCAGTAAAAGCTTAATTAACTTAAAAGTTTAAGTTTTTTTTTAAATGTTAAATATGCTTTGTTGTCTTTACTCTTTGCTCTTTTAGGATCCCACCACCCAACTCCCAGTAAGCAGACATGGAGTTTTATTTTTATGTATAAATGCCTGGCCACAGACTGACTTGTTTCTTGCCAGCTTCTCTTCACTTTAATTTTCCATTCACCTTTTGCCTCTGGGCTTTTACCTTTCTCTATTTCTCTGCATCTTTTCTTTCCTACTTATTCTGTGTGTGGCTGTTGGGTGTTGGTCCCTTCTTTGCTTGCGTGTCCTCCTCACCTTGTTCTTGTTCCTCACTCTCTCTTGCTTTTCCCTTCCCTCTTTTTCTCTTTCTATTTATTTTCTCTGCCCTGCTATTGTTAACTTCTGCTCTTTATTAAAACAATCAGGTGTTCAAGATAGGCAAATTAACACAGCTTCACAGAATCAAAAAATGCAACATAAAGGAATGCCACACATATTAGCATCATTAAAACAAATGTCAACGCTGGTCTAACACATCCTTTTCTTTCCTTTCACCTACTTTCTTTCTCCCTTTTTCTTTGCTTAAAGTTTTAGCTCCCAGTTTCCTCCTCAATTATGTTATATAATACTTGCTGTATTAAACCCTTTAGAAAAGGAAATAAGGCTTCCGTACTTGTTTTATGAGTTTATCATTGCACAGGTAGCAAAAGCAGATTTTACATAAAACAATTTTGCAATATTAAGCATCCATAAGAATTTTATTACCAGACAGGTATTCCCAACTAGCACAGTGATGACAGTCATTTAAATAAATGCAAAGAGAAAGCTAATTTTAGTAGACTGGAAAGATTTCCATTTGGACATAAAAGATTGTCAATGAGTTGTAACAACACTTTAATTTTCGCCTCGGTCTGTTTTTTTCTTTTACCTTCCCCCCTTTGATTAGAAATAGATTTTTTTCTCACAAAATATATCCATTAAGCTTTCTTCTCCCTCCAATCTTTCTGTCTCCCACCCTTTTTGTCTCCCAACCCTTCTGTCTCCCACCCCTATACACACACCTCCCCTTTATCATACCCTGTTTGACTGTCATTTAAAAACAGATTTCTAATGAATAATAATAAAATATAATAAGATAAAATGTAGGAAATCCTACAGCCAGTAGTTATCTACCCACTGAGGCATAGCCTCTATGCCAATGTAGAGCATGCCTGCGGCCTCCTTTCAGGCTGCGAGATTTGGTTTCTGTTCTCATTTCCAGCAGAGGATTCTGATTTGTGAGTCTACCCCTGAATAAATAACCGTCTATTTTTCTCAATTCTGAGTTAGTGTGGAGTTTCTTTTAGGAGTCCTTCATTAATAAAACAGAAAGTAAAATATCAGAATGGAATAAAACAAACAAATAGAAGGAAACAAATTAAGGAAATGGCATAATATTTGGGAACTCACTTACTCACACATTGAAGAGTCCCATAAAATCCCTAAACTGGAAGCCATAGTATATACTCAGAGGACCTGGTGCTGCCTGATATATGTTCTGCGCATAGGGCTTCAGTCTCTGAGAATCCATCTAAGTTTTGATTATGTTGAATTAGATAAGCCCGTAACAGTACTTTTTCTATATCCTTGAAACATGAAATAATGTTGATAAGGTATATATATATATATTATATATATATATATATATATATATATATATATATATCTATCTTTTATATGTGTTTTATATCTATGAAAAAGATTTTGGAGTCCATGCTGATTTTTGTTTCGCAATCAGTCTTAATGTCTCGGAGTGGAGCTCACAGAATAAAGCCTGTAGGCCAGATTCTAATCAAGTGTGACAGACCAGTTTTGTCCCTGAGCAAGTAAGCAATCGAAGCAGCACAAAATTGGTTATTTTTTGGATTTTGTCCTATTGAACAAACTGTAATTTTGCTTTGTCCTGCAATCTCCTTCTGATTCAGCTTGGCTAGGTCACCTGATAGTTCTCCCCCTCCCTCCCTCTCTCTCTCTCTCTCTCTCTCTCTCTCTCTCTCTCTCTCTCTCTCTCTCTCTCTCTCTCTGTCATTCTCTTGTCTCTCTAGATGTTTGTGTGTGTGTGTATTTGTTTCTGTCTCCCTTTTTGTGTGCATATACATATATATTTAACATGATTATAAAATTCAATGTAAAATGACATTAAATTATATTTCCAAAATCCAGTGCAAAAGAGCAACATCAGTTGATATCTTATGTATCATGTTTTATACTCGAGCAGGTTTTGCACTACCAAGAATATTAGTCAGAAAACATCCTGTCAATGGCAGGAAGCACCAGAATTTCTCACTATCACCTATAAACTTATTAGAAAAGAAGAGAGAATGTGGAAAGATTCCTGATATTAGACAATGGAAAATATTGTAGAATATAAGCAAGGTAATGAAAGAAGTCACGGACACTGCTTTTTTTTTGGCATATTGTCTTTATAATATCAAAGAGCATGTGAATGTCATCTCTCATTTTTAAGTGTGAAAACAATTCCTTTAGAATTATTACACAATTATATGTATTTCATTCATCAGGAAGGAAAACTATATTAAATCTATTATGCATTTAATAACAATTTTTCTTTGTTACCACAAGATAAAAGCAAATTATAATACAAGTGAAACCTGTTTTTCTGTTTGCAGTAAAAAAATTCTTTTCTAAAGAATTTACTTCATGAATAGTATTGTCTATTGAAAAAACCATACATGTTATATTAATACTTGAGTTCTCTCAAATCAATCATAATATGGAACTTTTTCCTAGTAGTGGCAAATAATTGATAATAAAATAAATAAAAATAAACTCAACACTGAAATTTTGAAAAAGTAGTAAATATTATAGTAATCACTTGTGTTGGATAATTTAGAAGAAATGCCTTTGAATAAGAGACAACTTATAAATTACATCTTATAATGATGAAAAAGATCAATTATGAAACCATGAGAGTTAAAACACATTTTTTTTGAGACAAAGTTTCTATGTAGCTTTGGAGCTTGTCCTGGAAGTAGCTCTTGTAGACCAGGCTGGCCTCGAACTGATAGAGATCTGCCTGCCTCTGCCTTTCAAGTGCTAGGATTAAAGGCATGTGCCACCACCACCTGGCAATTCTATAAGTTTTTATATATTATCAAAACTTGAATATTTTGGATATATTTATTATTTATAAATTAATTATAGATTGCTGTTAATAGTATGTGATGAACTTAGTTAAGTATAATTACCTATATTTATTTATTATTTGTGAAAATGTTCACCGCTTACATTCAGCTTGCCTAATATTTCCTTCTGTGTATGAAAGTCTGAATACAGACTCCAGCCTCTCTAGAGGTAGAGAATGTGGGACTACCAAAACTAATCATTGCTTTGCACACACTGTGCTTTTATGTTAGATTATAAACAGATATTATTACAACATGCTGGGAGATCTCCTTTTCAAGAGAACAATCTTTAATATAATGCCTGTATTTTCTGATTTGACTAAAATAATTAAAAATTAAATGAAAGTCTAGAATGTAAACTGAATGTTTTTTAATTAAATGAGAATGTGGAAAATGAGGAGTGTTTCCATGTTGTATAGACATAATGTGCATTCTATGCAGTCTCCGCTACTTTTAAGTGCTATTCAAAAAAAAAAAAACCATTAACTGAGGTGTTATCAAGTGAACCCCTGGCCATACCCCTGGAAGCAAAATACAAATTAAAAGGAATATTTAAAATATGTGCTTCCTTATATTGTTTGCAGCAGTTGTCAGTCTGAACGCTGGCATTCTAAAGTATTTATCAAGGCAGATTTAGTGTTCTATCTGTCTTTCTCTCATAGTCTGAGAGTCTATATGATTTGGTGTCTATTTCCCATACAGCCTAGTTTGAATGCACCAGGTTCTTGTATAAGTCATGCCACTACTGAGAAAACATGTTATTGGGAGAACCAAATTAACACACTGAAAACTGCAAGTAATAAATACATTATTGCTATTATAATAAGTTGTTATTTGGTATTTATACTCGATTTATACCCTTGAATGATTTTATATTTGTGGTGAACATATAGAATGTACAGATGTTTTGTTCCATTTTGTTTCTGTCCTTTTTTCAGACTTCACTGACATAGTATTGAATCTACACTGAGACAAATCAATTTTCTCAGAATTAGAACATCTATCGTAAAGCTTGTTTCCTAGAGAACTCAATGATCTCTGAGTCAGACAAACACATACAGTCCAATCTCATGATTACAAAGAATATTATTTGATTTATAAAGCAATAATTTTATTTGAGCTTGCATTTTCATATGAAGGGGTGTTTAATCTGTGTTTTGTGTTCTCTAAGTGCTCTTCTGATTCATTTTCATTTCAGCCACTGCATTGATAGGGCTCAAAGGGAAACAGAATGGATTTATCCATCACTGAACACAATTAATTGTATATTGGCCTCTTTAGGAATAGAGTTAGATAAAACGACTTAATCACAATTTTTCAAGGGGAAATTATAAATAATTAACTACTCTGACCAAGACTTTGATAAAAGAAAGCGAAATTCAGCACATCCAGGCAAATGGCAATCAGATAAGGAACTTATTTATGAGTAATGTGTCTTTATTCTGCAGCTGATTCTATTACAGAGAGTAATAGCTCCTGATTTAGACTGGTGGTGTTCAATATGCTTTATATAAATAAGTGTGTATATATTTATATACATATTGAATGTGTCTATACATTTTCATATGTAACTTTGTTACTTTAGCTATGCTTCTGCATAAAAGCTTTTGCCAATATTATTCTTGCCTACTGATCTTTACTTTTCATTATTTCTCATTTCATATAGCATAAAAAATAATGTGATCCCATGTTGAAAACCACTGAAAATAGAGATTTATTTTCTTTTTCTGCCACTTTAGAATACGTAGTTGTGTGTAATAACTTATGGTAGGACTTCGCCAAATACAGCTATTCACTTCTCATAGTTGCTCAACATTCAGTCTCATGAGCCATGCTCTAGAAAGATGACTATTTTAGGTGTTAAAAGAGACGAAATAAGTAACATTATACAGACTTAAAGGTTATATTTAGTAACTTATGTCTATGTGAATTAGAAGGAGAGCAAGGGAAAAGATATGGGAGGGCTCAGAGGGAGGAGAGGGAAATGGGCAAATATTGTAATCATAGCATAATCCCTTCAGTAATATAAAATAGATAAAATAAATGAAAAAAAAACAAAAGAATTTTTGATGAAAGGATTTCTCTCAAATAACATGTTGTTTTCTGATTGGCATCTTTAAAATTATGATTTGATTCTTAATGAACACTTTAACTGCAAAAAATCAACAAACCTAAAGATTATTTTATAACTAGGATTGCTGTAGACTTCTCCTTAGATAAATTTATTTTCTTACAGTTCTGTACACTGAAATTCCAAGATTAGTCAAAGGTTCCACAGGACTGGCTTCTGCGGCTTTCTTGGATTGTAGTTATAGGCCCTCTGGCTGCTTCCACACATGATAATCCTAATTATTTAAATTTCTTCATCTTCTTATCAAAATAGTGAAGTATAACATTTACCCTAACAGACTTTTATTTATCTATTTGTCTTTTCAAAAATGTGCTTGTCAAATAAATTTGTATTCTGATAGATTTGGGTTTGACCCTTTTGAGTATTGTGAGTATTGAGGACATTATTCATTGTTAATAATACCCAGAAAGAGCACAGACTCCTCAAATCATTCATTTAGCTGACTGTTTCTTTAAGCACATCTAGAGACCAACACTACCCCAGAATTTCTTACTTTAGCTGGTAGTTTCATGGTACACTTAAGGTAGTGTTATGTGACATATTGAAAATAATATGTAGTAAAAACTTATGTCCTAAATGCTGTAGGTTTTTCCTTTAAAGAAAAACTATACATTTAGAGGGTAAATATGTAGTGTTCATTGTTAAGTAAAAACCAGAATGTCTTTATTTTATATAATTCTTCCTGGGTATTACTAGTGTCAACATTCATTCCCGAGTCTCTCTTAACTGTTGTAGGATATGGTGTTTAAGTGTTTCTGAACAAGCTCTACATTTAATTTAAAATGGAGAAATAACATGAATAACTTGAAAATGATTTTGAAGTAATTTTCAGATACCCATCTTGAATTTTATAGTTCTGTCACTTCCACTATCATCTCAGAAGACACACACACACACACACACACACACACACACACACACACACACACACATATATATATATATATATATATATATATATATTAAAATGTAACTATATTGGATACTCATTTCTGTCCTGAGTTATCACTGATATAAAAATCTGCTTTTGCAATTGTCTTTCGGAGATAGATTAAGTTCCCTATCCCATAAATATTCCCATTTATACATTGAATTTTCCTATGTTTACACTTCATTCATTTTTAGTAAGAGTTTAGTTTCTGTCTAATTTACATGCTTCACTAGAGTAACAGCAGATATAGTAATTCATCACGGACTGACATATGGACTTTCATCCTGAAGACAAAGGATCCTTATTGGAAAGAAATTTTCCTGGACTCTGATCCAAATTGTGCTAATCCTTTAGAAAATATGATTCTAATATGAATTAAAATTTGTCCTTTATAAGATGAATTACATTAATAATTTTGAGTGTTCCCACTCCAATATACAGAAAACTCAGATTAGTTGCTATGTGATTTAAGGTAAGGAAAATAAATAAAAAAAGTTAATTGTTTTCTTTTTCTTTGAAGAAACTTCCTTAGTAGAGTGTTCCTTCAAGCATAATGAAAATGCTTCAAGAAGAAAAAGAAAGCTATAAGGCAGTACTTTATTGATGGAAGACAGGGATAACCGAAATAATGCTTCCATCTATGGTACTAAAATTTAAAATTAAAGAATTCAAAGTATTGTATACCTGCATCTATAATTAAATGTATTCTTTACTCTAGTATTAGTTTGGTCTATGCTCTAAAGTTTTGAGTTTCTAGAAAGATAATGTTGAGTTTGTTGAACCTTTAAAAGTAATTCTTAATGGAAGGTAAATAGTTATTTCAGGCACTGGCCTTAAAACGGTTCAAAGTAGCAGATAATTTTCATGAATATGAGTTGTTACAGAGCCAATGTTGTTGTCTCAGCTCTGCAATTTGCTGTCTGCCTGGTCATACTATTAATACTGTTCGTACCTGCTGCTACTAATAAGTTATGCTCTACGGTGCAATACAGTCCGAAGACCATGACTGCAACAATTAAGATAGCAGTGCAATGTTCTGAGTCTTCACATCTTTGAACTAAATATGTCTACTTGCTGTATAGAGTAATTGGCTTCAGTATTTTATAGAAAAACAAAACAAAAGAAAAATAAAAATTAGACAAAGGAGAATGGGGTGACATTAGCCCCCCTCTCAACATTTTTATAAAGTAAACATATATTTCTATTTCGATGGAGCCATTTTAGGACTCATGTCCAGTGAATAAAATTTGCTTTTAGATAGTCATTATGGAACCTCTAGATACAAGGGAACAAGTAAATAAAAAGGAAAAAAAAGCAATCATTTTCTAAAGTCATGGTTAATTGTTCAATTTTTGATCATCATTGTTCATCCATAATATCCATCAGTTATTCTTTCAATATTACCAACAGGTTTTCCATTCTCATTAATGTTGCAAATATTTTTGATGAAGAGGGAAGATTGTTAGTAAATATGAAATTAAATTCTAGATATGATAATTTTTACATATTAGATTTTCTTTATTTCCATTAACATAACAAATCTGGTTCAATTTCACTCAGTATAGTTTGCTATTGTACTTCCATAAAGGAAATATTCTAATGAGTGGTGAACATACTAAAATGAATTTAAATTTTACTTCTTCCTATAAAAAGTCATATACGAATAAGATTCATTAGATTTCTCATGGTTTGCTTCTTGTTTTTATTCTCTTTCTACCCATTTTCAGTTATTTTCTCTATTCACATTAATTATTGTTTAGTCAGGAAAGTCTTTCAATACTAGCATATTTTATCCTTATTAGCACCGTTAAGCCATATATTTTCTATAATTTTAAATATCTCAACACTTTATCTAACTATTAGTTCTCTGCCTGGATTTATAAACTTAGACAGGTCATTTTTTTAACCTTCCTTTCACAATCAGTACATTCTGATGCTATCATAATATTGCTTCAATATACTTCAGAAAATTATTTTATATTCGAGTCTGTTTCATGTGTATTTGCTTCCATTATAATTTAGACCTTAGAGGTATGGTGATCATGTGACTTTTATTCGGCTCTGTACAGTGGTTTACAGTTTTCAAAATTTCCATACTTGAAATAGACACTGTTATAAATGGTTGAGTAACTAAAAGGAAAAGAGTAAATAGCATGCACTGTATCTCATATTTCCTTCTACCTAATAGAGATATAACACGGGGGCCTAACGTCAGCAAGAGTAACACTTCTATCATCAGAGAATGGATGAAGACCTTTGGCCGCGTCTCGCCAACCCTCAAGTTCCCAATTTTTGCCTGGCGATCGTGTCTATTTCCAATATCCAGGAGGATTACTATATCTTTTTTGGGGGGTTCACCTTCTTATTATCTTCTCAAGGATCCCAAATTATAGGCTCGATGTCCTTTAATTATGGCTAGAAACCGATTATGAGTGAGTACATCCCATGTTCATCTTTTGGGGTCTGGGTGACACGGCCAAGGGAAGATGGGGAGAGAAAAGCGTGAAGGGGAGAATGGGGGGAGCTCGGAGGAATGGGATGCTTGGGATACAGGAAGGGTTGATATGGGAGCAGGGAAGCATATATCTTAATTTAAGGAGCTACCTGAGGGTTGTCAAGAGACTTGACCCTAGAGGGGTTCCCAGGTTTCCAGGGAGACGCCCCCAGTTAGTTCCTTGGGCAGCTGAGGAGAGGGAGCCTGAAAAGGCCAGTCCCTATAGCCATACTGATGAATTTCTTGCATATCACCATAGAACCTCCACCTGACGATAGATGAAGAAAATGACAGAGCCCCACATTGGAGCACCGGACTGAGCTCCCAAGGTCCTGATGAGGAGCAGAAGGAGAGAGAACATGAGAAAGAAAGTCAGGAACGTGAGGGGTGCGTTCACTCACGGAGACAGTGGGACAGAACTAATGGGAGATCACCAACTCCAGTTGGAATGGGACTGATGGATCATGCGACCAAACCCGTCTCTCTGAATGTGGCTAACAGTGGGGGCTGACTGAGAAGCAAAGGACAATGGCGCTGGGCTCTGATTCTTCTGCATGGATGGGCTCTGTGGGAGCCTTCTCAGCTTGGTCGATCACCTTCCTGGACCTGGGGGGAGTTGGGAGGACCTTGGTCTTAACATAGAGTAGGGAACCCTGATGGCTCTTTGGCCTGGAGAGGGAGGGAGGGGAGGTATGGGTGGAGGGGAGGGGAGGGAAGGGGGAGGAGGAGGGGAGGGAAGGGGGAGGAGAAGGGGAGGAAAGGGGAAGGAGGAGATGGAAATTTTTAAATATAAAAAAATAAACCATGAATAAAAAAGACCTTTGGAAAGAGCTGCTAAAGGCTTAGATCTTAATTTTTCTCCATTTGACAATGATATCTGTTATAGACAATCTACAGTACAAGATGTGAAAAATATTCAAATAATATGAAAATTTGGCAGGATTTATAAGCTATGAAATTATACTGAAATGCATATGGTGATCTGACAATATACTACAGCAGTCATAGCAACCCTGATACTTCCCCTGCAGTCGGTGGATATCTTTTCTCCATCAGAAAAGAATTTCCAAGTCTTCCATAACAATCTGGATCTTTTCTGTATTACTCTATTTTAAAACTAAGGTTTGTGTTTGCACCATCATTGATTTTCTATTAAGACTACCATTAACTCTCACGTAGATTATTATCTCCCTCTGCCTCATCATTCACCCTCAAAATTGAGTTGTTTTCTGAAAAATTCATCAATAGAGATCAATTTGATCTTAACCGTTATTTTGATCTTGCAGATTTCTATTATATTTTTTACAATGACTCCCTTTTTTACTGTAAGTCAGTTATTTAAAATTTCTAAATGACTATATATCGGGTATGCTTTTTGCAGCTACATAAACATTTATGGAGAATTATCATATACATTTTGACACATGAATAGCACAAACTTGCATTCTTCCTTCACAAATAATAAAATCTGATCAAGCATTTTAAAATATTTCCCCAAACTTACAATAAAGTAAATAGAATGCATTTAGGAATAGGAATTTTAAATATATTAAATCATAGTATCTTTTAATTTTAAAGCTGATCCTAAATTTCCAAGATACTTTTGACTTGTTTCTTTTTTGTTTATGTTTCCTCATTTCTACATTTTTCTTGGTTCTCCCCATATTCTGACACCTAACTGGCATGTGTTCACAGAAGATCTGCAATACTATCAAAGATAGCTCTCTGAGAGCCTTCTCTGACAGCTGTCAAAATAAGACTTTCTCAACATACTTCAACAAGTTAGAGATTAAGAAAGCAACAAACTAGAAAAAAAGACCATATTGCATAGACTTCAATTGCTTTACCCTCAAAACTTTTGAATTCTGAACTGTGAGAAGTTACTCGAATTTATGTTACTTCATGATGGTTTTCATCTCATTAAATCTTTCAACTTTATATGTTTTCGATATTAGTGTAGGGTTATGCTTTATGTACTTCAAAAAAGTTATTTCATATAATGTTTGGTAATAATGAATAAAATATTTGTATCTTTATTCTTAGTGTTAAAAAGCTAATTGTTTAAGCAAAAACAAATATCTCCTATCAAATATCTATGTACTAAGGCTTGAACATAACCATTCTGTGTGTGGGCTGGCTGAAGAGATGACTCAGTGGTTGAAACCTCTTAAAATTGTTGTGTGACTATAAGGATGTGGGCTTTAAGCAGAGTATTATCTCTAACCCAACTCATGTGACAGACAGAAGCAACAAGATACATGGGCATGAAGACTGCAGACTATTGGGAAAATGTGAGCTCTGTGTTCAGAGAAAAGCTCTCCCTCAATAGTGGAGACAGAATGAAGAGGAGACTTGAGTCTTCCTCTTGCATCTCTGTGCACATGACAGGCATATGTACTTGCTCACACCTTGCACACAAGCAAATCGTGTCACACAATTAAAAATATCAAAAGGTAACCAGTTTACAAAACAAAATGTACAAATTCAAAAATCTTACCAAGTCTATGGTTTTAAGGTAATTTAAATTTGTATAATTTAATTAAACCTAATGGAATGTTATGTACCTTTGGAATATGTATTTTGACATGAATATTATACATAATCAATATTTGAAGATACACAAGAGTCATCAGTTTTTATTGGAGATGTTCATAGTTTTATTGTTGTGCTTTTTCATTTTTAAGCTATGTTTTTCCTCCTTAATTGAAAATAGATTCTTTTGTTATACAATATATACTGATTATAGTTTCATCTCTCTTCACTCCTTCCATTTCCTCCCAATCTCCCTTTTTCTTTGGAGCAAGTCACTTTCTATACCTTATAAGTAAACAACAGACTTCTAAGAGATAACAACCAGACCATTCAGTGGTGGTGCATGCTTTTAATACCATTACTAATGAGGCTGAGGCAGGAAGATCTCTGTGTTTGATTAGGTATGGCTTCCACAGACTATGTGTTTGAAACTTTGATTCATAGGAAGTGGCACTGCTAGAAGGTGTGGCCTTGTTGAATAGATGTGGCGTTGTTGAAATAAATGTTTCACTAATAGGGAAGCTTAAGGTCTAAAATATTCAAGCCATGCCTACTGTCTCACATTCTGCTTCTGCTTCCTGATGTAGAACTCTCAACTCTGCCAGCACCTTGTCTGCCTGCTTGCTGCCATGTTTCTCACCATTATGGATAATGGGCTAAATTTCGGAAACTGTAAGAGAGCCCCCACAAATTTTTTTCTAAGTGTTTCCATGGTCATGATTCCTCTTCACAGCAATAAAGCATTAAGTCAATTTGTGTTTGTAGTTAGGTTATTGTGAAGGATTTTTTTTTTCTCAAAATTAGCACTCAAGGTGTAAAGGTAAGAGAATTGCTCCCTAGTTGAGGACAATCCTCTCTTCAAAGCAAGTTCTAAGACTTTAATGAAACTCCTTATCTTATATAAAACAAACTAATTAATTAATAGTTAATTAAAAGTCATGTCATAAAACTGGGTGTGCATATGCATAGGTATGTCTTCTTGGGAGGTGGAAGATAATCTGAGTATTAATCTGCCTAAAGATGAATAAATAACTCAATACAGCCAAAATGTGTTCAATGAAGTGCTAGTTGAGTTTCTTATTTCCTCTCAATTTTGTTTAATGTCAAATTCTACTTCTCTTCTGATCATGCTCATTCATCAAAATGTGATTAATGAAGAAAATTTTCTAATAATTTTCTTTCACGTATCTTTAGGTGTATATGTCTTCTGTTGCATTACTTAAAAATTATCTTTTAAGGGCTGGAGAGATGGCCTAGCCATTAAAGGCTAGGCTCACAACCAAAAAATTATCTTTTAAGCTAAAATATATTCTTACTTTTACCTTTTGTGTATAATTTTAGCTTCTACCTTCCACTAAAAGTAAGAGTGGAACACTTGTATGCATGTAACTGGATATGTGTTTTCATCATACTAAGTGATTAATTAATATTTCATTTATAAAGTGGATGCTCTTCAGTGTAGTTTTGTAAATAGACAAACATAAAAGATGCAGTTAATCATTCTCTACTACGATTGAAGGGAACATATCTCTTTATATTTTAATTTCAAATTAAATGTCTAATGCTTTATTTGGGATTGTATAATTTATTTGGTACTGACAATATTTTCTAACCATATACTGCTAATATCTTTTAAAATATACACTGCACAGCAGCATCTGTTTTATTACATTAAACTTTCTGTGGGTTCTTGAAAACTCTCAAATCTGCACACAGTCCTTTTGCTTATGGTAACTAACACAGAAGCCTATAGAGAGGTGTTCAGTTATATTTTCACACAAATGTGGGAAGGAAGCCTGAGGCAATGTGAATAGGAGCTCTTCAAACTTCAAAGGATCTGTGAAGGATTCTTGCTCAGCTCTTGCCATCCTGAATTGGCCAATGCTTGGGGAGCAATTAAAATTAAATAGCCTCTGAGAAGGAAAAAGGGGAAAGCTCCAGTTCTAAGGATGGACATATTCGATCACAGTGGTAGCACTGGGGAAGTCTTAAGAAATGAAATGATAACAGCAGGAAGGAGGGAAAGGACATTTTGAATTCAGAGTGTGTATTTGCCAGGCAACATTAATTAATCCTTCCAGAGTGTTAAGCTGTTGCTATATTTATCAACTTCAGTGAAGAGCACTGTAACGAAATCCCCTAGCAGTCACAAAATTGAAAGATACATTTGCAAACAAAAAAATATAACAAATTCTTAGTTTTCAGAGATTTTCAATACATTTTTGCATAGGTGATCAATATTGTCAACAATCATCTATGTTTAATGCTGTCCTAAAATAGGCAAATTTACTTTGTTTCTGAGAACACAGTTTGCTTAAAATTAAAAATTAACAATTCCCTTGTGAATTCAAGTTATTCGAATTCATATATGTATTTGGGGGCCTATCTTACAGAAACATGCAATGCATACAAATATACCACACACACACACACACACACACACACATCATCATCATCATCATCATCATCATCATCATATCATCAGTTTACACACCATAATATCAAGTAAAATAATTATGGATAGTAGCTTTATCATGATTTTTCTCATTATCTGTCTTCTCTGTATGACTTCATTATTTAGGGAACTTTTGATGAGAAAGACAACAGTTTAAATAGCATCATAGTTAATGTGAAGGTCTGGAAACTCATGTCTAGTTGATCAGTTTATCAAAAGACAGTAACATATAATTGTTTACACTTAAAGATTCTTGAAAATCCTTTCGGGATACTCTACCTTTTCTAGAACATTTCCTCATGGCCCTTATCTAAGACATTTACATGCATTTCTTTTAAAAATTGGAATGTAAGGTATAAAAACCAAATGTAGAATTTGCATTCGACCCTTTCTACTCTAAGATATTTTTATTTTCATTTTATTTTTATTAAAAATAATTTTCTCTCATAGAATATATCCTGATCATTGTTTCCCCTCCCTGATTCCCCTTCCAGATTCCCCAAGACTTCCCCTCTTTCCCAGATACTCTCCCTCTGTTTATTCTTCAGAAAAGTGCACGCCTCCAGGAAATGACAGCCATACAGGACTGAACAGGAAAAAGTCCTACTAAGGACTGAACAAAACTCGACTAGGCAACACAGTATAAGGAAAGTAGTCCCCAGAACTCACAAGAGTCAGAGAAATACACATTCCTACTTTTAGGATTCCCACCAAACACCAAGCAAATAGTCATAACATGTATGCAGAGGACCTGGTATAGTTCTATGCGTGCATACCCCACGGTTTCTGTTTCATTCTCTGAGAGCCAATATGAGTTCTGCTTAGTGCAGTGGACCATGTTCTCTAGTGTGTTCTTAATGCTTTAAAACTCTGAAGGTAGAACCTTTCTTATTATGGTGAGGAATGAAATCAGTTTCAGACCAAAAGTTTGAGATTGTAACTTCTGATCTTGTTGGGGCCTCCAACTATAACTTCTAATCTCGCTGGGGTCTGCAACTTTAGCACCTGCATTACTTTTGGTACAGTTTGTGTGCCTCTGTACCACTTGTGAGCCGGGCAGGAACCTGGAGATTGAAAGAACACATAAGAGACCTGGGTCATTCAAAAGGATATCAGCCAAATGCCATTTATTCAAACTTAGTATAAAACCTTAAATACCTAGCTGCTGCACAATGGAATACACCCCAGGCAGATAGGAAATAACAATGCCCAAGGTGGGATAAACAACTGCCTTATAACTAACCATAAGGCAAGGCAGAGGGAACACAGGAACAAATAGGATGTTTATCTGGCTGGTCAGAAACTGTCCTCAAGATGAACCCCGGAAGCAGGGGTAGACCCATGGGTCTTATGTGAGATTGCTGAATTTTTCTTTATCCAGAATCTGATTCCCAATAAGGTTGATTTCCACACAAATAACTGAACAGCTAGGTCACTTGAGAAGGGCTGGGATAGTGGAGATGCTTTGAGGTCCATGGGCCACTTATTATTTAGGAAGCAATGAAAAAAATTTTTAAAAATTACAGAATCTCAGAAGTCATACATTGTAGAAGGAAGCGGCGGGGCTGCGTCCCGCCACCCAGCTGCCTACTATCTTTACACCTGAAATAATTACATAGAAACTGTATTCTTTTAAATACTGCTTGGCCCATAGTTTCAACCTCTTATTGGCTAATTCTCACATCTTCCTTAACCCATATTTAGTATTCTGTGTAGCACCACGAGGTGTGGCTTACCAGGAGAGATCTTAACCTGAGTCCATCTCGGAGAGGAGAAGCATGGAGACTCACTATGGCGACTGCCTGAAGCGTCTCCCCTACTCTCCCAGAATTCTGTTCTGTCTATTCCGCCTACCTAATTTTCTGTTCTCTTACAGGGCCAAGGCAGTTTTCTTTATTAATTAACCAATGAAATTAACATAGACAGATAACTCTCCTCCATCATTTCCCCTTTTTCTGTTTAAACAAAAAAGAAAGGCTTTAACTTTAACATAGTAAAATTACATGTAACAAGAGTTATCAAGCAAGAATTACAGTTACAATATTTATATCTATTTTATCTTTTATCATGACTAAGGAAAACTATAACTACCTATTTATTCTTCAACTCCATCAAAGACTCCAGAAGGATATAATGCTACCTAAGTAAACAAGAAATAAGTAACTTATAAAACTCTAGAAATGACAGAGACAACTCACTGCCTGGACAGTCACCCAAAGTTCCTCTGTACCCTTGGGGCATCCATCTTCAGCCTTCAGGCCCATAGTGTCCAGCAGACTTTTCCATGAAGTAGGAAATTTCAAAGACAGTTTAGTCACTTTCTGCTGTGTCCTGCAGAATGTCTCGCAGACTCTTTCATGAATCAGGAACCCCAAAAGGCCATCTCACCTTTAGGCAAGTTCAGCAGTCCTCTTTCTGTGGGTTCCTTGTGTCCAGTTTATGCAACAGTCCAGGCAAGAGCAGTTTCTTGCCCAAATGGCTAACAAACTCCATAAGGATCCTCTTCGATGACCGTCTTCTTCTTGAAGTAGATTGGTGCTGCCAGGAGCAGATGTGTCTCATTGTCATGAAAAGCCCTAAGTTATTAAAACATTTAAAATGCCATATTCTGTAGTCTTTGAAAGATATGAAGAATGCCTATTTAACTAAAATATATCTCTATATATCTAGAAAATCTAACATGACTAAAAGCTTGACTATTATCAATGATTATCCATTAACAACCTATATTTCCTAATTATACATTACATTCTTAAATGAACTACACAATCACAATACCTTAATCAAGAGCAGAAATACATATACATATAACAAAATTGACCTTAAAATCTATACCAATGCAAATTATTCATATCTATATCATCTCCCCCTTTAAATGTAAAAGAAAAGAACATTTATAAACAATATTTTGGAAAATGGGCGCAGTTTTTTCTCTCCAAACTGCTTCCTGCTGAATGGGGGCACTGTTAATCCGATCTTTCATGATGTAACCTGTGTGCCAGGTTCATCTCAGGCGGTAGTTGAGTGAAGTAATTTTTTGAAGATGTTCATAGCAACCTTTCAGGAGGGCGTGGTCTATCATACCATATTGGGATAGAAGCAATCCACAGGGTATCATCCTCTGTGAAAACAAAAGAAGAAACTCTTTTCCAAAGCATCATGTTCTTAGATCCAAATCCTGAAGTCATACCATTAAGATGTCCATTCTGCTGTAGCCTGGCAGCCCATATAATGAAATGTCTCTCTGTATTTATCTCCTTTACAGTCAAAAATTTCAAAGAAAACACAATAAAATACATAATCCAGACTCTCTGTGAATTTTTCATTTTTACGTGGCTTATTTTTACTCTATCACTTTACTTCTTTTAATCTATAACTATCTGTACTCTGTCTCTTTAAAGACTTTACCCTTTTTTAAGGCATTAACTTTATTTTTTATATTTTCTTCTTCTCTCTCAAGCCTACATACATTCATCCAACACTGTGACTCATTTAAAAGTCTTTTATGTCTGAATCTGTCCTATTGTGAATCTGTAATTTTTTTACTGTCGAGAAACATGTTTGATTTGTGCCTTTACATGGCTAAGCACTTAAGACTCTAAACTGTGACATTCCTAGGTCAAAAACAGGTACTGCAGGCTTGCCCCGCCCAGTCCAACATGGTGGAGCCGCTTGTGACTCTGAATCGGTTGCACCTCTGAGCTGCAGAGCTGCTGGGCTGTTTTGGATGTTGGCTCCACCTCTCTCCAATTTCAAAATGGAGGATGTACCATTTTCTACTAGCTCTGGGGCCTCCAGGTAGGAGCCACACTCAGCACTTTAATTCTGAGACTGAGTGTGCAGCACAGAAACTCTTTTCATCCAAGTTACAACCAAATCTGATGTGCAGAGCACCGTGCAGCCTAGAAACATCGGCAGAAATCCGCCATGCTCTCCTGCTCGCCTAAGCCTGATTCCGCCATCTGCCCAGGTGCAGGCGGGGAGCAGTGAGCCATTGGCATGGTCTCAGAGCATTTTCTTTCCGATCCCAAGCAGGCACACAAACATCCAGTCCATAAAAGCCATTGAAATGCTTTAAAGCCAGAGTAAGCATTGGCGGCACAGCCCCAGGAAGCCCCGTTTTAAAATGACTCAGCTTTTTCTCTACTGCTATTGCCGAACAGGAAATCTCTCTACAGCACGTCCAGACAAACAGCAAAAAGCTGTGTTAAACTCTCTCTCTCCTTTATTTAAAGCCCTCTCAGATTTTTAAGTGGATTTAGTCACCACATTGGAGCGCCAATCTGTAGAAAGGAGCAGCGGGGCTGCGTCCCGCCACCCGGCTGCCGGCTAGCTTTACACTCGAAATAATTACACAGAAATGTATTCTTTTAAATACTGCCTGGCCCATAGTTTCAGCCTCTTATTGGCTAATTCTCACATCTTCCTTAACCCATATTTAGTACTCTGTGTAGCACCACGAGGTGTGGCTTACCAGGAGAGATCTTAACCTGTGTCCATCTCGGAGAGGAGAAGCATGGAGACTCACTATGGCGACTGCCTGAAGCATCTCCCCAACTCTCCCAGAATTCTGTTCTGTCTATTCCGCCTACCTAATTTTCTGTTCTCTTACAGGGCCAAGGCAGTTTTCTTTATTAATTAACCAATGAAATTAACATAGACAGATAACTCTCCTCCATCAATACATATCACAGAAACATTGATAGAGTTTACAAGGGTGTAACTTGGATTTTGCTAGCATGCCTGGAGTTTTAAAGTTATTTAATATAATTACAATACTTTCTCCAGCTTTGGGGGTGACAATTATTTATCCCAAAGAACATGTTTAAAATGAAAGGATGAAAGAAGTTGAGGAAGGGAAAAGGAAAGAGAAGAAAAGAGAGAAGGGAAGGGCAGGGAAGAGTGAAATAGACAGGGAATTAAATAGTAATAGAAAGGAGAATATATCCTAATGGGACAGGAGAAATGAACTGAAGGAGCCTGTAAAGAAAAGCAGAGAAAGCTATTGCCTATTTCTAAGTGTCTATTTAGATATGAAGTATTAATATATCAGTGATTGCTTTGTTTATTGATATTCAACTAGCACAGGTAGATGCTGACAAAAATGAATCATGTAAGTTTTCCATGTTTAGAGAAAAATAATGAGAAAATGTTTAGTCGGCAGTCCTTAAGAATCAATAAGCTGTAGGAAAAATGAAATCTGAAATATTTAAATTTAATCATTTTCTAATATGCAGTATATTCCCCATGAGGTATAACTGGAGAAATATCAGCCTTCTCATCCTCCAGTACACCATTCATTATGGAATTAGATTTAAAAACTGCATCTATAGGAATTTATGTTGGTATATGCATAAAAGTGTGGATTTTAGATTTAATATTACCCTGTTTAAGAAAAATGACACCATGAAATTTGCAGGCAAATGGATTCAACTAAAAAAAAAAAAAAAAACATCCTTAGTGAGGTAAGCCATACCCACAAAGACAAATGCTATATATTTATTTATAAGTGGAGATTAGATGTTATGTAAATGATAACCATGCTCTTTCCACAGATGCATAGATATTAAGTAAGAAGAGCACTCTGGAAGAATTGATGTATCTACTGGGGAAAATAAAATAAAATAGATGTTATGGGTAGAAAGGAGCAAGAGGGATCAGATAGGTGGGGGAAGAGATGGAGGGAGAGAATACCACAAGAGATGCCTTTATTTGGTGGCATTTGGAGTGTGGTCTGGAAAACTAGTACAGTGGAAAATTCCTAGAATGTGAGGATGACTCTAGTGAGGACCCGTAGTAGTGGAGGTTTTGGAGTCTCAACTTGCCATCTTTTGTATAAAGGCAATGCTTCCAAGCTTAGGACAGGGTTGCATTCAATTTACTTGCAGACCAAACTGTTAATTTGGAGATCCCAAACCACAGGCTAATGTCAAGCCAGAGGATCAAAATAAATTCTTATATGTTTAAGGGTTTGAGAAATTACTAGTATATTTCTTATTTTTATAAATGCATATTCTTTGTGTGCAACTTTTCTTTTTTTAATTGATTTTTATTGAACTCTACATTTTTCTCTGATCCCCTCCCTGACTCTCCCCTCCCCCTTCAGCCCTCCCACAAAGTCCCCTTGCTCCCAGTTTACTCAGGAGATCTTGTGTTTTTCTACTTCCCATGTAGATTAGATCTATGTAAGTCTCTCTTAGTGTCCTCATTGTAAGAAGATCATAAATGCATACAATGTATTTGGATTATATTTTTCTCCATTTTCCCCTTGCTCATTCTAGATCCACTTTCATCCATTTGTCCTAAATTTATAGCTTCTTACTTTTGGATGGAACTATTGAAGTCCTCACCCTCCCATGCTAAAATGTTCACAGGCTTAATCTTGTTTAGGATTTAGCCAAATAACCATGGCTACTGTGAGTCTATGAAATTAAAAAAATATCGTTTGAATTTATAAATATAGTAGAATCCTTGACTCCATTATGAGTGTCTTTTGATACAAGTAGTTCTTTAGTTCAAATATATGGCATAACAACCTGAAGATTAGGTAATCAAATTTCCTAATCTAGGATAACATATTCAGTCCATGTTGGAATATGAAATTTCAAAGGGAACTTTGTGGAGAAACAAAAAAAATGTATAAAGACAGCATGCCTACAAATTCCTACCAACATTTTCACTGGACTGTATGAATGATTTAGTTAATTTAATTTCATTATTTTCTAACCTATTATTTAATTTTTACAGTGTTTTTACTAATTAAGAATTATAATAGAGGTTTGTAGCTAAAATTGTTTCTGTCTAACTATCTCATATAAAAACCTAAAAATAAAAATTAATTCAAGGTGAGCCTGAGGTTGACCTGAGCTCTTTGATGAAAACAGAAAAATTTCACTAAATACTATGTCTTAATTTAATGTGTCCACAAACAAATAAGTAATCTCTGTAGAACCATATACTGAATCAAATTTTGAACATATCTATAAATTAAATAATAGTATTATGTAAGTGCAGTTTGGGTTACCATTGCATTCATAAACGTTAGCATTTGTTTCCTAATGATTTCATTGTAGAAAATATTATTTAATAACTTGTTGCAAATTCAACAATAATCATTACAACTATCAGAAAATGAAGTATCTATACAAATTGTAAGCTTTTTATGTTACTCTTATTTTAGAGCTTACAGTTACAACATATATCTCTTCCTTTTCCTTCCTACAAGTTATGCTATATACCTGTTCCCACTCTTCTTCAAACTGATGGCCTCTTTTCCTCTTAATTGTTGTTACATGCATGTATATACATAGACACACACATATATATCAAATTATATTTTCTATTATATTCTTTCCTTGGGGTTTTATTTTAATGAGATATTTATGTAAGTCCCGGTCTCTTGCCTAGATTTTTGGAGGCCCCACTCCTGTGCCTGCCAAACTTTGACCCTTCCACTGAGGAGTGTCAAGGCAGCCCACCAAAACTTTGACTCCTCCCCCGATGAGGGTCATGACAGAACTCCAAAACTTGGCCCCTCCCCCGAGGAGGTCAGGACCACTCCCCAGTCTATTTAAACTGCTCCCCAGAAAATTCCTTTGTGGTGTTCTCCCCCCAGCATGGTTGGTGTTTGCATTTGCGGCTTCCTGTTTCCCCGGAGGGGGGGGGTCACCTGAGAGCACAGGAATTCCATTAAATCCTGGATATTCTTTAATTTGGCTTGTTGTGATTTGGCTTGATTGGGATTTTTGCCTCGGCAGAGAGCTCCCGTTAGGAAATACTCCTAACAATTTAGGTTAAGTATCTCAATAAAATATTTTCTCTGGTTCGGTTCTTTCCCAAATTTTGTTGGTTTTTTTATATCACCATAATATGTCAGTACATTTATTTGAGAAAAAAAGTGAACACCTGGAACTTATTCTAAATTGTTGAAAGAAAATGCAATTATGCATCTTTTGAGTCACCATAAATGAATGATTACTTGATTTTCCAAAATCATGTATGAATAGTGGGTCATATGTGCAATCTTTAAACTTTAATCAAAAGAATAATAAAGGTTTTTTCCCACCTATTAATTTTCCAGTAATCTGTCATGGTGTTTCTGCCATTTAATTTTATTCCTGAAAAAGCCTGGGCAAACATATTCTCAAGCTTGTGTACCTCTGTTCTACCCTTGAAATATACACTCTTCTTATGCTGTCAATTTCCCCTCTGTCTTTCAAAATTCCTAGAGCCTGTACAGTCTCACGTATCTGTGAACAAGTCAACGTATGTCATTCTTCTGGCTCACAAGACAGTGATGTTGCTCAAGGGAGGTGTTGACATTGCTGCTGCTGGGTTTTTATCTTTCTGGAAGGAAGTGTCTTACAGACAAGGGTTATGTTAGATTCTACTTGCTTGTCAGCTTTGTCACATGCTATTCCTAGACTGTATATTTTGTGATTATGTTTTCATAATTTTCTACTGATTATATTAGAGAATCTTTCTCCACTGTGACAGATTCTATTCCACGTTAATTTTAACCACAGACCTGAATTTCAGAACAGGCTATGAAAATTTGTAGTACAGGATCCTGTCCAATTTTATGACATATAATTCTCTTAGTTGTCGGGAGTTCTATCACATGATGCAAAATCACACAAAGTTATATACTCCTTATTCAAATCACAAAACTACTTAAGCTATTTTTCTTGATCTGTGCTGAAGAGTTATTATAATCATATTTTGCTAACAAGTATCCATGCTATTCAGCCATGCTTGCATTAACTGAATGGAAGTTTATCATAACATCACATAAATTACAAAAAAAATAGAGAAAGTCAAGAAAGGTCAGATTTCTGAGTATGTAATAAATGCCCCCTTGGAAGTCAAAGCCAAAGGTATATATTGTTTCAGTGGGGACAAGCCATGGTCCTGCCATATTCCATCTTCCTATCAACCTTGATGATGTCCCACTTTAGATCAATGTGTCCATAAAACCTTTTCTTCAAATCGCTAACATAGGTATACTTTGCGGTTTTGTGTGTCAACTTGATATAAGCTAAAGTCATCTGAGGAAAGAGCCACAGCTGAGGAAATTCCTACTTGTGATCCAGCTATAAGGCATTTTCTTATTAAGCAATCAATGGGGTAGGGCCCAACCCATCCCATGGTGGGTGGTGCCATTCTTAGACAGTTCTGGATTTTATAAGAAGGCAGGCTCAGCAAGTCAGGGGAAGCAATCAAGTAAGCATATCACTTCCTGCTTCTGGGATCTTCTCCTTTTTTTTTTGTTCCTGTCCTGACTCCCTTCAGTAATGAAAAGCAGTGTTGAAGTATAAGCCTCCCAGACTTGCTCTTTGGTCACAGTGCTTTGTAACAGCAATAGAAACGCTAAGTAAGATAAATTGGTTCCAGGAGTGGGTTATGGTTGTTACAGACCTGACTATGTCTTTGGGAGAAGAGGAAGAATTTTGGAACTTTGGGCCATGTTCTGTGGAAACTTGGAAGAAGAACAATTAAGAAGATAGAAGCCTGGCATGTGAAAGTTTAGAGGGAAGTTTAAAGACTCTGTCCAGGCCATTTATTATTTTGAATTGATATTCTGAGGTTCTCATAATCTGATATTCTGAAGCTGTGATTAGAAAGTAACCAGAACTACTGAAGCAAAGTTTTACATTGTTGGAATACTTGATGCAGGCATGGAAATAAGAAATTAGCAGTAATTAAGAAGAGAGTGGCATTACTGAGTTGAAACCTTGTTGGAAGTATTTTCTGAGAGCAAAGAGTAGCTGTGTTCCTTGGGCACCAAAGGTTGTATCTTAGGCACGTAGCCAGACGGGTAATGTGTAAGAGTCACCCAGGTGATACTGGTTTTGGAGGCAAGAATAGGTCATGCGGACCAGCTGAGGACTGGCACTGTGAGAGGCCAGAAGAGGTCATGGGGAACATGCAACTTCAATGGCAGTTGAAGGACCAGGACTGAAGCGGTCATGAAAAGAAGTTGAAGTTTGGCACCAGGAACAGAGCCTAGGAGAGGCTATTGGTGAAAGCACAACCCAGTTGTAGCAAGGGGCCCCAGCAGTTAGCAGTGGTCGGTGATGTGAGATGATCACAAGAACAGTAGATGCAGTGGAGTAGAGCCAGTGGGTGCACAGAAGATAAATTGTGTGTGCTTCAGAGGGCAGAGCCACAGAAGTGATCCAAGATTTTGGAATGGGCCAGAAGATCATGAATGGGTCGCAGATATTAGACAGCTGAAATTTGTTTTGTTTTGATTTGATTGTGACTCTGTCCTGATTTTTCCCTCTTTAAGTAAACAGTATTTTATTGGAGTCTTGTTTAGAGATTGATTCAGGTGTAAATTTATGGCTCTTAATATCAGAACCCATGAGTGACACACTTCATACAGAAAATTTGTGCTACATAAGATGTCCTAAAAGCATCACAAGCATGAGGTACCAGCTGTTCAAATGCCCAAGATTTTGGCATTCATTTGTTTTTTAAATAACCACAAATGTGTGTTTTGGATTCAGCAAAATGATGTATACTCTTAAAATTCATGTTCATTTCTTGCCTTTTTATGAAGATAACTATTAATATTTAGAGTAATTAAGGAGAGATTTGTTAATTCATATCATTTGGCATTTATGGTGTTTTCTTAGATCTCTTTTGATTTGCTATCCTGTTGTTCTTTATGTATTCTCAGTAATCTCTTCAGTATGTCTGTTCTTGTCTTCAAATTTGAGCATTCCTTCCACTATCTTCTGCAGAGCTGCTTTAATATTCATCAGTTAGATTTAATACTCATCTATCTGTTTTGATGATGGAAAAATATGTCTTTATCTTTTAATCCAATGGATTGCTTTAATGGGCATAAAAGTCTGAATAAATAGTTTTGCTAGAACTTGGGATACATCTTTTTATTTCTTTCTAGTCTTGAAACTTTCTCTTGAAGGGTCAGGATTTGATCTTTTGCCTCTGCCTTCGTAAGTGCTTTCTTTGACTTTTCTCTCTTATAGATTGTAATTTAGTCTGTGTCTTTACTATTCAAATTAGAATATCTTATAGATAGTTTAAAGTCTGATCCTATTTATTTGGAGTTTTATAGAATTTTATATCTGGACTACTATTCCTTCTTCTACAAGCTTAATGTTTTTTGAGTTTTGCATACGTTTAAGTGATTCTCTTTAAAGACTGTATCAGATATATAATATTTGTAAATTTAAATTTAGAAAGTCATTTTTCTCATATTATTATAATTAGGACATCATACTTCTTTCCAAACATTAAGAAAATAAAAGAATAATGCTTACTATAAAACATTATTCAGTTTGACAATTTTACCAATTTTTTTTATTGTTTCATAATTAATCTCGGTAGAATTTTAATCATAATATTCTAATTACTTTGTATGTGTGGCTTTTATTACAAATAATAAGTCCTGGAAAAAGTCATCATATAATTTTACTATTGAAACTCCAGGGTCTAACATGAACAAAAATTAACTTTGATAAATATTTTTCAGTAAAATCCTAGTCAATTAGGAAAGCTAGTTCTTAGTTTCTAAATACTGACTCACATGAAAATGAAGACATACGTCTTGAAGCTAAATATTAGGCACTAAAATATCTCAAGTTATTTTCAGTTTTCTTGGTGATATTGGATCTTCCGAGAGTGTGAAAGGTAAGAATAGCAAATATAAGCAGCCGTGCAATAACATTTCAATGAGAAGGATTTTTAGAAAATGTAACTTTTAGGTAAATATGCAGTGAATTTATCCAGAAATTAAATCACATCCTTCATTACTTAAGAAAACAAACATTCACTACAGATAAATTTTAAATATGTTGCTCTGTGTATATTTTAAGTATTATTTAATAGTAATAGCGTGTTATATGGCCAGTCACTTTAACAATACTCACATCAACTCTATATTTATTTTCATATTGATAAAGAAACCAAAACAAAGAGAGCAATCTATCAGAACGTTTTGATCAGAATGTGAAAACAAAACTGAATGAGGGTGAATTCGTTTATTCACCTGAGGTCAATTATATTTGGATAAATTTTAACATCTCAGCACCTGGAAAGGCTTATTTGAAAATTTATATTAAAAATTTCAACCTTGCTGGGTAGTGGTGGCTCATGCCTTTAATCCCAACACTTGGGAGGCAGAGACAAGCAGATCTCAGTGAGTTTGAGGCCAGCTTGATCTCCAGTGAGTTCCAGGAAAGCCAGAAGTGTTACACAAGGAAATCCTGCCTAGAAAAACAAACAAAATTTTCAACCTCATATAATCTATTTGGAGGTGGCCTTATTGTAATTCTATGCTTTATTATTTTTAGTCTCACATAACAATTGTCTTGGTTTGTTTTTAACACATCACAGAGGTCTTTCTAGCACCACTTTATAAATGAATTTATTCTTAATGAAATGTTTTTTGTTCCCTTAGCAAAACTATTTCTCATTCAACTACGTTAATGTGACTATAAATTAAAAGTGCAACAATACAGCGTTGTAGCTCTGGTTCTATATGAATTAGCATATATTTAATATTGACTGAAACATTGTTGTTCAGCTTCTAATTGTTATATATACAATGTTCTTCCTGCATGTATGCTGCACACCAAAAGACAGCACCCGATCTCCTTATACATGTTTGTGAACTACCATGTGGTTGCTTGGAATTGAACTTAGGACCTCTGGAAGAGCAATCAGTACTGTTAACCTCTGAGCCATCTCATTGTTCAACTTTTAAATTAGTAATTTCTGGCATCACATCGAAAATTTGAATTTTTAATAACAAAATAAACACAGATATTTTTAAAATTTTGACCTTTAATGAAAATACCTAAATCTTACTTCTTAAATATTTTCCTTTCCACTACTCAGTCTCTAGACAGACACATTTAATTGACTTTGCCTACATATTACAACCCCCTCTCTACCTGTGACTAGCATAACTAACAGATGGCATTTGAGAGACACTGCTAGACACCAGTGTACAAGAGGCTATGCTCATGGTTATACTTTTACCAACTTTCTCTTTACTCTTGAGTATCCCTATTTTTTTTCCAGTTTATTTATTTTTTATTAAAAATTGCCATCTCCTTCCCTCCTCCTCTCCCTTCCCTTCCCTCCCCTCCCCTCCACCCACACCCCCACTCCCTCCCTCTTGAGGCCAAACAGCCATCAGGGTTCTCTACACTATGTTGAGTCCAAGGTCCTCCCACCTCCCCCCAGGTCCAGGAAGGTGAGCAACCAAACTGACAAGGCTCACACAGAGCCCATCCATGTCGTAGAGACCAAGCCCATCGCCATTGTCCTTGGCTCCTCGGTCAGCCTCCACCATCAGCCATCAGAGAGTCCGATTTGGTCGCCTATTTTTTTTAAAAAAAAATCAGATCACGCAATTCCAAAAGCCCAAGGCAAGTATGAGTATAGTTTTCACCTTGTGATTTTACAAGTCTTTATAATATCTGCTTTTGGCATGTGGAAAGAGTACAGAAGTATGTGATCTTCATTATATAACTACTTTGTATGTGGGTAAAGATCACAGCTTTTGTCTTATATTAAAAAAAAAAAAAACCCAGACTACATATGGGTTTCTGCAGTGAACTCTCAGTAAACACTGAATGAGTATGTTAATTGAAGTACTATAATAAAATAAACCCAATTTCTCTAACAAGTAGTGTAAAAACATAAAATTAGCAGAGTGGTGAATTATTTATAAACTTAAATTTTATATTAAACAGAAGAGAATGGATACATCCATGACAATTATGCCTTCCAGTGATTCAGGCAATAACTAATATGACCCATGAAGGATTTTAATTTTTAAGATAATTAAACATAATTTTGAGTGGTATCACTCACATAGGTAACAAATTAGTTTTATGTCATAAGTGATTATTAAATGCAAAATTCTAAAAATATGAGAGGGTCAAATTCTATGAATACTTTTTTCATAATCTTAAATATTATATTCTATCAATAATACTTGAATGTATTTCTGACATTGATAGATTTATGTAGTGGCAAAGTCAAACAAAGTTAGATTCAAGATTTAATTTAGAGACTAATTTAATAACTCAGCATGTCATCTTTAAAAATCCATATCATTAACTAAACCCCCCAAAGGATGCTTTTGAATAAAGTAAACCACATTCAGAGATTATTTAAAACATCTAGGATGACTAAATATATCTTTCATCTTATGTTAATTCCTCTTTCAGTGTTTATAGAGATTTTGTTCTTTTGTGGTGTATTATTAAAGGTGGATATAAGAATTTTCTGAATGCAAATTTTCAGTCCTTTAAATCAAGCATATCTCTGTTGCGGCAAATACTAGTTTTTGTTTCTTCTTTATATTTATATAAATATTCATCATAATTGTGACATATTTATTTCTGATGTTTATTACTAGTTTACATTGTATATAATTATAGTTCATTAATACAGCTTTTATTTTCATGAATATATTGCATTGCTGTAAACTTTATATCTTACAGCATTAATTGATTAAAATAGAATTTTCCTCAATATTGCTTGTTAGTTTCTACATTTGAACCTTAAACACTTAAATAAATACTGTTCTATATGTTTTTACTCTTCTAGACTTTACGGCTTACCAGTAGAAAATGGGACTAGTAATATTATGTGAATTTAGCTATCTTTAAGTATGATGTTAACCTTAGTTATTCCATACCATTATTGATAAACTATAACATATTTGGTGTCATTGAATTAATGTCAGTTCCGAGCTGGTAAGTATCATGAATGAAATATTTGTAGAGCTATCAATTGTTTTGGATCAAATGAATATGGCAAAGATAATAAGGTGAATCTCCTATGATTTTTGGTACCTTTGTGTTATGTTTCTTTACTAACTATCCCATTGTACTTAACAAAGCCAAAAACTATGTTATAAAGTGACAAATTGTTACATGGGATGATTTCTTCAGAAAAAGTATTATGGTGAAAATATATTGTCTTTGAGAAACAGAGACAAATAGAGATATGATTTCAGTCAAATGGTTCATATGTTCATGGAAGCTACAGAAATAAGCAGCATTGACTTGGACTTTATAGTTTCTTGGAAAAAACTACATATGTTCACATCCAGTGAACTTCAGAAAGGAATATACCTCTACATTTTGGAGTGATCGGGTTAGATTTTGTTGGTGTGTTTTATTTGACACTTACTTTTAATGTTTAACAGCCATGTAACAATGGAGAACATGCCAATTTACTCAAAGCCTACTGAAGAGTGTTTTACTATTATCACATAGCAGTCAAAAAACACTAAAACTAATGTTTTATAAATAATTTTGGTAATTTACAGAATGACACAAACAATTAAACATTTCTTTTTTGCCCTCTTAATGAAGATATTTTCCTCTCATATTATATACTTATTATGATTTCCTGGGCCTCTACTCCTGCCAGTTCTTCCCCCTTCCTGTCTCATTTGGATTAGCTCATGCTCTGTCTCTCATTAGAAAACAAACAGGCTTATATGCGTTAATAACAAAATAACATGACAAAATCAGATCCAATAAGATTAATTAAGACTAACAAATATGGACAAAATATTGGAAAATTAAATAATTGGTTAGAGATCTAAGTGGAGAGTTCTCAATAGGGGAGTTATAAGTGGCTGAGAAACAGTACATCCAGACCCATCGAGGACATGCAAATCAAAACTACTTTAAGATTCCATTTTACATTTGTCAAAATGGCTAAGGTCAATAAGATAAGTGACAGATCACATTGGCAAGGACATGAAATAAGGGAAACCCTCCTCAATTGGTGGAGAGAGTACACATTTGTATAATCACTATGGAAATCAATATGGAAGTACTTCATAAAATTGAAAACCAAACTACCTCAATCCACCTATACCATTTTTGGACATATTCCCAAAGGAGGTTCCAATTGACCACAAGGACACATGGTCTCTGCAGCCTTTCTAAAAGTAGCCAAAATCTAGAAACAACCTAAATGTACCCCCATTATATATACATGCCACATTTTCATTATATAACAGAGTATCACTCAGCTGTTGAAATAAATGACATCAAGAAATTTACAGGCAAAAGGATACAACTAGAAAAAAATATCATACTGACTGAGGTAACCAAGACCTGCAAAGATAAATATGGTGCGTATTCATTTATAAGTGGATTTTAGCTGTTAAATAATAAAGCTACAATGCACAGACCCAGAGAAGGTACGTAATGAGAAGAACTCTACGGGGACATGTGGGTCTCATTGGCAAGGGAAAATAGAGTAAATTTTCTGGTGGACTGGGGTCAGATGGGGATGTGTTCAGAAATGGTATGAGGAGGAAAAGAATGCAGGGTGAAAGGGTTGGAATTGGAGAGCATTTGGGAGATGTGTGGTGAAGCACAGTTAAACAAAATTCAGGGACAGATATTAGGGGTCAACCTGAAGATCTGAAAAACCGGCCAATGGCTTTTACTTTGACCTCAATCTGAAACCGTGACCCTGCCTCCAGGAATCTCAGAATTAAACTATTTTTGAGAGTTGTTTCTGCCAGTTTAATAATCTGCTCTCATTCTGGGATTAAAGGTCTGGACCACTGGGATTAAAGCATTCACCACCTGGTTTCTATGGAATCTGAAATCTATGGGAGTGGCTGACACTAGTGAGTACTTCTACTAATGTAGGATACAGAATCTGAACCAGCCATCTTTTGTAGTCAGGCATAGCTTCCAGCAGTGGAATGTGCTACATTCCTTTAGATTGTTGGACAAGAGAGTTCCATGAAGATTTCTAAACAATAGGGGCTGATTCTAGGACAAAAGCTCACTCTCTGAAAACTGACAGTGCAGCTCCATAGTTGAGGACAACAAACACACAGGTTCAACTCTTGTGGACTTGGAACTTCCATTCTTATATTTTATCTTTGGCTCAAGGTGGTACTCTTTAGGCTACAGCAAGAGAAACCTGGATACCAACACTGCTACAAAACTCTTTTCACAATGGACTACTACACAGCAGAAAGAAAACATCTTGAATTTTGCAGGCAAATGGATGGAGCTAGAAAACATCATTTTGAGTGAGGTAACCCAGACACAGAAAGACAATTATCACATGTACTCACTCATAAGTAGTTTTTAAACATAAAGCAAAGGAAACTATCCAAAAAATCACAATCCCAGAGAACCTAGACAACAATGATGACCCTAAGAGAGACATATATAGAGCTAATCTACATGGGAAGTGGAAGAGAAGATCTCCTGAGTAAACTGGGAGCAATGGGTTGAAAGGCATGATGGGAATATACACAGAAACAGCTGGCCTGAGCTAGTGCGAGCTCACTGACTGTGGACTGATAGCATCAGACTAAATTAGTCCTTCTAAATGTGAGTGACAGTTATGTGGCTTTGGTAGTCCTTGGAGCCACTGGCAGTGGGACCAGGATTTGAACTGACCAAACATTTGAACTGACATTTTGGAGCCCGTTCTTTTTGGAGGGATACCTAGTTCAGCCTAAATATAAAGGGTGGGGAGGGAGCTTGATTCTTCCACAAAGTGATATGCCAGACTTTGTTGACTCATTGGAATCTTTACTGTCTCTGAGGAGCAGATGGGTGGGGGCAGGAGGGGTGGGGTGAGGTATAAGGAAGATGGGAGCAGGAAGAGGAGAGGGAGTGGGAACTGGGTTATGCTGTAAGAAGTCTTACAGCCAGTGGTTACGCGCCCACTGGGGCATGACCTCTTATACTATTTATGCCAATATAGAACATGCATCTGGCCTCTTTTCTGGCTGGAGGATTCGGTTTCTGATTCATTTCAGCATAGGATTCTGATTTGTGAATCTACCACCCCCTAAATAAATAACTTTATTTCTCAATTCTGAGCTAGTGTGGGATTTCTTTTAAGCGTCCCTCTTCATTTGGCACACATGTGGATTCAGACTCCACACCTACTGGGTGGATGGCCTAACAACCTAGCCCAGGCCGTCCAAAACCCAGACAGTCTCTCAACCCTGCCTGCTTGGCGTGCTTTTACCTAAGAGGATTTTTTTTTTTTGTAGAACCGCTGCCACAGCAAGGATAATAGATTAGTGTGAGCTTACTCACACTAATAATAATAGTTAATACTTGTTGTAACATGAGGGCTGGCTTGTTTGTGGGGTTTATGTCCCGCCCTGTACCCCACAGCCAGCAAGCCCCAAAGAACTGAATGCTAGGAGAAAGAAGGGTGGAGTCAGGGAGAAGCCATGTAGCCCCGCTGGAGACAGACAACTGGAGCTTTACCCTGTAATACACAGCCACGTGGCAATAAACTGATTAATAGAATTGGGTTAAATTAATATGTAAGAGTTAGCCAATAAGAAGCTAGAGCCAAACAGTGATTTAATGAATACAGTTTCTGTGTGATTATTCCGGGTCTAAATTAGCCAGGTGGCTGGGAATCCACAAGCAACCTCCCACTCCATTTAATCCATATTGAGTTCTTCTTTGTAATGGTAAGAGATGTAAATATGATTTGCTATTGTACTTGTGTATTTCATTTACCTGTCTCAATTTGATGAATTAGCTTTCCTTTCTCTGTTAACTATTTTTAATGTCTTTAACAAACTGATTTTAAAACATTATTGGATAAAATCCAAACACATTTAGAGTTCTTAATACAAATAATCAGGAATCAACCTCATGTGTTTATATGAATCCCTGTAATATATTAAATTTTTTGATTCTTACAAAAATTATAATATGTATAATATTGGTTAAATAGTTATTGTATGGCATTTTGTTTTCAGATCTAAAATTTATATTTTTACTTTTTCTGAATGATTTTATTAATCTTAACTTTGAACAGGATCTTTAACATGAAGTGAAGTTTGAGTAATATCTTGAATGACTAAAATTTCATCTTAAATTACTATTTCATTTCAAATTTTTCTATACAGATATCATTCATTTTGTCTTATTCATGAAATTGAACAATTTTGGAAAAATCTGAGTGTTGAAACTTGGTAAGAACATTCAAATACAATTGGGAACTAGGATGATATTGAACATTCTAAAAAGTGTAAACAATATATCAGAAAATTGTATTTATTATACAATGTCAAAATATATCCATGATGCTTCTTCCTCTAAGTTTGCTTACAGAAGACACAGGGTGTTAGACAAATGATGCATTGATTATTACTTTGAATTATTTGATATTTTAAGAAATCTTTCAGTGAATTAGACATTTTTATACTTATAAATTCTATACATGTACTTGAACTTTCATACACAATATTTAAATGATTATCTTTCCCATTCCCCAATCTTCAGGTATAAACACATCCCTAACTGCCCAACTTTATGTTCTCTTTCTCTCAATCTCAAATGAAAAAGTGATAGCCAAAAAAACATGAAAAGAAGAAACAACAACAACAACAAAAGCATACCTAAAGTCGAAAATGAAAACAGGGAATCTGTCTTGTAGAACCCCAAGTACTACTGGGCATGGGGTTAGCCCTGAACTGAGTCACCCTACTTGAGATATCTGACTTTTCATTGTCAGCAGGTATCAACTACACATAGCTTCTTGATTGTGTGCAGGACATTGTATCTTCTTCCACTACTCAAGGCTGGGTTGTGTCTGTTTTGAACATGTGGAGTTCTTCTATGTGGTGTCAGTCTCCTTGAGTTCATATGTGTCCTGTGTCTCATGTCCTGCTGTGTCTGGAAGATGCTATTTCCTAGGAGACAATTTTATATCTATAGTGCTTGATGTCTTCAACTCCTTGAATTTGTTCTGTTGTATGTATGACATTTCAAAAGAAAGATAAAATGTAAAGATAATAAAAATGTAATGGAACAGGAGAATGCAGTGACAAATCTTCTAATACTGTAATACAAAACATATATGATTGCTCTGATAAGAGATTAATTGAAAATGATTTCGGTCAAAAATTAGATAATTTATTGAAATGAATATGGTAATAAAATAATTTGTTATTCAATGTAATAATTTGAGTGCTGTAGCTTTTACGCTGAAAGTTTCCCATTAAAATGTGAATCTAAAATTTGAAATGACTGATAATGTAGCGGGAACTCATGACTACACGATACAGATAACCTATTGTAAATGATCCTTTTCAGGGTTACCAAATAAAATTAGTCTCAGCAGGATCAAAGTTAATAATTTTATTAGAAATATAAATAGTCCAAACCAAATTCCTTTGATTTTAAATAGTTTTATGGCATTACACATCCATGAAGCACTTCTAGTTATCCATGTACATGAGATATAGAGGTAAATCCAATACTAGTATTCTTCTGAACCTGAAATAGGAAACTCAAAATGAAGACTTAAGCATGAAGCATGTTTTTTTAAAATGTCATTAAAGGAAGAAAGATACTGCTTAAACAAAATATTTTATTTAAAATGGATCCTGCTGCAATTTCAATGCAAATGTGAGGTTACATAAAAAACCAGAGATTCTAGGTGTCACTGAGGACCTTTCCTGTTGTTCTTTATTCCACACTTGGCACATACACTCCACATACTTACTGTCTGAGCATTCTAAGTGGTCATCTGCAACAGATCATTTGCCTTGTATTTTATACATAAGGGACAGGTGCTTAAAATCTAGGTTGATTTACATTTAAAGCTCCTCATGACAGACGTTGTAGTAATTGGGATTTGTACTTCATTTCCTTAGTTTTCTATAAGCTCAAGCTAGCAGCAAGTTTTCTCTAGTTAATTCCTCCCACATTTTTTGTTTTTTCTAGTATATATAACTATACACACACACAGACACACAGACACACATACACACACACACACACACACACAAACACACACACATATATATATATATATATATATAATTAAAATGTGGTTTTAGATTACAATGTACATGGTAGAGTTTTGGAAAATGCATCAAGCATCTGATGCACATTTATATAAATATGAAAACAACAGTTCTAATGTTATGATGGTTGTCATCATGTACCAATGTAAGAGTCCTTCTTGAACCATTTAACTCATGAAACATCACCAAATATCTCTTGGGACTGAATATCATAGTTAAAAGCCAAAATCTCAATAAAAACTAAAATTTCTTGAAAAGTTCTCAGGTGTGTTCCTTTAAAATACTGAAATAAAACTCTACTAATGTAAACTTACATAAATTTTAATTTGGCTAAAATTAGGGATCCCTAACAAAAGAATACCTCTTGTAATTTAGCCTATAACATAAGTAAACATGTAGAAGTTGTTTCAAAGGTTAAAATAGAAAAGTTTTGATCCAAGTTGAAAAATTGAAGGCATAGCCGATTCAAGTAAATCAACCATAATGGCTTGAAATGCATTTGAGTCAAATTGTAAGATCCTTCGTTCTGTGCCCATGACAGCGGTGAAAAGTGGGGTTAGGAAGGCAAGGGGCCTTCTCTTAACCTTCTGGGGCTTTGGGCCAGTATAAAGACAACTCAAGGAAGTGTCTATCATGAGACTGAAGTGAAGAGAAATTGCCCTTATTAAAAATGTCAGGCGGTTCACAGGAACACTTTTTTTTTTTTAAAGCTGGGACTGTGGCAGTTATATCTGGGAAGAATGCCAAAATGGACTTTGCTTAATTGGTGGCAAATGTGGCAGAAATATGGTATGCAAAGCTGAACTCCTTAAGGCATAAATTTGTGCATATGCTTAACATGTGCGGTTGAGTCAAACTGACCAATCTAACCAAACCTCACACTTTTAAATTCCTTCACAGCTCAGTGTGGAAAAGGATTGTTCTCTGATAAGAATAAATATGAAAGACCACTAATGAATAATTGATGGAGGAGAGTTATCTGTCTATGTTTCTTTCATTGGTTAATTAATAAAGAAAACTGCCTTGGCCCTTTAAGAACAGAAAATTAGGTAGGTGGAGTAGACAGAACAGAATTATGGGAACAAGGAAGTAGAGTGGGGGAGACGCTTCAGGCAGTCGCGTGGTGACTCTCCATGCTGCTCCTCTCCGAGATGGACACAGGTTAAGATCTCTCCTGGTAAGCCACACCTCGTGGTGCTACTAAATATGGGTTAAAGGAAGATGTGAGAATTAACCAATTAGAGGCTGAAACTTTGGGCCACGCAGTGTTTAAAAGAATACAGTTTCCGTGTAATTATTTCGGGTGTAAAGCTAGCCGGTGGCCGGGTGGCAGGACGCAGCCCCGCCGCTTCACACTACAGATTGGCGCTCCAACGTGGTCACTAAATCCACTTAAAAACCTTGCCCGCTTGGTATCGGAAAGAAAGTACTCTGAGACCATGCCAATGGCTCACTGCTCCCTGCCTGCACCTGGGCAGATGGCGGAATCAGGCTTAGGCGAGCGGGACAGAACATCTTCAAAAAATTACTTCACTCAACTGCCAACTGAGAGGAACCTAGCACACAGGTTACACCATGAAAGACCTAAATAACAGCGCCCCCATTCAGCAGGAAGCAGTTTGGAGAGAAAAAACTGCGCCCATTTTCCCAAATATTGTTTATAAATGTTCTTTTACATTTAAAGGGGGATATGATATAGATATGAATAATTTGCATTGGTATGGATTTTAAGGTCAATTTGTTATATGTATATGTATTTCTGATTTTGATTAAGCTATTGTGATTGTAGTTCATTTTAAAGAATGTAATGTATAATTAGGAAATATAGGTTGTTAATGGATAATCATCGATTAATAGTCAAGCTTGTAGTCATGTTAGTCATTTTCTAGATGTGCATAGATATATTTCAGATAGGCATTCTTCATATCTTTCAAAGACTGCAGAATATGGCATTTAATGTTTTAATAACTTAGGGTTTTTCATGACAATGAGACACGTCTGCTCCTGGCAGCACCAATCTACTTTGAGAGGAAGATGGGCATCGAAGAGGCTACTTATGGAGTTTGTTAGCCATTTGGGCAAGAAACTGCTCTTGCCTGGACTGTTGCATAAACTGGACACAAGGAACCCACAGAAAGAGGACTGCTAAACTTGCCTAAAGGTGAGATGGTCTCTCAGGGTTCCTGATTCGTGAAAGAGTCTGCGAGACGTTCTGCAGGACACAGCAGAAAGTGACTGAACTGTCTTTGGAATTTTTCTGCTTCATGGAAATGTCTGCTGGATACTGTGGGCCTGAAGGCTGAAGATGGATGCCCCAAAGGTACAGAGGAACTTTGGGTGACTGTTCAGGCAGCGAGTTGTCTCTGTCATTTCTAGAGTTTTATAAGTTACTTATTTCTTGTTTACTTAGGTAGCATTATATCCTTCTGGAGTCTTTGATGGAGTTGAAGAATAAATAGATAGTTATAGATTTCCTTAGTTATGATAAAAGATAAAATAGATTTAAATATTGTAACTGTAATACTTGCTTGTTAACTGTTTTGTTATATGTAATTTTGCTATGTTAAAGTTGAAGCCTTTCTTTTTTGTTTAAACAGAAAAAGGGGAAATGATGGAGGAGAGTTATCTGTCTATGTTTCTTTCATTGGTTAATTAATAAAGAAAACTGCCTTGGCCCTTTAAGAACAGAAAATTAGGTAGGTGGAGTAGACAGAACAGAATTATGGGAACAAGGAAGTAGAGTGGGGGAGACGCTTCAGGCAGTCGCGTGGTGACTCTCCATGCTGCTCCTCTCCGAGATGGACACAGGTTAAGATCTCTCCTGGTAAGCCACACCTCGTGGTGCTACTAAATATGGGTTAAAGGAAGATGTGAGAATTAACCAATTAGAGGCTGAAACTTTGGGCCACGCAGTGTTTAAAAGAATACAGTTTCCGTGTAATTATTTCGGGTGTAAAGCTAGCCGGTGGCCGGGTGGCAGGACGCAGCCCCGCCGCTTCACACTACAAATAATACCAGCTGCCATTTGGAGATCTTCACTTATATCACTATGGGTTGGAGATGGAACCTATAGGTAGTTTGCATCTTGGCAATGGATCCTCTCTGAGTGACTCAAATTTTAAAAGAGAGAATTGCAAACTTGTATGAATTGATAGTACAAAACTACTAGGGTCTAAACCATTGTAAATAAGGTGAATGTTTAATGCTTTTCTTAGCATTATGCTGATACTCTTCTATAATCATAAGAATAAAATATTTCATATATAATGAAATTGAGGCTAACAACAATGAAATGTTATACTAAGTACTTTTCATAATAGATATGGCATTGTAAATAAACAGAAAACATTTGGAAAATTTGGTCATTACTTATAAGAATCAAATATCAATGCTGTGAATTCATGGGATATGAAACAGTTGGGAAATGTGACAGAATTCATCTATCAACTACATTACAAATGAAACTATTTTATGTTCTAAGCATATCCTTTCTATAAAATGGATGCAGTCAAAACTGAAAATTACTACTCATGTATCAAGGGATACACACACACACACACACACACACACACACACACACACATATATATATATATATATATATATATATCCCTTTATGACTATGCTTTGCCAGTGTCTAGCTATTCATTGTGCTGTTGTTTAGACAATGTCTAATGTTGCAGAAGCTCTCCTGGAATTTATTATATATTTGAATAATATCTTTAATGCCTAGTCTTCCTGTCTCTATCACCCGAGTACTGTGATTGCAAGTGTGATCCAACTGCTACACAAACATTAATGTTTTTCTTAGCATTGATAGAACTGTTGATGATTTTTGGTTTACCAACAGTCAGATGTTCTTATCTTTGGTATTAATTCCTACACAGAGAGATGGTTGCCATATCTGGGAAATATATGGTATAATGTGTTTTTACATATGAAATACAATTGTATGAGTTGCAGTACTGATGCAGGGATAATGGATAGTGATCATGTAGACTATAATCTTATCTCTCTGGTGACCACTTAGCACAGGCGATTCATGTAGTATATATTGCAATCTTCAATGTTGTTTTTCTTCTAACATAACATGGAGTGGAGTGATTAGAACCCATGGTTTAATGCCAACCTAAAAGGCTGTGATTCCTCAGACTTAGTGATCAGAGAAGGAATTTATGTATTAAAACAATCTCCCACTTAAAATGCCTTCTGTAGATTTCACTCCTTATGATTTCTCTGTCCTTTAAAACCAAACAAAAAAAATAAATAAATAAAAAGAAACCTGACAATCACCAACTTTGAGGTTTCTGAGAAGTTCTTATAATAATACCAAAAATATTTTTAACAGGTGAATTATTTTTGTTATTTAAATGATCCAAATTTAAATTATTTAAATTGTCTGGTGTCTATGTGATATTTTATTTTGTTTTGTATATATATATGTGTGTGTGTGTGTGTTTCATTTTACCAGTGTTTTACTCTGACCTCCAATGACATCATTTTACCTTTCAGCATACCGAGAAAATTGCCAATATCTTCTATCTCCTTCTTACTTAGAAATGAATTATAATTTTTATAAATCATAGGATAACTTTGAGATCATTCATATATATTTATTGTTAGCATGTTCAAGTTTGGTTTTTCATTTTATCTTAAAGGCTTTGACTCAAGAGGCAATATTTAAGGACAAACAGTGTTCTGTCTGAATGAAGTCTTTCCTATAATACAGGTCACTGCAAATGGAATCCATAGCTATGTGATGCCAAAGGCGAGATAAATTTGGTAGCGAATATTTAAGATGGAAGCCGGCAGCAAATTATAGCTAGAGTGCTGCCTTCTGGATACAACCCAAATGTTGCACAGATGAACTGAATTCAGCTGTGATATCCTCATAAGACGCACCTCTCACAGAGGGAGGATGTTCGAAGGGAGGGGGTTCCATTTTCTGTAGTGACACAGTCTCTTAGTCTCTGCTAAGTTGTCCACATTCCAGTAAATAACCTCATGTAAGCAATGTAATAAACTTGATTGGAAAATAATTTCAAAAAGAAACAAAGAAAAAAATGACATGAAAGTTGAAGTAATTTTTGTTTGTTTGTTTGTTTGTTTTGCAAGTAGAAGAGTTTTATGAGATGGGAATGAAAATTTCCAAGTTCTATATAGTCAAGCATGGAATTGTCTAATTGTCTAATAATTGAAAGTGAGAGAGGTAGAGAGATAGGGGGAGGCAGGGGAGACTGTAGTAGGGAGCAGAGCCAAACCCATAAATATACATGTAATTCTGGAATTTTGTTAACAAGACATATATTTTAGGAGACAGATCTGAATCCACTAACAAGATACAAATACAGGGCATTAGAGTGCCTAAAGGTACTCAACAGGTTCTGGTTAAGATAATAACGACGTATAGTATATCATAAGATAGATGAAGGAATTTTCCATAAGACAAATTAAGCTTGGTGTTCCAGACTGTCATGGCATATTCAATTGACAGATAATTTAAATAATTTTATTAGATTAATAAAGAATAAAGGGATTTTGTGATGTAAACTAGGAGTCTGGTACTTTGCTGGTGTATACAGGTGACTGCTACATATTTAATCCCAGGTATGAGGATATGGTTTACATAGTAATTAAGCAGTCCTAGATGTAGAGATTAGGTTTATTAATCACTCATTTGCCTCCACTTCATAGCTAGTACATCTGAAATAAATTTAAAGTTAGAAATTGATTGATACAGTTATAACAAGGAATGGGTTGTGATTAGTCTATAGGACTGAGATGTTTATTTGGGTGTTTATGAAAGAGTGTGACAAGATTTCACTTGCTGCTGTAGAAACATATCTCTTGGATTAATTCTGAAGCACAGTCTGGAGATCATCTTCTGTGAAGAGGGACACATGTTCCTAAGCCTAAAATATATTCTATAGCATTTCTTCTGATTTATTATGTAAATTTAATAATGTCTCAGACGTTCAATTTTCCTCCTCAGTAAACTAAGAGAAGAGAATTACAACATCCTAGGCAGCCAAGAATTCTATATTTAGGAGCAGTATCTCATGTTTAAGATGTGTACCTGGGGCTCTGTCATTTTCTTCATCTATCGCCAGGTGGAGGTTCTATGGTGATATGCAAGAAAATCATCAGTATGGCTATAGGAACTGGCCTTTTCAGGCTCCCTCTCCTCAGCTGCCCAAGGAACTAACTGGGGGGCGTCTCCTTGGAAACCTGGGAACCCCTCTAGGGTCAAGTCTCTTGACAACCCTCAGGTGGCTCCCTAAATTAAGATATATGCTTCCCTGCTCCCATATCCACCCTTCCTGTATCCCAAGCATCCCATTCCTCCGAGCTCCCCCCATTCTCCCCTTCACGCTTTTCTCTCCCCATCTTCTCTTGGCTGCGTCTCGCCCAACCCTCAAGTTCCCAATTTTTGCCTGGCGATCGTGTCTACTTCCAATATCCAGGAGGATTACTATATTTTCTTTTGGGAGTTCACCTTCTTATTATCTTCTCAAGGATCCCAAATTATAGGCTCGATTTCCTTTAATTATGGCTAAAAACCGATTATGAGTGAGTACATCCCATGTTCATCTTTTTGGGTCTGGGTTACCTCACTCAGAATAGTGTTTTATATTTCCATCCATTTGCATGCAAAATTCAAGATGTCATTGTTTTTTACCGCTGAGTAGTATTCTAGCATGTATATATTCCACAGTGACAGAGCCCCACATTGGAGCACCGGACTGAGCTCCCAAGGTCCTGATGAGGAGCAGAAGGAGAGAGAACATGAGAAAGAAAGTCAGGAACGTGAGGGGTGCGTTCACTCATGGAGACGGTGGGACAGAACTAATGGGAGATCACCAACTCCAGTTGGAATGGGACTGATGGATCACGCGACCAAACCCGTCTCTCTGAATGTGGCCAACAGTGGGGGCTGACTTAGAAGCAAAGGACAATGGCGCTGGGCTCTGATTCTTCTGCATGGACGGGCTCTGCGGGAGCCTTCTCAGCTTGGTCGATCACCTTCCTGGACCTGGGGGGAGTTGGGAGGACCTTGGTCTTAGCATAGAGTAGGGAACCCTGATGGCTCCTTGGCCTTGAGAGGGAGGGAGGGGAGGTATAGGTGGAGGGGAAGGGAGGTATGGGTGGAGGGGAGGGGAGGGAAGGGGGAGAAGGAGGGGAGGGTAGGGGGAAGAGGAGGGGAGGAGATGGAAATTTTTAAATATAAAAAAATAAACCATAAAAAACAAAACAAAACAAAACAAAACAAAAAAAAAGATGTGTACCTGGGTGTACTGTGCTGGAGATTTAAACGGGCAGAATGTTAAAACAGAGGGCTATCTTTTCAAACTAAATACATTTTAGAAAGTTTTTTAAAAGAACTACTAACTAAAGGTCTTCAAGAGCAGAATTCACAAGCTGGAATGCAGTATCTTTTCCCAACACATTACTGAATATATAAATAATATCCCAAGGTCACCTAACTGACAAACTAGCCCCAGACTGATTCATAATACTTATAATAGCTAGCTCTACCTTTTAGGAAGTTGAAATTTTGGCAGGTGATAAAACAGTGGTGGCAAATCTAAAATAAAGTAGTTAAATCATAACATAACGATGTTGCGATTCAAAATATATTTGTCAATAAGAAATCTTACCTGACAAAATTTAGTCTTCCCTAGGAAGGAAAGCACTTACTGAATGTTCAGTGTATAATGGTTAGCCATGAAACCATATGCATACAAAACCAAAAACTGACTCAGTAGGTTTATTATATATATACACAATGCATATATATTTGTGCATACACATGCATTTGTGTGCATCCATGCATCCACACCTCTGTGTGTTTGTGCGTGTGTGTGTGTGTGTGTGTGTGTAACCATAATAATAACAAAGAAAGGAGGCAAACAACTTGAGAATGGTAGGATACCTGCAGAGGCTATGAAAGAGGGTAGTTTTTACTGTCTGAATGAAGAAAATAGAGGGGGAAAGAGATCTAAATCTATTTATATTAAAAACATATTTCAAAATATGTTTCATCATCTGACTCCATGTATTTACTTAAAACACATTTTTCTTTATTTCATTTTTCTTTAGAGATGTGACATGAGAGTGTTATGTTTCCAGGGGATAGTTTCAATGACGTCTGAGGATGCACAGGAAAAGGATATCCTTGATATTAAGTGATAGGTTTATTCTTCAGGGATAATTTTGAATATTTAGTGATAAATTTCATCAGTATTAATAATGATGCTGAAAGTGGTTGCATTTTCTTTACATTAAATAAAGCTAATAAATTAAAATAACAAATTCATTGAAGATATAACATCAAAATAAAAATGAGGAAATAATATCCTTCTTCATCAGAGTGGTTAAAATGGTAATTCTTCTCTAGTAATTATATTAAAAATAAGCAATAAGCGACATTAATAGAATTCATTCTACAAGAAAACTTTGTAGTTTATGTAGTGGACACCTTACTATCATCTTTGCATGCACCCTATGTGCTCAACTTTTATAGTGAATATATTTTGAATCACAAGGCAATGGTTACATAATTTACTTTAAGTTACAAAGTTACAAGACATTTTAGAATTGAATAACAGTTTTAAAATGTCTGTCAAAGAAAGGAAACAGTTTTCTATCTGCTGTGCCTTGTGTATCAACAATCTAGATGTAAATAATGGTATTCTCTGGGAAATCTAATCCATATTTAGAGTGTGAAACCATTGGCACGATTTACAGAACCAGCAGCTGGAGTTCGGACTTGATACATCTCAGCTGTTGCTTTCAGGATTATTGAAGCCAGACTCTCAATTCTGTGTCTGTTTTCACTGGGAGCTGTTGATGTTATGCTATCTTTTCTGTAAAAGCTGGCATGACCCTTTTCATAAATAATGCATTTTGGGGGAGCCTTTAACTTAAGTTCCTATTTTGACCTCCCCCTTTCTCAGTGACACCTTGTGGTTCTCTATATATTTTCATTTTGTTTACCAATAAAAAATTTTTATCTAATAAAACAATGAAGACCATTACTTATAACTGTATTTATTCATCATTACAATTTCTCACCTGGAGTGAACTAGATAACTGACTTCAACTCTTTGGTTTTTTTAACATGGCCTAGTAAATGTCTGACATTATAAATTCTTCACAATTTTTATAATATTTAGATAAAATAAATGAACAACAGAACACAAAAATGTGGTTTTAAGAAGCAATTGTCCTGATGTTTAGATGAGAAGTTATGAGAGTTCAGAGTCTGAGATAGACAATGGGATGTAGCATTTTAAGTCAGTCTTGAATAAAATTATACTATTCTGATTATTTATAGCATGGTATGGTGGGTTAAATGTTAAAAGAATCTGAAAATTAGTATAATACTGTTCCCACGATCTTAGGAATCTATACTAGAGTGACATGATGCTTTAATGTATAATGTCATTTGTTTATTAAATGAACGCTGTTGTATTGTTTGCTTTCTCTTCATCATTCATGGAGTGAAAATATATTTTTATGTAGGAAACATTGGCTTAGATGCTATTCAATGATGAGAATATAATATGAAAAATCATTTCTTTACATAAAAGATTACACAGTACATCATACCCTAAAGTATTTTCTGTAGAAATTCTTCTTTAGGAGTGAGTTGAAATAATATTTCAATGCTGCATTTCATTTCAGTTGCCTGGGTATTACGGGAGTTGTGCATGCCTGTTCTCCCCCATGTATTCATAAGAAATAAGTGATAGCATTGTAAGTCACTTATACAAATAAGTCATTGTAAGTCATATATACAAATGAGAGTCAAATGTAGTAAAACATAATCTACAAGCAGAAACATTTGATTCAATATATATATATATATATATATATATATATATATATATATATATACATTGCTTCACTTTTTCATAAGACAGTTTCTAGGATAAACCCAAGAAAAAAATTCTGTATTAGTGGCCAGCCCTGTCTATAGAATTAAAAATATAAAAGTCAACTCTCAAGAATGTTCACAGAAATTTTCAATAACAGATCTCTCCACAGTATCTATAGTCACTTTATTTAAAACAAATACAGACTGAAGTTTATCAAATGTATTATATGAGCACATATGCTAATCTCTTGTCTTCTGCAACCATTACCTATTAGTATAAAAATTTGGTATAATTAGAAATTAGAAAGAAAAAATAATTAAAATGATAAGTTTCTTCAAGCCTCTGGGTTTTGTCTGGGAAATGCATCTGACAGATCAATAATCCTGTGTACATTTGTGCCTGGAAGTAGACTACAGGGTGACTCTGTCTAAGCACTTCTCACCCATGTCTGCTGCCTCTACCACACTTTCTAGCTCACCTCCCTGAACTCTTTCACTCTAGTTGGCTTTTACAACAGGCTGTTTAGTCCATGAAGTTTATTAATATAAATATCAATAATAAATTTGGTGGTGGTATAAGTATCTCATCCTAATAGATGAAAAACAGAGAGGGATTGCCAAAAAGATTGAGACCACTTTGTCTTGCATATTGAGTTCATGCCACCCAGGACCCTGTCTTAAGAAACCAAACCAAATCAAAATAAAACAAGAAAATAATCTGTGGATATAGGCTTATTCTAGAACCATCTAAGAAGAAGGAAGTTGAGTTATGTTGGAGAGATGGCTATTCACTAATTGGGTGACTTAAAGCCAGTTGATACTGTTTATAACAGAGTTAATACCCGATAATACATGCCAATAATTTCAAGTAAGAATAAAGGGAAACAAAAAACCTTAAAGATCAATTACCTTGAAATACATATTCTAATATGTATATACAATTTAATCTTCAAAAAATAAACCCCTGTTATTAAAAACTATTGACGATAGTAGCTATAGAAAGATGATCCTATACAATGCAGATAAATATGGAGACAGAGAAAGTCAATAATTTTAATGGGTTTGTGGCTCTTAAATTGTAATGCTATGAAAATATATTAAAAGAAGCTGGCTCATCTGGTAAGACAAATGACCAGAGCCCTAGGGTGTTGACTTCTTTATGTTCCTGCGAAAAGTAAGAACATGACAACTGGACATCAGAGTTGGGAAAGAAATGCTGCCAGTTTTAACTTACAGCGGAGCAAGTTCTTAATGAATCCACACACAAAAACCAAATAGAAATAAGTCACTAGAACATTCAGTGCTTCCGATATTGTCTTAACCTCAATAATCAAAGTTTAAGATAATTAGACATGTTGATTAAACACATACTACTCATTAATAGGGTAATTACCATAGATTTCCATAGTAAAATAAGAATGTATTCCTCCACACCTGATTTATTATGCGAGGACATTGTGTGTTTAACTTGTTGTTGGAAATCCTGAGTATCTCTTGACTTCAGTTTAGAGAATTACTGGAAAATCGACATGAAGTTAGATCCTAAAGAAGAGTTAAGACCGAAAAAATGCAGTCCACAAGGTTTGCACTGTTTGTATGCTACTAATTAGCGTTTGACTAACACTGACTACTAAGGAGAACAGTGTGATTAGGATTTGCATTTTGATTTAACACATTTAATCTAGGTGTTTAGTTGTTCATGACTTTGTCATTCACCGAGATCACAGTCATAGCTCTGTTATTTCTGACTTCTCTGAGATTTTTTCCACCTTGAGTTTAAGAAAAAACTAAATTACCATACCCCAAAGCACTGAATTACTTTTAGTATTGCAATTCCCAGTCCTTCGTATCTCCTTGAACATTTGACATTTTTTTCATCTCTTTTCTTGTGGCGCACTTAAGTAGAGCTATTTTGATTGAATAACTCCCCAGAGGTTTGAGATTATAATACAATAGTATTTCAAACAGGTTATTCTTGAGTACATATTACCATTATGTAGTGTAGGAATAAAATCAATATTTCATAAATGCATGTTTCTATGAAACCTGCCAAAGAGATGAATTTCTCCCTCATTGTTCCTGATATCATTGAATTATAAATAAAGTGAATCTTAAATTGTTTATTTGCAATTGAAAAGCTCCAAGAAAAATATCAGTTATCAATGATGGTAGTAACCTCAAGGAAAGATAGTAATTTCAAAATTACAGAGAACACAATTTACCATAATTATTCTTAAAATTGCCCAATTGCTCAGATTGCCATAAATCAATTCTAAAATCCAATACAGTAAAAATGAAAGGTGACAATATATTCATATTGAAGACAGTTTTTTTTTTCTTAGATTGAATGTTCTTCAGTGTTTAGGAGTAAAATGGGCATTACAAAGGCACAGTATTTCTGATTAGCAGAATTTTAAACTATCATAGCCATTTTCCCTAATCAGATTATTTGCTCCTCTCAGAAATTGATGTGTGCCTATGAAAAACAGCTTCCAGGAATGGTGTCTACTATCTGATGAGAAAGATAGTATTATGCACCTATACATTTTTAAAAATTCAAGAGAAACATGACAATTTCATTAAATCTAGACCCTGCTTATTACTGGAAAGTGGAAAGTAGTTATTGCTAGTGTGACTAAATATTAAGCTCAACCTATGCTTCAGTTAGCTAGTCACTCATTTAATTAAAAAACCCTGTCACTGTATTTTAAATCTTAAACACATTTTAAAAAATCTATGAATTCTAATTTTAGCATTAATGTTCCCATATATGACCAGACATAAGCAGACTCAAACTAACAAACAAAAGAAAAATCTTGTCAAGAATAAAATCATAAACCAATACCCAAACAAAAAAGTTTAAAAAGTATATCTGTCTTTGGTATTACCACTCACTCAAAGTGGTTTTGTGACTCACTGTGTTATAATTTTTTTAATGTAATAAGGGATTAGTCTGTTCTAGCAAAGTGGTGGTGGTAGATATTCTTTTCTAAGGCCCGTGACTTCACTACCTCTAAGAAACTGGCTAACTGTAGGACCTGGCAGTCTTTCCCTCCTGTTGAGTGGGTCTTAAGTCCAATGCGACAACTGCTGAGTATCCCTGACATGTGAGCTTATACTTCTTGTTTTCTTTTATTTAAAATGACTAAGTTAATTATATAGTAAAATCATGATATAAACCCTAGATTATATGAAATACATAAATAATATAAACAATTATATTCATATACAATGTATTATTTAAATATTATATATGCAAATATATGTAATAATTATACAATATGTATTTATGCAATGTGTAAATAATATAATCTTTATATTATATGTGAAATATGAACATTTAATAATGCATTCTGAGTGTCATATCTGCCCTTTAGGAAAGGGTTGCATGTAGTCAGGCTTTTTTTCTTTAATACAAGCCATCTACATTAAATCAAAGTGTACATGCCCCAAAGGAAAAGATGAATTTTACGCATACTAGAGTCATTTTGTAAGTGAGAACCTCAAGTGAGAAAATGTCCACAAATGTGGTCTGTAGACAAGTCTATGGTTCATTTTCTTGACTGATGATTGATGTGAGAGAACTCACCGTGGGAAAGGACAGCCTGGGCTGGAGGTCCTGGGAGTATTAGGGAAGCAGATTGAGCTAGCCCTGAGGAGCAACCCAGGAAGAAGTATGCCTCTTTGCCTTCAGGTTCAGTTCCTTTCTCTGATTTGCTACTTTGACTCCCTGTCAGGCTTCCCTCAGTGTTGGATCTTGATCTGAGACAAGAGAAAACAAATACTGCCATTCTAAGATGCTTTCATCCCTGATGTTTTACTACAACACCAGAGACTCTAACAAGACAACAGTTACAAGGACAACTTAGTTTCCACACATTGTAATTATTGCATACTTAAATAAGATTAATAGTATGAAGGAGAAGGAAAGCAGATGATTGGAGGATGTACCTGATAACAGAGTGAAAGAAAATGTGTGCTGAAGGCCGCTTCCTCTCCACTGGCAGGCTCTTCTCGTGATTTAATATTCTGTTACGGTTATTCACAGTTATCTCTGTGATCCCAGCCAGCATTTGTTGTTGTTGTTGTTGTTGACTTGACCAAGAATGAAGACCCAGAGCGGCGCTTAGTGGCTATATGGATTGATGATTCCGTGGGTAGAGAAGAAGCACAGAACTCCTTGGGATATTTTCGTTCTCATAAAAGAGAGAGGCGCCCAGGAAGTCAAGAGCCTTTTGCTTACAACTTCCAAATATTTGTGAAATAAAGGAGGTGGTGTTCTGTAGTTTTCTTAAAATTCTTCTTTTTTTTTCTCTCTACTATTAAAAGTGTTACATTTTACAAAGTGAAACTTGGTGTAGGAGTTCCTTCTGTTTGTGGGTTGCTTTCATTGGGTAATAAATAAAGAAACTGCCTTGGCAGAGTTGATAGAACAGAATTTAGATAGGTGGAGAAGACAGAACTGAATGCTGGGAAGAAGGGCAAAGTGGCAGACGCCATGGTTCTCCTTCCTTTGATGGAAGCTGGCTAGACTCTTGCTTGTAAGCCACAGTCATGTGGCCATACACATTAATGGAGATGGGTTAAACTAATATATAAGAGTTAGTCAATAAGAAGTTAGAGCTAATGTTCCAGGCAGTGTTTAAATAAATACAGTTTCTGTGGAATTATTTTGGGTGTAAGCTAGCCAGGTGGCCAGGACAGAACAAAGGGCCACCCTCCTCATGCAGAAACTGATGCAGAAAGTCAACCTTTGTTTTTATATACACTGATATAAATATCCCTTAAACTTTTACTCAACTGAAAAGCTTCTGTTTGGCTCAGAGATTAGGTGACATCAATGTCCAACATTTTGTTCAGATTCAGCATTTTTCAACTATATATGTATATATATATTATATATATAGTATATATATATATAATTTGTCAAAAATAGTTGATTCTCTCATACAATACATCCTTACTAGTTTCTCCTTCAATTCCTTCCAGCTCTCTGCCACCTCCCCTTTTCTCTAGACCTACTTCCTCTCAATTTTGTTTGCCAAAAAGAGTAAGCCTCCAATAGATGGCAGTCAAACTTGACAAAATAAGAGACTTTTAAACTACATTTTACAATACTAGCACACAGGAATATTATTGCATTCATTTATTTAGAGAATATCAGGAAAAATTGTGAGAAGTAATTAAAGCTAAAATGAATATAAGATTGAGGTGCATAAAGAAAATGGTTAAATGGCATTATTATTTCATTAAATAACACTCAAACTTTGGATAATAATTTCTGAAAAACACAAAAGTATTTCATATAAAAAGAATTTAAGTTGTTTCTGAAGGTTTCAAAACAGCATCTAAACATTAAAAATACTCCAGAAATTAAATAGTAAGATTTTTGAAATAGGAGTATGGAATTTTTTTTTCAAATGTGATATAAAAGCAGGACCCAAAGTAAACACAACTTTTACTAAGACTCCATCCATGGTCTTTGGAAAATGCTGATAAATAATGAGAAGAGAAACAACAAGCTTAGAGAAAATGTTTCAGTACATTGGATATCAAAATAATATCCAAAAATTAAATCAAAGACAAGTATAGTATACAGGCTGTAATCCTGGATGTTCTAATCAGTAGAGGCTTGAAATAGATACAGATCTCTTTTACAAAGCAAACAATGAAGAGAAGCAAAAACACCAAACAGCTATATAGAATGTTGATTAGGATTTAACAAGAACTGTTTTAAGGTGATTTTAGCATAAATTTTAAAATTTTTTCATGTACTTATATTAATAACAATATTAATTTCTTTTTCTACTTGATAAAGGAAATATGAGTCAAAAATTATTATCCAAAAAAAACCTGGTTATAAATATTGTAGTCATTTGTTGATAATAGTTTTTCAACCTTTACCTAATAATTGTTCATGACTTCATTATGAATCGATTGAGCCTATGGTCATTTGGGAAAATTTAAACAGTCATGATTTTCTCAAAGCAGTAATTTCTTAGTTTAATTACTCTTCTTTAGTCTTATTGGCAGCATAAGCACTTTTGTGCTTTAGTTGCCAAGCACAAAGCAGGAGATTTGTTAAAGTTATTGAGTAGGGAATGATTTGTTGCTCTAAGCTAGCTTTTTGATCAAAAGCCTTTTAAATTGAGTATGACTAAAAGATGCCATTCTCTTTCTGCATCAATTTTACTTCGATGCATTTTCATCATTAAGGGATATAAAATGCTGATCTGGTTTTCAGTGTTCTGTTTATCTCAGACTTTAAACATTTGAGAGGGAATTTACTTTTTTATTCCAAATATATTCTTGGTGATGCTATTTGTCATGCACCAAAACTGGACAGGTTAGTTTTAAAACCCAGCCGTTCTATCAATCATTTCTGAAAGAGTAACGACATCAGTGCTATGGGCTTTTTATTATTGATTATTCTTAAATTTATTACTTCAAAAGTTCATAGTGATAAAACCCCATTTCACAAAACAAAAGGTTGTAGAAGAAATGTTGACAGTTCTACAAACTAACCAAACAAATCTGGCTTAGCAATGCTGCACACATCAGCTTGACCTATGATTTTCTTCATTCATTCAGATATGTTGCACTATATTTAAACTATTAAAATACAAATTATAATTGCTAGTACTTAAATTGAATTTTTATTAATGCAAATATTTTGTATTATATCCAGTTTGTATCTCCTTTATGTTGCTAAGACATAAGACATTCTACAAACTAATTAATTAGAAAATAATAAATGTATATTTGACTCATATATTTTAAACTAGTCGGCCCATGATTGAAGACTGAGTTGGTGAGGCATTGTTGACTTTTTGTAATAATGTAATTATGAAGAGATATTGAAAACAAACACTAGGTGAAATTAATAACCTCAAACATATTTTTAAATTCATTTTAGATATTTAAAATTATAGCATCCTTCTTGTTCTCCTAAACAATTTCAGTTATTCTCCTCATTCCAACACTTAAAATATATTTGAAAGGTGATATGAAATTTCTAAAACATGTTTTTCACAAATGTATTTAAAACATAAATTACCTAATAAAATATATAATGTGATATCAATGTGACTTAAAATATTAAAATAAAAATACTTAAAAGATGGACAAAAGAACATTTGAATTCATGGTGTGTTTAACCAATTATTTTATCCTTTATCATGAGAACAAGAAATGGGCATGTGTAATATAAAATATAGAGACTCATCTCTCCAGTTTGTTTTCTTTATTAATATAACCTCAATGCTCTCTAGTCACTTTGTTAATGGATTGTACACTATGACAAAAGAATTAGGAACCACAGTCTTTAAATATATGTTCATCCAAATATAAAATATTTTAAAATATTTGCTTATAAGAAATATAATATTAAAAATAAAATTTAAAAGTATATCAGACTTGTCACTGTAGGTGACACCAAAAGATCCCACTTAAAGTAGTATCAAGAAAACCAAAAATCTAAAGAATATTCTTGGTCAAACTCTGTTATTGTCCCTTAATTCTATTTTTGCCCATGTTAATTTTTGACTCTTTAGTACCTTCCTTTGTATAAAATCTGCCTTAAAATTTAAACTTTCAATTTTATAATCACTAATGTTTAATTTTTCAACAGTGAACAATATTTTTTCTAACACAAATCTCTAATGTCTCCAGAAGAAAGATGGGGCCCCACAACAATGATTCTACCTCTGGTTCATAAAGATTCCATCAAGCCAATAAATACTAATTGTACAGGATATTTCCATATTAACTAGTTGTCAAAGATAGTTTCCTTATTGATAAAAACCTCAAAAGTATATTTGTCATATTGTATATCTTTCTACTTCTGTTTATATATTTTATCAGAAATGTAGGCATTGACTGTTTGTTCATTTCCTGACTGCCCAGACAAGAAACTATATTAATTACAGCACTCTTTGGCCAATAGCTTAGGCATATTCCTAGTTAACTCTTACATCTTAGATTAACCCATATTTAACAATCTTTGTATTGCTGTGAGGCTTTGGATTACCAGTAAGATTCTGGCTGGCCCTTTCTCCTTCAACAGCTACAGGACATCTCCTTGATGCCACCTATTCTCTCTCTCTCTCTCTCTCTCTCTCTCTATATATATATATATATATATATATATATATATATATATATATATATATATATCTTTGACCATAAGCCAAATCAAATGCATTCATTAATCAATAAAAACAACAAATATGCAGAAGGATATTCCACATTATCTCCCCCTTTCTGTTCAAATACAAAGGAAAGTTTTAATTTTAACAGTGAAATTACATATAACAAAATAGGCATCAAATAAGTTTTACAATACAATATTTTTCTGAGTCTAATGTTTCACATCTAAATTATCTTTTATCACGACTAATGAAAACCTTAACTATAGCTATCTGTCTCTAAGTCTTCAAAGATATAATATTACCTAGGTGAGGAGAAAGCACATTGTAGGCAACTTCCAAAGCTCTAGAACAGACAGAGATATCTTGCTACCTGGACAGTCACTCAGAGTTCTTCTGTAATGTTGCAGCACTTGTCTTCAGCCTACAGGCCCATAACATCCAGCAGACTTTTGATAAAGCAGAAAATGTGAAGATCTGTGCTGCCTTGTAATGGAAAAACTCATCAGTTGCACTCATGTGTGCTGAAGAATGTCTGCCACAGACATGGTTCTTCTGTGAAGCAGAAACCCTGAAGGACCACCCGATTTTTTGGAAACTTTTCTGTGAGTCCTCCATTTCCAGTTCATAGAGCATTTCATCAAGCAGTTCAGGGAAGAACAGCTTCTTGACTAAATGGCTAGCCTTGTCACATTGAAGGCAAATTCCATAATGAATTTCTTTAATGTCCGTAAGGTGCTTTGAAGTAATTGGTGCTGCCAGAAGCAGACATGTCTCACTGTTGAATATAGTCTAAGTTCTTAAAAGATTTTAAATGCCATATTCTTTAGCCCTTTAAAAGTCTTGAAGAATACCTATCCATATAAAACATATCTCTGTAATCCAGAAAACCTAACATGACAAGTTTGACTATTATGATAATCTATTAATTTGTAATTTTTAATTTTACACTGAATTTTTAAATGAACTGTAAAACCATAATACCTTAAACAACAGTAGAAATATGTGTGTGTTAACAAAATTGACCTTAAATTTGTATCAATAAGCCAAAATCCATACCAATGTAAAATATTCATTTCTACATCACATCCCACTATAAAGAAAATAAACAACCATTTATAGACAATCACTTTTGGAATTTGGGTGCTGTTTTCTCCAAACTTCTTCTTCCTTATATGGCTAAAGGTTATTGAAAGGTTACTGTGAAATAGAACATGCATGCCACGCAATCTTTTAAAAACTGGAGTCAGAGAAGCCTTCTTTCCAAAACCTCTCTTTTCATAATCCTCAGATTCCATCACCTATCTCAAAAGTATCTTATTCTGTTATTTTATGATGGTTAGAATTTAGGGATTTTAGTTTCAGTGTTAGACCATTTTGACCTAAGAAATGCATGGTTTCCGCATAGTTGGGCACAAAGTTTTATAAATATGGAAAATAATTCTTATAGCACATTATACTACTAATAAATATTGTATAATGTATACATTTTCCCTGCCTCCTTTTCTGGTAAAGAATTTTACATTTTGAGTGAGCGTAAACTTTATTTTCATGAATTTCACTTATAAAATCATTATTAACCTTATAAGAAATACTCCTTGGAATATGATTCTTTCTTTCAAGCTGAGGGAACTTTATAAACATTCAATAATTAATTCTCATAACTTGAAGGAAATGTTTAATATTCTACCTTTGCAGTAGGAGAAATGAGAAGAGACTATTAAACTTACTTGCTGAGCTTATCTAAGCAACTCATATGTCTAGAAGTAGAATATGGTGTGTAAACCTGGATTTGTAGACACTATGAAGAAAATTACCTGCTAAAAAGATTAAGAATGCTTGTTTCCTTGATTAGGAAACTGTCTCTTGAGGTGATTATATGCTATGTTTTTCTAGAAGTTGCTGGGTTAAATGTTCTAACTTTTTTAAAGAAATTGAAGTTTGTTAAAATTTCAAAAGTAGGTGATAAAAACCTTCGGCTCACTTCACTCTGCTTTCTCTTTGCATAGTTAATGGTTGCAGAATTTAAGAGACCAAATCTCACAATTATCTTCTTCTTTGCATGGTTCTTTTGTTCTTTATATTTATTTTCATTAATGAAGCTCATTAATGTGATGGGGTAGCATAATACGCTAATAAACCAATACCAACAGTGGGGAATTTGTAATGTTTATAAAAAACAGATACTTGTACACATAATTCGCCTGTGTTTACTGGGGAAATTGAAAAAGTAAAAATTATTTCATACACAATGTGGTTATTCCCTCTATGACAGTTGACTATTAGTTAGGGGTTCTCTTAGAGAGAAAAAAATGGTTATCAAAGAGGGCTAAATTTTAAGTTATTTAAGCCTGAATGTTTGATATAATTCATACAAAGTCAATGTTTTGTTATTTTCTGTCCTCCATTCTATGCTATAATTTATGATGAAGGCAAAGGATTCCTGCATGCCATAGACAGGGAAATGAAATGTGTGCTTTAAGGTTCAATATGTTAAAAAATATTGCTTACTTTTCTTTAAATTCAAAGTCTGACATTTCTCCTGGGCAAAAACATCTACAATTATTTCATGACTTTAGGCATGTTAAGACAAAAATGTTGAGTAATCAGTATGTACAGTACTTTTCACTAGTTCATGCTTTGAGGCCGCTATATAAAGTTTGAAAGATTGCAGTTATTTTTTATTTATTGTTTAATTTTTTAACTATTTATATAATGTTAGTGCTAATTATCTATTGGACACATTTTGAACAAAACAAGGAAAACTATTAGCTCAATAATGGATAATAGAAATAAGCAGACATCTTTCAAACAAATAAGTGTAAATGACAAATACGTTGGAATGTTTATCATTTTTTAAGTGTTAAATCATGTCCCTCTTTTCAGGATGGCTGTAATAAGCAAATCAGGCAACCACACCAAATGCTGGGATGCAAATGGACAGTGGTGGGCCCTTATCTATTGTTGTTAGGAATGTAAATATATCTGATAAGCATAAATAAGACTATGAAGATTTCTTACCATATATATATATATATATGTATATATATGTATATATATATATACGTGTGTGTGTGTATTACATGTGAGTCCAATTTTTAATATTGTAAGAAATCTTCATATATATTTATATATGAAATTGTATATATGTATGTGTATATATATACATATATATATATAATTTCTGAGACTATCCCTAAAATAATCTTTCTGTGTCTTATAACTTAATATGAATATATATACATATATATATATCAAAGTATATGTGTGTGTACTCTACAACCAATAATATTTTCTCAAAAAAATGTAGCAATATATTTTAAAGAAAAAGAGGAAGGAGCACACATAATCTGTTGATATATTTGCGCATATGAAAAATATTTTCTAATAAAATAGGACAGAAGCAATCCCATCAGTTACAATCTCATCTCTCCACTTTGTCAATTTCCCTAAGCTGGAGTTTATAACTATCTTTTGGATTTCATCCACCCTCAGAAATACCTGTGAAGATCTTGATCATTTCCATGTAAGAGTGATCCATACCTTAATCTCTAAAGAGTGTGACCCCTTTATCAATTTGCCTGGATTGTGTTGCAACCCTCATTGACCTAATCTGAAGAAACGGTAATGCTAATAGGTCTCCTAAAAGATCTATTGAATCATAGACACAGTCTTCCTTACTTTTGTTTCTGGGAAAGGAATCAATTCCTATAGTTGTGTGGTCAGTCATTCCTCTAACACCACTTTTCATTTCTTAGTTTGTTGTTTTATGGTATAAGAAGGCCAAAGTAGTCAGGGGTGTTTTGTTTTTCTTCCAGCACAATAGAACATTTTTTGTTGTTTTTGTATTTTCCTCCTGGAAAAACCACTCTTCCTTCATAACTAAAACTGGTAGGAGAGCAGAAAATAATGTCATGACAACAGAAAGAAAAAGTTTTCCTAGTGAGGCATTAGCAGTGACCGTGAAACACAATCATTTCAACCCCTTGATTCCTGGACCTTCAGATCTTGACTATATAAGATACAGTAATATGCCTTAGACTCTAAGTTAGTTAGCATCCCTTTCTTCCTTCAGATAAATTAGTTAATTACTTTATCATACAGGCTCAAGAAAATTTTAGATAAATGGATAGAAAACAGATTTCTTTTTTTGTTGTTAAACTATTGCATGAATGACCTTTGACAAAGTTAACCTCCAGGTGCTTGCCTCCCTGAGAAAGCTTTTGAGGCAGGTTTTCACAGTCGATTACTGTTAACACTGTTTTCCAGGCTACTACTAGAATATCATTTTAAGCTTTAAATATAGAATTTAATTTGTTTTTGTTCAGGCTTCAGGTACTGGTGTGTCTGCATTAGTTTTCCATTGCTGTGCTAGAATATTATATCTATCTTATGGGGATATTTATGAATGGAAGCACCCCAATGGGATTATATTACTTAACATTTTATGGTTGGAGCAGATGGAGTTGATAAATAAAAAGAAAAATGATTTTTTGTGTTTTTTATAAAATGGAAAGTACAGAATTTTGTGACACACTGATTTCATATTTACACGTAAATAATATTAAATGAGAATAAGCATAACCTCTTTAGCTTAATTTACTTATTTGATATATGTGATTAATCATTAGGGAAAGAAGTGATCTGGGGACTGATCTATATAAAACATTTTTAAAAGCTTCCTAGGACATACATAAGTCAACTCCATTAGTGACCTGTCATGAGCTGAAGCACATTAAACCTTTATAAAATATTTCCAGTGCTCTAGAATATGACAGGAGCATTATAACTTAATTTACTATGCAAGTCTTTAGCAAATACATACAATTTTTATTATTGTGAGGAATTAAAAGCAATTCATAAAAGTGGTTTACATAAAACAACTTAATTAAGTAATTTGTTCATTTCTCTGTAACATTCTTCACACATGATTGAATTTCCAGGCTGAATGAGTGCCACCATTTTTAATAATTTCAGTATGTTCTGCTTAATGAAAAAAGAGTTGAATTTGATAAAGAAATATAACAAAAGCCACTGCCATTTAAGTATTATTAAACTGTTATAAATTAAATACACACGTCATGAATGTTGCTAGGCAGGTACAATTCTCACCTTAAAAATGTAGTTAATGAAACATCAAAATATTTTAGTTGTTGAGCGCTGGTTGCTTTACTTTGTCATGAATAGCACCTAGTTTTAAAAAGTAACACCTGGAAGAACGAATGCCCACTGAGAAAAGACCCTTATTTTCAGCAGTATTTTGGGTAACTAATGAATATGTGCATGAATAATTATGTTCTAGTGGAAAACTTAAATGTAGATGATACAAATATGAGCCAAAATTTACTCAAGTGGGTCAGTAAATAGTTATTCAATTAAACAATTAAGTTGGTTATTAATCCAATGGTTCTTCTGTCTCATTTAATTTTTTCATTAAGTTGGGAGCTTCCAATATGATATCTTAACTGGTGCCTAAAATAATATTTCCTTTTTTCAGTTTATTATTAATAATAACTTTTAACTAATTTTGCTCAGAATGAAAATGAGAGAGAGAGAGAGAGAGAGAGAGAGAGAGAGAGAGAGAGAGGAACAAACAGAGAGAAAAAAGAAAGAGAGGCTGAAGTAATAATTGACTGATAAGTCAATGCATTGTAGTTGAGTAAAGAGCCAATATTCAATGCCTAGAAACCCAATTTTTAAAAAAGTAGATTTGTAGTCCCAGCCCCGAGGAGTCAGAGAGAAGAGAATTAAATCCTAAGGCTTTCTAAGCTCCATTTCCATGAACGACCCTGTGTTTGAAAAAAAAATAGTGACTGTAAAATACACAAGAAAGACTGAGGACACAATCCTCACACCTACAAATAGAGGCACAAGAAATGTCAATAGACCTATGTTCACATATGAACCCATACATGCACACACAAAAAAAGAATAAAACAGAGAATATAAAAACTTTTTCTAAAGAAGAATGACACTTCAACTTCAATATAACCAATAAACAATGTATGTTTCAATAAACGTTCAATGGTAATAATGTCGTGAATAAAACTGACCTTTGTCCACTTACTTCTCACTATCTTTTTAAGAATAAATTAAGAAGAATTAGGACAAATGAGTATTTGATTGTAAACAATAAAGAATTCTAATCTTTAAGCAAATATGTTTTTATTTAAATCACTAGCATATTTTCACTGGTGAGTATGCAAAAATCTTTATTTAATACTTATACATATACATATCTTTTTATATACATATACATAGCTTTTAAAAATTCTGGTAGTTTTTCTGTCATAAGTTAATACCATGTGAAAAACTTATGCAGTGGTCCTCATCGTGAACATAGAGTGTAACAAAATGAGACTGTTTCAAACACTAAATTAATCTGACCATCAGACAGATGTGAGGCTAAATTATAAGATACTGGTGTAAACTCTTGCTGCATTTGTGTTTATCTAGCAGAAATAAAATACAATGCAAATATATTCTTTTGCAAGTATGTTTCCAGAAAATTCATTCCCAATACCTCAAATCCCCAAATAAATCCAGCTATAAATATCTGACATATGGCATGTTCATACATTGGAATATGACAAAGCAAATGAAACTGAACAAATTATAATTTATTTCAAAATGAATTATACTACAAAGTACAATACTGAGAGACTCAATGTCACATTATAGCTTCCAATTCTACTTATTTTAGGTTGTTTCCTGTTCCTGCGATAAACAGTATAACCAAAAGGAGCATTGAGAGAAAATTACTTAGGCTGTATTACATGCTATAGTGCACACTTTAGGAAAACCAAAGCAAGAAATCAAAGCAGGGTGTCAAAGCAGGATCCTGCTACAAAAATCACAGAGAAATTCTGCTTATTCACTTACTCTCATGTTTATGTTCAACTGTTTTTCTTACACATTCTAGGTTTCATTCTCAGCAATACTGCCACAAATATGATTGGGCCTTCCTATATTACTTGGTAATCAAGATAATGCAACCAAGTAGAGATGCACACATACCTGTCTGATCCAGAAAAACCTTCACCGGAGGTTCCCTCTTCTCAGGTGTGGCAAGTTGACAAGGAAGTTTAGTCTTAACAAGTCCAACCCTTTTTGCTTGACTCAGGCAGAATGCTGTTAAACCAAAAGTTTTACTGGCTCCCAAGAAGTCACATTAATATCATGACATAAAATACAGAACAACTTTAAAATTTTTACTGATATTCTTTTTTGACACTTTTAAAAATCCTAGTTCTTCTTTATAAAAAATTATAACGCCTTAAAACTGTGGGCTCTTGTATACTCCAAAATAAGGTACTTATGCTCTTATTTCAAAGATAATATCTAGGGAGAATTATCATAAAATTAAAGCAAAACTAAAATGAAATACTGAAAAATGCATTGTGTAACATCTGAGAATAAGTTTTGATGGAGGACTCTCATTGGTTAATAAAGAAACTGCCTTGGCTCTTTGATAGGGCAGGATTTAGATAGGTGGAGTAGACAGAACAGAATGTTGGGAAGAAGGGAAGTTAGTCGGATGCTTCAAGCAGATGCCATGCCTCTCCTCAGTGAGACAGACGCCATGGAGCCAGCCACCAGGTCAGTCATGCTGAATCTTTCCCAGTAAGACACCACCTCGTGGTGCTACACACATTACTAAATATGGGTTAAAGCAAGATGTGAGAATTAGCTAATAAGAGGCTGAAACTAAAGGTCCAGGCAGTGTTTAAATTAATACAGTTTGTGTGTTGTTATTTCGGGTGTAAAGCTAGCTGTGTGGGATCCGAGTGGGATGAAAAGCAGGCCTGCTTTCCTCATCACTACAAAGTTTTGGTCTTCTAGGCTACAATGGACTTTGGTATCCCACCTCATCTGCTCTGCCATTCACAGTACACACTTAACTTTTTTCCTAGGTGCAAGACATCCATTTCCATTTTACATCTGCAATTGTCCTTAATGGTCATGCTATGTCCGTGGCATTTCTTTGCCTCTCCTCAGAAATTACAAACTCACCACATGGTGCCATGCCTCATCTGCTCTCCATGACTGCTCAGTTTTCCATCTCCCATGACTTCAAACCAGTACCATGTAAGAGATTTCCGAAATTTTCCCAGTTTGGGAACCAGTTTGAAACATAGCTTTGTCACCTGTGAAGCAGAGCAGCTTTGTGCTGACACCAAGGAAACAAACCCCAGAAGAATTTGTTTTAAGGATGTTGGCCTCTTGTTAATCATGGTTTATTCTCCAGCATCTATTTTACCAATAAAGAAAGGTTTGATTTCTTAATTAAACCATATATACTATGTTTTATATCTAAAACATAGAATACAATGTTTCAAACATTTGGCCCCCGTAGAATATTTGCTTTCCTCTGGAAATTCACAAGGTTCCAACATCCTCGTGTGTTTAGCATTCATATTTTCCAAGATTCCGCAGCAATAGGTCATTAAGTTGTGAGTTTTCAAAGCCTTTATAATTCAAACATTCAAACACTTTCAAAACCCTTCCCCAAACCAATGTTTCAAATCCATCAAAGCATCAACATACTATTCCTAGTTTCTATTCTCGCTTTCTTTCTGTTGCCATGATACATGGCATGACCAAAAGCAATATCAGGAATAAAGGGTTTTACCCTCTTACATTTTGTAGTTTATCGCTTGGATAATCCAAGGAAGAAACCTGAAGAAGAAAAAAAAGATGTAGAGAAACAACACTGACTAGCTTGCTTCTTGGCTCATTTTTAGTTACCTTTCTTACATAATTCAATCACACTTACTGAGAGATAGAACTGTCCCCAATGCCTGGGTGAATCAATATCAATAAGCAATCAAAAATAATATTTCCACAAATATGCCTGCAAGCCTATCTGATGCTGAAAATTCTTTGAGTTTTTCTCTGCCCCGATGGGTCAACATGTTAACCAAGATAAGCCATCATATGATGTTATGGAATCTGCAAGTAAATGTTTTACATAAGTAAAACAGAAAAGAATTAGCATGTAGGGTTTCAGGGACTGGGGGTGGGCTATTAACAAAGAACTAAGACAAAGGAAAACAGTCACTGTGTTAATAAAGATAGGACTTATCTGTGTTTTGTATTTGCCTGAGCCTATACTCATTACATTTAATATTTACTATTGGAAGAAACTATTTGTTAAACCTATATTTTAAGCAAATTTGAATTTTTATTGAGGTGGTATCCAAGAGCTGGGGTTTAAAGGGAACAACCCCAAATTCATTTCTTGGGCCCCCCCCCATTTTTTTATTAAAAATTTCTGCTTTCTCCCCGCTTCCCATTTACCCCCCTTCCTCCTCCACTCCCCCTCCCTCTCCTGTCCAGAGAGCAGTAAGGGTTCCCTGTCCTGTGGGAAGTCCAAGTTCCTCCCCCGTCCATCCATGTCTAGGAAGGTGAGCATCCAAACAGGCCAGCCCCCCCCCCCCCAAAAAGCCAGCATGTGTAGTAGGGTCCAAATCCCGTGTCATTGTCCTTGGCTTCTCAGCAGCCCTCATTGTCCGCCATGTTCAGGGAGACCGGTTTTATCTCATGCTTTTTCAGTCCCAGTCCAGCTGGGCTTGGTAAGCTCCGAATAGATCAGCCCCACCATCTCAGTGGGTGGGAGCACTCCTCACAGTCCAGACTTCCTTGCTCATGTTTTTCTTCCTTCTGCTCCTCATTTGGACCTTGGGCGCTCAGTTCAGTGCATCAATGTGTGGCTCTGTCTTTATCTCCATCCAAGAGTACAGTTGCACAACTGTTACCCACATGCGGGCTCAGTAGCTGTGGGTCTAGAGTTCTTGAGTTCCCATGAGCTTGGGTCAGCTATCTCTGGATTTTCATGTCATGGTCTTTATCATACTTCCCTCTTTTTCAACTGAACTCCTGGAGCTTGTCTGTTGCTTGATTGTTTGATGGGCCACTGGTAGTGGGACCAGGATCTATCCCTGATGTATGAGCTGCCTTTTTGGACCCCATTCCCTATGGCTGGATCCTTTATTCAGCCTTGATACAGCGCGGAGGGGTATAATATAATACATAGACTATAAATATGTGTAAAGCTTGGGAGTTGATATGTTAAGGGAGGAAAGTTTTTATAGTTGGGAGAAATGATTGCATATTTTATGAAGAATATGGAGATTTAGGGGTAAAAATCAGTGTTGGGCGAGTGAGTGAAAAAAAAATCATCTCAAGCGACCTTGCCTCTTCAGGGATATATTTGATTTTTTTATTGCAGCAGTTTGCCATAAACCATATACCTTACCAGGGTCCTCTGAGTGCCAGCATCAGTGTCCCCTTCAGGGCTCAGAAGAGGACTTACAAGAAGCAAGGGACTTAGATCTGTGGGCAAAATGAACTCTCTACTATGTACTTTTTTGCCTCAGTTCCTTTATTTTTCTTCTGCTGTTCTCCTCCTGTTCTGCAAAGTTTCCAGTTTATATACCCATGCCAAACAAAGGCAGTTCTCTGAGCTTGGACGTTCCTTTATCTTTGAAGGTCCAAAATGTGATCTATATGAAAGACTCCTTTCCTGAATGCATGCCTAGCCAAATGGAAGATAGCAGGAAGGTGGCTTCTGGTGTATCTCAGAGAACGATGCTGAGATTAGACTGTGGGATCCAAGATTATTGACTTCATGATTAAATTTCCACTAGAGGTCCCACGAAGGCAGGGGTGTGATCCAATATACCAGTACATGGGAAAGGATTGTGCCCAAATAATCCATACTCTGTTGAATCTTGCACCAAAGGACAGTGCTAATGGTTTCACAAGAGACCTACGGTAAGAATGAGCCAATATAAAAAAGGTTGCAGGCCCAGTGCCTTGCAAACTGGGTTTGCCTCCACCAGAACTCATTTGTTCTGGTTCGTCTGCCTTCTGCTCTATCAGCTGAAATCTCACTGCATGATTTCTGTGGACAGCAGCAATACCTGAAGGAATAACAGAAGAACACTGCAATATCTACTGAGAAAATATTTGAGCCCCCTTTAATTTTTTTTCTTGTTCCACATTCTTCTAACACTATGGCCTTTAGCAGGTTCTACTGATTCTACATTGGTAATACAATTTTCACATCTGTCCAAATACTGATGGAAAGCAACTGTGCCTGAGGTCTTGATAGTTTTTAATGTCCTCCAAAACTCTTTCTCAGATTTCCTTCTCTCCCCATTATTTCACCAGAACAGCTATGGTCATTGCAATATAGTACCATAGTAAACACAGCTAAAATCTGTTCAGAAGTCTTTCCAATGCAGAAAGGTTATCCTTGAAAGCAGGGATACACAACGTACCAAAATGGATCCAAGGTTTGTATTTGTATAGTATTTGTATATATGGGGTGACAGCAATCAAAGCAAGGAAACTTCCAGCTTGGGAATGGAGCATGACATAGGTGAATGTCATAGGGAATGGAGGAAAGATACTTGGGAAGGGCTGGAAAGAGGCAACATGGGGAAGTACCATAATTTCATTTTAGTTAAAAACATATTTTTAAAAAGAAGATTGTTGACAATTCCTTCTTAATATAAGTACTTTCTAAACTGATTTTTTTTTTGCATTTTTTTTTGTCTGGATTTTTCCTGAGTTTCACTGTTTAATTAAAACTAGTGGGACCTACACAGGTCTGCAGTAGGTCCTCTTCACATATGTTGTGGTTGCTTCACTTGGGGATGTTGTGGGACTCCTACCAATGGAAGTGGGGCTATCTATGACTCTTTTTGTATGCTGTTGGGACCCTTTTCCACCTAATGGATTGTCTCATCCAGTCTTGAGGCAAGGGTTTGTGTCTAGTCTTATTGCCGACTTTGTCATATAGAGTTCAGTTGCTATCACTGGGAATTCTAAGATTTTGATGGAGGAAATGGAGAAGAGAATGTGAGGGAGGTGGGAAGTAGGAGCGTGGAGGCTTGGAAGTGTACAGAGTGAGAGGGCTGCTGTTGGGATGTATTGTATGAGAGAAGAAGAGTAAAATAAAGACACATTCTGCTATCTTATCTACATAGGTGCGAGAAATTCTTGACTTTTTAATATATTTTTCCTGTCTCTGAGTAACAAAACTGTTCTTTGCAACGTATTCATAGTTGCAAGTCTTTTATTCGTCTCCATCACCTTTCTGCATAGAATTAATTACCTGTTAGTATGTGTACCCTGTATTTGATCTTCTGACACCTCCTATTGGAAGAGAAGTCCCACATAGACAAACAGCTAGATTGCTCTGTGCTGTGTCTATAAGAGTTTATAATAGAAACTGTATACTTAATAAACACTGACTGTGTCAATAAGTCAGTGTTCCAAAATTACTAATGTTTTTCAATATATATATAAGCATAGTATCTATTTTGGGCTTATGATTTAAAGTCATTTTCTTATCTTTGAATTTTAAGAACATCTAACAAATAATAGAAAGTACATACATGTGGTTCAATACCTCCAATGACAGCTGTAGATTATGAGAAAAATTCCAACATTATACTATCAAACAACACTCACAACAGCCAGGCAATAGTTTTGTATGTATTTCTCTCAATAAATATTGTATGTGTATATAACAACACATTATACATATCCTTAATTTCATATTATCTTAATGTTGACCATCAAGGTTTAGCATCTGGAAAAAATTGCTATTTAACTTGTTCCTCAGTAAAATAAGTATAAAGTATTTATTTATTGCAAATTGAATAAGATTTCAAGGGAAATTAGACACCATCAGGAAAAATGTGACAGTTGAGTTGAAATATTTATGATCACCTTTACAGCCAGTCACCTCGGCAGCATAAATAGAGCAGGTAGCTTTGCTGAAGGCTACAAAATATTATATCTGTGAGACTGAGAGGTAAACACTGGAAATTTCCTGTGTGCCCTGGAGAGAATACAAAAATAATAAAACAAAATCAAGCTCAGTATGATATTGTCTCCCGGCTCAATCATTGCTTTGGCCTTTTGCTCTTAATGTTATATCTTTACAATATGGTGAGTCATGTATGTGGGATAACTGTGTTCATTTGAAGGAAATGGATATCACTGTGCTGCTTTTAGATAGGCTTCTTTCTGCCTGTCAAATTTTCTCCCCACATGCTGTTAAACTACACAAGATAAATGGCTTATAATGGTCAGAATCAGATTTCTTTGATGAACTACATGTCAAAAAATCAGGAACCCAGAACAAGCTGAAATACTAGAGAGACAATTCAAATCCTTAGCCTGAAGGCATGAAGGTACTTGTAACCCTTTTACTCAAAGCATGCTAGAAAGAACCAGAAATAACCAACACATAAATCATACTATAAGCCTTTGTTTGACATATTTGAATATTTAAAAAATCTCACTTACCTATCTGGCAATTTACATATTTTTAAAAGTCAACTGATATTATAATATTATTTCTAAATATGTACACATATATCCATTAATTTAAAATTGTATATATATGTATATATATATATATATATGATTTTATAATAAGCATTGTCTATTCACTCCCTCCAAAAGTGATGAGACAAAATCACAATGAGACACTCCCAAATTTTTATTCTCTTTTAATTTAACACATTGAATTAAATTAGTGCTCCTATTAGGTAGAATGGTGTAGGGCCATATGCTGTACCATGGTTGACTTTTCAGTGGCCATAGCCTTACAGAAAACTGGCTCCTCCTCTCCTACTAGTCATCACCTTCTCTTTAAGGCTTGAGTTCCATGAGCCTCTCTACTCCTTGGTTAAGTGTTGATTGCCTTGATCTTCTGCAGACAACCACAGCCACTGTGGTTTCTTGTTTATAGAGGTCTTTAACAGTCCTTGACAATCTTTGGTTCTTACAACCCCTCCACCAAAGAGTCAAGAAGCATTCTAGAGGAGTACATGACACAATTCTGAGATGTTTCAATATTCTTAATTCTTTTTAAATGCTTTTATTTCAGCAATGTAAATTATGTATACACTTTCTCCAATGTGATATTATTGTTAAACAGGAATATGTCTTTAAATTGTCATTAGCAAAATAAGTCTATTTTCACTAGATTTTTATACTGAAGATATAATTTCAGTTTCATTTAATGTATTTTTCTTTAAGATATTTCTGTCACGTAGCCATTCACTTTCCTGAGGCACATTGTTGAAAACTAGAATATCCATTCTAGACATAATGGGGAAAAAGAAAGAGCAAATGGGGACATTTCCTACGTTGTTGATTTGTACATTTAATGAAACCTGTTGCTAGTTGTACTTATTTTATTTGTTTTTTTTTTTTTTAACTATTCCCATTTACTAAAAGAGATGTTATAAAGAATATAGTACAGCTTGGCAGTGGTGGCACACACCTTTAATATCAGAACTTGGTAGGCAGAGACAGGAGGATCTCTGTGAATTCAAAGCCAGCCTGCTCTGCAAGAACTAGTTCCGGAAAAGCTAGGACTGCCTCGAAAAAACAAGAAAAAAAAAAAAAGAATATGGTACCAGTTTATACCAATTTGTGAACTTCTTTGTTTGCTTTTATTAATATTCCAGGTCTTAAAGACAAAGCAGAAAAACAAATACAATTTATCAAGTATAATCTTGACAAGGTAAGTGATATCACAATGAAGTACAAAAAAAACCACCTGATGAAATAAAAGTTTTTGTCACAGTAATAGGAAAAATAACTAATAAAATTTGTCCTTTCTTATATATGAAAAATTTACACATGCACTGCTGTTTTCCCCCTTTCCTTTTATTTATTTATTTTTAAAGCAATCTTTTCTCATTTTACATCCCAATCTTAGTTCTCACTCCCTCTTCTTCTCCCCTCACCTTCTACCCACCCCACCCCCATCCACTTCTCAGAGAGGGTTGACTTCCCATGGGGAGTCAACAAAATCTGGTACATCATTTTGAGGCAGTACCGAGGCCCTCCTCCCTATATCTAAGCTGAAAAAGGTACTACTCCAAAGAGAATGTACTCCAAAAAAGCCAGTTCAAGCACTAGGGGTAAATCCTGGTCCCAATAGCAATGGCCCCACATACTGCCTCAGTTACATAATGGTCACCCACATTCAGAGGGCCTAGCTTGGTCCTATGCAGGTTTCCCTGCTGTCAATGGAGTCAGTGAGCACTCACTAGCTCTGGTCAACTGTTTCAGTGAGTATCCCTATTGCGGCCTTGATCCCTTTGCTCATGCTATTGCTCTCTGTCCTCTCTTTGACTAGACTCTGGGAGCTTGGTCTAGTGCTTAGCTATGAATCTCTACATCTGCTTCCATTAGGTGCTAGATGAAGGTTCTATGATGATAATTAAGGTAGTCATTAATCCGATTACATGGGAAGGCCAGTTCAGGCAACTTCTCCACTATTGCTTAGGGTCTTAGGCGTGGTTATCTTTGTGGATCCTGGGGAATTTCCTTAGCGCCAGGTTCTCGCTAGCCGCATAGTGGCTCTCTCCATCAAGATGCCACTTGTCATGTTCTCCCTCTGTCCTTCCCCTGTCTCCAGTATCCTTTTACCTCTTGTTCTCTTCTCTCCTCCACCCATCCCTTCCTCCTTCCCTTACGGCTTCCCCTCTCCCAGTAGCCGGGTTTTCTCCAGAATCCATGTATGTCTCTCTGAGGATTTTCCTTGTTACATAACTTCTTTGGGGTCATGAGCTATAGTTTGGCTATCCTTTGCTTTATGTCTAATAGCCACTTATGAGTTAATAAATACCATGTTTGTCTTTCTGAATCTGGGTTACCTCATTCAGGATGTTTTTGTCTAGTTCAAACAATTTGCTTTTAAATTTTAAGATGTCATTGTTTTTCACAAATGAGTAGTACTTCACTGTGTAAATGTACCACATTTTCTTTATTCATATTCATTTGAGGGGCATCTAGGTTGTTTAAATGTTCTGAATATAATGAATAATGCTGCTATGAAAACAGTTGAGCAAATGTCCTTTTGGTATATATCAAAGAGTGGTATTCCTGGGTCTTAGGTAGATTGATTCCCAAATTTTTGAGAAAACTCCATACTGACTTCCAAAGTGGCTGCACAAGTTTGCACTCCCACCAGCAATGGAGGAGTGCTCCCCTTCCTTCACATCCTCTCCAATCTTAGCCTTTCTGACTGGTGTAAGATGGTGTCTCGATTCATTCTGATTTGTATTTCCCTGATGGCTAAGGATGTTGAACATTTCCTGAAGTGTTTTTCTGCCATTTTGATATTCTTCTCTTGAGAATTCTCTGTTTAGATCTGTACCCCCATTTGTAAAAATATGATTATTTGGTATTTTGATGTTCAGGTCTTCCTGTTTTAGGACCACAAGGTTCTGGTGTTGACATATTGATCTTTAGGCTGTTGAATGAATTCTTACATGGGAACCTACCATCCCTTCTCCAATTGGTACAAGAAGTGTATTTGCCTTTTGGTTCAATTCTTACAGTCAGTGTCTTTGTCTCATAGATTGTCTTTTGTATTGATTTAGGCAGTTACAGTCTGTGTCTCAGGGATTCTCTGAGGTTGCGTGGGGGCTAGGTGAGTTCTGGTACAGAGTGGGACTTGTAGATTATAGATTCTGATGGTGATGGTGTTTGAGCAGCCTGCGGCAGACAGCCCACCTGTTGAACAGTGAGAGAAGGCCTGACGCGGAGTAGTGAGTGCTGGTATTGGAGAGTGCAGGGTTTTGCCTTGAGGCTTAGGGCCTAGAGTCTGGGTTATCCAGCTGAAGGACTGGTCCCTTACCTCTTGGCCTGCTCTGTGCAGTTGCATTCTGTCTCAGAGAGCCACTGGAGTCATGGGGAATGGATGGAATTTTTTATGAGTGGAACTTGTAGTTTACAGAGTCCTATAGGGGTAGTGTTGGAGCAGCCTGCTAGCAGGAGGCTTGTCTGCTTTCAGGCTAGTGTAACTGAGGCACACAGGGGAGGGGACAGGGATTTTACCAAGGGCCTAGATCGTAGAGACTGTGCTGTCCAGCCGAGGGACTGGTCACTACCCTCTTGGGTCGGCTCTGTGCAGTCACAGCCTGTTGCACTCTGTTTCTATTTTTTTTAAAAAAAAAATGTTTTTATTGAGCTATTTTTCTCAGCTCTGCTTTCTTCCCCCCCCCCTTTTCCTTTCTGTCCTCTCTCATTATCCCCACCCTCTCAATTTCCTCAAACAATATTGTCTTTTTCCACTTCCTATGTAGATTAGATCAATGTATGTCCCTTTTAGAATCCTTTTTGTTGTTTAGGAACTATGGGATTGTAACTTTTAGCCTGGTTTTTCTTTGCTTTATGTCTAAAAGCCACTTATAAGTGAGTATATATACAAGAGGAAAGATACCAGAATGCATGTTTTATTATCTTTTTATCTGCTATTCTCTCATACAAAACATTCCAACCATAGCCTTTTCTCTCTCTCCACTCTTTCCAGTCTCCCCCACTACCTCTAGCAATCTTCCTTCTCCCCCAGATCCCTTCCTTCTCTGTTTCCCTACAGAAAATAGTAGGCCTCTCAATGATAGCAACCAAACACAACAGCGCAAATAAGACTAGGCACAAACCCCTATATCAAGTCTGGTTGAGACAACCCAGTAAGAATCTGCAGAAAGCATTCTACTCTAATAGTTATGAGTCCTAGAAAAACCCCAGAAATAAAAAAAAAAAAACAGCATCTATACTGTGGACCTAGCATAGACCCACACAAGATCTGTGATTGCCTCTTCAGTCTCTGCGAACTACTTTGATTCCTGCTTAAATCACTAAGTGGTCCATATTCTCCAGAAAAAGGAAATTCCATGTATGACTTAAAAATTATGGATCAAGGTAAATTATGAAATACATGTTTTTCATTAGCTATATTTATTCTAGGAAATAGTAAATTCATAAATTCATACAATTGATACTTTCTAATCATATGTACAAGATAATTCTTTTTTTAGTAAATGTCTTTCATGAGGAAAAAAATGTACCATTGAGACTCACACTTAAATATGATTTCAATATGCTTTCATCACTGTCAAAGGCCTACGGATATAAAATTTTTCCTGCTACTATGTCTATGCCTCATAGTTTAACTGATTTTCGCCTCTCTTATCACAATAGCATTTACTTACAGACAGATTAATGAAAGTGTTCTACTGACTAATGAGTACACTGATTCCTAAATGTATTTCAAGGAAATGATCATAGTTCTCTAAACTAAGCTGACTCAGTGATAAATAGATACAGGCCTACGCTCCAGTGATTTCCCAACCTCACTATATTTTTAATTGCTGCTTTGAATTATTGCCTGTTATAAAAACGTATATAAGTGTTCTAAAGTGAACTGTGTTTTATGTCATTGTTGTGTGGTGACCTGAACAAGAGGGGATAGGTCATTTTAGAATGGTGAGAAAGAATACATTTGTAGTAATGTCACAGGGTATAAAACTACATTATGAAATAGTTGACTCCAAGTCTGAGAATTTAACAAAATGTATCTATTTCATCAGACTTTTAACTTTTACCTCCATATATATGGAGGTATATATATTTAACATATATTAACAATTATTTGGTTATCAACTATTTCTCATTTTTCTGTTAAATATCTATCTTTTGAGAGTGTTTTCATGTTCCTAGACTCTGATATAAAATTAAGTATCTTTGTAGTCTGCTATCAGTAAGATTAACAACATATTTTTTTTTTCTTTTTTACCTTCTTCAGATGTTTAATTAAGTTGTCTTTTCTGGTACCCACTTGGGATAATTTTAATGAGATTTTCCTCTACAGGCTCAAATGTTTGACGCTTTCTCTCCAGTTGGAGGTGCTGTTAAGTTTGCCAGGTTTTCCTAGGGGAAACTGGAGTATCACTGGGGGTTTGGCTTTGATGCTTCAAAAGTCCTGCACTATTCCCAGTTCATTAATTTTCCTTTCTGCTTGTAGTTTAAGATATGAACTCTCATTTTTCTATTCCATTCATCATATCTGCCTGATGCCATGGTTCTCCTTGTGATGGTGATGGACCCATCCCTCTGGAAACATAGCAACAACTAAACCCTTCATTTTTTCTGACCTTTATCATCCATGGTGTTTTATTACAACAATAGAAAAGCAACTAATTTACTGCCACTCTGGAATGCAAAATTTCCATTAATAATAGGTATACTTTCTCTCTAATGTGACTGTTTAATGCCAGCCTATGAATATATGAAGACAGAGTATTAAGATCCTTAATAATGCCAGTATGTCCATCCAATTTCATTCCTTATCGTAAAGCTCCTGCCCTACACCCCAGTGATATACATTTATTACAATCTAAAAATCTTTGTTCATGGATATATGAACATAGACATATAAACAACTATGAAGAGAAGAAATATGCCAGAGTATTAACATAAACAAATTCAAGTTATACTACAGAAATATATTAATCAAAACTGTATGGTAATGGTGTTGGCAGATACATAGATAAATAGAATACAACAAAAAAAAAACAAGATATTTGTTCATGCAAAAATGACTGCTTGTTTTTTTTTATTTTTTTATGTTGTAGAAAATGTGCACTGGACAAAGACAACATCAAACTAGAAGTTTCTGTGTAAAATAAAGGAAAACTGTCAATCAAGTGAGGAAGAAGACCACAGGATGAAGGAAAATTGTGGCCAGATATACATGTTGTTGAGGGTTAGATTACAAAATGTACAAAGAACTAAGAAACTAAGTAACGTGCAAACAAACAGGTTAATTATACAAAATGACTATGGAACTCAACAGAGGACTCACAAAAGGAAAAATAGAGTTGACCATTAAATTTTTAAAAAAATTAAAAATCATTATATATATGTATGTATATATATACATATATATATATATATATATATATTAACAATTTTACCCTCTATCCTCCCTGAAACATTTGCAGAATTACTAGATAATAACAGAAAACATTCTGAAAAATCTTAACTTTAGAAAATGGAAACTTGAAACTTTACACATTCAAATCAGTGTGAAAAAGAAAATAAATGACAAAATAGTGAACAGGCTGTATGACAGATGGAAAACTCAGAATATTTGTTCTAAGGCATGATGAGAAGAATAACTAGGAAAGAGAGAAAACAATGATGCATAAGAGAAGGAAAAAATAAGTATTGACAGCTGCACTTAGGCAAAAAGTGATTGTTAGTGAACCTGAAATAGATCATTGGGAAGAGTTGGATCATATTATCATACATTTGAAAATAATTTGATGAGGAACTCAGACCAAATACAAAGTGTTCTATAAGGAATCTTATTGATAAGATACAAAAAATGAAGACAGAGTAATAGGAGAACATTTAAAGATAATCAAAGAAATTATCATTGTTACTTTTGTCTTGTGGTGATGGTTGTTTTAGAATGGAATAATAACACTAAAGCTAGATGTGATAGGAACATAAACTTATGTGCCATTGGGAAAAGGCAATATAAGTCAAAGTGTGTAGGAGGAAGGCTGCTTATTTGTTGCCAGTTGCTCAGCCCTGAAATAATCACACAGAAACCATATTATTTGTAATACTGTTTGGCCAATAGCTTAAGTATGTTTGGCTAACTCATACCTTAAATTAAGCTATCTCCATTAATCCATGTATCACCATGAGGCTGTCGCTTACTGGGTAAAGTTCCAGCATCTGTTTCCAGTGGGGCTACATAGCTTCTCAATGTCTTCTCATTCTTTACCCCAGCTTTCAGTTTAGTTTTTTTTTTTTTCCCTAAGTACCTATATTTTGCCCTGTGCAGGCTTAAGACAGTTTCTTTATTAACCGATGGTATTCACAGCATACAGAGGGGAATCCCACATAAAAAGAGTCATATTAATATGTTGTCAATAAACTGTTGAAGATATGTTTGTTTATACTGTGGAATGCTAGTTTAATAATGCAAAGATGTATTGCAGTCTTTTATGTTGCGTTATGTACCTCTGTGACGCTGTGTTCCTTTGCCTGTCTAAAACACGTAATTGGTCTAATAAAGAGCCAAACAGCTAATAGTTATGTAAGAGAGAGATAGACAGGGTTTCCAGGCAGAAGGAATAAATAAGAAAAAAGGGAAGATCTAGGAGCAAAAGCAGAAAAGAGGAGTTAGTCACTCTACTACACAAGCCACAGAGTAAGATGTAAGGAAAATATATCGAATAGATAAAGATAAAAATCTAGAGAAAATAATAGTCAGGTTAATTTAAGAAACGATGACTAGGAATAAGCCAACCTAAGTCAGTCATAAGAAAGAGGAAGACTCTTCAATTATCTGGGAGCTAGGTGAAAGGGCCCTCAAACGAGTAAATAAAACACACAGTAACATTAACCTATCAATCTATTTTTTTTATGTAAACTGGTTAGAACACTTATCCATAATACAGAGATCTTAGAATGTCCCGCATAAATGTTGCATATACTATTAAATGATTGGAACTCCAAAATATTGAAGGAAGCATGATATATTCTGTATAAAAAGAAATATGCCTTTTTCATTATGGAGAGTCTTTCATGAATGAATCTGGAGGTAAATGATATCCATTCTTTAATAAGTAATACTGTGATTTTCTCACACTGGAATCAACAACTCGCTGGTGAAAAAATTAAGGCTATGATGGAATCTTTGCTTCTGTTTATTTAATATGATCATTCTTTGCTTAGCATAAATGTTATTTAAGTTTTGATATGGGAGACCAAGAGGCATAATTAAATGTAATACTTCAGATGGGATGATGGAAGTCACTTAAATGACATCTAATGACTCATGATCAAGGTTAGATGAGCTGTCAGAGGAGAGCATCCTATTGGCGTATGTTTAACTAACACTAAACGAATGCTATTTAATTCACCCAACATATAATACATAACAGATATCACCTAATTTGTAAATTTAATATCATTTTTGTTTTAGATCTTGTGATCAGTTGACTAACTTGCTATCTTCAGCTTTTATTTTTTTATTCAATATTCTGTTTATTTTTTACCTTATGTCAAATATATCTTTCTTTAAATTTGGGAAAGAGGAACAAATGCACATATAACTTTAATGATTTTTGAGTCACTAAAACTGAGATATGCATGCTAGGAAAAGCTCATGGTTTGGAACGTTGACTGAGATTTAACAATGATTTCATATAAATTTGGAGAGTTGAAATATGCAAAATGTGTTCTATGCTTCCTTACCAAATTTTAGCTGAAATGATAGAACCGGCATTACAATTCAATCTATTTGATATCACTTCTATTTATTAAACTTGCATACATCCTTTTATTATTTAAAATATTACAATGGTTTTAATTTTCCTTGCCTTTAATTATATTTTCCACAGTTCATATTTTGTTATTTATAATTACTACTAAATAATAAAAACTTTCTGTGTTGTTACTAAATAAAGTTGTTTCCCAAATAGAAGACTTAAAGAGTAAAGATTAAACATTAATTTTGGAATAAATTAAAGTTATAGTGAGATTAAATATTTTCTTTTTGTAGCAATAATTATAAATCATGTTTAGTTGTAGTTAAGAACCCAAAGTCTTATCTTGTAAAAGTGCATCTAAAAAAACAATCTATTTTATTTCGAGGTTGGTTAAATGGTCACTGATTGATTTATAGACTGATTAAACATTCACAAACACAGAAATATAAAAAACTATTTCTGATATAGAGATAACAAATTTTAAATTGGCATGGCTTGACAATTGCTTTATAAGCATATACATTTTTAAAAAATTCTAAAGCAAAACTGTGGCTTATTGCTGTCCTTCACTCAAAAGTCTAGGTTACAAAGTGCCTGAGGCATGGAAGAGTTATGATAGATAATAGGAGTTTCTCTCTCATGTGTTTCAGTGTGTGTTTCTGGTACTTTGTTGTCAGAAAGGGAAACCTGGATGGACCTGTTATGAATCTCTGCTCATGCTCCAGGGAGATTCTGACTGAGGTGAGAAAACAAAAGATTCAAATTGGGTTCATGAAAGGGACTCTTGTGTTGGGACATCTGTTTTATGTGTTTTTAGAGAACTACACTTCTAGATAATAATCTCATCTTTCCTTTAGTTACTCACATTATTGAACTAAACATAAAGAACCTTTTGGAACAAAACTGCACTATATTTTGACTATACCTTCTATGCAAATCAAACTCACTCTTATAAATTGGGAATTCATAAGGTAAGTTGGTTCTGCATTTGGAAGTGTTTAAACCGAAGAAAAAGAAGAAAGTTTTAGAGCTGAACGACTACGAAATATCAATGTCCATTTGTTTAATTTTAAGATGTTTCATAAATGAGGCATGAAGCACTGGAAATTAATGGTGATTTTCTTTCTTTCATATATCAAAAGCCTAGCTTTTGGAGTTTTCTTTCAGGCTACTGAAAATTTTCTCTGAGGTTTAAACACAAATAATGCACACAGAAGTACACTCAATCATTGAAAATATATTCAAATATCTGGTCACATTCATGGGAATAATTTCTATGTCGTAAACAAAATTATTTCTGCTACTATTACATATCCCACTAAAGAAAACAAACAAAAGAGCACATCCATTTGTAATCACAAAACAAAGGTGTCACAAGTGCTTAGTCTCTATTCTGATCAATAGCAAGACACAGAAATGGTGTACATGTACTAGTTTTCCCTTAACTCACTTTGAATTGCTCTCATCTTTATAGATGTGATGAATGAAGTAAGCAGCAATGCCTTCGACTTTTTTTTTTTTATATATTTCTCATATATACATGGATACAAAGTAGAAGACAATTGAAGTGAATTTTTGGCATCAATATATACTCAATATCATCCAGTTTCTCTTCCTGATCGGGTGATCAACACCATGATCAGAAGTTAGCTTAAGGGAGGACATGGTTTATTTGGCTGACAATCCAGGCCATACAATCTATCAGGGGAAATTAAGGCAAGGACATAAGAATGGACTGAAGCAGAAATCTGAAAAGAATGTTCCATACTGACTTGTTTGTCCACTGCTTTCCACTCAGCTAAGTTTATTATAGGCCAGACCCATTTGCATAGGGATAATGTCACCATTTTGGGCTATGGCCTCTGACATTTGTCATTTAGTTGAGGCAGTCTCTTATAGGCATGGCCATAGGCCCATATAGGGGCAATTTCTCAACTGTGAATCTCAGATAAAACTGTAAATTTGACAGCTAAAGTGAGCTGAAACACTCCAACATAGCAATTTAGGCTATAGCCATTTATTTATTGTTCCTAACTTCTCCTGTTACTGTAAAAATAAAGAAGCATAAGTCTCAAAGTTCTTTGGTCCAAAATTTTAACAGTTTGTTTTATAAATATTTATGTTAGGATAATATAAAATAAAAATAAAATATGTACATGTTTTATCGAAGAACGGAAGACAAGGGGATAATTATATTCAAGTCAAAATAAAATCAAGCCATGTAAACAATATTGTGTCCAATATCTTCAGAAAACTCAGAATTCTATAGGCTTCAATTGGCATGGATAGACATATCTGTGTAACTTTGCAATACTTAATAAATAAAGCTCATTAGTTTGGCTTTACTCCACATGTGCACACCTCCAAAATCCCAGGGCATCTACTGCATCTGAGATGGCAACTTCCCAAGTCATCTCTCATTGTATATCTTTAGGGGTTCTCACCCTGCAATTGGAATTGTGTCTTAACTTCTCCACATCACCCTCTTAAACCTAAACTTCTCATGTCTATGAAAAAAGCACTTGACATGTAACTCTTCCATATTACCAGGTTCAGCATGAGCTTGAGATGCAGCCTCGACTAGAGCTTATGTGTGCTCAAATGAGGGAATATTTCTCAGATTCACCTCATTGATTCTGACCTTTTATTATTTTTAGTTCATTCCTTAGCCATAACTGATCAACGCCCATTATAGTAGTGATTCAATAATTTTAATGCACAGCTTCCTAACTTTAAGTATTACATGAATGGCCAGATAAGATCTTTGCTCTCTCCTGAACCTTCCAAGGCCAGCTATATATATATATTCTATATTTGCCTCGGCAATAACTTCTAAACTTCCAAAAAAAAAAACCCAAAACAAGTCATTCAGCTGTTGAGATCACAAAGCCTTTTCCAGATGAAAGTTCCAAAAATCCTCCAGCAAAATAATCCAAGAGCACAAGATGTTACACTGTCGCTTTTACCACGGCACCACCGCACCTACTTTGAGACCAAAATCTCCAGTTTGCTTTCACAACGCTAGTAAATTCCATAATCAGAAGAAATAAGAGTAGGAAAACTGTTATTTGTCTTACACATCCAAGTCCTAACCCATTACTGAGCAAAGTTAGATCAGGAACTCACACAGACACTGCAGGAACAGTGTTTATTTTCTGGCTTGATCACAATCTTACACTTAAATCTTTCTTAAATAATGCAGAGGCATCTGCTTAAGGACAGTGCTGCCCCTCCTTCCTACCTCATTCATCCAGTCATGGCAGTCTTACATGTATGTCATAGATCAACCAAATTCCTCAATAAGAATTGTGCCAATGAAGTCTCTTGCTAACCTTAAAATGGCTTCCTTAATTAAGATATCTTCTTCCCTGCATCCCTATCCACCCTTCCTCCATCCCAACCAACCCATTCCCCCAGGGTCTCCCCATTCTCCCCTCTTCACTTTTCTATCCACATCCCCCATCACCCCTTACCGCCACCCGACCCCCACCCCCAAGATCCCAATTTTTGCCTCGCAATCTAGTATACTTCCAATATCCAGGAGGATAACTATATGTTTTCCTTTGGGTTCACCTTCTTATTTAGCTTCTCTAGGATCTGGAATTATAGGTTCACTGACCTTTATTTGTCTAGAATCCACTGATGAGTGAGTACATACCAAATTCTTCCTTTTGGGTCTGGGTTACCTCACTCAGAATAGTGTTTTCTATTTCCATCCATTTGCATGCAAAGTTCAAGATGTCATTGTTTTTTAACGCGGAGTAGTACTCTAATGTGTATATATTCCACACTTTCTGTATCAGATGTCCACAGCTAGTTCCTTGGGCAGCTGAGGAATGGCCCTTTTCCTATAGCCATACTGATGAATATCTTGCATATCACCATAGAAGCTTCATCTGGCGATGGAGGGAGATAGAGACAGAGACCCACACTGGAGTGCAGGACTGAGCTTCCAAGGCCCAAATGAGGAGCTGAAGGAGGGAGAACATGAGCAAGGAAGTCAGGACCGAGAGGGTTGCACCCACCCACTGAGACCGCGGGGCTGGTCTAATGGGAGCTCACCAAGGCCAGCGCGACCTGGACTGAAAAAAGATGGAATCAAACGGGATACTCTGAACATGTCGGACAATGAGGGCTGACGGAGAAGCCAAGAACAATGGCACTGGGTTTTGATCCTACCACATGTACTGGCTTTTGGGGAGCCTAGTCTGTTTAGATGCGTACCTTCCTGGACCCAGATGGAGTTGGTTCAATCTTGGACTTCCCGCAGGGCAGGGAACACTGAAATTTAATAGGGCATTATTTTCTACATCATTTTCTACTGCCATCATTTTCTATTTCCTTTCTTTCTCTTCATTTCTTTCTTTTGTTTATGCATTCCCCTCCCTCCTCTCATTCCCGTGCTCCCCACCATCTCCCCCCAACACACACACACATCCAATTTTTCCTCTGTCTCTCTTCAGAAAAGGCCAGACCTCCCATTGATATCATCCAGCAATGGAATATCAAGTTTCACTGAGAATAGATCCCTCCTCTTCTATTACAGCTGGACCTGGCAATCTAGTAGGGGAAAAAAAGGTCCTGAAATAAGACAATAGACTCAGAGATCGCCTCTGATCCCACTGTTAGGATTCCCACAAGAAGACCAAGTAGCACAGTTGTAACAGATATGCAGAGGGTCAAGGTCAGTCCTGTGCAGTTCCCTGCTTGACCTGCCTACAAGATGTGCTGGGGTTAAGGACATACAGAATTTGTGGGATGCCCAAACAATAACTGAGTGGGCTACACTGAGACCAATACCATGGGAGGAAGACCACCCCTAAGGGCTAGGACTCAGAGGCAGGATAGCGCAGAGACCTAAAATAAAACAAACAAGAATGACAAAAAAATACTAAGGCAATGAAAAGACTCCCAATAATATTCTGCTATTATCATAGACCGGTGCCTAGCCCGTCATCAGAGAAGCTGATCTACTGATGGAAAAAGATGTAGACACCCACAGCCAAACATGAGGCGGAACTCTGTGAATGCTGCAGAAAAGAAAAGAAAAAAGTATTGAAGGAGTGGGATCAAGGGCACCACAAGAAAGCCTACAGAACCAACTACCCTGTGCTCAAAAGGGACTCAGCCAACATCCTTTTCCTAATGATATTTTTGCAGGAGTGTTATTGTCCTTCCTCTTTTCAAAATACACAGTTATGAGAGAAATGTCTCTCTTATGTTTTGGTTAATTTGAATTGAGTAAACTTAAATAGACAGAACTCGTTTTATAACCAGGATCTAGTGTTTTATCCACAAACAAGATAAATTTTATTGGTTAGGAAAAAATAAATGTAATTACACTCGATGGTTGTTGTCTTTATCATCAAGGCAACCTCTAGTCAAAATAATTTACTAAATAGATCCACCAGGTTCAGAAAAACTATTAAATCTATGGTTATGGTTGTGACAACAACAAAAAGTATCGAGTTTGGAAACAGCACAGGGAAAAGCTGCATGGACGGTGGCCAGCTGAAAGGTCTAGCTTTAGCGAGTTAACGTAGTGGGTAGCTGATTAGCCGCTTTCACTCCATTTGTGGCTGAATCATTTCCCTTTATCACATAAGCTAAAATTCACGTATTTCTGCGGTTAGAAATTGCCCTAATAATGTACTTGATTGTCCAGCAACAATGTGGGATAATGCATGAAATGAGTTGCCAGCCTTGGCTTTATTACCGTTCAGTACCCCGCGGAGAGTCAGCAGGTACTACCCTGTACCTTCCCTCAGCTGCTTAGGGTCTAGCCATTCCTCCCTTTCTCATGCAGAGCAAAGACACTCCTTTACCACCAATCACAGTTACAATAAATTTACATCTCAACAACGCACAGGAAAGCACCCTTACTGAGCAAACTACAAAGAGAACAAATATTGTTTTTCTGAACCCAGCCGAAGGTCCAAACTGGGCAATGACTTTTCATTGGATTTTGTAGAGTTTGAGGAATTCAGGTCTGCTGACCTGACTCTTCCATGTTCACCAGCTTTGATTGGTGGTGTATTCTTGGGACTGTCGACTTTTGTTCCTAATAAACGTAAGGAGCTGGTTCTACTTAAACAGATGAAAGATTCATAAAGCTATAGATTACATCAAGACTTTGAGAGAAATAGTCACAAATTAAGGTTCATTGTATTACACCAAACTTTTATCGTTCCACATTTATTCTCAAATGCTTACAATATTCTGCTAGAAGATAATCTAATATTTATTTTTTTCCTCATTTTTTTATTAAAGATTTCCATCTCCTTTCCTCCTCCTCCCCCTTCCCTCCCCTCCCTTCCACCCATACCCCCACTCCACCCCTCTCCAAGACAAAGAGCCATCAGAGTTCCCTTCACTATGTTGAGTCCAAGGTTCTCCCAGCTCCCCCTAAGTCCAGGAAGGTGAGCAACCAAACTGACAAGGCTCACAGTGAGCCCGTCCATGCTGTAGCCCTCTAATATTTATTTTAAAATTTTTTCAGCTTATACTTTCTACCTTGGCACAGACTCACCAAACAGTTGTCAAGTTATTTCAAGTACACAAAGACACAGAAGTTCTGTGGACTGCCTGTGCAGAGACTTTCACAATGATGGAAGAAATAAAATGTGTTATAGGAAACTAGCAATGGCTGAGTGTGAATCTAGAAATGGCTTCAACTCCAAACATGAAATCATGAACTTCACTTAAGAAATGCTGTTTATTTGCTGGGCACTGGTGGTGTAAAACTTTAATCCCAGCACGCAAGAGGCAGAGTCAGGCAGATCTCTGTTTGAGGGCAGCCTGGTCTACAGAATGAGTTCCAGGACAGGCTCCAAAGCTACACAGAGAAACACTCTGTCTCAAAAAAAAAAAAAAAAAAAAAAAAAAAAAGACAAAACAAACAAACAAACAAAATCAAGCAAACAAACAAAAACACTGTTTACAATTATACAAACAAAAGGTTTCCTTTTCCCCTTATGTTAGCATGGATCAGTTTGTTAGTCCCAGTAAACTCATTCTTGAGAAATGAAATGTAAGGTACCCATAACAAAGAATATCATAAAAATAATGCAGTAACAATTAATGAAAACAGCAATTATGAGTCTTACAGAGAGCAAGGAAGCAGAATATGGAACCCTTTGGAGAACAGGAATGGGAGAATCATTGTTGCTATTATATTAAAATCTCAATCCAACACAAATAAATTGTTAGAACTTAATGATAGAAGACAGTTTAAAATCAAATTAGGTGAAAATATGTGCCAAAGAAACAAACAAAAAAGAACAGAAATAGGCAACATATGAATCATATCATCTGGAAAGAAAATCCTCTCAAAAGATGGACAAAAAGATTGAAGTATCCTTGTGCCTTTAGAACTTAAGTCTATTTCTATCTTCTGTCGCTGTAACAGGATGCATGCTTTTAAGGAGACTATTATGAGTGACCTCCAATTGATTGCAGTATGGGTGATCTGTGCATATATATGCATATATTCCATATTATGAAAATATATGCAGCTTGATATTTTATACATTGAAAAGTCAAAATGTCACACAAGAAAAACCTTAATGGCCCTCAGAAATAGGTATTCATTTCCTATTGTTTCTGAGACAAATTCAAAAAAAATTATAGTGGAGATTAATTATAGTACTTGTTCTGTCATGTACAACTATATTTTTGTGCTTGTTGTTTTTCATATTGATCTTAGTGTACTGTTCTGCACCACTCTTTCCATCCTTCTGCAGTAAATTTATCATCATACTGGGTTATGACAGATTATAGTGTGTGCACCTCTTTGCCTTTCTGAGACATTTAAAGTGCTTGTACTCCATAGGCACTCCAGTGAGGGGGCGTCTTAATCGCTCCTCTATTACTTGACATCCACCTGTGCTTGTTAGTCACTCAAGAAAGGAAACATTTTCAAGGGGAAATGGATGGAAATTTCCAGAAACTTCTTTAACTTTATGCATTTATGACTTCTGACAATTTGTCAACTCTATTTATGCTGAAGGCACACAATGCTAATACTTGTCATGACATGCACAGAAGAAATGTGCTTAGTGCTACATTTTCCTTATAATTTTAATGTCATTTTTCATGGGGGCTAAATTTGCAAGTTAAATGTCTAGAAGCTTCATCTCAATTCTTTAAAAGGTATATTAATTTTCTAAGATTGGTTGCATTTAATTAATTATGTCTAATGGGGTTAAAGAAGAAGAAATATTTTTACATGCATATCCATGTTCAAACGTACTGGGAGTAAGAGGAATCTTTGACTAAATACTTCCCTAGGTATCAGCAATTTAAAAAGTTTAAATTTTCTGTTTAGACCAGGTTAAGCTTATGTTAAATGTTTAAATAACCACATTCAAATACATAATTCTAATAAATGCCAGTATAGTCATTATTAGCTTGTTTTTGAGCCTGTCCCAATGGCAAGACCATTGGATCATTAATTGCATTAGTAAGAGAAGTAGAGGGCACTTCATTTTAGTCAAAGAATATACTTTTCAATATTGGTAATATTTTTAAAGATAACATGCAGTGAAAGAAAGTTGTAGAAAGTTTATCATATTGACTTCCTAAAATAAAATCATTTCTATCTTAAGTGTATATCAAATATATACTTAATATATATTTGAGTCTAAGGAGTTTCCCGTAGCATGCACTCATAGTTTTTATGGAGCGAAAGCTTTTGGAATATTCAAAAAAAATCAAATAATGTATGAACCTAGTAACACATAATATAACAATGCATTATATAATTATGTCATCTTAAAGGAACACTGGCTTGTAATGGGTAAAAGAGTGAGGGACTGAGAAATAGAGACTGAATTTATAGCAGTACAAAATGATATTGAATGTCTATTAAATGGAGCAATAAATTATAATCAACATATAAAATAACAGTGAGGAAAAATATCACATAATAGCATAAGTAAATATCAAACATTTGATTGGAACACACATCTAAATCACAATGACATGTAATAAATTTACAATTATTAAACTTGGCCTATATTAATTAAACATTTAAAAATAAATATATTGAAAAATTTATTATTTGTAGTGAAATATAAAAATATATATAATGAAAATGCAAGATGATTATAATGGCCAGTTTCTCTTAGGAGAATATATTCCACGAAGAACTTAGAAATCTTTAGCTGCAGGGATATTGCATGAACTCCAAGTATGGGTGGTGGCTCTATTATGTTCTATCAGTATGTAGCTAGCATCCAAAATTATTTCATCAAACAGCCTTTCATTCTATAAATATGATCTGCTAGTTTATGCTTTCTGTTGTATCTGTTATCTTTCTGTGTTTGTAACAAAACTTAGGAAAATACTGTTAAAGATAATTCTTTCCAAAATATTTTGCCTCCAGCAGTACTCCAAAGTGCCAATCTTGATACAGATTGGAGAATGAATTTCTTTATAGTCACGCCAACTTTCATCTCCATCTCCCTTAGTTACCGATGAAGGGAACGTGGCCAAACAGCTTGCAATAAGCAGAAAAAGATTTTGGGTGCTAGCTGTCCCTTAGCACATGGCAGTCTGCCACTAAGCTCAGTGTATCTACTTAGCAGCTCATAGAAGCTCATGGACCATTAACTAATTTGGAAAAAAGTTATCACATGAAAGACAAGGCATGGAAATCACTGACCTTACAGATCCATATCAGAAATTTGCTTGGGATCAGAGTGTTTGTAACTTCTGTATGTGGTAAGACTGTATTGTGATACTGTGCTTCCACTGTAGTATTATATGTGTTCAAAGTTTTCCTTTTAAAATTAATTTTAACTCATAAAAATAATGCTTAGGAAATACTTACTAATTCAAAGCTTCTCTGAGGCAATCGTGTTCTTGAGATTGTCAATATATCTTGGAAAAAGTCTCTAAATTCAAATTAACTATGTAACCTTGAAGTTAAGAGAAAATGAGTATATGTGTGTGTGTGTGTGTGTGTGTGTGTGTACATACAGGGTATCGATTAACGTTCATATTTTCATTCTCTGTCAGTACATCTGTAGTTATCCTTTTATCTTTACATTGTTGGATTCTTCTTTGATTTCATTTTGGATTGGACCTTCCAAGCAATGTTATGAGTGGGTTATAGTTAGGTCCTAATAATTATGTAACTACAAAGTGGAATGGCAGCATACAAACCCTTATGAAAATGAAAACAAAATCAACCTATATATTCATATTATCACTCCATAAAAACACAAGTAATTTTGACATAATTATTAAAGTAGTTTTTGCTTATTTTAGCATTAAGATATTCTTTTAATCAAGTAAAACAATTATTAAGACTTCCTGTTTTTATGTGTGTCCTTTTATAAATGTTGAAGATTAAACTTATAAATTGCCCATTTTTCCTTGAATAAACCAAACTATAACTGGAGACTAATCTTTAATAACTCTTCACTGTAGCATTCTTGCTCCAGATAATCAAAATTCCATGTTACATTATGTACACTAGTATACTTTTTTAAGTTTTCAGGGTTAAAAGTCCAGTTTAATATGTTGTTTAAGACAGTTTTATTTTTAAGGACTTTCAAAATTCATCTATTGTCATTTTTACTTAATTTTGGTGTGCTATATTTTGAACTTCAGAACCACTAATTAACAAAATTGATGATTGCAGTGATGAGATATTTTCAGACTGGCATTTAGCATTCCAAATAGTATTGTAATTTAGCACAATCTTTTTAAATTTTTAATTATTAAATTAAAAAAATCCAAGTTCCCACTCCCTCCCCTCCTCCCGTTTCCTCCACACACACCCTCACACCACACTTATCTACAGTCTTTCAAAGGTATAGCAGTACAAAAAACCCCTCTCGTTCTTATAGCATTTCTTGATAACCAAGGCAATGGTTTCATACAAACTCTACCTAGAATGAGTACAGCTATCCAAATTCTATTCTAAAAATGCTGTAGTAATAGTTCTCTGACATTTTTAAAGTTCATGTGATCCTGAAAAATGATTAAAGGTTATCTCTAGAGCATATTTCTGATGACAGTGTCCCTAGCTTGCTATAGTTCAGAGGTAGCAAGCAATACATTCTTATAAATTTTATTTTTTACTTTATACACTCAAACACAGACTTAACCACTGTCCCTTCGAAAGCTGAGAGAGTCCAGCACATAGTAATACTGTTCATCACAGCTTGAGTTGTCAAAAGCCCTTGTCATTCTGCAATTTAAAATATTTTTATTCTATCTAAATTTAATATTGGGATGCATTCATCACAAACATAGAAAACTAGAACATAAGAATAATCTCATATTCCATTACCAAGTTCCATTTGTATAAGGGATGTTTGAATGCAAAATCTTAGCACACATATCTGAGATTCTTTCTCTTGAAAAAACATACTTTATTATGTTTTTTTTAAAGATTGATTTAATATAAGCATGATTTTAAAATTGAACTATATATTATAAAACACATTTACTGTTCTATATTTGATAATAAGAACTATAATTATGAATATATATACAGAGAATTTGTAAATTATTTTGTTACTCCAACAAATTACCTAGTGGCTGCAGAAAATGCTGTAAAGACCCGATTAACCATTATTAACTATTCCCTGGCTTGTTTCAGTGTTTATAGCCTCATCGCTTATGAATTAGTATAGGAAGCCTCCTTCCTCCATTTCCATACCTTCTCTCCTTTCTACTCTCTCTCTATCCTTGTATCACAGATCTGAAAATAATGACACAGGAATAGAAATACACTTGTGTCATGAACTGCTTGTACTAAAATTTATGTTGTTTAAAAGAAAACCAAAAACATTTTTTGAGGAATCAAAGATATACAAAGATTTTCTATCAACCATGGCATTACTGTAGAGATATTACATTACAGAGCAAAAGCAAGAGAGTTGCCCAACATTTCAAACTCATGTACCTGATGATATTTTGTAACCATTGTTTTCTTTTATCTCCAAATTTTCTTTATTCTCCAAGCAGTTTAAAAAAAATCTCAGATGATGTGATTTAATAATTAATACATAAAAGGTATGTCTTTCTTGGGTTACATAACAAACCTTATTAAAATTTGCAAGGACCTGTATAAAGAACTTGCATTCTAAATATGAATAGAAATTTCTTCCACTGATGGTTTGTCAGTATTTTGTGGTTGATGTCTGAGTTGAGGTGGAATTCACCCACTATTATGAGTGGAAGCTTACAATTCAAAGGAACTGGTATTAAAGATTTTGAAGTCTAATTTGATACTTAAAATCCAATATAGCCTGAAGAAACTAATTACTAATATCTATTTTTATTTGAGAAATGAAGTAATTATAACAATTATACTAATATATTCTGATAATTAGGTTAGTCAATGTACATATAATATCATGTTCTGACATGCAAGTGGCATTCAATAAAATCAATATTTAACATGCTCTTAGAATGTTGTGAATATAATACAATACTATAAAGTTATTGCTACTTGGGGAGATTTCAGTCCTTGACAGACAGTGTTTTTTGTACAGTGTAGTATCAAATTTACACATCTATTTTTATATTATTTTGTTTTGTATTTATGTATTGTCCAAGCATGGCAGTGAGTGATTACCCAGGCTCTGAGAAGGTGAGAAGGTACATGGAGCTTTCTGTTGATGGAGGATCATCTGTCTATGTGTTACTTTCATTGGTTAATAAAGAATTTATTAACCTTGGCCCTTTAATAGGACAGAAAATTAGGTAGGCGGAGTAGACAGAACAGAATTGTCGGAGAAAGAAAGCAGAGTCATGCAGATGCCTCAGGCAGATGCCATAGCTCTCCTCTCTGAGATGGACACAGCTAAGATCCTTCCCCGTAAGACACCACCTCGTGGTGCTACACAGATTATTAAATATGGGTTAAAGTAAGATATGAGAATTAGCCAATAAGAGGCTGAACTAATGGGCCAGGCAGTGTTTAAACTAATACAGTTTCTGTGTAATTATTTCAGGTGTGAAGCTAGCTGGGTGGTGGGAAGCAGCCCACAGCTCCTTCTACATTCTGTGGAAGTTAAAACATATGACTCAAATACCTTACCTACAGTTGATGTATCTAATAAATCTAAATTTCATCATTCTTTCTTTCCCTTTGGTAGAGGAGTATGAAGTTATGAAAGTTGTAATTAGTATTACCTCCAAATTATGTTTTTTGAAATTTTATTCAAAAATTTTATACTCTACATTATGTTCATAGAAGAATTGCACAATTACTAAAGGTTTTAATAAATCAATGTCAATATGATGATTTTGGGGGAAAGAGTAGTAGGGAAAATGGAAGATATAAAATACACCTCAGAGAATTGAGACTGAGAAGGGAAAAAGAAGAAAACAAAGCAAAAGAGAATAATCAAAGTCTTAGATGCTTAAAGTTTTCTATGCTGCTTTCTATATTGGTTTTGAGTTTGTCACATCAGAAGAAGAAAACTCATGAAAGTTTTCACAGTATTTCATTTTTTTAAAGAATAGATGTGGGTCAAAATCATGGAAAGGTAAGTTATACATGAGATTGTAACCATTTTAAGATTCAAAGTCTCTATGATTTCAGACATAAAATGTGAGCCACCAATTGCCTGATTAGATGAAGTATTGTACTTAATAGCATGTTATTCTCTCTAAATTGGTTTTCAAACATTTCCAGTAACAAGCCACAAATAACTTTTTGGCAAAATGATAGAGATATTAGTGAAGGATGGCAGCTTGTGCATGTGTATCTTTCAGCATAACCAACTAGAATGAGTAGAAATGTATTTAACTCCTGAAAATAAATGATAAATGCACTGAATTGTGTTATTTAATTTTGCCCTCCTTCCCATTTTAATATTCATTATTTTAGCTTTCATAACTACACATGCTACACTGATTATAAAATTGTATAGTCCATTTTAGAACACAGCCTCACTGTTTTACTGGCTGATTTCCTGGTGCAGAGTACACTTGCCTGTGATCAACACTCATGGGAAGGGAGTCTGAAATCAGTTCCATATTTATAGCTCTTATGTTTCAGTAGTGCACTGTCATTAAATATGGAAGTCTACCTTTCTGCAATCAATTAGAACACTCTCAAGGCTCCAGCTTCTTTCACTTGATCACTCGACTTCTCAACTTGTCTATGATCACTCCACTTGTTTAGATGAAAATAGTAACCCTGCCTTATTGTTTACTCAAACAAAGTTTCTGAACCTTGACCCAATTAATCCTGTACTAGATAGTTTCTGAAAGACACAGTGTTTAATCTGTACAGGAATACAAAGAGGCTTGACTTTCTCAATAGTCATGAGCACTGCAAATGTACTCTTGGGGAGCATAAAAGTCATGCAATTCACACATCAACACTCCATTGATCTTATGGGAAAAGGAATGAGATAGAGATTCATATTGAATATTGTTCTTACTTCCATTAGCATGGGGCCAATAACAAAAAATGTGCTAAAAGTGACACATTTCTATAAATTAATTCTTGTTGGATTTTTAATGATGGGAAAGTTTATATCTTAAAAAACCAACATCCTATGTAAGATATTATTTTAAAACTCGTTATATAACACAACTCTTTTCATTCAATGCCTTTGTGTTTACATAAGAATGAGCTCAGTGTGGAGATACATGCCTAAAACCCCAGCATTCTAGAAGGTGAGATATGAAGAGCCTGTTCAAGACCACGCTGGTGATGCAATGAGTTTAAGTCCAATATGGTGCTACATTTAGACCCTGCTTAAAAAATAGTTATATTACTTGGCCAATTTTAAAATTGTATTATATAATTCTAAAAATGTAATAGTGAAAGTATTCTTTACTTTGAACAAAAACTTTCTTTACTATGAAAACGTTTTGCCATACCAGAAATAGATACCAATGTATGCATGTAGTTTGGCTGTGTTCAAGGGAGGGATATTTTGTGTAGTGTGTATGTGAATGTGTGAATGCATATAGTTGCATAAAAGGGCTTAAGGTAAGCATGCTCATGTATGAAGGCCTGAGAATGTCACATGTTTTTATTTGTCATCCTTCTCATTCCACTGCTCTATTTATGGTCTCATGCTGAGCGGGAAGTTCATTATTTCATCTATGCTTGCTGGCTCCCATAGTGCTTTGATAAAAAGCACATGAAGACGCCTACCTTCTGTATGACCAATTAAATTTAAAAAATAGGTTCTAACATTTGTGCAGCAAGTGGTTTTAAACACCATGCCATTTCCTCAAGCACAGAAACAATATTCTTTATAAGTTAAAATAGGAACGTTTTATGGATACTTCTGAGTGCATATTTTGTAGTACTTGGCATGATGCAAAACCTCTGGAGAGTACTGCCTTCATCTGAATTCATATTCACTAATTTTGACTTTTACCACTTGGTGAAAATATTCAAACTGTGTTAATAAGCACACTCACAATTAGCATTTCTTTTACTACCCCAGTATTATTTGATTTTTATTTTGTCTAATTTTTATTCTAAAATTGTCACAACAAATGATCAAAGATTCTAAGTATTTCTATTTTGCAATGCTTTTTTGCCTTCCATATAATATAAATAAATCTTTGATAACTACATGAAGAGAGAGTTCACCCAGATAGACTAAACATGTGAACAGCTTTGTATTTGGCATCTTCTTCTCCCATTAGCTAAATATTTTACAATTCTGTTCTATCAAATCCTCTTCTGAAGTTACAATGCTCATTTATTATTTGTGACCTCTTAGAAAAGAACATTTTCTTCGATCAAGAAATCTACACTTGCAAAATTAATAAAATACGTCTAAAATAGAAATACTAGTCCAATAATCTGTAAGATTTGAGTATGGTGGATCTGAAATATGCCAGAAGGTAAATCAACAACTATTACTTTATTAAGCTATTACATATAAATACTTTATTTTATATGTGTATAACATACATCACATTTTAAAAATAGCAAAAGCACCTTGATAATCAAAGTTTGAAGAATCCATAATATTTTCTGCAATAAAAATGTTAGGTAAAAGGTTAAGTTTTTTTTTTAATTCACAGCAACAAATAATTAAGTGAATTAGGTTAAGCGATCAGTGCAATTCCTTTATCATATTATGAATCATAAGGGTCATCTTAAGTACTAAGATTATTATATATGTAAAAAGAACATGATTAAGTGATGAACTGTAATTTCAAGGGTGCACTTTGTCAAAATTAATGAAATATGGTGGCTTATAAAGATATATATTACTTGAACTTAAGAACTGACATAATTAAGTGTTGGCTATTTAAAATGTGAGATTATCCCTCTGCAGTTTTCACTGCCCTCCTTCTGAGTATTAATGCTATGGATATGCCTGTACCTCATCTCATTCTGATGTTGACTGCCAACTATTCAAAAAAAAGGAGAAAAGTGAGCTAAGTCTACACATAGGGCTCCTTATACAAAAGCTACACTCAAATAATTCAATAATCTACTTCCTTACATGAACACATTGTAAGCTGATCATAGGATAAAACAGGAGTCACTTTATCTGTACTGTTATGGAATATAACTCTTGACTCTTTGGTCAATATTTTAAAATTTTATTGTATTGTCACTCTTAGGTATTTTTTTTTACAACATCAACAAAATAATGACAGATCTCCAAGCACTGATATTATACCAATTCTTCCTATTATTTGTAAAATAGCTTTCATGAAATATGCTTAGTTTGGGTGTTGAGTATAAAGACTTATTTTTTTAAAAAATAAAATGTTTTATTTATTTTTAACATTTTCATTGAATTATAATAATATCAACTTCTCCACTTTATTCACTTCATTTCCTCTAACCTTTTCCATACTTGTCCCACTCTTAGTCTGATAAACTTTTTTCTTTCATTATTATTGTTTAAACCTTTATGCATATATCTATATGTGTCTTCACAAAATATATATTATATATTGCTAGTAAATAAATATTTACATATAAATACACATGCTGACGTTTCTTTTTTATTCTGTATGTGAATATGGTTTCAGGGTTGACCACTCTGAGTCAGAAAACTAATAAAGGGATTCATTTCTGGCTTATTCTCCTCCTAGTGGTTGTTAGTTGCCTGTAGTTCTTTGGGGTGGGGTTGCATCATGAAAAAAATTTTCTTTTGTATTTACATGCACAATACTGCTATTGTTCTGGAACTGTTTGTGCTGCTATGTTTATGAAACACTCTTTCACAGCAATGAATTTGGTCTTCTGTCCTTTGCACACTCTGACGCCTCTTCCACAATGTACAGGGAGTAATAGGTGCAGAATCTGTGATGTAGATGCATCTGCTGAGCCTCAAATTCCCATGATCATTTAATCTCCATATTGTATCAAATCATGACTTCTGTAATGATCTCCATTTGCTTTGAGGAGAGGCCTCTGATGAGAGGTGGTAATTATCATATCTGTATGTATAATGGTAAGATTTATAACATAAAATATGCTGGTTTTGTAGGATGCAATATTTATATTTTTCCTACGGTGTATGCATGACCCATTTGCACTAAAAGCTGGGTAGTTTTCCACTTAGTAGCAGGATTTCCTTTGTGCTGATTGAATCTTCAGTCCATTGAAATCGCTGTTGGTTGCTACTGACATGTAAATACAACTTATTGTACATTTAGGCTTATTTTGTCATGTTGTTTACTACTAGATTGCAGAAAACAAATAAAGGGGCAGATCCAACTCACAGCATCTGACTTTTGAACCTCAGTGTGTGTGATGTCCTCAGCACTAAGATCAACCCTCCATTCCTGAGAGGCAACCAAAGACTACACTGATATTAACATTTGGTTACCCTTGAATCCTTAACAAATCACTCTAAAGAATGTTTCTTGTACCTGGTATTTGGTTTTGTTATTAATAATCTTGTCTGGGGAGCTTTGTCGGTCTAAGTGGCTTAACTTCCTTTACTGTAATTCTCTCTCCCTCTCCCTCCTCCTTTTCCTCCTCTTCCTCTTCCTCCTCCTCCTCCTCCTCCTCCTCCTTCTCCTCCTCTTCCTTCTCCTCTTTCTGTGTTGATGTCCCGTGCTCCTTTCTAGTTGAATTCCACTCACAGGTTTTCCTTTTCCCATTTCATTTCACTGGTATCTTCTAATTCCTTCTCAGAATCCTCCCTTCTGCACCCTGGGCCGTTTATACTTTCCCAGTTTTCTATGCATGCTTTATGTCATTTATTTGCATCTGATGATTTTGAGCTAGTAACTGCACCTGCATGAGAATATGCAGTTTTAATCTTTCTGGGTCTAGGTTACCTTCTGTAATATAATTTTTCCTGGGTCTATCAATTTTTCTACAGATTTAGTAATTTTATTTTACCTTGAAGCTAAATAGCATCATACTGTATATTATGTATCAAATTATCATTAAGGATTTAAATTGTTTTATTTTCTGATTACTATAAATATGTTGGATATGAATATTACTGAATAAGTACCTGTGAAATAGCAAGTTTATTCCCTTTGGGCAATTTCAAGTTGTGGTATATCTGGGTAATATGCTAGATTTATTTAATATCAAATTATCAAAAGGACTTGAACAATAAGGATTCAAAGAAATAAGAAACTTATTTGAAAATAGTTTCTAATGTGAACAGGGAGTTCTCAGTAGAAAAAAAAAATATTCCTAAGAAACACACCCAAAAGTTATATCATTCTTAACAATTAACAAAATGAAAATGACTTGGAGATTCAACACCACTACAGTTAAAATAGTGAAAAATCTGTAAAACATCTCACAGTAAATTCTGAAAAGATTGCATAGAAACGGGGAGCTGCTGGTATGAATGCATATTCATGCAGCCATTCTTGAAATCAATATGGAGAGTTGTCAAAAAACTAAAGTAAATAATGTTTTGATAATACTTGTCGTTACAGAATCTCATTTAAATTTATAAATTTCTGAATTAAGTGTGTTAATATGAAATAATTTTTATATTCACTAATTAAAATCTAAGATTTGGTATTAAATATTGAGCAGATCTCATATTTTAGGTACATAAGAATGATGAGATAATGTGTTCAGTCTGTGGCAATCTGAAAATTCACTGAAAATTCATGATTTTAGAAACAATAAAACTATAGGAAGGTGGATAAGAAGAAAATAAAAGGAAGAAAGGAAAGTACCTAATATATCATGCAAGAATGATGCAGTTTAAAGGGATAATGGCACTGATAATCCTTAGACAATATGGGGAGGAGAGTACAAGAATGAACAATATTAGAGAAGTTTTCTCAGTTTTCAAAATTATTACAGCAGTTATCTTTATGAAACAGAAGGAAGTTTAAGCATAGAGTACAAATATTTGGCCACAATTCGTAAAATACTGGACACTCGAAGAGTGAGATATATCCTGCTGCCTTTATTTTCTGTTGTTGAATATTTTATGAGAAACATTTCTATACTGAAAAGTAAATCAACAAAAATGTGTTGCCTACGTTTTCTTTCCTCATGTAAGATTATAAATGTGTAAAACATCACAAAAAGTATGATTGCAAAGTCATTAACAGTGTGATCATCAGACAGGGTACCTCTGGCCTCCTATGGAAACAGATGCAGAGACCTGCAACTAGACTTTATGCAGAAAGAGTGTTTAAATTACAAGTCTCTATCAAATCTCTCCCTCTCCAAGCTCTGAATCACAAGAAAGAAGAGACTTAAAAATAATTAAGAGCCAGATAGAATGAGGACAGCATCAGAACAAAACTCTCTCAATTAAGCAAACAAGACACAAATGGGCTCACAAAGACTGAAGCAGCAAGCACAGGGCCTACAAGGGTTGATACCAGGCTCTCTGAGTATATATTATAGCTATTAATATTTTCAAGGGAAATCTGAGTGTGGAAAAAATGGTTCTCTGACTCTTTTTTTTCAATTTAAACCTAGATTTCATGAACTTTATTAGTTTTCTTCATTTTGTTGTTTTTTTCTCATTTTTTTTATTAAAAATTTCCATCTCCTCCCCTCCTCCTCCCCCTTCCCTCCCCTCCTCCTCCCCCTTCGCTCCCCTCCTCCTCCCCTTTCCCTCCCCTCCCCTCCACCCATACCCCCACTCCCTCCCTCTCCACGCCAAAGAGCCATCAGGGTCCCTACACTATGTTAAGTCCAAGGTCCTCCCAACTCCCCCCAGGTCCAGGAAGGTAAGCAACCAAACTGACAGGTTCTCTGACTCTTGAGCCTGCTCTTGAACTCTTTTCCTCCTGCTGAGTTGCGATGGGCATCTTCGCTATGAATAGCTTTATTCCATCTTATTGTATTGTGTTTAGTCAGGTTTGGTTGTTATCTTTTAGAAGCATTTTACTTTCTAATGGAAGAGAGAAATGTGGTAGCTCCAGAGGGGAGGGAAGGAAGACGGGGACAAACTAGGAGCAGTAGAGGGAGGGGAAATATAATCAGAATATATTTTATGAGGAAAACATCTATTTTAAATTTTAAAAAGTGACAAAAAGTAAAATAAAGAAACAACAATGTGATCTCAGGCCATTTTTACTATTTTTTAAATTTGTCTTATTTCTTTAATGTCCTGACTGCTTTTGAAATTGTACTGTTCCACTTTTTCATATTGTAGAAATCTGTAATACCCATTTTCTATTCTTTGTATCCATGTTCCTAACTTTCAACATTTCATTTAGTTTCTCCTTTTTGCAAACACGTATTTTAAGTTAAATTTGATGGGACAGTTCATTATTTTACTGCTTATTGAGGAAAGTATTAGAAATATATTTGGGCATATATTATAGGTAAAGTATTGCCTTCCCCATTAAGATCTATTGTTAAAAAAACCACTGAGAACAACAAAATTTACGTTGAGTTTTGCAATCATCAGGATAGAGGAAAGTTCATAAATTTGAATACAAATATATCCCTTTTTCTTAATTCCTACTGGGAAATACTTGTCCTAAAACACATTCTTCCATGAGAGTAAAGTGTGGTGACAGATGTAACCACCCCTTTTGCCAGCTTCCAAAGGAATGACTGAAAACTCAGTTTAACACATGCTAAATGATCAGAACCAGGACTACAAAAGAAATGACAATTGGCCCAGCAGTGATGGCAGAACCTTGCAGAAATAGCTCACCTGCTGTTTCCTAATTTCCCTCAACAGCATTTTTAATTTAGAAGCTGAGAGCTTTTGTAAGAATAGTAGATTTGTCTCATTTCAATTTTAAATAGAATTTCCAGAGCACATAATCACAGGATCTACATCCCTTCCCATTGCTTCCCTCATGCTCTGCACTGATATGTCTCCTGCGATTGAGCTGTGTATTAAATGCAGAGCATAGGAGTTTCTATAGCCATCAAAAGGCTTTGGAAATGCAGGTGATATTAGTGACAAATACCTCTGTCAAACACTCATTTTAAAACCTAGTAACTTATAGGCTTCAGAGGTGGATGAAACGAACAACTTATTCTGAGTCGTATAATTCGACTCAACTGTGACTGCTGAGTTTCCTCTCATATGGTGTCGTTTTGGAAATAATATATGAGGCAGAAAGAAGTTACTTTTGGGCAGGTGATTTTCTTTTTTATACATCATTACCATGAGACATTGTATGATGATAAGTGGTGGTCTGTCAATATCGGGCACATTTTATTTAGTGTTAACAATATTTCTCTTTTGTCTTCCTTCTTGGGGATTTCACTGCAGAGACTAAAACACTGTAAAGCTGTCCTTAGGCCTCTCTGTTTCTCTCTGCTTCCATAATCTTTTTTGTACTCTCCTTTTCTGCATACTTCGCATCATCTCTTTCTGAAGTTAGTCCTTTGAATCTATTTATTCTATATGGCCACTCTGGGGGAGTCCCTGTTCTATCCATTTCTGTTAGGATTTGACAATAGCAGAAATCAAGTGTCTTCTAGTATGTTACTAAATGTGTTTTTGTGCCGTGCACCGCATCCCTGTGTCTGTGCTCTGTGCGCTATTACCCAGTTACCGAGCTTCTGGCAAGGGGCTGGAGGTTAAAAAAAACCACAAACACACACAGACAGACAGCTACACGGCTCATTCTTGAATTCCCCAAGAATACCCCCTTTATTGTGTTCAGGGGCAGATTATATAAAGATAGCCACACTCCAGCCAAACCCACCAGAAACCACTCTCCTGCCATCAGGAACTCCTGCAGGTCTCGTGCTCAGAGCAGATGTAGGCACTCAGATCAGGGGATTACAAGATTCAGGATCTGGGGTCTCATTGCTCCCAACATTTGTTAAGGTAGCTGTTGAGCTACTATAGAAAGGAACAATCAGCAATTTTTCCCTGACTGTAATAATATCTTTAGGGTAACAGTATTTTTTTCTAAAGCTGTATAATTTGCTATAATGCGAATCTGGCAGCGATATATACACACCCATCTTCATCTAACTACCCAGTCAACATTGGCATATAGAAGAAAGCATTACCTGTTCTCCTACTGTTTTTCATGAGGTTTTGGTTGAATATTATCTTCACACATTTTAAAGATCATTAACTGTATCATTACCAAACTCAAGACGCATTGTATAATTCCATACTAAATTATTAATATTCATTACTTCTCTCTTTTGTTACAGCTATTGTTAACTTCCACTATTTCTGAAATCATCGATAACTAGTCTTTACTCAATTTAAGTGCAACCTATCAGTAATATATGGACATGATTGCTGGCTTATTTGAGCCTCTGGTTGTCAGGCTTCTTGAGCCTTCGTACTCCCCTAGGCTTTGCTAGGCCTCCTTTTACCCCAGGGAAAGGTGAATGCTCTATCTGCCCATTCCCACAGCCCTGTGATGCAGAACATAGGCCTTAGGGAGTCAAGCAGGAACTTAGTTTATTACTGTGAGATCAGCTTATATAGCTTAAGTGACATGGTGTGATGTGGGGAACCTCCATCCAATGAGAGGCGGCTAAACCCACCCTCCGGCTGGGGCGTCTACCTAATTTCTGCTGTCTCATCCTCACTCAAATTGAGCCAGGCTTTTTTCTGTCCTACAGGCCTGGAAGTACTCAAGCCAGGATTTTTTTTTTTTTGGTCCTATAGGCCTGAGATAATTTTGGCCCAACACTGGATTTTGTCTTAAATACATAATTATCTTGTAATACATTTGCTGATACACATTTGACACATAAAGACCATGCATAGGTACATTGGAAGAATAAAAATGTCAATGATGAGACACACTTATGCTGAAATGATTCCTGAAATGAAACTCAGTAATACTCTTCTTAAGTCTCATGGCTAAAACTTCCATGCTTTTTTCTTTCTGGTTTGTGGTAAGAATAATTAAAACCTGGTCTTATGGAGAACTTTGGCTTAGTATATTATTGATTGTTTACCTGTATTATGCCAGAGAGACCTAGAATGTTCTTCTACTGCCTATTTAAATGTCATACAGTTTGACCATGAGCATGTACTCCTTCTGATCTTCTGTGATGCACATATAAGTGAGATTTTAAACTATTTGTATTTTACATGAGGGTTATTTCAACATAATATCTTTTAGAGTCATTCCTTTCAAAGGTATCAAAAAATTCAAGTGTATCCTATTTTATTCATGGAACAACATTATATAACTAAATATCACTTTTACTGTTCTATATATACTAATAGTCAACTATATGAATGTGTCAGGGTTGAAAATCTCTTATAATCTTCATAAAACCTAACAATTAATGAATTCCTATTTTCAGCCAATGTGGCTTACCATCTTGTACAAACTGTATGCTTATTGGTTTCAAATATATTATTTTTCAATCATAAATTGATGAAATTAATCAAAAACAAAAAATCTTCCTCTGATTTTAAATGAAATTAATCTGTCTAAATGAGTATTCAGACTTTCCAGCTGAAGAAGTTGATATCATTGCCTCGGGGTAGTAAGATCTCTACCCACAATATACACTGTGAGAAAAATAAAGTAAGTGGTGAGTCGTCATTTGCCTGAGGCTCACCTGATAATGCTTCTGGCGTTGTATCTTTGTTTACTTTTTTTGAAAACACTTCACTGGTTCTTATTTTGAAAGTGATTTAAAGAATGCTAAAAAAGAGACAAAATGTGAAACTCTACATCCATTAGGAATAAGCTTTATATATTCTTCATTTAGCACATACAGTTAATATATTTAGAAAGGAAAATCACTAATTAAGTAGTATAATAGGAGTTATAAGAATCAGTGCAGTGCAAGTGCCTCTTTTCGACTCTGTGGTATTGAAGATAAAATAAGCATCTGGCTGAGAATTCAAATAAGGCATCATTGTTTGGGTATTTTCTGTCCCAAAATAAAAATTAAACAATCAAAATATTTTATATGAAAACCAGTCAAATTTAGAGCTCTTGTATCATAATTTATTTTTTTCCTAATGAGTAACAAATGATTATTCTGTTACCTTAAATTAGCTATCAGGATAATTGAATGATATACATGCAAGATTACTGTGTACAGTATATATGCATATGTACACAACACAGATGTATTTGTGAGTTTGCGTGAGTTTGTAGATTACATGAGCTTTTATTTGAGACTGTGACAGAACTCATAACCCAGACTGGCATTCTACTCCCTATCTAGACGAGATGACCTTGAAACCTCCAATTGTTAACCTTTCAAATACTGGAAACATAAGCACATGCCCCCATCATAAATGAGCATCTGTAGAAGCACATGGTAATTTTTTTATTATATCTGTCATTCATTATATAAATCACATAAAAATCTTAGCAGCACACATAGCTCCGTGGACAAAAAGCAGTTCCTTCTCCCTTTCTCTCTCTCTCTCTCTCTCTCTCTCTCTCTCTCTCTCTCTCTCTCTCTCTCTCTCTTTCTCTCTCTCTGTCTCTCTCTATATATATATATATCTATATATATGTGTGTGTATTATATATGCATCAAAATATATATTATTAAAACATATTATTATTAAATTTATATACATGTATTTAAAACAATATTCTTTTTAAACAGTAGGAAAGTAGAAAATTTTAACATAATTTGATTTTATCAGAATGTAAAATGAGCTGTCAATTTATTTATCTCTTTTGTTTTTATATCTTAAACAAAGCTTTCCCTCTAACCTGATCCTCCCCTGCTCTTCCCCTCTCTTCGCCCTCCCACCCATCCATTCCTCCTCCAATTCCTTTTTCTTTTTTTCAAATAAAGCTGGGCATCTTATGGATATCAGCAAATCATGTATGCCACACTGAATTGAGATCAGGAACCCTCACCCCCACCAAAATTGTATGAGGCAATCTGACAGGAGGAATGGTTTCCCAAAATCAGGCAACAGAGTCAGAGACATAACTTGCTCTCACTGCTAGGAATGCTAAAAGATGACCAAGTTATATACATCTGTAGCACAATTCAAGGACAGGCTCTCTATTTGTTCACTTCAGTCTCTGTGAACCCCTAAGAGCACAGGTTAGTTGGTTCTTCAGGTTTTCATTTGGAGCCCTTGACACCACTGGTTGATAGCACTATGATCTTTCCTTCCTGTCTTCTGCAGGTTTCCCTGAGCTCAGTCAAATGTTTGGTTGTGAGTTTCTGAATCTGTTTCCATCAGTTGCTGGGTGAAGCCTCTCTGACGACAGCTTGAGTTGGCACCAATCGATGGGTCTAACAGAATATCATTAGGAAATATTTCATTGAGTATTTTTTTTTCAGTTTATGTTTGATTCTTAGGTCTCTCGTGTATCCTGCTTCTGGGCCCTGGCCCTCACGGTTGAGTTCTCTTTTGAGGTATGGGTCTCAAACTAGACCAAGCATTGATTGAACACTTTTACAATTTTTGCAGCATCTTTAACACAGCACATCTGTAGGTAGGAAAATTGTAGGTCAAGGGTTTGTGGCTGGGTTGGTGTTCCAGACCCCCCATTGGAAGTCTTACCAGGTTACAAGAGATGGCTGAGCATTTGTAATGTTGCTTTGACATTTTCTATATAAACATCAACTTATCAATGTAAATTTTATTTAATATAAATGTTGATTTTTTTCAATATCTCTCAAATCCGTGTAGACAGGAATTAGGTCATTTGTTTATAATACCAATATTTGAGAATGTAACTTATAACATAGGTATATTTGTATGATATTTATTTCTTAAGAGTTTTTGTTTGCAAATGACAGATATTTTCTAAAATATTCATTTTTGCTGTTATTGACAAAATTCATCTATCTGCCCTAGTCTTTTTAATAAATCATGTTAATGAGTCCCATATAGATAGTTTTCTATCCCTTTTACAAACATCTTATTTCACCTCTGTTTTATATACTGTATGGTCTTAATAATCCCAAAGCATGTTTTCTTTGTGTACCTCTTAGATAAGAATAAGATCTAACATGCTTTGATATTTTGATTTCAGTTTAATATTTAGTAGTATAGTTTTATATGAAAATTTCTAAAATAAAATACTTTTTTTGCCTGTATTTAAAACTGAACATGAACCTTTGTTCACTAACTGTAATATGTGTGCATTGTTGTTATTGCTATATGTATTTATATATGCCATTGTAATACTTGTACATATCATGAAATCTTAATTTTTAGAAAACATTTTTTAATAATGTCTTCTTTTAAATTGATAACCATCATATCTATTATAGTATGTTTAGCTATTTTTCTGAAATAATTGGTAATTTTGTCACATTTTTTTCTCTTTATTTTTTTTAAATGTATCTCCAAAGATTATTTAAAGGTTTACTTCCTTTAAAATCTCTGCTAACTTTACTGAGTTCATATAATTTGAAAAACTTTGTCTTATTTATGGGTTAATTATGTGTTTGTGTTTTAATTTTTAAGTTATTTTCTGTATTTCTAGTAGTGTAAGTTCATATGAAGAGACTACACTTTATCTAAACAGTCATGTTTTAAAACTGCACAGTTTTGTGGATCTGTTAACGCTTTTTCTCTAGGTGACTATATTGAGGGTGCCTAGTCAAGAGAGTTCATTGATGTCTCAGAAAAAAAAACAAAAAAAAACCTCACAGTCTTGCAAACTTAGTCCTTTAGATGCTGTTTTCCATTCATCAAAACTCTTCATATTGAGCAACTTTCTTCAACATTTGTCGGTAAGATTGTATTCTTCAGAGAGGTGCCTGGGACTGACACCAAATTATTAATGTAAATTTGAGTGGCCGTAATGCATTCACGTAACTCCAATGAACTTGAGCAACGAGTAGGATACAGATACGTATCTCTCTGCTGGATTCTCTACCCTGAATGTGAATCCATAGCAGAACCAGATAATTTCGTGACTATGATACTGATGAGGTGGAAGAATGCTAATCAAAACAATCTTATCCTTAAGATTTGACCTTTTACTTCGTGATATTCTATAAAATATAGCCTGTAGTTAAGGTTTCTCTTATAAATCCTTGGATAGAGATATCTGAAAGACAACTCATTTCCATACTTTATGATGCATCAGCCCTAGGTGTTTGGAGGAAAAGTCATACAGGTAAGTCACCTCTCCAAAGCCTCTTAATTTCTGAAATCCTAAGGAATTTTACAACCGAAATGTCCTTTTGTCCTTGGCTAATTTCTGTAGTGAGGATTTTTTTGTTCTTGTTTTGTTTTGTTTTTGTTTTTGTTTTTTGAAACAGGGTTTCTCTGTAGCTTTGGAGCCTGTCTTGGAACTAGCTATTGTAGACCAAGTTTACCTTAAACTCTGTAGTGAGACTTCTTAAGAAACCACTTCAGATGCAGAAAGTAAATGTTGTCAAAGATTATTATATATTTTATTGTTCTCTTTATTTTCAACAATGATTCAAACATGCAATTCTTTCTCATTTGTAAAGGTTCTTCACTATTACTTCTGAAGAATATAACTCTTCCCTCAATTTGGTGTATCAACTTGTAAAGACAACTTTGTACTCATAGCATTTGTGATTTTCCATTAGTGACCACATTCCAACAGAAATTATATTACCAATTAATTATACCAAAGACAGCAATACAATTTAAAATATGTGTATAGCTTTCTCCTTTCATAATGAAGAGTCTTATGCTACGTAAAATGAACAACTATATAGTTTTAAAATTGCATTTAAAGGCTTAAAGGACAAATATTGGAAAATATTATTGTTTCAATAGTTTTGAAAGAAATATCCTTTGTTAAATATACTTTCTTGTTTTAAAAATATTATTTATAGCAGATTGCATTTTTGACTAGATTATGAATGAGTAATGAAATGCAATGAATAGAACCAGATTCAAGTTATTATAGTCCATTAAAATGATTTGTTCCCTGATGAACATCTGTGTTGGTAATATGTTGTTTCCAGATATAGTTGAGTAATTACACATAAAAATATAAGAAAATTACACCTTCAGTCTTATTATAAGTATAGCTTTTCAATGGTATCTATCACAACCTGTCAAATACTCACTATATGACATTATATAGCTTCTTAAAAACATACATCTTTCACTTCCAGTTCTTTATGATGTTGAAACGTGACTTATTCTGACTCCTGGTTCTGCATTGCTTTATTGCTAATTTGAATGAAGCCATATGCTTTGATTCAAGCAGGTATTTAGTTCTGTTTATAATAATGATGTTTTTACTCATTTCAGCCTTTGCAGGTGGCTCAATCTTAAGAGTTATAATTTTATACTTATTAAAAGTTTTCATTATGATTACTGATGGTAGTCTATGCAGTTTAACAACACTTTTATTTCATTAGGCTTTTTAGAAAGTGAAATGCTATTTCATTTCAGGAGTTACTTTAGGGATTTTATAGAGAAACTAATTAGAAATGTTCAAATCTCTGTTTGTTAATAATTATCGTTTGGAAACTCATTACTATGTCCAAAGTCTCATGCATTATTTTTCTGTTATACTCTATATGTACAATATTTTAAAGGAAATCTAAATAATGATTCAACATAAAAATGGACAGACCCTCATATATATATGGATATATAATATCATAAATATATATTTATTTACAATCAGAATACATATGTATACATAGGAACACTAAAGGGATTTATGTTGTATTTACATATTAATTTATTATATATGCATCTGTGTGTGTACATAATAATAGTAATAATAATTAAATAAAAAGGGCTATGGATTGCAAAGGATGTTGGAAGATGAGGTGGAGTTAAAAGAAGGAGAGGGAAGGCCAAAATGATGCAAATATAACACACATATATATATATATATTTAAATTAAGCAAAAATTAATATTGTGAATAAAGATTTTGTAAATTTATTTTTAAAATCTGCATCATTTCAAAATTATTGCATATCATTTATAAATGCATATAAATGGCTGTATTTATACTTGGGATAAGAATACTATGTCCAAGATCCATAGGCTGTCTGAAAAGAATCCCAGAACTGGGTGTTAAATCCTTTGATTTGTTCATCAGTGGAGTCCATGTCACTCTCAAAACAACACACTCAGCCGGGCGGTGGTGGCGCATGCCTTTAATCCCAGCACTCGGGAGGCAGAGGCAGGTGGATCTCTGTGAATTCGAGATCAGCCTGGTCTACAAGAGCTAGCTCCAGGACAGGCTATAAAAGCTGCAGAGAAACCCTGTCTCAAAAAAAAAAAAAAAAAAAAAAAAACCAAAAAAAAAAAACGCACTTGTCATTAGTGATATCATCCCAGATTTGAAGATAAGGCCCTGTTGCTGAAGATTCTACTTACTTTTTACACATATCTTTGAGGAATCACGATGGATATCACCAAGAAACATCCTCCATGGGCACTAACTTTTGTGTTACTAGAACATTCAGTGAAAGTTACTATGAACTCTACCCAGTTTGATAACTATGAATCATAGTGAAAACACAGCAAGAATCCCAAAGCTGTGATCATGGCATTCAAACTTGGTGATAATTATAATAATATGAACAGCTATCTTGTTAAACTTAAGACACATTCAATAGGAGAGAATTTATGCCTAACATTATAAACCAACCTAAGCAAACCACCCCTGTCTGGTGAGGCCAAGGAAGTTACAGGAAACTTAGTACTGCCACTTCCATTAACCACACAATTTGCAGTATCTTATTAGATATGTGTCTTGCACTAATAGATACAAATAGCTCATTAATAGATACATATGCCTCCTGTCATTCAACAGAGACACTTTTCACTGAAGACAGAAAAAAGTCCATAAATTGTGAAAAGGTAGAGAACAGCTGACCATGGCATGCCACAGCTGATGCATCTACAAACAATCCATACAAGTAAGGTTCATAACATCACAAAATAGGAGGTGAAAGAAGAGCCAGAGGGCAAGAACATCTGCTATAAGACTGTGTTTTTTGTGTTTGACAGGATTTTTTTTCATGAGATATCTATAGTATGATTTGCCTACAAAAGATCTGAACAATGACAATACCAGTTAACATGACAGCACAGATGGGGGAAATTTCACAAGGCCTCCCACGTAAGTGGGGCAAAAGGCAATCAATCCCTGATGATAAAGGGAGAACCAATATTCCCTAGAGACGATCCCCATAATTGGTTATTGTCTTTGACTGGGTTCCTATTGCTGTGATGAATCACATGATTGAAAGCAACCATAGAGAACAGGATTTCTTTGACTTACATATAATAGTTACAGTCCATTTAGGGAAGCCAAGGCAATAACTTCAACTGGAAACCTTGAGAAAAAAAAAAAAAAAAAGAACTGCTACAGAAACCAAAGAACGGTGTGGCTTACTGGCTTGTTTCTATTTGTTTGCTGAGTCTGCTTTCTGATAAAACCCAGAGCCACCAGCCCAGGCATAGCACAACTGACAACAAATCAGACCCTCTCCCAGCAATCACTAAGCAGGAAAATAATATACAGGTATATCTACAGCCTGATCTTTCATTTGAGTGTCTCAATTTCAATTGAGATTCTCTCCTCTTAGATGGTTCTAGCTTGTTTCAAGTTGTCTTAAAACTAGCCACACAGATATATTGTTATTCAATACCTAATTTTTATATTCAGCCTTAAATCATATATATATATATATATATATATATAGTCTTATCAGATTATATTTATGTATCATTTCATATAAACACCCCCCACACATGCACACACCAACACACAACTGTTTTTAAAGAATCATGAATTTGAAAAAGAATGGGAGAGAAATGACAGGAGCTTGAAGGACAAGAGAAAGGGGATAAATAAAATAAAGATGTATAATTTAAGTAAACACATTGAAAAGATAATTTTGATAAAAAAATATCAGATTGATTTTCAAAGTGCTCACTTTCAATTATTTCCCACAGTAAATTACTTTGTGTTCATTAAAAATCTATTTTGTGGCAAACACTTTTTTAAATTATGAAGAATAAGTGGCATTTTATTTTTTCTGGATTTTTCTTCTTTCCAGCAATGGAAACAAAATAAGCCCAAGCTTCCCACCTCAATAAGGAAGCTATATATTTTATGTTTGTAGATGATGAATGAGATACTAATGATACTTCTAGATAAGAAGAATATGTTTCTGGATTGGTAGGGCATTAAAAATTTTAGAAGAGATGTGCAGTTTAATTACTATATAGGGGACTTTTGTGGAGAGAAGGTGAGGGAGTTACTGAGAGTTCCCTGCAAGAAACGGATGTGGGATTCTCTTAAATATGTTCTTCTTTTGATTCTACAGAGGATGAGAACCTGTGGATTGCTTCCAGACTAATATGGTTTGGTGGAAAAAAAAACCCTGAAAGGTCTCCTTGAACACCCCTCAAAAAATTACCTCACCCAATAAAGAGCAAGAAGAAGCTTGAAGATAACTACACTCATATTCCCAAATATGGTTCATAAATGTTTCTTTACATTTAAAGGGGGATATGCTATAGAGATTTTCATTGTTATGGATCTTGGTCTATAGATAAAAATTTAAGTTTAATTTTGGTACAAGATATTATGTTTGTCCAGCTCATTTAAAATATATTGTATAGCCAGGTGGTGGTGGCGCACACCTTTAATCCCAGCACTCAGGAGGCAGAGGCAGGTGGATCTTTGAGTTTGAGGCCAGCCTGGTCTACAAGATCTAGTTCCAGGACAGGCTCTAGAAACTAGAGGGAAACCCTGTCTCAAAAAACCAAAAAAATATATTGTATAATTAAGAAATATTGGTTAATCAATAATCATCTATAAGAGTCAAGCTTGTAATCATATTAGTTATATTTTCTAGATGGACAGAGATGTATTTCAGATGGATAGGCCATCTGAAAATATGGCATTTAAAATGTATAAAGTTTAAAGAATTTTTATGACAGGAGAGACATCTGTTCCTTGCAGCACCAATTACTTCAAGAGGAAGATAGGCATTGAAGATTCTGATTATGGAGTTGGTTACACATTAGGGCAAGAAACTGCTCTTGCCTGAACTGCTTGATGAACTGGAGGCGCAGGACCCACAGACTGTTAAACTTGCCCAAAGGTGAGACCACCCTTATGAGATCCTGCTTCATGAAAGTATCTGCCAGACACATTAAGGGCACAGAAGAAAGTGACTGACAGACTTCCAATATATGCAGAACTGTGTTTGAAATGTCTTGCTTTGCGGAAAAGTCTGCTGAATACTATGCATCTTTAGGCTGAAGATGTATGCCCCAATGGTACAAAAGAACTTTGTGTGACTGTCTAGGCAGCAAGATGTCTCTGTCAATTTTAGAGATTGGAAGTTGCTTACAATGCACTTTCTGTTAACTTAGGTAATAATATATCCTTCTGGAGTCTTTGAGGGAGTTGAAGAATTTATAGTTATAGTTTTTTATAATAAATAGAGGTCTCTATATACCTTTTGAAAATGACTACAAATAGTTGGGCTATGTCATAAAACTGAACTACTTAACATTGTGTATGTATGTGTATGCATACATGCATGTGTGTCTCTCTGTATTTGTTTACTTGTGGGGGTTGGATGCACGTATGTGTGTGTGTATTTGTTTTATATTCTAACCTAGCATTTCACAACTGAGTTTTGTTGTGTTGTTCTTTGTCCTGTTTTTCCCTCCACCAACACTTGTTACTTTCCTCTCATTTGCTTATTGTTTTAAAGGAGCAGACTATTTTAATTTTCATTTAATCAACTAAATATTATTTTTAAGCCTATATAAGTTTCAAACTCAATTTGGTAAACTGAGGGGATAAAAATAAAAACCTTCCTTCTTTCAATCTTCATGGAGTTTTTCTCCTTCCACATTTTGTCTGTCAGTCTGTTTCCTATTTTGTACTATTCGTGGTGGTTTATATTTTCAAGGAGTTGAGACCAGTCTTTGTTTCAATATGTATATTTGCCTGCTCCACAGTACTTATGAAAAACAATCAATTCTCCTTTGAGATACTCATTGATACAGTTAGTTGAAGATTAAAATATCTGTTTTTATTTGATACTGTGTAACTAGAGACTACTCATTCCTTTCTCAGCCACCAAGAACCAAATAATCACACGAAAATATATTAATCACATCATTGTTTGACCAATAGTTTAGGTATATTTTTACCTAGATCTTACTTCTTAAATTAACCCATTTTTCTATTAATCTGTGTATTAGTAGGCTATGGCCTACTAATAAAGCTATGTAAAGTTTCTGCGTCTGTCTCCTTTAGCAACTACATGGCATCTCCTCGTCTCTGCCTACTCTCAATATATCTTTTACAGCCTGGCTTATTCTTCCCTGACATAGACCAAAGCAGCTTTATTCATTAACCAATGAAAGTAACACATATACAGAAAGATACCCCATATCATTTCCCTTTTTTGGTCTAAATCAAAAGGAAGGTTTTAACTTTAACATAATAAAATTACATATGTCAAAACTGACTTTAAATTATATAAATAAGCTAAAATCTATACCAATGAAAAATATTCATGAGGGATGTCCTTCTGTATATGTGTTGCTCTAATTGAAATATACACAGAAAGTCTGGATTATGTATATTATTTAGTTTGTTTGACTTTTTTGGACTGCAGAGAGACATTTGATTCTGGGTGCTGCTAAGCTAGATCAACATACATATTTTACATGTCTAAGGAAATGTTGCTTTAGAAAAAAGGTTATGCTTCTCTTTCCACAGATGATTAGAACCTGTGGATTCCTTCCATGCTAATGTGGTTTGATGGAACAACACTTTCTGAGAGGTCTCCATGAACCCTAAAAATACTTTGCTCAACAAACAGCAGGAAGCAGTTTGGAGGAAACTGTGCTTAAATTCTCAAAAAGATTGTTTATAAATATTTATTTTCATTTTAAAATGGTTGATTATAAATGTAATTGGAAACAGTCAATCACTAAAAATAAAATAAGGGGGTTATGTTATAGAAATAACTATATTCGTATGGATTTTGATTTATTGATACCAATTTGATATATATATATTCTTGTTTATACAGCATATTTAAAATATAATGTATAATTTATATTACAGATTAATTTATCATCATTTATAATAGTCAAACTTATAATCATGTTAGTTAGGTTTTTTTAGATATATAGAGATATATTTCAGTTAGACCATCTTCAACACATAAAAGACCTATGGAATATGGTACTTAAAATGTTTTAAGAACTTAGACATTTCTCAACAGTGAGACGCGTCTGTTCCTGACAGCTCCAGATACTTCAAGAGGAAGATAGGCATTGAAGAGTCTCTTTATGAAGTTTACTAGCCAATTTGGCAAGAAACTGTACTTGCCTGGATAACTTGATGCTATGTTGCATGAACTGGAGAAGCAGGACCCATAGAAAAGTGACTGATGAATTTGCCTAAAGGTGAGGCAGTCCTTGTGGGTTCTCACTTCATAAAATAGTCTGACAGACATTCTACAGAATGTAAGAAAGTTACTGAAAAACTGACAAAATAGGTAAAAGATTTCGTTCAAATTTCCTACTTCATAAAAAGTCTGCTAGATAATATGGATGGGCCTGTAGGCTGATTATGGATGCTTCAGCATTACAAAAGAACTTTGGGTGACTGTCTAGGCAGTGAGATGTCTTTATTAATTCTAGAGTTTTGGAAGTTACTTACAATGCACTTCCTGTTTACTTACATAATATTATATCCCTCTGTTGTCTTTGAGGAGTTGAAGACAGAAGGTTATATTTATTGTTTTTCTTAGTTATTAAAGAAAATACATTAGATATAAAGATTTTGACTCATAAAGATAGGATAGAGAATTTTCCTTAATTTACCAAATGTTAATGGACTAAATATTGTAACTATAATTCTTGCTTAATAACTATTTTGTACATATAATTTTACTATAGTAAAGTTAAATCTTCTTTTTTATTTAGACAGAAAAGTGAAGATTATGTGGAATGTCATTGTATATGTGTGTCTGGGTGCCCTGGAAATGAATGAGCAGTCTCTAATTACAACACTTTCTATCTCCCTCTGATAAAAGCTATCCATTATTATCCCATGACTTCATAGACTTTGGTAGGTGTATTTGAAGTAATTTATAGAATTGCATTCAAGTTCTCTTTTCTTATAATTCTTCATACTTGTTTGGTGTATATATGTATATTGTATTGTCTTCTTATTCATTCAAAATTTTCATGTCTATATTTAGGAATACCAATGTACTGACAATATATGCAATAGGGAAAGTGTTACATTCCTTGGTTAGCTTGGAGAAATTAACATCTTGTCATATGTCATATTCATAGTCTTAAACACTACATACCTTTTAATCAATTTATTTTTTTTCCTTTGTGATCATTGGTGGTCTCCAGTGTTGAAATTTTGCATGTCTGCTCTCAAGTTTATTCTGACCTTTTTATACTTTGATTTTTATTTTATAAAAATAAAAATGTGTATAGAGATTTGGGTCTGTGCATATAAATACACATGCTGACCCTTATGTGTGTATCTAAATGTTTGAAGGTGATGTCAATTGCTCTACCAAAATTGCTTTTCTTATAAACTTTCTTGATATTGGTCCGTCATTGAACATGGAGCTCACTGTTTTGTTGAGGCTTGCTGACCTGCAGTTCTAGAGTTTCTGTATTAAAATTATCACATATTGTTGTCCTATAAACTCAATTTGTAGCTGAGAAGTGGTGATGCACACCTTTAATTTCAGGAGGCAGAGGCAGGCAAATATCTGTGAGTTGTAGAGCTAGTTACAGAACAGAAAATTAGAAAAAAAATACTTTAAAATGTTACACCACACTTGTATTCTGAGACAAAACTTGTTGCTTTGTATTGATCTTTAAGTTTATGTGAAGCTTGTTTTGTTTCAGACATTTTATAGCTTCTAAAGTGTGTTTATGAGTGATATAGGTCAAATGTTTGCTGGATCTTCTCTTTTAGCAGTAATAGCAGAATGATGCTAGCATTTAGGAATAATCTTAGAAGCACTCTAATCCTTGGTATTCACAAGAATTGGATAAAAATGTTATTAGTTCTTGAGATATTTGCCATGATTCATTGTGAAGCTTCTCTCTCTGGACACTGGGTGGAACTTTTTTATTTGAGTTTAACTCTTTTGTTTTTAGGTCAGTTTAGACTTTCTGTCCCTTAATATGTGAGCATCAGAGTTTGTATCTTCAAAAATTGTGCTGTTTATCTCACTCCTGACCTTGATAAATCTGGCTCATGTATATGTTTTATACATAAAGAAGGTCACTGACTGATATTCATTTTTGATTTGTTAGTAATAAGAGTTCTTTAATGGTACTTACTTAAATTTAGTTGATAATGTTGTTTAGTTTTACTAAGTTTGCAAATTTACCAATTATAATGTATATTTCAAAAGAGGGACATTACCTTTTATTAACATAATATTCACTTTGCATATTTATGTTATTAAAATATGATTTTATTCCATTTATTAGAGATATGGTATTAGGAATAGAAATACAAATAGTGTTTTTAGTCATAGAATAATTTTTTTATAATTTTGAAATGATATTTTATGTATGATAACATATATTTAAGATATACCATACAATTTATTTTATAAATTGCTGCACAGTCTTTTGGATATTATTAAATATATTTTCTTTCTTTCTTTTTTTCAGAGAGGCTGGATATATATTTAGTGGGTTATGGAAGGGAAGGGTGAGAAGGAAAAGAGCAGAGAGAGAGAGAGAAAGAAAGAGAACAGAAGAAAGAGGAGACAGAGAAAGAGAGCACAAAAGAGAGAGAGACAGAGAGAGAGACAGAGAGAGAGAGAGAGAGAGAGAGAGAGAGAGAGGGAAGCTGCATCTTTGAAAGGGAGACCAATGAATGTAGATCAGCAAAAGATAGACAAGGCAACCTGATCTGATGAGGAAACAACTTGAGGGGCATCTTGCAGGCCTCCTTGTCAAACGTGGTTCCTTTTCTCAGTCACTGCGCAGGACATTTCTCACCAGGAAAAATTAAAAAATACAGTTCCTTGTGTAAAAAAAAAAAACCCAAAACATACTGTTCTGGATGGCAAAATAGACATGGAAGATGAATCAAAAACTCCCGTAGGAAATAGGAAATGTATATTTTGCCAGACTTCTATAAATGATCAAAGATCAAAGAAAGTGTGTAAAAATATCATTGTAATAGAGGAAATACTGGACACAGATACAAATATGACTATCATTACTCCAGAATCTTGGCATCTTCAAGAGGCAGATGTTAATTTCCTAGGAATTGGAAACTTATCTCAAGTGAAACAAAGTGTGAGATGGGTTAAATGCATAGGGACAGAAACACAGAGGAATATTGAGGCCATATGTAGCTAATATCACAGTGAATTCATGTGGCCATGACTTTCTGTAGCATTGGAAAACCCAGATTAACATTCCTGCAGTCTAAAAAACAAATGTTTCTGGGTAGGATATTATAAAGAACTGTAAACAAAGATCACCAGTCATTCAGGTTATATAAGAACACAAAGCAGCTAGCAAACTTTAGAGGTACCAAGAGCCCTACCTGTAAAACGATTAACTGAGAAACCAATAAAGGTTAAACAATGGCCACTAATAGAAGAGAAACTGAAGGCTGTAGAACAGCTGGTACAGGAGCAACTAGATACTCACCAAATTGAAGAATCCACCAGGCCTTGGAATTCTCCTGTATTTATTGTTAAAAAGAAATCTGGAGAATGAAGAATGATGACAGATCTAAGAGCTCTCAAAAAGATTATTCAATGTATGGGCCCTATACAATCTGGAATTCTTTTGCCTTCCCTACTACTAAAGGATGGCCTCTTATAATTATTAATTTAAGAGATTGATTCTTCACTATACCTTTACCAGAAAATGACAGAGAAAAAATTACCTTCACAGTGCCTACTTACAATAATTCTCAGCCAACTAGGAGCTATTAATGGATCATCCTCCCACAAGGAATGCTCAGTATCTCCACCCTGTGCCAATACATTGTAAGTCAGTCTTTGGAAATAATATGTAAACAATTTCCTAAATATATAATTTACCATTACATGGAGGAGATTTTGCTATATGATTCAAATATAGATACTTTAGAAGGAATATTTAAAGAAGTGAAAAAAAATTTGCCTAAATAGGAACTACAGATTGCTCCTGAAAAAATACCAAGATGAGTTTCTGTCAATTACCTAGGTTATAAAATAGGTTTACAGGAAATTAGAAGAAAAAGGTACAAATTAGGAGAGACCAATTGTGGAATTTTAATTACTTTAAAAGACTGGAGAAATTTCTAGTCTACAACAGGCTGTTGCATTAACACCTGCTCTAATAATTCATTTAAACAAACCCTTAGATGGTGACAAAGACTTAAGTAGTCCCCAGGATTTAACAGCTGAAGCTGAGAAAAATTAACTGTGGTTGAAGACAAATTACAGGAGACACATGTGAATAGGGTGGATTCAAATCTTAATTGCATTATAGTCTTATTGGCTTCCAGAATTTTCCCTACAGGAATTTTTATACAGAAGGAAGATACTATCTTAGAATGGATCTTTTACCCACATAAAACAAGTAAAAAATTTAAAACTTGTGTGAAAAGGGTCTATGAATTAATTATAAATGTAAAATTGAGAACTCATCAACTAACAGGAATAGACCCAGTAGATACTATAGTGCCTTTTACTACTGATGGAATAAAAAAAAATTATGGGAAGACAACGAACCCTGGAAAGGCAATTATGCTAAATTTTTAGGAGAGATTAATAGCAATTATCTCAAAAGTTATAGAATTAACCTTATAAAGGGAACTACTTAGATTCTTTCCTGAATTGTATGTGACACACTAAAAACTGGAGCCCATACATTCTATACTGATGCAAATAAATCATAAAAAACAGGTTACTAATGAGATGATTTAAGTAAGGTGGAATAGAGCAGTTACAATTTTTTTTACAAAATGCAGTTATATTCTATTTTTATAATACTAAGAGATTTTAAAGAACATCTCAATATAATTTCAGGTTTGCATTATATAGAAAGAATTGTTAGCCATATTGAAACTGCTGAATTTATATCAGATGATACAAAATTGACTTCATTATTCATTTAGGTTTAAGATATAATCAGGGATAGGCTTTATTTAATAAGCACAAGATAAGGAGATTACTATAACAAAACACCATTACCTGCAGGTAGTATTGCAAAGGGTATTTAAAAAAATGAAATCTGGTGGATGGATCTTTTCCACTTTGCAGAATTTGGGAAATTATATAAAATTTATGGAAAAATATGTACACTACACCATTGACACTTATTCAGGTTTTCAATGGTCAATGGTCTTTAGCTCAGAAAAGGCTGATTCAATAATCATGCATTTATCAGAAATAAAGGCCATCATGGGCACACCTGCACAAATAAAGACAGATAATGGTTCAACATATATCTCTAAGAAAATAATACAGTCTTTTCTTATTATAATATAAAGCATATTACAGGTATACCAAACAAGCCTACAGGTCAGGCAGTTAAAGAAAGTTCTAATTGAACTATAAAGAATATGTTAAACAGAGAGGGATGAAAAATACCAACAGAAATATATTGCATGATGCTTTTTTAACCTTGAATTTTTTTAACACCAATGAGAAAGAAAAAAAATGGCAGCAAGAGACATTGAATAATAGAAAAAAAAAACCTGATTAAAATCAGCCTATGTATTTCAAGGATGTGTTGACCTCAATGGAAACCAGGAGATGAGCCATGTTGGGGAATGTGTTTTTCTCTTGTTTCCACAGAATTTTATAAATTACATTTACCACCACTGATCACTCTTTTCCTCTTAAACCTGTATATTTCACAGCTATTGATAATAACTGTTCGATTCTCAATTTTAAAGTTAATATTTTTTTTATTCCACAAAATAGTTATATCATGCAGGAAAGACATTCTTTGCTAGGTTGCTTTACATCACTTCAGGATCACCTTTGCTCATACATGTGAACTTTTAAAACTTTTGAATGTAATATTTCAGCCCTTGTCATTAATCAGTTTTCAAGTGTCAATTGGTGTCTGGATTCACATGAGACTCCAACAAAGCCCTATCATGACAGCCCATCAGACATTCATCAATGACATCTTTTCGTCTAAAGCTGGAGATATAACTTTAATACCTTGTCAGAATATGCAATTTGCATATTCATGCATCCTATTTCTTATACTTTCTTTTTCTTCCTTACAATATTTGAAATTTGTTGCTACTGTTGTTTTATTCTTTTTTTGTAGCAGGCATGAGGTTTTTTTTTTTATTTGTTGACTTATATACTTTACTGTTTTTTTTTTTTTTTTGAGATAAGGTGGGTTTGTTTTATACGTTTCAACTCACCATTGAGGCACATGAAGAAAGGACATGAAGACAGGAACTGGAGCAGGGATCGTGGAAGATTCAGTTTACTGGGTTTCTCTTCAAGCACACCTAGCTTCCTTACACAACCCTGGATCAGCTTCTCACAGCAGCACCCATAGTAGCTGATCGTCTTATGTCAATCATTAATCATAAAAGTAACCAACAGAAGTGCCTATAGGAAATTCCTCAATTCTCCCAGGTGACTATGTTTTATGTCATGTCGACACAAATAAACCAATTTAGTAGACTATTAAACCATAACCTTTTCTTTCTTGTGTGTTCTTAAGATCTTATGTTAATTTGTAATATAAAATACAAACTTTAAATACCGATAGTCTCTAAAAACTAAGCACTTAAAAGTCAATTGTGTCAAAACATTTTGGACTGCCAGGCCCCCAAATCATGACACAGAGACATATTATTAATTACAAAACGTTGACCTAAGTTTAGACTTCTTTGTAACTTGTTCTTATAATGAAACTAATCCATTTCTATTACTCTGCATGCTGTCATGTGGCTCATGGCTTTTACATCTCCAGCTGGAGACTCTTGTCTTTTTTTCCAGAGAACTTTCTGTCTCCAGAAGTCCCACCTAAAATCTTCCTGCCTAGCATTTGTCCATTCAGGTCTTAGGTAAACCAAGAAGAGTGACACATATTCACATAGTGTAAAGGAATATCCTCAGCAGTCAAAGGGCTTTCTTAAAAATCAAGTGCCTTAACTGTGCACTCCAACAATTAAAAGTGTTATATCCTTCTTATTCTAGGATTAGGAGCCCTGGTACAATTTTTGTCATATCACATCAAACCCAAATCTAGTAGTACAAAGGGTTAATTTTGATGTATGGACCCCATAACCTTCTAGCTCCAAAGTACTTGAGACTTACTTCTCTGACTCTGCCATACTCAGAGCACACAATTGGCCTGATGATTTCAAATTAAGTGTATTTCACTCTTGCCACTGTTTTTGGCAGTCATCCCATGACTATGGCATTGGCAGTGTTTTAGAGTTTTCACTACAGCATAGGCTGCACATTCACTGAGGCCCTACCTTCAGAGAATCTCTGATACTGTCACACAGTGTCAAGTCTCTCTCACTCTTTCATGTCAACAAAACCAGAACTGTTTGGGATAGATATGCTTCGACAATCTTAAACAAGTTCTGCTAAAAACTTGATGTTCCCACTTGGTACAATGAAACAAGAGTTCTAAAATTAAGAATAATTTTTATTTCCAATTCTCATTTCATTACTTACTTAGTAGTTATCCTTTGTTTAGATTTCAATGATTATTCCCATATCTGATGATGGATGGAGATACAGACAGAGCCCCACATTGGAGCACCGGACTGAGCTCCCAATGTCCTGATGAGGAGCAGAAGGAGGGAGAACATGAGAAAGAAAGTCAGGACCTTGAGGGAACCTTCATCTGGCCATGGATGGAGATAGAGACAGAGCCAAACATTGGTGCACCGGACTGAGCTCCCAAGGTCAAAATAAGGAGCAGAAGGAGGGAGAACATGAGCAAGGAAGTCTGGACTGCGAGGGGTGTTCCCATCCACTGAGATGGTGGGGCTGATCTATTCAGAGCTTACCAAACCCAGCTGGACTGGGACTGAAAAAGCATGGGATAAAACTGGACTCCCTGAACATGGCGGACAATGACGGCTGCTGAGGAGCCAAGGACAATGATACTGGATTTGGATCCTACTACGCATACTGGCTTTGGGGGGCCTGGCCTGTTTAGATGCTCACCTTCCTGGACCTGGATGGAGGGGGGAGGAACTTGGACTTCCCACAGGGCAGGGAACCCTTACTGCTCTCTGGACAGGAGAGGGATGCAGAGTGGAGGGGCGAGGGGGGTAAATGGAAGGTGGGGAGGAGGTAGGAATTTTTAATAAAAATAAAAAAAATTCATTTTTTGCTTTACATCAGTATTATTTTTAAAAATAATTTAATTTCTTGTTTCTTAAATGCTTAAATAACTTCTAAATAGTTATGATATTCTCATAAATTTATAAAACTCAATCTAAAATGAAATCATGTATTATGACAGTAATATATTTATCTGGATATTACAATGTTAGTTCAGAATTCTAATTAATTAATCATATCAACAGAATAAAAAAGAAATTATATCACTATTACATCAAACTAATTAAAGCTTATAAAATGCAAAATGCAAATGTTTTAAGAATTTTCTATAAATTTAGATGTAATATTAACGAAAGATTTATATCTTCAGTTATTAACTGTATGAATTGTATTATTTCTGATTTTTTTACACTTTCTATCCATAGAGAAAACTAAGCTCTCTCACTCAGCAGTCATTCATTACTTGTAAATCTTCTTGAGGTAGAGAATTGTGAAATTTCTCACATTCATGCTGACATATCTATTGGTGCTATCATTTTTCCTGTCTTGTTTAGGCCATTATATTTTTGAGATTTTATGAATGTGGCATTTCTGTCATATATAAGGTACTCTTTTACAGCAGATATCCTGAACCATCTTCCATGATATTCCTGAGTCACAGATGTAATGGTTGTGCTATATATACATCAGCTTGAACAGGGTATGCCTGGGAAAATTCTTCGTTGCCTTTTGTCTAGCTCTCAGTTTCTTTAATCACTTTTTACCTGCTGTAAATGAAACATCATTGATGACAGTGAGAGTTCAGTCATCTCTTGTCATAAAAATAAATATTTAGAGTATAGTTAGAAATTTCAGTTGTTTTTAAAAAAAGCCAATAGATTCTTCTCTAGTGCCATGGCTCATCAGTCATATGCAGCTTGCTAACCCCTGTATATAAGTTTCACTTTTTGACCTTTCAGAACATCTTATCTTATTAGTCAGTGTTTTATTGATTTGGGAGAAAGAGGGTGGAAGGAGAGATTGATAACTCTAAGAATGTTGAAAAGTCATTAGGCATCAATTTCTATGTTGACTTAAAATACTATATAATATATCTATAGATCTATATATCATCTATACATCATCTATATATCATCTATATATCATCTATATGTCATCTATGTCATCTACACGTCATCCATACGTCATCCATACCTCATCTATACATCATCTATATATCTATATATCTATATCCGTATATCCGTATATCTATCTATCTATCTATCTATCTATCTATCTATCTATCTATCTATATCTATATATCTATATATCTATATATCTATATATTTATATATCTATATATTTATATATCATCTATATATCTATATATCCATATATCATCTATATATCTATATATCCATACATCATCTATATATCTATATATCTATATTCGTATATCCGTATATCTATCTATCTATTTATCTATCTATATCTATCTATCTATCTATCTATCTATCTATCTATCTATCTATCTATATATATATATATATTTATATATCATCTGTATATCTATATATCCATATATCATCTATATATCTATATATCCATATATCATCTATATATCATCTATATATCATCTATATGTCATCTATGTCATCTACACGTCATCCATACGTCATCCATACCTCATCTATACATCATCTATATATCTATATATCTATATCCGTATATCCATATATCTATCTATTTATCTATCTATATCTATATATCTATCTATCTATATATTTATATATCATCTGTATATCTATATATCCATATATCATCTATATATCTATATATCATCTATATATCATCTATATATCATCTGCATATCATCTATATATCATCTATATATCATCCATATATCATCTATATATCATCTATCTATCTATCTATCTATCTATCTATATCTATCTACCTACCTATCTATCTATATCCCTATATCTCTATATATCTATATATCATCTATATCTCTATATCTCTATATCCCTATATCTCTATATCTCTATATCTATATCTCTATATCTCTATATATCATCTATCTATCTCTCTATCATCTCTCTATCATCTATCTATCTATCTATCTATCTATCTATCATCTATCTCTCTATCATCTATCTATCATCAATCTCTCTATCATCTATCTATCTATCTATCTATCTATCTATCTATCTATCTATCTATCTATCTATCTATCTTCATCATCATCATCATCATCATCTATCTCTATCTATCATCTACCTACCTATCTATCTATCTATCTATCTATCTCTCTATCATCTATCTATCTATCTTCATCATCATCATCTATCTCTATCTATCTATCATCTACCTACCTATCTATCTATCTATCTATCTCTCTATCATCTATCTATCTATCTATCTATCTTCATCATCATTATCATCTATCTCTATCTATCTATCATCTACCTATCTATCTATCTATCTATCTATCATCTATCTATCTATCATCTATACTATCTATCTATACCTATATATATATATATAAAACAATCAGGCACCAATTACCTATAAATATTTTAGATAATTCAAATGGAGTTATGACACTTGGAGTGATAATCTTTATCCCAGAAACCATAGATCAATCTCATAAAAATATTAACTCTAGGCATAAAAATCTTATTTTAATTTATTGAGCATGGGTATCCAAGAGAGTTCTTGTTTAATATAGACTATTGCATTTGCTATAAGTTACCTTCCTGAAGTTCAAGGCAAGATATTTCTGAAGACATCACACATTTTGGACATAGGTTTTGGAGGACTTGAGCAGCATCAGAATTGGATGCCTCCTTTTTGATGATTAGCTTTCATACTGCTTGAAGAATCTGCAGAACATGCCAATGGAGAAAACAATTCTTTTACTTCTTTTGATAGAGTTGGTGTGGCCTCAACTTGGTATTCCAGACAGCTGTCTCCCCAAGAGAGGCCTTACCACCCTCTGAGGAGTAAATGAGTGATGGGATATGAAGAGATGAAAAGAGAGAGAAGTCGGGGGATGGGGACCTGGGGCTGATAAGTAAAATAAAAAAAATGAAATAAAAGCATAACTGAAAAAAAGCAATCATAGTAAAGCAATAGTTATTAGTAGAATCCTGCTGACAGTGTTTTTTATCTAGCCTGGTGCTGCAGCCTTTCAGTCCCAAAGAAATACACAGAGGCCTACATTAATTATAAATTGATTGACCTATTAGTTTAGACTTCTTAACTCTTACATTCTACATTTACCTATAATTCTTGTCTGTGTTAGCCATATGGCTTGGTCCCTTTCATCAGTAAGGTATTCTCATCATGTTTCCTTTGCATCTGAGGGACAACTGCAAACTGAGCCTTTCTTCTTCCCAGAATTCTCCTGTTCACATTACCCTGCCTATACTTCCTGCCTGGCTACTGGCCAATCGATGTTTTATTTAAACAGTTAAGTGACAAATCTTTTTAGGGTACAAAACTATTGTCCAACAGCACTTCCACTGCCCCCCTTTTTCAAAACAAGAACTTTGAATAGAATCTCCTTTGTTTAGCTTTTTTTCATGATCATTATCCATAACAACTTGCAACCACCATTCTAAAAAAATATGCATAAAAGAATCAAAAGCATATTTTTTCATTATCATGAGGTAAAGTAAATGCTAATTTTGTTTTGGAATGTATTAAATTTTCAAAAACAATTCATAGAATGATGATGTGGGATGTCCTGTATATGTGTTGCTCTTATTAGTTAATGAATAAAGCTCCTTTGGCTTATGGCAGGGCAGAATATAGCCAGAGTGGAAGAGATGTATATAAAGAGAGACGAGGCAGAGTCAGAGAAACACCATGTAGCTGCCAAAAGGGAAAGATACCTAGAATATTAGATCCTTACCAGTAGTCCACAGTCTTGTGGTGATACACAGATTAATAGAAATGGGTTAAGATATAAGAGCTAGCTAGGACCTAAGCCACTGGCCAAGCAGTATTTTATTAATATTTTTTCTATGTGATTATTTGGGTCTGCCTGGAAGGGAAATGAATAAGCAGTTTCTGCTAACAAAATTGCACCCAATGTTGGGCCTTGAACCCATGACCCTGAATTAGAATCTCTTGTTCTACAATAACTTTATGATTAAAATTTAAAAATCTTCCTTTTTATTTAGACAGAAAGGGACATGATGTGGGCTTCCCCTCTGTATGCTATAAATATGTTTGATCACCATTAGATAATAAAGAAGCTGCTTCAGCCTATGGCAGGGCAGAATAGTACTAGGTGGGAAAATCAAACAAATATATATAGAGATAATAGGTGGAGTTTAAGAGATACCTTATAGCTGCTGAAGGAGACAGATGCCAGAACCTACTGGTAAACCACTGTCTCATGGAGACACACATATTAAAAAGTGGGTTAATCTAAGATGTAAAAACTGGCTAGGAATATGCCTAAGTAATTGGGCAAACAGTGTAAATTAACATAGCTTCTGGGTGATTATTCAGGTCTGGACCCCAGAAACCAAATAAATAGTCTCCACATATGAGAAATTAGGAAAAAATGTTTTCAATTTTTTAGATTTTGTGTTTTCTACATAAGCTTTCTACTTGATAGTTTAACTGAAGCAAATAAAGAGAATTCCCAAAGAAAATAAAATGGTAACATAGAAATATACAGTTTAGGATACTTAAAATATTCATACTGATATTCTAGGATAATTTGTAGAGGCCCAAAATGTAAGTCTGTTTCCATGCTGACCAAAGGTCAGAGTTGGAACTTACCCCTAGTTTCTTCAAGTTAGCATTTTTCTACCTCAAACAAAGATCTAACCTAGAATTAGATCAGAGAGTTCTGCTCTCTCAAAGTTATTGTCAGCAGATGTGGTTAATAGCCAGGCCTTATATTTCAAATATAGAGAAGTATATATATATATATATATATATATATATATCAAACAAAAAAATCTATGGTTCTCACTAAGTTCCAGTTTTCTTAAGGAGATAACTTTGGATTCCACCCAGGGAGTGGTTTGCCTATAGGATGTTTTGGGTTATGGTGTGGCTGTGACTTATTTTCTAGTAGCAACAGAATGTTTAAGTATGGATATAGCCTTTGATCCTCAATTGGTATGTTCATTTCCTTGTATCATGTCATGTTAATGTAGTTTTTTGGTTAGGAGTTTTTTGATGAGAGCTTCTATCTGTTCACAGTTTATAGGTCTATTTAAATTGTTTGCCTGGTCTTTATTTAATTTTGGTATATGGTATCTACCTAAATATGTCCATTTATTTTACATTTTCCAATTTTGGGGAGTACAGTTTTTTGTAGTAAGACATAGTGATTCTCTGAATTTCCTTAGGGTCTGTTGTTATGACCCCCTTTTCATTTCTGATTTTGTTAATTTGGATGTTCACTCTATACCTTTTGATTAGTTTGGAAAAGGGTTTGTCAATCCTGTTTATTTTCTCAGAGAACAAGTTATTTGTTTCATTGATTCTTTAATTGTTTTCTTTGTTTATATTTTGTTGATTTCACCCATCAATTTGATTATTTCCAGACTTCTACTCCTTTTGAGTGAGTCTGCTTCTTTTTGTTCTAGAGCTTTCACGTGTGCTGTTAAGACACTATTATGAGCTTTCTCCATTTTCTTTATGTGGGCACTTAGCTATGAAATTTCCTCTTAAGCACTGCTTTCAGCATGCCCCATAGGTTTTGATAGGTTGTGCCTTCATTTTCATTGAATTCAAAAAAGGCTTTAATTTCTTTCTGTATTTCTTCCTTGGCCCAGGGATGATTCAATAGTTGACTGTTCCATTTCCATGGGTTTGTAAGCTTTCTGAGAGTAGTATTGTTGTTAAATTGTAACTTTAATCCCTGGTGATCGATAAGACACAGGCATTACTCCAATTTCTTTTGTATCTGTGGAGATTTGCTTTTTACCCATTATGTGATTAGAGAATGTTCCATAACGTGCTGAGAGAAGGTATATTCTTTCCTACTTGGGTTGAATGTTCTATTGATGTCTGTTAAGTCCATTTGATTCATTTCATCTGTTAGTTCTCTAATTTCTCTCTTAAGATTCTCTATGGTTGGCCTGTCCATTTGCCAGAGTGGAATGTTGAAGTCTTCTACTGTTAGTGTGTGGGGTTTGATGTGAGATTTAAGTTTTAGTAATGTTTCTTTTACATATGTGGTACTCTTGAATTAGTGGCATAGATGTTCAGGATTGAGACTTCATTTTGAGGAATTGTTCTTGTTATGAGTATAAAATGTCTTTCTCCATCTCTTCTGATTGATTTTAGTTTGAAATCAATTTTGTTAGGTATGAGTGTAGCTACATCCACTTGGTTCTTAGGTCCATTTTGTTGGAAAACCTTTTCCCAATCCTTTACTCTGAGGTAGTGTCTGTCTTTGAGGTTGAGGTGTATTTCTTGTAAACAGCAGATGGCTGGATCCAATTTTCATATCCATTGTCTTAGCCTGTGTCTTTTTATAGGTGAATTGAGTCCATTGATATTAATCGATATTAATGACCAGTGGTTGTAAACTCTGGTTGTTTTTTGGTAGTAGTGTTTGTAGGTTTCCCTTCTTTGGGTTATGCTGGTGGGGATTATCAAATGCCTGTGTTTTTGTGGGTATAGTTGGCTTCCTTTGGTTGGGGTTTTCCTTCTATCAATTTTTGTAAGGCTGTTTTTGTGGATACGTATTTTTTAAATCTGTTTTTATCATGGAATATCTTTTTTTCTCCATCAATGGTGAATGAAATAGAGGTAATAAAGTATAGTATATACTACTATATAGTAAAAAGTAGTCAGGGTATGGTAGTCTGGGTTTGTTTCCATGGTCTCTTAGTGTCTGCAGCACACCTATCCAGGACCTTCTGACTTTCTTGGTTTCCACTGAGAAATCGGGTCTAATTCTGATAGGTTTACCTTTATATAGTACTTGACCTTTCTTTTTTGCAGCTCTTAATATCTTAATATTCTTTCTTTATTCTGTATGTTTTTTGTTTTGATTATTATATGGTGAGGGTTTTTTTTCCAGTCTATTTGCTGTTCTATAAGCTTTTTGTACCTTCATAGTGATATCCTTTTTTAGGTTGGGATAGTTTTATGTAATTTTGTTGAAAAAAAGTTCTGTGTTTTTAAGCTGGAGTTCTCCTTTTTCTCCCCCTTAATTCTTGAGTTTAGTCTTTTCATGGTGTCCCAGATTTTATGAATGCTTAGTGTTAAGAATTTGATGGCTTTAATATTTTCTTTGACCAATGAGTCTACTTTCTTTATAGTATCTTGAGCACCTGAGATTCTATCTCTTGTATTCTCTTGGTTATACTTGTCTCTGTAGTTCCTCTTTGTTTACCCAGATTTTCAATATCCAGTTTCCCTCGGTTTGTGTTTAGTTTATTACCTCTATTTCAGTCTTCAAGTTTTGAACTGTTTCTTTCACATGTTTGATGGTTTTTTCTTGTTTTTTTTTTTTTGAGGGATTTATTAATATCTTCCAATTTTTTGTCTGTCTTCTGTTGAATTTATTTAAGGGAGTTTTTCACTTCCTCTTTAAATGTCTCCAACATTTTTAATAGTTATACTTAAAGTCGTTTTCTTCAACTTCTTCTGGCTTAGAATGATCAAGTCTTCCTGTTGTGTGTCCCTGGTGTTCTGGTGTTATCAAGTTGCTTTTTAGGTTTTGAAGGAATTCTTGCATTAGCGCCTACACATCTCTTCTTTCAAATGAGACCAGCAGTGTCTTGGTGTCCAATCCTTGCTGTGACTGTCACTTAAGTCCTCTCAATACTGGAGCAAATTGTTTCAGAGTTCCTCTGAGATTGCAGGCAAATAGGCGGAGTGGGGAGTGGGGAGTGGGATGGAGCTAGTAGTTTGAATGGCAGCTGAATGGCAGCGGGTAGCCTAGCTGCAGGAATACTCCCTGCTGGCTAGCTAGAGAAGCCAAGAGAGATGGGGAATGGCCTCTGGGCTTTGTTTCACTGGAAAGGTTCTAGAGAGTGGGGCATTGGGCCACATGACTGTTCGCTCACCTCATAGTCCAGTATTCGTGCAAGCTTTGTTTCAGAGTCCACTGAGATTTCAGGCAAATAGGTGGGTTTGGGGGCGGGGTGTAGCTTGTAGTTTGTATGGCTGCTGGATGGATTAGGGGGTAACCTAGCTGCATTTGCCTCCAATCTAGGTGAAACCCTGAAACACAGATTGCTCCAATACTGAGGGACCTAATAGATGAGTGAACAGCCACAAGGCCAGACACCCCACTCTCTAGGACCACACCAATGGGACAAAACACAGGGACCCTTCCCCAACTCCCTTAACTTTTCTAGCCAGCTGGCAGGAGTCATTATTTTAGGAGATAAAAATTATAACTGATTTGAAGATTACTCTCTTATGTATCTTGCATTTTAATCAAAATCCACATCCTTTATTTTTAATATTAGCTAAAATAATCATTTTATTTAGAATATGAACCCTGATTTCTTATAGTATATGAATTCCACCCCAATTGTAGACTTAAGTTTTCTCTCCTTTTCTGTTTTAATGTAACAGAATCCCCTTGAGAAAAGAAGAAATAATCAACAATATCCTTCTTTAACCCATTTTTATTCTTTTTTCATGCAATATATATTGACCACAACCTCCCATCCCTCAGTTCCTACTTCCACATCTCACATTTAATCTCTGTCTTGTAACTAGTATTTTGTAGCTAACTGCTTCAAAATGTTGACATGATAATGTTCTTTCAGTTTCTACACAATTGCATCTTAATTGCTCCTTGCAATGCTACAGATCTCTTACAAATAACTGTGTAAGACAAGAAAATAACCTTAATCTTAAAATCTATTTATATTTCTAAATTTTATTATCCACAAGGTTTGAATTTCTCTTTCTGTATTGTAGGTCTCATTCAATACTACTCTCTCAAATTCTTACTCTATGTTTCTAATGCACTTGATTAATATACAAGATCATTGCACTTTAAATTACATCTATATATCTCCATAGATATTATTTCAATTAATTTGAATTTATTAGTTAGGAAGATAATATTATTTGCTGTATACTACAATATTGGGTTTTTGTAGTATTCTCTGATAGTATTCTCCTACCACACTTGACTAAGATCTGATCACAATAAAATAATTAAATTTTATTGTTATTGTCACAAATTCTCCATTATTTGTTTTAGTACCAAAATTCATGCAATGAAAAATAATTTCTTAAAATGTTTAAAGAAACATAAAATATAATTATTCAGCTTATACTAATTTAATAGCAGATATTTTATATATCTCCATTCATTGGAATAGAATTCTTTTCTACTTTCAGATTTTGTCCTTTTTATACTTAATTCAGTATTTTAACATGGTTTCAATATGCCAGACCATAACTTTGTCTAATATAGGTTGTAATATTATGAATATTAAAGTTATTTACAAAAGATTGTTATTTTAAAGTAAGTTAAGATATTTAGTGTTGGAGGACACTGTTGTTGGTTCCCGGATTCTTAACCCCAAAATAATCACACAGGAACTATGTTATTTAAGTCACTGGTTGGCCCATTAACTCTAGCTTCTTTTTGGCTAACTCTTACATATTTTTTAACCCATTTCTACTAATCCCACTGGCTGTGCCTTACAGGCTAAAGTTAAGGTGTTCATCTCTGGAAGGACTATATGGCTTCTCTCTAACTCTGCCTACTTCCTCCCAGCATTTAGTTTACTTTTCTCTGCCTATATAAGTTCTGCCCTGCTATAGGCCAATGGTAATTACAGCATACAGAGGTGTGTCCCACATTAATTGAGTGCATTATAATTGATACAAAAACAAAATAAGTAATATTCATGAAGTCTAGTATCAGTAAAATAGACATGCAAAAATTGGCAAAAGTGACTCTTAAGAAATATAAAAATAATTAATCAATCTAGACACAGAAAATACAAAAAACCCTCATAATGCAAGAACATTAAACATGCAATTTTACAAGCAAATACAGAGAGAGAGTTGGAAACTAGTAAACAGAGAACTGAAAGATTCAGTGAGGATCTAAGTCAAAACTTTAGTAACAAAAAATTTGAAATTAATGCTAAAATAAACTACATATTTTAAAACAGTTTATTTTATAAAAGTCATAGTTAGAACTTAAAGCATAAGAAAATAAAAGGTACCACGTTAAACAAAGAAATAATAGATACCAATAAAATATATTATAATCAAAGATTCTAAGTAAAGAAATATAGAGTAGGATAATTTTTAAAAATGTAGTCAAGAGTAGGATGATGTATTTTATTTAATTTTTAGTGAATGCAGACACAAAATGAGAAGGAAGCCCAACAAATGGAGGAATAAAAAATTAGAAAAGTAATCTTCCAGTCACAGAAAATAATATTTAATAATGTTAGTGACTGTGTTATCACATCTTACTATGGATCAAGAAATAGACTTGAAGAAGTAGATTACACTTTCTTGATAACCCTCTGATTCTTGATGAAGACCATACCAACCACATATGGGCACTTATGCTAGCAGTACTGATATCAGAATCTGATATTACAATGGTGAACATGAAAAATTACATTTAAGAAGATTTTGGGCATATGAGGACATCTAAAATTTACTTGTAGAAGTGAGTACTGGTGAAGAAATAATCAAACTATTTAGCATGTTTGGAAAGATCATAGAAAATACAGCCACATACTTTAAAAAGAAGATAAACCAGATTACCTTTTAATACATAGAAACTTAACTCAATGTTATCCACAACTTTTGAAAGTCAAGAGCACACCTAATTGTCCAAATAATTTTAATAAATGACCAGAGAGTTATTTGTATAAAGAAGCAATGGGCAATTAAAGTAAAAATCCTTGATATAAAACATATACTGAAAGACTAACATGATAAAAGAATCAATCACAAGACACATAAATATTACAAGAAAATTGGCGAACCTGGTGTTACAGAATAAGAAAAAAAGACAAAAGGGGGTTATAACATATTTCACACAGCATTAAAATATCACATACAGTTTACTGATGCTCAAGAAGGATGTGAGAATGTCAGCTTTAAATTTTTAGATTTATTCTAAAAATTTAAAACATGATAGTTTCCTGACCAGTGACAGTGATAGATACCCTGAGATAAGTGTAAGGATACAGAAGTCTGCCTGTAAAAATTGTCTCACTAAAGTCTACCTCAATTCATATTTAGTGATGTTCTCAAGGGTGAAATGTAGGGAGAAGTTTCCCAAGACAGTAGTGAAAAGTAGCAAATATAGTAATAAGTAGTCATCTGGAAGCAGACTGTGTCTTTTTATGACAAGGCCGAGTTTAATTAGATATTCACAACAGAAGTAAGAAAATATTTATATATTTCTAAGCCATCTTTTACTTCTCTTGAACATAACTTCAAGCTTTTAGGTCAACACTAGCTAGGCTGAGATGGTTTTCTCAGTAAAGTACTCCATGTGCAAGCATGAGAACACATTTTCTTCTCCAAGGCTGTAAGAACCTGTGTATCACAGTTCCTTTTCTGTAACCAAATACTGTGGGCGAGGACATGAGGAGATTCTTGTGCTTATTTGCCAGACACATAGCGTAATTAAAGGTTTATGTGGAGTGAGAGACCCTGCCTGAAAAACATAAGATCGAGATGTACAAAAACGAAAAACAAACAGCAAAAAGTTAAACAAAAGACACCTGAAACTAATTTTAACCTTCCATTGGTGGACCCACATGGGTACACACACACACATACACACACACACACACACACACACAATGAATGCACAACAGATTACTCTCTCTCTCTCTCTCTCTCTCTCTCTCTCTTACACACACACACATAATGAATGCACAACAAATGATTACTCTCTCACACACACAATGAATGCACACAAAATGATTTCTCTCTCTGTCTCTCTCTCTCTCTGTCTCTCTCTCTCTCTCTCACACACACACAAACACACACACACAAGGGGTATGGAGAAAGGGAAAAATTGTCGATTTTCTTTGCAAACACAATATTATTAATCTCATCTTTTATTTATTTTTGAAAATTTCACAGGCCAAGTATGATATGTTTAAATAAGAAAGCATTTATATTTTTCCCAAATTAGGGCTAACTGATGCAACTTTTCACTTTGGGAAGTTACTTTCTGGAAGAACTATTTACAACTTATTGAAAAGGGGAAGACCCTTTGCTTTACAGAAGCTTCTCAGTTTTAGTAGGTCCCATTTATTCAATGTTGCCCTTATTGTCTGTGTTACTGGGGTTATACATTCTTATAAATGAAGCTAAAATTATGCAAACTAATAATTAAGAAAGTAAGAGTAATTTTACTTGTATTAGGAATCACTATCATATAAAATAAAAGAATGTCACTATCAATACTTTCTTTACTCTACTTGCTCATCAACTGATGAATTTATCATGAAAATTTTGTATATATGCATTATATATGTGTGTATAAATGATATACATATATAATGTTCAATTTTATATAAAAATCACAAAAACTTACAGAATTTTAAGGCTTAGAGTATTAAGCAAGATCACATAATCTAATCTCAGAAGGAAAAAGTAAACACATGTTCGTACTCATATATGGACTCTAGCCAATAATGTATGTACATATGAAAATAAATATACATGTGTATGGAGTATAAAATGTAGAAAAAAGAAAAGGTGAAATACTAGTGGATGCAGAAGGACCAAATGAAGGTAATGAACAAGATTTATGAAGAAGGAGATAAATCTAATTGTTTTTCTAGTTTTTTGATAGGATAGTGCATAAAAATTCTATAGTGGTCAGCGAAAGTATAAAATTTAGCATCAAACTCCATTGCTACTGTTCTAAATTACTACTCTAATGGCATAGGAGTTCTTAAGTTATACAATTTTTGGGTGTGATTAAGGTCATTTTTTTTTATAATTTGCAACATTTTTTAAAAAATAAGGTTACAATAAAAATAATTTTAAAATACTTTCAAGATGGGAAAGACTGATGGACATAGACTATATAATTTATATTTGTGCATAGAAAATATAACTATGTTAATTCAAAAATGAACATATAAAATCTGCATCACAGATGGAGCTATCCTAATCCTTTTCCAGTAGAGATAATGGTGTAAAGCAATGAGTATAGAAATGTAGATAACGGTGCCTGTTGGAGTGGAATGAGGCTAAAGATTTATCTGGATTTCTTCACTCATTAAAAAATCACAAGAAAGTGTGACAAAGAATTAACATTTTAATATACAGGTTTTGAGCACTCATAAATGTAGAGTATTGCATAGTCTTGCTTATATAAAAATATTTTTAAAATAAAAATAGCTGAAATATGATCCATACTGACGGGAAGATAAATAGAATCTCGAAGTGCTTTTTGTACATGTCTCTATAAAGTAACCACTAAACCTGAAGAGTGAATTTCTAATTAATAATTTAAACAAAAAGAGCTGACAAATGAAATGAATTCTAAATATTTTATGGGGACAGTTCAATTCTGTTACCTTGTGGCTCAGAGCTCTTCAGTAAGTTGTTAAAACTCTTTCATGTTCTACCATCAAAGTATAGTGAGTTTTAAATGATGATATCCTTGTTCCCTAGAACTTTCCTACTTTCCTGAAAAGTTTTAGGATTCAAGTATCTTTGTGAAAAATACTGTGAGACTGTTTTCTCAACATGTATGGGGAATTACCTGTCCCGGCTTTTCATTCATCTGTTTTAATATGGCTGTCCTTCGGTTATCTACATTTGCTAGTTGAACTTTTAAATTCATTTTTAGGAAAAAAAAATGTGTTGGGGTCTATAGAGATGGCTCAATGCTTAACAAAATTTACAGCATTACTAGAGGACATGTGTTTGTTTTCCACCACCTACATTTGGTGTCTAATAAGTGCCTGTATGTCAGGCTCCCGACACCAGATGCCATTGTCTGTCAGCAATGGGCACACACTCACACACACCCATACATTCGTACACAGAGATATACACACACACATATGACATATGACATGCCTTCACATGGAAAAAGACAAATACAAAAATCAAATGTGAAATATGTCTCTAAAAATCTAATAAATATTTTAGATACGTAGCATGATGTGCACTGCATATGTTTATTCCTGTGGCACAGCAAATGGGCATGTGCAGTATCATGGTATTTATACTTAAGTACTGATAAATCTGTCTCACCAACTTTCTAGGATATAATACAATAACATACAACAGTATTAACCATATTCATTGTGGCATATATTAGATCTCTTAGAGGTATTTTCCTATAAGTGCACAATTTATATTCTTTAACTTTTAAGTCTTTATATAGCAACTCTTACCTAAATAGTTTCCAGGTTGACTCATGTTTCTGCAAATGGAAAGATCTGTGTTGTCAGTGTGGATAATATCCTATCCCTAGTTATTTAAATAAAAACAAACATTATGTGTACATCACATGTCCTTTAATCATTCGTACACTGTGGATGTTCGAATGACCTCTATATAAACATTGACAACTGTGACTAATGCTGCAATAAGCTTGACTCTATTGAGTTTAATTTTTATTTTCCTTGGGATATGAGTTCATGATGGTTGCTCCGGAGTCTCGAGATAATTCTGTTTTAATATCTTAAGAAAACTCCACCGTGATTACTCTGCGATATTAACAATTTATGCTTCAAAAACATACAAAATTATAACAAAAATCAATGTGAGTGTGTTTTAATGAATTAGTCTGAACTATGCTTAGCTTTGGGATATTTGAGGTGACATTTGCTCTGGTACATAGCAAGTTGCCTCCTCTCTCTGTGTGTGTGTGTGTGTGTGTGTGTGTGTGTGTGTGTGTATAGTCTTCTTATCAAAACAATACCAAAGGCCAAACATGGATCTCATTTCTGTTTCCCAACAAAATTTTTCATGATTTTACTCATGTGTGTGTTTATGTTCATGTAATTTTATGTATGTGTATTTTACAGTATTCTTGATTTTATTTTGGTCTATTTACTTGTATTCATTTATTCCTGTACTCTACTCATCATTTAGATTTGAAATATAATTTGAGATAAAGAGGTATAACATTTGCAAAACTTTTTCAAGTTTGCTTCTGTTGTTTTGAATTATGTGCAGTAACATACTCTTAAGAGAAATCCATGTGTTTCTGTTTAAGGGGTATCAAGGATTTATGAAGACACTAATGTGATATAATACACTCATGAATACAGGGTATGGTAAATCCAGTTTCAGAGTCCGTGAAAAGCTGGGCACCATTCAATCACCTGTTGCTTCATGTGACCTGCCTTTGTCTTCAGCACCCAAGAGAGTACAAGCACCACTGCCTTCTTTGCTGAATGAGGTCACATAAGTAGACAAGAAGCACCACCTCTATCAGGTTAATAGCTCAAGGTCATGAGCAGAGTGACTACCCACTATATCACACAAATTTTGTGTGCTTTTTTCTGTTCAACATAAAAATGAAATGAAGTATTCAAAAGAATTTTGACACTTTTATTAATTTGTCTAGTCTATGATAACAAGGATTGTTTCCATTTACTTGTGTCCAACATCAATAGTTTCCTGCTACTTTAGTGTACACATTTCTTCAAATTTTCTAATTTATATGAATTTATTGTTTTTTGATATCGTGATGGGATGTTTGTTATTTCTTTGTAAAATATCCAAATATTTGTTTCATCATGGGTATAAAGGAAAGCTGCTCATTCTGTATTTTTATTCCCTATCTCATGTTATCAAATTAGTTCCTAAAACTTGAACTATTTTATAAATTTTTTCTGCATGGACGGGCTCTGTGGGAGCCTTCTCAGCTTGGTCGATCACCTTCCTGGACCTGGGGGGAGTTGGGAGGACCTTGGACTTAGCATAGAATGGGGAACCCTGATGGCTCCTTGGCCTTGAGAGGGAGGGAGGGGAGGTATGGGTGGAGGGAAGGGGAGGGAAGGGGGAGAAGGAGGGGAGGGAAGGGGGAGGAGGATCGGAGGGAGGGGGGAGGAGGAGGGAAGGAGATGGAAATTTTTAAATATAAAAAAAAATAAACCATGAGAAAAAAAAATTTAGGCAGAATTTCATGACTTGCTGTACTACCAATATCTATCATAGAATAACAAGTGTGCCCTACTCAGTTATGAAGCTAATTTAGATTAAAATATCTATTATATCCTGAGACTGTTGAAAGGACTTATATGAAGCAGACTGTGTATGTTCACTCATTAGTAAAGTAGTTTCAAATTCTTAAAGTCCTCCTTTGTTCTTTAGGCTAAATAATCTGCTATAACCACATGTACATCTGTTTTGTTACTTACATGTGTATATTATAGACTATGAGCAAAATCTGAGGGAGAACTTTATTTCAGGCTCACTGTTATCTTCAGTATAAGGTGTTAAGTTACAATTATATTTCTCAATAAATATTCTGCAGATATTAATTTTTGCAAATATGACTAAATGCAATGTATTTTATTCTTTATTCAAATTACAGCATGTTAAGATTGCTAGAAATATATGTGAAATAACAGAATTTTAAAACCTATGAGAATAGATATGAATATTCATTGATTTAATCTCAAATAGGAGCATTCCAAAGAATTGACAATGCTGTGAAATATCTTTTTCCCCATTATATATCACTGTTCTACATTGTACCATTAAGGATAAAAAATTATTTGATTTTAATATTTTTAGAAAATAATAAAAGAACATTTATGTCACCTGAGAACAGTGATCATTTAATTTTCCTATTCATTTGTAGCACATCAGTTTCTGATTCTTGTTTTTCTTGCTAGAACTTTCTTATGTGATTAGAACACTGAGTAGAACCGTGAGACTAGAGAACCTTGCTTGACTTGATCTTATGGAAATAATTATCATTTGAGATTGACCATGGAGATGTCTTGAGCTTTGAAAAATCAGCCTCTAGCGTTCTGATCAATTTACTTTAAGAATAAAATTGTTGACATTTTTGGGAAAAGATTTGATATTATTGAAAATTGTTTCCTTTATCTGTTGAGATAAGAGCTCCAACTATCCTTTTGTTGGGATGGCATATTTTCATATATTGCGAATGTGAGTACAAATCTGCATAATAAATATGACCCCTTCATGGTCAGACTGTTTAATCTTACATAGAATTTGGGAATTTTGCATCCGTGTATATCAGAGATTGAGCTGCAAATGGTATGTGATGTATTTCACAGGATTCCAGGGGATTCTGGACTTATAAGAAAATACATATCACACATATCCACATAACACAAAAGAAAAAGTGTTCAAAAATCTTGTAAAAATTTTTTCTCCTTCACTTTGGAAAGTTTAAGCAGGAAAAATATCATTCTTTTATCAGTGTATAATACAATTTGTCCATGAAAGCAAGTACTTCCCTTTGTGGGGGGATTTTTTAAATACCTTCTTCAATATCTTTGTTGTTTTTCTGCATATATTGTTCTTTTTACCTGATTTATTTTTAGTAGATATGTTTTCTCATTTCTTTCTGTTAACTCATTCTATTTACATATAATACTGTGCAATAAATTCTCACATTACATTTTATCTCTCTGGATTCTATTGTAATATTTAATCTTCATTCTTTTTTTCAAATTATCTTTTCTTTTCTCTTAAAGTTAGCTAATATATTTCAATTTAGAATCATTTTATGCTCTTGTTATTGTGAACATTTAATTTGTGTAGTGTATATATATGTGTATTGTGTGTGTGTTCGTGGAAATGCTTGCACATGTCATGTCATGTGGAGGTCGCAAATACCTTTACCAGTTGAGCCATATAATAACTCTCAATTTGTGTTTTATACATTTTGTACTCAGTTATTCTCTTGTTGACTGAGGCTTTTTGTATGGTTTCAACAATGTTTTTATTAATGATTTTCTAATTATCCTCCTTTTGATAATATTTAGTTTCTTAACAAGATCAACAGAAAAGATATTTAGCATAATTTCCATTGTCTTAAAGTTTAAATTGCTTTCATAAAACATTTTGTTAACTCTGAATTTGTCTTGGAAAAGCAGATTTCTTGCAGAAAGAGTAGTGTTCATTGATAAATTATTTTCTACTCACTTCTAGTATTTAAGTGAAAAGCTTAACTTGCTTATATATCTCTTTCAGCCTGGCTATATTTGGACGTGCCATAGGCAAAAGCAACTTTATTCATTAACCAATAAGAACAACACACATACAGTAGGACATCCCACATCATAAAAGATTATAACATACTGCGGGAGCTCCCTCTGCTCCTTCAGCCAATAGCCTTTAAGGTACCAGCCCACTTGGTACTAATCTTTGATCAAATTTTGAAGATTTAATAATTCATCCTATTTCAAAATCCATGCATTTCTTTCGTTCTAGTCTGTAGCATAACATTGTCATGATGGCGAACACAGTAAATGAGGTATCAGAAAGAGTAAGTGTCAAGTAAAAGACTTTTGATGAAAATGGATTTGAGGGACTAATTTGAGGAGACCACAATTTGTATATAAAACTACATCTGTAGAAATTTCTAATCTAGAAATAGCATATTAATAAATGTTAAAATACTTTCTTAATACTTACTGATAAATACACAGCATCATTTGTTTGGAAGCATCATTTGTTTTAAAATAAAAATTATGTGTTAATCATAGGTACTTTAGGGAACTGATACAATTATTTGAAATTAGGAGTTCAAATATATTATGTCCATGCCATTTAGAAGATTAGCTAGATTTTGGGGAATCCTGGTAGTCCTTACTTTTTTTTCTGTAAGATAATAAGTGTAACCAGTGGACTAATAGTTTGATATTAGTGAGATTTCTTTTGTAATTATCTTATGATGCCAATAAACAGGTGATTTTTTAAAGTACTCAAAATTAACCAAATAAGTAATCTTTCATTGTAATAAAAAGGGGGAAAAACCATGATGGGAGTGACCTTTGAAAGCAGGCAGGAAGACCCGAGCAACCTGGGAGCAGGCAAGCAAGGCCCAAGACACCTCTGGGAGTAGAGAAGTAAGTCCCAAGCAACCTTCAGAAGCAGGCAAGCATGGCCCAAATGACCTCTGGTGGCAGGTAGGAAGGCCCAAATGAGCTCTGGTAGCAACGAACAACTAAAGTCGTGATGGCTCTGACTCTACCATGATGAGAGGACATCTGAGCTTTAGACCCACTGGAAGACTGGGAGGACTGATCATCAGAGACACAGTCCTAACCACATCAATTGAGGAAAAGATGGGTAGACAACAAGGTAAGAACACATTCAACAATACAAAGAGCAACATGGCACCACACACATACAATAGCAATACTTGAATACCCCAACAGAGATAAAGCAGGAGAAAACAACCTTAAAAACAACTTATGAAAAATGTTTGTTACCTTTCAAAAGGAAATGAAAATTTCCTGAAACAAGTAGAGGAAAAGACAAAAAATTGAAAAAAAATCAACAAAACTCTTAAAAAATGAGAGAGAGAGAGAGAGAGAGAGAGAGAGAGAGAGAGAGAGAGAGAGAGAGAGAGAGAGGCAATCAAACAGGTGAAAGAAACAATTCAAGACTTGAAAACTAAAATAGAACCAATAAGGAAAAAACAAATCAGGAAGCAAGATATATGAGGAAACATGCAGGAATCACAAATGAAAGCAAGAACATCAGAACATAGGAAATAAAAGAAAGAATCTCAGGTGTTATAGATATGAAAGAGGAAATAGATTCATTGGTCAAAGAAAATGGTAAATCTAACAAAAGCTTGACACAAAATATTCAGGAAATTTGAGACACCATGAAAAGATTAAACCTAAGAATAATAGGGATAGAAGAAGGATAAGAAGTCCAACTCAAAGGCACAGAAAATATACTCAGCAAAATCCTAGAAGAAACTTTTTTCAAACCTAAAGAAAGATATACCAATAAAAATACAAGAAGCTAACAGAACACCAAATAGACTAAATGAAAAAAAAAGTCCCCTTGCCACATAACAATCAAAACACTAAGCATAAGAATATTAAGATCTGCAAAGAAAAAAGGACAAGTAACATATAAAGTCTGATCTAACAGAATTATACTTGACTTCTTAATGGAAACAATAGAAACCAGAATGTCCTGGCCAAGCATATTATAGACATTACAAGTACACCGATGCCAGCCTAAACTACTACACCCAGCAAAACTTTCAAAACACCATAGAGGAGAAAAGAAGAATCCAGTCCTACACAAAGTACTAGAAAAAAACTCCAACCCAAGGAAGTCAGCTACACCCACAAAAAACACAAACAATAGATAATATCATGACAGTAAATCCCTCAGAATGAATAAACACACAATAACACCAGCAACAAAAACTAAAGTTACAGGAACTAACAATCACTGATCATTAATATCCCTAACTGTAAATGGACTCAACTCATCTATAAAACCTCACAGGCTAACAGACTGGATACAAAAACAGAATCCATTTCTTGGCAGCATTCAGGAAACATACCTAAACCTCAAAGACAGACACACCTCAAAGAAAAAGTTTGGGAAAAGATTTGCCAATCAGTGAACTTAAGAAACAAGCTGGTGTAGCTATCCTAATATCTAACAAAATAGACTTCAAACTAAAATCAATCAAAAGAGTCAAAGAAGGACATTTCATGTTTGTCGTAGGAAAAATCCAACAAGAGGAAATCTCAATTCTGAACATCTATGCCACAAACACAAAGGCACCCTCATATATAAAAGAAATATTACTAAAGCTGAAATCACACACTATGCCCACATACTAATAGTGGGGATGTCAACACGCCACTCTCACCACTGGACAAGTCTGACAAAACTTGATAGAGAAATAAGAAAACTAGCAGATGTCATGACTCAAATGAACTTAACAGACACCCATTGACCATTCTATTCAAGCAAAAAGGAATGACTTTTTCTCAGAACCTCATGGAACCTTCTTAAAAATTGACCACATACTCAAAAAAATGCAAACTTCAACAAATATAAAAATATTGGAAGAACCCCATGTATCTTTTTGGATCACTATGACTTAAAGATAGATTTCAACAACAGTAATTTTAGAAAGCCCACACACATAGAAACTGAACAATGCTCAACTGAATCACCAATGAGTTAAGAAAGAAATAAAGAAAAAGAATTAAAGTCTTCTTACAATTCAATGAAAATGACATCCTCCTAAATATAACCCCAGTAGAACAGACACTGAGATCAACAATTAATAAATGGGACCTTCTGAATCTGAGAAGCAAAGGAATGGTCAACAAGACAAAATGGCAGTCTACAGAATGAGAAAAGATTTTCACTAATCCCACATCAGACAGAGAACTGATCTCTAAAATATACAAATATCTCATGAAACTTGACATCAAAAGAAAAAATAATCCAATAAAATGGGGGTAAAGACATAAAAAGACAAATCTCAAGAGACTAATTTCAAATGGCAGAAAGATACTTAAGGAAATGCTCAACATCCTTTGCCACCAGAGAAAGGGAAATCAAAACATCTCAAGAGACAAAGGATTGTGACAAAACAAAATAAATAAAGTATATATATATATATATATATATATATATATATACTTTATTAGTGTCATATAAAAATGTCTAATTGAAAATGTAAAATATTTCTCTAGATTTAAATAGGTATAAATATATTTCCTTCTGGGTTTTCTTCCTATGGAGTTGCCTTGTTCAGTCTCAGTATGAAAACTCTTACTTTGTCTTATGGGATCTTGTTTTGTAACTTTGGCTGAAGTCTCTCATGCCTGCTCTTTCTAAAGACAAAAAATGAAGGGAGAGTGGACATGGAGGAGAGGAGAATTTTAGGAAAATTGGGAGGAGGAGGGAGAGGGGAAACTGTGGTAGGGATGTATTATATGAGAGAAGAATCTATTTTCAAGAAAAAAGTTTTAAAAAAAATGAAATAACATGTTTAACTGTATAGAGATAATTATTTAATACCTTGCCTAGAAATTTTATGAGAAATGCAATTGCTTATTTTGACTTTTTAAATACCAATTTTTATTATTTTAATCATGTATATGTAGGGGAACTGTTTCCACACACATGTTCTTTGAGGCCAAAGGCATCCTATTGGGGGAGCTAGACTAACAAACAGCAGTGGGCCACTGTTTGTGTGTGCTGAGAAATGGACTTTGCTTCTCTCCAAGATCAGTATGTACTCTGAACCACTGAACCATATCCCAAACCCAATTTTGATCTTTGAAGAATTTATATCCCACATCTAAAGATATTAATAGTTCCAAAATGTTACATAATCCACCTATAGTTTACACAATGCTTTCTTCACAGAAATTTGCCAAAGGGTGGTTTATTGAACACTAAGAATTTGGAATACATTATACATAAAAGTTTTTATCTTTTTTTTCATGCTGACAATAGAAATCAAAAAGTATTGTTGATTATATAATTCTACTCTTTGAAGTAGTTACAATTAACAAGAAATAAAACATTAAGAAAAATGCAAAACACCATCCAGAACATCAAAATCAGAACATGTTCATTCAAAGCCCCAGGCTTTCAAGACCTGCCCTGTTTTCTGATATTTGTTACACAAGATAGTGCTACAGACATGACTAATAATTTGTGGAATTTTAAGATAATCAAAAATCCCTAGAAATATAACTTTCTGAAGACACTGGTCAACTGTCTGCCACAAAAGTTATAAACAGATTCTATCCTACCATATAGAGTTATAGAGTTGAGCATAAAGCAGGTTCATAGCAGAGCTGTGGGAGATTCCATTTGTAGTACACTGCTATTTCTTGGGTGACAGGCATACTTAAAAAATCTCTGTTCCTAAAACAGAATTTCTGGGTGACTGAAATACACTGGAGATGGGAGTACAATCTAGGACATCTTGAGGATAAAACAAGCAGAACAAAAAGCAACATCAAGCAGAAAACTTCTTCCAAACACCTGTCCATGATTGTTTGCTGCTGCTAACTCTCCTTGTTCAGTTCACTTCTGGTAACTCCCACCACGCTTGAAAAGGCAGCCATCAGCGTCCCAGTCTTTGTGAAGTTTTTTATCCTGTAACTCTTTGCTCAGGACACTGCTGTCTATTACATAAATCACAGACACACTCAGCCCTTTGAGTCTTTGAAACAGAGACCTACAAAGCTGACTTATGTCCGGACTCAAGGGTAGTTAACACATTAAGAGTGAAGCTGTCTTCACTCACTTCATGTGAAATTGAAATGTTACATAGGCCGATACCAAAGTAACTCTGTTGAGAGTGATTTTATATCTTCAGGGTCACTCATGTGACAATCATTTTGTTTCTTGCTTTATTATTGATGTCAGTTAAGATAGTGGAAGATACATAAAATTCTTCTACTTTATCAACAAATGTATTTAGTATTGGTTTAGTTAGGGTTTCCATTGCTGTAAAGAGAAACCAAGCTCAATATCTTTGGGTGTGGTGGCAGGACTCAACCATGCCCTCCTGGTTGTGAACGCCTAGTAGACCTGATCCCACCTGTAACACCCGATTCTGTGTTACCCCTTGGTACAGTTCGCGGGCCACTGTACCTTACGCGAGTCGGACAAGGGCCTGGAGATTGAAAGAACACACAAAGAGACCTGGGTCATTCGAAAGGAGATCAGCCGAATGCCGTTTATTTAGCCTTGGGGAAAATCTTATATACCCCACTCCTGCCCAAGGAATTCCACCCAGGCAGGTGGGAAATTACCATATCTAACTGCTGCACAAGGACTTCCACCTAGGCAGGTGGGAAATTACCATACCAACAATAGAGTCAACAATGCCCTACAACAAATCACCAGGCAGGGCAGAGGGAGCACAGGAACAAACAGGATGCTTAGTCATCTGACCAGAAACTGTCCTCAAGATGAGCCCCAGGAACAAGGGCAGACCCTGGGCCCTACAGGTCCCCCTTTTATATAAATTATGACTAGGCCTGTCTTGGGTGGCATTGGACGTCAGGCAATACTCCTTACCCATCATGGGAAAGCATCCAGGTCAAAACACATTTCCTGTCTTAGGTTGGGGGATAGCCCCCCAAAAACCTTTCCCGTCATTGGCTCACTAGTCACCCATCACTGAGTTCAGCCAGATTTGTGCTGAAAGATTCTCTGGGGCAATTGCTAAGAGGACTTGCCACGTGGCAACATTGACCTGAGTTTGCCTTTTGTCTGGCACCATGAAACCATGAAGATGATGCTCCAGTGCATATAAGCATTCCTTAGGAGACTGTGCCGCTTAATAAGTCTGCCCAAATTGGAGTCCTTTAAGTACGGACTCAGCACTGGTGAAAGGAACCCTGGTATAGTAAACTAGAATAATTTCAAGAGCCAATTAGTAAATTGTATACTCCAGGGTCCACGAAAAACAGCAATAAGCCTTTACTGTAACCTAGCAGTGGACTTTAACCACAACCAATAGCAAAATTAACTGCAATATTCATTTGTAAATTAGCTCAATTTGAATGGCCAAGGCATTTGCAACCTGCCCTGAGAGGGTATCCATTGTGCAAGCAGAAGCAACTGACTAACTAATGGAAAATCCAGCAGCTCTAGCTGCTCTGGCAGCCTCAGCAATGGCTGTATTCACAGGATGGGTAGATAGGTCCTTAGCACTAGGACCACCACAGCTAGCTCCTCAGGATCCCAGCAACTCTTCAGTTGACAAGCCAGTATCTACTTGATCTCTTGGCTCTGTCCTGTCTTCAAGCTTCTGGACGGGAAAATCCACAGCACGCACCAGATGCTCAGGTACCCATATTGGATTGTCAGCATCCTGTGGGAAAACACAAACAGCCCCTCTTCCCCACACCAGTACAGGATCTGGACCATACCAGGTGCCATCTGCTAGATTCTTCCATTTAATGTGAGGCATCCCGGAAGAATCTGGCCGCCAGTGCCGGTCAGCAGCGGTATGAGATTGAGCATCAACAGTCAAAAAATTTAAAATGTATAAATAAAAGACAAATGGTCTCTGGGGTGGAACCATATTCCCCCCTTTTTTGTTTTATGCAGATAGGCTTTGAGCATACGATGCGCTTGTTCTCCTGTATGAGCTGAGGCAAAAATAAGATGAGAATATGTATCCACGGTTACGTGAACATATTGCAAACGCCCAAAAGAAGGAACATGGGTAACATCCATTTGCCATAAATGATTAGGAGCAAGCCCACGAGGATTAACTCCCAAATGGGGAACAGTTAAAAGTTCTGTACACAGAGAACAATGTCAGTGGCTTGCTCTAGAGATATCTTAAAATGAAATCTTAACGACCCCAGCATTGAGATGAAAACGATTATGAGCTTTTTTCCTCGGCTTCATAAGATTCTAGACTAACCGCACAAATTTGGCGGGTAAGCTGATCAGCTAATGCATTCCCCCTCACTCAAGGGACCAGGGAGGTCAGTATGAGCCCGTAAATGCCCTACGTAAATGGGAACAGACCGGGGCCCAAAGCAAAGTTTGAATAGCCAATAACTGCGTCTGGACTCGAGATACAGAGGCAATATAAGCTGCAGTTTCCAAAGGTGCAAGAATTTTGCTTATATACTGACTATCAGTAAAAAGGTTAAATGGAATATCAGCATATTTCTCTAATGCCATTTGTACAGCGATCAATTCAGCCACCTGAGCAGATTTAGTATCAACAGGCTGAATATCAAATCAGGAGGGGAGGCTACCACAGCTCTCCCTGTGGAAGATCCATCAGAAAACACATTCCGAGCCCCTGCCAGAGGCTGCCAAAGAAATACTTTAGGGAAACATACCGGATGATTTTTGAAAAAGGTGACCAACTTATCAGAAGGATAATGATTATCAAACTTGCAGGGATTAGTGCATAAAAACAAGGTCCAATCTTCAGCAAAATTTTGTAACCAAGTTAATTCTGCCTGGGTATAAGGCATAATAACCTCATCAGGTAACATTCCAAAGGTTTGCAAACTAAGTTTATGCCCTTTCTGAATAACACGTAGCACAGCTGATGGGTATGAGATAATTTTTACAGGTGACACGTGTTCATGTAGCGATAGGATGGGTCCTCGCTGCCAAAAAACTCCAGTAGGACTATGCTGAGAGGGAAAAATTATCAATAGCAACGGCTGACTATAGTCAATATAATGAGTATGAGCAGAGGCAAGCTTTTTCTCAATTAAAGTAATACATTTCCTTGCCTGAGGTGTCAACTCACGAAAGGAGGTTGGGTCTGGATTCCCCTGTAGAATGTCCATAATCATTTACTGCTCTAAGATCTTGCAGCAACCTCCATTTACTAGACTTTTTCTTAATAACAAAGATAAGAGTTTTCCAGGGAGAAGTGGATGTCACTATGCATCCTGCCTCTAGCTGTTCTAGGAACTCACTCTGTAGACCAGGCTGGTCTTAAACTCATAGAGTTCCATTGGTCTCTGCCTCTAGTTGCTGGGTCTAGTTGCTGGGATTAAAGGCACATGCCACTACACCTGGCTTTTTTCCTGGGCTGATTAACCATTCCTTTATCTGCAGGGCAGTTCCTTTTGTTGTGTCCTGACCTTCCATATTGAAAACAATTCCTTAACCTGGCTTCACTTTGACCTTCCTTAAGGGCAGAAACAATTACCCTACCCATCACGTGAGTACCATCAATGTCCCAGCCTAACCGGATTAAGTCATTTAAATCTCCATCTCTATGGGGGCGTAAACCTCTTGACAAAAATCATATGACAAGGATCATATGCAATCTGTGCGCTAAACCAGCATACTGTCCTTCACCAGTTAACTTGTCAAGGTTATGCTGGGGGAAAACCCGCCCTCGGCATTTTTCCGTGCTGTCTTTTTGCAATTTTCCTGCATTTCACCTCTCCATAACAAATAATCTCCCCCTGAAAGACAAGCCCTGCAAAGCTGCATCCAGTCATTGGGTATAAGGTTGAGTTCTGCAAAGGATTCCAAAGAAGCTATAGTGAAAGGAGCATGAGCTCCATAGTCCATACCTGCTTCTTTTAACTGCTTAATATCCTTAAAGGCCAGGGGGTTATGCTGCCTGACCCTCTGTCCTTGTGGATCAATAATTTCCACAACAGGATAAATCTGCCCTCTCTCTACTTAGATTATTTAATCTGTTTTGGATCTCTGAATTTCTGCCTCTAAGTCTATAGGGGCGGAAGCATTGATATAAGGATTTGAAGTGTCAAGAAATGTATTTTGCGGCGGAGGTCTCATGGAGACATCTCTGTTTGCTTCCTTCCTTTCCTCTTTTTCTAACTTCCTTTTGTATCAGTGCGATCTCCTTTTTCTAAAATTTCTTCTTCCTGTTCTATATCCCTTCTAATACTCTTAACTTCCTGTTCCTCAAAACTCTAATAGAAACTCACAGATTCTTCTTCCTGAATCTCCTCAAGGGTTTTTGTTCAAATTCTCTAATTGCTCTTTTACTTTAACATCATCACTGAGAAGAGCATCCTCTGACTAATCGCCCATAGCGAAAATATTGCTATGGGGAATTCTTCTGGCCCTCGATCTTTTAGAGAATTTTGAAGGTCAGCCTTTACCTGCTCCCAATCAGTAATATTAAAACCCCCTGCATGTAGGAAACCAGGGACTAAACTCTAAAACCGTCTTAACGATCTCTTGTGCTGTCTCAACTTTAATACCGGTGCCTTGTTTCTCCAAAAGACTTAACAACTGGCCTGTTAACCGGCCCCCTTAACACTGGAACAGAATTACTAGCACCCATAACCAATACACCCTCACCACTCAATTTTCTTACCTGCTGGCCAGACTTCCGAGGGCGACCCTCTCAGGAATCCCTACTTCCCGATCTCGCAGATGGGGTCTCCGACTGTAGTTGATGATCCCGGCGGGGGCCTCCAATTGTAACACCCGATTCTGTGTTACCCCTCGGTACAGTTCGCGTGCCACTGTACCTTACGCGAGTCGGACAAGGGCCTGGAGATTGAAAGAACACACAAAGAGACCTGGGTCATTCGAAAGGAGATCAGCCTAATGCCGTTTATTTAGCCTTGGGGAAAATCTTATATACCCCACTCCTGCCCAAGGAATTCTACCCAGGCAGGTGGGAAATTACCATATCTAACTGCTGCCACAAGGACTTCCACCTAGGCAGGTGGGAAATTACCATACCAACAATAGAGTCAACAATGCCCTACAACAAATCACCAGGCAGGGCAGAGGGGAGCACAGGAACAAACAGGATGCTTAGTCATCTGACCAGAAACTGTCCTCAAGATGAGCCCCAGGAACAAGGGCAGACCCGGGCCCTACACCCACCACCTGCCCATGGAGTGCAGACAGGGAGCGCTGAGCCATGGGCATGGTCTCAGCTACATTCCTTCTGACCCTGAGCCAGCACACAAACAACCAGGCCCACTAATGCTATTCAAATACACAATAGCTAGAGTTCGAATTGGCAGGATGGTCCAGGAAGCCGTGTTTCAAAAATGGCATGAATTTTTTCTGCTGTTGCTTAAAACAGGAAGACCTCTCTTAAAGAGAGCAAATAGCAAATAGCAATACGCTGTGTTAAACTGTATTTTTTGTGTCTAGAATTCCTTTTCAAGCTTTCTCAGGTTTTTAAGTGGATTTAGTTAGCCACATTGACACCAATTTGTTTTAAGTAGGGAGTCTCTTGTTGGTTCCCAGCAGCTTAGCCCCAAATAATCACACAGAAACTGTGTGTGTGTGTGTGAGAGAGAGAGTGTGTGTGTGTATGTGTGTGTGTGTATGTGTGTGTGTGTAATTTAACACAAAGAGAAACAAATGGAAATTGTTTATTGAATAAGACTGTAAAATGCTCACCTCTAAATAGAATAGATACATATATGTATATATATGTGTGTGTGTGTGTGTATATATATATATATATATATATATATATATATATGTATATATATAACAAGCTCCTCCCAAGTTTCATGGATCACTGTTGAAGGGTGTGCAAAAAGATAAAAGATATACAGATATTACATTAAACAAAAGAAATTGTCTCAAATAGGCCACAACATGTCACCTCCACATATTAACACACAATTTGTGAAACCATTTCCAGACCTGTTTAAATCCAAGACAGGCCAAATCCCATCATGTAGAAGTTTAGGTAAAACTTTTTTACCTTTAACTGGGGTGCTATTGGCAATTGTAAGTTGTTGTAGAGAGGGGGAGAGTTGATTTTGTTTAGGAGGGTGACATCTTGTTTATTGATTACACTATATACATATATATATATATATATATATGTATATACATCTATGAATTGGCCTTGGGTTTAAAACAGTAAATAGAGGCACAAAGTTGTAATGTTGAGAAGCAAATGTGACTCAGAAGATTTAAGCAGAGAGAGGGAGAATAAAATTTTCAAATGAGTAGTAAATAAATGATTTTAAAAACTAGGAAAGAACTATATCTTATAATATATACTTGAAATGGGAATTTTATGTCATTTTCTCTGAATATTTACAAATAAATCAATAAATTTTTGTTACCAAGCAAGTAAAACACACTGTTTTAGGAGGTTAAATAGTTGAAAAGCATGTAAGTCAAATATGTGAACATTTCCAGTTATGTAGGCAGTGCATTATCTTTGAAGTCCCAGACAGCTAGAGAAGCAATATTCAAGACCAAACATTGTAAGACAAGTGCTAAATTTTTAAACAAGGTAAACTCACTCTAGCTTACTTTAAGAGCAGCAGAATAAATTTTCATTAATGTTGTCAAGAATCAAGTTTCTAGACTTTTGTCTAGATTATGAAATTACCAATATTTTTCCCAATGATATGTGTGCCATAATTCAAAAAATAAGTTTAAAACAGTAGATCATTTTCTATAGCTTACTTGTTTTTTCTCCATTTAAAACATTCATCCCTGTTTAACAAAAAGTAACAAGTATTCATCTCTAATGAATCTGAAATTATACACACACTATTGAAATTCTTTTCAAAAATAGGATTATAAATTCTCTACACAGTGCTGATCATTGTTATGGTTTTTAGGTAGCATAAATTGGAAGAACAAAAGAGTATTTTTCTTTCATGGCAGCCTATAGAAAATGTACCCCTACTATGAGAGCTAGTCCTTGTTGCAAGATACTTTATCACCTGTGATAAGAGGTCTATGTTTTACTTCATCTAGTAAGGCACCTTCTTGATTGGTTTAATATTGATCAGTTGAATGTTGAATAAGTATACAGGAGAGGATAGGCAGGACTTTTGGACAGAGATAGAAATTCTGGGAAAATCAGAGACAGGAGACTCACCAGACACAGAGGAAGTTAGACTTCAGGTACTGAGGAGAGTTAAGGAGCCTCAGACAGAATGTAGATTAATGTAAATGGGTTAATTTAACTTTTAAGAGTTAGTTGAGAATGCAGTGGTTTGAAAGGAAATAACCCCCAAAGTGAGTAGTACTATTAAGAGGTTGTGGCCTTGTTGGAAGGAAGTTTATCACTGTGTGAGAGTTTTGAGGTTTCTTTTTTAATTCAAGCTTTTCTCAGTGTGACAGTAAGTTGGCGGGATCCATGTGACTTCTTTGGGGAACAAGGCCTGTGAATAACGTACAGAAGTTCTTTTTGTGGCAAGGCCCTGAAATGTTTGGCAAACCCTGTGGACAGTTGGCTGCATAATCTGGAGATTACCCCAGGAGCAGATGTGCTACCTGTTTTTCTTGCCTTCCTACACTAGCCATAGCTGGCGTCCTTTAGTTCCACTTACACTTTCAAGTCATGGTTATTACAAAAGAAAAACTTCCCTCAAATGACTCTTCTCTGAGGGAGCCATAGAGGATGTTGCTAAAATATATGGTAGATTTAATTCAGCACCTAAAGCTTTTGATGTTTCAGGTGTGACAATGAATTCAGAATTCTTTTTTTTCTTCTATAATATTTTTTTTTTATTTCTTGGTTTATTTTTTATATTTAAAATTTCCATCTCCTCCCCTCTTTTTCCCCATTCCCTCCCATCCCCTCCACCAATGCCCCCCCCTCCCTCCCTCTTCAGGCCACAGGAGCCATCAGGGGTTCCCTATTCTATGTTAAGACCAAGGTCCTCCCAACTCCCCCCAGGTCCAGGAAGGTGATCAACCAAACTGACAAGGCTCCCACAGAGCCTGCCCATGCAGAAGAGTCAAAGCTCAGAGCCTTTGTCCTTGGCTTCTCAGTCAGCCTCCACCGTAGGCCACATTCAGAGAGTCTGGTTTGGTCTCATGTTCCATCAGTCCCAATCCAACTGGAGTTGGTGATTCCCCGTTAGTTCTGTCCCACCATCTCCATGGGTGAACGCACCCCTCACGGTCCTGACTTTCTTTCTCATGTTCTCTCTCCTTCTGCTCCTCATCAGGACCTTGGGAGCTCATTCCGGTGCTCCAATGTGGGGCTCTGTCATTTTCTTCATCTATCGCCAGGTGGAGGTTCTATGGTGATATGCAAGAAATTCATCAGTATGGCTAAGGAACTGGCCTTTTCGGGCTCCCTCTCCTCAGCTGCCCAAGGAACTAGCTGGGGGCGTCTCCCTGGAAACCTGGGAACCCCTCTAGGGTCAAGTCTCTTGACAACCCTCAGATGGCTCCCTAAATTAAGATATATGCTTCCCTGCTCCCATAATGTGCTGCTCAATAAAAATCAATTAAAAAAAAACAACAACAAAACAACAGGACGTTACCTTTCCTGCAACAATCACCCTGCAACAAGCCTGAAAGAATCACGATAGCTCAAAGTTTAAAATTCCATATTTGCATAACTGCTCTGGAGAGAATGTTTTAACCCCAAGAGTCTTTGAAAAAATGGTAATAAATAGATGATTATCAGGAAAGTAATGGAATAACTGCCCAATACCCTAAGAAGTTAAGTAAGAGAGTTAGACATGAGAACAAGGGATATACAGTGTCAAATTTTAAGAGTAACTTTCCAAGTTTTGTTGCCTGTAGGATAAATGGAAAAACCTGATATATCCTCTGAGGAGAGAGAGTGGTGCATAATGTAGAATGAATTGATCTAGCTTTGGCTGCTGAGCTGATTGTGAGACACAGACCTTAACAGATATAAATATTAACCACTAGAAACAAAACTGCCCCTCACTCTGCATGATGCTGTAACCACAAATGTTGCTCTAAAACTGATTACAATAATTGTTAGTTTCTTCCTTTGCAAATTCGCCTCCGGTCCTCCAACTTTCCTGCTGGTAAACACTACTTTTGGTTTATAGCTCTAATGTAGAAAACATAAGCAGTGTTGCAAGCCACAAAGGAAGTGTTTTAACTAGACACACTACAGGTAGGAGACATGGATTACTTGTTTGAAACAGGTAGTCACTCTTTCTTCGTTGTACCGACTTAACATATTCACCCCAGCTCGTCTGACTGCCTGAAAATCAGCTTCATGGTCAGTTGAATTCTGTTGCCTACAAGATGCAGCATTGTCAGCTTCAGCACCATATCTGCCATGGTCCCTACCATGATGATAATGGACTGAATCTCAGAAACTCCAACCAAGTTGGCCCTCAATAATAAATGTTTTCACTTACAAGAGCTGCTGTGGTCGTGGTGCCTCTTCACAGCAGCAATAGTAAATGCTAACTAAGACAGGAAACACGCCTAAGATAAGGCCAAGCTTTCATACTTAATAAGAAGCTTCCATATCATTATTCAGATGAGGGAAGTACCAAAAAAAATACCTCTGCTAAGTACTTTCAAGTCCTCTGTAGGGAGAATTCCAGGTCAGTTTCCTGCTCTATTCTTTCAAATCTTTTGTCAGGATGGTGGGTATCTAAGCAACAGTGACATATTTTCAAATTCTAAAAATTGGCCAACAGCAAGGACAAGATCTGTATTATTTTGGGATACCTTATACTTCCCTAAAGAAAAGTCAAAATGTAATTTAAAATTCCCAAAGATTCAAAAGTAGTACTTATCTCTTAGGCCTAAACAACAACCCACCTAAGACTTAAGTACTACACAATAAGAGAAAATACTTGCATGATATTACATTATATCTAATTACCCGAGGCAGGTGAGGACATGCTACCCAGAGGAGAAGATATTAAAATCATATATTTGTACCTGCACTTTAAGTGCTTATAATTATGACCATAGTTAAAATGTAGCTCCCACTCCCCATCATAGGTGCATCAATAAAATATATTTTGAATATGTGTGCCCCCCCCCCCCGAGAAGAAGAAATTATAAAATCTTGACTAAGCAAATGGCAACTTGCAGATCTCAACAGATCCTTAGTTAGTATTTATTTTTTTTCCACTGAATAGGAGAGCACAGTGGGGAATCCATAACAGAAAAGATTGTAATAAGGCTGAGTATATTCTTCTTTCTTGGTTTGATTATGACTATTTGCTAGTATTAATCAGAAAAATAAAAAGTCATCATTATGGTGGGACATATGGACTCTTTAGAACTCCTGGTGCAGCCTTGCAGCCATGGGATAAATACCAGATGCTTTTCCAAGACATTCTACGTGATTTCCTAGAGTCTTTGAGTTAAAATAGAGAGACTGAGAGCTCTGTTCTTCAGTGGTTGATAGATTTCTGAAAAGTCTTGCTTCAAACCCGTACTTCTAAAATACATACATACATACATACATACATACATACCAAAAAGGCCTTTCAAGCTTTTTCCATTCCTCTTTCAGACGAGCAAGTGCCAAAACTCAAAGGTTACTTTAAATTGTATAAAACAAAAATATAAATCTTAGCTAAACTGACATTTTAAATCATATCAACTCAGGAAGGTCATGATGGACAGGAAGATGCTTTGTCATCTTTATAGAGTCGGAGAGATAATTGTACTTTAGACTTCACAAAATAAAACTTATAGGGTACTGTTCTTTTATCCCAACCCCTAGAAAATTGATGGGATTTGTCCTTTCTTCAGCTTCCACTTTGACGTCCTTCCTAGTGTCTTAACCTCTAGGTATCTGTCTAATCCTTTATTGTGGGTTACAGTTTTCTGCTTCCTTTAAATACAATGAGGTAACTATCCCATGGTTCATTTCCTCCCCTCTATGAATGTGCTGTTTCTCTCTCATATTCAATATACCTTTTGATTTACATTTTATTCATCTCCATTATTTACTGAAGTCAGAGAGATGTTGTAATGCCCAATGAAAGCTTAAATTTTTGTATTAAGATATCTGTCTTCAAGCTATAAATATGTTCAAACACAACTACATTTAAAAAGACATCATATAAAAGCTTAATGACATTTAAATTCTTTGTGTTTTGATACTCTAGTCATTCTTAGGACAGAATTTAACAAAGGATTCTTATAATTTGATTTTTTTCTTTCATATAAATATTAATTTAAATTATTAAGCTTCCATATTTTTGTATAAAGGTATAGATAAGATGAATCTGTATTTTTCATATATTTTTTAACACACTTCATATGTTTAGGTTTTGATTTCCCTAAAATCATATAACCATAAGCAACACCTTCTTTATCGCTTTGTTTACTTCTCACTTGGCTCATCCAGTTGTGACAATTCCATGGGGATTCACACTTAGTTCAGACATTTCTTTAACTAATCTCTTCATTTTAGAGTCTCTCCAAACTCAACTCACCTACCTTGCCCACACCAGAAATTAAAGTTCATCGTTTAGAAATATTATGCCTTCTTAAAGTAAACAGAAAAGGAAGAACTATGAATTACTGTCAGTATTGAGAGCTGTCTGCGAACAGTTTACAGATTGTTCTCAGGAGTTTCCAGTGATCTTTGTGTCTTATCTATTACAAATTATTGTAATTTCTTCAGGATGCATTTTCTTATCTCTGACTCACTTTCCCCTATTATGCACTTATTCTCATCAGATAAACTATCACATGAAACCGTCAGCACTTAGGAATTTGACTTAAGACTGTTTTATTAAGAAAACACAGCTACAATATATGTCAAATGCTTTTAGCAAGATCTGAAAACATTAGTACCAATTCCTTCGATTCTTCACAATAAAGTATTTAATTAAAAAACAGAACAAAAATAATAAATAAAAACTTTATGTATTCATCTTACTAAGATTTAATCATATTAATAATTGCTATATCATTAGAACATAGAAAATTTTTAAGATGCAGTAACAATATTTGGGAACAAATCCTCATATTTGCCTGTAGTTATTTTTTTATATAAAACAGAAAACCAAACTTGAGGATTAATACACAATACTAGAAAAGTGATCCAAATTCATAATTTTTATATTTATGTTTTATTTTAATCAAGATAGAATTACTAGCTAATTTTGTAGACATAATGATATTTATGGGCCTGTAGAGTATTATTACTTTTCAAAATCTTTCTAAGTTGATTCTATGAAAATGTACATATATTCATGAAGCTTTAAAAGGTAGTGGCACATACTTAATAAAAGTATCCTCATATACTATTTTAAATCTGTATTTGGTGAAAATATCTATAAATTTTCCCTCTACTTCAATCAATTCATAGTAATAATGTAATAAGTAATAGTAGAGGATCTTATTTAGAATTGCATTTTATGTAATGAAATGGAATTGTCCAAAGATTTTTTGTGATGCCAGTTTGTAGTTAAAACCATCATTCTTTATTTTTTCCTTAATGATGACTCTTTACTTTCATCTAAAGTGGAGGCTGGGAGATTGTATGCGATGGGTTGCCAAATCTCAAGATGACCTGAGCAATAAAAATCTCTCAGAGATTTCTATAGGTAAAATTAGTGTTGTGTGTGGGTTTTGTGTCTCTGTGTGATACAGTTTTGTTGATTGTTAGATTTCTAATTATTGTTCTGTTTAATTTATCTATAAGAGAAATAATAATAATTTTTTGATATTGCACACTAAAAAAATAACCTAAAAGCAGTGTCCATTAAGGGCTGTTAACATTCTAAATACAGTAAGCATTTCTAAACACTGTGATTTGAAAAAGAATACTATTTTATGCATTTTATTTTGTATAAAAATAAGCAATATTTTATTTGCAATATATGATTCTATTTAACAAATAACCTGGTAGTAAGAATTATTAAATTATTTACTTTAGTGAGGATAACTAGCTCAGTGATCAATGTGCTTACAGACATTTTGGCAGTTTGAATGGGTCCAATAAATAAATTTAAAAAGCTGATATGAGAAGATAATTTTTGTTATATTAAACTTAGTTCTAAAAACATTATTTATAACAAAAGTATTCATGCAAAAGCTTTAAATGCAGTTGAAATCCAACATAAGTCTGGATAACAATTTTTGAAGTAATATTGCTGAGCGTTGTACAATGAATGTTTCAGAAGTCTGGTCGAGTTCACCATGTCAGGTCACTGGGGTATTCCTTTATTACTATGTTGGTCACCTAGTATATGTTTAAAGTCCATAATATTTTAGAATGTAGCCAAAGGTACATATTTCAAAACATATGCTTACATAGATCAGAATATGGGAAAAGGTGGATGTCTGATGAAGCTGAAGTTCAGCAACTGGAAACAAGCATTGGAGAGGTGAGAGTCAGGACCCATGAGTACAGACTATGGCAAAGTATCCATGTGGCTTCTGCTGTGGATAAGCTGTTCTTAATTTAGGAATAAATCAATGACCTTAAGTCAATTTCCAGCAAAAAGATTACCATGTCCCTATTTAGTGTAGAAATGGAATATGCTTTAGTTCAGTCAGATATTGAACAGGTTAATTCTAGCCATTCAGATTATTGAGCACTGAAATAGGAAACCTTAAGCACAGGTATTCACAAAATAAAGGTTAAATATAAACTGTTTAACACAAAACCAGTGCATGAAATCAAATCTACAGATACATACATACAAATTTAACAAAGTAATTAAATATTTTATGATATTATCATATAATAATTAATAGAAGATTTCTTTGACAAGAAAAAGAACAAGAAGCAGATCATATGTCAAAAGCATGGAGGATTACGATACTGATATTTTTTTCTGAATCAGGTATTACTTAAAGTGAAAGTACAGGATTTTATACATTTTTGAAATCTATTAATAAATGTAAACTTCACAGATTATTTTCTGGATCCCAGGCTTGTTTTTATCTGAAAAAAAAAATACTATGTCATTTAAGAAATAGGAGGAGAGGAGGAGTAATTGAAAGCTGCAGTTGGAATATAAAATAAATGAGACAATTTAACAAAAATGGAAAGATTATATATTTAAATAACTTTTTAAATTTGTAGTGACATTTAAGGTGAAATGCTTTTAAAACCAGAGGCAATGGTGAAATAGCCCTGCTAATTTGAAATAACATGTTTTAAAATAGTTACCCTATAAGTTTTCTACTTATACTTTCTTATTCTTATTTATTCTAAGAGAGGTATAGTAATGTCTATCAATAATATTGTAAATTTGTGAAATATAATCCCCATTACTGATTTCTTTTATTATTTACTGAAAGCACTTTAGATTTTTTTCATTTTTTTTATTAAAAATTTCCATCTCCTTTCCCCTCCTCCTACCACTACCTCTTCCTCCCCTCCACCGATACCCCCACTCCCTCCCTCTCCAGGCCAAAGAGCCATCAGGGTTCCTACACTATGTTAAGACCAAGGTCTCTCCACCAACTCCCCCCCCCCACGTCCAGGAAGGTGAGCAACCAAACTGACAAGGCTCCCACAGAGCCCGTCCATGCTGTAGAATCAAAGCCCATCATCATTGTCCTTGACTTCTCAGTCAGCCTCCACCATCAGCCACATTCAGAGAGTCCGGTTAGATTGCATGTTCCATCAGTCCCATTCCAACTGGTCTTGGTGATCTCCCGTTAGATCTGTCCCACCGTCTCAGTGGGTGAACGCCCCCTCAGGATCCAGACTTTCTTGCATGAGCACTTTTTTTTGACTGAAATAGATTCTTCTCTCATGCAGTACAACCAGACCCCCTTTCCCCTCCCTCTTCTTTTCCCAGCCCCCTCTCCTTCCTACTCCCTAAGATCCACTCCTCTCTATTTCACTTCAGAAAAGAGACAACAGCTAGTGTTGCCTTTATCAAGGTGAAGAGAGAACTATTAGAACACTGATCTTCAAGACTGCAAACACACTTCAGAAGGATACACTAAAATTTTCTAAACCGGAATAAAGGATTGTAATGTTCATGTGGAAATTTCACTATGATTTTAACATATTATGAAAGAGTAATTAAAGAGGTGTAGCCTTAGGTGACTCTTGTCTCAAAGCTAGGGTTAGAGCTTCACACTCTTCCTACCTTACCATGAGATACTAAAGCAAGAAGAACCATACTAAACACTGGCATCTTCATACTGAACAGCACAGTTTCTCACATTGTAAGCTATTAAATATCATCTTATTATAAAAAAAAATAGAGTGTAGTAGTCTTCTAGGATAGAACAAGAGAGAATCAGTCAAAAACAAAGACTCTTAAGACATCAAATCTCTAGTCTGCTTCTACATTCTCCATGTCTTAGCATTTCTTTCACTTTATTCTCCCACTCTCATTGGAGGAAAATGCAGGTGGACCTTTGTGAGTTCAAGGCCAAGCTGATCTACAGAGCTAGTGACAAGACAAGCTCCAAAGCTACAAAGAGAAACCTTGTCTCGAAAAACAAAGACCAAAAAAAAAAGAAAGAGAGAGAGAGAGAGAGAGAGAGAGAGAGAGAGAGAGAGAGAGAGAGAGAGAGAAGAAAGAAAGAAAGAAAGAAAGAAAGAAAGAAAGAAAGAAAGAAAAAGAAGAAAGAAAAAGAAAGAAAAGAAAGAAGAAAGAAAGAAAGAAAAGAAAAAAGAAAATGGTATTTGGGCTCAAAGGTTTTGTTGTCAAACTCATCACTCTTCTAATTGAGGAAAATATGAAAATTTACATCTTCCAATTCTAATATAATTCCAAATAGTATATAGTATTTAGAGTGTATTTCCGGGTACACAAAGTTGCTTAATTGTTTTTGCCCTCTAACTTTGTGTTTCATGAGTAGTAAACCACAACAGGTGAATGAATGGAAGTATAAATATTGATTTATGCATGAATTTTTTGATAGCTGTTTAAATTCCATACATGGGATAAAATAAACATAAGATACATTTTTGGCAGAATAAGCATAATTAAAGAAAGTTGGACCTATTTTGTGGAAATGCACTGCTAATTTTTTTAATTAAATTAAATATTTGATTTCCATCATCAAAATGTGATGGTTTTCAGATAAAACTACAGATGATGACAGAAATATTTATCAGTCTTACTAAAGCTATTTAATGACTGAAGAAAATAGTAAAAATAATTCCAGCTAGTTGGTATTAATTATTTTATAGGTCAATAAATTTTCAATTGCTATTTTTCATATAAAGTAAATGCTACTAGGATTTTTCAGTTATTAATTTATTTTGAAAATCTGTTGCTAAGAAAATTAACACATCAATTTCAAAAATATGCACCTAAGGTATAAAAATTAGTCATTTATGTGGTTTTTCATTAATTTTTTATGATATCCTTTATAGTTTCATGAAACATTTTTGAGAATTTCATGCATGAATACACTATATGCTATATTTGCATTATTTTCACCTCTCCTCCCTCTTCAACTGCTTCTGTTTCCTTCCTGTCATCTCCTTCTCAAGTTCTATTTTTTCTCTAATTCTCTAATTCTCTCTCTCTCTCTCTCTCTCTCTCTCTCTAACACACACACATACACACACACACACACACTACACTAAATCAACTAAGCATGATTAGTTCTACTCAAATTGTATGAGTTTACTACTGATCAGTTGACCACAGGCAACCTATTAGAATGTTCACTTCAGAAACAAAACATTAGTCCTCCCTTGGTGACCATTGGCTGTCTGCAGTTCTCTAACTACAGAGCTGTAACAAGGACAAGACCGTGTGATTCTTAGTTACATGTATGTTAGAACGTCAAATTTTGTGGTCTTGATGAAGTCATATCTAGGAAAGCACACTGTTTGTTTGGATTTATTGGCTACAAAATTCATTTCCTGTCTAGAATTTACTAGTTCACAACAGTTCTCCAGGACCTTGGGCTCAATCATTTTGCTTCCTTTTCTATGAAGTTCCTTGATAGGTTGGTATGATATTTATGTTCAAGATGTTCTGTTTGGGGCTTGGCAATTCACAGTCACTTATGCACCACTTTTTGGTCGGTTGTCATTCTCTGTAATAGTCTAAATCTGCTGCAAAATGGAAGAGACATTGTCTGTTATATACATATACGTATTTAGAAAGAAATTGGGTATGATACTAATTTAGCAAAATGATAATAATACACACTCTTCTAGAGTCTATGATTCCTCAAGCTACTTATTCTTGGTCACAATTACAGTACCAGTTATATTTACCCCGTATTGGGTGACCTTCATTTTCTTTCAAAGTTTTTGTTTACCCATAAAATATTAATGTTGTTATTGCACAAATAGACATATGCTATCCTTCTGGTCATTATTGTAGTTTATTGGGCTTATGGCTAGGAACACTTTATAATTTTTCCTCCCTTGACTTGCATAGTACCATCCATCAAAATGAGAGATAATCTGCAAGAAGGAAGCTTCCAGGTCAGTAACAACATTTTTCCAAATCTTATGAAGTTAATGTGTGCTTTCTTTACCATATTGTTAAATCCATGTAGTGGACATCTTTCTTTGGTTAGATTGGTTAGTATACTTACATGATTAATGATGATGTCATTAAATACATTGTTTGCTATTATAATGTCACAGTTGTCCTTAACAAATATCTTCTTGGTATAAACACAAAAATTGAAATAATTATGCTGCATAAGTGAAATACAAATTTAATTTCAAAATTAAAAATAAAAGAGTTAGCTTCAGTTCAAGAAGATTATGCTTTCAAATGTGTTAACTAAAAGCTATAATCAGTTGATTCATTCAATAGCATTATATGAAATCTTTATTCTTTCAATGCCAATATTTAGAACATATTTAAAACTGCATCCCTCAAAAAAGAGCAAGAGTTTGTGTAGGTTATGGAATATTATACAGTTGAAAAAAAGAATGAGAATGAGTAAAAACTGCAACAATCAGAGAAAAAGTCCAATGATTAATAAAATTATATTCTAGAAAACCAAATTCTAAATATTTAATAAATTTCAAATTAAACATAATATTATCATATGCTTTTAATCACATTAGTGGGTGGGAAATCCTGAAACAAATGCAGACATGTTACAATATTGTGAATTGCTTTTTAAACTAGTGTTAAATAATGCTTTATTTTATACTACATGTTACACAATTATGAATCAATTAGGTGATAGTTTAATACATCAAATGTTACTGATAATTTTAGTTAACATTTCTCTAAACAACCTGAAACAAATTTTTGCATCTAAGTGATAATTAATGGAAAATATTTAGCAAATAATTTATTAACTGTAGATTTATGTCATATGGGCTATTCCATAAAGTATAAAATTCTGTATTATTTTTAAGATACTGTCCTTATCATTTCTTTTTTTCTTTCCTCATAAGATACATCTAGAACTCTTTGCAGATATTGATTTTATCATCCAAATAGAGACTATAACCAAATAGAGCCAAACATTATAAAAATTGCTAGAAAACATTGAAACATTATTTCACTATTGTAATACTTTTATTGATTAGCTTAAGACACTACATTAAAGAACTTCCTTAAAATCAGCTTTTTTTGCCATAGATTCTTTTTTCTACATGTTGATAGACAGACAGACACAAACAAACCATACTATTGATTGAGAGATAACTGCAGCTATTTATATTTAGAATGACTTGAACTGAAATTGATCAATTTGGGACAATGTCATAATGAAAGTTCCCCTAAATGTCTCAGTGCCAAATTCAGCCTGCTTCTCCAATTTAATGGTAACATGTTCTAGTTTGAAATCTTGTGGATGAAAATTCGGGAAATTAAATGTTATATTTATAAACATTTTAGGAATTGTCATAAAGCATGACTTTAAAAGAGATGCTATTTTATCATTGAGTTTTCCTGAAAAACTCAATGTCATGAAAGCCCCTAGCTTTTTGGGTGATATACAGCTAATATAAAGTATCCCTGATGGCTGGTGTGATGCATGTATGTGATCTCATATTCCATCATCACAATGGTTACCTCTGAGATGATTCATTCAGGATTGTACATCATGATGGTGACATTCTTTTGATGCTAAGGAAACCCAGCAAGTATACATTCCTTGGAATAAAACTTTATTTTAATAATAAATATTTAGTTTTCTTTATTTTGTTAGATAAATATACTGTTATACAATATACCTTGTAAGAAATTAAGGGATAAAGCAAATATAAACTTATTAATTCTGTGACTTCACTTAATAAATACTTAATAAATGTACAGAGACCTAAATGGAGAAATCACATAAATATTCATTTTTTTTTCTTAAATTTGTTTATTTCTTTAGTATGCTTTGTTTTAAAATTCCAGTGTTGTTATCTCATTCACCATTTGGATATATGTTCATTTTCAATGATTAAGTAATGAATGAGCTTAAAGTCCAGTCTGTTCTCGCTAAGCTTTAAACACTAAAGCAGATTTCATGTACTCTAACTAGGTAGACATTCACTGGGTTGTAAACATTTGGTCAGGTTATTTTTGTGTGTGTTTTATAAATTTGCAGCATTTTTATAATAACATTTAAATTAAAAACAGCTTTCAAAAATTTATTAGTTTCAGGGAGTAGAAAATTGTGTGCCTCCTACTAATTCTCCCTCTTTAAAAAAAAAAATTAACTAATGATTTTAATGTAGGGGTAATTCACATCTTAGTGACTTTGGGATCTTTATGCAGCCTACAAATTTTCTATTTGGAAATGTGTAAGAAAAATTTTAAAAATATGCATTTCTTTGTTAAGATAGTTTAAGGTATGTAATTGTGGAAAAAACATATTTGAAGTGCTAATATTGATGGGAACACCAACTTATCTATCAGGATGCCATATAATTGCATGAGTTGTAATTAGTACAAAATTGAGCAGAATTCTTTGAGAATTTTGGCGTTAAATTTAGTTTTTCAATACAGAGATCTTTTTTTGTACTGCCACGACTAAAGTACTTGAAGAGCTTGCTTGTACTTAAGCAACTTTAAGCGACATAATTAAAAACAGAGAGACTAAAAGGGGAGATGCCTAGTAGTATTTGTTTGCAATATGAAATATAATATCATTAAAGACTCTCATCTGGATGGCCTAAAGGAGAAAACTGAGAACTTCAGGTTGAGACTGATATACATGGTCATGTTATAGAGGATCTCTTCATTCACTCAAACGTCAGTCATTAAACATTTAACTTTGTTCTTAAATCTTGCCTTCAGAGAAGTTTGGGACTTTAAGAAGATACTAAACAGATGTATGTTAATTAAAAGGAAAAGAAGATTTACAAGAATTGCTCTTGGAGGACTGAGATCAATTTGAAAAATTCATAATGAAAAATTCAACTGGTATATTAAGTAACTTGATGTAAAGAATTAGAAAATGTATTTTCATTTGAGTTCAAAAAGGGTGTTATTGATGTAATATATGTGAGCTTATCTTAAATCTTAAAAGTCAGATATTTAGAAATTGACTAACTTATTGTACAAATATAATACTTATTTAAATTTTCCTAATCACAGAACATTCTATCTTGTTCCCCATTTTTACACTTGGCCAATTTATGAAACAAAAACCATTGAAATAAATTTCTTATTTTAATATGTTCATTGTTCAGTATATTATTTTACAGGTTTTATAAATAAATCAAGGTTATATTTTTATTAATTTTTTATACTTATTACATATAATAATTTAACAAACTTGTTACAATGGCTTTTATGCATGGATTGTTAGCACTGACTTGGAATCATCTTTTAATCATTTTTAAGAGACTGGATTTTTTTTTTTTGTCCTTGTATAGCAGCATATATCAAAGGTAGTATTGCAATAGACATAACATACTGGATATGGCAAGAATTCACATGAGAACAGATGAGCACACCAAGGTTAAAATCAGGAGCTAAGGGAGCAGAATTTTTTTACAGTCATTTCAGGTTTTCAGCTTAATTCATAGATGCTCCATATTGAAAAGTCAGTAAAGAGTGCAAAAGAGGATATGACTTTCAGTATTTAAGTATATTGAGGATCATTTCATTTCTTGATTCTATCTTTAGTTATTTACTATATATACTAAAAGTAATGATGTCCTTTATTTTCCTTCATTTTCTTGTAAGAAAATATTACTATCTATATTGTCAACTAAAAGTATATGCATATATGCTTACATTTTCATGACTAGAGTTTTGAATTTTTATAAATTATTCATTTCAAACTAAATAATGGAGACTCAAATCTTAAGTATGAGAATATGAAGTTATTTCCAGAGCTGACTGTTGGGAAAATAAAAAGTGTGCAAGGCAACACGTTTCATTATCAACCTGGTGTGGGAGGTCCTTAAGTCTATGTGTTGGTTTATTGGTTAATGAAGATTTGCCTTGAGCCTATGGCAAGGGCACAACAAAACTAGGCGGGGAAAAGCTAGGCTATATGCTGGAGAAAGAGGGCGGCAGAGTCAGAGAGAAGCCATGGAGCGAAGCAACTAAAACAGTAGCAGGTATGCCACAGCTGCGTAGTGATATACAGATTAGTGGAAATGGGTTGGAATTGGTGTGTAGGAGACAGCCAGTGGGAGGCTGAAGTAGTGGGCCAAACAGTGATTTAGTTAATACTGCTTCTGTGTGATTTAATTCGGTTCTGGGAGGCCAAAATGAACAAGCGGCCTTCCTGTTACATCAAACAAGCAATTGGCGTAGTTGCCCCAAATACAGTGAGTCTAAATTGTGTTACTGAGTATAGATGAATCTATTACTAGGACAACAAGCTTGTGAGTAAGCAAACTCATATGCTACAATTTAGATAATTTATTTGTAAACAGCTCCAGTTTCACAAGTGATAATAATGAAGCTAATCTTTATTTTAAAAAAATCATTTACTAGGGTTAGACAGTTGGATTAGAAGTTGAGAGTGGCTGAATTCAAGAAAAGTTATTCAATATGCCTTCATTTTCAGCAAATCCCTCCTAAGTCAAACATATTTCACATGTTCAGAGCTGTATACAATGGTTTGACTTCTTTAAGTTTCCTTTTGGAATCATCAACCATTGGCCACCTCACTCAGTAAGTACTATTTTAAACTTACTAAACTGGGCATCTGTGACTAAATTATATACTGCTATTGCCTTGAAAGGAAATAGAAAACGCCAATGACTAATGATTTATATGATATTTTTCTTAGACTTCTTTTTCTATTGGTGTTATAAATTTTGTCATATTAAGGTTTTTTTTTTTTTTCATTTAGAAATAAGTTGAGCCCCATGTCCTCGTGGCACAATTGAGCATCCTTTGGATATATACCCAAAAGTGGTATTACTGGGTCTTGAGGAAGGTTGTTTCCTAATTTTCTGAGAAATCACCACACTGACATCCAAAGGGGTTGTACTAACTTGCATTCCCTCAAGCAGTGCAGAAGTGTTCCTTTCGCCCCACAAACTCTGAGCATATGATGTCATCAGTGTTTCCTATCTTGGCCATTCTTACAGGTGTAAGATGGAATATCAGAGTTGTTTTGATTTGCATTTCTCTGGTGACTAAGGATGTTGAACATTTCCTTAAGTGTCTTTCAGCCATTTTAGATTCCTCTGTTGGGAGTTCTCTGTTTTCCTCTGTACTACATTTTTTATTGAGTTATTTGTTCTTCTGATGACCAATTTCTTGAGTTCTTTGTATATTTTGAAGATCAGACTTCTGTCTGATGTGGGGTTAGTGAAGATATTTTCCCATTCTGTAGGCTGTCGTGTGTTTTTTTTTTTTTTTTTTTTTTTTTTTTTTTTTTTTTTTTTTTTTTTTTTTTTTTTTTTTTTAATCTTGTTGTCTGTGACCTTTGCTTTAGCAGAAACCTTTTCAGGTCCCATTTATTAGTTGTTTCTCTCCGTTCTGTGCTGCTGGGCTTATATATCGTGCCACAAGGACATGGGCTCAACTATGTTCATAGTAACGTTGTTTGTCATAGCCAGTACCAGGAAACAACCTAAATGCCCTCAACTGAAGAAGGATGAGGAAAATGTGGTATATTTACACACTGGATTATTCTACACAGCAGAAAAAAATAACGACATCTTGAATTTCGCAGGAAAATGGATGGAACTAGAAACATTTTGTGTGAGGTAACTCAGACACAGACAATTATCACATGTACTCACTCATAAGTGGTTTTTTATAAACATAAAGCAAGGAAACCAGCTTACAAATCACAATCCAAGAGAACTTAGCAATGAGGACACTAAGAGAGACATTACCATAGATCTAATCTACATGGTAGGTAGAAAAAATCAAGATCTCCTGAATAAATTGGGAGTATGGGGACTTTGGGAGAGGGTTGAAGGGGAGAGGATAGGCAGGGAAGGGAGCAGAGAAAAATGTAGAGTTCAATAAAAATTAATAAAAAGAGAAATATAACAATTATGCACCAAAATTTACATCATAGAAACTTGAATAATCTAAAAAAACTTTAGAATTAAAACAATATAGCATGAAAATCATCTGGTAATAAACTCTGTAAATGAAATATTATATGAATATGAGAGGCAAATACAGGGAGAAGGAGAAATAGGAGAGGTAACAGGAAGATTATTAGAGAAAAATGCCAAGGGCAGAGGGCTAAAAATAAAAGTTAGGATTAAGGGTAGCAATGGAACTGTCTTGATATTTCAAATGTATTTTGAGACAAATTTTGTGCATTGTGTAATATTTTATTACAATTTCTAAAATAAAGGAAATAGGATATACACTGCTGGTGATGTCCAGCACAGGAAATTTTATATAGTATTACATAAGGTGAGTTATACTTCAGTCTTATTTAATAGTAAAATCACATGATTTTTGGCATGTTTTGATATTTAAATGTATAATTTGTCAGTGTCCCCAAACGTTAAATTTTTTTGAGTCCCTATGGAGTGATTGTGTTCTCATTTTATCTAAATGAAAACCCTATCAAACAGTAAATGTGAGCCAGAAAGAAAATAATGCTGATAATTTGAATAAGATAATTTAAGGTATTTTCAAGCAATGCTTTTATTTATAGGAACTCGGGACAAACTAATAGGAAAAACTATTTTGCAATTGTATATAAGGAAGTAGCATAAGTGACTAAGTCACAAAATGAGCATGTCATGCAGAATATGAGCAATTAAGCTACTAATTATTGCTTAACTTTCTCAGAAATTATACAGGTAGAAAAAGAAAAAAATATTTGTTTTAATTATTTTGTTCAGCAAATATAATCGTTTTGAAAAGATTATTCTTCTGAAAGCAAATCAGCTCAGACATTTATTTAGTATTAGTAGTTACTATTTAGAGAGCATGGCTTACAAGAGTCCCTCCTCAACCCACTCTTCTTGGCTTGCCTTTCATTTTCTGTTTTTCCTTCATTTCTTCCTTTCTTCTTTCCCTTCTCTCTCCACTCCCTTGCCTAGCCTCCTCCCTTCCTTCCTGCCTCCTTTCCTCCTTCTTCCCTTCTTTTTTTCTTTCTTTCTTTGCTGATATATTCAAATTTTAGTAAGTTTGCAGTTTGACTTAAAATACAATCACTTTCTGAAAATACACGGTAGCACTTTCAGAACATTATTCCTGCATTAATCCATGGCCTTAATTTTTGTCCTTGAATTCTGTGTCACAAAGTTGAGAGGATATAGACAGTGATTAATATAATCTGCATTCTAATTCCTCCCTGATGGTATTGCTTCTGTTCATTGTATTAACTCTTCTCAGAAACATGTAGGTGATTTTTTTTTAAATTAAGTCAAGGTCAATGAAAGCCTGTTACATACATAGGTGTAGTTGCTGCACATTTGCCTATAAAATGAAACTGGCAGGACATGGAGTATAGATTTGATTATTTTTGGCTAGAAGCACATTTCAGTTTTATGTAAAGAATAAATAGCTAATACATAACAGAGGCAACTACTTTGTCTTTTGAAACCATTCATGATAAATTATGTTGCTAAATGGGTAAGAGGTTTTATTCTTTTTTTTTTTAAATGCAACATACAAACTTTATTTAACAAAGTAACAGATAAAGTAAAACAGGCGCTACTTATATTAAGAAAAAAACTACAAGAAAATTTATCTTTAACAACTTAAAATAACCTACTTGCAGTTGCATTTAACTGAGCTCTGTTGCTGTGAAGAATACAGCTCATGCGCAGGTATGGATGAGAGATTTGTACATTTTCAAGTATTCACTGAATACTACCTTATATACACATATACATTTAATTTCAAAAAGATTAGGTGATCCCAGCTGTACTTCATTTTTGTTGTTCTTTTGGAAGAGGTCGTCTAAAGAGAAGAATATGCGGTTCTGGCTCATGGATCATGTAATGCACCCAACCAAGACTCTGTTGGACACCAAGTCTCCTCCACTCCTCTTCAGACATCAGGTGAGTTCTTATATTTTAACATCTTTTCAAAATTATAGAAAAGTTATGAAAGTTTTAATTAATAATTTATATGCAGGACATCTACTATGACTATACTTTATAAAAGTTTAAATAAGCATGTACAGTTTTATAATTATGACATAAAATACATACATTATAACTCAACTTTTGGTAAATTTCTCTGAATAGTATAATGAAATCAAATATAGTTCAAATATTAAAGACCTCATAATAAAAGTTGTGACTTAAAATTGACTTTTGAAAGCAGTTAATTTTAGTTTTCAATGCAAAATTTACAATTATTTATTCTTGAGTATATATTGTGAAATTTGTTCTTTTATTATAAGTATAATGTATAATAATAAATATAATACTATTATATTACCATCATATTTCATATAATACATATGAAACTATTATGTATTAAGTGCCAGGAGCTATTTTTAAATACTTTAGATACAACCCTTAACTATTCTAAATACTTTAAAAATAATTCATTAATAAATTTCAAACAATTTCTATAGTAGCATTATTGTTTTCAAATTTTCACGTGAAAGTCTGATATAAACTAGGTAAATATAAATAAGAAAAACAAATGGAGTGAGTGATAATCTTGAAAACTATTTTTAATGTAGCCTTTTTTACATTATGCTTAAAAGAATTATTTTAGGAGCAAGAAGCGATAATCCCTTAATACCAGGCAAGACAACTGGATTTAATTGCCAGGAACCTACAGATTGAAAGGAGATAGCCAACTGCAACAGCGGTCACTCATCTGTCCTTCTCTCAAGTACAGTGGAACATTCACATGTGCATGCAAACACACATGTAAATACTGAAATTTTTAAAGAGTAAGTGCTTTAGTAGTAGTTGTTTACTCAAACATTTATAAATGCCAATGATGGTTGCATAAGAAATTAATTAAATGTTTTTCTTTGGGTTCACCTTCTATTATCTTCTCAGGGATCCCGAATTATAGGCTCGATGTCCTTTAATTATGGCTAGAAACCGATTATGAGCCGGGCGGGTGGTAGCACTCGGGAGGCAGAGGCAGGCGGATCTCTATGAGTTCGAGGCCAGCCTGGTCGACAAGAACTAGCTCCAGGACAGGCTCTAAAAAGCTGCAGAGAAACCCTGTCTCGAAAAAAGCCAAAAAAAAAAAAAAAAAAAAAAAAAGAAACCGATTATGAGTGAGTACATCCCATGTTCATCTTTTTGGGGTCTGGTTACCCCACTCAGAATAGTGTTTCTATTTCCATCCATTTGCATGCAAAATTCAAGATGTCATTGTTTTTTACCGCGGAGTAGTAGTATTCTAACATGTATATATTCCACAGTTTCTTCATACATTCTTCCACTGAAGGGCATCTAGGTTGTTTCCAGGATCTGGCTATTACAAATAATGCTGCTATGAACATAGTTGAACAAATGCTTTTGTAGTATGATTGGGCATCTCTTGGGTATATTCCCAAGAGTGGAATTACTGGGTCCCTGGGGTAGGTTGATCCCGAATTTCCTGAGAAACCGCCACACTGCTTTCCAAAGTGGTTGCACAAGTGTGCATTCCCACCAGCAATGGATGAGTGTACCCTACCCCACAACCTCTCCAGCAAAGGTTTATTATTGGTGTTTTTGATTTTAGCGTATCTGACAGTTGTAAGATGGTATCTCAAAGTTGTTTTGATTTGCATTTCCCTGATAGCTAAGGAGGTTGAGCGAGACGGGCCAAGGGAAGATGGGGGAGAGAAAAGCGCTGAAGGGGAGAATGGTGGGAGCTCGGAGGAATGGGATGCTTGGGATACAGGAAGGGTGGATATGGAGCAGGGAAGCATATATCTTAATTTAGGGAGGCCATCTGAGGGTTGTCAAGAGACTTGACTCTAGAGGGTTTCCCGGGTTTCCAGGGAGATGCCCCCAGCTAGTTCCTTGGGCAGCTGAGGAGAGGGAGCCCGAAAAGGCCAGCTCCTATAGCCATACTGATGAATTTCTTGCATATCACCATAGAACCTCCACCTGGCGATTAGATGAAGAAAATGACTGAGCCCCCACATTGGATCACTGGACTGAGCGCCCCAAGGTCCTGATGAGGAGCAGAAGGAGGGAGAACATGAGAAAGAAAGTCAGGACCGTGAGGGGTGCGTTCACCCATGGAGATGGTGGGACAGAACTAACGGGAGATCACCAACTCCCAGTTGGATTGGAACTGATGGAACATACGACCAAAACTGGACTCTCTGAATGTGGCCAACAGCGGGGGCTTGACTGAGAAGCCAAGGACAATGGCGCTGGGCTTGATTCTTCTGCATGAACGTGGCTCTGTGGGAGAGCCTTCTCAGCTTGGTCGATCACCTTCCTGGACCTGGGTGGGAGTTGGGAGGACCTTGGTCTTAACATAGAGGTAGGGAACCCTGATGGCTCCTTGGCCTGGAGAGAGAGGTAGGGGGGTTATGGGTGGGTAGGGGGGGGTATGGGTGGAGGGAGAGAGGAAGGAGGAGGGAGATGAATGGAAATTTTTAAATATAAAAATAAAACCATAAAAAATTAATTAAATTAAGGCAACCACTCATTCTTTAATATCCTTTTCATAGCAAAATATCTGTTTACATTGATTCTGTATTTGTTTGCAATGCAGCCAATCAGAATTTATTTCAGTTATTGTTAAATGGTATTCATGATGTATTGTTTAGAGTTTGTTAAAATCGAATACTGCATAATACACAGTAGTCTGTGGGTCTTTCACTTATCACATTTTTAGAATCTAGGTAATACTTTTCATAATTGTTTTCTCTTCTCCAGTATGAATGTCCTCTATAAACAGAATGAGTCCACTTCGATAGCCTGTGACCCTTCAGAAGTTAGTAAAGAAGCATAAGTATCATTTTAACTATTAAACCAAGACTTCCAAATATTAAAATAACATTTGATGTAATTTTATTTGAAAAAATGCTAACTTAAAATAACTCTTTGAATTTTTAATTTTTTTTTTTTTTTGCTTAAGTAAATAAAAGCATTTGTAACCATGTCCCAGTAGGAGTACAATTGGAACCTCATAAATAAGAACATACTTTGTTAACCTGCAATTGTGTCAGAAAATTAAGGATGTTTCGTTAACAAAATAGAAGAGATGGATACACCAAAGTGTGTTTAACATGAAGAAATAGTTTTGAATTTCAAATTACAATCGGGAAAATATTGACACAAATTACATATTTATTAATAAGTGCAACATCATTCAATATTCATACTGGTTCTTGTCATACTCAGATATGCAGCTAGGCTCAAAATTTAACACTTAATGAATATTAGAAACAACTAGATGGATATCATATTTCTTTCTCAACTTTGAAATTTATTGATTTGAAATATTGAGAGAAATTAAACATTCCATCAAAAATAAGATTATGTTTCTATTTTTCAACAATTTTAATAATGAATAGATACAGATAACACTCATACAGATGAACTCCTTTATTTTTTAATATTGGTTTGATGATCATCAGATATTACATTGGAATTTGACTGTGTATGTATGTGTGTGCATTTGTAGATATTTTCTTTCCTTTTTTAATCAGTACCCATGATGTGCTGCATGGTTTTAAGTAGCACTGTCCATTTCATGAATATATTATATTGAATAGGAATTAAAACAGATATAAAGGTACAAAGACCATATTACTAAATTAGCACAGGTACACTACTTATGGTTTCAGTAAGATTTGCTATAGTCAATCAAAATATTTTCAGTTTAGGAATACAGTGTATCTGTTTCATTATGCTCACTCTAAATAAGATATTTAGCATATTTTTGTTTAATTATGAATTAGGTATGAAAATTTAGTGTTTTGCTATAATTCATTATTGAGTAAAGTAATTTCTACAACATTACCTGAGAATTTATTCTGACTTAAAATTTTTTTAGATAATTTATGAGTTAAACTGATTTTATGAAATAAAAACAGGAAATACAATGTTTATGCATATATGTCTTCTGTGATATACATATTTATAATTATAACATGAAGTGCCTTTACTTTATTAATTTTAATAATTATTTAAAACTTATGTAAAATAAAACATGTTTATTCTATGACATGTTTTCTACTTTTTTTTCCTTAAAAAGTTCCCTTTAACAATTTGAGGTGTCTATTGGGTATTTTTAAATTATGTTTTAAAAATCCCAAAATAATAGCATTCAAATATGCTCCTGAGTAATAGAAATATTTTTTGCATTACCTTTGATTTAACCTTACATTAAATGGATCAATTCAGCATTAAATTGTAAGTCCTAATAAATCCTCTGTAATAATGTCATGCTAAAAGATTAAATTCCCCAGATTCTTTCAAATATTGTATTTAGCTTCAGTTATCTAATAAAATATTAGGGCTATAGATGATAGAAAATATTGAGATTGAACTGAATTTTTTTCCTTTCCTCAGGCAAATAGAGTTTATTTTAATAACATTAATTCAGTGACAACACAGTAAATATTACTGGCTTATAGCAAGAACTGTGGAGTTAATCTGGTTTCTGAAGCCTGACAAACTTACAAATGTAACAGTCTGGGTGAAATTTCTACTGCTACTATGAAGACTTATTGAAAGTAAAAAGTGAAAAGAGGCTCTCTATTTTAAATATATTTCTATAATTTAGAGTTTTTCTACCTTTTATAACTGATGTAGTCATCAAGCAGAGTTGAAAAAATAAGATAATTTACAACATATGAAGATGGGTGAGATAACAATAAAGAGGGCAGGTGAGAATTTCTAGTGGAAGCTAAGTTTCATCTGGAATATCATAATGGTCTTTTATTTAATTCATATATGTATAAAGTGCAAAAGATGTTTACGTTTACCAACTTTATAAAAATAACCTTGCATTTATTTGATATGTAGTCCTATGGTCATCATGTTAACACTCATTGAATAAACTCATCATAGAGTAAATGATTTAAAACATAAGAATCCAAGAATAATTTTAGTATATTTTGACACCACCTTCTCTGAAGGTTTCCCTCTCTTCTCCCAGTCCATAACTCCTTTGCACATGGCCACTAACCATATTCAATATCACCACAAATAAACCATACTGACAATTTACACAAGGCTCTACCTTGATTTATTTTTACTTGAGTATCTGAAAACATGAAAAGCTTGCAAAATAGAAGAAGCAGTAAAAACTGATTTCTTCCTACCAAAATCAGATCATAAAGTTCACCAGGAAACTGCAATCTTTCTGACTTTTTTTTTTTTAAAGACAAAGGACTTTATTTTATGCTGAAGAAGCTATTATTACATAAAGCCATGCTGACTGGAGAGTATGGTTTCCATAGATACAAGTGGTGATATGTTTATTGGTACTAATGACATGTTGCCACAAGGGAAATTTAATAGTAAAGCTCTGTAACAGTCACACTTGATCAGCAGACCTGGAATTTTCTTGATCAGGGAAGTAGGTAGTATGACATGACTTAGGAGAGGAAGATAGACCTCAAAAATAGTAATGCATAAGTTTTGAGCATGGTCTGACTGACCTTATTTTACTTGATCACACTTTCTAGTTTTTTTTTTAATTTTCTCAGTAATTTCTTCTTTTTTCTTTAACTTGTTGACCTTATTGACCAATTCCTTAGTGTGTGTCTTAAGTTGTGGGAAGTCATTGCAGTATCAAGTAGAAAGATAATCTTAGATAATATTAAGAAAGACAAAATAAAGAAAAACTGGCCTATGTCATGAAGAAGGAAAACAATATGTATTGAATGATTGAATAGTCCCTGGGAAATATGAAAGTAATTTATAAATTTTCATTGTAATTTCATAAAGCTACAGAATTCAATTGATTTCTACACAAATTATCTACTTTGTGTCAGTAAAACATAAAACAGCAAATGTTACCATGCACAAGGATTTTAATAGAACCATGAGGGTATTCAAGGAAATAAAAAATAATTTCAGTTTTGTGAAAACTCATACTGTGTTTTGTGGTATAGGTAACTAAGAATACTACCCTAGTATAAAATCCACAAATTCTGCTTTTTCACCTCTTTACAACATTTCATAAATAATCAGGTTTACACATATTGTCCTAATTTCTAAGAGGTTCCAGAAATGTAGAATACATTATTTTTTTAATTCTCAGACTCTCAGCATAATTAGAAAACTAATTCAATCAAAGGCAAGCCTCAAAGCTGTGGTCATTGCCTAAACAAACAGTACCAAGTGTTGAACATATTTTGTCTTAATGTTAATAATTTCTGAAGGGAATTTTTCTTCAGTCTTCTACACAGGGGCAAGTGTCATGAAAATGAACAGCATACACTTATGCTTGACATTAATGGAATAGCAGTAATCTCACTGAACACAAAAGTATTTCAAAATTCCACTTGGAAAATTTATTTGACCTATGCAGCAGTGAAAAAATATATTAAAACTAACTTAAAAAATCATCTGATGTAAAATACAAAATAATGTTACAGCTGGTATTAGAAAATAATAGAAAATCGTATTTATATTACATAATGTAGAATAGCATACAAAGTTGTTTAAAAGAAAATATTTGTTCAGAGATCTAATGATTCCAAGTCTCAACCTGCCTGATTGGTTCACTGAAGCTGTAACCAATAGTATTTAAGAAACCCAGTGACCTCAGCAAGACACGGTATGACAGAGTAACACGAATGCTTGTAAAGAATGATCTGTAAGTTTAATAGTCTTTATGAGTCGATTTGTAGTGGTTTTTATAACACTGGTAGCTACAAAAAAAAGGTGACTATAGCACGATTAAAAGTCCTATTGTTGTCCTGGAGGTAGTGTTTCCTTGGGATCACCCATCCTTCTGAATCTTACAATGTTTCTACATCCTCTTCCATGTAGTATCCTGATCCCTGAGGGATAGTGGTTTGATGGAAGTACATCCCCTTTAGGACTGCTTTTCTCAAAACATTTCTCTCTGCACAGTTTTCTCAGTGTTGAGTCTCTGTGTTAGTTCCCATCTACTGCTAAGAGTTACCTTTTTCTGGTTGTTAGCTAAGTGAGACATTGTCTGACGAGTGTAGCAGTAGGAGTCGTTTTAATTGTTGGGGCTCCCTATACAGAAACAGTGGTATTCGGTTTTCTCCTAAGTCCATGGCCTATTCCAGTCTAAGGTCAAGGTCACCAAGTCAGTGTCAGAAATGATTTGCAACTTGTAGAGGGGCCTTAAATCCAAGCAGAGAATGGTTGGTTCAGTTTGTGCAGATTATACCAGCTTTTATGAATAGGTCAACAATCTAGGATAATAGGTTTTATAGTTGAATCGAAGGTAATCCTCCCGCTTTGTAGTGTGCAGAGTACCTTCCAGTACAATGAATAATAGACAGTAGGGGTGAAGTCTAACTAGGTACCTGCTCAACTTCTCCGTGTTGAAACGGATATGTAAGACCCTTTAGTAGTAGGGTCTTACCATCATTTTGTGCAGAGAAATCAAAAACATTGGCAATAGTCTAAGGAATTTGGGGATTTCCATGGTGCACCATTTGGTCAATGGCTATACTAGAGGGGATTCATGCCTAACACTCAAGTTTCACATTGTGATGAAAAGTTTAGAATTGGGACATCATCTCCCCATTTTTTAGCCACTCCATTTAGATTTATGTTTTACATTTTTTTTTTTTTTACTGAAAATCCCTAGCACAGTTTCTCCTTCCTCCACTCCTCACTAGCTCGTCCCAATACTTTCCTGAACACCCACTCCCTTTCCTTTTCAGAAAAGAGCAGGCCCTCTAAAGACTATAGCCAAACAGGATAAAACAAGATACATTAAGACAAGGTGAAAGCCATCATAATTGAGACTTTCCTCCTCCTCTTACATGATTTCCCCAATCTCCAAGGGGAGAGGCCTATTGAGAGACCTTCAATTTAGATTCTCTCTCTCCACGACGTCTGGCTCTGGGTCTCTTTAGGCAGGGGAAGACGTGGTGACAACTAGACACGACACCTATCTATGTGTATAGCAGAATATCATTAGGGATCATTTTTACGGACTCCTACCCCCACCCACAGGTTTGTATGGCTCTCCCTTTAGTCTTTGTGCTATTCTTTTTCTCATCCCTGATCATCCACGAAGTATAGAGCATGTATTCCTTCTAGTGTCATTGGCATCATTTAAACCAAACACTGATTGACCACTCCCACAAGTTCTGTGTCACCATTCCAGTTCCCACAGCACATCTTGCAGGTAGGACAGATATGAGGTGGAGACTTTTGTGGCTGGATTGTTGTTCAAATTATATTCTCTATCCTGCAGAGTACCCTCCGATGCCAAAAGACTAGAATGTGGGAGCGAAGGCTGCACACAGGCACCAGCTCAGCCTTTCTTCATTCAATGAGCTGTGAGGATACTGTCCTCAGCAATGGGGTCGCTCTCAGATTTTGGAGAGTAATCCTCAGTTCTAGCATCAACCTCAGTTGTTTTACAGATCTTCACGGGACACTTTTGGCCAACAACACAACCTAATGCAACCCGATCACACCACAGGAAATTTTGGTGGCTAAAAATAATGTTTAGGTCAGACTCCATATCTTCCATTACTAGGACTTCTCAAGAGAGAAGTAGGAAGTTTTCACTGCACTCGGTTTCAACACCACCTCCAAATGTGTCCCGCATTCCAGCTGTCTTTCTCTGCATGGTCTCATTCTATCCGTTCCCCCTAACCTGATATCTGCTGCCCCTGTCTCTATCTGCACCAGTTCTACCCTCAAAATGTATTCTCTTTTCCCAAATACTGTTTATCCTTTTTTTTTTCCTAAACTGAAGTTAGGAGGAAAAAATATGTCTGTAAAATAGACATGAGAAACAAGATGTCATGTAGCTTCGACTGAAATGTATCAGCCTTTCACAGAGCTGTGGAAATCGCAGTCTGAGGTGTTGCTACAGATGTCTTTTTAAAGGTGCCTGACACTGTCAGGTGTAATAGCTGAGGGAGCTATGTAATCTTGTTTGATGTTGAATCCAAGGGCAAAGTCCTGACTTATTTGCCCAGAGCAAATCTGTTAGGTGAAAGAAAGCTTCTATTTCTAGGTCTGACCCTCCAGGATTTTTTTTTTCAGAGAATATTTCAGATGATAAAAAAAACTAAATTGAGAAATGTAAAATAATATGTTAAATATGTGAATTTAACATCATAGGACTAGTTCTTAAAATTATAACTTAAACCAAATTGGAAATGGAAAAAAAATGTTATAAAACTGTTTTAAAGAGATTGACTTGTGAAGTAAGAATTTGCCAAGTAGGATAAATAGGATTTGGATCAGAATGCAATAAAAAAATCTAAAAATAAGTCAATAGATCAATGATACTTTAATTATATAACTCTGCCTTATTAATATAAATTTTTTTAGATTTAAGAGCTACAACATTTTTAAAGTCAGAAAAAAGATAAGTACACATATACTTGCTATGATAAATAATTAATATAAAGTACAAATTATTATTTCTCAAATTTCTAAATTGTAATAACTATATTTACACATTTTAATAAAGGTTATCACATATTTTACAGTGCTTCTATCTGCTACCATGAACTCAAGTTGCAATTTTTCCTTGTATAATTTTTCTATATTTATTTGCAAGGAGCAAACAGTATTCAGATATCTATAAAACTTTAAAAATATAAAAGATGAGAAAATAATGTGAAGGAAAATCAATTGTCCAAAGTAAATGACTAAAAGCTTGTTAGGAAAATGCCATTATATATTTTTCAATGAAAATATAGTATCTTCAATAAATAATATAACAAATATGAACTATAACTAGAGAGGGAGGCAAAGGATATTACATCCTGACATTACTGTAATTAAGGGATGAAAAAATAGCCACATTTCAGGACATAACAAAGTATACCATCTGGGCTTGCCAGCTATGAGTATTAAATATGGAAAGAGAAAGGACAAACAAAGCTAATATAAGCATTGAGTGATTTTGCAAATTCATAAAGAATCAAAAGAAATCAAAGAATCATTATAGTCTCTAAATTCTTCTAAGAGTAATTTGTTGATAAATAGAGCTGGCTTCACTTCATAATTTACAAAAGAAGATAGAAGGCAGATGTCAGAAACAGATGCACACTTCTCAGAAGGGGTAAGAAGAAATGCTAGAACAAATTGGGATCTTTTGAAAAACAGACCAAATCAACCACAAGAAAATAAAGACTGAAAAAACATGAGCTTCTCAGAGTTGGTTTAATCATCCCATCCTATTGATAAAAATCACTAGGCCATAGCCTCTCAAGTGTGGAAGTGTCAATCAAAATGGAACTGAAAACTTATTGGTAGTGTACAGCTCTCAAAACACTCGGGCAGACTGAAATAAACTATTTTAGATTAAAGAAGATAACTGGACAGATAAATTCTGCAAAGTGTATAGTGTGTACACAAGTCAGATTATTGGTGCATTCTGCAGAATATAATGGGAAAGGAATGCTTCTTTTATCCACCAACCAAACACCATTGAGCATCCATTTATCTGAAGATATCTGAGACAAAAATAAAAGTATATTCTTAGATACAATACAAATGATTACTTAGAGTAAAAACTTCCTGTTTTATGTTAGGATGATCAATTCCAAAAAATAGCTCTTTATTATATTTGAGCATATACTGGCATTATTTATTTGAATGCACAAATGCAAACTCTGTTTTTCTAAGTATCTCCTAACAATAATAGAATTAGCAGAGAATAATTTTACTTTCTATTTCCCTTGACCATATCACATATATCTGTGCACTATGTGCATAATATCTTCTATATATGTATATATAAATATAGATTTGATAAATAGTTAGATTTATAAATATGTATATGTGTTTAGCTTCACAGCCTATCTGAAAATTGTGTTTATAATAGTATCAGTCTCATTAGTTTAATCCATTAAACAAGACATTTGATATTTACAGAATTATATTTTTCTTTTAGCTTCTACCTCATACTCAAAATAAACCCAAAACCCTGGGAAACATTTTACAACTGACAATATTGATCACAAAACCCTTCCCTGTTACCCACTAGCCTTAGTGATCTTTCTCTTTGAGGACCAGCTGTTCCAGTCTAATCTATTCTACTTAGCTCTTTTTAGAAAGACAAGGTCAGACGAATCCTCAACCCCTTTGAACTTGCAAAATACTTAATGTCAATTTCATTTATTATCAACAAACTACAAGCAAATTAACTTTAAAGCAAACACTGAGGAAAATAAAGTAGTTTATTCCATTTAATATTTATGTTTTTTGTTTTACTGAAAAATGTTTTATTGACAGACACATATTTGAAACATATTCTAAATTAGGCTTCATGGGAATTCAAATAACATGTATTGCTTCATCTACACTATAGATGGAAATTGAATAACAAATATATAACAACTTTAAACATCCAATTTTATTGCACTGCTATTAAGTTTACAAGATTGTTTAGTTCTGGCAAATAGCAGCCACAGTTTCATAGAGTTTCCGTAAAATGATCTGTCATCAGATCCAGAAAATACATAGTGTTTATTCTAAAAGAAAAAAAACCCATAAAACTAAAAGGCCTACCACAAATCCTTTTAATAGGTTCAATCAGCAATATGTGTTCATGTGTCTCTATATAAACAATGACATGTTTGGTCTATGAGAACACTAGTTTACATGTGGCCTCTTAATTATTAATGATATCTCTTTCATTCTCCAGGCTATATCAAATTAAATGACAAAATTGAAAGTCTACTGTCTTACATAAGTTTGTGTGTCCATAAATTCTCTCTCTCTTTCACACACACAGACATTCACATATATTAAAATTAATTAAATCTCATATTTATTTTTTCCTTTTTGATATTTCTCCCATTTCTATACATATAGTGCACACTTTCTTATATTCAGCCCTACACAATAATTGAGTATACAAATCCATTGCCATGCGTATTCTAATCATAACTGAAGGTTTCTTTTTACAACAAACTGTTAACTACTACATTAAAACATCAGCTACAATAATTTGTTTAAATGGAAAATAACCAAATGCACAAGAGTAATCTATGTGTGTCATAGATACATATACCAAGTTACTACTGAATGCTGCAAGTTGGAATCTCTCAATGAAACTTTTCCCTGGCTAATTGAAATGTGTCTCATTAGATAAAACTGAAGATGGAGTATTTGTGAATGTCTTTTTTTTTTAGCACAAGTATGATTTATATTTATAAGGTGTGTTTTAGAGATGTTGTAGGAAACAGGGTGCATCCCATAAGTTTTAATTCAGTTGTATTCCCAGACACTTGAATGCATTGTCACTGAGTAGAGCATCAATAATCAAGGAATATAAAAGTAATGAACTTTTGAGGAGATAGATACATATGCTTTTTTAAAATGTTTTCTTTACTATTTATTATATGTATAGTGTTCTGCCTGCATATACAACTGTAGGCCAGAAGAGGGCATCAGATCTCATTATACTTGGTTGTGAATCACCATGTGGTGTCTGGGAATTGAACTCTGGGCCTTTGGAAGAGCAGTCAGTGCTCCCAACCTCTGAGCCAACTTTCCAGCCCAATTCATATGCTTTTTAACTCCATCTGAAATTTAAAAGAATACTATGACAACTCAAAAAGGTTTACAAAACAACCTGGTTTGCTTAGAGGAGGCAGTGTTAGTTGATTCTTCTTCATAGATTGCCTCAAAAAATTTGTCATTGAAAATACAAGATAAGACATGAACAGCTCATTTTTTTCTTCTACAACCATTTTTCAAAAGGCGAAATCTCTTGGCACTAGTGCATGTCAACTCATGTTTCCTGCCTTTCCTCTTTCTCTAGCAGTCCTGATATAATCCAAATACTTTTCTTACAACTCTATTATTCTAATTTCAGAAGAAAGTACATTGAACATAAAGTTATTCTATATTTGTTTGGCAATATTATGAAGTAAATAAACATTGTTGGATCCTTTACCCTATAATTAAAATTTGTCAAGGGAGATTGATGGTTGTAAGTCTTTGATAAGAGAATTTAATCTCTTTTAATACCATATTTAGGTATCTGCATTGTAATGAGTTAATATATGTTCATGTAAGAGAAATAGGGATACCAGCTTCATAAAATGTTGACTTATAAGCCTTTGAGCTAGGAGAAATATACGCAGAACAAAGAAATGCAAATGCAATAGTGAATGGTTAAGAGTTATTGATTCAATTCTTTGATATGTGCAGCATGATGTTTATACATGACAGATGAACCAATAAATATAGTTGTTTATGCACAATTTTTCATTGAATAGTATGCTCATTTTAGAGAAATCTCCAAACTTCCCATGTAACACACGCTGTCTCTTTTTAATACATTGAAAGATGCCCAAGGATGAAGTATACATGATATAGACATAGATATAGATGATATAGATATAGATATAGACATAGATATAGATAGAGATATAGACACAGACACAGACACAGATACAGAGATAGATAGATAGATAGATAGATAGATAGATACATAGATAGATACATAGATACATAGATAGATATATAGATATATAGATATATTTAACATTTGAGCTTATGCCCTTGTCTTCCTTGTCATTCTCTAGGAACAAGTATTCTCTGCTACTGACAATCAACTGACATGTTCTGAAGCTGACCTTTGCCTAAAATATTAGCCCTAATAATAATTAACTTTTTAATAATATAATTTAAAAGCAATGCATGAATACAAGAGTGATTGCTAATTGATATTATTTTCTGGTATTATTAAGTTGACATATATACAGTGCAATGACAGAAGTGACAAAATAAATGACAAGTTATTTTTTAAATGTGAGTTATTATGTTGAGTTGATGTACTTTTACAGATGATTGCAAATTCAAAGTCTTTGTGGTAAAAAATGTTTTAAGGATGACATCACCATTACATTGATGCATATACTTTCAAATGTGTTTTTTGTGTCATTTTATAGTTTATTTTTACACATTAACTAATGAAAACAATTTTGATTTTTTAACGTTCATCTGGTTTTATTGAATATTTTATTAATAAGACAATTATAATTAAGATTTATATTAATAATTCATTAAAATATACCTGACAGATACTAGCCTTTTAACATCCATTGCACAATTAAAATAATTTGATAATTTTTCATTTATAAATATATTTTCATTAACTTTCTCTCACTAATGATCATTATACTATTTCGATAATTATATCAACCAAAAATAGTTATTTTGTTACTAGTATGGTTCAACACAATGATTATAATCCCTGTATGTAACATATTTTTTCCTCTTTTTTTGTTAATTTTACTTACCAAACACAGTTCCCCATCCCTCCCCTACTCCTGCTCCTCACCATCTTCCCATCCACTATCCACTAGTCAGAGAAGGTAAGGCCTCTCATGGGGAGTCAATTAAGCCTGGCATATATAGTTGAGGCAAGTCCCTTCTCACTGCATCAAGAATGAGCAAGGTAGGAGCTGGAGAGATGACTCAGTGGTTAATAGCACTGGTTGCTCTTCCAGGGGACCGGGGTTCAATTCCCAGCACCCACATGGTAGTTCAGAAGTGTCTCTAAATCCAGTTCTAGGGAACCTGACACCCTCACATGTACATGCTTGCAAGCAAAAATTTTATTTTAGCATACATAAAATAAAAATAAGTAAATTATTAAAAAGAAGAAGGAGGAGGAGGAGGAGGAGGAGGAGGAGGAGGAGGACGAGGACGAGGACGAGGAGGAGGAGGAGGAGGACGAGGACGAGGACGAGGACGAGGAAGAAGAAGGTATTCTACCATAGGGACTGGGCTCCAAAAGTCAGTTCACACACCAGGGATAAATCCTTGTCCCACTGCCTGAGGTCCCACAAATAGACCACCCACACAGCAGTTGCCCAAATTCACAGGGTCTAGTTCGGGTCCAGGCAGCCTCCCAACTGTCAGTACACAGTCCATGAGTTTCCACCATTTCAGGTTAGTTATCGCTGTGGGTTTCGCCATCATGATCTTGAGACTCCACCCCCACCTCCTACTCATATAATCCCTCCCCCCTCTCTTCATCGGGACTCCAGGAGCTCAGACCAGTGCTTGGCTGGGGATCACTGCATTTGTTTTGGTTAGTTACTTGATGAAGGCTCTATGATGACAATTAGGGTATCTACATTCACAAAGAAGAAAAGGTTTACACTGCCTTTCAATTTTTTCAGTAATATTGCATTTTCATTTTATTAGTTATAGTTTAGAATGCACTTTAGAATGTTCTTCATAAATTAGGATTTGCTCTGAAGAAATTCTGGATTAAACTTATTAAAGATTCTTGATTTTTGGTAGATAATAAATAAGTCATAAAATTAAATGTATCGATAGGTTATAGAAAGGTGAAATTAGACAGTAGATTCATGATAAATAGGTGATAGGTAAGTAGGTAGGTAGATAGATAGATAGATAGATAGATAGATAGATAGATAGATAGATAGATAGATAGATAGCAGATAGATAGACAGATAAATAATAAATGCATACATAAATACAAACATACATACATAAATATACACATACTTTATGATAGATTGAATATATTTTAGATGTGTTACTTTGCATGTAATCACAAATTTACAACACAGTTTCCAGAGATGAAACCAAATGAGAATCCTCAAATGTCCTGGACATTATTACATCACTCTAAGCGACATTTCAGTGAAGCTTGAAGAGAAGCAATGTCCTATCTTTGAAAGTGTGAAATTCACACCCCAGGATTCAAAAGAAGGATTTGTTGAAGACCTCACATAGGACTGGATTTCTTAAGAGAAGAACCATATACAGTGAGTTCTGTCCAGGATATGGGGGAAGGATTAAATCACAGCCAGGAACCAACTAGCGAAGTTCATGTTACAAATAGAATATATATAGAATTAGCAAATATCAAATCATTTGAAAACAGAAGCAGCAATTTGTTTTAGCGCCACAAAATCTAGAACATTAAGAGATAATGTCTACTTATGACTTGATTGGAGAAATTCATACTTTTTTTTTCTAAATTGCCACCTCTATCTTACAATTTCATCTCTCATGCCCTTCTCCGTCTCTCCTGCTCAATACAGTCTCTCCACAGCATTTGTCTAATGATGCCTTCTGCTGTTTACTTACTTGTATTACTAAAGAAAGAACAGACAAACAGATCAGCAGTGAAGGGTTAAGTTTATGGAGAGCAAAGGAGCATAATATGCTACTAAACATAGAAAACTTCTCACAAAAGGAAAAGCAGAGGGAACACACAGATGATGCCATTAGAGTAATGACGGTTCACTGGTGCATGGGATTGCAGGTGATACAAAAACTAATCTCAACTACAGCGGTAAATTCTGCAAAATTGAATAGATTTACCTGGTTTAGTATTATTGACATTTTTTTAACGTGGGGCAAGCTGTTTGCATGCTGTCTCACAGAGAGGGTACTCAGAGTGAAAAGTAAATATGTACACAGTGCCAAGAACAGAACTGACTACAAACTAAGCTGGCAACTTCTCAAGATATTGAAAGAAACAATTATACTTTATGTTTTATACAAAATATGCAATATTTTAAATGTTAATGTAAAAAGTCATTGAATCACGATTAATACAAGCTCACGGTCGGAAACTGAGGTTCAACCTGAAGATCCAAAAAAGCAAAACAGCAAGCCACTGGTTCTTACCTTGACCTCACTCTGAAATGATGATCCTGCCTCCTAGAATATCAGAAGGAGACTATATGTGAGAGCTGTCTTCGCCTGTTCTATTTTCCTTTCTAGGGCTGGGATTAAAGGCATGCACCACCATTATTAAAGGCATGCACTACCCAGTTTCTATGGCAACTCTTGTGGCTACTGGAATTAAAGGTGTGTATCATTATAGCTACCGAGATTAACGGTGTATGTTACCATAATCTGGTCTGTAAGGCTCACCAGTTGGACTCTTTTACTCTCAGATCTTCAGGAAGTCCATATTTATTAAAATACAAATAAAATCCACTGCATTTTCCCTTTCTGTCTAAAATAAAAAAACTATAACTAAAATTAGAAAATACAATAAGTACAATGACTATATACAATACATACAAGCAATAAATATATCTACAATGTCTAGTCCATTTACATTTGACAAATTCAGGGAAAATTTATCACATCTATTCTATCTTGGTGAGTCCATAGTCTTCTACCTAATTAAATAAGCTATCTAATCTTTAACTCCCTCAGAGACCCAGGATGAAAACAATATAACTGCACAAGCAGAGAGTGCAAGAAAGTGACTCCAAAAAATTTGAGTAATGACAGAAACAGCGGACTGCCTGGACAGCCACCCAAAGTTCCTCTGCAACACTGGGACATCCATCTTTGGCCTCCAGGCCTAGTATATTCAACAGATTTTCCTGTGAGGCAGGATAGTTTATGTCCTGCTTGTCTAATTAGGAGAGCGTAATGTCAGCAGCTGAGGCAGTGGCATTTTCTTGCTCAGTGACTTAATTTGCTACAAAGAAAGTAAACTCCATGTAGAGGTTTCTTCAATGCCCATAATCTTCTCTAAAGAAGATTGCTGCTGCCAGGAGTTTAATGTTAGACTTAAGAGTCACTTTCGGGCCCCTTTTTCAAAGTTATTATTTATTCCTGACCATTAAGTCTCCCCCTGGCATACATACATACAGACACACACACACATACACACATGCACACGTGTACACACAAACACATACAAACTTTTTATTTCTGAAATCACTAGCATTACTATTGAATTGGCAACACCATAATATTGATGTTTGAAAGTATGCATATTTCCTTAGATCTGTGTCAGCATTTCTTTTTTTTTTAAATAAAGTTATGCTTTACTCTCAAATTTCAAAATCTTGAAAATAATAGCTGTAACTATATCTTGGCTTTTTTTCTTACATTAGGTCTGGCAGGCTTGTGTTTGGTTGTAGTTTACTTCTTGTAACTTTCAATAAATTTTATTCTATATTTTGTTTATTATTCTTGTTCCTTATTTTGCATTGATCTGATATGTAATATAATTCTTAAACATTATTGTCTGAATTTATCAGCATTTCTTTAAAATTTACCATACATATTTTATTTTAGAGTAATATTACAGCTTATAAATTTTATTTCAAGAAACACTGAAGAATTTTAGACTGAATTAAAATAATAGTACTTCTTCTTGATATGCTGTCTGGAATGTGAGAATTCTATATTTTTGAGCTTTGATAAAACTTTCCTTATCTAGTCATAAATTATCTCTATTCAGAAAATATGTCTTTGTTCTGTTGACTTTCCCTGAATTTCCCTTTATTATTAATTTGTATATGTTTATTATTAATTTGTGTATGTTGGTAATTCATTTGTTGAGAACTCATGAGTTTACCCACTTTTTAATTGATACATATAATAATTAAAAATATCTGTTTACCATCATTTCTTATTTAATAATCACTGAAGCTATATCTAGAATTTTAGGGTGATTTACTTTTCAATTTGTGAAAATAATTTCTTCAAACCAATGAACATGCATAGTCTCAGTTTAAAGATTTGGTTAACTCTTCTTCCTATATACTATATTTTTATTATTATTTTTAAATATATCTAATGTGGTTGTGCATGGTGACATATGCCTTTAATTCCAGTCCTCAGGAGGCATAGACTGGTGAACCTTGGTGAGTCAGAGGCCAACCTGGTCTTCAATCCAAGTTCCAGGACAACCAGGGCTGTTATAAAGGGAAAAAAAACCTGCCTAAAAGCAACTGAAGGAAAAATAAGTAAGAAAATAGATTTTACATTAACTCAGTATTAATCTTCTATATGAAGAGACATTTTTTCTTCCATATAATAAGCAATTACAATAATCACTTATAAGCTAATGACAATTATAAATTAAACACGTTTATTTCAATGCAGAAGATCAAGGTGCTGGGAGGTGCAGTTTTTAGTGAGGGTGCACTTATTGTTTTACAGGTGATGAGCACTGCCTTCTGTCTTTACCTCACCACTACAGAAGGAAGGAAGGAAGGAGGAAGGAAGGAAGGAAGGAAGGAGGAAGGAAGGAAGGAAGAAAGGAAGGAAGGAAGGAAGGAGGAATCAATATTATTCGAACATAATTAATCCAATCATGAGAGCCCTACCTTCTTTACAGAACCTAAACCTAATTCCTACTAGCTACTACCATAAGGTTAATAATAGAGCACACAAAGATATATGAGTGCACTCATAAGTGTGTGTGTGTGTGTGTGTGTGTGTGTTTTAATGGATGCAATCATCTTTTACATTATGGTAGGCTATCAGTTAGGGAAAATTATATTTATAGAAACACAAACTTCACACAGGTTTCTATACCTGTCTTAGTTATGATGTCAATTGCTGTGAAGAGACACCACAACCATGGCAACTCTAATAAGGAAAACATTCATTGGCGTGGCTTGATTACAATTTCAGAAGTTCAGTTTATTGCCATCATGACAGGAAACAAAAGAGCATGGAGGCAGATATGGTGTTGGAGTAATAGCTGAGAGTCTTATTTTTACAGGCAATGGGACGTCAACTGACACCTGGGTGCTATCCTGGGTATAAGAGACCTAAAGTCTGTCCCACTTCCTCCAATAACTCCATTTCCACTTCAACAAATCACAATTTCTATTAGCGCCACTCCTTAACAGATTATGGGGCTCAATTACATCCAAACTATCACATCCTACTCCTTTGCCCTCTTAGCTTCTATCTGTTGGGACCAATTAAGTCCTGGCCTTCAGCTGCTTTTCCCTCCTAGAACCTCTAATTGAAGTTACTAGAGGCTGTCTCGGTTAGAGGGTCAGAGGAACCACAAACTTCACACAGGTTTCTATACCTGTCTTAGTTATGATGTCAATTGCTGTGAAGAGACACCACAACCATGGCAACTCTAATAAGGAAAACATTCATTGGAGTGGCTTGATTACAATTTCAGAGGATGGGATTTTCATCTGTTGACCATTGACTGCAGGGTATTTAAGCCTCCGTGGTGCTATTAAAGAGGGGGATTTTGGTACCAGTGATTGAAGGTCCGTGTGTCGGTCTGTCTCTGCGTGTGTTTTCTCAACCTCCAGCTCCTTGCCTGAGAGGCTCCCAAACTGGGTTCTAGCACATAGAGCGCAGACGGGGGGGGGGGGGGGGGGGGGATGGTGTTGCGGGGAGGGAGGGAGAGGGCAAGGTGCGCGGCATCTATCAGTCTAATAACGCAAAATGCATTCAGTCCTACTTCAAAAATCCCAATAAACTATCACAGTCTAAACAATATTTTAGTTTCACTTTACATTCCATTCACAGTTCTGCACCCAACTCCTCTTCCCACTCCCCCACAACTATCCCGACAGACCACCCCTCAACCAGCCCTCCCAGTGGGTAAGGGCTTCCATGGAAAGTCAACAAACTCTGACACATTAAGTTGGGGCAAGATCAAGCTTCTCCCTCCTGCATTAAGGCATCCCACCACAGGGAATTGGCTCTGCTCCTATAAACTAGCTCATGAACTAGGGATAGATCCTGGTCCTGCTGCCTGGAGCCAGACAGTCCAAGCTTCACCACTTCTCCCACATATAATGTGCCTAGTTTGGTCCCATGAAGCCTCTACAACTGTTGTTCTAGATTTCCTGAGTTTTCACAATGTTGATTCAGCTGTCTGTATAGAGTTCCTCATGATCATGACCTCCTTGCTTGTGAGTTCAAGGTGTTTTTATTCTAACACTTGGGAGGCAGAGGCAGGCAGATCTCTGTGAGTTCAAGGTGTGGTGGCACACACTTTTAATCCCAGCACGTGGGAGGCAGAGACTCACAGATCTCTGAGTTCAAGGACAGTCTTGTCTACAGAGTGAGTTCCAAGACAGCCAAAGATACACAGAGAAATCCTGTCAAAAAAGCCATAAACTAAAACTAAAAATAAAAGAAATAAAATTTAAAATAAAGCCATGTAAAGATGGAAAACACACAGAGAATCTGGATACTGTATGTTATTATGCTCTCTTAGAATTGTTTGAATGCTGAGGAAGGAGCAACGGCTGCTAAAAAGATACTTGTTTATAAATGCTGCCAAATTAATCCAAGATAGGTATTTTGAAAATAATTTGACTTCAAAATTTAAGTCAAAATATACGTTACTTTGGAGAAGAGGTTTTGATTTTGTTTCCACAGGAAATGGGAAACTGTGGATTCATATCATTATGCATTAAGAAAAATCAGGTTTGATCAAGGAAGACCCACTGAGAAATCTGTGATACCAGGAATGGACCAGATGTCTGAGTTCTACATCCAGAACAGTTCAAAGACTGCTGCCTGACATGATCAAGCCTCAAAGGATACTCCAGTCAGGACTTGATCATAATTCTAAATTTTCTTTAGGACCCCATAAAATTATCTGTGCCCCCAATCAGCAGGAAATAGACTGGAAAACTGTGACCACATTCCCAACAAATGGATTATAGATATTCGCCTTTGTTTAGAATGTTGGCTACAAGTTGTTATGGATAATGGTCAGGAGAAAAGCTATATTCTACGTTCATTTTATTATTTATTGGTTTTATTGAGCTATACATTTTTTTTTGCTGCTCCCAACCCTTGCTTTTTCCTCCCCTTCAAACTTCTCCTGTGTTCTTCATGCTCCACTATTACTCAGGAGATCTTGTGTTTCTACTTCACATGGAGATTAGATCCATGTATGTCTTGCTTAGGGTCCTCTTTGTTGTCTAGGTTCTCTGGGATTGTAATTTATAGGCTGGTTTCTTTGCTTTATGTCTGAAAACCACTTATGAGTTATTACCTATGATATTTATTTTTCTGGGTCTGGGTTTCCTCACTCAATATGATGTTTCCTAGATCCATCCATTTGCCTGTAAATTTCAAGTTGTCATTAATTATTTTTTCCATTGTTCCACATTTTCCTTATCCATTCTTCAGCCAAGGAGCCAATTTCTGGCTATGACAAACAAAGCTGCTATGAAGATAGTTGGGAATATGTTCTTGTGATATGATTGAGCATACTTTGGTATATACCCAAAATTGGTATTGCTGGATCTTGAGGAAGGTTGCTTCATAAACTTTTTGAGAAATCACTATACTGATATCCAACGGGCTGTGCCAGCTTGCACTACCACCAGGAATGCAGGAGTGTTCCTTTACCTCACAACCTCTCCAGCATAAGTTGTCATTAATGTTTTTGATCTTGGCCATTCTTACAAGTGTAAAATGGAATTGAATCTGAGTTCTTTTGATTTGTATTTCTCTTGATGACTAGGGTTGTTGAGCAATTCTTTAAATATCTTTCAGCCATTTTACATTCCTCTGTTGTGAATTCTCCATTTATATATACTACATTTTAATTGAACCTATTCTTGAGTTCTTTATATGTTTTATAAATCAGACCTTTGTCTGATATGGCGTTGGTGAAGATATTTTCCCATTTTGTAGACTGTTGTTTTATCTTGTTGACCAGTCGTTTGCTTGACAAAAGCTTTTCAGTTTCAGGAGGTCCCATTTATTATTATTTCTCTCAGTGTCTGTGCTACTGGGGTTATATTTAGGAAGTGGTCTCCTGTTCCAATGCATTCAAGTGTACTTCCCACGTTCTCTTCTAAGAGGCTCAGTGTGGCTGGCTTTATATTTGATCCATTGATCCATTTGTACGTGAGTTTTGTGCACAGTGACAGACATGGGTCAGTTTTCATTCTTTTTTATATTTATTTATTTATTTGTTTGTTTATTTATTTATTTATTAGAAATTTCTGCCTCCTCTCCACCTCCCATTTCCCTCCCTCTCCCCCACTCCCCTCCGCCTCCCTCTCCAGCCTGAAGAGCAGTAAGGGTTCCCTGCCCTGCGGGAGGTTCCTAGACCTCCATCCAGGTCTAGGAAGGTGAGCATCCACACAGGCTAGCCCCCTCCAAAGCCAGTACATGCAGTAGCATCAAAACCCAGTGCCATTGTCCTTGGCTTCTCAGAAGCCCTCATTGTCCGCCATGTTCTGGGAGTCGTTTTATCCCCTGCTTTTTCAGTCCCAGTCCAGCTGACCTTGGTGAACTCCCATTAGATCAGCCCCACCATCTCAGTGAGTGGGTGCACTCCTCACGGTCCTGACTTCCTTGCTCATGTTCTCCCTCTTTCTCCTCCTCCTTTGGACCTTGGGAGATCAGTCTGGTGCTCCAATGTGTGGCTTTGTCTTTATCTCCATCCATTGCCAGATGAAGGTTCTATGGTGATATGCAAGATATTCATCAGTATGGCTATAGGATCTGGCCATTTCAGGCTCTCTCTCCTCAGCTGCCCAAGGACCATAGTAAAATGACAATTCTACCAAAGCAATCTATAGATTCAATGCAATCCCATCAAGATCCCTTCAAAATTCTTCACAGATTTTGAGAGAATAATAACCAACTTATGTGGAAAAACAAAATACCCAGGATAGCCAAAACAATCTTATACAATAAAGGAACTTCTGGAGGCATTACCATCCCTGACTTCAAACTCTATTCTAGAGCTACAGTATGAAAACAGCTTGTATTGGCATAAAATAGAGAAGTCGACCAATGGAATCGAATTGAAGACCCAGATTTTTAACCCACAAACTCTTATGAACACCTGATTTTCAATAAAGGAGCTAAAAGTATACAATGAAAGAAAGAAAGCATCTTCAACAAATGGTGCTGGCATAACTGGATGTCAACCTGTAGAAGAATGAAAATAGATCCATATCTATCACCATGCACAAAACCCAAGTCCAAATGGATTAAAGACCTCAATATCAATCTGAACACACTGAACCTGATAGAAGTTTTCATTCTTATAAAAAAGTTTTCCTTTTTCCACTTTATATGTCAAAAATCAGGTGATTGTAAGAGTGGATTAATGTCTGGGTCTTTGATTCTGTTCCATTGGTCCTCCTATCTGTTTTTATGTCAATACCAGGCTCTGTAGTACAGTTCCAAGTCAGGGATTGTGATGCCTCTAGAAGTTCCTTTGTTGTACAGATTGTTGTTTTTGGCTCTCTTGCTTTTTTTTTTTTTTTTTTTTTTTTTTTTTTTTTTTTTTTTTTTTTTTTTTTTTTTTGCTTTTTCCATATGAAGTTGAGTAATGTTCTTTTGAGGTCTGTGAAGAATTTTTCTGGGATTTTGAATGTCAACTTGTTCCCTTCTACTCTGAATCCACTACAGTCTTTTTTTTCCCACACACATCAAGCATGGTTTTGAATGCACATGCTCAGTGTCTCCTAAAGTGTTGCTTTCACTTCTGTTTCATTTCTCATAGCCAGCAGTAACCTCTCCTTGTTTATTGTCAACAGTAAAGCATTATGGACCCCTGGCTATAAACACGATATCTATGACAATACAGACAAATAATAGTAGTAAAGCAGGACACCCTTTCTGGCTCACCAAGAATTGTAATATATTCTATTTGTAAAATGTTTGTAAAAATGCTAATTTATCATGTTCCTATGAGTTTTCTAGTGCTTTTTGCCTTTTCTTTTGAAATTATTTTATACATAAATTAGAAGTGTTTGAGTCCTATCTGGTTTTCTATTTTCTTATGGTGAAAAAACCAAATTCATTGAAATGTTTTTTTCTTATTGAAAATACATTCCCTACCATATACCTTTCTAAAATAAGTATTTCTAAATGACATAAAATATTCTTGGTATGGAGACATGACTCAGTGAAAGCACTGACTACTGTTTGAGAAGACATGGCTTTGGTTTCCAGCAACAGCAAGGAGATTCACATTTTCAGGAGATCTGATGCCTACCTGTCTCTCTGGTTACTATGCATACATGTGGGACAAATATGCATAAATATATATATATATGTACATATACATGAATATTTTGTAAAACAGAAACAATGAATGCTCCTAAACTATTAAAAATAAAGACAAAAGATAAAAATATAAAATATTCTATTTTCTTTGAAATAAAAATTAAAAAAATGGGAAGGTGTTTGTTTTATTTTATTGCTGTTTATTTTAATATCAATATAGTAAAGATTCATTTTTTTTCCTCTACTATTTCTGGTATATTTACTGTCTTTTTCATTTTAAATACTTCTTAAACAAACTATTTAAGAAAGAATAGGAAACTTCTTACATTTTTCGTAAGGTCTCTGAAAATGACATCCATACTCCCAATATACAGAGTAACTTGAAGCTATCATGGTTCTTAATACAGCCAGGTTTGACACCAGGACATTGTTTCAGTGACAGGCATTCATTTATCTGAACTTAGTCTATTGGCCTCTCTGTCTGTTTCCGTCTGTCTGTCTGTCTGTCTGTCTGTCTGTCTGTCTCTGTCTCTTTCTCTCTCTTTCTCTCTCTCTATATATATTTCTCTCCCTCTCCTGTCTCTCTCTTTCTTCTCTCTGACTCTCTCCCACTCTAACTCCCTGCCTCCCCCAACAAATACTGCTTAAAAAGACACATTTTTAATATTCCTGTTACTAGTTTCTTTCCCTAATATAGGTGTTATGTAATAGATTTTTTTTTAAGTTTTACTGTTTTCATAGTTTATAATCCAGTTATGTTCTAACCAGGGGATCAGAAATATTTTTAGCAGTGCTCTGGCTTGGCATTTGATTTTGTTTAATTGGCAAGTATAACTTAAAGTTCATTCTTAACATCTATTTAGAAACATAGATGAAAATAAAAATGACATAGTTTAAATTTTAATGGCAGAACTTTATATAGAAGCAATCTGGGGTCTTTTAAATTTTCCATGAGGAGTTTTCAAATTAAATGAAAATTTCACATTTATGGATTACAGAAAGGTACGTTGCATGAACCTTGTTGTTCATCTATAAGACTACTATAATCTTATATTTATTTATTTTAATATACTTACTGAAAAGTTTGACTATATTTACAATACATCTCTTTCTAAACATGGCTCTGTAGATTTGGGATTCTTCTCTGTATTGCTGTGAATATGTTCTATTAGCATTGATTAATGAAGAAACTCCTTCGGGCTATGACAGGTCAGATATAGCAAGACAGGAAATCTAATCAGAGATAGAGGTGAAAAGAGGGCAGAGTTAGAGAGACACCATGTAGCTGCTAAAGGAGAAAGATGCCAGAAACTTACTGGTAAGCCATAGACTCATGATGATACACAGATTAATAGAAATGGGTTATTTAACATATAAGATCTGGATAGGAATATTCCCGAGTCACTGTTCAAACAGTATTGTAATTAATATAGGTTTTGTGTGATTATTTGAGTCTGGGTGGCTATAAAATGAAATACCAATCTCCATTTAAATTAGTATGTTGATTAAAGTACTTGAAGTTATTTTCAAAATCAAGTGTCTCACCAGGTGGTGTATATAGGGCATTTGGGAGGGAGGGAGTGAATAAATTATAATTAAAATGAAGTATCAAAAGTAAATAATAAAAATATTTAAAAAAAATATAATTTATTCCTGGTTATACAGAAACCCAAGTTTAAGACATTTTGAATTTTTCAAAAGATATTGGATTGTTAAGGAGACATAGGATTTTACTTGGTTGAATTTTTAAAAGACATTTGAAGTTTTAAAATTTTTTGTTTTATATTGCAATGTTGATATTAATATGAATCTGTAATCTGAAGAAGAAGGGAAGTCTATGATATAATGTATTGGTGTGTCAAGGTGACAAGGGGGTCAATATTCCTTTATATTTTGTCAGTTTCACAAAATTGGAGTCATCTTAGAAGAAGAACTATAGTTGAGAAAAAGTCTTTATAAATTGATTGAGTGTGGGACATTAGTCGTTGATGATGAAGGGCCTAGCTCACTTTAGACCATGCAGATGGTTCCAGAGAATATAGGAAAGCAGGCTGATCAAGCTAACAAGAAAAAAGCAATAAGATTTATTTCTTTGTTTTCTGTTTCAGATCTTGCCTCCAGATACATACATTGATTTCATGTGGTCTGACTAGTTTCAGTGATGGCCACAACCATAGATGAAGTAAACAACCCACCATCAAAAATTACCATTTTTTGTCATATTTACTATATAATTATTAAATATGAAGAAGTCCATCAGTCCCCAAAAGTAACTATTTAGTCCTTCCTAGAGGAAATATACATGTTTAATATAATCAGATCCAGAAGACAGGACCAGTTATAATATTCCTGGCCTTATTACAGTCTTGGCAACATCTATATCTTCATATCAATCTTCAAGGTGAGAAACTATCTGCTATCCCCCAAGGTACAAGAATCTTTATTAGAAGCAATAGTAAAGGATAAAGACCTTATGACCTAGTTTGCTCTTTTATTGTTGTTGCTGTTCATCTTTTTGTTAGGGTGTTTATTTCATTATTAACTGGTTAAGTGATTGTGCACATGTGCATGTGCATGTGTGTATGTGTGTGTGTATGCACATGTGCAGCTGAACCCTGTGGGTAGTGTATATGTACATGTAAGAGGGCTATTTTCTGTGTTTCTTTCATGCTCTCTCTCTCTCTCTCTCTCTCTCTCTCTCTCACACACACACACACACACACACACACACACACACACACACTACCCTCTGGTCATGAACTATTTGAGATTAGATGAATCACTCTAATATTATTAGTAAATTTGTAATTTTTGCTGGTTAGACTTTATAACTATAAGTTTTCTTATCAAAATGTTATTATCAGGGGTGGTAATTAATCATTCACAGTTTTTTTATGGTCAATTTGAAAGTTTTAAATTCTATTATTCAGCATTTGTACACTAGGATTTTGATAATTTTTAAGTGATAGTGTTTGACTATTTCATAATTTACATTTTATTATGTACACTTCTAGTTAAATTCATTTCTGTGCTCTCAGTCCTACTTTTTTTCACCTCTGTGCCTGGGATTCCTTATATAGTTATAACTCCCTTTACTTTGCCTCAGAAGGTTTTTAGATCTCCTTCTGTTCAGGGGATAACTTCACGGAGTACAATAATCTAGGTTGGCAGTTCTTACTGTCATTGTTTGAAATACGTTCTTTCATGCTCCCTTGGCCATTAGGGGTCTACTCAAACAGCTGCTGCTCTGGTGATGTGTTCTCTATAAGCAAATTTGTGGTTTTCTTGTTCAGGTTTCTATATTCTTTTTCTTTTCATATATTCTTACAAGTTGAAATATATTATGCATAGATTTTCTTTTAGACTTCTTTCCTTGGGGGCTCTAAATGCCTTCTGTACCTAAATGTTTGTATTTTTATATGCTTGGGTTTTCTCTACTAAAATTTTACAAAGTGGATTTTTATTAAACCAAATAAATATTTTATTGCATCTATGTGGTATTTGTGTGTGTTATTTTTTTCATGGGGCAAGAAATAGATTCTCTCAGTTAACTCCCTGCTCATATTCATCTTTTTAAATTTCTGAACATAATAATTTATCAGATTTGCTTTCAAGCCCAAATTTTTCTTCCATTTGATCTATTCTATTGATGAGGCCTCATGAGTTTTTATTTTATTTATTAATCTAATTATATGCAACATTTTTGTTTTATATATATTACTTTTTTCTTTTGCATCTTAGACTGTTGTTTGATTATCTATTTATACATCTGTTATTTTAGAATTCATTGAAAAACGAAATGTACCCTTGTTAACTATTCAGGATTTTAACCTCTTCACTTCAGTGGTTTTTTAAATTAGTTACTGGGCAATTATGAGTGTTTGGAGGTGCCATGTTGCTTTTTTCATTTGTCCTGTATTGTTTAATGAGACTTATACATCCACTAAAATGGATATTCTCTCAGTGGCTTTTATGTTGTTGTGAGTAGTAATCATGACCAAGGAAATGTATAAAAGGTAAAAATATAAAAGCTATTTGGGTCAAAGATGACCAGAGATAAGAGTCCATCATGTTAGGAAGGCATGGCAAGCATACATGGAAGCAGGAATAATAAGCCAAGAACTCACATGCTAAACTGCAGAAAAAAAGCAGAGAGAGTAAACAGAAAGTCAAGTGAAGCTTTTAATCTCGAATCCTGTGCACAGTGGAGGGCTTCCTATAAGGCTTTACCATTCTTGTCAGGTCTCATTTGAATCACCCCACATATAACTTGTAACTGAAGGCAAGGCTCATCATGTATGTCATTCTAGTCTTATTTCTTAAATTATGCTTTATCATAAATAATCAATACATATAATTTTCTTGTGGATTCCTATGTAGTTGGAATGCCGGGCCACTTCCCGCCGCCCGGCTCACGGCCACCAGCTAGCTTATGCCCTGAAATAACAACACACAAACTGTATTCATTTAAACACTGCCTGGCCCATTAGTTTCAGCCTCTTATTAGCTAATTCTCACATCTTGTTTTAACCAATATTTAGTAATGTGTGTAGCACCACAAGGTGGTGGCTTACGGGGAAAGATTCAGCATGTATGACCTGGTGGCTGGCTCCATGGCGTCTGTCTCTGAGACAAGAGGCATGGCGTTTTACTAATTTCCCTTCTTCCCAGCATTCTTTTCTGTCTACTCCACCAATCTAAATCCTGGCCTATCAAAAAGCCAAGGGAGTTTCTTTATTAACCAATGAGAGTCCTCCATTATTTCTATATTATAATTAGTGGCTTTTGACACTAACACTTTTATTACTGATATTCCTATGTTCTCTAAAGGCTCAGCCCTAGTATGAAATATGCAGTGTTCCTCATTTTCTCATTACAATGTCTTGACATTATGAGACAGAATTAAGAGAGAAAATAATATTTTAGTTCATGTTTTAGAGAATTTCAGTGAGGTACAATAGAGAAGGAAAAGTACAATGGTTTAGTTTATGTAAGGGTAATATATGAAAGAGATTCTTTACTTTATATCAGATAAGGTCACAGAATGAGTAGCAAGAGTTAGGGGCTAGGTATTACTTTCAGAGTCTGATGGCTTCTCACCTACTTTTGGATATTATGTCAAACTTATTGATGGTGCCCAAGCCTGCCAAATCAGCATCACCAGCTAACAGCAAAATATTAAAGACATAAAGCTATGAAGTACATTTCAGATTAAAATCATAACATTTCACCAAAGATTTAAAATAATTTCATAATGCAAAATGTACTTATTAAAGTTTAGACATCCCTAAAGTCTTATTATTTTCAGTGATTAAAAGTCCAAAGTTGAAAACTATTTCTGAAATTTCAAGGAAATTGTTAGGTGTGAACTCTTGTAGAACACAAGAATGGCAAGGGAAAGAAATGAAAAAAAAATAAACCAAAAGAATGCAAAACAAACAAGAAATCCTAGCAATCTATGTTCAGGATCAAGTGCCAAAGGAGGATATGCAAGGTAATATCCAATAGCATTAGGCATTGCATTTTCAAGGGCCTTGTTATGTGCAACATGTGTATACTTTTATATTAGGTTGGTGTTACGTGATACCTGAAGCTTTCTTTAAAAAACATCTTAGGTTGACATCACAAATATCATTATGCAAGCAGTTTAGACATAACCCACTTGGTTCTATACATTATTCTGTCAAATGTGAATGTGTGTTCATGTGTATATGTATGTGCATAAGTGTGTATGCATGTACAAATACGTGTGTGTGTGTGTTTAGTGATGAAATCTTGGGATTAGAAATGATATCAGGGGGCAAGTAAGGTGACACACTCCCTTAAATCCAGCACTCAGGAGGTAGAGGCAGGTTTTTCTCTTTGTGTTCAAGGCCAACCTGGTCTACAGAGCAAGTTCTTGAAAGGCTCCAAAGCTACAAGAAATGTTGTCTCAAAAAAAGAAAAAAAAAGAAAGAGAGAGAGAGAGAGAGAGAGAGAGAGAGAGGGAGGGAGGGAGGGAGGGACAAAGGAAGGAAGGAAGGAAGGAAGGAAGGAAGGAAGGAAGGAAGGAAGGTTCTCTCTTAGCAGCCATAAACTGGCATTATCTTCTAAAAACTCTCTCATTAACATTGACATGTCACTGAGTATGTTTACATCAGAACTCTAGCTAATAAGCCAGATAAGAAAGACAATGTTGTATTTCCTGCCCTACTTTGTCCATTATGGAGGGCTAGGTCACTGACTGTTTACTACTGATAACACAGACCTCTTTCAACATCTGGAGATGGAGACACTCCAACTTTGAAAATAACTTGTGATCATCCCTAACTGCTAAATCTATTAACAAATAAGATGGATAAACCACTAACTCCCACTATGCTCTGACAGTACCGTGTAGTCATGTTAAATATTCAGGACAGAGCAGTCGTAGTTTCTCCGGTGAGTATCTCTGAATACAGATTATACTATAAGAACAATGAGGGGCTTCTTTGGTGGGTGTAGACAGTCATGTGATATCTAGTCCAATTAACCCCTGCACAAACTCACACACGGTGATCTGAGTGTTCATCAAACACTAAGCACTGCCAATTGTCATGGAAAGCTGCATTTCACACAGCAATCCAGTTATTTGAAGTCTTTATGTATTTTGTACTTTTGAGTATTATGCATACACACAATAATGTCTAGGCATATTTCTTACAAAATACATCATATTCCCTTATTTAGGTAACAAATTCATATAAATTAGATATGCTTTAAACACGTGTTCGTTTTTGCAGCTTTTATTCCTATCGGGTATTATAATTTTTTTCAGACTATTTTGAGCTCGTTTCCCCATATGATTTGAATGCCCCAAGGTATTTTTAAGTGAATCACTAATATTTTTAACAAGTATGTAATACTAAAGAACCTAATTAAGCATCTGTGGACATTCCTAAAGCAATAGACATTATTACTTGAAAACTGCATAAATGCTCTAAGAATTTGCATGCCAGTAAAATCTGTAGTTAAAACAAAATATATAAGTAGGATTGAAAACCAGAAATTAAGAAATATACTAACAACATTATATTATTTGAAAATATAGATGTATATCTGATCATGATGGATTGTCGAAATCCTCTAAAAGATTTAAACATAACAAATCATAGGGTAATAGAAACATGTAATAGTATGGATTCTAGATATAACTGAAAAATGTAAAACTTGGGTTCTTATTGAAAACATTATTTTCTACTTTGTAAAGAAGTTCATCCAAAACAAGTTTAAGTGTACCTGCTTGTATTTCTTTTTTTTATTTTAAATTATATGAAGATGTGTATTAGTTGGTGATTTTCTTCTTGGATAATTGCAGCATTTTTTTTTTTTTTGGTTTTTCGAGACAGGGTTTCTCTGCAGCTTTTTTAGAGCCTGTCCTGGAACTAGGTCTTGTAGACCAGGCTGGCCTCGAACTCACAGAGATCCGCCTGCCTCTGCCTCCCGAGTGCTGGGATTAAAGGCGTGCGCCACCACCGCCCGGCAATTGCAGCATTTTAAATATTGCAAAAGAGGAATCATATCCCAGGAACTGGAGTTACACCAATAAGAGTGCTGGAAAGCCACCTGAGGTCAAGTGCAAAAGCATCACACACACTTAACACTGGCCCACATTTTCAATGCACTGTGAAAGCTTTTCATAAATCTTTGTACGTGAACTAACTATATTTGCTATATCAGGGTAAATTTCTCATCTTCTTGAAACTTCAAAAGAATCACAGACATATAAACTCTTTCACGACAATAGAAAAAAATATATATCTTTCCTTTGTATGTGAAGTATTTGATGTAATTTCAAGGACAACATCATCTTTTTCATAGTTTTCTCTTTTCTTGTTTAGGTGATGTGCACTTCCTGAGAACTCTTGCTGCCCCAAAAGAAAGTAAAGAATAAGTCAAAGAAGGTCCAGGAGTCATTAGTCTGGCTTGAGATTCTAGATCACTTGGAAGACTATGGTTTCAACAATCTTAGACAAGCCTTTTTCCATTCCTTCATTTACATCTTAATTCTGATATCTTTTTCTGAAAATCACTTTTAATATTTTTGATAAATGTTCATATTTATTAACCGATTAAGTTGCCTGTTTCTAAGTTTATCATATAATACAAATGAATTTATGTTGTGATATAAGAAATAAGCAAGACTTTGTACTGTTCTGGGAATACATGAATAAAATCAATCAGAGCTATAATGGTTGTAATCTTGGACAGACTATGAAATGATAAGATTTGTTAATGACCATAATATGCATTTATTATTTATCTACTAAATGATGCTTTGTGGACAGAAGCATTTTATTTCATAAGTTATATAATTATCAACAAACAATACACCATTACATTTGAAATGTGAGTCATATTAGTGAGAGACTAAATTACTTAACTAAACAGTGGTGTCTGAACCTCATGGGTATCAGAACATTGTAAAATGAGAATGTAGGTATCTAGCTAAACCATTTGCAGTCTCTATGAGGAATTTAGAAAATTCATTTGCATAATAATGAGAAGCACAGCTGTATATTAATTGTGTTTGTTCTTTGATAGTGATTTCACTCTCAGATGAAATAGAAATTAAGAATTAAATCCTAGATCTCTCTAAAGAATTCCACCGTACATGATTAGAAAGTAAATTTATTCAACATAATTAAACTGGGTACTATTTTATTATAAAATAAATATTAAATAATCAATAAAGATATTATTTCAAAGTTAAAACCCATGAATTATTTTGAGACTAGTATATATTGTATATAGTTTATGCAACTGATGTACTATCCTATCCTAGAATGTCTAAACATTATATCAAGAGTTCTTTACATATCTTTTATCAGTTCTCTAACGAACTGAGTAAAATATAATTTAAGATAATTTGTTATACACACTTTGGCTGAACAAGTAGGAACACTTGCTGCATTGTCTGGATGATGTGAATTCAATTCCAGGGACCTAAATAAAAGTGAAAGGAGAGGACCAACACTACATTCTTATCCTTTGGTCTCCATGTGTTCTATGTGTCCTATATACACATCCAAACACTTCAGAAATACAATTGAATACTACTACTACTATTAATAATAATAGTAATGAATATATTTTAGAAAAATAATTTTCACCTTAAAATATCAGACCCAATACAAATTATAATTTCAACAAAGACCCTCTGCTGATCAGGTTCAATATTGATATTAATATTGAGCAAATAACTATGATTTGTATCAACCTATTCACTGATAATCATGTATACATATTATTTCATTTTCTGCATATGCACAAATATATGTTTTTTCATCTTTCTATATTTGTTTATTTGATTTTTAATATAATGAGAACTAGAGGCATCTCATGAAAATGCTTGGTGACCAGAGATGATATTTGTCACACCTGATATGTGCTTTCTTGAGCTCAGTGATCAAATGTTCTTGCTATCAGACCTGATATGTGTTCCATCACAATGATCGAAACAGTGAAAGGAAAGAAAAAAACAAAAAACTACTGAAAATTGTTCTCTGAATTCTACAAGACAATCATAGAAATACTTACTGATACACACATTCACTTACAAAAAATAACTGAATAAATGCAGTAATAAAATAAAACACTGAGGGTGGTAATATATACTGAAAAAAAATCATAGGCATGTATAAGCAATTCCAGGGCTTGACAGAAGCCTGGATGCACATACTACTGTGAAACAGCATCTGAAATGCAGCTTGGCCTTTGCTGATAGCAAAGTGAGATAATTTGGGGATGAAAACAGCATGACAATACTTTATGATTTGGAACAATATTAAATAATAACCTTGAAATTCCACTCTTAGGTGTACTGTCTAAATAATTACAATAGATCTGATGGAGATTCTTGCTTGAATGTATTTATTGCAGTACCACCCACACTGGTTACCAGAAAAAAGTGTTGATTATCAGATAATAGAGTAAATTGAATGTTGTTTGTTCATAAATATTACTTAACCATAAAAAGAACTTATTTTGATCTTATTTTTGCTAAAATCGAATGAACAAAGCTGTATTCAAGGAAAATAACCTGACTGAAGCTATTATTAACTTTATGTACTATTCATATTAGGTATAATTCCAGTTTCAGGACACAGAATTTTCCATGGAAAGGAAGAGCTAGAAAGTATTTAATGTTTACAGGGTATCTCTTTGGAATTACAGAAAATTGTAAGTTGTATAGAGTTGATGGTTTCAACACTAACAAAGTATAATGCTACCTTCCAAAATAACAAAATATTTCTCAGATAAGTAATTTATTTTTGTCATAACATATTGTGTGTGCACTAAAATATATTGTATACTTAAAAATTGTAGAGGTAAAAATGAAACATATGTTAAACTGTAATTCAATCAGCTTGTCTATCTATCATCTATCTATCATCTATCTATCTATCTATCTATCTATCATCTATTTATCTATCTATCCTCTATCAACTATAATCTACCAATCTACTTATCTGTCAGAGAGTTCCTATCAACCATCTATTTTTATTTACCTACTAATCTGTTTCTAAAACAGTCTGTCATATACATCAACTTGCTTTTGAGCAAGTTGTATATGCGAAGTCAAGAAGCTATGTAGTCTAGCAAAAACATGAAAATCTATTTATTCTCCCTCAAGATTCTCATGGTAGAGATTACAATAATACATCACCATGAATTTTTTATATGGTACTGGGCATCAAAATACAGCTTCATGCTGCTATGTAGACACTCTACTTGCTGATGTACATTCCCAGATATACATAAATTCATAGTGGGAGATGATTTGGTATTTATTGAAAGACATTTTTTATGGCAATATAATAAATGAGCTAAAAAATCATTTTTTCTGGATCAAAATTCTTAGATTGTACGATATATGCTACACAAAAAGTTAAGTGTAATGCCTACCTGTTTTGTGTTGCCTAGTAGATCCGGGAAAAATATTTAGGGCTAACCTAACTAGACAGTTGGATTTCTGGTTATCAATGATAATTATGAATTTGCTTCTAATTTCTAATTAAAAAGATGCAGAAAATTTTGTAAAACTAAATCAGGAAATTGAATATAATAAAATATATTTCCATACTCAGCCCATATGTGATAGAGGGACAGATTTCTTTCACTCAATCTAATTTGAAATTAGCTTCAGATGTCTAGAAAGCAAAAAGAGGCAAAGAAAGAAGATAGAAAGAGGGAGGGAGAAGGAGACAAAGGCACACACAAACACACACACACACACACACACACGCACACAGAGAGAGAGGGGGGGGGCAGGGATCAGTAAAACAAGAATGTTCTCTTCCATTTATGCTCCAAGCAAAGGACTATTCATGCCAGCATACTACCCATAGAGTGCACAGGTAGGTGTCTATCTTATATCTCCCTGGCAGGAAAAAGCCAGAGTAGCATGGCTTAGTAGTTTTGTTTAATGCCACGCTGTTTACTTTGTGATACAAAAGGTACCCTGTGTACTTGAAGCTTCTCACTAAGCCACACTCAGCATGATTTCCTACAGAGCTTTACTTTTATCTTGCAAAAGCAAATTCAAAGATGCTTTCCACAAATCAAATAAGCACTGAGTCACAGAACTTGGAAAAAAGACACAGAAAGAATGCCAGCTCTTCAGGAGAGAGGGAGAGCACATCACTGGTTGCATGTGAGCTGTCCAGATGTGGAGCTGATATTGTCAATCTGAAAGAGGCTAAACAGCCTAGAGTACACGGGAAAGAGATGCGAGACAACTTTTGTTCTTGGAAGGTCTTCTAAATCTATGTGACAGCAGGAATCTCTTTTGCAGTCACCTGTCTTCAGTCCTACACACACAGTTAACTGGCAGCATCCATTCACACATTAGCACATTCAGTGAACCGGTAAACTCCATTCATATATGTTGATCATTAGAAAGTATTCATATCTAGCCTGAAATCATAGTCCTACTTGAAAGGAATTCTTTTGTATTTGTGTAACTTCATTTCTTTGAATTCTGGGCTATATGTTCTATTCGACATTATGATACAATAATGGTTCTGTAGCAAGCAGCTAGTACTAGAGAAAGTTGACACTAAGTATTTTCTAAAAAATAGTTGTAGAATTTTTATAAATTCTCCAAAAGATAGTACTATCATTTACTTCTAACATAAAAGGGAATGCTTAAAATTTTAGAAAAATAAGATCATAAAATTATTCATAGTAAAGCTATATTCAGTTTCAGTAAACAGTAATATTGCCTCCTTATGTCAACTTTATTATATCCACTTTGCCTTAAGAAATATCTATAGCATAGATATATCTATAGCATAAAAATTTTATCAAAAGTTATTGATAGAGGTCAGATTGCCATAAATGATAAGAATAATGACACTGATGAGAAATTCACTACAATGAAAATTTAATCTTAGCTTTGGAACCATTAACCAAGTAAGCAATATTTGACAAGATATTTGCAAAGAAAATATCTAAGTATCTCACAGACACCACTAAATGTAGTATCACTTATGTTTCATGTGGCAGTGAAAAATAAACCCAAAAATGTAACTCAAGGAAGAGTTTGTTTTGACTCCATGTACCAAAGGAGAATACACCATGAGAGGGAAGTCATAACAGTGGGAACTTGAGGCAACGTGGCTGCATCTCATCTGCAGTCCAGAAACACAGAGAGATGAATGCTGTTGCATACTGCACAATAAGCAACCTCACTTTCAAATAGTAGCACCCAAGTTAGGTTAGGTTTCTTCACCCCAACTAATTCAGTCTAGCAACTTCTTCACAGATATGCTCAGAGGTTTTTCTGCTGTCATCACAGATTTAGTTGAGTTTATATTCTGTATTAAATATCACTTGTCAAGTTCACAATCAAAAATATTATTTGTAAGCAATAAACTTCCAGCAATTATCGACCAAACTGTTTAAAGGAATAATGCATTTTATGTATCTTCAGCAGTTTCTGTTTACATTCTTTATTCCTAAATAGTCCAACAATGTTTAACAATGCTCCAGAGAAATGGGGGAGGGGCAAAGAGTGGGAAGGAAAGAGAGATGGAGAAGTAGAGTGAGGAGAAGGGAGAGAAAATGAAGAGGGAAAGAGAGATGGAATAGAGAGAAAAATAGAGATTGGAAGAAACAGAGGAAGAGAGAGAGAAAGAGAGAGAGTGAAAATAGAAGAGAAGAGAGGAGGAGAGAAGATGAGAGAAAAGGAGAGAAGGAGAGAGAAAGGTAAAGGGAGAGGGAAAGAGAGACAGATAGAGCAAGAGTTTGAGAGAGAGAGCTGATTTGGGAGGAAAGAGTGTGCAGATAAATGGATAAAATTGGTGGGACTTTTGGGGTGGGGTATCCAAACCTAGTGCAATGGAAGCTTTCTATTATTTATGATATAAGTTATCCTAATGAGGACTTCTTAAAGGGGGATACTGAACCTCAAGAGGCCATCTCTCTTCACCAGGTGAGACTTGCAGTGGTAAAGCGGGGTGCTGATGTATGGCCTTGTCTTTATTTTGTCGTTTTCTTTTGTTGACCTCTCTGGTTCTTAGAATCATGTGGCAGTGGCTTCCTAGTGCCTGCTAGAGGTGAGGCTGTGATAATAACATGAACAAAGAGTATGCTTGATGAAAAGAACTAGTGATCTGCTGCAGATAGAGGAAGGGACAAGGTTAGAGGGGTTTTAGTTGGTGGTCTGATGAAGAGTTGAATTGAGAAAGAGGGATTGGATTTAAGGAAAGGAGGCAGTGGTAATACTCCATATTTATCCTATCTGCTCCCCTGCCCGACATTGTTGGTGGGTTCCCAAGGAATTGTTGGTGACATTGGAGCCTTAAAACGGTATGAGTGAAGGAAAGTAGGTTGTAGAAGATCTCTGTGGTCACTTGAGATGGGAAAAGAGAGAAGAGGGAGGTTGCGGCAGAGATGATTTTCTGCATAATTTGGAATGAGCCTGGCCAGATCTTGAGGAGAGGAGGGAGAAGTGGAGGAAAACCTACCTGTTTCCTGTTTATAGTACCACATAAAGAACCATACTGTACCAGTTAACATCAGCTGTGTTGGCAGATACCTTAATTGTTCATACCTGAGAGTAGCATAAGCCTAACAGATTTTTTTCATCCACCCAGTCATTGTAATTCAACTACTGATGAAAATCAATAAGAGAGACACATATTAACAGATTTTATTTGGTGTCTTCCATTGTCCAAATAATTACTGGATTATGAAAATGTAAATTTCCACACATATGCTTTTATATAACTTTCAGAGTACAGATTCTGCTTTTGTCACTGGGACTTGTGTGATGCCTGATTTCAAGTTCTTTTAATGGTAACTTTTGGAAGTCTAAGAAAATACAAATTGTTTTTTTTTTTTTTAGCCAATAAATTCTGGTTTTCCTTCCTTTCACTCAAAATATTTTCTCGTGTTTGTATTCAGACAATATAATTCTATCTGTATCTTGAATTAACATAGTATGCCATGTGGAACTTTAGTTGTCATCAACAACTGTGTGTGGATTTTGTGCTCTGAAGAAATGAGCATCTCTCAAAGATAGTGTTACTAACAAAGTAATGACAATATTTAAACATGAAGACTATTATAGAAGGATTTTTGTATTATTTTTCTTATGTTACTTGAGAAGGAATTTGTCTTTCTCTCATTCATAACTATAGTCTAAGTAGATAAAAAATAAATGCTTACATATAACTGAATATGAATTTATAGTGATAAAATACCTTCAGAATAATTATTACTCTTTAAATATTTAAATTATAATGCACATGAAGTCTATTGCTTTGGTATTTACATTCACCTTTATGTAGGTTACTGACATTCAAGGGATCTTCTTCTCTTTATCCTGGCAAAGACTGTCATGATGGTGATAGAGGACACTTTTTCTGGCATTGCATGAAAGTGTATTTCTGAATCCAGAAGTCTTTATGGCAAATCATAGCTCGAATTTGCTTTGACTCTAATTACCGTTGCCACATCTATGTGTATTTTAGAATAAAGATACATTTTATCATTTTTGTCAAAATGTCATTTAATATTTTATATAAGTATGTCTGTCAAAATTAATAAAAGACAGGTATACAGTAACTTCAAACTTTTTGTGGGTTTTTTTGTTGTTTTTTTGAGACAGGGTTTCTCTGTAGCATTGGGCCTGTCCCAGAAGTAGCTCTTGTAGACCAGGCTGGCCCTCGAACTCACAGAAATCCACCTGCCTCTGCCTCCCGAGTGCCAGGATTAAAGGTGTGTGTCACCAGTGCCCAACAATCATAACTTCGGACTATTATCATGTGATCATAGTGGGAGTTCAGAGACTTTTACTTCTTCATATCTTTGAGTAAAGATTTTGATTTTTTTTTTATGAGTTCCTTTGGCTCTGTTAGAGTAACTACAGTCCTATCAGGCTGTCTTTAAAGCATGACGTCATAACTAAAGGTGTGATTGTGAACACCTAAGAGGCATTTGATAGAGCTCCTGAAGAATGCCATAATTTCTGAAGATAGGCAGTTACCTTATTATTTATAAGGTAACTAAGTGTTGTTTAAAAGAGAAAGGACAGTTTCAGGAGATGACGCAATGAATCATGTGTCTTTGCCCAAGAACAAAGTCCTGAATCTGAATGCCTAGCAACACCCACATAAAACAAAGGGGTAGGTATTGCAAATTTTCAACTGGAGCTCAGGGGTGGGATATGTGTCAGACAGACAAATTCCAGGGTGTCTGTGGCCACCAGGCTAGACAAATCAGTAAAAACCATGTTAATTGACAAACCCTGTCTCAATGAATAGGTTGTAGATAAATAGAGAAAGACACCTACTACCATCAACATCTGGCATCTGGTCTCTATATCTGCAGGCACAGGTTATATACCCATACACATCCATATACACACACACACACACACACACACACACACACACACACACACACAAACTGAAGATAACTATAAATTCCTTAATGAGGAATGACAAATATATCTCGCAAATTTTTTAGGATTAATGGACATTCCAAACAATATTTGCCTAATTGCAACATTACCAGATTAATTACAACCCATGTACATCATGAACCCTTCAAATTTCTATAAACTAGATAATTACAGCAGATGTGATAATTATATAAATTAGAATAAATATCTGTACTATGGCTTAAAGTTTACAGGCTATTTGTATTCTAGCAGTAGCTCATTTGTAGGATATTACCTAACCCATGCACATTGCAGAATTTGATATATAAAATTGCAAAAATAAAAATAATACTAAACTAATTATATTGATATATTTTAAATAAGCATAAGTTTTATGAAACTTTGCTGATGAAATTTGTGAGTCTTTGAGAAGTTATATAATTAAGAAATGTTAAATTCAGTGTGTGATATTCTAAGTAAGCAGTGATAGTTTAAATCTCATTTTCTAGTATTTATATATTCATTTGTGTGCTATTACTTTATTTTATTTAAAATAGAGTCTCTTTCATTATCATGACTACAGTATTTAACACTAGTGCTTAAAAAGAACTAAAATTATAGATAAATATAATAAAATATCTTAAAAAAATCTGTACAGTCCTAATTAGAATCAAAAGTTTCTCTTGGGGATAGATAATGAAAGTTTCTCTTTTGGTGAACAGCGCTGAAACTAGGAAACTACATGAGTCAGTTGTATCAATATTTGCTTAAAAATAAAAGTTTATTTAAATATTTTAGAAATTAGCTTGCTTAAGGGTATGGAATCATATTGACTAGTAGCCTATTTTTGTTTATTTTGAGTAGGACCTCATTACCATATAATAACTGCAATAAAAAACCTAAAACATAATTACAAGAGTCAATTTGTAATTATTGTGGCTTTTGTTTATCCAGAGTCTCTAACAGTTTCTATGATGGATAAATGTTTTGTGCAATGTGATATATTAACAACTGAATTAGTTCATCCTAATCCTTTGTCCATCATTAGAGCAAACTCTCATGAGAGTGAAGAGAGGAAGATTTAGCCTTATAGGTTCTGCCTATAACTAAATAGATGTTATACACAATTTTGTGAGTGGTGTAGGAGGTCCTTCTGCTTATGTTTTGCTTTTATTGGCTGAATAAAAAAAAAAAACTGCCTTAGCCTTTTGATAGGGCAGAACTTAGGTAGGCAGAGTGCACAGAACTGAATGCTGGGAAGAAGAGCAGAGTGGCAGAATCCATGGAGCTCCTGCCTGAGATGGATACTGGTTAGAATCTTGATGGTAAGCCACAGTCATGTGGAAATACATAGATGTAATAGAAATGGGTTAAATCAATACATAAGAGTTAGCCAATAAGAAGTTAGTGCTAATGGGCCAGGCAGTGTTTAAATGAATACAGTTTCTATGTGATTATTTTGGGTATAAGCTAGCCAGGTGGCTGGGACAGAACAAAGGGTCTACACTCCATATAAAATGTGAGACAGAAACTTATTTAATTAGATGTTACAAAAATAATTAATCAGGATTTTTAAAAATTATACACAATGCCCAGAAGTTAAAGCAAATTCTATTTGATAATTATATGTACTTAAACAAGATGCTGCTTAATATATTATCAGATGCATAACTCATTATTCAAACATAAAAGCTTTAAAAACCATAAATCTGGATAAGGATAAACCCTTTTAAAGCTGCAAATAGAAGTTAACAGGTCAAATTTAATTAGCTTCTTTGTGCACAAAATTGTAAATTCTCAAATCACAATTTATTACAAAATTGACAATGTAGTTTCAGCAATACTTAAATCCATTTCAGACAATTAAACTTTCTGATCAGATCTAATATTTTCTTTTCATAAAGAAAATGAATAAAAAGCAATCATAATATGATGAGTAAAGAACAATTTCTTTTTTTTTTTTTTTTTTTTTTTTTGGTTTTTCGAGACAGGGTTTCCCTGTAGTTTCTAGAGCCTGTCCTGGAACTAGCTCTTGTAGACCAGGCTGGCCTTGAACTCAGAGATCCGCCTGCCTCTGCCTCCCGAGTGCTGGGATTAAAGGCGTGAGCCACCACCGCCCGGCTAGAACAATTTCTTTCTTGTGTTAATATAACACTCATGTTGGCATGATTATAAAATATATGCAAAAATTGTATAGTAACATTTCAATTTTTTTACAGTTTTATATGAATTGACATTTCAAAATTATGTTGTTTGCATATTATTTTACTTTTGAATAATCAAGGTAGAATATTCCATTAAAATTTCTATTTTTTAACAAAGCTTTCTCTCTGGTAATCTTGATTTTCTATAGTAAGTAGTACTTAAAGAACATGTGGACCTTTCGACAGTCACTCACCTTTCATTACTCTGACTGGTAAGAAGTATACCATCAGATTTGAATGACACAGAAGGATTGTTTTTACCTGGGAAGCTTTGCAAGTATGTGATTTCCCCCTTCCTCCAGAAAATGGCTTTCAGTATGCATGTGGTGGATGACCTGAATGTTAAAAGTTAAGTTTTACATAAATTCAAAGAATGTTCAGTAGGAGTATACAATATGTGAAAACAGCATATCCAGAATGGATGTTGGTGGATCTTTATGCACTCTAAAGCTTCTATGCCAATTTTGTTTTGGAAACAAATCTTTTTCCTGTGGCACAGAGTATAATAAGGATAAAAATTATGCCAACATTTTAAAACTTTAATCCTTATTATATCCTAGTAATATGTTACTTATAAGAAATATTTTGACATTTTCTTACACATTTCTTTTATAAATTTTACTAATCTACTAAATTGAATAATGAGTCTAGTATCATTTACAAGAGAGCTACCACAAACAATAAAAAAAGAAATAGGCTGACAAAAGATAGACAAAAGAGATGAACATAGTTGCCTACTTTAGAATAGTCAACTTCAGGTCCATATTTATCTTATGGTTTTCTTTCATAAGGAATTGGAGCTGGCTTATTCAAAACATGTGATACGGAAAAGCTGAAATTTAGGGAGTTTGAATGGAATTCAATATTTAAGTCAATATATATTGGCTTGATCTAAATTTTGCCATCTGATTCAATGCTACATAAGTCTGAGTATATTTCAAACTTCTAATTATTATTAAATCAAGTAATACTAATTTCTGTCATCATTCAAAGAAAACACTGATGATATTAGATAAGTCATTTTGTTTAGTCTTTTATTTAAAATGTAAAGTGTGTTTTATATACATAAAGACATATAAATACCTATAAACATACACACACACACACACACACACATATATATATATATATATAATTACATGTGTTATATGATTTATAGAGAAACTACAAACACAGGTCAGTAATTTTTAAAGACAGGAAATATTATCATTTGAAATTTCTACTATTCAAAGAAAAAGCAGAAATGATTTTAACTTTTAATACTCATTGTGTTGAGCTAAAATTATGGCAGTTCACAATGTCAAAAAACAACATAGAGACATCAGTTTTCTAATAGATGCCTGAGTAGGAAATATTTTAGTTAATATGATTGACTTTAAGGCTGTTTGAACCACGGACCTTACAGAAACTTCTAAAGAGGATTTATTTTCAACACCCCCTCAGGTTAAAGTGGTTAACAGCTGAATTAAGTGCTCTACCTTCAGTGACCTGAAAGCAGAAGGGAAAGAGCACAAATGAATAATTTGTCAAAATGTACTGTTTCCATTAAAATCAGAAGGAAAGAGATACACATAGAAGAATTTAAGAACTGGAAGTACCTTAAATAGAGCTTGGATATTTTCTACATCCCATGCTCTTTGCTGTATACACTAGCTCCATTGTTAACTAGGAATAGTTTCAATATTGTAAATTTCACAATATAAAGTTACATCCTCATTTGTCTTCCATAATAATGAGAAAATTAATTATATTTTCATCTCAACTCCCTGTTGTTGTATACAGAATTGGGGAGCTTGATTGCATTTGAAAATAGCATCTTTAGGAGTACAATTAGACTAAGGAGTGGTCAATACTGTGGAAATAGAGAAACTTGACAATAAAAATCAGGAAAATTGGCTTGGAATGAAAGAGCAAGAATGTTACTGCAGCTTCAGTCCAGGAAAGCCAGAGGTTAATGCCTATATTGAGAAGTTATGAAGCGAGCAGGATATATTCTGCCCTATCGTTTTGGGGGGTAGCCCCAATTATATGTGCCTAGATTACTCACTTCAGAACCTGGGAATGAATAAGTAAATATACCTCATATTAAGACAATAAATTTTTACTACTTGATACCTTGGCCACTAACATTTAATGCAATATGTAACATAACATTTTCACAGAAAACTAGAATTGCTGATTAGACATCTTTCAATCCATGTATCACAGACAGAATTAGAATTAGTTTTAGGTTAATTGGAGAAAGTAGCATTCAGTGTGGCAGTTTGTGGTTACAATTTTATCTTTATATGAACATTGAGTGAGAGGAAATCAAATGAATACAGTGTAGGAAGGAAGCTGATTGCAAGTTAAAAATAATGCCTTGCTACATGTGTAAATAATCACATTATCCTTTAGGGCTGTTATTCTGTTGGCCCCTGCCCCTTTCCACGCCCACTCCCAGCAACCTCTGATCTCTCGGAGGAAGTCATCCTGAATTCTTTCTCTTCCCTCTCTCTCTTCTCACTGTCCCTTTGTGTGTGCACATGTGCCTTTTTCTTTTCTCCCTCTCTCTCCCTCTCCCTCTCCTTCTCCCTCTCCCTCTCCCTCTCCCTCTCTCCTTTAATAAAGCTTTATGCCTATTTTCTGTGTCTGTGCCGTTAACCTGCTGCCGCTGCCATTAACCCACCTGTTCACCCGCTGCCTTGGTCACGCGTGTTCTGCGAGGCACCGCATGGCTACGCCAGCCCACCACCATCCGCTACCACCCAGGGATCTTGCAGGGACCCACAACCATCTCTACTGGGCTGGCAGCCGTGCCGCTAACATTTTTTAAGAACAAAATTTGTGTCGAACCCGCCTGCCCTGGATTTCCACCCAGGGCCAGAGCTCCGGCTTCTGGCGCCGCCAGGGGCTCCGACCTCCCTCACAGGGCAGGGTCAGGACCGAGGACCCTCTCTACAATGACCCACATACACCGGCTTCTAATTGTGAGTTTCCCTTACTAATTGCCACTGAGCTCCCAGCAATTTGCCCAGTGTTTCTAGGGTTGGGGAACTTCTCTGGTTCCCTTCGCCAGTGTTCAATCTGGCTTGCATTCTTGGCTTAGCCCGTACCTGAGACGGCAGATGCCACTCAGCCCGCCCGTGCCTGGGGGCCCAGGGTCCCCAGTTCTATTCTTTTTCCTTCCTTTTCTTCCTTCCTTCCTTCACGTCACCACAAACGGTGCGGCCTGTCTATCACCACGGGGCGACCCAGCCTCTGGTGTCTAAATACAGATCCAGTCTGGCTGGATAGCATCCCATTCATAATAGAAGGACACTTCTTTACAAATCCTGGATGTTTGTGCCATCTGTATCTACATTTCACCTAAGGAGGAACGGTCCTTGTGAGGCTTAAAGTGCCACTTTTTGCGGGTGTGTTCACGGCCTTAGCTAAGGGAAGCAAGCCTTCTAAGACTATCCAGTTAGCCACATTCATCCATTTCTGCTATGCTTTTTGTTCAATTCCAGCCGTAGGATGGTCCAGTTTTTTCAATTCCAGCCTTTCGCTCCCCTCTGTGGCTTGTGTTATGGCATGGTGGCTCACCAACAGAGCAGATCATGCCTTTAGGTCCCTCTCCTTAAGACAACACGTGGCTGCCGCCATCTTGGCTGAGAGCAAGGTCAGGTGACCAAGCTCTCCCAGTTTCCCCCTGCCTCTTCACCCGGTCTTCACTAAAATTCTCTTGTTAACTCTGCTACATATGTTTTGTGCAAATGGTATGTCTCTGATAGGGCCCATTAGAGTCATCCATGTTGCCCAATTCCTGTTCACTCTTTCTATGTATAATAATTGTTCATTATATCTCATTTCAGATTATAAAATCATAAGTCTCATATTTTAAACTGGTATGTACTTTTAAGCTATTCTCTATCATTATCAATTTCTGGCATTAACCTTCTATTGCCAGTAGTTTCTTCTTTCTGCATTTTTATGAGTCTGGATCTTACCTGTTAAGAGCCAATATACTATAGCTATATTTAATCCTGCCCTCAACTGCTCAGAGATCTGGGGAATGTGATATTTAAATATTTAGCTATTAAAAACTTTTCATAACAAAAAGAGACAGGTTGGCTCCTAGCAGCAGTTCACTGCTCCCTCCAAAGAAGACAGATGTGTGCAGACCAACATCCTGCAGTCTGCTTTGACTGCCGAGTGCTGACCATTGGGCAAACTGCCTTTCATCTAAAGACCTCCAGATGTGGACAGAATCACTGGAATTGACAAGCCTAGCTTCTCAGGTCAGGGTAGGCCTGGCTTCCTACAGATTTCTTAGCCCACAGAGTCTTCTGGAGCCTGGCAGGACTGTGCTAAATAACAAAGGTCAAGTACAACCTTCAGCGACCATGCAGAACCCAAAAAGAGTAGCTCTGGATGCCAACCAAGTAAGTTCTCTGTCATTTTTTAATCGGTAACTCAAGTAAAATCTTATCCTTCTCAAAGATCTCTGACAGTTTGACAGCTGAGAGGTTTTACCAAGTTGAGGTTTTACCAGGTTACCTCACCAAACAAATTTCAAATCAAATTTATATCTTATGCTACAGTCATTATATGTCTAAAACTTCTGTTTTCACAAACCCAAGGAATTCTTATTAGTTCCAGGGAGCCGAATTAAGAAATCCATCTTAAACAGGTCAAATACCCTCTCAATTCCCTGGTACATTTTTTTTTCCTTTATTTAACTTTGTTCTTTGTTCTGCCAATACCTTAAACAGGACAAGGGACACCAGACATTTCCATGCCACAGACACTGGTCAGAAGCAAAGAGACCAGCTACGCCAGGATGTGGCCAAAACACAGCCTTCAAAGTTCCCCTCCCCCAAAGACGACGCCCACAATCAGTCTGAAGCAGTCTTGAGAATTCGCCGCTCCAATTCCTTCAAACTGTGGTGTCTAATTTTTTTTTTTTTTTTTTTTTTTTTTTTTTTTTTTTTTTTTTTTTTTTGCTTTTTATTGTAAGCAATACCTGGGAATGTTATTCTTTTGGTCCCTGCCCCTTTCCACGCCCACTCCCAGCGACCTCTGATCTCTTGGAGTCATCCTGAATTCTTTCTCTTCCCTCTCTCTCTTCTCACTGTCCCTTTTTGTGTGCACACATGCCTTTTTCTCTTCCCCTCTTCTCTCCCTCTCCCTTTTCCTCTCTCCTTTAATAAAGCCTTTTGCCTGTTTTCTGTGTCTGTGCCGTTAACCTGCCACCGCTGCCGTTAATCTGCCTCCGCTGCCTGTTCACGTATGCTCACAGGCCGCCTTGGTCACACATGTTCCGTGAGTCTCTGCTCAGCTACGCCAGCCCGGCACCATCTGCTACTGCCTGGGGATCTTGCAGGGACCCATAACCGTCTCTGCTGGGCTGGCAGCCACCATCAGCTAACATTTTTTTAAGAACAAAAAGGGCTTCTCACCTAAAATTATATTTGTATATAAGCATAAATTAAGTCTTTTTTATAATTTTTCCCAGTTTTATTGTGTTATTGTAGCCAAAGATGCCTGAAATCAACATGATCAATGTACTCTGTCTCTATTTTCCTGAAAATACATTGCATCCTCTAATATTCTTTATCAATCTCTACATAACTCCATTCCCCATTCTCCTTTGATTGCTTCATAGGTCATGAGGAATGTTGTCTTCTTTTTAATTTTCTGCTGCCTTTTAAGCCACGGCTGTCTGAAACAGCAACTGCAACTCTGTAGCTTTCAGCAGAGGTTATGCTGCAGGGTTTGCAGCCTGCTACACATCTGTCCCCCTGCCCAGGCACTAACTCTTTCTAAGATATGAAGGAACTTTTAACAAAATCTCTGTCCCACTGAAGAACTCAAGAAACAAATGATGAGGTGGAACTCTGCTCCTCAGAGAGACTGAAGAGCAAGTAGCTCACCTCCTCTCTTTCCCTCCTTTCCAAAGTCCTGGTTCTTCTCCTTGCCCCTCCTTAAAAACCCTTCTCCACCTGACTCTTCCCTACCACTTCCTGTCAATTAGTTGCCGACTCAATTATCTGATAGCAGATAAATTAATTTTATTTAAACAAACACATCTTTGCATCATTAAATAAATGTTCCAGATCATAAACAAAAGTAGCATACCTTAAAATAATATTCCACAACAAGAACTAGTTGCTTATCTTCTTGACATACTCATTACATACACTGAAATATTAGTACACGTTTGTTCTTCCAGTGTGGGAGGTTTATATTATGTAATGTTATTTCTTTCCTTGAGTGCAAAGTCCAAATTATAAAATGTAAATCGAAGACAGTTTCTCATCACAGATCACTGTACAGGATTGAGCAAGTTCCAATGACTTCAGTAACAGAGATCATCATATACTTGGTGCAGCAACAGCTGATGACAGATATACAAGTCTTTGACTCTTCGTTATGTAACTTCTCTATCCAAGGCCTGCGATGGCCTAAAAACCTTAAGTGAGATTGTTACTTTGACTTGCACAATCTTTTATGCTGAATTAAATATTTATGGATAACATGAAGTCTTCTCTACATTTTTACATTAAAATCCATTTTCACAGCAGAACCAGGCCTTACACTTTGCTGACCTCAATTCCAGTGACATACTTCCATTTAGCTATAAGACAACCTCTCCATGGTCACACCATGACCTTTATCATCACAGAAGTCTGCTCCATGCTGCAAATGAAAATGTAAGAATTCATTTCAAAAAGTTGTATTGCCACCACCCTCACACTCTGATTCCCACTTTTTTTTTCTTTGCCTAAACCATAACCACAATAAAACCATTCTTGAACCACAGTTACATATTAGTAATTGAGGGCTCTGTAAAAACTAAGGATTCAACATTTGTCTTAGGGACTTTTCTCTCACATATTCTGAATATTGAATAGGGCTGAAATATGACTATATTCAAAAATGCCATTCTTAAGCATAAAAACATAAATCATAGAGATGAATATTAAAGCTAATAGTAGATAGATCTTAGGAAAAATACCCAGAAGGAGGAATATCTTTTTAGACATAATGCCAAAATCTAAATGACAGAATAAAAGGTACATAAATTATATATTATGAAAATTATGCAGTATTATGCTACAAATGGCTTCAGACAAGGAAAGGGGAAAGAAAATCCACAGATTTTGACAATTATTTGCAAACTATGTACATAATAACAAACTGTATATAATAATCTTAGGAACTAATAATAAAATATAAATAGCAAAATTTCAAGGGTTCCCACTTTCTGAAGAGATATTCCCCCAAAAAATATGAAAAGTTTTGAAGAATAAAAAATTCTGTTAATCATAAGACATGAGAAAAATAAAATTCAAAATCCTCTATTAAAATATCAAATCACTTCATTAGACTAGCTATAAAGAAAAATACAAAAAAATAAAATGTTGGTGAAAATATGATGACCTTGTAACCCTTCCTTTAGTGTGAACATTGATTAGTATAAATATTTCAGAAAATTTATCCATTTCCCCCCAAATACTGAATGACAGTGCATTACATTTTTATCATATTCAACAAAGAAGGAAAATAAACTCCATACAAAATCTAAGCACTAATATAAATAGTAGTAGTATTCTAAAATGTACAAACTGTCTAGTAGTCCACACTTAAGAATCGTGTTTCAGTTGATATGTCTAAAAAAGTAAAATTGTTTCATCAAGAAAAATAATGAGCTCATTACACATAACACAATTAGAAGTAGTATTGACATGTTCCACCTGTAAAAGTCAATGGATTATATTTTAATAAATTTGTTTTGATGAGGGATACATAGATCACTACTCTAACTTGCAACTATTTTTGGATATACCTAAGTAGTCCTTCATTTCTCTGTATTTTTCCTAGTTTCTTGATCTTCAATATGAATTTTCTGTTAACCTTCAACAGCTATGTCACTCTTTTTTGCTGTATTAATAGCATTCTTCCAAAGATAAAAGTAAGATAAATTCACATATGGCAGTGGTGTCTAGTGCCTACTTAGAAGTGATATGTTCTTGCCATCTTCACAAAATTACAGGTAAAATGCTGTCATTGCAGACTGATATTTCTTGTTTTGAAAGTCTTCTAGAATTTGTGAATCCATAGTCGCTACAGAAACTCTTTCCAGTACTTTCTGTAGATTAAGTTTAGTAATTTTACAATTGACCCAGGACTGAGTACTCAATTCTACTTAAATATGCCAAGGATGAACACAGAATAAATACTGTCTATATTTAGATTTTTTTTGAAAAGTTTATAACCCTTTTTCTAAATATCTGTTTACTTGTCAACTAAAAAGATTACTTATCCACCATCTCATTATTTATCACATGAATAAACTTCCTGTGGTAAGATTTATAGTAGTCTATGCTACAAGGAGAAGTAATGAAAAAACAGCAGAATGATTACTTGTTCACTCACACTCAGAGTGGAAGACTGGCGTGCTACATTTTTTAATGTAGTTACTTTAACAAAGCACTTGTTTATTTGTAAGAAGGTCAAACTAAGCATTTACAAGGTATGCCAAACATTCTCCAACTTAAATAATTTTTTCTCAGTTATCTTTTGGAAAAAAATTCTCAAACATTAGTTTTATTCATTAATTTCTATTTTCTATATTTTTTCCTTACTCACTAAAATTTACTTTTTTCTCCATCATATCAATTATATTATGATATAAATCACTAGGTCTCACAGAAAACACAATGAGTTATTTCTTTATATATATATTATATATATATATATAAAATATATATATTTTTATATATAATATATGTTATATATATATATATATATATAATATATATATATATTATTCCCTGTTGGAAGGAGTGCACCATTTATTCTTCCTGGCCACCCAGCTAGCTTAGACTAGAAATAATCACACAGAATCTTTATTAATTAAAACACTGCTTGACCTATTATCTCTAGCTTCTCATTGGTTAACTCTTAAATATTAATTTAACCTATTTCTATTAATCTGTGTATGGCCACATGACTTTGGTTTACCGGCAAAGTTTTAGCATGTCTGACTCTGACCATGACTCCATGGTATCTACCTGACTCCATGCTTCTTTCTCCCAGCATTCAGCCTAGCTTTCCCTGCCTACCTAAGCTCTGCCTTACTATACGTCCAAAGCAGTTTCTTTATTCATTGACCAATGAAAGCAAAACACAGACAAAAGGACCTCCCACATCAATCCCCCTAAACATTGACATTTGAAACCTCTGTCTATAAGAACACTCTAAATTCCTTAGCTTTTATATTTTTAAAATTAATTTGTTTGATATTATTTTTCTAGATTTTAAAGATTACCATGTGCACATAATCACTTGGTAGTTCTAACATTTCAAAACTAAATGATCCTTTTTAATTTCATTTTAATTGATTTTATTGAGCTATACATTTTTCACTGCTTCCTTCCCTTTCTCTAACATACCCTGCTTTCCTCTCCCATGGTCTCCATCTTCCCAATTTATTCAGGAGATCTTGTCTTTTTCTATTTTCCATATATATTAGATCCATGTATGTTTCTCTTAAGGTCCTCATTGTTGTCTAGGTTCTTTGGGATTATGAATTGTAGGCTCCTTTTCTTTGCTTTATGTCTAAAAGCCACTTATGAGTGAGTACATATGATATTTGTTTTTCTGGGTTTGGGTTACCTCACTCAATATGAAGTTTTCTAGATCCATCCATTTGCCTGCAAATTTCAATATGTCATTATTTTTTTTTCTGCTGTGTAGTACTCCATTATATAAATGTATCACATTTTCTTTTTCTTTTTTTGTTTTTTTTTTTTGGTTTTTCGAGACAGAGTTTCTCTGTGGCTTTGGAGCCTGTCCTGGAACTAGCTCTTGTAGACCAGGCTGGCCTCGAACTCACAGAGATCCTTCTGTCTCTGCCTCCTGAGTGCTGGGATTAAAGGCGTGCACCACCACCGCCCGGCTACATTTTCTTATCCATTTTTTTGTGTTATGGTTTCCTGTAAGCACTTGCTTGCTTTCACTGTACTAGGAAAGAAGAATAAGATTGGCCCAGGAATTGCCAATACTGGGAAATAGGATATGAGGCCTTATGTAAAGGGCAGAATTAATTAAGTACTTGATAATAATTATACATAAATTGATGCATCCCATTTAATGAAAACTCCAACAAAAATATGTGAGAGTCTTATGAGCACTGTTTTTAAAATAAAACACAGAATTATTCTTGGATCATGAGTTTATGCCCCACTATTCTAGTTTTATTGCATATAAGTGTGTTTGCTCTAGATTATCCATTATTACTGGCTATTGTTATTTGTTTATATGCTCTTGTAGAAAACATGTTTTTTTTACCATGCCTGGCTTGGCCTTGTGATTATATCCTCAGGTGATTATTCTCCTAATTTTTGGAATATAAATTGGCTGATGCTCTAAATAAAGTTGGCTATTGCATGAGACCATAGTCTGGCTCTCATTTTTTGGATCCATTCTCCTAAGTTCCACGACCTTTAAAACAGTAAAGAAGTGCCCATTTAAAAACTGTGTGAGATGGTTTCTTTTTTCTTTCAATATGTGAAGGTGCATGGATGCAGGTATTGGCCTTCCCTATAAACACAAATCCCAAAACTTGACCTAGTACTGAGCAGCCTAAGGAATGGTGATAAACAAATTTATGTTTGTTTTTAACAATGTTTATGATTTTTATAGTAACCTAAACAACTAAGACATATAGTTATTGATTACATTGACTTCATTATCCATAATGATTCTGCTATTTGAGAAACATCAATAAATTTAGGGTTCATGTCAAGTATACCCCCAGACCCAATGTTAAGTCGCCAATAATGAAAACAAATTAGCAAATTAAAATAAATCATGAAATTAATTCATATTCTTAAGATAAGCAGTGATTACTCATGCTAAAATATTCTTTGATGAATGTCATTCCCATAATATTCAAATAATTATGAGATTTCATTTAATTTGATTATATTCTGTACCAAATCTCCAGTTTATATTTCTTTAGGGGAGAGTTAGAGAATCAGGAAATAATTATAGCATTTTTTAACATTTTTACTTATGACAGTGACTTAAATTTTGATTAAAGATATGCCAAAATTCCAACATTGCCTTTGAACTCTTTTTAAAGGAATTACTCAGCGTAGTGGCTAATCCAGTAGCTCTTCTGCTGTTGTTTGCCATCAACCATAAGGCTTTCAGCATAATGAGAGTATCTTCAATAACAACATGAAATCATTTTACATAGCCATTTCTCTTCCTTGTGGTAAACAGGAATCTTACTTATGAATCATGAGTTTGCTTTCTTGGATCTCTAGCAACTTACAGATCCTTGAATTAATTTCTTATGTTAAGTCTAGCCCAAATTACCTCTCATTGAATGTCTTCTAGATTCTCCTCATTAGACATAGATGCTCATTAATTCATGTGTTATTTCACCTACAACAACTATTGATTTCCTAATTAAATCAGTCATTGGATGAAATGATGGAAACAAACCTCAATGCTCAATGCAGTGTCTTAATGGTATGGTGATTCTAACTGAAAAAAAAAAAAAACGTGTTAGAAGAAAATTATAAAATGAAATGAATGACATTAATAAAATGAAAAATTTAGTTAAAAGATACTAATAGATCAAATGCATAGAAGTATAAGATTTCAGAGAATTTCATTTTCTTCTGTACAGATTTCATGCTATGTTATTCTGTTTTTGCCTTCCTTCCAATTCTTCTATTGATATAAATGATTCCTTCTACTTCCCATCCCAGAATTATGTCAACATATGTGCCAATAAACATCGTAAAAATATGATTTAATTATATTACTAGCAGACAGCCTGTGGAAAGGTAAGAAAAAATGATCAGAACTGGAAATTATTTATTTCAATCTATAACTATTTATACTTGGGAAATTTAGAACACATGAATAGGTTTTCTAGTCAAATTCAAAGATCTGTGGGCTGTGAAAACAATCCACAGCTTCCATATGTAAAAAAATAATAAGTACTCAGATATATAAAATATAATTTTCTCTGTTACTTTCTATCTTCTTTACTAACAATTGTATGAAGTTCCACATATTTCTTAAAGGTTTTATGATAATATAAAACAAAATAAAATTGTTATTAAAATATATTTATTTTATGTCATAATCTACTGATTTTTTTAGAATATAAGAAAATATACACTTTATAAAAGCAATAACTTCACTTCAAAATAAATCAAATGAAGAAACTAGAAAAGAATGTCATTTATATGAAATCTATTTCCAAATATAAATTTTTAATGATTAAAATTTTACCAAAACAAACAAGTCCTTATTTGATATATTTCGTTATTATGGTAATTTTATCCAATAATAAATAACCAGCTCTGAAAACATTCATACAGATAACATTATACAGCCTGAGTTGTTTATAATTAGGAAAATATATGAATATCTATATACATTTATACATAAAGCACAGCTAACAATAACAACAACAAAAAGAATGCCATAAATTTGAAGGAGAACAGGGTTTCTTGGAGATTCTCTTTCTCCAGGTTTTTACCGGACCCAATATGCCTCTCTTTCCAGTAGTCTCTTCCAGTGCTCTCCCCTCCTTTCACCACCCTTGTTGATATTCATGGGAGACCTAGCCTTTCCTCAAGAGAAAGCGGGAGGTGTAGATTGGGGAATGAGAACAGAGTGGGGTAATGGAGAAGGTTTGGGAGGGGTTAAGGTGCTGTAAAATAAATAAAAAGTTATCAAACTAAAAAAAAAAGAGAGAGAACAATTGGTATATTGGAGGTCCTGGAAGGAGAAAAGAAAATGGGAAATAAAAATAACACCTCAATAGTTAAATTGAAAATATAAAATATTCTATTTGAGAGGCTGAGAACATGACTTAGCTGGTAAAGTGCTGGAGAGCATCTGAGGGATATACACTAGGTTGAGCTCTGGCCTCTATGAACACATGCAAGAACACCTGAACATACATATTCTCTCCAATTCCTCACTTAGGTTTTTAAGACAGGAGCTCACCAGTCTCATCAAGCTAACAGACCAGCAAGATGAAGAGAACCTCTTTTCTCTAAATTCCTTGCATAGAGAATACATATGTAACATGTGTACACCTCCACATCGAGATTATTGAGTTACTGTGGTCTGAACTCAGGTCTTCCCTCATGAGTGATGATGATTTTACCAAGTGACTCACTATCCCCAGCTCCTAATTCCGTATATTTTAATGCTATTTAAAATTCCTATTTCTTCTTACTGTTTGGCTGGGATTTTATTCTCCAAGTAAATTCTACAAAATATGTATAGATACAAATTGTAATATATATATTAGATGATATATTTTATTGATAGATTTCTTTGCATCCATTCTTTGAATAAAATGTATACCCCATAATTTTTCTCTTATTTCTTAGCTAAATTGTATGACTATAAATTTTTGCTTTTTCTTATGTAATCTAAAAGAACCTATTGATGGCATAATATTGGGCATCCACTTGGTCATGTAACAGAACTCTACCACAAAAGTAATAGCTTAATATATTATAAACTAATTTATTAGAAGTAAGACTGGAAACTTTTTCTTTGCAGAAAAATAATAAATGCTTTCAAATAATAAAATCAAATACTAATAACTCATACAATAATATGATAGTCTGTTCTGTTAGTAAAGTAGTTGAGCACAGAGACATGCACCTGCAGTCTCAACACATAAGAATAGTAGGCTTCAGGATCATTGCAATATTAGAGATTGCAATCATCGCTTATGACTCTTCAATGGTTCTCAAGAATTCTGGTTGCAATGTAGCTTACAGATGTCAAATTTCCAAGAATTCCTTGAGGATTTCGACCATATGGTGGTATCTGTTCATATTTACATCTTTAAATATAAAACTGTAAACATTTGCTACTGTTATTTGTACATTATCCAAGCCATTTATCCTGAAACTATATAAAATAATATTTACTTTTAACTTGACAAAACCCAAGTGATACTAAGAAAATGTAAAGTCTGCAATATATTGATCTTGTAAAAGTGTGTGATGCCTAAGCTAAATTTGATTACCATTGATGGCCATTTTAAGTATATTGTCTTCTGACCTCTACCCTCTCACTAACACACACACACACACACACACACACACACACATACATATACACACAAACTAAATGCAATGTAATATGGAATTTTTAATATCCAAATCAGACAGTCACATTTAATTTTCTTTTATTTTTTGACTTATGTAAATTTAGAGAGTTGCATTTTCATAACCGGCTCAGTTAATTCTTTAAACTACATCTATTATGTTGCCTCTGGCAAACCACTAAACAGTTATGAGGAATGAACCTCAGGTAAATAAATCTTATATTTGAAGTATTATTTTGAAAAGACTGATGTAGTTTCACAGACCTCTTCAATCTAACTCACTCCCAAATTCCATATTATACAGGTTAGCAAACACTTGTTTAACTCTAAGCTATTACTACTAGACAACTTGAACAAAGACTAGGTAACTGAGGAACTAGTTTTCTTATGCGTGACATTTACTGAAGAAACAGAGAATGCCATTGTAAAGTACACACTCCATAGTTCCCCGTGCCTTTCACATAACTTAATGCTCTCCCATATCCTTCTGATAAAAAATGATGTTCTTAATTCTGTCTTAGTAGGAAGAAACTTTGCAGCAATTTGTCTCCAAAATGTAATGTCAGTGTAGTAATTTAAATCACTACATAAGAGCTTTTGAATTGATAGGTCTTTGATAGCTAATTAAAGGTAATTGCAGACATTCTGTTTATATTCTTCAGCTTTAATATTGACATTTCACAAATTTGTCTCTCAAAACTTAAGGCACAAACATTCTTATTTATTTTAAAATAAATTAATAAGCATTAAATTATTTTAATCTTAATCTGTATAAATAAAAATGTGAACAAATGCTATTAAAATAATTGCTATATTTTTATGACATATAATAGTAAGCTACAACTATATACTGTATTTGAATATGCTGTAAAATATTGATGAAGGTCACTGATTAAATTATAATCCTAATCCCAAATATTTAGCTTCTTTTTTGCTGAATGCTATTAAGGAATATTACATAATTATATAAAAATATGAATAAATATATTCTTCTTAGCAAATGAAACCTAATTATGGCTGGTAATCAAAATATACATCTAATAAATAATTAATGGTCTACAGATTTCTTTGGTATAATTTTTAAGAGACCATTAATTTTCAGTCAAAGAGTGTCAAGTTGGATGATTTACCTAAAGGATATATCTAGATATGTGCTCAGAATTTTCTCTGAGGATTAGGCATAATTGAAAGAAGTTTAATTCCAATACTCAGGAAGCAGGAGTTGTCTGATATCTGTGAGTTTTAGTCTGAGGCAAGCCTAGACTTTACCTTCGGTACTAAGATAGCCAGGGTTACATAATGAGAATTTATTTAAAAAAAATGAAAAGCAACACAACAGAACAGCCACAACAAAAAGCAAATAAATGAAATTTTAATGAAGCACCTGCATGCCAGTTTGAAAAACATTTTGTTCTGTCTGTCATGTTACTAGAAATGAACATAATGTTCACAGATTTGAAAAGATAAGTTATTTTCATGAATGGCAGTGCCACATGCAGCAAATGCAAATCCACAAAGCTAAGTAGATGAGTAGTCATTCTTGTTAGAAGATAGAACAATTGTGCATGTAGGAGTTGTATTAAAATAAGTTTTCATATTCTTAATTTTCAAATAAACTATTATCTTGAGAAATTACAAATTTTCTTTATAAAATCCCAAATATAACCCATAATTTAAACCATCATCTTCCTTCCTGAAGCAATGTTTATTAATTTCTATACACTATACCAGCACTCAAATAGTTTCTTTTGTTGCTGCCAAAATTAATCACTTTCTTCTAGCTTAGAGTTCTAGTGAGAAGAGACATGTACATTTTTTCATTGTTGTAATAATTAGGATTAATTTGTTCCATGAAAGGAGAAATTTTCTTACCTTACTGAACATGTTCTTTATATTTGGGTGACACAAAAATATTAATGAATGGAATATGATTTTTTGATTTTTAAATAAATTTGTTTCTTATTATCAGTCCCTTGCCCAAAAGCCAGTTTTGCCAAGAAGAAAACAAGCTCCAAGTGGAGAGTCTTTGGTGCTCAACATTCTCTGGGGAATAGATTGGTGCTGTCAGAAGCAATCATGTCTCATGTCAACAGAACCCTAAATCATTTAAATGCCATGCTCCATAGATCCTTGAAGTGGTTGAAGAATACCTATCTAGACATAACATAATCTCTATGTATTTAAGAACCTTAGTGATAAAGAACCTAATTGATCTGACTATATGTACAAAGAACATGAACAACTTTTTCCCTATAATAATTAATACCTGTACAACATAAAGAGTAAAACTTCATGTAAGAATATTAAATAATCTGCAAACAAATATGCAACAATGACCTCAAAATGTAAACAATATATAAGCATCTTGATCAGAGGTAGGAACAATATGTAATGCAATATGAAAATATATCCTAAAATTTGTGTCAATATACAAATGCGCTAAACTGAGGTAGAAACATGCATATATACAACCTGACAAAATAACTTTGTATAAGTGTACAAATAATATAAACAAAAGTAGCAAATATAATTTATTACTTCTATTTTCATAAAAACAACTTATGTTAACCTAATGGAACACTTGTCCTGTCTTTTAAGAGAGCTTGAAAAGAAATTCTAGATGCAAAAGAACAAAGTTAATCATGGCTTCTTGGTAGCAACAATTTCTCAGGTGGGCTCTGTTTGCTAGGTGCAAGTATATCTCATTTAAGAGAGGCTTCCTGACTTAGTTTTAGCTGCAAAACCCTTGCAGTCCTTTTAAAAGGCCTCACCAAAAAACACTGAATTGGTTTATGAATAGCCAACAGCATGCTTCTTGGTGGTGGCAGGGATCTTGGGACTCCATAGAATTGGGGTAATAAACATGGCTCCTGCAAGTAATTCCACCATGAAGCTAGAATCTCAGAAAGCTAAGCAATGGAGTGGATCCAGCCATCAAAGCCATGGCATTAATCCTAGCCATAGTGCTTAACAAATTAAAGACTTATTTGGTCAGAAGACTATAGATATACAGTAAAGAAAGGTTCATTTTTTTTTAAAAAAAAGCCTTTAAATGGTTTACAATGTGAGAAAAGAAAAAGAATAAAGTTCTTGAAATAGAGAGAAAGAGAGAGAGATAGAGAGAGAGAGGGAGAGAGAAAGAGAGAGAGAAAGAGAGAGAGAAAGAGAGAGAGAAAGAGAGAGAGAAAGAGAGAGAGATGTTGGGTGTGGTGGCATACACATTTAATCTCAGAACTTGGGAGGCAGAGGCAGGTGGATCTCTGTGAGTTCAAGGACAGCCTGGTCTACAGAGTTAGTTCCAGCACAGCCAAAGATGCACAGAAAAGTCCTCTCTCAAATAATCAAAAATTAAGGGACTGTGCAGTGATGGCACAAACCGTTAATCTCAGCACTTGGGAGGCAGAGGCAGGAGGATCTCTGTGAGTTTGAGGCCAGGCAGGTCTACAAGAGTTAGTTCCAGGACAGGCTCCAAAGCCACAGAGAAACCCTGTCTCAAAAAATAAATAAATAAAAATGAAAGAAATAGAGTTTAAAATAAAGCCACATAGATATGGAAAATACACAGACAATCTGGATACTGTATGTTATTGTGTTGTCTTTGAATTGTTTGAATGATGAGGAAGTAGCAACAGATGTTAAATAACATTTGATTTTAAATGCTGCTGGATTAATCTAGTATATATATTTTTAAAATGTCGACTTCAAAATTTAAGTCAAAGATATGTTACTCTGGAGAAAAGGGTTTGCTTTGTTTCCACAGGAAATGAGAGGCTGTGGATTTATTTTGGATTAAGAAAAATCAAGTATGATCAATGAAGACCCCCCTGAAGAATCTGATATAAGCAGATGGTCTAGATGATCCAACATTTCAGAGGACCTGTGTTGGAGTTTCCTCTGACTTCCACAGCCAGGACAGTTTCAAGACTGCTGGTTGAGATGACCAAGCCTTTCAGGTTACTCCACTTAGGACTTGATCATAATTCTAAATCTTCTTTAGGTCCCCATAAGATTATCAGTGCCCCCAGTCAGCAGAAAGTAACCTAGAAAACTATACCCATATTCCTAAAAAATGGATTATGGATGTTTATCTTTGTTTAGAGTGTTGGTTACAAGTTGTTATGGATAATGGTCTGAAATAAAGGTAAACAAAGATCAGATTCAGAGTTCTTGCTTTGGAAAAAAAGGGGGAAGTGCTGTGGGACAATGATCTTGTACCCTGTTACCAGTATCATTTTTAAAAATTTTCTGTTTTGCTAGTAACCAGGTGGGAAGTATAAATGGGGTGACCAGGCAGAAACTAGAGGCAGAGTGATGAGAACAAAAAAATTCTGGAAGAGTAAAGGCTCAGTTTGCTGTCATCACCCACATACAGAAGAAGCAAGATGATAATGCCTCACTGATAAAAGGTACCAAACCACATGGCTAATACAGGCAAGAATTATGGGTTAATATAAGTTATAAAAGTTAATAAGAAGTCTGAGCTAATAGGTCAACCAGTTTATAATTAATGTGAGCCCCTGTGTGTTTCTTTGGGCCTGAATGGCTGTGGGATTGGGTGGGACAGAAAACCTCTGTCAACATTAAATGAAATTACCATGACCATAAAGACATATTTTACAGGTTCTACTTATTTGTTACACACAGGTGCAAGTCCTTAAATGTCAGCATGTAACATGTGAGTATATAACCACAGAAAACATAAGAGAAAATGGCCATGATTGGAAGGATTCCCCAGAAAGAAATGAAAGAAACAAAAGACATAATTGGGAGTAGAAAAATGGAGATAAGTCTCCAGCTGGGGAAGAACAGGGCAGAAGGATCCTACTGGGCAAGAGAAATGAAGGTCAGTGCAGGAGAAGAAGGGACATGTTATTTGATATCATCTTAAAGAATTATTTTATATAACTTAAAGGGAGTAATATTACTGACAGTGCTTCTCACTAGAACTGCAAAACAAAATTCCCAGTCCTGTGAACAAGTTTCTTTTTAAGTAAGTACAATAAACAGTTATTTTAAACAATAAGCTTGTTTCACATATTAACTAAAATTGAGTGTTTTTTAAAATAAAACAAATTAAAATTATATTTTTGGGTCAACTGAACAAATTGTTTTATTATTTTACCAGGAAATTATATACTACATAGGAGCATCTTTATTGATATCTTGGAAAATGTAGAAAGGACATTAATTATGCAACATAATAAACAAAGTACACACATAGAAACAGCATTATCTCCATAAAAACAATACTGCATATTACCACATCACTTTGCCCTTCCCAGAACCTCCATCCAGTGGCTTAATTTCAAGCATATCTGAGGTTTTCGGCATCTCTTGTTTACTACCCAGTGTTTTGATTAATGATCAGTATTAAAGTTATTGCTTCCAAATCCCCTTAATTAAAGTTCAGAATTATTTAAAAGTTTGCTTACTGAGGGTGAAATCATCAAATTATATTGCCCTCATATAGTGTGATTGCCTAATGAGGTTCTTGCAGTGAAACACTATAATTACATTTCTAATCATTCATCCCACAACTCCTTGGTGAGGTGAGTTTTCCTACCGCTCTCTGCCAACACACCTCATGTCGGCTACTTTCCAGGTACTAGTGAATAAACCAGTAAGTCATTCAAAGTTCAATTTTTCTCTATAGAAAATTTCATTGCATTTTGTACTGTTTGCAGATAAACCAGCTTAATATTATCACTATGTGAAGTTTAGAAGGTTCTTTTATGTAAAAACCATTTTAATTTTTATATAAATTATTTATGTAAATATATTACATTCAGAAAATATATGAATCGCAAATGTGAAAGTTGATAAAGTTTGTAAATAATTTATCAGCAGCCTTCTAAAATCCAAAATTATAAGATGCAAGGTCATTTCTATTTCATTTTGTTTTTCTGTTTCCTATGATCTTTCCAAGATAATATTGTAAGTTAATGTAAGCTATTTCTCCATTTATGAATCCTTTTAAAGAATGGAAATTAATTTTACACATTTGAGCCTGATTTTGCTTACTATATTAATATAATTGAAGGGAGATACATCTCTTCAATTTGATTAACTAATGACTTAGTTTCACACTTTGGCTTTCAATATTTTGTTTTGTGAATGTCAGAATTAACTTATGATTGTTTAATGTATTTATAACATATTTTATATTTTTCTTTAGTATATACCCTTGCTAAATATTCACATTTTTCTTAATAGCTTATTAGCTATATAATAGTAATGTTTACAGAACACAAGATAACACAAAATTCTATAGACTGGAATATTTATGTCAAAAGTGGTTAGCCTGCATCTTTCAGGCTTTCAAAAATTATTACTTCCTTATGCTCTTTAACATTGACAACAGGGTATGTGCATTCTTAGACTCATAACACATTTTTATCACTCCAACTTTGCCCACCCATAAATGCATGCTTATTACCAACTCTAATTTTTCTCCACTACTGTGAGCACCAAGTGATATAACTAGGAAGACCCTTGCAATTGTTAATATTTGTTAACAACTCTAGTACCATTATTTATATACAGAAACCTTTTTCATAAAGAAAGATATCCAGAAGCTCTAGTTGTAAAATTGGATCTTGCTCTGATAGCTTAATGTGGCAAGAAAATAGGTAGGAAGTCTGTATTTTAGATCTCATTGAAGTTTGATGACATTTGGATATGGACACTATAAATAATCACCTAAAGTTCCTAGGGTTCTTCTTTTTATCCAAAATTTTAGAAAGTGAGATTGTTTTAGGATATTACTTTCATTCTCTGTGTTATATGTGTGTAATTGAATTTGTTGTGTATATTAATTTTATGGAGTTATTATTATCTTTGATGGATCTCCCCAGTTTCTTAATGAATTTCTTACTTATTTTATATCCTGGAACTGAAAGATGTAAATTTAAATATAGCAGCAAATGGATATATGTCTTTGATCAAGTCACATGCACTAATAATATATTGGTGGAGGAGAACCTTCAAAATGCAAAAACGTCTTGTTTTGAAAACAGTTAATATTTGGGTACATGACTACTTACTCTAAAACTTCTTTTACAAACTGATCAATGGAAACTTCAAGAAAATTACATGTCAAAGTAATTAATCAAAATGAGTGGCTTAGGATAAAAAAAAAGACTTAATTTTGCTAAAATAATTAGATGATTATAGAGAATCAATAAAAAGAATAATTGTGGCTATCAATATCATCAGAAAAGGAAATTATTCTTAGTATTCTAACCCAATAATTTAATCCAAGTATTTGTGGATTCTACCTTACTAGCAGGATTCTCCTTTTCTCAAAATCTGTTAATTTGTCAAAATGAGTTCTTTAGACATTTTATATTAAATATATCCCACATTTTATTGTGTTACCTAAATTACTAAAAATGGTGTTAATGTAACATTATAGAAATTTATATATCATCAAGGCAATTATCAAGTTCACATAAAGATGACATCAGTACTCTAGTAGAGTGATGGAGGAGAGTTATCTGTCTATGTTACTTTCATTGGTTAATTAATAAAGAAAACTGCCTTGGCCCTTTAAGAGATCAGAAAATTAGGTAGGCAGAGTAGACAGAACAGAATTCTGGGATAGAGTTGGGGAGCCGCTTCAGGCAGTCGTGATATGCAGTCACCATGATTCTCCTCTCCAAGATGGATGCAGGTTAAGATCTCTCCTGGTAAGCCACACCTCATGGTGCTACACGGATTACTAAATATGGGTTAAAGGAAAATGTGAGAATTAGCCAATAAGAGGCTGAATCTAATGGGCCAGGCAGTGTTTAAAAGAATACAGTTTCCGTGTAATTATTTCGGGTGTAAAGCTAGCCGGCGGCCAGGTGGCGGGACGCAGCCCTGCCACTTCCTTCTACAGTAGAGCATCTGGGCAACAGAGAAATTGGGTTTGGGAGAGGAGATCACCAGTATTCACCAATGCTGATCATGGTAGTCTATACTGTGTAGGCTTTCAATGTGTGTAAGTACTAACAGAGCTACAGTTTGACAGAAAACAATTGTATACTCTAGACAAAATTAGATTATCTAAAACTTTTGGGAAGTGAACAAACAGAAGCTTATCTCAGATAAATCAGACCTTTTCTGAGAAACCAGCAATTGTTCTATTTTTTTTATTTATTTTTTTGTGGTCATGACTCTAGGCATGCTGCAATTATCTCCTGTTGCTTGATCATATCTCACAAAATTCATAGTGATTTTGATACAAAAGATAAGGAAATACAAATTAAAGAAGCAATTGGAAAAATAATTCTAATGAAGTTTCAAAGAAGGAGGCTAAGCCGGGCGGCGGTGGCACACGCCTTTAATCCCAGCACTCGGGAGGCAGAGGCAGGAGGATCTCTGAGTCCGAGGCCAGCCTGGTCTACAAGAGCTAGTTCCAGGACAGGCTCTAGAAACTACAGGGAAACCCTGTCTCGAAAAACCAAAAAAAAAAAAAAAAAAAAACAAATATTTGTCCAGAAGCAGTGCTGTCTATTCCTGTGCAGCTAAAGAAAGCTAAAAGTGACTGAGATGTGAACTCCAGAGGAAGACCCAGACTTTTCAGCTTGTGGATGTCCTGAATTTAACCAATTGTTAAAAATGTGCAGCATTGAGGGAAACAATGACTACTCTATTATATTCTCAATGGTATAACTTTAGAAGAAAATAAAATACTACCTGGGTCATGAAGAGACACAAATATATCCTAAAATTATTATATAAAGAAGTCAATGTACCTAGTACAGACTCATGCAGGCCTCATGATTTCCACTTCTTCGCCTTGGGCCACTGTGATCCTGCTTGGTTGATTCTCCGGATCATGTTCTCTTCGTCTAATTTCTCTGGCTCTGGGTTCTGACTTACGTTAAAGTTGGTAGCTTGCTCCCTTTGTGGGATTCTGAACAGTGAGAGTGGGGTTGTCTCTGCATTTTTTGCATGCTTTTGGGACCCTTTACCTCCTAGTGGGTTGCCTTACCCAAACTTGATATGAACGTTTGCGTCTAGCCTCATTGGGTCTTGTTATGCCATACTCCACAAATATGCCTGGAGGACTGTACTTCTCTGAAGAAAAATGGAGAAGGAGTATATCTAGAGAGAGAGGAGTTGGGTAGTAGAACTGGGAGAAGTAGAGGTACAGTCATAATATATTGTATGAGAGAAGAATAAATTTTAAAAAATGTCAATGGAAATCATTTCTTATATTTTGAAATTATCAGAAATAAAATTAGAAAATCATTCATAACATTAAAATGAAATAGGGGAAGAATTGTCTTCTAATAAAGAAAATATTTGCAAAAATATGGAAATAAAAATTAACATAGAGATTTCATAGCTGAAAAGTACAAATTTTAGTGTACGTTTGAATAGTGTTGAATACAATGAATAGAGATACCTGAAATAAATAAATAAATAATAAAGGTAATTGTTCAATAAAAATTGTCACATAATTAAAGTGGATAAAAAGCTAATCCAGAGTAAAATGATATTATATATAGGAAATACAGTTCTCATGAACACCAATTTCTCATTTTTAAGAACAGGAAATATCTTTAAATGCTAAAAGAAACAAACTGCAAGTTACAAATGTTTTGTTCCTTAAAATTCTGTTTTTTCTTAAAGACAGGGTTTTTCTGTGTAGCTTTGGAGCTTGTCCTGGAACTAGCTCTTTTAGCCCAGGCTGGCCTCAAACTCTTAGAAATCTGCCTGCTTCTTCTTCCTGAGTTCTGGGATTAAAGGTGGGCAAATCACTGGTTGGCTGGAAAATTTATTGTATATAACAATATATTTTGTTCATATTCTGTCTTGTGTTCCCTATGCTACTCCCTCTAATCTGCCTCAGTACATACACTGTCCAATCTTATTTTGTATTATTTCATTTTTATAACCTATTGAGTCTTATCTAGTGGTTCCTATGTGCACATGCGTGTGAAGCCATCCTCTGGGAATGTTCAACATAACAATAGTCATATCCCTAACGAGTATTGACTTTCTGCCCCACTACAGCTATCAAGGTCACAAGTAATGGATGGGGACAAAGAAACTGTTGGTGAGGAAGGAGAGGGAACTTATGTAAATGCAGTGTATATTTATAAGATTTAAAAAAAGAACAGATGATAAATAAATGATCTGAAAATGTTATCAGAATTTTCTGTCCATCCTCTGGTCTAAAATGAAGGCACAAAGGCTTATATTAATTGTAAATGCTTGGTCATTAGCTCAACCTTATTACCAACTAGTTCTTACATTTTAAATTAGCCCATAACCCTTATTTATGCCCTGCCACATGGCAGTAGCTTTATTAGCATGGCACATTCATCTCCTGCTCCCTCTGAATCTGACTGGCAACCTGGATGCTGCCCTTCTTCTCATCATCCTTAGGTTGCCCCTCTTAAACTTCTTGCCTGGCTACTGGCCAATCAGCATTTTATTAAACCAATTCGAGTGACAAATCTTTAATGTGTAAAAGAGAATTATTCCACAGTCTGAAAATGATCAAGTATTAGATATGTATAGTTATTATACATATTACATATGCATCTACAAATATTTACCATCTTAGTTTGCAAGTTTGGAGAATTAACACAAAAGCATCAACATCATAAGTCAACGTTCAATCACAAAGATATAGTTACACTCTAATTTCTAAAGTTTTATAGTGGGTCTCTTTTCTTGAAATATTTTATTTAGAATGATGGATTATAAAGTCATTATTACTACTACCAAAATAAAAGACAGGTTAGGTATAGCATGAAGAATGACAGAATATTCATACAAAACTCAACAAAAACTTTAATTATGAAAATTGACTAACTCTCTTAAATCTATTAGCAAGAATTATAAAAATAAAAGCTAAACATCATTGTGGATTTCTGATGGCAATGTTTAATATAACTAGACTTTAAGTTCATCAATGGGTTTATTCCAAATGTTCATTTCAAGGGAGCTATAGCAAGTTTGAAAGTCTTTGCAGACTATGCATCACACTTGATTTTGTTTCTCCATTAAAACTTTGATCAATCCCCTCAAATTTTTATTATACATTCCATCTTCAAGACATTAGCTCATCCTCATTATCCTTGATATTTTACTACCTAATGAATCTATAAAGCCCAGAATTTACAATGGCTCAACGTATAACTTTTTGACCTTTCAATTGAATTTTATATGTGTAAGTAGAAGTCATACTTCAAAGTTGAAGTATGACCTCTTTCCAGGTTGGCTACATGCACTAATGATGCTTGGAAATATGGACAGCATTATTAAGCTAGAGTTCCCAGTCAACCTTGCAAGCACAATACTCAGTAATCAATACCCTAACTTAGCTGTGTTGTCAGCAGCTTTATTATGCATATGTTCAATAAATTATATGAGGCCTTCAACAATTTACTTCAAAATAGTCTTTGTGTAGGTTGATTTTGTCCTATTGTAAGTTAATGAAAGTGCTGTAGCACATTTAATGAATGTTAGACTAAGCTACAATTTTTTATTGTTTTCTGTGTTAAATTCATAGTTGACAGCTACTGTTATTGTGTTATAATAATTTTATTGTGAGGAGATATTACTGTAAATTGAGGAGTGTGCATAACATAGGCAATAGGTAACTTGAATGATTATGCAGTTTTAATTATATATATATATATATATATATATATATATATAGTTGAAACTATAAAGTGACTAAATAGTGATTTCCTTTCCTTTCCTGACTCCAAACCCTCCCATATAACCCCTAGTTGAACTCATTGAAAATTCATGGGGACTCTGTTTTTGTTGATTATTTTTATATGCACACACAAGTATATATAGTATATATACATATTTTACATATATCTTTACATATATCCTGATCAGTCAAAATAACATTATTTTTATATTTGCCTTCAGTGACAACCATTTGGTATTGAATAACCATCTACTGTGCTTGTTGCTCTTGAGAAGTATAACTGGATAAAAACATACTTAGTTAGCAAAACCACACTAACCAGATTTAAACATTAGCAACAGACAGAGTAGTTGTGATAAGGTCACTGTTCTCTCATTTCTTATTGGGGAAAATTCTGAAAAAAAAATAAAAACAGTTGGTCATAATGTGCTTATGAGTTTTGATGTTTCACAGTGTTCTTGTTCTCAGTAATTCAATTTTCCTGCTTGATAAAATGTTTGAAGTATCCAATTGCCCATGTCATTATATTGGTTGGAGTTTTCAGTCAGTGTTGACCTTGATCACTGTCTTTCTTGATGTCTTTTCAATAAAGGGCTTATAAGTCTCAGATACTTTAGCCACAGTGATAGCTTCTTCTGAAATAGATCTGACATTGTCATTAATCATTTCTTGTAATATTAGCTGTTAACCTACTTTGTCATTTCAGTGGACAACAAATGTTGAAGTTTACAAGGCTGTTTTTTTTTCCCTCTCAATCAGATTTCTGCCTACTATTTTAAAAGACATCAAATTCTGCACTGAAAGTGTAATTATGGAATTATTAGTTTGATAATTTCTTTTCTATTTCCTCACTGTATGTGGTCCCCAGTTTGTTTCTATAATTAAAAAAAAATCTCAACTTTTAGAATTCTGATTCTTTTAATCTTAAAACAAAGATAACATTCAAAATCACAGACTATAGAATCTAAAAATGTTAAAATTCAACCAGTGTCCTTTCCTTGAGTGTTATTTTTATCCAACACCTTACTGTAATTTCTGTTTTCAGGGCTATTGGTTTATCTCATATCAATGTCAAAGATAATTTTTAAAAAAGTTGACATACTTCCATTTTTTTTTTTTGGTTTTTCGAGACAGGGTTTCCCTGTAGTTTCTAGAGCCTGTCCTGGAACTAGCTCTTGTAGACCAGGCTGGCCTCGAACATACTTCCATTTTTTAAACATGATTTTTTGCAAAACTTCTGATTTCATGATATTGAAATTTAGGGACTTCAAAACTCTCATTCCCTCTTTTCAGTAGTCAAATAAATTGTTTGAACTATGTGTCACACAGCTCAGATAATCTTGTGTCCCACAGAGGTAAATTGCTTTTTTTGTATATTCCTTTTAGTACCACAGAAATACTGCTACAGAAATGTAATCACAATTAGTTTGATACAATGCATATACTGAAGTAACAGATATAACTTCCACAGTGTGAAATATTGAAGGAAACAAGGAAAGTACACGCAGTGTAATAAAACATCAGGAGTAAGACAAAGTGAATTCTGTGTTTATTTTCTTACTTAATTGTTTCATAATTTTATTATAGCATAGGTATGTAGTCTATATTCTACCTATACATCAATTTTTCAATCTAATTGATTAAAATGAGTTTTTATTTCAAAACCCAAAGACACATGTTATTAAAATTTTCATTTTGATTTTAATAGCACCCAGAAGTCTAACTCTGTCAGTATTTTCAATGTCCAAGACTGAGACAGCCAAAAGTACTGTATATTCAATGTTTATAATGCTATATGAACCAGAGAAAGGTGGTTTCTGTTAAGATCTCAAAGTAAATTCAGATCAAAAGTAGTCTCCAATCTCTTAAGTAACTAAATAGTATATGGTTTGCCTGTGTCTGTACAAGCTCACTACAGAGATAGGTTTAATGACTTCTACATACTGAACTTTCCATTTCAGACAACAGAACATGGTTAATAATACCATGATAATATATAATATCTAAGTTTCCCCACTGTAAACTGGACATTTTATTCTAACTTCTCTGGTTACTGAGTACCTTGTGTTTACTTCTTGCAGGATTCTCTACTGTATACTGATAATGCCTTCCCTTATCTAGTGTTCCTGCAAAATGTTAATTCCTTCAAGAATAGGCTGTATTCAACATGGAGGAGACTGCGAGACTGAGTTTTATCCATGAAAATTTCAGTAAGGTGTGCTTACACTGAAAACAAACATACCCAAGAAAAAAGAAAAGCCCAGGACAGTAAGTAAATAGGATTGTACAGAAGAAAATGTTAAATATAGTTCATAGCCAACTCCTTTCTCATCTGAAAGAAAAGCTTAGATGGCAAAACTTTTTTTTTCAAAAATACATATGGAGACATGAGGCAAAGATATTGCACTGTGAAAAACAAGTCAACAAATAAAGATTACTCCTGATGTTAAGACTGCTTTTGTGGGCCAAAATCTGCCTTTGCCTTAAGAACATTGCTTGAAAAGAATTCGTTAATCAGTGAATATGCAGAATTCCATTGGGCTAGTGAATGTGCATTTTGCTGCAAAGGATATGCGAGCGTATACCCCTAGTTTGTCTTGGAACTAGCTCTATAGACCATGTTAATCTTGAACTCAGAGATTTGCCTACTTCTGGCTTCCAAGTATTGGGGTTAAGGGTGTGTACCCACCACCTACTGGCTCCTATAAATTTATAAACCAGTCTTTTTCATTGTAGTTCCTAACTAACCAAGCCACTTACCATTGCATGAGTCAGCATATACTTTTTACTCAGAAGATAAATGGCTACAGTATTCAATTGTCTTTTATTTTTCTCTGTGATTTATAGCACATGTCTTCATCACTATAATTCAGGACTACCTCTGAAAATAATTTTAAATAAACTAAAGTCAATTTTTGACTTTCAAAGTACTTTGCATAGCCATATATTTGAGTTGATGTACAAAGATCCCAATGACTTTGGAGTATGGATTGTGTTATTATGTAATTCCTGCATGTTCTCTGAACATCACCCACAGTGAGACCTTACTATATTTCTTCCATTATGCCATGTATTACTAATAGTTTGTTAACCAGGCTAGATTTTCATGTGACACAAGAACAATTGATCCAATTATGATTCCCAACAATAGTAGAAGAATTTGTATGCAAGACTGATGTCCCAATCACTTTTCCAAGATCTCACAAGATGGAAGGTGAGAATAATTGTCCAAGAGTTGTCCTCTCATCTTCATATGTGAACTGTGTACCACAAGGACCTGAACTCACACACTCATAGGAAAAACTCAAACACGTGCATACATGCACCCCCCCCCACACACAAAACAGGCACACACACAAAACACACTAAACTAAATAAAATGAGGAAGGCTTCATTCAAGCATTGATATTTTCAAAAAGCAGCAAATGTATTCTTTTTTTCTTGACTGTAGGTAAATTTTATTTAATTAAACACATCTTTGCATAATCAAACAGATATTCCAGTGTATAAACAAAAGTAATACAACTTAAAATAATATTCTACAACCCCATCTGCTTGTGAGGATTCTCTATAGCTTGTGAGCAGGCAATGTGCTGTTTTTCCTCATTCCGTCTCCAACTTTTAAAATGATTTATTTTTGTTTTCTGTGTATGGATTTTTTTCTGCATGTATGTCTGTGCACCACATGTGTACAGTGTCTGTAGAGGGGATAAGAGGGCATCAGATTCTCTAGAACTGGAGTTACATATGGCTGTGAGCAAAGACATGGGTTCTGGGAACTGAATCAGGTCCTCAGGAAGTCAGTAATCTTAACCACTGAGCTATCTCTCCAGCCCCCGACAGATACTTTCATTTTGTTTTGTTCTTTGAGACAGGGTCTCTCTATGGAGTCCTGCCTGTCCTGGAAATCGCTTTGTAGACTAAGCTGGTCTCAAACTTACAGAGACTGGCCTGCCTCTGCCTCCTGAGTACTGAGATCTAAGATATGTGCCACCACCGCCTGGCCCAAAAGATAATTTTAGGTATGGTTTCTGTGATATCTGTTAGGAGAGCTTGAAGGTTATTGGCTTTAAATGTGTTCACTTTGGATGAGGTCCATTTGGAAACAACTGAGAGAAAGAGAAGCCTACAATGCAACCATTTTGTTACTAAATATTATTATTATTATTATTATTATTATAAATTTCCACCTCCTCCCCACCTCCCATTTCCCTCCCCCTCCCCCCACTCCCCTAATGTATTCTTGTTCTGTATTTATAATACTTCATTCTCAAGATGAATCCTTAAGGTAAATATTTATTTAATCATGTACATGACTTATTTCATTGACATAATGAATACAAGAAGGAATTATTTTTCTTTCCTTTTTATATTCAAAAAGCTAAGTAGAATCACTCTCTTTCAAAGGAAGCAGAGCTTTAAAGGCTTAAAAGAGACAGAGATGAGCAGAGCAAGAAACGAATTCCCAAGTTGACTCATCAAACATTACTCATGGTTATTATCTCATTTTCTGTCCACCTGGTAGGTATTTGGGGGCTTTTTATGGTCTGAAATCCCATACAACAGAACCTCAGGATGTGAATGGCAGGTTTATTTAAAATACAAATGGAAGAAGAGTTATACATGTAATATTAACAGAACTATCAGATAGTGCCTAGGTCAGTGGGGAGTCCTCGCACATGAAACAGCAAGGAGAATAAATGTATTGTATTTACATTCTATTCTATCAAATAGAAACTCAGGATCTTACTGATACACAGTTAATAGCATAACTTGTTGCTGTTATAGCACATTAACATTAACAATAAGAAGCATTAAACATAGCCACATACACATTTACATGCTCTTGTTAAACTACAGTAAAATAATATACTTTTGCCTGTGTATGCATCTGTAGTTCATAGCATGTAGTGTTGCATTGTCATGTGTGCATGGATGCATATCTACATAAGTACATGTATACAAATGTTTGCATGTATTTTGAGATGTTATGTTCAATTTAGGTGTCATCCACTCTCTCCACTTTTATTGATACACGGCCTCTGTCTGAACTCAGAGGACATAGACTGGGAAGTCTAGTTGACCCTCCTGCCTCAGGAAATCATGAAATCTGTGCAATTCCCACCTCTAAATTCTGTGGCTGCAGGCTTCCTGTTACACCAGATAATTTTCCATGTGACTTGTATTGATCTAATTTGCCATCTGTAGATGGACCACAGCAAATATGGTAAATCATATTATCTCCTCAACACAGTAATTTTATTTTAGTAAACTACAAAGGCAATTTATTTGGGGAGTATTATATTCTAATTTGGTATTTTCATACATTTAGTCATTATATTTCATATCATATAAAATATAATGGGTATTCTATTTTGTTTGGCAGTTTTAACTATTAATACATTCAAAGCATAATATACTGTCTTTAAATGCATGTGGATTGCTACATTCATAGTTTTTATAATATTTACATTTTATAAATGTATTTTCATGAAAAGGTTAGTGAGCCAGTCTATTATCACAAAAAATAATTAGTCTTGTAGAAATAATGCACATATTGAAAAATATGTCCTGTATTTCATAGTACTATAATCCAGCATATGATAGTGTTATTTTGTTGTTTATAAGTTATAATAGATAGATAGATAGATAGATAGATAGATAGATAGATAGATAGATAGATAGACGGATGGATGGATGGATGGATGGGTAGGTAGATAGATAGGTAGATAGATAGATAGATAGATAGATATAGATATAGATATATAGATATTTGAGATTTAATAGGATGGTCATTTATTTTAAGATGTGTTCAAAGACCACAGCATTAAAAATCCTCCAAAGATTCTAATTCTATCTTCATTTGACTGTTGGTGATTCAAAAGACACTTAGGTTGCTAGAATGTTCAGAGTTAATGATAATTATCATTGTAGCACAGTACATAGTCATTCAATATATTATTTTATTTTGAAACATCTGTGCCATAGCCTACCTCTAGAGAAATATGAGAATTGATAACAGAACATACCAGACAAGAAGTGTCAAAGGAATCTTTCTTTGATAGTCAGTTTAGATGTCACTTTTTTTTTTTCTTGAGCAATGATTAAGCCTGGATATAGTTCTTTAGCATGGCCTGCTTTTGCTGGATGTGCAGATTTTTCAGGCCTTTTCACATAATATACTGCACCATTGTCCTTTGTAGCATCTTCTCCATTGATAGCAGTGAACCTCAACCTGTGGGTTGTGATCCTTTTAAGGATCAATTGACCCTTTAGGAGGGGTTGCCTCAGACCATCAGAAGACACAGATATTTACATTGCAATTCATAACAATTATGGAGTAGCAATGAAAATAATTATGGTGATGGGAGTCCACACAACAAGATGAATAATATTAAAGTGTTGGAGAAATAGGAAGTTTGAAAAACACTGACCTATAGCAATTTTGCTAAAAATAATAAACAAGCACATATAGGAGCGTCAAAATGTGTACAAAATAGCTACTTTAAAGGAACCACCTTTTCTTGGTGCTAAGTTGGAAATAAGAAGTATATAATTCAGTTTCAAGGAATTCCTTATATTGGGAGTGAACAAAATATAATATAATGTGAAATACAAGTGTAAGAGATAGATACAATTTTAAATTTTTGTACTATCTTTATGAACAAGAAAGAGATGAGAATTTTAGTAATCTATTCTATTATACATGATGTTTACAAATCAACATTCTAATATATGATTAATAAAAATTATAAAATATTTTACATTATCTAATTATGTTATTTCAACATAATGTTGAATTGTATAGCACATTTCAATTTGGTTTCCCATATTTCAAGTGCTAAATAGTCATATGTGACAGATGGATGTTTTCAAAACTAAACAGCTCTATGTCTGCTGGATGCTTAGATGATAGGTGGAGATAGGAACCACTACCAACTGTCCTCTGCACTAGTGTGCCCATAATAACTCTCTCCTTACACTATCTCACCAAAATGTAAATATTGAAATGAAATATCTAGCAAAAGTTTGCTTAATCCTTTCAATATGAATCATCACATTCAATTTAGATTATCTCTCCTAATTTTCTACCTAATATAGGAAATGTCTCAAGGAATAACATGTACTAAAATCAAACTGATACCAACAGAATAATTTAAAATTTTTTCATAGAGTAAAGATACCTGGTTATCTAGTTGCTAGGTAGTCAGGCATTTGCCGAGAAATCACTGTGGCATTTCTTCCAAGTGCATAATCACTATCTTAACTTAAAATAAATAGCAGATTATAGCTGTGGAAATATATTTCTTTCCTGGCTTGGGTAATTCATAATGCTCTCCTTTTACTTTGTTTTTTTTTTTCACTTTTGAGAATAACTCTGTAATTGCCTAAAGAAGGAAACTTTGTAAAGGATAAAGAATATCTTTATGGGTCCAATGAATAAACTGGCATATTGCTGTCAGACAAATATTGTATGGAGCTGGCTAGTCATTAAACACTTAATTAGGTTTTTTCTGGATAATACAAGAAATTTTTGGAGATATGTGCCAGTTTTACATTTGCTTTGTCCCCCCATCCTCTAGAAGAGATGTCCAATCATAGAATTAGCATCATATTCTTACCACACTCACTTTCAGAGCAAGGCCTCACAGACTGAAGTCTTTCCACAAATTCCCTCCTCAGTGACAGCAATTCCTCTCTTCCCAGCCTTCCCCTGTGCGATTTATCCTTTGCTAAAACAAGTAAACCAAGAACCAAACAATGCACATTATTTCAACCATTATCCAGAGGTAGCCACACACAGTTTCACTATTTATAACTTACTAATTCGTGAATATGCATCCTAATTATTTGACCATCTATTTTAGTCGAATATTTGCAATAATTGAAAACAATATTTTTATATTTTCAAATTTGTAAACTTATATATTGTACTAAGCTGTTAAGGAATCAATTATGGATATCTTCTCTTTCCCTAAATAAAATTCAAGAATCCAGAGGATGTAGAAAAACATTTCTGATGATTGAGAAGTGGTAGTGCATGAGAGCCTAGGTTCTTTCCCATATACTATCAGCAGAAACAATTAGGGCTTTTTTATATTTTTTATATCTTCCATTTATATGTATATAACTTATTAATTCATTGTTCAAATGCTGATTAAATACTTTGATGGTGGCTTTGATGATGGCTTTCATATAGTCTGTATTTGTTAAATAAACAGAAGATATGTTGGACAAATAAATTTTTAGATTATTAATGAGCTACTAAGTCTCCATTTATCTTCTTTTGCTTAATTCTTCTACACAGCAGTGACACAGAAGTGATAAGATGATGACTAAAAACATGTTCTTGGTATAAAAAAGCATTGTCAGGAGTCATGTTCAAGCCTATAGACGTTAACATAATTAATGCATGTTCCTAAACAATTTTGCTAATGTAATCTCCTCTTGTTACTCTATTTCAAAAAGCTGTTACAAACTTACTTACATTCAAGAAGTTATGAATCCAAAGTCTCTGTAGCTTCCGAACTGTAGTATATGCTGGGTTCCTGTCATTTACTCCACAATTACAGTTTCTTTATTCTTTGTTGGTTATTAGTGTGAGGAGATCCGTTTCTAGACTTGGCACAAATGGGTTGTGTGATGGGAATCCTGGGGAACATTTGTGGTGCTTGTGCTATAGCAGCTGCTGTCCCTGGTTTTTATTTGATGTTTCAAACACTGGCCCTGACAAGAGCAGAGACAGCCAGTGATTTAAGTGTGAAGGATAGGGCTGCTGTGATAGCAGCTGTGTCTGTGATGAATGGCGGCGTAGCAAGCAAGAAGGGAGGAAGATGTGAACTAGGAGAGGATGGATGGGAAGTGGCAGATTTAGAGCCATTCCCTAAAACGGCAGCCAGTTACACTGTGAGGTAAAAAGTACACTATTTTAATTTCAAGAGGTTTTATGGAATGTCACACTAAATTTGTTTGATTCATAGTTTAAAAATGAATCACTATCTACTTAACTATTTCACAAGCCTGGGAGGAACTTCCATTTACACCCTTTTCTTTCATTTATTGAAAGTTTCAATTTTCAAAAAGTAATATTCCTGATATTTTTAGTAAAATATGAGGTAAGATATGAAACCTCATCATCAATCTTAGCTTTATTTTAGGTAAATAATTCCTTCCCATTTTTTATGATCATTTGTAGAAAATATGAATGATTGATAAACCAGTTATGTTTTCTGGAATTTTATTATGTAGACAAGCATTCACATAAGTATATTTTGTATAACTTCTGTAATAGTGAATGCTACAGAAAGCAAAAGGAACAATAGTGTGTAATTTTGCACAACTCTACTTTAAAAACTTAAATGTCCATTGAATATATATATGTATATACATATATATGTTTATATATATGTATATATATACATATATATACATACACACACACACACACACACACACACACACACACACACACACATATATATATATATATATATATATATATATATATATACCATACTCATTGCCCAGAGGCTTTCCCAAGTTTCATTGTGCAACAGGGGACAGCAAAAGTTTACGAGTTTGAAAAGTGAATACTTTAGGAAAAAATGTTTTCAGAAAACAGCAGGAAATATGCATATATAAGCACATAGAGGTTTTGACACTACACACAAGACCCTGTAAGATCAAACTAGAACAAATCCAGCATGAAGAGGAGAGAAGAGTGAATGAAGTTCCATTCCTGGTTGCAGTGCTTTTGTCCATTCGTATCAGCTATTTCAGTGTTCTTTAGGAGTATATCCCTTGATAAACTGGCTATGTCGTAGTAGAAGGTCATCCAAGTATATTAGGACAGCATAAATTGGCCTGGATATAAAAAATAAAAAAATACATAAAGTTAGGTCAGAAGAAAAGTGCATTAGAAAAAAGTTGGAAGAAAGGTTGACTGTGCTCAAAACATATTATACTGAATAATCCACAATCTAATTAGTATCAAAAAGTTATGAAAATAAAATAAAAACATCTTAAAAGAATAGTACAAGAAGGATGGCATAGAAGAGTGAAGAGTGGATCTAATGTATATAATAATTAATGTGTGAAAGCCAAAGTCTATTAAATATGTTTTTAAAAGTAGAAAATCTGAAGTCTGTGTGAAGAAAATGGTTGGTGAAAAAAGGAGCAAGTTACTGTCTTTATGAAATTATCACCAGAAACAAGTATAATGTTAAATATGTTTATTAAGTATGCTTAAATTAAATATGCCCATTATTCCAGAGTCGAGGAAATATTGATGATGCTTCTCAAGTTTTATTCTAAGATGTTCTAGAGTTTGTGCACCTCAGATAATGTCTGCAGGACAAACAGCAAGGTATCACTACAGATTTATTTTGAATGACGTGCTTAAATTCTTTTTAAGAAGGAATTGATTTTATGAAAAGCATAGTTTTTATATAATTTGTCAGTTTTGGTAAAGAAGGTGAAATAAATTTGCATTGTTTTAAGCTACAACTTAGTTATTACAGATTTGTACTTCTTCATAAAAAACCATATATATGAGCCGGGCGGTGGTGGCGCACGCCTTTAATCCCAGCACTCGGGAGGCAGAGGCAGGCGGATCTCTGAGTTCGCGGCCAGCCTGGTCTACAAGAGCTAGTTCCAGGACAGGTTCTAGAAACCACAGGGAAACCCTGTCTCGAAAAAACAACAACAACAAAAAAAAAACCCATATATTTTGACAAGAAGTAAATTCTGCAGTCGTAATTATCTCCATAGATGGAGGCAGGTCTTCTATCAATCTGTTGATTTCATTGGTTAATTAATAAAGAAAACTGCTTGGCCTCATAGGTTAGAAAATAGGTGGGTGGACTAGACAGAACAGGAAGAAGGAAGTGAGGTAGATGGCTCAGACAATTGCCCTGCCTCTGCAACCAGATGTGATGAAGCTCCAGCCCAAGATGGACGTATGCTAGAAACTAAACGGTAAGGCACCAATTCGTGGTGCTACACAGATTATTAGATATGGGTTAATCAAGATGTGAGTAAGAGGCTGAAAATAATGGGCCAGGCAGTGTTTAAAAGAATAGTTTCCGTGTAATTATTTTGGGGCATAAGCTAGCCGGCAGCAGGGAGCCTGGCAGGATGAAAAGCAGGCCTGCCCGCCGAGCTCCACACTATACTCCATGATACACCACAGGTACAAAATTACATTATTTTGGGTGACTTCTAAATGATTGAATCACTAGATGTTACTAACCCAGAATGAGCAGTTTCTGCACAACCTAATTCTAGCTTGAGCAGCAGGCAGTGGCACAAAAGCTGATGGTCAGCCATAGCCCAGTGGGAATTGCATGAAGCAGTTGCAGCAAAATGTGTATCTGCAAGGCACTGTGGACACCGAATCATATAGAGGTAGGCCATGATATAGGTAACTGGATAAATAATTAAGAAAATGAAAGTCAAAACTATTTGAGAGATGCTGCCAATGCTTTCTTTTCCAAGCAGCCATGAAGATGACTGAAGTGGAGCAAAAGAAGAAACAGACATTCCACAAGTTCACCTACTGGGCTTTGTACCCAAACCAACTGCTGGCCATGTCCTATGAACAGCTGATTTATTTGTATGGCACTGGACAGAGGCAGTGAATGAACCATGGATTTCCACAAATCAAGCAACACTCACTTAAGTCCATGAGAAAGGTCAAGGAGGAGGTATCACCCATGGAGGATCATAGGGTGTGAAAACACACTGAGGAACATGATCACCCTCCCATGATGGGCATGTACAACGGCATGACCTTCAAGTAGGTAGAACTCAAATGAGAGTTACTCAGTCACTACCTGGCTGAGATCACCTAAAAGTCCAGTGAAAAATGGCCAGCCTTGTATGTAGTAGCATTTCAATTGTATTTGAATAAATAAAGCATGCCTGAATTTCTGAGAGTAAAACAGCCCTATTGATTAGTCTTACAGACCAGGTAATGGTAACAGACACCTTTAATCCCAGTATCCACAGTAACATACACCTTTAATCCCAGTAGCCACAGTAACATACACCTTTAATCCCAGTAGCCACTTTAGGTGCCATAGAAACCAGGCAGTACATGTCTTTAATTCCAGTCATGTACGTCTGTAATTCCAGAACTATAGAAAATTATAAAATGGGAGTAAACGGCTCTCAGACACAGTATCATTCTGTGATTACTGGAGACAGGATCACCATTTTTTGACTGAGGTCAAGGTAAGAGCCAGTGACTGGTTACTTTGCTTTTTGGGTCTTGACGTTGAACCCTAATTTCTCTCTCTGAGTCTTTATTAACCATGCTTCATTTGGTACCCAATGTGGGACACAAATTTATGAAAAAGTCATTTTCCTGAGGCTTTTTAGCCACTGACTCAGATCAGAACCAGAACCAAACCTAACATTCTCTCCTGCTCTTACAAATTATTACTGTTAATGGTCAGAAAAAAAAAAAGCTAAGCCAAGGAAATTTGATTAAATGTTCTTGTTTTGAAACAAAAGTGGGCTATTTGGAGGGTAATATAACCAGAATACAGTTAAGATTCGGATCCAAACAATTCACACATGTCTCCTGTAGTTTCTCTTCAAACAAAGTCAACTCTTACTTTGCTTCAGGCTATAATTTCCTGGGATTATTGAAGTCTTTGTTACCATTTAAGGTTTTGTTTAAATGAATTATTTGATCATGTGTTACCCCAGAAGTGGACCACAGATTGGAAATGTCTCCAAGCTGTTAGAAATATTTCTTAATACAAGCTCCCTGCAGATGCAAAAATTCCCAATCAAGCCAAATCAAAACACAAAGCAAGCCAAATTAAGAAATATCCAGGTTTAATGGGAGATCTGTGCTCTCAGGTGGCCCCAAGGGGGAAACAGAAAGCCACAGGATGAGACACCCCCAGGAGGAAGAAAGGGAGACAATGTGTTCCTCTTTTGGGGATCATTTAAATACCCTGGGGAGTGGTCCTGACCACACTCCCAGGGAGGGGTCAGGATCTGGCCTTCTGGGATTTGAAGTCCAGACCAGGCCTGGGGGCTGGGATAGATGCGAGGGGCAGGGGCCTAAGCTCCCAACCTGACACTAGCAATCTTTGGAAGTCATTAAGAGTCTGCAACCAATCTTTCCTAATTTGCACTTTTTGTGTTCTAATATTCTGTAAACCTATTTTATACCTAGATAATTTATAAAATCTCCTCTTTATATATATTTTTTTCAGGAGCAATTTGCAGTCTCCAATGAGGTAAAACTTTCTTATTTCTTCAAATATTCTTTCTAAACTATCTACATTTAAATCAGGAAAGATGAAAGAAGGAAGGAAGAAAGGGAGGGAGGGAAGGAGGGAAGGAGGAAGGGAGGAAGGGAGGACAAGATGAAAAAGAAAATTTCTATATGCATAAGATCATACTTTGTTGGGTCCCTAGAGGACAGGCATTCGCACCCTCACTTGATCTGTTTTGCACTCTTGTGGTTGGCTGAAAACAGGAACCAAAACAGGAACAATCTGTTGTTTTCAACAATGTTTTTAAGGATGTTTACCCCAAAGCCATGTGAGTTACAGTGATGAGCTTCCTGCTTTTGCTGGCTCTGCCTTCATGCTGAGGGCTATATATACTGTTTGAGAAAGTGGAATAAAGGCTTGTCTACAGAACCTGAAGTTGTGTTGTGTGTTACAGTTGCTGTGCTGGCATGGCAATACTTAATCTCAGTAACATTATTTAACAATATTTCATAGTCTATAATAAAAATTCTCATCCAGCAATAACTAATCTTAGTAATATTTAAGGAAGTTGGGTTGGTTGCCTCAATTGAAATACTAGTCAATACAATCTAAGAAAAACAGTCATATATGAAAGGAGTGCAGAAAAAGTCTATTTGAATAGAGAATTCAATCTAGAGAAATGATGTCAGATTAATATTAGATAAAGCTGGAAATGATTTCTAAGACTGAAGACTCAAGCTATTCTTCCTAATACCTCAGCTAATAAATGACAGTAGCCTACAATAACATGTGAATTTGCTTACTGAGATCCAGGTTTCCACTCATTCTTCCACTATGTATATCCAAATGCCAAGGATATATTGAAAATTTTTTTTCTGTAATAAAGCAGTTAACAAACAGTTAATAAAGTTAAAGATGATACTTCAGATAAGTTACAAAATCCCACATTTTAAATCTCCTCTTCTGTGAGGAGATTTTTAAACATGAGTGAAGTAAAGATTCCACTAAGGTTGTAGTTTGGGATGAGTTATCTGTAAAGATAAGAAGAGCCAGAAAATTAGCATAACTAAAGTAAAAATATCAAAACAATAACTTATATTTGGAAGCTATTTTATTCATCAAAATATGTGCAACCCACGTTTAGTCATGAAATAAAATATTATGCTGTTCCAAAATTATGATTTAGTAAAAAAGGCAAAAGAGCATAGTCGCCTGCTGTTAAATAACAAGCTAGCCTTTTTCAAGGTCTCAATCTTTCACAGAACAAGATGTAATATAGAGGTCAAGCACAGGAGGGTCTGAAAAAGAAGGGAAGACAAACATCATTTATTTTCCAATGGAGACTATTTGTTGCATGACCAGTTATGCAGTGCTCGCATTGTGCTGACATATAGGATCCTAAGAATTATGTTGAAAGCCTGACAGAGGCAAATAATAGCGTGTAGTTTTGAATAGTCTTGAAGGATGGGGAACGCATCAGAGTTTCATTGTCCTTGCTGACTAAATCACTCTTGCTTATTGAAATCTGCATTAGAAGAAAATTTTGCACAGAACATCAAGTGGAACCTAATGGACACATATTCAATATTACCTTTAAGGGGTTAGTCTATAGAAGAGTCATTTGAGGTCTTTCATATTCCTGAAAAATTAGCATCAAGATAGTTTGGGAAAGTTTGTGTAACTCCATGAAGTCTGAAAAGTAAAGCCGTGGGGCCATTGCACAATTGATCTTTGTTTTCATTTCACTTTAATTTTCCTTATTGGAAAAAGATGAGATTTGTTAATTTTCCTGTATAATTATGATCTTAGTTCTGAAAAAAGTTGATTAAAATCTAAATTTGGTGACTTGTTGGCTACATCCACGCATTTAAGTTATTAATGGCACTTTCATTTTCTGAATGATTAAAAAATGCAAAACTAACATTTAGAGTGAATAGTAACTATCAGTTAGTTGAAGAGAACAAAGTTTCATGCTTAAAGTACTCCCAAATAATCTTAGTAAGGATTTTCCTACTTAGTTTCCTAAAGCTGCATTCATCTCTGTATTTTCACAAGAATTCTTGATGCCAGTAGAGTAAAAATTGAAATCAAAGATCAGCTTTCATGGTTTCCATACGAAGCAAGTAATGGCCCTTAAGTGGGTTAAAATCAGAAGGTAAATCATGGTTTATTATAGATCATTTATTTCTTCCCTCATATACCTATTTCATTTGGGACAGGAAAGAGGTCAACAAACTAATGATAAGTGATCCCCTTGAGGCTAGAATTTATCTTCAAAGTATCATGTTCATTCAAGTGAGGGTTCCAAATTGTTTGGCTCATTGATATGATTGATTGTGCCTCTGCCTCATTAGGCCTGGAATGAAACATGTAACAGATCATGGGGGGAAATATCAGCTATTTGGTTAAGGTATGATACCAGGTAATCAATGAAATGAATTTGTACAAAATTCTCACTGAAACTATGGTTGACAAAATATTATTCTATTTCCTTTCAGCCATTTCTGCAAAGTCATGTCTTGCCTATGAGAAGGTATGACTATGTGGATCAGTATAATTACAAAATTTGATAAATGTGATCCGTATGAAATTATTCTTGCAAGTCCCTGAGATGGTCTACAGAGGAAACGTGGACAATAGTGTTGGAGAGCTGTGCTTTATATGGGCAACACTGAGTACTTGTGGAATGGAGACTTACTCCCCACCCAGCTGCAGGCCCAGGAGGATGCCATCAACATCATATGTCACTCAAACAACTGTGAGAATTACATGGGACTCATCGCACTGGCCAATGTCTGTGAAGGGCTGACCACGCTCACCCCTGACACTGGCGTTATCCTCTCTATGATCCATGCTGTCCAATCCAAGGAAGGGCAAGAGCATCTTCTGCACTGACATTCGAGTGGCCCCTCTGATTCTGAAGCACTGGCGGGATAAGAATCACAGGATGGGCATCATTGACTTTGTGGGTAGCCCCGGGGTGGACAATGAGAAGGATCTGGGCAAACTAGGCAATTCCTCATAAAGAAAAAGTGAATGCTGACGTCATCAATTTTGTGGAAGAGGAGGTGAACACAGAGAAGCTGACGGCCTTTGTGGGTAGCCCCGGGGAGAACAATAAGAAGGATCTGTGGAAACTAGGCAATTCCTCATAAAGAAAAAGTGAATGCTGACATCATCAATTTTGTGGAGGAGGAGGTGAACACAGAGAAGATGACGGCTTTTGTGAACACACTGAATGGCAAGGATGGAACTGGATCACATCTGGTGACAGTGTCTCCAGGGCTCAGCTTGGCTGATACCCTAATCCATTATCTTTTTCTGGCTGGTGAAAGTGGTGCCATGCTTGGTCTCAGTGCCAGTGACTTCAAGTTTCGAGTAGATGCCGGTGCTGATCCTGAGTTGGACATAGCTCTTCATGTTTCTATGGCAGAGCAGCGGCAGTGGCAGGAGGAGGCATGGCAGGCAGTGGCAGCCTGTGCAGCCGAGGCTGGAACTGCTAGCTCTTGGACTGAATACTTGACAATGCCCTCCTAAAGATTACTGTTGGAAAGCAGGAATTTGGCTGTGTTGGGCTGGGCTTCCTGACCTAAGCAGCATGCCTAAGAAGGAACAGGATGCCTATGCCATGTAGATGTCCCTGCAGGGAGCAAAATTTGGCCGAGCAGAGTCACCTGACATTAAAGCCAGCTTACCTACAGTCACATCTTAGCCAGGCAAGAAGAAGGATAACTACGTTGTGATGCAAAACCCAGAATTCCTTCAGAGTGTCCTAGAGAACTTTCCAGGTGGGGATCCCAATAATAAAGCAAATGGAAATACAATGGGTTCTCCAGTCTCCCATGCCACCAAGGCTGGCATAAAGGACAAGAAAAAGGAAAACACGAAGTGAGTCTTCCCAGGGGACTGTAAAGACCAGGTTGGACATAAACTATGATGTGTTGTTGGCAGCTTTTACAACCTGAATAAAACTTGAAAAGTTTCTCCTTTAGCTTAAAAAAGAGATAGAAAATAGAAAGAAAAAAGGAAGAAGTAAAAAAAAAGAAAATATTCTTGCAATGATATCACCGTCAACTTTCTATAATAATAAATGTGACTTAGATTGAAAGAGTTATTATAAGTAACTATGTTGTTCAAGGCACTGTGATTTACAATAGTAATACAATTTCTCTTCTTGAAGTATTTAATTGAAATAAAAATGATAGGAATACACATTGTTGGAGAAGGTATGTCACTGGGTAAAGCTTTCGTATTACAAAACCCATTCAATTATCCCAGGCTTTGTCTTTTGGATCACCAACCAGCTCCCAAATAATCACACAGAACCCTATTACTAGTTTTGAATGCTCGGTTCTTTTCTTGCTAGCTCTTTCACCTTAAAATATTTATCTTCATCTATGTTTTGCCACTGGTCTTTATACCTTTTACTTTCTTGCTAGCTGGCTGCTGACTGCCTGACTTCTGGCCCCAGGTCTGTACTTTGTTCTATCTTGCTTCTTCTCTTCTACTCCTTCTCTTGTTCTTCTCTTGAGCCTAGATTTCACCTCGTATTTATTCTCTTTCCCTGTCCACCCCACCTATTCTTTCTTTGCCTGGCTTTTTATTAGATCAAACTGGTGCCTTAGGAAGGCAAGGTGAAACAAATGCAATACATCTTTACATAATTAAGCAAATGCAGCATAAATAAATGCAATACACCTTTACACAGTTAAAGTAATATCATACAGTGTAACAATGTAATACATCTTTGGCCAGTTAAAATAATATTAAACAACACCATTACCAACATCTTTCTATCTATCTGTCTGTCTGTCTGTCTATCTATCTATCTATCTATCTATCTATCAATCATCTTTTTTAGCTCCTCCTCTGTCTCCTTCTTTCTTCTTGACAGAATGACAAACTCTCAGCTACTGCTCCAATGACATGCCTGCCGGATTGATTCCACTAATTTTGCCATGATGGTCTTTGACTCTAATCTTTGCACTCAAGCTCTCCACATTAACTTGTTTGTTTTATACATTTCTTGAGATCACAGTGTTTTATTACCACAAGAGAAATGTAACTAAAACACAATTTATTGGAATGTATGAGGTTTTTTTTTTTTCAGTTATGCTGAAATTATTTCTCCTGCTACATAGTTTGATGAGGGGAAATTTTTGTATTTTTGTTCAACATAGTATAAACAGAACACCATCACCATACAACTGCTAGTCCTAATTTTGATTCTGTTATGGAAAGGAAAAGATACCCAGGAGAATAAGAGCAACCAGGATTTCTCTGCTGATAGTATTTTACCCTAGGCATTATCAAAAATAAGAGATAAACTGGATTTTACCTTATTTTTCCTTGGGATTCAGCAGCAGGATCTGAATTTGTTGTTTCACTGACAAGATTTCTACATGACTTTTCTCTGAAAACATGTTATGAGTTTGTTCCTTATACAAAGCAAAATAGTGTTATTAGACGAGAAACATTATGTGTATGTGTGTGCGTGTAAGTAATTTTGTGTGGTGTGTGTGTATATGCATGTGTGTGTTTGTGAATTATTCAGTATCTCTTTTCTTCACTGTCAAAAAAGTCTAGGTTTCACAATTAGATAAATATGTATAATTACCCTCAGAATCTCAGGAAATAATAAAATTTAATGTAAAATTCAAAGTCTGCATACCACAGAAATTCTTAATTTGAATATTTGCTTCTAAGATAAACTGATTAAAAAAATAATCCCCCGTTGCCTACAGTAATGAGCAGATTTTGTGAGTGTCTTCTATCTCTTTTTAATCTCTCCGATTACTTATCCTAATATTGCAATGTCCTTCAATTGTTATTGCAATGATTGTAGTAGGCAGGAAATTCTATATTTTAGATTTATAATATTAAGGCACAGTGACTAACCTAAGGGGTGTAAATTAAATAATAATGAAAAATTAGTCTTGTGTCCTTGGCATGGAGCACCAAAAGCACACTATAATTAATTGCAGCTATTTTCACACAGCCCTCATGCAATTTCCTTTTCTTCCCAGGAGTTGCTGAATCAGGCTATATAGCAAAGTTGATGTATACCTTCTGTGGAAATGAGATGTTTTAGATGCACCCTTCTCCGATGCCAGGATGGATGACAGTGTGAGATATAACCTTTTCCTGTTTAATGCAACCTGAACCAATCTACATCCTAGAAGTCATTTGATTTCTCCCCTCCGCAGTGCTATCAGATAGCAACCTGCTCTCTGGGGACTCCATTCATGCTGAGATTGCATGAGCTAGTGATTACACTGTTGAATCAGCCTGTAATCAATCTTGCATCCTACTGATCTTCTTTGGAATTTTTCTTTTGATCACCAACTAATGGGAAACACAGCATGGTAAAGAATAATGTAGTTTCATCTAATTGTAGCTTCCACTGAAAAGGCCTCTGGGTACTCTTGTATTCACCTTTCAATGAGAGTGTTTATAATGCAGTCAATTTGGAAAGTCAAAACAAATAATTATTATAGAGTTAGCTTGATTTATCAGGAGCACAAATGCATCATTTTCAAAATTTATGAGTTCTCAAAACAAATGTGAATTTCTAACGTGAAAACATGCTCTTAATTCAGTTTTCAATGTCATTATTTAACTAGTCAGTCAAAGATCCTTTGAGAAGCAGTTTGTTGAACTTCATAGTTAGGTGCACCCCTCTTTGACACTGGAATTGAAAGTTCATTATCATCTGAAAGAGTGCACTGAGTAGAATGTACATGTGAAGAAAATGGAACAGCTCAGATTTTAGCTCTTACCCACATTGGATATGAAGATATTGAAAGAATAATCCTGTCCACTAAAAAATGGGCAATAAAATTGTCAGATAAAGTAAGATGGAGATGAGTTCAATAAGGAATGTTCTTTCGTATCACCTATAAATATTTTTAATTATAAATGTGACTTTGAAGTATTCTTAAATACTTGGATTTATATACATTTCAGTTTATGTTTTGCCTAAAAGCAACACCTGTTTGTAAATCATTGCATAGTACTATAACTCCTCTTTTCAAGAGGCTGATACAGGGGGTGGCAAGTTTGACTTTTTGGAGCCATTGAAACTCTGATTCAAAGATAAGTAAAGATAAATAAAACAAACAAGTTAGCAAAAACATAATCTGTTGGTAAAGAATTGGGTGTTTAAATGTATTTGGAACTTCCCATTTTTGAAGAAGTAGAGAAGACAGAAAAGAAAGATGAGTGATGTGGGATTCCCCTCTGTATGCTGTGAATACCATTAGTTAATAAAGAAAATGGTTTGGGCCTGTGGGGGGAATAGAGGTAGTTGAGGAAAACAAAACTGAATGCTGGGAGGAAGAAGGCGGAGTCAGAGAGAAGCCATGTAGCCCCACCAGAGACAGACTCTGGAACTTTCCAGTAAGCCACGGACACGTGGTGATACACAGATTAATAGAAATGGGTTAAATTAATATGTAAGAGTTAGCCAATAAGAAGCTAGAGCTAATGGGCCAAGCAGTGATTTAAATAATAAAGTTTTGGTGTGATTATTTTGGGTCCGAGCTGCTGGGCAGCCAGGAAACAAACAAGCAAGCCTCTTACAACAGAGGAGTGGAAAAGAAAAGAAAAAGATATAACAACACAGAGGAAAAAGTGAAAAGAAGTAAAAGGGAAATAGTTAAAGAAAACGATGATAAAACTTACTGCAGACAGAAACTGGCTCTTTCCCAGCATTCTCTGATAAAGGATACATCACCCAGTGTCTCAGAAATCTTCCTCCACATGTGAATGGAAAAACATATCATTCCAATAGTGAAAAAAGAAGCCAAAAATTCAAAGGAAAACAGGGAGACATAGATGGAAGGGTTTTAATAGAGGAAAGGAAAGGGAGACATGTATATATATTATATATTATCATCCCAAAGAGGAAAATTTGTATTTCTCCTGTACCTCCACATCTTTTGAGGTGATTGGCCCAAGCTGTAAATATTAGAGTTATTTGCAGAGGGTTGGAAACTTCTGGAGCTTCTATATCATCCCTCATTAAAAAAACAAGAAAGAAAGAAAGAAAGAAAGAAAAAGATCTGAGTGAAGCCAGGTCGTGCGTGCCTCTAATCACAGCAGAAAGCAAAAGCCACTGGATTTCTGAGACCAGAGCAACCTGGTTTATGGAGAGAATTTCAGGACAGCTAGGGCTACATTGAGAAGCCCTGTCTCGAGAAACAAAAATGAAGTAAACAAACAAACAAACTAAAAAGTTATGAGACTTATGGATCTTTTAAACTAAACATCACTATACAATTCAGACCTGGAAAAAAAAAGAAGCAGCAAAATCACAGTTAAAACAAGCTAATATGTATAAAATTTGTGACAAACTGGCAGTCCTTAAATATTTTTATTAATCATACTTATACTCCTGGCCCAAGATTGGCATTTATCTCTGTCAGTGATAGATTTTAGGCACACACATGTTACAAGACCTTGCAAAGAATCAAAGTAGGGCTATGCACAGAAGTACCTCTGAAATAAATGACCAAAGTAGAAAAGAAGTAGAAGTTCCATGCACTGAGTGTTGTGAAATTGACTTTAATATAATAAAGATTGTAAAATCCATAGGGTTAATATGATATGTGCACTTGGTTGAGACCATACTAAAATCTACATGTGATTCTTATTTCTACTACTTTTTACTGTGGTAACATTTTTTAAAATACAGGATACATAATCCATGCAAAAGCAACCCTAGTAAGTCATAAATTTGGTGATTGTATCACTAAAATTTTCTAACATTTCTATTATTCTTGAAAGAAACTATATAAACCTTAGTAATCATTATACTTGCTCCCTTCCTCTCCTTGTAGTATACTCTCTCCATAGATTTAAGATACTAAGATATTTTGTGTTAATAGAGTCACAAAATTTTGAGGTTTTCGTGATATTTCATTTGGTTTAGTGTTCTCAGTTTCCAATATCTACATAGTGATTCTAGGGAAGCCTGGATTAGACTAGACTCTTGAAAAGAAGTAATACATATAATGTAATGTGACAGAAATGTAGTTAATATTTTCTGTTCCTCTTAGAACCTATGCTTTCTTGTAATTGCTGTGCTTTTGTGAATTAAATGCTATTGCTATTGTTGCTGATGTTGACTGACATAATTTAATGGAGTCATATTGATTTAATGTGTTAATACTATAGATTTATGCTAGGTTAACTTAATATGAAGCTAATGACTGAATATATTTTTCGTCAATTGCCTTAAAACTATAAATCTTTTTACTCTTGCAAACTGGCGTTAATTGTACATGCACACAGAGTCATCTACATAAACCAGATGTATATATTCATATTATATATACACACATATCATTAAGATAGGAATATGTTTTTCTTTTGGGGAAATATCTCACCGTATATCTTGGTTGATATTGAGCACACTATGTACTCTCTTCTGGCCTTCAAATCATGCTAATCCTTGTTCCTCTGCATTCCACATTCTGGATATATAACTTGGAAAGCTTGTACAGCTTTAGAGAGATTACATTAAGTTAGAAATCACTTGATCTGCTGATCTCTACCTAGGAAGTGTAGGATAATGAGAATCCAAGAAAATAAATGCACATTGTTAGAAGAGAAATAAATCCTAAGAAATAAACTTGTACAATTCCCACACATGTTCTAATACCATACAACTAGAAAATAATAGTATTTTCAAAATACATAGCTGGGACAAATGGAAATCTATATGCAAATGAATGTTAATGATTCACATTCCACACCAAACCGGTAATTAACTTCCTTTAACTTTTTCCATATGTACTACTGTAAGCTCAATCATGTCGGTGATTGTTTCTTTCTTTCTTTCTATGTGTATTTATCAGACTATTTTTTAAAGATTTCTTAATTATTATTATGTATACAGTGTTCTGCCTGTATCTATACCTGCAGGCCAGAAAAGGGTGCCAGATCTCATTATAGATGGTTGCGAGACACCATGTGGTTGTTGGGAATTTAACTCAGGACTTTTGGAAGAGCAGTGCCTGCTTTAACCACTGAGCCATCTTTCCAGCCCTCTCAGAATATTTTTTAAATATGATACTTTTCATAAACTAACTTACATGGATTGGCACTTGAGGAGAGGATGTACTTTCTTTCTTTTTTTTTTTGGTTTTTCGAGACAGGGTTTCTCTGTGGCTTTGGAGCCTGTCCTGGAACTAGCTCTTGTAGACCAGGCTGTCTCGAACTCACAGAGATCCGCCTGCCTCTGCCTCCCGAGTGCTGGGATTAAAGGCGTGCGCCACCACCGCCCGGCAGGATGTACTTTCTTTATAAACACTTCTTTTTGTTCTCTTTGGTTTATGTGTAATAGGAGATTATATTTTCAATAAGTTTTATTAACGCAACTTTGGAAGAAGTCTAACTGACTCACCTCATGATTCTCAGTATTATGTGACTTTGTAGAAGTTGTTTTACTGCCTGAACAATTATTTGATGATGAAACAGAAATACAAGGCTACAGAGGCAGGAAAACCAATGGTGATATCATGGCAAGAGGCAGAAGGAAAAGTACGTACCATAATGAACATAAAGCATTACTGAGCAAATATTCATGACCCCACTTTCTGATAGCTGCCAATGACATAAAATTAGATAGGTCATACTCATCCATGCATGTTCTTCACAGTCTAAAGTGAAAGAAATACATAAAAAACTGAAATAAATTGATGGTACTAAAAAGATGGATGTAAGGAAATTTTTAGGGACTCAAAATTGATTCCATAAGTTCATTAGTTTCTTGACCAACACATTGCAATGGGGATATTATTCTCCATTACATAGACAATTAACTTCTATTATCCATTGTAAGATTGCATTACCTTTGCTAGCTACACTTCACTGGTGGCTTAAATTAAGCAAGAAGAAAGGAGTTAGTTGATATGTTTTTTTATATTTTTATTATTTAAGTCTAATAAGGTGTTGGATAGTGTTCACTTCAGTTCAGGGATTTAAAATTGTTTTTAATTATATTTATTAATTACATTTATCTAAATTAGCTATACATATTTTTGTTAAATTTAGCTTTCAGAATATTCTATTACACTGTAATGAAATGTTTATTAAATATTATTTTTCTTATGCTAGTTTTTTTATGTTAAATTGACACAAGCTATAATCATTTAGGTAGCAGAAACCTCACCTGAGAAAATACCCTTCCAGATAAGCCTGTGGGCAAGAGTGTGGTGCATTTTCTTAATTGATTATTGACACGGAGTGAGGGCTCCTTCAGGTCTAGGCTGGTAGCTCCTGTGGACTTAAGAAAGCAAGATGAACAAAAAGATCTTTGTTGTCTCTGCTTCAATTACTGTCTCCAGGTCCCTGTGTTAAATTTTTCCTTGACTTCGCTGGATAATGACCTACATACTATAATAAGCAATAAACCCTGCTCTCCCTGAGTTGATTCTGGTCATAGAGTTTAACCACAGCAATCAAATCCCTAAGACACTTTCCTTGTTCTTCTACAATAGAAAGTCTCATCATCAAAGATTTATTTTAAAGTAATTCTAATTTGAAATCATATTTAAAATGTCTGCCTAAACAGAATTCTCAACACAAGAATCCCAAATGGCCAAAAGACATTTAAGGGATTGCTCAACAGCCTTAGTCATCAGGGAAATTCAAATCAAAATGACTCTGATATACCATCTTATATATGTCAAAATGACTGAGATCAAAATCACTGATAATTGCTAATGCTGGAGAGCACATAGAATAAGAGGAATTCTCTTTCACTGAGGGTGGATGTGCAAACTTTTACAGTCACTTTGAAATCAACATGGTAGTCTCTCAGAAAATTGATCATTAATCTACCTCAAGACTCAAAATTATTATCCTTGGGCATATACCCAAAGGATGCTCAATCATACCACAAGAACACTTGCTCAATTATGTTCATATCAGCATTATTAATAATAGCCAGGACCTGGAAACAACATAGATGTCCCTCATCTGAAGAATGGATGAAGAAAATGCGGTACAATTACACAACGGAATATTATTATTCAGCTGAAAACAAAAGAATGGCATTATGAAATTAAAAGACGAATGGATTGAATTAGAAAAAAAATCATCCTGAGTGAGGTAACCCAGTCTCAGAAAGACATTCAAGTATTAACTCATTAAAAGATTCTAGATGTAAAACAAAGGATAGCAAAACTGCAATCCAGACCCAGAAATGCTAGGTAATAAAGAGTACTCTAAGAGGAGAACATGGATACCCTGGGAAGGGCAAAAAAAAATGAGGTCTACTCGGTAAACTGTGTTGGGAGGGAGAGTAAAGAGGAGGGGCTGGGGGATGAAAAAAATAAGAAAACAGGATGTGAGAGTTGGGACAGAGATGGAGTGGGAGACCAATTAAAGAGATATCTCCAAAGAGGGAGCCATTATGGGATTAGGGAGAAATTTGGTGCTAGGAAAATTCCCAGGTATCCACAAGAAAGACCCCACCTAAGACTCTTAGCAATAGTGACGAGGATACCTGAACTGGTCAATTAATCTAATCAGATTGGCGACTCCCCTAACTTTCATCATAGAACATTCATGCAGTAACTGATAGAAGTTGATGCAGAGATCCACAGCCAAGCTCTGGACCACGCTCCAGGAGTTCAGAGGAAGAGGAGGGGTGGGGATTATATGAGCAAAGGAGATCAAGAGCATTACTGGGAAACTCAGAGACAGCTGACCCAAACACGTGGGGGCTCAAATACTCTAGAACAACACCTTAGGAGCCTGTGTGGGATCTGAATTAAACCCTCTGTATGTAAGTGACAGTTCTATAGTCTGATCAGTTTGTGAGATTCCTGGGAGTGGAACCAGAATGTGTCCCTGGTGCATGAGCGGCCACTTTGGAGCCCATTCCATATGGTGAGATGGCTTATTCAGCTTGGATTCATGGGGGAGGGACTGGATCCTGCCTCAACTGAATTTGCCAGCCTTTGTTGACTCCCCATGGGAGACCTCACCTTTTCTGAAGAGTGAATCTAGGGTGGGTTGGGAGGAGTTTGTTGGGGAGTGAGAGGGCGGGGAAATTGTGTTTGGTATGTAAAATGAATTTAAAAAATTTTAAAATATGTCAATTTATTGTTTCTGAAAACTTCTCAGACATTTGTATTTTATTCTAACAAGTTTGACATAAATTGAAAAGTAACAGTAATTTAAAGACAAAAATACCTAAACTAAATTTCAGTCATGGTTCTTGCATTACACTATGGAGAATATACTTTTGAAGAATGGACCCTCTTCATAATTTAAATGGATCAATACTGCCAATCTCGTTAAATTTTTTTGATAAAAAAAATGTGCTGGTTAACAACCAAGTAGCCTAGATATTGCCATCGTAGCCAATCACAGATATTTAATATTAGCATTAATTCTATAAATGTTATATATTATATTATATAAGGTTATTGATTATTATTTTTAGCTCATTGTGCTGGCAAAGTATTTTTATTTGAACACTGATATTGTCAGTGCCAGTGCTAGCCACAGATCAATACTGCAAGCTATTTCCTCCCAACTGGAGCATTCCCTCATACAGGGAAGGAAGTTTAAAAACACATGAACTTTGGAGCTTACTAATAGGCTTAGTAATTATGAACACTTACTGCCTTTCAAAAGCACCAGAATTTCATTTCAAATACCAAGTTCAAGTTCTATATAAATCTCTGTTGTGAACTGATGTTCTCTTCTTGCATCTACAGGCACCAAGAGAAAGATGGTATACACTTACATATAGACATATAACTATAGAAAGCAAGGAAAACTAAAAACAAAATTAACTCAGGTATTTAATAAAATTTAAGAGATGAGGTTCCAGAAACCCAAGAAATTCACAGGATTCATACAACTTCCCCTCAAGTTACATCAACATTAGACAACTGAAGAACCATGAAGAATCTTTAGTTAGAACTTCCTGTTTGGAGGAAAGAAATTCCAAGCTGTGAGTTTTTGTGTGTTTTCATTCACTCTTGGGTGGAGACTTTGATAGTATAATTGCCTTTGAGTCATCCTAGCTCCTGTAACTCCCATAAACTTCTTGTTTGTCAGGGTAGACTTTGGTGGAATAGTTTCTTTTATCTATCATCAGAACCGTTTCTTTGGAAAAAAAAAAAAAAGCTGTTAATTTATGTATTCCCAGGAATACTCAAGTAATGTCCTAGCTTTTGCCTCTACTTATATAAAGCAAGGTCTTTAATGATACCACAGAGAAGTTCAGGATTATCCAGTGGCAAATAAAATTAGTGAGTTTATTAAGTGCATTTAAATAGAGTGCGTGTTTTTGCTTAAAATGTGGAACTATAATTGATCTGGCATGTACAATTTATCCAGCATGCCCTATATCTCTGCGATCAAGTACCTGAACCTTGGAGATGGGGCCAAGAAGATTTGAGCTGGATCAGACCTGAAATCCTTATCTCAGATATGTTAAAGCTTCCAAAGAAAAGAAACAATCAATAATCCTACCTATCCATAAAGCCTATGAACCACAATGATAAGCATGGCACAATAGTTCTAAGGGTTAAAGAGAGACATGCATACTTTGGCAATAACCATGAACTCTCTAATTGAAGATAAAACACACTCAACAAAAATGAAATCCTGCCTGGTACTGAAAAACTCACTCAGCGCTAGTGAAGTCATATATTTTGGAGGAAAACCAAAAACCCTCACATTAGTAAACCATAATAGTCCATAACTGTGTTTTAAATAGCTGTCCATATAACCATAGGTTACAGTAGCTCTCATGCTATATTAAGAAAACAGGCAGAGACCATTACAGAACACAATAACCAATAAAATACAGAGTTGTGTACCCCAATCTGAACAGATATAGATTTTGTGTTTATTCTCCTTCATGTAAGGCTGAGGAATAATTGCTGAAAAGATTGAAAGAAGTAAAAGACCGTGTTGACTATTGTGAATTTTTTCTCCTGGAAATGTCATAACCTACTTAAAGTCATACCAACATAACTTCCTAAACAAAATCTAAGCAAGGAGTGCAATGCCTTTATTCAAGTATCTACCCCTCATGACTTGAAAGCCAGACCCACATAGAAAAACGTGTGAAGGTCAACTGCCAACAAGGGATAAGCCTGACTGCTTGGATCATATTTGTAGAAGCTTTTCTTGTTTGATTTTAGGAACAGAAATTTCTTTAGGACTTTCCACATTACAAGTTTGGAGCTAACTGGGTATAGAGTTTTGCCATTAAGGAACAAGTCCCTTTACACACTTTTAGAGCAGACCTTCCTTTAATATTTTTATCTCTTTCAGAAGACATTTTTATCAACAATATATTTCCAAGAATTATTTTTATCTTCAAACTAAATATTTTATATTTCTCTTAGTCTCACCTGCTCTTTTTCAATGTAGACCCATATAAGAGAGTTTACTAATAACTATGCTACAGATAAACATTAGACTGACTTAAAATCTCCTCCAGAAAGATTATCATTCCATTACTTTTCAATTTAGCTTTGGAAAAATTCTTAGGAAAAAGCAAAAGACAGACACAATCTTTGATAAATTATCACAAAAAGGTCTCTAGACCAATTACTAGTCTTCTTCCCTGAAACCTTATGAGCTGGGCTCCATTACTGGAAAACTCTTAGCACTACTGTCTTTCAAACTTATACAATTATGGCCTATTTAACTCTTCTTATGACATTCAACCACTTTCCTAGTTCAACCTTCAAAACTCTTCTACCTTTTTTGTTATAAAACAAAAAAAGTCAGGCCTGTCACAGCAAAGGGGACCCTCTGATATCAACTTTTCTCTTATTTACTTTTCTATAACTTATAAAAACAATTTCATAATGACAAAGTCAAATTATAAAAGAAAGAGTTCAATTTGGTTTCTTGTTTCAGAGGGTGAGAATCCATGGGGTGGAAATCTTTCTTTCTACACAGTTGTTCATTTATGGTTGAGAGTACATGAAACTTTCCACCTTTCCCATTAGTGTGTTCATTGATACTCTATTGCAACATTATTCACTCAACATCCACAATAAAGATTCTTTTGCTCCAGGTTTCCTAGTATTACATGTAGTAAATCTTAGTTACTCCTCTTTCTTGATATTTTCTGATCCAAAGATGCAGGTTCTGTGATCTAGATGTATTCATTGGAACTGGATCCCAGTAATCTATTGATCCCTGTATTGTGTCCAGTTGTGGGTTACTATGATGGTCTCTATTTACTCCTTCTTTAATGAGTAGTTGTAGCTACAATTATTTAGTGCTGTAAGAATACATTCTTTGGTTGTTCGAGATATAGGGTTTTTCTGTAGCTTTGGGTACTGTCCTGAACTAGCTCTTGTAGACCAGGCTGGCCTCAAACTGCATGCCTCTGCCTCCTGAGTGCTGGGTTTAAAGGCATGTGCTACCACAGCACAGCAAGAATAATTATTTATAATGGAGTAATGAACCATCTTGTTCTAAGAAAGCAACTGTAGCATATTGTTTTCTAATGTGCACTACCCCTTTATCCATGGAGAGTAGGATAAGTTTCTAGTAGCATGTGCAATTTCTTCCCTCCTACTGAGTGAACCTTATGTACAGTTAGAGATTTTTTTGGTTATCACCAACGTGTAGTGCTACCTAATGCACCTCTTCATATATTCTCCAATATTGGTCCTCACTGAAGTTGATAGGTATTGTAGTTGACTAGGAATATTTAATTGCTTTCCCTGTTTTACAGTTTACATGTATTTTCTAAGTTTAAGAAAGCTAGACTTCAGGAAAGAGATTTCTAGTTCTGATCTATCTCAAATCATTGTGCCCTAAGTATAAATTGTCTTCAGCCATAATGAACTATTCCTTAGAAACAACCAACGAGCTGGGCGGTGGTGGCGCATGCCTTTAATCCCAGCACTCGGGAGGCAGAGGCAGGCGGATCTCTGTGAGTTCGAGACCAGCCTGGTCTACAAGAGCTAGTTCCAGGACAGGCTCCAAAGCCACAGAGAAACCCTGTCTCGAAAAACCAAAAAAAAAAAAAAAAAAAAAAAAAACAACCAATGACTATCAATTTCTATATTATTTTGGGAGTCACTTGGACAACCCAAAAGAAGCATTATAAAGGAGGTTTATCAGAGATGATACTGGATTATTTTGTCTTTGGTTTCTATGAGGAGGTTTATCAGCAGCATTAATTAAAATGCTAGAAGAAACCATAGACAGTCCAATATAGCATACAGTTCCAAGATATGAATTTCTGAGCAGGAGTTCATTCAACTAGAAATTAAGGCTAATAATTGACAACTAGGACTTCATAAAACTACAAAGCTTTTAGACAACTAAGAAAACAATAAATCCACAGAATGTGAAAGAACCTTCTGTAGCTACACATCAGTCATAGAATTGATATCCATAATGTGCTAAGAAAAAAAAACAAAAAAAAAATGACAGTCAAAGAAGCAAATCACCCAACTGGAGGATTTAAACACAATTAGCAACAGAAAAAGTAAAAAGGACTTATAACACAGAGACAGGAGGGTCTCAGTGAGTTTGAGGCCACCATGGTGTACATGAGTGAGTTTGAAGACAGGCAAAAGATACACAGAGAAACCCTGACTTGAAAAGAATTTTTAAAAAGGAAACAAAAATGTTTTGTATGAAGACAAAATCTTATTCATTTAAAATTAAGTGGAAATTTAATGTGTGGAAAATCCTCAGAAATCTAAAACTATATTTATAAAAATTACTATATAAGTCAGATAACCATTTCCTGGCATATAACCAGGTGATTTGGCATCCAACTCTATAGATACCTGCTTACAAGTGTTCACTGCCACTCTATTCTGGATAGTGAGAAAATGGAAATAACATAAATGTCATTGAACAGATAAAATGATAAGGATATGGTATATATATACACAATGAGATATTATCAGATATAAATACAATGAAATTTGCAATCAAATTGATAGATGGAGAAATGATCATACAGATTTAATTAACCAAGACACAGGAAGACTCATGGAGGAGAGTCATCTGTTACTTTCATTGGTTAATAAAGAAACTGCCTTGGCACTTTAATAGGACAGAAAATTAGGTAGGCGGAGTAGACAGAACAGAATTGTGGGAGAACGAGAGCTGAGTGAGGCAGACACTTCAGGCAGTCGCCATGCCTCTCCTCTCCCAGACAGATGCAAGTTAAGGTCTCTCCTGATAAGTGACCACCTCGTGGTGCTACACAGATTACTAAATATGGGTTAAAGCAAGATGTGAGAATTAGCTGAAACTTATGGGCCAGGCAGTGTTTAAAAAAATACTGCAATTTTTGCATTGCTATTTCTAGGCATAAGCTAGCCAAGTAGCTGGGAGCTGAGTGGGATGAAAAGCAGACCTGCCAGCAGCTCCATCTACAAAAGACAAACACATCATATTCTTTCTCATATGCAGTTTTCAATTCCAAATCTTCAGATGTGAGAATACAACATGAAATAACCATTAAACCCCCAAAAATATTGTTGTGGAATATTTGTTTAAACTGTGTAAAGAAGTGTCATTGTGGCTAGTTTAATAAAGAGCTGAATGGCCAAAAGCTAGATAGGAGAAAATAGACAGTATTTCTGGGGACAGAGAAAATTCTGGAAAGAATTGAGTCAGAGATACCAGTGAAACTCAGAACAAGCCACACATATCAAATGACAGGCAAGAAAAAGTCACATGGTAAAATATGGATTAACCAAAACAGGTCAATTTGAGTTATAAGAGCTAGTTGGGACTAAATCTAAGCTAAAACCAAGCTTTCATAATTAATAAGCTTCTGGGTCATTATTTGTAGGCCAGTGGCCCCAATGATGAAGAACTATTACATTTGACACTTCAACACATAGCACAACCTCACTGACAGAAATGGCATAAAAGTTGGAGCTTCCACAGTTGCCATTTGAATTTCTCTGAGCATTATTTCTAGGACCTCAGAAAGTGACCTCAGGCTTGGAAATCACGGGGAAGGAAATGAGTCCTCCACTGACAGCACTGTTGCTGCAGATACACTGAAAATGTAGAAGATCTAGGGAAACACTTGGGAAGTCCTTAAAGAGAGAGTGAAATAATATTAAAAAGACGAGCTTCCCCCGTGTTAAGAATAAGAAATATCACAAAACAATTAGTTCTTGTTTTAAGGCTACTAAAGATGACTTGCAAATGGTCAAAAAAATAATGAGGGGATAAAATATTCAGCTACGATTGACATAATGATTAAATTAATTATAATCAGTTTGGTAATTCATATTTTATCATTCAAAGGTGGAATTATAACTGTGCCAAATAGGAACATTTGACAGATAAGACACTAGTCTGAGAAGTACTTCCTAGTGATGATACAAGCCTTAGAAGGACCTAATAGTGAAGGTAAGGAAAATAGATACAGGTGGAGGAATTTAGAGCAGAACCTGCTGAAACATTGCATTATGAAACTGAAGAGATGCAGCCCAAGATTATTAGAAAACCAACCTTAATTTATTCTGTTATAACACAAGAAAGACCACCAGATGATAGGCAAGCCAAAAGCAATGCAGAAGCTATCAGGGACCCTGTAGAAATGTTAGATTTGGAAGCTAGTCCTCAGTTTCAATGGAAAACATGGTAGAGAAGGAAGTTAAAGCCATAAACAATGATGTAGGGCTGGAGGTATTGAAATTTTCCAAGACCAGCTTCTCAGTGAAGGACAATGTGCTAATTTGCAAAGACAGTTTAGATTTGATGATCATACTTTGTCTCTACACTGTGTAGCAGCTTTGAATGCTTGGGACATGGTTGAAGAATGAGGAAAGAGGATTGAGTTATTTACTAAAATTATACAAGGCCCAAAAGAAGCCTTTACTGATTGTTGTAAAGATTTTATAAAGCCCTAAATTGAATGATATCAAATACAGAAGTTAGATGAATATTAATTGAATCTTTGACTTTTGAAAATGCTCTTTCATAAAGCAAAATAGTGTTAGGCTGGAAAAGGCAAGATCAGGCTCCAAAGATGAAAAGATAAAAAATATTCCTGATATTGTATCTCACTTTTAGGATGATATTTGAATAGGAGAAGTGATTTTTAAAATTTTCAAGAAAAGACAAAATACCTAATGATTTAATTGCAGTTAACAAGGTCATTTGAAAGAGATTATAGGCAAAGTATTCCAAGAAACAATGATTTCTCTCAAGATAATTCAAAGAGAAGACCCCAGTCCTTTTGAGTATGTAGAAAGTATGGGAAGGACCAACACTGGACTAATGAGTGGAGGTCAACAAGGAGAAGGCAAGGTAACCCTTTGCTACCAGGAAATACACTGCGGGACCTCCTACAGGCCCCACTATCAAGGTACTTCATTTCTTACTTGTAAACATTAGAGAAATTTATCTACAGAGGAACTGAAAAACTTAATACTTTTTGTTAAAACCACACTGCTCTGAATATGATATGACAGAATAGCTTAAACAAATATAGCAAAATGTTCTAGAGAGACCAGAAAATAAGTATTTGGAAACCACTATAAATGATATAAACCAAAGCCAAAAATACAAATAAATGGCATTGAAATTGAGTGTTTGGTAGACACAGGAACGGATAAAACAATAATTTCAACAAAATTTTGGCATTCAGATTGGCCTCCTTAGGTGATAAATATTCAGCATCTAGGGATTTCACCTTTGTGTCAGGTAAAGCAAAGTGTAAGATTTTTCAGGTATATTGGGTCATGAGACCAGGTAAGTTAAGAAAATAAAAAAGAAACATGAGGCTAACCTAGCAATCACTTAATAGGGACATGATTTGTTACAGCAATAGGAAACATATATTAGTATTTTACCAACCTCAGAAACAAACCATAAAGTAAAAAATGCTTCTGAGAAACATAAAAAGGTATTATTAAGAACAGGCACAGAACGTTCAGGTTGTGTATAAGCAGAGAACTACAATAGCTGATATTTTAAAGGTACAAATAGCCCTACCTTTAAAATGGCACAATGACAAACCTGGAGGGGTAGAACAATGACCTTTGACATCATAAAAATTACAGGCACTAGATTCTCAACATAGTGAAGAATACCCATTCCTTGAAATTCTCCTATATTTGTCATTTAATAAAAATCTGGAAAAAGGAGAATGTTCACAGATTTAAGACCATAAATATGGTAATTCAGCAAATGAGCTCTTTACAGCCTGGAATTCCCTTGCCTTCTTTTTTACCTAAGGGATAGTCTATTTTAGTAATGAATATTAAATACTGTTTTCTTTTACTATACTGTAGGCAGAGACTGCTCATTTGTTTCCAGACCAAATAATTACAAAGAAACCCCCAGAAATCCCACTGAAATCAGGAATAAGACAAGGTTGTCTACTCATTCCATATCTATTCAATACAGTTCTTGAGGTCTTAATTAGTTCAATAAGACACCAAAAGGAGATCAAGGGGTTACAAATCAGAAAAGAAGATGCCAAACCCTCACTATTTGCTCATGATATGATAGTTTACATAAGTGACCCCAAAATTCTACCAAGAAACTCTTACAATCCATAAACACGTTCAATAATGCAGATATTGTAATAATGCAAGATACAAGATTAACTCAAAAAATCAGTAGCCCTCCCTACCACAGATGATAAATGGGCTGAGAAAGAAATCAGAGATACATTCATTACCCTTCACAATAGCCACAAATACCATAAAATATCTCGAAGTAACTCTAACCAAAGTAGTAAAAGACTTGTATGACAAGAACTTTAAATCTTTGAAGAAACAAATTCAAGAAGACACCTGAAAGTGGAAAATCTTCCATGCTCTTGGGTAGGTAGTATTAACATAGTAAAACTGGCAATCTTACCACAATCAATCTACAAATTCACTACAATGCCTATCAAACTCCCAGCAAAATACTTCACAGACCTTGAAAGAACGGTACTCAACTTCATATGGAAAAGCAAAAAAACAAGGATAGCCCAAACAATCCTGTACAATAAAAGAACTTCTGGAGGCATCACAATCCCTGACTTAAAACTCTACTACAGTGCTACAGCCTGTATTGAAAAACAGCCTGGTATTGGCATAAAAACAGACAGGAGGATGAATAGAACAGAATCGAGGACCTGGATATTAATCCACACACCTTTTAACACATGATTTTTGATAAACAAGCAAAAAATATCAAATGAAAAAAAGCATATTTAACAAATGGTGCTAGTGTAACTGGACATCAACATGTAGAAGAATGAAATTAAACCCATATCTATCACCATGCACAAAAGTCAAGTCCAAATAGATCAAAGACCTCAAAATAAAGCCAGCCACACTGAACCTTATAGAAGAGAAAATGTGAAGTACACTTGGATGTATTGGCACAGGAGACTACTTCCCAAATATAACCTCAGCAGCACAGAAACTGAGAGAAACAATTAATAAATGGGATCTCCTGAAACTGGAAAGCTTCTGTAAAGCAAAGGATATGGTCCACAAGACAAAACGACAGCCTACAGAATGGGAAAAGATCTTCACTAACACCACATCAGACAGAGGTCTGATCTCCAAATATACAAAGAACTCAAGAAATTGCTCATCAAAAGAACACATTATCCAATAAAAAATGGAGTACAGAATTAAACAGATAAATCTCAACAGAGGAATCTAAAATGACTGAAAGACATTAAGGAAATGTTCAACATCTTTAGTCATTAGAGAAATGCAAATCAAAACAACTCTGAGATTCCATCTTACACCCGTCAAAATGGCCAAGATCAAAACCTGTGATAACAACTTATGTTGGAGAGGTTGTGGGGAAAGGGGAACACTTCTGCATTGCTGGTGGGAATGCAAGCTGGTATAGTCTTTTTGGACATCAGTGTGGTGATTTCTCAGAAAATTAGGAAACAACCTTCCTCAAGACCCAGTAACACCACTTTTGGGTATATATCCAAAGGATGCTCAATTGTGTCACAAGGACATGTGCTCAACTATATTCATAGCAGCTTCGCTTGTCATAGCCAGAACTTGGAAACAACCTAAATGCCCCTCAACCAAAGAATGGATAAGGAGAATGTGGTACATTTACACAGTGGAGTACTACACAACAGAAAAAAATAACGACATTATGAATTTTACAGGAAAATGGATGGGGCTAGAAAACATTATTCTGAGTGAGGTAACCCAGACACAGAAAGACAATTATCACATGTACTCACTCATAGGTGTGTTTCATACATAAAGCATAGAAAATTAGCCTACAAACCACAATCCCAGAGACCTTAGACAACAATGAGGACACTAAGAGAGACATACATAGATATAATCTACATGGGAAGTAGAAAAGACAAGATCTCCTGAGTAAATTTGGAGCATGGGAGCTTTGGGGGAGGGTTGAAGGGGGGAGGGTTGAAGGGGGGAGGGGAGAGGCAGGAGGGGAAGCAGAGAAAAATGTAGGTCTCAATAAAAATCAATAAAAAAAGAAGATTGTGACAGTCCAATCACACACTCTGTGGCCAGCTGAGTCTGACACATGCTGTGCAGTGGAGTCAGGAAAGGCAGCCAGGAAAGCTTAAATGGTTATACCTCCCACAGTTAGCACAGGGAGTTGGTTAATGGAAATGCCTAGTGGCTAATTGACGCATTAGCCAAGGAACCTATTTGGGTAAATCTATGTCTTTTAACAGAGGAGAGGATTTAGGCATTCTTCTAATTTTGTGATTACAAGATTTAAAATGAAAAAGAAAAGATAATAAGACTTGACATGGTTATACCTACCTAAGCTTGCGATATCACATGGCAGTCTCAAAACCATTGTAATGGTGGAGCCTGACAACCTGAGCTAAATTTGCCCGCCAGTCATGGTCTATAGTGGGATCACTGAGCATGGTGTGTGCCCAGGCCAACAGGCAATAAGGGACCTACCTCCTGGTCACACGTACCCAGGCAAGACTGTCAAGCCGTGGAAAGAGCATGGCTTGTATCCTGCCGCATAGTCCAGCTTCAAGTCCATATCCCAGTTTACAAGCCTGACAGCCAAGCAGCAAAAAAGTAGCCTTAGCGATCTGCAGTTTCAGGCCAGTCAAGTGTTTGAAAATGTAAATGAGTAAGTTTAGCCTGTCAGCTAGGCAGATTTGTAGTTTGGACTAGAAAGATAGCTTATAAACTTTTAGCAAAATACCCAATAGTGAAAACCTTATTTAAAATATACTACAGGAGATTTTGAGTCACTAAGTAAAATTCTTAAGGGAGTAGTGATCCAAATTCCACCAGACTACTTACAGAAGCTTCCTGACAGGCACTCATGAAGGTAGAGTATGCTACATAGAAACAGCAAGTACAATATATTAATTGTGATCAGCCTTGGAAAGAATGTGTATTCCCTACAAAAAGCATTTTTATTGCAAAATGGTCCACTTTTATGAGTGCTCCTTTTCATTTCACCAACTAAGGTATTAAACACTTATTTTCAAGCAGTGGTTGGCTTAGCATAGAAGAACAGGATGGAATTTAGGAGATATTTTGGCAGAGAACCTGCTATGATCAATGTTCCTTATACTAAGCAACAGACTGATTAGTTGTTTCAAAATAGTGATTCTTGGGCAATTATGTTTGCTCACTTTTAAGGCCAGATTAATATTTTCCCCCAGCTGATCCATTGCTGCAATTCACACAACTACATTCCTTTATTTTCCCTAAAGTTGTAGTGAAAGATCCTTTAAAGGATGATATGTTAATTTTCTCAAATGATTCTTCCAATGGAAGAGCCGCATGTGTTGTTAATGGAGAAGGACATGTAGTACAAACAGAACTGGCCTCAGCTCTACCCTGGAGAGAGATAATTTTGTCGAGCCTGGTCCCTGACAGTTGTGATCCCACTGGAAACTTACCAGTAAACCATGAGCCTTGTGGTAAAATATAAAATAGTAGAAATGGGTTAATTAAAGACGTAAGAGTTAGTTAATAACAAGGCCAAACTAATAGGCCAAGCAGTGTTTTAATTAATAAAGTTTCAGTATAATAATTTTGGGTCTCAGTGGCCAGGAATGAACAAGCATCCTACAAAGCTATACTTTTACAAGAACAGGATTGAAAATAATTTGCCTTCACAGTGGCTACTTATAATAATTTTCAGCCTGTTGAAATGTATGATTAAAAACTTCTTCCAAAAGAAATATTAGACAGCACCATCTTATGCCAATAATTTTACAGCATTCATTAGAAATAATTTGTGAAGTTCCCTCAATTAATAATTTGACATTGTATGGATGATATCTTACTAGTTAATTCAGATAATGATACTTTAAAAGAAAATATCTGATGAAGTAAAAAGAGTCTTGCTTTGTTTTTCTCCTGAAAAACACAAAGAGGAGTTCTACTAGTTATTTAGAATATTAACTAGGTTACCAGAAATTTCAACTAAGCACAGAAAGTGCACGTCAGGAGAGATCAATTATGAACTCTAAATGATTTTCAAAAATTGCTGATAGATATTAACTGAGTCCACAGTTGGATTAACAAGTCAAAAACTAAATAATTTATTTCAAAGCTTACAAGGTGATAAGGAGTTAACAGTCCACGAAAACTGTCAGCTGGGGCTTATGCAAAACTGCCTCTGGTAGAACAAATATTTTAGGATGCACATGTGGATTGCTTTGATCCAGAGCTTGATTGTATTATGGTTATTTTATCTTTCACACATTCTCCTACAGGAATTCTTATGCAGAGAGGAGATAATGCCTAATTTAACACAAAAACAGACCAAAGAAATAAAGACCTATGCAAAAAAATCTCTAAATTGATTCTGAAAGGAAAATTGAGACTTCATCAATAAGCAGATATAGACCTGGCAGAAATTGAGGACAGAAAAAATGAACATTGGCAATGAACTTACAGTACTTTATTTTTTTATTTTTATTTTAATTTTTTTGGAGAGATAAGCAAAAAGTATCCTAAAACCAAGAAACTACATTTCATAAAAAACACAACTAATTGGATTTGCCATCATATAATAAAGGAAACACAAATTTCAGGAGCCCATAGATTCCATACTGATGAAAAGAAAAGAGGAAAGGCAGGTATTATGTCTTGAAAACCAAATAAATTTGCCCAAAGCCCTGGATGATTAGCAATAGTGAATTCTCTTTCTGGTGTGGTGATTTAGCATCAGTGACTGTAGTTAGTGGTGAGTATAAGATCTTAGTCCTAAAAAATTCTTCCTATAACTTTTGGTAAATGTGCTTCTCCCAAAAATTTTACCATCATAGTTACCATTTAATATTCACAACATGACTACCCAACTGCTTACATCACAGCAGTGTCAGGAAGAGGAAGGGGGAAACGATCTAAACTGATACGCTTGTAGAAAACTATGAAAGCCAAAGCATCGAATCTGAAAAATCTGAATTTAAGGACCTGGTCCTGAAAATCAAAGAAATTTGGATAGTTACAAGAAAAAAAAGTCTATAAGAATAAAAAGCATTAGATTATTTAGAATGCTGATTGGGAGAAGGAAGATACAAGTTTTACTACATTGCTTTTGAGTTATAGAAAGAGTGTTGTGATTTTGGCAAAGTTTGGGTAATTTTTCATATGAAACATAATGGGAGTTCTTTCACCTCACCTCTTGTTTTTCTATTTGTGACTTCTGCGATTAAATTCGATACAGCTCAAAATTAGTCTCTTATCATCCTTAAATGTTAGCTAACTTTAAAAGAAATACATATGTAACACTGTTTCCAAAGATACCTGAGAAATCTAATATTTACAGAATTCAGCCCATGGACAAAAGTGCATGCTGTGCTTAATGGAGAAGCTAATGGTCAATCCTGTGACATTATTACAATAACATTTCTCATGATATTTTCATGTCTTGCATACATCCAACAGTTGAAATCTTTGAATTGATATACCATATTTTACATCCCTGTTGTTGAACGGTGTCATACCTCAGACACAAGTTATATCAGAAAGTGGCAGCCCTTCTTTCTTTGGGAACATTGTATCTTATCTGTGTGACAATGGAAGGGGATTCATAAATAACATTATATAATGGAAATAAAATAAATTTTTGCCTTATGTTTATTTAAATAATACAGAAGAATATGATGCCTTAATAGATAAATTTTACAAGAGTATTAGAATATAGCACTATTACAGATACCTTTCTTTGTTAAATATTTGAAAAGGGTCTCCCTATGTATACTACAGTTTATGCTTATGAATATTTCTCCTGTCTCAAGCTTCCAGCAGCTTCAGCCTCCCAAGTACTTGAAATTCGCTTGCTTGTCACTACTCTTCCTATTTGCCTTTCCAAAGCATAAAAATGAAAAGAGTTGTTCTTGAGTAGTTGTCATTTTATTTCAGGACACTGTACCAGACACAACATATTTCCTTTCCAAGTTAAACTCTCAGTGGTTAGACAATTGACAAGGTATATGTCATTTGGTTAAATAAATAAATAGGGAGGGGTTATATTTTATGAAAAAAGAATGAAGACTACACAGATTTGAACATCATAGTCATCTGTGTCAATGTGTGTGTGTATATATATATATATATATATATATATATATATATATATACTTATATATATACTTGAGAAGCATAATACTCTCAGAAAGGGAAAGAAGAAATAAAAGCTATCAAACACATTTACTTTTCTCTGTGCCTCTGCGTTAACAGCTTGAATTCACACAGCTCTGATGGTGTACTGATGACCTCACATGACTCCACTCAAATATTGAAAAAAAAGTCTCGTCAAGTAAAGAATTAAATGAGATATCTCATTTGCATTGAAATAGGGAGAGAATCAAAGCAAAGGACAGTCACTTCACTGCCAAGTGCATTTCTTCACTCCTAGTGCCTTGGTGATGTAGTTTTTTGGCCCTGATTTCCGTAACGCATTCCTATGCCTTTTATTAAAAATTTGTATTATTACTAACTTAGGAATGAATAAAATCATGTGTACTTTTAAAAATAAAGATATATCTGTATTTCTCCTTTAAAATATTTTGTTAGCTTGCGTATAAGATTTTTTAATCTAATAATAAATCATCTGAAATTACTACATAGTAAAGTAGTAAAATATACTGAATTGAAAGGTTTTTTTAATGATTGACTTTAAACATTATCCACTCTAGGTGAACATATATTTGAACCTTTATAAAATTGTATTTTTTTCTGACTAAAAGAAAATCTAAATCATTATAAAAACATTATAATATTACCTATATTTATTCTACTTTACAGTAAAAGTCTCAGTGAAAATACAAACTGGACAATATTGAAGCAGAGCTATAATGATGTTACATCATGATTAAGTATATGAAATTAATTATTGTTTTGTTTGTCAGACTCTTTGCAATTTACACTTCCAAGATAGTCACATCATGTGAACACAGTATGTGTTTACAGAGTCTAGCCTCTTGAGAAGCATTTATTTTAGAAACTATCTTCACATAAAAATATCTTTTTATAACAATCTGGATGTGTTACAGCACCTCTCTCATACAAATAAAAGAAATCCCACACTGATGAGGGAAGAAAAGTGAGTTGCATATTTTCTGCTTCTTCTTTCACTGATATCTGTGAGGTCCAGAGCAATAAGATATTCTATTTGGAGGAAGGTTGGAGAATGGAGCATTTGACTTCTACATAGATGCCCACCTCAGATATGTCATGAATTCTGGGCCCAGGGTAGTTCTAATGGCTGCAGAGTATAACAGTATAATGTGTGTGGCTGTAGGCTCAAAGAGAACTCCATTATCATATTTATACAATTGTTGTAGTCTCTTCCGGTACTTGCGTGGCCTCAAGAACCAGATCTTTGGCAGTAGAACTGTACCAAGTTTGGTTATGAGCCAAAAATGTTGACATGCATCTGTGGATTCCATTTCTTTCTTTTTTCTATTTCTCTTTCTTCCGTTATTTATTTACTTATTTAACATTCTAACTACAGCCTCTCATTCTTCCTCTCTTCCCAAACCCTCTCTCCAGCTCCCTTCTGACTTCCCCTTGACCCACCCTTTTCCTTATTTGCTCAGAAATAGGGCAGCCTTCCCATGGGCATCAGCAAAGCTTGGCTTATTAAGGTGCCATAAGATCAAGCTCCACCTCCTTCATTCAATCTGGGCAAAGTAATCCAGCATGAGAAATACGTTTCCAGGAGCCTTTTCATTTCTTGGCTTGACTCTGAATCCTCAGGCAGCAGACCAGACCTTTTTTGACTCAGTAGCTATGCTCTGTGAGATGATGAATGTATTAACCAGCCTAATGATGAATGTATTAACCAGTAAATTCAAAGCACAAATGTATATTAATCTATTATTTTACATTATTGTACTTTGTGTGTGTGTGTGTGTATATACATATGCAGGAATTTGCTACATTTTTGCTATCTTCTTTTCTTCTAGAACCCTGGAAATTGCCAGTCTGCTTCTCTCACAATCTTTTTTCTCTGTTACTCTCCTTGTCCCTTGGAATAAGCCATGGCAATCTGCTTCGTATACATCTGGCTATATGCTCTCTAATCAACAATGAACATCTTCCCTGTAACCATGGAATAGCCATCTTGATGTTGTCTTTACTGTGTTCCTGCTTACACGTGTGTGTGTAAACATATACATATGTATACATACTTATATATTAAATGGAAATAGATTAAGTGGCTAAAATATAAATTTAAATAAAGCATATTTATCCATCTCAGCAGGGCAAGAATGGGGAAAGATTCTTCTTTAGCAAGCTTATGCACAGATATGACAGCACTGAGAACATCAAATTTCCATGGCATACTTAACTATTCTTTAACACCTATTTTGCTTGCTCTGCTGGACTCCTTCCTACATGCTAGAATTGGAGGGGAATGGTTCTTATCCTGTTGATTGTAGTTTGGTGGAGTACAACCCTGTCTAATGACTCTTCACCCCCAAAATTACTCCAGCTAACTACTTCTACTCAGTATTTTCTGCATCTTTGTATGGTTTCCTCTTAGGTTATCACAATAGTGCAAGTGCTAATGCAGTTCACTGTTTGCAAGGTATGACTCCAAATAGATTAAAGAGCATAAGCAAGAAACTGCTAGCAGGCATGAACTAGAAAGAGGAGGAGAGAAGGAAAAGGGGAAAGAGAAAAAAAGGAAGGGGTTACATTTCAGATCAAATTATAAAGCGTATAAGTAGCATGTATTTTTAGTTTTACTTTGTTTTCCAGGTTCCTTAATGCTCTAGATTTATTACATATTTTTTCTTTTATTCTTGACTTTTTAAAAGGCCAAGTTTCAGGAATAAATAGTGCAGTCTAGATTCCATACTTCTGCTTCTGTTTTATTGATTCTTCTCTGTGCAACCTGAACAACTCAGGTGTCAGTATCCTCAAGGCAGAGCTACCTCAAGGGTAAACATTTCTAGGAAAACATCCAAAGACGTGATTTTAAATTCGGGTATTAAAAAAAAAAGTTTTCCCTTTTTCCCCACTACTTCAAGTCAATAAAGTACTTACATTCAGCTTTTGGTTTTCTCTGTATTTACAGTTAGTTGTTAAATAAATATAGCTTTTATTGCCTGACTTTAATACTCTACTTCCTTTGTAATAAGTATTTTAAAAGACATGTTCAATCAATGCCAGAGGTCTTTGATTCCTGGGCCAGATGAAGCTTTGCTAAGAAACAAACAAACAAACAAATTATAATGAGGTAACCTTGAAGGGCACTCTCTAGAGGCAGAAGATTGGAAAGACAAGCTTGTGTCTTCCCCTGTCTCACTGACAATTTCATCCTGATGTTACTATGACCACAAATGTTGTGACTAAAAATAGCATAAATGCAGGAGACGTGGCCTCACTCCTTGCTGGAAAAGTGGTGAGGAACTCACCCAGGTGGTGACCATGAAAAAAGCTGGGGGACTGACCAGCTACCATCCAGACCAAGGACCAGGACTAGGAGTTGGGCTTCCCTAACAGCCCCCTCATCCAATCGAGCAAGCAAAAGAGATAAACCTACAGATCCAAAACTACAGGATCCCCACAACACAGGACAACAAATGGTATCCAAGAGGAATCCCAATAAAAGACCATAATAGATGATGTACATAGGTCAGAGATTCAAATGAGACTAATGATCATGGCAAATAAATATTTGCAAATGAAGAAGAATGGGCGAGAGGGTGAATACTGTGATTCACTGGACGACATTACTGCTTCCACGAAGACGTCTTCTCCTTTTATTCTTTTGTTTATTTCGTTCTGTTTGTTTTTTGATTTTTCTTTTAAATTTTGTTAGGTTTTGTGGGGAAAGTTGCAAGGGCAAAGGGCAGATCCAGGTAACAAGAAGATGGGTGGGAACAGGATGCATAATGTGAACTCTACAAAGAATTGATACAAGTTATAAGAAAATAAAAACATAAACACGTGTCATATATCCACACTGTTCTCGCTGAACTGAATGCCAAGCAGTTGAGTGCACATGTGCCTTTCTGAACGATCTCAGGGGCAGGAGGGCGTCCCATGTTTGTGATTTCACCTGTTTTAGGGCCATCTAAATACAATGGGTTTTTTTTCTATCCGCAAAGTCAAAAGCAGCAGGATCTCACATCAATGGATCACTGATTCTTTAGTCCACCGTTTGTACATTTAAGGCTTCTTCTGATTATACAGTATTCACCGATATTAACCCTGGATTACCTGAAGTTTAACTAATTAGCACATGTATTACCATTTTCCAGCATCTATTTTTTACTACAAACAAAACAAACAAAAATGAAACATAGCAAGGAAAGGACATAGGACCCTTCCTAGAAGCAGAAGATTTTGGAATGATGAGCTGAGTCTTTCCTTTTGGTAATATTTCTCTCTTCAGGTCACATGGACATACTCCGGGAATGTAGGTCTTGGTGTCTCTGAGGCACAATGCTTTCAGCTGCCATGATGAAACCTGATAATCATTCCTTCCACCTGTATGAGAGGTTAGCAGGGAGCTGAATGAATCATCCTGGCTGACATCTTCCTGCAGGAAGCATGATGAGCGGTGGTGAATAAGCATCTTCACACTGCTAGGTGAGCTGCAAAAATTCTAAAGAGGCCTTTTTCTTTCTTTTCTGAATCCATCCCCAGTGTAACATATTTTCAGAACTCCATTTAGCAAGAGGAAAAATTCATTTTTCACCTCCTGAATACTGGCAGACATAGTCACTTGTTCTGATCAGTGGAATGTAGTGAATGTCTACATCTATAATATAAACTGAGGAAATAAACAAAGAGACCCTTTTTTTCTATGTTTATATTAAGACACCAGTTAGAAAGTCAGGTGAGCCTGCCGAAGGTCCTAGAACCAAGTAGCCAAGTTTAAGTTCATCTTCCACACTCTAAAAAACAAGTTCAGCACAACAAAGGTTGCTTCCAGGCAATGAATGCTGTGTTGCTGTGCTTGTTGTGAGGAACCACTGTAGCAAGATACTACTGCAACACAAAACAACATTATTCTTAATGACATTACAAGACGTGTCCAATGCTAAACATGCCATTTAGACATCTAGAGAGACTTTATTATTTATTCTCCACACTTTAATGACAATCTCTACATTAATAACGATAACCCTATTTACTATGTCTGGCTATTTTGTATTTGTTTTAATTTTATCTTTATTCTTAAAATGTGTTCTTTTTATATTTGAAATCTGAGTAATGCATAATATATGAAATTATGCATGTTTTTCTGGAAGTACCTCAGTGTTTTACATAAACCAATATAGTGCTTTTAATATATTAATATTTATAACTTAAATTTTTTCATTTTACAAGATAAATTTTAGAAACATAATGTTCTGCGTGATGCATCATTGGTAAGAACATTTGGAAAATGCAAAAAGATAGTACCAAGTTGGAGGAATGACTTATATTCATAGAAATTTAAACAACAGTAGAAGATGTTTTTTATGCCGTCAACCACATAACACTTAAAAATTGAACTAAAATAATTAATATTTATAATATCACCAATAAGCGTAATAAAACAAAACTACTTGCTAGTCCCTCATCATTCCCATTCCCACTTATAGTTGAACTTCATATTTCTATGTTATAATATTTAAAACATAATGTTGTCTCCTTAAACACTAATTGAAAACTCTAAATGCATTTGTAAGCCCCCTCAACCTTAAGATATTTTTCTGAAACCTTGCACTCACTCTCTCTTGGAAACGGACAGTTGCCCACACACACACATGCAGGACTGCTCATCCTCCTGTATCCTTGTGAATAATCTTCAAACATATCTCCATTCTGGGAATTGAGACAAAGACAACCCACAGATGTTGACTCAGTTCCTGATGTATTGATTTAGTCACTGGACCAAGGTAAGTATGGACAAGAGATGCTCTCCCTTATCTACCCAATCACACAGCTACTCTCCTGCCCTGGAATAGACCAATCACTGCTAGTAACCCTTTGAATAAGCCAGTCCAATAAGTTGGAAAACAACCTTCAGGTCCCCCCCCCCTTGTATCTGTGGCTTTTTGCTTTAAAAGATGGACTGTAACAGCTATCGGATGTCCTATATATCCTGACTCTGAAGTGCCCTGTCATGACAGAATAAAAATCCTCTTGCTTTTGAATCAATTGTGCCCATGTGAGTGGTGTCTGGAGCAACTCCTCCCTGATGTTTGAACTTCTAGTCCAACATAATGAGTACGAACTGTAACATATTCATTAAAGTGATGTTATATGCATACATACATATATATATTGAAACAGTTACTATAGTCAAGTATATTAATCTACTGATCAGTTGCTTTTAGCATGGTAAATGTCCAAAATCTACCATATTAACTAACCTCCTACTTGAAATATCCTATTATTAGTTGTAGGCATGCTACACATTAGATCTCTAGGCTTCTTCATCCTGTACAAGTCCAACTATGTTTTACTATAGAAATATCCTACTTTAAAAGTGTTTTATGTTTTTAACTAGGCTAACATGTCCAGGAACAAAAGTGATAGATACTAACTAAGGAAAGATCAGTAATTAAAAGAAAGAGCACTCGTAGGTAACCTGGACTCCACTGGTTATTGCTGAATAGGGACTTTACCTCTCAGTATTTCTGGGCTCTGTAAGAGGGTTTCCACATTCTATTTGCTTTAGTTTAATCATCTGATATATTAGGAGTGATACAAATCTGTGAAGTTACAAATAATGTTAAATAGGTTAAAAATGCAGCCACTTATTGTCAGAGCAGTTATACAGTAAATGCTATGAAACTGTTCACTTATAGTTCTTCTATAAAGGTAAAAAAAAGGAAAAATTTTTCCACTAATATGAGCATTTATTGTCAAGTAACCTTTAAACAAGAGAGTAGAAACATTCTGGTTATTACATAGACACAATATATTTTATAATATGTCCTTAATTTTCAAACAAAAAAAAATCTGTAAACATTTCTCACACATTTTTGAATTTTGCATGGTTCCAATTACTCTTTAGTGTAAAAATTGGAGCCACCTGTCAACAGGAGAAAAAAGTAGTAAAGAAAAATAACCGGGGCAGGGGAGTAACAGCATCTTCAAAGAGAGGCATCGTGTACAAGGAAGGCAGTACTGTCTCAGAAAGACTGCCAGTAGTAGATCTTCAATGACTTCTTCATTCTCAAGAAGCATTACTAGGTGAAAAAAATATTTACAAGGCTTTTATTGTGTTATTTTAAATAACTTTTCTCACTGGGAAGAGCAAAAAATCAATGTAAAATGCACACTTTTATTTCTTCTTGCTCAACTACTATGGGAAGAAAATGCCTATCTCAAAGTTGTACTAGTTTTATTTGTTAAAGCCTAGGACACAATTCCAGCAGACATGAAAAATACCGAAAAAGCCATGAGATATTTACAGTGTTTCATAGTAATATTGACTCATAGTTGCTCTTTATACTTCTGCTTTGATTTCTGGTTCCTTGGAGCTTACTGTGCATGAGTCTGCTGATAAGTATCACAAATAAATTTATAGCAATGATAATCTCAACAGAAGCAATGATGTCAGAACTGTAGCTCAGATGAAATAGACTAGTATAGACTTATGCCAAATTATTCCATCCTCAGTGTTGCTATGAGTTCCAGAATTTAAAATAATATTTTTAAAAAGACTAAAATCATAGGAGAATGAAATTGGCTAAGTAAATTAGTGGAAAGAAATATGCCAAGATAAGTAAATAAATAATAATCATGGGTCACATAAATACATCAGTTGAAGGACAAAATTATTAGAGGGAATTTATTTAGAAAAGATTTTCCTCCTAAGCAATGGAGATATTTATTCTATAATGCCCACTTTGTCATTAATAGTTTGAGTTTCTAGCACAAAATTTTCAATCCCCAAAAACATGATTCTAAACTAAAGGTTTCAGGCAAATGCTTACTGTCTCTCTTTACTGAACTTACCAAATTTCTGGTCTGTGTGCTGCTTCTTTAAACATTTTAAACAGAGAACAGAGCCTGCATCCCAACCAATTAGGCTCTGGTTGAGTTAGAAGAAGTTAGAAAGGTAAACAAAGAGACAAAATAATTGATCAGGACACCTCTAAGCAAAGGGCATTAGAAACAAAGAAGTTCTCCAGAAAATAAGTTCAAATGCCGTAAGATCTAACATCAGTAATGTAGAATCGATGGATGTGCTCCAGAATAGAAAACAAAAAAACAAACAAACAACATTCGTGTTCTATTACTGATATAAATTAGCACGGAGTACTGACTTCAGGTTAAGACCAACACAAAAAGGAATAATGTTAGCATACCCCAGCTCTTTAACAAGTCTGCTCTAAGGATTGTTTGTTGTTCTTTAATAAAACGAATGAACATGTTTAACACCTTGCTAGCAGTGACATAAAAACAACGTGCAGTTCAAGTTGCTGTAATACATTTTCAAGATTATATTGTCATTCCATGTGGAATGTCCTTGTTCCCCATCTGTCACATTTTCTGAAGTGATGCTATGATTTGGATTAGGCTTGTCCTAGAAGATTCCAATAGTAGCAAAGTGTTGCAACATTGAAGTGGTGAGGCTTCCAGTGAAGTCCTTATGTCATTGTGGACAGAATGAATTGTGGGATCTCTGAATCTTTTTGTTTGTTTTTGTTTTTCGAGACAGGGTTTCTCTGAGTGGCATTGGTACCTATTCTGGAACTCTCTTTTTGTAGAACAGGTTGGGCTCGAACACACAGAGATCTGCTGGCCTCTGCCACCAGAGTGTTGGAATGAAAGGCATGTGCCACCACTGCCCGGCTTTGAATTCATTCTTATGAGGCAGGAGTTATAGAGATGATAAACCTGCTTTAGAGACTTCTGCATTGCCTTCTTGTGATTTGTTCTTTGGTACTGACATGACTTTGTGTTGTCATTTGCCATGATGCTAACATACACTCAAACACGTGGAATGACCAGACAAATAAACTGAGTCTCCCTAAATAAATCCATCCTCAAGTATTTGCTCTAGTAACAGAACACTGACTACCCAAGGTGGTCAAATTTCCTTTGCAGTTCTTCAAGAAATTCACGGTGGCATTTTTGTACTCCGTATGAGCTCAGATTTTTTTTTAAAAAAAAATATTTTGAATAGATTTTTTTTTCCCACACCACGAGAGGGCTTGGGCAGGCAGGCAGGCAGGCACACTCGGGACAGAAGGCACATGGCCGCTCTGTGACAGAATCGAACAACTTGGGACAGGCGGCCCACGCAGCTCTGTGATCGGACTCGGGAATCGGACTCGGGACCTTGGGACTCGCGAGCGCTGCGCTTAGCCGCTTAGCCGCTGAGCTACCGTTTACTTTCACTGTCGGGCTGTGGTGGAGCACACCGTTAGTCCCAGCACTCGGGAGGCAGATGCAGGCAGCTCTCTGTGAGTTCAAGGTCAGCCTGATCTACAAGAACTAGTTCCAGGACTGTCTCCAAAGCTACAGAGTAACCCATTCTCGAGAAACCAATATATATAAATATATATTTCTTGGTCTGTGTTATCTCACTCAGGATGATTTTCTCTAAGTCCATCTATTTGCCTTCTAATTTCTTGTGTCTTTGTTTTTAACAACTGAGTAGTACTCCATTTTTTATTTATTTAATTAATTAATTAATTTTTTTATTTATTCCTTCCATGAGGTAATCTAGCTTAATTTCAGGTTCTGGCTATTACAAATAATTCATTATTTGCCAAGTTTGATCAATACTAATGTGATACCTGAACTTTTCCTAATGGAATGAGAAGGAAAAGGAAATAAAAGATGGGAGCAAGGGAGTTAGGGAGGAGGGTCTGGGAGGCTGTGGCTGAAATGTAAGATAAATAGATGAATAGAAGTTGTTTTTCAGGAACTCACATTCTGCCAAATAATCTTAGTATTCAAACATATTGCCAACTGTCCTTCAATATATTAAAGACTTAAGATATCGCCAAAGCTGTCTAACAGAAATATTTCAAAATTCCAATTTATTTTGCATACCAGCCATAGTCATCAAAAAAATTCACTGGAAGTTAAATGCTTAGAACACAAATTCAGCATGATAAAAATCTCTTATCACATAGTTTTGTGATAAAAAGTTGAGGTAAAGACACACATGTTCTTGTGGTATAAAAAAATTAATCCAACTATATTTTCTCAACTTCAGTTATAGCGTGGGATCCTTTAACTATTTCACTGATAGTTGTGGTTGTTTGAAAGAAAATGGCCCTGAAAGGGACTGGCAATATTAGGAGGTATGGCTTTGTTGGAGTAGGTGTGGCCTTTTTGGAGGAAGTGTGTCATTGTAGGGATAGATTTTTAATCTTCTTTGCTCAAGCTATGCTCAGTGTGGAACTTAATTCACTTCCTGCTCCCTGTTATAAAGATGTAGAACTCTTAGCTCCTTCTCCACCACCGTGTCTGCCTTCGTGCCATCTACCATGAAGATAATGGACTAAACTTATGAACTATAATCTAATCCAATTAAATATTTTTCTTCATAAAAGAGGCCTTTGTCATGGTATCTCTTCAGAGCAACAGAAACCATAAGAGAATATTTCCCATAGAAATTTGTAGACAATTGCTAATTATCTTACAATTTATTTTAAATGTTTATTTGTTTTAGTATCTATTCTACTACTATTATTACACATGAGGTGGCACATAGCTCAAAGAAATTTATGTCTCTTTGTTTGGAAGGTGCTATGTCCTGGATCAACATTCAGAAACATTTGATATCCTATGATGGCTAGGTTCTGGGTTAATGAACAATACTTTCTTTCATTGTAAAGAAAGTTATTATCCATGCTTTGACATCCTTTACAAGTTCATTAAACTTTATATAAAATGAATATTTGCAAAGAATTGTTTAAAAATTTATTCAACCAGTTCATTGGATCTTTGTATTTATGAATCAACAGCCACACTAAAGGATCTCTCCACTCAATGTACTTTTGTGGTTGATCTTAACATCTGGGTTTTAGAGCCATGTCATTCAGACTGTAGCAGTCCTTCTCAGTTTTAAAGTACTTTGGATTAATATAGTCTCGTTTGTAGAATGAATATGCTTTGAATGAGGATGAGCCTCTAGGAAGTAGATAATGGGTGCTTGTTGATGTCTGAAGAAAGGAAGTTTGCATGTGTAAAGGAAGCACAAGCATTTAACAAAATTTTAAGAAATTCAAAGATCTGTGAGGCATGATAGAACTTCTGTGTCTTATAAAGTGAGCAATTCATGATCACAATGGTTTTCAGGAATAATTATTGCTTTTAAAGGACTGTCAGATACTCCTTAATTGGCTAACACTTGACTTTCTCAGGATGGGAAGTTATTAAAAATTAACTTTGATCATCAAATCTCAGTGTACATGTGAGAGACGAGCCACATCAAGCAAGCAGAAAAACACACATCTGCATATCAGACATGTGGCATGACTGAATAATGGTGTGGTCTGTATCAGCAAGTGTATATTCCTGTTGGGAGCAGTGAGACCCCAGATCCTGAATTTCTTGTAATCCCCTGATCTGAGTGACTACAGCTGCTCTGAGCAGGAGACCTTCAGGAGTTCCTGATGGCAGGAGAGTGGTTTCTGGTGGGTTTGGCTGGGGCGTGGTTATCTCTATATAATCTGCCCCTGAACACAATAAAGGGGGCATTCTTGGGGAATTCAAGGATGACTCGTGTGAATGTGTATTTTAACCTCCTGCCCCTTGCCCAAATTTCACGAACTGGGTGCCAGCGCACCGAACTCAGACACAGAGGCACGGTGCGCAGCATATTCCACCATGAGGGAGAAAGGGGCTCAAGAACATAATTCCTTACCTGAGGACACATGGATAGTTGCTGACTTCTTGCAGAAGATTGCCAGCTATTTTAACGGTATGACCCCTAGTACACTGACTACATACCATCAGATGGACTTATACTAATGAGTTTATAGGAAGCATTAGCTGAGTGTAATTGTGTGTGAATGTATAAATATATATGTGCACATATACACACATGAAATATATTTAGCATACATAAAACTCATATATGTCATATAAACGTCAAACATATACCACATATATGATACATAGATAAAATATATGACAATTATTTTGTATGTTTGTGACATATCTTATTATATAGGGCATATTTGTGTCATGTATATAAAGCAGAGATATCATATAAAGTTATATGAAAGGAAGCTGGGAGTGAGGGAGGTTAGAGGTGGGGAGATGTTTCTGGAAAGAAATAAGTGGAAGAGTAAGGGAAAATTATCAAAATACATAACATCTACATTTTAAATTCCCAAAGAATTAGTAAAAAATGTTTTGTTTATTTAAAAACATTCTATGATTCAGTGATTTTTGTAGAAAATATGATGCATTTAGATCTTTTCTTGATTGCCAATTACTGATGAGAATTATATTTATTTAAAAAATTACATTTATTATGTCATTTCTGTGGTAGCTTAGTCTGTTCACTTTTAATAATTAGAATAGATTTAGATGTTAGAGAACAGATGGGAAGAGTAAGATAAAAATGCCACTAATCAACAAAAGTCAAAAGAAAACACTCATTATCTTTTTATTTTCATATCAAATTTTTAAAATATTACTGTTTTATACTGCTTTATTAAAATAGTAATTGAATGTTTAGAATAAGTTAATACTTTTATGTAGTATCTCAGTTAGCTTAGTTTAGCCTCGAACTTGCTCTATAGGTGGTGTTGTCAATGTGCACTGGATCCTTCCACCTAAAACCTCAAATTGACGAAGTTTAAGTATTCACTGTAATGACACTAGAATTTATTTTCAAATTCTGTAACTTTTTCAAAACTCTTTGTCTTAGCTTAATACTTCTCTGTCTAAAATTATTGTGTTCATTTCAGGTGGTTTCTATGAGCAAAAGTGTACTAATATAAAGTATGTCATGGCACCAAGTAATTTTCCTCATTGCTTTTTTTCAAACACTGTGTCCAATTATGTCTATAGACACAATGTTAAAATAAAAAGCATTTGACAAAATTCAGCACCCCTTGATAAAGGTCTTGGAGAGATTAGGCATACAAGGGTCATTCCTAAATATAATAAAGGCTATTTACAGCAAGCCTACAGCTAACATCAAATTAAAGGGAGAGAAACTCAAGGCCATCCCACTAAATTCAGGAACACGACAAGGCAGTCCACTCTCTCCTTATCTCTTCAATATAGTGGGGGAAGAGAGGAGAAAATAATCAAAAAGAAGTGTGAGTGTACTTTATTATCATATTTATTTCTCCCTCATATTTGTCCTTGGTGCTCCATATAAAGAATTGCCTTCATTTTATATACTAGGAAGAAATAAGCCTCAGTATATAACAACATGCAGGAATATTTATTTGACCATCCTTTAACTGGAGAGGTTTTGTAGTCAGAGGGAATGAATGATGAAAAGCAAAATGAATGCATTGGGCCAGTTGACTTCCATTGACTCTTATAAACTAACCACACTCTCCTACCCAAGCTACCTGTTCTTTGAAGACATGTGGACTACTTCAGAAGTCCTTCTGTCCATCTAGATGTGATTTTTAGTTAGCCAATAGGCTCTTCTATGAAAGGTTCAAGAAGAATGAGTGCAGGATGTTTGACTCCTCTCCATTTTCACAATTATTCAGACATAGTATCTTGTCAGTTCTTCGATCTGAATTCTTTCTAAGACAGCCTCATCAAATTTTATTCTATCTTTCTCAGTAACTTCTCTGGTTCTTTACCTCTATAAGGACAGACTGTGGATGAGGGGGCAAGAAATAATATTATACTAAATAATCTTTTTTTTCTTTTTTTTTTTTTTTTTTTGGTTTTTCGAGACAGGGTTTCCCTGTAGTTTCTAGAGCCTGTCCTGGAGCTAGCTCTTGTAGACCAGGCTGGCCTCGAACTCAGAGATCCGCCTGCCTCTGCCTCCCGAGTGCTGGGATTAAAGGCGTGTGCCACCACTGCCCGGCCTATACTAAATATTCTTAAATTCACACTGCTTTGGAAATAAATTTCAAATCATGTTCATTAGAGTTATATGTTTCTATCTAGTATTATGGCAGATTCAATATGGCTTTATTTCATGCTCATAACTGCTCTATTCCCTCAGGCTTCTTGCCTTTTTAATATCTACTCATCGGCAAATTTGTTTTAAATTACAAAATTATTAAACTGTCTTTCTAGATCCTTATGTGATATTATGACCCATAATAAATAATTCTGAACACTTTAATATCTTGTTCTTCACGTTCTTCACAATTACACCTAAATAACTGACTAAAATCTGGACTTAGTTTTCCTAAGCCTGTTGCACAAGTTACTTCAGGAACGGTATTAACTTTGTTAGGTTTAATAAACTATTATATTGTGCAGTCAGATTAGACTCAGAGCAAATATAAACTCATGGATATTTAATTGATAAATAAAGAATAGATTAGTAAACCTCATTGTGTTTAATTAAATTTAAATTATAGATGTCCAGAAAACAATGCTGATTATTGGGAAAATTATTTGTGAAAAATATTTGACATGTAAATTATTCACTACAATCAATTATATTATTCCAGTGATCTTTTAAAAGTCAAAAAATATACAATACTTTCTTTGTGCAAACTTCTCAAAAATATTATTGGAACTATGGCTTTTCAGGATTATACAAGATACTGAAAGAAATACTTTCTATTCCAGTAAGTACAATTTTTGATCTTATCAATATTTGTCAAAGGGAAGACAGTATCGTGATCATTAAATAATTTCTTGAGTTGGCCAGACAACAGATGAATGTTCACACTAATCTTCAGTTGTTAGAAGGATCTAATAGAAAAATTTCTTCTCAATACCCAAGATTGCATTGGAGGCATGTAAGTCTCTTCCCCAAACTCCATCTCAATAGAACCTATGCAAATATTATCATACAGAAATGTATGTCATTATTACAATGACTTTTACCACTTACTATACTTTACTATATATAATTATTATCACATACTGCCATCAGTATACATAATATGCTTTCATTTGACTATTTATTGTTACTTTTCTTTTGCAATAAAAATCTCATAGCACATAATTTGAATATAATAACTATTGTTGTTTTCTTTTTCTTAAAATGACACCCAGAAAATATTGCTAACTAATATGCTTTTAGTTATATTTGAATAAGAAAAATGCTTTTTATAATTATTATTACATAGAAATATATTTTAATATATATTTTAACTTTCAAACTAAATCATTTAAAATTATAAATTCACTGATGAGTTTTTGTAATGCAATAGTTTGACAGATATGTGTTGGTTTGAATGAGGATGCCCTCCATCCATGTTTTAGATGTATTAGAATTTTCGAATCTCAGTTTGTGGAGCTGTTTGGGGATATCAGAGAATTGTGACTTGTTAAAAGACATACATCACTAGAGGAAGTGTCAAAGCCTTCTGTCATTCTGAGCTTTCCCCCACCTTCTCTCCCCTCTGCCTCTTTCTGCCTGTCTTGGGTGTGTGTGTGTGTGCATGCTCATGCACGCACGCACATTCACACACATGCACATACACATGCATCTGTGCATGACGATGACTTTGTGATTATGGTTTAGATGAGAGCACTAAGCTTCCTGTACTTACTACCGTGAACCTACATGCTGTCTTTGCCCTGCCCTTATTAATGATAAGCAATAAGTAAATCCTTCATTTCTAACTTGTCTAATACTTGGTGTTTTCTATAACAACGGTAAATTAACTAATCCAACCATGAGGTGTTGTTATGAATAACCAAACCATGTTAATTGTTTTTAAATGGATGTTAAAGACTTTGGAACTTCTGACTACAAAAATTGTTGAATGTTATAATCATAGATTAATGTGCTTTGCATGCAGATACATGCAGTCCAGTAATTCAGAGAACACTATGGAGGCCCAAATCGTGAGGTTTCAGAATTAACAATTTAAGCAACTGGGCTTGAGGTCATTCTTGCAACATTTTGGACAAAGCATCCAACTGTCTGTTTCACATATTATAAGTACCAATTTTGAGAAAGTTTTTTTTTTGTCAGAGATGCTTTCAAAACATAATAATTTTGAATCCCTGGCATGATTATCAATAAAGGTTATGTAGGTTTCCAAGTGAAAACAGCTATGGGGTGGAGATCCATGTTATAAAGTTTGAAAATATAAAAGAATATCAACTAACAACATTGTAGCCCAATCTTATCACAAAAGTTATAAGTGTGTAGTTAGTGCCATTAAGGAGAGGCCTTCTAGTCAACATTGAAGTAAAGGGAAGTGAGCCTTCATGTTAAACTATACCCACCTAAGATTTGAACTTGTGAAAGAAGGCGTTGTTTGATACTAAATAACATCTGAATTAAAACATGCTGTTAATGGCATTCCATGAGGACCAGGAACCACCCACATCTGGCAACAAACTTGGCACTGTCATTCACAGCCTTGGGTTTGGAGTCTTGAAAGATGCAAGAGAAAATGGGTTGTGGGATCTTTCTCTACAGTTTCAGAAAGTTGCTGAAGTAAGGACGAATGTTAAAGGAAATTTCCTGGAGGAAGGTACTGAGGTGGCACAAGGTCATGGAAAGATATTTGTGATGTAAGTAAATGCAGCATTGCAATAGAGATCCCAGGGAGCATCTTTGATGCTAGTAGTTGTCATAGTACCAGAAGGTATTATACAGGCTACTGATGAAAACTGACGTGGTACAATGGTTGTTTTCTGAGATGGGAAAATGGCTTCAGGGGGAGGAATTGTGTCCAACCACTAGATAATTGTCCCACAAGTGGCTGCCCCAAATAGCTCAAGCTGTCTTTATTTAATACTTCAAAAGCAGGCATACTTTTGCACCCTCCAGCCTTAACCTCCAAAAAAAGAAAAAGAAAAAAGAAATATGTTTCCTCCTAAATTTTATATCAAAACAAACTTTAAAGAAAAAAAAAAACCAACCATTCAGCATTTTGTTAGCTTGGTTAAATTTTGAGCCAGGTACATTCATAGGCACACATTTTTAAGAAAAACAGTATCATTCAGAACGTGGCAACACATAAATACAGAAATAGTTCTGATTTGCCATAAACTACTTACATACAATAAGCTTATATTTCTCCTACTCTTCCATTGTTATACAAAAGGATCTTGTAGGCTTAAGCCTGTCTATTATGGGCAAACTTTGATAATGCACTTTGTTTCCATCTTAATGATTTTCCCCAGAATTGGAGGATGTAGTTAATGTCGCATGTATTGCTTTCTTATTTGAGCCCATTAACTCCCATTAACTTTTATTGTCTCTGTTCCTGTTGCACTGAATCAGAAAAGTTCCCGGGGTCTTGTGTGACAGCTGCAATTTCCAGATAAGAAACCTGAGAAGCATCAGTTCCCAAAGAAATTTACTGGAAAATATTGGATAAAAAAAAGGGGGGTTCCATGAGTGATTTCCAGTCCTATGCATATCTGACAAACAAAATGAAAGTATAAACTGCCAAGAGGCTCATCAACACTTTGAGAGAGACGAGAGCATGCAAGCCCCATGATCCCCAGCACTATTCTTTACTGCTGCAAGAACCACTCGTCCTGACTGTCAAATGAAGGTCAGTCTCTTTGGGCCTTTCCTACAGGAGACCCACTGGACAAGCGTTAATATGCTGATCAGAAACTAAGCCTCATGGCTCCCAAGAGAAACTATCTACATTTTTATCCAGCCTTGAAATCTGTCAACTCTGAAATGATATCTGTGGCAAGATGGACCCATACATGCAGTAATGGAGTAGAAGTCACAAGGGATACCAACTGCTTTCTGATTAGAATAAAAGATTGATCAAAGGAATGAAGCCCATTCCTGGGGTTGCCAAACCTTACCAATCACCAATGACTGGGAATTCACTGTTCCCTGGTATGAACTTACGCTAGGATTTTTCTAAATGTTATACAAGATGACATTTGAAGGTCTCAAAGAAATGCTTTCAAGACAATCTAAGAAACACAGGTGTAATAAGCAAAGTTTGTAAGAAAATTGTCTTAGTTAGAGTTTAATATTGCTGTGAAGAGACGCCACAAACATGACAATTATTACAAAGAAAATATTTAATTGAGGATGATTCACCTACAGTTTCAGAGATTTAGTCCTGTACGATTATGAAGGGGAACATGGCATCACACAGGCAGATCTGCTGCTGGAGCTGAGAATGCTGCATCTTGCAGGCAACAGGAAGTGAACTGACTGTCTTACTGAGTGAAGCTTGAGAAAAAGATCTCAAAGCCCAGTTCCACAGAGACTCCAATAAGACAATATTGATATACAAATTTCCTCCAATAAGACAATACCTACACAGACAAGGCAACACCTCCTTATAATGCCACCCCCCTTGCTTGTCCTTTTTTTTTCAAATAACCATATAAATGTAGAGTACAAATTAAAAAAAAACTATCAAAGAGAGAAATGTTTTATATGTCAGAAATCTTTGTAATGAATAACTCTGTAAGTCAGACATCAGCAATTGAAACCTTAAAAAAGAGACTTTATTGAGGAGAAGAAAGATTATCAAAGCTTGAAGAAATGTCTCTACAAATATCAGATTCAGAAATAGTAAGAAGAAAAAAGTGAAGGACTGAAGATTTATTCAAGATTTCATGAACAGCAGTAAAAAGCAAAACTTCTACATCACTGTTATATGTATGGGGAAGTAAATATAAGTTATGGCAGTGGAAATACTCCTTAATAAATTAATATAAAAAATTTATTAATTTTAAGACATCGATCAATAGAGATTGTCAGATCTCAATATAATCATGAAGTCCTCAGAACACATGGTGGCCAGGGCATAAGGAGGCAGCCACTCCTCATCACAGACAATATCTACTTTCCCTTTTGTCTTTGCATCTGCCTGCAGTATTTTTCCCCCCTGGGACTGCTCTTCAGTAAATTGTGCCCATTTTTTTATCTTATCCCTCATCTGTCTCATTTTCTTCCATTCTTTTGGTTAATTGGTTACTTTTGGATTCTTCAGACCTTTCCCAATCTTTGACCTTTTCCTGCTCCTTGGATGTCTCTTTCTCCCCTGCCAGTGGTTATTTTCTGATTCTTTAGACCTCTCCTTGTCTCTGACCTTTTCCTTAACCACCCTTGGGGAGGCACGGTAGTGGGGTGAAATCATGCCTTAGGGGCCTAATAGTTGAATAGAATGGTGGGAGTATATCAAAGTATTTTCCTATTTCTCTGGCTAGAGTCTGCACCTGGTTCCACATGTCCCATGAGAAAAAATTCCTGGTGGGTACCCAAGCGGCCAGTGTAATTATATCCTCCCATGCCTGGATCACAATGTGGTCTGACAATTCCAGGCCTCAGGAGAGTAGCATATATTCCAGCACCTTAAGTGCTGGGTCATTTCTGTGTGAAGTTGTGTGACCCATTGTGGGGCCCCACTCATCTTGACTGACTGACTGCTTTGCCCTGGGGTCAGTTGCCAGGCCTCCTTAGCCTTATTTCCCAGAGAAAAGTGAGTGTGCTGTCTGCCCATTCTGCAGCCCCATGATGCAGGACAATCAGATGTAAGAGGGAGTCAAGTCAAAGCAGGAACTCAGTTTATTACTGTGAGTGTCAGCTTATATAAGTTAAGTGACATCATGTGATGTGGGGGTATGTCCAGCCAATGAGAGACAGCCAAGCCCTCGGACAGCCAAGCCCTCCCTCTGGCTGGAGGGACTTTCTACCTAGATTTTACTGTCTCATCCTCACTAGGTAGCTTTGAGACTATCTTTCAAACTCAAGCCAGGTTTTATCTGTCCCCTAGGCCTTGAGGTACAATACCTGAGATAATTTTGGCCAAATATTGGGGCTGTCTGTGACTCTGGTGATCAATCTTTCAGGTGCTAGTGGATCCAAGATCAGATGCTTGCTTCTCATGTTGCAGTCAAGGCCACAGTTCCTGTCACCCCATTGATTACTCTGTGTTCCTGAAGATTGTCTGGCACTCCTGGGTTTGCTCCCTTCCTGTGGAGTTCACTGCCTCAGGCCTGCACTGGCCTATGTTGTTGGCTGCATTCTATTTCGATAAATGTTCCTAGTCTGGGTCTGCTCCTGTGGAGGTACCTGGCTGGGCTTGATCCTGAAAAGGTCTCTGGCTCCAGTCTACTCCCTCAGAGGTCCCAGACTCATGCCCAGACCCACAAAAGTCTCTGGTTCCTGCCTACTTCCTCAGAGGTCGAAGACTGAGTCAGGTTTTCTCATGTACAGAGATATGTTTCAAATCTTTCAATGACTAACAGAATATGGCATTTAACATGTTTTAAAAACTTAGGACTTTTCATGACAATGAGACACACCAATCTACTTTCTCTTCTTCAAGAGGAAGATGGTTATTGAAGAGGCTCCTTATAGAGTTGGTTAGTCATTTGGGCAAGAAACTGTTCTTGCCTGGAGTCTTCGATGTTATGCTGTATGAACTGAACATACAGGACTCACAGAAAAAAAAATGACTGCTGAACTTGCTTAAGAATGAGATGGTCCTTCAGAGTTCCTGCTTCATGAAAGAGTTAGCCAGACATTCTGCTGGACACAGAGGAAAGTGACTGGCAAACTGCCAAAACAGGTGGAACTGTCTTTGAAACGTCTTACTTTATGGAAAAGTCTACCAGATCCTATGTGCCTGTAGGCTGAAGATGGGTGCCCCAATGGTACAGAAGAACTCTGGGTACTGTCCAGGAAATAAGTTGTCTCTGTCAATTCTAGAGTTTTGGAAGTTGCTTACAATGCACTTCCTGTTTACTTAGGAAATATATCCTTTTGGAGTCTTTGATGAAGTTGAAGAATAGGTAGTTATAGTTTTCCTTTATTATGATAAAACATAAAGTAGATATAAATTTGCAACTGTAATTCTTGCTTGATATCTCTTTTGTTATATGTAAATTTACTATGTTAAACTTAAACACTTCCTTTTTATTTAGACAGAAAAGGAAATAATTTCTGGGAAAATCCTTTTGCATATGTATTACTTTTATTGGTTAATGAATAAAGAAACTACTTTCAGCCAATAGCTTAACAGAATATAGCCAGGCTGGAAAAGATATATACAGAATAGGCTGAATTAGTGAGAATCCATGTAGCCTCCAGAGAAGAAAGACATAATCTCCCAGACAGAACCTTGCTGCTAGGCCATGAGCCTCATGTTAAAGCATAAAAAAATAATAAAAAAGGGTCAATTTAAGATGTAAGAGCTAGCCGGGCGGTGGTGGTGCACACCTTTAATCCTAGCACTCAGGAGGCTAGATCCAGGACAGGCTCTAGAAACTACAGGGAAACCCTGTCTCGAAAAACAAAACAAAACAAAACAAAACAAAAAAGATGTAAGAGCTAGCTTCAAATATGCTTAAGTATTGACCGAACAGTATTGCAATTGACATAGTTTCTGTCAGAAGAAGAATGGCAAAAAAAACCTTTTCATGTGAATACACAAGTACTGGAGCAAAATTAATCTACAAAAATGAAACTTTCTTTTTCTGCTTTGGTAGATATCACATTAAAAACTTAAATTAGACACATTATAGCAAATGTTCCATCTTTATTCACAAGCCTCAACTAAATAAATAAACAATATCAATCGAACAATCAAACAATTTCTACTAAGAATTGTTGTCCAATGGAGAGAAATAAAGTAGGTTAGAAGAAAGGGACAGTTAATGAGTATTATGTTCATGACTTATTGATATATGATCATTAGAATAATCAATTAGAGAAACAAAATGTTCAAGCTTCAATGGATAAACCACAATATATAATGGTATCTGATAATAAAGCAATATTAAATTAAACATATTTGATTCTATAATTATATTGAAAATAATTGAATCAGTATGAAAGTGGTAAATGAAAAATAAATAATTTATGCAGGATTTAAGATAGTTATGTATTAATTGCAAACAAGGATGTTAGGTGTCAATTTTTACTCTTCTCTTTGAATGGACTCTTATTCCTTCCATTACATTCTGATTTTTCTTTTAGACAACAGTAGAGAAAGAATGGTAATAGAAAAAAATTATCTGCAGTGTTGAAGACTTAGCCATTAAGTGTATTTTTGTTTAAGTAATTGAAATAATTATCATATTTTGTATTATTCAATTTTCAGATTAAACTTTAATGGCACCCTGATATTCAGTATTAATAAGAATTATGCAAACATTGCTAAGACATTTTTATTATATTAATTTACCTTAAACATTGTCTTATTGATAACATAAATTCAATTACAAAATTTTTATGTAATATTTTTGACATCTTTTATTTTTATTTAAAATAGATTCTATTTATTTATTCATTTATTTATTTTGGTTTTTTGAGACAGGGTTTCTCTGTAGCTTTGCTATCAGTCCTGGAACTAGCTCTTTTAGACCAGGCTGGCCTCAAACTCACACCTGGTCTGCTGCCCAAGAGCTGCAATTAAAAACTTGCACCACCATTGTCTGGAAAAAATATATTTTTTCTTATATGACACATCATGACCACACTTTTATATCCCTCTATTCCTCTCAGCTTCCTATTATCTCCCCTCTCCCTAAGATCCACACTCTATTATCTAAAACTTTATATTGGTAATCCAAACTATTAATTTAACATACAATACTCTACACTGAATTTATAATCTATATTTTTGGGAAAAAACTCTTTGGAATAGTGTTTTCTTGTTGGCCAAATATGGGTACAGGTATGTTATTACTATATTGTCATACATATTTGTATTATATAATGTTTTTTGAAAGATACACTGCCTTTGTTGAAACATTTTAGTTTTAATACCATGTTCTAGGATAAATGGAAACTTTTGCCTAATAAGCTTAATTAGCACTTGTTAATTAATTGACCTTGTAATATCAGTGTTAATTTTTCTAATATTTAATATATTTTAGTATTTTGTTTATATCTACTTTGTTCAATTTAACTTTCTTATATTTTCTTTTCAGAAATGTTTTCAGAGTTGTTAATTAATAAAACAAAATCATTATTTAATTAGATATTAAATTTCTTTTTATGATTGTTAAGCCCCACATTGGACAGAGGACTGATCTCCAAAATATACAAAGAGCTCAAGAACCTTGACAACAATGTACCAAATAATCCAATAAATGATGAACTACAGTCCGGTGCTCCTATGTGGGGCTCTGTCATTTTCTCCATCCAATGCCAAGTGAAAGGAGGGAGATCATGAGCAAGGAAGTCAGGACCGTGAGGAGTGCGTTTACCCATTGAGACAGTGGGACAGATCTAACGGGAGACCACCAAGTCCAGTTGGAATGGAACTGATGGAACAGGGGACCAAACTGGGCTCTCTGAATGTGGCTGACGGTGGAGGAGGACTGAGAAACCAAGGACAATGGCAATGAATGTGAACTCTACATCATGGACGGGCTCACTGTGAGCCTTAACCTTCACCTGGCGATGGATGGAGATAGAGACAGAGCCCCACATTGGAGCACCGGACTGAGCTCCCAAAGTTCTGATGAGGAGCAGAAGGAGAGAGATCATGAGAAAGAAAGTCAGAACCATGAGGGATGCGTTCACCCACTGAGACGGCAGGACAGAACTAATGGGAGACCACCAAGTCCACTTGGAATGGGACTGATGGAACATGCGACCAAATCGGACTCTCTGAAAGTGGCTGATGGTGGAGGCTGACCGAGGAGCCAAGGACAATGGCGATGGGCTTGGTCTCTATGACATGGACGGGCTCTGTGTGAGCCTTGTCAGTTTGGTTGCTCACCTTCCTGGACCTGGAGGGAGTTGGGAGGACCTTGGACTCAACATAGTGTAGAGAACCCTGATGGCTCTTTGGCCTGGAGAGGGAGGGAGTGGGGGTATGGGTGGAAGGGAGGGAAGGGGGAGGAGGAGGGGAGGAGATGGCAATTTTTAATAAAAAATAAATAAACTGGAAAAAAATAATGAACTACAAATTTAAACAGAGAACTTTCTGCAGATGAATGTCAAAGTGCTGAAAGACACTATAGGAAGTGCTTAACGTCCTTAGTCATCAAATAAATACAAGTCAAAAAAACTCTGCGATACCACCATACACCTGTCATAATTGCCAAGATCAAAAACACTGATAATGCTGGAGAGAATGTGGGAAAAGGGGAACACTCCTCCATTGCTGGTGGGAGTACAAACTTTAACAGCTATTTTGGAAATAAGTATGGCAATTTCTCACAAAATAATAAAACAATCTATCTCAAGACCCAGCAATATCACTTTTGGACATATACCCAAAGGATGCTCAACCATACAAGAACATGTGCATGTGCTCAACTGTGTTCATAGCAGCATTATTCATAATAGCCAGAACCAGAAAAACAACATACAGGCCCTTCAGCTGAAGAATGGATAAAGATGTGGTACATTTACACAGTGGAGTAATAGACAATGCTAAAAAAATAATGAATAAATAAATCCTGAAATTTGCAGGAAGATGAATGGATCTAGGAAACATCATATTGAGTGAGGCAACCCAGACCCAGAAATACAAATATAATATATATTCACTTAAGTGGCTTTTAGACATAAAGCAAAGGATAAATAACCTGCAGTCCACAACCACAGAGAACATAGACAAAAAAGATGGCGTGGGACGATGGTCAGTATCCTGTCAATTATATTTTAAATAAATGCTGATTGGTCAGTAGTCAGGCAGCAAGTATAGGCAGGAAAACCAGACAGGAAGTAGAGATGGATCAGTGAGAACAAGAGAATTCTGGGAAGAGGAAAGCTCTTTCTGCAGTCCTGGCCCAACCACAGAAGAAGCAAGGTGTGACTACCTCACTGCATAAGGTACTAATACATGTAGCTAACATAGATAAGAATAACAGGCTAATATAAGTTATAAGAGTTAATAAGAATCCTGAGCTAATGGACCAATCAGTTTATAACTAAGGTAGAAATTTGTGTAATTTGTTTGGGACTTAATGATTGCAGGGAACCAGGCAGTACAGAAACCTCAGTCAACACAAAGATGACACTAAGAGAAATACAGGGATCTACATAGAAAGGAGGAAAAGACAAGATCTCCTGTTTAAATTGCTAGCCTGGGGGGTCACAGGAGAGGGTAGAAGGGGAGTGAAAAGGAAGGGAGGGAAGCAGAGATATATGTTTAGTTAAAAACTGCTTAAATTTTAAAAGTTCTTTAACATACTAAATGTACAATTTTCCAGGGAAAGTGTATATTTTATATTATTTCTTCCTATATGTTTAGGTTAATTATCACTATATATATGCATATGCATAATTTCTAATTTATGACTTTTATGACACAAAGCCCTTGCACAGAATTTTAAAATTGTGTAATAATAAGAAGGAATTTTGGTTAACTAATATTGCTGTACGAGTCAAGTCTGATCACTGAAGTAGATATCTATGGTAACCTTCAATAATAAGTAATAATAAAAATCACTAAAACAATGAAATTTAGCCAAATTATCAGATGAGTAATTGAGGCAGAGGCAGGCGGATCTCTGTGAGTTCAAGGCCAGCCTGGTCTACAAGTGCTAGGTCCAGGACAGGCTCTAAAAAAGCTGCAGAGAAACTTCTCATACAAAGAGTATTATTTGCATTAAATTTGGATAACTAAGCTTTATTTTTTTTCTAAAGTAAAACAAAACATTGTTTCTCATTTTATGTTAATATTTGCTTTTTGAAAATCAGAGATAATGTAAAATTGTTTTAAATAATTAATTTTGACTTATTTTTTCATTTGAAATATGTAAAATAGTAAGGAGATACTTGCATTTATCATTGAGAAAAAAAGCAGAGAGATAAAAAAAATGTACGCATATTTTCTCAGAAAAGACATCAGTATTTCATGAGGTATAACATAATGTTGAAGGCACTCATTTTGCTAACTTGAACAAAGTAGAAAGCAAGTTTTTGATAAACTTAATAGTAAAATATAAAAAGTATTTTGAAACTTGAACATCATGGTTGTCAAATTTGTCAGTCAAATCTCTAAATCACCTCTCTGTCAGATTTCTTTAATATTCCCCTTTTATTAAACAGATTATTTGCTCATAAAATATAAGCTAAATACAGTATCCCATCCCTTTATTTCGCCAAGTACATCCCTACCTCCTCTCCTAACTGGGATTGCCCATTTCCAAACTTCAGATGTATTAATAATATACTCAACAACCTTACATTATAAAATTGGGTTAAAATAGCTTAGAAAAGTAAGTTAATCAGATTGTTGATAAATATATAACTATCTATTATTTTCTATCACTCACCAAAGGAGACTGCTTCAGTGAAGCCTGGGAGCTATTCCTATCTATGGTTATGAAATTAAATATTTAGAATTCAGTTGGAAACAACATTGCTTTAATAAATAGAGAGTAGGAATTTCTCCTTTTAGGTCAATGACCTTTCCACCCATGGTTAGCTGACTATGTTTACAGTATCAAACATGAATTCCTTCTTATTAAAAGGGACTTGAGTACAGTTAGACAGCCATTGATTATCTCCAATATCACAATGCTACTATTGACCTTCGGAAATATCTTGCCTGTCTAGTAACTGTGACGAGTAGGCTTTATAATCATTTAGACAAGCAGTGACTTTCCCTTGGAGGCAATGGTAGTATACTTCTGTTTTCAAAAGTTAGGAGTATTCATAAGCAGAATTGTTCATTAGTTAAAAGGGCTATACTGTACAGTCAACAGTAATAAAGGCAAACATGTATCATTTATGGGTTCAAATATGATGTTAAAAAACTTCAGAACAGACCAAGCCCATCGCCATTGTCCTTGGCTCCTCGGTCAGCCTCCACCATCAGCCACCCTCAGAGAGTCCGATTTGGTCGCATGTTCCATCAGTCCCATTCCAAGTGGACTTGGTGGTCTCCCATTAGTTCTGTCCTGCCGTCTCAGTGGGTGAACGCGTCCCTCATGGTTCTGACTTTCTCATGATCTCTCTCCATCCGCTCCTCATCAGAACTTTGGGAGCTCAGTCCGGTGCTCCAATGTGGGGCTCTGTCTCTATCTCCATCCATCGCCAGGTGAAGGTTAAGGCTCACAGTGAGCCGGTCCATGCTGTAGAGTTCACATTCATTGCCGTTGTCCTTGGTTTCTCAGTCCTCCTCCACCGTCAGCCACATTCAGAGAGCCCGGTTTGGTCCCCTGTTCCATCAGTTCCATTCCAACTGGACTTGGTGGTCTCCCGTTAGATCTGTCCCACCGTCTCAATGGGTAAACGCACTCCTCACGGTCCTGACTTCCTTGCTCATGATCTCCCTCCTTTTGCTCCTCATCGGGACCTTGGGAGCTCAGTCCGGTGCTCCTATGTGGGGCTCTGTCATTTTCTTCATCCAATGCGAGGTGAAGGTTCTATGGTGATATGCAAGATATTCATGAGTATGGCAATAGGATCTGGCCATTTCTGGCACCCTCTCCTCAGCTGCCCAAGGACCTAGCTGGGGGTGTCTTCCTGGACACCTGGGAACCCCTCTAGAGTCAAGTCTCTGCCAACCCTAGAATGGCTCCCTTAAGTAAGATATATAATTCCTTGTTCCCATATCCACCCTTCCTATATCCCAACCATCCTATTCCCCCAAGTTCTTCCCATCCTCCACTTCACACTTTTCTCGCCCCATCCCCCCTCCCCCCATCACACCCCACCCCTATGTTCCCATTTTTTGTCCGGCAATCTTGTTTACTTCCAGTGTCCAGGAGGATAACTATATGTTTTTCTTTGGGTTCACCTTCTTATATAGCTTCTCTAGGATTTTTACGAATGATAGGCTCGATGTCCTTTATTTATGGCTAGAACCCAATTATGAGTGAGTACATCCCATTTCACCTTTTTGGGCCTGGGTTACCTCACTCAGGATGGTGTTTTCTATTTCCCTCCATTTGCATGCAAAATTCAAGATGTCATTGTTTTTTACCGCTGAGTAGTATTCCACACTTTCTTCAACCATTCTTCCACTGAAGGGCATCTAGGTTGTTTCCAGGTTCTGGCTATTACAAATAATGCTGCTATAAACATAGTTGAACAGATGCTTTTGTAATACGATTGGGCATCTCTTGGGTAAATTCCCAAGAGTGGGATTGCTGGGTCCTGGGGTGGGTGGATCCCAAATTTCCTGAGAAACCTCCACGCTGCTTTCCAAAGCGGTTGCACAAGTTTGCATTCCCACCAGCAATGGATGAGTGTACCCCTTACTCCACATCCTCTCCAGCAAAGGCTATCATTGGTGTTTTTGATTTTAGCCATTCTGACAGGTGTAAGATGGTATCTTAACGTTGTTTTGATTTGCATTTCCCTGATTGCTAAGGAGGTTGAGCATGCTCTTAAGTGTCTTTTGGCCATGGGCTTGGTCTCTACGACATGGACGGGCTCTGTGTGAGCCTTGTCAGTTTGGTTGCTCACCTTCCTGGACCTGGGGGGAGTTGGGAGGACCTTGGTCCCAACATAGTGTAGAGAACCCTGATGGCTGTTTGGCCTCAAGAGGGAGGGAGTGGGGGTGTGGGTGGAGGGGAGGGGAGGGAAGGGGGAGGAGGAGGGGAGGAGATGGCAATTTTTAATAAAAAATAAATAAACTGGGAAAAAAAAGATTTTAGTTTGGAAAAGTAAATGAAAAGTCACAGGAGGAATTAGGCAGCAATATAGGGTTCTAAAAAATTCTAACACAATTGTCTTTCCCCCGTGCACCTAAGAACTGTGATAATAAAAGAGATCAGCCCTGCGACAAAAAAAAAAAAAATCTTCAGAACAGATACTCCTAACAGGAAAGGCACTACTGGGACACACAAGTTAATGGATAAGACTCACAGTGGTTTGAAATAGGATTCTGTCTTCTAATACTTTTGTAGTTTCAGGCAAGTTATTTTCCTATAATCCCTTTGTGATATTGATTATCTGTCCCCATAAGATTGCCGTGAAGATTAGGAGAAATTATATCTGCAATGGCACTCTGAGTGAAAAAGTTCAATGTGGGAATGACAGCTCTTATGATGATTGTTGCACTCTGTAGTTTGGACTTCTATCACAGAAGACTACAGACTGGATAATTTGTGATGAACAAAAGTGGATTGGCTCACAGTAATGGAGGCTGGAAAGGTCAATGTCAAATTACTGGCATCTTGTTAACTACTTCTGGCTGCACCACCACACCTGAGAAGACAAAATGAAAATTGAAAGAAAAACAAAGATTACAGAAGAAGAGGGAGGGACAGATGGGGCAAAGTGTGGTGATACTCCACAGTTATACTGCTGATGCCACAAATGAAGGTGGCATTCTCATAATCTTCATAACATTTACAGCTCTTAGCATATGTAATCTCAGTCTATTTACAACATTACTTTTGTAAGAGCAACTATTCAAACCTTGATGGTTGTGGTGGGGTTTTGACATGAAACCACTGTGTTTATGGTTTCATAGTGCTTGTTATATATTTTTTTCTGGAAAGACATGACAAATGTATGTACATACCAAAGTGTAATTATACCCAAGTTTTACTCATGAGCCAGTGCATGGTATTGAACTTGCTGACAAAGCATAAACAAGGTATTATTTACCAGAGCATGGGTTACTCAAAAGAAATTGTGTCGCCACAAAAATCATCATAAATTATGATCTGAAAGCTGTATCATGGAGTCTTGCTGAAGTTAACTTTCTATTCCACATATATACTAATATTTCCTGAGATCAATTGAAAACCGGAAGAAGGAAAGAAGAGGACTGGTTGAGGATCTACATGATAATCTGTGACATCACATCCTGCTCCCTCTTCTATGGACTGACAATAGACATTATGTTACAGCATATTATGTTCATTATATTTCAGTAAGAGCAAGACCAAACTGCTCTCTGTTTGCAAGTGCCAATAAGGTGAACATGCTATGTCTGATCCTAGTCATACCATATTACAAAATGGGATCTCCAAAACAATAATTAGAAAGTTATGTTTTATATAAAATAACTTTACATTTAGTACTGACATCAAATTAAATAAAGAAAGAGTAGTGATACCTGTGATTGTGATAAGCAGTAAAGCTTTAATATGAACTTGTTAGGTTAGTTTTCTTTATTTGATATTTACTTGTAATTAAACAAGTATACTTACCAATGTATAACTGTGGAAATTCATCAATCACTTAGAGAGTTTGACTGAATGGATTCTAGTTCTTGAGAAAAAAAAGTAACAGTTTGTATTCTTTTTATGAGTGAACCACAAATTGCTCAAATGCATTTTCCAGTCTTAATAACCTGAACTGACAACATAAATGGGCGCCATTTGTAAGAATACCTGGCCTGGCTAATTTAAGTGCAACTCTTGTTTCCTCTAGTTGATGATACAACAATATTTTGCTTTACTAGTCACAAAATACAGTGACCTAATGTTTCTCTGCCTGGACACTCTTTATATAAATAGTATTGCTATTAATGAAAGATTAATACATTATGAGGTACTCATAACCAGACATAGTACACATTATATTATTTAAGCATTCATCATTATTTGAAAATTTAGGATAAATTATTAATTCAAATACATTGCTATATGATTTTATTCAAAACCATTGTTTGCATTTATTTTCTTCAAGCACATTGTGAAGAGAATATAATCAGTTTGAAGCATTTAAAATAGATTTTACTTTCGATGCTGCACACATTTCCACTAAAACATCACAAAAATTCTTATTGCTGTTTAAAGTAGAAGGAAACCACTAAAAAAAAATTCTGCCCTGTTGAAACAACAGAACTTTTAGAAAACTGAATTTTGAATGGAAATAGGAATAGTTTCAAAAGTAACACAGAGAGGTTCAAAATAGAGATAGGCATTTCATGATAAATTATAGACAGATTCTGTGCACATGTGTATAATAAAGCAATTTTCATTAGTTTATTCCACAGTGCTTCAAAATTTTAAAACCCAATTCAGAGATATTATATATCTGTCATAACCAATGACCACATGCCTATTCTTCTATCTTACAAATAAGTAAAAATAAAACTCATATGGAATTGGCCAGTTGCTACCATTGTCTTTTAAATATGTTTCTGCCTTCTGTTGGCTACTTTGTTGTCAACTGCAGTGCATAATTTTTACTAAGATATTCATGGAGAAATTATAATATGGGATTTTAAAAACATTTTGACATAAGAAAAATCAATGTATATTAAAATACAAATGCCTTTTCATCAATATTTATAGACACATGTATCTGGTATAGAAGAAAAAAGATTTATCATCACAGGCAACATTCAATATGTTTATATTCAAATGAAAATTATTCATATTCTAAAAAATCTGAATGAGGAATAGTATGTTTTTTTAATTTATTTTTATATTTCTGAGATTATAATATGATTGCATTATTTCCCAATTCCCTTTCATCTCTCCAAATCCTCCTAATACACTTCCTAGGTCTCCTTCAAGCCCATGACCTCTTTTTAATTCATTGTTGTTACATGCATAGATGTATATGTAGATGCATATAGATTAAAAATACTCAGCCTTCTCAGTCTGTAAACGCTGCTTGTATGTGTGCTTTAGTGATGACACTTTGGTATTGGATAACCTTTTGAGATTTTTTTTTTCCTTGTGAAAACTTATTTCTTTTACTCTAAGCATTTTGTAGTTTCTTGTAGTTCTTTGTGTAGGTTTGAGGGCTACTGAAATTTCCACTGTCCACATAGTGCTGTATATTGCTGTCATTCTTGTTCTGATCAGGTTTAGGCAGCTGTGTTGATGAGACTTTGTTTCTTCTTATATGCAAGATAGGCACGGGCTTATAACTAACTCACAGATCCTCAAGTTGTTACAATGTTTTTGATCTTTGGTGAGTATAGGGACTGGACAGAAGACTCAGGGTATAAAGGCAGTTGTTGAACAAGCCTTTTGATTTCAGTCAGATATTTAGAGCCCAGGTAAAGATAGAAATAGAGAAGACTCACTAAATGCTGTTGTTTCACACATATGGCCATACATATGTAACACACACACACACACACACAGAGAGAGAGAGAGAGAGAGTGAAATAGTATTTTATGTGTTTGTCTATGCATAACTAATGAATGACTTAAGAACCTTAACTATTTCTCTAGTAATTTTGATAAAAATACGCACTATTGATGATACTATAGTTAATATGTTGTTATAAAATGAACTAATTGATACAATTACGGTCCTACTTTAGGAAGGCAGTTGAAGACTTGTAGTCAGGCTTTGAAAACAATAGTTCAGAGAAACAAAATGCCTGAACTTATGCAATACAGAGTGTTTGAAAGAAAATAAATGATAATACATTTAAGGAAGCCTATTATCTAAGAGAAATAAGGCAGGTGAAAAAATGTGATTTATTCAGAGGAGAGTTTAAAAGTCAGTTTGGAAGAAGCAAAAATTTTACGGCAAAGTTCAGTAAGGTTTTGAATGGTCATTAATCCACGCTAAGATGGCTACATTGCTTCACTCATAATAAAAAATCTCTAGGGAGAGGAAATAGACATGAAAAGTATTGTTCATGCTGTCATTCAGGTGAAGGTGCATTAAAGTAATAGATTCCACATAGTAACTCTAAGAAATAAGCTCTTACATAATATATTAGATAGATAGATGATAGATAGATGATAGATAGATAGATAGATAGATAGATAGATAGATGATAGATAGATTGATGATAGATAGATGATAGATAGATAGATAGATGATAGATGATAGATAGATAGATAGATAGATGATAGATAGATGATAGATAGATAGATGATAGATAGATAGATAGATGATAGATAGATGATAGATAGATGATAGATAGATAAGATAGATAGATAGATAGATAGATAGATAGATAGATGATAGATAGATAGTTAGATAGACAGACAAATGACAGAGAGAGAGGGAGAGAGAGAGAAAGAGAGAGAGAGAGAGAGAGAGAGAGAGAGAGAGAGAGAGAGAGAGAGAGAGAGAATCTGTACTGGAGGTTTTGAAATATCTACTTGCAAGCTTGTCTCCTTAGATAATTGTGTGTCCATTAATAAGCTTCCAGAGTTACAGAATTTTTCATACTAAAGATAACCAACATTACTCTTTTATTGTTGATTTTTTGTTTCTTTGTTAACTTCATGACTTTGTAGCTGTGTTTTAAAAAAAAAAAGTCCTACAACTATTTTTTGGTTTTATACTTTATTTTTTTAATTGAGCTGTACATTTTTACCCACTCCCCTTCATTCCTCCCCCACCCCTCATGCTCCCAGTTTATTCAGGAGTTCTTGTCTTCTTTTTCAGTTTTGGCTGATAGATTGACTATTACTCAGATACCAATTCCTATGAATTTCATGCTGTAACTTATAAAACTCCCCCCCACCTTTCTTGATTAGGTAATAGGAGCTAACTATGCAGAAGCAAGCAGATAGCAAATCTCTATATCTCCCTTTATTCTGGGAGCATCCATGTGTTTTATACACACAGAGATAAGGCTATTTTAATCGATCCTTTCCTAAATTGTCTACATACTTTACTAACTTACTTATCAATTGTGTTGTTGAGTGATTTTTTTTATAGTTAGGTATTTTTGGATATTTTTACATATTCTAGAAGTTAATCATTTTTCTAGTATATAGATTCCTGCAAAGATTCTAATTCAGCAGAATGAAAAGTACATTCACATCTATCACATTCAGTTTTTATCTTTCTGGTAACAGGAATAATTATAAAAGGAAAGTCTAAAGAATAATAAAGAACATTAATGCCAGATAGAAATTTATGGAATTTTTTTCCAGATAACAACAGGGCCGACATACATATGAATTCACAGAGACTGTGCTAGCATGAACAAAAATTCCTTTACAGAGGAAAGGAAGCTACATGAAGCCCCACCCAAGCCAAGGAGATATTCACATCTGATAGCTGCTAGAAGAGGAAAATGTGGTTTCCTTCAGTGGAATGATACTGCCTATGTCAACTTCACTCCAACGAAGACCTCAGCTCAGATGCAGTGGGTTTTGTTGGAGACCAGCTTCGACAACAATACCACTTACCAGGGTAGGGCCTAGAGATCGGAAAATAATAAAGAGAACAAAGACAAAAACAAGTGAAAATAAGAAAGCAGGAAACAGGATAGTACTGGGAAGGAGTTCTTTCCAGTGAATACTGAAATCCCCTGTGCTTAATTTTCTATACACTTTTATACCCCAACACATCACAGGAAAGAAGACAAAAGATTGCTATAACATGGTACAAAGGACAACTAGAACAGTTACTTGCTTCAATACTTTGAGCCATCAAGTCATTAGCATTCTGTTGTTTAGGCAGTGAATCCACCCTAGATCAAATATCCTGGAGGCAGTCATTTGGAACGTCAAACCTCAGAAGGAACAGAACCACGCTTGTATATCCTCAACATTGGTCAAGGTGGAGTGGATCTACCTGTGTGGGTCTTAATGTCAAAAGAATCAAGTAACCACACTTTAGGTCAGGATATGTAGCCCTGGTTACTGACAACAATTTTGAGCAACTTCAAACTCTCTGACCTGAAAAGGTAGAAACAGACTCATGTTTTTGGGCCTCCACAAAGTTCCACCCAAGCCAAGGAGACAGTCACAACTGATAGTTCCTAGAAGAGGGAAAAGTAGTTACCTTCAGTGGAGAGTTACTGGGTGTGAAGACCACATGCTCAGACATAGTGAGGTGGGTAGGGAAGTGCGAGCAGTAGAAGGAATCAGTAGGTGAAATGCATATGTTTCGGATGTATGGTAGGAATTTCTCCAATAAATAATGATATATTAAAACTATTTTTGTAAACACTCAGAGATTTGGCAAAGAACTTATAAGATGCCAGGTACACATTTGCTCCACGTTAGGAATCACACAGAACAAGCTAATAATAGCATAGCATATATGCCATAGACCTGTTGTAGACCCATTCAAGACGATGCTTGCAACTTTAGTCTCTGTGAGCTTCAGCGAGCCTAGTGGGCTCAGTGGGCTCTGTTATCCTGGTATCCCCCAGCCCTTCTGGACCAAGTATCACCATCCCATCATCTGTGGGGTTCCTGATCATCAAGGGGAAGGACCCGATAGCACTCTTAGGACTCTTCTATTCTTGGTTTCCCTTATCCAGCCTGGGTATGAGGGCTTTTACCGCGTGTCATTCTGTCTCATTTTGTCCTGTTTCACTTTCTTTCTCTCAGAGCCCTGCTCTTTTCTGAAACAGAGGCTAGGGAGTGGATCTGGAGGGAGAGGGGTGCTGGGATGGGGTGAATCTGGAAGGAGTTGAGGGATGGAAAATAGGTTGGGACACATTGTAGGATTGAGACGCATTGTATGACAGAGTCATCTATTTGAATAAAAATCATTTTAAAATGTTTTAAGAAAATCTTCGGCCAACACATTAAATTTGAAAATTATAGCTAAGCATGTAATAGAAGAAAGTTTAACTGCCCATAGATGTGAGAGAGAAAAAGTATGGGTCCATGGTGTTGCAAATGAGACAAGCTATTGTTTAGAAACTATCTTCAATACAATGGGACCATGTGACTTATATTAACACTATTATCAGCAAGTCATAATTATCGAATTTACCTTTGGTTTAAACTATACCATGGTGGGTCAAGGCATTAACAAACTCGGCGCACAAATATATATGATTGCAGTTTTCCTTCCTCCACACAATCCTAAAACCTGAAGTTTAGATATGCTTTTCAGTACTTGAAATGAGATGACCTTTCTGTAAATTGGCAGGCTATGGAAAGCTACCACAGTGAAGAGATCAAGCGCTCTAGTGCAGTGTCATTTTTCCTTAGCCCAGCCCTTTTGTGGAAGGGACACACTTCACCCCCACAGTAGGCAGTCCTGTCACTTTTCCATCAGAGCTAAAAATACAGAAAACTGCCTGCTGCTCAAAATATAATCTCAAATTTTATTGTGATTTCTCTTTCTTTGGCACTCCTTGTTTTATTAGTCCACAAGGCATGTGGATTTTTGCCTTGAAACATATCTCATCCTTTTAAAAACCTTAAGGAAAATACATTTTCAACGGTTTCCCTTCCCTCTCTTTCTTACAAATCCTTCCTTGCAATATTAAGTCCACTTACTTGATTATAATTGTTACACACACACACACACACACACACACACACACACACACACAAATCCTGCTAAGTCTGTTTTTACCTGACTGCGTTTACATGCTTTCAGGGCATTACTGGTGGTACTGGATAACAATGTAGAGGCTCATTCCTTAGGATGCCTTATTCTCTCTTTCTCAGCAGTCATCAGTTACTTCTAAAGCTTAATTCTCTCTCAGCTGTCATCAGTTGCCTATGATGAAGGCCTCACGAGACTTCCCAGATTCACACTGACTGATCAGTTGGGGTTATCATTATTCAGGTTATGTTTATCATTATTCAGGTTATGATGTTTCGTCAGTCACATCATTGTGAATCCATTGGTGCAGATTCCCTATGACATCTGGAAGACATCCATGTACCAGGCTTTCTAGTTCTCTGCCTTTTAAAAATCTCCCCACCTTATCTTCTACAATAAGCTTAGTTCTCTTGCTCAATAAAAGTAGCACCATTGTGCAGAAGAAGAAAATCATTACATAAACCAAAAACCTGGTCAGAATTGCTCTGGCTGTTATGAAACACCATGCCCAAATCAAGTTAAGGAGGAAAGTATTTATTTGGTTTACATTTCCATATTGCTGTTTATTATCAAAAGAAGTAAGAACAGAACTCAAACAGGGCATAACCTGAAGGCAGGACCTGAAGCAGAGGCCATGGAAAGTGATACCTACTGCTTGCTCAGCCAGGTTCCTTATAGAACCTAGAACTACCAACCTAGAAATGGCCTCACCACAGTGGGCTTGGCCCTCGCCCACCAATAACTAATAAAATTTAATAAATTTACATTTAGTAAAATGAATTGTTCAAATTTATATTCTATGGAGAAGATTAAATGTAATGGCTAAATTATTTCAACATATTTTACACATATTATGAGTTATTTAAAACCTAGCTATCTACTACCTAGAAGCAGATAAAGAACACATGTTAGTTGAGATTTATATTATCTAGATCACTTCTAGTTGATTTACCCTGCCCAAATATATTTTAAAAAGAAAGAGCATATTTTATATATATATATGTATATATATATATATATATAGCACTACCTATATTCTTTTGTTATTCTTATATTGTAATAACATTTATTCACAAATTTTTAGGTACTATGTGTTTTGTTTCATTAATATAGATGTATAAAACATACACAGAAATTTGAATTCTTTTGTGTATTATAAAATTAGTAACAAAAATTATGAGTAAAAATTTAATTCGTTTTACTTCAAATAGTAAAGATATGTTTCAAATATATCAGAAAAGAATGTAAACTTTAATTATTTATATTTATGCTAACACATTTTTCTCTATATTTGGTTAGTACTGGAACTTTAAAATACAGAGAATAAATTCGTATTTATACGAATCTAACGTACAGACTGAAGTGTACTTTGGTTCCCTGTCTATTTCACACTTAACTCTCTGTTTTCAAAAGGTGGCACTTGAGAATTCACAAACAATTTTGTTTCTGAGTGTACAGTGGTTAGGTTTTCTCATTTCCTCATAATTCTGTGTAGTTTTCTAAATTCAAGGTTCTTAGGTAAGATGAACACCCTGTGAAATGTCACCTTTTCTGCCTTGTCGCTGAGATGTCTACTCCTATCACTGCAGTAGCTCTCTCAGAGCTTCTGGGCACTGGCATGTGGTTGTATCATGACCGAATTCTAGAACTTTGGTGCTTTAAAGAAAGTCTAGCGTTGTTTGCATCCTTTCCCACTATGCAGGATGACCCAGGTAGCCAAAGAAATCCGCACTGTACATCCAACTAGAATGTGGAGGGAAAGAGCAAAAAAGCCAGGAAAAGGTAGTTTGAGTGTACAAAATATTTATTAAACAGTTTTTTGTTTAGTTTCTGAAATGTCATTTACAAGGTTTTATCATCAATATTTTCTTTCCAAACTTTTTTATTTCAACTTCCACATAACATTACAGCTAACAGTTGGGACTTACAATTCGTGGCCTCACTTGTTTATTCTCAGACATTAAATAAAAGCATAGTGAACAAAATGAGATTACCAAGACAGGGTCCTCTGAATGTATGAATAAATAAACAGCACAAAACTCAATAGAATGTTTAGGATTTTTGTGTTAAAATGAATGCTAAAGTGTCTAAATGACTTAAATTATTTCTCATTCACATCATATTCTCAAATAAAAATATTAATTTATTGTGGATAAGTGGGAAAAATCATTCCAAAAAATACAGGCATTATATAATTAAATATTCAACTGGAAAAATTAATCAACAAATTCTTCCTTGAAATCTTATGAAAAGTTACATGTAAATAAGGCTTCAATTTATGAAGAGGTATAGAGGATCAAATCAATAACTGCTGAAGGTGATAGAAATCTTCTCTAGGGACAAATCCTTGGTAAGCTATCTAATCCTAAATGGTCAGCCCTACACACATGTGCATAAGGGAATATGTATTGGATTCAGATATTATAGAAGAGATCATGAATTCCTTAAAGAGTGATGTGACAGGAAAGGAGCCATAGTGAATAGTTATATGACTAAAAATTACAAAATGCAGCATACTGTATGATAAAAACAATATAAAATGCTTATAGACCACTGAAAAATACCTGTATAATTATTATAAACTATTCTTAGCATATATACTTACAAAGACTTTTTAATCTAATCAACAATAAGAAAATGATGAATAAATTGGTAAATTATTGCATGATGATTGCTTATTCTTATAGAAAAAACCTACTATTGTCCGTCACATGAGAAATGAATTCCACTGAATGCATCCATAAAAGTAAAAATAACATCTGTAGGGGGATTGCTCAGTGATAGAGTTTGCCTAGCATGATGTCCAAAGAAATTTCTGCTGTACACACAATCAAAAATAAATATAAAGAGGTACCAGCCTGCTACCTTGTAGAAAAAACAATAGAAGACAAGATGTTAAAATTCCTCAGGTGAATGCTGTTGTTTAGGAACAACAGAAAAACATTTATTTCTAAAGATCAACAAACCACAGAAAGTATGGATTTCAAATAATTCTAAGCTTCATTGATATAGCTAATAAGTGAAGGATCAGTTTTTCAAACCCAAACAATAACTGTAAAACCATGCATAGGTGTGTTTGTATGTGAGACTCACTAATAGATGTTAATTAATTACCTTTATCTGACATAATCTAAGGACTTACTAAAAAAGCATAACAACATCATTAAGAAAATTAATATGTCATATGACAAATGAAATAAATACATTTGTATAATAACAAGAAAAAATACTTAAATGATATTGATAAGGCATTTGTGTCAAGGAGAACACCTTATTTTAATGATAAATATATGCATAGATACATATTTAGGTATGATTGTTGTATTAAATATTCTCATTTAGATATCTAAATAATGTTTAATCTACTTCATATTGTTGAAAATAATAAAAATGATTGGCATAATGCCATTATCTTAGCATGTTTGTTAAAATTCACTTCAGGTTCTTGATGATTTATATAAGAGGCTGAGAGATGAGAGTGGAGATATTATTTAGAATAATTTCATTCTTGAAATTAAAATAAAAATTCTGGAAAAAGAACAACTGCAATGTTTAAAACAAGGATACTACCGTATTGAGAGTATACTTTAACATGCAGAATTTTACTCTAGAAAATATTTAAATGATGTACATTTGTATATGCATCTTATGAGAATAAAAGCATTAAAATTATCTTAGCTGACGGACTAGCTTTTGGAGTTTCCAGAATAATATATTCACTTCTTAAGTCCCTTTTCTTAAAGTACAGTTATAATTGTTAACCTCACAGATGTCGTTTATAAATTCTAACGTCCGTTTGCAGAATATTTGTGAGTGACTTTATAAAATACTAACTCAGCGTGAGGGAAGAGGTGCAATTTTCTCAGATATGGTTTAAATTTTATGGCATCTCCCTAGAAAAGAACAGATTGTTTTAAAAAGCTGTCAATTCCCATCGCTGTACAAAATAAGCCTGTAGGTAAATCACAAGGTCCTTAATCATCAAATGAAGATCACAGAAAGTAGTATTTTTTCTTTGTAACTACTGTATATAATGTTATTTAGACTAATACATTATAAAACCTCATCTGAAAGCTTGATCTTCATGAAAATGCAAACAAAATAATAGTAACGAAATTTTCATTACTATAAACATAGTTCAAATATGAAAAATATATCATTGTTTTATAATATTTTATTAGATATACAGTTTTGAATAGAGGGTATTTAAATTATGCATTCTCAGAAATGAATCTTCTAAGGTAGACCGTGGTGATTTGGAACAAAAGATGCAGAACCTGGAATTCTCATCCTCTAGTTGTTCCTATGGATGCTGGTAGCTGGTGATCAGATAGTAGGCTGGTAGCAACTTCATCATCAGAGTGCTAGAAATCCTCCTATCAGTGGTGTCAAAGTTGTCTGCCTATTAAGCTCTATATGGTCATATGCTTTTTTGAAATGGTTGCAATATATCCATATTTTCATCTAATCTCAATATAATTTTTAAGGTTATAGTTGATAACCTTATATACAATGAGATATTTGCCCAGTGGGAACTGGACAGATGGAATCTGCACTGCCATTAAACTATAGAGAGGCCAAAAACTGTTTTGTAAATGTAGCGAGCCATAACATGAACCACCTGAAAGCCACTGTTCTAAAAATGAGTTTTTGTAACTCAGATCAAGGTACAGACTGAGCTTCACAAATGTAAATGTGCTATATATGAATGCTATTTTCTTAGGTAACTATATATGTTCATTTTAGTATTTTTCATGGAACTATATTTCAAAAATATTTAATAGAATTTGGTTTCAATGAAATATTTTAGCATGTCCAAGTTTTGATTTGAGTCATTTATTGTTTAGTTCCTGCCTTCTTTTAATGAATGAAACTTGTCTACAAAATTACATTATGAAAAAATATGTTTGATTTTTTTTACCTGAGATCTGTTTCTCAAACAAAATGTTACTGCTGGGTGAGTGATAATGAAGACAGAATCATTTGGGCTCATACTTCTGGATATTCCAGAAGAGGGAAGGGGGTCTCATGGTGTCCCTCTCAGAAAATGACTCATGGAAGGAAATACAAGGCATTCCATATACAGAGGTAAGGAGGGTATGCATATGTATTTCTTTTCTGCTCTTGATCTCCTTATATAAAAGGATTCAAACATCAAATTTCTTTTTAATGACCCAAACTTATCCTTGTCATCTGTGCAGGACTCAGTCTTAATCTCCAGCATCAGAATGAGTTTCCATATCGTTAGTACCTAAGAGGAGAATTAAATTTACATTCACATTGGGGCCAATTGGTCTTATGGTATGCAAATTTTCACTTGTGATTTTAAATATAGTTCATGACTGTTTTTTTTTTCATTTTATAATCCATTTGATAGAAAGTTACAAATGAATTAACTTTAAGTGGAGTACCCAAAGAGTTCTTCTTAAAATTAAGCATTTTAAATTAGCTTGAAAGTAATTCACGAGATAGATAACGTGTAATGACCGGCCTCTGCCTGGGCTTTAGTTGCCACCTGTAGTGAGTTTAGTAATTGATTTAAAGAGTCCAGTGTTTACAAGAACTTAGGTACATTCTGGAGACAGGTAAATGCAATTACTTCTGACTCCTTTTTGATTTCACATCTCAGGCCTGAAACCATCTAAGACACACACCAGAAAGTTGATTCTTTTAAGCTGAAATATTTTATTCACAATTCTCATTTGTTTAAGAAGAGGAACTAAATGCAGGTACTAGTCTACTATATATGACTGAATACCTACCTAAAAATTTGCATCTTTATATACTCACTTTAAGATTAATAATGTTTTAAATATCTTAATCAGTGAGAATTTTCTTATTCTTCACTAGTTGATCATCATATTTATTCACTCAGCATAGCATTTAATACTTATAAAAATTAGTAAAATTGCATCCACATTCAGACACTGAACTTAAAGCTGATACAATACTGCCTGCTGACAAAGAAGCTAAAATATATTAAGAATGCCTTCAATATATTAATAGAAGTGGAGGTGCTTAATCTCTCTGCAATTGAATATACAATGACTGACTGATGTTCATGAGGACCTGCTGTCATCTGAAGAAAAAACAGAGAAGGAGTGGATATGAGGAGAGGATAAAGGGGAAACTTTGGTCAAGATGCGTTCACTCATGGAGACGGTGGGACAGAACTAATGGGAGATCACCAACTCCAGTTGGAATGGGACTGATGGATCATGCGACCAAACCCGTCTCTCTGAGTGTGGCCAACAGCGGGGGCTGACTGAGAAGCAAAGGACAATGGCTCTGGGCTCTGATTGTTCTTCATGGACGGGCTCTGTGGGAGCCTTCTCAGCTTGGTCGATCACCTTCCTGGACCTGGGGGGAGTTGGGAGGCCCTTGGTCTTAGCATAGAGTGGGGAACCCTGATGGCTCCTTGGCCTTGAGAGGGAGGGAGGGGAGGTATGGGTGGAGGGGAGGGGAGGGAAGGGGGAGAAGGAGGGGAGGGAAGGGGGAGAAGGAGGGGAGGGAGGGGGGAGGAGGAGGGAAGGAGATGGAAATTTTTAAATATAAAAAAATAAACCATGAAAAAAAAAAGATGTAAAAACAAACAAAAAAGTTAGAAAACAATAAAATAAATACCTAATAATTCAGTGTGTATCATAATGCACTGTTAGATTTGGAAATGATTGGTCTTTCAGTGGACAATGCTTCTGGTCTTAGTATCTGGTTTTGAGAAAGAGTTAAAGACAGTTTTTGGCTATATATTTTTTCCTCCAAACTTAATAGTTTCTTCCATTAATAAATATATCAATTATTTTCTAGAAAGTATTACTTTGGGACATGTGAAAATTGAATAAAATTTCACTAATATTCTGTGAAAGTCTTCATTATTCCTGGCTCTACAAAACAGCATTATTTCACATAGACAGACAGACAGACAGACAGACAGACAGACAGACAGACAGACCGACAGAGGGATAGATAGAGAGATGATAGATAGATAGATAGATAGATAGATAGATAGATGATAGATAGATAGATAGATAGATAGATAGATAGATAGATAGATAGACAGACAGACAGAGGTATAGATATAGAAAGATGGAGCAAGCTGTTCTAGTAAGTTACAAGAACATGAAGTCTACATTGAGGTCTATAATAGTGGTAATTAGATTATTAACATTCCCATATGGAAGGAGTTAGATCGATTATGAAATGAAATCCAAATATTGCACTCACCATTCTTTCCTGGCATAATCCCTCCTAGCATAATTTTAGATGTTTTTTTCTACAGTGCAAGAATAAATATGAGGCAAAAAGTTAATTGAGTGTTGGGGTCTTCTTAGGTATGTAGAGTTTGGGGATTCTTCGTTCTAGAAAATAGAATATTCAGGAAGTGTGTCACCCATGTTTCCATGAGAAAACACAGTAGACTCATTTGTTCATCAAGTTTGACTGGAAAGGAATAAATGCTTCGGTTTTTACTGCCCTCTTTATTTGTAGTGAACATACATATTTTCACACATCTTGTATGAAAGCTGCATCCTAGTATGAATTGCTTTTGTTTTTCATTATAAATAATTTGAATGCTTAATCCTATAGTTATTTTATTGAGGTGCTATGTAGCAATGTTGATGTTGACAGTTTGGAAGCCTTACTCTAAAAAACCATGTATATTACTATTATTACTCTGGATGGGTGAGAAATGATGCAGACATGTGACTGGGTCTCCTATTACATAGTTCACATACTTCTTTGAAATGATAGTATTATATCTATTGAAAAATATTTTGTATTAAATTTGTTGTTTCCTCCACATGTATATAAAATATATCATACACTTTGTTTATGTGTATGATAGAAATATTTTATCTTACATAGTCTCAAATCTGTTTTTATGAATTACCAAAACATGTCTAACTTTTCTTCAAGATAGTATCACATCATTATCATTTTCTTAGAAACTTTTGGCTTTCAGGGAATTCTATAACTCAACAGCATATTAGTTTATCAATAATGCCAGATCAATTTTGACTGTGCATTGTGCATGGGAGTTACATAAAAAGTCATTAGCAGGAAATTTAATTTTATGACTTCTCCTTGTGCACTCACAGACTTGCCACTTATGTATTTCATCTGTACAATTTCACAGTTGAAATTATAGCTAGAGACAGAGTTCATATTTGAAGTGCCATTGTTATTCAGTATTTATGTTATATCAAAAACAATGATCAAAGATTAGCCTAAGGTTCAGGGAAAATGCATTAGAAAAACAACCAAATACAAACATGAAACTAGCAATTAATGCTAGCAGTATGTAATAAGTGTCAGAATTTCTACTTCTTGATAGAGTATCTACCACTGTTGAATGTGAAAAATCAAAGGTGATAGTGACAGAAATTAATTTTGTTCATATACACGTTCATGGCAGACCCAATATCACATAGGTTAAAGGGCCGCAATGGTTGCCAACACAACAGACCCATTAAGGCCATGAAGTTCACTTTGTGCCACTGAAATCTTGCTTAGAGGAGCAATGAATGATCATTAGTCTTCTCTACTTTAAAGTATTCTGAAAAGCAAAGCCTTTGTTCTCCTCATTCATAGCATTAGGATCCCAATCTAACACATGCTTTGTCACAGCATCGTCCCAGGCCTGTACCCGGAGCACACAAAATGCTCTTATTCTTTGGGGTCATACAATTTTGACTTTTTTGATATGCCCTCTGTAGATTTTCTCACTGTCAGATGAGTTTTGCAAATTGCTCCATAATATTTTCTCTAACTATCTTAGGCTATCACATTATTCTTTTATAAATTTAGAAAATTCTTCCTTACTCTTCATAGTCAAAACACACTAATAAAATTAGATTAAAAGATAACAAAATAAAACAGAAGCATAGATTCCATTTTGCATTTTTCTGATTGGAGTGTGAAGAGGAGTGTGGTAGATATACCATGTGTCCCTCCACTGACAAAAACTGAATTTTCTTCTTCTGAACAGGTATCAAACAACCAATAGCTTCTTCCTTAAAGCTGGAACTTTTCATACAGGTCCTCTTCTCCATACTTGGTTAGCTTTCTGATTTTGAAATTGGGTATATGGTGCTGTTACAATTCTGTGAGTTTATATTCACATCACCTTGCTGTGTCTTGGAGAGTATGGTGAAGGAGGAAATATGAACAGAAACAATGCACATTAAAGCCTTATTTAAAAGACACATGGAAACGCACTACTGTAGACGCATCCTAAGCATATACCTATATGAATAGAACTTAAATGCAGTCACATTTAGAGAAGACAAGATGTCTTATGCACCAAGTAAGATCTCCAGTGCCAAGAAGGGTCACATGGCCACACTGGTTCCATAGATTTCTCCTCTCCAAAACCACAGTCTATTGCCTAAGTTACTGGTTACCCTCTACAACCTGATGGTAAGTTCATATCACTTACTTATGCCATTAAAAATGGAGAAATTGAGCTCATAACTAACTAGAATTTTCATTTGTGATGACTTCTGTTTATGGTGCTGGAAGGAACTATAAACTACTTGACAGGCAGACACGTTCCCAGTAACCACTGACCAACACAAATTAGACTCAAAGTTTTATAATTTATTTTAATTCTTGCCTTTTATTGAAAATAGATTCTCTTCTCAAGCAATAGATTCTGATTACAGTTTTACCGACCTCTACTTTTGCCAGTTACTCCCCACCGCCTCTACCATCAGTACCCACTTACTTTCTTTCTTTTATTATAAAAGAACAGGTTTCTAAGAGATAACAAAATATTGCAAAATAAAATAAAACAAAGATCATAACTTCAGTGTTGAACAAGGCAAACCTATGGAAGAAAAAAATCCTCAAGAAAAGGCCTGAAAATCAGAGACTCATTTATTCATAAAATACACATAGGACCTGGTACAGATTATGTAGCCCTGGTGCTTGCTGTTTAATTCTCTGAGTTCTTATGATCTTTTTTCAGCTGGCATAAAAGATCTCATTCTGCTGATGTCTTCTGTCCCTTCTACTTTTTATAGTTTTTTTTTTTTCTCATTCCTTTTCCATGAGTGCCCTGATGCCTTAGGTCAGGCATATGATGGATATATTGTATTTAGAGTTATGTGTTTCAACATGTCTCGGTCTCCCTCCCTACCCCTCTGTGTGTGTGTGTGTGTGTGTGTGTGTGTGTGTGTGTGCGTGCGTGCGTGTGTGTTGTGTGTATATGTATTATCTGACTGTGAATCATTGCACTTTTTCCCATGTGCTGCAGGAGGAAGATAGCATGATGATGGCTGAATAAGGTACTGACCTTTGAGTATAGCCAAAATTCATTAGGATTTATTTTATCACTACTTATTTTTGTTTGTTTTGCTTTTAAAGCCATTATTATTTGGTTTTGCTCTAGGCCTCTGGGAAATCTAGCCTTTGGTTATTTGGCTCCCAAGCAATGTTTAAGTATATATTTTATCTCATTGAGTGAATTAAACAAAGCCTTAAACAAAGTTAAATATTGGTTGGCTATTCCCACATGCTTTGTGTCACCAATGTCCTAACATATCAAAGTTTTTGTAGCTGTGTTGGTGTTTATGTTTCTTTTTGTAGCATGTGGATGAATGTCTTCTACCAAAATTAATATAAAATAGGGAAGAAGTTTCTATCCAGGCACCTACTTAGCCTCTGCATGTTCAGTGGGTTGCATGGGTATTGCCTCAGCAGTGGGTGTAAGTGGAGACTGCTCATTCATTTCTTGGCTGTCCAGACCTGAATAATAACACAGACACTATATTACTTACAATACTAATTGACCAGTAGCTTAGGTGTATTCATATCTAGATCTTATATCTTAACCCATTTCTATTATATCATATTCTACCATGAAGCTCATGGTTGAACAGAAAGCTTCTGGTGGAGTGTTTCTCCTATGGCAGCTTCAAGGCATAACCTAAGCTCTAACTACTCTGTATAAATATCTCTTCTAGCCTGCTTCTGCTCTGCTCTGCCAGAGGCTGATGTAGCTTCTTTATTAACCAATAGTAATAAAACATATTTTCAGCATACGGAGAGATATCCCACATTAATGAGGCCTCACTGATTGTATATGGACAGAAAGCTTTAGTCTTGGTGACATCATGGGTTGGATGGGTAATTTCCATGGACTCTCTTTTTTTTTTCTTTTTTTAAAATATTTATTTATTTATTATGTATACAATATTCTGTCTGTGTGTATGCCTGCAGGCCATAAGAGGGCACCAGACCTCATTACAGACGGTTGTGAGCCACCATGTAGTTGCTGGGAATTGAACTCAGGACCTTTGGAAGAGCAGGCAATGCTCTTAACCACTGAGACGTCTCTCCAGCCCCTTCCATGGACTTTCTTTGGTTAACAACTAAATTAGATATGACCAAGTTCTGGTATGAGAAGTCTTGTTTGGTACAAGAGATAGTGAGATGAGATTCTGTGTCTCTCATTATTTGGAGATATCATTAGGATCACCTTCACATATTTTAAGAAGTTTCTACTGCACTAGATTTCTGTACTGCCCCTCAAATGAACCTCCATTCTAGACAACTAGAAATTCTTTTGCTTTTTGAAAAAGAGAGAAAACAGGAAGTAGGAAGCTTAGGGACGAGGAGGAGATGGTGGAGGGGATTAATATGTTATAATATGTTACACATCATTCTAAATTAATATATGAATTTTATACATAATAACATATTTATTAAGTTATGATTATATATTTTAACATAGATATACATGTATACACATACACAGACATACACACAAATATCAAAGTATTTAGAGGGAGGAATCCTTCATTTAAGGAATGATTGCTAAAATAGAGTTTCATAAAGGTGAAATAGTAGCAAATGGGTCTTATTGATAACATAGGAAATAACGAATTCTAATTTAGAAAAGAATGTCTAAGTAATCAATATAGAATATGATACTATGTTTATCTTGAACATATTGACAAAATTATATCACTTGTCAGGAAAGAAACTATGTTTCTGTATACAGACTCTGGTAGTTGATGCAAGCATTATGAAATAGTTAAAAGATAATGTAAAACTTATCCTTTATATTTTTCAGTAAATGCAGAAGTATGATCATTAGATGGAAGTAAGTCCTTGAAATAATTCTGAAAAATAAACTACTTAAACCATTTAAACAAAAATAAAAATCAAATTTTAAGACAGCAAAAGATCTATGAAAATTTTACTCCAATACATTTTTTCATTACCTATATGATCAGTGATTCTTTTCCTCAGGTTTTCAATTAAAAAATTTTAAAACAAAACAAAAATTTATTTATTATTATATTAGTCATTCCTCAAACAAGGTAGAATAAAATATAATCTCAATCTCCCTTGGCTATGAAGTTATTTACTTTGCAGAAGCAAGATGAAAATAATGAGCCAGAGAAATTTAAATATATTTAAAAATCATACATAAGATGTGTCATTTATAATAAACTTATGGAGAACCAAAGAGTAAAATGAATATATTTCAGTAATAAACAAAATTAATCATAACTCTATGTTAAATCATAAAGTATCAGGTAGGGATGAAAAGAAAAGTTATATGGCTTGGATGTATGTACTCATCCAAATTTATAGGTTGGTATTTAAATCAAGAGATGACAGTAATAATAAGCATGGATTGTTGATAACAGTTGAATTTGAGAAAAGTATCTCCAAACATGAGTTAAAAGATTTCACAGCTAAAGCAATTGTTATACCATTATAAATTTTATAATAGTGATGGAATTTCACAACTTTGTAAGAAGTATAAATAATAAATTTGTAAGTATTGGATAACAAATATTCTCAGTAAAACCTTGGAAAGAAAAGATGAGGCATATTTTGAAATGTCAAAGATAAGAATTTTACAGGAGTAAATCTGTAAATCAAGAAATAAATGTATAAGGAAAAATAGATACATTAATACGTATAAAAGACAAAGAACTCTAGAAAACATTGTAAAATGCTGTGGATTTTCAATAACATTCAAAAAGTGATACAAGGTGGTGCCATCTTAATCCCAGCTCCCCAGAGAAATAGGCAACAGATCTCTGTAAGTTTAAGGACAGCCTATGCTGCAAAGGGATTTCTAGTACAGTCCAGGGCACTTAAGAGAACTTGCCTCCAGAAAAAAATAATTAATTTTTAAATAAGAATATATGAAAAATATAAGCATGAAAATTCTTAAGATATTTTATTAAAATATATATGATTTTTTGTTTTATTTATTATTTTTTATTACAAATTTTCACCTCCTCCCCTCCTTCCATCCCCCATCCCCATTTCCCCTGCATCTCCAGTCCAAAGAGCAGTCAGGGTTCCCTGCCGTGTGGGAAGTCCAAGGTCCTCCCCTCTCCATCCAGGTCTAGGAAGGTGAGGATCCAAATAGACTAGGTTCCCACAAATCCAGTACATGCAGTAGAATCAAAACCCAGTGCCATTGTCCTTGGCTTCTCAGTCAGCCCTCCTTGTCAGCCACATTCAGAGAGTCCGGCTTGATCACATCCTCCATCAGTCCAGTCCAGCTGGCCTTACTAGGTTATACTATAAACATTACAATACTAAAGATAGTTTGCATGTGATAAACAAATACATAATGTACTCAGAATTAGGCTAATCTAGGCTGATCCAATAAGGCTGTAGACTGATTTATTAAACAACAATAGAATAATTCTATTGTTTGTTGTCGGGGTTTCTGTCCTGCTGGTTCCCACAGTCATTAAGTCCCAAAGAAATCACATAGAGGTCTTCATTGGTTGTAAATGGATTGACCTATTAGCTCAGAGTTCTTATTAACTCTTATAATGTATATTAGCCCATTATTCTTATCAGTCTTAGCCACATAGCTCAGTACCTTTTTGAGTGGCATAGTCACATCTTGCTTCTTCTGTGTCTGGACAGGACTGCAGAGAAATGGGCTTCCTCCTTCCCAGAATTTTCCTGTTTTCATTGACCAGCCTCTACTTCCTGCCTGGTTGTCCCACCTATACTTCCTGCTTGGCTACTAGCCAATCAGCATTTATTTAAACATAATTGACAGAATATAGACCATTGTCCAGCACCAATTGTTTCAATATCGACATGTTACTGATTTAGTGTCTGTTGAGGAACCTGTTTCCCATTTGCATTATGACGGTCTCACATAGCAGAGGAAGATGGACATGAAAGATTTTTAACAAAAGTTCATCATTTAAATCCATTTTGGAAAAAACACAGAGATTCAACTTTTTGATACATTAGGCTAGATCTGATTTTTTTCTAAAGATCGCATTAAAAATAAAAGGTAAATTTCTTTCTGTCTAAGTAAAAAGATAAGTATAAAAGACAAGCAAGTATGATAATAGATATTTTGAAGTAGAAAACTACTTCATAAAGAACAATTTTCATGATGAATGAAGTTGACACTGTTTACCATTTATAGAAAAAAAGGAGCTTAACAAAATCTGATGAACAAATTTGAGCCTACTAAAATATCCTCAAGTATGATCAGGGAACAATTAGCTGTGTGAAAAGAAAAATAGCCAAATCTCAGCAGTGATCCCTTAAAACAGGTGACAAAAAGATTCTGCTGTTATTTCAACGCAGAACTAATACATTTGATATATATTTTTCTTTTCTTTGGTTTTTCGAGACAGGGTTACCCTGTAGTTTCTAGCCTGTCCTGGAACTAGCTCTTGTAGACCAGGGTGGCCTCCAACTCAGAGATCCGCCTGCCTCTGCCTCCTGAGTGCTGGGATTAAAGGCGTGTGCCACCACCGCCCGGCTTATATTTTTCATGTTTACTTGAGGTATGTCAGTGCAAGCATTCTTTTCCTACAAGAAATAATCATAATTTATAAATTTCCCTTAATACAATTATTATTAAGTAAAGATTCCCAGGGGTGCTCTTATGATTAGGAAATTCTTCATGATTTATTATATGCTGAATCCAAAAAGGCTTTGGTCATATATTACACTCAAAGAAAGCTAATCAATTGCAAAGAAGAAAATGACATTAGAATTGGTCTCACTCAAACTCTAGAAATGAGGATAATAATAAATATACACCTTAGAACATAAAGAAGATAACAGAAGCAGTGTCAAAATACTTCAGAAAATATATAGCTTCTGATTATTTGAGAATGGATTACTACATTTGTTCTAAACATCTGAGTATTAAAAAGGCATGTTCAATCAAAAGTAATTTTCTTAGAAATGGTTTTAGAGATACTAACGAACAATAAAGCAAGTGTAGTAGTTTATTTTCATAGCAATATTAATATAGGGACATCAATATTCATTTATAAAATTTAATCTTAAATCATTTGTGTACACTGAATTCACCCAAAAAGAATAATTGTTTTATTTTTATCTTGAAAATGTTGTCCTGTGTCTACTTCGTAAAACACTAATATAGTTTACATGTGTGTTAGCACATAGGAGCCGTGATTCAGTCTTATTTGTACCATCTTTCAACTAGGCTCCTGTTAACCTTTGTGATGTGTTCAATGAGAAACTCCAGTGAACTGTATCACCATACACAATTAATGGTTGAGCAGTCTATAATAAATGAAAATGCCATCACTGCTTGGCAATTAGCTTATGGATCATCTCCAACCACTTAAAAACTCTTCCGTCCACAACATTTAAACATACTGGGTGATTTAAATTACACTTAAAGTGAGAGGCAATATTCAATTACTTAGGGCTTCATTGTGTGGAATTGTCACAATTATGATTAACTGCCCTTATGAAAAACAATTAATTTGGTATCTTGCTGCTAGGTCAACGATAAAAGCTATTTACCCTGAGGGAAAGATTGTGGGTGTCAATGCAAACGCTTTAAATGTGTGGATCTAAAATAGGACTGCTATCCCTTTAAGAAAAAGTTTTAAAACTTAAGTGTGACAAATATATCTCCAGTATTAATCTAGGATTCCAAAAAAAGAAAATACACTGTCATTTATTTTCCTTGCTAAAAGAACATAGTGACAGGTAAAGGAGAAATAAAAGCTTCAATTTACACAGAAATCAGGTGCATTTTCATATTTCAGGTCTATCTCTGGGAACTCAGTTATTCACATTCAAGGGAGGAATCGCAGCTAGAAAAAAGCGTCTCACTTCCCAGAGAAGAGTTCAAGTACCAGAAACATGCTTCGTTTTAAACCCAGCAGCACAAAACACAAGTAACCATCACATCTGAGTAACCATGAAGCTAAAAAGAAAATAAAAAACCTCTTGCTTCAAATGTCTCCAATGGGATATGAAAGAACTCTTCTTGCATATTCAGAATACCTTGGGTGAAGAAAAAACAACGAAAACAAAACGGCACGCTGATATTTTGAAAATCACTCTCTCTTCATATTTGCATTCTTCCCTGAAGGATTTGAAATTCATGATCTTGAAGTCCTATGACGTTCATGGTATCAATAGATCACTTTGTTGTATGATAATTGTTCTATAATACATCTATGTTCTTTTGTATCAGTTACACCTATATATAGTCCCAAGAAAACTCTTTGAAGAAGATTTTAAGCTCTCTACTGTTTTGCATTGCTGTTGGAAAATTATTATCTAATGTATAATTTATTTTTAACATTAGCAGAGTTATTTCTTTGTTATGATGTTTCTTTATCACATTCATAGCTGTTGTAACTTTAGCTATCTCATGGATTTTGAAAAAAATAGAAAATATAAATACATATAGTTATAGAACTGGAAAGAACTCAAAAGATGCAAACTTAGCTATTTATTCATTATTAAATAACATTGTTGGGAAATATTACAACTATGTGATCATATAGTATGCCTTTTTCTGCTGTTAATTCTTGAACAACCTAACGAAAAGCAAGGTAATCATGATATTTTATATTTCTATTTTGCATTTTTCAAAATAACATAGAAAAATAAGAGTAAAATATCCCCCATTTCATTAATAACCCTTAGAGATAATTGCTGCATTTTACTGATCTTTATAATTTTTAGATTTATAGAATATTATCAAAACTATATGTTGTTTTAGATAGTATTTCTTTCTATTGCTATGAAGAGACACCATTCCCATGACAATTCTTATAAAGGAACACATTTAATTGGGGACTGGCTTACAGGTCAGAAATTTAGTTCATTATCATCATGACTGGAAGCATAGTAGCATGTATGGTACTGGAGAGGTAGCTGAGAGTTCTACATTTGTAACCAATCCATATACAACAGAAAGTTACTGTCACACTATACCTGGCTTGAACATTGGAGACCTCAAAACCCACCCCGACAGTGACATACTTGCTCCAAAAAGGCAATAACTACCTTAGTAAGGCCACACCTCCTAATATTGCCAGTTGCTATGGGGCAAGCATTGAAACATAAGAGTCTATGGGTGCCAGTTCTTTTTAACCACCACATAAGTTAATTGAATAACACTCAAATGAGTATCTTTTTAAGTGTACCTGCTTGAATAAAATGACATCAATTATTCATTTTTGGAAAGTAAATTTATGTTTGACTTTCTAGAGTGAAGGAAACTTATGGATAAATATCAATAGCTTTGTGACTGTATAAAGAGTCACTCTGTGGTTCACTAATGTCATCTTGGGACTTTCTTTACATACGGTAGAAGGGACTAGACTACATAATGATACCATTTTTGTAAAGGAGCAAATATAAATCAGGAGAAGCTCATGTACACCTAATCACCCCTAATCTGGCCTCTTAAAAGTGTTACCTGAGGAGTTAGAGTTTCAAAGTATATGCTTGTAGGAGATAAATAAGTTCAAACTACATACCCTTACTTCATTCGCAAAACTTATTCACAACCTTTTGAGGGCAAGGAATTGTGTTAATACTTGTATAAAAAGCAGCAAAATTGTATTATCAAAAAATACCTCCCCACACTCATTCTACCAGTAACAGGAGGACTTCTATTAATTTGTATTGGTATGGCAAAACATTCGAACACCATGGGTAAGGCCAATTACTTGAGCAAAGAAACATTAGGTTGCTTAGATTGTTCTGATAGAATAAATGAGTTATAAATAGCTTCATGTATTTCTAAGAAACTAATAAAATTCTACACCCAACCAAGCAAAAAAAAAAAAAAAACTAAAGCATATTTTCTGTGAACCCCCATAGAAATTTCTTGCATTTAAAGTATTTGGGAGCTATTTTGACTAATTAAAACATAGTAGAGCCGGGCGGCGGTGGCGCACGCCTTTAATCCCAGCACTCGGGAGGCAGAGGCAGGCGGATCTCTGTGAGTTCGAGACCAGCCTGGTCTACAAGAGCTAGTTCCAGGACAGGCTCCAAAGCTACAGAGAAACCCTGTCTCGAAAAACCAAAAAAAAAAAAAAAAAAAAAAAAACAAAAAAAAAAAAAAACATAGTAGAATAAGAAGTATGGTTGTACGATTATCATTTTATGGTCAATTTAATTATAAAAAATATAAAGACCTCTCACAAAATAGAATAAAGTTGAAATAAGGCAAACATTCAGTCCTTATTTCTCAAATGAACATTATTGGAAATGTGTGGACTTAGATATCATACCTACTGAACCATGATACAATAAGTACAGTTTGCTACAGAAGAGGAAACACTTGTAATATATATGTGGTATGCAATCATAGTTTCTAAATATATACTTATATTTGGATGATGTTATATTTGAGAAATGCTAATATTCAGCTCCTTATTATAGACTTCACTTTTTATTCTCCAACAAATATTGGTATTACATATAATTCTGTGGGAATTTCAAAATATTTAGAGATTAATTATAACATTAAAGTATATATATATATATATCTATAACACATAAAACAAACATATCACATATCTATAACACATAACACACACACATATATATGTATATATATATGTGTATATATATGTATATATATATATATATATATATATATATATATATATATATATTAGATTACCACAAAGAAATACACATGTACACTCTCTTTTAACATTCATAGTTCTTAGGACAAAAATGTATGATTATACACAAAATTATGATTAAGACAATTATTATGACCACAAGCTAATGTATAAGCAATAAATAAACCATGATCACATAACAGTGGGTAATAAGCACAAATGGAAATCCCTATATTGTGAAAGATTTGTAAGTGAAGGCACAGTTATGAGCAGGGGAATAAAAATAGAACGGAAACTGAGACTACACAAATTTGACTGCAATTTAAAAAGTAGTTTAGAATATCAATACATTTGAAGCTGTCAAATATTCATAACATATCAAGAAAAAGAAAAAGAACATTCTTTTTAGATATATTTCTAAAATGATACCTAAGACAAGGAAAGCTAACATTCCAGCAGTAGTTTAACTAGTATAAAGCTAACATTCCAGCTTAGTTTAATTAGTATAAAGCTAACATTCCAGCTTAGTTTAACAAGTATAAAGCTAACATTCCAGCTTAGTTTAACTAGTATAAAGCTAACATTCCAGCTTAGTTTAACTAGTATAAAGCTAACATTCCAGCTTAGTTTAACTAGTATAAAGCATAAAAGTTACTCACCTATCTTAATTAGTTCACAATAATTAGAGGTGGATCAAAATGTTTGGTTCTATTTAGTAAATACATGTATTTTCCAGGAAAGATATGAAGATGATTTTTCTCATTTAAAGACTGAATAATAGACATGATATAATTAACATGAAATAATATAATGAATCATATAAATTTCTAAAGGTATGTCACATATAATTTGATTTTAAGGAATAAATAGTTAAAGTCATAAATCCTATAAAAGAACCCCTAAGTATAGATTGATTCTAAATATATATAAACAACTGTATCTCTCATGGTATGTAATGACTTAAATGTGGATATTATTTGTTACTTATGTCAGTGATATTCAAACTTTAATCAGCAAAACCACAGAGGTTCTCTGTAGAACAAAGGAGTAGAGGGAGACAGATAGATCTCCCTAAGAAAAAGAAATAGAATAGGCAATTCTGGGAGGGAGGATAGACCTGGATTGGGAAGATGCAGTGGGATGGAAAAGGAAAGGGGAATAAGTGAAGGAATACATGGAAAGACAGCAAAATTAAGACCCATTTGAAGTGAAGTATAGAAACCTTAAGCAGAAGAAATTTCCTAACATATATTCTACATGTAGACAATCTAAATAAAATCAGCAAATGATAGGGGGTGGAGATCCGCACATTAGATAACCCACTGTAAAAATCCCCTCACAGATATGTCTAGAGATTTGACACCTAGATTATTCTAAATCCTTATCCATATAAGCAAGCTTTTTATCTGAGAATTGAAATGGCCTTATTGGTGGTACATTATGAGGCTGTGGATTTTTTTTATTTGTTTGTTTCATTGTTTTTTGAGATTTCATTGAAGAAGTGGAAAAACGCTTGATATTGTATAAAAACAGACGTGAAAAAATAAAATTGATTGAAGACCTTGACATATATCTATAACTATGAACACCTGATTTTTGATGAAGGAGCCAAAATTATACAGTGGATAAAAGAATCTTCAACAAATGGTACTAGCAAAACTGGATGTCAACATGTAGAAGAATGCAAATAGAACATGTCTATCACTCTGTACAAGATCAAGTCCAAGTGGATGAAAAACCTCAACATAAATCCAATAAAACTAAAACTGATAGACGAGGAAGTAGGAAGTAGACTTGGACACATTGGCACAGGAACCTACTTTCTGAGCATAATGCTAGTAGATACTGAAATTGACAATTAATAAATAGGACCTCCTGATACTGAAAAGCTTCTGTAAGGCAAAGGACACGGTCAACAAGACAAAACAGCAGCCTACAGAATGGAAAAAGATCCTCATCAACCCCACATGTGACAGAGGCCTGATCTCCAAAATATAAACAACTCAAGAAGCCAAACATCAAAGTACCAAATAATCCAATTAAAAATTGAGGGTACAGATCTAAAACCCAAAGACAGATACTGAGTTTTAACCTGTAGATCAGAAAAGCAAAGCAGTCAAGCAACTAGAGAGCTCTTACCACTATGTCATTTTCATATTGAAGGAGTGTGAGTTCCTGTCTCATCTTTCCTAATATTCCTGACTTGTTCCACCACCACCTGTCCTTTATGGCTACCTAGTGTGGTGGCTAAGAATAAAGGTATGTGCAAACACTGCCTGGCCTGAATGGCTAACTATTGTGGCTCCTTTGCACCGAGCTTCAGGCAAGCTTTATTTATTAAAACACTAATGATATGCCACTCTAGTTGGAGGCTATCGAGGAATGGGAAATAGAGAGAGCTGGTTGGATAGGCAGGGTGTTGGAGGTGGGTTGGAGGTAGGAATGAGAAGAAAAGTAACAAAGGAAACATCTTGATAGGTAGGAGATTTCAGAGTTAGGAAGAAACCTCATGCCAGGGAAAATCCCAGGAACACACAAGAATAGCCCCAACTAATATGCCTAGCAATGGTGAAGAGGTTTCCTGAACTGGCCATCTAACTGTAAGCAGATTAGTGGCTTCCATATTTGCCATCAGAGATATTTTCATGTGCTTAATTTCATGTGATGCTACACTGACCTCATTAGTTCATGTTATGAATTATCCCCTGTCTGCAGATATGTAAACAAAGGCTTAAGGAAATCAAATAACTTATCAAAAACCATCTGAAATTTGATTTATGGGCTCTACACCTAAAACAAGGGTGTTATACATGATAGATTTAAACATAGAAAATCTCTGTTTTTCCCTGACGCTGTTGGAGCATTTTCACCAATTCAATCCTCTGGTATTTGGCAAGGGATCTCAATTCTGGGTGAAAAATGGACTTCCTGAGGAGTCTTCCATTGCCAGTCTCACCTGCTCAAGATCCCAGATGGCCTGAGGCTGAGATCAGCACTGATGGCTTCTTTTTATTCTTTCCTTAAATGCACTCATTTTGTTTTGAATATTCTTGCAATACTTCACACTGAAAAGCCCATTTCTGCCCATATCTCCTGTAAGACATTCTCTAAAATAAATAAATAAAAATTTAAAAAGTAAATATCTTTCTGCATGTACCTCCTGAGTTATGGGATATGTCACCATAGGCAACCATCAGGACTTTTGCTGTCAGCTTGTTCAAACTATTAAACAGGTGTTATATAAGAGACCTCTGGGGGGAGCAATCAGAGTGACTGAAAATGATATTTATATGTTAGAGAGGGGTTCCTTACTAATGATAAGAAAGATGGTACTGTGAACCGAGATAATATGGGAAAACTTTTATTTCTATTCATTTATACGCCCTGTAATGTTTTACAGAAAGATATGTTCTGATTCTGGACATCGCTGGGTCTCACCTGGAAACAATTCTGTCCCCGTTACTCATATTTTCCATTTTTTAAAGCACAGTCATTTAAACCCAAGAAGACCTGTCTCAGCTCCAGCCTTGTTCCTCCTCCTTTCCCTTGTATTCTGAGCCAACTTTAAAGGAACTTATCCTTGTAGAAAAATGTGGAAGCAGCATCTTCCCATCCATTTGATCTGTAGAGTCTTTGGGGCAGGCATGTGCTCTCTACAGCTTGTGCCTTCTCTTAAGTTCCCTGCATAGTGTTGCATGTACAGATGCAGGGGAAAATGAAGGTTAAGTTAGATGGTTTGAACCTAGGAGAAATTGTGAACAGAAGAAAGAGCAAAGGAAGAAAAATCAGACCCTGACTGTCCTATTGTAATTACAAAAAAAGCATACTTGTTTTTTGACAATCACTTATTCAGCCTTTTCCATGTGACATGTGGTGCAGCTTGCTGCAGGTGCCAGACAGTCCCTACTCTGTTTTTTATGGTCCTATTATTGGGACATAGAACTACCCTAAAAATGAGTATCACAAGAAAGAGAAGAAATTTATGTGGAAGACAAGGGCTGGAAGAATGGTTCTTTCAGGGATTCTGGAAAAGGCCCTTGAGGCAGGGAACCATTGACACTGAAGCTGATGATTCAGACATGGTAACTTTAGAGAATGCTCCATGCAGGAGCCCTAACATTGGATATTCGAGTCCTATGTGTGAGATATTTACACATCCACATTTATTGCAAAACGGAGACGCAGCCTTGATGCCCGTCACCAGACAAATGGATAAATAAAATGTACACACAATAAATTTCCACTGAGCTAAGATAACTGAAATTATTTGACTGAAGGTAAAGCTGGAGAATGTTCTATTAAGCAAAGTAAACAAATTCAGAAAAGACAAGCATGTTTTGTCTTGTAGGTAGAATCTAGGTTTAGATACATACAAACAAATATATATATATATGCATGTATATAAACATTAATTCTGTATATAAATTGTAGTGAGGGGCTGCGGGTAGGCCTGCTTTTCATCCTGCCCGGCTCCTGGCCACCGGCTAGCTTATGCCCCGAAATAACAACACACAAATTGTATTCTTTTAAATACTGCCTGGCCCATTATTTTCAGCCTCTTACTCACATCTTGATTAACCCATATCTAATAATCTGTGTAGCACCACGAAGTGGTGCCTTACCAGGTAGATTCTAGCGTACGTCCATCTTGGGCTGGAGCTTCATCGCATCTGGCTTCTCTCTGAGGAGAGGCACGGTGGTCTGTCTAACTTAGGAGAGGTGTAGCATCTGACTGATCCTTCTACCTCACTTCCTCTTCCTGTTCTGTCTACTCCACCCACCTAAGGGGCGGTCTATCAAATGGGCCAGGCAGTTTCTTTATTAGCCAATGAAATCAACTCAAACAGAAGACTCTCCCACATCAATAAATTATATAAATTATATGTGTCTGTATTTGTGTGCGTGATTAAAACAGTGAATGATATATGACATCAAAAGAAAATGGTAACTAATTTAGGAGGAGGAGGAGGAGACCAGTAGCAGAGAGGAAAGCAGGACAGGGTTGAATAGTGAGCATGGATATTAACTGAATGTAATGATAAATATGCATAAAATACCACAAGAAGTTGATTCTTTTGTAAGCTAAGAAAAGATATATCTTGATAATAAATGAAAATCAAACAGAACTAACTTGAGTGAGGGAAGGGCAGAAAGTTCAGTTGTGCCCAAGGCACTGTAAAATAAGACAAGGGAGGAGGCCAGCAGCCAAAGCTCCACCTGATTCTGAAGGTTTCAAAGTCATGGTGGGTTTCCTTGGGATTGTGAGAGATTAAACTGCATGTAATATAATCCAAGCTGCCTTTATTTGATGATGCAAATGAAGCACACATTTGGAGACTGACCTGAAGGAAGCTCCTGTAATGAGCTCTAGGGCAGGGAAAATTAGTATTTGGTATTCTCACAAATGTGCCCCTTAATGAAGTATTCAAAAGTATTCATATGCTATTGTTTTATATTTCTGATTATACTGTAAGAGAAGAAAAGCATATCCATGTTCGGAGAAAGAAGAGAAGGAGGAGGACAAAAAGAGGAGGAAGAAGAAGCTATTCCTAATTGTAGCAAATGAAGACTATCATAGAAATCCCCAAATGGTTAAAATATATATAGAATAAGTGACTTTTGAGTGCCTAGGCCCATTGTTACATCTACAGTGTAACTCCTAATCTAAGATTAAGGGACAAGTACAGCAGTGCTGACATAAAAATTGTAAGGACCAGAAAATGCTACTTCATACCTTGTAGTGCCTTTAGTACTTAGCGAGGATGTTACATTCATGTTTCAAAAATATAGCTGCCTTAAAAAGTCCTTCTAGGTTATATAGTCCCAAGAGGTCAGATCTAAACTTATATACATATAACCAACATTACATGGACTAAGTATTTGTTCGTGTGTGTGTGAACTTGAAAATAATAGTTGTAGAGAAAAGGTTACTAATTTGAGTTGTAGTAGGGGAATAAGAGAAGAAGAAGATAAAGGGAAAAATATGAGAGATGAAATTGCAAATATAGTGTATTCATGGAAAAATATTCTCAAAATAATAAAAATTAATTAAGAGAATAAAACAGAACTGCATCTTAAAAATATTAAAATAAAATACAATAAAAATAATGTAATAATTTGTCTAAAATACATATTATTTTGGAAAAATGCTTCATAATTGCTTCTAAGACTTAATAACTTGTATTAACACTTCTAATTAGTGATTTTATAGTGTCATTTAACAATAACATGTTATTAGTAAAAACACTAAGAAAGTGTTAATTCCAAATGAAACTCATTGAAGCTTAAATAAATTTAAACGCAACTGAATGTGATTCTTTGAAAAGAAATTCATTTAATTGTAATGTACTTGTTTAGTGCTTTGAGAACATCGGAAAAGGGGTAGAATGTGGTTGGATGGAGTTCTTAGAAAGGGATGCTTGCCATCTGCATAGGAGACTAAGTTGACTAATATATGAACAATGGATCAGATAAGGCAAAGATCTTCATTATACAATATAGATTTCTGAAAATAAATATTATTTTCCTTTTATTCCAGCCTTAGAAAATATTACAAAGAATATTTAGAAAGTTAGATTTCATTGTGAAAGTAGGACTTAAATGCAGAAACTCCTGGTGTTTTTTTTTTTTTTTTTTTTTTTTTTTTTTTTTTTTTTTTTTGTTTGTTTTTGTTTTTTTGTTTTTTTTTTTGTTTTTTTTTTGTTTTTTTTGTTTTTTTTTTTCCTCATGGTTTATTTTTTTTTATATTTAAAAATTTCCATCTCCTTCCCTCCTCCTCCCCCCTCCCTCCCCTCCTTCTCCCCTTTCTCTCCCCTCCTTCTCCCCCTTCCCTCCCCTCCCCTCCACCCATACCTCCCCTCCCTCCCTCTCAAGGCCAAGGAGCCATCAGGGTTCCCCACTCTAGAGAATAAAACTTCATGTTTTAAACAATGTTTTCTTATTTAAATCCTATCAGCAATTTTTTTTGGTTTCTTTCCTTTATATTGAAAATAGATTCTCTTCTCATACATTGTATCCTGATTATAGTTTCCCTTCCCTCAATGCTCCCAGTTCTTCCTCACCTCTCCTCCTTTCCAGATCCATTCCTGTTCTATTTTTCATTAGAAAAGTACAGAATTCTAAGAGATAAAAGAAACCAACATGACAAAAAAAACTATAATAATATGAAGCAAAAACCTGTCATATTGAAGTTGAACACAACCAGAAAGGAGGAAAAGATGCAGAGACCCACTCAGACCAAAAATCAGAAGTCCTATAGAGATAGTACGATAAATGTTATAATATATGTATGTATATGGAGAGAGAGAGAGAGAGAGAGAGAGAGAGAGAGAGAGAGAGAGAGAGAGAAAGGATGAGGTGCAGACACATGTAGGTTTTATGCTTGCTGCTTCGCCTCTGTGAGCTCATATATTCCTTGCTTAGCTGATTCAAAGTACCTTGTTCTCCTGGTGTCCTCTATCTTCTCAGGCACTTACACCCTCTTGGCTGCCTCTTGCGTGGGATTCTCTGACATCTGAGGGGAGTGATTTGAAGGAGACCTCCCATTTAGACCATCTTTCTGCATAACAGCTAGCTAGCTATGGGTTTCTGCATCTCTTCCCATCTGCTACTGGAAAAAAATTTCTGATGATAACTGTATGAGGCACTGATCTATTAGTATGGCAGAATGCCATACTATATTGATACTTTTTTGTGGGGGAGTTATTTTTTTGTTTTGTCCTAGGTCTCTGGGCTATCTATCCTCTGGTTTTTGGTTACCCAAGTAATGTTGGATATGGTTGATTCTTATAAAGAGGGCCTTATATCAAATCAGACATTAGTTGGCTACTCCCATAGGTTCTGTACCAACATTGCCCTAGCATATTTTGTAGGCTGGACAGATTGTAGGTCAAAAGTTTGTGTTTGGGTTGGTGCTTATGCTTCTCTTTTGGTACCCTACAGAGTAACTTCACCTACCAGAGAGACTAGAGCTTAGGGGGGAAGGTCTCATGTAGGCACCAGCTTAACTTCTTCTTGTCCAATGAGTGCTGTGAGTGTTGTCCTTGACAATGAGGTCCTACTATCAGTTTTAGAAGTGCAACCCTTTGTCTTAGCAATAGCCTGAGTTGTTTGGAGATTTCCATGGGTCCCCTTTGGTCTATGAATGTTATCCTGTCCCACTACTGGAAGGTTCATTTGGAGATAAGAGAGGAACAGTTGAGTCTTTGTATACCCCATTATTAGGAGGCTTCAGTAAGAACACCTTAAAATGTTTTAAGAAGTCTCCACTGCACTGTGTTTCCGTATCATTCCTAAGTGCTCATCATTTCCAGCTGTTTCACCCATCATTTCTCCCTCTACCATACATCCTTTTCCCACTCTCCACCTGATTCTCCTGTTCCTTTCACCATACTCCCCAGTCTTCCAGTAAAATCTCTTCTACTTTCTTCACTGACAGAAATCTGTGTCTCATGCCTATACTCTTCCCTTTACCTGTCACCCCTGAATCTATAGATTGTATCTTGCAAATCATTTCTTAATGACTAGTAACCACTAATAAGTGAACTCACTCTGGATATTTTTTATTGATCCATATATTTGCTGACTAATTTCATGATGCTATTGTTTGTAACTGTTGAATAATAATTCATTGTGTAAATGTGTAGATGGAGCAGCGGGCCTGCGTCCCACCACCTGGCTAGGTTTACACCTGAAATAATTACATGGAAACTGTATTCATTTAAACACTGCCTGGCCCATTAGTTCTAGCCTCTTCTTGGCTAATTCTCAAATCTCACTTTAACCCATATTTAGTAATCTTTTGTAGCACCGCAAGGTGGTTGCTTACCAAGAGAGATCTTAACCTGCATCTGTCTTGGAGAGGATAAGCATGGCAACTGACTATGGTGACTGCCTGAAGCATCTGCCTCACTGCCTTCTTCCCAGCATTATGTTCTTACTCCGCCTACCTAATTTTCTTTCCTATTAAAAGGCCAAGGCAGTTTCTTTATTAACCAATGAAAGTAACACATAGACAGATGACTCTCCTCCATCATAAATGTATTAAGTTTTCTTTATCCATTTTTCTGTTGAGGGATATCAAGTGTTTTCCCATTGGTGACTTCAATGAATAAAGCCACTATGAGTTTATTTGACCAAGTGTCCTTTTTGTAGCATTAAGTATCCTTTAGTTATATGTCCAAGAGTGGTATAACTAACTGGGTCTTGAAATACACCAATTCACAACTTTCTAAGGTACCACCATATTGATTTTATAGTGCCTATATAAGTTTTTTGGAGGCCCAAAAAATGTGAGCCTATTTCCACCTTGACCAAAGGTCAGAGAGTTAAAACTTACCTCTATTTCTTCAATGTTATTGTGCTCCTACCTTAAACAAAGTTCCCAGTTAGATTTAGAACAGAGAGTTCTTCTCTTTCCTGGTTATTACCATACCTTTTATTTCAGGAATAGATAAGTAGATATTTTTCTACCTTGAACAAAAGTATAAGGTTCTAGTTCTTTAAGGAGATAACATTGGATTCTACCCATGGAGTGGTTTGCCTATAGAATATTTTGGTCTAGGTGTGAGCATGACTTGTTTTGTCTATGCAATGTAATGTTTAGCTCCGGATGTAACCCATGACCTTCAAATGTTCTATTCATTTCCTTGTATTAGGTTAATGCAGTTTTTTTCTTATACCTCCTCTTAGAGTTGGGGTAATTTAAGCAATTGGAAATATAATACAGGCAATATTAGTATTCACTGAAACTCCCTTCTGATGCTATTTTATAATTTTCTGTTTTATTACTTTTATTCTCATCTTCATATTCTTTATATTCTTTACTTATATTCCTAATCCTCAAACCCATGCCCTGGCAAGTGGTATTTTTGTCAAAACACCATGATGGTCTCTTTAATATACTTGTAGTTCAGTGTTTTGCAAATGATAACTAGAGATTTATTTGGTTTCTTCTATGTGGAGATTCCAGTTTAACCATCCCTCTTGTGAAAGATACTATTTCTGATTTCTTATTAATAATTAGGTGTCCAAGTTATGTGAATTATATTGGGTCTTCAATTCCATTCATTAATGTGTTTCTTTTGTCCAAATCACACACATAGCTATTCTTTAACCATGATCAAATTATTCTGTATGTAATTTTATCCATGGTGTCTGGAACTTCACTGATACTAAGGCATGGATTTTTAATTTTTACTACATAAAAATATAAATTTGCACACTATTAATTAACCTTATGAATATAGTATACTTAATGAAAACACATAGAAGTGATTTTTATGCATTTGTCATCAATATAAATGAAAAATTCCAGCTATCCAACAGAGACATTAGTCTCCAAATCTAATAGCTTGCTTCAGATGAGGTTTTAGTTAGGGCTCATTTTTCTGTGAAGAGAAACAATGACCATGGTAACCTTTTTTTTCCACTGGTCCTGTGGAGCCATCACAGCATGGTAACTCTTATAAAGAAATAATTTAGCTGTGGTGGCTCTCATAATTTCAGAGGTTCAGTTCAGTTCATAATCATCATGGAGGAGAGCATGGCAGAAAATGGGCAGACATGGCATTGGGACTGAGAGTCCTACATCTTGACACCAAAGCAGTGGTAAGCTGACAGACTCTCATTGAGTAAAGTTTTGGAGAAAGACCTCAAATCCCAACCCCACAGTAACACACTTCTTCCAATAAGGGCATACCTCCTTATGGTGCCACTACATTTGAGCATTGTTTTTTTTTTTTTTTTTTTAAAAAAAAAAAAAAAAAACACTACATGAGGCAAAACCTAAATTGTAACATTTTTCTGAAAGGATGTAAATGTTTTCATCTAGAAAGAAGATATAACTTGTTCTATCACATTTGGAAATTAACCAAGTCTTTTATGTATTTTGATATTTGGGCATGTGAAGATGCTAGATCTTTAAAGACTATCTTTCTCACTGATAGAAATACCTAAATGAATGTGCTTTGAAACAAACAAACAAACAAAAAAAAAAAAAAAACAAGATAGGACAACATTGTCAACCAGTTTCTTTATCAGGAAAAAGTTATTCAAGGGGCCATTTGTTCTAATCATGTAGGGAACAAGTGAGAAGAGTAATAAACTTAGAACTTGATAATATGATTCAAATTAGTAAATCCTCAACTACTGTCATTGTCCCATTCATTGATAATAACAGAAGTCCTTTTATAACACAGGTCCTTTTCCCAAATTCTTTGACTTCATATTCCTTCTTATTTGACCCTTCCATAGCATGTTGGAACATATGAGCATAAGGACTGGTTTCATCCATTGTGAATGTTCTACTAATCACAATATCCAGCATACAGTGCTATCAACAGATTAAGGGATAAGTAAAATGTGATACATAAACCTAATGGAATTCTATTCAGTCAAAATAACAACTAAAATCAGGACATTTTCTAGATAATGATGTCAAAATATTAAAGTATTACATTAAGCTGAGCATTGCTGGCACATGTCTTTAATCCCAGTGCTAGGAAGGCAAAGACAGGCAATATCTTTTGAGTTTGAGGACACACTGGAATACAAAGAGCATTTCAGAACAGCCAGGGCTACATAGAGAAACCCTGTTTCATAAAATTAAAAAAGAATGGAAGGAAGGAAGGAAGGGATGAATATTATGTTAAATAAAATAAACTAGACTCAATAAGACAAGCAACAAATATTTGCTACTTTATGAAACCTACACTGAAATCATGTGTGCCTGTACCTATGTATGCTTATGTATATGCGTGTGTATGTTTCTGTGTCTCTATGTATGTGCATGTGTGTCTAGATTTGTGTGTGTATACATGTATACGTGTGTATACATGTATCTATGGGTGTGCATGTATGCTGGCATATGTTTATTTGTGTGTATTTTTATCTAGGTGAGTTGAGTGTGTGTGTGAGAGGTTGCTTTTAGGTCAGGGAGATGGAAAGTAGATGAGATTTTAAGAGTGATGAAAACTTGAAAAAGTAATGGGATATACATATTATTTAAGATTTCTCTTGCTTTGGTGAAACACCATGATCACAAAGCAAGTTGAAAAGGGAAACATTTATTTGACTTACACTTCCATAAAACTATTCATCATCAAAGGAAGCCAGGAAAAAAACTCAAACAAGGAAGGAACCAGGAGACAGGAACTAAGACAGAGGTCATGGAGATGTGTTGCTTACTGGTTTTTGCTCCACCTGCTTCCTTATAGACACCAGGAACACAAGCCCAGGGAAGAAAAGAGCCACAATAGTTGGAAGGAGGACACTCAGTTGATTCCCTGCCACTTAGATCCAAAATATTCACTCAGAAAATATATTATTTACAATACTGTTTGCTCAAAAGCTCAAGCATGTTGCTATCTAGCTCTTATATTCTAAACTACCTAATTTCCATTCATGTGTGCATCACCACGAGGTCATGGCCTACTGGCAAGCTTTCTGTGGGCTCCAGGGGAAGCATCTGTCTCTAGTGGTGACTACATAGATTCTCTCTCTCTCTCTCTCTCTCTCTCTCTCTCTCTCTCTCTCTCTCTCTCTCTCTCTCTTTCTCTCTCCCTTTCTCTCTCTCCCTTTCTCTCTCTCTCTTTCTCTCTCTCTTCCATCCTGGCTGTGTTCTGTTAATCTACTGTCTGAAAGCAGCTTCTTTTTTAACCAATAAAAGCAACACATATACTGAAAGACTTCCCAGACCACAATGGTCTGGGACCTCCAAAATCAATCATTAATTATTAAAATGCCATACAGCTGGATTTTATGAAAGCATTTTTCTTTCAGTTAAGGTCCTCTTCTTCCAGATAAGTCTAGCTTGTGTCAAGTTAACATAAAATTAGCCTAGACAATACATGTGATAAGAAAGCAACAGTATCTCTAACTGGGACATAGGAAGGGAACTAGATAGAGAAAGATGCAATGCTATGGGGTGAGGACTGTGGGAGAGCAATCAATGGAAAGAAAAATTTGAAGGGCACATATACACAAACAAATCAGAATAAAATCTACTGCATCATATTCTAACTTAAAACAATTGAAAGCAAATAAATAGGATAGGGAGAGGGCTAGGGTACCTGAGAATTCCCAAAAATGTGGAAAAAAATCCTCTGTCTTGATAAAAAAATGATAATTATAATTGAGGTGCACCACTCCTGAGTAAGTGGACCTCAAGCTGTCTTCTAGAATGAACATGTATGTATATTGCAGTTGAGGTATTCATGAAATTTTACATATATAGGTATTCTTACACTCTCTCTCACATACACACATACACACACATTCATATATGCCCTTATGAATAAATATGAAGAATGAATAAATACTGTTTTTTCTGTCATTTTATCTCCTAACACATGTGATAGACACTTTTATGCATTTTTGAAGCTATGTTCAAACAGTAACATAATTTTATGATTATGAAAAATAAAATGCTGTTTTAAAGCCATATATCTGAAAGAAATAAAAACTAATTTTTTGGTACAGATTCGTTTTTGCATAGAAATCATATATTTGATGTACAATAATGTAGAGAGAGACTTCAATTAAGTTTCTGTCAAAGGAATCAACAAATTAGCAATTCTTCATTGAGACATCACATGTCATGGATTTACCTCCAAGTTATTGGATAGAACAATTTCTATACCCACACATGAATTCAGATTTGTTGAAGTTATTCTCTCATTTTGAGATGTAGAAGAGGTCACAGAACATATAGCTCATTTCAACATGCAGCTCCGAATTGAACTGTGGAGACTCATATGTCTTCGAAACTAAATTAAAATTGAAACCATGAAAAACCCATCAGTATTGTTTTAGGTACATGTTTGCTGCTAAAATAAAGAAATAAAAGCCGCTACTGTCTGATATAAAAAGTATACTCAAATGTGCAGCAGTAAACTTAATTATACATCTTAGTGGTTTATGAAATTTAAATAAATGCTTAATAAACTGAAGTAAATCATGGAAAAGTAACTTTAATAAAGTATCAAAATATTGATTTTTCTACAAGCAATCTATTATATATAAATATATATACTTGTATAAATCCCGTAGTCTAAAAATACTTTAAGAACCTTCTCTAAATAACATGCATTTGTAATTATGCATTTATATGTCTCTCTTTATATATGCACATAAAGTAATACCATCTATGTAACAAAGAAGAAAATTACTGCTTTTCTACAGAGTAATAAAATTTGAATATCAAAAACAATATTCCACACAAACAATGTCAAGAAAGTGTATGAAATTAAACTCTCTTTATACTATAAAAATTTAAAAAATTCATGGCATAAACCTAATCAACAAATTAGCATGAAAAGTATTCTAAATTTCTTAAAACTTCTGGCTCACTAGTAGAGGAAAACATGAGCATGTCCTGTAAAGATGCCCTCATGGTGCAAGACATGTCTCTTCAGACTGGGACCTTGCTCAGTTATTGTTCAAATCTTAAAAGTATAACCTGTGTGAGTCAGTGAGTGAATCTGAGGGCAACTGTCAACTATGATGAGATTTTGCAAATAATAGAAATTAGCTACTCAATTAATTGACATATTTGAATAATATAAAAGTGACAAGTTTATATAGATAAAAGCAATAATTTGAAAATGTAATAAGAAAAGGTCAACAAAGCAACATAACTACATATTAAAACAACTTCTGTAAATATTAATCTTTAAAATAAAATTCAAAGGAGCAAGAATTAGATATGAAACAAGAATGATGTCCATATGCAATTCCTGCACATGAAGTAAACCAGTTAAATATGCACAAATGCAACTGAAGTATTTTCAAAATAGCATAGAATAGTCTCTGTAGCTAATTGTAGCAATGAAAGAGAAAGACCCAGACTTTCAAGAACTAAATTGACTCAGCATCAGCTGCTTCCTGTCTTTATTCCCAGAAGAGATTAATCCATGGAGGAGAGTGGGGAAGAAATCTGTCAGAAAGAAGGAAGTAAACCCAGGCTAACACTGTTCCCGACCTGATAGAACACTGGAAAGAGTAGGCTGAAAATTCAGTAAAAATAAAGACTACAATAGAGTTAAAGAGACATCCCCAAAGAATCAGTAAGAGAAAAAGAAAGGTCAGTAGAGGAAATTGATGTCTGTGCAGCTTATCCTCAAACAAACAAACAAACAAACAAAAAACACTACAGCTTCTAGCCAGATAAGCATGCATGAGAAAGGCCTTTTTACATGATAAAAGAATAGCAGATGTAACTTTAAATAAAACATTACAAGTGTCCTAAAAGACTTAATACATTATGTTTCCATGCACAGATACAATCAAGCACACACACACACACACACACACACACACAAACACACACACAAACACACACAAATACACAGCACACATATGGACACATAAAGAGGAAAAAGTTTTCTGAGTTTAAATTCTATTCAACATTTAGTTTCTTTGTCTTAGAAACATGTATCCAATTAAAAACAATGTCAGATGTTTGAAGACTCTGAGCCTTTAGTGAAAAACACATTATACTTAGTATTTTTTTATATAAAACAATTTTAAGAGATAAAGAAAATTTTAAGAGATTTAGAAAATGTTTTGTAAAATTTTAATTTATTTTAGATAAGTAGCTTCTAATTTTTGCCAAGTTGTTCTACAGTCATGACCTTGTAATTGCAATTTATAACTTCTCTAGAATCCATAAAGTTAATAAGGTGTTTGAATAAGAAAAAGTAACTTCTGCTCTTTCAGATGATTAAATGCTAAACTACAGTAGAGACTTTTTCAGTTCGACTCTTAATATTGCTGTTTGCTACAATGTATATATCATCTTCCAGACAAACAATTTGGAACGTAAAAATCAAAAAACCAGTCACTGTTTTGCAATGCTTTTATTTTAATTTTGTCTCATAAGTAATAATGTTTTCGAAATGAGAATAAATACATCAATTCATTAAGTTAGATGAATGCATGAATTTAATCAGGCTGAAAAGTATGAGAAAATAGTAGAGTAAAATATGTGAAATTCCCCAAAACATCAATAATAAAAACTATGCTAAGAAAATCTGTTTTTCTTATTCAAAAGAAAAAATAAACCTAAAAAAAAATGTGCATGGTATGAGACTTATGCTCAGATATAAGGATTTTAAAATTATTTAATGAAGTTTAATCCCAGACACAATTTTATCAGCCTTCTGGTTGGTTAAGGATAACCATTAAATTGCAGTATAAAGGAAAATAATTATTACCAGAGTTCATAAATTTTATTGTTCTTTGAAGTTCAGAATTTTTTTCATAAATGTATGCTTTGCTAAAAATAACGAAGACTTGGAATATTCCTAAAACTTTATCATGCCATTTTATTGCTCTTCTTTATTTATTTCTTATTCAGGTATATTTTTCAATCCTCATCCTGAATTTTTCTGTTTCTATTCCTGATATGTCAACAATAGATTGTTGAAAACAGGTCTCTAGCAGTTATAGTACAGTAGTTACTATAATGTCTATGTATAAATGGCATCTGAGGGCTTTTAGATGGATATGGGACATAAAACATTCAGTATTTCATTAAGAACTGTAAATTTTTATGTATTTGAAGCAAAATAAAGCATATTCATCCCCTAGGTCCCCCCCCCAACACACACACACAAAGAAACCCATACAATATGAATATTCTGTAGGAAGATTTTGGTTCCTTATTTTCAAATGTAGTACATTTGCAACTTAGAGATACAAATGCAATTTTTGATGATGAGACAAAGTGCACAGAGGTTTATGATTATATTCAACATTCAGTGTGTAATGAGTAAAATCCTGGATGTCCCAGTTGAGTGAGCTTGATACTTTCATATGTCTCCATTCAGCAAGTGGTTACATTAAAAAATTAACTTAGCAGGCAAATTTCACAAATATTTCATAAAGGCACTTGACATGAGATGTGTATTAGACAGCAAAATAACACCATTCTAGGAGAAAATGTGCAATTAATATAAACAGTGAATATTGGCTTTCTTTCTTAAAGTAAAAATGTTAGCAAAGAAAAAGTTTTTTAATGAAGTGCCATTATATAAATATTAAACATATTTAAGCAAAAAACCTGTACCCAGCAGTAAATTTCCAATATAAAACTAACTCAATGATGTTTGTGTGGATGTATTGTTTCATAATTCCCATTTGAGCATTTTTTGCCTTTGATTGTATTTGGTTTTCTGAATTTGTGTTTTTATAGGATTCGTGTGTGTGTATGTGTGTGTGCATGTGTGTACGTATTTCTGTGTGTTTTTTCTTTTAAATTTTATTTTTACTTATTTGTATACTTTGTTGTTTTTTTGCCTATTTATTTTCTCAACAAACAGAGAAAGAAAGGATAGTAATTGAATGAGTAGGAAGGATCCAGAAAGAGTTGGGGAGGGGAAACTGTGGCTAGGATATGTTATATGAAATTTTTTCAGCAATAAAGAAAAAGACTCTTAAACTATAAATAAAATAAATAATTTTGGGCAGTGATGGCACATATTTTTAATCACAGCACTCATAGAGCACAGGTAGACAGATCTCTGAGTTTGAGGACAGCCTGATCTACAGAATAAGGTCAAGAACAGCCAAGGCTACACAGAAAAATCCTGTCTTGAAATACCAGGGTAAAAAAAAAAATAAGTAAAGAAAATAAAAAGTAATAAAGAAATAAAATAAAACAAAAAGCACTAATAACTAGAAACTAGAAATATTATCAGCTAAAGGGGAAAAAGCAATAGCATGTGACATTAATCACAGAATAATGATTAGGCTTGAATTAACAAAATACTGAATAATCTTATCCCTCACTGTTGGAAGCTCTGTTTAACATGACAAAGGTTACATTAATAATTCTTAGCAAGTAGAAATAATCACTTATTCCCAGGGACAAATCACAGTCATGTTTAATTGTTTACTCTGCTTACCACTAGGCTATCAACTTGCATTCATTAACTTTTATTAGTCAACTCTGGATCTGTGTCTGCATCAACTTTAAAACAGTTTCCTTTCAATAATTTAGCATACAAAAATAACTATTCAATTCAAAACACAAAATGTATGACAGCTCAGCCTTTTTGAGGATTCTTTTGACAATATGAATATTTTTTACTGTCTTTTAATGAATACATATAAAAAAGTTATATTTCATCATAAGACGTTTCAGTTATCTTGAAAATTTTCTGCTGAGTAACACAAATAGAGCTTGTGGCTTGATGTTCTGCTAAAAGTATTGGAATATTGCAGGTGCACTGATTTGAATATTCTTACAACACCCAGAGGTAAAGTATGTTTAATACTCTTACTTAAGCAAGCATAGTAGTGCTTGAAGTATTTTCTTCTACTTATAAAGCAGTCTGTCTCTGAAATTTTTGAATATTATTTGTATGGTTTGTGGAAAACCAAAATTACACTAGCAATCACAAAGAGAATAACATGTTTTTAGTTTCAAAATACGAAAAAAAATGTATGGTGAGATTTTATAAAACAAATAGGTAAATACTCTTTAACCTGATCATCATTATATTTATGTAATTAAAATGTATGATTTTAATACATTATTTATGTGAAAAGATCTGATTGCCAAAACAAAAAAAAGCTAAAATTTTAAAATATACTCATACGATGACTAATCTATCAGGCAAAGCAGTAGTTACTAGTACGTAAGGAAAAAATGATAATGTTTTTCAATATACTTTCAGTTAGGAATATTTTAAAGTATTAGTGCAGCTAGTAGGGAATAACTGGTCATGTTGAAAAACACTCAGATTTATAATGAAAGACTAATGAAAATTTAAATTGTAAGAAATGCCCCATAAGCGGTTAAAGAAAATAAATGAAATATTTTCATGATCTTTTAAATCTCTGGATATCTTCAAAGCCTGAAAGGAAGTTACAATTTAGCACTATCGCCAATAGCAGAAATACAAAGATATGTAGGTATTAGCTTCCAAAGAAAAAGACTATTTTCTATGCCCAAAGAACACATACACACACACATGTACCAATATTATATAAAATCACAAAATAAATGAAACATATTCCACAACTTAATTTTTGGAAAATACAGACTGTATAGTAACATGTTCCAAATAAGGACATACATGAGAACATAGAAAATAGGACCAAATTTTTCTCAAATTAAGAAAAAAAGCATTTTAAAGTATATGGACATCACCTGTGGATTTTTTCAAATTTAAATGTTCATGCATGCCTTAATGAACACACTGTAAGATCATGAACTGTCAAGTAGTGAATGGCATTTTCAATCTTTGAAAATATTTATAGAAATTATTCAATGCACATGTGTAGAAAATAATATGTTATATAGACAGATGGATAAGTTTGTTGATCTACATGGACAAACAGTAATTCCACGGTCAATAATTGTGGAATGCCACAATTCTACCATGCATTCTACAAGTTCATTATTCCCATTCTTTATTGAGATAATGTTATAAATGTGCAAAGTTAAAACAACTTGACTAAAAGTATCTGTAGTATGCTATTGTTCGCATGCATATTCCTGGAGGATGACAGAAAGACAAGAAATGATGGGGCATGAAAAGGGCCAAAGAGCACCCGACCCTGGAGTCTGGTTGAAGTCTCTCTCCAGCTCAACTGAGAATCAAAACTTCAGCACAATTAGTATTTGCTTTAGACCTTTCATCCTTCCAGATGGAATACCACCAGCTTTCCAGTAATCTCTGCAGAAATCCCTTCTATAAACACAGTGACTTTGGTTTTGCATTATGCTCCATTTTTTCTGATTATCATTTTTCTTAACCCACATGCATAATACCTTCATTTATTCAAATATCTTTGAATAAATGATGTGGCATACCCCTCTGTATGCCATGAATACATTTTATTAAAATTAGTTAATAAAGAAGCTATTTTGAAGGCGGGCGGTGGTGGCTCACGCCTTTAATCCCAGCACTCGGGAGGCAGAGGCAGGCAGATCTCTGAGTTCGAGGCCAGCCTGGTCTACAAGAGCTAGTTCCAGGACAGAGTCTAGAAACTACAGGGAAACCCTGTCACAAAAAAAAAAAAAAAAGCTATTTTGGCCCATGGCAGGGCAGAATATAACTAGGTGGAAAATCCACAGAAAGAGGGAGAAAGAAGGTGTAGTAGGAGGAAATGTCAACAGCAACTGGAGAAGCAACATAACTCGTGGTAAAGCATAAACTAATAGAAATGGGTTAATTTAAGTTGTAAGAACTAGTTAACAGTAAGTCTGAGCTAATAGGCCAAACTATGTGTAATTAATATTAAGCCTCTGAGTGGTTATTTTAAAAGGCACCGTTGAACCAGTTGGGATGAGAAACTTTCAGTTAGAAATAATAAATATCAATTTGTTTGTGAGAATGCAACTTTCTATTCTTAATAAAAATCTCAACACTGCTTCCAAATGACTAGTCCTGAATTCCTTTTGTGTGTGTGTGTGTGTGTTGAAGCTGTGACTCCTGAGTTGGTCTGTGTTAGTTAACATTTATATTGCTGTGACGAGACACCATGACTCCAGCAATTCTTTTTAAGGAAAACATTTAATTAGGGTTGGGTAAAGGTTCAGAGGTTTAGCCCATTATCATCATGGTGGGTGGCAGGCAGACGTGGTACTGGAGAAGAATCTGAAAGTTCTACATCTTGATCTGTAAGAAGTAAACCGAGACACAATTTCTCCAACAATGTCGCACCTACTACAAGAAGGCCTTACCACCTAATAGTGCTACTCTCCATGAGCCTATGAGGGCCAATTACATTCAAAACAAGCCAATGAATGTGATATGTGGAGCTGGGCCCCTTCGCTAAAAAAAAAAAAAAAATCATTGAAAAAAATTAATATCAATAGATATACAATAAGTAAATTATATTGTTCTCAATTTTTTATAAAGGAGCTGATTTCAGGAGTCTTAAAATGATTTACAGTTATTCAATTGTGAAAAAGTGGAAAATCAATAATGAAATATGAAAAAGCAATTGAATCAGTATGTTGAATAATGAAGGCAACGGGATATTGTTGAGACTATGTTGAGACCAAGCTGTGCCTTGCTGTTACTTGAACTGTATTCTATAAAACTTCTGTGATTTGATTGTTCGCTTGTTTCTTTTTCCTGAACTTTGCTGGAGTGATTTCATTTTATCGGTTGCTTTTGACTATATTTTTCTTATGCAAGATGATCATCCCTACTGTTTCTAGAAACTATGGCATCTATAAACAAATTGGGGAAGTTGGGGCTGTAGGGTTATACGGCTATAATATAACCACATAAGGAAAAACAAGTTCTACTATTTATATGACACATCGTACTAAGGATATGCTATAATTCTGTGACCCAAATCATGTAAGGAAGCTGAACTTTTAGTAAGTATTTCAGTGGCGATGATCTCAAAGCACTGTCATATGTCCACCTGTGTGATTATAAGGACTCAAAGCAGAGAATTCTCACAGGGACTTCATCTTTTCTTTTTCCCAACTGTTAGCATAGCCCATGTCCATTGCTCACTTCCCAGTCTCCTGTTCCTGTTACGGGACATGCCATCCATCCTGCTGTCTATTTCTTCCCCTGGAGGTAGCTGTACCCTTTTGTTTAAGCACCTAATTAAGACTTAATTCTACAGCTTGTCTTTGGAAGCTGTGACCTGCAGCACATTGATTCAATAGTAACATCTTCTCTCGTGGTTTCTCATTTTATGTCTCACAAAGATTATTATGTCTCACAAGGATTGTTTTTGCATCTTTGTCTGTTTTCTTGTCTTTCAGACTAAAGAAATCTTTTGAATTCTTCTGTGGCCTCCAGACCTCCTACCGTCATTCTGAAACACGCACACACACACACACACAGAGGCATGTGCATATAGCATGAATAATAAAAATCCAGAAATAGATATTGTGGTTCAAACTGAAAATCATAAAATCAAGGCAAGCAACCATTAGAGAAACTTTTTACTTCTACCAAATATTCAGACCAAAAGGTTGAAATCTGTTGAAGGAAGTGGGTCAAAGAATCTCAGACTAACTCTAAGATATACCAATCATATTTAACTTTCTTATAGGGGGCAAACTCATAAAATAGGAATGAGAAGTCCAATATCAGCTGTGTAGCACAGGAACCACACACACATACACACACACACACACACACACACACACACACACACAGAGAGAGAGAGAGAGAGAGAGAGAGAGAGAGAGAGAGAGAGAGAGAGAGAGAGAGAGAGAGAGAGAGAGAGAGAACAACCCTGGGTGGCCATCATTTTTCTCTAGGTACCAAAAAGATAATTCCCTAACCTGTTCCAATATCTTTTTTTCCAGTTTATTTATTTTTTTATTAAAAATTGCCATCTCCTCCCCTCCTCCTCCCCCTTCCCTCCCCTCCCCTCCACCCATACCCCCACTCCCTCCCTCTCCAGGCCAAAGAGCCATCAGGGTTCTCTACACTATGTTGAGTCCAAGGTCCTCCCAACTCCCTCCAGGTCCAGGAAGGTGAGCAACCAAACTGACAAGGCTCACACAGAGCCCATCCATGTCGTAGAGACCAAGCCCATCGCCATTGTCCTTGGCTCCTCGGTCAGCCTCCACCATCAGCCACTTTCAGAGAGTCCGATTTGGTCGCATGTTCCATCAGTCCCATTCCAAGTGGACTTGGTGGTCTCCCATTAGTTCTGTCCTGCCGTCTCAGTGGGTGAACGCATCCCTCATGGTTCTGACTTTCTTTCTCATGATCTCTCTCCTTCTGCTCCTCATCAGAACTTTGGGAGCTCAGTCCGGTGCTCCAATGTGGGGCTCTGTCTCTATCTCCATCCATCGCCAGGTGAAGGTTAAGGCTCACAGTGAGCCCGTCCATGCTGTAGAGTTCACATTCATTGCCGTTGTCCTTGGTTTCTCAGTCCTCCTCCACCGTCAGTCACATTCAGAGAGCCCGGTTTGGTCCCCTGTTCCATCAGTTCCATTCCAACTGGACTTGGTGGTCTCCCGTTAGATCTGTCCCACCGTCTCAATGGGTAAATGCACTCCTCACGGTCCTGACTTCCTTGCTCATGATCTCCCTCCTTTTGCTCCTCATCGGGACCTTGGGAGCTCAGTCCGGTGCTCCTATGTGGGGCTCTGTCATTTTCTCCATCCAATGCCAGGTGAAGGTTCTATGGTGATATGCAAGATATTCATGAGTATGGCAATAGGATCTGGACATTTCTGGCACCCTCTCCTCAGCTGCCCAAGGACCTAGCTGGGGGCGTCCTCTGGACACCTGGGAACCCCTCTAGAGTCATTATTAGGTGACAGAGATTCCCCATCACCTCTTCCCTTTTGTTTAAATAAGAGAGTTCCAAAACCAATGCTAACTATATAAACTAGGAACAGATATCAAGTATAAAATTACTATTACAAACAGCATATTCAATATCAAGCAAGGAACACATAATACAAGTTTTAATAAACACTTTACCCTAAAGAATCTAAATCTTGTATTAGAAAGGGCTTGTCTAAGTCATAAGAGGATAGTAACTAAGACTATCTAATTTTTTAACCCCATCAAAGGCCTGAGAAGGCAAATAATAATACTTGAGTAGGCAGGAAGTGCATTCAAGCAGTTTCCAAAAAATGCAGTATATGTCAGAGACAACTAGCTACCTGAGCAACTACCCAAAGTTTCATTTGTAATGTTGAAGCCATCAATTTTGGCTAAGGCCTAGCATAACAGATAAACCATTTTTAGAGGCAGGAAAATTTTTAGAACCATCTTACCCGGTCTTGGCACAGTATGGCAGTTTTTTTTTTTTCTTTTGTCCTGCTCATACACGATGTACTTTGTCAGTGGTCGAGGTATTGGCAGTTCCTGCCCTAAGGTAAACTGTGCCAAGAAGAAAACAAGATCCAAGTGGTCTGTCTTTGGTGTTTAACATTCTCTCAGGAACAGATCTGTGCTGTCAAGAGCAATTGTGTCTCACGTCAACAGAACCCTAAGTTATTTAAATGTCATGTTGTACAGATCCTTGGGGTGGCTGAAGATTATCTATCTATGCAGAATACAATCTCTATGTATCTAAATAACCTAATTAATCTGACTATATGTATAAAAAACATGAGTGACTATTGACCTATAATACTCAATAACTGTATAACTTAAAGACAAGACTTTATATCAGAATATTAAACAATCTTTAAACAACTGTGCAATAAAAGAGGACAATGTAAACAATGTATAAGTATCTTGATCAGAGGTAGGAACATATATTGCAATATGATAAATATATCTCAAAATTGTATCAATATAAAAATGTCTTTAAAAAGGTAGAAACATACATGCATACCATCTGACAAAATAACGTTGCATATGTCTACAAATATTTTAAACAGAAATAACAAATATAATTTGAACTTGTATCAAAATACAAGAAACTATACCAATGCAAATTGTCCATAAATAATAACTCACAAATTTTTAATTTATTACTCACTATTATTATTATTAGTGTGAATAAGTTCACACTAAATTACCTATTATTCCATTCAGTAAATTTTTTCAATCTTTTCAAATGTTTTTACCATTGCCTTTGGTAAAGTCTGGATCTCCTGTCTGGTATTTTGTTCTAATGCCCTCATTGAGGATGTAAACGTATGAAGTCTGTCCAGTAATAATAACATCTCATCCTTGGACATAATTTTTATGACATATATATTAACTTTCTGGAGAGACACCACCACCTTTATCTGTTTCTTCATCTATCTTGTATAGCCCTGGGTAACCTTGAACTCACAGAGGTCTGTCTGCATCTGTCTCCAGAGTCCTGGGATTAATGATATATGGCACCAATTCCTGGTCTCTAGTGGCTTAACTTTTCACTATGATCCTTAGACAATCTTTGTTTGTTAAAATACAAATAAAATGTCACTACATGTGTGTATATATGTATATATATATATATACACATATATTGTGCATATATACTTAAAAATATACTTAAATATACTTTGTGCAGTGGTAATGTGTGTTCAAAGAGTTAACATTAGTAATTTAAATTGGAATAAAAGAACCTATGTAAAGATTCTAAATACAAAATAAGTAAAATATTCTAAGCTTTTATCATGCTTTTAACCACCCATCAAGCCTGTGTGGGCACAACTGAGAGTCACTGTTCTTTTAGTAAAAACAACCTCAAAGTCCCTGATTTATTTGCAGCATAAATGCAATTTAAACATTGTATACACACATTAAAGAAATAGGAAGTTCTTTATGCATAAATAACTAAGACCCACCAAAATACTTTCATTATTCAATATAAAAAGCAACAGAAAAGAAAAGGCACCCTATTATGATACGAAAGAGCAATTACATACTAAAAATTTTAAAGTACTCTAAAATCTGGGGGGAAAAAGAATGCTCTTTCTTCAATTTGTTGTATTTATTTTTGAGATCTGGGGTGGAAGTGGGGTCTGAAAAACCAAGAGGGTTTAGAAAAGGTAGATGAACACACTTTTGCACTCCACTGATGTGCCTCTTGAATCATGGAGTTATGTCATCTAGTTGAACCGAATTATAAGCTACAGAAAACGAAACAAACAAAAACAAACAAACAAAAATCATTTGTCACATCCATTTAGTTGACACCAGACTACAAGGATCAGAATAATCTGGAGGCTAATTTGGATATTCCAGACTACTTTGGAGGTACATTTATATAACATCAGTGACCAAAGGATGTTTGATAGATTTTTCTCTTTCTTGATTGTTTTACTATGAAGCATATTTTCAAATAATATTTCAGGATTTTAAGCTTTCACATGAACAGTCACTGTAGATTTTAAAAAGCTGATTTCTAAGCTAACTTTTGAGCTTCTTTTGTGTTTTATTAGTCCTAAGTACACAGGTTGGTCAAAATTCAAAGGCCTCTACCTAAGAAGGAAGAAGATATATACTTGTGAGATCCATGAGTCAAACAATGAATGTTTCTTAGATCATGAAATTGCCCCTTTAAGATGATGTTCACCCTTAACTTGTCTGGTCTCACAACCTCACAGTTTCAAGAAGTATTGCCTCATCTTATCACATCCTCCCTCTTTGTGTGTGCATGCATATGTGTATGTGTTTGTGTGTGTGTGTGTGTGTGATGGGTGAGGGAGGGAGGGAGAGAAAGTGGAATAGAGAGATTAATCCCAACACTAGGGATCTCTCTGAGTTCAAGGTATGGTGACACACACCTTTAATCCCAGCACTTGGGAGACAGAGGCACGTGGATTTCTGTGAGGTCAACGACAGCCTGGTCTACAGAGTGAGTGACAGGACTGCCCAATACACAGAGAAACTAGTCTCAAAATACAAAAATTAGAAATAAAAATAAGAGAGTTGAAAATAAAGACACATACAGATTAAAAACTATACAATAGAGTATTTTCTGTATATTATTGAATATAATACTGTAGATTATTGTATTATCTTTAAATTGTTTGATGGCTGAGGAAGAAGCAAAACCTGCTAAAAGATATTTGCTTATAAATGCTTCTGGATTAATCCAACATATATATTTTGAAAATGTCTTGACATCAAAATTTAAGTCAAAGAGTTTGTTACTTTGGAGAAGAGGTTTTGTTTTCATTTCCACAGGAAACGAGAGGCTATTGATTCATTCTTTGCTAAGAATAAATAGGTTTGATAAAGAAAGACTCCCTGAGAAATCTCCATTAGGAGCAGATGGCCTAGATGTCTGAATTCCACAACCAAAATAGCCTCAAGACTGCTGGCTGAGGTGATCAAGCCCCACAGAATATTCCAGCAAGGACTGACCATAATTCAAAATTTTCTTTAGGTACCCATAAGATGGGAGATGAGGGAGGGCATCAGCCAACTATATACAATCACACTCCTGGGTAGCTGGTTCTGGGTTATATAAGAAAACAAGTAGAAGAAGTAATAAAGGGAACACAAATGAGAAGCGGTTCTTCATATCTCCACTTCAGTTTCTGCCTCTTTTCCTCTCATGATTTCTTTTCAGGGCTAACTGTAAACTGGAAAATGAAATAAAACATTTCTTCCTCTAGTTGTTTTTGTTCTTGGTCTTTAACACATAAATAGAAAGTTAATTAGGATATTACTCTTCATGGTCCTAAACTGGTATTAGAGATAAAGTAGAGAGCCAGGGATATGAATATCTAAGCATTCTCAGTCTACACGTTTTCCTGTTTCCTCTAGACACATCCTTGCTTGGCCTTCAGTTTCATCCTGTAAGGTGGTCCGGCAAGCTGTTAGAATTTTGTTTAAAGGACTTTCTAGAAAGCAAGTCTTCCCTCTGCTGGAACATTTTACTTCTTTCATTTTTTCTAAGGGAAATTCTCATTTTCTAGTAGCCATCTCTGATAAGTAAATTGAAAAACACTTGTACAGAATGTGCCCCCTTTTTTCCATTTTAAACAACTAAAGATTCAGTTCATAAATTGGATTACTACACAAATATTGATGGTGAGGAGGCTCTTACAGTTCATTCAAACTGATATCCTAAAATATTATAAGCATCAAAAAAACTTTTTTATTGTTCTAGAGACTAGAAAATTCCAGACAAATTCATTATGTCTTGAAGGACTATTTCTATGACTAAGGTAATGGATGGCCTTTAAGTTTCTAGAACTCTCTTTTGTCTCTTTAGCTCTCTGCATAGCATAAAAACATAAGAACTTTTAGGAATATGAAAGAACAGTCTGTGTCAACCACCCTTGCATCCTGATTGCAACTTTTTGCCAGATAAGTCTCAAGAATTTAACACCAAAGACATCACTAAATGATTTTGTCCTTATGGTAGAAAAATAACAATAATGACAATATAAAGCAAACAACCCTCCTCCACAAAAAAAGAAAAGAAAAGAGGCAGCTCTCACTTCAGACCAAAAAAGAAACAGTTAATTCCATAGTCAAATTACTATGGCACACAAATTAAAATTCTATTTCTTAACTCTTTGGTTTGGGTAATAAGCACTTCAGGTCATGGTCAAATTTTGCAACCTCTTTTTCACTCTACACTCACAGTTATTTGAGGAAGGAATATAAAAGACTGGCATTTATTTTATTTTTTTCTGCCCACATTTTGAATTTGATGAACTTCTTTTATTTCTTGCCAAGTTTAACCTAGAAAACTAAGCACAAGTTGACATGGTCAAACAAATATCCCTTAGCTAATGTCTTCCAAGTTCAATGTATCATGTTAAAAAAAAAAAAAAACATAGACAAAGTGTGAAGAACAGGATTCTAAAATAAGTGAGAATAACTTTTGAATATAGTAGGGGTTCTCTCAGAGATGATTTTACTTGGTCTTGCTCAGTGTCCTTTTGCAAATTTTCTAGGAAGATATTTGGTACCTAAGTAGCTAATTTCAATACTACTATTTAGTGCTGAAGTCATTGTATAGAAGATGAATCTTTGACCTTTATTAACTCTTAGAATTAAGAGATACAAACTCTTAAGAAGCATGACACAAGGACAAGAAAACTTGTGAGTACACTGTAGGATAAAACAGCACCTTATCCCAAAATCTGGTCAAAGCTTCTTATCAACTGTAAATAACTGTTTTTTAATATATATTTTGCACAATATCTGCTTAAGGTTTTCTTCCATTTGCAGCTATAAACATGAACGTTTCTATTAATATCAATCAAAATTCTAGTTACTAGATAAAGAAGTATTCTGCACTAACCTAATAGATTCTAGTTTTCTTTTATGATTATAATTCCATCAAAATTTCCCCAAGAGCCACCCTATAATCTCTGTTATTGACAGGTAAGGGAATTTTTTTAATTCTTTATATCTCTTTGAGCTGTGACCTTATAGTTATAAAAAACATTTTGGTGTGTATAGCTAATCCTAAAACACATAAGTAAGACCCTTCTTTCCGAAACTAGCACCCATTTTTTTATATAGATTTCATTTTCTTGTTAACAGTTTCTCTTAAAATTTATGGTAAAATTCATACTAAAATTATCATTATACTCTAAATCTACTATTTAGTGGCTTATCCAAAATTCTTTCTAATTATAAGGCTATTGTATTAGTAACTTTTATATTGCTTCAAAAAAAAAAAAAAGAAAAAGAAAAGAAAGAAAAAATGTGTCACGACCAAAGCAACTTCTACAAGAGCTTTGTTTGGCTCATGGATCCAGAAGGTCAGAGTCTGTAATGAGAGAAGAAGCAGGCCGGTATGGTGGGTAGATCAGGAAGTTGAGAGTTCATATCATGAACCACAGGCACAAACTAAAGCAAACAAATTGAAAATAGCATGAATCTTTTAACTCTCAAAGTCCTCATCAACTGACATACTTCTTTCAATGAGAATGGACTCCCCAAACCTCCACAAATAGCACCATCAACTTGGGATGAAGTGTTTAAATGCATATTCCTGTGTAAAATGTTTTAGTTCAAATCACTACACCAAAGATCTGGCATACTCAATCAAGGTCCCCAAAATATTAAAGTGATTTCTGAGGCTATGCTAGTGAAAGCATAGAGTCTGACTCACTCCCTGCCAATTCTAATGCCTTTTCCTTACAATAATTATAAGAAGAATTCAAATGAACCACATAGAGCACAGTGTAGAAAATGAGTAGAATTTATTTCACAATAACATGAAGTGTTCTTATTAGTAGGGATATACATCAGCCAAAAAAAGGTTTTCTAGATGAAAATACTCTCACTCTTATTAGGTAAGAGCAGAAAATGACTAGAGGGACAATGGAACCAACTTACTTTTTTAAAGTTCAACTTCAAGATAGAAGACAAGAGGAATAGATATGGGACTTTTATATCTTCTACTTTGAAGGCATATTTACACTTTATATTATATAAAGAAATTTACATGAACATACTATAAAGATTAACATGTGCAAGCTTTTCCTGGTTTGCCTATGTTGAATTAATGTGCTTCCCCAGGCCTGATCCTTCTTGTCAATACAGGCTGATACTGGAAGACACTAAGATCTGCCTTTAAGCCAGTGCTTGATGCCAGATAGCCACAGAATGAGGGAAGAGTGCAAGAGATGATAACAAGAGAAACAGGAGTCATGAATCTGAGAAATTTGGCTGATCATCTGACCAGAGGAGCAAGGCTGAAGTCCATAATGATTGGCCACTTTGCTCTCTCACTTCCCCCACCCACACATCTGCTTCTTATAGGAATGTTCTCGCTGGAGATTTGATAAACAGCAATTCTGATTTTGTTAACCTGCTGCCTTTTCAGATCATTGGCTCTCTGAATAAATCCCAGCTCAAAGGTGGAATTACTATCGCTGCACATTCGCTTTTGTGGTGCCAGACAGTGGGAGCCCAGCCCTGTTGCAAACATGGAAAATTTCACCATCAAGCAGCTTTCCTAAAATACATTTTCCCATCCAGGTGGTTGATCATCTCCTGGATTAGCTGTTAATGGAGGGGATATTAACCCTCTGTGCTTCACTAGAAAGAGCTGGCTAGACAATAATCTCTTGATCTTCTGGGCATTTAAAATGGTATGGCTCCATGCTGTGTTAGGGATACACTCAATTCTCATTTTTCTTACTAGTGTGAGTGAGAATTCCTGGAAAGAATTTGTTTCTGCAGAAACTGATTGACTCTTTACAAATGCAGTGATGTAGAGAAGTTGGGAAGTGTAATAAGAGGTTGCTTGTTTGTTCCTGGCCACTCAGACCCAAAATATTCACACAGAAACTATATTATTTAAAACACTGCTTGGCCAATAGCTCTAGAATATTTTTAGTAAGCTCTTACATAAGAAATTAACCCATTTCTATGATTTTATATTTTACCATGAGGCTCATGGCCTACAAGCAAGGTTCTGGCTGTCTGCTTGCGTCTTCCTCCTATGGCAGCTACATGGTGTTTCCCTGACTCCTCCTTCCACCAGCATTCAGTTTAGTTTTCCAGCCTAGCTCAACTTCTGCTAAGCCACTGGCTGAAACAGATTTATGCATTAACAATAAAAGAAACATACATACAGATTGACTTCTCACACCAAGGTAGATTGTAGGTACAGAGACTAATTACCTTGCTTTGACTAGCTTTACTCCACTTGATACCCATTCCCTATGCCACTGACCCATGTAGGAAAAAAAATCTGTGGCTAATACGTAAAAGCTTGTTGGAGTCTATTAACTTAGCAGTTGACTATCTTTCATCAAACCCAAAAGCTAAGAAAAGCATCTGAAGTATAGGGAAAATCTCCTATCTTGCTAAATGTCATTTCAGATATAAATCTTTTAGACTTGCCTTGATTCATAGCTATCTTTGTTCTGTAAAACCTTAAATTTCATTAAATTGATTCCATGTTGAAATATGGAATTGAGAGTAGCTTAAATCTATATTCTCAGGATATAGTCATTCAATTTTGGCAAGAAAATTAACCTTCTCCAACTCCTTTTAAGGTGAGAACTGTGCTTTCTGCATTGACACTAGTTATCAGTATTAGAGTTTCAGTTTCCGAGGGGGGTTGTATGTTGTTGGTTAAGATCATGGTCTTCATTCAGAAGAGCTTCTTGCCTTCTGGTTGTTATTTTCATTGATAGTGTCCTCCAATGGTCGTTGGGGAAAGTAGGTCTCTGGGAACTTTATTCTTTGAGACAGTTCTATAGATGAAGATCCATTTTTATCATTCCCAGAGATTCAACATCTAAATATTACAACACTGGTGATTGGTTTATAATATGTGAATTTTGGAGACAGACACTCATCAGACTATAACAATGCTAAACATGATAAAATGTCTAAAGGTATCAATAAGTAAATCAGCTGAGATGAAATCTAAGCAACATTGATGATTTTTTATGCTAGTTCATTATCAAATAACACAGCTACTATTCCTAGATTCTTGGTTTCCCTGGTTGAATGAAAATGGCCTGCATAGGTTCATAGATGTGTATACACAGTCCACAATTGGGGGAACAATTTGGAAAGGACTAAAATGAGCAGCTTTGTTGGATGTAGTATGTCACTAGGTGTGGCTTCTGAGGTTTCAAAAGCCCACATCATTAACAATTAGGCCAATATCTCTGACTTGCAGTTTTGTCTCAAGATGTAATATCTCAACTATTGCATCAATATTGCTTGCCTGCTGTGATGCTCCCCATCACGAGGCTCATGAACTAATGCTATGAAATGGTAAGCCTACAATTGTCTTATTTTCCTATAAGTTAGCTTGGTCCACAGTGTTTAATAACAGCAGTAGAAAGGAAACTAAGCCAGATTGTCAACCACAACACCTCAGAGACTAAGTCTCAGGAGGAGATTTTGAGGCAGATGTTAAGACAATGGAAAGTATGGGAACATGAGAAGGGAAGAGAGTTCCTTTTACTAGAATCAACTTGAATTCAATTGCCAGTTAGCAACAAAAGGATTCCACCAACTGGCAAAAAGAATTCCTACACAGTTAACAATATATACTTAAGGCCTTTCACCTTTTCCATTTGTAAATATCTCATAGAATTTATAACATAAATCCTTAATCTTTACAACCACATGGATCTAATAGTCTTCCTATTAGATGAAGTAAGTCATATAGCAACACCCAAACTTGTTATATTTATATAATATTAGCTATTTTATCTATGTGTCCCACAAAGCAATACAGAGGCTGCTGTGACCTTAGTCAGAGTGGAATATACTCCTAGCTTTTGATGGCTATAATCTTACAGCATTGTTAACTATAGAAGGCTAGATTCAAGCATTCAAAAATTGTTAAAATATTATAGCTTAGGCATAGATTTAAGACATACACATGCACACACACAGGCAACAACATATACCTTTATACACTTAGTCACTGAAAGATTAAGAGATAAATGGAGCTTATTACTTTACTTCTATCTAAATAGTACTTCACTATCACTTCCAAGTTTGTGTCAAGAAGATATGGATAGATATGATTTTTTCCACTTTACAGAATTATCTAATGCTCCTTGAATTCCTTCTCTGTGAAATGACATCTTGCCTTGGGAGTGAAATTGTCTTTCCATCTCATGACCTCATTCTTCCCTGTAGACTTCCCAATTCATCAACAGCCTCTTCTGTCATATTAAGACTTCTGTCAGCGTCTAGGTCTGAGAAACCACCAACGCCGTTGTCTCATAAGGAAGGAAGCACTGTTGCCTGAAGTAAAGCTGAATAGCAATTAACAAGTGACATCAAGCGTACCCAGATAGCACCAGGATGAAAGATATAAGAAACAGTTAATACTTTCTTTTCTTTTCTTTTTTTAAATTAAGTTATACAATTTTACAAATTTTCACCCCCTCCCTTCTTCCCATTTCTCTTCCCCTCCCCTCATCCTCTCCTCCATCCCCTCCCCCTCCCTCTCCATTCCAAGGAACAGTCAGGGTTCCCTGCCCTGTGGGAAGTTCAAGTTCCTCCCCCATTCATCCAGGTCTAGGAAGGTAAGGATCCAAACAGACTAGGTTCCCACAAAGCCAGTACATACAGTGGAATCAAAACCCAGTGCCATTGTTCTTGGCTTCTCAGTCAGCCCTCCTCATCAGCCACGTTCAGAGAGTCCGGTTTGATCACATGCTCCATCAGTTCCAGTCCAGTTGGCCTTGGTGAGCTCCCATTAGATAAGTCCCATTGTCTCGGTGAATGGACGCACCCCTCACCGTCCTGACTTCATTGCTCATGTTCTCCCTCCTTCTGCTCCTCATTTGGACCTTGGGAGCTCAGTCCAGTGCTCCAATGTGGATCACTGTCTCTATCTCCATCCAATGTCAGATGAAGTTTCTATGGTGATACGCAAGATAATCATTAGTGTGGCTATAGTAAAGGACCAGTTCAGGCACCCTCTCCTCAGCTGGCCAAGGAACAAGCTGGGGACATCTCCTTGGACACCTGGGAACCCCTCTAGAGTCCAATATCTTGCCTACCTCCAAATGGCTCTCTTAATTAAGATATATACTTCCCTGATTCCATAGCCACTCTTCCTCCATCCCAACTGTCCCATTCCCCCAAGCTCTCCCCATCCTCCCCTTCTCACTTCTCTCTCCCCATACCCCTTACCCTAATCCTGCCCCCACCCCCAAGCTCTCAGTTTTTGCCTGGCAATCTTGTCTACTTCCAATATCCAGGAGGATAACTACATGTTTTTCTTTGGGTTCACCTTCCTATCTAGCTTCTCTAGGATCATGAAATATAGGCTCTACTCTATGGCTCAAATCCACTAATGAGTGAGTACATACAATATTTATCTTTTTGGGTCTGGGTTACCTCACTCAGGATGGTACTGAACCTGATAGAAGCAAAAGTGGGAAAGAGTCTACAACATATAGGCATAGGAGACCATTTCCTACATATAACCCCAGTAGCACAGACAATAAGGGCAACATTGAATAAATGGGACCTCCTAAAACTGAGAAGCTTCTGTAAAGCAAAGGACACTGTCAATAAGACAAAAAGGCAACCTACTGATTGGGAGAAGATCTTCACCAACCCCGCAACAGACAAAGGTCTGGTCTCCAAAATATATAAAGAGCTCAAGAAACTAGACCTTAAAATGCTAATTAACCCAATTAAAAAAAAATGGGGTACTGATCTGAACAGAGAATTCTCAACTGAAGAAGTTCAAATGGCCAAAAGACACTTAAAATCATGCTCAACCTCCTTAGTGATCAGGGAAATGTAAATCAAAACAACTTTGAGATACCATCTTACACCTGTCAGAATGGCTAAAATAAAAAACACCAATGATAGCCTTTGCTGGAGAGGATGTGGAGTAAGGGGAACACTCATCAATTGCTGGTGGGAATGCAAACTTGTGCAACCACTTTGGAAATCAGTGTGGCGGTTTCTTAGGAAATTTGGGATCAACCTACTCCAGAATCCAGCAATACCACTCCTAGGAATATACCCAAGAGATGCCCTATTATAGTACAAAAACATTTTTTCAACTATGTTCATAGCAGCATTATTTGTAATAGCCAGATCCTAGAAATAACCTAGATGCCCCTCAATGGAAGAATGGATGAAGAAAGTGTGGAATATATACACATTAGAGTACTACTCAGCAGTAAAAAACAATGACATCTTGAATTTTGCATGCAAATGGATGGAAATAGAAAACATCATCCTCAGTTATTACTTTCTATACTTAATTGTGAAGGCAAAGATGTCAGAAGAGACTGGTACTGAGAAACCCATGTAAGTAGAGAAAAAATAGTCAGGTTGTGTAAAACCCTTTGAATACATATGTAGAATAGAGTGACACTTTCTGTGTGTGCTTTGGAACCAAGCTGTTCATTGTGATATTTGCTCCCAAAGAAAACTGCAATTCTCTCCCTTGGAATTATCATATGCAATAATATTCTGCAGATTATTTTTGCCTGTAAAACATCACTTTGGTAATTAAGATAATACACCTTCCTGGACATGAGGGGAGTTAGGAAGACCTTGGACTTAACATAGTGTAGGGAACCCTCATGGCTCTTTGGCCTGGAGAGGGAGGGAGTGGGTGTATGGGTGGAAAGGAGGGGAGGGAAGTAGGAGGAGGGGAGGCGATGGAAATTTTTAATAAAAAAAAATGAGAAAAAAAGATAATACAAAATTTTATCATCACCCTATGACCTATCACTAATATTTTCATTGTCTATATCCTTTTAAATATTTCCTGCATTTTCCCAATGCTCTAGAATGTATAATGTAAGTCCTACAAATTAAAATTTATGGGATTGAGCTAGCAAGTATATGATTTTATGTATTTATAATAAATTCTGAAGATCAGAGGAGAAAATAACTTTTCTATCTTGGTTAACTTAAAAAAATGAACTATTGTAAGATTAAGTGAAATTAATGAGGGTCTATATTTTATTTATTAGCTCACTTTGTTTATTTGTCAGTTTGAATATCTTGCAACATAGTAAACCTACTAATAATATGATGATGATAATTTAATATGATATTCTATATTAGTAAATGCTTTGGAATTTTTATTAAAGTCAGAAAGTTATAAAATTTTAAAGGTCAATGAGGCACTGAACTGACAGAGCAAATACATAAATAATATATTTGAGACATGAAATATGTCTCAAAAACAAATTTTCTCACATGTGACTAGTACAAAATGAATTGTTATAGATATAAATTTCCTGTAACCTGAACCAACAACTGACATTATTTATTTTGAAAGGAAATACCCTGACTCCATATATAAGCATGTATAACTGGAGATGATAAGAGACCATATCCATAAACCTATCATGCTTCATTTCCTAAGAAAGATAGAAAAATTCAGTATTTTTCATGTTATACAAATATTGTTGTATTTTATGGTGCATACACAGAATTGAGAATGTCATCAAATTAGGCCCATAAATTTGAAGAACTTTCGAGGCTAAAGGTGTTTTTTTCAGAAATAATTTAATTGAACACATTTATTAGGCTAAAAGCAAAGGCATAAAGGCTGAGAATGTCTTGCTGGTTCCAGAAGCAATTTAGCTTTTTGAAAAGTTTGGAATTCATGAACATTTTTACAAACCTCTCTTTCTTCACTATGCTGCATCTGTTTATGTGATTGTTGTTCTTTGACATACAGAAATATGCTTAGAGAATAAAACCATACAAATTTATGTTTCAAAAAACAGATTTAAACATAAACAAACAAAACAAAACAAAAAACAGAAAATGTGAGAAAAATAAAACCACTTGAAACGTGTTAAAATACACATTACCACCTGGGCAGTATTGGCATACCTCTTTAATTCCAACACTCAGGAGTCAAAGGCAGGTAGATTTTTCTGAAAATAAGAGGTCATATTTTCAGTCTGGCTTCATACTCAAAATAATTTCCCAATGTTGAATGTTCCAAGCAGATACTTAAAAACTCTGCAAAAATTTCTTCATATTCATGTAATTTGAGAAATATCACTTTATGTTCAAAAATCTTCAAATATATACACCTACAAAAGGAACTATGTATTTTTATTTTTATTACAAATGCATGGCTATAACTATTCATACAGTTACATAATTACATATAGTGCTATTTTACATATACTATTATTACTGAGGACTTGTAAACTTTAGTAAACAAGTCTCTATTTTGCATTATTAAAAACTCTCAGAGGAGTGTGGTGGCTTATGCCTCTATTTTAGCAAAAGGACTGACTAACAAAAACTATTATAAGTTTAATAAGAATATGGAATCTTACTGAGATCTAGGTTAGACTGAATTATAATGGGAGGACATATTTTTAAAGTCTCTTTATTTAGGTCTTGTTTAGGCAGTCATGTCCTTGAAACCTCATCGGTCCATCTTTCTCTATATTTTTATGAATCATTGTCTCTTAAAGTATATCCTGCTTCACTGGTTCTTGCAATTTTATGTCCCCTTTAATATTCCCCTAGCCTCAAACTCAAAAGTATTGTTATGGGTAAGTTAGTTGGAACTAGACACCACAGCAAGTTGCTCTTTGCAGTTTGATCAGTTGGGGTTTTCAGTAATATTCCCCATATGTTGTAAATGTAGACTTCTTCTTTGACAGGTGAGAACTCAACTATGCCTATAAGCAAGAAATTTAGACTGAATATAGGAATTATGCTGGCTTAGAAAACTGGTAGGTTCTCCTTTAAGGTTAATGGTCCTTGAGTAGCTAGCTTAGTTTTTATTATCAGACATGGTTTCCTATTTGTTGAGATTGTTTAAGCACAGTTAGAGATCTGTTGGTTACACCAAGATAATAGCGTTTTTAGTGCACTCTTAAGGTTTTCTTGCCACTCTAGCCCTTATTGTGGGTATCACAACTAGATCCCATTATGGGTCTCAGATTTCCACCACCATTTCTGCAAGCAAACAATTCATACAAAAAGTGGAAATTCGCAGCTAGCCTGTTCAATCTTGTGACCCACTTCCTCATAGGAGTAGCTGAGACAATGAAATATTTTGTAAAAATGGTAACTTCTTTTAAGAAGAGCCCAACTCTACCAGGAAGTGGTCTATCTCAGTACAGCTGATAGAGTTATATTCAAGGTAGGAGAAATTTCTCATGGATTATAATAGTTAAAAACAATTTTGTTTTTCTAAGCCTAGTACAGTAAATTTATTCTATAAAAAATGTTCACCATTGCAATAGAACTTTGTTTCTATAGCTTGGAAGTGTGCTTGTTCCTTTCTGGTATCATGAGAACAAGTCCAAGGAACACTACTACAGCATACTAATATGGAAAGGGAAAATCATTCCAGAGCCCAAACCTAGACAGAATACTACAGGCAATTAAGGAATGCTGAAAACATAAAAAATAGTCTTCTCCAAGGAAGACCTCCTAGTAGGTTATATAGAAGTGGTAAGCCCTCCTGTCATAGACATACAAGTTCCATCCTTCATTCTGAGCAAATTAAATAAAAGGATCCAGAGGCCATGAATTTAGAAAATAGCAAGTGTGGATGGGGTATGTGGACATGATTGTATAGAGGAAATGGGAAAATTCTACGAGTATATTATAATTTAATTGTGTAGATTAAAAATCTCAAACTCTTCCAACAGACATCTTTTCTTCTTGCCAGCCTAGAAACTATATACAATTTTGTAAATTCTGAAGTAAAATATAGGGACTGATGGTGAGGCCATTAACATTGGAAAGACAATCTTTATTTGCTGGATTTGCTTTTACACTAGGTCAAATTTTGCCAAGGCCTCCTTGTTTGTGAAACATATTAAATAAACATCATGGTCAGGAGTACATTGAGATGTGAGGATGCTTGCATGGCTTAGACATGCATGGTCTCCTACTGCTATCTCAAGACATAGTGGCCTCCAGTTGTTCATTCTACCAATACTAAATTAAATTCATTGCAGTGAATTTATTAACTTATTTTAAAAATTAATGGGCTTATATGCAATACAAAACCCATCTGTGTTCTTCATAAAGATGCTAAAGAACCATAGGTGTGGTGTTGTGGGACAATGCTTTTGTACACTGTAAAGATTTGCCACTTGTATTTCTTTAATACAATGCTGATTGGCCAGTAGCCAGGCAGGAAATATATGTGGGGTATCCAGGCTGAGAATTCTGGGAAAAGGAAAGACAGAGAGATGCAGTCACCAGCAGATACACAGGAAGAAATATTAAAATACCTCACTAATAAAGGGTACCAAGCCACACATCTAAACATAGATAAGAATTATGAGTTAATATAAGTTGTAAGAGCAATTTAGTAATAAGCCTGAGCTAATAGTTCAAACAGATTATAATTAATATAAGCCTTTTCATGTTTCCTTGGAACTGAATGGCTGCAGGATCAGCAGGACAGAAACTTCTGTCTGCAGTATAGTTTTTACAAAAATAATAGATTTTGATCATAGGCTTTTTTGAAGTTTTAGAAAATTATTATTGCAATACATAAGGATGTATGTGGCATAGGTTACATTTTCAGTCATATGTATTAGGTTAGAGAGAGTATAGCTTGGAATAACATTTATTGATAATGCATTGTACCATTTTATCTGAAGTCTGTCAAAATCAAGGAGGTATGATACCTTCTATTGCATGTCAAAACTGCAATCATAGATCATACGGTTTAACTTGGCCTGTTCTCTTGTTGATGGCTTTGCTTTTAAAAAAAAAAATCCATCACTTTCACACCTCTCATTCACCCCCCCAAAAACACTTACCCAGGAATAGCAGAATATTAAATTTAATCTCATAGCAGTCTATGGATATATAGCCAAGCATTTGTGTCTTGACTGAATTGATATTTTCCTTCAAAAACTCGAAGTGTATGAGATATGAACTTGCATTCCATAAAACTATGTTATATACATTTCTTTTATTTATGAAAGGTTTCCTTTACATCTCAGCCTTGGCACTTCTTTCAGCAAAACTGAATAGACGTTGATGAATAAAGAATTTAGATATATTGGCTTCAGGGCAACTGAGTTCAATCTCATTATGTGATATTGTTAAGGAAGTGTTAGTTTTATTCAGGGTGACCATTATGTGTGACATACAGTATGTTCAAGGTTAAGTACATATTGTAAATTTTTGAAACATGTTTCAAATTAAAATAGATTCATGAAAAATATGTTACTATGAATAAAAAAATTATAGGTAATTTAAGCCTTAATTTAACTCACTTTATCACATTGAACTTTCAAGATGGAATAAATGATATTTTTAGTTAATTCAAAGTAAAACACTAAATCCATAACAGCACTTGGACACAAGATTAAATTTCATTGCTTCCAAAGTATTTATCATTTTTTCCTTTTGACTTTTCTTTTGTTTTCCTCCTTCCTTTTTTCTTCATCTTTCCTTCTTTACTTTCTTTCCTTCTTATTTTTGTTAATCTGGAAGTGGTCTCTGGGTTCTCATATTTTTCAGAACAAGAGATCTAACCCTGGACTATATATGAGTTCTTATATATACCTATGAACTTCTCATCCTAACACTATTATATTGTCATATGCTTTCTTAAAATAAGAAGCACTGTTACACCATTTAAATTACTGGAACTTTATGAAATCAGTATATGTATTATATTGATAAACTATAATTGTAAAATTATCTATATAAGAAAAACTAAACTGAATGCTTGGAGGAAGAATGCAGAGTCAGAGAGTAGCCATGTAGCCCTGCGAAAGACAGACGCCAGAAGATTATCTGGTAAGCCAAAAGCTCACGGTGATACACAGAATTATGGAAACAGGTGAATTTAAAATGTGAGTTAGACAGAAAAACGCTTGGGCTATTGGCCAAGTAGTATTGCAATAATATGGTTTCTGTGGGATTATTTAGGGGATGAGCCAGGAACAAACAAGCGGCCTCCTACTACACATCATAACAAACACTTAGTCATCAGTTCACAAAGAATTAATCTAGGGAATCGTCCAGGGGAAGTTTTTTTTTTTAAAGTAAACTCACTTTAATAGGGAATTATGTTCAAATATGACAAACATACAGACACCATGTAGCACCACATTTCTTTAAGTTAGTCAAACTTTTTTCAGCAATATCATGTGACACATGTTATGTAATGTAATGAGGAAGTGAAATTGTCTGGGCCCACCAACCATCTATTTTTCAGGAGTAGAACGGTATTTACAGTATAAAAAAAGTGCTTTTTGTTTTAATTGAATTGCATAGCAAAAATGCTTTGTGTTCTTGTGGTTTGATAAATCTAGCAATGCCCTCTTGAATAAAAAAAAAGTAAATGTTGTTAGAGCCTTCAAAGAACTAGATTCACTTGCAAACCAATGTAATTTCAAAACATAAAACATATACAGTTAAATCGTGCTCAAAATACTGTACTTATATTGGGCTATATAAAAAGTGAAATAACTCACAGGAAAGTTTTACAATTCCTTAAAGCACTTCCTACAGAGAGGGTGATCTATAATGGCATCCATCTCATAAGCTCTATTTATAAGAATTTTTCTTTTGGAGATGAAAAGAGCATGTATACTCTATCTACACTGGAGATGTAACTCAAGACAGCAGGTGCTTAGCATGCGTGAGTACCTGGGTTCCAACTACAATGCTGAAAAATTTGTGTGTGTTTGTGTATGACTGTGCATATAAAGTTTTAGAACTTTGGCATTTTTCATGTGTGTATATGGGTAACTCCTAAGAGATTTGACTGCAATTTGTTCTTTCTTTCCAGAGTAGGGTTCAGAGATTGAACACATGTAGTTAGACTTGGTAGCAATTGCCATTGCCCATGGAACCATTTCACTCTATAACAACCTGGATTTAAATGTTTAATATAATGTATGTATAATTGAACTAATAACATAGTTAGGTATCATAATTTTACATAACTAAAGTCTCTCTGGAACTAAGAGAAGAAATAAAAATGAAAAGTACTTACAATTGCAAAATTAACTAATATTGGACAATTTTTGATCTATCTCTACTCTCAATAGCTAGATATAATAAGAAAAATGGTCCATATGGGGTCCCAATGCTATGCTGCTCTTTTGTGAGAGAATGAGCACATGGTTGATTTTCCTTGTCCCTTTGCTTAAGTGTGTTTTTTTTTTTTTAAACTGTAGAAAATTGAGGCATCAGAAGAATGAAATGCAATCGAGGGGACAGTTTCTAAATGTTGTGCCATGTTTGTAAATCCAGAGTGATCATCTATTAAGGAAGAGAGAAGGAACATTTGACTGTAGGACACACTGTTACTTTAGCTAAAGACTTAAAAACATGCAAAAGCATACAAAATGCTTAGTGAAATTGTACTTCAGAAGTATTGGTGCAGATAAACACATGAGAATGAAATGTATCTGTCAATATTTTTCATGATATTTAATAAAAAATCATTAATGTTCTAATCTTTTTAAAGGAAGGACATGATTTATCAACCACCAGTAATTTACAATTATTCCAATAGGAAAGTAGTGCCTTGAGGTTATATCTTAAATAAACTTCCATTGGGAGGAACACTTGACATCTCTGAATTATCCCTAAACAGCTTGGAGACCTCCCGTAGATAAGCAACTCTAAAAGCCTGCAGACCTCCTACATGAAATAAAATAAAATATCCAGAGTGCTGTAAAAGAGCGAAGTGCTGCAAGCCTGTGAACTCCTTCCTGTTTCTGTTTTATTTATACTGTTTATAAAAGTAAATTACTTGTTTGAAGCACTTACTCTCGAAGCCGCCTGCTTCTCTATGGGGAAGGACTCTAGTGAATCCTCTTTTATTGGAGGTGGTTGATCTTTAGCCCCAGGGAGGAGATCTGCAAGGTTGAAAAGCTTTGCTTTTTAAGAAGAGAGTCAATCTGATTTGAGAATAGAGAGAGACCTTCTACTAAGAGCCAGACCTGGTAGAAATTGCTTTTTAAAAACCTACTCCCTAACTCCAAACAGCGTACCCAGGACACCTGTATTTCTGTGAAAAGCTGTACAATCTTGGCTTTTATGTTTCATTTTCAAAGAATTCCAAAGTTAACACCATGTCACCATCAGAGCTAATACTGACTTATTTTTCTTTTACTTCCTGTCTTTTTCACCAAGTTTCAATTCAGCTATGACACAAAATTATTCTTTATTTGGATAATATTTTTGAAGAGAATAATCAATATATTTTCAAATACAAATATTTTTCCTCAATGCATTTCTTTAGTATGGAGAAATTTCATACTTCTAATTATCATCTTATTTGTGCTTTCATAAACACATTGTCTGAGAAAGTAGATAGCTCAGTAGTTAATGGTACAAACTGTGTCCAAAGTGTGTTATATGTTTAGCAATATTATCTTACTTTCAAGGACCGGAAAGTAACAAAATAAAATGACTATAGACTACACTGTTTGGGGAATTTCTTACCCCATCTAACAACTAGAAGAAAACCTTGGACCTGGGACTTGGGGTTTTGTTAGTTAGTCCATGGTTCCACATTAGTCACAATTCAAAATATTGAAAAGTTTAGAAGAAGTACAATACTCATTTATTTTGTATTAATGTGGGAGAAAAGTGAAAGAGCTATCACTTCAGAGTCAGAGATGCTATCTAGCTACTTAAAACGCCTCCAATCTTTTCAGTTGACCTAATAATAACAAGTGTTGTCAAGGCAAACCCTGAGATGTTTAATTACCTTTCTCAGTTTCCCATTGACCACATATCTGTCAAATTTATTCCTCCTCTCCTTCTGTGCAGTCCCAAGGAAAAAGTGTTCTTTACCTGTTTTAGCTTAGCACCATTCCCTCTCAACGTCTTCGGAGTCTCCTCCATCAAATGTGTCTTCAGTTAGGGTCCACATTTCCAAATGAATCTCTTTATTTTTTATCATTAGCTGTTCTCTATATGCATGCATGTATGCATGTGTGTGTGTGTGTGTGTGTGTGTGTGTCTGTGTGTCTCTGTGTGTGTATGTGTGTTTGGCTCCTCCTGTGGCTTTGAGTCATAACATTTTCACTTTTAAATATTGTCCCTTATATCTTCCTTTATTTGTTTTTCCACTCGACTTTTTGGCATAAAGAGGTTTATTCATTCAATTTAGGGTCTTCTAATTCATGCTCCCATTGTCTTGTTTCTTCAGTGCTGTGTGATTATTTATGATTATGAGCCAAATCACTCACAATATATTTGTCAAATTTCCTATGTTCTTCAAAGCCTACATCTTAAGTCTTGATCATGCAAGGCAAGTGTTCTGTGCTCCCTGACGTTTTAACCTCAAAATCCTGACTCTTCCAATTCTACCCTTGTTTTAGATACTTGTAGGGAGCAGTGAGACCCCAGATCCTGAATTTCTTGTAATCACCTGATCTGAGTGCCTAAAGCTGGTCTGAGGACGAGACCTTCAGGAGTTCCCGATGGCAGGAGAGTGGTTTCTGGTGGGTTTGGCTGGGGCGTGGCTATCTCTATATAATCTGCCCCTGAACACAATAAAGGGGCCATTCTTGGGGAATTCAAGGATGACCCGTGTCGCTGGCTCTCTGTCCGTGTGTGTCTGTGTTTTTTAACCTCCAGCCCCTTGCCCGAAGCTCAGTAACTGGGTAATAGCGCACAGAGCACAGACACGGGGGCGCAGTGTGCCGCAATTGGAGGTCTCCACTGAGATTTCGGCAGATACATCCCCTTCTAATGTATGTGACTTCCTTTAAATTCCCTTAAAATTACTGCATTAGCTTGACATGTAACTGAATCCTTCATTTCTGTTATTTATACAATATAAATATTTTATTCTCTTCCAATATTTTTTTATATTTTAGACTTAAGGTCTTTTTTTAATTTTTGAACATGATAACAAATTTCATTGAGAAATCTTATCTACTTAATGAAAAAGGGCTCCACTTACATAAAACCTAGACTTGTTCATTTCAAACAGTAACATATTTGATGAATGCTGCAGGTAGATAATTTCCACACATAAAACCACGACTCTTATAGAGGTGATGTGATTGACAGGAGGGTATGGGCTGCTCTCCACTTGATCTCTTTTTCTCAAGCTTGGAGCAAATTGGTTTATTGGTCTAAAAGTAGAAATCACAATTCCTTATGAACCCTATGCTTGGAGCACTCTTAAAATCACTTCTATCCCATTCAGTTGAGAAAACCTAAGTCATAAAGCATTCAGCTCCAAGGGGAAAACAGGCTCTATACTTTGAGGAGAAGTATAACAAAATGTATTCTTTTTATAATGATAAAAATATTTTTATTGTTTTGAAACTTTCAGTTTATTTTTTAATCATAGTTACCCACCTTTTTCAATTCCTCCCACATCTATCCACCAAAATCTGTGTCATTTTTTTATATAATTCTATCAACTAAACTGTATGCCATATATTAATAGGTATGTGGGTTTCCACTGGAGCATGGCCAACTGAAAAGAGGCCATTTCCTTAATAAAGATAACTATTCCTATTCTGGATACTATAAATTGCCAATAGCTTCACAAGTGGGGGTGGTACTTCATGTCCACCATCCCTTTTCATGCTAAGATTTTGTCTGGCTTCAGTCTGTGCAGAACTCATGCAGTAGGTCTCAGTGACTTGAGAGTTCATGCCTGCCTCACTCTGTTGTGTCCAGAAAAAAAAAATGTTTTCTGGTATCACCAACTGCTTCTGTATCTTTAAGTCTTTTCATTTTCTTTTTTAAGATTTTCTCTGAACTTTAAGAAAATGCTTGTCATTTTATACATGTTAACACATGCACATATATTTATATATGTGTGTGTATAAATGATGCATATATATGTGTGTGTATAAATAAATTTATATATACATTCTGCAGTCTCTTATTCTCCACCTTAGGAGTGAAAATTTCAGTTTCACATTTCCTACACCTACACATTTTGGGTCTCTGTGGCAATCACTGCATACAGAAACTTTTCTAAAGGGGAGTGAAAGATAAACTAATTTATGGACACAACTGTAAATTACTAGGAATATGCTATATGATTGAAAATATTGTTATATTTATTTAGTTAATAAATGGTATTAGGTTCCTCATAGGAACTATTTCCTGTCTAGTCATTATTTCTTGGCCCTAATAACAGTGTAAGGTATGCATATCATCTTGTGAGACCACTCTTAAAAAGGATTGAAAGTGATTGGTTATACCGATGCCATATGTGTCACTATTATACCAGTGTGTCTATCTCAAGACACTTGTTATTGTTGTTGCTCTCAGATGAACACCTGAGTAAGATTAATGATTGTTTTCTTCTCTAGTTATGTGAGTTGCCCCTTTCAGTCCTATAAAAGCTAACCAGTAAGGATGTGATTGTTGATTTTCTGGTTTTTCAAGAAAAGGATTCTCTGTGTAGGCTTGGTTGTGCTGGAACACACCTGGCAGAGGATTTCAGATTTTTGCTAGCATGTTTTCTTTACATTCCATGACTTAAGTATGAAGTATCTTCATAAATAGGGTCTTATCATCAAGTTCTGAAATCTAATTAAAAGCATTGGGAATAACTGACAACTTAGTGGGAATCATTGGGACCTCAATATCCAATAACTCGAAATGAGAAAAGCTCCTACTAACAATAGCCTTTTTGTTTGTTAATTTCTGTTTTTTCCCTGTGAGTATTGTTTCTCTATGATAGGGTAACTCTGGTTAAACTCTTTTTATATATGTATATGTATGTATGATCTTAGGAAACTTCTAGAGTAGTAACTACACAACTCCAAGGCATATTCCCCAAGGATCCCTTCCTTTATCCTTCTACAGTAATGATTGCTATCTATGTTCATTGATATCCTGTATATAATAGCCAGGACATGAAAATAATCTAGATTACTATCAACTGATAAAAGGATAATGACATTTGATTTCATTATGCAGCTCTTAAGGATAAAAAGGAGGAAAAGAAAATTAAGTATTAATTGGTCAGAGCTGGAAACATCCATTCTGAGTGAGGTAACTCAGACCCAAAGGCAAATGACACCTGTGTTCTCAACATGTGGAAGTTTGCTCTTGGAAGAATTTTTCTTAAATGTAAACGATTATTCTAGTCACCCCAAAGATCATTTACTCTAATGGTAAGAATTATGTTTATAGTTTGTTAGAATCTTGAATATATATCATTAGATGGATATTTTATTTTGTTTTGTTGTTTTCTTTCTTTCAAAATCACCAAGAAGCATTCTTCTTTAGATTACCTAAAAATACAATTTCTCTATAGAAACTTTCCTCATTTCATTTTGTTTGCAAATCATTTTTTTTAATTTAGAATTTAGCAGGAATTCTTACTGCTTGTATCCCCATTGAAAATAACTTACTTGTTCATTATATTCCTCATTCTCTACCAAGAAAACACCAAAAAAAGGATTGTGAAGCAGAGTGTGCTATTTCAAATTAGTACAACTGCTTTCTAAATGACTAAGAGTAGAAACTTTTTACACCTAAATCAGAAAAGATGCAAATTGACTTTTTAAATCCATCATTTGACAAATGGATAGTAATTGTCAGAATGACCATAGGCTTAAAGAAAAATTATAAGAGGATAAAGTGTTAAATTTTAAAGACATTCACTTCTAAACATTTCAAAGCACATCAGGTGTTAGGTTGAAAATTACCTTTTGATATTTATCTGTTAATAATACATACACAATAATAAAAAGGGACAAAATAATACATAGAACTAAATAGGATTATATCTTTCTTTACTAAAAATAGGCTTAAGAATTAAGAAGTGAAAATTACTTCTGAAGTTAAACAAATGTAGATTTCAGCCCTGGATATGGCATTTATTTTCTATGCTATTATAAAATAATATTTTGCCACTTGGAGAGTTTGTTTTCTTAAGTAGAAAACATGCATAAATACACTCATTCTTAGGAGCAACAAAACAGATTTTAAATGCAAGATGTATATACGTAGTAATTCATGTGGGATTTCCATTTGTATGCTGTGACTACTACTGACTAATAAAGAAACTGGCTTGGCCTAATAGTGTAGGACAGAGATAGCAGGGGAAAACTAAACAGAATGCTGGGGAAAAAACGGCAGAGTCAGAGAGAAGCCATGTAGTCCTGCCAGAGACAGATGCCGAAACTTTACTCAGTAAGTAAGGCCCTCACTACTATACATAAGCTAAGCAAGGTATCATCCAATGAGGATAGGTTCCAAAAACCTACTACATGCAGTAGGGATAAATCCTGGTGCCACTGCCAGTGGCCCCTCAGTCTGCCTAGCCATGCAACTGTCAGCTACATTCAAAGGGATTAGTTTGATCCTATGCTTGTCTCTTCCAAATCTGTCTGGAGCTGGTGAGCTCCTATTAGCTCAGGCAGACTGTTTCAGTGGACTTGATGTTTTTTTCTCATATTCTGATTCCTCCCACACTTCAACTGGATGTTGGGAGTTCAGTCCATTGCTTTGAGGCAATGACCCACTGATCGTATTCATGATCATGAGTGATCACATGGCACATGATCATGGCACATAGGATTCAGGGACATCTTTCCCTCCACAAGCCATTATCTGTCAATACACCCTTAGTTAAGGGTGGGACAATTCATGGTGAAATGGTGACAAGCCCGGTATTGTGAAGGCACTGAGAGGCTCACATTTTTATGTGAATAAAATATTCCCAGTAATTTTGCCAATGCTGGCAAAGTCACTTGTTGGGAGTGACTTACCAGATATATACATATTTTCATTATGGGTGCCATCAGGCTCTTTTTTTCTGATAGTGAAACCAAAAAAAAAAAAAAAAAACCCAACAAACTCCATCTCAACCATCTCACTCCCCCCAAGCTCATTCCTATTTAAGAAATATTTATCATTAAAATATTAAATCCATAATAAATGTGCAAAATATGTCTTAAATCTCATAAATTATTAAGATAAACTGTAATGCTTGCTTATTCTATTTATTCTCCAGTTTCTCCCACATCATCCTCACATCAGCTTTCATCCAAACCCACAAATCTTCTCTCTTTTTCAAAAAGGAATTATAATAAAAGTAATAATAAAATCAAGTCAGAATAGAACAAATTAAGCAAACAGAAGAAAAAGATCCCCGCCCCCACAAACAGAACCAGAAACTCATGTAGACACAATAAGCATACATTTGTACAATACAAATAATATTTGTATTGGGAGCCACAATATATATGCAGAGGATCTACAATTTTATTAAAAGAAAATAAGAAAAATAATGCCCTGACAAAACATTATAAACAACATCCTCCAAAGATGCTACTTGGTTTGTTTTGTGCTGGTCATCTATTGCTGGGCAGGAGTTTTACACTTAAGAGTAGCTGCTTTCCCATGAGACTGTATTTAGAATGTCCCATTGCCTTGTATCCTCCACCCCTTCTGGATCTTACAATTTTTACTCCCCTTCTTTTGCATAGTTCCCTGAGCCCTGAAATCAGAATTGTATGGAGACATCCTATTGAAGGTTTAGTATTCCAAGGTCTTTCACTCTGTGCAATTGGAAGTGCACCTCAGTATTATGCTGCATCTGTTTCAGGAATAAGCTTCTCTAATGATGACTGAACAAGGCACTGATTATGAGTATATCACCATGTCTTTAGGAGACTTTTTATGTTATTTAGTCATTCAGCACTCTGGTTTTTCCCTTAGGTTTTGACTTATCTAGTCTCAGGTTCTTAGGTACCTGGGCATTGTTGTATATGGACTCCATTTTATGAAGTGGGCTTAAACCAAATAATATCTTTGGTAAAAGATTTATTTAAATTGAATATTTTCTCTGACAACATGATACTAAGGATTAAAGATTATGTCTATGTGGTATTATTTGTTCCAATGTAAACAAATACATGTTAACTATGCAAAACAGAGCTATGTAAATTCAGATTTTCCCACAAAACATACGTCAGAAAGCTATATTTAATTAACTCCAAAACTTGTAAGAAAATGAGGATATGTTTCTTTTAAATTTTACTTTGACATAACTAATTTATCAAAATTGGATTATAGCTTTATAATTCATGATTGTTGCCACAATGAGCTATGAGATATGATGTGTGATGTTTGCTGCTTGCTCTCCCTGGATTCTCTGTCCCTTCCTTTGTTCTTTTCATTCTTGATTCTTTTTTTTTTTTTTTTTTTTGGTTTTTCGAGACAGAGTTTCCCTGTAGTTTCTAGAGCCTGTCCTGGATCTAGCTCTTGTAGACCAGGCTGGTCTCGAACTCAGAGATCCGCCTGCCTCTGCCTCCTGAGTGCTGGGATTAAAAGCGTGCGCCACCACCGCCCGGCTCTCATTCCACCGCCCGGCTCTCATTCTTTTTTTTTTTTTTTTTTTTTTTTATTTTTATTTTTTATATTTAAAAATTTCCATCTCCTTCCCTCCTCCTCCCCCCTCCCTCCCCTCCTCCTCCCCCTTCCCTCACTCTCATTCTTGACTCTTAACGTGGAGTTCTTCCATTGATTGTTCAAGTCGAAGCACTTGTATCTCATCGTATGTATTTCGTTGCCTTTAGATTTTCGAGACTACACTGCGTGGCCAAATTATATTTATTTTCATATTTATTCAAGTATGCCACGTGTAGAGTCCTGAGTATAAAGTTTTTCTCCATTCAGAATGACTCATAAACATCATCTGCTTTGGTTTCTGCTTTATGTTTTCCGTCCTGCACATTTTTCAAATGAGTTTCGAATAGAGGTTTCAGAATTATGCACCTGTGACATTGTTCAGATCATATACTTGGCAAGATTTCTCAGTTTAGTCAAGCCTGCAAACACTAAGATGCCTCTATCCCCTTCAGGGATGATTTCTAGACTGTCAGATTCTTAAAATTATCTTAAACTATGACATGGTTTCGGTTGGTATTACGTGACTGACAACTGACTTATCTCTATGTTCTCCTAAGTGATGTTGTAAACTCTTCACCCATCTTTCAGCTCTGGGTAATATAAACATGCTTATCACTGAAATAAAATTAATTCCCCAACTTAAAAACAGACACAATGTATATGCAATTATCTGACACATAGATTTTTCTCAATTTAGCACAAGGTATCACCATAAAAGTGGAAATAAAATAAAGGCAAAGGTCTGTATGGGTCAAGAACAAAACAGTATAAAATCTCACAGAATCCTGGCACCCTGATAACACGTTGCTCTAAGTCTGAAAATGCTCCATCTTCTGGCGTGTTGTTTAGAAAATTGCAAAATTGCACCCAGTCACTATAACTTCCTTTATGAAATTATTTTGAACAATTGTCAAAGGAAGCCAGGAGAGCAGTAGGTTTTTCTTATAACAAATCCTGTAGCTCTCTGAGTTAATGTTGGGTAGAATCTCTCTAGAATCTAGAATATCTCTGCTCTCTTTTATCCCTTCTAACAGTCACTGCCATCCAAGGTATGATTTTACACCAGGGTTATTCTTCTTCTCCTCTCAGTTCTAGAAGTCTTTAATTTTTACACCTGCATTTTCATTAATGAATACACAGCACTATATGACCAATGTATGTTCATAAGTATAAACCATTCTATTTACTTTCTATCAAAATGACCAACTAAATGACATTTTTCTGTTTTCTTTTAAATCTATTCTTGGTCAGATTCCTAACAGAGATAATTTTCTAATCATCTCTCTTTCTTCAGCCTATTCTGGTTTTTTTTTTTCAACCTTAAAGACACATGCACACACGACTCCATACACAATGTCACTCATATTAGGAAACTCAATTACTTTGGAAATAGCGAATCTTAAAGCCCTTCTTAATTATTAACCTACTACATATGTTGTATTATGTACATTAATCATAAGAAAAATATGTTATAGGTGCTGATGCTAGTTTAGCAGCTGAGATTTGTTTCTGGTTGAGGACGGAGTTCTATTCCCAGGACCCATAACAAATGTACCTCTTGCTCTATGGCAACCTCTTCTAGCCTAGATGGGCAACACATTCATGTCCTTTATATCCACCCCCATCACACACACACAAATAGACATGGATAAAAAAATAAAGCATGCTAAACTGGTTTATAAAGGTATAGCATATTATTTGTCATATTCTCATTACCAAAAAACTGTTATTGAGGTTGGAAGTGTTTATATGAAGAAGGGGTTCTAGGAAGAAGAAATCATTTGAAGACACTTAAGGTTCTCTGTTTGCTGTAAAATCTAATTCGTTTTTATGATTTGAACTCATATGCAGACATTTATTCCAAACCAAAAATGATTATATAACTTTTAGGCATAATGCTATAATTTGGGTATAGTACTTTGAAATTGTGATTCATTTTCACAGATACAAATGTATACAGATTCAAATACAGGCACACATAAAAATAATGTAATTAAGTTAAACTCATTTAAGGATTAATAAACATAAAAGTTGAAATAGTGATTTCAAGATATGTAATTAAGAGTTCACTTAAGCAACTTCACATGTTTATTATTAGTGATTGATTTATTTTTCACTTTTGTGTGCTAAAGTTCTTACTTGTTTGTGATGATTTTATCTACTTTTTATAGTCTACTATTTATGTTGGATACACATTGCTTATATTGCCTTGTAAAAATAACTACAAGCATCAACCTGACATCTTCAGTAAGTTTTTTTTTTACTTCACTGCAATCAAATACATTATTATTTTTGACTGGCTGTTGGACTTTACGCTTTTTAAAAATAATCTTTTCAATCATTATATAGTAATGATAATCACATTCAGATTTATATTTTAAAGATCTGCAATGAAACCTTAAAATGTCATGTTTATTGGACCCTGGATTTAGTTGACAATTATCCAGACATTTATTTTTTCTACTCTTCTATTTGACTAACACTGACAAATGTATATTTGATTATTAAATTATAAAAATTTTATATTTCTGAGAATAAATTTTTCATATTTAACTTTTGTCACCACCTAGGATAAATTTTGCATTTTTAGTTTTTCTCTCCTTCATATCTAGGTTGTATTTAACAGTTAAAATTATAGACAAAAGTCAAATACATACATATGCTTTAATATTGGAAACATGAACTATAATATGAAACTGTCATAGCTGAGTCAGACTATCATCAATCCATCTGGAATGTTTTTTTTTTGGTTGTTTGTTTTTTTTTAACAAAATTAATTTCTGAAATGCTTCAATAACACTACGTATTTGTATGGATAATTTTAATTCTCCTTACAAACCTTGGAATATTATTTCCTTGGTTTATTCATGATGATTTACATTTCCTGTTGATTTTGAACATAGTATATCCATTATTATTTTATCTTTACTTTGACTTCTGGATTGAAATTAATTATTATAGTTTATGGTTTATTTATCCCTCTTGATAACCAGTACAGGTTTGCTGAATTTTACTTTTATAGATATACTTTCAGGATAATTTTTTATAAATGAAACCATTCCAAATTACATAGTGTTTGCATTTGGTATTGTATGTATATTGAGATAGTTTGAGGATGGTAAATGTACAAAAGTTTTTCAGGTAGAACCCACACAATTTTACCTAAAGTAATTGAACATGTTTATATATTTCATCTCTGGAGGATCTGGAAGCCAGTCTGTCACTGACACTGAGCAATAGCTATGCAGCAAAGGGATGAAATAAAGACATACTATCTAATATTAGTGATTTGGGAAATAGAGGAATGTTTGTTTAAGACATGCCTTTATCATTTTAAATTTAGGAAGTCAAACTTTGTTTTTTGGCAATACATAAATCTATCTACCCAGTTGACATAGAATAGTACAAAGAAAATACTCTCTAATGACTAATACTGCTAATTATATAAATAGTCTCTTTTAAAAACAATGCCAGTACCTTTGATATATGCTGTTTTAAAACTGTATTCAAAAGCAGGCATTTCTATGCTGTTGTGCTGAAGAGAATGGGCCAGATAAGTAAGCTCTGGGTTCAGTGATGCACCCTGTCTCACTTAATACATAATGCTCGCAGAGAATAATAGAGGGAAGCTCCAAATATTAGCTTTTGTACTTAATACGCATGTACACATACCTGCAGGCTCACGAACATGTGTTCTCATACACAAGAAAACACGTTTGAACTATACCCACCTATCAGAACTGAAAAAATAAAAGAAGTATCTTAGAAAGTGAAAGGGTAAACAGTCAAAATAACACATTTCAAAGTAAAACAACCAAGTACCAACAGAGTATACTAGTAGGCTGAAGCTCTTCTTCCTCCAGAAATCATATGTCAAAATTCTAAAGCTGAATGGGATTCTTGTATGAGGTGGGTATTTTGGGAAGACTGTAGGTAAATAGAACAGAATTCTTGGGACTTAGGTTAATGCCATTAGCTTAAGGTGTCAGAAAGTTTTTCTGCCCTTGATCTGCCATGGAAGGACAAAAGAGTTCACTGTCTGAAAGGTGAGCCACTTAGCTAGACTGGGCCTTGATGTTTTCTTCTATCCTCCACCACTGTGAGAAAAAATAACGTTCTTTTGAATGTAAGTCATTCATTCTAATATTTAGTAATAGTGATTCGAACTAAGGGGTAAAAAAAATATGCTATGACTGTCAGGATAGAAAGCGAACAGCTGATTTTCTGATAACAAGAACATGTGAGATAAAAACACAAGCATCAGTAAGATCCCAACTGATGTGTGGCAGGCTGTGTGTGTGTGTGTGTGTGTGTGTGTGTGTATGCGTGTGCATGTGTGTGTGTGTGTGTGCGTGTGTGTGTGTGTGTAGGGTTAATGAAGACATGTTAACAACCAAAAGATCAATGAAGATATCTGCTCCTTAGAGGGAATGAAGAACAATTATGTTCTAGCATTTCCCTGAACAGATGATCCTATCATTGCCCTAAAAAATCCATTGAGAAAGAAGTTGTAATCACTGGCAGGTGGAAATCAGTTAAAACTCATTGACATGAGGAGGTTCAAGGAATATGGGAGCAGTAGTTTTTAAATGAGTGACACTTGGGATGTTTCATTAAGATAAATATCTTTAAATGAGTTCAGAACTAATAAGCTAGCATTTTAAATTATTCAGCTCAACTATGCTATAGAAGTAGATTTTTAGGGCAATGGTGGGTACCAATGGAAATTTTGAGCAGTTAAAAATTCTTTGTTGGCATCGTCTTCCATAGCTTTTCATTTGTTCATGATTCAGTAATTGTTTCTAAGAATGTTATTCTTTTTTCTAAATTAAAACAAGAATTCCAATAAAGAGAAGAGTGAATTGATATTCATTATTTATTTATTATTATTATTTATTTATTATTGAAATTCCATATCCATAGCACACTTGTCTAACTTATGGTCCTTCCTTTTTTTTTTCAAAATCAACTCATGTGGCCTACTTATGTTATTTTTGTTATTGTTCACTTGGTTGTTTTAGGCAGAGTTTCATGAGATTGGGTCCAAGTTTCCTGTGTAGGGAAGAGTTGACTTGAACATATGATTCTCCTGTCTTTGCCTTCCACGTACTAGGATCACAGCCTGTGCCACAACATCTGAATTCCTCTGTTTCCTTACAATATTATTCCAATGTCTAGTTCACAGAATTGATAGCTAATCTAATACTTTATCTTATATTCTTTCTTCCAGTGTGATATAAAAAATAATTGTCTTTATTAGTAAAATAATTAATTAAATTAATACATTAATTAACTAAAAATCTCGTATTAACCAGACAGTATAAGTGCAAAGTTAATCACAAAATGATTTTTGTTGTGATTACCATGTCATTTTAAAGGAAGTGTTTAAAACTGTTTCAGGAAGAAGACAATGGAAGATGAAGAATTGTTCTGTGAATAATATAATTTGTTCTGATTTTGTGTACTTGTTTTATTAATGTTTAGCATTAAGAATTTATGAGTAACTTAAAACACTATGAACTTGTTGAAAGACAAGTGTGAGGACTGAATGTTAAAGGTAAATATGTATTGTCTCCTCCCCCAAAAACTTACCCCAAAATTACAATGAAAAGCAAAGACTGAATAATTTTGCTAATCTCTATATTACTGTATTTATGAATAATGACTTATGCTTAAATTAGGATTTACTTCACCTTTGTTGTGGGTCAGCAATGGAGAAGAACAAGCGTATTTAAGCCCTATTCTCCTTGCCAGAAGGAATTTCACCAAAATAAGAATAGATTCCCAAGTAAGCATACTATTAGTGTGGTTGAATCTTATCCCATGGCCTGTGGCTTTCAGGATGTCAGCAGCTTAACTGATTGGGTAGATGACAGATTGCCACGGTATACTTGGCCTGCATTTGTAATTAAACCAAGAGCCTGAGTCACAGAAGTTTGCTTAATATAGACGTTCCACGATGTTCAGATTCACACAATATAACTTGAGTATCTTTACGTGTATAGCCCTCTGCTGAACACCCAGACTGACGCTTTGCCATTTGATCCCTTTTTCGGCTCACCAGGAAACTATGGGTCATTTGGAGACAAACAGACATCAATATATAAAACAATTTAAGTTGACCACGGGGCTGCTTTTAATCAGCCTAACACAGTTGCTGGAAGCATCTACTGAATTAGTTTTGTTGAGCCACAAGTTCAATCCCAAACTTAACATCATTGCCCTTGCTGATGTGGCTCCGAGCCAGGGTAGGCAAGAGGCTAACAAAATTTGTCCAATTTACTCCAAGCAATTTGATTTAACTGGCAGTTGTTACCTTTGTGTCCGATCTCCTGACAGGCAGATTTAGAGGATTGCAATATCCATTCAGGCTGTGTGCCAGAGTGTCAGGACCTAACTGTAACTGCCCTGGCACTCCCTACTGTAATCTCTATCAACAGCAAACAGATTAACAGTTCACAGGCAAGTCACAGGGCAACAGCTAGAAAACCAAGTCCTCTTGCTTGTGTGGAAAGCAAGTGCTTTGTTCATTTGTAAAATAAAGTCAAAGACAGAGGTGTGTCGTGTCCCTAACTGGAGCAGAAGGATATGGAGTTTTCAGCGAATTCAAGAGGATGCATGTGAGTCATAAATCAACACGATTTGTCATTTTAACTCAGTGATATACATGTGTAAATACAGGGTTCCAAATCTCACAGTACCCATTATGATGACTGTAAAACGGATTAGGTTTATCCACAAGGCTGCTGGCTGCTAATTGCAAGCAAAAAAAATGTGCCTGTGAAACTTCATATAAAATAGTGAATAATTTGACTGGTATTCTGCTACCTAGGTGTCTAGGTGTAAATTACATTTCTGTTTATGATCAATAAAATGGTATTTAAAAATACATTTTTCCTACTTCTTGCAACTGGACTGATTATTGCTCATTCTAGAGACTTGTTCCACTCCTGAGTTATATCTCCATATCCTTTTTGCATTATTTGCCCAGTTAAGACAAGAAACTTTTTTATTTCTTTGTTTTAGATTTTTGAGATAAGGTTTACCAGTCCTGGACACCTATTTAGACCAAGCTGGCCTTGAACTCCTAGAGAGCTGCCTTCCCCACTACCTCCAAATTGTAAGAGCTAGCTAATAATAAGCCTGAGCTTCCAACTTAGCATTTACAATTAATATAAGCCTTTGTGTGAGAATTTGAAAGCAGATCCCAGGATGGGAAAAGAATGCCTAACCCTTCTCAACACTGAAGCACATCACTTTCAATATTCACCTTGCAGTCTCATTTTCATCTCATCATGAAAAACATGTTGAGACTATCACTAAAAGTTCTTACATTCACTTTCTTTAGATTCAAAGCAATCTCCTAGCTACGAGCTCCCAGAAAAAAATGAAATTCTGCATTTCCAATGCACATTGGTTCAGAAGAAATAGTCTCATTTCAAGGAGAAATGAGAAAAGTTAGATAGATCAATGAAACATCAGACAAAAGTTTAAAAAGGCAGCTCTGATGGGACTCAGTGGATTACAGGAAAAATTAGACCAAAACCAACTGACCAAGCAAACAAATAAATAACTAGCCAATAACCACAAGCTGGAGGAAGAAAACAACAACAACAACAACAACAACAACAAAAAAAAAACCGGGGTAAGCATAAACCCTTCGCTTCTGTGTATAGAATGTGGGGCTAATAATGGAATGACTTGTGCTTCAATAGCCTGAGCAGCCAAATATTTCCAGTTGGGCCTCCAATAGCACATAAGAACATTTGCTTTACCTGTCTCCACTCCATGCCTAAGGCTTTCTTCATCTGATATCCCACTGTTTTATCATCTGTGGGGTATTAACCAGAATAGACTGTTACGACATGGGTTAAGCCAATAGAAAGTCTTTACTAGCCAGCCATATAGTCCCAAGCCTTTCTCAGAGTGAGCTTTTTTTCCCTTTGTTTTTAGAGAAAAGATTTCTCAGTAGCTATGGAGCCAGTCTTGGGGCTAGCTCTGTAGACCAGCTGGCCTCGAACTCACAGAGATTCACTAGACTCTGTCTTCCCAGGACTGGGATTAAAGGTGTGCAACACCACTGCCCGGCCATAGGGTTAGCTTTAAGCACAGATACAATGTCCTGGGTTTACATACTTCAGTTAAAATGAATAGTTATCCATAAACAGAACTTCAAAAACCAAAAGCAAGGTTGATAGATTTAGAGAGCTTCCCATATCTATAAACTGTGATTGATTTATCCTTTAAGTTTGGGCAGGTGTTGTTGTCTGCTGCTGAGGTTTACCACCTGAATGGTACTTCCAACTTGGAGTCAGTTGTGCTAGGATCCCAAATCCTACTACAGTCTGTGGCTCTGTTGCGCATCCTTAGGTCATTCATCTTTGCAGCAAAATTTGCTTTGGATGGCCGGAGGACTCATGATTTCCTTGCATGGAACCTAACTTGATAGACATGTTTGGTCTTATCAACTTTTCTGACATAGAGGCCAAGTCAGAATATCCACAGCACACTTGTATCTTTAATGGTCGTAAAACTGACACCAAACAGATATCAATGACAAGTTTTGTGGCTATCCCAAAATGTAGATAATCTTTGCCATACCTAATGACAGTGACTTCTGATGGCCTTTGAATCTATTCTATTATGCTTTTTTTGTTTGATTGAAAGCTAATCAACAGAAAATTGAGAGAGATAATGTTTCATTTAATTTACAGGTTATAGTCCTCCATTAGAAACACCAAGACAGGAACATGAGGCAGGGAATGAACCAAAGACTATAGAGATCGGATTATTGGCTTGTTCTCCATGATTTACTCAGTGTTCTTTCTTATTCAACCTAAGAACACCAGCCCAGGTGTGGTACTTCCACAGTGACCGAGCCGTCCACTATCAATCATTGACTAATTGATAATCAATTAAGTACTAATCACTAATTAATTAAGAGAATGCCTCAGGTGGCTCTCTGTTAGTTTGAGGCCAACTGGCATACAAAGCTAGTTCCACAGCAGCTAAGACTGTTACGCAGAGAAACCCTGTCTCAAAGAAACGGAAAAAAAAATGAAAAAACCAACCAAACAAACAGAAACTTCAGACATGTCCACAGCCAAAACTAGTGGAGGCAAATTGTTATTTTCCACTCTTACATGCCTCTAACTTATATCAAGTCACCAAAATTGACTGGCCTTTGGCAATCACTTCCTAATGTTACTGCTTTTGAGCAAGGAACCCCCTGTTACAGTATTTTTAGGCTCTCTGTTTATAAATGAATTTACATTTTCACAAGTTGTAGTATTAGTAGACAGAGCGTTACTTTCAGGGTGTATTTCCTATTGTCACAGTCCAGATTGCCGAGGCTATTCCTTAGTAGTCTCAGCTCTTTAAGCATGGGAGTTGTTTTTCAGTACTCCTCTCCTTGACAAACTGCTCATTTCTATATATTTCTGCTTCAACCGATTCTCTTACTCTGAAACCCTGGATAACAGGAGAGAATAGTAAATATAACACAGTCTGAAGGGCACTCTATTCTGAAATTTCTTCTATAAAAAATTACTTCACCACTCTCTAAAAATTATTATCAAAATAGAATTTTTTTTCATGTAATATTTTCTGATTATGGTTTTTCTTCCAATAGTGTTCCCTAGTCCTCACCACTTCTCCACCCAACCAAGTTGCTCCCTCTCATTAGAAAACATACAGGTAACTGAGTGTGGTGATTCAGGTCTTTAATCTTAGAACCTGGGTGGCAGAATCAGGGGATCTCTGAGGTCAAGTCCAGTCTGGTCTGAACAGACAGTTATAGGAAACCCAGGGGTCCAGAGAGAAATGCTGTCTCAAAAGCACAAGTGAAAACAAGACTAAACAAAACAAACAAAACAAAACAAAAATCCCAAAACTCTCAAACAGCAACAGGCATCTAAAAAAAGAACAAAAAGACAAAAGGCTAAAGATAAGGCACACAGACCTAGAGACACATATTGATATGCTTAGAAATCCCTAAAAACCACAAAATGGAAAATTATAATGTTTAAGTAAAAGATCTTTGGTGTAGGAGAAAGACAGAATGAGGAGGGGGGGAGATCCAGAAAAATAATTATGAAACAAAACCAAAACAAAACAAAACAAAAAGTCCTCTAAAAATGCCATTGAGTGTGTTTTTATGTTGACTATCTACTGCTAGGCATGCAGTCTGATCTACAGTAGTTTGTATACCTTTTGGGACTATGATGGAAAAATGATTTGTCATTTTCAAGTACTTTTCAATTGAAGAAAGCTTCTGTAGTAGGGATGTGAACATGTGTCCACTTACATTCCCTGTGATGGGACCCATCTGACTTAGACCTGAGCATGCCATTAAAATCTGAGTGTTCATATATGAGTCAGTCCTTCTGTGTTTAGAAGGAATTGCTTCCTTTGTGTTCCCCATCCCTGCTCTCACTTACAATGGGTTACCTCCCTTACAGTGCTCTGTCCGCTATGACGTGAGGGGATTGATGGAGACATCTCATTTATGACGGTGTCATCATGCAATAGATGAAAATAGATAGAGTCCCACCGCTGGACAATGTGCCCAGAGTGAGAGAATACACTACTTTTGAGCTAAGAATACACATCATTTGAGTGGTCAGAATGTGTTGTGAATATATGCAGATTAAAATTAATGGATGGAAATGGAAAACACTATCCTGAGTAAAATAACCCAGACCCAAAAAGATGAATATGGTATGTACTCATTTATTAGTGGATTCTAGCCATAAACAAACGACATTGAGCCTATATTTCACGATCCTAGAGAAGTAAATAATAAGGTGAACCCAAAGAAAAACATATAAAGATCCTCCTGGAAATTGGAAGCAGACAAAAGTCGAAAGCATGGGGGTGTGGGTGGGTTGGGGTGGGGGAAGGAGAGAAGGAGAGAGAGAAGGGAGAAGAGGAGGATTGGGGAGAGCTTGGGAGAATGGGATGGTTGAGAAGGACGAAGGGTGGATATGGGAGCAGGGAAGAAGATATCTTAACTAAGGGAGCCATTTTAGGGTTGGCAAAGACTTGTCTCTAGAGGGGTTTCCAGGTGTCCATGGGGATGTCCCCTGCTAAGTCCTTGGGCAGTAGAAGAGAAGGTGCTTGAACTGGCCTTGTCCCATAGCCACACTGATGAATATCTTGAATATCACCATAGAACCTTCATCTGGCAATGGATGGAGATAGAGACAGAGACCCACATCAGAGCACTGGACTGAACTCCGAAGGTCCTTTTGAAGAGCAGAAGGAGGGAGAAGATGAGCAAAGAAGTCAGGACCATGAAGGGTTTGTCTACCCACTGGGAAGGTGTGACTGATCTAATGGGAGCTTACCTAGGCCACCTGGACTGGAACTGAACTAGCATGTGATCAAACTGGACTCTCTACATGTGGCTGACAATGGGGGCTGACTGAGAAGCCAATAATGTCACTGGGTTTCGATTCTACTGCTTGTACTGGCTTTTTGGGGATCCTAGTGAGTTTGGATGCACACCTTCCTAGGCCTAGACAGAGGGGGGAGGGCATTGGACTTCTATTAGGACTGGATGGGGAAGGAGGAGGGGGAGTGAGGGAGCTGCAGGGAAATGGGAGGAGGTGGAAATTTTGAATGGTATTATTTATAAAGCAATAAAAAATAAAAAAATGCTAAATTTTGGAGTGATTAGTTTTTAGCTCAGCTCCCAAAAGAGTCCCATCTCCTCTGAAACTTTGTGATACAGGTCTCTGCTATTCATACTTTTCCTTTTATTATGCTATTTAATGTCAAAAAGAATGATACATTAAGCTCACCTCTTAGCTTTGTAAGCCTTCTCTTTCCTGCAGATCCAAGTTCTTAACACTCATCTTAACACCAATTTCAAAAGCTTATGTGGTCAGTTTTATTACGGTAATATCAATACTCCCCAATACGAGTTGTCCTCATTGGCTACTCATCTCAATGTTTTGACAAAATCCCTGTCAAAAACTAATTTAGGCAGAAAGGGTTTATTGGGTCTCAGTTCTTCAAAGAAACACTACACTGGGAAGGGGAGTCATGACAACAGGCATACCCAATGGCTACTCACTGTCATGTTCTTACTGTGATCAAATACAGAAACAAAAGTAATTATTAGGGAGAGAGAGCTTATTCAGTTCATAGTTACAGGTGGAGGAGTCCAGGAAAGAATTTGAGGGAGCTACCCACATCCACAATCAAAAACACAGAAAGAACAAATACCACAATTGCTTATATACCTACAGTGTTCTTTGTGCCCAGTGTGATTCCTGATTCACATATAGGTCAGGATCCTCTGACTAGAGGAGGGCATGCAATATCTTCACAAAATAATCAACATAATTATGACAGTGCATGATGGACACACTCATAAGACAACCCAGTGCACTAATCTGTCATGGGAACTCTCTTCCCAGGTGATTCTAGGTTCTGTCAAGATAACATTTAAAGATAAAGCTTGGAGTCACAATGTATCTTTATTCAGTAAGCATAGATGAATATTGATTTTCAACTTTTCTTTAGCAAAGGACTCCTGTAGTGATATTTCATTTGTATTTTGATAAATAAAGCTGGCCTTAAGATCATCTTGCCTAAAACAGCCACACTGATCAGCCTTACAGGCCGGGCAGTGGTGACACACACCTTTAATCCCAGTAGCCACACTGGTTAACCATGGAAACCAGGTGGTAGAGTAGTATGTCTTTAACCCCAGACCTAAAGAGGAATATAAGATGGGAGGAGACAGCTCTCTCACACCGTCTCGGTCTGAGATTCCTGGAGGAAGGTTCGCCACTTTGCAGTGAGGTAGCATAAGAGCCAGTGGCTGGCCGTTATGTTTTTCTGACCTTCATATTCAACCTCAGTTTCTGTCCCTGGGTTTTTAGGAATCTGCTACAGACTCCAGGTCAAAAGAATGTGATGCCCACTTTCAGAGTAGGTCTTCCTTCATCTATTGAACATTTCTAAAAATATCCCAGTTGACACCCCCAGAATTATGTCTGTATAAAGATACTAAAGTCAGTGAAGTTGACAATAAAGACTAAGAATTACAAATAGCATGCAGAATTTTTAACTAGCAAAACCATGACATTCTTAAAAAATACAAATACTGTTAGAGTAGCACATGTGTGCATATTTTGGGATGAAGACATTTCATTTCTATAATTAAGAATAATGGTATTAAACATATTGAAGTTAATGCATGGTGATTGATTTGCAAATATTTATCCCCAAACTATTAAGAACTCATTATTTCCAGGTGTTGTTGTAAATGATTTCAATATGCTCATGCTGCAGAAAACAGCCCTATGAAGTGAAATTATCATCTAATTTTACTCTTGCAATTACTGAAACACAGACAGAAACTAATTGGCCAAAAGTTTCACAGATTGTGGGAGAATAAAAAAAAATGTGTAGCAGAGAGGTACAGAGAAATCGCTTATGTAATAGCATTGCAAGATAGTGAAAGGAAGGACTCTTTCTCATTTGTCCTCAGGAAAGGCTAAGGCCATGTAATGAGTACTTACTGCTTTATTTACTTTTCCACTGCTGTGATGAAACACCATAACCAAGCAACTCATTAAAAAAAAAAATGTTTGATTTGAGAGCTCACTGTTCCAGAAGGTTAGCTTCCATGACCAACATGGCAGGGAGCATAGCAGCAGGCAGGCAGGCATGATGCTGGCACAGTGACAGAGAGTTTCCAACTGATCCACTAGCACACACTATAGTGAAACATTGGAAGTGGCATGAACTTTGAAAGTTCCAAGCCGACCCCCAATGATACATCTTCTCCAGCAAGGCCTCTCATCCAAATTCTTTCCACACAGGTCCACTAACTGCAGACCAAGCATTTAAACATATGGACCCCTTGGGGGCCACTCTCATTCAAATGACCTCACTTGCACATTTTAATGCCCTGTAGAAGTGAATATTTATGTTCCCAGCTTTATATTTCTGTGAAAATCATGCCCGAAGGAAACAACTTAATAGGGAGTTGATGTTTTTCCATCTCCCAATTTCTAAGAGCGAGCATAAGATTGCATTGCTACCGTGCTTTTAAACATGAACTAAGACATTGACTCAGGACAGAGTATTTGGGAGAGGAAAGGTACTCACGTTAGTGAGGGTAGGAAGAGGAAATCAAAAAAGAACTGTGATTCCAACATGCTCTCCAAAGGATGTCCAATATTATAGCATCCTTTCAGGGTTACCATCAGTTAGACACTAAACCTTTAACACATTAGATTTTGGGTAGGGTATTTAATATCTTAGTAATAATATTACATAGCTATCATTTATTGTGCCCAATCAGACATTGTTTAAAGACTGAAAATAAAGCATTTTTCTCTGAAGATATCTATTAAAATGCATGCAGTTTAAAATCTTTTGAAGTAAAAAGTATGAAGATTCTTTCAAGGGCATTTATTAAAAAGTATTATTTTTATGCCTGTTTGAAAACAGGGTCTCACTATGTAGCCCTAGCTGGTCTTGAAATTCCTATATAAAGTAGACTGACCTCAAGTTTTCAGGGATTCATTAATATCTGTTTCATTAATATCATGTTGGACTTAAAAGTATATGTACCATGATGCACTAAGTATTTTAAAGAATTTTAAGGCAGTCACACCCACATTAATACAGATTTTCAATTTTCCACAAATCAGAATTGGATCATTTTATATACTTTTAAAACATGAGAATCAAAGTTACAGAAAGTAAATGACTCCCACATATAATGATCATATAACGAGTCATTTATAGTATTCTTGATTATATGTTAACTAAGCTATTGAATTTATTTTCTTGGAATAAACTGTTAGCCTTCAGTTATGAGAGTTGATGAAATAATTGAGCTCAGCGATCTACAAAACGATTTGCATAAATGCATTTTAGCAGAGGCCAATGTAATTGGTATTGATAGTACTTTTAATTTCAGACTTGAGAAATTATGTATGGGCATTCATACTGGATAATTTTCTTGTGGAAAAATAAAAAATTAGCTATGTATAAACTTTACATGAAAGTTAAATATTCTAAATTACCTAGTCTTTACTCTCTGATTCATCATATATATATATATATATATATATATATATATATATATATATATATATATATATGAGCTTCTATGTCTATAAATTTGGGAAGCACAGTAGAAGAAAAATATACTTAAAGCTCCAAACATGAGGACATCACATATCTTTCATCTAACTTCCTCTAGATGCCAGAATATCACTCGAATCAGCACACAGAATGTTTAAAATTCAAGTTAGGATAGCAAACTTATTGTTCTCATACTCTGTGCCTTTAAATTTTCTAATGTGTCTGTGCCTAAATAATTCACCAGGCTGCTTAAAACCCAAGATTATATCTTGGATCCAATAGATGTGAATCTCTCCCCTTCCATTTGTAATGTAGAACAGATTAAAGATTTCACTAATGAAAATGATTGAGATTAATCCAGAAAAGCTAGGACAGACCTTCCCAATAAATAAGCCGGCTTTAAACACTGTTAATCTGATGAGGCTAGGGAGAGTTTAATTAAAATTCTGTCTCTCATTTATCTAGTATCCAACAGTAAAGTATCTACTAAAACAGCTTCCTCTTTGAGCACGAGTCTATTCCCTCAGTATTTATTTCTGCCTACTAGAAGAAATCAGCTCTGAAGAGAAACATAGCTCCCTTAGGCTTTTATTTTTGTATCTGGAAGTAATCACAGCTCTGAGGCACTTATGAAGATAAGAATCTGCCCGTGGAGTAGGTGGGTCTCTTATGTGAGATTGCTGAAAGCTACATAATATAAACATCCCAGACCTGCTGCACTCCACTCAGTCACAAGGATTTTAAGGAGGTAAACTGCAGAATAGCAACCTGGACCTGGTTTTTAAGTCCTTAATCAATGACTCAGTGGAAAAATAGATTATTTGTAAACCATGGGCTGTGACTATTGTTATATTCGAATGCGTATCATTACTGTAGGGGACTAGAGACAGATTGTGTCTGTCGAGAAGTTGAAGATTTCCCAAGTTAGTGGACCTCATAAAAAGGTACAATAGGGAGGAGGAGAGTGGTGAGTTACCAGTGCTCACTGACCACAGACAGGCCAGCCTAGCTGAACTAGTAAGGTAAATGTTCAATGGGCTGCCTTGTCCTAAAAATAATGCAGAAAGTGTGGGATAACACTTGTCTTTGGCCTCTGTACATGAGCACATACAGACATGTAAGCACATCACACAAGACAAAAAAAATAATTGACCATAATGTCAATCAGACAATCAAAAGTGAATCTCAACATTTAATAAAGAAAACAGATGGATTGAATTTTGAGTTTTCATTTAATGTATTTTAATACGTACTTAATATTTTTGAAATATATTAATATGTTCCCACTTAGAACAAATATATTTTACATGTCAATGTCAATAGTTGTTTATGATATTCAGACCTTCAGTCAAACCTTTACTGTTTTACAGAAACATCAACTTTAAAATCCATGAAAAGGTACTCCAAATGACTGCTCCTTGTTCTCTTTGCCTGCAGGATGCCAAAGCAGAAGATTTACTAGTGTAAGGTCAACCTGCTCTGACCTATAAGATCCTGCCTCAAAGTGTTTACAGTAATCTACTAGGTGAATATTTTTTGTAATTAAAAGACAATATACTTAACAATATATAAGATGAAAAATGATAGAAATGATAGCTGAGTTTTTATTACTAGCATGAATAAGAATTAAAATATGATCAAAAATAAAAATTATATAATTCTCATTGGTTTATATCTTTGCTGCTCCTGATTTCATTAATCAAAATACTAAGATTGCAGTCATAAATCAAAGTTTTGTATGAGCAACAGGTCAAATGCTATCTTTTGATAGAAAAAAATAACTTTTGGAAATCCATGAAGGAATAAAAATAATTAAGTTTTTACATTATATATCACTATTTGGAAATGGAGAATTTGTTTACATTTACCATGAAAAAAATGACAAAATTTTAAAATAACAGATAAGCTTATTTTTCTGAGTTAATCAGTATAAACAAAACACATGAATCCAAAACAACTTGTAAATCATATATGTATATAAAATTATGCTTGGGCAGAGAATAAACAAATTTTAGAAAAAAATCACAAAAAGCAGATGGGGTTAAAACAACAAACAAAACACCACTGAAGTCTATACTGGCCACAATAGCTTCAAGTTCACTGCGCCATTGAAATAAGGGCAGTCAACCTATTACTAAGTGAGGATCTTGTTGACTTTAAGCAGTAGAATTTTCATGGCATGATAGTGTAGATTCCAGCAGACAATGATGAAACTATGTATCTAGATTGACAGATGATAGATAGATAGATAGATAGATAGATAGATAGATAGATAGATGATGATGATAGATAAATAGACAGACAGACAGACAGACAGACAGACAGATGATAGATAGATAGATAGATAGATAGATAGATAGATAGATAGATAGATAGATAGATAGATAGATAGATAGATTAATTGATAGATGGGTGGGTGGGTAAACTGACAGACAGACAGACAGACAGATATGTAGGTAGATAGGTAGATAGATAGATGAGAAAGAGAGTGATGGCTTAAGTTACTACTAACCCTAGAGGTTTAGATTAGAAAGCAGAAAAAAGACTGTACCTAAACTTAATCATACACTATTTGTGGGAAGCATTCTATTCCATTGTCATGGTTTTCTTTTCATAGGATTTACTTTCTAATTATGCTTAATCAATAAAACTCAAATTGGGATCTTGGGGTTGGGGGTGGGGTGGCGGTAAGAGGTGATGGGGAGATGTGGATAGAAAAGCCAGGAGGGGAGGATGGGGAGACCCTGGGAGAATGGGATGGTTGGGATGGAGGAAAGGCAGATAGGGGTGCAGGGAAGAAGATATCTTAATTAAGGAAGCCATTTTAGGGTTAGCAAGAGACTTCACTCTTGAGGGGGTCCCAGGTATCCATGGAGATGTCCACAGCTAGTTCCTTGGGCAGCTGAGGAGAGGGAGCCTGAAATGGCCCTTTCCTATAGCCATACTGATGAATATCTTGCATATCACCATAGAAGCTTCATCTGGCGATGGAGCGAGATAGAGACAGAGACCCACACTGGAGTGCAGGACTGAGCTCCCAAGGTCCTGATGAGGAGCCAGAAGGAGGGAGAACATGAGCAAGGAAGTCAGGACCATGAGGAGTGTGCCCACCCGCTGAGACTGCAGGGCTGGTCTAATGGGAGCTCACCAAGGCCAGCACGACCTGGACTGAAAAAACATGGGATCAAACCGAACTCTCTGAACGTGTCGGACAATGAAGGCTGACTGAGAATCCAAGAACAATGGCACTGGGTTTTGATCCTACCGCATGTACTGGCTTTTGGGGAGCCTAGTCTGTTTAGATGCGCACCTTCCTGGTCCCAGATGGAGTGGGTTGGACCTTGGACTTCCCACAGGGCAGGGAACCCTGACTGCTCCTTGGACTGGCAAGGGAGGAGGAAGGGAGTTAAGGGAGGGGGGAAAATGGGAGGTGAGGAGGAGGTGGAAATTTTTAATAATAAAAATAACTAAATAAAAAATAGAAGGTGTATTAGCAATGAAGATATTGAAGACATACCAAAGCAAATGTAAAAAAAAAAAAATGTTGATCTTGGTACCTGGAATGTAAGTCTTTGTTGTTCAGCACCTGTAGAGATTTTTGTCACAATGCCTGAGCTCATAGGAATTGTTGCCGGACTTGTCAAAAAGCTGGAGTAGATATGCAATTACTCTATCTTTTCTTTACTGCAGAAACTTCCAATTTCAAATAGAAATTTCATGAAAAAATCCCTAGAATGTTATCATTTAAATAAAACTAAATTGTACATTTTCTGAAAATAAAAAAACAGAAAATAATTTATAAGGTGTTACCATGAATTTACACTATTATTGGATAAGATGACATAAATTTTGTGTTTTATATAAATTGTTAATTTTCCATGGAAAACATAGCTTTTGCCACTTATTGAGAGCTACCTTTTCAAAATAGCAATAGAGTTTTTATAATATTGATTATATGTCTCTTTAATAGTTAATACTTATTTTATTACCAGACCATTTATCAATGTGAAAATATTTTTTACAAAATATATACAATGTGCCCTATCTCACTTCATGTATCAATCTAATGTCAGTAAGAGCTTTTATAGGAAACTAATTGTTCCATTTTTAAACCACTTTCTTTTGATCAAATCCTTTAGTTAAATTTGTCTAATGGGTTTTGTCCAAGCCATTTGTCCAAAATTGACATGTGTGATAATATCATCCCTTGTAATTTTATCTAGAAGAAAATCTGAATGCTTCAAAGATTGATTATAAAGTACCTTCTAAAATGCTTTTATTGCAATTAAATTTACATAACAAAATGTACATCTTAAAATTAACAATTCTGTAGCATTGATACTGTTCAAAATATTATGCATCTCTTTCACATAGTTGCATAGTAATTGCATTCCCTACAAAGCAATGCGCTTTTCCATTAATCACTTAGTCACCATCATCACCAGCCAGAGTACTGAACCACCTATTTGCTTTCTGTAGGCTCATGTCTACCCTCTCCGAATACTTCACATAAGTCCAGTAGTGCAATGTATAGTCTTTCTGTGCGAGTCTTTCATTTGGTATGCTTTTAAGGGTATTTGTGCAAATTATACTATTCCTGAATATTTAATTATTTGTTTTGTTACTAAAAGAGAGATTAATAAATGTTTATATCCTATGTTCAAGAATGGATCTTGAGGATAAGAGAGGCGTATGTGGCAAAGGCATTAAATTCAATGTGATTTTTTATGAATGAATAAGCAGTTTAAGAAGAAAGGCATTCTGGAGATGTGCCAGTGATGAAGAATAAGAGTTCCTTGAAATGGAAGCACATTATGATTTAGGACAGATTTTTGTAATGAATGTTGTTCATTTTGTTTGTATTTTCTTGTAAATGATATATTATCTTTGATAAATGCTTATTAAAATTAATTTCCAATATTTAATTAGTTTTATGCCTTTTGATCCTGAATCATAGGATTTTTAAATGTAGTCTAGAGATTTAATTTCCTTCAGATATGCAATTTGCAAATATTTCTTACATTGTCAGTATTTCTTAAATTTTTTGATAATATTGTCTTATGTACTTTTTTATATTTTTTAATTTATTTAATATTTAACATAATACTGTATTTGAAAATCAATATTTGTCACAAATATTTAACTGCATTCTTATAATTACAATAATAATATTTGTATTTTGTCATGCAATTTTATTTTTAACCAAATTTTAACTGCAATTATAATTTTCTATCTTCTTATTACCCCTCCTATATCATCTTCCTCCAACACTTGCCATTACCTCTCCCTTTCAGATCCATAACTTTTTTCCTTTGGTTATTATTATTTTATTATTATTATTATTATTATTATTATTATTATATTTTTATTGTTCTTTTATTTTTGATATTGCTATTGAACTATGTTTATCTCTTTCTTCACCACTTCTCCAATATACCCTACCCTATATCCATTAAATTTATTTCTTTTTTCATCAAGTGTTATTTAATCTTTAAGAGTATTTATATACATATATTCTTAAATTTAATATATTTTATATAATATATAATATATCATAACTATTTTACACATATATATATATGTAGATAAAGATATATGTGCCAAGTCCTTAAAATGTTACTAGTATGTATGTTTCCAGTATTGGCACCATTTGTCACTGGACAACCAGTTGGTATTCTCTTCCATAGGGGAATACATCTCTCCTACTCCCAGCTATACTCAGTTTCCTATATTTCTTTGAGTAGGTGGGAGGCATCATGGCCTTTTCTACTTGAACTTTGGCATGCTATTCGTGTCATCCTTGCTCAGCATGCAATTGACTGGTCATGTTGATGAGACTTTATGGGTATAGCTTCTGATGTGCCTAGGAGACATGATCTCATTGAAAATTCCCTGATCCTGTGGATTTTGCAGGCTTTTCATCCTGTCTACTGAAATGTTTCCTAAAGTTTAGGTGACAGAGTAGTCTGTAAAGGGATCCAATGGGTTGAGGCTCTATAACTCTGTAGCTAAATTGGTTCAGTTTTCTGTAAGGTTCTCTGTTGCAAAGAGAAGTTTCCTTAATGACAAATAAAAACTATGATTATTTGTTGTAATTTGCATTTCCCTAATTGCTAGGAATTATAATTAATTTTTGAGGTTACACACCAATTTTTACAATAGGTAATTTATTTATTTTCTGAATCCTTGTTTTTGAGTTTACTCTTTATTCTGAATACCAATCTTTATTTAATGTTTAGCTAATAAAGATTCTTTCACTTTCTATGGTCATCCTCTTTATCTAATTTATTGTTTCATTTGTTGTGTAGAAACTCTTTAGTTCAAGATTTCATATTTGCTAATTGTTGACTTTAATTATTGAACAATTATGCTTGCATATATATATATATACATACATACATATGTACATACATACATATAAACATACATACATATACATATAAATTCATCCATTCTGAGTTACATTTCGGTGTGGGAGAATGGTCTGTATTTTGTCAATTATATTTTAAATAAACGCTGATTAGCCATTAGCCAGGCAGAAAGTATAGGCAGGACAACCAGACAGGAAGTAGAGGCGGGTCAATGAGAACAGGAGAATTCTGGGAAGGAGAAAGTCCATTTCTCTGCAGTCCTGACCAGACCAGAGAAGATGTAAGATGTGACTGCTCCACTGAATAACGTACTGAGCCACATGGCTATCACAGATAAGAATGGAATAATAATGGGCTATAGAAGTTATAAGAGTTAAGAAGCCTGAGCTAATGGGCCAATAAGTTTATAGTTAATGTAGATCTCTGTGTGATTTCTTTGGGACTTAACAATTGTGGGAACCAGGCAGGACAAAAACCCCGACAACAACATTTACTTTTTATTTTCTCTGCCTCCTGAGTGCTGGGATAAAAGGCATGTGCCACCACCAACCAGCATGAGTTACCGTTTTACGTGGTGCAAAAGTTTAAGCTACTCATATTTGTTTAGTCTGCATGACTTATTGAGACTCTGTTTGCCTGCTATGAGATATTACCATACTTATTCATATTAACAAATGATTAAAACAAGGATTTGTCTCCAGAACTCAGAGTTCTATTATTTTTCCATCATTTTATGCTTATTCCTTATTGTATGAGATAATGTGGGATAAGAGGAAGCAAGATGAGAATGCTTTACTGAGAAAAGATACAAAGTTATGTGGCTAAGCATAGACAAGAATTATGTGTTAATTTAAGTTGTGAGAGCTGTTTAATAATAAGCTGAGCTAATAAGCCAAACAGTTTGTAACTAATATAAGTCTCTGTATATATCTTTGGAACTGAATGACTGCAGGACCGGGTGGGATGGAAACTTCCATCAATGAATGATGCCCAAAAGTTTAACAATAATTTTCACATAAAGCCTGAGAGAGCTTTAAAAGAAAAGGATTCTAGACAAATAACAACAGAGTCAAGCACAGATTCTTGCAAACCATTTTTCTCCTGTAGACTATTTGCTGGAGGCAATCAGAGGCACAACCCCTTTAAGAGAGTCTTCCTTACTCAACATTAGCAGCAAAATACTTAAATGAAGTTTATGAGCAGTGGGTTGTACACTACTCATTGCTAGTGTGGATTCAGAAACTTCCCAGAGCTGGAGTGGTAAACATGGCTTCAGTCAGTATATCCACCACGAAGTTAGACTCTTAGAATGCTAAGGAATGGGGTGGATTCATTTAACAAGCCACAGTTTTAATCCTATTCATATTGCTTAGCAGACTAAAGACTCATGTGGTCAGAAAATGATAGAGATATACAGTAAAAACAGATTCAGACAAAAAAGAATAAATGTTTTACAGTGTGTTTAAAAATGCATAGATCTGAGGGAGAAAAAAATGGATCAATCCTTAATTTAAAAATAAGGAAAGCTGGGCAATAGTGGCACATGCCTTCAATCCCAGCACTAGGGAGGCAGGGGCAGGCGATCTCTGTGAGTTCAAGGCCATCCTGGTCTACAAGAGCTAGTTCTAGGACAGGCTCCAGAGCCACAGAGAAACCCTGTCTCAAAAAACCAATAAATAAATAAATAAATAAATAAATAAATAAATAAATAATATAAAAATAAAAATGAAATAGAGTTGTCAAGTGAGGTGGCACATGCCTTTAATGCCAACACTCTGGAGAAAAATGCAGGCAGATCTTTGTGAGTATGAGGACAGCTTAGTTTACAGAGTAAGTTCCAGGACAGCTAAAGATACACAGAGAAACCATGTTTTAAAATGACAAGATTTAAAAATAAAAATAAAAGAAATATAGCAAAAAAAGCCACATAAAGATGGAAAATACAGAGAGAATCTGGATACTGTTTGTTATTGTGTTGACTTTGAGCTTTTTGACTGCTGAAGAAAGAGCAACAGCTGCTAAGAGATGTTTGATTATAAATTCTGTTGATTTACTCCAACCTATTTATTTTGAAAATGCCTTGACTTCAAAATTTAAGTCAAAAAAATATGTTACCAGAAAAGAGGTTTTGCTTTTGTTTCCACAGCAAATGAGAGACTGTGGTTTCATTCTGTGTTAAGAAAAATAAGATTTGATTGAGGAAGACCCCCCTGAAACATCTCAAGTTGGAATGGATGGCTCAGATGATTCAATGTTTCAGAGGACCTCTGTTGCAGTTTCTCAGTTTCCTCTGTGTTCTACACCCAGAGCAGTTTCAATGCTGCTGGCTGAGATTATCCATTCTTACAGAATACTCTAGTCAGGACTTGACCAAAATCCTAAATTTTCTTTGGGTTTCTGTAATATTACCAGTGTCCTTAATCAGCAGGATGTAGCCCTCATTCCCCCCAAAGCTGGATTATGGGATGTTTGTCTTTGTTTAATGTGTCAGTTTCAAGTTGTTATGGATAATAGGAAAAAAGCTGAATAAAGGAAATTAGATTTGGTGACTCTAATTGAAGAGAAAAAAAGGAAAATGCTGTAGTATATTTCTCTTGTACATTGTAAAGATTTGTCAGGTGAATTGGTTTAATAAAGTGCTGATTGGTCAGTAGCCAGACAGGAAGTATAGTGAGGGTGACTAGGCAAAGAGATTTCTGGGAAGAAGAAGGCAGAGATGCAGTCACCAGCCAGACAGAAGAATTAAGATGAGAATGACTCACTAAGAAATGATAGCAAATTACATAGCTAAACATAGACAAGAATTATGAGCTAAATTAAGTTGTAAGAGCTAGTTAATAATAAGTCAAAGCTAATAGGCTAAACGGTTTGTAATTAATATAAGCCTCTGTATTTTTCTTTTGGACCAAATGACTACGGGACTGGGTGGGGCAGAACTTTTATCAAGAAATACCACTCTAAAGCAATGAGGCATCAATATCTTTAAACATTATATTCTCAAATTTGTATGGTCTTGTGCCTCTAAAATTTAAACTATTTCAATAATATATCATAAAATCAAGCAAGAACATTCAGGTGTATGTAAAAATATCATAACAGTGAAAGGTGGCTAGTCCAAATACATTAATTTGTATTAAATACATTGACCAACAACCAACTTAGTGTCCATTCAGTGATGTTATAAATTTCTTTTTCTTATCTAGAATCCTGAAAAAAAAGCAGGTGGTAATTTAATTTTTATGGAGATATTGAGAATGACTTAAGTTCAGTAATAGAGCTTCAATGAGCTTAATTTTATAAAACTAAGCAGATTTCTGCCAGTATATACTGCATTTGCTTTCTAAAATCAAAAATATAAGTAGTGATAAAATATCTCACTTTACCATTTATTTTCTACAATGAAATTTAAAAATTTATATTGATAATCCAGCCTATGTCATGTAAAAGTAAACAGGCTTATATAAAATAGTTAAACATCAAATAGCAACCAAGGGTTTTTTTGGATAGTTAGACATTCTCGCGTTATTGAACAACTACTATTTATGCAAATATAGATGGATATGAACTATTAAATATGGCATTACTGATTATTTGCTCTTTTACTTAACAAGTATGTTAAGGATTCTGTCACAATGTCAATAAATAGAAACCAGTGACACTTGCATACTATATTTCACCAGCAGTCTAAATAGCCATGTGACATCTTCAGACTTCAACTTTTTATTGGCAGTAAACAAGTAGATTCACTTACTAGTGTGTTAATGAGCAATTTAAAAATGCTTTCTGAATCACAAAACAATACTTACATGGATGTGAATGCACATAAACACATGCTACACATACAACATATAGAATTATTCTTAAGTGAAATCACTGTTTTACCTCCTGAAATTAATAACACAGAGTGATTTGTACAACACCATGCAAAAGAACATATATATTCACACTGCCTTTCTTATATCCTGAGTACTCTGAGGAAACATATTTTTAATATATATCCATGAAACACTATAATTTCTCCTAATGTGTTTACCTATAGGATAAAATCCTAACAAAGGAATGCCATCTATTCTCATTATCCCTGCTCTTTAGACAGGTATAACTTTCTTCATCATTACAAGTATGAAGGTTGCCGAAAGAATTGATTACCTGGAATGCAGTAAGAAAAATATTTTTCCCTTTCTTGCTGCTAAAATTATTTGAGATCCAAAATGTGAAAAAGAAATTTGATGGATCTCGTATTTGGGTGCAATATATATTATTTCTTCATGATGAAGACACAGGACTTTACAAAGGTACTAAGTATTCTTTGCTAAATCAGTCTGTACTTCATAAATCATTTTGTGAGCTAGGAGAGTCCATAAGGAGTTCCATTTTAAGTTTTTTTTTATTTTAAATTTAAAGGAATTGAATTAAGGGAAAGTTAGAATAATTGATCCTAAGATAAAGGGGAAAATCTTTTAACTTGCCGTCAAGGGATCACTTTGTTTTGTTCAATATGCAATACTCTAAAATTAATGACTCAGCTGGTTTGTAAGGTTTTTAGGCTGTACTTGTTTTCTTATACAATCTGCTCCTTCTCCTCTTCTCCTCTCTCTCTCTCTCTCTCTCTCTCTCTCTCTCTCTCTCTCTCTCTCTCTCTCTCTCTCTCTCTTTCTCTCTCAATTTCTCTAATTTCTCTGTTTGTACTTTATTGTTATATTTTAGTATTTCAAGATGCTTCATTAAAACCAGCAAATATTTGCTATTGCCAAATGGCACAGAACAAAATTTAATGTGGTTGTGAAATGACTCATTAGGATATAAATGAATGTGTTAGCCAGTTTCCAAGAAAACTTTATGTAAACAGCTTATATGCAGAATGAACAGGAAAATGACCCCTGTTCGGTCTTCCTTGTGTAATTCTTCCCTATTGTTGCGCATTTTCTGCTGCCAAATTTTCAAAGCATAATCTTGCCCAAGGACTGATTAAGTGACAGTCTTGGGATTAGCATTTCATTACACTGCAGTTTAACTTATTACAGCCAAAAGTTAGTAGCTTTGTATCTGAGATACATTGAAACAAATTATGGACCTTTAAAAATGATGCTCAGGGGGTTAAGATAAATTATAAAATTTTCTTTTATGAGTAGTATTTTATTGAATTGGTTATTAAACTTTCCTATTGTTTCACAATTAAACTTTAACTTTATTTAGTATTGCCAATATATAACTCACATTTTTCAATACCATGCACTTTTATTAATTTCAGATGTAATGATAAAATATATTATAATTGGGTTCCCAAATTTCTTTACAGCACAGGTATAAAATTATTTTAACATCTCCCATTGGGAACTTAATTATTCTATTTTGAAATCATGAATTATAACTAATTGTTATATTTAATTTAATGATTTATGGAATCACATCTAGAAATGCCCATTTTAATTTATTTAAAAAGATATTCCAAGTTGTTTAATTGATGCCATTTTATTCCCAGCAGGAATGAGAGAATATTCAAAATCATTTTAGTTAGCCTGCTGTCATCTTCATTTTATCAAGTGCAAAAGGTTTTTACTTCCAATATATGTTATCTTATAAACTCATAGAGCTCTTCATATACGTTACAGTTTATATATACTTACTCTTAGTATACACACACACACACACATACACACAGTATTTTTTCACTCTCGCACCCCTTCATTTATTCTTATCTTGTGGTATCTGTCAGCATACAGTATCTTCTTGAAAGATTTATTAAAGATTAATTAAATATTTTTCCACCTGCTTTTTCCATTGAGAATTTTCATTATGTATGTATTAGACTATTTTATATTGTGCCATCCATTTCTGATGTTTGATTATTTTTACCTTCTTGATTCTTCATTTTCTTTTATGTGGATCCCCTTACTTAAGTGTTAAGATCAGTAATCTCTCTACGTGGTTCACAAAAAATAATCTCTGCAGACTACGTCTATGTTGATGACATTTAAAAAAAATCTCATGTCTATGCCATGAAAAGTTTCACTCTTCCTGTTTGACATGTCGTTCCTGGCACACTACTCAGAAGACTCTTTACAAGTTGGAGAAATCAATGTAGTGGTTCCTTATATTTTACTCTACCACAATCACCTTTAGTGCTGCTATGTTAAAAATTGTAGAGTTTGCATTTTTTGGTTGTTTGTGCTTTACCTGTTCTGACCATTGATTGACATATTTAAAGCAAATTGAATCTGATTCTATATGATTTGCATTGGACTAAAAGGAAGTCTGAAACCATGATCAAATTTAAATATGTAATACATGTTTAAAGTAACTTTAAACTTATTAAAGGTTCATGAGTATTTTATTCTGTTGTAATCAAAATTGGGATATTACATATTCTTAAAAAGTTTATCAACTTTACAGGGGGAGAGTATCTTCAGCCTCAGGCTCATAATAGATATAGAGAGGTTATTTTATTGTAATTTGTGTGGGAATATATGTGCTAAGTGAATTTCATTAGCTTAAATTCTTATGAGGACGTCTTCAAATGTACTGGGGAAGCACTACTAGATTAAGAATATTAGGAGTGAAAGCATTCTTTAGTTTTGTTTCTTTATTTTAAAATGTTCACAAATTTCAAGGATCTCTTAAAATATATATTGTGTTGGTTGATTGGTTAGTGGATGCATTTTACCTTAGTCTATCTATAATAGTAGCCTGGTAAACATGTCTTACAAATTAACTAATTTCCACTAATAATCACAATTGTTTACAGCTAATAAACATTCTTTTATTTTTCCAGGCTGTTACTAATTCCCTTTTCCTCCCAATTGTTTTTCTTTCTCTACATTTTCTCCTTCTTCTACCTTCCCTCTTTTCATTTTGCTCCTCTTCACTTGTGCGCTCTCTTTCTCACCCTCCTCTTCTCCCTTTGTCCTCCTGTCCCCTTGCCTTCCCATCACTTTCCTTCCTGTGCTTGGCACCAGCCATTGCTCTGAGCTACTTGACTGAAGAAGTAATGTATACTCAGCAGCCTCAGACTCCGGTCCCCATGCGTCCCCACCATGAGAGATTTCTCCTCCCATTATGAGTAAAATAAATCTTTGTTTTCTTAAGCTGTCTTCCTGTGGTGTTTATGTCTAGAAATGAGGTGAGCAGCTAATACAGAGGTTATGTAGGGTGTATCCAAAAAAATATTTCCTTATTTATTTTGTTCTAAGAACTCAGTCTTTCGAAATTACTCAAAAGTAATGTTTCATCTTCACAATAAGCCATGTGAACTTGTATCCACTCTCTTATTTTTGTTGTGTTCCACCCCAAATAAGCATTATGAAATAGATCCATACATTTCATTTTGACATACAAGAGTTAGAAAAACTATCATATCAGTTTTTAGATAGCTTTTGAAATTATTTGAACTGACCCTGTCAGCATTCCTCAGTGTTTGAAACTGACTCATGTTCTGTTGCAAAGAGAAACACCCCAGGGATTTACACTTAAAAACCACTCTAAAAAAATTATATACAGAGAATTTAAAAAATAAGTTATACCTTGTACCTTGGAGAAATTCAAATCTTTGTGTTACCACAAAGAAAAAGGCCATGGGCTGATATGTGATTATACATGCTTTTATGGCTGAAACATACAGATTTCGACAATCAGCGTACTAGTGAGTCTGCACCAAATGATAGCAATGGCCATGACAACAGAAGAAACACAACCTAGTACGGTTCTTCAGTTAGTAGTAGAAAAATTTAATCAGGTGAAATGTTAGACCTGCAGCATAGGAAAAGCTAGGCATAGAGTGTACCCACACATACAATAGAGAAGGTATGACAATATCTGTATGTTTCTAGAAAACTTGTATTTCTACACCCATTTTTACCTCTGAAGGTTTTGATTACTGATGTCTTACAGATATAGCCATATGCAAATTATTACTTTATATTTAAGACAAATATTAGCTTTCAGATGATGTGGGATAATAATAGATTTCAGTGGGATTGTTTGCATTCAACCATTATGCATCCCAGACAGTAATTATTTGCAGACATTCTAAATTAAGTAATGTGTATCATTTATTAAAAAAATCACATTTGAATTATTTAAGTTGAGTTAAAATTTAACAAATTCTTTTCACACACATACACAATTTAAAGTTTCTTTGGGCTCACACTTTGCCTTTGATAATATTCTCTTCCAACTCTAAAATATAAAATTTTCTACTTAAAAGTAATGTAAATTAATATGCAAACAGGAACTTAAATAAAACATCTTAACTGAAAACTATGGTCACAATTAATTAATGATCTTAATTATTTGAATGATTAGAGAATTTTTGGTTGTAAAATTGGAAGACTGACAAAATTTTCATCAGAAACAAGCTTCTACAAAGATTAAAATGTCTAAACTTATATTAAACTTCTTTAGGTAATACATGCATTTATACAGAGTGAATTCCTAGAAATACAAAGGAGCTGATCAAACAACATGTAAATTTTATAAAGTTTTTGATGGTTTAGTTTTTATATATTTTATAGGAGATATAAAAATACAGATATTTGGCATTGAAAGCAAGAATAGAAAAGAAATTTCTAAAACAATAGCAATAAAACTTGTTAATTAAACATCTAATTTCAATGTTTAATATCAATTCATCAATTGCTCCATTCACAAAGTGTTTTCACTTTAACTTACTGACTTTCACATCTTGCTTCCTTTCCTTGAAAATCAGGTATGGAGAGTTGTTCCTTTACCACATGGATGTTTTGAATTCTTCACAGGATAAGACAGGAAAAGATTGACACAATTCAGTATTCAGCTCTAACCACCCATTTTGAATTGTGTAGTATTTGAAGCAATATTCTTTCCTATGTAATACATCCCTTAAATTAGCAGAAACTCACTGAAACTTAACTTCTTAGCATTCAGAGAACAAGGAGGATGTGTTGCAAGGACAGAAAATAAGAATACACTGTAAAAGTCAAAGTGGTGTTTCTTCAGGAAGCTGGGAGTATATCTATCTCAAGATGCAGCTATACCACAATGGTATACCCAAAGTATGCTTCCTTCTGTTACAGAGACATGTTCAACCATGTTTATTGATGCTCTGTTCGTAATAGCCAGAAATTGGAAACAGCCCAGATATCTGTCAAACACAGGGGAAAAAAAACCTATGGTATGTATTCTCTTACGTGTGAATGTCAGCTGTTAAGTCATTGGTACACAAGCTACAATCCATATACATGTGAAGTTATAGAGTAAATGACTCCCTGAGAGCAGATCTCCCTAGAAGCTGGAAACAGAATAGAGTTATAGATGGGGATAAAAAAACAATCACATTAAATGGAGAAGGAAATGGAAGAGGATGAGGAAGGAATATGGGAAGGTGCAGCTAAACCTGAGGGTGACTGATTGTGGTATAGAAAACTAACCTAGCAGAAACTTCCATAAACATACACATATTAAGGTGATCTAAATTAAATCTACAAAACATAGTGTAGAGGCCCCCAAGTGAACATCTCGCATAATAAATTAAGCTTTTATTACTCAGAATGGTTAAATTTGTTGATTTTTTTTTGCCATAGGAGTCCCATGGGAATTTCTAAACAATGCAGGCTATGACCGAGGCTATTGGTTCCACTGTACAAACTGGCAGTAAATCCCTAATTCTAAAAACAACAACTACAGAGGTCATCAAACACACAGAGGTGAAGCTGGTACCTATCTTCAACAGTATATACTACTGTTCATGTAGTAGAATGCAGTGGCATTGCACATGTATTTTAATAAATAAAGACTGCCTGAAGATCTGAGAGTAAAGTAGTCCCCCTGGTCAGCCTTACAGATCCGGTTATGGTAACACTCACCTTTAATCCCAGTAGTCACCCTAGTTGCTATAGAAATCGGGTGGTGCATGCCTTCCATCCCAGTGGTGCACACCTTTGATCCCAGCCCTAGAGAGGAATATAAGATGGGGTAAGCCAGCTGTCAAGCACAGTCTTATTCTGAGATTTCTGGAGGTAGTATCACCATTTCAGACTAAGGTTGAGGTAAGAGCCAGTAGCTGACTGTTTTGCTTTTCAGATCACCAGGTTGAACCCCAATTTCTGATCCTGAGCTTTTTTAAATCATGCTTACTGGAAGGTATTCTACACGCTATAAAAGAAGAAAGGTAAACACCAACCCACCTACAAAACTTTTGATCTATAATAGTTAACTATTGAAATAATAAATAAGCGAGTCTAATAGTGGCCAAAACCTTGTGGAAATAAACAAGCAATACCTGGTTGTATTTACAACTCACTTCATGAGCTAAAATCTATACCTAACACTGCATAGGTAGGCGGTCAAGAACCCTAGACTAGATAGGTCAGGGGCCTAGGGGAAAACTAAATTAAACTATTCTGCTAATAGCATGTAGTAATAAAATGACCCTAATAATATTCTATACTCACAGATCAGTACCTTAATCATCATCAGAAGAGCTTTCTCCTAGTGTCCCAGTTCACTTCCTTTTGCCTACTGATCAAAATGCAAGACTCTCAGCTCCCGTACCATGTCTGCCTACAATTCACCATGCCCTGAAATGATTATAATGGACTAAATCTCTGAAATTATAACTGATTCCATTAAATATTTTTCTTTATAATATTTGCTGAGGTCATGGCATCTCTTCACAGCATTAGAAACTCTAACTAGACTGAAGGTGCTACCAGGCGTGCGGTATTATGACAGGACAGAGCAAGTTTTCATTTGGAGCAAAAGGGACTTGGGAGTTTCATTAGGAAAAGAATAGAATGTTTTAAGCACTGCTTAATGGTCCATGCTAGTATGAGCAAGGGAGACAATGGTATTAAGACTTATTGGAACTGTAGGGGACTCGCTCAAGAGGTTTTAGAGGAGAAGATTATTAATATGTGTAGTAGAAACCATTCTTTGATGTTTTCATGAAGAATGTAGCTGTTTTCTGTCCTTGTCAGAAAAGTCTACCTGAGCCTAAAGTGAAAAGATTTGGATTATTTGGCATAGGTAATCACAAAACATCCTAGTTTAGACTCTGTCTTGCATGCTTATAAAGATGTATAATGTAAAGGAGCAAGGTAAGCAGGGTAAAATAACTCCTAGTTATAAAGGTTTTAAGACAAAACAATATGCAGATTTTACTGAAATTGTACCCATTTGACTAATTTTAGTGAAATAAAATAATTCCTGTACCTACACTAATAAAATCGAGAGACTATGCTAGTCCTGGAAGAGCTAATTAATGAGGTAAATTGATGGTAAGCACAAATAAACAATTAGTAATCAGCAGAGGTGGCAAGGTCTTAATAAAACTACATCAAAGAAATGTTTGGTATGCCATTATAGTTTTATTTGGTATGACAATATACACTGGAACACACAAAACACTTGAGATTTGACAATCTGATGTGTGTATGGTGGAATGACTACAGTTACTGAAATAAAATCAAGACTAGTCTGTAGCACGGATTCTAATTGGTCTTAAAAATAAAAACCCGGAGTCAAGTTATTAGGGGGCAAAAACTGAAAAAATCAGAGAAGCAGAGATGCCAGCCACTAACTCTTACCTCTGTGAATCCTCAGACCAAAGGGGATTATCCCCTTTATACAAGCTCTCCATACAGACTGAATGCTGAGCTCCTGTTTCCTCCCGCCTTATATTCCTCTCTACCCACTCAACCACATCATTTCTTTTCTCCATCACTCTAGGACTGGGATTATAAGTGTGAAATAAATAAAAATTCTATGAATATATTATAATCAATATCTATTTATTTTGTTAACAATGATAATAATCTAATAAAAATTAAACAAAACTACATTGCTCCAGATTGGAAATATGTTGATTGAATCATCCATATTAACTACAATCAGAGGCTAGGGCATAATTAAAGTTAAAAACAGAAAATTAATTGCATCTAGATAAATTTGCATGTCTTCTCTTAGTAAAATTTAGACTTAGTGAAATAAATGAAAAAGACATAGGGATTTACCCTGAAGTCTTGGCCAGGATTCTTTTATTTGGACTTTGGTAGTTGTTTATATACTGTTTCCTTTTAATTTCACCGTCAACCTAAACCTTTTCAGTCTGTGTGATCAGTATATCCTGTCACGTTCTCTCTATGACCTTTATATTTAAAGACCATGTTAATACCTCATGTTGTCTCAATGAAAACTCCATAGAAATTTACTTTAATTCTCTGGACTTGGAAAACATTAGTGTCTGATATATTCTCCATTTTCTCTAACACATCAAACAAAATGTGTCACTTCACAGTGTGTGGATGGTTCAGTTTATTGTCAAGACAACTTATACCAACCTGCAAATTTGGTATACGCACTCTTACCAACAACACAGCATAGACAAAAAAAAATTCTACAGGTTAAATTCTACAAAATTCTACAGATTAAAGTAGAGTTCCAATGAAGTTTGCTAGTGTACCAATCTCAACATTTCAAAAACTGTAGTGGTTTGTGACAAGTATCATATCAGTTGATTTTATTCAATTTTTTTCTTTAAGACTCAGTTAACAATGTCTTTGCAAGCAACAAGCTACACTACTCTTTTTGAACCAAGCTTTAAGCCATGATTATCATGTAATTAGTATTTTTTTTTTTTGGTTTTTCGAGACAGGGTTTCTGGAATACTAAAAATTTTACTATTCTTATTCATTAATAATATTTTTTCTATAATTATTTCCTTAGAAATTACCTATTATATCAAAATTAATTATTATGATAGAAAAACAAATTTGTTTCAAAATATACCATGGTGAGACGGAGGTTTTCATAGTGAGGATTTTATGCCTGTGTTTCATTGGGAGGTATTGCAGTGTCAGCTTTTCCCTGTGAATCAAGGTACAAAGTAAACCTGCTTAGTTGGTCTTTGAATAACAAGAAAAGATTAATCAGATGGAAGAATGAGTAAAGCTGATTTTCTCTTTTTGTTTACATAGAGACAAAATCCATTAACATTTTTGGAAAATAACAAAATATTATATGAGAATAAATAATAAGTCATGTTTGCAAAAAGAGGTTATCCCTTTCAGCCTTTACCTCATTTCCCACAAATTCTGGATAAGTAGATTCTTGGATTTGACCTAACTGAAGCATATCTTTGATGGCCAACAAATGATGTAACCTGATTCATTTGCCTGAGAAGGAACAAATAACTACCTTTTAATCCCAACATTATTAGAGAACAAAGGGTCATAAATCAGTACTAGGAAATCAGAGCTTATTGAATTTATAGAACAAAGAAGTTAAAATGTTATCACTTCAAAAGACTTATTATTTGAAAAAGTCACTCAACTCCACCTCCATTGTATGGCTGACTTATGTTCTTAATGAACTACTTCCTGTGAGTGAGATAAAATGTGGCTTATCTATACAAGAAAAGAAGAGGTGCATTCTATGGCATAGTGAGTATGCGCCAGTATGTGACAATAGTGAAGAACTATTTTTAATATCTTGCCCCTTTAATCTACTACAAACTGACACAGTAACATAACTTTTGTGACGTATCCTATGGAATGCTATTTCATACTGTGCACATAACTGTGAAGGTAGTATGAAGCCTTTTGGACTTCAGTCATAATTGTAAAGAAAACCTACTTTCAAATAAATTAATATTTGAGACACATATATATTTTCTTTTCATTTCTCCTTATGAAATTGTTATTATTTTAAAGAAGTTAAATATGTTTCAGTAGTGTAGAACCCATGGTCTTAACTGTGGCAAAATTTAGTGAGTACTAAGGATACAACAGAAATAATTAAACAGATTCAACTTTAGTAGGATTACTGTCTGATGATGTACTGCAAAGAATGCTGTTAAAAACAAATTGGGACTGAAATAAATTCTTGGGTATTAGTAAATCTTACAGCACCCATACATGGGCACGATTAGTCACTGTCACATAAGATTCATAGAAAGTATAATGAAATTGTGTTGAATTTATTTCTTTTTCTTGAAAATGAATTATTCTAAAGATTACTAAAATAATAATAATAGCCATGTTCTATTTGCTAGGATTACAGAAAGAATGAATTTGGCACTTTGAATATTATTCTGCTCTTTATCCACCTAAACAAAAGATATTCTTGTGGGATTTGAAGACTACCTATGCAGTTTTAGAGTGGATTGGGAGAGAACATTTAAATATGAGAGGTTAAATTTGTAGTTTTGTTTTGTCATTAAAAGAATATATTATAGCTGGGTGGTTGTGGCACACACCTTTAATCCCAGCACTCAAGAGGCAGAGGCAGGTGGATCTCTGTGAGTTTGAGACCAGCCTGGTCTACAAGAGCTAGTTCCAGGACAGGCTCCAAAGCCACAGAGAAACCCTGTCTCGAAAACCGCCCTCACAAAAAAAGAGAATATATTATATACACAGGAAGCAAGAGGAGAAGAGTACAATATCAGAACAGCTACAAAGTTTCCTTTCTGCAGGAGGAAGAAAGAACCAAAAAGATTTCTTGAAGCATCAGGAAAGAAATTAAAGTAATTGGGATACATAATAGAAAAAAATAGTTTAGAATGAATTTCATTTGGAAAACAGACTAGTAGGAAGACTTGGTAAACAGTTCTGGACATGACCACCAACATCGGAAAATGTTGACTAAGGGGACAGTAGAAGCAGATAAGTTAGTGACATTCATTTTCCCCTAGATTTTACCTAAGTGATAGATAATGACTGTTTTTAATAACTTTGAGGGAGTATAATTATATGGAAATTTGTTCGAAGTTATATATTGTAAGTTAGTAACAGTATTTTGTCATTGGTGATTTGAAATTGCCATTTAAGGATGAATGCAAGAGAGTCCGATTTGGTCGCATGTTCCATCAGTCCCATTCCAAGTGGACTTGGTGGTCTCCCATTAGTTCTGTCCTGCCGTCTCAGTGGGTGAACGCATCCCTCATGGTTCTGACTTTATTTCTCATGATCTCTCTCCTTCTGCTCCTCATCAGAACTTTGGGAGCTCAGTCCGGTGCTCCAATGTGAAAGTGGCTGATGGTGGAGGCTGACCGAGGAGCCAAGGACAATGGCGATGGGCTTGGTCTCTACGACATGGACGGGATCTGTGTGAGCCTTGTCAGTTTGGTTGCTCACCTTCCTGGACCTGGAGGGAGTTGGGAGGACCTTGGACTCAACATAGTGTAGAGAACCCTGATGGCTCTTTGGCCTGGAGAGGGAGGGAGTGGGGGTATGGGTGGAGGGGAGGGGAGGGAAGGGGGAGGAGTAGGGGAGGAGATAGCAATTTTTAATAAAGAATAAATAAACTGGAAACAAACAAAAAAAAGGATGAATGCAAGAAAAAGATATAGGGCAAAGACCCCATTATAGAAATAAATAATAGCAAATTGTTGGGGTGGATAGTGAGATGAAATATTATCAAAATCTAAGTAATCATGAAGGCACAACATCAATGAGTTACTGAAAAATGTGAATGGGGAATTTCTTGGTTAAACATAGAGATGGAGCAATGACCTGTTTCAGCAAAACTATATAGAAAAGAATCCCCTTAATACTGGCCATAAAGCAAGTCATAAAGCAAAAAAAATGTGGAGTAATACATATATTTTTAAATTTTAAAAAATGGCATAAAGTAACATGGTTTGGCAAAATTATCGTGTGTGTCACTTATTTTAGTCAACCTTTATCTTTGAAATATCATGTTTAATATATACAATATTTAGTGTTAGGATGTATTTTATTGTATTGCAAATATTGATTGTAGTAAATGCTAATAAAGCATTTTCTATGTGTTAAGTACTACAAAATTGGTAGGCCTTCCTATTAAAAATTTGTTGTACATGGTACAAAGAGGAAAGGTGAAGCTTAAAGCAGCTCACAGTTGTAAAAATAGCAACTTCTGACAATCACACAAATAAGCAGAGACAAGAAAAGGGATTCTAATGACTCTTAGTGACTGAGAAAGTTAATACTGCAGAAGAGTGACTCTGACTCACTGCTTAGAAACAGGACTTAAGAACATATTGTAACATTAATCAACCAGAAGGAAAACAAGACTACCATGTTCAGACTGGAAGAAAGTATTCTAGAAGTAACTATAATCTATGGTCATACTTATACTGCAACAGAAACAGAAACACACCATAAGAGGAAGAGAGACAAAGAAAACTGATACCTACTGAGGGTACAATAAGTGCTCTTTCAAGCCATGAGCCCTCTAATAGCTTATCCAATAAAAATTGGTCATCCTTCAAACCTTAACCACAATCAACAAAAACAAATTTATCAGATCACATTTATATGGTTTCACACACACACACACACACACACACACACACACACACACACACACCCCAATACTAGAATACTAGTCAAAGAAAAAGAGGCTAAGAAATTGAGAGTAGGGAGGATGAAAAGATTTGGAAGGAGGGAACATGGGAGAGAAGAGATGGGGAAAGCAATAGGAGATCAGTGGACTTTATTGTAACTTATATTAATTTTAAATGTCTGATGAAGGGGGTAAAGGGTATGGAAGTATGTAAAGATATTTTTGTTGTTGTTAATGATTTTGCTTTAAATGTATAAGATATTTAATGAAACTATTTGAATATGCCACATATCATAGTAGGCAGTCTCCAGAGAATCAACTGAAAGATAGGAATTGGAGGTATCAAGCAGAGTGGTGGTGGTCCATGCCTTTAATCCCAGCATTCAGAGGCAGAAGCACGTAGATCTCTGTGAGTTCGAGGCCAGCCTGGTCACAAGAACTAGTTCAGAATCCAAAATCTACAGAGAAACCCTGTCTCAAAAAAATCCCAAAACATACATACATACATACATACATACATACACACATACATAAATACATAATAAATAAATAAATAAATAAATAAATAAATAAATAAATAATTGGAGGTATCAATAACAGAAGAAATCACCAGTATACTGACTTGTTTTGTGTGTCAAACTTGACACAAACCAAAGTCATTGCAGAAGAAGGAGCCTCAGTTGAGGAAATGGCTCCACGAAAACCAGCTGTAAGGTATTTTCTCAATAAGTGATCAATTTTGTAGGGCCCAGACCATGGTGGGTGGTGCCATCCCTGGGCTGGTAGTCCTGGTTTCTATAAGAAAGCAAACCTAGCAAGCCATGTGAAGCAAGAAAGTCACCAGCATCCCTCCATGTCCTCTGCATGAGCTCCTGCCTCCAGGATCCTTCCCTGTTTGAGTTCCTTTTCTGACTTCCTTCAATAAAGAACAGCAGGATGGAAATGTAAGTCCAATAAGCCCCTTTTTCTCAACATTTTTGTCCTTGGTGTTTCATCACAGGAATAGGAACCCTAATGAAGACAGCCAGAATGCAATGGATCTTAGGAGAAACGAAGCAATGTATGAAAAATAAAATTTTTGTAGAAAAACATGCAAGTTAATGGCTTAAAAATGATTTCATTATTATTGATTAGAATATGTGCTGCAGTAAGCATTCTAATAAAGGATATACATTCTTTAAATGCATTATATTTCTCCTAAATTGTGCATATATATATATAATATTTTGTAGGATATACATATGAATGTTTATCTATACCTCTAAATTGTGTATGTATATATATGTATATATATATAATACAAATATAGATTGATGATAAATAGTTGGTAGACATACATACATACAGATAGATAGATATCCATCTAGACAATAATTGTTTCATTAATAATGGGGCTTTCTTATGGATTTATAAACACTAAAACTCTCATGACATCCTACCTAAAATATTTGAAGCTGATTTATTTCAGCTTTATTTTAGGAACAGGCTTATTAAATTTATTGTTTGTATTCATTATTGGATGATTCTAATTTTTAAAAAGTGGATTGCTTAATATAATATAAACAACACTAGCACTGCATTAATAATTGAATACCTACTTAACAACATATTTTATCAATTTATTCCACTTAATCATATTTTTGATTAGTGATATGTTATCATCTTCCATTAAGGCAAACATATTGCATACTCAATTTTTATTCCTTAATGCTAGCATAATGATTCCTGTAATGTCTAAATTTATTAATTTGAATAATGTAACTTTATTGTCCTGTCAGGTAAGATATTATACTTTATATTAAACTCTTTTAAATTTATTTTTAAGCTGCTTAAATATATGTCTTTCATAAAATTTCTGTCTCAGGAAATAAACAACAAAACTGCCTTCCCTGCCCATCCATACCACATATCTCCTCACTTACCATCAAGGTCTTCTTGATGTTCAACAGACACTGAATGCCATCCACTGTGTACATATACAATATTTTGTAAGATATACATATGAATGTTTATCTATACCCCTAATTCTAGTGCTTGACATGACCCATCATCAAATAAAACAAGTCCTATTGTTGACAGATGGATTGTTCACAATGTAATATCTTTGTGGAAGTAATGGTGTCACTCATAGTAGATATTTTATAATATTGCACTAATTATTAGATAATTATTTACATAGTTATAAACCATGTTATCATTCTCTGGAAAAGTAGAGGTCAATATGTACCCCTTATTCCTCCAAGGGGTTTAAACTTGCTTATCTACAGAATTAGTTGTTAAACATTTTGACACAGTTTTATTTGATCATATGTGACAGCACTTAACATACACATCACATTTGACCATGAATTCTTAAGGCAACTATGTCCTGTAATACTTGCATTTTTTTTTCTAAGGAGGAAAGGTTTATTGTTATGTTTATCTGCCTTTTCTATTCTTGATATTTTAGCGTCTTGACATATCTGTTTTATGATTCCACCATGTTACTTTTGGTGAGATCTTCATTATATGTATTTTCAGCTTTCTCCTTTCAGCAAGGAAACAGGACTATTTTCAGCTGAAACAAGACTAGGAATGATATTTTCAGTCCTCACTTTTTAATGCAGTCATTGTTTATTGACAGTGGATTTTTGAAAAGAGAAGTTATGGATTTTATTCTTTTGTTTTTCAAGAATTTTTGCATTCAATATTTGAATTCAGTTTTTTTTCTAAACTACTTTTACTGTTGTGGGGAAAGTAAGTTAGGGTTAATATATTCTTAGGCAGGAAAGCAAGGTGGCAGGGGCTTAAAAGCTCCTGGTGAGCTGTATCCTTAATCAGAAAGCAGAGAATAATACGAGTCACTGCTTAGGGATTTATTTTTCTCTTTTGTTCAATCTAGTACTACAGCTCATAGAACACTACTTCTCACCCAATCCAAATAATCTGTCCCTTGTATCTGGATGCTTTCCTAATTCATTCTAACTTCTGGAAAATTAGTAGTCAAAATTAACTACCACATTGACCAGTACATAAATACCTTGTCACATTTTGATGTTTTTACTATAAAAAGGAGGAACAGTTTGTTGTATGTTCTCCTTGATATAGATATCCTATTCTATATTGTAGAGTTATTTATATAAACAACTATGAGTGTGTATATAGTATAATATTTATAAAGGAGACAAAGAAAGGGTATTATTAGGTGATGAGGAAATACTGAATGCAGGAAATAGGATACATAAGATACATAAGAAAAGATATGTAGTAGGGAGCAGGGCCCCTTTGTTCTGGCTGCCCTGCTATCTTAAACCCTAAATAACCACACAGAAATTATATTAATTTAATCATTACCTGGCCCATTTTCTCTAGCCTCTTATTGGCTAACTCTCAAATCTTGATTTAACACATTTCTAATAATCTGTGTATTACCATGTGAAAGTAGCCTACTGGGAAAGATTTGGCATGTCTGTCTCTGGCAGCTCCATGGCAGCTCTCTGAATCTGCTTTCTTTTTCCCAGAATTTAGTTCTGTCTTCTCTGCCTACCTAAGTTCTTCCCTATCAAAAGGCCACAGTTACTTTATTCAACTAATGAAAGCAACACATAAACAGAAGGACCTCTTACACCATTTCCCCTTTTCTGTTTAAACAAAAAAGAAGGCTTTAACTTTAACATAGTAAAATTACATATAACAAAATAGGTATCAAATAAAAATTAAAGTTACCATATTTATATCTACTTTATCTTTTATCATAACTAAGGAAAACTATAACTATCTATTCTTCAACTCCATCAGAGACTCCAGAAGCATATATGATGGAGGAGGGTCATCTTTTTATGTGTTACTTTCATTGGTTAATAACAAAACTGCCTTGGCCCTTTAATAGGACAGAAAATTAGGTAGGCGGAGTAGACAGAACAGAATTGGGGGAGAAAGAAAGCAGAGTCAGGCAGACACTTCAGGCAGACACTTAAGGCAGATGCCATAGCTCTCCTCTCTGAGATGGAGGCAGGTAAAGAATCTTCCCGATAAGACACCACCTCGTGGTGCTACACCGATTACTAAATATGGGTTAAAGCAAGATGTAAGAGTTAGCCAATAAGAGGCTGAAACTAATGGGCCAGGAGTGTTTAAATGAATACAGTTTCCATGTAATTATTTCGGGTAAAGCTAGCCGGGTGGCCACTCCTACTACAGATATAATATTACATAAGTAGACAGGAAGTGCATTATTAACAACTTCCAAAACTCTAGAATTGACAGAGACATCTTACTGCCTGGACAGTCATCCAATGTTCTTTTGTACCATTGGGGCATCCATCTTTAGCCTCTAGGCCAATAGTATCCAACAGACATTCCTATGAAACAGAAAATTTTAAAGACAGTTCAGTCACTTTTTCTGTGTCCTGCAGAATGTCTTGCAGACTCTTTCATAAAACAGGAACCCTGAAGGATCATCTCACCTTTAGTCAAGTTTAGCAGTCCTCTCTCTGCAGGTTCCTTATGTCTAGTTCATGCATCACTCCAGGCAAGAGCAGTTTCTTGACCAAATGGCTAAGCAACTCCTTTAGGAGCCTCTTCAATGGCCATCTTCCTCTTGAAGTAGCTGGTGCTGCCAGGAGCAGATGTGTCTCATTGTCATAAAAATTCCTAAATTATTAAAACATTTCACATGCCATATTCTGTAGTCTTTGAAAAATATGAAAAATATCTATCCATCTGAAATGCACATCTAGAAAATCTAACATGACTACAAACTTGACTATTATAGAGATTATCTATTAACCTATATTTCTTAATTATACATTACATTTTAAATGAACTTCAAAATCACAATACCTTATACAAGATCAGAAATACATATACATATAACAAGATTGACCCTAAATGTACATCAATAAAGCAAAATCCATACTAATGCAAATTATTTATATATTTATCAAAGAAAACTTATTTTTACCAAGTTTTAACTCTTCCTTTTTGTGTGTGCATGTGGTAAATAAGTCCAAAAGAACATAATTCATAGCAACTGTATTCCTAAACAAAACTCCAAAAATTCAAAGGGGCTATTCCAGCTGCATAAATGTTAACTATCGTACATAAAATTTGAAGAAGAGTTTGTTTGACTGTATAATTAATCTAACTGTGTGACGGGGCTTTTATTTTTTAGTTCATAGCAATAAAGTGATCAAAGTATGAATTGATATATTTAATATGTTGGAAAAAAGTCTTAGGTGTCAAAAAAGCTTTATAAATTATGATTAATTAAATACTTAGAGTAATACAGCTTAATTCATGTGGAAATTATGGTGAAATGATCGATATTATCATTATATACTAAATATGTGTTAAGCATATACTAGAAATCATTAGAAAATAAACCAAACAATACAGATGTTCATAGAGGTAATTGGTGGTCATATTATTCTAGAAGGTTCAATCAATACCTACTTTCAGAGATAAGGGTACTAGAAACATCAGAGAGCTGTTTCCTGGTGTCCTCTATAATTGAGCTCATCATTAACAAGACATAAACCATTTTATGTACTAGTAAGTATTCATAATTCAATATATGCATAAAGTGTTTCATGTTAAACAAGTTCAAAAACCATATACAAGTTTTTCAGAAATAACCACAGTGCTCAAAGTTATGATACAAAAAATAAAATAAATATGCTCCCCATCAAGACTTGACAATACTCATATTATCTAGTTATTTAGAGTAATGAATCAACTGTCTTTATCACATAAACCTCCCACTTCGGAAACCCTCATTTATCTCTTTAGACTTTTCTTTTTATGTATAGCACATGTCAAAATATTTCACATGGAATCCAAAAATCTTGGCCGAATTTCTCATACCTGTCTTTGATGTTTCTCTTCCAAATAAACAGCAGTAGTAACGCTTATCAAATATTGAATAAACAATATGCTAGGCAAAATCACAACACCTTTAGTCATCATCTGTTTCAAATAATATAGTCCTAAAATAGCAGTTTGAGTAATACTGTTTACCAACTAGCAAGTAGACTTGGCAGGAATATTAAAGCAACATTTGGTGATCAAGCCATTTCTGGCAATGTGTGTTATCTGTTTTTGTCAAAGACAATGTACTTGTTACCTTTACATTAGTGTTTGAAGAGATTGTTACACAAATATGTCTAGACAGAGAACACATAAGACTGTTTATGGCAGGCACTGTTTTAACAACTCCTTGTTAGCAAGAATGGGTCTGGCTTTGCATTCTCATGAAGATAATAAGACATACTCTAATGACAGCAGTTTATCTATTATCAGGTTACCAAGAAAGTTATATGGCTTTAGTTGACCCTCTTTTATTTTTCTGTTTAGATAATTAAAGCTACCATTTCGAGAAGAACTCTGTGGCATGGTTCATGTGGCAAGTTACCAATGGAAGCCTCTACTGTGCAGCTTGTGTGGAGCTGAGGTCTCAGTTCAAAAATATCACAGAGGCACGGTCTTGCCAGTAATTAACTGAGAAAACTGGGAAGTGGATCCAATCAGGTCTAAGGATGACTGTAGCTAACTGGGCAGACACTTCATTCAGGAAATGTGATAAATGTCTACTATGTTATAAATGTAACTTTTGTAATTCCTGCGACAACAATTAAGAATCTATTACCTAATGTTATTGGCAGTATTTCTCTCTCTTTGTTACTTGTGCTACTACATCATCTTTGCAAGAGTCAGAAAAGGAGCTGAAGCAGGAAAACCTGATTTGTAAATCCCTCATTCCAAAGTGCATTTCCATTTCAAAGGAGATGTTCCGGGGAAAGGCATTTGAAGTTCAACAATAGCACAGAATTTAAGGTCCCTTGAAATTCAGCCATTTTCCTTCTAAGGACCAGTCTATTCCAACCCTGAGTGTGCTACATAAATGAACTCTAAATTTCTAATACGGATTAAAATTACTCTTGGTCTATGCCACAGAGGTTCTCTTCTTGATGATGCCCATCTGCAAGTTATTTCAAGGTTCTGAATTCTCATCTCAGTGGAAAATTAATTGTAAAAGTATCTCAGCTTTTAATGGATTTTAAATGATCTAGAATCCCTTTCTGTGTTTCTAATGTATAATTCCTTTATAGTAACAGCTGAATAGACATAAAAAATAAATTTTATGAAGCATGCACCACATCTTTAACTTCCATACATATGAAGTTCTTCTTATGTCTTAATGTATGCTCTGAATATAATTTCATATACATGAATTTGCAGTTTATTGGAAAAGACAATAGAAAGCTTGTTACTTCTTTCCAATGACTGTTGACTATTTTTTCTTTCTTGTGTAGTGCAACTCCTTTTGTTCAAAATATATTTCAATTCATTTTCAAAGTTGTAAAAAATAATTTCAAGCAGAGAAAATGTTTTAGGAACTAATCTAGGTAGCAAAATTGTCCTAATCATTGGTAGTATTACATCAGAAATTTGAGATAATTATAGAATATAAGAAAATACATTGTCTGTTTTGATAATAGTGATTTGATGACGTTGTGTTCCTTTTAGATGTTACAAACTGCAACATTACCTAAACCACTGCAGATTTCACTTTAAAGCATCAAAATGTTCAAATAAAACACTAATTTAAGATTGATTTTTAATTTGATAACTGTACCTCTGTGTATGTGTAGGTAAAAGTAGTGCTTCCAAAGACAAAAATGTTGTCACAACCCCTGGAGCTGAAGGTACAAGTGGTTGTAGCATCCTGATATGGGGCCTGGAAGCTCAACTCCAATTCTCTACAAAAGCAGAAAGTGCTCTTACCTTCTGAGCCATCTCTTTAGATCTGAATTATTCATTTTGATCTATGGTTATCAGTACCTCCATAGTCTTATTTATCAAAGTGAGGATGGTATAATAATTCCTATCTCACAGAGTTGACAGGAGTACTATATTAGCTACAGTGAGAGCAGCATAGGCAGAATAGCCAGTGTACAAAATGTTATATGTGTTTTTGATTACTATTTTAACATTATAGCATGGCTCTGAAAGAAATAACTATGGTAATTGTTTGTGCTATAATAAAAGAAACTTGCCTGAGGATCAGAGTAAGGAGCTAGCCACTAGCTAGCCATAGAGGCCAGGCAATGTTGTCATACACTTTGTTTCCCAGCACTTGCACTTGGGAAGCAGAGGCAGACACACCTCTGTGAGATCAAGGTCACCCTGGGTTACACTAGATTGTTTAGTCTCAAAGAGAAATAGAGCTCGAAATAGAGCTCACACCTTTTCTCCCAGCACTTGGGAGTCAATTGGCTTTAAACCTGTCTTCTATGGAGCTGGAGACAGGCTGGGATATCACTGGCTGGAGAGAGGAATAAAAGGCAGGAGGAGACAGGAGCACAAAGCATTCACTCTGAGGACTTGTAGAGACAGGCTGTCCCATTCAGTCTGAGGATTTCATAGAAGCAAAAAATAGGGATTGGCTGCTCTGCTTCTCTGATCTTTCAGCTTTCACCCCCTAATATCTCAACTCTGGGTTTTTATTATTCATACCAATTACAAATCACACTACAAATAATATTTTATCATTTTGTATAAACTGTCATTCAATATTTATCGACTATAAAAATAAAGAAACACATCAACTTGATTCATGGATGTTGACTGAGGTTTCTGTCCTACTAGGTCCCACATCCATTTAGTCCTAAATAAACACACAGAGACCTACATTAATTATAAACTAATTGGCTTATTAGCTCAAGATTCTTATTAAATCTTATAACTTATATTAGCCCATAATACTTGTCTGTGTTAGCCAGGTGGCTTGGACCTTTTTCAGTGATGCAGTCACATCTTGCATCCTCTGCATCTGGGTGATAACTGATGACTGAACTTTCCTCTTCCCATAATTCTCAATGCCATGCCTCTATTTCCTGCCTAGTCGCCATCGCCCCACCTATACTTCCTGACTAGCTACTGGCCAATCAGCATTTTATTAAAAATAATACAAGTGACAGGATAAAACACCATTGTTCTACAGCACATGGAGATTCTCTAATGTTGGTTATATAGCTATGTGATGAATCAATATTCTTTCTGTTAATAAAGAAATATAGACCAACAATAGTAGATAAGATGTGTGGATACTTTAGGTATAGGCATACATTCATGTATATCCATCTACCTAACTTAATATATACATATGTAAATGAAATGCTTAAAATGATGTTGGCACCTTTCTTGATTATATAGTATCCAAAAAGTAGCTAATTATTCATAGACTTTAGTATATTTATTTCAGTTGAGTGTTGAAGAGGTAAATACCCATACAGTAATAAATGGTTATTTCTGAATAGCATTAGAAATTTAAAAGTGGGTTTACAGAACATGTGCTATGATCTAAGTGAAATGATTTCACAAGATATTGTTATAGAAAACAAAACAAGACAAAGTAATAAATAAGGAGTGGTGGTATGGGAAATCCTTTTGTCTATGTGTTGCTTTTATTTGTTAATGAATAAATCTGTTTCAGTCAGTGACATAGCAGTATAGAGATAGGCATGAAAACTAAACTGAATGCTGGGAGAAAGAAGGCAGAGCCAGGGAGAAGCCATGTAGCAACCATTGGAGACAGATGCCTGTGCTGGAGCCCTCTGAAACTTTGCCAGTAGGCCATGACCTCGTGGTGATGCACAGATTAATTGAGATGGGTTTAATTAGGTTATAAGAGTTAGCCAGAGATATGTTTAAGCTATTGGCCAAACAGTATTGCAAATAATATAGTCTCAGTGTGTTTATTTCTGGACTGGGTGGACAGAAACCTCTGTGAACAGAAAAGAGGCCAAGAGCATTTTACTAAAAGTACAAGGTGTTAAGGAGAAACTCAAGTAGCTAAAGGGCTGTGTTGTGGGAAGAATAAGGCAGAGTATGCAGTGTGAAATAAAGTCTTTAGAAAATAAAATTCAAAATTATCTGATGAAAGTTAATTCTAAAGCTTCTAATATTGGGCCAAAATTTTAGGCTTTATTTTCATCTTCAGCATGCCTGTACAAGTAGATATTAAATTAAAAGCATAATGTTTATATAAGAATAATTGAATTTTTCAATATTTTTTAGAGTGAATTGTTTGTAAAGATACTATATCAAACAGTCTTTACCTATTATAGGCTTTCTATTATGTACTGTGGTATATAAGCTTTCTATTCTGTATTGTGGTAAATCAAAGCAAACTCTGTTTTTTTAGTTTGTGGCACAGTGTACTTGTCATTTCAACCATAATACCTTCAAAATTTAATTGCTTTCAATTAAGATAATTTAACATAAATCATTTGCACCACTTAAATGAAGTAAGAGAAACTGACAAGTTCGTTCATTCATAACACATGAAATGTATCCATAAAATATATAAGTCCCAGCTGTCTCCAGCCATCTGAATTGTATTTTATATCACTTCTTTGCAGGCATATTGATACACTGAAGAGAAAAGATCGTTAACAGATAAAAGAAAAGATTTGGTAGCATCTCTTTCAACTAGTATTAATTAGAACAATGTTTTTTGTGCAGTGAACTTTATTGTTTCTTTGTTCTGATAATATTTAAATTTAAAAGGGTAGCTTTGATTGATAGTAGCTTACATTTGAGAATATTTTGAGCTCTTAAGTGTTATGTAATTATTACATATATGTATACACACAGGTTTTATAAGCATACCTGTGTGTTGCATTTTTGTGTATGTGCTTCCAGTTCAATTTCAGAGAATCCTAGAAATCTCTGGAATGGAGTACTCTGAGAAAACTAGCTCTTCTGGAGTTAAGTACCACGTCTTCTACCAGACAGGCATCCTGTGTTTGAGTCAAGTCTTCAAGTCTCTGCCATCTGCTAACTAAACTACCTTCAGCAAGTTGACTTAACTTGTTGCTGAGACAGTTCCTGTTGTTACAACTTATTATGAATAATAGAGTTCATCATCATATGGATCTAAATAGGAACACTGTATGAGCATAACACATGTACAATCTGCTTCTGGTGGTGGAAAAGATTAGACAATTTTCCCTTGTGGTTTTGGACTAGATCTAGTTTTTTTTTTTTTTCAGAAAAGAGCCTATAAGGACTTCCTATTCTGTGTAACCCTGGAAATATTTATATACACCTTGAATTTCCCAGAATGCTGAAAATGCCATGAATGACAGTGAGCCTGAGAATGAAGAGACACCAAGTTGTCATATGTTCACCTTTACAAATAACCAGGTTCTCTATGTAGACAATGATTTGCCTTTGTGTGATACCAGTGAACATGTTCATCAGTGGATCTTCTCTAATGTACAATGGGTTTTCTAAGGGCTTGGGTCATTTTAATTTTTTGTAGCAAATTTATAGGATTTTTTGCTACAAAGGACTAATTAAAAATGAAATATAGGAGCCAGATAAGGGTAAGAATATTTTTTAAAAGATTTAGAAACTGCAGGAAATAGCAGAAAAATCACACTAGAATATAAATAATTGGGTCTCTAGCACAAAAGGAAATACTCATTGATATTGGTGACTCTTTAAGAACGCACCAGGACAAAAAAGTGATCTAAGGCTTTATTTGTGGCATTACTATTTAGAATTAGTGCCAAGTTAAAATGGATGCTAATTTACCTTTTGGGGAGGCCTCTAGCTAACATTCACATAATTTTGAAATGCTAGTTTTTGTTTTGTTTGTTTTTAACAAAGGCTCCAGAAATCAAATATAATATAGAGAACACGAAAAACCAAATCACAGGCTATTTAATTTTAACACATTTCTGTGACTTTCTTTTCTATGTTTTCTCTGTTTGAAATATTTTTTCCACAGTAAAACTACTTGGAACCCTGTGACTTTATGTTCAGCTTAACCTCACTTAGAAACGTTAATTTATACTCTCATTTCTTTAGATGCTGACTGAGTTAGGTATATTTAATATTTTACTTTGAAGATCATCTATACACTTCACTCTAGAAGGATTATACAACATTTTTATTATTGCTGACTTGTTGAATATTTGCCCCAATAGAAGTCAACTAAGGTATGTAGGCAGATTTCTATCTTTAAAACTTATTTTAGATAACTTCAACATTTTTATAAAATCATACTTGATACTTATGTAAAAAAGAAATAAAAATTACAAGTATTAATTCTAAACACATTAACCCTGCAGAAAATATTCATTGAAATAGAGACAGTAAAACTATTTAAATTCAAAGTATTTGTAAAAAGAACTAAAATTTAGGGATGATATAAGCAGGGTAATGAGATAAGTAACACTGTAAATAATCATGAGTGTATGTGACTTGATGATCTAAGATTTCATCCTGCTCATAAGGCTTCAAGATAATGGGAATCACCATCATGGCATTTCTTAGCTATTAAGGTTTCTAGCTTATTCGATATGCATGTAGCTTTAACAAATTTGGTCCTAACATTAATATATTTCTTGTTACTTTAAGTATCTACCTATCTATCTATATTTTTGCATTTCATAAATAGGATATTTATGCCATTTAATCATAAGCAAATAATTGCTCCTTTTATAATGAAAATATATTTCATTATATTTGCATTTTGGAGCAAGATAGTGCACACCTATTATGCCAGGACTTGGGATACAGGGAAAGGAAAATGAGGAATTCAAGGCATGAATTGACTACATAATAAATTTAATTATAAGAAACAGTTTCTAATATATGTGTATATTTCACATACTTATTGTTTTTAATTTATTAACATACCATGTTGTTGACATGAAATATTAGATACTCTATGAGTATCTTATCTTCTATAACTATAAGAATGTTTATGAATACTACAAATGTGTTAAATACATTTGAAACATAACTATATGCACATTGCTCTGTACAAAAATAATATTAGTATGGGTTTTTTTTTTGAGACAAGTTTTCTCTGTAGATTCAGTGCCTGTCCTGGAATTAGCTCTTGTAGACCAGACTGGCCTTAAGCTCATGGAGGTCCACCTGCCTCTGCCTCCCGAGTGGTGGTATTAAAGGCATGTGCCACCACTGTGCGATATGCTATTAGTTATTCCCTTGATTAAAATCTTTTGTGTTTACAGTACATATTACTAGCATCCAATATTTCAAGTCTTCAATGCATATTCTATTGCATTTGTGTTAGAAATAAATATAAGTGTCATCAGCAGATGCATTAAAACTTGCAAACAATTATCATTTTATTTTGTTCTCATTATGCACCAACTATTTCTCCATCGGAAAACTAGGATAATTATCTTTGTTTCCTTCCAAATCTCAATTCCTCCCATGTGGACTGAGTGTTGTGCCATGCACTGTTCTAGGTGCTTGGGATATATTATGAAGTAGAAGACAGAAATATTGCCACTTCAGGGAAAGATCCAATTGTGAAAGACATGGTAAAAAATAAACACAAGCAGAAAAGTGTATTGTATCTTTGAAGATCATAGTCTAAACAAGTATAAATACAATAGAAAGCAAAAGGATGAAACAGTGTGTTATCAGAATGTATAACGGGACTTCAGGTGGTGCTTATTTGCAAGTTAAGATGTTGGAAAAGACATAAAAGTCATGATGAAGCTACATAGCAGAAGAAAATACATGGACAGGCAGAAAGAAGTACCTGTTTTACATGTTTTCAGATCAATTAAAAAAAGTGGAAAAAAGAGTCAGGTAAGAAAGTGATTAGAATGCACAGATCTTAGGAAATTCTAGCAGATAGGATTGTCATTAAATCAGGGTATGTATGGATTTTATTGTGAATGCATAAAGGAAAACTGTAGCATTGATAGTTTTATAGATATTTGCTATTGTCTAAAACCATGGCTCATAAATACAGGTTTAACTAACAAGCTATGGTGTAGGAAAAATAGTTAAGCTTTTCTAGAGAAGTTATCCCTTTACAATTGCATCAGGGTGATGTAAAAGATTGTGAACTAACTGAAAAAGTAGAAATCTCTATAGGTAAGAAAAGGAGGAAGTAGAGGGGGAAAAGAAACAGATTGTTGCATAATTAATGAAGGACATTTTCTCATTAATTTCTCTAATAAAGATATACTTGTGGGTAATAGATAATGATCAGTCCTTTTGACAAGCTGCCTCATATGAAATAAAATGTCAAGGGGGAGAAAAGTTATCTTTATGAAAGTCAAATTCCTGTCTTGCCATGCCACTCCAACCCTGAAATAGTGCTGTGTCTAAGAAAGACCCTTGTTCAAACTGAGTCTTAGTCAGTGGTAAGTTATTCTATATTGAAGTCCATGCCAAAAAGGTTGCATATTGGAAGATGAGTGTTAGCCATTAAAGACTTAGATCTAAACAGAAGAGAAACATGAATGAAAAACTGGCGATTAAAGAACGGGAAGATGGTCAAAAAGTACCATGCATGGAAACAAGAACAAAGAAACTTTTTTCTCATAATAAAATATTTCAGACAAAGGTATTATTAGTAAGTGATTCAGTAGAAATTCCATGAGTCTAAGGAAACTGCATTTTGTGCTGAGTTACCAAAGACAAAGTATTTGATGTTGTCTGACATAAAAGGTGGCTTATGAGTTCATTACCAATAACTGATGCCTTTAACTGCATTAATGTGTATTTTAGAATATGTCACAGGCTACATAAGATAAAAGGAAAGGTGAAAGTCAACTCAGACATCAGTGCCATATTTCAAAAGCCATAATGAAATCAGTTTAGAGTTAGTAATGAAAAAAATGGCCATTAGTGCTTGGTAGCCTAATAATACTCATGGGTCCTTTAATTCAACGGATCATAGAGTAATGGGGAATGTGTCACTTGACACAAATAACAATATTTGTCATTTGAAGAATATGCTGGAACATGAGTATTTTGGATGCAGACAAAAATCTAGCGAACATCTACAGAAGAATAAATTACACTAACCAGATTTAGAGTAAAAATTTCATTCATGTATCTACAATTTAGATCTTAGTTAACTATGAATAGAGACGTACATAGGAAAGTAAAGTAAAAGCAAATAATGGAATTACGATGCCTAAACTGCAGTTTGGTTAGTTCTCTTTTTTCATGAGGTGAAAGTTGCAGTTTCAGACTTGCTGGATACACATTCTGCCCCTGAGCCACATCTTCAGACTTAACGCTTTCATTATTTATCACTAATACATTATAATATAGTTGCAGAACCTATTTTATTTTGGGTGGGTGTATGGGATGAAAATTAGCAGACAATATCCAACCATGTCTCATAGATGTAAAACAAACAAAAAAAAAACACCACCACCAAAAAATATTTTGGGGGCTACAACAAACTTTACAAAGTTCTTGGAATTGATTGCATTGTTCTCATTCAAAGTACTCAGTGTGCACAGAGCACAGTCCTGAAACTGACTGTAGTAACGGCAATGAAAACAAAACCAATAGAATGAAACAGAAACAAATAAGAGAAAAAGAAAAAAGAAAACAGAACGCAGAGACATTCTGAATGTTCAATAATCAAGAATAATGAGATAAATACCCATCTTAGGTTAAGCAAACACAAGAGTCATTTGAATCATGAAATTCTGGAATTAAGAGGAATGTTTTTATTCTTAATGAAATTAAAATGTTAAGAACTATAGTTTGGGTCAGAAAGGAAAATTTTTCCACCTATAAAGGGTGATATAGGTGGAAAGAGTGTAACACAGAAATGGAATGAACAATACCAATGGGAGCAAGACCCTCAAAATCAGAAGAATCTTCACATAGAAAAACACACAGACCCTGAGTCTGCCCAAGTCTGCAGCAGATATTGAACCATAGCTAAAAGAAGTGGATACAATTTCCCATACCTAAATCAGAAACTATCTCCCACTGATAACCACTGGCAAATAAATTTGAGTTATTTTATCCTTAATGCTACTCCCTTAATGGATCAAAACTACTCTTAAGGGTAGACTGTAAGTCCTAGAGTAGATGACCAACAGAATTTGATTTTAACAATGTCCTTGGAGATTTCTTGTCTCATAATGTCAATCGGGTTTGTTTGTTTGCTTACTTTTGCTTTTTGTTTTTTTTTAGGTTTATTTTCTTAAAATTTTATCTTATTTTACATACCTTATTTTGCATATGTATGGGAAAATACACCTTTTGTCTCTCTTTCTACCCAATAAATACTTTATGCATATATTATTGCTTCCTGTTTAAAATTTTGAACAGAATCGAGAGTGAAAATGAATTGGTCTTTGGTTTTTTGTTTTTTGGGGGTTTTTTTGTTTGTTTTTTTGAGACAGGGTTTCTGTGCAGCTTTAGAGCCTGTCCTGGAACTAGCTCTTGTAGACCAGGCTGGTCTCGAACTCACAGAGATCCGCCTGCCTCTGCCTCCCGAGTCCTGGGATTAAAGGCGTGTGCTACCACTGCCTGGCTATGAATTGGTCTTTGTGTCAGAGATTTTTCTTGAGTCTTTTCTTTAGCTCTTTTCCTTCTATTAATTTGTTTTGGCCTATCCATATGTGTTATCATATATCATATCATATCATATTATTATATCTTAGAAATCTGTTTGTTCTCTAATGAGAGACAAAAAGTGGATAGATTCCATATGGAAGATGAGTTAGGGATGAACTGATGAGTTAGGGAGGAAGTAGATGGAAGGGAAACAATAATCAGCATATATAATGTTAGAAAAGATATTTTCAGTAAAAAGAAACATAGATATATTGAAAAATTGATAGATGATAGACAGGCAGACGGACATTAGATGGATAGGTAGGTAGGTAGGTAGGTAGGTAGATAGATAGATAGATAGATAGATAGATAGATAGATAGATAGATAGATAGATAGATGATAGATAGATAAAATGGTATAAAATGAATAGATAAACAAGACTGATTTAGTATCATAGTGAGGTTGAATGTTAGAAATTTAGAAAGGACAATAACTAACATACACTTCACAAAGGAATCTCCAAAAATGTAAATAGAGGTGAATACTCATCATATTTTATCTTTCTGGCTCTGGGATACCTCACCTAAGATGATACTTTTAATTCCACTCACTTGTATGCAAATTTCATGATGCTATATTTTTAACAACTGGATGATACTCCCCTGTTTTAATATACCATAATTCTTTATCTATCTTCTCTTGAGGGATAGCAAAGTTGCTTCCAGTTTTTGGATATTATAAATAGAACAACAATGAACATGGATTCTATGGAACTTTCTTCAGGGAGACCAGGCTGAATAGATGAGAGGAGCTAGTGAAAAAAACATTTCCCCCCCATTCCATAGGGTGGGTTTTGACTTGAATAACGGTGTCCTTTGTTGTACAGAGTTTTATTTTTAGCTCTATGAGGTCCCATTCATTAATTAGTGCTCTTCATGCCTCCGTTACTGGAGTCCTGTTTAGAACGTCTGTTACTGTGCTTATAAATTAAGGCACATTCTCTGCTTCCTCCTCTTTTATAGCCAAAGTTTCTGATCTTATGTTGAAGACCTGATATATTGAATATAATGCTGAGATTCAGCATTAGGTGATGATATTTATTGATTATTATAAATGTGCCTATCTAATTGAACCATTTTTTATTTTCTCAAGTGTTTATTACTGGCTTTTTTGTAAAAAAGCAAATGACTACTAATGCATGCTCAGGTTCTATTCTATTGCTTTTTGATTCTGCTTTCATGCTACTCCTGTGCTATTTTTGTTATTTTAGCTCTGTAGTGTAACTTGAAGTATGGAATGGTGATACAGCAGTGCTTTTGTTGTTAGGCACTCTTTTTAATTTTATTTTTTGGCACCCTGAGTCCTTTGTGTTCCCATATCAATTTTGAAATTATTTTTCACTTTTTATGAAGAACTGCATTGGCATCTACTGGTAGTTTGAATGAGAAATGTCCCCTACAACCTTGTGAATTTAAACACTTTGTCCCCTGTTAGTGGTTCTGCTTGGCAAGTTTTAGGTGATGCAGCCTTTTTCTGGAAGAAGTAAATGAATGGAGTCAAGCATTGAAAGTAAAAAGCCTGTTAACTTTCATTTCTCTTTCTGCTTTGTGCTTCTGTTTCAAGATGTTATCTCTCAGCTATTTGTTCCTGCTCCAATGCCTGTCACCATTAAGGACTGTAACACTCCGGAAACATGAAGCAAGATAAACTCTCTGTTCCTTATGTTGCTTTGGTCATGGTGTTTTACCAGTGCAACGAAGATGAAGCTACTGCACATTTTGATGGGAATTGCACTGAATCTACAGACTGTTTTGTTAGAAGGGCCATTTTCATGATATTGAGCCTACTAATCTGTTGACAGAGGTTTCTGTCACACCCAGTCCAGCAATTGTTCACTTCCAAAGAAGCACACAGAGGCCTTTGTTAGTTATAAACCAGTTGGCATATTAGTTCACGGTTTTATTAATAAATTCTTACATCTGAAATTAACCCATAATTCTTGCCTGTGTTAGCCACGTGGCTTGGCACCTTTTACTAGTGAGGCATTCTCATCTTGTTTCCTCTGTGCCTGGGTGATGACTACAGACTGAGCCTATTTTATTCCCAGAATTCTTTTATTTTGGACACCCTGCCTATACTTGCTGCTTGGCCACTGGCCAATCAGCATTTTCTTAACCCAATAAAAGTGAAAAATCTTTACAGTGTACAAGACCATTGTCCCACAGTACTAATCTACTAATATGGGAGGTCATTACATCTTCTGGTATCATCTTCAATTTCTTTCTTTGGTTTCTTGATTTTTTTTACTGTACAAGTCTCTCTTAATTCCTCTCATATTCCATATGTATGAACAAATATACATATGAAATATATATATGAAATATATATATATATATATATATTATATATAATATAAGGCTATCTTGACTAGGTTTTGTTTAAAAATAGGGAAACCATTACCAGCTATACCTCTGACATAAGATGTGTCTAAAGCACTCCAAAAAAAATTTTAAAGCCAACAAAAAAAAAACACAAAAACAAAAATACAGAAACAGTCAATCTAATTAAAAATTGGAAAATAGAGACAGAAGCAGTAATGCACACATTTATCCCAGCATGTGGCAGGCTGAGAATTAGGTGGATCCCAAAGTTTCAGCCCATGCTGATCTATAGAACTAGTTGCAGGACAGCCAGTTACACAGTTATTAAAAGGAAGGTATTTAAATCAAACAAGATGTTCTCAAATGAAGAAATACTGAACATATTTAATATTCTTGCCCATCAGAGTCTTGTAAATTAAAACTACTTAAATATTTCATCTTACCCATGACTTCTAGCAGTTCAAATTGTTGCAGCCTCTATGTACATCAGTAGGTAGATTCTTAAACAGTTAGACATATATTTATAATTGGCAATGCATTATCATTCCTACTACAGATATGCTTGCTCATCCATGTTCATTGATGCTAACTTGACAATATCTATGAGATAAAATCATGTCTTAGATGCCCAAAAAAATAATTAATGGATGCAAATTTACTGTATATATACAATGGAATATTCATCTGTAAATACCCATTAAAGCAATGTTTTTAAGTAAATAGAAACATTTTGAAATAACCTTTCTGAATGAGATAATGAATGGCTAGAATTCATTTGTACATTCTCATATGTGTTGACTACTTCAATTCCTTGACATCTGTGCTTAAATTGTAGCACTGCTAGAAGTTAAAGGAATAGAAAGGAAACATGTGAAAAGAAGTCCAAGGGAAGGAGAATAGAATAAATACAGTTGATATGAAGGGGGAATGGTAATAGCAAAACAGGAAGCATTATTTAGGCTAAAAATAGGAGGGCAAGGTAGAGAAAACAATTGAAGAGGTGTAACTATCAGTAATGTTTTTTTTACAAAACCATATAAAAGCCTCCTATTATAGAAGATTCTCTGTCTCTCTCTCTGTGTCTCTCTCTGTCTCTCTCTGTGTCTCTCTCTCTCTTTCTCTCTCTCTCTCTCTCTCTCTCTCTCTCTCTCTCTGTGTGTGTGTGTGTGTGTACATGTGTCTCACAACATAATGAGAATGAACAGTGGAGCAGTGCTTCCACAGATACCATACACCATTAAATAAAAACTCTAATGCCCGATATGGCATAACTACTGAATTTTTAACAGTGGAGTACCATATGCCCAACAAGCTGCATAGGCTGTTGCCATCCTTTTTCCCCTCCATACCTTGATAGTATGAACCTACTGTGCTGCTACCACATAATTGTGTCACAGAACATATAGAAATCAAGTTTATACTGACCTGGAATCATAATCCATACTTCCTTAAATTGTTTGTGCTAGAAAGTCCTCTGAACACTGCTAGAGGGAAAAGGAATCATCAGTCTGAATCAGCTGGGAGTCCTGAATGATAAAATAATGATTATCCTGGCAAGAGATGCCCAGTGTTGCAACACTGACACAAATTTTGCAGAAGTATTCCATTTCTGAACTGCTCTACAGAATGACAGGTAACATTAACTGAGCCAAAAATATGTGACCGGCTAAGTCATACATCCTCAGAACGTAATACCGAATATGAGGATTATATTCTCCTAAATGTCCACGTGAACACAATTTTTACTAAATTGACATCTTTTCACTTTGTCAGGAGCCATGCAGCCTAGTCTTAGATCAGCATAAGAGTACCTGTCCAACAGGTTTCTTGGGACCGGGAACGCATGGAAATAGACTCTCACTTGGCAAGACCAGGTAGTTAGTTCACAGGACAGTGTAGGAATTTGCAAAATTATGCAGCTGCTGTCTCTTTTCTCTCTCAATAAATTGGTCATTCTTTGGGCAGTTTTCTAGATTTACTTTGTCAACACACATGCAACAGCTGTAATTTCCCCAGGAATCTCTCTTCTTCCCCAACCATTTTTTCCATAAATTTTAGCAGGGGGCTAATGATTTTCAAATCTCTTACCTGGAGTTAGTAACTACTACTCCTAACCCTAGGAGCTTTTCTGCCTCAGAATTACTAACTACAACTCCTAATCCTAATTTCTGACTCAATAGAGAGAATTAGGTACACATGAGAAAACAGCACTTAGAACACTAACCGTGTCTCACAGAATGGGAAGGGAGAGTAGGCATGCATACACAGACTAGGGAAAAAGCCTCAAAAATACACATAGAACCAACTCATGACAGTAATTTCCCTGGACAGCAAGCATATAGAATAAATGACGGGACCCAGGATGTCCCAATGGGGGAAAATGCAACAAGAAAGACGGGCTAGATAGATCCATCTTTACCACACACAGGAGCTTATGGTAGAAGAGTGACTTATTATAGTCTGTCTTTTACAAGGAGATTGAGAAATGGCGCCCTCTTGTAGTAACCGGAACTGTAAAAAAGCATATCTTATAGACATGAAAGAATTGTTTGGGTTTGAATATTATTGTCATCAAGGTATTGTAACCATATCTGTTACTTTTTAACTTTGTAACTGCATGTAGCTGCCAGTTGATAAAAATACTGCACGAGCAGAATGTGTCTGGCTCGATATTTAGTTAGTCCTTCAAAAATGCATCATTTATTGTAGTTGAATGAGAACTGAAAAACAAGTTCTCCATGCTCATTCCATGTTTAATACATATTTTTCTACTAGTTTAATTTAGTACACTGCTTTTATTAGGACCATACTTAAAAGGAATAACATATAGTACCTTCTTCCTGAAGTTATCCTAAATTCTTCATTCATGTGTCTGTCGAGGATGTAAAGTTGTGAAGCCCATGGTGTGAGTAGGTTGCAGCAAACTGACATTTCTTCCAGATTATGGATCCTCTGTTGGTGCACTATTATGAGGTTGTAACTCAATCTCTCTGCCTCTCTTTGCCATGTTCCACACACCGATTCTTTATATCTTCTATTCTTAAGAACATGTTTTTCTCTTTAACTTGCATATATTTATATAATATATACAATATATGTTATATGTGCATATATTACATTTTTTACATTTAGTGATGTGGAAAAGATTACAATAGAATCATCATAATATAAAAAATGATAATCAAACCAGTCTTGGTGCCAGCTGCCAGTAATCACAGCACTCAGAATATTGAGCCAGGAAGGTCACGAGGTTTGCTAGCATGCTGTACTACATAGAGAAACCCTAATTCTTAGATAAAAATCTAGAATTTAAGGAAATGTTTAATTTACTCTTCTGTCATTAAGAGTTTCACTTTTTAAAAGTAATGTTGACACATGTCTTCTCTAATAAGCAGTCACTACCTGGATGACACAAATTAAAATGATTGAAATGATGACCAAAGCTTACTGCTGAATTTTCAGCATTTTTGAGTCACTTCAATTCCTTGAATATGCTGAGTTATCTTCTTTCCAGTACATTGCTTAGCTATAAACACAAATGGCCAATGACTTTGTCACTTGGAAGCTAAATTCAAAGTAAAATTTGCAAATTGCAAAGAAAAACAATTTTACTATTACTTAGGCCATATATTAGTAGTACTGTTATGTATATATAGTAAATATTTTCATTCTCTAATGTCTCTTTAATGTGCATTGGTGTTCTTTTATTAGATGACGATTCAAAATCTAAAATATAAATGGAGGATAGAATAAAGGAATTAGAAGTCTTGACAAAGGCATATTTAAATACATCAAGGTATAAATCTAGCAATTCATATAATCACAGAAACTATTTAGTGTTTTACTCTGACATCTATTTTTGTTCTTGCCCTAGCATAAAGATAGTGCTGCTTTCTCTCCAGTAATACTACCTGACAATACCAGCAAAATGAACTGCCTGTGGTTTTCAAAATTATGTCTCATTGTTTCAATGGTTATGAATCCTGAGTAAAAGTAACATGTACTGTTTTTACTCACATTGATTCGCTGAAACCAGTGCAGGCACCAAGGTGTGGCATTATGAGCTCTTTGAAGGAGATGCTCTATGTTTTACATCCTTTTTTTTCCACAGTGCACTTACCTTCAAGTTGTTAAATACAGGTTTGCTTGAATCTGCTTTGAAATAAAATGCTTGTTAAATTGAAGTAAGAAAAAGCAGTTTCTACTTTCTAGCATGTTGAAATTTTCTCATCAAATTACTGTTAAATATTCAAATCAAATAAGACTGTAGAAGCCTAGTAAAGACTGAAAGCAAAAAGAAATAACTGACATTTAACATACACCTTTGGGCACTGGGCATTTAATGTCATGTAAGTCTGTACATGACTGTCTGCATAAGTTACTGAATCAACTGTTAATAAGGAATGGATGGTTTTTGTCTCCATCCCTTTGCAATTTTCAGATGCTTTTTCAAATGATTCGAATTCTAAACCCTCACCCAGGAAATGTTATGCATTTTTTTCCTTTTAAGCCCTTATCTATGTATAAGTTCACAAACCAAAAGTAAAGCCTGCATTAGTCCCTTCCTACACATTTTTATATATCGATTCTCAAAATGCATGCTCTTTTCATTTACCGGGACAATGCTTTCTCATGAAATTAAACTACAGAGGTCTAGAGTCTTAGATCTGAAATACACCAGATTTTATTTTTTTGAAAACATAACAACATCTCCATATCTGAATGTGAGACCACACTCTTTAAACTCTGCCAATTGCTGGTTTTAATCTTTCTATTAAATATTTAAACAGTATAGTTTGATTATATTCTCTCTATTACCTAGACTTCTTTCAGATCTCCCCTACCTTCCTATGCACCAGTATTCATAACTTCATGCTCTCTTTCCCTCACTCCCTCTCAAAAATAATGAAACAGAAAGAAATAATTAAAACAAATGACAGAAAGGACAAAAATACCAAACAAAATGCACAGATATAAATGGAATGCATTTTGAGTTAGCCAATTACTCCTGGCCGTGGTGTCTATCCTGTAATGTGACTGATACACTGATACTCCATTGGAGAAAACTTATTTTCCATTTCCCAATGGTAATAATCACTAATAAATCAAATGTTATTGGAGTAACCAGTCACTATAGTATGGGATTAAAGGCCCACTGCGTGTGATAGTCAAGATACCTGGCAAGTAAAAGGTCCAAAGACCTGAGATGCAAAAGGTCATGGACTCTAAAGAAAACCTGTTAATATTATTTTTCTAAAGGACCATGACAATAAAATCATTCCTAATGATATATTGCTATAACTACATATCACTGCATAAAAGTTCGTCCCTCATTCGAGAAGTTGTTTCATGAGGCAGATGGTAATTAACACAGACCAAAAACCAAAAAAAAAAATCATGACTAAAAATCTTGGAGCATTAAACTGGAATTTTTTTTCAAATTCTTCATTTATGTGGAAGAGTAGACATAAAGGTTTTAAGAGCCAAAACTGGAGACTTACTCTAAAGAAATAGGCTTTTCTAAACACAACAGAGACAATACACCTATAAATTCATAGAAGTTGTGACATCATACACAAGAGATGCAGATTTCAATACTGTTTAACAACAGCATTAATGAAAAAACAACTATAATTAAAACTTCTGCATCTATTGTTGTGGTACCATAGAAGAAGACATGGCAGAAAGATTGTAAAAGGCAGAAAAACAGGGAATTTTCTTTGAGATTGTGTCTGCTATAAATATCAAAAACAACAACCATAAACTCTCAACATTACTATTGCCTAATCATGATATGAACAAGTATCACACAAATATCATGATAACATGATTCAGAGGAAGATCTTTAGGCCCCAGAGCTAGACAAAGTACTAGCATTTAAGAAATGCTGAGAATAGGAAAAATAGTATATTTTTTTCTTTTTTTTTTTTTTTTTTTTTTTTGGTTTTTCGAGACAGGGTTTCTCTGCAGCTTTTTTTTTTTTTTTTTAGAGCCTGTCCTGGAACTAGCTCTTGTAGACCAGGTTGGCCTCGAACTCACAGAGATCCGCCTGCCTCTGCCTCCCGAGTGCTGGGAATAAAGGAGTGCGCCACCACCGCCCGGCGAGAAATAGTATATGGCACAGAAAAGCACTCTAATTGGTTAGCAGATACCAAATGGTAACTCTGTGAGTGGCGGTGGTGGTGGTGGTACTAGTAGATATGGTGTTGTTTGAAAGAGGTATATCGTTGAAGTTGGAAATTGAGGTTTCAAAAGCTAACGTCAGGTCAAGTATCTATCTGCCTTCAGATCAGGAAGCAAACTCTTAGCTTCTACTCAAGAACGTTGTCAGTCTGCCTGCTGGAATGCTTCCCATCATCATGATGATGGGTCAAGGATTAGCCCCCTCTGAAACTGTAAATAAGCACCATTTAATTGTCATTTTATAAATGACTTCATCATGATTTAATGCAAGACAATATAAACAAATGAGATTATTATCAGATATATAGAGATACATATATAGAGATATAGTAAATGAATGTGTGCTCATATGCACACACATGTAACAACAATTCAAGAAAATGAATTTGAATTTGAAAGATAATGTGATTGGTAATCTGCATAGAAGGTTTGTAGGAACGAAGGGAAGGAAAATAATGTAATTATATTGCAACCTAGCTTTTCTATTTTTTATTTTAAAATAGATTCTCCTCTCAAGAAATACATCCTGACCACAGTTTTCCCTCTTTTCACTCCTTTATTTTTTCCCCAGATCTCCACCTCCCCCAGACCCACTCTTTTTTTTTAAATAAATCTAGTTGCTAAAACATTTAGCTTTAAAAAAAAATCTATGGTGTTCCATGTATGTATAATGAAGAGCTATTTTACATTCCCTCTATAGTCCTGAGCAAACCTGAAGATAGCACCTGAAATTAATTATGTTGTAGTGATCTTAAAATAATGAGTCCAGTTTAAATTTTTCTAACTTGAGAATTTAAATGGCAACTTTGAATCGGGCTCTTTGTGTTTATGAACTTATGAAATAAAGCAATCTAGATTTAGAAATCTAGTATGGTTTTGGCCATTCTGAAATTTGTCTTGAGGCGATTTCAATGTTATCCATCCATGTAGTATTTTATTGCTGATTAGTATTGGTTTATTGTAGTTTGACAATTTTTTCACTGTCTTAAGGTGCCACATGTATTTAAATTGCATTGACATTTTTAAATAATTTTCTGTTACTAAAAGATAATGAAAAATAAGCATATTCCTATCTTATCTAGTTCAGGACTACGAAAGACTACTCCATCTTTTACACACAAGAACATTATGTTAGCAATTCTTTTGTCTGTTTAACGAAGAATACATTTTTATTCATTTTCTCAAAAGGCACTGAATTGCACTGGAAAAACAAACATCCTCACTACATAAAATTGAAAATTGCTAATTTCTCACTTATATGGATTTCTTAGAACATTTTGTCCCTTTTTTTTCTTTCCTTTCTTGAGCAATAGCTTTGTAAATTGAGCTGTTAAACTGATTCATGCTTAGACCAGCAAAAAAAGAGCCGTAAGTGCCTCTGAATCTTTCATAAATGCTACTGAAAAGATTTCAGTCTGTGCTTGCCCCTTACCCCTGCTATTTTGTGTCATAATGCATCATTACAAACTGATGTTCATTCTGTGCAAGTCAGCAAAACAGGGGATTACATAGTGTATGTTGGCTCCTTTCCTTGAATTAGCTGTGTCACTTTTGATTTGTTATTATTGGACTGTGTTTTAGGGCTTCTCAGCGCAGGCCGCTGTGGCACCAATACACACAGCCTTTCCAAGTGCTCTGCTAATTTGTTACCTACTCCCTGTATATTTTCAAGAATTTCATGCAGATACAATCCATCTTAAAACGAAACAAAATAAGCCTCAAAATTGACAGATATTAACGCTGTTCAATCTGAAGGATATTCTTTGGAGACAGTTCCTTATAAAATTTATTGTAGAGAGTTGAGTTATTTTATGGACTCAGTGATGAGAGAAATTTTTAAAAGTTGAGTATAAAAGGCCCTCTTGGGCAACATGTAGTGAAATAATTCTTTCAAATGCCAAGTTTGATATGAATCAGTTAATATCAGTGATCCATCCGTATTTTAGTAAAATAGTTTCATTCATGCAGAATCTACTGCTCAGAATTTAAATTATAATTCAGCTTTTAACAAATATTTTGCATATAGTTTTATTCTTCTGCCCACATGTTATGATCTTAGAATGCAAAATCATGCATTTGTGTGCTTATGAATTATATTTGTTTTGCATTGCTTAACAGTTAGTTCGAAGTTGCACTAGACCCAGTCTACTTAAACTTTATTTAAAGAGGTTTTTCTGCAAAATGTTATACAGATACATCATTTGTCTGTATTCTGTAACAAATTTGAATAATTTAAAGGAAATAAGATAACTTTTTTTTACTCAAAAAGTTCAATAAAAATGAAAACAGTGACTGAGAATAAAGAATAGAGTATTTTGCAGTGGATAAAGTTGGTATTAACAAGACCTAGGCTTCAATTTTTACTTTGAGCTTACTATATGATCTGGCATACACACAGGTGTATATATTTCTGAGAGAATTCTGTGTTTAAAGTGTTGCACATTGAATGCAGAATAGGTAGATGATACTGGAACCATTTCAGAGCTAATACAATTTTTTTCTATAAACATTCATAAGCTGTCCCCGGAAACAGGATGCTTCCAAATGTATCAACTGACAAAAAGAGAATGTTGAGAAAAAATGTGATATTCTAGTATAGAAAAAATTGATACTTTGTGAAGTCAAGTACAGAATTATTATCCTTGTGTGTTGATGATTGTAGGCATGCATGTTTGTGAGTGTGCAAGCTTACATACATGGACAAGGTGCTCTCCCTTACCCCATGGATTTAGAATTTTTGAAGAAAGTTTTTATGACCTTAGAAGGACAAAACCAAGAATTTGGAGTTATATCATTTACTAAGTGGAAATGAAGAAATATTTTTTGTATTTATTTAAATGACTAATAAGCATTTCATAGGCTATAATACCTAGTAAATATAAAAAATGTTATGTACCTGTTAATTAAAAATTGTTTACATAAAAACTAAAAATTTTCTTACTTTTGTATTTGTTGCATTTTTAAAAATAAGTAAAAATGATCTACATGTGTTAAATAAAAGACAAATGGAGGGAATTTATACAGTGTCTCATGGGGAAATACGTACTTAGAATGTCTGTAGTACAAAGCCTGATCCATAGCACTTCATGCGAAGAAAAATTAAAGAAAAGCTAGTACAAATACATTTTACTCATTGATATATATGTGTGCGTGAATGTATATATACATACATACACACACACACACACACACACACACACACACACATATATATATATATATAAGACCTTGCAGATCATACAAATTTGCATGTGACATAGCCTTTCCTTTTCTCACAGGAAATAATAGGGAAGGATAACCTCTCAATGATACATTTAACCTTAAATAATTCCAAGTGTATCTTGCAGATTATCATTTAAAAGGGGTTTTCCTTCTTGCTCTGCAGCTTGCTCTCTTACTTTCTTAGTCAGTTAGGTTCCTCTCTCCGACATTGAAACTGGCTATTATTTAATTAAGGATGTTATGGATAATCAATCACATGGAGAAGATGGCCCCTGTGCCATCACCCTGTTTGCTGAAATGATTAACAGAGAGCAATGACAAGGCCTGCTCATGCAGGGTTGCTAATTGAAGATAAGAAGTGAAGATAAAATGCAGAAATATTAAATCATTCATGTTACTAGAAGCTGAAATAAATTTAACTTACACATTAAGACATTACATATGAAAGAAAAAACATTTTTATTGATTTTATTGAGCTATATATTTTTTCTTTGCTCCCTTTCTTTCCTCTCCCCTTCTCTTTCTCCTTCTCCCATGGTCCCCATGCTCCCAATTTACTCAGGAGATCTTGTCTTTTTCTATTTCCCATGTAGATTAGATCCATATATGTCTTTTGTAGGGTCCTCATTGTTGTATAGGTTCTCTGGGATTGTGATTTGTAGGCTGCTTTTCTTTGCTTTATGTCTAAAGCCACTTATGAGTGAATACATATGATATTTGTCTTTCTGGGTTATCTCACTCAATATGAAGTTTTCTAGATCCATTTATTTGCCTGCAAATTTCAAAATATTATTTTTTTCTTCTGTGTAGTACTCCATTGTGTAAGTGCAATACATTTTCTTTATCCATTCTTTTGATGAGGGGCATTTAGGTTGTTTCCAGGTTCTGGATATGTCAAACTATGAGCATATGCTGCTATGAGCATAGTTGAGCACATATCCCTGTGGTACAATTGAGCATCCTTTGTGTATATACCCAAAAAGTAGTATTGCTGTCTTCAGGTAGGTTGTTTCTTAATTTTCTGAGAAATTGCCATAATGATATCTAAAGGGGTTGTACCAATTTTGAACTCCCACCAGCAATGCAGGAGTGTTCCCTTTCCCACTTCCTTTCCAGCATAAATTGTTAACAGTGTTTTTGATCTTGGCCATTATTATAGGCGTAAGACAGAATCTCAGAGTTGTTTTGATTTGCATTTCTCTGATGGCTAAGGATATTGAGCATTTCCTTAGGTGTCTTTCAGCTATTTCAGATTCCTCTGTTGAAAGTTCTCTGTTTAGGTCTGTACTCGATGTTTTTTATTGGATTATGTATCCTTTTGATGATCAGTTTCTTGAGTTCTTTGTATCGTTTTGGAAATCTGTCCTTTTTCCGATGTGGTGAAGATCTTTTCCCATTCTGTAGGCTGCCATTTTGTCTTGTTGACTGTGTCCTTAGCTTTACATAAGCCTTTCAGTTTCAGGAGATCCCATTTATTAATTGTTCCTATCAGTGTCTGTGCTACTGGGATTATATTTGGGAAGTGGTCTCTTGTGCCAGTGTGTTCAAGTGTAACTTCCCACTTTCTCTTCTATGAGGTTCAGTGTGGTTGACTTTATATTGGCTTTATGTCTCAGTCTTCTACATGTTGATATCTAGTTATGCCAGTACCATTTGCTAAATACGCTTTCTTTTTTTCCATTTTATATTTTTGTTTCTTTGTCAAAATTCAGATGTTCATAGGTGTGTGGATTAATATCTGGGTCTTTGATTCAGTTTCATTGGTCCTCCTGTCTGTTTTTATGCTTGTATGCACAAGTTCACACACACACACACACACACACACACACACAGAGAGAGAGAGAGAGAGAGAGAGAGAGAGAGAGAGAGAGAGAGAGAGAGAGAGAGAGAGAGAGAGAGAGAGAGAGAGAGAGAAAAGAAAACCTGGGGTCAGATGGGATGTTCTTGTACAGAAGGAGGGCATCTATTAAATAACCAAGAATCTTAGTGCATATATTATACAAAGCACAAGGTGGGGGGTGTGGTTCCACTGTCCATCAACCTTGAAACCATACATACAAATAACATTACACAGACTGTTCAGGTTATATTTAGGCATATATGTATGTGTGTGAAAAAAGTGTTCATGAATTTAAAAAAATAGAGAGAAATATAAAAGAGTGGAAAAAAGCAATGGCAGAAGCATTGAAATTATAATCTAAAAATGATTCAAACAAATGATATCTTATGTGTGATATCATAAATTAAAACAACTGTTATCCTTTTGGGACAAAAAAATGAAACAAACATTATAAATCAGTAGGAGACTACCGGAGGACACACTGAAAAGTATTCAGCTACAAACCCAATAGAAAAAAACTTGAAAACAAGAAACCTGGGAACATCCTGAATTTTGGCCTTAGGGCTCCCATAAGTGAGAAAATACTCACTTATTTTCAGGTGACAGATATTAGGTTTTAAAATAGCAGGCCTAACAACCAGTGTAAGAACCAAACAGCTATGGAAAAGGATGTCTTCTTTATCTTGGAAAAGACAAAATAAAAATATTTTAATAATTTGTAATTAAATAAAAATTACAGTTTTAAATAAAAGTTGGCAATAGTAGATTTGTAAAGTAAGCTTCACTATGTAAGAAACAAAGAAGTTTATTTTTTATTAACATAGCATGCATATTTATAATTAACAGAAACTGAAATAGTACACTTTATACCATATGATAGAAATTTTAGGATATATACACACACACACACACACACACACACACACACACACACACACACACATATATATGGAATTTTCTTGTAACTGTTTTAATATAGGGTCTCATAGAACTTTGTGTTCCCTTAAAACTCTTTATCTTCCAGCTTCAGAATCCTGAATAATAGCTTCACAGATGTTTTCCATGGATATTATAATTTTTATTAGAAAAGCATTTGAATTCAATTGAAATTTCATTCTATATTTCACTCAGATATTATTATTAGTCCTGGATAATTTTGAGACTCTGATCTAGACAAATTTACAGCAACAGATGTCAAAGTATTTGGCTACATTTGCTGTATTAGTTAAAAACTGGAACAAAATTAATTTATGAGAAAAAATAACCTCTCTAGTGAAATGCAAAAAGTATTTTTAAACTAAATTGTTATGTTAAGACCTTGTTATTTGTAGCTGATTTTTCTACCTTAGCTGACCAGAAATTACAAACTTTTAACTAAAATATGACACTAATGGCCACAAAGTTTTGATGAACTCTCAAACTTCATTTGCCAGGCCTCAATTATTTGCATTTCTTTCATCTCTATTTCCAAGTTCCGCAAAAGGCTCAATAATATCTAATCATTCAGTGGCTTTTTCAGTCAAAAACTTCCAAAACCACCATCTTACAAAACAGTATAAAAATCCCATAGTCAGATGTAGCACAACATAAACCCATGTTCCTGGTACCGATTACAGTCCTAGTTTGTTTTCTGTGATGTGATAATCAACAATCAAAACCAACTTGTGGAGAAAAGGATGCATTTTGTTTTACTGTTTGTATTATTCACTGTTCTATAATGTAGCAGAATTTATAGCATGGGTATCTATCTATCTATCTATCTAATCTACATGAATAAAAGAACAGGGATTTATTAGAATCATTTACAAGCTTTGGTACAACTAATCCAACACTGGTAAGTTATGAAAAGTAAGGTGAACTCAAAGAAAAACATATAAGGACCCACCTGGGGGTTGGAGACTGACAGGGACGTCTGACAGGATTGGGAGCATGGGAGCAGGTTGGGGTGGTAGAGGGGGAAAATGAGGGGAGAAGGGCAAGGTAGAGCAGAACTTGAGGGAATGGGATGGTCAAGATGGAGGGGTGACAGATATGAAAGCATGGAGAGAGATATCTTGATTGGGGGAGCCATTATGGGGTTGGCAAGAAGCATGGATCTAGAAAATTTCCAGGAATCCATAAGGATGGCCCCCAATATGACCCTAGGCAATAGTGGAGAAGGTGCCCAAACTGGCATTGTTCTGTATTCAGATTGATGATTATCTTAAATATCACCAAAAACCTTTGTCCGGCAACAGATGGAAACAGAGGCAGAGTCCTACATTGTAGCACTGGACTGAGCTCCCAAGGTCCAGTTGAAGAGAAGAAAGGGTGAGAATATGAGCAAAGAGGTCAAGACCATGAGGGGTCTAGATGTAGTGGGGAGGGCCTTGGACCTTCCACAGGGCAAGGTGCCTTGCCCTCTTAGGATTGGAGGGGGTGGGTTAGGAGAGTGTGTGTAGGGAATGGGAGGAGGGAAGGGAGTGGGAATTTGGATTTTTTTAAAATCTAATATTCGAGATAATCATCAGTGTGATAATGGGGCAATGCCAGTTTAGGCACCTTCTCCTCTGCTGCCCAAGAACCTAGCAGGGGACATCCTCGTGGACAACTCTAAAATGGCTCCCTTATGTAGGTATCATCTCTGTTTCTATATCCGCCCTTCCTCCATCTCCACCCTCCCTCTCCCCTAGCTCTCTACAGTCTTTCTTTTCTCCCTTCTCTCTCCCCCTCTCCCCTTCCCCCATCCCCACACTTACCCCTACCCCCAGCCCTATGCTCCCAACTTTTGCCCAGTGATCTTATTTGCTTCTAATTTACAAGAGGATCTACATATGGTTTTTTTGGGTTCACCTTGTTATTTGGCTTCTCTAGGCTTGCAAACTATAGGCCTAATATCCTTTGTTTATAGCTAGAGTCCACTAATGAGTGAGTACATACCATATTCATCTTTTGGGGTCTGGGTTATCTCAATCAGGATAGTGTTTTCTATTTCCATCCATTTGCATGCAAAATTCAAATTGTCATTATTTTTTTACCACTAAGTAGTACTCTAATGTGTATATATTCCACACTTTCTTTATCCATTCTTCCATTGAGGGGCATCTAGGTTGTTTCCAGTTTCTGGCTATTACAAATAATGATGCTATGAACATAGTTGAACAAATGTTTTTGTAGTATGATTGGGCATCTCTTGGGTAATTTCCAAGAGTGGTATTGCTGGATCCTGAGGTAGATTGATCCCCAATTTCCTGAGAAACCGCCACACTGATTTCCAAAGTGGTTGCACAACTTTGCATTCCCACCAGCAATGGATGAGTGTTCCCCTTACTCCACATCCTCTCCAACATAGGCTATCATTGGTGTTTTTGATTTTAGCCATAGAATCTTCGTCTGGTGACGGATGGAGATAGAGACAGAGACTCTCATCAGAGCAATGGACTGAGCTCCCAAGTTTCAGTTGAAGAGCAGAAGGAGGGAGAAGATGGGCAAGAAAGTCAGGACTACACAGGGTTGTTCCACCTACTGAGAGAGTGTGCCTGATCTAATGGGAGCTCACCAAATCAGCTGTACTGGGACTGAAGAAGCATGTGATTAAACCTTACTCTCTGAATGTGGCTGACAATGGGGACTGACTGAAGCCATTGATAAAGGCACTGGGACTTGTTTCTAGTGCATGTACTGGCTTTTTGGGACCCTAGTCTATTTGGATGCAAAGCTTCCTAGGCCTGGATGTAGGGGGGGAGGACCTTGAATTTCCCACAGGTCAGGGTTCCCTGCTGTCTCTTAAGGAGAGAGGGGGAGGGATGAAGGTGAGTGAGGGAGAGGAATGGGAGGAGGGGTGGAAGTCTAAATTTTTGAATGGAAAAAAATAAAATAAAAAATCTAATAAAAAATTAATTAATTTAAACCACAATAACAGCTGTTTCTGAGTTCTTAATTATTTGTATATAGAACTTCTAAAGTATCCTGTGGTGATTCAAAAAGAAACAGAATGTTTTAAAGTAAAAATGAGAGAGAAGTTTGTGTGCAAGCCTATTCTAAGAAACAATTATAGTAAATAAAGGGCAAGATAGGGTTATAGAATTATAGTCTGTAAACTGCTTACTGTTTTCCCTGTTATTTTATTACCACAAGCACTTTGTAAGCACATGCTCATGAACTCTTGTCATCCTAAACATTATCAACACTTAGCATATTTATTAACTAATATTTCATACTATTAAAAAGCTACAGTTAGTTGTGATTAGGAATTATTTGCAGTAATTAAAGTTTGGGGTTTCCTTTGGCTATTTATAACTAATCTTGCAATTTTTTGACACAGTATTTTGTTTAAGGGGGAAATTTAATCTTTTCAATAAATGAATAAGTAAATATTTTAATAAATCTTAAATAAACACAGACTTCTGCTAGCAGGCAGCAATGGTTTTAGATAGACATTAGTAGTTTTTAAGGTGGTATGAATGTGATGTGCCTGTATTGTAAGAGGATGATATTGGTATTGCTATTGAGAAATCCTTTAAGTGGCTGAGGAACCTTATGGTTCCTACTCTTGTTCATGCATGGGATTTAAGAGTTTTTGTTCTTCATTCATTTAGTTCAATCTCCCGTTACCTGATAAAAAGGATTACCCTGCTCTGTCTGGCAAGATAATAAGATTCTTAAAGAATCATGATGATTGCATGGATGAATGGACAAGATAAACTAACTAGTATGAATCACACATTTTAAAGAATATTTTAATACCTATATGAATCAGTTACTTTCCTTCAATATATATTTTTTAACTTTTACTTATAAACCTATGAGTTGATCTAGAAAAGATGTCTTACTCTGCAAATTTTCAAAATATGCTGTAATGTATATTTTTGAGATCTTCCTTCTATTTTTATCTCTGTACTACAGCAGACATAGACATTGAACTGAAAAGCCAAGCACTTTAGGGATCAAGACACAACAAAGCTGGATTAAATGTCTTCATATTTTGATTATTCAATTTACCTTTCAACTTGAAAATCCCAATCCACATTTATCTAAACTTATCTTTTTTGAAGGGCAGATTATTGTCTTTAATCTTCTGGTTTTTTTCTTCCAAAATACTTAAAATGAATTTTATATATCAAATTATTTATGATATCCATACATCTATTGTCATTGAGCAAGAAGTACTGTACATTAAAGAAAAGAGAAATCCAGATACAATAGTGCTGACTGACTTTAATACTATCACATCAACTGAAATGTAGTACAACAGAAAATAAAGAAATCAGGATTGTAGAAACTAAACTTCATTATAGATCAAAAATACTAACAGATATTTACAGAACATTCCATTACAAAGGATACAATATACATTCTTATCAGTATCTCATAGTATGTACTCCAGTACAGTTCATATTTCAGGTCATAAAGCAACTCTTCACAAGTAGAAATCTAAACACTTTAATTATGTCATGGGGTCATTATTTATCGAATTAAAAATTGACAGTTTTCCAATACAACAACTACAAAAATTATGAACATACATAGAGAATGAACCGTATATTTCTGCAAGATCCTTGTGTCCCTGAAATATTACAAGACAAAGATTTTTCAACAAATTGTTCCTCAATTTTCAGGTTCTATGGCATTTTAAATGACAAAGAGGCTTAGGCATTTGAACACTTGGTCCCTAGCTGGTGAATCTGTTTTGGAAGGTTACAGGATATTTGGCATAAGGAGGCTTGTTGGAAGAAATATGCAAAGCTAAGTTTGAGCGGTTATAGCCTAACCACTTTCAAGTTTAATTCCTTGTTTTATTTGGTTTCAGTTGAGATGTGTTCTCTTAGCTTCTTGCTCGTGCAATTTACAACTATCCTTCCACACCTGATAAACTCTTGTCAATGATATTGGTAATGGTATTTTAGCACAGCACAATCACTACCAACAACAGCAAGACCTAATGCAAAATTACTAGGTATAGACTATATAATGAGATAGGTTTCATCACAGGACTGTAGCTTATAAGTTTTAAACAAAAATTTATTGATATATCTGTGTAAAAAAAACATAAGCGCTAAATCAAGAAATTAAGTTTATCTACAAAATCCTAAGAAAGTACGCAGGAATTTATCAGTGTTAGACGAGGATATACATTGGAAAAGATTCAATTAAGCAGGGTAGAGTACTATCTCTACATTGAAATATTTTTTTGAGACAGTGTTTCCCTGTAGTTTCTGGAGTCTGTCCTGGAACTAGCTCTTGTAGACCAGGCTAGCCTTGAACTCAGAGATTCACCTGCCTCTGCCTCCCGTGTGCTGGGATTAAAAGCATGCGCCACCACCGCCCGGTTCATTGAAATATTTTTAATCCAAGAAATAAATATAAAACTAGATAACAAAAGACATTCTGTTTCATAGATCTTATGCATTAACTTTTTAAATAACCATAATTTCACAAGTAATGTATAGATTCAATGAAATGCCAATTAAGATCCCAAACAATAGCTTTTCACAAAACTAGAACATTCCTCAAATTCCCATAAAAGTACAAAAGAAAATCCTTGAAAAAGAAAAACAATACTGAGCAAAAATAGCACCCTGAAAGTGGAACACTAAAATTAAAATTATACTACAAATCCAGTTTATGACAACCAACATGATGCTGGAACAAACCCATCAACCAAAGGAATAGAATATGGGGCCCATAAATGAAACTACAGTGGCTGTAGTTATTTGGTTCTTGACAAAGGTATGAAAATGCACATTGGTTAAAAGACAGCCTCTTTAGTGAACAATACTTTGAAACCTGTGGAGTCCCATGCAGGACAATTATAGAAGATGCCTATTGCCCATTCTATCCTAAACTTCATTTCAACTTTGACCAAAAATCTTAAAGTGAGATCTAAAACCTAGAAACTATAGATAATTGAAGATTGACTTGTGGAATTACTTGGCCTCTTCATCTGTGTCTCTTACCCATGTGGCTGCACTAAATAAATCTTTTTCTGTGTTACACTCTCCTTGTAGTTGTCCTATTGACTAATGAATATACAATTGGATCTGTAGAGCACATATTCTTTACCCATTCTTTATTTATAGGCATGAAATGTTGCCATTTTTACTAAAATGTTGGAACTGCATACAATTATAGTTTAAAAAAGAGCCATTGTCTTCTGAATAATTTTTATTGGTTGACATAGCAGCGTTTAGAATTGCCTAGGCGATAAGCCACTGAGTAGTTCTATGAAGGACTACCTAGATTAATTTACTCACTGTTTGTGACTCTAGAAGATTTATTTAACTGGGACAAATCACATTAACTTCACAGAGAGAGAGTTCAGCTCCATCTTTTATAGGCAGATCTCTGCATCTTGACTTTGAATGCAGTGTGACCAGCTGCTTCCAACTCATATTGCCAGATCTTTCCCACCATGAAAAATCATATCCACAGATCAAGAGTCACACTAAAGCCTATCTTCAGGACTGCCCCATATGCAGCCTGGTACTGTAGACTGAGGCAAAGTCCTTGGGCTGGGGTGATAGCAGGTCCTAACTATAGGAAACACTACTGTGGTTTGCTACATTGTCATGTTGTCAAGCTGCTTTCTACAGATTTGTATTTATATGCACTGATTTATACACCTTTCATCTTCATCAGGGAATCCTAATTGCTGTAGGTGGCAGTTTGATAAAATAATCCAGGAAACTGTTTTGTAACTGATCCTGAAAGACATTAACCAGCCCTCAATGGCATCCTCTAAATAAAAACATGGTGTCGTCATGGCAGTGATCCTTTTAACTGTCAAAAGTCACCGTCATTATGGTAGAACAGTATTAAAGAAAAACTATCCATACATAGAAAGTGTAAATTTTAATATCTATAATGTTCTTAAAAATTAAAGGTTCTTCATGTCTAAACAGATTGCAGGTGATTTATCTAAGACATAATTCTTTTGTGAGAAAAAGTACATATTTTAAGAAAAAATATTAAACAACTGATTTTTGCCTATCAAATAGTTATGGTTAGTTTATATTGTTTTGGAGTTTCTTGAACATTCCTAACAACTGCAATTTGAATGGAATTCCTCAAACATGGTTGTGGGGTTATCTTAGTTAGTTATACAGTGTTCGTGGGAGCATTGTCAGCCCAAGTGGGATACTTACTTTTTTTTTTTTTTTTTTTTTTTTTTTTGGTTTTTCGAGACAGGGTTTCCCTGTAGTTTCTAGAGCCTGTCCTGGAACTAGCTCTTGTAGACCAGGCTGGCCTCGAACTCAGAGATCCGCCTGCCTCTGCCTCCCGAGTGCTGGGATTAAAGGCGTGCACCACCACCGCCCGGCAGGATACTTTCTTTTAACCATTTAAATTCTCTCTCTCACTCCCACCCTCTTCCCCCCTCTCTCTCTATATATACATATATACATATATATGTGCATATATATAGGCATATATATAGGCATATGAAATTATATATATTCTATGCAATTTTGTTTCTAAATAATAATATGATTCTTATTACTATTGTCTTGATTGCCTCCCAGACATTGATTGTCAGTTTGTATTGTCGAAGAAACCATGCACTTCAGACATAAGACCCCAGAGAACCATGACTATGTGGTTGCTAGTCCCACCTAATACACCTACTTGTGAACATAAGATTCAGGGAACATTGTAAAAAAGGCGACACGAAGATTGTAATAGTCTTTTTGTCTTTTTGTCTTAATGACAGTGCCCTTTGCTTTAAATAATAGTTGTAGGTAATATAGAACAATCTATAGAATTTCAAGGTAACAAATCGTCATTGAAAATATTTCCAAACTAATATATCAGAAGCCAGGTGTATTCATTTGCTTTCTGTATTTTCTTGAGTCACATTTTCTACCCAAATCGTTATTATTTTCTTCTATGCCTTAAAATCTGGTATAATTCATGAATATGAATTTTTTATCAATTGAGCAATTTATGAGAGCAGAAAAGAAATTGTGTTTTGTTCACTGTTTAATGTGGCTTTCATAACACAGAGGCAAGTTCTAGAGATAATTAGGTTTGAAAATCATATTTTGATTCTTTAAGGTTTTGCTTTAAAGAAACGTATTTTCAACTTTAATGTGAAAGTATCAACTCATTAAAGATAATCTTAAAGCTATTTTAAAAGTATCTGTTAAGCCATAAATATGCCTACTACTTAATTATTGTATTCTCTAAAGATAAAACATCTAACAGACCTGTTGTAAAGGTATAACAAGATATATGATTGTTTAAATTCCTGCTTAGATAAAAAAACACAGTACACAGATGTGAAAATATATTAAAATACTTGTTGTCAAAGATAGCTAATGAATGTTCTGGGTCAGCTCTTATATTAACGTGAGATAAATGCTGAAATTTCTGTGTTTGTGGCGTTAGGGGAGATAAAACTCTCTTTAATCAAGATAAATTTATTTTCCACTAACAAGTAGTTGATATTCCAATATTTGAATTTAATGGCAATATTTATTTAAATAACCAAATTTAATGAAGGTCAGGAGTAATTTTAATTCTTAAAATAAAAGACAAATAAGGCAAGAAGTTAATGATTTGAGTATATAATCTCAAAGCCAATGACCTTTGGCACATTTTAGCAGTTAATAGAAAAGTAAATGTCGACTACCACAAAATTTTATTTATTTTTAAAAGTATATAAAATATTTTGTGACATTTTGCTCTAATTAGATATTAAGTTTTCAAAATTTATACTTAATAGAGTACTAAGAAACAAAACATAAATGTCGCTTTTAATATCTTACACAACTATTCTAATTATATATACTCATTTTAAAAGATTACAGTTTCTCTCTAAGATTTTCATGAGATTGTTTTTATTAAATTTTTGAGTTGCAAAATTATAGCATGAACTTTCATTTTTGGCTGTCTTTTTTAAGTAAACTATAAATAGACTCATGTCAATATTTGGGGAAAATTAGATTTGTTTACTTGTTTAATATCAATGAGAGCATGATTAGTATGATGCAGTTTTGCATGAGCAAGTTATAGCTCTACTATGAGATGAGTGACTGAAGAGGACACCATGACTGAGGTATTGCACTCTTTTAAAGCAATGTTTACCTTATTTTACACATGGGAAGTGGTTAAAACTATGAGAATATTAAATAAGTATATAATAACAGGTTATTTAAAATAGAAAATAATTGGAAAATTTTCATATAACTAAATGCAAAATGATCTACATTTTACCATTAAGGTTTTTCCCTAAATTTTCATTTTTAACATAAAGCAATTTATCATAGGATTTCATTGTGGTTCAGGCAAGAAATTATCTTCTATCTTCATTTTCGTGGATTACTTAGAAAAATGTTGTTTAATATTAACAAGCATGTTTGCTTTTAAGATTGGTTTTGTCTTGTTGGAAAGTTGCAAGAGCAGAGGGCAGGAGCCAGGGGACAGGGAGATAAATGGGCTTAGAATACATAATGTAAAAATCCAAAAGAATAAATGAAAGTTTTTTTTTAAAAAAAAAACAATTTATTTAAAAGCATTCTTCAAGAAAAGTATGTAGTGTGAAACGGCGGGGCTGTGTCCCGCCACCCGGCCACCGGCTAGCTTTACACCCGAAATAATTACACGGAAACTGTATTCTTTTAAAACACTGCCTGGCCCATAGTTTCAGCCTCTTATTGGTTAATTCTTACATCTTCCTTTAACCCATATTTAGTAATCTGGGTAGCACCACGAGGTGTGGCTTACCAGGAGAGATCTTAACCTGCGTCCATCTCGGAGAGGAGCAGCATGGAGACTCCCTATGGGGAATGCCTGAAGCGTCTCCCCAACTCTACTTCCTTGTTCCCACAATTCTGTTCTGTCTACTCCACCTCTCTTAAAGGGCCAAGGCAGTTTTCTTTATTAATTAACCAATGAAAGAAACATAGACAGATAACTCTCCTCCATCAAAAGTAAACAGGGATTTAACTATACTTCTACTGGAAATGGAAGGACACTCACCCAAAGTGACAACATCTGCTAGAAAGTAGAGTGGAAAAACAGTCCTCACCATGGATGAGGCATCTATTTGGTTATTGGATTATCCATGACAACATGGTAATCCTAAAATCATTTATATACAAGAAACAAAAAAAGATAGGGAAGAATGATGTAATTAAACTATAATTTTTCTTTTATTAGAAATAGATTTTTCATACAATATTCTGTATGGTATACATCTCATACTATATTTTATTCCTTTTTATTATATTTGTAATATATTCTTGTTAGGAATTTTTCCTAACTCTAGCTCTCTGTCGACGCAAAAATTCCAATCAAGCCAAATCACAACAGACCAAATTAAAAGATATCCAGGTTTAATGGGATTTCTGTGCTCTTGGGTGCCCTCCCCATAGGGGAACCAGGAAGCTGCCAACACATCTGGGTGGGGGGGACACAAAGGGACTCTCCAGGAAGCAGTTTAAATAGACTTGGGGAGTGGTCAAAGTTTGGTGGGCTGCCTTGACCCATCTCTGAGAAGGAGCCAAGGCTTGGCTGGTTGTCTTGACCCTCCTCAGAGAAGGGGTCTAAGTTTGGCAGGCACAGGGGGTGGCCTCCATCTTTGGAGGAGGCCAGAGACCAGGACTTAAAATTCTGATTATGTTTTCTCTTCTTCCAAATCTTCCTAGTTACTCACCACCTCATCTTCCTTCCAGATCCTTTCTTTCTCTAGTTAGAAAACAAACAGGCATCTAAGGAATAACAAAAGAAATAAAAATGAAAGCAAATTAGAATAAGACTAATGTAAGAAAGCAATCCCAAGAAAAATCACAAGTAACTTACATAGAAGCAGAGATGCATGTTCTCTCACACAGGATTCCCTTAAAAACACAAAACCAGAAGCCATAACGTATTTACAAAGTACCTATACTGAAAACAAGATGAAAATGCCCTGACACAACATTATGAGACACAAAACCTACAAAGATGTTTTGTGTTGGCCATCACCTGGTAGATGTGGTGCCTCCTCTTAAGAGTGGTTTGTTTCCCAGTGAGACTCCCTTGAAGAAAACTAATTTTTCATTGAAAAAATGTTTATCAGTTGGAAATAACATATTGGTTAGAAATGGGGGCTTGTGTCTACTTCTTCTCTCATCTAAGGGACCCCACCTGATGCATACCTGTGCAGTCTGTTAGTGCAATTCCATAAAGCTTCCGTGAGTTTATATGTATATCAATCCTTGTGTGTTTATAGAGCCTTGTTTCCTTGGTGCCATTCATCCATTCAGAGTCTTACACTTGTTTCTGCCTTCTCTTCCCCACAGTTTCCTGAGTCCTGAGGGGAGGGGATTTCTGGGGCATATCCCATTTAGGGCTGAGTGTTCCATGCCTCTCACTTTCTGCACATTGTCTGGCTGTGGGTATCTGTATTTGTTCCCATGTACTGCAGAAGGAAGAACAGAAGTATTTGGGTTTCTGCTATGTCCCTGTGCTACCTAATCTCTGGTTCTTGTCCAACCAACATTGTTGGGTATGGGTCTCACTGATTGGGACTTAAGTCAAATCAGATCTTGGTTGGCTACTTTCACAATTCTATTCCACCAATGTTTCTTGAAGGCAGATAATCATTGAAAATGATGTTTATTACACTTTAATATAAAAAGAACATAATTTTAAAATCTCCTTGATAGAAGACAATACTTATTAACAGCCATTTGCAGAAACATCAATAACACAGGCTCAGAGAGTGTGTGGATTTATTAACATTGCTCACACACGTGCACAGAGAGTGTTTGACAACTAGCATTGCTCACATCCAGGTACACGGAGTACCTGTTTTTACTTACATTATTCACGGTATTTACCATTTCTCATTCTCCTCATCTGTATACTAAGATTTCTTTCCTGTTTACATTTGTGGAAATACTATGGGAAGAAGATGCTGGTCACAAGACACCCCTTGTCACTATTAAATGGCTAAAGCCTCTCGAAAGCCAGTCATGTGAGATTCAGCACAGCTGTAGGTCAACATCTCTCTAAATTATGTATGCTATCTAAAATGGTGGTTTGTTTCATGATACAATGATCTTCTTACTACTCTTATTTGTGAAAATCTCTGTGATTAGCACATTGTTTTCCGTCAGAAAGCCGCATACATTTTGTGATTGTACTAGAACCCTTAACACCTTACTGGAATATATTCCTTCGAGTAATAAGATTTTTGCTTGCATAAAAAATAAAATGTTTTACTAAGGCATCATATAAAATAACACATATTCCTTTAATCTGATTAGTTATAGCTTTTGCTGTTCCTAAGCTTTATTCTCTCAACAGGTTTAAGATATGAATTGAAAAGGAATAATAACAGAATAAGGATTTTTTGGAAAAGGGTCCTTGAATGTCACAGTCAGAATTACCTGGGCAATTAATGTTCTAAATTATAGTAAGGTCTTGAAAGAGCATTCAGCATGCATGGGTTATAATTATTTATTTCTTTACAATTGGGATAAATAAAAGTATTTCAGGTAAAATACATAAAATCTATCATATTTGCAATTTAGGTAACATAAATTGATATTTTAAGCAAAAAGTATATTAATATAAGTATGATCAATAAAAATACTTGTGTACCAAACAGGGGATAATGAAGTTTATAAATTTCACAACATTAAGCAAGGTGCTACCAGAATTTAATGATCATTGTATTACTACAGAAGCACAGATGAACATATTCCATGTGATAATTACCAAGAATCTGTATTTTATATGAGTTAACTCAACTGGATAAGAAATCCCAATGATAACTATAAGTAGAATCAATAAGACATGTGCATTTGTAAATTTATTCCTTTATAATCTAATATGCATGAAATATCTGGGATGTCAAGGCATGGGTCATGGGACTGATGAAATAATTGGATAGGTAATAATTTATGGGTGCCCACTGTAATTACTCAAGCAATAAGTACACCTGTACTGCATTTCATCTTCTCTTTTAAAGAAACTATAGCATTATAAACCATTAGGTAGTAATATCTTAGAGTCACTACATTATGTATTTGGATTTTTTTCATAAAGTTGGATTTTAAGATGAAATTGCAAAACTGCAATTATTGTGTCTTGGTGTATATTAAATGTAGATGAAATGATCTATTGTAGAGAAGCAATATAAATGTAGAAGAATCAAGCAGATAGAGTCCAGAGGTTTTTTTCCAGGAATAGTCCAGATTTCAAGTGTACTCAGAAAAAGCGGCTATTAAAGACTACAGAGCAGCATTGAGTGAAAGATATCAGGAATATTTAGAGAAGATCAAATGCATTAAACACTGCTGAGGACTCAAAAAATGAAGACAAAGCAACTTTCATTGATTTTGGCAAAGACAATGCTCTCGGTGACCTTGACAAGGATTCTAAAGGGTATGTTGGAAATTGGATTAAGTATCTTAAAATGTCATTGGCAGAAGAGAATGTCTCAGCACTTCATCATGTGAAATGTTATTTTTGTGCGTGTGAAATAAATGGAAAAAGAGAAGACAGAAGGCAGGGGTACGCATCTACTTTTGGAGTGTAGTTTATGAGTAATATACGGAAGGTAAATTGGAATAAAAATATGGAAGAAATGTCCTTTGCTAATAACTATTGGCAGGAAACAATCTAACGAAATAAAATTCTTTGAACTATATGAGGCAACTCCAAGTCTGGCTTGCATGCTTGTAATCCTAGCACTCCAAAGGGTGAAATAAGAGAGTCAGGTATGAAAAGTCAGGCCCCCTTACACAGCTACCTGAGTCCAGACTATGTGGCATGACACATTGTATCAAACAAATAAAGAATATGAAACAAGTCTGAATGTGACTGAAATGTGTGGTGATGAGAGAATGAGCAAGCACATATTCCATTGGATCAATTTTTTATACATTCTTTTTTAAAACATAAGCATCCTTTGAAAATTTCATGCACTATAGAATGATCATGCTTGGCATCCCTTCACAGATTTCCCCAGAATAGATCTTTGTTCCCCCGACACCTAACTTCTTCTGTTTTTCCCCCTCAAGGACAATTTATGCTGCCACCAAAACCTTGAATTTTTGGCCTTCCACTGGGATGTGTTTGACTTTCCAGGGGCTAAGCTTTTCAACCCTTAGAAAAAACTAATTCTTCCTCTCTGAGGGGGTCCGCTCTCCACAGTGGAATTTTTGTCTGCCATGGACTTACATATTCCTGCGTATAGTGTCACATGTGAGTTCATGCGTACAACTGTCCTGCTATGTTGAGATTATGTTGTTTCTTCATAGTTATCCACTAACTCACACTCTATCCTTTTCCCGCCTCTTCTTTCACAATCGTCCCATCCCATGTGATTAAATCCATACCTGGTACCATTATTGCAAAGTGAGCCTGTAGACTGGTCAGAGACCCTAGAAGAAAAATTGTACTCATTTGGCCAAGTAGATAAAGTCATAAAGCAATGCCTAATGACTCATCATTATATTTATAGATTAATTAATTAATATTTTAACTCTCTTCAGAGAATCTTCCACTTAGAAGACATAGTGTTCAACATAAAGACGCACATCTGACCAACGTGCCAAAAATAAGAGACTACAGAATTTTTAAATCAAATTTTCTAGTGTGTTTTTGAGACAAGTTTCTTCATCATAAAAGAAGATAGAAGAAAATGTGTCGGAGCAACTGTAAAAATCTAATGCAGATATTTGAGAACAAAATGTAACTGATTTGATGGAGACAAAATGGCATACCAAATAGAATTTCTCAGTGTAAATTGATTGTTTTAAATTAAATTTAAAGTAGTCCATGAAATCCATGTTTCTCATCCAGTACCTTCCACAATAAAGACAGATTGGTTCAATCTTTTCTTCACCAACAACTTTTATGTAGGGAGAAAGCAAAAAGGTAACAGTATCGAGAATGTCACCTGATAAAAACACTAAGATTATGATTCTACAAAAAATAAATAAATAAATAGAAAACTACAAGAGAAAACATTATCTCCAGTGGTAGAAAAGAACATGGTGGTTTTGTTGGACATACCTAGTTCTACTTTGTGATATGGGAGTAACTGAACAAAAAAAATGGAGGCAATACCTAGGAGCTAAGAAAACAAGTTATAAAATGCATCACGTACTGGAATAAAAGAGTTTCAAATTTTTAGGACCTGAAGTGATGAGTGATACAGACCTCAGCAACTGATCAATGAATATGAAAAAATGATTTATCAGTCTGAACAGAAGCTCTCTTTACAAAGTTTGGTTTAGTTGGAGGCTCGTGCCACTAGAGGGAGCCCATGCCTTGTACTGCCCACACTAACAGGCGTCTGGATAGCCCAGAGACACAGGGTCAAACCTAACATGATTGACAAAAGACCAACAACAACAGCAAAATGGCTCATATCGATATACTGCTATTCCTGTAGATCTGCGCTATGTCCGGTCATCATCAGAGATGCTTACTCTGGCAGCAAACGGGAGTTGGTGCAGATATCCACAACCAGGGGTTAGGGAGATAGAGAGAGAGACAGAGAGAGAGGAAGCATATGTGGGGTGGGAGACTTGAGAATTGTAAGCGCATGGAGGACATCAGAACATTTCCCACCAAAACAACCAGACGGGTCATATGGGCTCACAGAGTCTTAAAGACAAGCATACTGTCTGCATAAATCTGAAGGTTTTCTGAGTACATATTATGGCCGTTTACGTGATGTTTTTTGGTGAGCTCCTAACAGTAGAAGCAGTTATAAATGATTCTTTTGCCTGCTCTTGAAACACTTTACTTCCTGTTCGGTTGCCTTGTCCAGCCTTGTTGAGAGGGCTTTTGCCTGTCTTATTGTGTTTTGTTTTGTTGTGTTTGGTTGTGAAATCTTGGAGGCTTGCTTTTTTCTGAAGAAGAAACCTAGAGGAGTGGGTGTGGGAGCATGGGAAGGTAGCAGGGAGCTAGAACAAGCGAGCAGAGAGAGGGGAAAGAGTTGCTAAGAAACATTGTTTGAAAGAAGAATTCGTTCAATTAAAAAAATTTAAAAATCAGAGGGACTAGATTGATCCTATGCTTGTTCCTTCCCAGTCTGGCTGGAGTTGGTGAGCTCCCATTAGCACAGGTAGACTGTTTCAGTGGGTGAACCCAGCATGGTCTTGACCTCTTTGCTCATATTCTCACCCCTCCCAGTCTTCAACTGGACTTGAGGAGCTCAGTCAATTGCTCTGATGTAGGTCTCTGCCTCTGTTTCTATCAGTTGCTGGGTTAAGGTTTTATGGTAGTATTTAAGATATTCATCAGTCTGACTACAGTGCAAGTCAAGATCAGGCCCCCTCTCCTTTATGACTTAGGGTCTTAGCTGGGGTCATCCTTGTGGAATCCTGGAAATTTCTCTAGACCCAGGTTTCCTGCTAACCTAATAATGGCTCCCTCATTTGAGATATCTCTTTCCTTGTTCTTATTACTCTGTCCTTCCTTAATCTTGTCTATCCCATTCCCTCAAGTTCTCCTCACCCCTCTACTTCCCTCTTCCTGTTCCCCTTCCACCCTCCTTTCTGTCCCCGCTCCCATAGTCCCAATTTTGTCAGGTGATCTTGTCTGTTTCTACTTTCTAGGTGGATCTATATATGCTTTTCTTAGGGTTCACCTTATTTCTTAGCTTCTCTATGATCATGAATTATAGGCTCAATATCCTTTGTTTATAGCTAGTATCCACTTATGAGTGAGTACATTCCCATATTCACCTTTTTTTGTTCTGGGTTACCTTACTCGGGATAGTGTTTTCTAATTCCATCCATTTGTATGCAAAATTCAAGATGTCATTGTCTTTTACCTCTGAGTAGTAATCTAATGTGTAAATTTGCCACATTTTCTTTGTCCATTCTTCAGTGGAGGAGCATCTGTGTTGTTCCCAGGTTCTGGCTATTACAAATAATGCTGCTATGAATATAGTTGAACAAATACCTTTGTAATATAGCTGAGAATCTTTTGTGGTACATGCCCAAGAGTGGTATTGCTGGATCCTGAGAGAGGTTGATTCCCAGTTTTCTGAGAAATCATCATAATGATATCCAAAGCAGATGCACACGTTTGCATTCTTACTAGCAATGGGTGAGTGTTCCCCTTACTCCACATCCTCTCCAGATTAAGATACTATGGGTGTTTTTGATCATAGCCATTCTGACTGGCATAAGATTATGTTATCTAGGAGTTGTTTTGATTTATATTTCTCTTATGGCTAAGGATGTCGAACATTTTCTTGTGTCTCTCGGCCATTTGAGATTCTTCTGTTGAGAATTCTCTGTCTATTTCTGTACCCCATTCTTAAATTGGGTTATTTAGAATTTTGATGTCTAATTTCTTGAGTTCTTTATGTACTTTGGAGATATATAAAGTCATTTGTCTGACTTGGGTTAGTGAAGATCTTTTCCTATTTAGTAGGCTGCCTTTTTGTCTTATTGGCTGTGTTCCTTGCTTTACAGAAGCTTCTCAGTTTCAGAAGGTCCCATTTATTTATTGGTGCTCTCAGTGTCTGTGATATTGGGGTTATATTTAGGAGGTGGTCTCCTGTACCCATGCATTGAAGACTACTTCCCACTTTCTCTTCTATCAGGTTCAGTGTGGTCAGATTTATATTGAGGTCTTTAATCAATTTGGACTTGAGTTTTATGCATAGGCATAGATATGCATACATTTTCATTCTTCTACATGCTGACATCCACTTATGCCAGTACCATTTGTTGAATATACTTTCTTTTCCATTGTATAATTTTAGTTTCTTTATCAAAAATCAGGTTTCATAAATGTGTGGATTAATATCCTGATCTTCGATTCAATTCCATTGGTCAACATCTCTGCTTTTATGCTACTACCAAGCTGTTTTACTGTAGCTCCGTAGTAGAGTTTGAAGTCAGGGATTGTGATGCCTCCAGAAGTTCCTTTATTGTATAGGATTGTATTGGCTATTCTGGGTTTATTTTTGTTTTTCCATATGAAGTTGATTATTGTTCTTTCAAGGTCTGTGAAGAATTTTGTTGGGATTTTGATGAGGATTGCATTATTGATTTTTGTAGAATTGTCATTTTTACTATGTTAATCTTACCTATCCAAGAGCATGGGAGATCTTTCCATTTTCAGGTATCTTCTTCAATTTCTTTCTTCAAACACTAAAGGTTTTGTCAAATAGGTCTTTCAATTTTTGGTGAGTGTTATTTGTTATTTGTGCCTATTGTGAAAGGTGATGTTTCACTGATTTCTCTCTCAACTTCTTTATCATTTGTATATAGGAGGGCTACTGACTTTTTTTTAGTTGATCTTGTATCCTGCCACACCACTGAAGCTATTTATCAGGAGTTCTCTGGTAGAATTTTTGGGGTCACTTATATATACTATCATATCATCTGAAAATAAAGAAAGTTTGACTTCTTCCTTTCCAATTTAAATCCCCTTAATATCCCTTTTTTGTCTTATTGCTATAGCCAGAAATTCAAAAACTATGCTGAAAAGATATGAAGAGAGTGAACAACCTTGTCTTGTTCCTGATTTTTAGTGGAATTGCTTTGAGTTCCTCTCCATTTAATTTGATGTTGGCTGTAGGCTTGCTGTATATTGCTTTTATTATATTTAGGTATGTTTCTTGTATTCCTGATCTCTCCAAGACCTTTATAATGAAGGGTTGTTGGATTTTGTCAAATGGTTTTTCAGCATCTAATGAAACGATCATATGGTTTTATTTTTTTTCAGTTTATTTATATGATGGAATAAATTGATAGATTTTCATATGTTGAATCAGCCCTGCATCTCTGGGATGAGGCTAACTTGTTCATAGTGAATGATTTCTTTGATGTTTTCTTAGATTTGGTTTGCCAGCAATTTATTGAGTATTTTTTTTCATTTATGTTCATGAGTGAGATAGGTCTGTAATTCTCTTTCTTGGTTGGGTCTTTGTGTATTTTTGGTATCAAGGTAACTGTAGCCACATAAAAAATTTTTGACAATGTTTCTTCCATTTCTATTATGTGGAATACTTTGAAGAGTATAAGTATCACCTCTTCTTGGAAGTTCAGGAAAATTTTTGCAATAAAACTATCCAGCCCTGGGCTTTTTTTGGTTGGGAGGTTTTTGATGATAGCTTCTATTTCCTTGCAATTTATAGGTTGAAATAAATTGTTCACCTGGTCTTGATTTAATTTTGGTATATGATATCTATCTAGAAAATTCCATTTCCTTTATGTTTCCCAACTTTGTAGAGTAGAGGTTTTTGTAGTATGACCTAATCATTCCCTGAATTTCCTCAGTGTTTGTTGTTATGTCTCTCTTTTCATTTCTGATGAAATGAAAATTTGGATGTTCTTTCTGTGCTTTTTGATTAGTTTGGATAAGGGTTTGTCTACCTTATTTATTTTCTCAAAGAACCAGCTCTTTGTTTCATTGATTCTTTGGATTGTTTTCTGTGTTTCTATTTTGTTGATTTCAGCCCTCAGTTTGATTATTTCCTGTCTTCTACTATTCCTGGGTGAGTCTGTTTCTTTTTTTTTCTAGAGCTTTCAGGTGTGTTGTTAAGTCACTAATTTAAGCTTTCTCTGTTTTCTTTATGTGGGCACTTAGTGCTATAAACTTTTCTGTCACCATTGTTTTCATAGTGTCCCACAGGTTTGGATATGTTGTGCTTTTATTTTAGTTGAACTCTAGGAAGTTTTTATTTTCTTTCTTTATTTCTTCTTTGACCCAGGGATGATTCACTAGTTTACTGTCAATATTCATGAGTTTGTAGGATTTCTGAGAATAGAATTGTTGTTAAATTCTAACTTTAATCCATGGTGATTCAATAAGACAGAGGGTGTTACTCCAATTGTTTTTGTATCTGTGGAGGTTTGCTTTGTTATTGAGTATCCGGTTAGTTTTATAGAAGGTTCCATTGAGGTATTGAGAAGAAGGGATATGCTTTTGTGTTGAGGTTGAATATTCTGTAGATGCCTTTTAAGTTCATTTGATTCATTACATGTGTTTGTTTTCTTATTTCTCTGTTAAGTTTCTGTTTGGTTTTCCTGCCCATTGGCAAGAATGGAGTGTTGAAGTCTCCTACTCTTAATGTGTGGTGGTTTGATGTGGGATTTAAGGATTTAGTACTGTTTCTTTTACATATGTGGGTGCTCTTGTATTAGGGGCATAGATGTTCAGGATTGAGACTACATCTTGATGGATTGTTCTGTTATGAGTCTAAAGTGTCCTTCTCCATCTCTTCTGATTGATTTTAATTTGAAATCTATTTTGTTATATATTATGATAGCTACACCCATTATTTTCTTAGGTCCATTTGATTGGATTACCTTTTCCCAACCCTTTACTCTGAGGTAGTTCTGTCTTTGAGGTTGAATTGTGTTTCTTGTATGCAGCAGAAGAGTGGGTACTGTTATAGTATCCATTCTCTAAACTTGTGTCTTTTTATAGGTGAATTGAGTTCACTGATATTAAGAGCTATTAATGAGCAGTTGTTTGTTGAGCCAAAATTATCTGAGGGCCTGTACCTCAAGGCCTGTAGGACAAAGAAAAGCCTGGCTCGAGTTTGAGGGAACCGAATGATAAGGAGACAGCAAAATCTAGATAGATGTCCCCCTGCCAGAGGGAGGGCTTGGCTGTCTCTCATTGGCTGGAGGTACTCCGACATCAGAATACACCACTTAACCTGTATAAGCTGATGCTCACAGTAATAAACCTAGTTTCTGCTTTGACTTGACTCCCTATGGTGTCAGATTGCCCTGCATTGTGGGGCTGCAGAATGGACAGATAGTGCACTCACCTTTCCTCGGGGAATAAGTAGGCTAAGGGAGCCTAGCAACTGGTGCCAAAATGTGGGGCAACCAGTCTCAGGTCAAAGCACTTTCAAGGTGAATGGGATCTCATGATGGGTAATGCAATTTCACACAAAAATGATCCAGTGCTTAAGGCACTGAGATATCCAACTGTTATTGTCCTTGAGGTGTGTTTTCACTCCGCTGCTCTGACTCCTCCAGCGGTGGTAAGGAAAATGTCAGAGACCAGGAGAGGTCTGAAGAATCCAAAAGTAACCAATTAACCAAAAGAACAGGAAAAAAAGAGACAGATGAGGGGGAAGAACAAAAATGGTCACAATTTACTGAAGAGCTGTCCCAGTGGGAAGGAATGAGGAAGGCAGAGGCAAAGACAAAAAGGAAAGCCGAAATTACCTGTGACAAAAAGTGGCCGCCTCCTTATGCCCCCCAGCTGCCCTGGAAAATTAAAATGGGAGAGAGGAATGGGATAAATAAGGGGGCTCCATCCTTGCCAGGAGAAAATAAATATACATTTGTGTGCGGCCAGATGTGGACAAAAATAAGTTCAGGCCTCGGATCCTCCCAGGGTTGCCTGCAAACTTCCTGGGTCAAGATTTGTTAGGACAAATGGTTGCTGTTATTACCACTGACCACCTGGCCTTTTATGATGATCAAACTGAGCAAGGTGTCATCAGGCAGACCCCCAATCCCTAGATCCACCCCCCAAAAGTAGAGGCCACTGCCCTCAATGCCCCCATTAGGTTGTACCTGGTAAGCTGGTATGGGTGGAGCAGTGGCCATTACCTGATGTTAAACTTAAGATGCTCAAGGATATCACCAGAAATCTGCTTAAAGAAGAATGGAGAAGGCCCTCAATAAAACCCTAGGATAGCCCTGTGTTTGTGAGCTAGTATGGCCCCTTTAAGGGACTTACCTTGGGTCAAGCAATTGCCTCTCAGTTTCACCTCATTGTATTGATCTAAAAGTCTGTTCTCAATTCCTCTTTATGAGGATTGTGAAAAGTTCACCTTTTCCATTTCTACAGCCCCTGCTCCAAGCACTCACTGTTTGAATAGATGGCGGTCAGAATGGGTCTGGCTGCCTTTGTAGTTTTCCCTGCAGATGGGACCAAGACAAAAATTACCCAAATTTTCCCTTGTGGGGGATCTGCTCAATATAAGGAAATGATGGCCATATATATTGCTCTACACGAGGTCCCAGAACCCTGCAACTTCCATTCAGACAGCTCTTATGTGGTGAATTGACATAAAACAGAAACAACGGGAACTACTCATGGCCCTTTGAGTTCGTTATGATCGACTCGATACATCTCACCCTATGGATGAACTCTCAATTTGAGGGTCACTTGGATGGGTTTTGGTTTTGGGTGAGCCTACCTGCAGAAAGGTCTCCTGCTGGCTATGAAGTTTAATTTTGAAAACAATTTCCTCAATATCTAAAATATTTATTAATGTAAAATATAGATTCAGATCAGAGCAATTATATTTCTTGACTGTATAGTTCTAGGCGCATTTCTTTTATATAAAGGAGCTAGTAGGTGCTACTGAGAAAGGTTCAGTACACTGAAGGACCACTGGAAGTTGGTAGCAGTTTGAAGTTATGATTACCTGAGGTTCTTTGGTGACTCTTTTATATATTGTAGAAATGAAGATGTATATGTGTATACTTTCCATTTTCAAAAAGAATAAATATACAAGCTGGGTCTCATTTTGTAAGCATACCTAATAGTCTTGACCCAAAATTGCAAAAGGGTTTGCATCAGTAGGTTAAAATTAATTTTTAAATTATTTGAAAATATAAAACTACTTTAGAAATATACTATTTAACTTATACCATAGATAGATTAAGTACAGTTATTAGTATTTCCAGTTTCCAGATGAAACAGTGGTAGTGTACCTCATATGCATATTCTGTTCAGGTTTGCTCATCTAGTAAATTGCACCCTATGAACTAAACCCATGCAATCTGTTTTTGATACTCACATCCTTAAGAATGTTACAACCAAAGTGAGCACAAATACAATAATGCATTTTAATGGCATTTCATTGACCTTTCTTTCTGTGGAAATTTAGTTTCATAAATTTGAACTTCAGTGTGCAAAACAGAAAGGTGCCTCTTATTTTATGTACATAGATACAGACTTTCAAAATTTAAAATAAATAACCTAGAGAAAAAAGTTTAAAGCACTACTTTTATCAAGTTTGCAAAAGAAGATGCAATATCAAAGATATCAATTTAATCTTGAAATTGAGCAATAAAGCAATGTCTGCTTAATATTTAGGAGGAGGAAATAATATAAAGTATTCATAGACTTTCTAATTTTTAAATAATATATTGGTGAATGAATACATAACTATTTGAAATCATTTATGTGTTGACAATACTGATATCTTGGGCTACAGAGATTTAAATTTGCAAGGCAAAAATCAATATAGATACATAATTTAGTATTATTTATTAAAACAAACAAATAATTATCAAAATATTTAATCTTTGTGATATTACACCATAATTGAGTAAAGTATCTTCCATGTAAATTAATAGTCTTATTGTTTGATAAGAACAAATGAAAATTTTGAAAAGCAGATAAATACTTACAAATATTTATATTTAATGTAAATTAAACACTCTGATAATTAATTAGGAATGATACTTTTAGATTAGCCTTAATGAACTTACATTATTTGATATAAAATTGAAGCTTAATATTTTTCTGAAAAAACAATGTTTCTCACGAATACTGTTTTATATTACATGACTGAGGGAATTACATAGTTGCATACTGAGCATTGGCAAACAAACCTAAGCAAGGATAGGCACTTGATTTTCAGATAAGCAAAAACCATTTGATTAGAATAAATATATGTCATTTCTATATAGGCTTCCATTGTTCATCTGAAATTAAAATTTAAGTTGGCATTCTGTGTTTTGATGTGTCAGAACTGGCTACACTATGCAAGCCACAAGACTGACAGTGTGCTACCTAAACAGTAACCTATATTATCTGTCGTAGGTTTAGATTTAAGTTTCTTGACTCCATTTCAAATTTTCTTCTCTAAGAGCATGGTTATCTCATACTACTGTGGTGTTCCCAACCAATAAGCAATAATCAAAATAAAAGTCAAAATATTAGCAAGGCTGTAAACTGATGTAGAAGCAGATTGTAGTTTTTAAGTATCATAACATTACAGAAAAACAATAAAAGAAATATCATTTATCTTCATGAAATTGAACAGCTAGAAAATAATTTCAGCAAATAATTTAGAATATTTTATGAAATTGTTTATGTACACCTAAATATGTGGCTTCTTGTCAAAATAAAAATTTTAAGCTTAAATTTAGCTTACATTCCCTCTTTTATTCAGGTCTCATGGTTGATTTGAATAGATCATTTGGAGAGATTAGAGAAGCAGGAAATTCATTCGTCTTATTTATTCTCTTAACAATTGAATCTATATAAAGGGTACATTTTCATAAATAGATGTGGCACTTTCTTAGTTAAAGGCATGAGTTCTCCATTGAGTAAATGTACTACTAAGTGAATAAATCATACTTCCTCATTACTTTTAAAAATCTTTTCTTTAAATCCCATCTGAGCATTTAACCAATTTTATCCAAATACCTAGAACCCCACCACCATCACCAAAATATTGTATTGTTCTTATCAGGCCAATTAGAAAACTTGCCAGAAGGTTTTAAAAACACTCTATATTGTAAAGACTTTATAGTTGTAGAAAACACTGATAATTGTATAGCCCTAAGTATAATGCTTACTCCTGATTCCAAAATCATCCACATTTTATAGTTTATATCACCTTTAGAAAGAAGTGCATTTTTCAACCTGACTCAGTCTTTTACATTCTGATACTAGGTGGATGGTAGAAGTTGTATAGTGCTATTTCTGATTTATCATTCAGTGTTCTCCTATAGGTAGCTCAATATCCATATGACCACATAAGGAATTGGAACCAATCATTTAATTCTATGGCCTAATGAAATAATCATTATGAATGTACTTCCACATAGCCCATTCCTTAGTTATTTGTAGTTATATGCATAAATGCATGCCACCGTCATTTCCTTGTATGTGTGATTTTCATTCCATCGTCTTCTAAATAATTAATTATACTGTGAATTATTTGTGTAGTAATAAGCAATTACTAAAAAAATTAATACCACTTAATTCATTTTTAAATATCTACAAGGTGAATAAATATCTGGGGCTCATGAGTATAGAAATAGATTTTTTAATTATAGGGGATAGCAGTACATATGCAACATGAATGGAAATGAAGGAAATTAACTTTGTTAAAAATCTAAGTGAAGCTAGAGGTGTTAAAGGGGGGAGCACTTATGGGTCAGGCTAAATCAAACTAGGGCATATGAAGAAACCTTACACAAATGCACTACATTCTACTTAAATATATTTAATATATAAAAATAGAGTTTGAAGAGAAACATCTTGCGTAGATTGGGAGTACTTCTACCAGTAGGCATTGGTTATTAGAGGAATATCTCAGTACCATTAGAAGGATACTTCTCTTATATTACAAATAATAAATAATATTTATAAATAAAAATACAATTTTAAAAATAACAATAAATTATTTGTCAAGGACATCTCAGAGACACACAGGACAACACAACCTATGGTCATTGCTCTTGTTTGCCTACCTACCAATAACTGAATGGTTAGACTATATTACCTAAAATACCTCTGTTAGGAGAAAGAATATAAAGAAACGTACTTCAGTTGGTCAGTGAATTCCCCCTGCTGTCAAACTTTCCTAATGTCAAACAGTGCTATGCAGATTGAGCACTTAAAATATATCAGAATCTCTACTAGTTCTAGATTCTGCATGATACAATATTAATGTTCCTGGCAAAACTTATTCACTGGTGCAACAGTGACAAAGTTCATTTTAAAAATAACCAGCTGCTTTCTGACTAGATATGAGGCATGACCCACAAAATTAATGTCATATGTGAAATGGTTAGACTCATCAGAATCCCATGACTGAGGAGATCATAAGCCCTAGACAGGGAACTTACTCTTGTTTGGTACAGCCATGATGTCAAACTGTCTTCAAAATAAAAAGACTCCTCCCCGCCTCCTCTCCTCTCTCTCTCTCCTCTCTCTCTCTCTCTCTCTCTCTCTCTCTCTCTCTCTCTCTCTCCTCTCTCTCTCTCTCTCTCTCTCTCTCTCTCTCTCTCTCTCTCTCTCATTTTTTCCACCCCCTCTCTTTTTCTCCCTCTATCTCTTCCTCAGTCTATCTCTCCATCTATCACCCCCTCACATTCAAAGGGTCTAGTTCGGGTCCATACAGGTTCCCAGATGGTCAGTCCATAGTCTGTGAGCTCCCAGTAACTCCTGCCAGCAGTCTCTGTGGTTTTACCCATCAGGCCATCAGGCTCCTTACTCACCTTGTTTACATAATCCCTCTCCTTCTCTTCAACTGAATTCCATGAATTCAGCCCAGGCTTTGCTGTGGATCCCTGAAAGTGTTTCTATCAGTAACTAGATGTAGGTTCTATGATAACAATTAGGGCAGTTACTAATCTGATTAAAGGGGAAGGGTCTTTCAGACACCCTCCACACTATTGCTTTTACACCCTCAGGGCTGGTTCACCTGCATCCCTAACACCAGGGTCAGTTCTAGAGTTTTGCCAGTTGAGTTGGAGACCTGTAATAAGGGATGGGGCATTTTTCCCCAAGTGCATGGGGAAATGGGGAGTTTCAGCTCTTCAGCTGTTCTTTAAGGGGAAGGACCAGCTCACCTGCTGCACAATTCAGCAAGATACAGGGCCAGCTATCCTAGTGCCAGTGTAGGGTAGGGTTGGCTCAACCAAGCATGCTTCCAAATGACCCCTCTGATAACATAATAATGGATGAATCAAATAAAAGAAATAACCAAATAAGGAACACTACACAACTTTTAATGTAAATCATCCACTCTGAATTTAATTGCAAATGTTTCAAGCTGAAATAGTAAGTATTCTGTTGAGAAAGGTAAATTGGTTTGTTCAGAGAATAGATATTCTTAGAACAGATATGAATTCTCGCTTCAATTTTTTCACTCATTTCAGATTTTAACTAGCTTGTTAGTATTTGTTTTTTTACCATTAATGTTATTCTTATTACAATAATATATTTCAAAACAATGATGATTACCTGGATGTGACACTATTCTAAACAGTATTATGTAAATTTATGTCATGGTGGAAAGATAAACAGCAGGCAGTAATTTAAGACTTGAAAGATGGTTTTCTTCTTTTGCAGACTGAACACTTAACTGAGTTTTATTGCTATACATGATTATCAAATTATCAAATGTCTGTGTGACCATTGTATACTATAATGTTGTGTACTGAATTACTTTCAAATAACCTGTGTTTTTTATGGATTTTTATTGAGCTCTACATTTTTTTTCCTCTGCTGCCCTCCCTGCCTCTCTCCTCCCCTTCAACCCTCACCCAAGGCCCCCATGTTCCCAATTTACTCAGGATATCTTGGGGTTTTTTCCACTTTCCATGTAGATTAGATCTATGTATGTCTCTCCTAGGGTCTTCATTGTTTTCTGGTATTGTGATTTGTGGACTGATTTTCTTTGCTTTATGTTTAAAAACCTTCTATAAGTGAGTACATGTGATAATTGTCTTTCTGTATCTGGGTTACATCACTCGAAATAATGTTTTCTAGCTCCATCCATTTGCTTGCAAAATTCAAGATGTTGTTTTTTTTTCTGCTGTGTAGTACTCCATTGTGTAAATGTACCACATTTTCCTTATCCATTATTTTGTTGAGGGGCATTTAGGTTGTTTCCAGTTTGTGGCTATGACAAACAAAGCTGCTACGAACATAGTTGAGCACATGTCCTTGTGGCAAAACTGAGCATCCTTTGGATATATATCCCAAAGTGGTATTACTGGGTCTTGAGGAAGGTTGTTTCCTAATTTTCTGAGAAATCACCACACTGACATCCAAAGGAGCTGTACCAGCTTGCACTCCCATCAGCAATGTGGGAGTGTTCCCTTTACCCAACAACCTTTCCAGCATAAGCTGTCATTAGTGTTTTTGATCTTGGCCATTCTTACAGGTATAGATGGAATCTCAGAGTTGTTTTGATTTGCATTTCTCTGATAACTAAGGATGCTGAACATTTCCTTAAGAGTCTTTCAGCTATTTTAGAGTTCCCTGTTGAGAGTTCTCTATATAGGTCTGTACTCAATTTTTTTTTCCTCATGGTTTTTTTTTTATATTTAAAAATTTCCATCTCCTTCCCTCCTCTTCCCCCTTCTCTCCCCTCCTCCTCCCCCTTCCCTCCCCTCCTTCTCCCCCTTCCCTCCCCTCCCCTCCACCCATACCTCCCCTCCCTCCCTCTCATTGGATTATTTGTTCTTTTGGTGACCATTTTTTTTAAAGTTCTTTGTATATTTTAGTAATCAAACCTCTGTCTGATGTGGGTTTAGTGAAAAATATTTTCTCATTCTGTAGGTTGTAGTTTTGTCTTATTGCCTGTATCTTTGTTGAAGGGAAGTGGAGTAATCTTTATTAATTTGTTTTCAGAGAAGATAACTAAGATACAGGGACAAAAAGCTGGTTAGTGTAAGTTCTAAAACATCTTTAATTTTTATCACCAAAAAACATTCATTATCAATCCAAAGCAAAAGAGAGTAGTTGAAAAATGAAGAACATGTATTTTTTTGTTAGTTTAAGTATGCTTTTAGTCAACACATATACAGTATGAAGTTTAGTAGCTGCCTCTAAATAAGTGAAATATTTACATTGTTTTTAAATTGAAAAAAAGTTAAACATCTCACTTATCATTAAAAGTTGCTTTGCCAGTTTGGGGTGTATTTAGTCAATTCACCTCATCTTCGAATTCAATTAATGAAGATCGTAACAATCTTTGGAGTTGAGAGAAACAACCCCAAAGTTTTATCAAAATGAACTATATCATGAAGATACATATAGCAAATGATAGCCACACAGAAACACATGATAAGATTCATATGCATCAATATTAGAAGCAACCCATTCTGCAAAATTGGTAGGCTTTATGCATTACAACATGGTATTATCAATGAAATATAAAATTCAATGGATTTTATACAGTAAAAATATGGTTGATGTTTGAGATATGATTTCTTTTAATGGTGGAGGTAAGTGAAAAAGTTATTTGCACTTTTATTGGAAAATGAGCTTGCAATGCTACCTCTTAAGATTCCACACACACAAAAAAAAATAAATACTTCCTATTTTCTTTTAAGGGAAGGGTAGAGTAGGGCAAGAAAACTTAGAGGAAGAAACTTCTCATTAAATTCGTTAAATTGTGTATTGCAGATATTTTCATGGCGATATTGTATCCTGAAAGCAATACTTAAATAATTTCCCAGCATGGCATAATCTATGCCTGCACATATTTTGCATAAGTTATTACCTATCACCAAGGAATGAAAATGAGAATTGTTTAAAATGGGAAATGCATGCTAGTGAATCGAATTTCTCTAGTATGCAAATTATTTCCTGGGAGTGAATGAGGCACATTGGGAGCAATTTAATAAATGATACCCTAGAGGTCTGAATGGATTAATGAAGCTGATTATCCTTCTCCTGCAGAAGGAGAAAACTGTCACTCTTCAGTCAGCCTAAGCTGAGCACTCCATGGTGGTACTTCAAGGTATTTTGTGGGGAGAATAGAGATAAATGGAGGTAGCCCATTTAATTCTTCTTGGGGTAGAAAGACTATGCATGGTTATTTTTTTTTCTCTTCTTCAGCTTGTTGTCATTAGAACAGGGAACATAGTTTTATTGAAACAAGAATATGAGTTGCATATCTTGATAAAAAAAATAGAAGCAAAACATACACACACACACACACACACACACACACACGATGCCTCCCTTTTGCTTTTCAACCTGCTCTATGGGGATATATCCAAATAGCCTTTCCAAATCCCAACATAGATTTGAACTGATCTCCTCAATCTTGCCTCACAGGTGTATTTCATTTTATAAAGCATGTCTATGGAATGGGCTCAGTTTCTATCTAAACTGAGAAAAGTAAGTAGGGTACATTTAATGCCAATAAGAAAATGGCATCTCATAATTTCATGTAAAATATCTAAATTGATTTTTTTCCTATTGTGCAACAAAGCATTACATTGCAGATACTTAAAACTATAAAACAGATTATTTAAGTGTGTTAGTAATTTTGAAGCTGCTAGAATAAAAATACCATGAACTTGACTTTTAATTCTTTGAAAATTTACTTCTTACACTCTGGAGGCTGTGCTGTTGAAGATCAATTTTCTGAGCAACTTTGTGCTTGGAGAGAACTCTCATCCCTGTCCTAGATAGATAGAAACTCTCTGAGAATTTTTTTAATCCCCTCATGAGTGTCCCCATCCCATTATGGTTATGTCATCCTCAGGACCTTATTTTAAATCATAGCACCCCAAATTCCTTGCATCTGAATGCTATCTATTGTGCGTAGGAAGCATGACTGGTAAAAACTCAAGAGACAGCAATTGGGCTTAAACCTGAAGGTCAGAAAAGCAAAACAGCTGGCAACTGGCTCTTATTTTTACCTCATTCCAAAAAGGTGATCATGCCTCCAAAAATCTCAGAATGAGCCTGAGATTGACAGCTGTCTCCTCCCGTTTTATAATCCACTCTAGTTCTGGGATTAAGAGTGTGCACCACTACCACCCGGTTTTTATAAAGCTCGTGTGGCTTCCGTGAACTATTAACAGCAGGTCTATAAGGCTGGCCAGTGTGGCTGATTTACTTTTCTGATCCTCAAGCAAGTTTTATTTATTAAAATGCAAATGAAATGTTACTGAGGGGTAGGAATATCATCATATATTTTGGGATAGGACACAAACAAGATGTTCCTAGAATATTCCCATTCCAAGTTAATCAGGGATCTGTTCATGAATTTACATCTTTCTGTTCGGGGAGAAATGAAATTATTCCCTACAGATGAAAATCCATCCATCTGACCCTTTGCTACCTCACCCAACTACATGCAGTTTGGTTGGAAGTTTATTTTCCCTGAAGGTGTAAAGCAATACTCAGTTTCTTATTTGCTGTTTCTCAACAATACGGTGTCTCAAGAAATTTGCTCTTACTGTATTATCAAAGGTAATACAAAGTTCCCAGTTATGCGATCCATGTTATCTTGTCCTATCAACATGAAGAATTCCCATCTTAAGGTCTCATGGCTGACATTCAGTCTCCCTGACTCCTGGATTATTCTCAGTTTGGGTACCGCAGAGTCTAGGACATAGTGGCTTCATTTCCATCTCTAAACTTTGGTGGTTTGAATGAGATGTCCCCATTAGTCTCAGACAATTGAATACTTGGTCTTGGTTCCAGTACTTGGTTGCATAAGGAATCCTAAAATGGTGAGGTTTTTCTGGAGTAAGTATATCAGTGTAAAAATATTTTTGAGTTTCAAAAGCTTTATGCCATTCCCAAGGTCCCTTCTTGTTGGGACTAATGAGTCCTGGCCTTCAGCTGCTCTTTCCTCCTAGAACCTTCTAATTGAAGTTACTAGAAGCTGTGCCTAGCTTAGAGGATCAGAGGATGGGATTTTCACCTGTTGGTCATTGACTGCAGTGTGTTTAAGCCTACATGGTGCTAATAAAGAAGGGCTTTTAGTACTAGTGTTTGAAGGTCTGTGTGTCGGTCTGTCTCTGCGTGTGTATTTTCAACCTCCAGCCCCTTTTCCGAGGCTCGCAAAATGGGGTCTAGCGTTTAGAGCGCAGACGGGGCCACAGTGCACAGCACCTTCTCTTTCTTATTTGAAGCTAGAGATGTGAGTCATCAGCTGCTTTGTCAACATGACTGGTGTTGGCAAGAACACATTCCCACTGTGATTGTGATGGACTCATCTTTGTGGAACTATAAGCCACAAATAAAGCTTCCTTCAAGTCCTTAGTAATGGTTTTTAACCACAGCAATAAAAAAGTATTCACAACGAAGGCAATATCATTTATAATTGAGAAAAATAATAAATGACTATCAGGATAAACTGAATTTTAATGTACTAAACACTGAGATACATGCAATAAACAAATGAACATAGATTTTTATCTGTAGTATAGTATTTTATTAGGCAAAATTCGAAGGGATGTCTGCAATAATTCTTTAAGATTAAACCACTATTCATATAATCAGTCAATAGTAAGATTTAAGAAGTATTCATGCAGAATAGTGAGCAAGTAATGTATTGAATTATAAATTATAAAGAAATCTATTTAGACTCAAGAGCATGGATTAAGCAATCTTGAAGACAAAAGATCCTTTACTTAACAAACAAAAAAATGGACTAAGAAATCTCAGTGATATCTCACTACTGAATAGAGGAGTTCTCAAATAAGGGTCAAGATACATATTTATTTGTTTCATGATCTGTTTATACATTTATTTAGTTTTTAGACAGAGTCTCTTTTTGTAGCTCTGGCTCTACTAGAACTCGCTATGTACACCAGTCTTGAATTTATAGAGATCTTCCTAACTCTGCCTCTCAAGTGCTGATATCAAATGTGTGTGCCTCCTGCCCAGCCTGTTGACATTTTTACCTGTCCCTACCATATTCTTTTGTTTTAAAAGAAGAATCAAGGAGTTGAGACTTTAGGACAGAGGTTAATCTGAGTGTCCATTATTGACTGAGAATTCTCTCCCACCTGGTCCCACAGCCATTCCATCCCAAAGAAACACACAGAGGTCTACATTAATCATAATTTGGTTGGCTTATTAGCTCAGGCTTCTTATTATTTCAAGGCTAAGTTAGTCAAGCAGCCAAGACAAACAAGTGGGCCCTCCTCCAACACTTACATTCTACATTAATGCATAATTCTTCTCTGTGTCAGCCACGAGGCTTGGTCCCTTTTATAAATGAGGCATTCTCATCTTGCTTCCTTTGCATCTGGGTGACAACTGCAGACTAAACCTTTCTTCTTCCTGGAATTCTCCTATTCTGGTCACCCTGCTTATAATTCCTGCCTGGCTACTGGCCAATCAGCATTTTATTAAACCAGTACAACTGACATTTTTTACAGGGTACAAGATCATTGTCTCATAGCAGTCCATGATTGAGTCAAAAAAGCATTTGAAATGATTGACCTTTCTGAAAGGAAGGGCCTGGGATTGAAAATTTACTTGCTGTTTCTGAGAAAAGGAGCAGCACTGCTCTGAGGCTTGTGTGAAAGGTGTAGTGCTATGTTTGGGCGCATGACCATAACCTATGAAAGCCAAGAATATTTCCCAGTGAATATTTAGAAAGAATTCAAGAAAACAATATTACAGCTGGAAGGAGTGGACTCTGCCACCATCTTGGATGTACTGATAATAATAATAACTACCCCTAACTTGCTAAATTTTTAATCTTTATTCTAAGCTCCTTAAATACTTATAGAATTTAAGATGAAAGTATGATTAGTTTTTTTAATAAGAACCTTGGTCTACAGGTCTCTTCATCAAAGAAGATCAGCCAAATAACCCACATTTGAAAGGGATTTTAACTGGTTACTCTGATTTAGTGAATATGAAGAAAATTATCTAATGGGACACCTGACCCAGACTTCACAAGGCAGAGCAGCATCCACTATTTCTATTGTTCAGGTTCTGTGACTTCAAAGTGAAATCTCTACAAACATGAAATCCAAAGGCATCGTTACCTAATGGCCAATAATCTAATAACTGCTTTCCTTTCGACAACACTGTACTGGCCAGACCACTATCATCTCACCTTCCAGTGAACTTGGTCCTATTGTTAGGCCACACTAGCCCAAAGTCTTAGACAATGTAAAAAGTGTTTGAAAAAAACAGAATAAGATGAACAAACAAACAAAAACAGCATCAAAAATTACAAAACCAAACAACTAACAACAACAAAACCCAATTTTTGTTAGGCCTTAAGTTTTCTAAAGAAATAGTAGAGGGTAAGCAATTAGAGTTTAATTTTACAGTTTATTTTTGACTAAGTGATAAAAATTATAAATTCTTATTTATTACTTAAAGACAAAGAAATAAAGCAAGAGAAATAGAATTCCTAACACAACAACCAAGGTTCTCTCTGAAAAGGAACCTCCAAACACTGAAGACACAGTCTCCATATTGCCTCATCTTAATTGTGTTAGACATACAGAATAATGTTCTATTTGAGAGCAAATTTTTACAGAAGTGGTGACTTACTGATACATATGTAAGAAGGGAAGCAGCATTGTGTTTCAGAGACATCAAAATCAAAGGGAACCTGAGCACTGTCTCCGAATCCTGAAACTTGAAGTGTCATTAAGAACTAAACTGATGGTCTGAATACTTTTGAATTTCAAAGCAGAAGTATACATGTTTTGAAGTGAAAATTGATATTATGTAAACTGAAACATTTTATAACTTAAAATTAGAAAAGGAATGTTTTATACAACTTGAAAATAATCCCCTACACAGCAAGCTGGAATGAGCAAAAATATAGGACTGTAAAAAATTATCTGTCAATAAAAATATTGTATGTTATACACACATGGTTAAAAATACTGGAAAAATGAGTTTTATGGTGGCATTTTGGTTATTTATATATTCTATACTGGGTATTGTAGTGATGGGGCTGCAGGCAGGCCTGCTTTTTATCCCACCCAGCTCCTGGCCACCAGCTAGCTTATACCCTGAAATAACAACACACAAAATGTATTCATTTAAACACTGCCTGGCCCATTAGTTTCAGCCTCTTATTGTCTAATTCTCACATCTTGATTAACCCATTTCTAATAATCTGTGTAGCACCAACAAGTGGTGTCTTACTGGGAAAGATTCAGCATGTCTGACCTGGTGGCTGCCTTCATTGCAACTGGCCCAGAGAGGAGAGGCGGGGCAATTGTCTGAACTCAATTGTACCTCACTTCCTTCTTCTTGTTCTTTCTACTCCGCCCACCTAAGGGCTGGCCAATCAAATGGGCCAGGCAGTTTCTTCATTAACCAATGAAATCAGCTCAAACAGAAGACCCTCCTACATCATTTCCCCTTTCTCTGTTTAAACAAAAAAGAAGGTTTTAACTTTAACATAGCAAAATTACATATAACAAAACAGTTATCAAGTAAGAATTACAGTTACAATATTTATATATATATATATATTATCTTTTATCATAACTATGAAAAATATAACTATCTATCTATTCTTCAACTCCATCAAAGACTCCAGAAGGACACAATATTACCTAGGTGAACAAGAAGTAAGCTACTTCCAAAACTCTAGAAATGACAGAGACATCTCACTGCCTGGACAGTCACCCAAAGTTCTTTTGTACTGTTGGGGCATCCAGCTTTGGCCTACAGGCCCATAGTATCCAGCAGACTTTTCCATGAAGCAGGAAATTTCAAAGGCAGTTCAGTCAGCATCTGCTGTGTCCTGCAGAATGTCTCACAGACTCTTTCATGAATCAGGAACCCCGAAAGATCATCTCACTTTTAGGCAAGTTCAGCAGTCCTCTCTCTGAGGGTTCTCTATGTCCAGTTTATGCAATAGTCCAGGCAAGACCAGTTTCTTGCCCAAATGGCTGTCAAACTTCATAAGGAGCCTCTTCAATGCTCATCTTCCTCTCGAAATAGATTGGTGCTGCCAGGAGCAAACATGTCTCATTGTCATGAAAAAATCTAAGTCATTAAAGCATTAAATGCCATATTCTGTAGTCTTTGAAAGATATTAGAAATGCTTATCTAAGAGAAATATATATCTATATATCTAGAAAATCTAACATAACTACAAGCTTGACTATTATTGATAATTATTCATTAACAACCTATATTTCCTAATTATACATTACATTTTTAAATGAACTATACAATCACGATACCTTAATCAGTAAGAAATACATATACATATTGACAAAATTGACCTTAAACTTATATCAATAGAGTAAAATTCATACCAATGTAAATTATTCATATCTATATCAGTTCCCCCTTTAAATGTAAAAAACATTTATAAACAATATCTTGGAATATGGATGTATTTATTTCTCTCCAAACTGCTTCCTGCTGTATGAGGACACTGTTAATCAAATCTTTCATGGTGTAACCTGTGTGCCAGGTTCATCTCAGTCATCAGTTGGGTAAAGTAATTTTTTGAGGGTGTTCACAGCAACCGTCAGGAAGGCGTGATCTATCATATTATATTGGGATAGAAGCAATCCACAGGGTTTCATTTTCTGTAAAAGCAAAAGAAGAATCTCTTTTCCAAAGTATCATATCCTTAGATCCAAATTCTGAAGTCAAAGTATTTTCAAAATATCTATGTTGGATTAGTTCAGCAGTATTTTTAAACAAATATCTTTTAGTATCTGTTTCTCCTTCCTCAGCATTCAAACAATTCAAAGAGAATATAATAGCATACAGTATCAAGATTCTCTGTGTATTTTTCATCTTTATGTGGCTTTATTTAAACCTTTATTTCTTTTACTTTTACTTTTTGAGACAGGTTCTCCGTATATCTTTGTCCTGGAATAACTCTGTAGACCAGGCTGTCCTTGAACTCTCAGAGATCTGTCTGTCTCTGCTCCCCCAGTGCTGGGATTAAAGGAGTGTGCTACAACACCTTGAACTCACAGAGATCTGTCTGTCTCTGCCTCCCAGGCATTGGGATTAAAGGTGTGTGCCACCACACCTTGAAGTCACAGAGGTCAATCTACCTCTGCCTCACAAGTGTTGGGACTAATGGTGTGTACTACAACACCCAACTACTTTCTTTCTTCCTTTTTCTACCCTAAGAACTTTAACCTTTAGCCTGCATATATTTTTAACACATTGTAAAACATTTAGAGGTTTTCTTTGTCTTTGAATCTCTCTTTACTCTATATTTGTCTCTTTTTCTGACCACATGAACCTTTAATTTACTAAGCAATATGGAGAGCCGTGGCTTTGATAGCTAGATCCAGTTTATTCCTTAGCTTTCCAGCCTCATGGCAGAGGTACTTGCTAGAGTCATTTTTATTACCACAACTCTGTGGCATTTCAAAGTCCCTGCCAGCAAGCAAGCTGCAACAGTGCACTCGGAAACCACACTAAAACGCTCTAGTAGTCGGACCACCTGCCTGAAAGAGTTAGAGTTTGCCCTGGCAGGACAGCCCAGAAAGCCAGCATTTTAAAATGGCACAGCTTTTTTCCTGCTATGGCTGAAAACCGAAAAACACGCATTCAGCTTTTCATCAACACCATTTAAGTGTTTCATGGCAGGACCTCTTAAAAGAGCTGCAGGATTTTGCAGCAAAGGCTGAGTCAGGAAGCCTCTCTTAGATGAGAGTGCTTGCTAGACTCTAGCAAGCAGAGCAGACCTGAGAAATTTCTGCTACCAAGAAAACGTGCTTTACTCTATTCTTTCCCAAGATTTCTCAAGCTTTCTGTGGACTCAATTATCCACGTTGGGCACCATTCTGTAGTGATGGAGCTGCAGGCAGGCCTGCTTTTCATCCCGCCTGGCTCCCAGCCACCGGCTAGCTTATACCCCGAACCAACAACACACAAATTGTATTTATTTAAACACTGCCTGGCCCATTAGTTTCAGCCTCTTATTGTCTAATTCTCACATCTTGATTAACCCATTTCTAATAATCTGTGTAGCACCAACAAGTGGTGTCTTACTGGGAAAGATTCAGCATGTCTGACCTGGTGGCTGCCTTCATGGTGACTGGCCCAGAGAGGAGAGGCAGGGGAATTGTCTGAGCCATCTACCTCACTTCCTTCTTCCTGTTCTTTCTGCTCCGCCCACCTAAGGGCTGGCCAATCAAATGAGCAAGGCAGTTTCTTCATTAACCAATGAAATCAACTCAAACAAAAGACCCTCCCACATCAGGGTATAATCATATAGACCAGTCTGGTCTAGGAATTATATTGATCCTCTTGATTCTGCTTCCAGAAAGCTGTGATTGAAGGCATGTACCATTATACTTGACCTGATTACATTCTTAATCATGTAGATACTAGGTATTTCCACAGTTGGAAGTCACAGGAGTTTATAGTTCTGTGGATGCACAATATGGATTGGAAAGAGGAATAAATATGAAAGAGTCAAGAGCTTTATTTCCTCATTTTGTTTTTTTATGCTAAATTGATAGGTATGAATTGTATTTGGCTTGGAAAATCCCCAGTTTACCTCTGTTGATGAAGGGATACATATTTAACCAGAAATATGGATCAAAATGTTTAACCTAAAAAAATTAACATCTAAGACTAAGAAGACCACAAGCAAATGTTTAGTGTTATGACTTAACATATAGACAGGAAAAAAAATCCGTGGAAACTATTAAAAATATTTTGTTGGATCATTAAGAAAGATTGTAAAATATAATGAGGATAGTATTCATTCCAAAGACTAAGGAGAAGGCTACAGAAATGCAAACTACCTAAAGTGTATCTCATCATCAAGTTTAGAATAAACTGAGTAATAATTTTTGTTTTGGTTTATTTTTCTTTTTTGTTTGTTTTTATAACTTTAGTTAGTGTAAATTAATTGTACAATGAGTAGATTTCATGAAGACATTTTCACACATGAACATAGGGTACTTTGACTCTATTCCTTGCTATTAACTGTATATCCTCTACATCTACCCTCCTGCCAGACCCATTTTTTCTTCTCTTGACTTCTTTGTCATATGCATATAGAAGGAAGATTCTGCAATGAGGTTAAAATAGCAACACCCAAACACACAAATTTTAATGTGTCCCCATTCTGATCTTACTGTATTTGCCATTCCCATCTTGTCCTGGGAATTAAGTTCCCTTTTCAAGATACCTTTAAAAGAGCAGGCACTGAATCTTCACTGTACGTGGTCTCCAGATGCCCCTATCTAGTCATGTTCGGTTAGATCTTTAGTAGGAGGGTATATAAATGGAAGCAGCCTTAGAGTTTCTCCTGGTCATTTGGTCTCCCAGGAAGTTATCAGGATATTTTGGGTCAGCTACTTTATGGGTCAAGGGCATCGCTGAATCCCAAAGGTGCAGTGCATCATCCAAAATGTTGACATCTCTTACAGAATGCATGCACTCAGTGATCCTTTATGGAATACTCTCTCTTGGAAAAAATATTTTAAAAAGGAAGTAAAATTGAAAGTATATATAGAAGACTGGAAAGAGGATAGAGATGATTCCTGAATATTCATTGTGAATTCCATGTTTTAACATGTAAAACCATTAAGCGTGTTAACAGAATATATTGAAACTTGATATTATTCTATAGTGTGATATTATCAGTTTTATATCACTGGCACTGAAAAACAAATCCAGAGTCTGAGAGACAGCAAAATAAATCAATTGTAAACTTAAAATGACTCAATTATGTGTGACAGGGACCATAATGGGACATCATCAAGACAGTGAATGAGAACAGAGAGCTGCAGTGCTAGGATATAAGGAACATGAAGTAACAACTAAGGTCAAGTAGTAGCAGAGGCTCACTAATGCTCCAGGCTATGGAGATACTGAGCTTAATTTTCTCAAGAAAAGCAATCAATTCTTCCACTGAAGGGCATCTAGGCTGTCTCCAGGATCATGCGACCAAACCCGTCTCTCTGAGTGTGGCCAACAGCGGGGGCTGACTGAGAAGCAAAGGACAATGGCTCTGGGCTCTGATTGTTCTTCATGGACGGGCTCTGTGGGAGCCTTCTCAGCTTGGTCGATCACCTTCCTGGACCTGGAGGGAGTTGGGAGGACCTTGGTCTTAGCATAGAGTGGGGAACCCTGATGGCTCCTTGGCCCTGAGAGGGAGGGAGGGGAGGTATGGGTGGAGGGGAGGGGAGGGAAGGGGGAGAAGGAGGGGAGAGAAAGGGGAGAAGGAGGGGAGGGAGGGGGGAGGAGGAGGGAAGGAGATGGAAAAAAAAAATAAAAAAAAAAAGAAAAAAAAAAAAAAGAAAAAAAAAAAAAGAAAAGCAATCAATGCTTCTGAAAGAGTCAAGTAGGTATAGAAAACAAAACAAAACAATACAAGAAGCTATAATTGTCATCAGTTAGAGGACTGCTTGTCATGGGAAATTGATAAAGAGGACAAGTAGTAAAGATAAGTTAGGAAAATGCAAAATTATTTTTTAGTGCAAGTGTCATCATGGCATGAAACTGCAGTATTTGTGAAGAGTGTGAATATTTAAGTGAATACCAAGTGAACTATAATGGAAAAAAATGTGCATATCCATTCTGGACACAATTGGGTGGAGGAAAAGTGTTTTTGAAAGAGGTATCAGGCATGACACAGGAATGGCACTGTGCCGAAATCCAGCATTGAAGTTGGTATTGATATGCCTTTTAATTAAAGTTTAGTTTTGGAAGGAAAAAAGTGAAATCTCAGTTGGTCACAGATTTTTCTCAAGATTTTTGTGGACATATTTTTAGTCAATGGAGAAATACTAAAAGATTTATCTGGGATGTTTAAGAATCAGGTTTGTATTTAAAAATCTCTGTGGTGGCAGGAGAATAGATTCAGTGATGATTTGAATGGAAAATAGAAAGGTGAAAGGAATGGGTCTGTAAGAACAAGGAAGTGCAGTGAGCACTTCAACTACAGCAGTGCAGGCCCCAAGAATGGGCAGCAAAAGAGATCTGGGACTTTGCGGTCTGCCTACAGTCAACAATCAGCTCTCTGGGGACAGAGATGTTTGCCTATCCCAATACGTGGTTCCTGGTTTCCTGAGGAATAGGACAATGTAATTTTGAGTGATAGAAGAAAAGAAAAAAGAATTGCAAAATGAAACAGCAACAAAATAAAACAGCGAGCTAAAATAGAACACCTTTCAGAGCCGGTCACACGATTAGAGTTCAACAAATACAGTTGTTGAAATGGTCAATCGTTTTGCTAAATCTCTCTCTATTCTCTCTCTATCTCTCCCTTCTCTGGGAATAAAACTAAAGAGAGTCTTCCGGGGTTGAGAAAAGCAGAATTATTTTGCACCATATGATAGATAATAATTAGATGTGGTTGAATCAAAGTGGAGTGCTTCAGAGGTTTGCTCTGAAAGTAAACTGCTTCTACGAGGAATGCTAGTTAACATTCAGGAGTGAGCATGAGTTCCAGGGTTTGGAAACTATGTGAAGCCCAAATCACAACAGTATCTAAATCTCGCAAAATTTACAGGCCACCTCCCAAACATTTTACAAGAAATACTAATTACTGGGGAGAAGAGACTCTCCTCCCAGCAAGCTGCCAGTATGGGATGTCGGACTAGCCGAAGAAACAGCTTCCATCAATGCTGGGCTTTATATGTTGCTTCAGCTAATTCGCAGTAGTAACTCGTGTGCTTCTCTACGCCACGCTAACGATGCAACAATTTGCTAAGCTAGACGAGAGTGGAGTCGTTTATTTGGTCATCACTGTTTTGTCTAGTGTTGGCTTGATTCTCTCAAGGAGAATGCAAGCAAATGGTCACTCAGAACAGATTCTTGAAAGACAAACTTGAGAAATGGTAACATTAGGTTGATTAGAATTATGAGAATGAAGGAAAAACTGAAGTAATTACAGCTTGCAACAAAACATGTTACAACAAAACATGTTAATTAAGTTTAAAGGAAAGTCAGAATGAGAAACAAAGGCAAAAACACTATACCATTAACACGTTAAACTATTAGTGGAAAAAATGATATATTGAGGCTGCAATAGATATGATTTTTAAAAAAACAAAGGTATATGAACATGAAATGGAAATCTTGGATGCAGACTAATCCTTTTTTACACTGCATAAGAAAATTAGGGTAATACATTAGTTTTAAGAGAAAGAAAACAAAAAAACCTCATTTAATGGAGGTGGCAAACAGTTATTATATTTTAACCTAATAAAAAAACAAGCTTTGTCAGGCGGTGGTGGCACATGCCTTTAATCCCAGCACTCGGGAGGCAGAGGCAGGTGGGTCTCTGTGAGTTTGAGGCCAGCCTGGTCTACAAGAGCTAGTTCCGGGACAGGCTTCAAAGCTACAGAGAAACCCTGTCTCAAAAAAATTAAAAAAAAAAAAAAAGAAAGAAAGAAAAGAAAAGACAAAAAAGAAAAGAAAACAAAAATTAAGCATCAATGAAAAGAAAGAAGTAAGACAGGAAGCAATGGAAATCATTTATTGATTAAGATCTCAGACTCTGAAAGACAATATTTAATAATCGTAAATTTAACATTAGGAAAGAGTTTCTTATAGAAACTGAAATTTTGTCTCATTACTCTGGCTCCATTTTCATGGATATTTCAAAATAAATATGGAAATGTCTCAGATTTCCTCTAGAATTGGGCCATTTCTGAAATCCTACGTGGTTTGACACATGAGGGCTACCCTTCCTTTATAGATTCTGATACATTCTGTCACATCATGGAATTTGTGGAGAATATTAAATATGGGACCTAGGAATGAACTATAGTACAAATGATCAGTTTCCAAATCTAAAAGAAAATTCTAGGAGAATCTTTATAAGGAATTTCTATTTAAATTATTTCAGGTGTGCAACACCAACTCATTGTCTTGCTTTTAAAATTCAGCACTTAACTATCAGAAACTTTTGTATAATTGAAGAAAATTTTCTTGTAATATCTCAGATATTTTCACATCACATTATTCTGCTATAAGTTACAATTTTTTTGCAATTCACACATAAATACTTGTCTATTATATTTGACATTGTGTCTTTTATTAACTTAAGTAACTTTAAAAGTTAGCACTTACTTTGGCATATTTTGCTAATAAGATTGTAATATATTTGTATCATATTTTAATCATTGCATGGCAGTATTATTATTTCAGTAGATTTTTAGTAAAATTCACCACATACAATTTATTTCTTATTGATCTGTATTACTATGTGTAACTAAAATTCACAAAGTAATGTCTTAATAAAAGAAAATCTTTCGATTTCCATTCCACAATTTGTTTATAGGTACTCAACTTTTTAACCATATCTTGTGATTATTGAAGTATGGTCTTATCTTATTTTGTAGAATAATATATCACTGATCCTAATAGCCACAGAAAAATACAATAGGTTTTACTTGGAATCATGCTTACGTCACAAAGCATAGGTATAAGTATGACTACAGCTGGTACCCTAGTTGGAATCTGATCTTTGGAGACAATGTTACCAAATATAAACTTGTGAAGAGTAAGTTAAAGATAACAGTAGAACTACTTTAAAAATAGATCTAGTCATTATTTGATCAGTAAGTAACAAACAAAATTCAGGAAAGTCAATCAGTACTTAATTATAATAGAGAATGAAAGTTGGAGTATCAAGCACTACTGTTTTAAAGTAAGCATGAGAAAACCCAAAATTCTTTAATTATAAATTTCTTATCTTTTTCAATAGATTTACCTTTAGCATAAGAATATTTGAGGAGCAACTCCAAGAATTTGTGAAATGTATATATCTATACAGAGTATTACATGCTTATTTACATAAGTTTTTATATAGGAAAATGCAAAAATTAGCTTCAGAATAATATGTGTTGTATGTAAGCAAACATGTTCAGATTCGACTATGTCCTATATTCACCAATAGGAATATTCTTCATATGATTAGTCCATTTTTACATGTGTAGAATCTGATGTATTTACTGTGACTGCAAATAGGTTACTATGTATTATGACTTTATTTAAAAATCACAAAAGTTTTGCATAACATTTGTACAAAATATACATTTTGCTTAAATCAAATATAAACTGTAATAAATTTCCTAAATATAAGCACAGGAATAATGATGTGAAGAGCAGTTTTAAGTTATGAATGAAGAGATAGGAAAGACTACACTTGTTAATACAAACTTTCAAAGATATATTTCCTTTTAATTGAGCCATTTATCTCACAAATGGGTCCAGAATTTTAGTGGACTTGGATTTTATATGAGTAAGTATGAAAATACCATAAAATTCAGTTCATTTTTCATGCAGTTACTTTTAATTTGGGTTTTAAGGACATACAATTTGAAGAAATCACAATTCTTGAATGTAGTTGTTGGGGAATAGCTAAGACCCTGCTCCACTAATATCACTGAAGCTTGTTAGAACCCGAACACATAAAATCCCCATAAAATTAAATAAATAAATGTACAAACGTCCATCATAAGAACTGAAAGCCAAAAGTTCTGCCTAGGTAAGCCCATCAATACGGAGAAATCCCAATCAAAGTTGCCACCTGATTACTTCTACTTCTGCCATCTTTATTTTGCTGGCTGATTGACAGTTGATTTGATGTTACTCTTTGTCTTCTCAATCAGACTCCTAAAGTTGTCTATGCTAGCTATTTTAAAAATTTCATTTGACAATACTTCATTATCATGTGCTTTCATCATTCCACTTCTTGCTATTTTTTTATTTTTGATGTATCACTATAAGATTAACAAACTCTTTCATTCAAAATCAAAACAACAAAAGTCAAACAAACCATAAGAAATGAATCACATGGATTCCATGACACTGGATAATAAGATTAAATAGTTTAAAGATATAAGAATTTCCACCAAATAATTTAAACCATAATGATTTTGCCAGTGAAATCCTACACACTTAAAAAGCAATTTAGATAATTAGAAAATACCTATGAAAAATTGTGAAGCATAGAAAGACCACAAAACTTCAACTGTTGTGTGCAGACTTTACATTACCAAACTTGGGAGAATTATTTTAAAAATTTCAATGCTTAACCCAGAAAGATTCTTAAATAAGTACAGATCTGCAAATCAATGGAAATAAAACTTTTGAAAGACTGTGACTGGTAGGCTTCTCAAAGGCTACCAACTTAGTTTAAATGTCACAGGAGAGCTTTGCCAATGTTGCAAGAAAAATATATCATACTTTAAGAGCATCAACCTATTATTACATCCTTCCTCAAACCATAAGAAACAAAAAAGCTGGATTAAAATAAATCACAAAATTTAGTGTTGCGGTTAAACACTATAATTCATTTTCAAAGCATGAACTTATACACAATGAATATGCTAGCTTCTTCTAGTTTTTGGTTTACCTAAGGAAAACAAATATTAGAACAAAAGCTGCATCTACAGATATTCACAGCAGATAAAAAGGACTAAAAGTTAATTACAAGTCAGTGAGCAAATTGTGTTACATTCTTGTTTTGGCATACTTCTTCACAATACTTTTTTAAAAAGTATTTTTATAAACACAAAAACACAACAGTTACATAGATAAATCCTAAAGTTATCTTTGAGGTAATATAAGAAAATCTGTATTATTTAATGCTTATATAATTTCAGAGAAATTGACATTGTGGTGACAGTTTCATTCCTTGTGAGGCAGATTTTTCACTACCAAGAGCATGAAGTAATTCTCCTGATTTTGTGCTGGTTATACAACTATACACAAATGCCAAGTGAATTAAATCATATAAGTCAATAGGTTAATTACATGTAAATTATGCCTCCATAAATCTATGAATTTCAAAACTAAAACTTCAAAAACAATGGACATGTCAAATAGAAACTTAAAATGTGTAGAAAATATTAATGAGGTGGAAACTGCTTCCAGGAAATTACTGAGAATATAGGATAAAGACCTTAGAAATGCTAAGAATGGGCTTAGATGATGGTTTGGTGAGTAGACTACATGTTGTGCACATGTGAAGGTTTGTTTTGGATTCCACAGATACAGCAGCATGCATATGTAATCCAAGGGCTTCTAAGACAAGATACGAAGCAGAATCAGAGTATCCATGGAAGCCTGTAGGTCAACAAGTTCTTCATATATTGCAGAAATGCAAGAGAATGCACCGAAAACTAGATGGTAGTAAATAATACTTCAGATTATCCAAACACTATAACAAGCATTTACTCATAAACACATACTAACTTTCACGCACACATGCAAATAATAAGTGAAATGTAAAAGCCCACAGTGATAAAAATATGCATAATGAAGAGCTCTCTGTGGATATATTCATATGGATATACTTGTGTATATATGTCACATAGAAATATATAGATACACTTATGAGTAGGTTTACATATACATATACATATACATATACTAAGGCTTTAATTTTTCAAAAATGAAGAAATATATGGCTTCAGCTGCAAGAAAACATCAGGATATGAGTATCTGTACAAACCTGAATCCATAACTAGTGTGTGTAGGCTCAAAATACTATAAATATTGTTAAACATAAAAGAAAAATAGAGGAAAAATTGCAAGATATTAAAATTCACAAAGAATAGTCTTTTTATTAAAAACTGTCCCTAAAAGGGACTAGAGAAATGACTCTGTGGTTTCAAGTCATCTATTAGCACCCATATTAAGTGATTCATAACAATCTTGAGCCACACTCTCAGGTGATCTGATCTGATGATCTTTTCTGGTTCCTACAGGCACCAGTGCAGAACTAGAAAGAAATATTTCCTAACTTCATTTGCTACAGCCTAATGTATCATATAAACATAAAAGAAATACCTAGGCTTCAGGTAGATAATTTGAAAAATGCTTACAAATACTATTAAAATATTAAAAACCAGGTAACAATGAAGGACAGATGGTAATAAATTATTCTCTAAAAGATGTATGTTTTCATCATTTAAAATGCTTTGTATAGATATGTGTAACAAGGCAAAACTGTTATAACATTTAAAATTATGGATTTGAAACAAATTTGAAGGAATCATCTGAATTTATCATAAGTTATAAACAATAAATAATTGACCCAATATTGTCCGAAATTTTTTTATCAATCAATAATTAATTGTCGCACATACAAGCTTTCCAGTGACTTAAAATTCATTGGTTCAAGGGTAATATAGCAATTAAATATAAAACTCTATTTCCTACCCTAGGATTTGTAAGTTCTTATGCTAATTTAAATTTTATATTTTTATTTCATATGGCTGACTTAAATGTTTATCTAAATATAAATATTTGATGCATCATTTAATAAGATTCATATAAGAACAACAGAATTTATACTAAAACATTCACCACTAACCTCTGTCTCCTGCTGTTCATGCCTTTATCTAGTCTCTCTCTCCACTGCTGTATCGTTTGATATCAATAGCCTATTATTCATCTCTCCTTTTTTATTTCCCTATATCTCGCTTACATTTATCACCAAGGGAGAATGTGAGTTCCCTATTGTCCAGGTCTGGAAGAGATCATCGGGAGAGGGGTATGTCACTGATTTCCTTCATATCTCTATCCTGATAAATCATATAATACTTTCTTCTTTTGGTCATGACCTAAATAACAAAGAGCTTTAAGCCACCCCACTGAGACTCTTTTAGTTCACAAAAGATAACATACAGACAAATGGAGGCTATGTTATATACATTTAATTGTTATGCATTGACTTACACATACAAGTATACTGACAACTTCAGTATAATATGTTCAGCAATGCTCCTCATACAATTACTTTTATGGGTGTGACAAGAGCAATTCAAATCTATTTTGACAAACTTCCAGTCTACAGGGTAGTATTATTAACAAGTTAGCAAGCTGCACCTTAATGTATGTAAGTTTTAGAATTGTACCCTATGAGCAGAAATGCTAGTTCTGTCAACCTTCTGAGAGTTGGAACAATTTAAACCTCTTCAATGTGTCAGTTTCCTATAGGTTCGGATGCTTAAGCCAAATACATGAACCACTAATAACTACTTCAAAACATGAACACATTTGTAATGTCTTCTAAAAATGTCAAAAATTGATATTTTGGCCGGGCAATGGTGGCGCACGCCTTTAATCCCAGCACTCGGGAGGCAGAGGCAGGCAGATCTCTGTGAGTTCGAGACCAGCCTGGTCTACAAGAGCTAGTTCCAGGACAGGCTCCAAAGCCACAGAGGAACCCTGTCTCGAAAAACCAAAAAAAAAAAAAAAAAAAAATGATGTTTTGAAACTTGATGGTATAGTTGGTCACAGTATTATGCTTAAGACAGATTTCTTTACAGTATTTAGTATATGGTGTTAGTACAGCTATCCACCTTTAATTTCCTGTAGTACTGTCTGCCTATAATGACAGTTACATTTTCAACAATTTGAATAGTTGCACCCACTGAGACCTTGTATAAAAGGTTAATTCGATCTTATCACCTAACAATAAAGGATTCAAAGTAATAATGTTAAGAGGGTGTCACCAGAGAAGACACTAAAAATACTGACTGAGAATTGTTCCTACTCCTTTGTTTCCTGGTGACAAAAATATGGGGATAACAAAACAAAATCAAAATCTATATTATTATTAGTATCTATCTAATTTAACCCATATGTTCAGTATCTTAGATCCATATCCAATAACTTATAAAACAATTAATTATAGAAGAAAAGCATATTGAACAAAATGTAATATAAACCCAAAGTTTAGTCAATTTGTATTATTTCTAAAAAATATTAGCCATGAAGTAAAAATTTTGGATAGTTGTATGTTTCATTATCCACTCAACTCAGCCATTGAACTCATGCTGCTGGCCATGAGTCTGTTCCAAGCTCCGGTGAGGGGGGCGATTATTCACTCAAAGACAATACCAAGAACCATCTAAAATTAATTTTCAAATGGTACTTTACAAGTCATAATGGTATATAATCAAAGAATAAGATGGTAATTTAAACAGATGTCCCCATCAAATTCTTCCTGCCAGTGGTCAGGGAACCTAGCAGAAGAGGAGACAGAAAGAGTGTGAGAGCCAGAAGGGATGGAGAACACTAGAACATGCCTTTTAAAGTATTATAAACAAAAGTCATATGAACTCACAGAGATTGAAGCAGCATGCACAATGCCTACATAGATCTGCAACAGGTCCTCTACAAACACATTATGTATTTTAATTTAGTATTTTTGTGGGACTTCTGAGTGTATGAACAAGTGGCTCTATGAATATTATGTCTTATCTTAGTTTCTTTTCTTTCTTCCAGTTTACTTGTCCAATAGTGATGTGAGAATTTTGCTATATGTTATTATATATTATTTTTTTATGATTTGTTATCTTTTTAAAGCCCATTCTTTTGAACTGACAAACAGAATTGGATCCAGAGTGCAATGAAGGTGGAGAAGAACTGGGAGGGTTAGGAGGAGGGAAACAGTAATATAGATATATTGTATGGGAAAAGAATCTATTCTTAAAAACTAATTAAAAATAAACATACTTTTTAAGAAAAGCCAAACCAAAACAACAACAGTAAAATCAATAAGTAACCACAAAATAACAGAGAACCAGCATAAGAAATGTACAGAGAGTGAAAGCTTTTGGAATACTCAGGCCTAAATTGAATGCCCATATCACAGACTTTCCATATAAGGGATTGTATAATGGAAGAAGGCACAGAAAGGACAAAAGACCCAGAAAGGGCAATTACTTGAAGGAAACAGATTCTTTGGTATACCCAAAATATAACAGGAAAGTTGCACCTGTGAACTCTGTCACTGATAACATGGACAATACTTCCTCAAGCTCACACAAGATGAAACAGAGAATTGAGGAGGGAAAGTGGACTCAAAGTCCCATCCCTAATAGTGAAGTTATTCTTAGCTGATAGCTCCAAGGAGAGGGAAAATTAATTCATTTTAATGAAATAAAACTAGATATAAAACCACACTCCAGGATTGGTCCTATGCATAGGAATAGATGGCCAACACAATCTGGATACTTACATACATAAATATGTATAGATATGTGTCTGTGTGTGTATGTGTGTGTGTATAATGTATATAAACATATACATTATGTTAAAACATTATTTTTTATTTATTATTTATTTATGATAATACAACCACACCCAAAACTCTTCCCAGGTCCTTGTTTCCCCATTACTACTCAGTGTCATGGCTTTTTCTCCCTTTCTAAAATCAATCAACATAACAATAAGCAGCTTTTTTTTCAGGTGAATCTCCAATTCAGAAAATGAAGTTGAATCTTGAAGAAAAATTTGCAAACATACTGCCCCCAAAACTGTGTTTCTGACTACCACCTGCCTTGTATGTTGTTGGGGTGAAAGATATTCTGCTTGACTGGTCCTTGATCATGATCTTGTCTAATCTAGCTTCTAAATAGCAGTGGAAAACAGAAGTTTGAGTTGTTGGCTTTCGAGTTTGAATGTTTTCACTGTCAATGTCAGCCTAGGGCATGAGCCCCTTCACCGTTCAGTATTTATGAAGTGAGGGGAGAGAGAATTTCCTTGGACTACTTTTCAGATGTTAAGGTTATTAAATTACATTAAAATTGATTTTAGGGGCCATAAACAACCTGTATATACTAAAATTATGCTGATCACAGGTTTGTTCAGGTATTATTGAGAGGTGATTTTTGTGTGCACTGGAGGGTGCAGCTTAAGGACATCATCTCTGAAGCATGGACATTGCAAATACGTCAGTTATAGTCAGGACTATACAGATGACTCACCTGCCAACACTCAGCTAAAGTAGGCAAAACTCATTCCAACTTATTATGAGTAGAGAAAGCATAGAAATGGGACAAGCACAAGAGTTTTTGTTTGTTCATTTATTTCTAATTTATTCTATATTTTCTTTTGGACATTTAATGTTGGTACATTATAATGTATAGGCATATTATATTAATATGAATATCATTTTAAATCATGTATTTTAATGTTTTACATTGGTTAAGAATGTAATAACTATTATTAATAGGTATTACTTAGAAGAAACCTGCCTTAAATCCCCTCCATATATATTCTGCCAATGAGCGTATCTCCATATTGACACTGACTATAATAGAAGGGAATGTTATGGTTTAATATTTGTATAACATATCCATTTTATTACTTGTTTTTGTTCTTTAGTTCATATTACTGGGTGATAAAAACAAAGATGAAAAAATGAGCATATTGATATTCAAAAGGAAGTTTAATATGAGTGCTGCCAAGGGGTTAATTACCAAAGAGAAGTTCAGTATTGGGTAGTTTTATTCAGGACCACTTTTTGGTATTATTTTAAAATTTGTTTTGAGATTTTCATGAATGAGTATTATATGCATAATGTTTTCCTCCTTGTTCCACTCCTTCATCAAACTCTTCCTGTGTCCTGTCAGCAATCCACCCATTCTCAAATTCATGACCAAGAACTCATCTTTAATTGTCCTTGTCACATGTACATATACATGCATACGCATACACAAATGTGCCATTTGCTTTTTTCATTTAGTGCTGTGCATGTGTGTTTGGGGATAATCCCTTGAAATATTTCATGGTTGGAGAAAACTGATTTCCCTCTCTCAGAAGTCATTGATTGCCTATAGTTTTTTCTGTAGGTTGGAACCTTCTGAGATTTTCCTCATCTATATTGACTTCGTATCTGGTAACCTGATAATACTGACTTTGTTTAGCTAATCACACTGTTGAGGTTCATGTGTTCAGCTTCTTTATAATATACAGAGGACACTGTCTCAAAGCCCATAAGAATTGTGGTCTTCTGCTCCCAAAATGTTTCTATTCCCTTTTGCTCATTGTTCCTTGGTGTGAGTTGTACTGTAAGTATTCCAAATGGTTTCAGGCTTCGCACATGCTCATTTTCTGTCCAGTTATAAATTTCGATAATCATCTTTATCTATTACAAAAGAAGATTCTTGGTTGAAGGATGAGAACTATACATACAGTGCAGAACAGAGTAAGGCGGGAAATCCAAGCAGTAGAGGAGGAAAGAAGGCAGAGTCAGGAAGGCGCCATATAGCTGCCGAAGGAGACAAACTCCTAGGAACATAGGCGGTATACCACAAACCTTTTGGTAAAATACAAAATAATAGAAATAGAAACTTAAGGTGTAAGAGTTAGTTAATAATAGGCCTAAGCTAATAGACCAAGCAGTATTGCAATTAATATAGTCTCTGTGTGATTATTTCAGGTCTGGGATGCGGGGAAACAAACAGCATCTTCCTATAGTCCATGACTTCAGTAGCCATGGTTTACAGAATCATATAAGAATTTCATAATACTGAGTAGGCCTTAAGAGCAATAAGAACCCTTTCTTACCAAAAAGATGTGAATGACATCAATGCATCACTGAGGGTATTTTGCCAGACTGATCATTGTTGTCTTCATAAACCTTCAAGATACATAGGGCTATTATTTGGTTTTTCTCTTTCAGCAGTTCGTAACACAACCTCATATATTATGAGTTCCAATTTTAAGTCCTATCTGAAGTGTGTAGTGTCATAACCAATGTGTTCTTAAATTCTAGTTACGTGAGGCAACCATGGGTGATGGAAATAGCCTATTTTGTTTTTGAAGTTTCTGGAATTTTGTTGACCACCAATTCAAAAGGTTTCCATGCCTGATACTGGGGTTTTTGAACATACATAGTTCATGGCTTGTCAATAGGGGAGCATTGTCACCACAAGTAGCATGATTTCACTTGAGCTGTATTTATACATGTATACAGTTATCTCTAAAATACACATTTTTAAAAGAATAAAACAAAATACTTCTATGCTTCTATCTCCCCTTCTTCCCTCTCTCTCCCTCATCTTCTCCAGTTAATATCTCCATTTTCTTCCTTTTTCATTTAAAGTAACTATATTTTTTACATCTTTTAACAAACATTTTCTAAAAATATTTTATGTACTTTATGTAAGAGGTAAATGATATGGATAGAAAGTCTGCCAAAATTTCCAGGGAGTAGATATTTATACTGCACCTGATTCACTGTCAGAAGACTTTATGGTTAAAACACAGTCACCACTGCATTTAACAAATAACACAAAAATATCTCATTTGCCATGTGGTGGTGGAAATAATCTTTAGATCCAGCACTCAGGAGGCAGAGGCAGGTGGATCTCTGTGAGTTTGAGGCCAACATGGTCTACAAGAGCTAGTTCTAGAACAGGCTTAAAAGTTACAGAGAAAAAATATCTCCTTAAAAATGAAAGAAGAAGCATGTGATAGGTGTATTTATTTCATGCTACCTGGAGAATTTGATAAGTTCTTTGCCTCTAAGGAAGAAGTTAAAGCAGAAATTGTAAACTGTGATTACAAAAGAAACATGTAAATGACTAGAAAATGGAAAATATTTAACATTTTGCCTTGAATCTTCTCCTTGATTGTAAATGCTCGCAGACTATACATTGCTCTATGTATCTATCATTTGATCAGTTTGTGTGCCTTCCTGCCTGCCTGCCTTTCTGTCTATCTGCCAGCCCACCTCTCTCTCCCTGTCTCTCTGTCTCTGTCTCTGTCTCTGTCTCTCTCTGTCTCTCTCTCTCTTTTACACACACACACACACACACACACACACACAGTGTTGTTTGGTATATATAAACACATATATACATACGTACCAAGGTAAACAAACACATGCAGAGGCTAGAGGAGGGTGATGAATGTCTTGTTTTAACAAACTTTCTTGTATTCCTTTTAAACTGACATTCTGATTCAACTGGACTTTCCATTTGGACTGATCTGGTGGCCAGTGATCCACAATAATTTTTTTCTCAAAATATATCACAGTGCTGTTAGAGCCTCACTTGACATGATTTTTTCCCAAACGTTAGGCACATTTACATACCAAGCCATCTGCCCAGTCCACTGTTTTGGTTGTTTATTTTGTTATTAAATAAAGTGTTAACTCTTTTTTGAACATACTTATCTACATACTAATTTTATAGCACTGACTTGAATTCACAGAGAATGCTAAAAGATAATTTACTAACATTGGGTTAATAAATAGTTGATATTGGATCCATCTTAAAAACTAAGAATAGTAATTATATAATATTAGTGGTATTCATAAAGTGAGGTATGGAATCACTTTTTAGATAAAGTCAATTTAAAGGACAGTGATAGACTTTTTTATTATGGGACTGAACAATATCAACAATCCAGTGATGAAAAAAAAAAAACACTCAGAACTCAGAACTTTATCAGCAAAATGCCAAGCTATTTATGACCAAATAATTTTGTGCTAAGAAACTAGAAAACTGATTTTGTTTTGTCATAATGATCAATTACAGGGAGATAATGTCCACATGCAGAAAAATCAGGCCTTTATTAATTACTCAAAATTCTAAGATACAGTGAAGAAGTGTTAAATGACAACTTTATAAAACATGATGCATAATAAAATATGTTGTCACTAGAAATTCTAATTTATTTGTGATATGGCAAATATGAGTCGTTTGCCCAAAGAACTTGTACTAGTGATTGGAGGAGCTATGAATACAAATGTCACTTTGCATGTCTTCATGATCACAAAGTGCCTTTTCTCTTCAGATGCTATCTGTGCTGTACTTGAGAACTACGGAACATTAGATTATATGGACCAAAAACAGTGAGAAACAATAATTCAACTGATAAGGTGTGTTGGAATTTTAAAAATCAATTACAGCATTCTAAAATTCATACCCACCAGAAACTCTGTGGATATCAGATGACAAAAATTGGTTTAATTTAGGAAGGATAGACATATTCTTATCTCACTGAAATACAATGATCTCATTACAGAGTATCCTGCACTGCAGAAGACAAGTTGTGTGTCAAGATAATTTCCTCAAAATAAGATTACTAGACAAGGGATTTTTATTGTATGCCAACTGGACTATTGATACTTTTCATCCATATTGACTATGTACAATATTTAATACAGCTAGTCTTCCATTTAGAAATGTGACTCAAAAACAAATCTTTCTTCTAATTACATACTATCATCTAGAGGGCTACTCAACATCACCTGTGCCACATTTCTTTAAAATCTGATTCTGACATAGGTAAGGATAGCCTACTGTTTTTGAAGTTTTTCTTAATCTTATTTATGAAAAAGCACTTTTTAGGTGTAATTCTGTATATTTGTCAGCATTATTTTATAGATATATATTTAACTTACAATTTATATCAAGATTTCATTACCTACTTAGCTGTTCTTTGTTTTGAAATTTCGAAAAGAAAACCCCACAATAAGATTCAGAAAGGGTCATGGTTTGTGAGTCATATTAAATTAAAGAATGTGAATTATTCAAGGTAGAATTAAAGCAATTATCTGTCATAAAATTTAATATATATATATAATGTGTTCATTATATAAATAAAATAAAAACATTATAAAAATAAAAATCTATTTGTCATATTTATAACATTATTTAAAGAATACAGTAGAATTTCTGTGAAAATACTGCAATAAACTGTTTAGAGTTTCACCTTCCAGTACCAGTATTCTGAGTAGTAACATTAAACTGTAGCACTGTGTTCAAATAGAAAAAAATCCTCTTTTGTATTTTCTTAACATTTTTGAGATTAAGATTTTTCCCATATCAATTCCTCCCTCCAATATGTATTTCCCATATATCCCATTCTTGCTCCTTCATGGCTTCTTTTCTTATTTGTTGTTTAACACACACACTCACGCATAGTTACACACGCCTATACCAGAATTTCATAAATTCAAGCTTGTGAGTATAATTTAACTTGAGCATATATGTTTTCACAGCTGATTTGATAACCTTGAGTGTGCTCTTTTCTAGAGAAGACTATTTCTACTGCTCTCAGATTTTATACTGAAAAATTTGATCAATTTGAATCTTCAAATACAATGCTTTGTAATGCTTATACACACAAGCAAAAATCCATTAGAAAATTGATTATTCTGGTCAGGGTAGCAACTTGAGCAAAAGACTCAGAGGCATATTATGTATTCAAACATTATAATAAAAAAGAAAATAGACATTCAAACTAAATACATCAATTTTGAGTCTCACCTTGGAATATCCATATAATTGTATTTCTTCCAGGACCTAGCCTTAAATTCCTATCCTTGCCTCTTGCAATGGTGTACTGCAACCAATCATCTAAACAAATCATGTCCTTCTCAAATTTCTTTGTTTTCAGAGTGCTGCCCATAATATCATATACTCATTTGGAAAAGAAAGACATTTAAAGTAATTTTTGTATTTCAAAATTTATTTGTTATATATTAAAATAATTGCAACATTTCCCCTTCCCTTTCCTTCCTCTACCCACTCTCATATACCCCTCCCTTTTCTCTTTTGAATTTATGATCTCCTTGTTCTTTGCCCATTAATTCTTGCTGCATACATATATGTATATGCACACACACACACACAAAAAAAAAACTTGTAAAAACAGTGTAATGCTACTTTTGTATGCATGTATTCAGGACTGACAATTTTGTTTCCAGGGCTGGCCATGTGACACTTGATAATCAATGATAAGCTCTTTTCACTCTCATCATTTCTTAGTTACTTCTAGTTCTTTCCATAGTATTGAGGCCTAACGGACTCTTCCTCCTATAATTTTGTTGTTGATCTTTTTCATCTCGTATTTAGGTAGTCATGTTGGGAGACTTTCTACCGTGTCTCAGAAAACTCCGTTCCTTTGTTCCTCTGGTTCTTACCATTTTTCTAGTTTCTTTTCTGCAATATTTCCTGACCCTCCGGTTGTAGGAGTTACATTGCATGTGTATTAGTTGCAGGGGGGGTAGGGGGGCTGAGACTTCTTCGTTTCTGCGGGAGAGCGGCGGAGGAGGCGGAGGAGGAGGAGGAGGAGGCGGAGGAGGAGGAGAGGAGGAGGCGAAGAGGAAGAGGAAGAGGAAGACGGAGAGGAAGCCAAGGAGCTGCGCAGAAGATGGCAAGACGAAGAGAAGCCGCAGACAGAAGTAGAAGACTTGATCCTTCTCCTCCTCCCCCCCTCCTCCCCCTACGTTCCTCCCTCCTATCTCTTTCTCCTTTTCTTTTTGTTTTGTTTTTCCTGAAAGGCTTTCTCTGTGTAACAGCCCTGCCTATCAGGTAGCTAGCTCTTATAGACCAGACTGACCTCGAACTCACAGAGATCTGCCTGCATCTGCCTCCTGAGTGCTGAGATTAAAGGCTTATTCCACTAATGTGCAGCTATGGGTTTAGCTTTTAATGGTTGTTGTTTACTGTAATGATCTCCATCTGTTTGTAAGAGAAGTTGCTGTGATGAAGGATAAGGACAACTCTTTTCTGTCTATATAAGGACACATGTTTAAATATTAGGGATTATGCTAACTTAATAAAGTAGTAATTGTATATTGCCCTCCAAGATCCAATACTCCACCAGTCCTGGGAAGCAGGCCATGTACTATCAAATTTATTTCCCACAATCCCTTGTTGATTGCCTTCAAATTATGTGTGCCACTACTGCACTGTACCACTGTGTCATACCTGGGACAATCTATTAGTTTCTTTCTCATTTGGAAACTTCATGGATGGTAAAATAAGTAAGGATGTATCAAAAAATCAAAATAAATCATGCCATTAACTACCTAAAAACACATGTAATGTATTTAAGGAAGTGTAAATACTAATATATAGCTTAAATAAAACAATTTCCATCTGGACTGAAAACAGTCTTTCCATGATCTATCAACCATCTAACAAAAATCCTAACTCCAATCATGAGAAGCAATTTGTTTTGAGTTTGATGGGGTTGTCCAAAGCACTCTGAAACACTGCAAGCTATTCCTGCTGTTTTTGGTTGCTCCCCAGAAGTAGCAATTGCTGTTGCCCAAAACAGCATGCACTTCAATCACAGAACCTAGAGGCTTCTGAACAGGAACTACTAAAGAAATGTAATGATGCGACTATATCAGCAAAAGCTCCCTAGCAAAACTGACAGTCCACAGCAGAGCACATGAGCTTCTTGTAAGTAAGACAACAAGAATTCGAATGCCAGCTGCTGTGGGAAAGGGGCTATACAGAGAACTTGAGCAACAATCTTCCTGAGCTTACACCTAGGCAAATGACAAGAGGTTAAGAGTTTGAATTAATGTAGGAAGTACTTAATTCCATATGATCCTTCCCATTTGATTTTGACAATGAAAACTGTCATTCACCAATTTTATTACTATTCATGAAAGCAATAATTTTAATGGAACTTGTCACAGATGATTAATATTTCCTAATATGGAAAGGAAATTTTGCCAAAAACTAGTCTCTATGTCCTGAAATATTGAGTTGAATGAGTTCATAAATTGGGAACTATATTTTTAATACATTTTAAAGTCATGAGATGTATCATGACTCAAAGAAAGTGTGTTCATATGTGTTAATATGCCCTGGTGACATCTGTGCTTATGAACTAAATGCTTAGGTCATGAAGGAGCACACTATGCTCAGACACTAGATCCTTTGTTCATCTCCAGATCCGTCCTTCCTGTACTTCCTCCTGCTCTCCCCATTTTGTGAACTTCAACTGAAAGCATCTGAGTGTAGCCACACTCCCTATAATTGCACCACTAACCATTGTATTTTAATTTTGAAGTTTTGTAATTATATAAAATAGGAATACAACGTACATACTATGTGCCTTACATTATCCACCGAATGTATCCATCCTGATAAGTTTTTTTTTATTCATTTTTGTTATTATATGATATTAATTTGTATCTACCAAAGTTTTGTTTGTCAATATTTCATATTTTGTGTTTAAGACAGTCTCCTACTGAAGACCAAACTGCTGTCAAACTCATGGCATCCTCTCACTCTTCCTACCGGTGTTAGAAGAAGGGATACGGGGCAGCACACTGGACTATCTGGCTTATTTTGGAAATATGTAAAGTCCTCTATTTGAGTCAGAGTAAACAAATCACTGTGAATACTCCAAATCACATATAATGATAGATGCAGGCAACAGTTTTTCCTATAAGGATGGAATTTCTGGGCCACATGATAAGAATATGCAGATTTTATTGGTTTAATATGAACTGTTTTTCAATAATAGAGATGTATAAGAGTTTTTCAGAAAGTGTAATTACTGAGAAAAATCTTTTTCATAGAAGAAAAAAATCATTAGAAACAGCTCTCATTAACATCTAGCATATATTCTATCAAAGAAGATGCTTATTTCTTCTTTCCCATTTAAAAACTTGGTATAAAAAATTAATTGTAAATCATTATTTTCTGTTTTGTTCACATGTAATTTTGTTTCAGGTTATTGATTCCTTTCCAGAATCAAAGCTTACCTTTATTTCTTAAGAAAAAAAAGTACTATTTGTGACAAATATTGACCCCCACTATAGTAATTTCCACTAAAATTCTAAATTTGCTTCTTATTTTTACGCATATATTCTTATCAGTTCATTCTATCTCAATACCAATATGCAAATTATTATAACACTTTCAAAACAACTTTCATACATACCATGAATGGAATCCAGTTACCGCTTACATTTTCAAAAATAAAATGTTCTTCTCACTTTTCATTCTGTTTTCCACTTTCTTGTTTTGTCTTAATTATGCTCAAGATGAATCTAAGACATTGTATATTTGAATGATGCACATAAATCTTTAAAGCATAAAGATTATATTATTTCTAATAAGGCAATTCATAGTTTATTTTGCCATAATGGGATATTTAATAGACATTTCCTGCATTTTTTCTTATCTCTAATGACAGTAATGACTTCAAAATTAGGTTTAAATTAATGGTATTTATTATGTTTATTTTTGTATTATTTAAGAAGACAACTATTTTCAGCAAAGCAAATTAATTTTAAGCCCTCATACAAATAAAATATTTTTTCTCTTAAATCACTGGAGTTAAAGTGAACTCTGGCGTTGTAGATTAAAAGTTGCTTTTTATACACTTGGTTCTTCAGGAACTCTTTAATTAGGACTGCTTGTCCTTTCTTTTACTCTTTCAATAGTATTTTCTAAAATAAATTTGTAAGTATGTATGATTATTAAATATATACATTTTTAACAATTGATACATAACTTCAAGTCTTAGTCTGTGCTTTCAGAACTCTGTTAAATAAGTAGATATGAATACAACAAATGAAATGGTTAATTGAATTCTTGAGAATTTGCATAAATATCTCACCGGTATTAAAGTGAGGGACTGAGAGATGAACCAGAGGTTAAAAGCATTTGATTCTCTTTCAGAGGAATGTGTTCAGCTCCCACAATGCCAATGGTGGCTCACAACCATCCACAACTCCAGGGGATCTTCTGCCCTCTCCTGACCTCCATAGAAGCTGTACACATATATTGTACATACACACTTGTATATAAAACACTCATATGCATATAAAAAAGAATATCCCTTAGCATTGTTGTTAATTTTTATTTGAAGTGAAGTACTTTACTGATTTTTGAGAAGACATTTTCAGATTTTGCTTTTAACTTCTGCAAAGAACTCAAGGTACTAGATATGAAAAACCCACATAATGCATCTTTAAGATGGAATATGAACTTAAACAAAAACTTTCAATAGAGAAATCTCTAATGACTAAGAAACAGTTTCTTAGGAAGTCCTAGGAAATGATAAACATCCTTAGCCAACGTGGAAATAAAGATCAAAACTACTTTGAGATTTCATCTTACTCCTGTCAGACTGGCTAAGATCAAAACCACAAATGATGATGCACACTGGCAAGGAAGTGGGATAAGAGGAACACTCTCCCATTGCTGGAAGGGTGCAATCTTGTACAGCAGCTTTAGAAATCAATATGCCATACCTAAGAACGATGGGAATCAAATATACTTCAATATCGAACCATACTCTTGAGCATATACCCAAAAGATGCTTCATCCTACTGTAAGCACACTGTCTCAGTCAATCTCATAGCAAATTTATTAATAATAGCCAGAAATTGGAAAGAATCTAAATGTCACCCAGCAGAAGAATAGATTTATACATTGTGATGCTTTTATTCAATGGAGTATTACTTAGGTATCAAAAAATAACATCATAAATTTGCTGGCAATTGGAAGAGGAACTGGAAAAAAATCTTTGAATGAAGTATCCCAGACCCAGAAATATAAATATGGTATGTGTTTGCTTATATGTTTATATTATCCAGGAAATAAATGATAACTAAGCTACAGTCCATAGATCCATAAAGGTTATGTATAGAGGGAGCGATTATGTAGGGCAAATGGATTACCCTGAGGGGGGAAATGGAATAGATTGTATGGATAGATTGGGGAAAAGGACATGTGAATTTGAGAATCAGGAGAGGATGGGAAGAGGAAATGGTATTGAGGGATGAAATGTGAGGATGTATGGCTAAAATTGAGGGACATTAGAGGGGTGGAATGGACACCTAGTGCTGTGGAATCTTCTTAATATACATAAAGGTGAACCTAATAAATTCTCCAAATACTGAGGGAGACTGAGTCTCAATTGGCCATCACTTCTCACCAAATGCAGCTTCTATTACTGGGACCTTGGTATATCCAGTTGATTTGTTGGTCAAATGAGTGCCATGGAAATCCCTAAACAACTCAGACTGTTTATAAGACAAAATGTTGTTCTCCAAAAACTTACAACAATTTCTCAATTGCTGAGGGCTAAACTAAACCCACACAACTCATGGAAACTTGTACTGGTGCCTACATAGAACCTTCACCTTTATGTTCTATTTTCTTTTACAGAGAAAGGTACTTTGTGGGCTACCAAAAGAGAAACTTAATCACCTCCCCAGCCACAAAACCTTATATTTATAAATCTGTTCTGCCTAAAAAATATGTTAGGAGAGCTCTGGCACAAAGCTTGTGGGAGTAGTCAACCAGTGTCTGATTTGACTTAAAAGCCTCTCCATAAGATGGAACCCATACTTAATACTACTTTGGTGACTAAAAACTCGAGTTAGATTGCACAGAGACCTAGCATATAATGAAATACTAGTTGTGGGAAAAAACAAGTATTAATAAAATGACTCCATTGATATTATGCTACATTCATAGAGCAGTGCCATATTCAGTCATCATCAGAAAAGTTTCTTCTGTCAGCAGATGGGAACAAATGCAGAGACACAGAGCTAGATATTACCCAGAGAAACATTGGAATACACAGTAATAAATGGGATATCTCTGCCAAATCCCTGCCCTCAGACAATAAGGAGCAAAGAATGAAAGTTTCAAAGGCATTGGAGAACACAAGAACAAGGTCTTATAAATCAACTGAGCAAAGCAGAAATGAACTCAGTGACTTAAACAGCAAGGGTAGTGTCAACATAGGCCAGCACTAAGTCCTCTGCACATATATTATAGCTTTTAGTTTAGTAATTTATGCAATCCTTGTTGTTTTAATGACTGGGTCTCATTTTCCTTCTATTGGTTTGCCTTGTACAACTTTCATGTTTTATTTTATATTGTTAATCTTCATTGTCTTCTCTTAGAAATGTGTTATTTTCTAAAAAAATACAAAAAGGGATCTGAATGGGAGGGAATATGAAGAAGAAAAGAAATAGAGGGAGGGGAAAGTGTAATCAAAAGTGTAATGACAAAAGAAAGTATTTTTAATAAAATGGAAAAAGGTCAGAAAATGTCTTGGGAGGAGAGGGGAAATTAGAACCGAGGAGCTTGGTGGAGTGAGGGCAACAATGGGGGGGTGAATATGATCAAAGTAATAGGAAATTCTCAAATAATTAATATAAATGTATTTAATGAAAATAATTAAATTTACTTCCTAAGAGTCATAACTGAACATTTCCAGTGGTACTGGGATATAGTTATGCTTGTTATGCCTGTTTCTATATAAAAAAACAAAGTGTTCCTTGAAAAATAATGCAAAAAAGAAGAGTGACCTCTTTGGTCCTTTGGTCAAAGCATCCTAGAAGTACCTACTTAACAGTAAACTTAGCAGAACAAGTAGAGTCATTGAAAATTAAATACCCAGCATTCCATGCTCACATCATACAGGGTACTGGAGCTCAGCTAACTGCTAGCCCTGTAGGAAGACAACCACTTAGAGATGCTGTGGTCTCAGGCAATGACTCAGGGAGTTGCTGACAGCTCTTCTATGGCAAATATAATTCATACTTCTTCAGTTCTCTGCAGTATTCTACGAGAGGTTAGAAGTAAATCAGAATTATTTTAGAACATAATTTTTTTGAAGATTCTAATGGTTTATTTTTAAGTATGAGAGAAGCAGAGTACTCTACTTAAACAGAGATATCTACAGAAGTATTTTCTTAGGTTCAACCATGCATACACTTAGAGATCACTGTACCTGTCCCCGGAACCTTGCTACTGCTTGCGTTGGCAAAAAAAAAAAAATAAATAAAATAAAAAAAAAATGCAGTATTGTCCAAGTCAAGTTGATTTTATAAAATGTAAAATCTACTAGTTTTTCCCTCAAGGGAACTTTCATGAAGGTTTCTCAGGGAGTTCGGTGAGGCCAAGGACTGTGTCCTGGCCTTAGATTTCTTCTGGAGAGGTATTGAGAAGGTTGTGGTAGTAAATCCCAAGCTAAAATGAAATTAGATAGCTGGATAATGGTGGCACACCCTTTGAATCATTTGGAAAGCAGAGACCGGCAGATCTCTGTGAGTTTGAGGCCAGCCTGGTCTACAGAATGAGTGTTAGGGCAAGCTCCAAAGCTGCACAGAGACCTGCCTCGAAAAGCCAAAACCCAAACCAAACAAACAAACAAAACCACAAAAAACTGGACAAGCATTTGGGTGTAGTATTTTAAAGGCTTTTGGCTGAAGAAGTTCCCACAGAAGTGTTAGAAACATGTAATATCTGCTAGGGAAAACTCCAGTTTCTGAGCAGAGCCATCCTGCCAGAGGATACAGCAGCGAAAAACATTACGGCCATAAGTTTGGGGACTTTGTAAACATATTGGAGCTTAGATGATAGCACCAAGGGCCTTCGTGAAGATACATTTTCACCTATGTCTATCTGGTCAATTATCTTGATGTATTAATTCCTCCTAACAAGGAGACTTTGATAGAGTGTTTTGACTAAAAAAATTGTATTTATTTTGTTTTCTTTTAAGATATTCCCATTTTACATTATATTACATGTATCTATGGACTGTGTTAAATATATAGAAGAAAACATTTGTCCTAGATTAAATAAATTCAACTTTTAAAAATCATATCCAGTCACTAATAGTCCTTATGAATCTCTGGATTCTCAACTCATCTAAGTCATCAGTATCCATGGAAACAAACCTGGTAAAAGCTGAGGATTTTGTTTCACACACACAAAAAAAAAATCCCACATGTAGAAAATTACATACTCTATGTATAAAATTGTATATCTACCATGACAGTCTATGGAAGCACTGGAGTTGAAGAAACAAAACAGAAAGTCCATCTCTTCCTTTGCATAAATGTTTAAAAAAGTCAAATGATTTTATAACAGCACAGGACAACTGAACTAATTTAGAAATCAAGCTTCAGAACTGTGAGATAAGTGAGATAATTATAGTCATTCTTTATAAAAGAAAAAGGAGTTACAGACTTACATTTCTCTCTAAATTCTTGTTTGTCCTGTCTGAAAAGTTTTTGCATTGCGATAAGCCTCTCCACGGAAGCAGCAATCAAAATCAGACAAAATCAAACTAAATTAGAAAAGTCCCAGGATTAATGGTTAAAATGCTCCCTGATGTTTTTCTGACTCCCCAGAGAGGAGACAGGAAGAGAAAGAGGCAGAAAGGGAGAGAGAGAGAGAGAGAGAGAGAGAGAGAGAGAGAGAGAGAGAGAGAGAGAGAGAGAGAGAGAGAGAGAGAGAATTAGTTACCTCTTCAGAAAAGGGACAGGAAGAGAGAACAGGCTGGAGAAGATAAAGAAGATTCACTTGCCTTGGCAGAAGGAAGGATTGGGAATGGACAGGGCTTGTCTCTTAAAGGAAAAGAATACCCAAGTGACAGAGCAGGCTAGCAGATTATACCAGTCCCATCTTTTTCTTATAATAAAAAAGACTGGAATTTAAGCACAGCCGGTTGAGGAAAATGGGACAGAGGATACTCACGACTTCTTCCTGCTTATTTATGGTAATCATTATGGGGGCAGCCTGAGAAAGCTGGTTGCTGGTCACATCCTGGGGAAGCTTGTCACTTTACTCCTGTTCAGGGTTTGTGGTGTGGAACTCTCTGGTGTCTCTTGAACCTGGCAAGGTGTTGGCAGAACAGAGAACAAATTTAACCTTAGGAAGAAAAAAATTTTAGGACCAGAAAATTGAGAGGGGTGTATCTGACCTCTTTAATATGAATCCTTCAATTTGGCTCCCTGGAGCTCACAAGACTTCTTTGAATTTCTGAAAACATAAGTTTTAAACATATACATTATATAAACAGCAGCATATTTATGTCATAATAACTGTGATAGATGATTTTGCACAATGAAAAAATCTTAACGATTATGAAAGGCAGCATAAGAGAGAAATTAGATGACTTGTATTTGTCCTCACAACTTTATAACTTGCATGAATACATTTTAACAACTTGCATTTGTATATGTTATAAAGAACATATTAAGAAGTTTTACTGGAATATGTTTGGTGAGGTTGTCCGTTTTAAACCTACAAAAGTTCTCAACTGTCAAATTGCATCAGAGATCTTTGAGAAAGATAAAATTTTACTTGATTTGTTGATTGAAAAATGACAGAGAACTTACTTGGTTGGCTACCTAGAGCCACACCTCAGGGTCCTCCATAATTGTTGAGGGTCATATTTGCCTTTGCTGTTTAGCACAGGGCTTATCAGTCTTCAGAAGATCCTGTGGCTAAGAAATCTGTAGCAAGACAAGCCTACCTTGACCTGAACAGTTAGGTTGTTGATTCCAGTGATCTTTTGCACGTCTGGAGATCTTGAATTTAGATTAAAGACAGTTTTGCCCAGTGGTCAGCATTTTCACTTGATGAAGCGAATTGTGGCTGGACATTGTTCTGTGCCCTCTTGTCTTCTGTCTTCTTTGGAGGAACTAGAGTGATGCTACTAGGAGCCAACTTTTCTCTTTGTTAAGAAAATTCTTTTAATAATTAAGCATTTAAATGCCATATTCCCCAGATCTCTGAAAAGTTGAGGACTGTTTACCGGGCATAGACGAGTTATAATTGCAGTATAGGATCTTCTTGGAAAGCTGGGTTCAAACTCGACTATACTGGCTCTCAACTTAACAGGTAAGATTTATAGTTACAAAAAACAAAGAAGAAAAAACTTTGCAATAGAAGCTCATTGATAGAACTGAAAATAGTGGAGAAAAGCTTAATATTATTTTAAAGCAGGTTTGGATTACATATGCATTATTTTTGTAAGAAACTTAAAAGCACATACCAAATTAAATTATGAGACTCGTTGCTTTCTTAGTCTGGAATGAGATATAATGAACTTAAAACATTTAACAGTCAATACACATATATTGACTCACAGTTGAATTTAAGTTCCACTTAAAGTTAAATGAAAAGTGAGCTATGGGAAGCTGTCTAGGAGCAGGACCTCATGTAAAGAACCTACTGCCAGCACTCTTTGACTAGGGGCAGAATCTCTGGGTTCTACTAGTGTGGGAGATCCTTCTGTTTATGTGTTGCTTTTATTGGTTAATGAATAAAGAAACTGCTTTGGCCTATAGCAAGGCAGAACTTAGATAGGCTAGGAGGGGGAGGGGGAGGCACACTAAACTGAATGCTGGCAGAAAGGAGACCTGGAGTCAAAGAGACACCATGTAGCCCCACCAGAGATAGACACTGGATGAAACCTTGCCAGTAAGCCACAGCCATGTGGCGATACACAGATTAATAGAAATGGATTAAATTATTATGCAAGAGCTAGCCAATAAGAAGCTAGAGCAAATAAGCCAAGCAGTGATTTTATTAATATGGTTTCTGTGTGGTTATTTTGCCTCTGCCTGGAGGCTGGAAAACAAACAAGCAACCTCATACTACATCCTCCCTTTGTTAAGTTAAAAGAAAATGGTGGCAACCATGGTTGTCCATGTGGTGTAACTCTTTAAATTTAGCTGTTTGCTGGTAGAAGTTCGAAATGTTTCTGCCCACAGATGAGGCAGAAACATAAACAACCAGCTTAGGCCATTATCCATTTATTGATAAGGTAACAGGGGCCAAGAAAGGACAGTTGCCTGAGAGGCAGCAGGAAGGAAAGGAACAGGATCCTGAAAAGGATTCATAGATCAGAGGGGCCCTGGGCCCAGAAAACAAATGCACTACTCGGTGAGTGCATTGCTAGGGGAGAATCCGAGAAAGCGCAGTTGTGCTACAGGCACCAGGCCAAAAGGAAACAGTCTTACCCGTTGAGCAGACTGGTGGAAACTTGGGAAGTGGGCTGGTAGAGGTCTGGTGGGGGAGCTGGCAGGACAGAGTGCCAGTTATAACACCAAGCTGGGAGCCTGAGCCAAGCCCGCAAGATGGAACAGGGCCTGGCAGCCAAGGGACAGATTAGTATAGGTGTAATTACAAGCCTGGAATAAAAGATAGATAGAAAAACTTTTTTAAAAAAGTAGACTGCATGTTCAACTAATAATCACTGGCAGAATGTAAACTGATCATAGACAGCTGTGCAGCCTGATATCTGAGGGGAGGTTGGCACAGTCTCTATGAGTAAAGCAAAAAGACCCAGAAACCAGCTCCAGCGTCCTGGGAGTACAGCATGGTCTGCCGTTCAAGCTTAACTTTGGGTATTTAATGTAAAAAATAGAGCAATAGACAAAAAAAATACATGAAATTAGCACAAATATTGCAAACTGTAATTTTCATTACCTAAAACTAACTTTTAAATTTCATTATATTTCTCTATAAACAGAAACAACAGCAAAAAACCCTCAAACGTTAGCAATGTATTAATAAACTTTACCATTTATTCCAAAAGTTTCTCAACATTTTTATTGATATAGGAATTGGTATAATGCAGTTCAATTTGAGGTAAATATCTTCTTTTGAATTTTTATTATAATACCTATAATTATTTGTAAGAAAATACTTTTTAACATTTTAGCAAACTTTATTTTATAATATGGAATATATTAATTTCCATGGTCCTCTTCACAAGAGAATCATTTAATGTAACTTACCAGGTAAACAAAAACTGACATTCAATTTTTCCCATTTAAAGAAAATCCAACTCCCTAGTAGTTAAGTTCCATTCATGGTTTATTTGCTGAAAATTCTTGTGCTGCTTGACAATCTTTGCCCTCAAATATTATGAGTAAGCAATTGTTTAGGACTGAATGAATGCTTTTTTCTCTTCTTCTTAATACAAGCACATATTTTCCTTTAAAGAAATAGATTGTTGAGAGAAAGAAATGAAGAAATGAAGGAAGATTGGAAGGAAGGGGGAGAGAGAAGGAGCAGGGAGAAAGAGAAAATAATGGGTACATTAATCAATTCTACTTTAACTTATTTAAAATAAAATTTATAATACATAAAAAACTTACTAATTTTAAAATCTTTGTTAAAATATTTTCTTTTTATCTCTTTCATAATCCCTCACCTTAATATATGTATATATTTATTTATATACCATCTCTGTGTGTATATATGTGTGTAGTATGGCTTTTTTTAAAGTCTTTATATCACAAATAGTCTCTCAACCACAATTTAAAAGGACATTGCAAATTTCAATGAGTTATAAAAATATATTAAGCTCATTCTGTTTATGTGTTCCCCTTGAATTGTGTGTGTGCATGTGTTTGTGTGTGTATGTGTGCATATAATATAGACCCCTATTAATAGATGCATTCAATAAGTAGATGATATTAAAATTTTAGGGTTTTTTTATTAGTACTTTGAGAGTTTTCTAATATGTCTCAATCAAATTCACCCCCATTCCCCAGCCCTTCCCCTATCTATTCTGTTTCCTCCTCATTTGTAATATCTTATTTTTTCAGTCTTATAAGACCAATTTTTATTGTCCAAATACTCTTGGATATGTGATCTACTACTTGAGAATCTTTGTCATACCAGGGGCTAGACTATGAAAAAATTGTTTCTGCCTCTTCAAGAAGTTAACAATAGCTCCGTGACTAGGACTATTATTACTTTCTAAATTGTATTTCCATGCTGAGATTGGGTCAAGTTTGGGTTTTAACAAATTTTGTGCATTATCTTTCAGTCACTGCAAGTCCATATACACAACAGCTTTGTGGGATCCAGAGATGTTTCTTAGCCATCATCTCTGGTTTCTACATTCCACAATAATCTTTGAACTATGGGAAGGGGTGTTTACATTTTCCTTTAGGGCTGAAAAATTTGAATATCATATTCTCTGTAGTTCTGCCAGTTGTGGGCCACTCTGGTAACCATCATGTACTTCACAGATAGAATCCAATAGAAGACTCCCAAGTGAGAGTGGAGAGTAACATTGATAAATGGGATTAACTATAAGATATTAGGTGTTGGTTTAACCCTATGTATATTTAGTAGTATAATATTTGTAGGTTCTTCCCTTGGTCCTGTGCCATGTCTAATCATTGCTTGTTAGCTTAATAATGTTGCAAGTTATGGGATTCATTTCTTAGAATGGGACTTAAATGCAAATAGAAAGTATTTGGTTATTTCTAGGCTGTTTGTGCCACCATTGCAAGAGTGTGTATGACTTCCTGGGCCTGTTATAGTTATAGCACAGAATTATAACTGAATGTGATTGGAGATTACTTTCTTCCACTGGCAGCTTGCATAGAACTGTCTGGCACTATGAAAACTACTTAGGGATCAAACTTTCTAAGTATGTACCAGTTTGGTTTTGCCAATTTCTAATCTTAAATCCAGAAATGTGAGGAAAAGAAATATGTATTTACCTTTCCAGTAGCAGCACCACTTTTAATTCCCAGTAGCAGAATTATTTCTTTTGTTTATGAACTCCTACAACTAATAAAATCATATAGCTTATTTTGAAATTAGGATAACTTATTCATGAAAGAAGATGGGCTGAAGACAATTAGTAGAGTATATATGCCATGACCAATAGGTTTCTGAACTTTCCTTTAATATTCTGAGACTTTCTTATCTACATGAACATAATTTATACTTATGTTTATTGATTCATAAAATATAGGTATAGTAAACTACATGTACTAATTTTTACTGTTTGTAATTTTAATTTGTGTTATCTGTACTATTTGTGTTTGTTATATATTGGATAAGCTTAAGTTATAAGGTAGCAAGAAAAGTATATATTGAGTGACTTTGCCATAGATTTTATTTCTTTGGTACTATTTTTGTTTCCAAACATTCCTTTAATTCTGGCAGCCAAAATTCAAAATCCCTGTGAGTACATAGAAGAGCAGACTATCAGCAAAGCGGGTCCATAAAGGGACTGAATGTAATAAAAAGAAAGGAGTGTTCTTATTGAGGGGAAGGTTGAACCGTCAGGAAAGAGAGATTTACTGCTCTCAGAATTCTGCTGACGCGGTATCGGAATCAGATCTCATTCCACAACTGAGTTTGCACTTTTCTTTGCTATTTGGAATGTCTCTACTTTCAACAATTAACCATCCAGTTTCTTTGTTTGCAGTTGAAATATGGACACATTCTACTGTAAGATTTACTCTGCCTTTTACTCCTACAACCTTTCTGAGTTCACAGAGCTGCTGTAACATCATTGCTGTGTTCTCTCAGTTTGCATTTACTGTGCATGTGCCCTCTGTCTTTGTATCTTGCCTTTAATTTGTCATCTAATCTTGTAAACAAATACAATATATAATTGATATCCCTCAAACAATGTGACACAGGATCAACTAAAAATCCAAACATAATTTTAATGATTGTTTTTTCTTCAAATGTTTATATGAAGTATTAAATTGCACAGTTACAGTTACAAACAATTATTCACAGAAAATTATTTGTGATAATATTCACAGCATGCCTTTAGGATTTCACCATGCATCATTCCTATGCTCCCCTGTGGTAACATGGGCCTCAGAAACCAACACAGACCCCAGCTGCAGTAGGACCATGGACTCAGATATAGCCCTTGGCAATAGCAATTCAGACCTGGAGGTCCCTATGTCCCTGATGAAAGCATAAGCCATCCCAGATTAGTATGACTCCGAAGCAGCATGGACCTAGGACATGAACATGATTCCCTAGTGCCACTAAGATAAATGAAGAGGTGTTGGAGAGGTGGGTGTTTGCTTTGTTTTTCATTAATAATGCTTTAAAATTTTGGGGGGGGAGGAAGGCTACAGTGGTGAGGGCTCAATATAGAAGGACTCTCAATTGAGGAGGATTAGGGTGTATGATGCGAAATTCCCAAAGAATCAAAAAACCTGTTTAATAATAATAATAATAATAATAATAATAATAATAATAATAATAATAGTAATAATAAATATTCCTTAAAAGGAAAAACTAACATTTAATTTTTTAATTAAAGTTTCCATTTATTTTACATACTGACCTAAGTTTTGCTTCCCTCCTCTTCTGTTCCCTTCTCCCACCTCCCATCTACCCACTCCCAGTCCACTCCTCCTCGGTCTCCATTCAGAAAAACGCAGGCCTCCTCCCATGGGCATCAACATGAATGTGAGGCAGAACCAAGAAACTTCTCCGGCTACATTAAGTTTGGGCTAGGCATAAGCTCTCCAAAACCAGTTAAAGTGCCAGGAACAAGTCCCAATCCTACTTCTAGGAGTCCTACAAACAAACCAAGCTACACAAACTGTAGCACACATTCAGCCAGCCTAGGTCTGTCCCATGCAGTCTCCTTAGCTCTCATGAGTTAGAGTCAGCTGCCTCTGTGCGTTCTCCAGTCGTAACCTTTTCCTCCTTGGCTATACTATCCGTCCTCCCTCTTTCAACACCCACTATTCTACTGTGTCTCTCTGCATCTGATTCTATCAGTTACTGGATGATGAAAATTAGGGTAGTCTACTAATCTAATTATAGGAGATGGCCAGTTTAAGCACCCTCTCCACTATTGTTAGGAGTCTTAACTTGGGTCATCATTGTGGATTCCTGGGAGTTTCTTTGGAACCTGGCTTCTCCCTAACCCCGAAATGCCTCGCTACCACCTAATCAAGGTATGTCTTTCATTACTCTCCTCCTCATTCTGGCCCCCAACCTGTCCAAGCTGATCTCTCATGTTCCCATCCGCATCCTCCACCACCACCTACAGTTGACAAAGGACATTTCTTCTATTTCCCTTGCCACGGAAATCCCTGGGTTCCTCTTTGGGTCCTCCTTGTTATCTAGCCTCTTTGGACTCCAGGTTATCGATAGTTTATACTTAGTATCCACTGGAGCACCGGACTGAGCTCCCAAGGTCCTGATGAGGAGCAAAAGGAGGGAGATCATGAGCAAGGAAGTCTGGACCGTGAGGGGTGCGTTCACCCATTGAGACGGTGGGACAGAACTAACGGGAGATCACCAAGTCCAGTTGGAATGGGACTGATGGAACAGGCGACCAAACCGGACTCTCTGAATGTGGCTGACGGTGGAGGAGGACTGAGAAACCAAGAACAACGGCGATGGGCTTGGACTCTACAGCATGGACGGGCTCACTGTGAGCCTTTTCAGTTTGATTGCTCACCTTCCTGGACTTAGGGGGAGTTGGGAGGACCTTGGACTTAACATACTGAAGGGAACCCTGATGGCTCTTTGGCCTGGAGAGTGAGGGAGTGGAGGTATGGGTAGAAGGGAGGGGAGGGAAGAAGGAGGAGGAGGGGAGGAGATGGAAATCTTTAATAAAAAAAAAAATGAGGAAAAAAAAGAGTTAATACGTACCATTTGTGTCTCTGCATCTGAGTTACCTCACTCAGGTTTAAATAATAAAACTTATGTAAGAATATTAGCTACTTGAACATGATTATGTACACGTGTAATACCAGCACTTTCCAGGGAGATGCAAGAGGATTACGAGGTTGAGGTCAGTTTGGGATGCTTAGCATGTTGCAGGTCTGTCTGGCCTCCATATAAAAGCACTCTCTCAAACCACAAAAGGGAATATTATCAAGTGTTTTATGACTACAATATTTGATTTATATTCTGATGTTGTAGGGAACCCTTTCAATTCTCTGTTGACTTTATTAATTGCTTCTGTGAAATGTAAGCAGGGGTTTAATAGGTTATTATCCTGCAAGGTCTTTTTCAAAGTGGCTCTGTGCTCATTCATCTCAATTCATCTTGAGTTTGTGTTTGTTATTTTAGAGTTCAGTGTATATCTCTGTCTGATTAGATTGGAGTGTGTTGGTGTTTAAACTGTTCAAGATGGTAATTGGCCTTAGCAAGAGAGCATCGAAAAATAAAATCACAAAATCAAATAAATCTTCTGGTTACTATTCTAGCAAAAAATGTTTTAGTTTAAAAATAGAAGCAGATCACTGTCCTCTGTAATTTTATGTGTTCTTTTGTCTCATTAACCAATGTTTTAATGTTGTTTTGCTTGCTCTATAAAATATTTTTTATTTATAACAATTTCTGCTTTACTTCTGAATTCTTTTTGTTTATGGTGGTTCCAATGTTTACATATCTCACTCTGTTTGACCAGGTTTTACATTTTTTCTTTCGCAAACAGTATTCAATGTTTTCTTATCATTATATAATTTTATATTATAAAAATTATAAGTTAGTGACTGCATGAAGTTAAGCAAGAATTATTCTTTTGCCAAATTGTTGATGTTCCAGTTTCAGGAACTCCAGCAATGATTACAATAAGATGTGGTCATGGTAGAGACCATAGAGAGTGTTTAAAGGAATAGATTTAAGTGCCAACAAACCTCTCTTTTGATTGGGCTTTTTATCTTGACCAGTATAATATATGCTCATTTATAAACAATCCATCTCTTCAAATACTGTTTGTTTGCTTTTCAGTAAATAAATAATGATATCTCATTAGCTTTTCAATGTTTAAATTTCAGAGGAACCTATATATGAAAGGTTTGAAAAAATGGACAGATGGAATAACCATGGAGAACCACATTGAATGTATTTGCAGCAGTAAGCCAAAATCATTCAGAACATTTTATAGAAGTAGAGACTTCAAATGTGAGATTTCTAAGCCAAATTCTGTTTTGTCATCCTTTGAGCACAGTTGAACAGGGATTGTAAGGTCTTCAGCATATTTAACATATTACACTCCCAAGGTTTATAAATGATTTGTGATTAATTCATGCTTTGAAATAAACAGTTTTTTTTCACATAAATGAATCTATCTATTTTAATTTTGAGTTTAAATAAAATATGTCGTAGGAAAATATGGTCATGTTTTAGAGTTCTCCAGATGAAGAAAATCAATAAATTACATGTATTTTACTACATGAAAATTATTAAATTAGAGCCTGAAAATTTCAGTGGAAGATTCTCACAATCTAGGAAACTAGATAACGGTTAGCCACTAAGTCTCAGATCCCAGATACCTCAACATTCCAAGTAAGGTACCAAAGACACAGACGTTCCAGGAAGTGGGTCTGGTGCTCTATTTATGTTGAATGGCAAAGAACTGGAATCTAATGCCCACATAACATGACAGCACCAGAAGATACACCCAGCTCATACAGAGATCTTCTATGCACAGTGCTAGCATTCTTTGCCTCCTTTCTCCCAGGCCACCAGTCCTGCTAGGGGGAATCACCCACAATCAGGGAGATCCTTCCTCTCCCATCTTCTGCAGTCTATTCTTAAAGCCTAGGAAGTCTCCACACCCTTAAATATCAGCATATCATGTCTCTCAGATCACTAACCACAGTTTTGTTTGTTTTGTTTTCTAACCTTTCTTTAAACCCAGCCTGTGTGTGTCTTAGGTCTCCACATCTCTCCTATGGCTTGAGTGCTCTTTGCACAGAGTATACCTCTGCAACATCTGCGGCATTCCTTCTTCCTCAGCCCTCAGGCCTGATGTTGCCAGATTTCAAGGGTCTTCTCTGGCCACTCACTTTATTTCTCACATTAATTGGGTTAACTGTTCTCCAAAGACAATCTCAACCATCCCACGACTCCCAGCTTCATCCCATCATGATTCTTCCTTCACCATGAAGCAGAGCAAATATGTGACTAGTTTTCACCATCATAAAGTTGCACAACAAAGAATATACTGGTTTGTATGTCTATGTTAAGAAAGCCTGGTATTACACAGCTTTCAACATTTGGAGTCCGAATGTGTCATGTAAGAAATGCGGTTCTATTACTAGCAAGTTGTCAAGAAAAGAGCATATCAGAGATAAGATAAAATTGGTAAGACTATGATATAACCTGGAGAAAGAGAGAGGGAGATAGAGGGAGGGGACCAAGAGACTAGCAAATCTCAGTCTGCCTCCTTTCTCTGAATAGCAATGGGTATGAGTCTGAAAACTTTCTAAAGTGCTCCCCTCCATGTAGTGTTAAGGAACAATAACTCCAGTTGTCATGCAATGCAAGTGAACTACCCTGAAATTGTCTTTTAAAATTTAACAACAAATAAGGAAAGGATGGATGGGAATTTGGCTAAGTAATAAATTTCTTAATTGACATGCTTAGAATCCTGAATTCAATGTCTTGTCAAGTTGATTATCAGTGCAATCCCATATACTACCTACCTCTAAATATTACAGACAATTGTCATTGCTTTTGGTTACTCTCCCCACTTAAGCAAACAACCTTATTGATGAAGACACTGCATACCTGATTCGCTGTACATAGAGAAATCTACTGGTATCAACCTGTAATCAGAATCCTTACTGACTAGCTTTCATAGTCTTTAAGACTGAGTATATGATTTCCTCAAATAAACAATATGTTGTAAGCCTGCTTACTAGTGGAATAGCATTTGTGGGGCCATCAGATTTAAATGAGGTCATGATGCTAGAATTCATAGTGTGAGACTAATATCCTTATATAAAAATAAAGATGCAGGTTCATATTCTCTCTCTCTCTCTCTCTCTCTCTCTCTCTCTCTCTCTCTCTCTCTTTGTGTCAATTATGTGAGAATGCATAATGATGGGTCAAGTATCTACCATGAATAGTTTGATTTGTGCTTCAAACTATGAGAAATAAATCTCTCTTATGGTGATTTTGTTATAGAAGCTCAAACTCTCTAAAGAAGTAGTTTTGGAAAGCCAAATTGCCTTACTGAATTAAAAGTTAACTATGGAGTTACTGACATTCAGTGACTTTGGCGTAGCATGACATCACTCTGAAAGAATGCTAGATTACATAAGTGGTAACTTATCAACAACAAAATAATTACAGATTTTGGCAAGGTCACTGATCAAGATTTTTAGGGAATGCAAGAAATGATAAAGAATTAAGGTGATTTTGCTTGCAAGTGTGGGAGTAGACCATATTTAGAGCAATTGTTTTCAGATCACAGGCATTGGATTCAAGTCTCACTTCCCTAGTTCTAAACTAGTGCTTTACTTTTTGTAAATTTCTCGTGACTCTGCTTCCTCACTTCTGACATAAAAATATAATCATAACTACTTTAAAGATGGGTTATTAAGATAAAATATTAAAATACCCATATGGGCTTGGGGATATGGTCCATGAGCTAAGAGTACTAGCTACATCTCCAGAGAACCAAAGTTTATTCCAAACATGCACAAGGCAACTAACTCCAGTTTCAGGACCTCTGACATCAACTTCTATCTTCCCCTGGCAATATATACACACATGATGCAGAGAAATACATGCATGGAAAAAATACACATAAATAAGTTAATATTAAATTAAAATTAATTAAATTAAAATAAAAAACTTCAAACTTCTATAAAACTATCTCATAGTAAATAACGAATAATGGTAGTTTGCATTCACTAATGTGAATAAATGCTTTACTAACAAGTCTAAAACAGTATAGAAATTATCTAATGTCTGGAAAGCTGACTATTCCGGGTAAAATGTTATATAATCATAACATTGCGAAAAGAAGCAAACGCTCTGACTTTCACTTGGCATCAATGCAAAGGAAGTGATGTGAGCAGGGATGTCTCAACTGTAGCTCACGATAGCTTCTTTACTTCAATACCGGTAAAAAAGACAAAGGGAAAAATCCCATCTGTCCACATGACAAGTCCAAAATCAGACACCTGTGTGGCAAGCATGCATAACAGTAAGTATCGCAGATGCTCCAAATTTAGTACAAACCATATGCTGGATGATTTACTTAAATTGGGTTGGGAGGAGGATCCACTATAGAAAGAGTCCGTAGAGCAATTAAGGAACAACATGCTTTGCTGATCTCATCTCATCGGCCCTCCTTTTGTCCCAGATGTTACCATCACTACAGAGACATTAGTCAATTTGTTAATGTAGTGTCAGATTGTTAAAGGTTTATGAAGATTTTGACCCAGTATGCTACATTTGTTTTGGCAGCAAGATTAATTTAATTATAACTGTCTTGGGGACCAAAGGAACACAGTAGGATATCATCTGTTCTATTCAAATGGCTTAGTGCTTGCAGCAGGCAAGCCTAGTCTTCAAGTATGTGATTTCACAGTGAGCAGAAGAAAGTTGATCACCCAGAATGCATTCTTTGTGCTTTAAATGACAACGTTTCATTTTATATAAATTATAAAGGAACATCTAAACATGTACTGTCCTTCCTATACTTCTGATTTCTTTACTTTCCATTTTTTTCATGGTAATATACTAATTTGACTCATTTATTGTGCCTTGGTAATTTTGATGTTTACATTGTTTTTAGTTTTTGAAATTAAAATATCATGTCATCTTTCCTTACCTTTTCTACAAGCACTCCTATGTGTCACCACATACTTTTTCACAAATTCAAGGCTGGTGACATCTTTTCCTTTAATTGCTATTGAATATATACATTTCCCTGTAAAATTATTATGTGTATATGATACAGGACTGACCACTTTCTCTTGGATAAGCAGCTTGTGAAGATAATCCAAAGGGTGCAATGGTGTCACGCACATCTTGGAGGTAATAGCATTGTATTTGGACTCAAGGTGCTCTCAAGAAGAGAGAATATATGCTTGATATCAGAGAGCTAGCCTAGTGCTGAACTCTTTGATATCGGAGGAGAATCTATAATTTCCATCAGCATAAATTATCATAATTTCTAATTTATAACTCAAAATAAGAATAACTCACACCCTGTTATTGTGGGATGCTTGTTTGTTCCTGGCTGCTCAGTCCTGAAATAACTACAGAGAAATTGTATTAATTACAACCTTGCTTGGCATATTAGCTTATGATTATTTCTAACTCACTCTTACATGTTAATTTAACCCATTTCTATTAATTTGTGTATCGCCACGCGGCTTTAGCTTTCTGGCAAGTTTCTGACATCTATCCCGAAGACAGCTACATGGCATCTCATGACTCCGCCTTCTTTCTGACAGCGTTGAGTTTTCTTTTCTCCACCTACTTCTAATCTACCCTATCACAGGCCAAGGCAGATTCTTTATTAACCAATGGTATTCACAGCATACAGATGGGAATCTCACATCAAGATAGGAAAAGAAACTATTTACTCAAGGACAGGAATAGGTTTGTGGTTAGATACTGACTGACTGTCTATGCTGTGTTTTGTTCTGCTTTTGTGTATAAGCAGGCTCTGAAATAAACTCGGGGCTGCTTGATATTCACCAACAGACCTCCCAGCTCTACTCTGTTTTCTGTCTCACTTTCTTACAAACTGCTATTTCCTCAACCTAGCACCCCCTTCCAAATACTCCACCTGACTTTGTTGAAGCAGGCTCCAACACAAGATGTTCTGGGTAAGAACAACATAGCTTGATTTAATTATAATAGTTAATAAAAAAGGTATCACATCATATTTGAAACATATATGATAGCAATGTTTTGACTTAAACTATGGGAAGAATCTCAATTAAGTTGAGTTTACTTGGTCATATCTTTTTGAAAGAAAATTCTACAACATAGATTTTATCATATTTGTTTCTAACAAGCATCTCAAACATGGTAATTCATTGAGCTTACCTAGGGCCTGGAATTCCTGAGTTTAACTCTCCTCATCTGCTAACAAGTGCGGTCAGTGACAACATTATTGGTTAATTTGTACAAAGGCTTTTTCAGTGTCATAATAAGCAAGACTATTCCAATATTGCACTTTTTATAGTTTATGATATAACTCAAATTCAACTCTAATTTCTTTGAAGTTTTGTATCATAATATACATCCTAATAGGATACTAATATAAGCACATCTAATTAAGATTTGAGACCTCATAAGAACTCATTAAATACAATTGATTTAATTGAATTTCAAATAATTTTTTACTCTGTCAATGATTAGCCAAATACAAAGCAAAAAAAAAATCTCATAAAACAATGACAAATTGTCAAAGTATAGAAAAAGTAAAACAGCCTTAGTCAGTGGATTTCATATATCTTCTGCAGGTCAGCTACAGCAGAGTCACCTGGGAACTTGTTAGCCTAAAAATTCTGAGCCTTTAGCTCTCAACTAGTGAATCAGAAACTTCGAGGGCAAATGTAAAGAATGAAACAGAAAAAGCCTTCTAGATGATTTTCACTTATACTTATGTACAATCTACATAAAAAAACATACCCTATAATTATTTCCAGCATTTGACATAGACTCTCATTTAGAAAGTAGAGCCTGTGAGGTCAATATTGTTTAATATGAAATATTTACTTGCTATACCTTAATTAAATAACTACACCAAAATCACCACAAAAAAAAGAGAACAGAACACTCCATAAGATTATCTGGAACATTACATTTCGGTATAGCTTTCTATAGTGATAACTGACAATGTATATTTTGATGTCAATTACAAATAATACAAACTTATAGACATGTATGGCAAGTGGCTACCATATTAGAGAAGTCATTTTAGCCCTTGTGCCAATGCAGTCTATTCACCATTGCATGTCTATCTTTGATGTTATATCAAGTAAGACATTTCTCAAATGCCAGGAAGTGCAATGGAAGATGTGAAATTGTCCAGAAAGAGGTATTTGATGGACATTTAAAGATAACCTTGACACTCAAGGGGGAAAACTGTTGAGATTGTAGCTGGAAGCCAGGGCACAGTAGAACAACATGTACATGATAGCGAAACTGACCAAAACAAACACTTTGTGTTTAAAATGTAGGTGGGAAAACTGAGGAAATAAAGATGAAATTGTCAATGCATCTGGACTATGAAACACAGAGTAATATGGGCTTATTATCAATTCTTTAAAATATTGAGTAATATTCATTAAGACACGCCTCTGAACTGTGTCACCATCCTGGAGGGTGTGGGGTGAAAGAAAGAAGAAAGAGAGAAGTCAGCGAAATGAAACGGAAGACACCAGAAATATGCATCGAACCAGGTACCAGTTAATTACATGATGACTTCAGTATCTGTGATATGCCGAAATGTCCTAGTTTTCTCCATGATTGTAGAAGGATAGTTTCAAGTTTAAAACCCGACTTTTTAACAGAATACTGGGTGTTTCATTGAACTTAAACACAAGCCCCAAGTATGTATCCAAGGATCTACATAATACTTGAAGATTTCTGTGTTGTCAATACAGGGTAAAACACTTTAGGAAATAAACATGGTATTTTGCATATAAATTATGACTTTAAGTTTTATGAGATTTATAAGCATGCAAAGGAGTGGGTCTCTTTGTCTATATCTGTCTTTTGTTCACTTTCTTAGACTCTTTTCCTTCTATTTATTTTGTTCTATTTTAGTATATTAGATTTTGTTTTATTTTATATATTGTATCACATTATTATATTGTATGATTATTCCTTAGAAGTCAGATTGATTTCTAATTTTCTAAGGAGAGACAGAAAGGAGGTAGATCTCAATGGGAGGGCAGATGGGGAAGGACTGGGAGGAGAAGAGGAAAGGGAAACGGCGATAGTATATATTATATGAGAAAAAAAATCTACTTTCAATAAAAGAAAAATTCTAAAAAAGAATTCAATGATTTTATGAAGCATATTTTTTGGAGGCAGTTTTATTTGGCTTACACTTTCAAATCATGGTCTTAGCATCTCCACCGATGTGAAGAGACACCATGACCATAGTAACTCTTTTTTTTAATTGATTTTTATTGAGCTCTACATTTTTCTCTGCTCCCCTCCCTGCCTCTCCCCTTGCCCATTAACCCTCCCCCAAGGTCCCCATGCTCCCAATTTACTCAGGAGATCTTGTCTTTTACTACTTTCTACTTCCCATGTAGATTATATCTATGTAAGTCTCTCTTAGTGTCCTCATTGTTATCTAAGTTCTCTGGGATTGTGGTTTGTAGGCTTGTTTTCCTTGCTTTATGTTTAAAAACCACCTATGAGAGAATACATGTGATAATTGTCTTTCTTTGTCTGGGTTACCTCACTCAAAATAATGTTTTCTAGCTCCATCCATTTTCCTTCAAAATTCAAGATGTCGGTTTTTTTTAATACTGTGTAGTACTCCATTGTGTAAATATACCACATTTTCCTTATCCATTTTTTTTTGTCAAGGGGCATTTAGGTTGTTTCCAGGTTCTGGCTATGACAAACAAAGCTGTTATGAACATAGTTGAGCACATGTCCTTGTGGTACAATTGAGCATTCTTTAGATATATACACAAAAGTGGTATTACTGGGTCTTGAGGAAGGTTGTTTCCTAATTTTCTGAATCGCCCCATTGACTTCCAAAGGGGTTGTACCAGGTTGCACTGCCAACTGCAATGCAGAAGTGTGCCCTTTTCACCAAACCTCTCCAGCATAAATTGTCATCAGTGTTTTTGATCTTGTCCATTCTTGCAGGTGTAAGATGGAATCTCAGAGTTGTTTTGATTTGCATTTCTCTGATGACTAAGCAACTCTTGATGTGGGAGAGTCTTCTGTTTGAGTTGATTTCATTGGCTAATAAAGAAACTGCCTGGCCCATTTGATAGACCGCCCCTTAGGTGGGTGGAGTAGACAGAACAGGAAGAGGAAGTGAGGTAGAAGGATCAGTAAGATGCCACACCTCTCCTAAGTTAGTCAGACAGCCGTGTCTCTCCTCAGAGACAGACGCGATGAAGCTCCAGCCCAAGATGGACGTACACTAGAATCTACCTGGTAAGGCACCACTTTGTGGTGCTATACAGATTATTAGATATGGGTTAGTCAAGATGTGAGTAAGAGGCTGGAAGTAATGGGCCAGGCAGTATTTAAAAGAATACAATTTGTGTGTTGTTATTTCGGGTGTAAAGCTGGCCATGTTGGAGCTGGGCAGGATGAAAAGCAGGCCTGTCCGCAGCTCCACACTACAGAATGGCGCCCAGACGTGGATAACTGAATCCAAAGAAAACCTGAGAAAGCTTGGGAAAGAATAGAGTAAAGCATGTTTTCTTGGTAGCAGCAATTTCTCGGATCTGAGCAAGCGCTCTCATCTAAGAGAGGCTTCCTGACTCAGCTTTAGCTGCAAAACCCTGCAGCTCTTTTAAGAGGTCCTGCTACGAAACACTTAAATGGCGTTGATAAAAGCTGACTGCATGCTTGTTTGTTTTCAGCCATAGCAGGAAAAAAGTTGTGCTGTTTTAAAATGCTGGCGTTCTGGTCTGTACTGCCAGGGCAAACTCTGACTCTTTCAGGCAGGCGGTCCGACTACGTACAGAGCATTTGAATGTGGTCTTTGAGAAGAATGTTGCAGCTTGCTTGCTGGCAGGGACCTTGAAACTCCACAGAGTTGTGGTAATAAGAATGGCTCTAGCAAGTACCTCTGCCATTAGGCTGGAAAGCTAAGGAATGGGCTGGATCCAGCCGCCAAAGTCACGGCTTTAGTCCTACTGATATTGTTTGGTAAATTAAAGACTCATATAGTCAGAAAAAGAGAGATATACAGTAAAAGAAAGATTCAAAGTCGAAGAAAACATCAAAATGGTTTACAATGTATTAAAAGTATATGCAGGCTAGTTAAAGTTCTTAAAAGTAAAAAAGAAAAAGAAAAAAGGAAGTAGTTTGTTATGGTGGTACACACCTTTAATCCCAACACTTGGGAGGCAAGGTAGATTGACCTCTGTTACTTCAAGGTGTGGTAGCACACAGCTTTAATCCGAATGCCTGGGAGGCAGAGACAGACAGATCTCTGTGAGTTCAAGGTGTGGTAGTACACACTTTTAATCCCAGAATTTGGAAGGCAGAGGCTGACGGATCTCTGAGAGTTCAAGGACAGCCTGGTCTGCAGAGTTATTCCAGGACAAAGATATACAAAGAACTTACCAAAAAATAAAAAAATAAAAGTAAAAATAAACGAAATAGAGGTTAAAAAAAGCCGTACAAAGATGGAAAATATACGGAGAATCTTGATACTGTATACTATTATACTCTCTTTGAATTGTTTGAATGCTGAGGAAGAAGCAATAGCTGCTAAAAGATATTTGTTTACAAATGCTGCTGAACTAATCCAAGATAGATATTTTGAAAATACCTTGACTTCAGAATTTAGATCTAAGGATATGATGCTTTGGAAAGGAGGTTCTTTTGTTTTTACAGAAAATGAGACCGTGTGGATTGCTTCTATCCCAATATGGTATGATAGACCACGGCCTCCTGAAAGGTTGCTGTGAACACCTTCAGAAAATTACTTCACCCAACTGATGACTGAGATGAACCTGGCACACAGGTTACACCATGAAAGACCTAATTAACAGCGTCCCCATTCAGCAGGAAGCAGTTTGGAGAGAAATAACTGCGCCCATTTTCCCAAATATTGTTTATAAATGTTCTTTTACATTTAAAGGGGGATATAATATGGAGATGAGTAATTTGCATTGATATGGATTTGGCTTTAGTGATTTAAATTTAAGGTCAATTTTGTTATATGTATATGTATTTCTGATACTGATTAATGTATTGTGATTGTGTAGTTCATTTAAAAATGTAATGTATATAGGTTGTTAATGGATAGTTATCAATATTAGTAAAACTTGTAGTTATGTTAGTTAGATTTTCTAGCTATATAGAGATTTATTTAAGTTAAATATGCATTCTTCATATCTTTCAAAGACTATAGAATATGGCATTTTATATGTTTTAATAACTTAGGGCTTTTCATGACAATGAGACACATCTGCTCCTGGCAGCACCAATCTACTTCAAGACCGGAAGATGGGCATCGAAGAGGCTACTTATGGAGTTTGATAGCCATTTGGGCAAGAAATTGCTCTTGCCTGGACTATTGCATAAACGACACAGAGAACCCTCAGAGAGAGGATTGCTGAACTTGCCTATAGGTGAGATGATCTCTCTGGGTTCCTGATTCATGAAAGAGTCTGCGAGACATTCTGCAGGACACAGCAGATAGTGACTGAACTGTCTTTGAAATTTCCTGCTTCATGGGAAAGTCTGCTGGATACTGTGGACCTATAGGCCGAAGATAGATGCCCCAACAATACAAAAGAACTTTGGGTGACTGTCCAGGCAGCGAGATGTCTCTATCATTTCTAGAGTTTGGAAATTGCATATTTCTTATTTACTTAGGTAATATTGTGTCCTTCTGGAGTCTTTGATGGAGCTGAAGAAGAACAGATAGATAATTATAGTTGTTTTCCTTTGTTATGATAAAAGATAAAGTAGATATAAATATTGTACCTGTAATTCTTACTTGATAACTGTTTTGTTATATGTAATTTTACTATGTTAAAGTTAAAGCCTTCTTTTTATTGTTTAAACAGAAAAAGGGGAAATGATGTGGGAGAGTCTTCTGTTTGAGTTGATTTCATTGGCTAATAAAGAAACTGCCTGGCCCATTTGATAGACCGCCCCTTAGGTGGGTGGAGTAGACAGAACAGGAAGAGGAAGTGAGGTAGAAGGATCAGTAAGATGCCACACCTCTCCTAAGTTAGGCAGACCACTGTGCCTCTCCTGAGAGAGAGGCCAGACGCAATGAAGCTCCAGCCCAAGATGGACATACACTAGAAACTTCCCGGTAAGGCACCATTTCGTGGTGCTACACAGATTATTAGATATGGGTTAATCAAGATGTGAGTAAGAGCCTGAAAATAATGGGCCAGGCAGTCTTTAAAAGAATACAATTTGTGTGTTGTTATTTCGGGTTTTAAGCTAGCCAGTGGCCGGGAGCTGGGCAGGATGAAAAGCAGGCCTGCCCACAGCTCCTTACTACAAACTCTGATAAAGGAAAAGCATTTAATTGGGGTGTCTTTCATTTTCTGAGGTTTAGGCCATTATCTTCATGGTGTGACATGGTGGCATGCAGGCAGACATATTGCTGGAGCTGAGGGTGCTACATCTTGATAAGCAGGCAACAGGAAGTGGTCTGAGACACTGGGTGGTATTTTGAGCATGTATGAGACCTCAAAGCCCTCCTCCACAGTGTCATACTTCTTCCAACATGGCCATACCTCCTATTAGTGCCATTCCCTTTGTAAGCCATTTTCTTTCAAAGCACCACATTCCACTCCCAGGCCTCCAAAAGCTTATAGCAGTATTATAACACAAAACTGCATTCAGTCCAACTTCAAAAGCTCCCATAGTCTGTCGCAGTCTCAACGATGTTTAAAAGTCCAAAGTCTTTTCTGAGAGTCATGCAATTTCTTAACTATAAAATGAAAATCAAAAAGCAGACCACATACTTCCAACATATAAAGACACAGGATGTTACTATCCCAAAACATAAGGAAGGGAGCATAATGAGGAAATATTGAACCAGAGCAAGACTAAAAACCAATGGGCAAACTCCAAGCTCTGCATCTCCATGTCTGATATTAAAGCACACTTCAGATTTCTTTCAGTTTTGTTGACTACAACCCACTTGTCTCTCTTGGGGTGGTTCCACTCCCTGATAGCAGCTCTCCTAAGCAGGTATCCTATGACTCTGGCATCTCCAACGTCTTAGGTTCTCCAATACAATCCAGGCTTCTACTTTACATCTTTATACAATGGCCTCTTTAGGCCTCCAATCAGGGACACCCCTCACACACCCCGACACACCCCTGACATATGCCTGGCCTTAGCGCTTTCTTTAGTCATGGAGAGAAATTCTATAACTCTTTTCTTCCATGTTTAACCCTAAAGCTAGTACCACCTGGCTGAAAGTGGCAAGTTCTGCTGCTTTCTGGGGTTGGAATAGGGTCTCCCTTTTCAATTACTTCACCAGCTTTCTATTTTTGACATTTAGCTCTGTTGCCTAAGCTTGGGTGTCCTTGAATTTGTTCTATACACTAGGCTGCCCTCAAACTCAGAGATCACCAGCCTCTGCCCTGGAGTGCAGAAATTAAAGGTGTGTACCACTGCACCTGGCTCTGAGTTCTTTTTAATTCCTTTTCACAAGTTAGAAATTTAGCTGGGTGAGATCTTGCCCTGAGATCACAATTCCCTTTATTTCATTTCTTAATCCATTTATCTCCTTGAACACAGGATTTAGCTCTATTCCACTTCCTGCTGCCCCTTTCCTCAGTCCACACATTTTGTATTTTCATTTGGTTCAGCTTACTGCTTTTCATTATAAATCTTCATCATAGCTAACACTAATGACCCCATAGCAGAGTCTATACTAGAGTGTTTTGAGATTTCCTCTGCCAACGGAATTAATCCAAATTTCTTCATTTTGGCCTCAGGCAGACTCTTGGGACAAGGGTAAAAGCAGCCACATTCTTTATCAAAATATTACAAGAATGATATTTAGGCCACATATTAATATTCTCCTCTAAGCATCTTGAGCCAGCTCCCCACAATTTAAAACATACTGAGCACCACTCTCTTCCATTCTTCTACTAGGATGACCTATTAAGCAGCACTTAAAGCATTCAACTACTTTCCTAATCAATAGTCACAAGGTCCATTTGTCTTCAAACAAAAGCACGATTAGGACTATCACAGCAATACCCTGATGCTTGGTACTAAATTCATTCTTAGTTAGGGTATCTGTTGCTTTGAAGAAACAGCATGATCACAGCAACTCTTATAAAGGAAAAACTTTTAATTGGAGTGGCGTATGTTTTCAGAGGTTTTGTCTGTTATCTTCATGGTGTGTGCATGAGTGGTATGCAGGCAGACATGGTGCTGGAGAAGTAGCTGAGTGCTTAAATCTTGCTTTGCTGGCAATAGAAAGTGGTTCGCATATTTATTTCTAAATGCTTTGTCTGGGTAATTTTTTTAAACCTTACAAGTCTTTTGTTTATTTATGGTTCTTGGAAAAATGTATTTTTACTGATATTCTGTGAACTGTGTAAGGTGTGTGTCTCTGGATCTATATATGTTCTGGTACTTTCTCTTTTGCTATTTTTTTCTGTGTATTTGTTTGTTTTGTCCTATTGTTTTTATTGGGTTTTATTTTATATTATTTTATTATTAATTTTTCAGTTATATGTTTGTTTTTAAAATGAGTGAAAGAAAATATGCAGATTTGGTTAGGTGGTGAGGTGGAGATGATCTAGGGAGGAGTTGGAAATGGTAAACCATGATCAGAAAAAGTATGAAAACAATCTATTTCAAACAAAAAAAAAGAAAGAAAAGCTCATATTTAGTTGGGTTGGTATACTATTTTATAAATTTCTGACCTTGGAATGCTTGAAAAGCAAACAGAAGAAGGAAGGTCTTTTTTTTTATTTGTTCACAGTACCAGGTACAAAAAAACGTGGAGTGTAATCCGGGTCAGTGTGAGCTTGAGGCAGATGGGCATATTACACACCCTGTCACAAAGAGATAAACACTAATGGTCAAATGTCTTTCTTCAGGACAGAATCCTAGCCTATGGAATAATGATACCTTCGTTTAGGGTGGGCTTTCTCGCCTCAATTAATCACTACAATATAATCTAGAAAGTCTTATCTAGAAATCCCCTTGAAACCTTTCCCAATGATTTGTTTCCATGGTGATTCTAAATGTCACCAAGTTGAAAATCAAGATTAATTATCAAAATAGCATAAAGCTAGTTAAAAATATAACATTTAATAATTTCTCCAAAATACTAGCTGACCTGTGGTTAGCACAGATTTTAGGGGTTTTTTTTGTTGTTGTTGTTGTTTGTTTGTTTGTTTTGCTTTGCTTTTTTTATCTGCTTGTTTGTTTTTCATTTTCTTTTCTGCCAAGCTCATAAAACTAACGGCTCCAGTTTCAATTGCCAGCATCCACATGATGGCTCAAAACTGCCTATTGTTGTATTTCCAGGCTCTATGCCACCCTTTGGGCCTCCTAAAACATGAGACATATGAGTAGTGTGTAGACACACTTATAAGAGAAACACCTATACAAATGAATAGTTTGTTTTTTTTAAAGTTTAAAATGCGTTTTTAAAAATGTTTGCTGGATGCCTGCTATATGAGTTTCTAATTCTAAGATTAATTTTTTCTCTTCTATATATTTTTATCCAAGACCATTTTTAGGTGGAGCTGTCAGTTTTAGGAAAGAGGACAGCATTTCAAAGATTCTAAATGACTACATCAGACAAACCTCCAGGACACACTTACAAAATACTAGCAAAAGTTATTCATTAAGAGTCTTAAGGGTGGGTTTTCTGCACTTCCCTAGTAACTTGAATTTTTCTTCTTTATTGCAAGAAGACAGTTTGGGCATTAATGCTATACGGTCTTACCTATGGAAAAGGGTTCCTCAAACAGCAACATTAAAATACTTCAAAGTATTTCTCCCATAGAATTAGTTAAGATTATAAACTAAAAAGAACTCATTTCTCATACTGGTGTACCTTTCAACTTTCTAATTACTTAATCAATTACATTAAAGAAAATGTTTTCTTGTATGTAAATGCCTTGCAGTCTGATATAACTTAAGAGGTTGGGCAGGTCTTTCAACTCAGTGAGAAAAACGGCATGGGGGGAAAGGCTCTGTACATTGCAGTAATTCAAACATCCTGTCACTGGAAGAAGGAAGAGGGCTGATGGGATTGGTTCCTTCCTTAGCCACATGGCAATAACTTATTCTTATCACAGGCTTCATATTCAAGGAAAGTGATTGAACTGTGAAACATAGACAGTCTCCAACTTCGTTTTACCGGTGATGAATTCCATTTCCTGCATGCAAAAATAGGTTCTGTAAATATATTAGTTCTGATATACGAAATGAGAGTAATGGACACACTTTATATAAAAGAAGAATATACATTCCTACTTGGTTTCCAAAGTGCTTTCCTTTTACCTGCCACGACTGATTAAGGATAAAATATCAGTTTTCGTTGGGGAATTCCAAACACTATAAATTCTCTGGTCCCATAGTGTGTATACAATTTTTCTCCCTATAATTCAAGTCTATTTACCAGATATTTGCATATTGCTTATGCTTCTTGAGTGCTGAAAATTATGAATCTACATTTAGAATAATGTATACAACATTTACTTTTCTACGTTAAATATTTATAAAATATTAAAGACATTGTGCCTCTTCCATTTTAATTATAAACATAAAAGAGAAAATGGCTAAGTTAATCTCAAAATAGATACATGATTCTACTGTAAAGTCAATTGTAAAACATAATGCTAGTTAATACCAGTACCTTAACACACCCTACAGTTTTCCCCCCTTGTAATCATTCAGCTCAACTGTAACTCAGGTAAAGAGACTTTTGCATTACAGTAACAAAAGTTTCCAAAAAAGTTTGGTGCTAAGCAAGAAACTAAGAAAACAACAACTGTTCATATTCCACTGACCTTAAGAGTAGCTAAGTGGTCTTCGCCAAGAGTTGTTTATTCTCCAGTTTAAAATTGATGAACCCAGTGGAACCGAGAATACTGGTGCTCCAATCACTCAGCCGCTTATCAGCCGTACACAAACAACACGCATTGCAATGCAGGGTTTCTACAAGAAAACTCCTTTTTCTATCACCTCCTACTGAATTTTTGAAAGCTGAAATAAATTTCTTTTTAAAAGTATTTAGCTAAATCTTTCCAAATGTCATACGTTGTATTTTGATGATATTCATCGAAGATGATCCTAGACAATACTAGTGACTCATGAGCTATAACACAAAAGCTCTTTGATAGTTTATAAAAGCAGTTGGGAACTAATTTTTGACTTCCACTAACACTGAAAAAATATGAATCCGACTTGGAATGTGTTCTAAATCATATATTGCTATGATATAGTAATTGATTGAGCCTAACAGATAAGAATTATCTTAATTAATATTAATTATTAATATTTCTTAATAACTGGAATGATGCCCAAGATGGCAAAGCACGTATCAGCTTCACTTCAAGTTGTGTTTCATTTTAAGCAACCTGAGCATGAGGAACAAAACTTGAGTCCCCCACAAAAACAGTACACATTGTCTAACCACTTAGTCATCCCCCCAGGCCTCCACCTGCTACTCTGTGCTCCCAGAAGAGGACTATTGCAAAACTGTTCACTTAGTAAGACAGGATCAAGGTACTTATCTGAAAAGATCAAAAATAAAAGAGCATGGCAATATATTTTAAGGAATTATTATACAAGAAAGCAGAATACAGAGTGAGCATTGAGATATACCAGAGAACCATTTAGTTGAAAGGTCTCCAAAAGACTTCATCACATGGTGAACTTAAATACCCTGCTAGAAATTTGTCGTAGAATGTTATTTGCTGAAAGTTTTTGAAACTTCCGTATTCTGACTAAATTGTTAGCCCAGCATACACATGGTAATGCTTAATGAATAGTACATGTTTGTAAAGGATTTGCAGGAAGTAAGCAAGGAAAATAACTACCAGTTAGAAAGACTAAAATGCAGTGAGCTTTGATCTTTCAAGGGAGATAAATCATTGCTTATTTTTAAAGAAACCAAATAAATTGAAATACATATATTTTATGAAGGATAAATTTATGAGTTCCTAAACTACTTAGTCAAAATACCAGACTTTTTAAAGCAAAGAAATGCCACACATTTACTTCATAATAGTGCTTTTTTGGCAACAACTATTTTCTTCTCTGTGGAAAAAATAAAAAAAAAGTCAGATGAATTCCCTTGTCAGACTTATCTTGTGTCGCTTCTGCTGCAACTTTAACCTGAATACACTTGATACAGACTTGAAAAGAAACTCAGAAAAGCCAAAAGTATCCTTTCTTTTTAGACATATGTACCCTACTCTTGAGTATTGGAATTGCATTTCATATCTAGTTTGGAACTCAGCTCTGGAGAGCCAAGAATAATCATCCTTAATCCGTTTGGCTGCTTGCTTATTACTTTGAAGAATAGGAAGAAAGGTGCCTCTATTGGGTTTACTCTTCAATCGTGCCTCTTTAAAAAGTGCAGGTGAATAATCTATATTTCAAAGAAAGATGACCTTTACTTGATTTAATGGAATCTCTCTTTCAATATCTGAAATGAGAAAGTGATTAAAACTTTGGTTGATAGGCAAGATGTATTTTAGGAATAGATAAGCATAAAGGTCAGACACTGTCAGAAAGGATTTTACCTTTCCTTAATATTTAAGTACTTCATGTGAGTCATGGTTTATGCATTAATAGTATATTTTGTAAGTTACTTTAAAATCCCTGCATATTCTGTGTCATTCAAAATTAGTTTCTGGTGTAAGGTAAAGATATTGGGTAAAGCAGATATATTTCTGCTGGTATTTCCATAGAGATGGATATAATCTGTTCTTAAAAGTTTATATAAAAAATAAGAGTCATTTTGCATACTGTTTAGGGGAATTTAAAGTTATGCTTGTTATATTTCTAAATCATATGTAATCTGAATTTCTATACTTGATATTTTTAAATGTAATAGAGCATTTTTTTCTCAATGACTTATTAGGAAAACAATGACATGTAGTGAAAGTTCAATAACTATCAAGGTTTTGCAAGTTACTTTAGAAGAATCAAAATGCTAACACTTGACCTACTATGAAGATTTGCAAAAATAACAGAAGAAAACTTTGAATGAGGCAAATCTATTTGGCATCAGCATTTTATAAAAGTGTACTCTTTGACGAAAAAAATTAAAAAGATTGTTCAGAACCATGAATTAAATAATAGAGCTAAGTTTCAAAATGGGTCCCACAGTAAGGACTAAGCTCCTATATATAAATATGTGCTATTATTTTTAATATTATAGAAAGCCTATACCATATCTGTGTAACATACTGAGCAGAATGCTTTTAATCACATTCAGCATATTCTAAAAATCAATGCCAAATGTGTATTTCATTAATATTTTTGATGCTCCCAAATGTACTAGTAGCCATTATCTATACTTGTTTGGTAAGTGGTTGGTTGATTTTCTGCATGGCTATAGTCTACAATGGAATAGATATAAAATTACAGAATAAAAATAGAGTGGCGTTTTTACTGAAATTAAAGAATTCATCTTGTATTCTTCATGAACACATATTTATAAGATGGCAGGGAATTTGCTATGAAAATTCCCAAATGTTTTGGTGATTAAAACCAATGAAGAACAAACACCACAAGTGATACAAACAGTAAGGTGTCTTCAATTAAATGGAAGGACTCTCCTGGGAAGTCGCTACACATTGTAATTATCCAACCTTCACTATTCTGTGTAAAAATACTGTGACATTTGCTTGCATATTCTAAGTGTTGTTGGGCTCTGAAATCGATTATAGAATTGGATTTTTTATTAAGCCCTGTATAAATACAGGATATTAATACTCCCTTCCCCAGTGAGAATTTTTCTCATATAAGTGTCAATGAAAACATTTGTAAAGAATAATATGTATGCACTATAAGTTTACATAATTATGTATCTATTTATGTAAAATATCAGCACAATATAAATCATTTATTTTATTTTTCTGACTCTTTCTTTTACTCATATAAGTATTATTGTCATCACTGTCAATAATACAGCAAAATACAGTCTGATAATCCATAGTAGGCTTACAAATAAAAACATGAGAAAGTTGACAAAAAATTTGGATATTTTAAAGAATATTACAAATTATAGTAAAAAAAGGATTTGACATAATTTAAACAAAGGATATTTTTTCAAGAAAGTGAACTCAAATGTCAGTAAAGTTAAAAAGAGGTGGAAATTTGGAGTATTCTATGATGAAGCTGCTGTAGAGTTCTCTCCACCCATTCACCATATTGTGACCCACATGAATGCACAGAATATCCATCCTCTCAGTTGAAGATCATGAAATACAGCTTCTTTACATCTTTTTCATGTTCAAGCTATTCATCACAAGAAAATCATGGTTATTAATTAATATATTTATATTGCCTAGATTTTAAGCACAGAGAAACATATAAATAATTTTTCTAAATTCTTTATGTGTGCCTCACCAACTCTTCAGACTTGTCCACTAGAACACACATACATCAATAAGACGGCTGTTTTAAGAAATTTCTGTATACTGTGAAAATTGTAATCTGATTGTTGTAATAAATAAGCTGACTGACCAGTAGCCAGACAGGATTGGTTAGGTGAAAAAGCCAAACAGAATGATGGGGAGAAGGAAAGAGTCAAAAGAGATGCCAGTCTGATGCTGAACAAGTAGAATGTGTAGAGAATGAAGTAACAAGCCTTGAGCCACATGACTAAACATAGAAATATGGGTTAATTTAAATGTAAAAGTTAGCTAGCAATAAGCCTGAGTTATTGGTCAAGCATTAGTATTTAATATAAGCCTTCAGGTGATTATTTGGAAACAACTATTGGACAAGGCTGGACAGAGAAATCTCCTTTAACAAGTTACACCATCTACCTGAAAATTTCTTGGTTTCTCTGATACAATCAGGCTATCCACCTTAGAATATGGCTTCTTACAGAGCCTCAGAATGCCCACTAGTTTTTTGGTTTTATGGAAATCTCACATCACTTAGGGAGCTGGTGGGTTTCCTTCTTTTTCTCATTTCAACTTTCAGACTGTTTTCGTTTCACTATGCAAAAATAATCCAGTCATGATCTAAAAGTTTAAGGAGTACACCAAATACTCAGGACTCAAGATTCTAAATTCCAATTCTGTCTTAATAACATGGGACATCAGGAATCCAGACTCATCTCACCTTAAAAATGATACAGCCCATCTTTGTACATGCATATCATTATATAGGATAAGGTGTAGGAAGTTGTTTGGTGAGAGTCTTCAATGAAAAGTAGCTGAACCAAAATTGTTCATTTGTTTACACCCAGAATCTACTGGCACACAGTCTTCCTGTCTTATTTATTCGGTCTCTCTTTGTAACAAGGCTGGTATCTTCGTAACTATCCTTTCTGCATCCAGCCTCTTAGGGTCTTCACTTCTCTCCTTAGGCTCGTCTCCAGTTATCTAAGTAATATCCATCATTCCTCTTGTTGAACTCCAGAACATAACTGAATCCTCTCCATAATATCAGGCTCTCAGACTGTCTACATCATGCAGGTAACCCCCAAACAGTACTTGAAAAATGAGTTCATTATTTCTCTCTTTTTATGGGCTCACAACCCATTTGCATTCTCACTTTACTGACTGCCTACTTTTCTTCAGCAATACCAGCTCTGCCTATTTTATAACGTACCTAGCTTTGCCTGTTTCTTCTTCACCAAATACCCATGGGAAACATCTAAGCTCTAACTATCAGCTGACTTCCAAATTGTGTAGGCAAGTTTGCTTGTACTGCTATCATTTTCAGCTTCTAGCACCATTCACAATTGGGCCTTTATTGCTACCTGACTCCTATAACATATTTTTCTTACCCAATCACTTAATTCTGCTTCAATAAAAACACAGAATGTCTAATTCTCCAGGATGGAATGTTCAAAACTAGATGTTATAGCCTCGTACAAAAGGTTCATCTCTTTACTTTTTCTTTACTGAGAACAGAAGAAAAATATCAATATGAAACTTACCATCACATTTTCATTTCCAATGTTCCTATATTTTATTTATTATTGATTCACTTATAAATATAATTATTCTCTCTGTGGTTTTGGCTGAGATTAACTCATCTAGTTAAACCTAATACATTTTCATTTTGATATCCAGCTCAGTTTGTCAGTAATATCTGCTTTTCTATTTTAATTTTATTACTCTAAACTATGGTGAATTGGTCAAATAAATTTCTATCTTGAACTCTCACACAAACCACACTAAACAACCTAGCAGGTTGCATTAATATATTTTTACATATACATGTATGCATTTATATTTAGATATATGTAACAATAAAAAATAGAAAAGAAAATTGTTGGAGAAAGTCTGGTTGTTGGTTTCCTGCCACCCGGCTAGTTTAGACACAAAATAACCACATAGAAACTGTATTAATTAAATCACTGCTTGGCCCATTAGCTCTAACTTCTTATTGGCTTAATTTTGTATATTAATTTATCTCATATTTATTATTCTGTGTATTGTCACATGGGCTGTGGCTTATCGGGTAAAGTTCCCAGCGTCTGTCTCTGGTGGCCCCATGACTTCTCTCTGACTCCAGCCTTCTTTCTCCCATCATATAGCCTAGCTTTCCTGCCTAGTTCTGTTCTTCCCTACTATAGGTCTAAACCAGTTTCTTTATTCATTAACCAATAAAAGAAACACATAGACAGAAGGACCTCCCACACCAGACAATCAATATGAGAAGGATAGAGGAGGACACAGGAGGGTCTATGTGAAGGACAGTTAAAAACGGAGTGATACAATTCTATTTTCATTTTAAAATTATCCTTAAAATAGAAAAATATATGAAATTTAACAAATAAAAGTATCTCCTGAGCTCAGCTCTCTGCAGGCACTGCGCACGTGCTATTCTGTCCTTTAGAACAGCATTTGTTCTGCCTGTGTTTTCATTTGGAGTAGCAAGCCTCTAAAAATATTTCCTTTTCCTCCCGGCCTCAAACTCACTCTATTCTATTTTGTCTTCAGCACTTCATATTGCTTTCTCAAAATCAAAATGGCTACAATTTCTATACTTAATGACATTTCTTAGATTTCACAACCTTGGCATGGCAACACAAGTGACAGAATGAGCTCTCTGCCCCTTGTCATTGTCTTAGGTATTCTTGCTATGATGAGAAACCATGACCAAAGCAACTTGGAGATGAAAGGCTGTTTGGCTAATAGTTTGCTATAATAACAAGGAAAAAAGTCAGGAGAGGAACTCAAATAGGAAAGCAACCTGGAGGCAGGTGTGATGCAGAAGCAATGAGGAGTACTGCTTATGGCTTGATCGTCATGGCTTACTCACTACCTAGGAGCACGACCCAAGCATGGCAGTGACCACAATGGACTGAGTTTTTTTCACATTAATCACTAATTAAGAAAATACTTACATATGAGTGATTATACTATATTTGACTTTCTGGGTCTGGATTATCTCACTCAACATGATGTTTTCTAGATCTATCCCTTTGCCTGCAAATTTCAAGATGTCGTTAATTTTTCCACTGAGTAGTACTCCATTGTGTAAATGTAACACATTTTCCTTACCCATTCTTTGTCAAGGGGCATTTAGGTTGTTTCCCGGTTCTGGCTATGACAAATAATGCTGCTATGAACATAGTTGAGCACATTTCCTTGTAGTATGATCGAGCATCCTTTGGGTATAAACCCAAAAGTGTTATTGCTGGGTATTGAGGTAAGTTGTAACTAATTTTCTAAGAAATAGCCATACTAATATCCAAAAGGGCTGTACCAGTTTGCACTCCCACCAACAATGGAGAAGTGTTCTTTTTACCCTACATCCTCTCCAGCATAAGTCGTTATCAGAGTTTTTTTATCTTGCCTATTCTTATAGGTATAAGATGAAATCTCAGAGCTGTTTTGATTTGCATTTCTCTGATGGCTTAGGATGTCACTCATAAGTGGCTTTTAGACATAAAGCAAAGAAAAACCAACCTACAACTCACAATCCTAGAACACAAAGAAGACCCTAAGAGAGACACACATGGATCTAATCTACATGGCAAGCAGAAAAAGATAAGATCTCAAGTATACTGGGAGCATGGGGATCATGTGAGAGGGTAGAAGGGGAGGGGAGACAAAGCAAGGGGAGCAGAGAAAAATATATAGCTCAATAAAAACAATTTAAAAATAAGAAAATCCCTACACATGGCTATGCTGGGGACATTTTCTCCATTGAGGTTCACTCTTTTCAGATAAGTCTAACTTGTTTCAATTTAACATAAAATAGACAGCACTGTCATACTAGCCTTTCTCAAAGTGGGAAAGTTTCCTTCCTTTGTCTTCCACATCTTGACTGTTTCTTGTTTATTCCAAATTCCTTCAAGAGTAGGATTCATGACTGTAATTTAACAACATGGAATTTACATCTGTACTATGGAAACCCAGAGAGATTCATTCTGCTTTTTAAAAAGTTACAATCCATCTTTATACTCACATGGCATAATCTTTCTTATAATTGATGATAAAGTGCAAAGTGTTGCTTGTTGACACTCTTCTGTAAAGAATAGCTAAACCAATTAATTCTATGCTAAAATAATTTACCATGAATTCTGGATGTGTAAGAACTATGTTTTTACCGCAGTCATATTACTTAGGTAGCTGCAACGTGCTATTGAAAATTGAACAAATAGATGTATTATATGAACTATGACCGATTCCTTTGCTGGGTAATTATTATTAGTTGACTTTTGGAGTGTCTTTGAGATTCATCATCTATAATACATTACTGAGAGACAGAATGTACTATTTTTACAAGTGATGAAGTCAGACCTTGGCTTTTATCCAGGTTCCAAGAATGAATTATCTCCTCTCCATATTATTCAGAGAAAACCCTTCCCCATGCACTCTTGACTCTGCTTCTGCCTCTTTATATCTTGCATCATCATTCATTTAAATTCACTAAAAGGCTTCTTTTCATTTCTTTTTCCAATCCTAGAAGAAATTCACGCTGGGCATCTTCAGTGCAAAGCACATACCAATTCTTCATCTTTAGTAATAGCATCCATTAAGTCTAATATCATATCATACAGATATTTCCATCTCCATGTTCCTCATTGTTATTCAGCCGGTTACATCACATAGAATTCTACAATTGGCCTCTTGGCTTTCCTAACCCCCCGATCAATCACATCTAATTACTTTGCAAGCTTTATCAATGACATCTATTTTTTTCTTACATCTATACCACTCCTTTTTAATTTAACTTCAAAGCTGCTACTGTAATTCAAGTCTTCATTATGCACTTCCCAGAACATGGGAAAGGTTACTTCTAGTCTTACTGAAAAACATATCTTCTTTATTACAGTCTTTCAATCCAAGTTCTCACAGATATGTAAAAACTAGGATCTCCATTTTCTACAGAAAACAATTAAGTCACTTCTCATTATGCAGTAGTCTCCTAACTTTCCTACTCAAACATTTGTAAGATTATACCCCTAAAGAATGATATATGGCTTTATATTTCATGATATATACTTTGCACCTAAGTTCAAAACTTGGCATTTTACAATGATATTAGAGCAATATTTCTGTAACACAGTGTGGTTCACTGTCGGCATAGCAGATATCTCATTTAGAGTTGATTAGTGTACTGGGATAATTCTTATACATCTTTACTTCATCACAGTAATATTAAGGACTCAAATATTAGTATGTGGGTGAAGAGAAAGTTATAAAAATTGTTGACAAATGCAATACTACAATTTTAAGTATGGGACCACATATTCAGATGCTGACTCATATTGGATCATACTATTTCCTCTTTATTACAGTGACAAAGTGGCAAGTATAGTAAGAAGGGCCTTTTCTTTGTTATCAACATTTTGGATTCCTTGTTTATGCACTAAAAAATTGTTCCTTCTAGGTTTTCTTTTTAATCATGGCATGTAACTGTCTTCCCTTTCTCTCATACTGGTAGAGGTGAAACTTAAATTTATTTGCTTGGTTACCTACCCCCATAATATATATGTCATTGTTGAGAGAAGAAAAATCACAAAGGAATTTTAGAGTTGACTTGGAAAATATGGGATTGTGGAGAGGCTGTCATGTGGGATGGTGAATATGTTCAAAGAATATTGTATGGAAAATTTTTAAAATTAACAAATTAGAGCAAAAAGACTTTGTAGATAAATATAATAGTCTCTTGATATATAATCTCACTATATATAGATGTATATATATATGCAATATTATATTTATATATAGACAGAGAGAGACAGAGAGAGAACTTTGGCTGCACTTATACAGGGAACAAAAGTGAACTTCTCAGTTTCCATTATAAAATGTCACCTTCTGGCTAGTTTTCTTTCACATAAAGGCACTATAAGTAATCCGACAGGTATTCCTGACATGTTCATCCCATCCTACTTGTATAAAGACGTAACTGGTTATCCTTGGGAATCCTGGAAGACAATAAAACACATGAAGTGTCTATAGTAGGATAATTGGCACTCAAGACATTCGAGATCGACATTCCAGTCACGAGGGAGCAACTGATTTCTATATTGTATCACATTTTTCATTTCAAATAGGGCAAACATCATCATTAATACACAATATGGTTCATTATTGTGTTAACCATATGTTGACTACTGGCCATGAGGTCTGTCCTTAAGAGTGATTTGTATACCTATTCACACTGTTGTAGAAAACTAAATTTTCATTTATAAATGTTTTAATTGGAGAAAGTCTCTGAGTTAGAGATGTGGGCTTGTGTCCATTTCTACTCTCAGCACTGAGAGCCAATCAGGCTCAGACATGTGCAGGCTCTGGACATGGTGCCACAGACTCTGAGTATACATATTCACTGTTACTGCTGTTTCAGTCTAATTTCCTTGGTGTATACCATCATGCTCTGTCTCTTAAATTCTTGAACATCCTTTTCTGCGGGGCTTCCTCAGCTGCAAAGGTAGGGGACTGCTGGAAACATGTCATTTAAGACCCAGTATCCTAAGCTTTCTACTGCTGGTTCCCTGTGTTTTTCCCATCTATCAATCTATTGGAGTAGGTTTTAAATCCAATCAGATATTTGTTGGTTAGTCCCACAAGATTTTTGCCACGATTGTACTAATGCATCTTGCGTGCATGCCTCCATTGTAGACCACAGGTTTCAAAGCTGGGTTGGCATTTACTTTTCTCCTTTGGTAGCAAGCAGAGTACCCTCAGGTATCCTGAACACTAGACAGCAGAAGTAAAGGTATGGATAGGCAGTAGTTCAACGTCACCACATTCAGTGTGTTATGTAAGAATGGCAACTTACAGTCAATTTGTGGAGAGCAATCAATAATCTTAGCAGTAGTCTGAGTGGTTTGGTGGTTCCCATGGGGCAACTTGAGCCAGCAACTTAATCTGATGCAACCCATTCTTGAAATTGAGGCTTCATTTGGTATCAGTTGGGAATCCATTTCCACCATCATGTGCTGATTTCATTTATTTCACCCCCATATATATTTTTATTTTAGGAAGTCTCTGCTGTATTAGGTTTCTTTACAACCCTTCAAATGGCCCAGTTTTAGTTGTCTCTTCTAGCATTTCCTGCCTTATCAACCAAATCCCTTATCCTCCCTGTTTTCAAATTAAACAAAATAAAATTTCTCATATATCCAGCTAGAAAAAAAAATTAAAGGGGAATATTTCATGCTGTGGACAGATTTTTGGGAAAAGGCACTTTTTATCCCTGTTGTGAAAAGACAAGTTCAGAGAACCAATGTCCTTCCATTCTAGAGTAGAATCTATCAATTTCTAGAAAATGTGAATATGTTTGCATTAAGGTTACCACTACAACTTTAAAATTAGAAAAATATTTTAATGATAAACATAAGGAAACAAAATTGCAGAAGGATATATACTGTAATTTTATTCGACTATAAAATACTGAAAATTGCCTTAAATACCAAAACCCATTTAAAATATGCCATAGCATTTGAAGAATGGAATATAATATAGCTGCATAAAATGAAATAAAATGAATGAAAATCAAATCTCCATACACTTACATGATGGAATTCTTTTCAGGAATAAACTGTGTACTAAAGAATGAAGGAAGAGGATGGAATAATGTTGGCATCTGCGTCTGCTTATTTAGTACATGATGATGCATTCTCTCCTGCACTTTGATAAGCAATGCTGTGTATTTCAGAGCACATTCAAACTAAGGCCTAATGGGTATTTGTTGATATTAATTTTGGTCAGTAAGTTAAAATTTCATTCAATGTACTGATTTCATAATTATTACTTTTCCCAATATAATTAACAACTAATTTGCACACCAATAATTTCAAAATATATACGTTACCATAAAGATCCTCTTGCTGTTTAAATCTTTTAATGATTTTGATGTGAATCAAAGTTTTCTGTTTTGTTGTAAAAAATTCATTAACTCCATTATTTATTCTATATTTTAATAGAAATTACACTAAAATAAATTTTTAGTAATCAGCCCATTATTAATTGGGTAAATATTTCAGATGCATAATGTCATTTCTATTAAGAACTCAGATTGCTTTCTTATATAAACATATATTTTGATAATGTCATACAAATATGCTCAACTTGTTTCTTCATGTGGTGGCTCTAGCTTGGAGATGGAGTTCCACAATTACATTTAAATATTTGTTTTCTAGTACATGAAGACATTTCTGTCTCCTATATCACAGCGTATATTAAGTATAAAAATGTGCTTCGTTATGACATGGATGTAAACAATGTTGCTCTTTGTTCATATTCACCCTTTCATTTCCCTCACTTATTCTGTTTTTCTCATTTTTTGTAACTTACCTGGATTAAGCCAGTAATCACTCATGCTTCCCCTTTCTTTAAGTTTCATTGAGTGTTGGTGATATTTCGTGGCAGCACTGATGATTGGTTGCATTCAGTTTCATTTGGCCCTAGGAAATGACAAATACATATTGTATCTTACAATATCTATGAATGAGGAAGCCAGCTGGGCTTAGGGGATTTGCATTCCTTTCTCATGATGTTTCTAAAATATCCCCTAGTCCTGCAGAAACAAGATACATGAATAAGGGAAGAATGGTTTGAAGAAGGCATATGAATCATGATATTTTCTTTGCATCCAAATCCCTGTTCAATGGTAACTATTTGAATTAGTTTTCAATTTCTTATTAGGAAGACTGTACAAAAAAGCTTAATGGTCATACAAACACATAAAAACTGTCAATGCTTGAAAAACAGAAAACGGTCGCATTGAAGATGGGTATTTTCAAACTAAAATCAACCAATATATATTGTAAAACTATATATTGTAAAACAAAGAAAAGTAGAAGAATAAAATACTTAAGAAGAACCACAAAGCTTAATATTTTCTCTCTAATCATGGACATAAAATATGTAAACTTTATATTGAAACCAATAGTTTATGAATTTAAATATTTCCTTTTTATCTCTCTCTCTATATATATATATATAGAGAGAGATATAGATATATATAGAGAGAGATAAAAAGGAAATATTTAAATATATATATATGTGTGTGTGTATATATATGTGTATATATATATATATATATATAGAGAGAGAGAGAGAGAGAATATATATATATATATATATATATATATATATATATATATATATATATTCACTGAAAAGACCAGGAAGTAAGAAGACCCGGTGTCAATGACTTTTCAAATTTTTTTGCAAATACCATCTGTGATTAATCCCAATGATCCTCATGCAGTATCCTTATCCTTAAGCAATTTACTCTCATAATGATCTAAGAAATACTAAGAAGATACTAAGAATGCCAGTAACAGTGTATAATATCCAAAACTGTGCACATTTAGATATTTTCATTTCTATCCAGTCACAATTCCATCAGATATAAAATCCATTCTAGACTGATGTCCAGACTAGAATAGAATGAATGTTTTACCAACCCATGTCTGACCCATCAATATTTCGGATCTCTAGTCTTAGGTTAAGGTCTAGTTACTCATGGCTAGAAAGCCCATAAGAAGCTCTTTCTGAACATTTCCAAAAAGCATTCTGGCTCCATAGTATTTTTATAGACCAAACATAAAAAATGCACTCATGAAATCTCAAAAATATGATTATATAACCAATGCCTGAATAAGTACATTAGTCAACAAGCAAATAAAGATAGGAAAATTTTCATAAGGCCCCCACTTCTAGATATAGAGGGACAGGCTATCAATGACTGCTGAGGTTGAGAATAAGTTCTTTTCCAGATCTCTTACAATTTTTTAATCCTAATTGGTCAGCCCTAAACACATGCATGTAATAACATTAGTAACTGAACTCAGTAGGTTATATATACATACATTATATCTGCATTTATTAGTAATAGAGATAAAGGCTGAGAATTTGAATGGGAGGAAAGAGTCATGGGAAGAATTGTATAACAGAGGATATTTGAGAATGATGCAAATATAGTACTCCAAAAAAGGTAAAAATTTAAATACACTCCTGAATTCCTGACAATAGCAAAAATAAGATATTATAATTGTTTGATAGCACTGAAATTTAAGGAGGGCATCTCTGCTATAAACACCAAGAAGTGAAAATTAACTAGAAACTATTGGAAAATTCAGTATTTTATGTCTGAGCAGAGAAAATGAAATATGAGCTTGAAAATTTTGCCCTGTAAGAAAGTAAGAATGTATTTGACATAATGATGAGAAGTGTAAAATATATTAGAGGTAAATATTTATATATTTCCATTGTTAATAACATAATACTCCATTTCATAAATTATAAGGCAAATAGACTGATTGACTTTGATTCAGAGTTGTTGAGTTACAAATCTTATAACATTTATTTGATGAAAAACTTACTGCTGGGCACTAACGTGGTGGAGAACATCATATTTCAAAAGACAACAACCTTGCGAGTCTCTCTAGTGTGTTCTTGTGTGCTTGTTTCTCCTTCTAAACCTATCAGTATTCATTCATAGCACTTCCAAATATGCTTTATATTAATTACCTGCCAAAGGCCTCACCTCTGCAGCATATTATAGTTGAATTAATTATTCACTTCCTTTATTTTCACAAGAGTGATTAAAGTTCAACATAAACTTCAATATAGAAAATACATACAGCATACAAGTGGATGGAACTTCTGTTACCTTATTAGAGATACTTAGCATCAGAACATATAAAAGTGCAAATAATTTCAGACAATAGTATAAGATCTATGAAAGGATGAGTGTTTACATATAATAATTCTATAAACACTGGCATACCTGATAAATTAATTAGGTGTTAGTTAAAAAGTAAGAGATTGTTAATTTCAATTTTTAGCTGACAAATAGATGGAATAATATAGCTAATTACGTTTACAGAAAACTTATTAAATTTGATTTTTTTAAGAATCATCAATACATGAATAATCAACATGAGGAGGATATTTGATGAGAAGCAAAATATTTGCATATTCTCAAAAGACCTCTTCTCAAATTAGATACTAATTAAAAAAAGGAAGAGTAATAATTATGAAGTGGATGAGATGTACAATATTTTAACAAACTTATCAAAATTAGTATCAGCAACATATTGTATGGGGACAGCATAGGCTCCATTTAATGCTCTCAGAAGGAATAATCAGAACCTCACAAGAGAAATGACTAGGTGATATGTACCGTGAATACAATCACAAGGAAACATCAGGAAAATTTAAACTGAGGGGTTGTCGATACAATTATTGTCTTTGTTCAATATCAGTGAACTGTAAAAGTCAAAAAGTCAAAGAAAGTTTAAGGATCTGCCTCAGATAAAACAACACTGCAAAGGTAATATATTTTCTGTGTGAATTAGACTAAGTTCTATAGTGAAAACTCATACAGAGTACATTAGTTTTTGCCGTGAATAAAATTAAACCAAATCATTTGTGTTAGAATAAAGTATGCTGAAATTTGTTAGATTAATAACAATGTTACTATAATCAGATAAGTAAATATTCCCTTTGGAAGTAATTACAAACTGAACTATTGAAAAGTGCACATATAGACTATATCTGGAATATCTACTCTCATATGTTTTAAAAAGAAACAGCTTATATATATATATATATATGTATATATATATATATATATATCCATAAAGGTAATGAATTAATAATTTAATCTTTTCAATTGTGGAAAATCAAATAACTAGGGAATTTTCAAATTATTCCATATTTTGTTCCAAAGTGATATCATTGTTTGGGGACTACAGAACATATTTAAAATATTTGAGGTTAAAGATATTTTGTATTAAAAATCATAAAATTGGTGGGCATGCTAAAATCCTAAGAAAAAGAAAACATTTGAATACTGATTCTTAGTGCTGAACATTTCATGTTATAACACTAACTTGTGGGTGATGTGTGCTCACTGGATCTATAGCGGCATGAAATTTATGAGGAACATCATCCACTTTATCATAAGTTTTCAGGCTTATTGCAGGGAGTTGCTTGTTTGGTCCCAGGTAGCTTAGACTCAAAATAATCACACAGAAACTGTATTAATTAAAACACTGCTTAGCCCATTAACTTTAGCTTCTTATTGGCAAAATCTTATATTAATTTAACCCATTTCTATTAATCTGTATATGTGGCTTGTGGCAGTGGCTTAGTGGCAAAGATTCAGCGTGTTTGCTTCTGGCAGCTCCATGGTGTCTCTTTTTCTGCCTGCCTACTCCCAGAATCCAGTTCCATCTCCCCGCCTACCTAAGTTCTGCCCTATCAACAGGTCAAGGCAGTTTTTTATTCATTAACCAAGAAAAGTAACACAGAGACAGGAGGACCTCCCACACCATTTCCCCTTTTCTGTTTAAACACTAAGGAAGGCTTTAACATAGTAAAATTCTAGCAATATTTATAACTACTTTGAGTTTTATCATAACTCAGGAAACTATAACTATAAATTCTTCAACTCTAGAAGGTTATAATACCTAGTGGTGGCACATGTCTGTAGGGTTTGCTGAAAGAGGCAGAGGAAGATAGATCTCTGTGAGTTTGAGGCAAGCCTGTGCAATAAGAGCCAGTTCCAGGATAGGCTCCAAAGCTACAGAGAAACCCTGTCTTGAAAAACCAAGAAAAAAAGAGAGCTAAGAGGTAAATCATGCCCTGTAATGTTAAATGGTCTTGAAGGTAAGCCTTTAATAAAAATGCCATTTGCACACACTCTTTGCTGAGGCTGATTTCACAAGAGGAATTTCACTGTTCTTACCCTAGGTCTGGTCAAAGGTCTATGGCCAGAGAGATTATAAGCTTTTATTGTAGGATAAATTTCTGTTATTTGGCTAAATACTTGTGTTGTCAATCTAAACATTTTATTTATTACCATAGATTTCTACTGCCTTTTACTTTTTACAGTGAAGCTTCTTTTTTGTAGAAAGTAGTGGATAATGAAGACATTGATAACTTGGTTAAGTATTGATTATATGTAATTGGTGTTTTAGCTGTGGCTGGGTCATCATTATGAACCATCCAAGACCCAGGAAGAGGTAACAGAAAGAAAGTTAGAGCTGATGTGTTTGGAGAAGTGTACAGAAGTCATTCAGGAAACAACATATCTATTGAAGGCATCATATCATAGCAACTGTAGTTACCAATACATGACATACACATCAGAAAGTCAAAGAAAATCCAAGAAGAGAAGGGGCTCACAGAGCTCTCCTGCTTTTCTAATAGTTTTTGGTTGTGAAAGCTATAAAGTAGACAGCATTTTTCTACTTTGGGCGTGTGGCCCTTGACAGATTGCTCATGGCTCATTGTATAACCACAATCCCATGTGTGTATGGTCAGCAGTAATTGGAATTGTGTGGTTAATAGTATTAAAAAACATAAAATTTTGATATCTAGTGAGTAGAAAATGGAATAGAGATATTAGGGGCAATTGAGATGGGATAGAGGTAGATGGATATTGGATACATTCATAGAAATTTTGAAGAACATAAAACATTAAAAAAATATTTTAAAAAACCATCCTAGACCATTAGAATAACCAATTAACATTGATCTAGGACTTGAAGAGCAATTGAGAATTTTTATTCTTTATATTATATTTAAGGAAGTTTCAGAGCTGTGTCAAAATTAAAATAGCATAATTATAACTGAATGTAATTACAGATAATTAGTATTAAGTTTTATTTCCAAGATATACGATTTATGGGGTTGAGTAGGTGGCTTACTCAGTAAATGATTATTTGCTGGCATTCCAGATAGTCATATCACTGAGTTCTAGGTTCATCCTAAGACTTTGCTTCATAAATTATGCTAAAAGAGACAATGTCTAATAAAGATACCATAGTCCACCTCTTGACATGACATAAGTATGTGTACACACATGTATGCATGTTCATACATGTTAGGACACACATATACACAGAAATCTAACTCATGATTTTCAACAAATTAAGATTTCTTCAATTTTATCTGCTTTCCCCTCTAAATGTCATAAAATATTGAAGGCATTTGAATAAAATAAAGGACTCAGAAATAATGTTCACACAATTATAACCACCTAATATTTCATAGAGGTGCCAAAGCATACGCTGGAGAAAAAGATAGTTTCTGAAATGTCATTGAGAAAACTGGGTATCTGCATGTAGAAGATTGATCAGAGATTGTATTTATTAGTGCAAAAATCAAATTAATCAAATATCTATTGCAAACATGAAAGCTGAAACATCTAGAGGCAAACAGAGAAACAATTTCAAAATATAGGCATAGATGAAATTTTATGTAATAAATTTTAATATATATTTTAAGAAATTGAAGAGCTGAATCACACTGGTTAAAATGATTATGTGCAGTAGGCAAAAAATCAGAAAAGTAAAGAGATAGTATACAGAAAAATTAAAAAAATGACAACATTCCCTAGCATCAGGACAATACTAAATAAAATTACATTGAATTCCATATCATATCAATAAAACAATTATCATAAAAACAAACAAATAAACAAACACAATTGGTAATAAGTTTTGATAAGAAGGGAGAAAGGAACAAATACACTCTTCTAGGACTCTGATACTATACAGTCACTGTGGAAAACAAGATGGAGATTCTTTATCAAAACCAAACACAAAACTACTATATAATCCAGCTCTGCCACTGATTAGTGTTATGACTAAGCAAATGTAAGTCAACATACTACAAAAATTCTTCTGCATACTGTTTATTGCTATAGTGTTCACAGTAATCAATATATAAAATAACTACAGCTGCCCTATAAACAGAATATATATATATATATATATATATATATATATATAACATTAGTTTATATATTAGTTTTTATCAACCATAAGTAAGAATTAAATTATGGCATTTGCAAGAAAGTTATTAGAAATAGAGATAATTGTGTTGAGGGAAAAGAGTGATGCTCAGTGGTGGAAAAATGTTGTATGCTTTCTTTGATATGAACAAATGAGATTCAGAAGTAATATATTTGTATATAGAATTAAAACAGAAGGGAGAATATTTATTAAGAGGAAAGCAGAGACTAAAGTGATTGCAAAAGGGGATAATGTGGAAAAATTTAACCAGTTATGTTTTTACTCATATGCAGTCTGTATTAATGATAAATATGCACATACTTGAATATGTATATAAATATATATGAAATTATACATATATAGATATTTGAAACATTTCCTGGGAGCACATGTAAACAAAAAGTTTCTATGTAGTAGAAATATATCAATGAAAAGAATATGGAGAGATAGATTACAGGCTGTGAAAATGAGAAAAGAATTTTTATATATATGTATACATATCTACACATATAAATATACAAAAAATACCTTATCTAAACATACTATTTTGTATTTTAATTAAGAATATCTATTTTAGGTAAAAATGATGGAAGACTTTGGAAGAAGTAAAATACACATAAGTGGAAATGGTGACTGACGATTCCATATGAACTTTGATTTCAATCTCTGTGTGCTCTCCATTATTTAAAATTCAGTTCTTCATCATGCCTTTGAGATGCCACTGTTTCTCATGTTTCCCCACACTTTCATAACGATGATATTTATAAAAGAATGCCAGCCAGTTATCCTACAAACACCTCATAAGTCAGCAAAACTCCTTTCTTTGTTAAACCTAAGTCTATTCCTCTTACATTGACTCACTTAGGGATATATTGGTTCTTCAGAGACATGAGAAATTTTCCACTAATTTAATAAGACCCTTTAGGTAAACAGAGGATGAAGTAAAACATACTTCAGAAAATTCATACAAAAACCACTATTTCTATATTCAATCCTAACACTGGGAAGGCAGAGGTTAACAGATCCCTGAGTTTGATACCAGTTAGATCTAAGAATGCAAGTTGTAGGACAACCAAGCTTAGGAAAGGAAAGACAAAAAGGCAGTGGTTGTGTAATTGAGAAGGCCGTGTTCCAGCCCTAGTAAGCAATAGAACTTGACTCCAGCTTTAGAGTTACAGACAGAAGGAAGGATTTATGGAATAGATCTACTGAGGCCTGGCAGGTATCAAGAATATCAATGAAGGGATGCCTAATAGGGAGGTCATTGCATGAAGCTCTGAATTTGAAGCCTGGATTGAGTTGAAGAATTTAAGATGTTAGAGATGCAAGGGTCCTAGGATTCCTGCTAAAGAGAGCTGTTACCAGGGAGTGAAACCAGCCCAAGAAAAAGAAGTATTTTACAGCAAAAACTGAACTGAGTTGGAGACCTGAAGATCATTTGGACATCAGACATAGAGATGCAAAGTTTGGAGTTTGCCCAGCTGATTTTCAGTCTTGCATTTTTCCAGTGTTTCCTCACTGTGCTCCCTTTCCTACTTTCTGGAATTTTTTTTTTCTTTTTTTGGTTTTTCGAGACAGGGTTTCCCTGTAGTTTCTAGGGCCTGTCTTGGAACTAGTTCTTGTAGATCAGGCTGGCCTCTAACTCAGAGATCCACTTGCCTCTGCCTCCCGAGTGCTGGGATTAAAGGTGTGCGCCACCACCGCCCGGCGTTGGAATGTTAATGTATATCCTGTGCAACTGTATTTTGGAAGTATGTAATCTGGTTTTTTGTTTGCTTGCTTGCTTTTTGTTTGTTTGCTTGTTTTCTGATTTAAAAAGAAATTATTGTTAAGAGATTGTATGGATCTCAGAATAGACTTTGAACTTTGGGCTTTTAAACATTGCTGAGACTGTGATATACCATGGGAACTTTTAAGTGGGACTAAATTATTATTTTTTTTGCATTATGAAATGACTATAAGATTTTGGGAGCCGGGCGGTGGTGGCGCACGCCTTTAATCCCAGCACTCAGGAGGCAGAGGGAGGTGGATCTCTGTGAGTTCGAGACCAGCCTGGGCTACAAGAGCTAGTTCCAGGACAGGCTCTAAAACCAAAAAAAAAAAAAAAAAAAAAAAAAAAAAAAAATTTTGGGGACCAGGGAGTGGAATGTTGTTGTTTGAAAGATAATGCCTCCCAAAGGGAGTGGCACTACTAGTAAATGTGGCCTTGTTAGAGGAAGCGTGTGACTGTTGAGACAGGCTTTGGGGTCTTTACTCAAGTTTACTAAGTGTAATAGTCAGTAGACTTCCTGTTGCCTCTGAGTCAAGAAGTAGGACTCTCAGCTCCAGCACCACAACTGCCCATAGGCTGCTATGCTCCCTAGCATGAAGAAAATGGACTGAACCTCTGACACTATAAGAAGCCACACCAATTAAATGGTTTCTTTGTAAGAGTTACCATGGTCATCATGTCTTATCACAGCCTAATAAATTATGTCTCCTCATAAACCCTAAGACAGCATTTATCTAAGTATTGTTCATTTATTCATCCATCCTTCTGTGTATGACTTCCATGTCTTGGTTCCCTATCTTGAACACAGAAACATACACACACATATACAATACATGTTCACACATGCATTGACACACATAAACATGTATATGCATATCAAACATGCACACAACACAAACATGCACACATGTATACACACATGTTTCTTCACATCAATACAACATGCATACCCAAGTACCTTTTAAGTACTGTAGTAATCCTGTTCCACAACACTCTTTATATGCTGGAATAAATAAGCAACTAAAAAATTCATTTTGCTTTTCAAAATTTAATTTTTACAATTGGAAAGTCACCTTATGTATTGCCCAACTTTTAAATTTTAACAAAGCTATTTATACACTCACTGATTTCTGTCCTCTACTGATATGTTCCTTTGCTAAATAAAATGAAATCTCCTATACTGTGTTAGATTTTTTTTTTTTTACTGGAGAAAAGAAGTAAATTTCATTAAAACTACTTATTATTGCCAAATTTTATCTCATTCACTTCTTAGCATAAAAGTCCCATTCAACCCATCAATTTCTTGATAAGTCAAACTTGCTCTTCTCTCAAGATCGTGCTAAATAAAGAGAAAAAAATATGTACACGGTAGATCAAAAGATGGATCATAGTCTAAACACAGTTGGGAGCACTGGTAAGTTTCAGCTTAATGGGGACAGCCAGAGGAATTCTAATGCTCCAGGCTCTAGGTGAAACTGTGCTGGACTGTCACCCTTACCATGAGCAGGGATTGTGTATGCCTGAAACTTCTTAGAATCCATTAGATAGAAAGCCTCAGCATTTCTTTCATCAACCAACCTCTGAGCACAGTTGAACATCAGTGATAGAAACACAGCCACCAGAGACATTGTCTTTGAATAAAAACTGACCCAGGAACATGGAAGCAATATTCATCATAGTGCAATTCCACTGAGTTGCACATGTGCAGAAAATAGAAGCCAGCAGGACGCTGCTGCTATAAAGTAAGTTGAAATGGGGGTAATCATAAGCAGAGAGGGCAGCAGAAACATGTTAACAATCCATAAAACCGGGACCTCTACAAATGCAGCATGAAAGTATATAAGAAGAGTCATGGTGCCAACAGAATCCAGTATGAAGCATCTGTTTCTGATAACACACAACACAGCCCTGCACCTTTATGTATTTCTGTTTATTTATTTTATATAATAAATTGGTTTGGAGGCAGAACTTTCTTAGCAATTATGTTTATGTAGGCTGTTCGATTATTCTTGTCTTTTTAACTTACTGATAGCCACTCACACAAGAGCAGCACATAAAACATACAATTAGCTTCAATTATATTGTTTGTATTTTCTCTGTTTTGTGCTTTTTGAGACAAGTTCTCTTCATGATGTACCTGGGTACCTTGAGATGTCCTCACTGACTCCCTAATGTTGAGATTACGTAGGGTCGTTACCAAGTTTTATAATCTATCAAGTTATCTACAGTCCTTGCACATTAATTTGGAGTAGCAGCAGGTAGGTTTAGGAGCTCACATTCTAGATTTTAAAATATTATTTTATGTTTATTATAAAACTAACAACTTTCTTGGAAAACAGGAAGGAATCTAAGCAGAGCATAGAATTGAGAGATTGCCTTTGCTTGCTTTGCACAGTATAACCACAAAGTAATGAACTTGTTATTTGTCAGTGGCTTATGGAAACCATGCTCATTATTTTAGGCATGTATATTTATTCACTGAATTTTCTCAGCAGTGTCAACCCAGTGTTTCATGACTAGACCACATTACTAAAACCTGGTGAAAAAGGAGACCAACAGGATATTAACATGCACTGAGGATCCTACCCCCACGCCGCCCCCATCTGGATCTGAGCCCTAGATAAGAAAAGGGAATACACCTATTTTCATGCAGACAGTGTTTTTCACTCCATATAACAAGAGGTACTCAACTCACACAAACTAAAACTCTGGCAAATATCGACTAAGCCTTAGCACAACTTCCAGAATTACAATGACTTTAGACAAGAGTTAACAGCATATCATTATGATGAAAGTTTTTTCTCATTTTTCTGCCAGCCTTTAAGAAAGTTTTATGACAAAGGTGAGCTAAGTGATTCAAAATAAAAGAAAATGTAAGGAAATTAAACAGCAAGTAAACAATTAGAAGAGATAATTTAATTTAAAAGGAGGTTTTCCAAGGTCAATTCTTTAGATACTTCAATTTTAGTGTATTCTTTTAAGTGATTCAATTGAGATCATTTAAAATTTTGCATGTAGCCTTTTTTCACTCTTGATAGAATTAATGAGGTACAATTTAATTGAATGACCGGAAAATTTACTGAATTTGATTATAAGCACACATAGACAATTACTCACATTGTACTAGCTGAATACTATTCTTATCATGATTTTAGTTACAATAGCTGTTTCTTACCTGCTGTACACTTAGTATTTCATTGGGATTATTTGTCAACTATAACAAAAGGGTTACTGAGGAAGAGGTGTGGTGTTCCTTTGCAAAGTAGCTACACCTCTCGGAAATTTACAGCTTATTTGAATTAAGTGAGAAGCTTAACTCTTCCATATTCTTTCTGATGAAAGGGATCGTATCCTTTTCCTAATAGAAATTACTTCCATCTGAATGTTTTCCGACTTTGAAATCTCCAGAAAGATATAAGTTTAGATGATGAATCCCCCTCTATTCATTTCAGTTTCCATCATGGAAGTTTTGCTACCCAAACTACAGTAGACAAATTTCAGTGCCTCATAAAATTAAGAGATTAGACTATTTTCAAGATAACCTAACATGCTATTGAAATAAAAGTCTCCACTTAAACATTAATGAATTGTTAGTTTTTTACTTGTCTTATTAATGGCTTACTTATTGATAAGTAAGGAAGTGGTATTGATTATGATTCCATAACATAAACACATTTGAAACATGTATGCTTTGAAACAATATTTAAATACCAGAATTCATCTAAACACTTTTTCTTAATTGTTTCTGTGAATGTTATTTTCTTAATGGCCATGTTTGATAGAAACAGACAAGACAGGACCTGTCATCATTATTAAATTTGACAAATGTTTGTGCTCCACTGTTCATGGTTTCCTGGTTGAAAGCAATCCCACTACAACAAGAATTCCTATGAGGTGATCACATTAGTAAACATTGGGTGGAAGAGTTGATACCCTATGTTACTTTATACCTTAAGTGAAATTAACTTTACTTTAGCACTGCCACGCTGAAGAAACTATTTGAGAGTAAGATGATAGCTACATTATTGATGGTCTTTATAAGTAATCAAGGAAGAACTATTAACTATTGTATGTATGTAAAAAAGTCTTTGAATTGTATTATCTTATTCCTCATGGAATTTAAATACATGTAAGACAGTAAATTATTTCCCTTTCAAGAGCACTTTGTTTATCTATATATTAACATTTAATATATAAAAATTTAAAGCACTGAATATTATAAAATCTTGAATGAATCATTGACTGGTGATATTGAATTTAAGCACTATCTGTTGGGATAAATGATATTGTTAGATTGATACTTATTTCAAAACAAAGAAAATTGATAATCTTAAAATATATAGCAGATATTAAGAAGTAATGTTACATTCTTTAATGTTATTTAATTTTGATTCAAATAAAGAAGTATTTTGACCTCTTATATAGTTTTACACATTTGAATATGTCTAAAAATTAATCTCTAGGGAATATAATATGAATAAATGTGTCTCCAAATCTAAACAAAATGAGATTTTACCCTCAAAATATATATACATATGTGCATACGTGTGTGTGTGTGTATTAAACTCTGATCTAAATATGCTATCTACTTATCCTTGTCAATTCTTCATCATTCATCAAGTTAGACTTTAGAAAGTAGTTTAACATCCTATATACAACTCAGTTCCATTGATCACGGTCTTCTCTTATGTATTGCTATTGCATTTTGTCTGTTTTCATCATGGCTGTCTACCACATTCAAAGGGGACAGTAAACTGGCATTCCACATTGCCCTAAACTTCCGCCAAATATTCCTTCCTAAAACTTGTGGGGTTTTTTGTTTTGTTTATTTTTTTTATTTTTGGTTTAGATTAATGTGTATATACTCAAAAATTCTCACTACCTTGTTTTTAAGGAACCCCCAGCTTTTTAATTGTGAATATTAAGATTAATCTATCATACACAAATTTTAAAAATTTCTCTAAGAATTTGGTACATGTAAGCAATAAAATATGATCATATTTGCCCCACATATTCTCACTTCTATTCTTGCTTCATTTATGCTAATATGTCTACATTTTAACTTTCAGTATTCTTTTCTTTCTTTTTTTTTAATAACATGCTTAGGTCAGTTAGTGGCTATATATATATATATATATATATATATATATATATATATGTATGTATATATGTATATAGGCTATATATACGTATATATATACATACATACACACACACATACACACATATATATGGCTGTAGTACTAAAGAATAATTCTTCTTTCTCCCCCTGTAGTTATCAATAACAACTAGATTGACACTTATTGAATGGAAACTCAAGAGATCATATTCTAACCATATTAAGATTCTAGGTGGTCAGTTATTTTTAAGTCTTATGCAGTTAATCAGTTCTGTTGTGAATTCAAGGGCACACTAGCCATGTCATGTCTATTAAACAGCATATTATAACACCCCTTGTCCTTCCATGTTGTAGGGAGTGGCCCGCTTGTTCATCCTGGCCACCTGGCTAGCTTAACCCTGAAATAATCACACAGAAACTGTATTAATTAAATCACTGCTTAGCCCATTAGCTCTGCCTCTTATGGACTAACTAGTACATTTGATTTAACTCATTTCTATTAATCTGTGTATCGCCACATGGAAGTGGCTTACTGGGTAAAATTCAGCATGTCTGACTCTGGCAGCTGAATGGCGGCTCTCTGACACTGCTCAATTCCTCCCAGAATTCAGCTCTGTCTTCTCCACATACCTAAGTTCTGCCCTATCATGCTAGAGAGTTTCTTTAATAATTAACCAATTACAGCAACATATTGACAGAAGGAACTCCTATACCACTTCCAGATCTTACTTTCCTAATGCCTGAACTTCTAATATGTTCCATGATCTTTGCCAGAAAGTTTTTTTTTTTTTTTTTTGGTTTTTTTTGGGGGGGGGGTTGGTTTTTCGAGACAGGGTTTTCCTGTAGTTTCTAGTGTCTGTCCTGGAACTAGCTCTTGTAGACTAGGCTGGCCTTGAACTCAGAGATCCGCCTGCCTCTGCCTCCCGAGTGCTGGGATTAAAGGCATGCGCCACCACCACCCGGCTACCAGAAAGTTTTGAAGAGGTTTTAATACATATACCACGTTTTGAGCTGAGTATTCATGGTCATTTATTCTCAACACTTTGTGCAGTTATAATTCACTACAATGGCTCCTGTCCACTGCAGAAAGGAGCTTCATTAACCTTGGTTAATAAGCATGAGGCTTATAGATATAAGCATACATATTTAGAAGGAAAATTGACTCTCATGCCACTATTACTCTAATGTACACAAACTTCCTGACAGGTCAGTAATGTATCATGTAGGGTCCAGTGCTGGACACTAATTATAGAATTTCCATAAGGATTGTTCAGTCATTTTTGATTAATCTTTAAGCTATTTCTTGAACTTCTCTGCTCCCCTATCCTGACCTATCTGATTTCTTCAACTCCAAGTATACTTACTTCTTTTAAATTATGTTTCCTACTAACTACTTCAAATCTAATTTTAACTGGATGTTAAAGCAAAGGCTGCAGATCGCTACCCATATCTTTCCATTATTACGTCTTTCAATTCCCAAGATGCCTGAATCTTTCTATTCTTATTATTGCATAAGCTTTTCTACTGAACATTATTTTACTTACCTACTTTGTTTAACTATGTGACTTGCTGTAGGAAACCCTACAGCCTGTAGTTATCCACCCACTGGGTCGTGTCCTCTTATACTATTGATGCCGATGTAGAGCATTTGTCCAGTCTCTTTTTCGGCTGTAGGATTTGGTTTCTGTTCTTTGTTCCAGCAGAGGACTCTGATTTGTGAGTCTACGCCTAAATAAATAACCGTGTATTTTTCTTAATTCTGATTTAGTGTGGTATTTCTTTTAAGTGTCCTTCATCAGTGACTGTATCTCTCCTTTTATGGCTTTTCTCTCTCAGTAGCCATTTTCTAGGTTTGTGGATTCTGCTTAGGTTCAAATATAAAAATCACCAAACTCAAAGACAAAAATCAAATGACCCTCTCAAAAGACACAGGAAAATTCTTTAGCAAACACAGCACCGTTTTGTGATAAAATTGTTGGAGAAATCTGGATGAGGAGACATTCTACATGTTATTTTCTGCAAACATGTATTATCTCACATTAAATTTGCAATATTGTATGTTCTAAAGATAATTGAGTACATTATATTTTCCATCATCTAAATATCATCTTTTTTCATCAGCTGAAATGTTTCTAGAGGCTCTGATTACATGGCTTCCTTGATAATCAAGTTTATTTTTACATTTTGTTGTAGCTTTTTAACTGTATTATGGGAATAATGCCATAAGAAAAACTATTTTAAAATGGGTACTTAGCTTCAATATATTAATGAAGTGATTCTTCAAATGGTGGATAAAGTAATATGATAAGTAATCATAAGCAGAAACTAAAGATAAAGGAATATTAACAGCTGGTGTGTTATATAGCATAGTGCTTCAGGAGTGTATATAATGATTTTTGTGTACTTAGGTAATCTGAACTCTTAAATTGAATCAAATGATACTATCTCCGTTTTACAGAAAAAAAACATAAAGTGACTTTAAGATTTGATTAAACTTATTTTGGTAATTTTATATATGTATTTAATACATTTTGGTTATTTTCACCCATGTCCTCTCTTATCTCTCTCCTAGCCCTGGATCACTCCTCCCTATGCGTCACTTTTCCACATTCATGAAGGTTTTGATTAAAATAAATGGATTGTTAAACAAAATGTTATGTGATTCCATTAAGACAGTCTGTTTTCAAACCCATTTAGTTCACATAAAAATCAATTTACTTTTTATTGCCAATTATTTTTCTAATTTGCTTTTTATATGTTTAAAAGAAAAAGTCAAAGTTTGGTATAAAACATTAAATGTCAGTTAAATCCCATGAACATTTGGGATTCCCACTGTCTATACAATGATGTACAAAATTTCCTTTTGTCTCTGTTGAAAGTTTCAAAATCACACTAGTGCTTCTAATTCTGATTAATAAATCCTTACAGGTTTATAAACAATTGGAGAAAGCAAAACCAAAGAGTCACCACACAACTATACAACACAGAAATATCATCTTGTGATTTTTGTACTACTGTGCAAATTTTCCTCCCAAGCAACAAGAATGATTAACTAAATGTAAAATAATATTCAGATATTAATGCATATCTAAGCCTATCAATTTAACTATTAAGTCTACTAAATTATACTTTAACCAAAAATAAAAATTATTTTGCATAGCAAGAGATTGAAAAAAATAATGTATCCTAACTGAAATGATCCCTTTATTTTAAAACACATAGGTTAATGACATTCTGGAATTTAATGGAATTAACAAGACATAAATGTTCAAATTAAGCTGCTCAGCCTTTCTTATGAGGTCAATGTCTGATCTGATCTTGTTTCACTTTGTGGACACAAGATAAAAGTCCAATACTATGGTGAGGAGCATGATTTAATGCTGATTGGAACTGTCATTTTATCAATATATTTTCTTCCTCTTTCTTTTCTTATTAAGCCATTACTTTTAGTTGTGTTCTTTATTTCATGATTAATTATATTCACCATTTTAGAGATGCTACTCTGATAATAAAAACAACAAATATAAGATTAAAATTAAAAAAAAAAGTTTGTCGGTCTTTCATTCGACATCCATTAGTCAGTCTTTACTGGGTATTTACTAACAATATAGTAACACAAAAGTTATAGTATTCAACAATAAAGTGCTAATATTTAATCTTTATGAAAGAATAAGTTAATCCCTAAGCTTATTCTGCTCTTGTTTTCTCTTCTTTTTATATAAAATGAGAAAATATATCAAAATGTTACATCTGGTTTCTATATACATGCATACACTGAAATAAACCCAATAAAGATGGTTCTATATCTCTATAGAAAAAAATATGACATAGATTTATGTCATATATTTATGTCATATATATATAACTGTATAAAAATAACTATGATTTCAATATAACACATACATATATAGAATAAATAAAAGAAAAAAGTCCAAAGGCTACACATTTGAGATGAAGTGATGGTGATACACAGAAAAGATTGAAGGGAAGAACAGGTAAAGTAAAATTATCCAATTATATTTTAATTTCTAAATAAAAATATGAATAAATACAAGCTGAACTACTCAGGGAAGAATAGGGAAGTTCAAATCTGTGAAAAGAAAGTGTTGTTATTAGTAACCATAACTTCAAACATATAAGAAAAAAACACATATTCACATGTTAATACAACTGTATTCTAAATCGGTTGTTGACAGAGGTTTTTGTCCCTCCTGGTCCTGCAGCCATTCAGTCTCAAAGAAACACACAGAGATATACATTAATTATAAACTGGTTGGCCTATTAGCTCAAGCTTCTTTTTAATTCTTATAACTTACATTATCCCATAATTCTTGTCTGTGTTATCCATGATAGTTGGTACCATTTATCAGTGAGGCATTTTCATCTTGTTTCCCCTTGTTCTTGGTTACAACTGCAGATTGAACCTTTTCTCTTCCCAGAACTCTCTTGTTCTGTTCACCCTGCATATACTTTTTGCTTGGCTTCTAGAAAATCAGAATTTTACTAAACCAGTACAAGGGACAAATCTTTACAGGGTAGAAGACTGTTGTCCCACAGCAATACATGTTGTTCATTAAATTAAATTATCTGAAATTTATTAAATTTTAAATATTTTAAAACAATAAAATGTCTGAAGTTCATGAAAAGTTACAAATATTGAAGACAGATGCTTAAAAGAAATCCCACACTAGCTCAGAATGAGTATTATAAAGGGCTATTTATTTAGGGATAGACTCACAGATTACAGTCCTCTGCACAAACAGGGAACAGGAACCAAATCATGCCACCAGAAGAGAGCCTGGATGTGTGCTTCACATCGGCATACATAAGAAGCAATGCCCAAGTGGGTGGATAACTTAAAGGCTACTGGCTGTAGGAATTCCTACAGCACTTCCCCCTTTTGTTTAAATAAAAAATTTTTAAGTCTAATAATACAAAATTATATACAATAAGAACAAATATCAGGTATACAAATTTGAATCACAACCAGCATAAACAATATCAAGCAAAAAAACATGTGATAAATGTTTCAATAATTATCCTATCCTAATAAGTTTAAGTCTTGAATAATAAATAACTTTGCCAAGTCATGAGAGGAAAGTAACTACAACTATCTAGTCTTCAGCCCCATCGAAGACCGGAGAAAGGAAATAATATTACTTGTGTAAGCTGGAAGTGGAATCAAGCAACTTCCAAAATGTGCAACAAATTACAGAGATAACTGGCTACCTGGGCAATCACCCAAAGTTTCCTTTGCAACAAACTTTGACTAAGACCTAGAGTAACTGACAGACCATTTTCAGAGACAGGAAAATTTTCAAAAGCATGTTACCCTGTCTTGGCAAGATTTGACAGTCTTTTTTCTTGTATCCTTCTTGTCCTGTCCAGACATGGTGTATTTTGTCAGTGGTTGATGCATGGGCGATTCCTTGCCCAAAGGCCGGAAAAGAATGCCCCAACTGTTGTGTCGTTTGTGCTCAACATTCTCTCGGGAATAGATTGGTGCTGACAGGAGCAATAGTGTCTCAAATCAACAAAACCCTAAGTTATTTAGATGCTATGGTCTACAGCTCTTTGAAGTGGTTGAAGATTACCTATCTATGCAGAATACAATCTCTATGCATCTAAAGAACCCGATTAGTCTAACTATAGTATGACAAACGTGGATGACTATTGACCTATGAATCTTAATACCGATATAACTTAAAAACTAAGACTTCATATTAGAATATTAAACAATCTTTAAACAACTGTGCAACAAAGTATCATTAATTAGTAGCTAGATTTAAATTAAATCATCCACTTACTAATAAAAATATATCAATTAATTTAGCAAGTAATCAGGTGCTATTAGATACTTATGAGGAAAATTATACTCCTGAAATTTTTTAATTTTAGTCAAAGATACTAATATAAAAAAGTCATAGTAATTTTAGTGATACAAAGAACATAAAATCTAAACTAGTGAATTTATTCACACCAGGAACAAAACATTAACAACAAAAACAAAAGGGAATTGCAGCTTCATTCAGTAACAGCGAATGAATGCTATGCTTGGGATGGTAAATGCTATGCTTGGGATGTAAACTCAATGACAAGTAACTAGAATATCCTTGATTTCTGCTTCCTTTTAAGTTATGCAAAGGTATTGTTTACAAGTGAAGGTCAGAATGCTGGTAATTCTGTGGAGGAATGTTAGCTGGGAGTGATCATGAGACTGATTTCAGAATGACTACAGGTCTTTTTGGTCTTGACTTAAGTTGAGTATCTGTGGCACATACTCCAGTTTTTGGCTGGGCTGGATATTCATCTGACATGAATGCCCACATATGTGAGCATGTTGCACCTTGAATAAACGTCAGAGAATTTGAGCTTATTTTTACTCTTTCAAAGCTGTTGACAACAGATGTGGCTAAGAACAAAAGATCCTGACTTAGGGTGTGGCTACTTAGTATTTTGAGTATAGAGGTAAATCCAGTCCATTTACCTTGCTATTTCTGCTGCTTCAAAGGAGATTGGCAGGACTTCCAGAGGGTGGTTGCCTGCAAGACACTTACCTAATCCTTATACAATGTTAGTGAAGTATGTTGTCTCTCCCCACCACTTTGGCAGTGAAGTATATAAGCATGTTAAAAAATAAACATGGGCAGATCAGTATTCACTGAATTTCCCTCTCAGTGATGTTCTGTATTTTTGTCTCTTATTTCACTAATATCTCTGTTTCTTTTGCTTAAAAATTCTAACCCTCACACTCCTACCCTGGAACAAACAAATTTCATAGAGATTGGACCCCAATAGATGTTGCCACAATGTATGGCTTAAGACAATTTGTACACTAGATTTTCTTAATTGTTTTTAATTTTTATTGTTGGGTCTTAGGAGATATCTCAGTTCTTTAAGCACTTACTGCTCTTGCAGAAGACCAATGTTTAATTCCTGGTAACCACATGGGGCCTCAAAACTACCTATACCTCCATGTCCAGGCTACATGATGCTCTCTTTTGGACTCTCAAGATACATCTATATATATGGTACACAAACATAATTTCAGACAAAATATCTATATACATAAAATGAAAATAAATAAGCTTTTAAGTTTTCATTAATATATTCATTAGGTAGGGAGTACATGACAAGGCACACATGCAGAGGGCAGAGGACATCTTACAAGAGTCAGATTTCCCCCTGTAATTTTGCTCTGGGCTATACACAGACTTTGTGTTAGGTGAATTTATCTGCTAAGATATCTTGTAGGTAACCGTTTATGATTATTTTGTCTGCATGGTTGTAGCCACATTTATCCAATATTTTAAAAAGTGTTATCATATTTACTAAAGCATTGTAGAAATTCTTCTGTCACCTTCATTCAAAGAATTATTATATTCAAATGACATAATAGTAAAAAGTCATCTATTGGGCTTTAACAAGGACAAGGTCCTATACTATGTAGGAATTATACAGTTATTTTGATATCTTTGCTGGTTAATTTTAACTGTGAACTTAAACATTCTTTTGGGGTATTTTATTAATTTTTTAATTTGATGTATGACAACAGCCAATTGTGGACAGCAACATAACTAAAGCTGGGCCCTGAGCTGTATAAGAGTAGAGTGAAGAGAGCTAGCTAGCAAACAAGCAAAGATACATACATACATCCCCAACAGGAATGCCCAGAGGCCCATCTTTTCTAGCTAATTCCTCAACAATACTTTTCTCCAATGTGATTCTAAGTTGTGTCATGTTCACAATTAAAATTAATCAGCAAAGATATCAAAGTAACTGTATTATTCCTGCATAATATAAATAAACACATATATATTCTTTGTTCATTTATGTATATATATATATATTTGTATATACATATATTCAGTTTGCTCTTGACTATTAATGTGGCATTACAAATTGCTTGATTTTACTTCCCTACAATGGACAGTAACCTTGAGATGCAAACTAAAATAAAATCTTACTCCCATGTTGTTATTGTTTAGTATATTTGATCATGGAAACAAATGTAGCAGAAATAATATCCAAATACAGGGCTATGTTTACTAAAATATCAATTTTTCTCCTCTTGAAAATTTTATTTAGTTTCCACCTATCATTTAGTTGTTTGTGTTCTTTTTCCATTTTGGGGCACATAAAACAGTGTGTAGAAGAAGTTGAATGGAAAGATAATAGGGAAGGAATAAGCATGCTGAGGAAGGTTTGCTGAAAGTGTTGAGTAATGACCTTCAGAATATTTTATTCAAATCTCCGCTATATTGTTTGTAAAGTATTGTTATTTGCAAAGTGCAAAGAACCTAATTGCATGCACAGTTACTTAATGGCAACCAGTGTCAGTCTTCCACTGTTTGCCACACTTTTTAATATTAAGACCTGACTGATAATGACCACAATCATACCAAAATTGAAAAGAATTACTAAAATTTCCATTCTTTTTTTACCAGGGCAAAAAAAAATTGAATGCTGAAATTAGTTAATAATGTTAAGTTTTTTTTCAACCAGTACAAGGCATTTCAAGCCTAGCCTATCCACATCTAAGTACCAGTTCACTTGAATGCATCATGGATAGCTATTTAGATTATTTCATAAACTGTGAAGAATATACAATGCTATTTTTTCTCTGGAAAACAATTATAAGAACAAACTTAAACTGGATTTCTTCAGCAAGTTAGATTTGTACAAGAATGTACTCTGTGATTACTGTCATTTGCACTGATGCCTGAGATGGGGCTGGTGCCAGTTAATCTCATGTTTCTCATAAATAAGAAAGTGATGACCTTGGCATAACACTATGGATGCTGAAGCAATTGAATATTATTGCTGTTATTTACAGGGGTCAGACATTGAGGTAGGAATAGGAAAAATATGTTTAATTCTTAAAACTGTACCATTCATGTTGGCAGTGTTAGTGTCAGGACCAGTGTCAGCTCTAAGCAAGAGGAAACTGAACCTCAAAGGGCTGACAGAGGATAGAAGCATGTGGCATCCACACTTGACACAGTAATGCTGTGCTCAATGTTGTCTATCACCTGTGTTGTTTAAAAGAAAAAAATCACAGATTCATGAGCAAACATCAGTATGTTAATGGAGTTCAGGAGCTCTGTAGGTTTTATGCCCTATGGACAACAGGGACTGTTCAGCCTTTTCATTCTCCTATGACTCATAAATAAAGCAGTTTGAAAGAAGTGCATCTGGATGGAGGGGAGGTGGAAAGGAACTGGGAAGAGTAGAGGGGAGAAAAGTGTGATCAGGATATAGTACCTGAGGGAAAAAAGTCTACTTTCAATAAATGGAATAAATCAAAACAAATAAATGAACAAACAAACAAACAAAACAAATGTAGGGAAAAGAGATCCATTGTACCAAGTAGTTTATAACCTCTGCCTGAAACATGTCTTCTAGGTCATACAATCAAATCATACTTAAATGTCTATTTATGGTAATGAAAAATAATAGAAAATGTGGTATGAGAAACAAACTCTAGTCAAATATTAAACTTATCATTGCTAAGTTTCTTTTATGATAAAAATCTCAAAATATGGTTATTAAGAAAAATCAGTAGTTAATACTATGATTTATGATTCAAGGTTATAAATTTTAGCCTCGGGCAGTGACACACTATATTAGAGAACAGTATTTTTCCTTAAAAATAATTATTTTGTTTATGTTAATATAATTCAATTCTGTACTGATGGAAATAATAAAGTTATAAAGTGTATGACAAATATGTGGTGATCCATTTGTGACATCTTTAGTTTAAAATCCCATCACAATAGGAGCTCATTTTTTTTCCATTCAGAAGAAGCTTTGACACACACATACACACACACACACACACACACACACACACACTACATAATACAAAGTTTCTCTGATAGACAGTACAGTTTTATATAACATAAATACTTGACATTTGGCTGTGGTATTTTTCATATTTTTACTACTAAGAAAGAACATATTGCCTATGTTCTTTCTGCCAACAAAGACTTTCCTTTGGCTTCCTGGTCCTTCATCCCCTCAGTGAGAGAGCAATCAGAGAAGCCTGTTGGTGGCTAATCTTGCACCATGCCTCCAAATATACATCTATTATGAAGATGAGTATGGGGCTCCCTGCAAGCTTTAAGGCTGACAACAGAATGATCTCAATGGATAGTCAAGTATGAACTGAGTTCAGTATGATTTTAACTGGCAGTCACTGATGGAAACTTCTGAAGTCTGACACCACATTGTTTATTTTGTCATATTTCAGTACAGCACAATTTTTGGACAAATTTTCCAGTGGCAATTATTGCAGACCTGAGTGAGCAGCAAAGCTCAAATCATGTTTACATTGAAACTCTTTTGCAAAGTATACATGGCTCTTTTCTTACGGATGGGTACTGTTGACTCAGAAACAACACTCTAGATAAGGATATGGGAAGAAGGAATGCTATATACACAATTTCTGTGTAATCAGTATTGACCTGATCTTAAGATAAAATAGAAGTTTCTTAGGATGTTGTAAATATCCAAATAGTTACAAATAGTTTCTCTCACAACAGTGACCTTTATAGACTGAAAAGTAATGTTCAAGATTTAGTGGGGAATTCTGGAATAAAGAAATATAATATTATGGGATATTCAGATGAAGCCTGGTCCTACAAATAACAAAAGATCACCAGGTCACAAACTACATTCTTTCCTAGCATGCCAGGTGGAAGACATGATAACATCTCCTTCTTTTGAAGAGACAAGCCTATGAGTTTAACTTTTCCTGGTTTTCCTAGTGGTTTTCTGTGCACAAGGAACTCTCACCCACCACAGATGAACATTTTAGATTGTTTATAAGTTCCTATCATTTTTCATAGGCTATATTTAATATACTGAAGTACATTGAATAGTAATGTCTCTTCACTAAACAGTACCCATTGTGATAAGAACTCCATGCAAGGTTGGGAACAGCACAAATCTATGGATATAAACATGGTTATTTAGAGGAAGTTTGACATCAGATCAATTTTGCAAAACAACATCAACCATTCTACATTAGGGTCTATGACTTTTTAAGCCAAAGGTTTTTTTTTTTTTTTTTTTTTTTTTTTTTTTTTTTTTTTTTTTTTTTTTAGAATGTTTATAAAACAAGGAAGGAACTTCCACTTGTTAAGCAGACCATAAATCCAATTGACAGGACAATTGCTGCACACATACACACTTAGAAATTTCATTGATACTACTCTACCAGTAAGCACACCTTACCAGGCAGGTTAATATTGTAGTATGCGGGCCCCAGGTTCTATAAGACCATTAATGTCTTTCTCCACAACGAACCTTCTGGTGCTTTAAAATCTAACCATTAGTACAGTGCCTGTTTAGTTCAAGATTTTTCTTTTCTGTGTCCTGTAACCAACATGAGTGGAGTCTTTACAAATAGTGTCTTTTTGTCTAGTTACAGTAGGAAAATAAGAGCAATGATAGTATCCTATATTGTCTTGGTGTACCTGTAAGGATGTTCTAACCAATAAGTAACTCTTATGAAGGTGTTCTGTGGCTGGCCTTGAGACTTTAATTTACTCTCCTCTCGTCTGTATTTTATTTCCATTGTTACTTAAATCTTTATTTGCCAGTCATATTCAGTTCCTGTTCTATCATATCACATATGTTTTACATATGAATTGAAATGTCATAGATGCCAAATAGCTTCTTTTTTTGTGTGTTTTATTTTGTTAAACCTTTATCTGGCACTTAATCCTTCCATGCTCCTGACTCTACTATCACATATGCCACAGGTATTACCCCTTTTATTTTCATTTCACACATATTCTACTATCCACTTTCCCTACATTTCTAACTGAATTCCGTGGTCAATGGACTATCTAGTTTCCTATCTTTTGTACATTATATTAAACTCAAAAAAATGTGAAGCTAGGACTCTATATGAGAGAAAATATGCAGCCTTTATCTTTTGGGACCTGGATGACTTCATTCAGTTTAACATTAAATTGAATAAATTTAATGCAAAAGGAGCAATAGATCTATGGTATTACAAGCACCTTGGCTTTTTACCAAAGGGCTTTAAATTTTACTAAAGAGATACTTGTGCAATTTTGTTTATTGCCTGCTACTCAGAGTAAGTAGGATATTAACTTACCTTTGATGTCTATCAACTGATGAGTAGATAGTGATAAAATACTTTCATGATGTTCAGAAAGAAGAATAAGTTATAACTCATTCAACTAAATAATATTATACAATAGTTAGTACTTTACAGGCAATCCAAAAGTTTGGACTGTTAAAGTTTCATTCATAAGTGTCCTCAGTAAGACTACACAATACAGACTTTGTCATTAGACTATGCTGCTACTTGCAGGAGATGAGACACTAAGGAGATTGGACCTGGAGCAGGATGACAGATAAGTAGTATGTCTGCAAAGGAAAAATAACTTCTTGCTTTTGTTGGAGGAGAGGCTGCTTCTTCATCCTGGTCGCCCAGTTGGCATAGACCTGAAATAACCACACAGAAACTGTATTCATTAAATCACTGCTTGTCCCATGAGCTATACCTTCTATATTGGCTAACTCTTACATCTTAATTTAACCCATTTCTATTAATCTATGTATCACTATGAGGTCTTGGCCTATCAGCAAAGTTTCAACACGTCCCTCTCCAGCAGCAGATCATGGTTTCTCCTGACATTCTCTTCTTTCTCCCAGCATTCAGTCCAGTTCTCCCTTCCTACATAAGTTCTGCCTTATCAAAAGGCTAAGGCAGTTTCTTAATTCATTAATAATAATCTCGGCACATAGAGGAGACTCCCACATCAGGCTCCTTACCAGCTTTTATTATCTCCCCAATACCACAACATGGATAGTTTCCTCTGCCCTACACCTCATCCATGATGCATGATGCCACAGCACGCTAAGTCCACTAGTACTAATGAAAAATTATGAGTTCAAAGAAACATTTTCTCCATTTGAAATTATTTGTGTCATGTATTTGCCACATTTACAGAAAGCTAAATAAACCAATGAAGCAAGATAAAATGTATCATCAATATATCTGTATCTAAGTATTCTTCTTAAATATGTCATGTTTTGCTATTTTACATTAATTTTCAACTATTTTCTAGAATAAAAAGTGTAGAATCATATTGTTATTACTATTGTAATTTTTTTGAGCATCACTTTTTCACTCTTATTTCATGTTTAACTATGTTTCATGCCTTAGAATATATGCAGAGATAACTATGCTGCTTGTGAAATTTGGATAATATGTCATGGGTACTCCTTTCTCAATGGATTAAGGTCTCTGTCCTTTCATTTTGACATTATTATGTGATTCACTCAAGGAAGTCAGTCAAGTAAAGAGGATGATCACAGCATATAAATATGTATTTCTTGATTTTCAAGACAATTAACCCAAACAAGATCTTATCAGCTTTGGAATGGAAAGTGAAGAGTTCTTCTGTAAGTCTACAAGTCTCTACCTGAAACTGCCCATATAATATCATGAAAGGATCACATACCTAATCAACTTGAGACCTTTGACAAATGCCAATGCAGTCATTCTTCTTTAAGCCACAGCTTTTAGAGTGGAATCACACTGTAAGTAATAACCATAAATTAAATATTTTATTTTTAATCAATTCAGAATAATGTCATCTAGACATACGGGTTTAAATTCTTTGGATATACTGTTTCCTCTCATTAAAAATTAAAGAAGATATAGCCTTTTGTGTAAAATACCATTTGGATCATAAAACTAGATTAAAACTTGCAAATTTATGGAATGAAATATGCTTCATGAGAAAACTGAAAACTAAATATATGATCTTACTATAGTCATATATAGTTTGAAATGCTTATAGATATAATACCATTGGTGATAATTGCAAATATTATTACCGTTTGATATGAGTTGAATCAAAAGAAAAATAACAAAAAGAAGAAAGGGTAAGTTTTTAGGATTCCATTCTGTTCTTTTTAGAGATTTCTGCTTATTTAGGGTTCTTATTTTGCACTCAGATAAACTTGGTGGTTTAAAACTGTCAGAAGTATTACTGTGTGATTCACCTGGGCTTTTTATGTAGCCACTGGTTGTATTTATGCTGTCTATTATTGTATTATTATAAAGTAGTTATTGTAAACAAGCATTTCAGTTTATTCCAGAATACGGATTTCTTTAATTTTTGTATTGTATGAACCTATTAGAATGATTCTCTATTAAAATTATTTTACTGGCTTTTAGCATGCTTACAGTATTTATCTATGGGTGTATTACTATGATATATATATATATATATATATATATTTGTACTCACATATTATTATAGAGTATGCATACAATATTATATATATGTATATATATGTATATATATATATATATATATATATATATATATATTCTTTTTTCTAATATGGATTCTCAGAAAATCAGTCAGAGACCTGGGGAGACTAATTATATGCCTCTCAGCAGTTGTTCATTGCCTTTAGCCAATCAATAAGAGAGGATCCCCTGTGATCTTCCCCATCTATACTTGTATAATAACTGTCCTAAGAATTTCTTAGGTGTTGTTTAAGCAATAAGTGTTGCATCCAAGATTCAGGGAACATTATAGTAGAGGAGTTGGAAAACTTGTAAGAGCCAGAAGAAATAAAATATCTCCCATGAGATTGTGCTTTCTAGCTCTGACAGTGAAGATGTAACCATGAAATTTTTGAAACATGACTGCTTAAAAGACAACTGGGGCTAAGCATCACATGGTGAGTTTTTCTCTGCATTTTAAGTAACTCAGTTGTAGTGTTCCATAAAAGTCTTAGTCTGCAAACAAGAAAGAAAAAAAAAAGAACTTCTTCTTTGGTCAGAGGTGGAAGCAACACTGATCTGTGTCTATAAAAAATCCACATTTAAAATGCATTTAGAGATTATACTGTCTTGGGAAAGCAGCATTTTTTTGTTTTTTTTTTTCATTTTTTTTTATTAAAAATTTCCATCTCCTCCCCTCCTCCCACTTCCCTCCCGTCCCCTCCACCCATACCCCCATTCCCTCCCTCTCCAGGCCAAAGAGCCCTCAGGGTTCCCTACACTATGGTAAGTCCAAGGTCTTCCCAACTCCCCCCAGGTCCAGGAAGGTGAGCATCCAAACTGACAAGGCTCACACAGAGCCCTTCCACGCAGTAGAATCAAAGCCCATTGCCATTGTCCTTGGCTTCTCAGTCAGCCTCCACTGTCAGCCACATTCAAAGAGTCCGGTTGGATCACATGTTCCATCAGTCCCATTCCAACTGGTCTTGGTGATCTCCCATTAGATCTGTCCCACTGTCTCAGTGGGTGAACGCATCCCTCACGGTCCTGACTTTCTTTCTCATGTTCTCCCTCCTTCTGCTCCTCATCAGGACCTTGGGAGCTCAGTCCAGTGCTCCAATGTGGGTCTCTGTCTCTATCTCCATCCATCACCAGTTGAAGGTTCTATAGTAATATGCAAGATAATCATCAGTGTGGCTATGGGACAAGGCCAGTTCAGACACCCTTTCCACTGCTGCCCAATAAACAAGCTGGGGATATCTCCTTAGACACCTGGGAACCCGTCCAGAGTCCAGACTCTTGCCAACCCTAAAATGGCTCCCGTAATTAAGATATATACTTCCCTACTCCCCCAACCACCCCTCCTCCCTCCCAACCAATCCATTCCCTCAAGCTCTCCCCATCCTCTCCTTCTTTCTTATCTCCCCGCATCTCCCCTTATCCCCACCTCACCCCCACCCCACCCCCCGTGCTCCTAACCTCTGCTTGGCAATTTTGTCCATTTCCAATATGCAGGATGATAACAATATGTTTTTCTTTGGGTTCACCTTCTTATTTAGCTTCTCTAGGCTCACGAAATATAGGGAAAGCAGCATTTTTACATTCTCCTCCAAGACACCTCTCTTCACTAGTCCCTTTGAGTTGTCTAGGTTTGCAGCACCAGGTGTGATTTCCCTCCTGTCAATCAGGCTTTGCTCAGGACCAGCGCCACAGATGAATTTATGCAAAATAAAATAAAAATCATTCTACAATTTGGAAATTGTGAACACTATGAATAGTCATAAAAGATACTGGCAGCTTAAAATCACGTGGGCTAACAAGAAAAGTAGGAAGTATATTGCAGTGCTTGATAAAATAAGCAGGTGTAACCTGTTTTGATAAATTCTGGTTTGTTGTCCAAACTTTTCCTGTATCTTTAGTGTAACACAAAATAGGAGGCTAAAAGACGGTGTCTTCCTCTCAGGGACTGTGAGGACGGCAGGCTCCATTGCTATGGATATGGCATCAAAGGAACTGGACCCTCAAATCCACTAAGAAACAGGATAATTTTTCTACTATAGCCATATTATATATTCTGATCTTCATGATGTGAGCATTTTTTGGTTTAGTTAGTTGTCAGTTACTCGAGTATTCAAGGGCATCAATTTCTTTTTTATCAGTGAGAAGACTTTCTGGAGAATGTACCATTAGATTATTTTGTCAGTGTTTATTTACCTCAGGGTTTCTGACATCCTAGATCATCCACAGATCCATCACTAAATGTAGCCTCTTAATACAGGCCAGAGACTGAGTGTGCCCATGTAACAGACTATGCTTCCTTCAATAAATCTTTTCCAATATAATTATATAAGGAGTAGAATCTTATATATTATTTAAAAAGTAAAGTGTGATTTGCATATCAGACACAGGACTCCATGGTTCTGAGCTGCTTCTTATCTGACAGTATTTAGAAACATTTTGTCCAGCTGCATTAGGAATGGGAAGTGGAGAGGGGAAGTGAAGCAAAGAAAGAGAGGAGAAAGTAAAATGTGGTAGAGATAGAAATGAAGAGACCGATAAAGAGAAAAAAAGGATGGATATTAAGATGATTCAAATTGCAACATTTAATAATAATTTGTGCTGTGAACTGTATAGAAAGATTAGCAGGTTTCCTTTTAATATGAATCACTAGGAAAGCAATTTAGCTCTGGGTGCAGTCTTTTTACAAAACCTGAATTCACAGTGGAACTACGAATATAAGAATCCCATGTGGGGATGAATGGAAGGAAAAGGTTAAGAATGAAGACAGTTCAACATGGACCAAATGTGAACTGGTAATCTGCTTCTAATAGAGTAGTGCTATTGCCCTCTCATTTTATTTCTACCTAATACTACTTTGATTATTGGATTTTCTTGTGACAAGTGCTCCATATTAATGATGAAAGTACATTTCATGAACCAAAATGATTTAAACACAGCTTTCAGAGTAAATCTTCCCAAAATGTGCCCCTGAGATTCCAATTTTCCCTACTCAAGTTATTTCCCTTCAAGGTTTAAAACGTTCATATGTAATAGTAAAGTAAACATTATTATTATTTGCTTGATTGAATCTGCATGGATTAGTTTTCATTAAATGGCAAAATTTAATTCTAGGGGAAAACTCTCATTAATTGTTTTCACAAAGACGTGCCCCAGGGCACTCACATTTACTTTCCAGTAATGACGGGTTGCAGAAAGTTTTAAATTCTGCCAAATCACTACATACTTACATTATTCATTAAAAATAGAATATATGAAGATGAGCATTTATTAAGTATATTTTACTTTTAGCTAATATCTTCTAATATCTTCTGAGTAAGGTGAGTACTTCTTTCCCTAAGAACAGAGAGGCAGAGAAACTAGACTCACACTGATGAAATCTTTGCTAATTGGCAATTGGCAGTTTGAAGTTCTCAACTTGATCTTGAAAGAGTTGATTATGCTGGACCCTGCTAATTCCTAAGAGCAGTGAAGAGAAAAGAAGGACCTTTCCCTGGGTAACTCCACCATTTTTGGAGACCAAATACTCTAATCACCAGACATGTTTCAGATGAACACATTAAACACTATCCATTCAAACTAAAGATGTGCATTCACAATACCCAGAACAAGGACAAAAAAAGGACAAAAAAAAATCAGTTGTTTCCTGAATTTTGGCAATACGAAAATGTTTATATGTGTATACATGCAAACACACACTCCACAGACAATAAGGTAAAAGTTTTCTAAGTGACCTTTACCTTTCTGTGTGTTTCCTCTTGACTAAAGCTTGGGTTTCTATTACTTTCATCAGCTTTTCTTTCCCCCTGTGGTCTAGATGCTTTCTGCTGCAGAATGGATCAATCTTTCTTCAGCTTATAAAATTATGCCAAAATGGACTTGATTCCTTCAACCTTTCCACTTAAAATGTCAGTAGAGCTTGCATGACCAGGGCAGAATGTACTTTTCCATGAGTACATATTACTTGTGTGTCTTATTTTGTCTCTTAATAGAGGAAAATTGCAAGTGGCTGTCCTGAGTGCTTTAGAAATAAAACTCAATTTGGAATTTAAAGTTACTTTACCTCTCTTATTACTGACCTTCAAAAATTAAAGCAGAAATATCGTGGAGGTTTAGTAATGGTTCAGTTGTGCGTTTCTTCTTCACTTTAGAATCAATGGTACAGAGTAATATCAAAATTATTTACTGCACAAAATGAGAGGATGGTAGGGATCTTATAGGTGTCTTAATATGCTTCAGTGCAATACCACTTTATTAAAGGATAGCATGTAAAAATTCATTCTTTCTGTAATAATTGCTTTTAATACATTTTCTTTTTTGTTTCAATAAACAGAGGTGACATCTATAAATTTCTTTTAACTCTGGGTAAAGGAAATAAGACACTTATAGAGGGCATATTAGAGATAAAAATATGAGCATGCCCCCTGTTTTCATTCAGATTTTGAGTACTTGAAAATTTTGAAGAATTTTAGCATGGTGTCATATGAGACCTTTAATAAAATAACAGTTTACTTACTTGTGAAGCATTTGAAAATTAAGTAGAATGTCCTGTTAATTTAAAATAACAATACTCCAGTTTCAATATTATATTAACACAGCATTTTTAATCTTTCACAGAATATTTCAAATTTCAATTTTTTTATTTGTGAAATGAATACTTTTAAATGTTCAGCAAGACTTAATTAGAACTTTGTATTGGTACAATAAAGAAAGCATATGTTTGTAAGAAGCAAAAGCTGTCATGGTGATTTATAAGAAAGAATCACAATATATATGCTGGATGCAAAATGCCCACAAAAGGCTCATGTGTTAAAATACAGGTTCTCAACTCACGTTATTTTTCAAAGCTTCTGGAAACTTTAGAGGATAGGAGCTATCTGTTACAGAGAGGACACTAGTTCCAGGTCCTTGAAGCTAATTACCCCTTTTTTAGCTCTCTGTTTCTAGTTTGCTAGTAGGTGAACTGCTCTTCTTCCTCTTTCCAACTGCAACTTTCTAAAATTTGTCACATAATAAACAGATAGTATAACTAGGGGTAAGAGATAGCAACAAAGAGTGATATACTTCCAAATTTGAAGTTTTACTTATTAAATTCCATAAGTGGTTTTCTATAGACATTCAGTTCCAAACTGATAATATTCTAAGTTTTTAAAGTATGTGGAAATCTAAGAATCTTATGCAATTAATAAATGGAACAATAAAAAATTCAGTTCAATCTCAGCTGTTTCATTAATTTCAAATAGGTGTTATTTCTCTGTACCAAAATACAAAAATAATCCTTCACTTCATTGAAGTAAACTGTTTTATCAAGTAAAAGGTGAAACTTTTTGGAAATGTAGTTAAACTAATAAACATCTGAAAATAAAGAGAATTATTTTGGGTAAAAATTGTAAAAATAATATAAAAAAGTAAGTTACATGGAAAAATACTCTCAAATTGTATTTCTAATGTACAACATGAACATGAAGAATATGAAAGATGAAAAGTAGCTCAAATACACATTAACTATATTATTTGAAATATATATCCTCAGATTAAAGCCGTCAAATCCTAGGTAGTATATATCTTTTTGAAATATATTTTCAATTCTTTGAGAATTACGTATAGTGTTTTTGCGTCATTATTTCCCTCAATTCCTCCTCTTGATCCTCTCATTTCAGGAGCACATCCCTACCCCTACAACCTCATGTCCTCGCTTTATTATTATTTAATAACCCGTCAACTCCAGTTTGTGCTGTTCATAAACTCCTAGATGTGACGTCTGTGCTAGCTAATTTATATCAACTTTACAGAAGCTGGTCACTAGAAAGAAGGGACATCAACTGAGAAAATGCTCCCAAACAGATTGATGTGTGAAAAAGTCTGTAATACTTTTTATTAATTAGTGAATGGCATGGGTGTACCTATTCCATATGGTGCTACCTTTGGATCAATTGTGCTGGGTAGTACAAGAAAGCAGACTGAGAAAATGATGAACAGTAAACCAGTAACCAGCACTCTTCCATGACTTCTGCATCAGTCCCTGCCTCCAAGTTCTTGACCTGAGGTTCTAGACTGTCTTCCTTCATTAGCGGACTATAAAGTGGAAGTGAAGCAATCCTTTGCTCCCTGAGTTGCATTTGTTCATAATGTTTTAGTATAGCAATAAGAAGTTAACTAAAATAAGACACACCCACTGGAGCATGTCCAACCTGCTGTAGGAACTCCCTCAGCTAATGGCCTTTAAGATACCAACCCACTTGGGCATGGTCTCTTATGCTACAAATGCAGCTATAGAACTTGCACACTCTCTCCTGACTGCTGTATTCAGTTCCTGTCCCCTGTTAGTACAGAGGATTGTGATCTGTGAGTTTACTCCTAAATAAATAATGCTTTGTTATAATCAATTCTGAGCTAGTGTGGGACTATTATATAATTTCAGTTAACATGTACACCCATGGGAGTCTTGACTCCACACATACTGAGATAGGGACAAAAGTCCCAAAAGGTCCAGGGCCCAGAAGGCCTTCTACTCCCACCTGCCTGGCTTGATTTGACCTTCTATGTGATTTTTTTTTTTTTGCCAAAACCCCACCACAGTGGAACTACTGCACAGTGATTTGCAATTTCCCAGCTTCTTTTGACCCTGCTGCTACTTTTTCTGCCACATGGCAACTTGCACAGCTTCCAGTTTGTGTTCCCTGCTCATGAGCTCTGGGTTCCTTGATATTCTGGCCACGAAAAAAGCTCACTCTGTTTACAGAATTGATTTAATTGCTCTTAACTTGTCAAACAAAGTTTATTTGCCAGTATTTAAGCAGTCACCACCAATGAATCAAGCCAGATTGTTCACACCACCACTGGTTGCATCTCTCCATGATGGGGTTGTTATCATGACACCTTCTGGCCAATAAAGATTTTTATACCTACAACAATTTACTGAAATCTCATAATGGAGGTTACTTTATTTGGTTAGTAAATAAATCAATATATATGAAAGTTATGTACTGGCAGGAAATATTACCCTCCAGAAATTTAATAATCTTTTTGCTTATACTATGCATGGCATTCTGTAAGACTTATTTGATTTTTCTGATACATCAGTTTATTGGATATTGGAACTTAGCTTTGTTTTACATATTATATCCTTAAGAAAAAGGTTTGATAACAGAGCCAAATATCAGGCACTTTTAGAAATAATACAGTCCTTACAGACTAATAATAAACAGCTATCTGACAAAATTAATACTGTCAAAAATCAAAACTTACCTGAAAAATTAATATCATTAAAATGATGATATTAATTTTATAGACAAAATTCAGTCCATGTCAAAGGGTACTGAGAAATTATCTGAAAGGACACATACTATTGAAATTGACAATCAAAATTTGTTAAAAATTTATGACAAGTTAGCATATGGAGTTTCTCTCCAAGAAGGCAATTTGCTTGTCATCCAAATGATATATAAGGATGAGAAGTTACCCTTAATGGAAACATTCTATACCTTGGAATCATATGTGTAGAATGAGGAACTATCATTTTAGTTTTACAGGATCCCAAAGAAAGGAGATCACCCCATGACAGCTTGAAGCAATTCTAGAAGGCTATGTCCCATTTCCCAACAAAGTTTGCCCGCATGATTAGGGACATCAATTTGGGGTTGATTATGACTAGTATAGGGATTGGGGTTAGGGTGGAAATTATGTAAGCTCAGGGATATCTTTGGAAAAAAGGGATATTGCGATGGAGGACTTTCATTGGTTAATTAATAAAGAAACTGCTTGGCCCAATAGGTCAGAACATAGGTGGGTGGAGTAAACAGAACAGAATGCTGGGTAGAAGGCAGTGAGGCATATGCTCAAGGCAGTCACCATAGTGAGTCGCCATGCCTCTCCTCTCTGAGATGGATGCATGTTAAGAACTCTCCTGGTAAGCGACCACCTCGTGGTGCTACACGGATTACTAAATAAGGGTTAAAGGAAGATATGAGAATTAGAAAATAAGAGGCTGAAACTAATGGGCCAGGCAGTGTTTAAACGAATACAGTTTCTGTGTAATTATTTTGGGTGTAAAGCTAGCCAGGTGGCGGGACGCAACCCTGCCGCTCCATCTACAATATTGGATGGGATAATAAGTAGATTAGTATGAGCCTACTCTCACTAAAAATAATGGTCAGTAATGGAATTACTATTTTTAGATAATTTTCATTGATATAAATTTTTGTATGTTGATACAAATTCAAATTATATTTGTTATATTGAATTTACTCCTATTTCCATTTATAATATTTGTACACCTAGGCAAAGTTATTTTGTCATATTATATGCATGTATACTTCTACCTCTGCTTAAAACATTTTGTATATTGATACAATTTTAGGATATATTTATCATATTCACTATACATTTCTACCCCAGACCAAGACAGTTACATTGTTTACATTTTCAGGTCACTGTCCTCATTTGCTACACAGTTGTTTAAAAAAATTGTTTAATATTCTAATATGCAGTCTTAATCGTTATGCTATATAGGTCTTAAGAATTACAGGTCAAGCCGGGCGGTGGTGGCTCACGCCTTTAATCCCAGCACTTGGGAGGCAGAGGCAGGCGGATCTCTGTGAGTTCGAGGCCAGCCTGGTCTACAAGAGCTAGTTCCAGGACAGGCTCCAAAGTCACAGAGAAACCCTGTCTCGAAAAATCAAAAAAAAAAAAAAAAAAAAAAAGAATTACAGGTCAATAGCCATCCATGTTTGTTACACTTACAGTTAGACTATTCAGGTTCTTTAGATACATAGAGAATGTATTCCACATAGATAGGTAATCTTCTATCACTTCAAAGAACTGTAGAATATGACATTTAAATAACTTAGTGTTCTGTTGATAAGAAACACAATTGCTCCTGGCAGCACTGATCTATTCCCAAGAGAATGTTGGACACTGAAAACATTCCACTTGGAGCTTGTTTTGCCTTTGGGCAAAGAACTGCCCACACCTCAACCACAGACAAAATATAAAATACATGGTGTCCAGACAGGACAAGCAGAATACAAGGAAAAAGACTGCCAAACCTTGCCAAAACAGGGTATGGTGATTTTGAAATTTTTCCTGCCTCTGAAAATGGTCTGCCAGTTACTCTAGGCCTTAGCCAAAGTTGGTTGCTTCAGTGCTGCAAATGAGACTTTGGGTGATTGCCCAGGTAGCCAGTTTTTTTCTGTAATTTATAGCACATTTTTGAAATTGCTTGATTATACTTTCTCTTTACTCAAGTAATATTTCCCTTCTCAGGTCTTTGATGGGGTTGAAGACTAGTCATAGTTACTTTCCTCTCATGACTTGGCCAAGCCATTTTTAATGAAAGACTTAGACTTCTTAGGATAGAATAATTATTGAAACAGTTAGCATATATTTCTTGCTTGATATTATTTATGCTGGTTTTAACTCTAATTTTTATACTTGATAGTTTTCTTATTGTATTTAGTTTTTTTTAATTAGGCTTAGAACTCTCTTATTTAAACAAAAGGGGGAGGTGCTGTGGTAACTCCTTCAATCAATAGCCTTTAAGATATGAGCCCACTGGGCTTGGTCTCTTATACTCTAAATGCAGATATAAAACTTGTGTACTTTTTCAGCTGCTGGATTTGGTTCCTATTCCACATTCATGCAGAGGAATATGATCTGTGAGTGTACCCCTAAATAAAGAATTATTTATTGTACTCAGATATGATCTAGTATGGGACTACTTAATAATGTCCATTTACACCACTCTATCAAATCAAAACCCACCCTCTTCAAACTTGCTCCTCTTCTCCCAGAAACCATCAACTGTTCAAAACTTTTCATTATCTCAGTTAGGGATGGGCTCATTAACCCTTTCCTACTCAAGCTAGAATTTTGATTGGCTTGATTACATACCAGTCTTCTGCATGCAACATCTTCAATTTCTTGAGTTCAATGTTTATGTCATGTCCCAAAGGGTAGCACATTGCTACAGTCTTCCTTGACTCCTTCCTGTTAACATCATTCTAATACCATACTCCATGAAACTTGGGGCAAGGTGGTATTATGAAAATGCCCCATCTGCGGTTGATAATTCAACTCTGCACCTTGATCAGTTGTATGGTTCTATGTTAACCAGTATCTGCTGAATAAGATTATGAATATAACCATTAATATTAAAAATAAATTGTCAGAAGTAATCCCATATGTAAGTTCAAATTATATTAAAGAGACATGGTAGTAACAGTATAATTATATTGGCACAAACACAAAAACATTGATCAATCAAGTAGAATCAAGGATTCGGAAATAAAGGTCTCTACACCTACAAACACATAAGTTTTGACAAAGGTACCTGAAACACACACTGGAGAAAAGAGAGCAACTTTTACAAATCGGATATCTATGTATATACGATCCTCCTTGATCCTTCACTCTTAACACCCACGCAAATCAATTCCAAATGGATCAAAAATATCAATGCTAGATGCAAAACTTAGAGAAGAAAAAGTGAATAATACATATCAGAGCTTAAGCTCAGGTAAGGACATTTTGAAAAGGACTCTGGATGCTCAGAGCAAAAATCAACAAGATGAATTCCATGAAGTAAGAAAGATTCTGCACTGCAAAGAAAAATGTTATATTATTAGAGACATAGCATACAGATGGAAAATCATCTCTGTCAGTTCTACATCTAATAGTATAATAGAATTTAGAAAATATGAGGAAAACAAGTGAAATAAAATAAAATAAACATGAAAGAAACACTTGGCAAAATGGGGTATGAACTAAACAAACAGTTTGAGGGAAAAGACAATAAGCACAGCAAAACTTTTTAAGGTGACCAACATCATCAGTTCTCAGGGAAATGCAAATTAAAACTACTTTAAAATTTCATATTTCTAAAGTAAGAATAGCATGTTACTCTAGTCAGAATCACTAAGGTTAAGAAAACTAAGGACAACAAACACTGGCAAGTGTGTGAGGCACAGGGAACCCTCATGCACCACTGTTGGTAGTGCAAATTGGTTTTGCTAATATGTAAATAATTTCTGCTGTTTCTCTGAGCACTAGATATAGAACTATGATATGACTCAGCTATACCACTCCTGAACATGTACTTAACATACTCTACTTCTTCCTACAGAAACAGAAGGTCATCTATATTTATGTTTGATCAGTTTACAATATCTAGGACATTAGAGTATATTATTATTAATTGAATATATAATGAAAATGTACATACATACAATGAAATTCTAAATAACTGGAAAGAAAACTATCAAAATATGTAATCTGAAGATAAATGAATGTAGCTATTTAGAAAACTGAGTTGGTAGAATAGATTCAGAAAAACAAGCACTGTATGTTCTTTTATAAGTAACTAAGCATTAAATGTTTAGATTTGTGTGCCTAATTTGTAGTTCTTGTGGAATTCAGGAATATAGAACAGAATCATTGTGGATGAGTGCAAAGAAATGTCTTAATGGAAGGGGTTAGTAGAACACAGGTTGTAGGAAAGAGTAATGAGGAATAATAGTAAGGGTAGTTTAAGTTGGGGAGAATGATGTGATGTCAAGGGAAGGAATGTGGTTGAGATATAAGTAACCAATGATAAATAACTGCATTTGGAAATGTCAAATGGTAGTCTACATTTTATAAGCTTCCTAAATGTGTGCACACACGTGCACACACCATCCCCCCCCCCCACACACACATGCTAGTTTTATTGAATTTACCCTATACTCAGGATTATTTTCCTAACATGCCCCAAGAAGCAATGAATTACCAAAAATTGCCCAGTGTCAGGTGGAGTACACCTTTCTTCAAGATTTTGGTCACAGGTCCCCAGAGATTCCCAAGGTAATTGATACAGGCTTGTACTGTTGCCAAACAGAAATTGACAGTAAATATTTCTCAAGATAACACACACATATGTCACAGGATGTTGAGAAATAAATAAAATCCACATTTTGGTCAAAAAGATTCATTCCTTTTTGGGAAGAAAAAGTCATTCTCAGTCTTACTTAGTTGTGTACCCTGAAACTGCAATAATGATCAGTGTGACACATAGGCTGAGGTTTCCATCCCGCCTTGTCCACAGCCATTCAGTACAGTAGCGGCAGCAGTGTTATGAGGATGAGCAATTAAATTCCTGGTGGTTTTCAGGCTCTCTCTAAAGGAAAAAAACACATTGCTACTATTTTACTATGTGAACACAATACCCAACTTTTCTCTAAATTTGTATCTCCTAACCCACAGAGTATTACACTTCTCAGAATCACTAGTGAAGTTTATTTTGGCAGTGTATTTTTTAAACAGAAAAAAATGAATTAACAAACTTTCTAGTCATTTTCATGTTCAAATATAGTTTGGTTTATGAAATAGTTTGTCTCAGTCATAGACAGGAGTTAAATATGGAAAGTGGGAAAGATAAATTAAACTATACTTTCAATCAAAATTTGTATCTGATCTAAACTTGGATGCAAATAAATTCTGTAGTAAAATTTGTTTTGTAAAGTAGAAAGCTTGGAGAGTTAGAATTTTGTTTTCATAAATACTGTTTGCCACTTAATATGAGTATTTGAGCTCAGATCTCTAGTAGCTGTCATGATCTTATTTGTACTCTAATAAATAAAGCTTGCCTGAAGATCAGAGGACAGAGTTAGCCACAAGTTAACCACAGAGGTCTGGAGGTCTGTACAGACAGACAGACAAACAGGAAGTGATATAGCTGGGAAGAGAGAAATATAAGGTGGGAAGAGACATGAGGTTAGCGTTTTCTTTTTTTGGCTGAGGAGTTAGCAAGGTAAGAACTGGCTGTGACTTGTTCCTTTCTCAGATCTTTCAGCATTTGCACTGGTATCCGACTCCAGGCTTTTACTATTAATACCAATTAGAAATCATGCAACAAGTGTTCATGAAGTAGGAACCAAACATAATGGTAAAAACAGACAAAAAAGATGCTTGCAAACAAGATACACGGGGATCCCTAGAAAAAGTCTTGGTAAAACAATGAACTCCAGGTTTAGCAAGAGATCCTATCTCAGAAAATAAGAAGTGAAAAAAACTAAATGAATTGCAATTGAGAAAGTCATGTGTTGTCAAGCTCTGGATTTTCAATGAGCACACATTAAGTTTCACAGAGAAAAAAATAATCTCACATAAGTTCTCTGTCTCTCTCTCTCATATACACATTAGCATAAACTTGAAAACATACAATATACAAAATATCAATAAAGATTAAGAAAGGGTTTTATAACCAAGTGGTGGTGGTAGATGACTTTAATCCCAATACTTGGGAAGCAGAGTCAAGGAGATTTCTGTGAGTTTGAGACTAGTTTGATCTATAGAACAAATTCCAGTATAGCCAAAGGCTACACAGAGAAACCATGTCAAAGAAAGAAAAGAAGAAAGAAAGGAAGGAAAAAAGAAAGGAAGGAAAGAAGGAAGGAAGGAAGGAAGGAAGGAAGGAAGGAAGGAAGGAAGGAAAGAAGGAAGGAAAAAAGAAAGCAAGACAACAGTTTTATATTACAGAAAACTGATTTCTGAAAAACATACAATGCTTGGTCTTGAATTAAAATTTTCTACATATAAAATTACTTTGCAAGTTTACCAGATCTGAAAATACATGTTAAGCTAAATAATAATATAATATCAAAGTTAAATATCTTTAATTTGCTAACTGTACTGTGATTATGTAATAAATAAAATTTTCCATCTAAAGTGGATAGAGTTTTTAGGTCTACAACTTAATATCCAAGGACACAAAAATTATTGCACATAGGCACAAAATGGATACACAAAGATAAACAATAGTTGAAATCTATTAACTGTAAGAAAAAAACATGTATCATATAAAATTTTGAATGGATTTGCAAATTTTTGTAAGTATCAATTTGTTATATTGACCATTTCCAATATCCGTTTGACTGGCCTTGGGGATGTCTATCTAACTGATAAGACTTTATTTCCACCTGTGAAATTGTTTTTCTGGCCATTATGTATTCATGTTCCTCTTTTTAATATTTATGAGCAAATAAAGGAAATTTATCATTGGAATAATACATGTATCTGTTAACATATAACAATATTTATATATACGTACATAGTTACATGCTTATGCTTGTATAGCTATATTTTCTACTCTTTCTGCTTTTCTGGAAAACTGCTACATAACGAACTGATAGATTTAATATGTACATTTCAAATAATAAATGATGCATTTCAGATTTCTCCTACTGAAAGAAACAACAGCCTCAAACACTCTTTTTAGAAGTAGCATTTGTTAATTCAATAAAATTTTTCATCAAAATTTTGACAGAAAATACAAATTGGTCCTGATAACAAAACTTTATTCTAAAATTACATTCATGCAAAATTACCTTTAATGTATGTTTGTCTGAGATTTGAACCTGTTTTTAATAATAATAACAATAATAAACATGTTGTACTTAATAAGGTTAAGTAAAGTATGTTTTACTGCCACTGTGTTAAGTTTTTGACATTGTTCTGGAATGAATACCTCTCACTATACAGCTGGCAGCGTTTTTATTTCTTTAAATTCTCTCTTTATTGAAATATGTCATGTAAGCATCATCATTTTTAAAGTTTGATGCACATGGTTTTACAAATATTTTTTGAAATAATAAATTTACTTGCTCATTACTTATCTATTTTTGGTCTTACTCTGTGTGTCTTCAGAATCCTTGAGTGTGTTTGTTGTGTCCAGTGATGTTTTCTTAAATTCTGTTTGTGTATTTAGAGAACTATATCATGAATTATGGATTTGAGAATGCTTAGAGGATAAAGCTAATTATTTTCTTAATATTTCTGCTCAAGCTGGGCTGATTTTATGTGAAATTACAATTGTTGACATTAATGAGTAATTTTTTAAAAAAAATTGTAGACAGCTTGTACCCCTTGAGGGGGAAATTAGATAAATGAATCCACCAACCCTGGAATAATTGATAGACTTGTTGTATAGTCTTGAATTTGCTGGTACAGAATTAATTAAACTAATAGACAGCAAATGAATACATGCCATTGCCCAATGCTTGCTTGTTAACATATGCTTCTCTCTTTATTTATTTGCTTTAAATTATAGATATTAAGAGCTTCAAATTGGCTCCTTTTGAACAAAAAATAAATTCTTCTTATTTACACTTTGGGAAATTTCAAGTACATTGTCATTAGATCTTAGCAATTCAATTATGTGTATATATATATATATATATATATATATATATATACACATATGTTTGTTTTTTGTAATATGAGAATAAGAATGACTCATGGTAAGAACTAAAAAAGCAAACAAAAATCCAAAGAATAATTTTCAACTTGTTTAATTAAAGAGAGGTTTATCAAAATTTTAAACGTAACACCATATACATATATATATGTATATGGTGTTACGTTTAAAATTTATGTATATGCACCCCTTTTCATAACATCTCAAGATCTCGACCTCTTTTTCATACCCAGCTAACTGTGTCTCTGCCTTTCCTTTTAAGCTCATTTAGAACATCTGTGTTCTCCATAAACTCCTGGTATGTGATGGCATCCACTGTAGTCTGGGCAGCAACCAAAGGTCATGCTTTTAAAGAAAACTAATTTTTCTTCCTCCAGATACTACCAATTTTCATGGTTACTTGTGATGTGGGACTTCTCTCTGTGTGCTGTGATTACCACTGATAAATAATGAACATGCCTTGGTCTGTTGATAGGGCAGAACTTAGGTAGGTGGGGAAAACTAAATGAAATGCTGGGAGAAGGAAGGAGGAGTAGGGGATGCCATGTAGCTCCACCAGAAATGCAGGCTGAAACTGAAATTTTGCCAGTAAACCACTGTCACATGGTGATACACATATTAATGGAAATGGGTTAAATTAATATATAAGAATTAGCCAATAAGAACCTAGAGCTAATGGGCCAAACAGTGATTTAAGTAATGTGATTTCTATGTGATTATTTCCGGTCTAAGCTCCCCAGGCAGTAGTGAAGAACAAGCGGCCTCCTTCTAACACACTTGAGCTACGGTAAAACTCCCTGTTATCTAAATCGTCTGGTTCTTCCAATCTTTCCAACCCCCTCACCACCCAAAAATACTCATCTCTGTGATATTCTAGAATTGGAAGCTATCCTTAATAAAGTGCCCTAAAACATGCTATATGGTTTATAATCTCCTTAAAGGTTCTTTACTTAAATGTACTTGAGTCCAGACCTTTTTGAGCACATTCTCAATTTCATCAACAAATATATGAATAAATCATTTCTAGATGTCCAAAGTTAGCTCTTTGAAAAATACATTTCACAGCAAAATACCTGCCCCCCCACCCAAAAAAAAATGCAAGGCAGACTGTTTTGGAATAACATTTTTGTACACTGTGAAGATGTGTCTTTTCTGAGGCACCTTCTGATTGGCTTAGAAACAATGACATCTTGAATTTTGCATGCAAATGGATGTAAATAGAAAACACTATTCTGAGTGAGGTAACCCAGACCCAAAAAGATGAACATGGGATGTACTCACTCATAATCGGTTTCTAGCCATAATTAAAGGACATCGAGCCTATAATTTGGGATCCTTGAGAAGATAATAAGAAGGTGAACCCCCCCAAAAAGATATAGTAATCCTCCTGGATATTGGAAGTAGACACGATTGCCAGGCAAAAATTGGGAACTTGAAGGTGGGGAGAGACGGGGCCAAGGGAAGATGGGGAGAGAAAAGCGTGTGAAGGGGAGAATGGGGGGAGCTCGGAGGAAAGGGATGCTTGGGATACAGGAAGGGTGGATATGGGAGCAGGGAAGCATATATCTTAATTTAGGGAGCCATCTGAGGGTTGTCAAGAGACTTGACCCTAGAGGGGTTCCCGGGTTTCCAGGAAATATGTGGTATCTTCAGCAATAGGGTTTTACCTTCACATTTTTAGAAGCAAACAAGGGTAATAGCAGATAAGGCTCTAAAACCCAGATGAGAACCTACTAGTTCTTCTTTTCTAAATCATAATCCTAAAACATAATAAATGTGTTCTAAATTATTATTCTTAATAAAAATACAGAAGAGTAGCATTCACCTCTAATTGAAGAAGCTTCTTTTTGCAGCAAATAGAAGCTATGGGATATTTCCACTACTGCTTAAAATGCCTGTCTTGGGTATTCCAATCATGTAACAAAATTTCATAAGTAAAAGCAACTTGGGAATAAAATGTTTTATATTATCTTACATCCTTAGGGCATTATTTGTGGACATCTACACTGCTGCTTAAATATCGCATGGACCCGGAAGTATGACCTGATGAAGAAGCCATGGAGGAGTACTGTTTCCTGTCTGCTTCCCATGGATTTCTCAGCCTGCTTCATATTCATCAAGGACCACGTTCTGAGTGAGAGGTGGCATCATCCCCAGTGAGCTGAACTTATCCCATCAATTGTTAAACAAGAAAAAAATCAATACAAGCTTTCCTGCAAAAAATTTTTATGAAGCCATTTTCTCAATTTAGACTCATTTTCTCAAATGATATTTCTGTGTCAAGATAACATACAAAATCAGGCAACAATTTTATTACTAACTGATGTATCTACAATTTCAACCATACACCTAAGGTTCAGAGAATATCACAGAACAAGAAACAGAAATATAATAAGGGTCATTGGACCAAGATATTTGCTAAGTAATGTCTTTAATATTTGTATATGACATGTAGGACACAGCCAGAACAACACTTGTACAGTGAAAACACCAGCTAACACATTAGTGGGTGTAGAAAAATCTCAAAAGACCCTGAACAAACATCAAGAGCTAAAAGAAATGGCTACAGAAAAAAGCAAAGAGAAGAGGAGAGAGAGATAGAGAGAGAGAGAGAGAGAGAGAGAGAGAGAGAGAGAGGGACTTAATCTTATCCAGGGAAGGTCCCCCAATATGTTATCTACTACCAAATGATGATCCCTAAACACTAAATAGACTGGGATAAAAGAAGAGTTGGAAATGATATAAATATAGCACTTATAATGGATTATTAAAAATTGCTGCGGGATTCCCTGCAAGCATGGGGCAGCGGGTCCTGAGAGCAGCCAGTCCTGGGCTGGGCTAGGGCACAAGACCACGCTGCAAATCTCTGAAGGTGGCTGTTCCCCAGTGGTGTCCCTGGTGGTGAGCCATGTGGCAGTGGCAGGTGGGTGAGAGACAGACAGATAGGCACACCATGTAGAGTGAAGTTGGACATTTATTAGGTGGGTTATGGAGGGGAAGGAAAAGGGGGAGAAGAAGAAGAGGAGAGGGAGGGAGAGGGAGAGAGGGGGAGGGGAGAAGGGGAGAAGTGGGGAGAGGCAGAAGCTGGCTGTCTGTGAGGAAGATGGAAAAGAGAGAGAAACTAAGACTGCAAGCAGGTAGGAAGACCTGCCTGCCTCAGCAGATGGGATGGGGGAGGGAGTGGGTGTGGCTTGTCTCTTAAAGAGACAGAACAACCATTACAGCACTTCTATATGAAATTTTCAAAAATAAATTTAAAATTAAAAACAGCATATTAGTAATCCAGCACTGACTGTTTGGATTAATCATTACATCTTCTTTTGAGGTATTCTCCTTCCACACTCAATTTACATCCCATGTTCCCTCCTTCTTCCCCATCCTCAGTTTTTGGTATAAAATATCCAGTTTTGTACAAATTTGCTCAGTTCACATTGTATTCTAACTCTTACTATAACAGAGTACTCCAGATTGGTATCTGAATTTCCACTTCACCTAAACGTTTTGGGAATGAAATATCTTAAAAATTACTAACACAGCATAATAGTCTCATATTTTAGTGTAGAACTAGAGAAAATTAAATGTTAAGTAGAGAGTAAAAGAAACATGAAAGGGTTACTAAATCATTACTGAAAAAGAGGAAGAAAAAATAGGAAAAAGTAATATGCATATCTAATATCTAACTTCCAAACTACCCTTTGTCACCCTGATTAAAGAGTAAAAGAACAAGTGTTCATCTCACTGAAGTCCCAAAGTTCTTGCCGGTTACTGCAAGATTGTCCCACTTCACCCAAGACTTTCCCTAGTCACCCTGACATCTGTGCCTTCTACTTTCATGCCACAGGCTAATAATACACTTTCCCTTTGCAACCCCTTCTTGCCTGCCCCTTTTGTATAGAATCTAGTGTGGACTATATATAAAAAGGGCATGCTGATTCTCTCATACAACATTTTTTTCTCTAATGATGGGGTTCACCTTTCAATTTTAGACAATCCATACATCTACATAGAACACTGTTCTTTGTTTACGATTCCAACCACATTATAAAAGAAATCCGGCCGGGCGGTGGTGGCGCACGCCTTTAATCCCAGCACTCGGGAGGCAGAGGCAGGCGGATCTCTGAGTTCGAGGCCAGCCTGGTCTACAAGAGCTAGTTCCAGGACAGGCTCTAGAAACTACAGGGAAACCCTGTCTCGAAAAACCAAAAAAAAAAAAAAAAAAAAAAAAAAAAAAAGAAATCCACTTTCCTCCTCATGATATCTTTTATTCTAGGTATATTAATTGAGAAAAATACTACTCAGCATTCTAATTAAACATTTAAAAATAATCATATTCATTATCATTCAGTACACAATTTTAACTAGAATATATTTTATATAATGAATAAATGCAGTATATATAACTAAACATATATATGTGTGTGTGTATATATATATCAATTATAATAAATATTTGTATCTGATGTGGGATTCACCTCTGTATGCTGTGAATATCATTGATTAATAAAGAAACTGTCTTAGACCTGTGCAAGGCAGAATTTAGATAGGCAGGAGAAACTAAACTAGATGCTGGGAGAAAGAAGGCAGAGTCAAGGATAAGCCATTCAGCTGCCAACTGAGACAGACATGCCAAAACTTTGCTGGTAAGCCACAGCCACATGGCAATACACAGATTAATGGGGATGGGTTGATTTACGATGAGTTAGCCTGAAATACAATTAAGCTATTGGCCAAATAGTATTGCAAATAATATGGTTTCTATGTGGTTATTTAAGGAGTCTAGACATCTGGAAACACACAAGCAGACTCCTACAACAAACTGGCACAACTGCCAGGAAACGAACAAGCAGTCCCCTACAACCTTTATCTGTTTCACAAAAAATAGAAATTCAATTTCTTAACTATGAGTGAAACCTTTCTTTATATAATTAATGTGTTTTGAAATATAAAGGAGCACTTAGGAAATTTAAATGGTTCAGTATATATTAAAGCATAATTTGAGCAAAATATTATTGTTTTACATTGGAAACGTTTTAAACGAAATTAAAGGAAGTGTTTAATTTCCAGTTTTATTGTCACCATCCATCATCTCCTTATCATTTGGAGCAGGAAGGGCACAGTCACTCCACACATTATCACTTTAGTTTTAAGGAATTATTTAAAATATCTGAACTCTATTTAATACATATTATCACTACTTCAAATCTCTTTAAATAAATCTATATTCGGCAAATATCCTTTATCCTCATACTTCATCTCTACCTACCTGACCTCTGAAAAGTAATTCATTTAAAAAAAAAACTTTCAAAAATTATAACATCTTCATTATCAGAGAAAGTCATTTTGCTGGTAGTATTCAAGTGTTTACATAGTCAGATAAAAGAAAACCTACATCATTTCATTGTGATGGTGCATGATGTTGACAATAAAATTCTGTTCTGAAACATTTTTGCTTTTGTTCAATTAAATTTGGTTTTCCCTTCACTGGTAAAAAAAAAAAATCTATTATTTCTAATGAAAAGATTTCATGAATGCATCAGACTTAGTTTTGTACTTGTTAAATAATGAAAAACAGAATAGTAAGATCTCCCCCATACACTGTTAATGTTTGTATATAATTAAGCATGTGTGTGTGTGTGTGTGTGTGTGTAAAATACCATAGTTTTACAAAAGTTTCTTCTAATGTCTGTAATTATCACTTTAAACGTTGTTAATCAGTTATTGTCATAAAAACTGAGTATCTTATTCCAAAAGAGAAAAGAGGACAATGTAACCTAATTGCTGTTAAGTGTTTCATTCAAGAACTGCCATTTCAGAGTGCATTTAAGAAAGGCTGAGAAGGAAAACGTCAAGACTGTACTTTCTAAGCTGAACATTGGTGATGGCTTTGGAGGCTTGCAGTTTATCAAGGCCCATATCTCCATCTCTGAAATAGAAGTTGTGATAGCTATAAAATTCCTAAAAATTTAAATAACAGAAGATTCTGAATTTTAAAATCTTGTCAGTAATGATCCTGATCTGAAAGGTGTTGCTGGCTCTTAAACTGAAGAAATGATAATTAAAACGTAGAAAAATTCATTCAAAATAAAAACCTTTTGTCTCCTTAATACCTAGCAAATGAGAGAAGTCACAGTGTCCATAAGGTTAAAGACAATAGCAGGAGATAAAAACAACCATCCAAAGTAGAGAAATCTTTTACAAATCATAGAGAATCTGAAAAAATGTAAAGTTATTAAGGAAAAAAATCAATATAAAGGTAATAAAAATTTTAAATTTTGTGAAAGTGACAATTAAGAATAACCTAAGCCATTAAAGTTGTTAGGAGATAAAATGACAGGGCTGTTTGAATTAAAATAATGCTTTGATGTTGTTTGTTGGCTGATTTAAAGATTTGACTACAGCAAGTAATTAAACGAGCTAAACAATTAAGGGATACTTTTAAATGAAACAATGAATGTATACAATGGATTTTATGGAGTGTGTATATATGTTAATGAAGGGGTACAAAAAATGGCTTTTACTACTAGTCCCTTAACACGACATCTGTCATTTGATATACTGTGGTCATTTTTGTAGAGGCCCAAAAATGTGAGCCTATTTCCACCTTGTGTGATGGTCAGAAAATTTGAAGGTTGATCACATTTGATGACAATTATCAAGGCTTGTGAATCAGGATGTGGTTACTTGGTTCTTTTGATGTTAAGATGGCTCATACAAGTAGATCCACTCTACCCTGACAGATGGTCAGGATATGCAAGCATATTTTTGTTACTTCTTTTATAATAGGAGATTATCTGGGGAGTGGTGGCTTTCAGAATACTTGGTCCAGGGTGGCTTTACTGCTTAAACAACAGAATGCTAATGATTTGATGTCTCAAAGTGTTGAAACAACTGCTAGACTTGTCCTTTGTATCATGTTAAAGAAGTCTTTTGTTTCCTTCTTCCCCCTTTTGTATTGGGGTATACAATTGTATGGAAAATTAAACATGGGCAATTTAAGTATTTACTGTAACTCCCTCCTGATACTATCCTGTGTTTCTATTTTATTATTTGTGTCTTCAAATGCTTTACTTATTTTTCTGATCCCCATGTCCCTACCCTGACAAGAGATATTTTTGTTGATGCAGGTTCCTGACACATTTTCAAGGGAAAAAAGTGTCATAACATTAAAAAAAATCTATTAAAATTGATTCAGTTGAGATTTCCCTTAGATAAAAACTATAGATGTATGAGGAGTCAAAGCAAGTCAGAACCTGTTACATGGTCTCCACTCCACATATGTCAGATTCCCCTGCTACAAATGGGAAATAGTTACATCCTGGAAAGAATTTGCAGATTCATTTGGTTGCTCTGAAGAGATGCCTTAGCAATTCAAGTTTCATTTTTCTTCACTATGTTATTATTAAAAACAGTTTTCTCATATCTCTGAACAATTTAACCTGTTACACATAGAGAATGGGAACAAATTTTCTCCTGTCATGAAATCGGTTTCACATAATGATTCCCAATTTGTTTCTCCTATTATAAAACATTGGCAACATCAGTAGATTTATATATTTGCTTTTGCTACAACAAGTTTATCTCAGTCCTGAGAGAGGGAAACAGACATGATATCACATCCCTAACTGGGAAGCTCCTCAAATAGTTAACTACATTCAAAAGAAAGAATGGAGTCACACTGGGAATAGAAATATACTCAAGGATAGAAACCATGACCAGCAGTAAATGTCTAATTCAAAATGAACTCAATGGTATTTTTAAATATTTATTTATTTATTATGTATACAATATTCTGTGTGTATGTATGCCTGCAGGCCAGAAGAGGGCACCAGACCCCATTACAGATGGCTGTGAGCCACCATGTGGTTGCTGGGAATTGAACTCAGGACCTCTGGAAGAGCAGGCAATGCTCTTAACCTCTGAGCCATCTCTCCAGCCTACTCAATTTTATTTGTAAATATTTTTTTGTCTTACAATCCTTTATCTCAGCATTTTTCTTGTTATTTATCTTAGTGATCTTCTGCTTATATATATATACTAATGTTGTGTTTTTATCAATAAATTTTTCTCTTTATAATTTGCATGTTTGTATGTTTGTATATGTGTTTCTCAAGCTTTTTCTGTTATTGATTGTTCCATTATTATTGGTTCCATTATTATTTGTTTACTTTTTATTTGATTGTTTGCTTTCTAAAGAAAGAGAGAAAGAAGGTGTGAATGGATAGGTGAGAAGGTTAGGAACGGCTCAGAGCACAGGAAGGAGAAGAAAGTCTTCAAATATAGTTTGAAACAATTCAAAATATATCATATGAAAAATCTGTTTCAATAACACTTTTATCAAGACAATCTGGTAGTAAATTTTTTCTCCTTCATTTTTATTGAAAATAGATTCTTTTACAAAATCAAACCACCACAGTTGCACCTCTCTTTATTTTTCTCATCTACCCCTACTGCCCTTCTTCCCCAGATCCACTCCCCCTCTGTTTCCCTTCAGAAAAGAGCTGGTTTCCAAGAGACAGCAACTAAACACAACAAAACAAGGTCCACTCTATACCCCGCACTACTAGCTGTCCTCACTAAGGTCACTGTCATAGACCCTAGGAAGTTTCAATTGCATTCCAGCCCTTCCTGGGTTCCCTAATTTTAGTAGTTTCTCCCTCTACTCTGCCCCCTCAACTGCCACACTGACCTTTCCCACTCTCATTAGCATCGACCCCGTACTCACTAACAAGTTTTTATTCTATTTCTCTTGCCCAGGGAGACTGGTGACTCCCCTCTCCTTTGCTAACTCTCTCTGAGTCTGTGGATTGTAGGTCTCTCTCTCTCTCTCTCTCTCTCTCTCTCTCTCTCTCTCTCTCTCTCTCTCTCTCTCTCTCTCTCTCTCTCTCTCTCTCTCTCTCTCCACCACCCCACCATACCTCTACTTACTCTAATAGTGCTCATCTGGCTGCTGCTGCTTGGTACCAGGTGGACCTCTGTTTTCTCCTCAGAGGCATGAGTGAACAACCCCAGGCCTTCCTGTGTGTCTCCTTGACTCACGTCACCATAATATTGGGTTGGGCCATGCTTCCTCGTTACAAAATGATCATGCCAAACAACCAGGGGTCAGACAGACTCCTAGTTGGTAAATTTGACTGAGTTCTGCCCATCCAGGCCTCTGGGCATGGGGTAGAGGCTTTGCCAGATTCCAGGCGCTGCAAAGTTAGAATCCCCAGCACATGATTGGCTGAGCTCTAGACAAACCTTTTTTTTTTTTTTTTTTTTTTTTTTTTTTTTTTTTTTTTTTTTTTTTTTTTTTTTTGAGTAAGGTATCGATTTTTTATATCATATCTTCAGTGCTTGAGATTCTGTTTCCCATCTCGTGTACTCTGTTGGTGAAGCTTGATCTGTAGCTATTTTCATTCCTATTTTTTTCATTTCAATCCCAGAATTCCCTCCATTTGTATTTTCTATATTGCTTCTATTTTTATGTCTTGTGAACAGTTTTATTTGTTGCCTTCAACTGTTTAATTTTTTTCTGTTTTCTTTAATATATTTATTCATTTAGTCTAGTTATTCGTTTGTGTTTACGGAGCTTTCTTTTAGAGATTTAATCATTCCCTTCCATTGTTTTTAGTTTCCTGGATTACTTCAAGGGTTTTAATCATTTCTTCTTTAAAGAACTCTACCATTTTCATATACCTGCTTTTAAGGTCTTTTTCTTGTGCTTCAGATGCGTTAGAATATTCAGGAACTGTTGTGGTAGGATAGCTGGTCTCTGGTCGAGACATATTTTAGCGACTGTTACTGATTGTGGTTTTGTGCTGGTGTCTATGCATCTTGTTTGAAGTGATTATAGATCTAAAGGCTGATTTTTGGTTTGTGATTGTCTAGTTTCTTTTATTTTCCTGAATTTTCAGAGTGTGTTGGCTGGTTTTCTTTTTTTCCCTTGCCTGCTCAGTTGGTGTGTTCTGATGTTGGAGGCTGGAGGAAAGGATTGCCAATTGGAGATTGTCTGCTGCAATGCCAGGGGAGACCCTGAGACTTGGGTTTGGGGGAACAAAAAGAGTGAAAAAGATCACCAAGAAGCCTGCCTGGTTTTCCTACAGGCCTGGCCTGTGGTTGAGTAGAGGGTACCTGCCCCAGTTGGGGGCTGGTACAGAGTGACAGAGGGAAGGCCGTGGTATGGGGATGGGGTGGGGAATGGTCTGTGGGATCCACCAGAGTTATAGATGGGGGGGGAGGGGCTGCTGCTGGTGTTTTGTTGCAGGGTTGAGACGACCCTGCAGATTGGGCCTGGGAGAACTGAAAAAGTAGAAAAATCTACAGGTAGCCTACCTGAATCTTCAATAAAAATTTAAATAAGAGCCGGGCGGTGGTGGCGCATGCCTTTAATCCCAGCACTCGGGAGACAGAGGCAGGCGGATCTCTGAGTTCGAAGCCAGCCTGGTCTACAAGAGCTAGATCCAGGACAGGCTCTAGAAACTACAGGGAAACCCTGTCTCGAAAAACAAAAACAAAAAAAAATTTAAATAAGGATCTATATTATATATTATATAACAAAGTATTTTAGAACTAGAAAGAATAGTTTCCCGTATAGCCTTTCTTGGTTTTTGCCTTCAGTTCTTATTTCTGAGATGCCTGAATATTAGGAATATAGGCTTTAGCTATCATTCCTTGATAAACAATTATTAACAGTATGATATCATTTTATGGAAATTCTTGTGTGATAAATGAAATTCTATGTTCATTTTTCATGCCATGGTAAGACAATTGCCACTAGGGGACTGGATGCTGATCTCACTGATTAAAGTGTTTGCTGCTAAAGCAGGAGAATAAGAAATTAGAGACTGGAACCCTGAGCACCCACATAAAGGCCTGGTAGACATGGCAGCAAGCAGGCACTCCTAGCACTCACAAGGCTAGCAAAGAGGTTACCGAGGTCAACTAGACGATACAGACTGTGAGCTCTGAGTTGAGGACAGAATCTTGCCTCAAGAAATAAAGTGTAGAGCAATTGTGAAAGACACTCAATGACATCCTCTGGATTCTATATGTACATGCAAATATTTGCTTCCCTCACAAGTGTATGTACTTACAGAATTATATACAGACACATATATCACATACAGACAGACATGCAAAGAATCTGACTGTTAAATCTTAAATGTCTTGTTTCTCAAATTTCAAAATGAATCTTGCAGAGATAAAATGAAGAGGGACAAAATCACTTTCCTTTTGCAAGTAGCATAACCAAATCACTCTCCTCGATATTTCAAGCATTCGTGGTTTTTGTTCTGTCTTTGAAACACTTGATGGCAACCTTTGTTATAAGAAAATATTTCCTCTTATTTAATTTCATTCCATTATGTTATTTAGAAAATTCTAGGCGATGAATGTGTCTCCCCTTTATAATCTGGAATATGTACCCCAGCTGAAGATCATTTATTTAATAACACACCAAATTTTCGTTTTGTATAAAATATGGTACCACTGACTCTGGAGACTGACACCGAGACATTGTGGGAGGCTATTAGTCTACATACCTCATAGGCCTTAACATTATATTCTCCTTGCATACCTAAAACAGCCCGATGAACTAAGATTTCTGCTTCTTGATTCATACTTGAACAGAATTTGTTCAAAGATAGCTAGACACAGCTTTCTTGATCTTCTTTACATGCCCACATTCCTGTTTTCTCCTGAAACTTCTTGTGTATTTTAGTCTTTCCTACAAGACGTTAAGACACACAGTGAAGCTTCCACGCTCCAACCCTCTCACAGTATTTGGATGGCTGTGTCTTAGGATACTGACACACACAGACCAGATCTACACATCAAATGGTCATTTCTTCCCCTGCTCAGATGTAGCATCTCAGATCTTACTGAGTCTGCTGAGGAGTTACATGTTTGACTTGAAGCAGCTGTTGATTTGGGGACTTTCAGAGGTGCTGGCTTTCTTATATAGCAGCTTCCTAGATATGTCTTCTGGTAGCAGCTTATTTTAAGGCACCTCTGTCTCTCACCTTTTCCTTAGACTTTTTTTTTTTTTGTGGCAAAACCATTTTAAATTTGATAGTTCAGTAACTCCAGGAGCTGTTGAAAGAAGAATTCCTGCTGAGCCCTCTGGTGGTAGCCACGGGGCAAAACAGCCCTTCAAAATACATTGCTCAGTGCTGCCTATTTTACAGAGCTGCCATTGGCTCTATGTGACTGTAACATTAAGTGCAATGTAACCTTTAAAACCTGGAATCCATGAGAATGATTTAACATGATTTCTCCATCAATTAACTTGCACAATAGTGCATAAATGTAATTACACAAAAAAGTTCTTTTGTAGATGACTATAGTTCATTTCCTAAATTCCACACTGTGCTTTATCTGTAAAAATAATTTATAGTCTATGTTTTTCTTTGTACATTATATATATATATATATATATATATATATATATATATATATATCTTCTTGCTTGACACCATTAACATCAACTGATAGTTCAGCTTATAGGTGAATTATTGTGCTATTTTGTTTCACCTCTCTAGGTGCCCTCTTCTTGTTTTTTTCTCTTTACCAACTTCCCTAAACACACTATCCAACCATTCAATATCGCCTGCTTTAGTTCTCTGACAGACTAAAATAACACTCAACTCAACTTGAGAAGAAAAGGACAGACCATACATTATTCATGTATAGGCCATATATTATTCGTAAAATGTGGCAGAAGTTAAATCATAACTGGCTAATTTAAAAAGACATTCAATCATACTATAGTTAATTGAGGTCAAGGCCATATGTGAACTATATTGTAATGTGGCTGCGAGGCTTGCTTTTTGACTTCACATCTTCACTGATGACAGATAGCATAAGAACGCTTAGATTCTTGTTGATTTCCACTCATTTGTACCCACAGGTTTTAATTTCTATTTCTCCTTATTTACTTACTTATGTGGGAGAGTCTTCTGTTTGTGTTGATTTCATTCTTTAATAAAGAAACTGCCTTGGCCCATTTAATAGGCCAGCTCTTAGGTAGGTGGAGTAGACAGAACAGGAAGAAGGAAGTGAGGTAGATGGCTCAGACAATTGCCCTGCCTCTCCTCTCTGGGTCAGTCGCCATGAAGTCAGCCACCAGGTCAGACATGCTAAATCTTTCCCGGTAAGACACCACTTTGTGGTGCTACACATATTATTCGATATGGGTTAGTCACGATGTGAGTAAGAGGCTAAAACTAATGGGCCAGGCAGTGTTTGAATGAATACAGTTTGTGTGTTGTTATTTCGGGGCATAAGCTAGCCAGCCATGCATGAACCAGGCAGGATGAAAAGCAGGCCTCCCTGCAGCTCCTACTACAACTTACAGCACATTGATACATCTCGCAGCAATCTATGTCTTCCGGGTGTAAGGCTAGAACCAAAATCAGTGAAAACATATGGTACAATATTAGGAAACAAAACAAAAATATTTTATACTGAAACATAAATATTGATTTTCGTCATCCTAAATGCAAACAGTAAAAAGAAAGAAGAGAAAACATACAGACAAACCAATATGTAACCACAATGTGAATGGCCATGGATGTAAGCCAGCAACCAAGCAAAACAGCCTAATTCCGCTCTCCTTCCTTCTTGCTCACAGGAGTTGCTCCTTGAAAACCACGCTGACCAAATGAGGCCTCATGCAGATCCCATTATAGACATTCACTGATTACTTGGTTCAACCTACATGAGGCACCAGAATCTTGGCTGCATGTTACTTGGTTGATTAGTCAGGTAGCTTTTTTTAATAACACCACATGGAGTTGTGGCTTTTGGCAAGAATAGAGCTAATTCTAGCTTAATCGCCACGGAAAGTTTTCCCAAAAGCACAGTAGCCACTGACCTTACGCTCCTGCCTGTGACACACTTTCTTCACATCTCTCCTGAGTATAATATCACACCGTGCATCTGCTGTTTTACAGCTTTAGCCCACAGTAGATGGTTCTGTCACTACTGCCATTTTACCTTTTCTGGAAAAAGAAAAATAAAGGTCCCGAATCGTTTCCTAAAACCCCTGAACCCCATTTTATTCTGTGTCAACCACCCTTTAATAGTAGCTGCCATTCTTCTCACACAGAATGCAGATTTGTAGCACAAAGCAATTCAAACTGTCCTTCTCTGAGTATTCAAGTCCCCTCCACATTGAATGAACTATTTTCCATACTGTCTAGCACGGGAACCCATCCATGTGCCATTGTTCCCTCAGTAGAAGTCCTTATTCTTTTTGCTATACATGATAGCAGCTATTTCATATTAATCCCGTTTCCACATCAAAGTCTCTTTTCCTTTTTTTGTTCTAATAATTGTGTGGCAGAGAAAGCCACCAAGGTACAAGGTATGGCAGAATGCTTCTGCAGTGTGTGGCAAGTTTAAAAAAACACACTCAATTTTTAATAGTAATTTTTAATTTTCAAACCATCACAATGAGTCAATAAAAATATGAAAACTCTTGTTTCTTTTTAGTAGGGAAAATAAAATAAACATTTCAAATCTCTAGTTTTACTGTCCTATTTGTTTCTACTTGTAAATAAAGTCCAGGATGCTTCTCATTTGTTTGCCAGAAAAAGGTTGAATCTGAAGGTGCAGATCAAGCAGCTTTCTAAGTGTTCTCACAAGCAGTGAATGGTTTGCCCAATAATTTTCTAAAAGACACATTGAAAATTGATTACTAATAATTCATTACCTCAAATATTGTAACAACTTTTTATATTAACAAAGACCATTGAGAGAGGAGAATATTGTTGTGAACAAAAAAGAGCCATATTCAAGGAAATTATAGGCAAGATTAATGAACTAGAAAGATTGTGGAAATGTCAGAAAATAACAGAAAGGTGGAATATTAAGATATACAATGACTGCATATACATTTAACAACATACTTCCTATCTGTTTTCTTTCTGTAGCTCCACAAAGAGTTTTATATTTAGGTCATAGTAAACTTTAAAATTGCTTTCACCTGAGAAGTCTTCTTTATCTCTTATGTTGTGTTCATATGACATTACAAAAACAAATGGAAAGATATTATAAAAACTTCTGTATAATTTATTGTTTTAAGAATAATGGCCCCAACTTAATTCTGATTGGTAATTTGATGACATTTTGAACATAAAATAAATGTAATTTTAGCTCTCACTCAATACATTTCTGTTTTGCTTTAATGGCATACTAAAACCCCTTTTCCCATCTGCCTCCAAATCCTTCCGTTGTTGCCTTCATTGGCTATCGAGATTTAGAATAATATGGAGGAACATACAAAGCAACATATGCTATATTATGGAGCCTTTGCATAATATAAAATTTTAGAACAGATGAGAAGTTATATTCTTCATACAGCAAAGTACAAAATCCGCAAGATACATGGTAACTCCAATGTTCCTCACCAAAATTATCCCATTACAATATTTAAATAATGCCTTATGTGTGCATCATAGCTAGATTTGAACTCAGGATCACAGGTGTCACAATATTCTTTTCAGAATGATTCACCAACAGGCTGGTGTAGGGAGGAGGCTCCTCATTCATTTCTCAGCCACCCAGACTCGAAATAACCACACAAAAACTGTATTAATTAAACCACTGCTTGGCCTATTAGCTCTTGCTTCTTATTGGCTATCTCTTATGTCTTAATTCAACCCACCTCTATTAATCTGTGTATCATCACTGTCTGTGGTTACCATCAAGGTTCTGGTCTGTTTCCAGTGGTGGCTACATGGCTTCTCCTGACTCTGCCTCCTTTCTCCAAACATTCAGTATCAAACACAACTCCCTCCGCCCCCGCCACCTACTTCTATTTTGCCCTGTAAATGCAGATTCTTTATTCATTAACCAATAAAGCAACACATAGAGAGAAGAACTTCACACACCAGGCTGGCTGTATTTCAGGCATGACCCTACACAAGTCATTCTTTGGCACAAATAAGATATCTTCCTCATATACCTCACCTTCCTAGAGTAGGAAAAAGATTAAAAAACTAGGACCAGAGTTAAATATCCCAGCATCTATAGTGATAGAACAGTATTGCAAGTACAGAAGTCATCCTGAAGTTTGTACTCTTTAAGGAGCACCAAGGATGATAAACATGAAGCATATACTTGACAGTGTACACAGTTTCACTTCAGTAACTGTGTAACAGTACAGAGTCATGTAGAAGGTATCACAACAACATCCAGATTTGAGGATATAGTGCAGATTAGCAATCCAAGCCAATTAGAATTAATATTTGTTGACAGTTCCTTCTAATCATAAAGCTCTTATGTATTCAAAAGTACATGACACATACGTATAAACCATTGGATTTTAGCCAAAAATTCACTGAAGCACCATCTGTAAAACCTGTTATATTTTACTATACTACTTATTGAGTAGTTGAACTCAAAATTCTTATCAATTCTAAAAACTTATTATATTATTTAGTGTATTATATTTGGTCCGCTTTGCATGAAAGACATATTAATTGATTTGCATTTGCATATGTGATCAATTACAACCATCAGCATAAAACGTAACGTGATACCTTAGTTTAATTCAATTTTGTACTCAGTTTGTTCTATTTTTAAATATTAATTCAGTTAAATGTGCATGCGCAATAGTCTAATAACTTTAAGCAAGAAAACGTAATCTATTTTAAAACTACAGAATGCTTGCATATCTATTCATAGAAGTTTATTAAAAGTTATAATACATTGACTTTTAATATTCTTGTTCACATTCAGGTTTCTTCAATAACATACACAGAAAAAAGTCCAGCAGAAAATCCAAATAGAAATATAAAGAAAGAGTAGGTAGAGTCAGAGAGATGCCATGTAGGTGCCAAGGAGAAAAACAGAACCTTACCAGTAAGCCACAACCTCATGGCAATACACAGATTAATAGAAGTGGGTTTAATTAACACGTAAGAGCTATTTAGGAATATGCCTGAGTCATTGATCAAATGGTGTTGTAATTAATATAATTTCTGTGTTGTTATTCAGGTCTGGGCAGTCAGAAAACCAACAAGCAGTCTCCATTTACACTGTTCCTTCAAGGTTTTTGTTTGTTTATAACTCAAACAAACTTCCCACGTTGACTTAGAGCAGAGCATTCTGCTCTCTCAAGGTTATTGTCAACAGGTGGGGCTAATACCCAGGCCTTGTATTTCAGATATTGAAAAGTACATCTGTTTCTACCTTAAACAAAAGTCTAAGGATAAAACAAATTTTCTGCTTCTTTGGGTTAAAACAATGGATTCTACCCAGGGAATGGTGTGCCTACAGAATGTTTTGGTCAAGTGTGTGAGCATTACTTGTTTTTTTGTTTTTTTTTTTTTCCTAACAACAGAATGTTTAACTAAGAATGTAATCCACGATCTTCAACTGATCTGTTTATTTCCTTGTATCATGTTAATGTAGTTTTTATCTTACTCCTACCTTTTGGTGTAGGGGTATTTTAAGAAAATGAAAATTAAATGGAGGTGATTTCGGTACTCACTGGAACTCCCTCCCAGTACTACCCTATGTTTCTGTTTTATTATTTTCATTCACATCTTCATTTTCTTTACTTATTTTTCTAATATCCATGTTTCTGCCCTGGTAAGTGATATCCTTGTTAAAGCTGGTCTTCAACAGACAAAGCACAGAATACAGTTATATGGTGTTTCCAAATATAATAATTTTACAAAATATATGTATGCACTATGAGTGACTGAGAGGAATTGTGTTTGCTGCTTTTTATCTTTAACATGTATGATTAATTTCGTGTTGGATTAATATATTTGGGAAAAAGAAAAATCTAAAATATAAGAGAGAAGTCAATGTGCAAAGATTCTAGTTGAGATGTGTTGATGAAAGCATACAACCTGGAGAAACCCTTACAGAATTCTGTGGCTGTCTGTTTTGCTCACAAAATGAAAACTCTATGTTTTTTTCTTTAATTATGATGACTTTGCTTAATTCCTATATTGCTATTCTGTCCTTCCTACTTCAGATTAGTTGTGTCAAGGATCAAATATTGAGTATGCTAATTTTATCTTAACCTTGTTCGTAATTTTGAGACCTGATGAGAAGTGGTATCTCTGGGTCTTGGCATATAATTTATGATTTTATTCATAAATATCATAATAGCCTCCCTTTGAGAAAGTTATTCATAATATTAAATGAGCTAATGCTGGGTATCTAGAGATGATTCAATGGTTAAGAGCATTGGTCACTCTTCCAGAGATTTATAGTTCAATTCTCAGCCATATGATGGCTACAACCATCTATAACGAGATCTGGTGCCCTCACCTGGCCTTCAGACAGAAATGTACAGGCAGGAAACTGTACACTTAATAAAAAAATAAATCTTTATAAAAATGAGCTAATGTTGAAGAATGATTTTTCTGCTTTCTTCAGTGAGAACATTAAGCCATATGTATATTTTCTGCACATATATATATATATATATATATATTTCTGTCTGAATTAATTCTCATTTTGTGATGAGTCTTAGGAATTCATACTATTTAGCTTAAAATAGATTTTCCTGAGAAACAGGAAAAAATAGAATTAATATTCTGACACAGAAGTACCTTGGTTTAAAACTATGCATCCATATGTAATTAGGTCACCTGCTATAGCAGATAGTTGAACATTTCAGGAAGTTGCATACCTTCAACTTAAGGGACAAAGTAAAAGCCCTAGAAGCATGTTTATATTAGGAGAGATTATGGAAAACACAACAAATAAAGATAACATAAAAATAATTTGTTAAAGAATAAAATTCATGTTAAATTTGGGTCCTGAAGTGGAACACAATATATTTAGTAATTTTACTTTACTTGACCTTTAAATTCTTTTAAAAAGTACTTTTAATAGAAATAGAATTCTATCACGTTTCCCTCTGTCTTCCATTCAGCTTCTTCCATTTACCCTTCCTTCAAACCCTCCTATGTCCCTGCAACTTTCATATGCATGTGTAAGTTTGCACAATTATATAAATTCAGCCATTGAATCCACTTTTCTTGCTTGCATATAGATGGTTTCAGGACTGACCACTCTTCATTGAATAAACAAACAATAAAGGACTCATCCCTGCAAGAATCTAATCCTCATTCTAACATGGTTGTTGGTTACCTGTAGTTCTTTGACTAGGGGCAGGGTAGGATCCCATGAAATTTTCCATTCCACATTAGCATGCTTATGGATACTGTCATTTTTAATATCTTCTTTTCACAGCCATTCTATAAGATATTGGTTCACAGAAACCACTTTGGGTATTCTGGTTCTTATACTTGTTTTTCAGCTCCTTTAAGACTTTGTTCCCTTAGTCAATGATACAGGAGCAGATATGGTTTTCTGTGATGATCTCAATCTGCTATGTTGAGAAGACTTTCTGATGAAGGGTGTTAGCTATGGCAAAAAGGCTAAAAATGTTAAGATATTGTAAGGTCTTGATTCAGCAGAGGCACTAGTAGATGTATTTGAAAGACTCTCTAATCATTCTGTTCTCAGATGTGTAAATGAATACGTTCAAAATAAATTTTGAATATGGACAAGTTTTACTTTTAAAAAAATCTACTGTGAGGAGTGTGTTTACCCATTGAGATGGTGGGACAGATCTAACGGGAGACCACCAAGTCCAGTTGGAATGGGACTGATGGAACAGGGGACCAAACCGGACTCTCTGAATGTGGCTGACGGTGGAGGAGGACTGAGAAACCAAGGACAATGGCAATGAACATGAACTCTACAGCATGGACGGGCTCACTGTGAGCCTTGTCAGTTTGGTTGCTCACCTTCCTGGACTTAGGGGGAGCTGGGAGGACCTTGGACTTAACATAGTGAAGGGAACCCTGATGGCTCTTTGTCTTGGAGAGGGGTGGAGTGGGGGTATGGGTGGAAGGGAGGGGAGGGAAGGGGGAGGAGGAGGGGAGGAGATGGAAATCTTTAATAAAAAAAATGAGGAAAAAAAAGAGCAACACACAAAAAAAATCTAAATGTTTATATTTCATTGAATATACAAATTAATTTTATAGCTTCTATTATATGTCAAGATATTTGAAGCTATTTTACAAAACATGGCCATTGTTTCACTGAGACAATTGATTTTCAGAAGTGCAGGATGAAGAAACTAGCCTTATTTTTATTACAAAAATCTTATATGCCTATATTTTAGGTAAATTTTTTTAATGTTGAAAGTCTTAAAACACAATAAGCTGATCCATCTTTTAATCACCCACTAATAACCACCAAGACTATCACCATTTATTTTCTTTATACACTTCCCCGCCTGTTTGTATTTCTAAGGTTACATGTATGACTTTGTTAAGGGAAGATAACTTCCAAAATTTGAACATAATAGACTAGCTTTCTAAGTCCTAAAACTTTTTTTAAGCCTCTCATTGATGTTGATTGAGAGTTTCACTAATCTAAGTTTTTGGAGCTAAGACCTTAGAAGTCAGTTTATTACTCTGCCTATTTAACCATAAACTAATATTAGGTTCTCCTCTGGGGCCTAACAACTAGACAGCCATGGTTTTTGTTGTTGGTGGTGGTGGTGATTTGATTGTTTGTTCGTTGGATACCAACTATGTTTTTTGATTATTGGATACCAGGCATATGTTACTTTTTGTGGTGTAAGCTTTAAATCTAAATCTAAAGTAGTTAGCTGCATAAAAACTTATAGCACTGTGAGAACTAACCAAAAAGTATGAGGCTTCCAGGTGGGTAATAGTCTGAATTCTCTATTTCTGGCACCTCAAGTACGAAGAATTTTCACCTGTAGGGTTTAACTCAATTTCTGCTCAGTAAGCAGCATTAGCAAACACTATAGTGTTTGGGGGTCTATGGAACTTCATTGACAACTCAAAATAAAACAACCTGTGTCTATAAATGAGATTTTTATAAGATAGTTTGTGGTGATTTAAAGAATCACTGTGGTTTCATTACAGGGTAACTCTATTTAAACCATGCCTATCTGTATATATTTATATTTTAGGGAGCTTCTGCAGTCTTGGATATCTTTAAGGAATTTTAAAATGTCTTTAATGTTAATTGTTTTCTGACCTGCCTTTCCTTGTCTCATGGCAGTGAATTATTTCTATTATATTATACCCATGTTTCCTCTTTGTATTACCTGCTTTATCCCTATAATCTTGAAATCATTCCTATGATGCCTATTTAGAGGTTAATCTGTTATTTTAGATACAATGACATCATGTTTTAAAATTGTATGAACCTGTGTTTGGTGTATCTGTTTAGAATTTGTAATGTTTCCTTGGTGAATGGCCATTTAATGAATTTGAAATCACCTTCAATGTGTCTTCTTATTAATTTTGCTTTGGAATCTACTTTTTCAGAAATCAAACAACTATATCATACTTCCCCTTGCTTGAAGTACCCTTTTCCATCTTTTAAATCTATAGTGGTAACTTTTAATGATGAAAGTTGTCAAGTCAACAAAATTAGTGGTCACGAAGTTGTCTTTTTCATGGTTGTTTATTGATTCTCTATCTATGATTACATTAAGCCAACTAGCAGGACAATTTATCAAACCCTCCTTATCCCCTGAAGAGTTCCTGGTCACAACAGCAACTATTCCTTGTAAGTTCTGAACTGCTAACCTAGCCCCCTCCCTTGGGGCCTTTATTATTTGCTCTGGTATAATTGAATTACTAATATACATAATATAGCCTATTTTGGGGAATCTGTCTTTTATTCACTATCATTAGTGTGGTATTAAAGAAAAACAGTATGCCTATGTTCATTAATATAGTCTACATATTGACAAAATATCTCATGTTTAAGAAAATTTAGTGAAAGATACAAATAGTAATTTTTCATTTTCAAATTATCAAAAGATGTATTTTGTCATTAGTTATTTATTTTGTCTTTATTATGTAGTACAGTACTTCAAAGATAAAATGGATAATTTCTGGAATATTTATGTACCTTTGATAAATGGTAGAACATTGTATGTTCTATAATAAGAACAGCCTACACCAAAAGGTTTTTTTGAACTTCTTTAACATTCTAGATAATAGATGTAATTCTAATGTTAACCAGAAGAAACATTTGCTGAAATAGAAATCTGACATTTTGTGGGCAAGAACATTATAAAGATATGTAAAATGCATCATACCTTTCTTTTACATCTCACTGAAGCCGGGCGGTGGTGGCGCACGCCTTTAATCCCAGCACTCGGGAGGCAGAGGCAGGCGGATCTCTGTGAGCTCGAGACCAGCCTGGTCTACAACAGCTAGTTCCAGGACAGGCTCCAAAGCCACAGAGAAACCCTGTCTCGAAAAACCAAAAAAAAAAAAAAAAAAAAAAAAAAAAAAAAAAAAAAAAAAAAAAAAAAATTAAAAAAAAAATTACATCTCACTGAAATATTTAATGCTCTTTTAAGAAGTATGTGTTTACAAAACAAACAAACAAAAATTCTTTTACGAGCAATGCAACTCTATTATATTTGCTTTAATGGACGAAATTACCACCTTCTCAGTTTTATTTGAAATTGACAATAAAGGGAATGAGACAAATAAGATGAGGATGCAAATAAAGAAAGCATCAAACATCATGTATGTCATCTTCTCTTGCTTAGGCTAAGGCACAGCTTCGGGAAATATATGAAAACTCAGCAACCTTTGACAGAATTAATGTCAACATTATCCCTGGGAATTTCTACAACATAGTTTCACACTGCTTTGAAATTTTTCTACAGTTTTTCTTGGATGGTTATTAGTTTGCTGAAGGAATTATCATCATTTTACCCACTAACTTAGTGGTGTTGCAATGGATGAGAAGTCATGGTGGATACCTGTATGAGGAGGAGGAATATATGCATTCATTCCCTGCTTCCTTCTCTCATCACCATGTGAAGATTTCTCTTGGGCTTTGTTTCAGTTACAGGCTAAAGACTGGGAGACAAAATAATCAGGGCAGAAGCAGAAATCATCATGATTCTCACCTTTAGGGACCCAGCTTTGACATCCAGGCTCCCACTCTAATGGTTTCACAACTTTCAGTGTTATAGCTGAAGAGGAGGTCAAGACATTCAACACATGAACTGGTGGGAGACATTTCACAGTCAAATTACAGCATTGCTCCTTTGGTCTCCACAAGGTCATGGACTTTCATAATGCAAAAACTTATGCTGTCCAACTTTCATACAGTCCAGTCTAGCCACCCTGGACACTATTTAAAAGTTCAAAGTCTCCTGGGTTTCAAGGTAATATTCTTTTTCACTGGGAGTTCTAGCAAAATCTGAAGTCAATGCATACTTTCAATACACTGCAGAGAGAGAGAGAGAGAATAGTTAACTATTCCAAATGGGAGGGTAATAAGAATGGGGTAGACTAAATCAACACTCAAGCCTATTGTTAAATGCTCAAAATCTTGGCCCAGCTTCCAACGCATGTGGTTACAATAACCAAGTTCCCAAAGTCTTCTTCTATACCTTCCTTGGCACGGGCGTGATTCATGGAACACATGTGGACTTTCCCCTGAACACTTTCAATCTTTCAGCTTCCCAGAGCAGATGTTCACCATTCCTGAAACTGCACAGACAAGGATTCTGGTTTACTCCACAGTTTCTAAATCTATTACGTGCTCGAAGAGTGCTTTTGTTCTATTGTGCTTCGCTCTCTAAACTTTTAGTCAAACTCTCATAATTCTATACCTCTGCCATTTTTCATAGCTAAAAAAATCATGACCACATGGATGATACAATATTTTTGTGTTGAGTAGAAATGTAACCTGGGGCTGGCATAACTTCCTCTTATGACTGCCTAGCTGAATTTGGGGGAAAATGTTCTTAGACAGTCCCATTAGAACAGGGTCCCTGAAGGCTGAGAAATCTCAAGTATTCTCTTTTTAAAGAAAAGAAACATGATTTTGCATTGCTATATAATGGATCTTTCAAGGGACACAGATTTCTCTTAAACATATAGTAGAAGTGTAAGGCATGTTACTACATTTGAAAGTTGCTAACCTCTTTAGCTGCTATAAAAACTTTGTCTTCTCCAATCTGTTTTGCCATCACATTCTTGTGTTACCAAACTTCATGTTTTCACATCCTTTTTTTTTTCTCCCTTATTCTTTTACCTGAAACATCATCCTAATCCCAACTAAAGGAACCTGTCATTAAATGGCATACCCAGGATGTCAAGAAATCTTCTTTGCCAAATTATTCTGTTACTGCTTTATTTAGCTTTCCTCAAAATTTCAGGAGATTGTTAAAATATAGTTAGATTCTACACCAGAACACAACATAAACTGGCCTGGAGTTCAGTTTTCACTGGAGGAAATACCCATCTGAAATGGCATAAAAAATCTTTTTTGTCAGCAATTTTCTTGCCTTTGCAGTCTTCTACAATCCACTAGAATAGTTCATTGATCTCTGCTTACAACTATCTAGGACATTGTTAATCCACAGATCTAAATGTTTCCATTTCTTCTGTAAACAATTTTGAAGGTCTACAGTGTAAAAATGAGTGGGGGGAGCTGGCTTGTTGGGGTTTCTGTCCCGCCTGGTACCCCACAGCCGGCAAGCCCCAAAAGAAAATCACACAGAGATCTCTATAAAATATAAAGCTGATTGGACAGTTATCTCAGGCTATATATTAGCTCTTGTAGCTTATATTAATCCATTATTTTGATCTATGTTAGCCGTGTGGCTCAGTACCTTTTTCATTGGGGCAGATCACATCCTGCTGCTTTGGTGGTCTGGGCAGGAGTGGGAGGAATCCACTTCCTCCCTCCCAGAATTCTCCTGTTCTTTGTATCATTTTTACTTTCTGTCTGTTTTTTTCGCCTATACTTTTTGCCAGGCCAATCAGCATTTATTTGAAACATGATTGACAGAATACAGACAATTCTCCAGCACCACTACAGATTGAATCATAAAGTTTATAATGACCCCATTTGCTGATACTTGTTTTCTAGTCATAGTTCCTTGACAGCAGAGGGTGAACCAGAAGATTGGTTATGTCATAGCCATGGATGCAGAAGCAGAAAACTGAGATCAGAGCTGGTACAGAAGCTGGTACAAATTTTAGGCTCATCCCCAGTGACCCATCTCTGCCAAGTAGCCCTATATACAAAGGTTATAAAGTTTTCAAAATTAAGGTCACAAATTGGAGAACCTCACACATATGAGCTTGTAGAGAATATTTTATTTCTAAATAACTATAGTATCCTTATTAGAATATTAATGTACAACCACTGTATTCCTGTTCCTAGGTAAAAAAAAATAAGAATGTGTCTATAGATTGTTCATTTTGCAGTGCTGAAAAACTAGACCAAGTTTAGAACTACTGTGACTATATCAAATTCTATTTAGATAGTCTTCATTTTGTAAGTTAAACTTTGGTTTCTGGCATTGTCATGAGAGTAAATCTCCAACCAACTTCCCAGTTCCAGCCATGTTTTAAGAGAAGATCATTGTGGGTACTTCTTGGGGTCCTGATTAAAGCACTATAGGAGGATTCCCTAAAAGCATAGTGTATGTACCATCACTTGATGCAAATGAGGCCACCATTTATTTTATTATATATTTTGAAATTTATGTTAAATAGATAAAAATAAGAAGGTAAAGTCTTGCGAGACTTTTATACTTTATATGGGTGTTCCATTAACACAGTAACTACATATTTAAAATTTATTATCATGGCTAGAGGAATTGCTATATAGTTAAGGACATTTCTTGCTATTGCAGAGGATAAGATTATTTTCTAGAAACAACTTAAGGTTGCTTGTAACTCAAACTACACTGAGTGTGATGATCTCATTTGCCTCTGAGAAATGCACACAAATAATTGTATACACTCATGTAGACACACATCAATAAATGTTACAATTCATTTAAATACATTTATTGTTTGTGTGTGCATATGTGGAGGCCACAGTGTGTATGTATAAGTCATAGGACAGCTTGAGGTAATTAGTCCTGTCCTTTCACATGGTGGAGGAAATGAACTCAGTTTTCCAGGATTGGTGGCTCATGCATTTTTCCACTGAGACATCTTGCCAGTCCTGGCATTTTTATCCTAACTGTTTTATATGGAAAGAAGTGTAAACCATTAATTTTCATTAACCCATTTACATTTCTTATTATTGAAAAAACATATATTCAAAATCAAGCCAGATTCCAGATGCATTATTTCTTACTTTACACAAAGTTATTTATTATAAACAGTCTATTATTTCTGGAAGGAATGCTTTTGCTATGAACATTATGAAATAAAAAACTTTAAGGTTTATTATGTTGTTTGTAATATATAACTCTGAGCTGAAAGTGGTAAGAATATTTAAACAGAAATATTAGCCAAGATAAAGTGAATTGATTATTTCTGCCTCTGATTTAACAAAGAAACAAAATTCTAGAGGTCTGAAAAAAAGGCTTTTCATTTGGAACTCTTGCCATCTGGAGTGATCCATCTCTCTTTAGGAGGCTCTCTAGTTACTGGAGCTATGAAAATTAGGCTTGCCCATTAGCTAAGCACCTAGAAGCCTGTTCTGACCTATTTAGTTTCTAAGTGAGTGCCTGAGTGTTGTATTCCTGTTTTTAAAACAGGACTGAAATGTAGGACTCCTCAGATTCCCTTCAGCCACTGTCTCACCTTGATACATGGTTCCTAGAAAAGGATGTGCATCCCCACCCCCTTTTTTTCTAAAGATGACCATTTAATGGTGCTTCATTAGTAGAGCCCAAGTAAATGAGGTGTCACCACATGCAGATCCTTAGAGAGACTGAAATATTTTAAGACAACACAATTCGTGCTTCAGCATGATGATTTTTAATAAAAAATCTTTTACCTCTGGTATTATTCTGCTAAGTTAAAGAAATTTACATCTTAGGAAGTAGTTAACTTTAGTATATTCCTTGCAAAAGTATGGACAAGGAAGTTCATTGATGGCCCTTAAAATAACTGTGGCTTGATAGGATTTTGAACAACATAGATAATACAGTGCTGATTTTTGCACACTGGTTAACAGAGAAAGAGTGCTACGTGCTGGCTGGGTCTTTAGCTATTCTGTCGTTGGGAGGTCTTATACAGGGAGTCTTCCTCTTCCTGCTGAAAGCCCTTTCTCATCAGCAGTTTTCCAAATTTAAATTTATTTACTTTTAATTATTTTTTTCATTTCAGAAGCTATAATATATTGTTTTCAGAATTATTATAGTATTAATTTTCACTTTTGTAGATGTAGTTGTGTTTTTGAGTATATTGTTGTTCAGAGAAGACAAAAGTTTTTTGTTCTAAGTGAAATCACTAAGCAATCAGATTTGTCAAAAACATAAAACACTCAGTTTATATTTTTTCCTTTTACAATTATATGGTGTGTGCATGAGAACAATGACAGAATTTGAATTTCTCCTGACCTCTCACAAATATAAACAAAAATATCATCCCTGGAAATGAGTTTCTACTCAGCAGTAAAAAACAATGACATCCTGAATTTTACATGCAAATGGATGGAAGTAGAAAACACTATCCTGAGTGAGATAACCCAGACCCAAAAATATGAATATGGTATGTACTCACTCATTAGTTGATTCTAGCCATAAACAAAGGACATTGAGCCTATAGTTCATGATCCTAGAGAAGCTAAGTAATAAGGTGAACACAAAGAAATACATATATAGATCCTCCTGGAAACTGGAAGCAGACAAGATTTCCAGCAAAAGTTGGAAGCATGAGGGTGGTGGTAGGGTGGGAGGAAGGGGAGAGGGGGAGAGAGAGGGAAGAAGGGGAGGGTTGGGGTGAGCTTGGGCGAGTGGGATGGTTGAGATGGAGGAAGGATGGATATGGGATCAGGGAAGAAGATATCTTAATTGAGGAAACCATTTTGGAGTTGGCAAGAGGCTTGGCTCTAGAGGGGTCCCCAGGAATCCAAGGGGATGACCCCAGTTAAGATTCTGGGCAGTCGAGGAGAGGGTGTCTGAACTGGCCTTGGCTGGTAGTCAGACTGACTATCTTGAATATCACCATAGAACCTTTGTCTACTAACAGATGGAGAAAGAGACAGAGACCCACACTGAAGCACTGGACTGAGCTCCCAAGGTCCAGCTGAAGAGCAGAAGGAGGGAGAATATGAGCAAGGAAGTCAGAACCACGAGGGGTTGGTCCACCCATTGAAACAGTGTGCCTGAGCTAATGGAAGTTCACCAAATCCAGCTGGATTAAGACTAAAAGAGCAAGGGATCAAACTGGACCCTCTGAATGTGGCTGACAATTGGAGCAGACTGAGAAGAAAATGATAATGGCACTGGGATTTGTCTCTACTGCTTGTACTGGCTTTTTGGGATCCTATTCTCTTTGGATGCATACCTTCTTAGCTTTGACGTAGGGGGGAGGGCCTTGGACTTCCCACAGGGCAGAGTGTCTTGCCCTCTCTTAGGAATGGGGGGAGATGTGGGGGAGAGTGGGAGGGAAGTGGGAGGAGGGGAGGAATTGAGAATTTTGATTGGTAATATTTATAAAGTAATAAAATATATATATAAGGAAATTTGTCTGAATTAATTACAGTCCTTTGAATATGCAATCATATGCTGTTTTATGCCTACATAAACATGTATGTTTTCACAACAATAATACAACAACAACAACCAAAACTCCATTTCTTATTTAACATGTAAGATGATAATAGAAATAGAAAACTTCTCCAACGGTAAAACTCAGACAGATTCACACGTACTTTGTTTCTGGATATAAATTTACTTCTTAACAGCCATGACATTATACAAGTCATATAATATTCACAAAAATTTATTTCTCATTTAGAAATTAGGCAAGTTTACTGGGATCCCAAAAGCCTTTGATGTCCCCAAGGATATGGAAGACATTATCATTATAGTATGGAAAATGAAAATCAAATTAAAAGATTTTCTTACAAGCTCAGAACAGGGTTTTGCACTCAAAGCTACTGAGTCCCTCTATGATTACAGTGTCTTCACTCAGCTACTTTGTAGAAAAGGGATACGACCCCCTTTTGTGTCATGGCTTTCTTTCCTTTTTATTTTATCCTAATAAGTGAAATTATGATAACTATTTATCCTTATATGTTTATGTCACTGATTTTTAACAAGTTGTGCTTTCTAAATGGGTTATATAATTTTATAGAGTATTATTTTATTAAATGTATTCTTTGGTTTTTCCTCCCTAAACTTCCCCAGATCACCTCCATCTCTCTGCCCACTTCAGTCCCTTTCTTCTTTCCCTCTTTAGGAAACAGCAAACACACAAAAACAGAATTTCAAAGAAAATGAAACAAGATAAGAAACAAACACAAATAAACCAACTAAACCATAAAGTCAGAAACCAAAACTCATAAGCAAAATACAAATGGTTTTAAAAATATATTCAAATCAATCACTACAAAGTCAGATAGGGTCCCTGAACTTAGAGTGAGTGGAAAATGGATACTTGCTCCCATCATTAATGAAGAAGCTACCTCCATTTGGCATCTGCATGGAAAGGAAAAGTTAGGTTTCTCCAATAAAATCTCATCAGGTACATTATCCACACTTATATGTGGTCCTTGTTCTCAGCAGGAGATAGGTAACACATACAAATATATCTTTCTTGAGTGATGCAACAAAGAAAGAATTTCAAGGGTCTCTGTGTGAGCAGTGATATGCTGTACACTAGAAATGAGTCCCCTGTTCTTCTTTCATCACAGACAGTCACAGTGTCTTGCTTATTTCAGGAACTGATGAAAGGGAGGTGAAGAGTTCCCGAAAATCTTTGTGAGGACTAATTATGTCAGCACATTCCCTTCTGTCTCTAATCTCCTGTAACTGTCCTACTTCTTGAAACTTACCTAGGAAAAAAGAAAAAAAAATCTCTGATGATATTCACAAATAAATAATTGAGACTTTCAAAATGTAAAATGCATATGAATCGATTTCTCAATGTATTTTTTGCAAAGAAATTCACTCTTACAGTATGATTCATATCATTCCTATGTCTCAGATGAGCAATACTTTATGGAATGAAATTACAAAATAAATAATAATAGTACCTAAAATGTATGGGTGTCTACTTAGAAACAACTTTTAATACCATTCATGTATTCTTTTTTGTAAGGTAATATCTAATATGAATTTTTAATGGGAATCTTAAGAGAATATTGTTTTAGAAAATTAAGAAGAGTGTTGATGAAACGTAATAAAATCAGGCACTTTCGCTTTTTATTAAGATGAATTTCCATTAATAGAAAACATGTCTCATCTCACATTTGCTTATTTCACAAAATTCCAGCAATATCAATATTTGCAGGTCTTGCTGCACTATATATTCTTTCAACATGTGCCCATCTGATATCTCTGTATACAACATACTTCTCAGATAAGCTTTCACAGGTATTGTGACTACACCCTGAGAAGGCTAGCATTAGGAAAAGTAGGAAATCATACGTTCTGGAATCCTTATTTGTATATAGATATCTGAGGCTTAAGAATATAAATGTCTTTCTACTGCTAGTCTGCATGACAATATAGAGTTTGTAACACAAATCAGCCAGAAATGTCTTAACAGGATGAGCTGTTTAATAGCAAATACGATAGAAAAAGACATCACCATGTATTTGCCCTTAGAATCTTACCAATAATAAGGCTTTAATCTGTACAGTTCTCGATACAATCCCACAGTCCTCTTCTGTTTCTGCACATATGATACTTAAGAACTTGATGCTTTTCTTTTTCCTACTCCAAACTTTCCAATAATTTCAAGTTCTATCTTTTTCCTTTCTCATGTTGAATGATTTTTGTCAGTTACACACTTTCATCTCATTGGGAAGAATTTGTATGACTCCAAAACATAATATTCCCATCAGTATTAATATCATATCAGATAAACTGCCATTGTGTCTTTTCCTCTGACTGTGCCTTGAAAATAGACTACACCTTCACTGCATCTTCTGTGCTTGTGATATCTGAGTATGTGAAAGCATGTAACTGTTCTCTCTCTCTCTCTCTCTCTCTCTCTCTCTCTCTCTCTCTCTCTCTCTCTCTCTCTCTCTCTCTCTCTCTCTTTTGGTTTTTTGAGACAGGGTTTCTCTGCAGCTTTTTTTTAGAGCCTGTCCTGGACCTAGCTCTTGTAGACCAGGCTGGCCTCGAACTCACAGAGATCCGCCTGCCTCTGCCTCCCGAGTGCTGGGATTAAAGGCGTGCGCCACCACCACCCGGCTCATGTAACTGTTCTCACAGAAATGTTAGAATATTAAGAAGTTATAACTTGCCTTAACATACTTTCCAAATCACAAAATACATTTCATGTTCTAACCTGCCAGCTCCTCAGGACAGTGCACTGAGATAGTTATTTGTTATACCCAGGAATTTCCTTATGTGTAGCAAGAAGTGAAGGAGTCAAAAAGAGGTAGTTTTTAAAAAGTCCCTGATTGAAAAAGGCTGCCACTGATTAGAAAATGGGCAGCATTTAACCTGCTCTTTTGGTACAATGTGCCTGCAAGTGACCTAGCCAGTTGTTTTGCTCTCTGCCTCTGAATCCCATGTCCACAGCTGCACAGTAGCCATTTGAACTAGTAAATAAACACATTTCGCCAAACTGTCGAAACTGAGGATTTCAAGGCTGTACACCAATTTCCCTTTGCAAGGTGTTTCGCTCATTATGCTCCCTGACCTTATTTCCACTGAGTTAGTTTATATTGCTCTCTGCTTGAGGAGTCTAATGAGTGTTGAATTCCACTGGGCATTCTGATTACAATATTCCTGCATATGTGCAACTTTTTAGGAGAAAACAGATTACTGTGCTTCTAAAAAAGAAACTGTTTTATTGGGGTCTTCGACATGAATTTTGTAGTTTTCATTCAGTTAAGGTTTTCTCAATCGAAATTATAATATTTGTGACAAATATTCTGTGATGCAGAGACAAATTCAACCATTCGCTTCATGCAAGTCAGAAGGAAAAATAACCAGAAGTTCTGAGTTAAGAAGTAGTTCTTCCCCCACTATTTATATTTTATTTGATGTTGGAAAAGTCACACACCACGTTTTACCCTCCAGTTCTCCTGCTAAACGTGGATTCTAATTAGATACAGATAACTGTCAGTATCAAGAGAGTGAATAGATGTAAATGTGCCTTTTTATATTCAAGGATGTATATAAATTTCACAACATAAAATTATATATGCGCATTGTCATCACTCCTGCTAAATCCTCTTCAGGTGTTGACCTGCTGACTTTGAAGGCAGCTTCAGAATTTAATTAAGCTCATCTGACATCTAGTTTTGCCTGTTTTGCAAGGAGACCTTGTGGGTGACATTGGAGAGCTCACAGTAACCTCAATGGATTCTGCCTCTTAATCTACGGAATCAAGGTTCTGGGAAGCAGCTTTGCTCAGAGTAACTTGGTGAATGCATGCTATTTTCTTTTTATCACCCTTCGTTTTATTTTGATTTGGTTTGATTCCATCTATCACTCTAATGTCAAACCATCTTTTACTACTGCCTGTGATCTATTGTTTGTCATTTTTCTGAAGAATCCGTCATTCCCTTTATAATATAACAGTCAATTGGAAAACTAGTAAAAATGCTGAGCCAATCCTAAGCTATGAAATAAAAATTTCTGCAGCCCAACACAAGGATCATTCCCCTATGTGCCGGACATTCCAAAATTGATTCATCATTTATCAAAAATTCTCTGCCCTAGCGAAAAGCACAAATAATCAACTGTCCACAACAATTTATGCTTCTGTTATACACATGGGAATCTGAGTAATGGTTACAAATGAAAACCCATCCTTCCTCATCCTTGATTTTACATAGCACACTTCTTACCTCTTCAGTTGGCAACATCACATAATCATTTGCTAAGCCATAAGCATGCAGTCAACTCCCATGATAAGTGCATCCTGTTACTGTCTCAGCAACTGATTTCTACTCTGTAATTTGGCTGACTTCTGGTATATTAGTAGCTTATTTTTGGCTTGTTCTATTTTTTTCACTTTTTCTTTGTCATTTTTTGTTAAATCCACAAGGGCTTCCCTCATGTTTCTCTTCCCCAGGAATATTTTACGTGTACAAATCTGATCATGTCGCTCTACAAATTAAAAAAATTCAATGACAATTTATGACTTGAAATTGTGTAAAGGTCAACATCAAGAATCATTTTGAACTCTGACTGTCTCATCTCCAAGTTCTCATACTTTTCTTTTAATTAATTTAATAATTAATTTTAAATTATATCCATTTTTTTTCTGTGTAGGGATATGTGCTTATGGGGGTGAATGGAGTCGAGGAGAGGGTATCAGATTCACTGCAACTGAAAATATGATCAGTTGTAAGTTGTTCTGCATGTGTGTGGGTACTGTGAACTGACCCCTTGTCCTCCATATGGGCAAGAAGTATTCTTAGTCACTGGGACAACTTTCTAGCCTCTCCATCATTGTACCCTTCATCAAATTATCCTATTGCTTTTCAGGTTACCTTATGACTTTCATTTGTCTGAAATAATGAAGACATTATTTGCCCACAGTTAAGTTAATTCTTTAAAACTTGAATTCATTTTTCTTTACCTTGCCATCCTTGCCACCCTTCTCTTCCTTCGGTCATCGCCAAGAGTTCCAGGCATGATTATTAGAGCTTACTCCCTTCTTATTGAGCTATTCACTTACAAAGGTATCATATTATATTTATAGGAGGCACTGTTCTTGAGTGGTAAAGATACTATTCTTGTTTATTTTTGTCAGCTCTATGCATATAGTTGTATATCAGAAGAACATCAGTTGAGTAAATTACATCTGTAAGTTTGCCTATAGATAAGAAGTTTTTTGTTTCTTTGTTTACTGATTACAACAAATGAGCCAAACTCACTGTGGGTAGTCTTGGGTTGTGTAAGAAAGGAGCCTGAGAACACCATGAGAAGCATGTCAATAAGATGTCTTCTGCTTCAGGTCCTGCCTCCAGATTCCTTTCATGAATTTCCTGACAGAGTGTGACCTGAAATTTGTAAGATGAAGTAACCTTTATTCTGCTCAACTTGCTTTTGGTCATGGTGTTTTCTCACAATCATAAAAACCTAAGACACATACATTTTGGCCAAAAAAACAACACTTTCCAAATGAAATTTAGATTCCAATGAATGAACAATAAACCATACTTATAGGATATAAGATAAGAACATTAAATCCTCAAGCATTAAACTTAAATAACTTGAGCGTTTTTAGGAAAAGCTGAGACTAAATGGAAATTTGTGAAACAGTTGCAACTATAATGCTGGGGGGAAAAACTCTCAAAGTTTTATAGAAGATACTATATTTTAATATAAATTTAATTTTTTTTCCTTATACAAGAGGTAGCTGATTGAGAACCCAAGTTGAGTTGAGGTAAGTCATCTCTTACCTCACTCATCATTAAGGTTTATACCAGTATTTGTAGATTTGTGGCAAGGTCATTAGTAAAGTTCTTTTCTTGCTTTCTAAAACCTGGATTTAATTCAGTTATTTTAGTTGATGTATATGAATATTTTGTCTGCATGTACATATGTGTATCACATGCATGACTGCTGTTCCAGGTCTGCTGCAAAAACAATATTTACTCTTAATTGCTTAACCATCTCCGCCTTGCTGTGTGGCTTTTTTATTTAAAATGAGTGACTCAAAACGTCCATATGTAATCTCCAGCACTGAAGAATAAAAAAAAGGGTCTCTAATTTAATCATCTTTAATTTAAAAAAGAAATAGCTCCCATTTTCCCCAAAATAAGAAGATATTTATCTTTGCAATGAATTATCTGTAAAAGTCTTTTGAAGGTGGTCTTTGAGTGCAATTAAAGTGGACTATACCTAGGGAATTTTCTAAGAGGAGAAAAAAAATATCTGATTGGAAAAACACCAAAGTATCATTTTTTTTTCCATTCAGGGTTTCATCTATAGCTTTTGAGCCTTCCCTGGAACTAGCTAGCTCTTATAGACCACGCTGGCCACGAACTCATAGAGATCTGCCTGTCTCTGCCTCCCGATTACTGGATTAAAGGCATGCGCCATCACTGCCCAGACAAAAGCTGCCATTTTTTTTTTGTTTCTCTGTTTTTTTTTTATGGTTTATTTTTTTATATTTAAAAATTTCCATCTCCTCCCCTCCTCCTCCCCCTTCCCTCCCATCCTTCTCCCCCTTCCCTTCCCTCCCCTCCACCCATACCTCCCCTCCCTCCCTCTCAAGGCCAAGGAGCCATCAGGGTTCCCCACTCTATGCTAAGACCAAGGTCCTCCCAACTCCCCCCAGGTCCAGGAAGGTGATCGACCAAGCTGAGAAGGCTCCCACAGAGCCCGTCCATGAAGAAGAATCAGAGCCCAGCGCCATTGTCCTTTGCTTCTAAGTCAGCCCCCATTGTTGGCCACATTCAGAGAGACGGGTTTGGTCGCATGATCCATCAGTCCCATTCCAACTGGAGTTGGTGATCTCCCATTAGTTCTGTCCCACCGTCTCCATGAGTGAACGCACTCCTCACGTTCCTGACTTTATTTCTCATGTTCTCTCTCCTTCTGCTCCTCATCAGGACCTTGGGAGCTCAGTCCAGTGCTCCAATGTGGGGCTCAGTCATTTTCTTCATCTATCGCCAGGTGGAGGTTCCCTCACATTCCTGTCTTAATTTAGGGAGCCACCTGAGGGTTGTCAAGAGACTTGACCCTAGAAGGGTTCCCAGGTTTCCAGGGAGACGCCCCCCCAGTTAGTTCCTTGGGCAGCTGAGGAGAGGGAGCCTGAAAAGGCCAGTTCCTATAGCCATACTGATGAATTTCTTGCATATCACCATAGAACCTCCACCTGGCGATAGATGAAGAAAATGACAGAGCCCCACATTGGAGCTCCGGACTGAGCTCCCAAGGTCCTGATGAGGAGCAGAAGGAGAGAGAACATGAAAAAGCTGCCATTTTTGTGTTGTTCTAGGTTTAGACCAGAGATGGGAGTCAGAGAGATCAAGTTGAGAGAAAGCTTTGCCTATGTCGGAAGTGCAGACTTCTTACACGGTAATCCAGGACAAAAGAACACCTAAAGAGTTTCAGTAAATTAATGGTTTTAATTAAAAGTAAAGAAGACATTTTCTTCCTGGTTATTACTAATCGTACTGATCCTTTATAAACAAAATGCATTCACTATGAAAACAAATATGCGAGGGCTGTTATTGACATGCTTGCAGCTTCAGCATTTATTCATGGCGCTGGAGACTGTAGTCTCTCATCTGGAAAGCTATTGTTGCCCCAGTCATTTAACTTTCTTGTTCTGGATTGCTGTGCTTATCTCATTGATTTTTTTTTTTTTTTTTTTGAACAGGACAATACACAATTACAAGCCAATTTTCTCTCTTGCATGATCATTGCAGCTTAGGAAAACACTTATCTTGAGCCAAGCAATTCTGGAGAAGCGTGACTATCTAAATTGGTCTGAATTTTCTTTCCTCTGTTCCTATACTTCCTCTGTTCCTATACTTCAGTTCACAGTAACCTCCATGTGCAGGAAAATCATTGAACTCTCTTAAACAAACCAAATACATAACTCACAGAAATGTTTTAAGCCACAAGAATCCTAATTTTAAGACAAGCAAACACATAACCAGAGCACTTTAATAAGGTCTGATTTAGTAACTCAAATAGATGTTCCATTCCACTTCCTTCAGATTATCAGCTCAGGAAAAGTGGGCTCTAGTAATAAGGTAATTTGTTTGTCATGACTGTCCGTTCAACTTGTTAATTCAAATATTTCTTTTCTAGCAAATGATGTATTTTAAATCTCAGAGCTTCCAAGATCACTATTAAGTATGAAAAAGAGTCTCATTTTTAAGGTATCTATCATCTTATGTCTGCTTGAGATAATATACCCTCCATTATAGACATTTCTTTTCTTAGTCTAGCTAAAATTAATATAACTATGTTGGGATGGACTGTGTTTAGGATTATTCAGTTTTCTAAATAAATCTGCCCCATTTTTATTACCTGATTTTTTTTCACCAAGATCTTTGCTATTCTAAATATATGTGGCAAGTGACAAGAAATGGCAAAATTTTGGTGATGGATGAATTTGTTAACCAGTCTGTGGAATTCTCTCAGATATGAAAACACACACACACACACACACACACATACACACTCACATATTTTCATGTACTACAGGTTTTCCTGGAAATAGGTATGTATGTGGTTAAGAATAGGCTTGAGCTTTTGATTCTTTGTTTACCACCTCTCAAATGCTGGGATTTCTGGTTGTAAGAGGCTGCTTCTTTGTTCACAGCTGCTGAACCCAAACATAACCATACAAAAATTGTATTAATTAAATCACTACTTGGCCTTTTAGCTCTAGCTTCTTGTTGACTAACTCTTAAATCATAATTTAACCCATTTTTTATTAGTCTGTGTATGGGCATGTCCTGTGGCTTACTGGTAAGTTCCATCCGGCATCTGTCTCTGGCAGGGTTACATGGCTTCTCCCTGACTTTGCCTTTTTTTTCTCCCAGCATTCATTTTAGCTTTCTCCACCTACCTTTATTCTGCCCTGTGCAGGCCCAAGATAGTTCCTTTATTAATCAATGGTATTAACAGCATACAGAGGAGAATCCCACATCACCTCCCTTTTTCTGTTTAAATAAAAAGGAAGATATTAACTTTACACAGAAAAATTACATATAACAGAACAGGTATCAAACAAGAATTACAGTTACAATATTTATATCTACTTTATCTTTTATCATAACTAAGAAAAACTATAATTATAACTATCTACTTTTCAGCTTCATCAAAGACTCCAGAAAGATAGAATATTATCTAAAAAAACAGGAAGTACATTCTAAGCAACCTCCAAAACTCTAGAATTGACAGAGATATCTTGCTGCCTGGACAGTCACCGATAGTTCTTCTGTAATGTTGAGGCATCTATCTTCAGCCTTTAGTCCTATAGTATCTGGCAGACTTATCCATGATGCAGGAAATTTCAGACTGTTCCAAATAAATTGACAGTTTGTCAGTCACTTTCTTCTCTGTCCTACAGAATTTCTGGCAGACTCTTTTATGTAGCAAGAACCCCGAAAGACTGTCTCACATTTAAGTAAGTTCAGCAGTCATTTACCTGTAGGTCCTGCATGTCCAGTTCACACAGCATAACATTAAGCAGTCCCGACAAGAGCAGTTTCTTGCCCAGATGGCTAACCATTGTCATAAGGATCTTCATCAGTGCTCACCATGCTCTTGAAGTTGATTGGTGCTGCCAGGAGCAGATGTGTCTCATTATCATGAAAAGGCCTAACTTCTTAAACCATTTTAAATGCCATATTCTGAAGATCTCTGAAAGCTTTGAAGAATATCTATTTAATTGAAATATATCTCTATATATCTAGAAAACCTAACAGGACCAGGAGTTTGACTATTATACACAATTATGTATTAACCTATATTTCTTAATTATACATTACAGTTTTAAATGAGTTGCACAAGCATAACACCTTAATCAAGAGCAAAAATATACATATAACAAAATTGATCTTAACTTTGTATTAATAAACTATGATCCATACCAATGCAAATCTCTATAGCATATCCCCCTTTAAATGTAAACACACATTTATAAACAGTCATTTAGCAAGTTTGGGCATAGTTCTCTCTAAAGTGTTTCCTGCTTTTTGTTGGGCAAGGTACTTTTGAGGGTGTTCACAGAAACCTTTCAGGGGCTCTTGGTCCAACAAACCACATTAGTCTGAAAGGATTCCACAGGTTCTCATCCTCTGTGGAAACAAAAGATCCTATTTTTTCCAAAGGAACAAATCCTTAAACCCGAATTTTGAAGTCAAGAAACTTTTAAAATATATGTGTAGGTTTAACTTAGCAGCCAATACAATGAAATGTCTCTCTATACTTAGCTCCTTCATAGTCAAACAATTAAAAGAAACACAATAGTATACATAATCCAGATTCTCTGTTTATATTCCATTTTTACATGGCTTATTTTTCTTTACTTCTTTCTATCTATGACTGTCTGTACTCTGTCTCTTTAAAGGCTTTGTTTTTTATAAACCATTTACTTTTTTTATGACTCCCTGTACTCTTTTACTCTTTTTCTTCTCTCTCCTAAGCCTACATACATTTTTGTTAAATTCACCGTCTTTTTTAGAGGTCTCTTATGTCTGAATCTGTCCTATTGCATATCTGTAATCCTTTTCTGTACTAGAGAGCTTTCAAAATGGTAAGCAGATTGGTTGCAGCAGCCCTGGGCACTGGCTCTGCCTCTCTCTGCCTTTCAAAATGGTGGAAGTACCATAACCATCAGCTCTGGGGCCACTAGGTAGAGCTGCACTCAACTCTAACTCTGAGATGGAGCATGCAGCACATAAACCCTTTTTTTCTGAGTAATAGATACATATTCCATGCAGTATAGTGCAAGGCCTGGAAATATCTCTGTGTATGGTGTCAGGAATCTGCCATTTTCTCTTGTCTGTGCATACCTAACAGACTCGCTCCCACCGCCTACCCAGGCAGGGAGCGCTGAGGCCTGGGCACGGTCTCAGCTTTTTCTTTACAGATCTGAGTGAGCACATAAGCATCCAGAAAGAAATGGGTGGCAGGCAACAATCCCCTAAAAGAGCCAGTGTTGTTCCTGTAAATTGCATGAACCAGGAAGCTTTCCCTTAAAGAAACCGCACAGTTTGCCAATGTGGAAAACTACATCCACATAAAACGTGAAAAAGCTTGGGAAGTAATTCTAGACACAAATGAACAGAGTTAAGCGTTAAGCTCAGTTGAGCTCTGTTTGCTACAGGAAAGCGCTTCTCAATTAAGAGAGGCTACCTAACTCAGATTTAGAAAAAAAGAAGAAAAAAACCAAACTTGCAATTTTCTTATGAGGCCCCGCCACCAAACACTTAAATGGTTTTCATGAATAGCTGACAGCATACTTCTTGGTGGTGGCAGGGACCTTGAAATTCCATAGAGTTGTGGCAATAAACAGGGCTTGAAAAAGAGAGAAAGAGAGAGGGGGGGGGAGAGAGAGAGAGAGAGAGAAGAGAGAGAGAGACAGAGAGAGACAGAGAGAGAGACAGAGAGAGACAGAGACACAGAGAGACAGAGACACAGAGAGACAGAGAGAGATTGAGTAGTTGGGTGTGGTGATAAACACCTTTAATCCCAGCACTTGTGAGGCAGAGGCAGGTAGATCTCTTTGAGTTCAAGGACAGCCTGGTCTACAGAGTAAGTTCTAGGATAGCCAAAGATAAACAGAGAAACTTTGTCTTGAAAAACCAAAAATTAAAAATAAAAGTAAAAGAATAAGAGTTTAAAATAAAGTCATGCAATGATGGAAAATACACAGAGAATCTGGATACTGTATGTTATTGCGCTGTCTTTGAATGGTTTGACGGCTTGAGGAAGAAATATCTGCTGAAAGACACTTAATTACAACATATATATTTGAAGAATGCTTTGACTTTAAGTTTTAAGTCAAAAGATATGTTACTTTGGAGAAATGTTTTGCTTTTCTTTCAGTTGAATTTTAGTTCAGTTGAATTTAGACATATCATTTTTTTATTTTTAAGTATTTTATTATTTTTCATTGAAAGGAAGTCAGTATTTTGCATTTAGAGCACAATTGTACATATAAATAATTGAAGCATAAAAATTAATACCTATTTCTAGTAAATCTTCATTTTATAAAAGTTCAAAATAATATACTGTAAAGCAAATGACTCTACAGCTTTCATTTCTTTCATACAAGTATATAAAAGCAAGAAAATACAAAAACTTACTGACCTTCCCCAAAAGATTTTGAGATAAAAAAATTCCATTTTGGTCATTCTTCTGCTTTTAGACACAAGACTTTAATATGATACAAGGAATATTTTTGAATTAATGCATTCAGATATTATGAAACACTTTTCTTCATGTTAAAGTCAGGACAATGTAAAAAATTAAAAATTAAATACCATAAATAGGCAAGATTCTTAGTATTTGAATGGAGGAGAAATTCTGCTTGATAAAAATTAGAAATTACAAAATGAACTTATCTGGATTTGAACCACAATGTTGGAAATTTTTTAAAAAGTGGTAGAAATAAATGCATATTTGAAGGCAATCACTCAGTGACAGAGTGGAAGAGGAAAGTGTTGTTATTTACATCAAAACAATTTTGTTAATATTGATAATGAAGGAAAATAGAATATAAAATATTGATCCCAAAGATTTGGTTAAACAGCAAACAGATAGTACTTTCAATTTACTTTCAATAATTGAGAAGCATTTTTGAAAGTAACAGTTCACTTTTTTATGTTTTTATAGCTATCAGAGCAATGATTAATTTAGATACTTCCTCCTTTTAATAAAATAAGATAAAATAAAATGAAAATCGTCACACTGACATTGGACATGGTACACATAAAGAAGGAAAGAGCCACAAAAGAAGGGACAGGAATCAGAAACACACTTATTCATACATTCAGGAGTCCCATAAGAACACTAAACTGAAAGCTATATATACACAGAGGACCTGGTGCAGAGGCATACAGGCCCTATGCATGCTGCTTCGGCCTCTGTGAGTTCATATAGCTTTGCTCAGTTGATTTAGAGGGCCTGTTATCCTGGTGTCTCCTGTCCTTTTTGGCTCTTATACTCTTTCTGCTTTCTCTTTCCCTGGCATCTGAGAGGAGCGATTTACTGCAGACATACCATTTTGCACTCTGTATTCAAAGGTCTCTCTTTCTCTGCTTGTCTGCCTGGAAGGTCTTTAAATTTTTCCCATCTGCTACAGGAGGAAGTTTCTCTGGTCAGGACTGAATAAGGCACTGATCTATAAGTATAGCAGAATATCATTAAGAGCAATCTTCATTTTCTTTTTAACCAGTAGTATTTAGTTTTAACCTAAGTCTCTGGACTACCTACTCTTTTATTTCGATCAACCAAGGCATTTCAGGTATGAGTTGCATCTCGTGTACTGGACCTTAAGTCAAAGTGGATATTGATTGGTTACTCCCACAAGCTTTGTGAAGTCCTTGATTTAGCAGATTTTGCCAGCATGTCAACACTGTGGATCAAAGGTTTTGTATCTGTTTTGGTGTTTACATTCCTCTTTATGAAACCTTCCAAGTATCTTCCTGTACCAAAGACACTAGAACTTAAGGGTGTTTCTTCTGTACAGTCACAAACTCAACCTTTTCATGATCGATGAGTCATGAGGTTGTTAGATTCATCACTAGTGACTTTGTTGTCAGTTTGTGGAAAACAACCTATGATCTTAGCAACAACCTTGATTTTTCCATGGGACCCTTTGGCCAACAACTCAATGGAAGGTAACCAGTCTCAACACTGGAAACTTCATTTGGTGACAAGAGAAGGCCAGTTGGGATACTACCTCCACATTATTTAGACACTTCATTAGGATCACCTTCATACACTGTAGAAAGTTTCCACTTCACTGCATCTTCATACCAACCCTCAATTCCCATCAATTTTAGCTATTTCTCCAGGCACTGCCTCCATCATCCCCATCGTACTGTTATGAAGGGATAAAAATATTGGTCCCTTCATTTAAGACAACATCCAGGCATTTGAATACATTCCTACTCTTCCAAGCTTAGAAAGATAGAGATAAAGGATTGGAATGTCTAATCTTTAGTGTTCAGTTGACTAGATTTACAGTCGCCTGGAAGAAGACATCATGCATGTGTGTAGTGGTGGTCCCAAGGAGATTTAATTTACAAAAGAGGGCAGATATAAGTGTAGATGAAAGAAAGCATGGATTGGAGGACCAGAATGTTGCTTGGATTTCCTTGTTATTTCTGCCAAGGTATAGGGCAGTATCTTGTATTCCTGTCTTCATACCCATCCACTGCATTGGTTGCCATCATAACTTCTAACACCATGATGGCCTATGTCTTCAAACAATGCACCGGAAGAAACCCTCCCTGCTTGAACTTGTCTATTATTGGGTATGCAGTTGTACATGTGACTAATACAATGAGCACATAAATTCTAAAAAATCCTCTTGAAGAATTATCATAGAAACACTAATATTCTACTGATGGCCTGTTCTCATATTAGTTCAGTGAAATGTTATATATTTTATAAACAAGACAAACAATAAGACAATCTTTATTTTGATCGGACATGCAGACTGGATATATTACCATTTACTGAACATATAATTTGTAACTGATAAGAAGATTTAAGATTTAGAGACAATATCCATGATCACACCATTTTTTTTTAAAGATTTTTCAATTAAAAGATCAGAGAAAACCTTTAGCCTATCTCAAAATGTTCTTGTTACTATAGTCATATCAAAAAGAGCATTGAAAGAATAATCTTAACGAAAGAAAACTTTTGTTTTAAACAAAATGATTCAGCCAGGTGTGGTGGTACACACCTTTAACCCCTGTACTTAGGAGGCAGAGGCAGGTGGACCTCTGATTTTCATACCATCTTGGTTTACAGAATGTTCTCCAGGACAGCTAGGGTTACACAAGAGAAATCATTTTTTTGGGGGGGGGGGTGAGGAAGAGTGGATTATTCAGTAGGTTGAAATAGGTGAAACAAAGACAGAAGGAAGTTAAATGTTACAGAATGACCACGTCAATAAAATTGTCCTTGAGGGACTCTGCTTGAGGGACTCTGTTTTCTTGCCATCATTAAGGAACACTTGTGTTGGTCAAATATCTTCTACTGATTAATGCTTTTGAGGTTATCGAAACAGGCATCCCTAGAAGTGTTTCTAGCAAATTTGTCTTAAACGATTTTCATAGCCCTGCAAGCTTAAGGTCTCGTGTAGCTGACGAGATTATGACAGGGGCAATTTTAAATTGTTAAAAAGCTTTCTTGTATCAGATCTCTCTCGGTGCTGATTTCAGCAAAAGAGGGGGAAATGTTCGTTATGTCAAACAGAATGTAAAATACAAAATATCAAACCAGTTTCTGAGACTTTCTCATCCAAATATTCTCCTAGAAAATGACAGGAATGTGTCAAAAGCAGAGGGAAGGGGGATAAAAAGCAAATGTTAGTTGACTTCAAACTGAGGAAGTAGTGACTGTTAAAAGGCTTTGCAATTTCACACCGTCTCCTTAATGTGTAACGATGTACATGATTTTGCATTAGCCAAAAAGTTGACAAGAAAAGGAGTAATTTTTACTGCAAAAAAGTGACATTTTCTTAGATGAGGCAGGTTTTACTCTTTGGTTTCCTATTTGATTCTGTGTTTCATGTAATGAAAGCAATGCAGCAAACGGAATGTATTTCCTCTGCACTTTCATTTGAGAGGTTTTGTTTTTCTCTCCTTGAATAGCGATGAGTAACTTTAGGTATTCAAAAATGAGGTTAGGTGCTGTATATTTAATGATTGTTATATTAATAATAACGGGATAGAAGGAATAAAAGAGCCAGTTTCTTTAAAATAGCACTACTGAAAAAAATAAAACCTACCCTCTAAAGAAAATACAAGTTTCGTTAAAATTGGCAATTAGATACAAATGGTGAGAAGAAAAATATACTAATTAAAAACTAGGCAGGACATTTTTCCATTTCCTTACATTTTAGAGTACTGATTAAAAATGTTTAATTAGTACACACCATCAAACCTACTTCATACTGAGAATTTTTGAGCTTACAATTTTGTCTTTTTTTTCAGAAAAGCTGGTGTTTAATGAAATCACCATTGCATTATAATGTATAATCATACATATTTTTGATAGATGAGCAATTATTGCAAACATTATTTTGTAAACATCACATATTTCCACCCTTGTTCTATCACTCGATGATTACTAAAGACTTAATTTTGTTAAATAATTAAAAAAAAACAAAGTGGAAATATTATGTCCCTTTGCAATTAGAATACCTAACAGTGAGATTTACGACTACCAGCGGTGAATATTGTTTATATAATGTTAATATCAAACACTTCTAATGAGTTAAATATGTTATACTGTGTCAGATAAAAATACATTGCAGGTTGACAGCACCCCAAAGAACTTTCTGACTCAGTAACTATTTACATGGTGCGAAAAGGTTGGAGACAGAGCTTCGGTTGAGCATACGAGGTCTTGGGTTCAACCCCAAAATAGCTTTTAAAAAATCATTTTTTTGATTCTCCATTCCCTCTGTTAGTTGTAAGTAGAGATCTGATTTATTTTAGCATTTAGGTATACATTTAAAACTTCAGCTCTGAAGAATCTAGGGAAGTACTGGCTGCATATGAGTGAGCAGCAGCGACAACGGAAATAATTATGTGCCTGTAATTCAGGAAGAAAGAGCTAACTATGCTTATGGGGTAGCTTCATACTTCGTCATATAACTTTTAAGGTTACAATCTTGCCTCTCTGAGTAATAAGAGGGGACATTTGAGTCACAGAGATCTAAATGAACCCTCCAGTATTAACTGGTGAAACAGAGCCTGGGTTACCATTCAAAGAATCTGTCTCCACATTCTATTTTCTTAGCAAACCGCATGTTCTTTTGACACATAGGAGTCTTGAAATTTAGTGACAATGGAAACCTATTTTCCTCTTGCTCTGCTTGCACCACTTTAATTTCAATAAAGGGACGAACAGATTCAGCATTTCACATTAAGTGGAAAGAGCATCTCTCCAACCTCCTGTCCATAGGGATTCACTGCCCTCCCTTTAGCTGATGAGGCACCTGAGCATTAACAACAACATACATAAAATGAAATGATCTAAGCAGATTCATTTGAGCTTCTTTATATAGTCAGGAGGGCAGCTGTTTCTGTGATGGTCTAATCTCTGGGGTACACACCTTGGCTGTGACTGCCCATATGATTATGATTTGAACCTTCAGTTCGGCAGAGAGAAAGCATATTCTGACCACGACATGTGACGAACGGAAGGTCATGCATTCAGAGTACTGGTGAATGATAAAATCTCAAAGCTGGGAGAGTTCTTAAAGGTCAGGGTCCTCCATGTCAACACTGTCTGACCCAATACAAAAAAAAAAAAATCATTAGTCTTTCCATCACAGCTGAAAGAGAAAAAAGGCCAATTGTCCGCGAACTGTTCATATTGTTTTATTGAGGTAACTTTAACAGCCCTTTCTCTTTTGTAGTCTAAGTTTAAAGGATTGCAAATGTTGAAAGAACAATTACCTTTCATTACATAGATAGGGGTTACTGGTTTTGAGACAGTAGTAAATGAGACATGAATCATAGCTGGAACGGGACCTGACTTTCACTTTCTTTAAATGCTGATGAATACTTTCTTCTTAGGGAGGCCAATCTGGGTTCCTACTCAATCATGATAAAATTGGCTGTACTGTTATGAGATTTTTATGTGTATGAAGTTTGCCATTATATTCAGATAAAATTGGCAGCAATATTTTGAGCTTTCCATATATGAAGCTCCATTATTACTGTATTACCATACTGTTGTTTACCATTACCTATAGTCTAACAGCATCATAGTGTCTGCCATTAACAAAGTCCAGTCACTGACTTGTGACTTAAGTTCTTACAGGCACATTTCGTGTACTAATATAGTCTGGCTTCCATTAGTCTATGTGTTTTTTTTCCACAGAAAAGTTAAGGTCATCACATTGAATGAAGACAGAACGAAATAAGCTCTTCAAGAAGTGGAACTTCACTTTTTCATGCTCTAGTCATGCTGACTGATAGAATTAACTCAGAAAGCCTCATTATCTCCTAGCTATCTCATCTCACTTAAATTGTTGTGCCATCAATCATATCCTATTTGTCAGTTCAAGCATGTGCATGATGAACTAGACAAAATGGAGCAATAGCCACCTAGGTGATTGACCTACTATTCATCTGTGTGTGATGCCTCTTCTAAGGGAATCTGTTCTCCTGCACCCAAATCCTTCTCTATTTCCCTCCCACTCATTACTTCTGATTTCAGGCCATTTCCTGGTCTTAACTTTCCAAATTGAAGAGAAGCAAGTCCTTTTTAATCTTCTTTACTATAAAGTGCTTGCTTTAAACTTTTCTTTCAGAATAAAAAAAAAGAAGGTTCAACCAATAAAGCATGTTAATGACTGTACACAGAAATTTTGACAAAAATATGTCTTTAATTTTTTAATGTTTCCAAAATGTTTTCAATAGCATTCTTTCTATTCTAAGGAATATCCTTAATCTTAGCAGCTAAGAGGATATAATAAATGTCTTCATAGTCTCTGAACACAATCTGTTAAACAGACCCCAATCTATTTAGGAATAAAAGTGGCATTAGAAAATGGTTGCAATGGCTTTACCTAGATTTTCTATCGTGTATCCATCTTTCTCTATGCACTTAAAGAAATGAACTGTCTAAATAGCTTAATGGCTTTTTGAGGCACTCCAATAAAACAGCAGTTCCTTTCTGTTATTTGATGTACTGAATTTATTTCTGCTCCAGTAGTTTAATGTTGAGTGTTACCTTTCTCCTAAATTGCTTTTATATTTGCATATATAACTTTATAGCTACCAGTAAAGTATATTTTGCACAATTAAAGAAATGTTCTGATTTAGTTTAGGAAACCTTTAAAAATGTTTTATCTTACTATCTTTCTTCTAAGTCAAAGTTTATATTTACACTAAATAACTCATCTCTTCATTAATCCACTTATTATTACAGTTAATACCTACAAAGAAATACTTGCCTTAAGTATCTTTTTTAAAATATTTATGTATTTATCATGTATACAATATTCTGTCTGTGTGTATGCCTGCAGGCCAGAAGAGGGCACCAGACCCCATTACAGATGGTTGTGAGTCACCATGTGGTTGCTGAGAATTGAACTCAGGACCTTTGGAAGAACAGGCAATGCTCTTAACCTCTGAGCCATCTCTCCAGCCCCTTGCCTTAAATATCTTGTGACTAGCAGTTCAAAGACCAAGAACTGCTCATAGTCCTACACATTCTGAACTTGCCTCCCAAGACTACCTATCTCCCTTTCTCACTGCCTAGCCTTAGCTTTCATTATTAAGTGCCCAGTACTTCAGCCTCAGGATGATGCTCCTGAAGCTACAGGGCTTATTTTTCAAGGGATATCTGACACCCTAGGAAGCAAACGTTAATGACTTATTTAAGAGGAAAAGAAGCATCTATACAAAAAGATGATAGGCTGCTATTCTCCACCCTGAACTGGAGACATTGGGAACAGATGGGTTGCTGACAGTTCATTTCTGGGCACAACAGTTCAAGACCCTGGGAACTTGCAGTTGGAGGCCACCTGGCAAGAAAATGAAGTATCTGGTTTGTGCCAGGACACACACACACACTCACACTCAAAGTGTGACTTGTATATCTATGTTTTCATGGCTGACCATTTAGCATTGTGCAACTAATTAGAAAATTTTTCCTTTGTAAAATCTATTTTTCCCACTTGCTTCATTCCTTAGTGGCATGGAGTTCTTTGACTAGTGAAGGGGCCCATGAGATTTCTAACATGTCTGTTAGTGTTGTTTTTGTACTGGTCCTGTACAGGTAGTCATGTTGTTGGGACTTTATGGGTATAATATCCTCAACCCTTCTAGGACATGCAATCTCAGTTCAGATAACCTGATATATTCTAGTTCTTATCATCTATCTGGTGCACTCTTCAACATTTTTCTTGAGCCAAGGAGGGCATGAGTTGTGTTGTAGATGAATAAATTAGAGGTGGATACAGTAGAATTATGCATTCTCTGCATTTCTTTCTGTTGTAGTTTTTTTTTTTTTATTCTCTGGTTCTCTTGCAAAGAGAAGTGAGACCTACACTTATTTGTAGGGTATGAGAATAAATATTTATCTTCCAGGTGATGGAAGCAACCAATAGTTCCACATATGAACACCATGGAAAGATAACCCTCAGGGTGTAATAAAGGTACTCACAGCTTGTTGTTAGTCTTAAGCTTCCTAGTTAGGCTTAAGGCTGGCTCAACAAGAGGGTAATTATCCCTGACTTTTAAAATCCAGCCAACTACCCAGATAGTGAACTCGCGGATTTTAACAGAGTACCTACACACACCATTTCGCCAAATCAGCATAATTCCTAGCTGCATTCTAAACATCTATTTTATACTTACATTTTGTTAATAAATAACGTGCAAAGAAACGGAAATGTATTGGGGAAGGGAGGGATCTGGACTCCTATTTTTCTCATTAGCTGATAGACTTCCGATTGCCATTTCTTTGGTAGTAGATAAAATGTGCACTTGAAGCAGTAGAGTGATGTAGGCTATCTTAGGATTGAGACCTAGTTAAAAGAAGATGAATATGAAATACAAAGCATTTTATCTTACTTATTTCCAAAGAAAAACATTATGCTGTGCTAAGTAGAATGTACTCCAGCATCTGGGGGCTACACTGTCACACCCGAGATGCATTGAACATGACTATATTTTATTTAAATGCCTGCAATGTATTTAGCATTTCAGCTAGTGCTGTGGTTGGAAAACAAGAAACATAGAATATTTATTTTATTCTGCTTTCATTAGAGGACTTTAAAAAAACCTGCAAGTTTGTAAATGGACTGCAAAGGCAACAGTCAGCAGTTCAAGCATCCCATCAATCTAATTTCATTCAACATTCTAACACGTCACTGAATATGGATGGTGAAGATCAGAGAGGAGATATTCTTGCAATGTGAGTACATCAGAAAGCAGTCTAGTAATACTCAAACTCATATTTATATGAGCTTCAGATTTAGTAAAGGAAGAATTGGAACATTTGGGTAAGGAATATCTATAATTAAGTACTGCTGCTCAAAGTATGTCCTCTTCACTGCTGTCTATGTTCTGGACCTATAAAAGTCCAAAGTCTTATGGCTGTTGAACCTTAAGATGATCAACCTGGTCATTACAGAATGGTTACTTCTGCTCCAGAATAATTGTTCCTACTGATTGGAATTCTCTCTTGTGTGGTTTTGTTCTTCCTAAAATCCAGAGTAACTACATCTTTGAAAACCACCTAATCTCTTTATCTCCGATATCTTATTGCAAGATGTAGACCTTAGACATCTTACGGCCAACAGAAATACTCATGTTTTCTTAGCTCCTTGTCTCTTAGTGCTTTCCTGTGTATTTACAACCTCACACTTTCACTTTTTGCCTTCAGGATCTTGCCTAAATTTTCCAGATTTTCTCCATTCACCCTTATGCTTTCATATGATTAAATACAAATCCTCTTTTTCCAGTTACTCAATTTAAACATCACTATATCTAGATTATTATGCTATAATATTTCCATGTAATTTCTCTAAAGCACTCTATAAATTGTTCATAATTTTTGTGTAAAGAAGCTACACACATTATTTAATTTAATCCATAAATTAACTCTACTAGATAACACTTATCAAAGTATGTACATAAAGTGTTTTAATGTGCTATACAAGTAAATACATCACCAATCCAGATTGCTAATATTGACTGAGCTAGACTGTCAACATTGTGACTTACAATCTCATAAACACCTCACTGCTTATAATGAACTTTTTGTTTACTTAGATAATATTATATCCATTTCGATTTTTGGATAGAATTGAAGAACAGTTATAATTATAATTTTACTTAGTTATGATAAAAAATAAAGTAGATATTAATATTATAACTGTAATTCTTGCTTGATAACCGTGTTATGTAATTTTATTATGTTAAAGTTAAAACCTTTTTTATTTAATCAGAAAAGGGGAGGTGATGAAGGAGTCCCCCTCTGTATTTCTGTGTTTCCAGAAAGCAACATGGAGCTTTCTACGGCATTCTCACTGCTGTATATAATCACCATGGAGACATTCTAGAAAGCTACCTAAGAATAAATGATGTCACCCTTAAGTTTAAGAATTGAAAAGAAGCCTTTTCAAAGGATGAGGGATTCAGTCTGAAAAGGTCGCCTTGATAATAGTACCAAACAGAGGAACAAGACATCCCAGGATGACAGGACAGAATGAAGGCTGACATGAAGCATAGTATAGAGCAAGAACTGCATTAATAATAGCACTACCTGAACATGAAATGTCAAATTATATGCTGTTCACGTGGCAGATGATTTTAAAATTGAGAGAAATTTCAATCAGAGTTCTACTGCAAACTAATTTTTTTTGGTATTTCATTAAGAAAGGTAGACCTGGGAACATGAATTTGGAGAGGAGTGAGTAGATTTGGAATGGGAATAGAACAAAGGAGATGGTGCATAATCTCACATGGCTCCAATTGCACAGAGAGATTAAAACAGCAAAATCTGTACTTCATTGCCTTTATCTTCTGAGGAGAAAGAGGATTCATGTCAATCATTGCATAAAGTCAGTCACCCAGAAGGCAATTTTTAGAAGAATATAAGTGCTAAGATGAAGTACTGAGAATGAGTGAGCATGAAGTAATAATAAAATATAGGTGAACCCCAAAGTGTTTCCAGAATGCCTACATGTATCTTTAAAGGACTATAATAGGCTCCACACCCATTCATATTCATGAATGGAAAACCCAGGCATACCCTACAACAGAATTGTTTAGTGATTGCCCTTAATTACCACTGTCAATGTTGACTGGATTAATGCATTATTTTAATTGCACTTGTATTTACAAAACTTTAAAAAAATATTTACAAGTCAATGAATAAATTATTGAAAATATGTGACATATATGGAACTCATCTTGAATTGAAGTAGCTAATACGGAGGGTTTTAAAATTCTTTATGTAGTAGGAAAGATGTAACAGAAATTTAATATTTCAAGGCAAATGAATGTAGAAAAAACTCAGTTTTCTGAGTGATTACTTGTACAGGAATCTTCTTGATCAAAATAGCCTGTAAGAATATTTCTAAATGAGATTTAACTAATATCCCTAAGGTGTCTCTAAGAATCTTAGCCGAAGATGGACCCTGAAGCTATGGCTCTGCTCCTGTCTTCTCACATTTACCTAAATACTAAAACTCCAGAGTCATGGGCAAATCTGGCATCTAAAAGGGCTTTGTGTATCTCTCATGGGCACTAGGAACTACTGGGGGAAAAAGCCAAAAATAGTGCATAATTAAGAGTTAAGTAAGACATCCGATAAACACAAAATGTTCAAGAAGAGCTTTACCAACCAAACTACATGAATTGTGTTGTATTGAACAGTTTAGGTTAATCCCTACATTGGAAAAAAAAAAGGTCTTTGAGGCAAAAACTTTCTAGTTTTTAATGATTACACTTGGTTTGTCAGAGTCAAATCTAAGCAAGTCCTCTATATCAGCCTGATGGATAAGTACACATTGCTGATGAATAAACCCGAATACTACTTCAGTGGAAAATTGGAGGATTTTGAATTAAATGACAGCCTTTATTACATATCAGTTTGAAATATAATTTGGTGATATAAAGAGTACTGCATAAAGAATAACATTTTCAAAATAAAATTATCAATATATGGATGACTATAGGTAAAATATGCTCATATTTGCCTTATTAACTCAAATCATTATGTCCAATATAAGCACAAAAGAATATAAAGAAACAAAGTCATAAAGCACAATAAGGCTTTATGTATGTTGATTAATTTATCACTTCTGCCACAAACACTCTGTATCATTGAGCAATTAATGTACATACCTTCTAAAGTATACTCATATATTTATTTGCATGAGTATGTACGTAGATGTCAATGTAGATGCACACCTGAGTGAGAATATGCATTTTCTTTCATTATTCATAGTTGTAGACAACCGAATGGTCTTACAAGATATATTATGTCCCAGTCTCCAAATCCTATAAATATTTTCTATAGCAGCAGGAGTTCCAGTTATGGATTGAACTCAGGTTCCTACTTTATGCGTAAAAGTAAAGACAAAACAATGATCATATACCTGCTATAAAGGTTATCACAAGGACTCTACAATGTGAAACTGGGATATAGAAAGCTTAAATCGCTGTTTTGAACACAGGTGAGAGTCAACTGCCTTCTGCTGGCTTGGAAGATAGATGGTGATTATGAGCAAAGGGGGCCAGAAAAGCTCAGACAAACACAAGCAAAGCAAAACAAATCTTAGGCTGCTCTTTCTAATGTGAAAAAGAACAGAATATTGTCACTATCTTCATGTTAGTTCAGTAAGAAAAATTTTCAATATATATAAAATTCTTCACATCAAATAATACATTTGCAACTTTATATCACTAAGTTTGCATTATCTGATGTGCTATCAAAGGGACGGCAATACATAAATAGATAAAATCCTGCAGTTAAATTATACTCAAAAATGATTGTACACTAGTGATATTTTATAACCAGTTTTCTTCTATAATGAAGAAAACACTGATGAGTGTAGTATCTGCAATAGTGACTTTAAACTACAACTTGAAGTAGTGAGTAAATGTGGGTGTTAATCTCTCAATATAATCTTTCGAACCATTTCAATGACAATTTTATTACTTTTAGAAGGAACCAATATTTTCCCTGGGAAAAAATCATATTTTATTTGGTCCTATGTATACACATGTACACACTCGAAATGAAAATAACAGAGACACATTTATAGCTATATCCTGAAATGATGCACAGTGAAGGCTGTGTGCTGGTGAGAAAAGAGCACTCACTGCATTCTGTGACAAGTGAAAAACAGTTAAACTTCAGAAAGTCATCTTTTCTTTTGGTTTACAAGCTAATAATATATCCAGCTGTGATGAGTCTTGATACTGTTAACATACTGCTCCAGTAGAATTAGCATTTCCAGGAACAGTGGTTTCGTCATAAGAGAGGAGGTGGGCAGAGGAGGGAGGAAGGAAGGAAAGCGGGGGGGCTGGGAGCAACAATGGGCTTTGGCACCATCTGTCAGTTGTTAATAGCGGCTTCTATAGCAGCGGCAGGTTTAGTCAAGAAGACCAGGCATTTGGATGATTCACCACTGTGTCAGCTGTTGTCTTTGCATTCTACTCTTGCTCATTATCTTTATTAGGTAAAGGCATTGAAAATCATGTAGTTTATTCAAAGCAACTATTGAAAGGAAAAATTGCCACAAATCTGCACACAAAATTTCAGAGTCTAGGAAAGAGTTTTCAAAAGCAAAAGAAAGGAGGTTATAAAATAACAATGTGTCTTTACTTTGGTGTAGTCTAGAAGTGCTTTAGATTTTGAAAATAATATATTTCGAATATGAAAATCATCACTGTTTAATAATTGACTGGCCTGACATGTATATTTATGCTTAAAGCTAATAAAATTCAATTTTTATTATATGTTGTCATCATCCCTCTATCTATGGTGGTTATTCATTCATAATATGAATTTTACACTTTATACAGAAAAAATACAAAAGAGCCCTGCAGTTCTTGCTGTTATATCTTTCTGGAGTTGCCATCACTATGATCTTCATGATTTAAACAAAGGTTTCTTGTAAAAGTCCATTTAAAGCTCATTGGTTCTGTGGGATTGTACTGGCATAAATGTGTCTCTGTTATTTTCATTTTGAGTGTGTACATGTGTATACATATGACCAAATAAAATATGATTTTTCCAGGGAAACTATTGTTTCCTTCTAAAAGTAATAAAATTGTCACTGAAATGGTTCGAATGCACATGAATATATTTGTAAATGCACATAAATATATTTGAAAATATATTCTCAGTTATCTCATTTTATCTTAATGTCAAGTGAATGACAATCGCAATTTTGTACTATTATTTTAAATGTTTTCTCAATACAAAATACCCTTATACTTTTTCATTCACTGATCTCTGAAGCATACATTTATGACAATAGCTTCAATCACATTGTTGTTCTTAATTGGGAGATTTTATTACTATGAAATATGCTATACTCTTAAAAATAATCATTGAATTAGTGAATGACATGTTAAACAAATTGAAGTCAAAATATTCTAGTCTTTAGATACTAAATTGTCTCAATTAACAATGAAGAACAACCAAGTTGAATAGACTTCCAAAACAGGAGGATAATATAGTATATTATGAGAGACCTTAGGAATTTCTAGTGTCCTCTAAGATGTCTCGCATTTAAACTTAAAGTTACTTATAAGTTGCAGTGGACAAAGAATGCGTCATCTGCGGCCCTTAATTCTAATTCCAAATGAAAGTTATTATGTGTTATCTTATGTGTTATCAGAGTACTCACCCTTTGGTGGTGGGAAGCTAAGACACCTAAATATGCTTAACTTTTTCACCTCTATTTGATATTAATTCCATCAGAGAATTAAGTAGCTTTCCAGTCTTTCAAACACCAAGGAACATATTTCTAAATGAGAATTTAAACAACCAGAAAGTTCTGTATTTATGTTTAGCATCAAAAATCTAAAAGTTTGAAAGCCAAAATGAATTTTAGAGCATTGAGGTTAATGAGTAAGTTCTGGGTAAACATCATACAATTTGAAAGATGCCCCTCTACCTTACTTCTAGTAAAAACCATTTCTGAAAAGTATTTCTTAACTCACACATGTTCAAGTGGATGTAACAAGCCAAGAAAGCTAGTAAAATTGATAACTCATTTTCATGTATTTTCTGGGAAGTTATAAAGAAGTGTGAACAACAACGAAAACAGAAAGAAAGTTACAGTCTCTCAAAAGTGTCTACACTTTTCTAATACATGCTTTTTGTTCAAAATTTTTATTTCAATAGGCCCCACAAAATGTAGCTGTCAAAGATTTTACATTCCTTACTATGCCTGACCTATAAGATTTTTATTAACAATGTAGTTTCTTAGCCATAATAATTAGTGAGTTATGTATGCTTGCCAACAGTGGTTATTCATATTTTATGTTCAGACACAATGGAGAACTACTTATCCAAAGCATTCTGGCACGTCTTGGAAAATTGCCTAACTGAATGCAACAGCTAAAATTTAAGCCAGGTAAATGACACTTTGTTTTACTTTAACACTAACAATCTATAATAATATTTCTGTGAAACTAATAGTATATGTAAGGCACAAACATAAAAGTTTGTGCAAACTTATACTAAATTGCATATACATATATAGATATCAATTACACTTACATCAATGTATATGTATGTTATATACATATTAATTTTAATTATCTATGTATACATTCAAACAAAAGACTGAATACAGGTAAAGTTTTCATAGTATATGTGTTTCATAGGTTCACTTGAATGATGACACTTTGGTTTTGCTTTTGGTCATGTTAGCCATAGGATCCAATTAAGACTCTGAGTTACTGCCCTTCTATTCTTTTGCTCTCAAAGCTCTTGTCCTTTCTATTTTATGTTCTTAAACTCCTTGTTTTCCTTCGAAAGGGATTATAAAACAATGAGTCATGCCACCATTCTTTACTGATGAAAACCTCAGCAAGGACACACAGGACAGTGAACTGTGGATTTTGCTGTGTATGTGTGCCACGCATCAGATATCTCTCTGAAAGAGTCTAACATCTCTTAGCTTCTTAAGATCTTTTGTTCTCACTGCTGGTGGGAACTGAGTAATTTTTTCTAACGATTGATCCGTGGGAAGACACTGTATTCTCTCAGGTTAGTGTTAAGAATTATCAGATTAAGTCAGAACATTTGCTTCAAAAATAAGATTATTGTGAGCAAAGAATGGAGAGATGAGTTGATCACAATCATGGGTGCAGTGGGTTTCACAATTTACCAGGAAATGAAAAATGTGGGTTTTTTGTTTATAAGCCAATAATTTTGACCAAATAATGTACTCTGTTGCATCTTGACATGAGTAAGATTATAACAAACAAGAAATAAGCCATATATATGTATATAAGATGTATACTGTTTTAAAGTAACGTCGTCTCAAGAAACAGAATTTCCTATAATGAGACATACAATATTGGCTGATAACTAAATAATTAGTAGTAAAAAAGAATAAAACTCATGGCTTTCTGGGCCGAGAAAAAAATTGGTGTTAGAATATATTATTTAATCATGTTATATTTACATACTTTTCTGAGTCTTCACTGACAAGTACTAACTCTGATGTGTGTCCAGTAGCTTTAAATGTGCTTTTATTAAAATATTTTTACATACTCAGGGCCCTCAAATTGTACCTATCCAAGGTTTTACAACCCTTTCTGTGACTTTGCCTAGAATGTTTACTGCCTTTGATAGCTAGACCTCTCTGTGTTATTGTTTATGTCTCTTTTCCTTGATTAATACCACTTACATCCTATAGGAAGTCACTATGTAAATTGCACAGTTAGCTGTAAAATTAAAGTTGCAACTTATTAACACAGCCTAGATAAGATGAGGAGATGGAGAATATCCAAAGACTTTATTCTAAAATGCCATCATGACATCTGATAGCTTGTATAATAATTTAAATTTTAATTATGGAAAATGTATTGTAACTATAGCTGTGAATTACTCTTGCTTTTATTTGTTATCACCAATAATTTAAAGATACTTTTATAAATCAACTACATTCAAGGATCTCCTAATCCGATCCCTAAATTCCTATCTTTAAATTGGGAAAAAGGAAGGGAGGAAGAAGGAAGGAAGGAAGGAAGGAAGGAAGGAAGGAAGGAAGGAAGGAGGGAGGGAAGGAAGGACAAAAGAAAGACTTCTACTAACCAGTACACATTCAGCTTTGCAGTTTCCTGGAAGGCATTACTGAAATATGAAACATTCAAGACATGAAGTCACATTATCTCCCAGCTGAGTTATGAATCAATGGAAAGATACAGAAAGAGAAGATGATTATAAATGTATGATCTTTATTTCTCAGTAAAAGGTTCAAGGATATGATCACAGGTGATCTAACAACATGGCAAATGCCTTGTCAAACATAAAAAGTCTTATCTATGTGGTGTAAGAATATTCTCTACAACACAAAGTACAGAATGAGCTGCACAAACTCACACCCTGACTAAAATCACATCCTGCCCTGGGGCTTCATGGTTTCCTTTGAAGGATCAGTAGGTACAGGAAGATTACTATTTGATAATGTTATGAATGATTTCCAAATCTTCATTGATAAAATTTTGATGGCAGCATGAATATCTAAACTCAGGTGCTTTGAAATTGAAGAAAAATCACACAACATTCTTCACCAACTGTATGAATGTACTCATTTTAAAAGATATTCTATGCTCAACAAAAAGATACTCTATGCTCAATGACTTTCTAAAACTAATGTGAATATGTGATTGGAATAGTCTCAGAGGTGGAAAGTATTGAGGGCAAAGAAAAAAACTGTTACTTCATTTTTTATGTTCAAATGATGTATCAATAAAACAGATGAAGGAATCCAACAAAACAAAGTCATGGGAGAGAACAAAGCTTAAATCCCAAATATGACAACACATTTGTTTAATGCTTACACTAGAGAGTCTGGTGCAGCTAAGCCTAACAATGGGAATTCAGTTCCCAGGACTCACAAAGTAGAAGGCGCTAAGGACTCATTAAACTGTCCATTGATTTCCACATGTATGTCCTAGCATGCAGCCCCCCCCCCCCGAAAAATCAGCATAATAAAAATATTGTGCCTTCCAGCAGCAATTCAAAAAGCACCCCCTCCATTGACTAAGTTGAATAGCATTATATTACAAATTGCACATCAGAGCCAGTGTTTGCATTCTGTAGAACAACCTGAATAAGTAATCAATGAGCTATAGGAAAAACACAAAAAAAGAGGAAATCTATCACTGCTGTGTACCATAGAATTTAATTCCCAGTAACTCTAAAATACAAGTAACAATTTATCTGATATGCTCAAATCTGCAAAGAGGAAAAAAGAAATTATTCAAAATTATGCCTTTCTCTGCACCTCTGAGCACCTTCTGTCAGCAGCTTGCTAGTAAAAAGAATCATCAGGCTTGCAATTGTGGTTCAACAAAGAATAATTACCTAGAAAATACATTAAATGATTTTGTTACCCCGAAAATGCTTTTCTTTTCAAGGCAAGCTATTTTTTTTTCATCCTTGATTGAGAATTTTAGTGATTGTCTTTGAAAGCTTTGCAATCCTAATAGTGCCATTGAAATAAATCACTGCACATCTGGTTATGATCTGTTGATTCCTTTATAATAATCTTAGGTCTCATATTCAAATGGCCACATTACGGGATATAAGTTCTAAAAGAATACACAGCACAATACTGTCATCAAAGGCAATGCAACATGATTGAGCATGAATTATTGATAATGAGGTCATCCTTTAGTTTTTACAAGTTGTACTTACACAGAATGAAATACGTAAGAGAATTTATTATAGTTAGGAGCAGAAATACAATCACGGAGAATTGTTACATTGGAAAATTGAAAAATATATCATCAGCTAAAATAATTTGTTGTCCATATCATCATAATGTCACCATAACAATGAAAAATTTACTTAGATAAAAATTCTTTAGCAGTAGGTAGGCATGCAAACAATCAAGACAACATTTCTTTTATAAGCCATTCACAAAATGAAGAATATAAAGTTTCATTGTAATTGTGGTATTAATCATTTGTAATACCTGGTCACTTAATTTATATTAAAATATCATGAACTACATTCAACCAATAATTATTTAGAGTGAGATATAAATTAGTACAATAAATATTATCTCTGCAGTGTTTTATCAGCATTCTTTTTTAGAAATGAATTTCATTTTTATTTTATGTTGATGGCTAACTTTATGTTTCACAGTTTAAAATTACTGTGTTTAAGAGGACTATTAAGCAAAAATGAACTTCCAAAAGTGAAAGCTATTGAGAGATATTTTTTGTAATTGCCCGATCATGTTCAATTTAAAAAATACTGTTTTTAATGCAAGGTAATAGGTTATAAGGTAAATTGCTGCTTCTGCTTCTTTAAACAAAAAACTTGCTTTGCAGTACAGGACATTCTGGGTGCAGAGAGCACATTGTAGCTGTGGTCTTTGGCTTTATAAACCCCTGACTGAAATGGATGGGTCCTGTTTATAGACTTGTTGCCAGTACATGACTAAAAGCCTCTTATTTGTTAAACATTTTTTATTGTCAGACTGGTGAATCTCAGAATGATCCCACAGCCCTGTTGAGAATCTCTGTCAGAGACACTAAAAAACTAGTTTGCCTTTTATTTCCCAAAGCATTCTCTGTCATACCACAAGGACACTTGCTCAGCTATGCTCATAGCAGCAATGTTTGTAATAGCCAGATCCTGGAAACAAACTAAGTGTCCATCAATCAAGAAATGGTTAAAGAAACATACACTATGGATTATTTCTTGATGGAAACAATCAAACAAACAAACAACGACATCATAAAATTTGCAGTCAAATAGATGGAACTAGAAAAAAAATTAACTTGAGTGCGGTGACTCAGACCCAGAAAGACAAACATGAGCCTTCATCCAATAACTGATAGAAGCAGATGCAGAGATCCACAGACATAGCACTGGGCTGAGCTCAGAGAGTCTAGTTGAAGAGAAGGAGGGGTGATTTTATGAGCAAGTGGGTCAGGTTCATAACTAGGAAACATACAGAGACAGTTGACCTGAGCTTGTGGGAACACATGGACTCTGAACTGACAGCTAGGGAGCCTGCATGGAACCAGTCTAGGCCCTCTACACCTGGGTGACATTTGTGCAGCTTGATCCTTTGTGGGGTCCCTAGCAGTGGGACCAGAACTTGTCCCTGAAGCATGAGCTGGTTCTTTAGACCCTATTCTCCTTTGCAAGTGCCTTGCTTGGCTTTGATGTAGGGGGGAAGGGCTTGGTCTTGCCTCAACTTGCTGTGTTTTGTTGACTTGCACGGGGCGGAGGAGGGGAGGGAGTGGATTTGACAAGGAGTGGATAGAATGGAGGGGGAGGGAAGAGAACCAGAAAAGAGGAGGGAGGGGAACTGTGATTGATATGTAAGCAACAAACAAACAACAAACAAAACAAAACAACCTGCCTTGCCTTTTGTTTCAGTGAGGTTCACTCTCTTCTCCCTATTTCAGTATCATGAATAAAGTAAAGTCTTCCTTAGCTTTTATAAACCTTGATCATGCACTACTTCCTAAACTGGAAATGAAATCCATCCTCCATATAATAAAGACTAAGGAAAAAAGAACAAACAAACAATCAAACAACAACAACAACAAAAGGCTGGTTCTCAAACTGGGGATTGAATGATGCTTTCACAGGGGATACCTAAGATCACCAGCAAACACAGATGTTTACATTAAGATTCATAACAGTAACAAAATTATAGTAATGAAGTAGCAACGAAAATCACTTTATAGTTGGGATCAACATAACGCAAGGAACTGTATTAAAAGGTCAGAGCATTAGGAAGATTGACAAACAGTGCTCTAAGTAAACTGTCACCTAAAACACTGCACAGCATTCAGAGGGAGTGCCAGTCAGTGTGGTTACACAAGCTGCTGTGAGCTGGAGTCACAATCTCCCAAATGACCCAAAGGAGCATCATCTGTGTTGCTCGTTTCAAAAGGATTACACCTAGATTCTTGAGAATGATATCTCTGTAATACATATAGCTAAAAATCTGCTAGATTTAAATGACAACAGAGCAAAAGCGGAATTAATAATTACTATTTTTCCAAAATAAATGTTATATGTAAATAGAGCAGGAGTTTCTATATTCAGGCAAAATGCCTGTCTAATAAATGGTTAAGCTGTCTAAAAATGAGCTTACAAATTATAACAGCCAACCTGTACCCTGAAAAATTGCCAGCATGAGGAATCTAAAAGCAGGAAGGAAAAAAATGGATTATAAAACTATTATTTGAATGGGCTCTAGAAATAGTTCTCTAGAAAACAATTTTCTCTAGATGTTTTATTAGAATTAAGTAACAAATCTCACTTTTCCTTTGAATATAGATTTGTCTGGCAATGAAAACAAACTGAAAGCAAAAGACACGTATCACAGACAAGACCTCATATGGGATACTATGATACCCCTCAGACCCCCACATGACTGCAAATCAGCAGTCTGAGAAGAAAGAGGAAAAGAAAGGACAGGAGGGACAGAAAATTCATGTTTGATTATTTTTCAATTAGGATTAAATTAAAATAAAGCTATGTAAGCACCAAAAGAATTTAGGTTAGATTAAAAGATAAAGAGAAAAACAATTTTTTTGTTATTTTATTGTTTACTTTTTAATGGGTTTCTATGTGCTTAAATATGTATCCTTGGCCAATAGAAATAGTGCTTTACAGGTCTGTACAAAGTCTGCCTGTTCCCTCTATGAATTCATGATCATGCCTAGGAGCTTCTAAGCAGATAAGAAAGCAGCCCATGAAAATGTATTTTTTAAACCACAAGCCCACCTAATTCTTCCTCAAGAAAAGTTACAATAAATCACTTCAGAGCTTTTATCTCAATTTTTTTCCACAGATGAAACTACTATTATTTTATATTAATCACTGTTCAAAATGAGCTTTTAGAACTAAGAAAGGAATTGGTTTATAAGTAACAAACCCAACTTTCTGGAGGCAGAGTCAGATAGATTTCAGTGACTTCAAGTCAGCCTAATTTGCATAACAAATTCCAGGCCAGCGAGAGTGACACAGTGAGATCCCTTCTCAAAAGGATTCCAACACAGATTCAGATATCCAGTGAGCAGGACAGTATCTTTATTGTGTAATGAATTAAATGTGATTAACTTTATTAAGTGACCTAAGAGAATATGATTTCATTGACTGTAATACAAAGTAATTGTGTGAACAACAGCACCATCAAAGGGAATAGATAGGAAAGGTTCTTAGGTCTGGGACTACAGGCAGACAGAAACAGAGTAATGTCAGCTTGGGAGACAGTGAATTAGAACAGTGTGATAAACAGAATCAAAACCTTCTGGAGAAATAAAACAAAGGGTACAATGGAGGCTGCTCCTGAAGGGACAACAATGTTTAAATTACTTCTGTACTTGCACAGGTGGGAAACTATAAAGGTTTTAGTACTGTCTAAGATCTTCTAACTACTTGATAATAGTGCTAATACTGAGGCAGGCCTTCTTCTCATCACTAGTGCTAAAACAGAGTATGTGGATCTTAATTGTTATGGAGGTAAAGAACCAAAATAGCTACACATTAGAATGGTGAACATTTACCTGTTAGAGTTAGGAAACCACTAGCAGTTTGTATCTTCAGTCAGGTTTTTGTTGGTTGGTTTTAGTTTGCTTGAAATAGGATTTCATTTTATAGTCAAGGATAGCCTGAAGTTCATGGTTCTCTCCACTTTGGCTCCTGAAGGCTCAAATTACAGGTGCAAGAAAATGGATTATCATAGCACCCTCGTCTTTGTGTTATTCACAGAAAGAATTCAGAAGGAACAGCTAGAACATAGTGTAGAAGATAATTTCAGAGTAAGGGGGCTGACAATCTCAAAATAAAATGGTAAATAATTCACAAACAAACAAACAAACAAACAAACAAAAAACCTGGTTCTGTCTATAGTTTATGCAGAATTTACACTCTCCCTAAACCTTGTTCAACAGGAAGTTTTTCTTGAGCAATCCCTTTCTATCTAGGAGCATGACAGGCCATTTTATTTTATTTTTATTTATTTATTTATTTATTTATTTATTTATTTTTATTTTTTTTTTTTTTGAGACAAAGTTTCTCTGTAGCTTTGGTGCCTGTCCAGGAACTAGCTCTTGTAGATCAGTCTGGCCTCGAATTCACAGAGATCTGCCTGCTTCTGCCTCCCAAGTGCTGGGATTAAAGGTATGCGCCACCCCTGCAGTGCGACAGGCCATTTTAGACCAAGGGCTACAAAAGTTGAAAATGGTATTGCCTTATTATTTACAATACATTCACTGCAATCTTAAAGACTTTAGAACTTCTGGGAACAGCTGTAGGTAATTATCTGTTAAAAATCTTTTATGTGATTCCTGATATTATAGTTGGAATTTTCTTTTGGCAGGCAACCAGCTCTCAAATAAAGACACAGAGACTTATTATTAATTATGAATGCTCAGCCTTAGCTTAGTCTTATCCCACAAGCACTTTTAGCTTAATTTAAACTGTTTCTATTCCTCTACATTTTGTCTCAGGTTTTTTACCTTTCTTTCCTTCTGTATGTCCTACTTTCTTGCTCTCTTTGTGTCTGGCTGACTGTCTCCTAATGTCTCCCTATTGATGGAGGCGGGTCTTCTATCAATCTGTTGATTTCATTGGTTAATAAAGAAAACTGCTTGGCCTAATAGGTTAGAAAATAGGTGGGTGGAGTAGACAGAACAGGAAGAAGGAAGTGAGGTAGATGGCTCAGACAATTGCCCTGCCTCTACAACCATATGCGATGAAGCCAGCAGCCTGCTCAGACATGCTGAATCTTTCCTGGTAAGACACCACTCGTGGTGTTAAACAGATTATTAGATATGTGTTAGTCAAGATGTGAGTAAGAGGCTGAAAATAATGGGCCAGGCAGTGTTTAAAAGAATACAGTTTGTGTGTTGTTATTTTGGGGCATAAGCTAGCTGGCCGCCCGGAGCCTGGCAGGATGAAAAGCAGGCCTGCCTGCCGAGCTCCACACTACACCCTATCATCTCCTTTTCTTTGTCTCTGAGCCTTAATTCCTCCTCCGACTTCTCCCCACCTCGAAGTTCTGCCTGTACCTCCTCCTTCGCTATTGACCACTCAGCTTTTTAGTAGATCAACCAGGTGCCTTAGGCAGGCAAGGTAAAACAGAAACACATCTTTACATAAATAAAGAAATGCAACACATGTTTTCATACTTAAACAAAAGCAATATATATTTACATAGTTAAACAAATACTCTGTAATAAGATGTCATGACTCTTCTCAAAGTTGGAGATGTGACCTGCATTCCATTCATTTAGCCTGTAATTATAATCTTGCATAACCAGTCCTTGAGTATATATGTTACTGACTGTGAGAGACTAGTGTATACCCCAAACCTACCAATCTACTCATATTAAGATAGCTCCCTAAGATTGGTTAAGAAAAGCTTTCTGTTTTTTCTTGTGACTTTCTTTTTAACATTTAAAAATAATGTTCATGTAATATAAGAATGATAATAAAAGTATATGTAAAAATGTGTCAATAAAGACAATACAGAATATCCAATCAAAACTAAGTGAATCTCAGTAGTAATGGGTAACTGCAAGGTATATATGTATGTACAACAGACTGTAAAATGTTAATTATGTTGTATGTTAAGAACAAAGATAAGTTGTTAATCCTGAACAATGAAAGTAGAAAAGAATAAGAAAATAATAGACGTTGCTGATATTTTGGATATAATGATTCCTAGTTGCCTTTTCAAGGCACACATAGCAAAATTAACCAAGGCAGAACACATAATATTCTAACGTTTTTATAACAAAGGAAAATATCCTATATTTTGTATTTTTCTTTCTAAATTTTTTATCTAAAACTAATATTCTGAATTCTGTAACTGTGAATATAAGAATATATATCTTCTTATATACAATTATATATATTGCATATGTTTTATATATATATATATATCTTATATTCAAAAAGATTAAAAAATAATCACCAGGCAGAATAAGAGAAGACACTAGGTATTTTAGCTTAATTCAACTTGTTTCTATTTATCTATGTTTTCTTTAAAAAATTAAGTTTTTAAATTTGCTTTAATTTTTTTCTGTAGTATGAGAATACAATATCGCCCAGTTACACATGCATCATGCAAAAGCAACCTGTAACCTTCTGTGTTCATCAATTTAAGCAATGAATTAAGAGTTGCAGGTAACCTAACATAATTATATTGTACTCCATTGTGTTAGAAATCACACCTGTTTTTTTATATATAACCTAAAGGATTCCATGTTTCATTTGATACTTCTGCTGAATCCTAATCAAATTTTCTTCTAAGTCTACAGACCTCTGTTAAGTGAAGCAAAGTTCATATTGTAAAAGACTTCTGTGGCCACATGTTCATGGCAACTATTACCCCAATGTGGTGACCTCTTTTGAGAATAATTTAACAAATAATTAATTCTAGTAATGTCCTCTGCATCTTTTCTCTCTCACCAACATTCAGGTAGAATAGGGCCCTTGTATCACCTGGCCCTTTATATTTCTTCCATTACCTTGAAACTGCCCTGTCCTTGATTTTTTGTGGCATAAATTGACATTTTCTTCTTTCTAAATATTCTTCTTTTCCTCCTTCTCCTCTTTATCTTCTTCTTCCTCCTTCTGCTTCTCATTATCCTCACTGACTTCATATTGATCAAACTTACTACTCACCAGAAGTTAGTCTATGATCAGCATATCTTCTTGTTCGCTTCTAAGGTAATAAAATACCTTCACAGGTAGGCAACTGCCATTGATATCTGTTGCAGTGTTTACATGGTGTAAAGTTGTATTTTGCTGTGATTGCTATAATAAAAAGCTGAATGTTAAATACCTAGGCAGGAGGTATAGGTGAAATTTCCCAGAAGAGAAAGGAAGAGGAAGAGGAGGAGAAATCAAGGTGTGCAGGAGAATTCTGGAAACATGGAGAGGAAATAAGAGGTGCAAGATGAAAGAGAGATAATGCTGAGTGATAGAAATTGGTGAATTTAAGTATAAAGGGGTAATTAGAAGCAAACCTAAGCTATAGGCCAAGCTTTCAAAATTAATAGAAAGTATTTGTGTCATTATTTGGGAGCTGGCTTGTGGGATAGAAAAAGACTCATGGCAGACATCATATGAAAGAGAAATATTTATTTATCTTAATAGTATCTCTTAAGAACACATTATATTATATTTCTGCTATTAAAGATTGACCTATCGTGAAATTCTCAGATTTGACTATAGTCAATTGTTTTTTTTCTTTCTGTTTCTCTTTAGTAGCTCAGGCAGATCTCAAATTTTCAGCAGTACCCCTGGCAGAATGTCTGAAATTTCACCTTAATTTCATTATTCACCACATTGTGTCATTCTTTATAGTTCTACTCAACTCAAGATGGTTTAACTTTCAAAACAACTAAACCATTTTTTCTTTTCTTTGTCCCTACTACTTTTTCAATAAATTCTACCTTTCTTATTCTAAATATCTCTTCTTCAATCAGATTAGTATAATTGAATTGTGATACTTTCTACAATACATGAATATAATATTTGTATTCTCCTTAAAACCCTTGAGATTCAAGTACTAATGAACAAAACTAAAATCTCTGCTATGGGGTCTGAGGTTCTATAATTACCACTTGCTGGCTTCACTATCCTTACCAGGCATTGAACTGTCTCATGGTATATTGCTTGTGATTCTCTTACACACTAACCCATTTTTCTTCTCTCCTTTGCCCTGATACTATCTGCCTAGAGAACTGATCTTGGATATTTGCAAAATCAGTGCCTTTTGCGCTGTGGGAAGATTTGTTTCTTGTACTTGTTTAATAAAATGCTGATTGGCCAGAAGCCAGGCAGGAAGTAGAGGTGGGACAAAGAGAACAGGAAAATTCTGGGAAGAGGAAAGCTCAGTCTGTAGTAGACACCCAGCCTCAGAGGAAGCAAGATGAGAATCCCTAGCTGACAATGGTACCAAGCCACATGGCTAACACAGAAATGAATTATGGGTTAAGATGAGGGTTATAAGAGTAATAAGAAGCCTGAGCTACTAGGCCAACAAGTTTATAATTAATGTGTGTTTCTTTGGGACTGAACTACTGCAGGACAGGGCAAAACAGAAACCGCAGTCAACAATACTGCTAGGTTTTACTCCCAATCCAGAAAAATTCCACCAAGGGGGACCAGGCTACACCAGCCAGAATAAGCGAGTGATGAGTGAACTGCCTAGCAGGGAAATTTTAATTCTCCTCCCAATTCTGTCTACCATAATCCTCCCATAGCCCAATGTCAACCCAGGTTGTTGGAAGCCCATCTACCACTGGGATCCCACCTCCAACTACAGAGGACTTAACTCCACTGAGGCACAGACCACATCAGCCAGAAGGGCTCCAGGCTACACAAGTCAGAATGGAACTCCAGCACACTCCATAGACCCAGACACAGTACACAGCAGTTGGAAGAACAGATGACATAGGCCCACATACAGTCTACGTCATCTGAAAGTGCAGTGCTAGCAGCTTTACCAAAGGCCTGCCCAGATCTAGAGAGATAAGAAGACTTGTTTAACAGGATTCTAGAATGGATCATGGGAGCCAAGGAACCCCAAAACTTGGCAGAGATATCATACTAGACTTGAAGGTTTATCTGTCACCAGAACCTTTAGCTACTTAGGCAAGAATACCAGAAAGGAAACAGAAACCAAGAAACAAAACAATCATTTAACGAAGACAAACACAGCAATAAAAACCTAGACCTATAATCATTCCAAATCCAGATGGGTAAATGCCAGTGCAGGAATATAATACATAACAGAAATGGCAATATATCTGTAGCAGAACCCAGGTATCATACAACAGCAAGACATGAACATTGCAACACAGCTGAAACACAAGAAAGCAACCTTAAAATAATTGTATGAATATAATAGAGGTCCTTAAAGAGGAAATGAAAAAATACCTTAAAGAAGGACAAGACAAGCAAAATTATGAAAGAGATCAATAAATTTATTTCAGAAAACAAGAAAATCAAGAAAAAATATCTAATTGAAACAAAACTGTTCAAGATCTGAAAATGGAAATAAAAACAGTATAAAAACACAAACTTAGGAAGTACTGAGAGTGAAAATTCTGGGCAAGTGGACAGGAAGTATACTACCAACAAAATACAAACAATGAAAGAGAGGATCTTGGGTGCTGAAGATAAGTTAAAGGAAATAGATTCCTCAGTCAAAAACAATGGTATATCTAAAATTTTCTTAGCACAAAACATCTAGGAAATCTGGGACACTATGAAAAGACCAAACCTAAAAATAATAGGAAAAAAAAGAAGGAGATGAATCCATGCTCAATGACCTAGAAAATATATTCAATAAAATAATAAAAGAAAAATTTTCCAACCTAATAAAGGCCACACTTATAAAGGTACAAAACACTTACTGAACACCAAATAGACAGAACCAGAAGAAATCTCCCTTATGCATTATAATCAAAACACTAAACATGTGAGTTATCACCCACAGAGACAGCTGAACTGAGCTCCTGAGAACACATGGTCTCTGGACCAACAGCTAGGGAGCGTGCATGGGACCAGTATAGGCCCTCTGCATGTGTGTGACAGCACATTTAGCTTGGTCTGTTTGTAAGGCTCTAACAGTAAGATAAGGAACTATCCCTGGCACTTACTTGGCTTTTGGGAACCTGTTCCCCATGCTGGAACCCTTCACCCAGTCTTTATGAATTGGAAGGAGCTTGGTCCTACTTCAACTTGATGTGCCTTGCATTGTTCAAGCCCATGGAAAGAGTGCCTCTTTCAGAATAGAGATGGAGAATGGGAAAATGGGAAGGGGAACAGAGTAATGTCTGGAGGAAGAAGGGAACAGGAGGAGAGGAGGGAGGGGAAACTGTTGTCAGTATGGTATGTAAAATAAATGAAAAAATGCTATTTAAAAATAATGAAAAGTAAAGTGACACTTCTATTAACAAGGAGGACATGTGGCTTCCCCAGATGTCTTCCACTCAAGATGTGTCGAACAAACATCAAGCCACATAATAGAGCTAGTAGTGCACATAGGTCATGTAGTCGATCTAACAATGTCTACTCAAGTACTCCATAACAGGAAAGTCACTTCCATGAGGAGAGGAGTTAAATGTTTTTTTGTGGGAATCCATTCAGTCAATCAGCCTTTTGGGGATGGACTTTTTGGGAGTGGTCTGAGGTGCTACATGTCAACTGATAAGGTGCAAGAGAAAGTGTGCCCGCTCTCTTGCTCTGGCTCCTGCATCCTGTGAGGGGGAGACCCAGGAAGGCGGAGAGACAGTGCAGGATCAGTGACAGCATCTGTCTTTTGTCTGTATTTGTGAGTTTGTCCCTTTCCATTGCTGCTCTACATCCTTGTGAATCCAGCAATTTCGTGCAAACTTAAACCAGCCTTTGAATTCATCCAGTGACAACCCCATCCTTGTTTCCTAAATATTTTACTTACAATCTTCCCAAGCCTTTCCTTGTTCATTTTTGGTGTCAGTTAATCAAAACTCTCTGCTTCTTTTGCACCGAAGAAGGCATCGTGGTCATAGGCAAAATTCTGAGCATCGTTGTAAACTTTGTCTCTGAGCTAAGCTCATGGTGTACTTGATATTTTTTTCTCCAGTAGGCTTGCTCAAAGCAAAGGTTGTGCATAGGGACAGGGACATAAGAAACTGCTGGAGGTCCACAATAACCTCTCCTGGGTACTCCATGCTGCAGGATATTATGGCTGCAGCTCACCCAGGGACTCAGTTCCCATGCACAAGCAATGCCCCCATGTTGGGATAACCCTGATTTATAAAGAGTTTAAAATAGAAAGAAGCGAACTCACAAATAAAAATAAAAAATAAAAAAAGGAAAGAAAAGCCATCGCCGATCCCGCACTGTGTCTTCACCTTCCTGGATCTCCCCTCATGCTTTGTGAAAGCCAGAGCAAGAAAGTGAGCAGGCTTTCTTTTGCAGCTGGACACATAGCACCTCAGACCACACCCAAAGGTCAGGTCCCCCAAACGCTAATTGGCTGCATGGAATCCCACAAGTGTTGACTGCTATAATGTCAGAAGTGACATAATAAAAGTGACGCCTGAATATCTTGGGGAGAAAGTGCAATGACTGTATTAAGTTTCTGAAGTGAGAGGCAGGGTCTAGGTTCATACCAGAAAGATGGCTAAGCAGAAATTTCCAGAGTGTACAGTGAGTGAGAAGCCAAGGACAAAGGCGCTGGGCTTTGATTCTTCTGCATGGACGGGCTCTGTGGGAGCCTTCTCAGCTTTGCTGATCACCTTCCTGGACCTGGGGGTAGTTGGGAGGACCTTGGTCTTAACATAGAGTAGGGAACCCCGATGGCTCCTTGGCCTGGAGAGGGAGGGAGGGGGGTATGGGTGGAGGGGAGGGGAGGGAAGGGGGAGGAGAAGGGGAGGAGATGGAAATTTTTAAATATAAAAAAATAAACCATATATATAAAAAATATATAATCAGTTTTTAAAACAAAAACTTGAATAGCATCCAGAAGAGTAAATATAAATATAAATATTAATTACTGTTATAATTATAACATTGTTTTATGAAAATTCTCAAATGTGCTGCAAAATATGGGGGAAATTAGAATAAAATATAGTCAATGTCAAAAAATAAACCATAAAAAATAAAAAATAAAAAAAGAAATGACTTTGAACTCCTTTTATGTGTCTTTCAGATGAAACCTGGACATAAGTTTTGCTGAGGGACAAAGGCGCTCTTCAGCCTCTAGAAGGCAGTGATTGCTCTGATGATGATTAGCTGTGAGAAGTGTTTCTAGTTTCCTACCATACCATAGCTATGGTGTGTGGTGCCATCTATGTGTATCACGTAGGTCTCACCAATTTTGCATTACTAAGGGGAATCACAACCCACAAGGTCCTCTAATATTAATACTAGGTACAGTGGAAAAAAATTATTTGCCTGGCCACCTCATTGTGTTACCCATTCTTTTTGAAAATTCCCAAAACAGAATGCTAATTAAGAAATCAAGTTACAAGGGATAAAATTTGGTAGAAAAAGCAAAAACAAGCAAAGAAGCAAAACACTGACGTTCTAGCTGAAAAGGAAACAACCAGCTTAGAAAGTCAAAAATTCTAGTAGCATTTCAGTTGGTTTTTTTTTTTTTTTTTTTTTTTGTTTTTCGAGACAGGGTTTCTCTGCATCTTTTTTTTAGAGCCTGTCCTGGAACTAGCTCTTGTAGACCAGGCTGGCCTCGAACTCACAGAGATCCGCCTGTCTCTGCCTCCCGAGTGCTGGGATTAAAGGCGTGCGCCACCACCGCCAGGCTTCAGTTGTATTTTGATAAATAAGGACTACCTGAAGATCTGAGAATAAAACAGTCCCACTGGTCCCACTAACAGACCAGGTTATCCAGCACATGTCTTTAATCCCAGTAGCCACACTAATTAGCATAGAAATCGGATGATGCACGTCTTTAATCCCAGACCTAGAGAGGATTACAAAATGGAAGAAAACAGCTCTCAAAATACATTCTCATTCTCAGATTCTGGGAGGTGGGATAACCATTTTACAGTAAGGTTGAGGTAAAAGCCAGTGGCTGGTTGTTTTGCTTTTTAGATCTCCAGGTTGAACTCCAGTTTTTGACCTTGAGTTTTTATTAATTAAGCTCTAAAAACTAACCTTAAGATTTTTGTTTTAGTTAGTTTCTGGATACAAAAGGTAATTTAATTTCTTCCTAATAAATCCTCACCTACAGATAAAGAATATTCACAGAAAGAAAAATCATAAGCCTCAACTATAAATTCCATTTATAACTTTAAAACATTAATAATTGAAATGTCTTCCTTTGGATGTATATCTTATTAAAGAGTGGTTCATGATACCCAGAAACAGAGACATAACCAGGCTGGAGTTAAACACCTGTAATCCCTGCGACTCTTCCATGAGGTAGGAGGATCCTCAAGTCTGAGGTCAGCCTAGGACATTTAGAAAGATCATAATAAAACTAGTTATAAAAATAAACAAAAATTGAGATAATTAAGTCTGTCATTGAGGGAGTCTTCTGATACCAAATGACCAGTGAGAAAAATTTTTCACAGAGGTACCCTGGTCCACATTTGAGTGTTAACATATATGTATCTCATGTAAACCAATTGTGTTTTTATTTGAGAAAGTCACTAGTGGTTAAATTCTGGTTCTTAGACATTGAGAGCGTGAGGACATGAAGGGTAAATGGTTCTAAGTGTCTTCAGCTTCCATGTGAATGCTGGGAACGGAACCACAGTCCCAGAGCAATCATTGCTCTCAACCACTGATTTATCTCTCCTGCCCCATTTCCAGTGCCTAAAACTTTAATGGAGCTGCTGCAATGTGCCCCGAAGGCATGGAATATAATTCAGATTAAAAAATAATGAAGAGCAGGGCGGTGGTGGCGCACGCCTTTAATCCCAGCACTCGGGAGGCAGAGGCAGGCGGATCTCTGTGAGTTCGAGACCAGCCTGGTCTACAAGAGCTAGTTCCAGGACAGGCTCTAAAAAAGCTGCAGAGAAACCCTGTCTCGAAAAACCAAAAAAAAAAAAAAAAAAAAAATAAGCCATTAATTGAAAAGAGCCGAGAACAAGCTAGACACGACCACTCTCAACAGTTTCAAGTACCTCAGAGGACAGTGCTGTTGGATCTACATATATACACTATCTGCTACTAGTCATAAATATAGCTAAATACATGTTAACAAATTAAAAGCAGAAAATGGTAACTTAAGTACAGAAACCCTTCTGAAAAATAATCTGAGAAAAACCTGCTAATAAAAGTTGGGTTTTTTTTTTTTTTAATATTTCTGCTCAAAGGAGTTATTTCACTTGTCATTTGGCTTGGATATTTATGAATCTTTATATACAGAAGAAATTTTATATTTTCAGTCTTCCCATGGTAAGTAAACAAAATGTACCTTCAATGAAAAATAAACACAAACAGAAAGAAATGCAATGTCTATTGTACATGTGTATATAGCATCCGTATGTCTGTGCATCATGCAAACACAATGGTGATTAGTCCACTGAAGGGGAATTTTAGTCCATCACGAAGTTGCTTCAAAATCTGATTATCCCATTGACTTACAATCAATGGTAACTTCAATGATGACGACTGTCAATTTTCTGAGGTTAGTAAAATAAAATAGATGAGCTCATGACAAGATTTTGCTTCCTTCAAGCCTCTTTTTTTGTAGTAGATTGTCACCTTGGATTTTCTTCTTTTTTTAAAGAAAAAGACTTGTAAGAAAAATTTTATTTTATGTGTAAGGATGTTTTACCTACTTGTATGCAAGTGCACCACATGCATGCAGTGCCCTCCGAAGGCAGAAGAGGGCGATGGATCCCTGGAACTGGAGTTAAGGTTGTTAGCTGCTAGGAAGCCACCGGTTTCTTTCTCTGGAAGAACAATCAGTGCTCTTCATCCCTGAGTCATCTCTCCAGCCTCACTTGTACTTTCTCGGGCTGGGTGGCATTCTATGGGTAGCTAAGACGATAGAGTCTCACTGTGAGTCAAGGAAGGCCTATAATTTTCTTAGTAGTCCATGTTGGCCTCACTATTAACCTGTAAAGGGAAAAGCAACACCAAAATCTTCACAGTGAATAATGTAGATCAGGGCGTATTCGCTACTTCCATTGATTCTTTATTGATCTGCTTAATTCTGAGCAGCTGCAAATGGCTTCTGAAGCCTTTTGTTGAAGGTCTGCATCCTCAACAATGTCTGAGACTTCTACAGAAACATGCTTTGGAATATATACAAGCTTTACTGTTGGAAAAAGGCGGCCTCCTGGGAGAGGAACACAAAACTGTTAACTGAGTACAGGAAGCTCCTAAGTTTCTCAAAAAATCACAGAGCATCCTTTGGGTATCTGCCCAAGATCAATTTATGCCGGGAGCCATGTGACATCTTGGGAAAACAACACCTGAGAATAGCACAAACAAGTTCTTTAGGCAAAGTCTGGGAGATTTTAACCCATTTTTCACAAGGCTGATGGATAGTTTGCTGTATATTTCTGGGTACAACCCAAGGTGCATAGGAACTACCTGATCTCCATGCTTTCCTTATACAAATTATTGATGGTTGCCTTTAGTTTCACTTTCTGAGAGCCATAGATGAAGTGTCTATTGTATTATATAAATTTTCTCTTGACGTTTCTCCTCTGAGTGAGGCAGAAGGGATGTTGTTAAAAATATACAGTGGATTTGAATTAGCCCCTAATGCCTTTGATGTTTCAGGTAAATATGATGACCATGAATTCAGGATTCTCAAGAACAGGATGTTACCTTTCCAACACACCTTGTGACTAGCCTAAAAGAGTCATAGCAGTTGATGACAATATTACAAACTTGCATACTTGTCCTGGAGAGAATGATTTTAAACACAAAAGTCTATGAGAAATGTTAATAAGTAGATGATATCAAGAGTTAATGGAAACAGGCTAGGAAAAGGGAATGAAGCAAAATTAAGAAACCTACAATGCTCTCCTCTCTATAGCTGTGCCAGTACTGTAGGGAGCTGAAAGCAAGGGGGCATGAAAACAAAAGATAAGCAGTGCCAGCTATAAGAATAACCTTCTTGGCTATGTAGTTTATAGGATAATAGAAGAAAGCCTGGTATATCCCATAGAGGAGATAGAGTAGTACAGAATCAAGAATGGACTGATTCAGCCTTGGCTGATGAGTTGATTGTGAGAGTTTAGATTTAATGTGTGGTAAACATTAATCATTAGAGGTAAATCACTACTTCACTTTGCATGATACTGTAACTGCAGATTCTGCCAACTGGGCACACGGTTCCACCTGTACTTGTGCTGGTTAGAAAACTTTCTTTGTTGCTTGCTATACTGCTTATGCTTCTAATATCAAGGCTAAAAATCAATTAGGTAATGATTACAAGTGGGGAAGCTGAGAGACACTAAGGGAAAGAGATACAAGAACAAAGTGATGATTATTGTAATTATTATTAGAAACTTAGGGAAACTGTGAAACTGTTCATACAAACTGTTGAAACTCTGTAAGCGAAAATGTCTCAGCCTATCTGGAACCACTTGTTTGAAACTGGTGGTCAGACTTTTCTTCACTTTGCTGACTTCACACATCTGTCCCAGGTCATCAGACCCGTTAGGAGCAAGATACACAACAGTTGTAGCTGGGGCTTGAGGTAGAATGATTACCATTTTTTATGCTCAACTATGTACATAGCAGCACTATTCATAATAGCCAGAACCTGGAAACAACCTAGATTCTCAACCAAAGAATGGATAAGGAAAATGTGGTTCATTTACACAATGGAGTATTACTCAGCTGTTAAAAACAATGACTGCAGGATATGTGAAGGCAAATGGATGGAACTAGAAAAAAAATCATCCTGAGTGAGGTAACTCAGTCACTGAAAGACTAACATAGTAAATAGCTTGGTCTATGTGTGGGACTCCCAGCAATCAGTGCAGGGGCAGTTCACAGTGATTTGATTGGCTCTTGGGAACCTATTGCCCATCCTGAATACAGGGGGAAGGGCTTGTCTTATGGAAGATTCATATGCCATGCTTTGTTGAAGACTATGGGAGCCCTGCCCCTTTTGACCAATTAAGGAGGAGTGGTGGATTGAAGGGGGGTGAAGGGGAATAGGGGAAGGGAGTTGGAAGAGAGCAGGAAGGCTGGGGTAAGTCTATAAAATGAATCATTTAATTAACAGAAAAAGAGAAGGATCAACATAGCAAGAGAAATAAAAATATTAAATGAATAAAGTTTGCTGAAAATAAGAATAGACAGAACCTATAGTTCTTCGATATTTTCGTTTTTTTTTAAATTAGCTTCTTTATAGAACCAGTTGCTATTTGTTCTCAAAATGTCACTTCTGCCGGAGTTGAATTGGAGACCCATGAAAAAATAAAAATGACTACTAAGAAAAAAAAGCAACTACCAAAACATATCTAAAAAAATAAAACACACCACACACACATATACACACACACACACACACACACACACAATGTGTAGCTACTCATAAATTCTGACTTGATTTTCATGTTAGGTAAAATTAGTTATGCTTTTCTTTATCTTGCTATGTTTTAATGTCATTTAAAGCCTCAAAAGAATGGGATGCTGGAAGTGGTGTTGTGACTTTAGGTTCTATTATGAATAAATACTTTCCATGACAGTTTCTCGACCTAATTTAGGGCAGGATGTCAAAGCTGACACTCAACTTCATTAGCATGCTAATGCACTTTGGTTTTAGTCTGGTAGAGGAATCAGAATTTGCATTTCGGTTGTTTATGTCGATAGACACTAAGAGCCACGGAAATAAAAATGAGTGCAGCAGAGCTACAAAGCAATAACCATACAAACAGAAATTCAAAGGACACATTTAATGATTTAAAATGTTATGAATAGATATAATAGTTTAGGACATTCATGTATACTATTCTTAACCTATCCAATCCTTCCATGTGGTATTGTCAGTTATTCTTGTTCCACAAGGAACGGAAGAAAATAACCGTGGCACCTGCACCACCTGCAACTGTGATGGGGCAAGGGTCTGGGGATTAAAACCACACAGAGGCATGGGTCACTCTTGAAATAAGAATGCCAATTTTATTGTGCTCCAGAGTAGCTTACATAGGGCTTTCCTTGACTAATGGCCACGCCCTAGCTCTTGGGCTTTTTCAGCTGCAAGCCAACCAGAAACCACTCCACTACCATCAGCAACTCTTGAGGGTCTCATGAACAGCTGCAAGCAAGGAAAACAAGCTGTTTATTCCAGTAGTCAAGGGGTCATGAAAAATTTAGGGTCTGAGGGTTCACAGTCCTCGACAAATAACCAACAAACAAATTAACCCCACAATATTTCTCTTAGTTATATATTCAAGCCATAAACGAATATCTCTTAAAAGTCAACCGATTTAATAAACTTCAAGCATGTACATATAGTTTATATATCTGTTCCAATTGACACTGATAACAAAAAAAAAAAAACAGTAAGAATTCATATTTTGCCAGCTGGTTGTGGTCCATGATTTTAATTCCAGCACCTGGGAGGCAGAGGCAGGTAAATTTCATGACTTTAAGCCCTGCATGATGTACAGACTGAATGTCAGGGCTCCTACACAGAGAAACCCTGTCTGCAGCCCTCCCCTCTCCTGCAAAGAAAAAAAAAAAAAAAAAAAAAAAAAGAAGCAAGCAAACAAATGGCATCTCTGGAGCTTCCAGTTCCTTTCCGGAACTAAGTAGAGGAATTAGCCTACAATGTTACAAACAAGCTTTTCTAGGAGACTCACTGATAGGCAAAATTACATAACAGCTTTAAAGACCTCACTTCAATTAATTGTATAGAAATCAAGACTGTTCATTTTGAGATTTGTTCACATTTAAAACATACTTCCTAAATATGTCTATACTTATACTCATTATTGATCTTACATCTTTTTTCTTTTAATTTCATTATTTAAAATTATATATATATGTATACACACAGACATATATATGAGAGAGAGACAGAGAGGGAGAGAGAGAGAGAGAGAGAGAGAGAGAGAGAGAGAGAGAGAGAGAGAGAGAGAGAGAGAGAGAGAGACTGTAGGCCTATAATGTAATGAAATGTTTCATAAGGAACCTTGGTTTTATATTTATCTGAAGTGTTGTATCATAAAATCCTCATGTTAGACATGTTACTCTCCACTGTATTTTAAGTGTAACTATGTTTTACATGGCTAAATGTACTTGCATAAAAAAATCTTACACACAGTATATGTGCAATGGTAACTGTCAAATTTGTATTTCTTACTAGTAAATCCAGGTGAATATAAAGATAGAACAAGAAAAGCATATTTGCACTTCTTCAGGGAGATTTTTACATATACTTTCCTTTATCAGAAATATTTATGGCTAAGTAGGCATGATGCAAACTTCTAAAAGCTCTCCAGAATAAATTATTCTCAAATGGGTACATTAATGATTCAAATACAAAGCCTTCAATAAGAGAAAGAATACCATTTTGTAAACTATTTTTCAGAGGTAGAAACATCCTTCTTAATATAGAGATTATTAAAATTTAAAGTTCTTATTAAATATTTAAAAGTCATAAAGTGAAAAGAATTCTCTAACTCTTTTAGCATATCAAAGAGCTATCACAGATAACTGGAGGAATCAAGTAAATTGAGAAATTATAAAGAGTTAAATAATTCATAAATATTACAGATTCTTAAAAATTATAGATATTCATAATACATTATTTAATGAATTTTAATGAATTTGTATGCTTTCAAAAGTATGTGCAATTAATTAGAACAAAAGTATTAAAAAACAAAACTGCCCTATAGCTCATAAGAAAAACTATAAAATAAAGAAAACACGTAGTTTAGAGTTTAGAATGAGAATATCCCCATAGGTTGAGTTACTTGAACAGTTGGTATATAGTCAGTGGTGCCATTTAGGGACATGATGAAGACTTGCAGAAAGAACTGCCTCACTAGGAATAAGCCTGGAGAGTCTACAGCTACACCACTATTTAAGTTTGATCTCTCGGCTTCATGTTAATGGTTTATAATGTGATCACTTAGGTTTTTTATTTTATTTTTATTTTTTATATTTTTTTATTAAAAATTTCCACCTCCTCCCCATCTCCCATTTCCCTCTCCCTCCCTCTCCACTCCAAAGAGCAGTAAGGGTTCCCTGCCCTTTAGGAAGTCCAAGGTCCTTCTGCCTCCATCCAGGTCTAGGAAGGTGAGCATCCAAACAGGCTAGGCGCCCCCAACGCCAGTACATGCAGTAGGATCAAAACCCAGTGCCATTGTCCTTGGCTTCTCAGCAGCCCTCATTGTCCGCCATGTTCAGGGAGTCCGGTTTTATCCCGTGCTTTTTCAGTCCCAGTCCAGCTGGCCTTGGTGAGCTCCTATTAGCTCAGTCCCACCATCTCGGTGGGTGGGTGCACCCCTCGCGGTCCTGACTTCCTTGCTCATGTTCTCCCTCCTTCTGCTCCTTATTTGGACCTTGGGAGCTCAGTCCACAAGTCCACACTTAGGTTTTTTTTGTTTTTTTTGTTTTGTTTTGTTTTGTTTTTTTTTGTTTTTTTTGTTTTTTTTTTTTTTTTTGCTCCAAACACTATGCTTGCTGTTTGCTGTCCTGGGATACATCCCTCCAGAGATGGACCCTTAGCTCTTACAAATGTTAAACCAAAATAGACTCATTCATAAGTTACTTTTTTTCCATTGCTGTTTAACACAACAACAGAAAAGTAACTAATACAGGCACATAAGAAAATAACTGCATTGCCTCATTTATTGACTAAGATTGCACTGTGCTGAGTCTCCTTTATAAATTCATCCACAATATAAATAATTTGCAACATGCAGCAAAAAAAAATCCTACAAATGAAGGTCCTGATGGTACCAGCCAGGATGATAAAATGACCACAGTGCTTTTTCCTAAAATACTATTGTAAAATAAGTGGTTGGTGCAATATTTCAGAAACAGAGTAGTCATCACAAATACAGAACTGTTCATTTTTGATACGTTACTTTATCTAAGGAATTGAGAAATTAATGTCATTGTGCTCATCCTGTACATTTCTGTATGCTAGTGTGGCGACCATAGGACAACCTTGGGTGTTTTTCTTGGCAAAATAACCAAAAAAATCATGTTTTTTGTTTGTTTGTTTGCTTGTTTGCTTGTTTTGTTTGTTTCTCGCTTTTTTGTTTGTTTGTTTTTCAGACAAGATTTCTTGGAAGGCTAGGATTTGAGAGCTTGATGGCTTGTGGCCACTGATTCCCAAGGGATCTCTCTAATTCTGCCTTCTCAGCGCTACGATTATAAATGCGTGGTACTCTATTTATCAGTTTGTTTTCTCTGTTAGTTCTTTAGATGGAAATCAAGTTCTTGTGGAAACAGCTGTATTGAGTAAACTATCTCTCTAGCCATGAAAATACTAATTTGTAATGGTCTCACATTATAAATAACATTTAAATTAAATTAAAAGCAACATATTCAAAAATCATCTGTAAAATTTCTCCTTTCAAACAGAATTTGTGTGTGTGTGTGTGTGAATGGAAGCCCCAAAAAATTAAATTTAACTTAAACAGTGCTAATTAAACGCATAATAGAAGAAAACATAAGTCATAGAATCAACAGACCCATATGTAAAAACATTCCTTGGCATTTTCTTTTGAGGTTACTTTAGGCAAGTTGGCATTTTAAGGGGATGATAAGAAGCGATAATAATAAAACAAATAGAAACGTCTTCTACAGACCATAAAATAACGTTTTTTTTTAAATACTAAGTATGAGAAGGATTAAAATATATGTATTGTATTAAATGGTACTAATACACAAAAGGGTACTTAATCAGTTTTCCACTTTCAAAACCAAACTTGGATTTTTTTTTTTTTAGATTGTAAGTACAGATTAAATGTACAACATAAACCTATTGCTCTAGTGTTAACTCGGTAACACATCTATTTACAATTACTGAATATTTGTACACATTAAAATATTTTATACTGTCTTCATTTTCACAAATATTTGCAGCTTGTCTTGGGCCACATACCTGGACTTGTGACCAGCTTTGCATATCTGGCATATTCTTATTAGTAGACTTTCAGATTAAGCATGTGATTTCTAAAAACTCTCTTACCTTTTTCTTGTGACATCGGAACTCCAAAAAGAAGTAACTTATTTATCTGGTCCTGGGGGCAAATCTGGCATGTCCCAGGCTTCCTATGTAGAAGTAAGCTCTCATAGTGCACTATTGTTTTTGTATGGTTACTCATTCCGTTGTTTTATCTAAACACTTCTTTCTTTCTAATTATTTTATGGTGGTGTACACAGAGGTTTCCATACATATTTTATTTGTTTGACCACACCTACTGCCACTTCTTTCCCTGTCCCTTTTCCTTTGTGGTACCATTCATATCTCACATTCTTCCCTTCTACCTTTCTTTATTGTCTTCTCCAACCTCCTGAGAGTCTCTTTTCCTTCCAGTCACATGAGCTTATTTAACATTTCCTTGTCTTTACATTTTCTATCACCAGAATTTATATACTTAACTGTTAGAGTGAGGATCAACATCAGACATAATATATAACATTTGCCTTTTTGGATCTAGGCAATCAGGTTTAAAATAATATTTCTAATACATTTTTAAAATATTCATGAATTTTCTTTAGAGATGAATAGACTTGTCATGGATAATGGCATAATTTTATTATCACTTCATCTGTTTAACATAGAGGCAGTGTGTGAAAACAGCAACCATTGTGCAAGAGTGTCAGTTCTTCGGGAACATGCCCAAGAATGGTGTACTTGTGTCACGTGGTGACTGCGATTTAGTTTTTGGATAAGCTCTACAATGATTTCCATAATGTTTTACACTCCCCCTAACCTTATTTAAGGGTTCGTTCTCTTTTGTTCCATTCTCGCCATCATTTGGTTACTTGGCTATAAGGTAACTAATGATCAGCACTTCTAGCAACTTTTTTATAGAAACAGTTGAACATGACTATTCCATTTTACCACTACTCCTTATTTGTCCAGTATTCTAAAAGTATGTTATTAGTTAGTTGTAGAGGAGGGATGACATAAGAGTAGACACAACAGTTTAAATCTGAGTAAAGGAACTTCTGATAAGGAAAAAGTCATAATTCCATTGCTGACTTTAGAGGACACTCCAGCTCAGCATTTGGACACCAACCTCAAACTGAGGCTAAGTCATAGAAGGAAGGCATAGTAATCATCCCATAGAAATTAATTCCTACCCAATGAGAAAGGTAAACATACCAACTAGAACACAGAATTCCAGAACTAAAAGTGGTGCCCAGTAAGCAGCATATTTGTGAAGGAAATGATTGGATGTACAGGAATGGCTATCATAACATGGTTTCTCCTCTTATCCCTAGACAAACTTTAAAATTGGCATTTGAAGCAAAGATTGGATTACCCAAAAATATAGAAAGTGATCTAATATGGGGTATGTAATAATGTTAACATTTTAGAGTGGAGAATTTAATTAATATTAAAAGTATTTCTTATGATTTAAAGGTATTTGTAAAATCCACTAATATTATGAAATAACTAATTGTTTTGTTTAGTTTTGCAACAGGAATATGTATTTGTTTTGAATCTATTATGAAATTGACACAGTGACAGGGGATAACTTTTCATTGTAATTTTCATTAATTATTTTATAATTTATATTAAATAAACCTGTAATAAATATTTTTGTTACTACAGTCTTCTTTCATCTTGCCTTACTTATACCCAGGTTAATACCTACACTTAAAAAAGTAGAAAACAATGCAGGGTCACTATTGTTTTACAAGGCTCCTTATATGTTTAGCTTAAGTAGTCATCTATGTGAACATCTACTGAAATATCAGTCATTGGCTAGTATCAGATACAGGGTATTTTATACTCCTCTGTTACAAACATGTCCCTTTATGCCTTCCTTCTTTATATATGGAATATTTTCTCTTTATTTTTTACTTTTCTGAAGCAATGTTTGTTCTATCCAACCTTATTTAAAAATTTAAATAACACTTTTAATCAATTATGAAACAATTGATAAGATTTGTTACTATCTTATACTAATCACATTACTTAAAGAATTCAGCTAAAGAGAAGATATTTTATACAATATGAATTAGCAATCTGGAACCTACACGAAGAGGCTCTCAAACTCTGTTTAGCAGAGCCTGCACTATGTATCTTTTATTTTTGTACAGAAGGATGTTGTGCGTCACAATCATGTAAAAGTGCATTGGAAGCACAGAAAAATATTCTGAATAGTCAATCAATGCTTTTTACTGATTTATAAGAATATATATCTTAATAGCATGTAGTCAATTTTGAAATGAAAGCATGGGGAAACAAAGCATTAATTTTAATTTGCTGATATTCTATGCTAGCACTTACAGGAAGAAGAACACTGAAGCAATGGGAATGCTTCATTCTGATGATGATGATGAAGAAGGTTGTTTCTCTTCATTTTCATTTCTTTATTTTAGTATTTTTTGTCTGAATTGCATAAATTAACTAACACTTTAGCTGGCCGTTTTTGCCTCTGTAAGGGAAATTCTGAGACTGAGCAATTTATTTAAAAAGGAAATTTGCTTCCTCACTGTGCTAGGAGCTAACAAGGCCAAATTAAAGGTACAAGTAGAATTATTATACGTAGAAAGTCACAGTAACTGCTTTCAAGGTCATCGGAAATGAATGTCTTATCAAGGCAGAAAACCATAGGAAATTAAACTAATTCTCTCTGATGCATGCTTTAAGGTACAGATCTGTACACAAAAACAAGATTTTCAAGGCAAATCACTTCCCATCAGTTCCTTACTCTTAATAGTACCAAATTTGGATTAAAGTTTCAATATATATTTTGGGTGGGAAATATCAAACCATAATGGTTTTGAGCTTTTGGTCTGCTGAGATGGATTAGCACTTAAGAGTACTTGCTGTTGGTTTAGAGGACTCCCGTTGATTCCTAGATCCCAAAAGGGAGCTTACAACACTCTGCAACCCAAGTTCCAGCAGATCCAGTGTCCTCTTCTGGTCTCAATGGACACCAAGCATTCACATGGTGCATAGACCTTATACATAAGCAAAACACCCATATACATTTAACAAGACAGAAGAGAGCTCAATGTTTTTTAAGAAGTCATCTTCAAATAACCCTATCATCATTACTGTCTCTAGAAAATAAATTTATCTAAGATTTCTAAGGAAACGATTTAACGTTAAAACACTTGATTTGTATGTGAAAGTCCCTGGGTTTGACCCTGATACAAAAAAAAAAAAAAATTAAAAATGACTTTGGAGTAGATGTTTTTGTGATTTAAGATTTGCTTAGTCCTTTTTCCGCGCTGCCCCGGGACAGGTCCATACGACATTGTTCTTGATTCTTGACGTAACTTAAAGGGAAGGTTATACAATGTCCGGAGCCCTTGATGTCCTGCAGATGAAGGAGGAGGATGTCCTCAAATTCCTTGCTGTAGGAACACACTTAGGTGGCACCAACTTCGACTTTCAGATGGAGCAGTTCATCTACAAAAGGAAAAGCGATGGCATCTACATCATCAATCTGAAGAGGAACTGGGAGAAGCTGCTGCGTGCAGCTCGGGCTATTGTTGCCATTGAGAACCCTGCTGATGTCAGCGTCATCTCCTCCAGGAACACTGGACAGCAAGCCATGCTGAATTTTGCTGCTGCCGCTGGAGCCACTCCGATTGCCAGCTGCTTCAACCCAGAGCCAACAGACAGGACCATGGAGTTGGTCCTAGCCTTGCCAGCTTAGCATTTAAAAAAAGTGCTCCTGGTCAGAAAATAATTTCAGATATGCAATAAATACAGATTTAGATAATTAGACAGATTTAGAAATAATCCTCTGAATGAAACACAGTGTGTGTTAAAAAAAAATGTACGTAGGCTTGGGAGAGAAAAAAAGAGTATAGAGAGTTTTAAAAAGAAGTAAATCATTTTGTAAAATAATAAAACAAAGTCTTTAAAGAGACAGAGTACAAACAGTTATAGGTTAAAAGAATAAAGACAAAAAATATTAAATTTGTAGAAAAAGTAATAGAGTAAGAATAATAAGCCATGTAAAGATGGAATATACACAATTATGTATACTATAGTGTTTTCTTTGACTATTTTGACTGTAAATGAGCTAAGGACAGAGAGACATCTCATTGTACAGACTGCTAAACTAAAGCAACATATATACATATTTATATTTATATTTTAAAGGAATCTTGACTTCAAAATTTAAGTCTAAGAATATGTTGCTTTGGAAAAGAGGTTCTGCTTTTATTTCCACAGAGGATTAGAACCTGTGGATTCTTCCCACACTAATATGGTTTGATGGAACAAGACCCCTTAAAAGTCTCTGTAAACCCCTAAAATTACTTTGCCCAACCAAAAGCAGGGAGCAGTTTGGAAAGAACTATGCCCAAATATTGTTTATAAATATTTGTTTATATTTAAAAGGGGTATGAGAAATGAATACTTTGCATTGGTGTGGATCTTGGTTAATTGATAGAAATTTAAGGTCAATTTTGTTATATGCATATGTATTTCTGATCTTGATTAAAGTATTGTTTTTGTGTAGCTCATTTTAAAATGTAATGCATAATTAAAATACAGGTTAGTAGTCATATAAAATAGTCAAACTTATAGTCACATTAGTTAGGTTTTCTAGATGAATAAAGATATACTTTAGATGGATAGATGTAATTCAGACCTTTCTAAGACTTACAGAATATGACATTTAAAATGTCTTAAGAACTTAGAACTTTTCATGGCAATGAGACACATCTGCTACTGGCAGCACCAATTACTTCAATAAGAAGATGGGCACTGAAGAGGCTCCTTATGGAGTTTGCTTGACATTTGGGAGAGAAACTGCTCTTGCCTAGACTGTTTGATGTTATGCTCTATGCACTGGATATGCAAGACCCACAGAAAAATGACTACTGAACTTCCTAAAGGTGGGATGGTCCTTCAGGCTTCCTGGTTCATGAAAAAAAATTGCTAGAGATTCTGTGGGACACAGAAAAAAGTGTCTGACAAACTGCCAATATAGATGGAACTATCTTTGAAATTTCCTGCTTCATAGAAAAGTCTGCCAGATACTATGGACCTGTAGGCTGAAGATGGATATCCCAATGTTACAGAAGAACTTTGGTTGACTGTCCAGGCAGCAAGATATCTCTGTCAATTCTAACTTAGGTAATATTATGCCCTCTGGGATCTTTGATGGAGTTGAAAAATAGAAAGTTATATTTATAATTTTCCTTAATTATGATAAAAGAAAAAGTGGAAATAAATATTATACCTATACTTCCTGCTTGAGACTGTTTTGTTGTATGTAATTTTTACTATGCTAGAGTTAAAACCTTTCTTTCTAAGTAGATAAAATAGGGGAGGTGATGTGGTCTTCCCCTCTGTATTCTGTTAATACCTTTCATTGCCATTCGTTAACAAAGAAGTTGCTTTTAGCCAGTGGCTTTACAGAATATAGCCAGGCTGGAAAAGATAGAGAGAGAGAGTAGGTGGAGTCAGAGAGAAGCCGTGAAACTACTACAGGAGACAGTTGTCAGATGCTAAACACCAGACAGAATCTTACCAGTAGGCCACAGCCACGTGGTAACACACAGATCAAAGAAATGGGTTAATTTGAGATCTAAGAACGATGCATAAGCTAATAGGCCAAGCAGTGTTTTAATTAATACAGATTCTGTGAGATTATTTCAGGCCTGGATGCCTGGGAATGAATGAGCAGTGTCTATCTACATTCACTTTTACCATAAGCAGAGATTCTTAACTAGTAGTATCTGCTGAATATAAGTCCAAATTTGCACTCATTTTAGTATCCATATTTTACGACCTTTTTTATTTCCATTTTGAGTATCTCTTAGAAAAACTTTGTAAAGAAAATCTATTCGTGACTATATATATTAGTGTTGCTCAGGAAGTATCCCAGTTCAGGAAATTTGAAACTAGTCATGTTTTCAAATAACTACGTTTTTAAGCATGGGACATGCTGGGATTTGCCATTTTGGCTGCCATCACAATTACTCCTATCAGAATATATGCACAGATGCTGAATGTGGGTAACCATTACTGGCAGGTTATACTGGCAGCTCATACAAATGAATAATCATTGGCTCATGATCACCTCAACTCCCTAGATGATTGGAATGGCCCAGCTGGGCAAGTTTGAAATTCTAGCTAAAGAGGAGGATTTTTGTGTGTGCATGTGGTTTTGTTGTTTTTCAGCCTAGCTATGATACAAAGTACACAGTATTTTCTACAATTGTCCTTTAAAAAGTGTATTATAAACTACTTACATGTATTTAAATTTCTACCCCATCAGACTAATATAAATAAGATGGTGTTGCTCACATACCATGCAAGGGCACCATTCTTTGTAGAATTTAATATTTGGGAACTGATACTTAAAGGGAGCACAGCCTTCTCCTATGATATGCTGTACTACTGCTAATGAATAGCATCAGTCCAGCTGCTTACTGTGAAATTGCCACTCTTGTACCATGCCTACAATAAACTAAGGAACACAAAGACTGTCATTAAAGCTGAACAGAAATTCTATTTTTGATTGATCCAATCTATCTAATAGCAGCTATGTAGCAAAGTAAACATCATTAGTGAGCTTTTCAGACTATATTTACATTTTGCTACCTTTCCCCCACTCGTTTCACAGAGTTTCTGAAGAAGAGAGTTTACTCTTATATTTAAATTGTCAATCAATAATTCACTGGACCATTAGCATCAAAAGGACATGTGCAGGGCATTTAGCAATTGCTATTGCACTCTAAAATGACAGTGAGAGAAAAATGAGGAAGGGGGATGTTCCCATCAGAAGAACTGATGCAATGTTCTTAGAGTCTTTGGAAGTGATGAACTATTAGGAATATGATACATGTAGTCATACGAATTAAGCTCCGGCGAGCCAAAATATTAGAGGAAGTTTCCCCAGTGGGTTTCAAAGTCTGCCTATTCATCCAATGAGTTTGCTTTGTGGAAATTTTATTGTTTTTATTTTGAGGAGACTCTAAAATATAATGAAAGAAATCTCTTAATGTCTGTTAATAGGTATTATACTTATTTATGCATGGGGAAAATTTCTTATGGTTGTTTGCCCTGATAACATTCTGCTCTTCATAACTGTAAATACACTGTTGAAAAATATCAATTTAGAGTTCTATTTTTACATTTATATGTATGGTTGTTTGCATATTCCAAGATATGGCTATACACAGGATATAGTATGTATGTGTATATATATATATGTGTGTGTGTGTGTGTGTGTGTGTGTGTGTGTGTGTATTTGTGGGTATGTGTATATGGGTATATGAGTACAGGGACAGTGGCCATAGCAAGTGTAAGGTTAAAAGATAAACTCAAAGTTGTCAGTTCTTGACTTCTTGTTGTGACATGATGACTTTCTTGTAGGATTGTCCACAGGGCTAGATGGCCTTGGGCCTTTCGGTGATTCTCCTATTTCCTCCTCGCATCTCCCATTAGAAGCTGAAGCCTCAGGCTTACTTGGCAAGGATTCTACTCACTGAGCCTTCCTTGCCTGCTGTTCCACTGTTTTATATTTTACATCCCCGGCAGTTATTTTTTTCATTTTTCTTATTGCTGCTTCTTATATTTCAGATTCAGTTATTTCTGTCCATTTTCTTTCTTATTACTTCATTTACTTTGTCCAGATATATACTTTATTAGTATTATAAACTTCAACATAACAGTTTTGATCTATACTTCTTGTCTTTTAATTTTAAATAGCCAACTGAAAAACACACAAAAAAATTAGAAATGCACACACATACATCCTAACACACTCCTCCATTTTGCCCCCCAAACACACTTTTTTGTTGTCTCTGATTGATGATCATGTAGAAACATATTATCCAGGACTATTAAGAAACCTTGGGCATATTATTGATTCCTTCTGTTTCTCAGTTCTATCAATATACATACCAAGTTGGTCACTACATCAATAAAAATCTTCTCTGTTACTCCATATAATCCAAAAATCTATTTATCCCCACCTTGAAAGACATCATCCACTATTAATAAATGATAGGAACAGAAGAACTATTCTGCTTGGCTTGGTCCTGGAAGCCTGTAATTAAGCTCCAATGTGCACCCAAAACTTTTCACTTTGATATTGTATGTTATGGCAATGGTTCAATGCCTTTTTACTCCCAAATTCTTTTAACCTGTAATTCTAATAAATTCTTATTGTTTAAGAGGGCCTGTTCTGATTTCCCTTATAATCTATTGTTCATTCTATTTTTATAATTAAAAAAATCAAGCATAATTTTATTTCTTCCAGAAAGTCATTCATTCTATGGTCCTGGATTTGATGCTCTAATATATTCAAGTGAAGTTGGGGTTTCTATCTTTCATTTTTTTTTCATGTTTGTACTCTTTGATCTGGAAACAGAAAACTCTCCTAAAGCCATAATAACTTAGGGGGACTAAAGTGAATATGTTTTCTACAGATCTCTTTTTCCCTGTGTGTTATTTTTAATTTAGTATGTGTACCACATATTCTGAAATTTCTTTGGTTAATTGGAGTAATAGTTAATAATGATTGTCCTCTTATCGGAATAAAATCACTATAAAATGGATAACTGGAGAAATCTATGAGGGACTATCTAGATTGTGTTAGTTGTTGTACAGGATGCATCCTGGGTCTGAACCCATTGCATGGGTTCTGGACTGAAAAACAACAAATAACACAAAGAACACAGCATTCCTCACATTTTGCTTCCTGACCACAGACACGTTTAATCAGTCACCTCCAGTTCTAAGTGTGATGATTTTTTTCTTTTTTTTTATGATTATGGACTCTGTCCTCTGAAACTGTAAATTTAAAAAGCACCTTTGTTATGTTGCTTTGTCAGTTATTATATTACAGAAATGAGAAAAGTAATTTATATAGCTGGTTATTCCATTCACTGACTTCTAATTTTAGTGAAGAGTCCAACTGTGGATCTTGATGTTGAAAATCTCAGGAAATATTTGCCAACATATAGACAAATGTGCATGAATGAGGGTCTCACTCAAAACATTTGCTGTGGTATTTGTTCAATAAATATGTTTTGAGTTTGTACCTTTGTATATAGATTAGATTTTTCCATGTCATTAGCTTTAATTTGTTGAAATATTTTCTTCTGCCTTGATCCAAGTTATCCAGTCTCTAAAGGCAATAACTTGTCTTCATACAACTGGTTTATCGTATATTTATATGTTTGTATTAATTACATATTATGATACATAGTATTATATATAGCGCACATATCTTCATATGTGCATATATATGCATATGATTATAGCATAACTATCTATATATTTATAATGTAATTTAAAATCAAGAAAATTTCAGTTTTGCTTTCTTTCAAGAAGTAAATATATAATGTTATATTGTCTTTGAAAATCCCAGTTATCCCAGAGATAATAAAATTATGTTCAACTGGCATAATTTTATCAATCTTAACATTATATGATAATATAAAATAATGTTATAGGAAATACTGTTGTTAGTTTTATGTATAATGATTATATTGAAATAAAGGATAAAAACCTTAAAATATGACAGCATTTGCAGATACAAGACTATTTTCCAGAGCTACCATTCTTAAGTCTTGGTCACAGATACATGACCATACAGTGAACAAGAATGGACTAGAGTTTTAGTCAAACCTGTTTCTTGAGGAAGACAACTCTTTGATTTGCTCATTGAAATTTAATATATCAAAATCCATTTATATATGGAATAATCATATGTAATACATATAGAAATTTTCTATTCTATTCAGATTATAAGATTATTTTCATATTCTAGATCAGTCACCACTCATATGATGAATATTATCTGTCACATATGTATGGGATAAAGCTTTTATTTTGGGATAGGTGGAACTTATGTAAACTTTAGCAAATATAAGATAACATCAACCTTTTTGAGTAACTCCATAATATATATTCCCTCTCTGCAACAGTTTTAGAATTATAGCTTAGGATACTTTTATAAACACTAGTAAAATTATCACGCAGTAGGTGACAATATATTTGATTGTTTATGATCATGACTGTTATGTGTTGTTGCTTATTCAACATTTTCCTTTATTTGGTTTTCAATACAGCAATGTTTACCCTTAGAATGAGGTTGGGCAGAATATTGATATATTTTCATTTTTTACAAGCATTGAGAAGAAAGCTCTGATTTCATATGTATAGGTGAAGTATGCCCTAAAATATCCTCAGTTTAAAGGACATTCCCTCAAAACAAAGAACTGTCAGTCTCAAAATGCCAGTCTTGCCAAAGATGAGAATCTTTTCACATGCTAATGAGACTTCAATGCATTAGTCTTCAGAGCCAATATAAAGACAATATAAAGTCCATATTGACTAAATTAATCAAGTATACTCTTTCATAATTTAGACTCTGTTGATATCTCTACAGCATTTCTTGTCATGTGCCTTCTTGATTTTGAATTATTCACCAAATGCTTACCCTATGTATCTCTCCATCAACACAAGAAAAAGAACATGGGTGAACATCTCTAAACTAAAAGAGTTTTGACATGAAAATGACTCAATTAGAAAAGTGTTCATAACATAATCATGAGAACATGGGTTTGGATTTCAACATGAGTGTAGAACGTTGAGTATCTTAAAGTGTACCCATTTTCATTGGTGTTGGGAATCACACATAGCGATTTCTAGTTAGTCAACTTCACCAAAACAATGAACTTCACATTCAGCTAGTGGTTATGTTTCCAAAATAGGATGACGAGTGATGGGCAAAGATCCTTGAAAAAAATCACTAGCTTCCAAATGCATGCATGAGTATATGTACTATCATACATGTGCACACTTAGACACACACAAATGCATGCATAAGTATATGTACTATCATACATGTGGACACTTAGACACACACAAATGCATGCATAAGTATATGTACTATCATACATGTGGACACTTAGACACACACAAATGAACATAAAGAAAATGCATGCATAAATATATGTACTATCATACATGTGGACACTTAGACACACACAAATGAACATAAAGAAAATGCATGCATAAGTATATGCACTATCATATATGTGGACACTTAGACACACACAAATGAACATAAAGAAAAAATACAAATTATTAAGGGAGACTACCAAGTTTATTTAAGTGGCCCATGGTTTACCACCTGGGAAAAAGTGCTTTATCTCTCTCCTCAGTATATTCCCCAGGACTTGGGAAGGCAGAGGCTTTCTCATCATAGGGAGTTTCAATCTAAAGGAGTCCTTGTGTCACTATGACTATGGAGAAAATGTGAAAGAACACATATGTGAGCATAATTTTCCTCTTTCCGACAGTAAGGCATGTTCCTTCATCCACTCTGTTCGCATATGATTGGCCAAACAAGTCAAATAGTCTTGTCCAAGTTCAAAAGTGAATTTGTCTTGATGACAGAAGAAAGTGTCAGTAGCAGTCCTAAGTTAACTATCCCATACTCTTCTTTTTTTCCAGTCCATACCCACGTTTAACATTGTAGGATAATTTGGCAATCACATTGTTGACTAAGTCACTTTGATTAAGTTACCCGCTGGTCTTGGTTTAATGCTTTTCTTTTAGCACTTGTCACAGTTTGAATCAATGTTCCACAATATGAAAACATTGTGGAAGTTTGTTGAGTTTCACATGTGTTCTGAATTCTCTATATAACAGATGAGGTACTGTGTTTATGTAATTATCAGGCATAAAATTATCTACTTAATTATTTTCTCATGACAGAAAATTGAGATTACTTGATTAGTTTTAAATTCAAAATAAATCCTTTTTCATTCATTCACTCGTTTATCCAGTCATTAATTTACATGTAGATAGAATAGTGCTATTTAGCCCTGGCTATACTAAAACTCGGTCTTTATTCTAGAATAGCCTCAAATTCTTGGCAATTCTCCTGTATGAGTTTTTTTTTTTTGTTTTGTTTTGTTTTCATCATGCTGTTTAATCTAGCACGTTGCCTAGAAAGGCTTGTTAGCAAGGTTCTTCTGGAGGCATTACCATCCCTGACTTCAAACTCTATTACAAAGCTACAGTATTGAAAACGGCTTGGTATTGGCATAAAAACAGAGAGGTTGACCAATGGAATCGTATAGAAGACCCGGATCTTAAACCACAAACCTATGAACACCTGATTTTTGATAAAGGAGCCAAAAGTACACAATGGAAGAAAGAGGGCATCTTCAACAAATGGTGCTGGCATAACTGGATGTCAACCTGTAGAAGAATGAAAGTAGATCCATATCTATCACCATGCACAAAACTCAAGTCCAAATGGATTAAAGACCTCAATATTAATTTGAACACATTGAGCTTGATAGAGGAGAAAGTGGGAAGTACTCTACAACAAATGGGCACAGGGAACCGTTTCCTACGCATAACCCCAGCTGCATAGACTTTAAGGGCAACATTGAATAAATGGGACCTCCTGAAGTTGAGCAGCTTCTGTAAAGCAAAGGACATTGTCACTAAGACACAAAGGCAGCCTACTGACTGGGAAAAGATCTTCACCAACCCTGCAACTGACAAAGGTCTGATCTCTAAAATATATAAGGAACTCAAGAGACTAGACAGTAAAATGCCAATTAACCCAATTAAAAAATGGGGCGCTGAACTGAACAGAGAATTCTCAACAGAAGAAGTTCGAATGGCCAAAAGACACTTAAGGTCATGCTCAACCTCCCTAGCTATCAGGGAAATGCAAATCAAAACAACTTTGAGATATCATCTTACACCTGTCAGATTGGCTAAAATCCAAAACACCAATAATAACCTTTGCTGGAGAGGTTGTGGGGTAAGGGGTACACTCATTCATTGCTGGTGGGAATGCAAACTTGTGCAACCACTTTGGAAAGCAGTGTGGCGGTTTCTCAGGAAATTCGGGATCAACCTACCCCAGGACCCAGCAATTCCACTATTGGGAATCTACCCAAGAGATTCCCAATCATACAACAAAAGCATATGCTCATCTATGTTCATAGCAGCATTATTTGTAATAGCCAGATCCTGGAAACAACCTAGATGCCCTTCAGTGGAAGAATGGATGAAGAAACTGTGGAATATATACATGCTAGAATACTACTCAGCGGTAAAAAACAATGACATCTTGAATTTTGCAGGCAAATGGATGGAAATAGAAAACACTATTCTGAGTGAGGTAACCCAGACCCATAAAGATGAACATGGGATGTACTCACTCATATTCGGTTTCTAGCCATATTTAAAGGACATCGAGCCTATAAATTTGGGATCCTTGAGAAGATAATAAGAAGGTGAACTCCCAAAAAAAGATATAGTAATCCTCCTGGATATTGGAAGTAGACACGATCGCCAGGCAAAATTGGGAACTTGAGGGTTGGGCAAGACTGGGCCAAGGGAAGATGGGGAGAGAAAAGTGTGAAGGGGAGAACGGGGGGAGCTCGGAGGAATGGGGTGCTTGGGATATAGGAAGGGTGGATATGGGAGCAGGGAAGCATATATCTTAATTTAAGGAGCTACCTGAGGGTTGTCAAGAGACTTGACCCTAGAGGGGTTCCCAGGTTTCCAGGGAGATGCCCCCAGTTAGTTCCTTGGGCAGCTGAGGAGAGGGAGCCTGAAAAGGCCAGTCCCTATAGCCATACTGATGAATTTCTTGCATATCACCATAGAACCTCCACCTGACGATAGATGAAGAAAATGACAGAGCCCCACATTGGAGCACCGGACTGAGCTCCCAAGGTCCCGATGAGGAGCAGAAGGAGAGAGAACATGAGAAAGAAAGTCAGGACCGTGAGGGAACCTCCAGCTGGCGACAGATGGGGAAGGTGACTGAGCCCCACATTGGAGCACTGGACTGAGCTCCCAAGGTCCTGATGAGGAGCAGAAGGAGCGAGAACTTGAGGGAGAAAGTCAGGAACGAGAGGGGTGCGTTCACTCATGGAGACGGTGGGACAGAACTAATGGGAGATCACCAGCTCCAGTTGGAATGGGACTGATGGATCATGCGACCAAACCCGTCTCTCTGAATGTGGCCAACAGCGGGGCCTGACTGAGAAGCAAAGGACAATGGCTCTGGGCTCTGATTCTTCTACATGGACAGGCTCTGTGGGAGCCTTCTCAGCTTGATCGATCACCTTCCTGGACCTGGGGGGAGTTGGGAGGACATTGGTCTTAGCATAGAGTGGGGAACCCTGATGGCTCCTTGGCCTTGAGAAGGAGGGAGGGGAGGTATGGGTGGAGGGGAGGGGAGGGAAGGGGGACTAGCAGGGGAGGGAAGGGGGAGAAGGAGGGGAGGGAGGGGGGAGGAGGAGGGAAGGAGATGGAAATTTTTAAATATATAAAAAAAATAAACCATGGAAAAAAAAATAATACCTATCCCAAAAATCCAGCCTCAAAGAAAGTATTAGAAGTAAAACTTCAACCGAAGGAAACTAGCTACACCCAAAAAAACACAATTGATAGGTAATCTCATATCAACAAATTGCAAAGAAGGAAAACACACAAACATACATAAACACTACCAATAGCACCAACCAAACAAAAATTAATAGAAATTAAGAATCATTGGTCATCAGTCTCCATTTTTTATTGATTTTATTGAGCAATACATTTTTTTCTCTGCTCCCCTCCCTTCCTCTCCCTTCCCCTTCAACCCTCTTCTATGGTCCTCATGCTTATTCAGGAGATCTTGTTTTTTTCTACTTCCTATGTAGATTAGATCCATGTATGTTTCTCTTAGGCTCCTCATTGTTGTCTAGGTTCTCTGAGATTGTGAATCATAGGCTGTTTTTTTTTTTGTTTTAGGTCTAAAAGTCACAAATGAGTGAATATATATGATATTTGTTTTTCTGAGTCTGGGTTACCTCACTCGATATGATGTTTTCTAGATCCATCCATTTGCCTCCAATTTTCAAGATGTCATTTTTTTTAGCTGTGTAGTATTCCATGTGTAAATGTACCACATTTTCCTTATCCATTCTTTGGTCAAGGGGCGTTTAGGTTGTTTCCAGGTTCTGGCTATGACAACCAGTACTGCTATGAACCCAATATCTCTTATATCAATGGACTCAATTTGCCTATAAAAACACAGAAACTAATAGCATGGATACAAAAACAGGATCCATTCTTCCACTACAAAAGAAACACATCTCAACTTCAAAGATAGACAATGCCTCAGAGTAAAGGGTTGAGAAGACATTTTCCAATCAAATTAACCTAAGAGGCAAGGTGGTGTAGCTATCCTTCTATATAACAAAATAGACCTCAAACTAGAATTAATCAAAAGAGATAGAGAAGGACGTTTCTTATTCATCACAGGAAAAATCTATCAAGATGATGTCTCAGTCCTGAACATCTACACCACAAATACAAGGACACCACATTTGTAAAAGAAACATTACGAAAGCTTAAATCACATATCAAACCCCACAGAGTAATAGTGGGAAACTTCAATACACCACTCTCACCAATGGACAGTGCTGCCAAACAGAAACTTAGCAGAGAAAAAAAGAAATGATGGAACTAACATTTGTTATGCCTTCAATGGACTTAGGAGATATGTTAGAACATTTTACCCCCCAAAACAACAACAACAAAAAATAATAGAACTTCTTCTCAGCACCTCATGGGACCTTCTATAAAATTAACTATATACTCAGTCACATAGCAAATCTTCACATATACAAAAAACTGAAATAACCCCCTTTATCTTATCAGATAACCATGACTTGAAGTTAGAATTCAACAACAAAACAAATTACAGAAAGCCCACAACTCATGGAAACTAAACAACACTCAGCAGAAAGAAATTAAATACTTCTTAAATTCAATGAAAATGAATGTTTAACATACCAAAACTTATGGGACACCATGAAACCAGTGCTAAGGGGAAAGTTCGTAGCACTAAGTGCATACATAAAGAAATTAGGGATACTTCACACTTAACAGCACACCTGAAAGCTTTAGACTGAAAAACAGCAAACTCATTCATGAGAAGTAGACACCAGGAAATAATCAAACTAAGGGCTGAAATCAATACAGCAGAAACAAAGAGAACAACACAAAGAATCAATGAAACAAAAAAGTGGCTCTTTGAGAAAATAAACAAGATAGATATACCCTTATCCAAACTAACTTCAAGACAGTTATCTAAACTAATAAAACCAGAAACGAAAAGAGAGGCATAGCAACAAACACTGAGAAAATCCAGACAATCTTTAGGTCATACTTCAAAAACCTGTACTCCACAGAATGGTAAAATATAAAAAGAATGGACAGGTTTTTTTGGGATAGGTTCCAAATACCAAAATTAAATCAAGTACAGATAAACAATTTAAGCAGACCTATAATCTCTAAGGAAATAGAAGTAGTCATTAAATGTCTCCCAACCCTAAGGAGCCCAGAACCAGATGGTTTCAGTGCAGAATTAGATCATGATTTTAAGAGATTATTACCAATACTTCTCAAATTGTTACATACAATAGAAACAGAAGGAACATTGCCAAACTCTTTTAATGAGGCTACAATTACAGAAAGAGAACTACAGACCAATCTTCTTCCTGATTAGTAATGCAAAAATATTCAGTCAAATAGTGGCAAACCAAATCATACAAAAAAATCATCCACCGTGATCAAATAGTCTTCATCTTAAAGATGCAGGAATGGTTTAACATGAGAAAATTTGTCAATGTAACCCACCATATAAACAAACGGAAAGAAAAAGAAAACACCATCATCTCATGAGATACTGAAAAAAGCCTTTGACAAAATTTAACACCTCTTCAATATAAAAGTATTGGGGAAATCAGGGATATAAGGAACATACCTAAACATAAAGGTAATATATAGCAAGCCAATAGCCAATATCAAATTAAATGGATAAAAACTCAAAGCAATTCCACTAAAATCAAGAACAAGACAAAGCTATCTACTCTATCCATCTATCAAGTACTCAGTGTAGTACTTGAAGTCCCAGATAGAGCAATGAGACAACAAAAAGAGATGAAGAGAACACAAATTTACAAGAAAGAAGTGAAAATTTTATTAATTGCAGGTGATATGATAGTATACATAAGCGATCCTAAAATTCTACCAGGGAACTTCTACAGCTGATAAGCACCTTCAGTAGCATGGCAGGATACAAGATTAACTAAAAAATAAAAAATTAGTAATTCTCCTACATACAAATGATAAATGTGCTGAGAAAGATATCAGAGAAACAACACCCTTTATAGTAGCCACAAATAATATAAATATCTTGGGGTAACTCTATCAAACAACTGAAATGCCTATGTGAGAAGAACTTAAGGTCTTTGTAGAAAGAATTTTAAGATATCAGAAAATGGAGAGTTATCTCATGCTCTTGATTAGGTATGATTAGCACAGTAAAAATAGCAATTTACCAAATGCAATCTACAGATTCAATGCGATCTCCATCAAAATCCCAACACAATTCTTCACAGACCTAGAAAGCCCTATACTCATCTTCATATGAAAAATGAAAAGAATAGAATAGTCTAAACAATCTTGAATAATAAAGGAACTTTCAGAGGCATCACTATCCCTGATTTCAAGCTCTACAATCAAGCTATAGTATTGAAAATAGTTTGATGTTGGCATAAAAGCATACATGTAGATGAACAGAATCTAATAAAAGACCTTGATATTGATCTACAAACCAATGAGCACCTGATTTTTGACAAAGAAGCCAAATAACACAATATAAAAAGGAAAGAGTCTTCAACAAATGGTGGTGGCCTAAGTGACATTGGCAAGTAGAGGAACACAAGGAGATCCATATCTATCACCATGCGCCAAACTCAAGTACAAGTGAATCAAAGACCTCAACATACATCCTGTGAATAGAAGAGAAAGCAGGAAGTAGCCTTGATTGGATTGGCATAGGAAATCATTTCCCGAATAGAACACCATTAGCACAAACACTGAGATCACAATAAATAGAACCGCCTGAAACTGAAAAGCTCTGTAAGGCAAAGGATGGGGCCAATAAGGGAAAACAGCAGCCTACAGAATGGGAAAAGTTCTTCACACATTGGACAGAGGGCTGATCTCCAAAATATATAATGAACTCAAGAAACTATACATTGAAATAATCTAATTAAAAATGGGATACAGGCAGGTCTAAACAGAGAATTTTCAACAGAAGAATCTCCAATGGCCAACAGAGATTTAAGGAATTGCTCAACATTCTTACTTATTTGGAAAATATCCATCAAAACAAGTTTGCGATACCATCTTACTCCTGTCAAAATGGCTAAGATAAAAACACTATAATAGTTTATGGTGGAGATGATGTGGAGTAAGGAGAGTACTTCTCCACTGCTCGTGGGTATGAAAATGTGTACCTTCACTTCAGAAATCAGTTTGGCAGTTTTACAGAAAATTGGCAATCAATCTACTTCAAAACCCAGCAATATCACTCTTGGGCATATACCCAAAGGATGTTCAATCATTCAGCAAGGACACTTGTTGAACTATATTCATAGCAGAATTATTGGGAATAGTCAGATACTAGAAACAACTTAGATGCACTTCAACCAAAGAATGGCTTAAAAAAAAAAAAAAAAAAAAAAACACGTGTGATACATTTACACAATGGAGTATTAGTGATAAAAACCACAGCATCATACTGAAATTTGTAGGCAAATGGATGCAACTAGCAAAAATAATCCTGAGTGGGGTGTCCCACACCCTGCAACGGAAACGTGATATGTACTCAATCACAGGTGGATATTAGATGAAAAGCAAAAGGTAACCAAGCTACAATCCACAGCTCCAGGAAAGCTAAGTAACAAGGAGGATTCTAAGAGGAACGCATGGATCGCCCTAAAAAGGGGAAATAGGTGAGACCTCTTTGATTAACTGGGGGCCTGGGGCAGGGAGGGGATGGGTTCGGGGATGTGAACATGAGGTATCTAGTTCATCTAGTTGGGGGAGGGATGGAGAGGGAGATCATCGAAAGAAATATCTTGACGGGCAGGGGGCATTGTGGGGTTAGGGAGAAAACTGGTGGCAGGAAAACTCCCGGGAAATCACAAGGATGACCCCCAACTAAGCATCCTAGCAATAGCCGAGAGGGTGCCTGAACTGACCTTCGCCAGTGATTAGATTAGTGACTACCCTATTTGTCATCATAGATCCTTTCCCTAATAACTGATGGAAGCATATGCAGAAATTCGCAGTCATGCACTGGGCCACCAAGCTTCGAGAGGCCACGGAAGACAGGGGAAGAGGAGGTCAAGATCATGATGGGATACCCACAGTGAAACATGATTAGACCTTGTGGGAGCTCACGGACTGTAGTCGAACAGTTAGGGATCCTGCATGGAACCAACCTAGGTGCTCTTCATGTGATTGACAGCGGGGTAGCTTTGTCTGTTTGTAGAGCTCCTAGCAGTGAGACCAGGATCTCTCCCTGGCACATGAGCTAGTTTTTTGCAACCCATTTCCTACCATAGGATGCCTTGATCATCTTTAAAATAGCAGCAAGTAGCTTAGTCCTGCCTCAACTTGATATGCCATGCTTTGCTGACTCCCCTTGGGAGACCTTATCTTTTCTAAAAAAGGGGTGGGGTGGTAGAAAAGAGGCGTGGTGAGGGAATGGGAGGAGAGGAGGGAGGGGAAACTGTGGTTAGTATGCAAAATAAGTAAAAAATTAATAAAAAAATCTTGAAAATGCACACACAATCAAAAACATTAATAAAATATGGCAGTGAATAAAGTTGTTGAAGGTGTAATGTTTGCAAATTGAGTAATACTGTATATTAAAATAGTAAATATAAAATTATGATTCATTTTAAAAATAATGAAATTTCCAAAAACATACCACAAATAAATTTTAGAGTGGAGAGTAAATCTAAGCTCAGTTAATATTTTCTAAAACTAAAAGGAATGACAGATAATAGTTTAAATTTATAGTTCAAAAATCAGTATATACTTTCTGTAGAAGGTACAGCAGTTCCTCCTTAGGTCCTATATAATATTTTTCTATATTTAAAAATGTAAGAAAAATAAAATTTTACTTAATTTTACTGAATCTAAGGATATGAGAATTATATGATAGTTTTATAGTTCAAAAAGCTTGCTGGCCCCTATTTGTAAATAAATAAACAATATTTTTGTAAAGTTATTAATTATTAGAAGTGATATTTCAAATTTTGACCAACAATTTTTATTGTTATACCAAATTATCCTCAAACTACAGATTTGCCTACTTTAACTTTCTGTGTGCTGAGATTGCAACTACATTCAACTCTTAAATATTGGATCTTAATCTTCACCTAATTAAGTGATATGTATTTCAATCCTCTCTTTGGAATTTATGGTTGTAATTGTTAGCCATAGCTTCCCTTCAGTCACATGAACAAGATGGAAAAAACTGAGAAGTACAGTGTGTTGCTGCTTGGAAGGATCCAAAGTTTTGCTGAATTCAGAATATTTTCAATTTACTCTATTTTCATTTTCCAAAAGAGTTATTGGGAGAATCTACCATAAGATCAAGAGACATATACACACAACTAAGGCCTAAGTGAACAGAAGTGAGAGCCCTAGAACTGAATTAAGCCACCAAAGAACACTATGCTTAAATCACTAAAGAAAATTCAATAAGTATATTGGTATCAATATTTTTGGAAGACATATCATTTTTTGAAACCCCAAATAATTTGTAGTCAAAGGTTCTCTGCTCTTTTCTAATAAGCACTCGGCAAAGAAAGAATAACTTAACAGACTTCTTGTTCCCTAAGCTTTATGGGCTTCACAAGAGCCTGAAACAGGAGGGAGAATTTGGAGTGGGATTTCAAAATCTTTTTTATTAAATACAATGCTTGTTCAAATGTATCTCAAGTCCCTATGATTGTAACTTGAGTAAATATTAAACCATCAATAAACTGTTAACTTTTCCCTTCTCTTCTCCTTCCCATAGACAAAATGCAAGGGCTCCTCGAAACTTGCTCTCAGAAACCCACACATTTGAGTTCTCTCTTCGGCTTTGAAGACTTTGCCGACTGTGTTTTATAAAAAGTTGAAGAACCTGCAGAAATGTTTGCGTGAATTCGTGTTTTTCTTACAACAGTCCAAATATCAACTGCTGTTATTTACCTTAAGATTTCTCCGGATTAGGTCTCTGTTCTTGATGTTCCCAGCACACAAATATCAAATTACAGAGGGTTTATCATTTCATATGATTCTTATTAACTTATATACGCTGTTAGGAAATCTAAAAGGTAAGGGGAAATGGATGAATTATTAATTTTTAATTTGTGTCACATGGAATAAAAATGTAATAAGGAAAAATGTTAGTTTTTCTTATATGCCCTGAAATTATTTTTTAATAAAATATGGTAAATTAAATTTTGCAAAAAATAATTTTAATATATCATTAAACATGAATTTATAAATTACTTTTATTATTCTTCAAAAATAAATCAGATCAGATGAGGTTGGACACAAAGTGGATGAAGGGGAGGATTCCATCAGAATGTATTGTATGAAACAAGATTAAATAAAGAATAAAGAAGACAGAAAAAACATGAATCAGATTAGAGTGGGACATTTTTCTCAGTAAGACTAAAGAGTAAAAGTTTTAAACTTTGTAGGTTGTATACAGTCATTGTCAAGTATTTATTCTTTTGTTTAGTTTTTGTTTGCTTTAAATCCTTTAAAAATCTAATTAATATTCAAACTAGTAGGCCATACATAAACAGATGGCTGATGAATGGAGCCCTAGGGCCCACTCTGATAATTCTTCACTTAGAAGCTGCAAATAGCTTAATATAAGCATACTCAGAGTGACAACACAGAGAAATTGAGCTATTAGGAAGGCGTCAATTTTCATTTACTTTTTCTATATTGAAAATAGTAAAGAAGAGCATTTGTTTTAGGTCTTTACATTTTCTGAAGTGGAAATGCATTCTAAATAATGTGAAGATGTTTGCACATAACTAAAGTCTGTAGTCTCTAACATTGCCCTCAATAATCATTTGCAGCCCAATATTTAAGTTAAATGATGGTGCCCTTTCCTGGAATGTGGATTGATTTTATTGACTCCTTTCCAAAGTACACAGAGTCACAAAAAGATGAATGCCAATTTTGAAATTAGGCTACAAAAAAGGACAATGGATTCTATTGTAGATCTTTTCTATTTTGTCTGTTAGTTGGTGGAAACTAGCTGCCACGATGTATACACACACACTAGAGAGAGGCCTGTGTAGTGGATCTGTTTCCTCAGGTAAAAGCTAACTGTAGACACTAGAGAGAGGCCTATATAGTGGACTCTATCTCCAGATGAAAGTTTAATATTTGCTTTGCCAGAATTCATGAGTGGATACTTGGCAATGACCACTTCCCCATCAGGGTACAACTGGCACGGACACAGCACTGTGGTGGTTAATTTCAAGTGTTAACTTAACTGATCCATGAGGCCTGCATGTAGTGAAGCAGGATCCTGGATGTTTTTGCGTATGATTCCATCCCCTTTGCTTAGTTTATTTGACACTTTTTTTTAACAACAACAACAACAACAAAAAGTTCATATAGAGAGTAGATTTTCTTGTCTTCCAGTTATAGGCCTTGAAAGAATAAATTCTGCTTTCCTGAAGGGAGAAGAGATTCTCCCAGAATTAGAAATTGCTGAACCAGTTAGCTCATGTTTGTCCATTTCAAACAATCAAAAGTATTTCTTTCTGTTTGCATGTACATTCATATGGTTTATGCACACATCTGTGTATTCAGAGAACTTGAATAAAAAATGCAATCAGACCCACAGTGTTTGTATCAGTGGTGAACACGTGATGTCTTGCTGCCCGGGAGCTCCTGCTGCTCCTTCAGCCAATAGATGCTGAGATACCAGCCCATTAGGGGCGTGGTCTCTCTCTCTTTAAAAAAGCTGCCACTGCCCTCCGCTCACTCTCTGGCTTCAGGTTCCACTTCCAGTGACTAGGCTCCCTTCCTGATGTGCAGAGGGCTGTTGTATGGGACAGTGATCTGTAAGTTTTTCCCCCTTAAATAAATAACCATTTTACTAATCATAATTCCAAACTGGTATGGGATTGTTTGTGACTTATGCCTTCATCAGGTGCCCAAACATTTGGTTTTAGGACTCCTCCCTCCCTCCCCCACTGGGCTGCCTGCTGCCATGCTAGTGGTGAAATGTGCAAGGATCAGAGGCACAAGCAGCTCCGCCATTTTGGACTGGGCATGGCAAGCAGACAGTACCTGTTTTTGACCTAGAAATGTCACACTTTAGATTCTTAAGTGCTTAGTGATTTAAAACTACAAAACAAAAATGCTCCTGGATAGTAAAAAATTACAAATTCACAATAGGACAGATTCAGACATAGAAAACCTTTAAATGGGTCACAATGTTGGATGAGTGTACGTAGGCTTGGGAGAGAGAAAAAATATAGAGAGAATAAAGTTAATGCCTTAAAAGAATAAAGTCCTTAAAGAGACAGAGTACAGATAGTTATAGAATAAAAGAAGTAAAGAAAAATAAGCAACTTAAAAATGGAAAATTCATAGAGTCTGGATTCTTTGTATTATTGTGTTTTCTTTAAAATTTTTGACTGTGAAGGAGCTAAGTACCAAGCTAGACCAGAATGGTTATCATAAGGGTATGACTTCAGAATTTGGATCTAAGAACATGATGCTTTGGAAAAGAAGGTCTTCTTTTGTTTTCACAGAGGATGAGACCCTGTGAATTGCTTCTATCCCAGTATGGTATGATAGACCATGCCCTCCTGAAAGGTTGCTGTGAACACCTTCAAAAAATTATTTCACTCAACTGCTGACTGAGATGAATGTAGCACACAGGTTATACCATGAAAGACCTGAATAACAGCGGTCCCATTCAGCACAAAGCAGTTTGGAGAGAAATAACTATGTCCATATTCCCAAATATTGTTTATCAATGTTCTTTTACATTTAAAGGGGGATATGATATAGATATGAATAATTTGCATTGGTATGGATAAGGTCAATTTTGTTATATGTATATGTATTTCTGATATTGATTAAGGTATTGTGATTGTGTAGTTCATTTAAAAATGTAATGTTTAATTAGGAAATATAGGTTGTTAATGGATAATCATCGATAATAGTTAAGCTTGTAGTCATGTTATTAGATTTTCTAGATATGTAGAGATATATTTCAGTTAGATAGGCATTCTTCAGAATATGGCATTTAAAATGTTTTAATAATTTAGGGTTTTTCATGACAATGAGACATGTCTGCTCCTGGCAGCACCAATCTACTTCAAGAGGATCATGGGCATTGAAGAGTATCCTTATGGAATTTGATAGCCACTTGGTCAAGAAACTGCTCTTGCCTGGACTGTTCCATAAACTGGACACAAAGAACCCACAGAAAGAGGACTGCTGAACTTGCCTAAAGGTGAGATGCTCTTTCAGGGTTCGTACTTCATGAAAGAGTCTACAAGACATTCTGCAGGACACATCACAAAATGACTGAACTGACTTTGAAATTTCCTGCTTCATGGAAATGTCTGCAGGATACTATGGGCCTGTAGGCTGAAGATGGATGCCCCAACGGTACAGAGGAACTTTGGGTGGCTGTCCAGGCAGGGAGATGTCTCTGTCATTTCTAGAGTTTTGGAAGTTGCTTACGTCTTGTTTACTTAGGTAATATTATATCCTTCTGGAGTCTTTGATGGAGTTTAAAAATAAATAGATAGTTATAGTTTTCCTTAGTTTTGATAAAAGATAAAATAGATATAAATATTGTAACAGTGATTCTTGCTTTATAACTATTTTGTTATATGTAATTTTATTATGTTAAAGTGAAAGCCCTTTTTTGTTTAAACAGAAAAAGGGGAAATGGTGGAGGAGGGTCATCTGTCTGTGTGTTACTTTCATTGGTTAATAAAAAAACTGTCTTGGCCCTTTAATAGGACAGAAAATTAGGTAGGCAGAGTAGACAGAACAGAATTGTGGGATAAAGAAAAAAAAAAAAAAAAAAAAAAAAAAAAAAAAAAAAAAAAAAAAAAAAAAAAAAAAAAAAGAAAGCAGAGTAGGGCAGACGGCTCAGGCAGATGCCATAGCTCTCCTCTCCAAGATCAACACAGGCTAAGATCCTTCCTGGTAAGTCACCACCTCGTGGTGCTACACAGATTACTAAATATGGGTTAAAGCAAGATATGAGAATTAGCCAATAAAAGGCTGAAACTTATGGGCCAGGCAGTGTTTAAATGAATACAGTTTCCGTGTAATTATTTCAGGTGTAAAGCTAGCCGGGTGGCACGAAGAAGCCTGCGGCTCCCATCACAACAGAGTGATATCTACTTGACCTTCTGTCTGTGATCAAGGTAGTTAACTTGTACATCTTTTTATCTCATTAATCCTTCAATTAGCATATCAATTACTTACATAACATTTACATTTCCTAGATGGCACATGGCAACTAATCTAGAAATAACTGTAGGATATGTTTAGGGTATATGTAAAGAGAACAAAATATAAGCCCCACAGGATTCAATAGATTTGGAAGAGACTTAGTTCCAAAAGATACTAGCAAGAACAAAAACATCCATCCCCTCGACACACACACACATTGACACACAATTGTTTATGTTAAATGTTTAATTTCTCTGGAGAATATTAATAGCAGTCTTATCTAATAGACTAAAAGTTGTTGAGAATGTGAAGCTGCAGCAGCCAGCCAGGTTACATCTGGATTCCCCATCCAAAGAAAATGTGATACTGAAGTGTTTTCAAATTTATTGGACAGTTTCTGAAGTAATGTGTTGCATGGAGACAGACAGTTAACACATCTATGTTTGTATCAATGCATAAACCCATATTACTTTTATATGTTCAGTCTTTCTATTATTTAAAAAGTTAAAATATAATTGTATTACTTCTCTCCTTCCTTTCTCTTACTATCCCCTGCTCCCTTGCTCTTGTTCACTTGTAAATTCATAGTCTGACAATATTCGTATTCGTTATGTTAAATTCATGTCCTGACAAATATTTTATTCTTTTTGGCAGAAGGTATAGTGTCAAAATTTGCCGTCATTTAGTGTCTAAAACTTGTGTCAAAACCTAGGGCTATGGATTATCAATTAGGCTTTACTTGCAGTGTGGAGCTGTGGGCTGGCTTCCCGCTGCCAGGCTTCCGCACGGCTAGCTTATACACTGAAATAACAACACACAAATTGTATTCTTTTAAATACTGCCTGGCCCATTATTTCTAGCCTCTTATTGTCTAATTCTCACATCTTGCTTTAACCCATTTCTAATAATCTGTGTAGCACCACGAAGTGGTGCCTTACCGTTTAGTTTCTAGCATACGTCCATCTCGGGCTGGAGCTTCATCGCATCTGGTTTCTCTCTGAGGAGAGGCAAGGACGGCCTGCCTAACTTAAGAGAGGCGTGGCATCTGACTGAGCCATCTACCTCACTTCCTTCTTCTTGTTCTGTCTACTCCACCCACCTGAGGGCCGGTCTATCAGATGGGCCAGGCAGTTTCTTTATTAATTATCCAATGAAATCATCAGATAGATAGAAGACACACCTACATCATTTCCCCTTTTTCTGTTTAAACAAAAAAGAAAAGCTTTCACTTTAACATAGTAAAATTACATATAACAAAACAGTTATCAAGTAAGAATTACAGTTACAATATTTATATCTACTTTATCTTTTATCATAACTAAGGAAAACTATAACTATCTATTTATTCTTCAACTCCATCAAAGACTCCAGAAGGATATAATATTACCTAGTTGAACAAGAAGTAAGCTACTTCCAAAACTCTAGAAATCACAGAGACATCTTGCTACCTGGACAGTCACCCAAAGTTCTTTTGTACCATTGGGGCATCCATCTTCAGCCTTCAGGTCCATAGTTTCCAGCAGACGTTTCCATAAGCAGGAAATTTCAAAGGCAGTTCAGTCAGTATCTGCTGTGTCCTGCAGAATGTCTTGCAGATTCTTTCATGAATCAGGAATCCCAAAGAATCATCTCACCTTTAGGCAAGTTCAGCAGTCCTCTCTCTGTGGGTTCTTTGTGTTCAGTTTATGCAACAGTCCAGGCAAGAGCAGTTTCTTGCCCAAATGGCTGTCAAACTCCATAAGGATCCTCTTCGATGCCCATCTTCCTCTTGAAGTAGATTGGTGCTGCCAGGAGCTGACGTGTCTCATTGACATGAAAAGCCTTAAGTTATTAAAACATTTAAGTGGAATATTCTGTAGTCTTTGAAAGATATTAGGAATACCTATCTAACTGAAATATATCTCTATATATCTAGAAAATCTAACTAATATGACTATAAGCTTTATTATCGATGATTATCCATTAACAACCTATATTTCTTAATTATACATTACATTTTTAAAATGAACTACACAATCACAATACCTTAATCAGTATCAAAAATACATATACATATAACAAAATTTACCTTAAATTTAAATCACTAAAGCAAAATCCATATCAATGCAAATTATTCATATCTATATCATTTACTTTGTTTCTTTCCCTGCACAAAAAAATACTTGAAAAGTGAAGCAAGCTTTTTATTTTTATACACATTTTACAAGAACTTTATGCATGAATTCAATGAAACAAGGACATATCTACTCCCCATTTTCCCTACTAACACTATGGTGATTTGAACAAGAATGAGCTACATAAAATCTGAGATTTAAATATTGTATTCCCACTTGGTAAAACTGCTTGGCAAAGATTAGTTGTGGTTTTTTTTTTTTTTTTTTTTTTTTGGAAAAGTGTTTTACTTTCAGTGGGCTTTAAAATTAAAAAGTTCTTTTAAAATTCCCAGTCTTTCTCTCTTTCTCTCTCATTGAGTACTGTGTTTGTGTGTGTGTGTGTGTGTGTGTGTGTGTGTGTGTGTGTGTGTGTGTGTGTGCGCCCTACTTGGGGATTTGATCTCTCATAGAAGTAGCATGCACAGGCCCTGCACAGACTCTGCACCAAATTTTCACTGTAGATATCATGGATCCTAGTTTAGTGTTTTTATGGGATTCCAGAGTAGATAAATTGTTGGAGGAGGCCACTTGTTTTTCCCGGCCACCCAGCTAGCTTACACCCCAAATAATCACACAGAAACTGTATTAATTAAATCACTGCTTGGCCCATTAGCTCTAGCTTCTTATTGGCTAACTCTTATATTAATTTAACCCATTTCTATTAATCTGTATATCTCTAGATGACAGTGGCTTACTGGCAAAGTTTCAGCATGTCTGACTCTGGTGGTAGCTCCATAGTGTCTCACTGACTCCATCCTTCTTTTGCCCAACATTCAGCCTAGCTTTTCCTTCCTATCTAAGTTCTGCCTTGCTATAGGTCCAAAGCAGTTTCTTTATTTATTAATGGTAATCATAGCACAGAGAGGAAACTACCACGTCAGTAAATGAGTGGATCTCTGATTTTTGTGCCTTTTCTTTAGTCTTTTCCTTCTCTTCTTTCGTCTTGTTCAACTCTAAAGTGATAGTTTTGGTTTATGTTGTTATATTTTATTTTGGCATATTTATTTAAAAAAATAGAAACCTAGTCACATGGGTAAATGTTAACTACACCTTCTACCTGCTGGTAGAGGAAAATTCAGTGTTTCCTGTTTAAGGACATGTGGTATATTAACACGAGTATAGGCCTCATTTTCAGAAGAAGTTTGTCAACATATAATGGACTGCACAGTATTTTGGGTGCATTTATTTGGTTACAATTTGGTGGGATTTGAGGGAGACAGGTATGATTTTATTTTGGTTCTGTGATTTAAGGTGTTTGCTCTTATATTGTGTTTTTGTTTGATTTTTTTTAAAAGAAAGGACTTAAAGTTTGATGGAAACGGAGTGTGAGAGGATCTGGAGGGACTTAAAAAAGGGAAAGAATATGATCTAAATATATTTAAATTAAGAATTTTTTGAAATAATCAAAAATGTAAAAAGCAGTTTTATCCTTAAAAATATTATACACATATTTTTTAAATAATAAAAAGTAACCTAAAAAATCCCAGTTCTATCAGCTCAGCTCTTTCAGCCTCCATGGCTTTCTTTTGTCATCAGACGCCATTATGTTGGGGTCAGGTGCCAGCACGGACCATAAATTATTTTTCCAGACCATAGGGGAGGCGTGGGAATAATTGAGACAACTCACGTGGCTTTATCAGGAAGGAAATTGCCAATGATCCTTCATGAAATCCTGAGTTCACATACTGAAAATTCCTCTGTGTTTATTCTCCAAGCAGCCTTATGTACCAAAACACAAGCTGAGGGGGGAATTTATTAGCATTCTGTTTTCTAGGTAACCAGACAAATGTCCCTGATCACATTCACACCTTTGACCACACATTTTTATGCCCATTTTGTCACATCTCCCTATCTTCCTACTCTGTATGCCAGCTTTGTCACATATGCCAAATTAACATTTCTTTTTAGGCATCCTCCAAATTACAAAGAAGGAGCAGAACAACCTTAGCATACCCTGACCCTTTGTTAGGGAGGTAACCACCTCCTGTGTGGCAGGTGCAAACTATGGCCTGCGCTTCTGGTCGCCATACCATGTAGAAATATGGGCCTACTCATCATGCACTCTAACATTGTCAAAACACTGGATTCCTTAAATGATTTCTCATATGTGTTGTCTTGCTCATGGTGTTTTGTCAAAGAAATAGAGTTAATTAATACAGAAGTTGATGTCAGAGCAAGATATTGCTATGGCAGAACTGATTGTGTTGTTTTGGAGGCATGGAGAAGACATTGAGAATTTGGACTAGAAAAGAGTTTATCTACTCTGAGTGGGGCTCTAAGAGCCATTATGGGAGGAACATAGAAGGACACAGTGCTGAAAGCCATGTGGAGTATGGAGGCCTGTATCAAGAAGTTTCATAGGGCAAAAGTCTTAACAACTGGGCTAGAGATAGTGCTTGTGACACTTTGGCAAAAAAAAAAAAATGTGGTTTCCTTATGCACATGTCCTGTGAGTTGTACTGAGAAAGAATTGGAAAGTAGCAAACCAATCCATTGGTGGAGGAGATTTCAAAACATCCCCAAACTGACTCATTCCCATTGTTATTGATCACTCTTATAGAAGTATTTAATGAGCAAAAAAGAAAATTGGTCAAAAAAAAAAAAGAAAAAACAGTGTAGAATACTAGAAAACGTAATGTTGGAGTCCAACCTTGTGCTGAAAGAGATATGGAGAAGGGAGGGAAGCTGGGTCAGAAATGGAATAAAGTGAGAGTTGCCCTCCATCCAGCTAAATGATAATTTACGAAAGGAAAAGTCTCAAGAATGTTCTGCTCCTGAAAAACAATGACAAAGGAAAGCTGCTTAAGATGTTTGTTAAATCGAACATGTTCTATCCCAAACAGGTAGCTGAGCCTAGCAGTGTCACCCAGGTAGGTCTAGCTTCAGAGTAATAAAGAATACTTGAGTAAAGGGTCCATGGAATCTTCTTCCCTGGTTAAGGAGACCAGTTAAGGCCAGGACACGTGGAGCTGAGCATTCCCTTCATAAAGGCCCTAAAAGGTTGATGCAGGAAACTATGCCAATGATGTTCAGATTGCACTGAAGAAGACAAGATTATATAGATACCAGAGTCACAGAACATCCATCAATGAGAGCTTCACATAGAATGTGGAAGCAGCCCAAGAGAGGGAAGTGTTTTGTAGTCAGCAAAGCAAGAGGGTGGAGTCATCTAAGTCCTATATCTGACATGGTCTAGATTATTTGGGTTTTGTCTTGTTATGATCTTGCATTTGTCCTGTATTTTTTCAATATCTCCTGATTTCTTCCTTTTGCATTGGCAATGTATATTTTGTACCATTGTGTTGGAAGTTTCTGGGGTCTCTGGAACTACCATACCCAGCAGAAAAAAAATGCTCTTTAAAAGACAGTTCAGTTCAACACAACAAAGTAGTCCGTATCCTTCAAACATTGAGAGAATGACCGAGTAATGTATTTTAGACATATTGTAACAACACAGCACAATTTGAACAAAAACATTCCTGGTGATAGTTAACTCAATCCTATGTGTGCAATAAAGCATATGAATTTTTATTCATAAGTATTTTATTCTTTGTAAAGTACCCATATATACAGTAAGGACACTGTATATAAACTATAGAATAAAGTAACACCAGCTGTCTTATTAGAAATGGCTTTGAGAATCTCTTCCTTCATAGCACTGTGCTTGTACCACTATGGTGCATATCCAGTATTTACTCTGTAATCAAGACAATATCAGTCTCAATAAATAGACTCAAAGCACCTAAACTCACAAAGAAGCCTCAGAGTCACCTCTTATGTACAAAAAGTACATAAAATGTTTATGTACAAAAAGTCAACATTTTTTGTACAGAATCAATAAACTATATTAAATATAGAGCTATAAAAAGTTATTTAGAAGGAAATGAAGGCATTATTTGAGCAGTTAAGCATCTCATACTTTAGAATAGTGTTTGATACAAGCTATATGGGGTTGAGTAAAATTTTGCCTATGGCCCTGGAAATCTTGAGGAGTTTCAAGTGAGAAAACATGCTGTTTAATGTTCTTTAAAAATAGTCATTGATTTACAACTATTATATATCCAGTAATAATTGCAGTTTGACTTTTGATCTGTTCCTGGGATGGTGACATGAGGTAAGGTAAGCTAATCTCCTGGAATGTTGGGCAGTGACAAAGAATAGTTAGAGCTCCCAGAAACCAAGTTATCAAGATCATAACGGAAGCAATTTCTTGAACTGTAGTGCTGACCAATGTTTTGCAATGGCTCATATATATTAACTGAATATATAACATCTCAGTTTCAGTTTATGACAGGCTTATTGGTTTTCAAACACATGGGAAGTACATGAGTATCTATATTGTCAATTATTTGCCCGGAATTAACTCTAGAATTATATTCAGGCTGACTTAGAAGGAGTCTTACTTTTTTATACCTATCATTTATAATATATTATTATTCATTTATAAAAATAACTATTGATAAGTGTGAGAAAGAAATCTGTAATGATTTTTGGTTGTAAATCTAGGCTTTAATAGCTCCAGCCCTGTGCTAGTCTAATAGGGACTATAATGTTACACTCAGACCTTCACCAGAAACCAAACTAAGTTAAAAAAGAAAACAAAAAAATATAAAATGTTAGACCTGAAAGTATCAAAAACACTAATATGACTAAGAGTGTCAAGAGAAAGGAAACCCTTTTCACTCCTTGATGTGTAGTGAGAAACAAAGGATAGTTAAGTCTTATATATAGAAATATAGAACACAAGAACCTATGGTGGATATTTTACCCCTAAACTATAACAAATGAAAATATTGTGCTCCACACAAGTACTTTAGATGCAAATGGAATAGTGTCCTTGTTCTGTTACATCATGACTTACTACTCTATTGGTTAATATCTAGAAGCATATCTTCCACTTTCTCCTGTATCAGTGACAGGTAGAATTTCTCTTAATGTTTTATGCACCAAATGCATCAGAACCCAAAGAGACAAAACAGATATCTAGAAGCAGCCTGCCAGAAATACCATAACAGACATGTGTGCTATGTAATGTGGGTGTCAGTTGTACTTTTTTTTGTTTCCTCTCTGCTCTACATTTCATAGATCCTTTTAGCCAGTGCTGTCTGAGGACTTGAACTGCTATAATTTTCTGGTGCTGGAATGTCTATGTTGGAACAGGTGTGCCAGCTGCATCTATTTTTCCTGAGACCCTGCAGGATTTAATTTGTTCATACTTTGATCATTCTGCCTGACAACTAATATCAAAAGAGATATACCAAAATTTTGGCAACCACTGGATCATCACCACTATTAGGAGAAAATAATTCAAATCACCTATTGATTAAAAAGATATAGCCAACTACCTTATTTCTCATTGTTTAAGAAGTGAGACCTTCCAAGTAAGATATCTAAATTATTTCTTTAGAGTATATAATTTTTACGGTTTTGAAAAACTTTAGATGAAATAAGTTTAGTATATTTGAGAAAATAGATGATTAATGAATGTATTGTACCACAAACCACTGAAGGTACAGAGAGATGCTACCTGCGATATCTGTAGAAGAATTGCAATAATAATTAATACACAGAAATCACTTCTTTGGTTATATCTTAGTATTTGCTTTTCAATCACATCTGAATTGTTTGCAACTCATAATTGACTGAAAGCCTGTCAATCAGCTACTGTGCCTGTTATTTTAAGTCAACTTAACACAAACTAGAGGGAATTTCAATTAAGAAAATCCACCATAAGGTCAGGCTGTAGTCATACTAGTATGATATTTTCTTAGTTGGTGATTGAAGAGAAAGAGATTAGCAAACCAGTTCATTTTGAGCAGCCTAGGCTGGTTGTCTTAGGTCCTATAAGAAATCAGGCTCCATGGCATCTGCATCAGCTACTGCCTATAGTTTCCTGCCTTCACTGCTTTTGACGATAAACTCTTATATGAAAGTGTGAGTAAAATAACACCCATTCTTCCCTAGTTGTTTTTAGTCATGGTGTTTTATCACAACAATAATAATCCTCACTAGGACAATCACTTATCACAAGAATATATTCTTGATTGGAGATATAAATCAGCAGTTCAGTGCTTGCTGTGCAATTACAAGGTATGGAGATTACAACATGTGCATAAGAAGCTGACTTCCTAACTGACAAGGCTCACACAGAGCCTGTCCATGTCGTAGAGACCAAGCCCATCGCCATTGTCCTTGGCTCCTCGGTCAGCCTCCACCATCAGCCACCCTCAGAGAGTCCGATTTGGTCGCATGTTCCATCAGTCCCATTCCAAGTGGACTTGGTGGTCTCCCATTAGTTCTGTCCTGCCGTCTCAGTGGGTGAACGCATCCCTCATGGTTCTGACTTTCTTTCTCATGATCTCTCTCCTTCTGCTCCTCATCAGAAGGGGAGTTGGGAGGACCTTGGACTCAACATAGTGTAGAGAACCATGATGGCTGTTTGGCCTCGAGAGGGAGGGAGTGGGGATGTGGGTGGAGGGGAGGGGAGGGGAAGGAGATGGCAATTTTTAATAAAAAATAAATAAACTGGAAACAAACAAACAAAAAAAGAAGCTGACTTCCTGAAAAACCCCTCTGAGGATTATGATACCTTTTACTGTCTCCTAGGCATGCACAGTAATACACACATCTATGCAGATTACAACTTCTCTCTCTTCCTCTGTCTCTGTCTCTGTCTGTCTCTCTCTCTCTCTCTCTCTCTCTCTCTCTCTCTCTCGCACACACACACACACACACACACATACACACCTAAACAAAATTTAAACTGGAACTAAAATATTGAGAATGTATTTTCAGATAGACTACAGGTTACATTTAATTACAGTTTTCAACTCAGTTTTAGGTCAAATTTAATTTAACAATTAAAATTAGAGTGAGAGGTATCTATTTATCCATGCAAAAAAATAACTCACTGTATTCTGTACACAGAAGACATCATCCAACCTAGAATCTCTGAAATTGTGATATAAAGTTCTGCATTTATATTCTAGGCCGAGATGAAGTAAACAGAAGCATATTTCTGGCCTTGCTGTTAACAGTAAAATGAACCAATGTCCTAAGCCCATCTATATGTTTGTCTATCATCTAGCTATCATTTATCTATCCATATATCCTTACACACAGACACAAATCATATACATATAATGTCAAGTCCCATACTTTCTGATGTAGAAGTCTATATAAAATACTGATTCATGGCACTATCATATATAAATAGTTTTCTGTCTTAAAGAAAGGATGCATTTAAGTAGCTACCCCTAGTCTTGAATTCATGTTGCTACGGCCTCCTCCCAACAACAGGGCTTAAAAAGCTGGACTATAATGTTCATCTGATCTATCACTATAAAATATATTTATATGCAGAATTCTTAGCATCTTTTATCCCCTCAGCCAGGTTGCTTACTTTCACAAAATAAATCTCCATTTACATCACCCTTTGCCTTCAGTTTAAGAATACACTGTGCACCCTCAGATGGCACCAGGACAATCGAAGATGCAACACTAAACCTCAGGTTGCTTGCTGCATAGTTGACATTCACATTCTGACTCTGATATGTGAACCTCATTCTAGTCATAACCCAAAGACATGGACTGTCAAGTTGTTGCGCTTGCTCTAAAATTTATATTGGTATTAAGGCCAACTTTAATGCATTACAAGCAAATCTGAGGACTGTAGGACAGGAGAAATTATCATCTTAAGACTTCCTTATTTATCATCTTGGCTTTCATTCTCTCTTCTGTTAGCATAAAAAGAGGAACTCACCAATCTCACTTGCTGTGTTTCATCATATAGTTTCTTTATGATTTCTCAGTAATAATTAATGGCAAGATATAGCATAATCAACAGAGCTGTATGTGAGTTCCAGCAATCTCAAAGAAGTGAGCATAACAAGGGTTAGGTATATGCTTCAAAATTACAATTAAAAGTCACATTGCTCATGAAATTTCATGTATTTTACTTTGAAGAGAACATAAGAAAAATGTTTGTTATAAAACATCTACTATGTTTTACTGTCTATCTAAATTTATATGATTAATTAGTGAATTGAAAACTCAACTTCCCAGCAATGGCATAGTTATGTATAAAACACATTTTATACAATTATTCAATCATTTGTTTATTGATTTGGATATTCTCTGTGTAACTTCTATTCAAATTTCTCACTGATAATGAATTCTAAAATGTTTAAATAATATACTCACAAAGCAACTCTAATGTCATCTTAATTAAATTATATTTACAAAAACATTATGTCTTTAAAGTCTCACATGAACCTTCTAGATAGACATGGACTTTTGTTGGGTTCTTTTCAATGTACTAGAAATGGTATATAGAAACACTGAGAGATACTAGAATTTCTATGACAATTTTAATATTGTGAAGATTTCTAGTATCACCTATAAAAGAGGAGATCTGGAAGGTGAGGATTTTTCAAAGCTTACAACAATGTCTAGGATTAGAACAGAATAACCATAGTGTGTTTCCTAGACTGTCCTCTGGAAAATTACCCCAAGCAGGAAAAAGTACTTTGATAAGACTTCACAAGAGAATATTACAGTCTGAAAATAAGAGAAGAAAATGACTGTTTCCCCATGGTGGCATGGCAGTGTCAAATGTGTGAGACACATCATTCAGAACCTTTCAGAGGATCAATGTGGTTTTGGAAAAGAGTACAAGAAGATGATGCTGATGCCCACCAATACCTGATGAACACATTGGTATGCTGCTAGAAAAAAAAATGGTCAAAATAAGATTTAAAACTTCCCTAACTTAGAATCTATAATATTAATTGCAATGTACTATTATAAAAAGATTTCATGTGGAAATAGTTTGCATAGGTTGACAGTATTCTTCCTAGAATTAATTTCATTAAATGAAAGTCACAGTACGAGTGTGGGATTCCTCACTAAGAGTTATTGGTCATAGAGGTTGCAAAGTTCTCCAAAGAAACACAGATATTTGCCACTGCCCTTGCTCACCTAACATAACAACCGGTTAAAACTGTGCTGCTGAGTGACTAGAGTCATACAACATGGACAAATCACAACAGGAATTTTGGTACACAAAAGGAATTTTCATCTGTGCTGAATTGAGTTTTCGTAGAGTTGGATGGTTATATTTACTATTGTAGAGAAAAAAATTGACTTTAAAATACTGGAGACTTTCTGTCACAGTGCTCCATGCTATTCTATAAGTTTGCTTGAAAGGAAAGGAGCCAGTGTTCTTACTCAGTGCTGCACCCTGGAGGCTGTGATATTACTTGCCTGGCAAGGTTACTTATTGGTACAAGAGGTTATTTGTTGGTTACCTGTTAGTACTACTTTCGTGAGATTATTAACCACTACCTAATAGGATTTGAAGGAATTTGTATACTTGGTAGTTGTCTTAGGGTTTTTATAGCTGTGAAGAGACACCAGGACCATTGCAAATCTCATAAAGTAAAACATTAAATTTAGGGTGGTTGACTTTCAGTTTCAGAGGTTCAGGCCATTGTCATCATGGTGGAGAGCATGGCAGCATACAGGAAAATATGATGCTTCAGGCAACTGTCAGACTAGGTCGTATCCTGAGCATAGGAAACCTCAAATGCCACCCCACAGTGACACACTTCCAACAAGGCCATACCCACTACACCAAAGCTGCATCTCCTAATAATGCCACTCCATCTGAGATTATGGGGACCAATTACTATCAAAATCCCACAGTACCTGCCGGGTGGTGGTGGCGCACGCCTTTAATCCCAGCACTCGGGAGGCAGAGGCAGGCTGATCTCTGAGTTCGAGGCCAGCCTGGGAGAGGCTCTAGAAACTACAGGGAAACCCTGTCTCGAAAAACCAAAAAAAAAAAAAAAAAAAAAAAATCCCACAGTACCTTAATCCCAGTAAAAAGCTCATGGTTATAAAGCTCATAGCCCCAGTGATAGAACCTGCTATTATTATTATGCTATACAGTCATGCTGTCAAATAGCTAATATATATACCCACAGAACAGAGCTCTTCTTAATATTGGTCAGAGAAGTTTCTTTTGGAATAGACAGCAATCAGTAGATAAAGCATAATTGATCAAAGTACTAATAGTAAGATACTGACTACTCACACCTAAAAACGACATCCACAGTAATACTATTTACCATTTCAGAATAGGGAATATAATGGAAGCAGAGGCAGAGAAATATGTAAGAGATGGATGATGAGAATGTGTGTTGTGGAATTCTGACTAGTGGTTATATACAGAAAGTGTACTCATGAACTCACAACAGCTGTGGTTATCGGCACAAAACTTACTCAAGATCAATCCAGTCAACAATGGCTTACATGATCTCTAGGCCCTAATTGTACTGATGAAATACTGTTAGTGAACAGATTCTTCCTATGGGAAAAAAAAGATCATTTTGGGTATGGCTATATCCACTGATAGTTTTTTATTGTTATTATTTTATGCTTTCGGTAGGTGGTCTGACACCATGCCCTTGTGGGCAGTATTAACTAGGTATTTCTTAGAAAAAAATTAACACATCAAGTTAGAAAGGAATTTGTGTAATGAGGGGCAAATGAGAAGAGTGTGAGGATAAAATGAGGAGTAGATATGATATGTTGTTTTATATGTGTATGAAATTCTTAAAATATTGAAAAATACCAAATTTTATTATCAATATTAAAAAATCAATCAATATTATAAGAAAATCAATATTATAAGGGAATATTAATAAAGACAATCTTGAAAATAATAATATTTTGTAGCTTCAAAAACATAAAGTGCAACACAAGTATATCAGTTACTTATGCAATGAGAGGAAACATTATTACATAGTATGGTCATACAGATATTTGTGGCTGAGAACATCTTGGTAACTTGTAATGAACTTTATAACCTATATGTAAGTATTAACATATAATGCAAGAATCAGTCATAATCATGTATTTGAGGGCCAGTCTTCAACAGATGTGATATTTATAAATTCTTCCTTCTCACAGTTCCACTCAGAAACATGTGATCTGTTAAACTATCAAACACCAATAATGGAGAGGAGGAGTTTTATATTTGAGTTTATGTTTTATACATTGATATACTATATAGCATATTAGTATGTACAGAATCATATATATGTTTATATACTTTACAGGGAACATAGTAATATTTTATTTCAATTCAAAGACAACATACATAACAAAACTATTAAATAAGCAACTATTATGCACCCATGTTTTATGTTAGGATTAATTCACATCGAACCATAAAAATAGTTAAATTAAAATAAATTTTATGCATTCACTTATAAAAGGCATATAGAAAACCATATAATGAGAATATATAAATGTTATATTTCAGTTTTATAAAGCCTAGTATTTCAAAAGTGCTATTTAAAATGAATGTGTTTGAATTTAATATAACCTCTCCCTGGGTACATTTAACAGAAAGTACTAAATCTAGAATGTGAGAGTTTTAAAACTATTTTCACACTTTATTCTGTATCTTATTTCTTGCTCTGTGAAATTGCTAACAAATAGCAATGATTCTCACTTTAATAGGAACTTCTGAAACTAGTTGCTTTTAAGATTTATCTTATTGAACATACCTAACATCTTAGAAGACATAAATTTCTGCCCAACTCTTTCTTTGAAATTTGATTGGTGCCATAGTGAATTGCCTCTATTTTGCCCAAAAAATAATAATAATAGAAAATGGTAAAGTTGAAAGTTTCTGACCTCAACATATACAGAAATTTTTAAAAAATATGTTTCAAAAGTACAAATACTGGTGACAACCTGATGTGCTAATTCTAAAAACTAGTAAGGGATCATAGAAGGTAGAATTTAAGGAAAATGGGATACAGAGCCATTAGTATAAAGGTGTAAAAAAGCCTATAGAACAGGAAGCAGCAAGTGGACTGAGAGATAGGAAGACATGGTAGAGGAGTGATATAGGGAAGAATAATAAGAACCTAAAACCTTAGAAAATGCCATATGAAAGCCCCTTACTGTAGAAGCTTTAATATATATATACACAATAAAATCAATATAACAGTATATATGGATTTGTGATGAAGTTACCTAATTATATTACCTAGCAAGTAAAAGACTAGTATCAGGCATGAGTTATCTCTTTTAAAGAGGTTGGTCTATAGGGTGCCATAGATATCCATAAACATTAGAGGACATTGCTATATCTACTAGTTACCCTTCAGAACTTGATGATGAGATCCTATGAAGCCCATTATCATTCAGAATACTATAGTAGGTCTTTAAGAAAATTATTAATTTGAATCAAATTTACTTTAAACAGCACAAATTTATCATAAGATATATTTAATAATCCTTTCTTTTCATGGTATATGTTACAGATATCTTTTTTATTTCATGATTTTACTCAACATGTTTTTCATTAATAACTTATCTGTATATAAAATAATATAATGTTTTGTAAAAAAAAGTGCCTCTTTGATGCTTTTTTTCTTTTAGTACTTCTTTTGAATTAGTTTTCTATTCTTTGAAAAGCTTCATCACAAATTAAGTTGTTTTTAGCACCATCACCTCAGAATTCCTGAGACTACAGTCTGGGTGGTTGTGAAATTATTTCTAAAATCAAAATATCAAAAGGAAACAAGGGTCAATAATGTAGAACATTGGAGAATGGCATTCTTCTATAGTAGTAATTCTCAGTCTTCCCAATGCTGTGACCCATTAAAACAGTTCCTGGGTTGTAGTGACCCCAACCATAAAATTAGTTGGTTCCTACTCATAAGTGTAATTTTGCTACTGTTATGACTCAGAATGTAAATATCTGATATGTATAATATCTGATACGCAACCTGTGTGAAAAGGTCAGTTGAATCCCAAAGAGTTAATGACCTCGAGGTTGAAAACCTCTGTCTATTGGCTTCTAAGGTTACATCAGTTTAGCTTATTTTACAAAACTTTAAGGTTCCACGTTTTTGTTATCCCTGAATTGAAGTCTGCTCTGCACTGATAGAAGCTATTTTCAGTTTTATGCACTGGGACCACATGGACAGACACATTTTAAAAGCTAGTACAAGAATTCTAACAACATTCTGCTAAGAAAGATTCTTTCAATAATACATAATCAAAATTATGTTAAAAAGATAGCAATTGTGTCGAAAAATTGAAAATTATAGATTGACTAGAGTTGTTAATAATAGTAAATAAGCAGTAAATCTATGACATTTTGCTATGTATTTAACACATAGAACGATAAAGTCAGGGCCATTGTATCAGTTAGGGTTAAGGTTTCCCTAACTCAAATATTTATATTTACAAATATATCAAAAATCTCTACTATGGGTATGAGAGAAGAGGAAAGAAGACAGCTGATGCAGAAAGAGAGGGAATGAAGGAGGGAAGGAGAAACAGAGGGAGGGAGAGAGGGAGAAAGGGAGGAAGGGAGGGAGGGAGAGAGGGAGGAAGGAAGGGAGGAAGAGAGAGAGAGAGAGAGAGAGAGAGAGAGAGAGAGAGAGAATTACTCTCCTAATATGAACACATTTTTAGGGACTTCTAACTTTCCTCTTGAGCTCTTCAGTGAATTTAATGAAGTTTACCTATAATTTCATGAAATATAATAGGTTTTAATAATTGTCTAAGCTTTGAGATGTCAATCACATCTAACAAATACTTTCACAACAATATGATTTGTTTGAATTGAAATCTCCCTTGTCATTTGATTGAAATCTAAAAAAGCATCAACTGATTCTACAAATTAATGAACAAAAGTGTTAACAATAGTCCTCCACCATGTATGCATATGTCTGAGAAGGTGAAGTAGCACCATCGCCTATGTTATACAGAAAAGAAGCAAAGAAATAAAGTAAATGAAATATTATTTGTACTAGTCATTTCAATCACTACTACTTCATGCAGATTTGGTCATGTATTTATACTACTGAATGATTGCTGACTTAGTCCTCTCCTTTGCCAACAAAGATCCTTTTACTGTAATTATTGAAAGGCATGGAGCAAGAAAATATAGTGGTAAACTCTAAGTATGTCATAGTCTACTGGCAAAACATAATAGTTCCTTCAGATGAGTCACTCTATTATTTTAACTCTGTTGTCAATGTAAAATTAGGGTATTTTATCAAATGAATGTTTCCATAGAATATTAATGAGTTTCATTTTTATATTTCAAGAAATTTTAATGTAACAGGACTCTATAAAAGTCTATAATTGCAATGCAAACATGCATTATATATATGTATGTGTAATACTCACCACACAGATTTTGACAACTGTCAGAGATTTCCATTCTTTAGTTTATTACCTATATAAATTCAGCCATGACAGTTTCCCTAAAATTCTTCTGAAGTCTTACTTTTCAAAAGTTGTAATAATTATGATAAATTGAAACTTTGTATAGTCACAAAATATATTTATATATAAACTACTAATATAGTTTATACCATATATACATGACACATATACCCACTTATATCTTAAGTGTAAATAACTTTTAGATAAGGTGTTATTCATTTTTTCACACCAGCCTCTCACAGTAGAATATATAAAATTCTGGGATAAAAATGAATTTTTTTATTTGCTTTATAAATCACTACCTTTATTCCTTGCAAGAATTAGAAAAAAAATCAGAGGAAGAAGCAAAAACAAAAAACTTCAAGAGTGACTATAATACAGATTTTTAAAGTATATTATTTGTTTAAAAACCATTTAGTTTGATCAAAAGGGTTATTTTCACTTTATTTCATAAATGTAAACAGGGCATACAATCTACAACATATAATAGGCCTAAGCAATTAATTTTTGTAAAATTTCATTACACATATTTTCTAAGAATTAGTTGTCATTATTCACACCAATTCCTAAATCACATATTACTTGAATTCAAAGAAAACAACAGAATATCCATAGCATAGGACACCAATATACCATGTTATTTAGTTCTGACTTCCTATACAGAAAGACAACCTGTGCTAAAGGGAAAGAAGAAAGCTTAAGACTTAGGAATATAAGAATTTCAGCCATGAGGTATAAAATCATTGGGAAGTAGATGATTTTTCTGGAAAAATTTGAAAGGTAAATTTCATCTATAAATATCTTTGTAGACGCAAGTTTCTTTTATGTCCAGTCCTTCAGCCTTTCAGTCCCAAAGAAACACACAGAAGCATATGCCAATTTTTAACTGTTTGGCCTATTAGCTCAGGCTTACTATTAACCAGCTCTCACTACTTAAATTAACCCATAATTCTTATCTATGTTTAGCCACATGGCTTGGTACCTTTATCAGTGAGGCATTCTCATTTTCTTCCTCTGAGTCTGGCAAGTGACTGTGACTTTGCCTTTCCTCTTCCCAGAATTCTCCTAATCTAGTAACTCCACCTGTACTTCCTGCTTAGCTACTGGCCAATCAGCATTTTATTAAACCAATACTAGTGACAAATCTTTATAATGTACAAAAGCATTATCACATGTACCGTCTTTGGGACTTGAGAAAAAATAAAAGAGAGGCTTTTTTTTTTCTGCAGAATCACATTACAAATCAAATACATTATATCAGAAAAATATCCTAAACAATTGATCACTACAGCATCATATGAGTTACAGCAAACTGGACCATGATTTGACTAGCTTGTACTAGACTGCCTTTTTTTGTATCATAAGATAGTGGACAAAATGAAATGCTTACTATGTGTAGGTAAAAACAAGGATGCTGTAGTATACTTATAAGACAAAACACTACATGTGCACAGTAAAGTAATATTGGCAATGAGAATTCTCAAGTCATGTAAGAGTGGGAACTGATAGGAAATTAGTACATTATGAAAGAGGCCTAGAGAGACAGACAGTCATATATCAAGAGAGGAATCTGGTTGCTGGAAGGGTAAAGGTGCTATTGTAGTCATCACAAACTGAAAATATAATTGCCCACAGCAAAACAGACAGGGCAGGTAATGGAAATATGTGTTACATTAGTATTCACACTGAGTACCTGAAAATATTATCCTATATACTTCAAATTCTTAGATTTTAATATGCAGTAACACCAGTTGTTACTGCAGTAGTAGATGCAGAGTAGAAAACAGAAAACCTATGGCGAACAGAGCATGTCCTGAATGAATGTGTATCACTGAATTGAGCATGGCTATATCAAGAGTCCCAGAGCTTCACACCCATTGAAACTGTCAAAGCTTTCCCGAGGTCAGGCTCAAGGAATTTATAAAGCCTTCCCCTGGGCCTTGTGCACTTCTGACAGTTTGTACAATAAATAGCAACAGTAACTTCCTCCTCTAGGATGCCTGCAAACTGAGACCACTCCCTAATAGAGTTCTTCCACCAAGACTAGTTAACCTGCCTTGTGCTGTAGAAAATAAACAGTAAGTATCCTCCATCAGAGCAGGTATGACCAACCCAAAACCAGCTGTTCTGTCAGTGTTTCTGGCCTTCTTTCAGTGTATGCTTGTTCTTTATTCCATTAACTGCCTCAGCTAGCTCAGTTCCAAAATTTTAGAACACATTTTAAAACAAACAAAACACGAAAAATTTCCTATTGTGATCATTATCCCATTGCTAATAATATTTCCAGACTATGTAATATGGGAAAATGTATTAAATGAGACTTACAAAGAGCATAAATATATCACTGTAAAGGCTAAACTATCATAGTGGATAAATCACAAATGCCATGTTACCTTAAATATTCCACTTGTCTCTATTAGACACAGGAAACTTTCCTTTATTATTCTCAATGCATCCTTTATTGAGAGAAAAATACAACTAACCTGAATGATTGTGTGTATAATATACTGAATGTATTGGTCCAGTCATGAATAGAAATGCGATTAGAATTGAGAAAATGTAAAATTGTGTTTGTATAAGCAAGCACCTCAGCTCCTTTGGAGTTTTCTTTTATTTGTTTTTTGCTTATTTGTTGGTTTATTTTATTTTCATCTTGCTGTGATCTGAAGCCGGTGTATTCAGTTATAAAGATCTGAGTCTTGGTTCATTTATCTTCAAAATACATATAAAGATATTGTTTGTTTTGATGGTGCATACCTATGGTTATGAACTCAACAGGATGCTGTTATTTTTTCTTTGGGCATAAAAATTTCTTTGGGAAAGTGGTCACTCTTCTGGAATAAACACCCCAAAATCCTATCTACTTACCTAACAAATCATTTTACCTCATCTTTCGGGTCCAATATTTAGTCCACATATGTATATGATTTATATTGGGTGTGGAGGCGCAGATGTACACAAACCTTCACATTTTCTTTAAGGGATCCTAAAGGCAAGTGGGAAGCCATCACTCTTCATGCATGTCCACCAACTGACAACAGTGTGCGTAAATGAAAGCAAAAAGGATCTAAAGAGGTCACTTGATACTTGAAACCAGTAACACCAGGGAATCAGGAACCAGAGTCTTCGGGATTTAAAAACAAACAAACAAACAACAACAACAAAACGGATTTTTCTGTGTAGCCATGGCTGTTTTTGGAACTCGCTGTGTAGACTAGCCTGCCTTGAAAGGCATACCTCTGCCTCCCCTATGATGGGATTAAAAGTATGTGCCCCCATCACCAGTATCTTGGATTTTACATGACTTGAGCTAAAGAACTTATTCTATGCTTATGCTAGACTAGAGAGTAATAATAAAAACACTAGGTGCTGTTATTTTATTTCTTGCTATATTGACAAGTGCAAATTTAGTCTAATACTTTCTTTCTACTGGTTTATCTCTGAAAGTTTTCTTTTTTAATGTTCATTTTTGTCTGTCACAGCTATGTTTACCTAGTTTGTCAAGTTTAATGCATACCTACCTAGAAAAGTGAGTCTGATTTCTAGATGGAGAAAATAAAAGTCATGAGAAAGTTGGGAAGTGATTCCTGGTATGGGTAGAAAGACTGGATGTGAAAATAGAGATCTTGAAAATAACATAGCTAATACACTTATGTGGAAATATCCACAGAAATAAATGTACAAGTAGTAATTAGCCAATGGAAGAGATCTGACTACTGATAGATGGAAGAAAATATACATTAACAGAACACGCATGAATACTCAAAAAAGTATGTAATCTGAGACATTAAAAGAGCCTATGACATTGTGTCTAGAGAGATTATGTGGCCTGAGATATTGATTGAACCCTCTAGCAAACCAAGCATATTATTTTATTAGAAATGAAAACAATATTTTAATTGGTTAGAATGAAAGATATAAAGTACAGCATTTTCATCCTTGCTGTCCTCTGGGATCTGTCCCTTGTACACGCGCCAACAGTGAATGCTTTAGTTTCCGATTTGCAAGGTAATACCTCACTTACACAGCATTTCCTGCTGGAAAATTAATGAGTCAATAAGGTTCCTGTACATGCTCAGAGTGCATCAGGCTGTGAAGCGTGTTTTGTCAGTGGTTTTGCTGGACTGAGAACAGTTTTCAAAGTCCTAGTACGTGTGAGATGGATGAGAAACCACATCAGGGAGATGTGAAAAGATATATGAAAAAGAGAAATAAGAGCTAAATACATCAGCTCCATGCTTTTCTCTTCTAACTCTACCCCTGCTTTCCTTTGACAAAACAGATGGGAGGGGGGATGCAGCTTTGGACTGCACTTTCTAACTGCCATGTTTCTTTAAATATGCCAAAGAGTGAGAGAAAGCAAGAAACTCCAAATAGACTTCAAGAGAGTCTTTTTTTCAATATTATAGATAACTTAAATTATTATTATAAATCTTCTTATAAACACCAAAATCTCAAAGGAAGGAAAACAACACATTACTCTCAAATTATTTCAGAAAATGTTCAAAATATTGACAGGTAAATTAACACTCTGCTGCAGGACAATGGTTTTACCCTCAAAAGATTTATTTCTTGAACTTGTTTAATAAAATGCTGATTGGCCAATAGCCTAGCAGGAATTATAGTTGGGAGACCAGGCAGGAAGTAGAGGCAGGGCAATTGAGAACAGGAGAATTCTGGGAAGATGAAAGATTCAGTCTGTGATCATCACCCAGACACAGAGGAAGCCAGACACAGAGCAAACAAAATGTGACTGCCTCACTGAAAAAGGTACCAAGCCACATGGCTAACACAGACAAGAATTATAAGTTATAAAAGTTAATAAGAAGCCTGTGCTAATAGGCCAATCAGTTTCTGATTAATGTAGACATCTGTGTGTTTCTTTGGGACTCCAACTGCGGGATCTGGTGGGACAGAAATCTCAGTCACCAACACTCTATCACTATTGTGTCATTTTCTTTTTGCAGTGGAACAATACAGAGAAACAACTAACTTTTAATCCTATTGTAGGAGAACCACAAAATTGCACTGCTTCTTTTATGTAAAAATGTATTTTATGTCTTTAATTTTATAACTTTAGATTAATGGGTAAAACAGATGATTCAGTTCAAATAGCATTCAGTAAGGACATGCATATCACCAATGTGGATAGGCATTGTTCGAGAGATAATTACAGTTACGTTCCTCGGTCTGATGGAGATCAGAACTAAATCTAGGTAACCTAAACCAAAAAAGAATTATTCAAGCACTCAACTTTATTCTTGATTATATAATTAATATTGTTTATTTAGATTGTATGATACATGTCAGATTTACCAATAAGAATCTAGCAAGTATTTAATTTTTACAAATGTAAGGAGGCAATATATCTTGGAAATAATTTATAAGTTGAAGTGTATTTCAGGTCTTACTTTTCATGTTAGGGAGGCCATCAGCATGTTATTGCCATAGGCGCTAAGGAAATTACAAAGGGTTATAAATTTGCTCTTTGATCCCACTCTACTCTAGCCAAATGAAAACTATACATGTGAAATTAAATAGTGAAAAACCTAACTTCTCTCTACCTGGTAGTCTGTTAGAATAATTTAGAAGGGCCTTCATTATCTTGTGTTGTGACTTGTACAGAGAATCTTCACTGATTAGTGTTCACACCAACACCAGGAAGGTGGCTACAGTTCACTGTTCCATACAAGCTGCCCTGGTGATATTTTTTTTTATAATTAAAGGATTTAGTGGGAGGCCTTTCATAAAATGATATTACTATATGCAGAAAGAAGGAAATGTATTTTACTTATTTTAACTGATATAAATATATGCATCAAATTTGATATTGTTGATAACTGGAAAATATCAAATGCTACATCATACTCTACATGAAATCTTGTAATTATTTTCAAAGTTAATATATATCATGCATATGTATTATAAGTCATGTATATAAAAACATATATCTAAACCAAAATTATAAAACAAATTTGTATTTATTTCAGTGATCATAAACTGATTCTAGTAATAACTGTTATAAAACATATTATGTTAAATACAAACATTTTAAATTATATATATTCACATGCACTCGTACTTATTTTCATTTTTTTTTTTTTTTTTGGTTTTTCGAGACAGGGTTTCCCTGTAGTTTCTAGAGCCTGTCCTGGAACTAGCTCTTGTAGACCAGGCTGGCCTCGAACTCAGAGATCCGCCTGCCTCTGCCTCCCGAGTGCTGGGATTAAAGGCGTGTGCCACCACTGCCGGCTCTTACCTTTGTTTTTATATTCTGTCCTTAAACTCTTTTTCTGTCTCTGTATAGGCAAGGTACATGTTACATTCTTTGCCTTTTCCCCATCATTCTCATGAACTCCAGGCATTTGCCTTGTTTGATGAGGAGTGAATCCCTTACTAAAGTAATCATCAGATTCTGCAATCTGGAAACTGTGAGGAGAGTTCCAGTGATGTGTTCATCTTCAGTTTGCTCTAGAATTAGGCAGCTCAAGGCCTGGTTTTGATTCATCCTCACTCTAGTCGAAAAGACTAAATACTCATTTGTAGAGAGCAAGTAAGCCCACACTGATGACTGAGAAATTACCTGTGTGCGAATGATCTTGTTCTTGAACCTGGATCCTTCTGCAAAATAAATTTTTCACATTCTTTACATAATTGTGGATATTCTGTCAACAACCATGATTATTTTCTTTTCTTTTACTAATTTTTCAGTCTTTGTGATTGAAACTAAACTCTCATGAACATTAGTCAATTGTTCTATTGCTAATATTTATGGTTACTTTGTGAAACCTTCAAGTGTTACACAAAGTTAATATCAACTTTCTAAATTCAATGTATAAAACTCCACAATTACAGAACTATCCACTGAGAATTGACTCTCCTTCCATCTCTAGTAATTCCACAAGTAGATCAAGCCACACAGCTCTTACACATATGTAATGGACCAAGGTTGGTTCCATGCAGGCTCCCTAGCTGTTAGTTCACTGCCTGTGATCTTCTATGAGCCCATGCTAGTTGTTTCTGTGGGTTCCTTTGTGATAAATTTGATAATACTGGCTCTAGAATCCTTCCTCCCTTTCTTCAACAGGACTTCCTGAGCTCAGACCAGTGCTTGGTTGTGGATCTCTATATTTGTTTCTGTCACTCACTGGATGAAGGCTCTCTGATGACTGAGGTAGTTACCAATCTGATTACAGAAGATGGCCAATCCATCTACTATCCACTCTTCAGGCTGCCTATCCAGTATTGTTAGGAGTTTTAGTCATCCTCATAAATTTGTGGGAATTTCCCTTGTCCCAGATTTCCACCTGACTCCAAAATGCTTCCCCTATCAAAATATATCTTTCATTATTCAACTCCATCCCCCCCTTCCCCAGTGCAATCCCTCATGTTCCTATCCTGGCCAGCAACGAGTCTACCCAGGAGTTCTCTTCTATTTTCACTTGTGCCTTAGGATTTTTATTGCTGTGAAGAAACATCACTCTTATAAAGTAAAACATTTCATTGGAGTTGCTCACTGTAGTTTTACAGGTTCAGTTTATTATCGTCATTGTGGGGATCATGGAGGTGCACAGGCAGACATGATGCTGGAAACATACCCAGAAGTCCTACATCTTACAGACAAAAGTAAGTCAACTGAAAGTCACATGTCAGGAAACTTGAGTCAAATAGACCTCAAAGCCTGTCCCTACAATGACATACTTCTTCCAATAAGGCCACACCTCCTAATAGTGCCACTCCCTTTGGGGGCTATTTTCTTTCAAACTACAACATTCCTATTTCTACGTTGGTCTTTCCTTGTTACCTAGCCTCTCTGGGGTTGTGTATTTTAGAATAGTTATCCTTTGCTTTATAACTAATATATACTTGTGAATGAGTACAGTCATACTTCCTCATACTAGTTTGCTTTGTCCAAGCATAATACAAGTGGAGGAACTTAGTCTTACCTCAATTTGAAAGAAACCCAAAGTCCTTCATTAGTGTATGTGTGTGTGTGTGTGTATATATGTATTTGAATATATATATGAATATATATACACACAAAAAATAAAACCTGTGAATAAATCAGGTAGGTATAAATAAAAATATGTATAATATATTTCATAATATATAGAAAAATACTGTAGAATAAAATTCTAAAGGAAATACCTAAAATACCCTGCAGAGCAGTTGTGAAGCTTCAGCTTGTCTCAGAATTACCTGAAAGACTTGCTGTCATGGGTTTCTACACTCAAGCCCTTGAGTTTCATGACATTGCATTTCATTTTGTTTATTTGTTTGTTAGGAATAAATATTCTCTGTTAAGATGCTGCTGTCAGCATGGCTATTGTATATTGAGAGCTACAAACAGTGAATTAGATAATACTAACTTCTGCAGAGGCTTGAACAAAATTGCAGTATTCAACTGCATGGCCAGTTAGTATTCCTCTCAGTCTGTCTGCAGTAGAAATTGACACAGCTATGAAGATGGTATCCTTAATGTGAAGTGGTGGTACATGAAACAAATATGAATACTCTCTTTAAGCATGGTGTCTTTAGATGCTTTACTAAGAGCTCAATTTTATTTTGATTACATACTCATGGAGAACGGGGAACTATACAACTATTTGGAATTCAGAACAGGAATCTGTGTTGTGAAATAGGCTTATAGGATCACTGTGTTCAGTTTCTCATTAATAGAACATACACTTGATCTAATGGCATAGACAGATGCTAAGAGAACAATGTGATGAGGAGACAGAATAAGGAGGAAGTCAGTAAAAAACTTGTTTAGGCAGAATTCAGAAGATACCATTCTGGAAGCTTATCATGTAATGCAAAGTAAAAGTATTATTGTGAAAATAGGCATATGATGTAGAGGATGAAGATAAGTTAAAACCAAACCAAAATATGTCTAATATCAGAGTTGGCTTGGCTTGGTATAGGAAAAGAACAAGAAAGAACACTCTGACACATCACATGCAGGTATTACCTCCTAAGAGAAGTATGTCAAGGCTTTAGAGAGGAAACCAAAGAGCTGTTGTGTGAGCCCCTTCATAAACCATCTGCCTGCTCTGCTGAAGCAAAATCTCTTTAGCCCTGTGAATATTATTCATTTAATGCCCAGAAAGAACATAATGCTTTGAATACAGGTGCTAAACACAGCTAGAGGAAATAGCTTATTATCTGAGATAAGTGGAATAATTATAGCCACTTTTTTTTAACAACTGAAAAAGCTGGTTGCACCACTGATTCTTGAAAACAACTATGTGGTTAGCTTTTTAAAAAATGAAGATAACGATGCACTTGCAAACCGACCTCAAAATTAGCCGTCTTTAATGGAAAGTCATTCTGGAGCTCCCGATAAAGCTACAACAAATGCTGACTGACATTTCCAACGGGGAAAAGTTAAATAGTATCTTATCAGCTGGCAAATAACAAGTGACTCTTTGTGATGAAAACAATTATGACATATTATCTATCATGTGTCTATCTTTGGAGAAAGGTAATTTACTTGAGTCTGTCACAAGAGAAGAACATTTGATGATGCAAACAGTTTTCTCCTAAGATGACTGTTTATCCCACAATATTGTTTGCATTTGTTGTAAGTGGTAAAGCAGATGGCGACAGAGAAACATTTTGTCAAGTTTGAAAGGTAAGCCACCTTACTGGACGAAATGCCTTCATCTCTTTACTGGAAGAAGAAAAGACTGAAAAAACAAACATAAAGACGCTGAAATTGTCAGGACTGACTTTTTTGGAGGAGACTTCAGGCACCACCAATTTAAATATCTCTCTACAGTTAACCAACCATGCACATATTCAGAGTTATTTCTTGAGTTTCTATGATGTTGAGAAATCATTTCTGTTGCTGCATGAAGACAGAGAGCAATGGGCAGAAATCTGACACTGAAAGTCTAAACTATCCAAATTAAATACCTGTACTTAAATTTTTTTAATACCAAGTATTTGTTATTCTGTTTTCTAGAAATACCAGTGTAAATAAGACACGTAGACACAAATTTACACGAGATGCTTCTAAACTAATATGTGACTTGTGGGTAATATTAATATTTAATAGTGTTTTAGGCTATTGAGGTGAATGACTGGTAATATTAATATTTAATAGTGTTTTAGGCTATTGAGGTGAATGACTGGCCAATGTAAAACTCGTGCTTTACTTTGCATAAATCTAAGAATTTTTAACAAAGCACATGAACTATGTTATTACTTTTCCACGGTCATTAGAGATGAAAGGTGCTACTTTTGTACTTCCAGTATATTACTCTTCTTATACACTTTCAAATGTCAAAATGATTCTTGATGAAAGTATTTGTAATAAACTCAGTTGGTAGATGTGGCAGCTGAGGCCTGGGAATGATAATTACCTTTCCAGAGTATCATCTAGAGGCCCAATCACATTTTAGCCCTTCCCATTTGACTTCAATTTTTTTTATTTTATCTTTTGTTTCACACATTAGCAAAGTAAACATGTGAAGTAGAGAAAGAAGATATTTTAATGGAAGATATTTTAGCAGGAAGTCAAAATAACAGTGCATTTGATCTGAGTATAGTCTGTGAAGTTGCCTAGTTGTTTTAGGGAATGATTGAGAGAGTAATTACAGGTTTATTAGTGTTCTCGGATTTAAATGATAGTAATTGTATGCAGATGTTGTTAAGTTAATATTCTAAATCAGTATTCAACCTTAAAATTGCCACAGATGTTAAGCAATTGGAGTGATTCCCTGTCCTACCGGTTTAGTAATATATAATACATGTATGAAAGTATGTGGGTAAATGATAGGAGTACAGATAGAGATATTCCAGCCAACTGTAGTCCTCAAAATTTAATGCAGGTATTTTTTCCTTCTCTGAAATTGTTTTATTCATTATAAATGGTAGAGATGAAGATTCAATTTGTACGTGCCAGTGATGATGTCTGGAGTATGGGGATGATGTTTGACTTTTTACAGTGTAAAAGACAGGTAGTTCCCACAGGGAAAAAAAAAAAACTACCATTTAATAGCATTTGCACCAGTATTTATCCCTAACACAGAAACTGGCTCTTTGGAGCCCATTCCCTGTACAGCTATACTTTGCTTAGCCTAGATACAGAGGGGAGGGCCTTGGTCTTGCCTCAAGTGACAGACTTTGCTGACTCTCCATGGGGGGCCTCACTCTCTCTGGAGTGGATGTGGGTGGGGTAGCGAGAAGATGAAGGGAGTGGGAGAACAGGATTTAGAGGGAACTGAGATTGGTTTGCAAACTAAAATTGTTTTAAAAGTAAAAATAAAACCATATCAGTTGCATTGTCAAACTGCACAGAAATTACATCATTTGTAGGAAATCAGTGCTATACTCTTCTTATGAATATATTTCAAAGGTGTGCAGAATGAAGGCATGTTTTTTCCACATGGATGGAGAACTACTGGTGTTGGAGAAGAAGACATGATTTTTAAACTCTAATGTCTATGTAACTGAATAAAAGACTGGATGCTTTTATTTAAATGATTATAGATTCACTTTAAGAAATAAGTTTCATACAATTCTTCCAAACAAAGCATATCATTTTGCCCACTCTTTGTTCAGATTGCCCTTTAATAATTTCCATCACTTTTACATTAATGTAAATTGAAAACATGGAGCTGAAGAGATGGCAGTGGTTAAGGATATTAGTTGCGTTCCCAAAGGGCTCAGGTTCAATGTTCATAACTACAAAGTGTGTTACCACAGTTTGTTACTTCAGTTCCAAGGGATCTGATGACTTCTTCAGGCCACCATGGTCAAATCCCAGTCACACATGAACACCAAGTATTTATGAATATAAAATAAAATTTTTAAAAAAGTTATTTTTTCACTGATAATTTCAGCTACATTTGTAACTTCCATCTCTGCATGCTTCTTACCTCAGAGGAAAAATATCACTCATTCATTCCATTCAGAATATGGTATTTGTTCCAATTTACAGTGTCTAATAGAGCTTCGAATATCCATCCTTCTTGCTAACACACCACATTGTATAAATGTGATCCTAGGTGTCCAGAGCTCATCTTTGTAGTCTCATTTTCCACTGTTATTAGCTCTTCTTTCCAAGGCTATGCTTATTTATATGACCAGTTTTTATTAATCTCAAATTAAGTTGACGTCTCCTGGAATAGACTCTGAAGAGTTTATTGAATCCCCAGAATAACCCAGCAGGGGTGCAGGCACAGTTCTCTTCTTCCATCTTCCTAGATCAAAAGTCATGACTAAAGGCCTAGTGGGCACCTTGCTTCACACAGGACTGACCCACGTCCTTGCATTACAGAGCCACTGAATGGACAGCTTATGTCCACTTGAGAAACTCTTGTGTAAGAATAACTCCGTTAAGCCACAGAATAAAGTATTTAGGTGTCATTGTCAAAAATATCCATAGTACTCAAAAATCTTTTCATTTGTATAAAAATTAGAATTAACTTATCAGTCTCCAAAGTAAAATATCTTTTTCAAAAAAAGAAGCAAAATTGGATTGAATCTATAAATCAGTTAAGTAAATAATAAAGTTTAAACAATACTATGGTTTGCAATCTATACACATATCCATATGTACAAACAAATATTTAATATTTACTTAAGTTGTTTAAATTTTATCTACCAGACACACTCAAGTGGCTTGGGGTTGTATAGAGTTAGACATTTTCTCAAAAAATAAATCTGTATAGCTCAAGTCAGGTAACAAGACCAGATGATGTTTCATGTCAACTTCCATCGGAATATGAGAATTTTTACTTTTAAAAATTTTTAACACAGGAAACAATGATATACTATGAGTCACTGTATGATTCAGAGTGCACTATAATTTTGAGAACAAAACTTTTGAAAATTGATCTATTAGTCATCTCAGAAATCACTAGTAGCTTTGTTCTTGTTCCTCATAATCACCAAGGGTGTCTTGTTGAGATCTTATACCTCATTGTAGATTTGTCTGTCTGTCCTTGAAGTATTTTCTCTCCTCTTTGGATGAAGCCAAATTATTGTGTATGTAAATTTATTGTGTTATATTATCCAGATGAATTAAATTTCTTATCATAATATAGTTGAACATAACTCTTCTTATGATACTGATATGTTTGCTAGTTTTGTAACAAAAACTATTGAGATTATATCTCTGCTCTCCAAGTCTTCAGTATACTCTCAACATCATTTTCTGAATGCAACACTGGTAATAATTCTACCCTCACGGTGATTACCTATATAATAACAGAGCAAACGAATGTTTATATATGTTACTGTGGGAAGTTTATAAGCTGGTCATTCAGTTGTTTCAACAATGAGTACACAGGTGCTTCTCAGTTTCAGCCAAAGATGCTCATTTGGAAGAAGTTAAAAAAAAAAAAAAAAAGCAGGAGCCATAATTATTCTGGCACTACCTGCGTCCATCAGTACAATCTCAGAAGGGGTGCTTTGGGCCACTCTCCCACCTGAAAGTTTCTATCTCTTCTTCCTATCAATGCAGTTTTATTTTGTTTTCAAGTTTTAATTAAAGTAGGCTTTATGAAATCCCTAAGCCTTATACATTTCACTCTTAAACTCTGGATAATAAAAGACTGACCACTTTAAAAGAGCTAATGCAATGTATCTTTATTTATACTTACTATTAAATATTATTTTTAAAAATGCACATAACTTCCAAATGATCCTTGAGAATGGCATGGACAAAGTGATCCACAAATTTCCTTTCACAGGCATTCATAAAACAGGTGTATTATGAAGAATAAAAAGAAGTTGGAATTCCTTTCATTTGAATTCCCCCTCAAAACCGTTTTTTCTCAAAGTTATCTTGTCATCAATTCTTTAGGCCTCTCAAAATTATGTAACAATGGTTAGGTGATTGGTAAGGCACTTTAGAATGCCACTGGTAAATGGGAAACATTCTCTCAGATCCAAAATAAAATAACAAGCCTGGCTGTCCCCTGCCGTGGAGCTTACTAATTCAAGAATCTTGCAAACTCTCACAGATGCTAAGTTTCCCACTGAGATGGAACCACACTGCTGCCTTTTAACTTGTGGCCTCTCACATAATTAAGAAAATTACAGTTACACACCCTTCTCTAAGACAGGGAGCAGAAACTCCACTTGGATACTTTCCAAAGATAAATGGACAGTGTAACTCTTCAATCTGTTTTTTCCCCACCTGTTTTTTGTTTGTTTGTTTTGTTTTTGCTTTTTGGTTTTTTTTTTTTCTGGTTAAGAATTGAAGAAAATGGGAAGGCACTTTTTATTTAGTATTGGTGAACACATTTAGCAAGAGAAGTTTAATTTAATGTATGCTGATCCTCTTTGACTCTTTTATTTGGAAATATATGGTAATGATTATGTTAACATTTGGAATTTGGAATATGGAATAAAAATGACAACTTCCTAGGTTTTCGATTATAAGGATAAATATTGCATTTCCTATGTTTAACAAGAATTGCTTATCATGAATAAGGCTTAAGACTTGTTCCTCAACATGCACAGAAACACACATACAAGCACACACACATGGCTACACATAGGCAAACACATCAAAACAAACAAGAGAAAATGCAGCATGTTCATTTATGGATAACAGCTCTCATCTTTAAAATAAGACAAATTAAGGCCCCCAGTATTAATACACTGAAGCCCAGACACTATGTGTCACCTTTCTTTGTTTCTTACTTGTTCACTAATTTCTCCATGGTGGGGGGTGCTAACATTTTCCTATCCACTTTATTAGATACAATAAGTTAGATTGATGGCAGACAATCCTTAATATTTATGTTAAAAATCATTTGCATGGGCTGATCTTAGTCAATTACATTTCTTTTTTTTCCTCATTTTTTTATTAAAGATTTCCATCTCCTTCCCTCCTCCTCCCCCTTCCCTCCCTTCCCTTCCACCCATACCCCCTCTCCACCCCTCTCCAAGACAAAGAGCCTCTGTACCAATAGCCAATCTCTTAAATTTCAACAACTTCAGAAAGATATTTAATTGTTTCTGATCCTAAGAGAATATGTGTTCCATGTGACATGACTAGATTAGGACTTATGCATTCTTTATCTACCAGAGAACTCTGAGCTCTGTTTGGCCTATTGGAATGCTGGCATCTTGTATTTCCAAGAATGACTGTGGATGGTTATCACATTGAAGAGCTGTAAAAAATCATGTACAATATATTAATCTATCTGTAGTGATTACAAACTAATCTTTCATCCCTTCAAATACCTCAGCTTTCTGTCATCAAACATTCTTGCCATATACATATCTATAAATATATATGCCTAACACATTTAGCATAAATAATCATTTTATTCCATAATTTGTAATTTGATGTACAAGATGGAAAACAAAATTGATAATCCGAAATATGCTTCCTTGGAGTTCAAACCAAGGAACATTTGAGAACAGCAAATATAGAGAGGTCTTCATTTTGTGATTTTTCTTATGTACCTAAGAACCTGACCTGCCCAAACACAGCACACTTTCTGTCTATTTTCTTCTTGTTATTAAAATGTCATCATCCATATAAAGATAAACATACAGCAGGGAATTGAAAGTCAAATATCACTACTATATCTTGGTGAATCTTTATCCCAGGTTGCTGTCTGTTCTTCCCTCTTCATCTCCTGTAAGGATCCTTTAGTGTCTCTTTAAATGTGTCTATGTTCTGATTTCCATTCCTTGTGGAGACAGTATTCAGACAATCATCATATTCCTTTTTGAGCATGTGAATTTTCCATCATGCCTATAACCTTAAATATTTGTTAGAATTTAAATGCATGTTTTCCCTTCTAATATTTTTCCTGTTTTATACATGTAAGTTATAGAAAGTTAAATACTCAGAAAGAAAGCTGCTTTTGCCTACAGAGAATAAAATCATTTTAGAGAAACAATAGTATTTAGTTAATTAAGAAGTCACATGAAACTAAAAGTTCTGAAGAGAACCGAGGCACATGGAGTCAATTTATATATAAATTGCTATTGTGCTTCTACAATTTCTTGCCATTATGTTGATAAAAATCTGACAAATCTTTGAATCATTTTTTTCCTTTCTCTATCAGAGAAACATACACATAACAATATTGCTTCTTGGAGCTGAAGAAAGCCTTTAAATTGTTTCATTTTTATAATTCCAATTGCAGCAGGAGCACGGATGTGAAAATCCATACCCAGGGAAATAGGGATCACACTGAGTCTATTAATTTACTAAAATCTAGACTAGTCGAATGCATTTTTGACACCATAAAATTTGACATAATGGGGATGTACACAATCCAACACACATTCAAGTCACGTTAAAGCAGTATGGAGTATTTAGATTAATAAGACTGACCAGCGGCATAATAACTGTTCTGATTAGGTGGGAGAGTCCTTCACTAGTGTTGGTCTCTTTCTCGGAAATCAAAAGGGCTGATTTAATTGGAGTGGTATAAATTTAAAATTTCTTTTTAAATGAAATCAATCACATTGTATGTACAAAAAATGTCTTTTTAACAAATAGTGTCTCATATTACATAAAAGCACTATCATATATATATATATATGATCATATATATATATATGATTATAATTGTGTAGTAACTTTGCCATCTTCCTTTGTCACAGAAAGCTAACCAATACTGTTTTAGTAATATACCACAATTCTGTCTAGTCATTGTTATAAAGGAAGAAACCTTGTTTCAAATAATTTCATTTTCTATTTTATACAGTAATTAAAACGTAATATTTATTGGAGTAAGTGTTCTTGTAAGGGATTGTATTCTATGATTTTCTTGGAACCTAATTATGCTATGTTTTTGATTGTAAGTAAAACTTTGTAATACAACATTGCTAAGATAAACTTTATAAACAGAACTATGAATAGTTTGGTGAAATTTTTTACCTTTTTAATTCACATTAAATTCTATTAAATGATTCGGTGTTAGGCTAAGGTTTCTGTATAAAACTTTTCAGTGATGTTCTGCTTTCATTTTATCTGTGCAGATGCTGGAGTCTCTGTCTGATAAACAAATTAAGAATTGACCAAAGCTAGGTATTTGCAACAAGTACTGTTCTTCTTTTATATACGTTTGTAGCTGTGATTCATCCCAACTCTGAAGCCAACCTCAGTATTAGTGAATTCCATAAAATTTTAGTGTAAAAGATTATTGCAAAGATAGTGAAGTAACAAATATTTGATTTCCCCAAAATACCATATTTAAGTAGAGTTCATTTTTAACCAAAATATGCTCTCTCTATTTTAGTTCTCTCAGTATTTTTAGACAGTTCTGGGGATCTACTCATTTTTGTGATCAAATTTTTAACTTTCCTTTGTTGTTGTTTGTCTTAGTTCTCCAAGGTTCTCAGGACTATTAAACAACAAAAGCCTTACAGTCAACTGATTTTTGTTGACTGTAACATTGGAGACAAGATAATCTTTGACAAATAGTTCCTAGGAAACTAGAGAGAAATTAACATATCTATTGCCCTGAATACAAGTAAATCTAAATGCTGTTTTTTAATCTGAATGCTAGTATGAGGGTTATACATTCTGTGATCATGGGTAAGGATCTACACTCTTTGTTTCAGTGTACTACTATGATTATATGATATTGATATTATAAAATGCTAAGAATCGTAATTTTAAAATGACAAACATTATATTCTGTTCTATGCTTAGTGAAGTCCTAAAGTTATGGCACTTTCTTTTAAGCTTTTACTTGAAAAAAATAAGCAAATTGCAGTCATAGATGGCAAAAAACACATATATTTGAATACAATAAAAAGACATAATATTGAGAAAATTTTCTGTAAACTTTTAGATAGACGTTCAAACAAAAATAATAGTTGAATTTAAGGGGATTTTAAAATTTTTAATTAGAAGCAACAGTATTATATTATAGAAGTATTCATTACTATAAATATAGCCTTCCAAACTAGGAATGTGTACCTGATTTATTTTACCTTTTATTTAATTCCTACTTTAAACTTTCTATAAAGTGACTTTCTTTGGTCAAGTATTATTTATGTCAAATAATGTTTTACCAAAATTAGAAAAATTGATTTTACACAGAATACCACACTATATTCTTTCAATAGTAAATTAAATGTGTGTAGCTTCAGTTACTTTATCTGTGTCACGTGTAAAGATTTTTCAGTAACCTTGGCCCAAGGACATATTCCCTGAGGTGATGGTAATTGCAGAGTAGTACGGTACACTTTAAAACTATCTTTCTTCTGTAATCCTTTCCACACAAAGACTCTTCACACAAAGACTTTAGTGTTCAGAGACAGAGTTCTTTGCCTACACTAGTGCAGTCTATGCCTCCCTCTTCCAGTTTACCTTCATCCTGGATATCTTTGATCAAAAATCCTCCTGCGTTTAGAATGCCTCAGGCAAGGTGAGTCTGACAGCCACCAATGTTTGCCTGACAATTCTCTTCCCCTCTCCCTCTTTTGAAGCCATAACTTATTGTGTCTATATAGTAGGTTCCTTTTGTCTGCCCTCTCTTTTGGTCCTTACTCCCTTGCTTGAGTCCACAGCTGGCAGAATGTCACACCTAGCATCTGGAAGAGTGTCAGCATTCTATTGCCATTTTCATCCCGCTGAGGTGAGACTGGGTATCAAATGAGATGTGTGGGGAATCACACTAGGGCCAGAGTGCTGATCTAGAGCAGCATCGGAAAGTGTGCTGTAGTTAGGCATTTAAAAGTTTTTATTGTTGTTGCAAATGGCATGTTACTAGAGAAATTACCATCGTTTGAGATTCTAACCTACACAGATCCAGCTACTATGGATTCAGTAACAGTAAAACTTAAGTGGTATATGAGCAGAGACCTGTGAGGCCACATCTTTAGACTCAGGGTAAAATAATTAAATTTTTCGCCTTCTTAGCAACTTGCATTTCATGACAGTGCTTAGTTTCAAAGAGAGCACTATATTTCAATGCATTGTATAGCTGAAACACACAGAAAATTATTTTATGATTTCACCAGCATTGTCTCATTGATGCTTGTAAGAAAAATTTTTCATTATAAGTCTGAATGAGTTTTTGTGACAGTTTTAAAAAATGGAGGAAAACCTGAATAAATGAATATATGCCTCAAATCAGAGAAAATGTAACTTTTGAAACCTGGAATCACTTCTTGGCAAAGCTGATTTTGCATTCAGATTGCTTGAGCTCAAGAAGCCTCTGGATGAAAAAGGGAAGAGAAATGTGTGAAGGCTATGCTCTTCAAATAAGGATATAAGACCGATAATGAGATCCAACCATCTCCACATCTTGTAGCAATGCCAGTACCAAAATTCTTGGATTGGATGTTCACATACTCTTTTTTTTTTTTTTTAGAAAAATTGGATCTTTTTTCCATATCACCTCTGTTGAATTCTTCAATATATTGAATCAGTCATAGATTACTTCTCATACCTGAAACAGTGAAAATTCTCCATAAAGTTATGTGGTATAGTGACCAGTAAAATTGACCTATGCCAAATTTATACTCAGAACATAGGTTTCTGTCTATTTTTTAAAATCTTTTTTTCACATGTACATTTTAAGTCAAAATTTCTTATTTGAACTGACATTGTTCCTTCCAAGGTCAAAGACCACCAAGAACACGATACTAATCATGAATATTCAGCCCTCCTTTGACTTGTTCATTTGAGCTGGCTAAGAGACTCCTCAAACTTTCCAGGATCTTTCTAGTGCCTTTGGTGGTCTTCTAGAAGTAGAAGTTACTTAACTGATCATTTTATAGTTAGGGACCTGAACTGAAATATAGATAGTTCCCTTGAACTGAAACTGACCTGAATGCCTTCTCCTGAGCATGAGATTTCATGGTACCTTTTTCTACCATGAAAGCTTCAAAAACAGGGAAGCGATCAGGATTACTACTAAGCTTTAATGCCTCTGACCCACAACCATAACCAGTAAGCATAGCAGGTCAACCCTCAGGGTGAAATAGTATCACCATACATTGGCAGTAATCATAAGCTCTCTATATAGACTTAAGAGCTGTTCAACCAGGAGGAAATCACACTTTTAACTGAAAATCTAATCAACTAGACAGTGGTAGTGACATCACAGACCTTGGGATAAACCCTTTAAACTACCACTTAAAAAAATATAGCATTATCCTATACTGCACTCTAAATATTTGTCCTTATACATACAGATAGATGTAGTCATCAGCTATCATCAAGGGAGCTTCTCCCTGCAATTGATGAACACCATTACAGAAAACCACTATAAATCTTTCTTCTTGGAATATTGTTGATGGAGTCTACGAATTATGAGATTACTGAGGTGAAAAGGATGTATTATTTTGCTAGAAAAAAATCATGTTCCTTTCTTTATTACTTATTCTTTATTATTTATGTAATGAAAATTATTACATAATAAATGATGTTCAAAAGCTAGATCAAAGCTCTGGGCTTTAGTATATAAAGTCAGAATCTGAGTCCAGGCATTTTATCTCCAATGTCCTGAATCTCGGTTTCCTGTAACTGCAGTAAGACATTACTTCAAACTACAGTTTTCGAAGTAATAGAAAAAAAAAATAGAAATGAATTCTCTAAGTTTTTCTCCTAGAAGTCAAAATGTGGCAAGGGTTATTCACCCTTTGAAACTCTTCAGGGAATTCTTCCTCATCTAGTGCAGCTCAGCTGGTGTTCTTGCATCTCTGGCATGCATTTCTTTGCAGCTGCGTCCATCTATCTTTGTTAGCATGCTGTCTTATATTTGTGTTTCTGCTCATCTTTATGTCCTTGATTGAGGGTTGTCCCTACTCCAATATCACTACTAATTATGACTCTATTTCTGAAGAGAGATACATTAGGATTTACTGAGAGTTAGAGCTGTAACATATGCATTGGCGGCCAAGGAAGTACATGACTCAACTCATGGTATTGTCATATATCTGAATCATACTATCTTAAGATATATAAATTTTACTTTATTGGTTTAACATGATCACTGTTCACTGTTTATTAGAGATTAAAGCAAGCAAACTTCATAGTTATGACAACTTACATTCTTTCTTTTGTTGCCTTTATTTTGTAGTATATCATTTGATATTAAAATATTTTTAGTAAGTATATAACTAATTTTGGTTCACATTTTATTAGGTCATGTTGCTTAATACAAATTTTTGTCATAATTAATAACTTAAAATATGTATTTAGCATCTCACAGTCTATCCAGAAAGAAATCAGTATGCATTGGTATTACAACTATCTTTCTCCTAAATCATTTTATCTTATACCATTTTATTTAATACTTACTATTGAAACTCCATCAGTCTCAGTCAATAATTTAAGATTGTAGAAAGAAATAAAAGGATGATCTTATATAGTAACTTCATAAGGAAAATACCATTTTTACATGTAGACTTTAAATAGATTTCCAATTTACAAGAATAAAGATATCAAACAGCTAAAACAGAAAATCATTGTCCCAGTATTAGAGAGTATAAAGAATAATTAAATTACATAAGTGTCAATATTTGGAATATTAATTGTATTGACAGTGTTAGGGTCCCATAATGCTAACTGTTCTGGTTAATTTAGTTCCTAGTCTGTAAAATATGTTTTTAAGCCACACATGAGAAAACATTTAAATTCTTAAATACCAATGACACCTCTGAATAGCTTTTAACCCATAGGCATTTCTTAATATTTTGTATTACTTCAGATTTTTAATGTAAGATATATGCTAAATAATATTAAATACAACTGACATTGCCTCAAACTTTCTTTAGGCAATAACTAGTCAGTTCCTAAATATGTACATATATCAAAGTTACATTCTTACTGAAAGTTATTTCAAGAAATGTCATTTTGTCGAAGAAAATACCCTAATTTAATATTCCAGCTTTATTTATTTTTCCATAATTTCAACTTCTCTATACTTTGTTTTAGAATTCTTTAATTCTAACACAGACTTCTGAGCATATGATCTGCCAGGTTTTTATGTAATTGCCATGATTAGTATAATAAGCCTAGCAAGAAGCAATAAAATCAATTTTTCCTTCCTAGTTTATATAATAATTGTGAGAGTAAACTAAACAAAATAGTAACAACAAGCAATATGTTACAGAGACAATGAACATGAAAATGAAAACTTCAAAATTTGATTTTTAAATGACAAATAAAGGTTCTGTAGCTCCTCGCACAGTGATGTGTAGAAATTTAAAGTGTCCATATCTTCTGTATAACAATAGGGAAGAAACAATACTAGAAATTGTAATGTTGTATAAAATGATCCTCTAAGCTGTAAATATTTAATGAACCCTAAAGAAAATTGCCTGAAAAGGTTTGAAAGTATGCATTGCTGACATTTTTGAACAGTATATATTCCTATATTTATGAATACTTAATAACACACAGAAAGAAGATTGTATTCCAGTGTCTTGCAATGAATATGTGTTATGTTCTGCTAAATATATGTGCACATTTATGTAGTGCATTAAATATCTAGGACCTCCTCAGCAAACAGTAGTTCACTAGGTTTATAGTACCTGGAAAGAATTCTCTCCAATTGACTGTACCTTAAATGCAATTAAATAGCTATTGTTTTGTTAACCAGTGTAAGTTCCACTATTTGACATTTATGCATGCTTCATTTTATTTCATTCATTATCTTTTAATAATATAGGATAGATATTATCATATTTATTTAATAGACAAAGTAAAAGATAGACACAAATGTTATTCCATTCATTCAAATAGGTACATGAAGAGAATGAACTTAAAATTAGTATTCATACCCATTATAAGAGAAAATTGACATATGTAAGTTTTATATATTATATACTTTATATATACTCTCTATATAAATGTACATATATATAATTTCTATTAATAGAGAAACATAAGGTATAAGATACTTGAGCAGAGTGTGTAGCTATATGTAGTGGCTAGCTGTTGAGCAAACTTTTTCTTTTTTTTTCTCCTCTTATTTTTTGCTTCAATTTCTTGCTTACATGTATTCCCTAAGAATGCCAAAGTCCATCAAGTGTGAGGCCTGTTCATTTTGTAATCCTTTCCAATAAGTGTTTTACACATTTTATTCAGTAGCTGGAGCATTTTGGTTCTCAAATAGAATCTATGTCATTATTGATTTCCTTCTCCTTTCTTAAGAGGAAATCAACTTTCCCACTTGTGTTTATTTTTAGAGGTTAATAATTAGATTGAGTGGTTAAGGGGATGTTCGCTTCTTGTGGTTTCTGTGCACAGAGTTAAAGCTTCCGTTCATTCAGAGAGGCATCAGATGTGAAGGCATGCTATTCCCATTTTGAAGGTAAGAAATGAGCACACAGGTAATAAGGAGATAAGTAATCTGAGAATATTTATAGCAGCTACAATGTACAATTTTGACCTAAGAGATTTCCCAGAACAGAAGCTCAATTTCACACGGAAGATTTATAAAGGTTCAGATTGGCCTCTTGCAACCACAAATCTGCAACATTTATATATTTAATTTCCTTTTGCTGTCTCCTACTTCAACCCTGTCATTGTCATATAGGTACTGATAACAGGGACAAAGCAGGTAGGAACTTTCAATAGCCCTGAATCTATTATGAGAGGCGCCCTTCTGATCCAATCAAACTTCCAGAACTTTTCCTTTAAATGAAATTTTTGTCTTCTAATCTTGTAATGGGGAAGATCTCTTAAAATTCAAACTGGAACACTATTCAATTTTAATCTTTTGAGACACAATGGACTTTGATTAATTAATAACTGATTGACCCCAATCTTCTTTCTTCATTTTGACAATCAACCCAGGGAATTCTTACTCCGATTTGAATGCTTTTCACATAAATATGCCAATTTTGTGCTTATCACTTTTTGATTTAGAAATGTTCCATTTTATGCGTTTTCCTTCATAATGTCTCAAATTGCTTCCCACGGTTTGGAAGAATTTACACGAACTTTCATTCTCAGAGTCAAACGTTCTTACCCATGTCTAAATAATCATTTGCTATATACTCTACATTTATTTTAATTAGAGTAAAAAGATAATTTAATGGTGTTGCAGTTTGGGGGTGATACTATTGTTGCTTATTCCTTTTTGACAAAGTCAGATCCCCAGAATGACATTAATTCACGTACCTCAGTCTCCTCAGTGCTGAGATTAAAGGTATGAGCCATCACACCTGGATTGTGTGAAAGTTTTACGAACAATAGTTTCACAAGAAGATTTCTAAGATAACTGATCATTTTGTGTTCCCCTTTCTTTGTGAATATAATCTATAGCTGACAAATATTAGTTCTGGGATGATGTTACTGCTGTAAAATTTATGTTTACATAGCTTTAAATTGATTTATTGAAATTTTGTCTTCTAAGGAAATGTTATTCTCATCAGCTTGAAAGATGATGCATTCAAGAGGATCAGAGCTGTGCTGAAGACAGCACTTGTGCTGTATCCAGATCATTAACTTCTCTGGGCATGGAAGATGGAGAAAGAAATTCTTATTTCTGCAAGCCATGTTTGCAATCCACCCTGCCTATGCAGCTTGGCTGTAGTAGCCTGGACAGACTAAGAGAGCCCCCAACCCTCAGCAGAGGTATTTGAAACCATATTTCATGTCTCAGATTGATTAACCTCAGGCTGGAAGGGTTGTTTGGCTGTGCTTGACCTTTAAATTTGCCTGCAAGGTTTCCAAGGTAGAGGGACATGGAAATGCAAGGCACAAGAATGATTTGAAATGCCTTTGCTAACTTGAAGTAATATGTTGCAAAGAATGCAGGCAGCTTCAGAGCTAAGAATGCCTTGCTGAACATTAGGAAGGAAATGATGGGCACACAGTTTTCTTACTTCAAGAATTCAATTTTGCTAACAAGTAAGTGTTTTTATAGAGAATTATCCCAAGAAGAGTCTGATAAAAAATTAACCTGAATGACATCTTGATAATTGTCTGATGATAAAGACAATGAGAAGAAACTCAGTCACAGAATACTGAACTTCTGATCTATCTGTTTTCATAGAGTAAGTATTTAAGTTGCTTAGTTCTTGATAAATTATCACATGCCAATAGAAATCTAATATATAATTTTTTTTTCAATTTGCAGGAAAAATTTAGTAAAATCTGAATAGGAAAGACATAGTGAACCAGCATTTTCTTTCAGGGAAGAGACAGCACACTTCAACTTAAGAAAAACCTTTTACAGTCCAGGTCTTTTATTTCTTTTATACATCAGGCCATGAATTCATACGAAATGGGCTCCAGCAGCTCAGGCTCCTTGCTGTTAGTCCTCACAAAGCGTTATTCTCTGGGTGGAGCAGGCTGGCGCTTCAGCTGAACCCAGATGCCCTTCTCTTGGCTTCCTTTTTCTTCTGGTCGTTCTCCTTCACCCACTTCGGGAATCTGTCTCTGCTCTATGAGTGCTTGATGTGTTCAATCACACATTAATTTCCTTGGCAAGGATCTTACCCTTAACTTTCTCGTTTACAATGATGTCCAGAGCATGCTGGATGACATTGTAGACTCTTCCGGTTTGGCCATGGTAACATTTATGGGGCATTCCTTTTTGAACAGTACCCATTCCCTTGATGTCTACAATATCACCTTTCTTGTAGATTCACATGTATGTGGCCAAAGGAGCAACTCCATGTTTCCTAAAGGGTCTAAAGAACATACAGCGAGTGCCCCTCCTCTTTCCTTGTGTTTGTCATTTTGGCGAGTTACTGAAAGATGGCTACCCCTAATGTATCATTATTATACTGGGCTATACTGAATATTTTTTCATGTAATTTCCTTTTAAATACTACTGATACTTGTGTCCTATTTATTTGGAAATTTAATTTCTTAGAATAAATCCTTTCCATGGTTACTCAAATTTCTATCAATAAATCAAAATACATTTCTTAGAAGGATCTCTTAAGAGTCTAGAGGTCACCTTTAATTTACAAAAGCACATGATCCTACCCATTTTATTCTCTAAGGATCAAAGGCAGGTTTTACAGGATGATACTCTGGTAAATAATACTATAAAATGATTTTAGCATATGTGGAACCTATTTCTTTTTTTGGAGCCTATTTTTATACATAATAAAAGAAATAACTCTAATAAGTTAAAATGATCAAAAAATTAAAGAAACTCAAAAGTAACAAACATAATTTTACTTTTTGTAAAGCAAAATAAAGAACCAAACTGTTGTAAAAATGTGATTATCCCTAAATGTGTTCATTTCAGAAACATAAGAAAAATCATCTTAGAAGTGACTTAGTGTATGATTCTTCAGAGGAGGTAGCTTTAGGTAATGTGTTTTCTGTACCCCTTTAACCATGAGATTAAAAGTGGCCCACAGGAGGCCTGGTAACAAAGGGAAATTGTAAGCAACCCCTTTTGAATAAGGGCTCTCCTGTCAGAGCGATTCCTGTTGTAAGGAGTAAACCTTTGTTATTTTAGTCCCTCATATTCTGGAGTGGTCTGTCCCCAGAGTGTGAATTACTCTCTTCACACTGAGAATTTGTTCCTTCTCCAGTGTTCTTCAAGTTAGTTCAAAACAGGCTCCTGAGAAAAATGACCAACATGGGGATTAGCTAAATGTCAAACCATAGCCAGACTGAATTGTATTACTTTCTGGAGAGACAGCACAACTCAAAGCTGGTGAAAAGATGCCAGGAATATATAGGTACCCTTTCTAGTTTGATTCTGTTCCTGTGATAAAAAAAACATTCGGACCAAAAGCAATTTAAAAGAAAATAAAGCCTTTGTTTTATCTAACAGGTTACAGTTCATCAATGAGGGAAGTCAGTGCAGGAGCCATGCTGGGTATTCTTGTTGACTGACTAACTGTCCTGCACTCGGACACACACACTTAGAAGATTATGATTAACTATCTTTCTAGTTGCCCAGAATGTACTTCCTAGGGATGGTATTGCCCACAGTGGGCTGAGCCCTCTGATCACTTAATTATCAAGACATTTCTTCAAAGCCATGTCTACAGGCCAGTCTGAGCTAGGCAATTCTTAATTGGAGATTTACTTCTTAGATGACTCTAGTTAGTTGACAGCACTAACCACTGTTTTTGCCTCTAGTTGGCCTCCCACCTGCAATATGCAGAGCCTGGAGCAGAAGCTACCTTTTCTGACCGTTTTGCTGAACTATTACTGCAGCACTTCGAAGCTGAGTTGACCCAGGTCTCGGGCGTGGCCCCATTGAGCCCTGGTGTTGAGATTGCACGTAATTTATCCCTTGACAGCTGCAGGGTGGGCCCCTGGATATGTTGGGCCCATCTCTATCTTCTGAGAACCTAGCTGCCCCCCTTCCTTCCTCAGTCTCTTCCAATTCTACAACATCCTCAAAGCCAAAGCGCCCACCCCTCCTCAAAAAAACCACACCTTTCCCTCTGTTCAGTGGGAAACACAGTCAGAGATTACATAGGAGACATCCTGCAGTGGCTAGGGGCCGTTCACATTTTCTTTCCAGCTGGGCTTCTGGAGAACACATCAGGCCCTCCAGTCCTAGATGGAAGCAGCATCTCCAACTCTTGTGGTGCTGGGATTGGCTAGTGATGGCACATCCTCTGGGCAGAGATGGACTCACCTACTCACCGCTTTCAGATGCTGAGACTGAGTCATAGTGAAGGAACCTTGAAAGATGCAGCAGAAATGGTACAGAGGGAAGAGGTGCTCAGTTTTATGGAAGCTGAAGAAGCTGCCTCTGACCAAACAGCAGTGAATCGTGGAGGAGGGGCGACTAGGCTGACCTCAGGGGGAAGAGGGCAGCCTTAGTGGCAGATGTGTCGCCTACTGCTACAAAGTGAAGAAGGAGGAGGAAGTCACTTGCAGTTCTTCGTACCGCCCAGGGAATACTGGCCCCAATCCAGCATTCCCTGTTCTACTATCACTGATGTCCACACAGCCATGGCCCTAGAGACCCTGACAGGGAGAACAAGTTTGTGGTTAAGATAGAAGGCCCTTCAGAGTAAATTCGGGAGACAACTGATACACTTCATGTAAAGGCATGAGTGTCTGACATCCAGGAGTACCTAAGTCGAGGACCCTGCCCTGCTATCAGCCCCCATCCCGTGATCCTGTGCCTCTTCCCCTAGCCCCTGGGACCTTCTTTCTCACAAAGGATAAGACAGAGAACCAGGAGTTTCCCTGCCTGAATCATTTAGAGAATCTGCACAGCCAGAATCTGCTGCTGGGACCAAACAAGAGTAATGACTGCCTCGAGCAGGGGGCTTATGGGGGCTTTCCAACTGGCCATCAGCATCTTTCTCTCCTAGTTCTGCCTCCATTGCTGCCTCCCACTTTGACTCAATGGAACTGATTCCTCCAGAATTGCCTCCTCACATTCCCATTGAGGAAGAGCCCCCAGCAGGGACATCATCTCCTCCCAACCCCCTCCTCTCCAGAAGCCGTCTCAGGCTTATTTCTGTCCCAGGGTGAGTCAAAGGGTGCTGAGGGGAATTATCCCCTTTCGGGATATCCTTGGCTCCACAGGCATGCTCTTTTGACTCAAGGCTGCCCAGTTAGCTCTGGAAGGAGGCACTGACTAACTCCAATGGTGTCTTCCTGGTACTTCACAGTGAGACAAGATGTGATGAATATGTCCTCACTGTCAACTTCCAGGGCAAGGCCAAATCTGTAGTTCCAGCCCATTTTTGATATGCTTGAGAACTTCTGGGTGCATCCCATCCCTGTGCAGCCTGGAGGCTCAAGTGATGTTCTCCTTGTCAGCTATGTGCCCTTTCAGCAGGAGCAGGGCCGGGAACAGGCTGGGAGCCATGCAGGGGTGTGCAAGGGTAACGGACGCTACCCAGATTCTCCTTGTTTTGGGCAAGTGCTCAGACAATGGGCCATGTAGCTTCAGATCCATTACAATTGGTACTCTACATTAAAAGCTGTTCTTGACCCCTCAGTTTTCACTCAGTGGCACTCAGCCTATGATGACGCAATAGAGACCCCAGCCCATAGAGACTTACAGTTTGCACTTAATGTCACCTTTGATATGCTTACTGGCTGTGGCCCATACGAAGACCCTGTCTCACAATCCGTGATTGGCCTACATGCCTATTTCCAACAAATGTCTGACCCAGCCTTCAGAAACCTCAAACATTTTATGCCCCAGGACAGTGTAGGCTATTTCCGCCATCTTGAACAGCAGTCTGTGTTATTATTTCTTCAATTTTTGACCTGTGTCATCAATGCTGCTAAAAAGCATGCCCTATCTGGCCCTACCAAGGATATCCTTATTAAATAGTTAAACTTGGAGGGGTTCAACACCATCACCCCTAATGTCATTGCATCTGTTAGAAATGAGGATATTCATAAGTGATCCTTAGCCGCCATGATATTGACACACAGAGCATGCCTGTTTCCACCCTTACAGCTTCCATTAATGCCTTGGCTAACGCCAGACTTGAAGATGATGATAATTCTATCCCACCACAGTGTACTTGTAGGAGATGTGGACAGTCTGGCCAGTTACCTATTGTAAGTGTCCCAGGGCTTGTCCAAAGACCTAATGCCATAAATGCCAAAAGGGATATTACTGGGCACAAGACTGTAGAAGCTCCCAGCAAGTCCTGATATGAATGATATACTGGACAATGACTTCACACTCCTGGTCCATGAAGGTAAGTGTTGTGCCTCAGTTTGTAATGGCTAAGGTGAACTGGTTCTCATCCACTAGGCAGATCTCTTCAATATCAGAAGCACAGTAGATATCATTTAAATAGACAGATTGCCCCAATACTTTCATTCTCTCTGCTGAGATTACTTGAACAGCAGTAGAACCAACCTTAAAGAATTTAGTGTCTTTGTGAGCTAGCTTGAGAGAATGGTGGAACACCTTTAGGTCCTCTTCCAGAGCCAAGGTGGCAGCAGGAAGTTTCTATTGCTCGTGCTCTGTGTGCTCAGCCAGCTTCCCACAACAGTCTATGAAAATAATTCGCTGCCCTTCAGGCCAGTCAGCAGCTGCTCAGGGTACTTGGTGTACTTACTGACCCAGAAGTTACAGTTATAGATATAGACTGCAGAGACATTGTCGTAAGCAAAGCCAGGTAAAAGAGCAAACCACTTCGAGAGGAAGTCTGTTTTAAAGCAAGTGCTAGGTCCAGTATGGGCATGCTGGATAATCATTTCCCGCAGGACAGATGAATTTCTGCTCTCACCTTTTTAAAATTAAAGATAAGAAAGTATGCCACACCATCAAAAAAAAAAAAAGCCAATCCACAGGCCGCTATAGCCTTTACAAATGCCAATAAAATTAATTTTGGGTTAATAATAATGGGAGTTAATCATAATGAAAGGGTCTATACACAACCAAATCCTGTATCAGTACCACTAGGGGAGTTATTGGCAGTCCTTAGGTATTGGAAATGACCCAATCAGAACCTGTAAATATTTTCTCAGTTAGCCACTATGCCACACAAGCATGTAAAATATTATCTCATGCAAAATTAAATTCCCAAGAGGATTCCATGCCCATACCATGCAAACTATTCAAGACTAATTACAGTCCAGAGGACACCCCTAACCCTTATCCCATTTCAGATTGCATACAGGGCTGCCAGGAATGTTAGCAATGTTAGAGTAGACTTCCTATTATGACTATGACAGTGTCTTTGCATTTGCTGAAACAGGCTAGCCTCTTCCATCAGAAATTTCATTTGTCCCCTCAAAATTTGCACATGCTTTTACCTGGTTTTCCCTTGCCCAGCTGTAACATTTAATCAGGACCTGTACGATTTTCTCAACATGAGTCAAGTCACTGGATTTGTCTATGACATTCTTTGGCCAATTAGGGGAAAACATAAAAGACCTTCTAGACCCCTCTAAACTTGTTGCATGATGCCTTATGGGAGGGGTGGTGGTTGCTCTAGTATTATAGCTTAAGTGTCTCCTACAGCTAAGATCCTGACAACAGCCTGTGAACAAGGCAAAACACCATGTGCTAATGGCTGTGGAGTGTGCTGGATCAAAACCCCCAAGGGAGGTGGTCCTTGCTTGACTTAAGCGAATACAGGAGGCTATTTAAAGCCCTAGTTCTCCTAAAAGTTTCCCTTGCTTCTGATTTCTAGGGACATTCCGGGGACCCAACCCTTCAAGGAATGGTATATAAAAGATGGGTAAGAGCATGTCCAGCATGCCAATCTAAGACAGGCACAACCCAAAATGCTGGGGTTCCCCAAAGTGGAGTTATAAAAATCCATAACTCCCACTAGGATTCCCAATAAACATAAAATAAAAAGGGCTTGGTGACACAGGGCAATACTGCAAGCATAAAAATTCACATGAAAACTCACAATGAATAGGCAAAATCGGCCTATCAGTGGACCAAAAGCACAAGAACTAATGATGTGCACTCCTAGCCAATCACAACACGCTAACAGCAAGCGTGAGTTTCAAAAGGACTAACCAGAAACTTTCTTGCTACAGCTTAATTTTCCTAGCCCCATACAGACCCCTGACCTTTCAAAAATAAAGGGTTTCTGCATTGGAATCTCTCAGTGTCTGTGTTGTTGCCTGCAGGTCTTCTCACCCTCTGCCCTGCCAGAAATGGGGCTCACACCGCAGACAGCAGCAAGCCCACAACATGTACTTTTTTCCTTTGCTGAATAATCTTGTCAACCTGATGAGAGTTGTTACCATGTAAACAAATCTCTAGATGTCAGCTCATTTTTGGTCATGTACCATACACATAAGTGATTTTTTTTGAGCTATTGGAGATCTTGTTATTATGGTATAAATTAGACTTTTCTAACTAATAAACTTCCCTAAAATGCCTACAATATTTTAATTACCCTATTGTCTTCTACTGTATTCAGTCTCCACATACAATGTATCCTTAAATACTATTATTTTTACTTTAAAAATGTGCCCTTGTGATTATATTATGCCCTACCCCCACTCAGCTCTCACTCCCCAGACTCTTACTATAGCTGCCAGTCATCTATTTTTCTTCCCATTTCATTTTCATAATATTTTCTCAAATTCTCTTCCTTTAGCTCATTATTATGCTAAGTGAGTTTCCAGATAAATCTTTTATAGACGGTTCACATAATGCCACTCAGTGGTCGAATCTCCTCCCTAGCACACATTTTTATTTTTACTATAATATGAGTCAATTCTATGACCTCGTACAAACATTCTTGCCTGTCAAACTCTTAATCCAACTATTTATTTTTCTTCCTAGAGATTCCATTTAGAATATCTACCAGAGATTCCTGTATTAAATTTCTGATCTCCCATAGGACACTATTGAAATATAGAATAAATATTAACTGTGTGGGCTAGTGAGAAGTCAGAGACTATTAGGCAAAATGTCTCCAGTGGGACAGTGGGATAATATTCTCCTTTCATTTCTCTTTTTCATTCTCAACAATGAGGTGAAAAGGTTTCTTCTTCCATGAGCCCCCAAGTGACATGCTATTTCAGCATATTCCTGAAAGACATAGCTTCATCTGTCTCTAGAGTTAAATCTCTAACAGTATGAGCCAATGTATGACTTTGTTTTTATTTTTTAGGCTGTTTATCCCTTTTTATTTATTCATTTATTATTCTGTATTTGCATGTGAGATCTGTGTGTACAATGGCACATATATGAAGTTTAAAGGACAATTAGCAAGAGATTTTTTCCCTATACCATGTAGGTCTTGTGAAACCAACTGGGGTGAATGCGTTTGACCACAAGTGCTTAACTTGTTCAACTATCTCATTTGTCCTTTCATATCTCTTTTCTCCTTAGAAATGTGTTGTCTCATAATCATTTTGAAGTAATATAAACTAAAGTAGCATATTACACATGCCTGCTTAATTTGCAGCCCACCCCTGTGTACTTTACCATCAATAAGTAACAACTTCAACATGTGTAACTTTTCTGAAAGTCTTTTGCACAATTTCTCCCATGGTGATTTTGCAATGTGACATTTATTAACTTCTCTCACCCTTCTTGTCTTATTGACACCCTAAGTTGAGAGAATTTTTCAAATAAAGACATAAGACAACATACATGCTTGCTAAATATTAGGCTGATAAGAGATAAGTAATTCTTCAAAATTACTCGCAATTACATGGGAAACAAACTCAATTTCAAGGATCATTCATTGTTACTTGTAGTTATTTTCTTACTCTGTCCTAGAGATTCAGATGATAAGTTTGGATGAGCAGAACAACATGCTGTTATCATGATGTAGCATAGACATCCTTTGTGACTTCAAAAGAGTTGATACTTACTTACTTACTATAATACTTCTTAAGCAAAATACCAAAATAAATTTATCTTTGATTTTAAAATATTACCTTGACTTGAATATGCTTAAAGAACTTTGTAATCTGTTTTGCTCATGGAGTGGAATGAGATACTTTTAAGGAATGTCAACATCATGGTAGCACTTCCCACCCCACAGATTAAACCTTTCTCCATGAGCCTCTGTCTTTAGCTTTGCTGTCCTACTCCTCAGGCACACACACACACACACATACACACCACACACACACACACACACTATATATATATAGTTTTCAATGAAGTAATCTGGGTGCATTTCAGGTACTTTTTAGCCCCACTGGAAGTAATGTTAAATACTACTGTCTGCCCTTCTGCTCTTTTTAAGCAGGGTTAATACCACTGACACTCATTTTAAAACAATTAATTTCAGAGTGATGCACATTCCTCAAATTGGTATATAATTCCAACTCTTCAATCCTACAATTAAGCAATCAAAATCACATAGTGATAACCTGGCTGTCTTTAATCAGTCTGATTGCACAGTTCTCTCCATGTGAATATATATTTGTTGAACAAATACTTTAAACAAAAGTTAGGTGCATACTGATGTGATTTTAATCTCAAAGGTCTTCTAATGTTTGTCTTAAACATTGCTACACATTAGTGGCACTTTTTGGAGTGTTTTGAAATTTCTGGAGTTTAGGAATACCGGGAAGAAGTAGGTCACCAGCAGTAGTCTTTGAAAGTTGAAAGTCTCCAGGTTCTGACTATGACAAACAAAGCTGCTATGAACATAGTTGAGCATATGATGTCCTTGTGGCACGATTGAGCATCCTTTGGATATATACCCAAAAGTGGTATTACTGGGTCTTGAAGAAGGTTGCCTCCTAATTTTCTGGGAAATCGCAACACTGACATTCAAAGGGGTTGTACCAGCTTGCATTCCTACAAGCAATGCAGAAGTGTTCCCTTTTCCCCACAATCTCTCCAGCATAAGTTGTCATCAGTGTTTTTGATCTTGGCCATTCTTGCAGGTGTAATATGGAATCTCAGGATTGTTTTAATTTGCATTTCTCTGATGACTAAGGATATTGAATAGTTCCTTAAGCATCTTTCAGCCATTTTAGATTCCTCTGTTGAGAGTTCTCTGTTCAGGTCTGTACTCCATTTATTTTATTGGATTATGTGTTCATTTGGTGACCAATTTCTTGAGTTCTTTGTATATTTTGGAGATCAAACCTCTATAAATGCCCCCCTTGAATAGATAAGGAAAATGTGGTACACTTACACAATGGAGTACTACACAGCAGAAAAAAATAATGATATCTTGAATTTTGCAGGAAAATGGATAGAGCTAGAAAACATTACTTTGAGTGAGGTAAGCCAGACACAAAAAGACAATTAACACATGTACTCACTCATGGGTGGTTTTTAAACACAAAGCAAAGAAAACCAGCCTACAAACCACAATCCCAGAGAACTTGGACAACAATGAGGTCACTAGAGAGACTTGCATAGATCTAATGTACATGGGAAATAGAAATAGACAAGATCTGCTAAATAAATTGAGAGCATGGGGACCTTGGGAGAAGTTTGAAAGGAGAGGGGGAAGAGGCAGAGAGGGGAGCAGAGAAAAATGTAGAGCTCAATAAAAATCAATAAAAAAAAGAAAGTTGAAAGTCTTATTTGAATGTGAATATTTGAAAGTCTTCTTCAGAGAGTATTTTCTGTAACCTATTTTGGAAACAGTAAAAGAAAATTGTTTATATGCTTATTCTATCTTAATTTTTATTACAATTTTCAATCAATAATAGGTGTTTTACTTCTTAAAGAACATATTAAAAACATATATACCAAAAATCAAACTAGCAAACAAACAGATAAATAATAAAAACAAAGCAGCAGCAACAACAACAAAAAAAAACCCATGAAAATTCTAGAAGCAGAAATTCTTAGGTAAATATGACATATGAAAATTCTATCAAGAACTTATAAGCAACTTATGTACATATTCAATATGCAATGTGATTATCACTTAATGTCTACCAGAGTGGAAAAGTCCAAGACATAATGGACTTACTGCTGAACTGTGTCAAATATAGATAATGAGATAGCACGAATATTTTCAAATTCTAAAAGAAAAAGAGGATTATGACCATTCCCACTTCATGAAGCCGGTACTACATTGATTTCTACACAAAATGGTGAAATAAATTTTTACATCAGACAAGTTGCTGTCATCAGGCTTTCAAATATCCACATTCAAATCATTCCTTTGTTTCCCAAGGTATCTGTTTCTGTCCACATTTATTTGTCTGATATTCATTAAATATTTATTTATTATCAAGTATGAGTCAGGGGTTGACAAAACCAACCACTATTGTGTCTCTGAAAACTATCATCATGTGCAATGCATGTATGTCAATAAAAATATTGACTTTATACCTACTTAAAATAATGATATACTAAGTATAAAAAGATCTATGGTCAAAATATAGCAGTTTAAATAACTTTGGTCAATAGATATTGACTAAAGGGCAGGTGTCGCTGAACTATTAAAAAACATGGCATATCAAGGTATAATAAGACTAGGCACATTGCCTCATATTAAGGCTGGACGAGGCAGCCCGTTGTAGAAGGAAAACGGTCCCCAAAAGCAGATGGAAGAGTCAGAAAGAGTCCCCATTACCAGTGTTAGGAGTCCCACAACCACTCAGGATTTCCCACAAAAGCACCAAGCTTTACAACAATGCACTGCACCTAGAGCAGACCCATACAGGGCCTCTTGTTGCTGACTCAGATTCTGTGAGCCGCTATGAACCCTAGTTATTCAATTCTGTGAGTTTTCTTATAGTGTCCTTCATCAATTTAGCTTCTACAATCCTTCCTCAATCTCTTCAGCAGGATTCCCTGAGCGCCGCTTAATGTGTCGCGCAAAGACTCCGGTTGAGAGTCTGTGCATCCGCTCCCATCATTTGCTGGATGAGGTCTTTCTGATGAGGTTTTTATGTAGGCAATTGGGATTAAAATTCCGGTCACCGTTTCTGTGCACAGAACACTTTGCCCAATGTATCCTTATCCCAGTCATCTCTATATACGATAAAATAACCAATGACATGAAACAAAATTGATTAGAAATGTAAAATAATCCTAGAATCAGGTACATTACATCATCATTGTTATTTTTCAACTTCTACATTATACATAGCTTGCTGTGTTGCTTTTATAAATTTTATTAGATTCATTTACTTTTCTTTTGTGTTAATATTTTGTGTGTGCATGGATTATATGTGTCACATGCATTCCTAATGCTCATGGAAATTGGAAAAGGTGTTTATAGCCATTGAAACTAGCATTTGGGATAGTAGTGAAGTAACTTGTGGGTGCTAGGGATCCGACATGAGTCTTCTGCAAGAGCATCAAGTGCTCTTAACCTCTGAGTCATTTTGCCAGACCATTTTTTTTATTGTTTCAAAGGTCCAATAAAACCATTTCAGCCCTAGAGTATTGAAATGCAAGAATACAGCTATTAGTAAAACAAAGTCTTGGCAGTAAAAGATTCTTTATATGTCCTGGAAAGAGAAAAACATGTAAGCCAATATTCCTAATAGAATATTTTGAAGCTCTAAGGGTGGACAAAAAGTAATTTCAGAAAAACAAACTTTATTAAGCTGAAATTTATTTAATTTAAATTGCATTTCTCTCAGAGATCCAACTTCATGATAAAATTTAAAACCAATTTTTGTAAGACTCTGTTCTTATATATTCTGCTTTATTTATGATACTTGGAGGTGTAAAACTTGTTTGTCATTTTTATTCATATACAGTAAACTATATTTTCAGAATATTTCAAAACAGAAATAAGTTCTGTAAAAGAAAAGGTGTAACCAAACAATTAACCTTTTTTGTTAGTATAACTGCATTTTCTGAAGCTAGACACAGTTTTCAAAGGTTTATGAGAAGTTTGTATAACATAGGCACATGGATATAATTCTGAAAGAGCAGTTCAGGATGTGGAAAGATGGATCATGGATTAAGAATACTTACATTGCTCAGCCTAGTTATAATACAAGGGACTTGCTCCTTCCTCAAAGCAATGTGTCTCATCCTCTCTGAAGAATGGGTGGAGGGTGGGATGAAGGGGAAAGGTGGAAGAAATTGGAGGAAGGGAGGGAGTGGGAACTAGGATTAATGTGCAAAATAAAAAAAGATAATTGTTTTAAAAATAAAATAAATAATTAAGAGAAAAATAATAACAAGTATTTCTTATAAATATCCACATATTTTTAAATTTATACCTTAAAATGAGGGCAATCATATTTTGTCTGCATTTATAACACTTTTCTAAATGCTCAAAAGCTGCAATCAGGATAGTTTTAAAACATGTTTCTTTCTATTCATCAACCCACCAGAATAAATCAGGTTTAGATGCATAGCTATCTGAAACAATAAACTCAGATAAACTTTGAAGAAAAGATTAATTGTTGTATTTTTAGACAACTTGGGTAGTCGAAAACAGTCACAAGAATCCACCACCTTCTTTTAATTCAGTTTCAGGATATAAGATGCCTTTGTCTGGCAAGTGTGGGCATATTACATGCAGGGGGTGACCACACATACATGGAGAAAACACTTATACTCACAAAACAAAAATGAATCCTGGGCTATAGAGATGGCTCAATAATTAAGAGAGCACTGGCTCTTTCTCAAGAGGATACAGGTTCAAATCCCATCACCTGTTTGGAGATGAGCAATGATCTGTAATTCCACTTTCCAGTGAGCCGACATCCTATTCTGGCTTCCACAGACACTGCCTACACAAGGTGCACATACAGACATGTAGTTATAGCAGCAACACATAAAATAAATCTTTAAAAAAATGAATACATCTTAAAATATAGGTTAAAAATGTTTGGCAGTATAACAACCAAATCCCTTATATTGACTCTGAACAAAAAAAAAAGTGTTCAATTAGAATATCAGAGAAAGACAGAATACAATAAAACAAACAAGATATGAAGTTAAGGAAAGAGACAAGTTTTTCTTTGGATAAATTATATCATTCACAGATATAAAACAGAAACCTTAATATAGGAATATCTCAAATTCAATGATAATTGAGCAAATAGTTGAATTGGGCAAAATTTTTCAATAAGATCTGTTTCTAATTCACCAAATTTTGTTTTAGCTATCTTTCTCTGGGCTGTAGCATGGATAATAAAAACCCAGAGTCAGATTCTGGAGGATAGATTTGAAACATATTTGGGAAATATCAATTACTTCATTTTTTATTTTTAAATATTAAAAATGTTACCTGTGACATAACTGTTTTAATTTTAAACTAATCATGTATGCTGAACAAGTGTGTTATGTTCATGATTTAAACCCATATCTTTCAACACAGAAAACATATTTCCTCTTTTTAAAAATAAAACCCAGTAATTTTATAGCTTATCTTTACAAATCTGTATGAGATTTTTCTATCTTTGTTGTATTTTACATAATGTATTTATTATACTCTATTCTATTAATTTAAATATTTTATAATATTTCTAATTGTTCAACTTGTGCATAATTCTCAGCATTGTTGTCTATATACACTGTATGAGGTTCACCTTATTTTACTTTCCTTAAATAATATAATTATTAACTGAAACATTTTTTATGACTTTAAAAATATAGATATATAACATTTTCTTTAATATTTAGAATTATAGTAAAAGACAGAAATGGGATTTGACACTAATATACTTAAATCTCAAATATATTGCTTTCAATTGAAAGAAATATATTGGCACATGCATATATGTGTGTTTTTTAATATACCATAAATTACTTGAGTCACATTACTAAAAAGAGTATATGTCTTATAATTGTTACATATAAGTCATCAATGAATGTATATCTCTATGCTCTTAAATGGTACTTAGCAAGGATATAATCTGAAGTGTGTTCCAGTGAATCGTGGCCATGAAAACAATTTAGTGTTGCACATGAGTGTACCTTATACATTCATCTTTGGAATGGGAAAAAAAACTTTGAACTTGTACAGATTACGAGCATCACATGGCTTTTGCATCATCTTTCTAAGGTTTAGTTCCCATAAGTCATTATTTTAAGAGTTCAATCAGCTTTTAGTTATCTTCTTTGAAGAGCGCATGAGAAATCAAGGCTGGTTTTTAAAACATTTTATTATTTACAATTAAAATAACTCTTGACTTATAACTGATATCCGATAAATATTTATTATATGCAGGGTAAATGAATAAGAAGATAAACAAAAGAAATTGCTTAAATGTGATCATATGAAAGCTTTATGAGTGCGATTAGTCCAATGTTAAACAATTTCTCTATCCCATCTAGGACAGGTTATGTGTTACCTGGTAGTAAGGCATGTACCTCTTTAAAAATATTTAAATGGGTTGCAAATTTCATTGTATGGTCTAGACAGTGATCAAAACTGTAGAGTTCTACATTGCTTGCTGGTGGAATTTAACTTCATAAGACTGATAATTTATTTATATACAAAACAAATTAACCTAAAATAATAGTCATGTTGGCTATTATTTCTAATGAAACCATGCCCAAAGCAGTTTTAGGAGGAAAGAGGTTATTTGATTTCCACTATATCAACCTATATATTTTCAAAATGCTCTAACTATAAACCTGAAGAAAAAAAACATGTTTGTAAAATGGAACTTAAAAGATACAATGATTTGGAGATGCAGCTTTGCTTTTGTTTCCAGAGAAAACAAGAGGCTATAGGTTCATTACAGGTTAAGATGGACCAGTTTTGGTCAATGAAAATCTCCTGAACATTGACAGGTGATATCTATCAGCAAAGGTTATAGCTGATCTTCCCAGGACATGGCCACTGCCTCAAATTTTCTCAGGGACTCTAAAGATACTTCATCCACAAACAGCTTGAAGGATTTTGTAGAAAATTATGTCTCATCCTAAGAGTTGGGGAATATGGATGGTCTTAGTTTATTAATGGTTTAAGGACATTTAATATATTTAGAAAAATATAGGTGAATAACTGAGATTAACGACAATTGTTAATCTCAGATATTTTACATTGGCATGGATTTTGGTATAATGACTCACATTTAAAGTTAACTTTGCTATACTAAATATACATGTCTTTGAAATATTTGAAAATTACCTATCTAATTGAAATCTATCTTTGAATACCAAAAACTCGTAGGTAATATGGCTATAAGTTTAATAGATGAATGACTATTGGATTGTATTTTTTACTATCCTGAATATCTTTAAAGGACTAAAATTTCATATTGAATAATTAAACTAGACTTGTAGGTATGATCTATATAGGTAATACCTTAAGCAAAAATAGAAACGGATGTACAGTATAAGAACAATAACCTTAAATTTGTGTCAATATACAAAAATTCTTTAAATAAAAATAGAAACATATCATTCTCTATACTCCTTTCTCTCTCCTGCCCCTATACTTAACAAACCATTTTTTTCTTTTTCCCCTTCCTTTTTATTACCCTCCATCCCTTGAGATATATTCTATATATTCTTAATCATTGCTGAATTTATATTGGTATGAAAAAGACTAAATATCCAAAGATTCGAAGCTAGGACCAACATCTGAAAGAGAACATATTGCAGTTATATTTCTGTGTCTGGGTTACCCAACTCTGATTATTTCCAGTTTCATCTGCTTCCCTGCATATTTATTAATTTTATTTTTCTTTATAGTTGAATAAATTCCCTTTATGTATACATTTTCATAATTCATTCATCAATTGGTGGGAATGTAATCTGATTAAATTTTCTGTCCATTATGAATAGAGCGTGGATGACCATGGATAAACAAGTATCTACATAGTAGGATAGTATCCTTGGGGTGTCTGAACAGGTGTGGGATCCCAGATTATGTGGCCGATCTACTTCAAAATTTTTGAGCAATCTTGTAATTTTTGATATTTATTAAATATCTAAGCTTAAATGTCTAGAAGAGTATTGGTATATACAGAAGAAATGAATGGTTAAAAGCAGAGGGAAGCACAAAAACTTAAAAGTCTACAAAATTTTGTTTTCTGATGAAGACATAGATGGCGTTAACACATATGTCTTCATCTTAATAATAGAAATGAGTGTCTTAAAACAAAATACAGAGAAAACTATGTAGTAGAAATGGACAGTCTCTAAATAGAATTAGCTTGCTTTGATCCATGTCTGAGAAAAGTGAAAAAAGATCCAAATGCTAAATAGACAAAATTATGAAACTTTATCAGAATTTTAGCAGAGTTTAACATGAATTTGGGTTGCTAAGAATTAGATGGATAATATGTGCAAAATGTACATAGATAGCACAACCATCCCTCATTTTCTCCTTCAAAAATTTGTCAAGGGCACAGTGTCACCGCACCAAGAGTTGGGTCTGGTCAAGTCATTTGACATATTTAGTTAGAATAACAGAGACTTTGAATAGTTAGTGAGAATATGTGAAACAAGCAGACTACAGAAGAATGTGGAAGATTTTATTATATTAAAAGCTGTGAATTACAGTTTCCACTGTAGAAAAATCTCCAGGGACATAACATCAAGACAGAAGAGAAAAAGAGAATGAAGTGGTAGGCAGAAGATGGTTGATTTGAGATAGTCACAGATTCTAAGCCTTTGTAAAGGTGACCAACTGGTAGTACATGAAGTCAGTGGCAAACTAAATGTGACTGAAGAATCAATAATACTGAACCAACCTCAATCATATATTAAATTAAGTCCTACATAAGAAGATTGGTAGAGTATGATGTTTATCATTTGTGTAGATATTATTTACTTGAATCGCTACAGTTTTTCAATATCTAATATTGGGTGTATGATGAGGAATTGAGAAATATTTAAAGTTGGAAAATATCAACTATACTCAAGAAAATGTATATGCATTAAGTCACGACAGGTCATTTCTTCTCGTTTTTCCAAATATTTCCAATTTGTAATAGTTATGCTGTGTAAGCACATATCCATAGTGCCTTGATCTTTGGTCACTTTTATAATATAACTAAAATCATCTAGTAGTCCATGGCCCTGAGAAGTAAGGATTGCCCCTCAATAGTTGACTCTGAAATGAATCATGCCAAAATTATAAGGAACGAATCCAGAAACAAAGCTGAACTCGGCCACCATATCAACAGATAAGTTCAGAGCTCAGGCGACGCCTAGTTGAAAACCTCTGATAAAACCGAATCTAAATTACTGTCTGCTAGGAAATATTTTATTCTACAGGTGTGATAAATTTAGAAGTGATTTCTTATGCAGACATAGAATAAAATATATCAGAAATGGATATTCAAATAACAAAAGTGAATGCAATTTTTTATGGGATGTACTCACTCATAATTGGTTTCTAGCCATAAATAAAGGACATCGAGCCTATAATTCGTAAAAAAAAATCCTAGAGAAGCTATATAAGAAGGTGAATCCAAAGAAAAACATATAGTTATCCTCCTGGATATTGGAAGTAGACAAGATTGCCGGACAAAAAAATGGGAACTTGGGGGTGGGGTGGGATGGAGGGATGGGGGGATGGGGAGATAAAAGTGTGAAGTGGAGGATGGGAGGAGCTTGGGGGAATAGGATGGTTGGGATATAGGAAGGGTGGATATGGGAACAAGGAATTATATATCTTAATTAAGGGAGCCATTCTAGGGTTGGCAGAGACTTGACTCTAGAGGGGTTCCCAGGTGTCCAGGAAGACGTTCCCAGCTAGTTCCTTGGGCAGCTAAGGAGAGGGTGCCAGAAATGTCCAGATCCTATTGCCATACTCATGAATATCTTGCATAGAACCTTCACCTGGCATTGGATGGAGAAAATGACAGAGCCCCACATTGGAGCACCAGATTGAGCTCCCAAAGTCCTGATGAGGAGCAAAAGGAGGGAGATCATGAGCAAGGAAGTCAGGACCGTGAGGAGTGCTTTTACCCATTGAGACGGTGGGACAGATCTAACGGGAGACCACCAAGTCTAGTTGGAATGGGACTGATGGAACAGGGGACCAAACTGGACTCTCTGAATGTGGCTGACGGTGGATTAGGACTGAGAAACCAAGGACAACAGCGATGAGCATGAACTCTACAGCATGGACGGGCTCACTGTGAGCCTTGTCAGTTTGGTTGCTCACCTACCTGGACTTAGGGGGAGCTGGGAGGACCTTGGGCTTAACATAGTGAAGGGAACCCTGATGGCTCTTTGGCTTGGCGAGGGGTGGAGTGGGGGTATGGGTGGAAGGGAGAAGAGGGAAGGGGGAGGAGGAGGGGAGGAGATGGAAATTTTTAATAAAAAAAATGAGAAAAAAAATATGGGGAGAATTCAGGCCAAATTAGAATTTCAGCAGACTAGTAGAAAACCTGAAAATAAAAAGAATAAGACAGAAAACCATTTTACTTTTTTCCCATTTCTTTTTAAGAAATTCCCATCTCATATCATTAAATCTAAAAGGAATTTTTAATAGCCTCCATATTACTGCGATGCAAATGATGCTGAAAACAGTTGTAAATTCATTTTTAAAAGCAAAAAAAAAAGCAGTAGAATTTTTCCTCTGGTGTTTGATGTTTATTGTCCATGTCTATCAGAAAGAGGTGGTAAACGTTTATTTACTGTTCAACTTCTACCATCTTATACCTTATTATTTTAATATGATTCATAATGTCAGCATTTATGTTGAATACTATCTTTATTAATCAAGTGACCATAATATAAAATCATCTGGGAAAAGAGTAAAAATAAGGAATTCTCTACATTGGGTTGATTTGTGTGCATGCATGCAGGACAGTAATCACACTAATAGATGTGGGAGGATCAGGTCCACCGTGGGCAACACCATCAGTCAGAGCTGTATAAGGGCAAAGTTATCAAATGCAGAGCAAGAGAACAAGCTAATAGATGTGCATACATTTTATTAAAAATGAAAAATCATATACTGTTTTGGAAAAATGGCATTTCCCTTTTTTTATCTTTATCAATTTATGTATTTATGTATCTCTATGGATACATTTGTGTATGTCTGAATATTATTATGTAGCTGTCTTTAAAACATGTATATTTATCTGGTTGTGAGTGTGTTTGTTTTGTTTGAAAGCCATGGACTAGAGCACATACTGTTGTCAAATGACAACTTTCAGGAATCTTCTTTTCAAGTATTTGGATCCTACGAATCATACACATGTCATAAGGCCTTGACAAAAGCACATTTACCTTCACAGAGTCGTTGGTTGCAATGTAATTTTCAAAACTCTCTCTCTCTCTCTCTCTCTCTCTCTCTCTCTCTCTCTCTCTCTCTCTCTCTCTCTCTCTCTCTCTCTCTCTCTCTCTCTCTCTCTCTCTCTCTCTCTCTCTGTGTGTACATCCTAAATGCTCTTGATCTTGAGGATTAATCGAAAAGTATATTTCTTTGGAGATTACTGTAGATTTCTTAGGTTTTTATTTTATTAGATGGCATTCTTGAAAAATGTATAGTAATCTATAATTAGTATTCCAAACATAAAAGCAAGAAAGAAAATTATTAATAAGAGTACCTATAAAGATAAGGACTTGGTGAGTATTTTGGTGCATGTCTATAATTATAGTACATGATAAAAAGGAGTTCTCAAGATTCCAGGTTCATCTTTAACTACATAATGAATTTGATGTCCACATTCAAACAGACTCTGTAGAAACATCAAAATAAAACAAATGAACAAAAACAAAACAAAACAAAACAAAAAAAAAAACCCCTGAATTATAAAATAGAAAAGAAAGGTTGAAGAAGGAGAAGGGAACAATGTTGATGATGCCAATGTTTTGTGGAATGAAATGCAGCATTTCATTCTGTAATAATTTTGCGTGTCTAAAAAGAGACACTAAAAGCTATTTAGCAGGAACATGTGAAGATATTTCCTCCTAATCACTACAAGAGAGTTCGAGAAAAGCAGAAAAAGGACAGAAGTTGATACCATCAATGCACCTTTTGTTCCTCCAGCAGGAAGAGGGAAATTAATTTTGCGCACTGGATCCATTGACAAAATATTCCTCATTTCCAACCAGAAGCTTTCCAGAAAGTATAGCAAGATCAAGGACACAAAAAGGTTCATATGGGATCTGACTACACATTTCTTTAAAATGTTAGATAATATCCTGGACTTGTTTACATTTTATATACTAAAAAATTATTCTTTTTTTTTCTTTTTTTGTAAGATGGAGGGAATATTTTACAAATTTTCCCCAAATTATGTCTCTTTCTTATGACTTTCCTACTTTTGTTCCTTAAAAGTTCATTTTCATCATTATTGTTTTTCTTATTTAAATTTAGGATAAACAGGTTAAACTATCGAAATTCTATTATATCTCAGGAGTCAATGAAATTTCAGCAACTCTGTTCATATCCACATTCCTCTTTCTGTTCTGGTTTAAAATTGTGACTCATTCCTTAACATCACATTCACAAATGAAAACCAGCTAAAGGCAAGGAGAGAAGGCACAAATGATCAGTTTCAATATGAACTAAATATTTTTTACCTATAGGAAGCCATCCTATTTCTTGCTTGAGGGAATTGAATACACTGTAATATAATGTAATCTTTAGAAGCATAATGGCACAGAGCTGTCTAGGAATACAATGTGCCAATTTTGACATTGACAAATTGCACAAGAGTTGATGGAATATAAATGGGACCAACAAACCTTCCATTTCCACTGACATTTCGGTTCCTTGGAAATCAAGGTGCTCAAGTCATTTTCATGCAAGCACTTGTGAAAGATGTTTAAACTTTTTAAAAAGAAGCTTAAAAGCACTGAATCTTGTGTTACTTTGGTACAAAATAAAAGACTTGTGCTAATAAAAATCATAATCTGTAAACTGAACATACAAAAGAACAGCCAATATTATTCATTATTTCAACAAACAAAAACAATTACCAACCATCATCACAAATTCGGTTTCTCCCTTCAGGACATTTCATTCCTCCTAGTATCTGAATCCTTGGTGCTTTCCTAGCACCTACCTGGGTGTGTTACATAATTATTGTTGTTTTTCTTCTTACATACAAATGTGTTTCATATACTCCATTAGTTCTTTGAGAATTTAGACATGGCGTTTTAAACATATTGGCCTCCTTAGTCCTTCCTTTACCATACTCTGAACACTCAGAATTCTCATTTCCTATATGGGAGGTTACTTTTTTTCTATTTATGTTTCTTGTTTTTCTATGTTTTTAGCAGAAAGAAATTTTAAAAACTACACAGATGAACTCTATTTTATGTTGTGAAACACTCTGGAGCTTGCATCTCATTCCATTGGAGGAAACTGATTTTCTGCTTGCATCAGAAATGAATTGCAGGTACCTTTCTGGCTATGGGTGGGGTTGTGCCTATTTCTTTTCTTCACACTGGAATTTTATCTGGCTTTAGCTTGTGCAGGACTTTGCCTGTTGTCAGACGCTAAGAGTTCAGTTGTGAATCTGTCCATCATTTCTAAATGACACTGTCCCCTTTAATCATTAGTCCACCACTGGCTCTTATAATCTTTTTCATGTAGATTCAATATAATTGAAATCCAGGAGAAAAACTTATCGTTAAAAAGTTCACCAAAATAGAAAAAAAAAAGATGCATGAAGTGTGAGTAGCGCCCACGAATGGGATGCCTGGGAGAGACATCCATTCAATATTATAGGAATATAAAAGGAGTGTTTTTTTTTTCAGAAGAAAAAGCAAAATGCTGGGAAGATGTCAATTATTTATAATTAAATTTAAGGCTTCAATACTGCTAAGATCAATATTTCTACAAACCTTTTGTTAAACTTGTCAAGAAACCTTTCATAGTTTGTCATAAGCAAATAATTGTAAGAACCAATAGCAGTTCTGGGGTATAATTGGCAGAAACAAGCTCTACTTTGTTCTTCATGTTTGAATGTTTATTTTGGAGATATAAAATACAAAAAAATACAGAAAGAGAAATTGGCTATAATTTTAAAGTTGGATATAATAATTAACCAAGAAAAAGGCAAATATACTCACATATATAATAGGTGCTGATCAGACTGGATAGCTGCCTTATAATATTTAACATAGATCTACATCTATTATCCTGTATAAAACTAAACTGCAAACATATTAAGGACTGTAGGATAACACTGGATACCCCAAAATCTGACAGAGAAGAAAGTGGAAAATATGCTTGAGTTCATTGGCAAATAAAATAACCTTTTGAACAGGAGGACCCTGATAGCAAAGATATTAAAATCAACAAATAATAAATTTTCCCCAAAACTGCAAATCTTTTTATAGCAAAAGGTGAAGTCAATTTGAGCAAAGAGGCAGAGTGCAGATGGGAAAATACCTTTATATGACAGAGGACTAGTAACCACAATATACAAAGGACTAAAAACAGGTAAATATTAAGGCTAAAAATAACCCAATTAAAAAAATTGTGGGGTAGATCTAAATATTTTTTAAAATGCCAAGTACAATGACTTAAAAACACCTAAAAATAGTTCAACGCATTTAACTGTCAGGGAAATACATACTAAAACTACTTTGAGATTTTTGTCTTACCCTAGTTATGTTAGAAAAGATTAGCAAAACAAGTGACACATAACATGGTATTTGACATATGATGCATGATAAATACATGACAGCAAATGCTGGCAGAAATGTTTTAAAGGAAAGCACTAATTCACTGCTAGTTGAAGTGCAAATTTGTACAGACGTTATGGTATTTAGTATGCAGGTTCTTACAAAAGGTCACCTTACAGATATGCCACTCTTGAGCATATAATCAAGCCATTCTTCACTATGCTTGTTCATCTTTATACACTGTTGCTCCTTTCCAAATGCCAAAATATTGGAAACAGCATAGATGACCAGCAGAAAAATGAAATTTACAGTTAGTTGGATAGAATAAGAAAAAAATCATTTTGAGCAAAGTAACCAAAACCAGATAGACAGACATCACGTTTTCATTAATAAATGGGTGTTAGTTTTTATGCATTAGATACGTACTTATAATATCTGCAGTGGTTAAGATCTAATAATGGACCAGGATAGAGGAGACATTGTTCCATGTAATGGTAAATAGAAAATACTGTTACAAAGTGATAGGATATTATAAAAGGAAAAGGAAAATGGAGGTAGATGGGGAGATAGAAAAGAACAAGAAATATTTGCATGGACAACTAACAATCAAGACCTTTAGAAAGGTTATTTAAAAACCTACCACTGTAGAACTTTTCTGAAATATGTATACAGATGAAATTATTTTAAATGGAATTACCACATAATAGGGAATACAATACCTATATATTATAATCTATGGAATATTGTATACCATATCAGGAATGGGATACACCTTTTGGAATTTTGGTTACCGAGGTCAAATAGACCCATCAGGAAATGTTTCAGGTTATTATCAATGGTGTGTGTTACCCCCACAAACTAATGGAAAGAACTTATTGCTGAAGATACCACAGACATATGTCATTGAACATGTGGAAATTGACACCTCACCATCATTGATTAGTGTTCACAGTGCTGATAGGTACTATGTACAAGGAATCCTAGGAGAAAAGAAATCATCACTCTTTCCTACCTTCAAATACTATTAGCAAAATTACTGACCTCCTGAGTGTTATACCAACTGGTGTAATAGGAACACAAATGAAGTAAGCAAGCTCCTTGTGATTAGATTTAAGTCCTGACCTAGCAGATAATACTCATAGATGATGCCAAGATCCAGAGACCAGAAAGCTAACGGGCATTAAGAGGAAGCCTATTCCTATTATTTGATGAATGAACATAGCATTTAAATGACTGCTAGGGACAATTTGAGCATTGCATTACTCATGAGAGAAGCTTCTTCATACAATAGACAGTAGTTAATATGGAAACCCACAGACAGAAAACATCAAAGAGTGAAAGATCTTGACCATTCAGACTGAAAGGTTTATCTTCTCCCATCCATAACATGCTTCTGAGATCCATGAGGAAGACGAGGTAGAAGGAATTTGAAAAACAAGGTGGTGGATGACTACAAGAAATTTTTATTTTCTAAACATGGTCTAGTAGATGCACATGTGAACTCACAGAACACGTACAGCATGAACAAACATGCACATACTCAGGCCACACAAAATTAAGCATATAGAATGCTATGTAGACACAAGTTCCAACTCTAGAAAAGAAATATTTACATTTCATTACTGTGAGGAGGGGGAAGGTCAGTGTACTCCAATGGAGTGTCACTTCATATATATCATTGACACTACATAGAAGGCTTTGTGTTCAACAGTATTTGGTCAGAAAAACCCAAACTCTGTGGTTTGCTTTTATTGTATTTTTTGTATGTTCTTTTAAAAGAGGAAGAGTATAAAGTTGAATGTAGGAACTGGACTGAGGAGAATCTACGCAGAGTTAGAAGAGATAAAAGGATGTGACCAAATATATTTTATAAAATGCTCAGAAAATAAAATGCAGAATTAGGAAAATAAAAACCCTAATAAATAAAAGCATATACCTGGAGAAATGATGCATCAATTGATTCTCAAAAATTTAATTACTATTGCTTACCTACATGTGGATAATCATATTCATAGGAACAAAGTTTCTACTAGATTCTAGATATCTATTTTTGGTCCATAACCCACATCAGAAGTAGTATGTCCAAATTCATCAGCTCTTTCCACCATACAATTTTTTCTCTGATGTTGCCTATCAAAGGTAATATCACTACAATCCTTCAAGTTGTCAAAGCTTAAAAAATATTTTGATGTTTGACAAATATAGTTTGTCTCTGTTGGCATAATATTTTCTTTTCAAAATATTATTTATATACCCACCAATAAAAGTTCTATCTAAGTAATAAAACTCAAATCATGAGATGGTCAAATATTTGTGATTGACAGTACAGGTTATCTCTTTTGATTCTGCTTAAAGTTGTTTATGACAACATCAGTTGTATATCACATAAGAAGATTTAAAACTGCCCACAGAAGTAGATTGAATTACTAAGATATTTTCTAGGGCAAATTCACCTGATAATTTTGGAGTTGATGGTTTCTGTCTTTGTGGTCTCCTTTGAAGAAATTTATTCAACATATCTGAATGCATTCATCCAGTTTCATGACCCAGACTTTAAGAAATTTAGATCACACTAAGATCCACTATGTTTTTATGAAGAATTCAATGTTTATATTTTGCTTTGTTCAATGCAATTAGGGCATGAAGATATTTTAATCCTAGTGCAGTAACTCTTGTGTAATAAGGTCTGCTTTGTTATTGTTTTTAAGAAAATACTAGTTTTAGTAAAATAATTCTTAAGATTGTTGAGGGACACATTTGCTGCATTGACATATTACAAGACCTTTTAATTACCAAATAACTCTAACAATTGTTGGATTTGTTCAGAAGGACTCCCACCTATCCAAAAAACCAGATGCCACTAAGGAATGAAGAGAGTGGGAAGAAATAGACTTTTCCAGAGAAGATCAAACATATTGTTATACATTATCATATGTCAATCTTGAAAACATATGAATAATGTCAAACATACATACATATAGATATGTGTGTGTGTTTATTCAGGAAAGTCTATACACACATATGTATATTACACAAATATGCATGCAGCAGTATTTAATGAGAACATTTAAAGAACAAGGAGGACTGTTTAACAGGATTCAGAAGGTGAAAAAGAAACTGAAAGTACCTTAGTATGTTATTATAATTTCAAATAATAAAAGAACAAAGGTGAAAATAACTTACATCATATGCATATAAGAAACGCTAATCTATTTTTTAACCTTTTTTTCCCTTTTTTATTGATTTTATTGAGATATACATTTTTCTTTGCTCCACTTTCCTTCAACCTTTTCCCATGGTCCCGATGCTCCTAATTTACTTAGAAAATCTTGTACTATTTCCCATGTAGATTAGATCCATGTATGTCTCTTTTAGGGTCCTCATTGTAGTCTATACAGAAAGAAACACTTATTATACAATGATGCATCTAAGATCTGAGGCAGACTTTTTTCTTTCATTTTTTAAAAGAAAACAATCTTTTCTTTTACATACCAATCCCAGTTGCCACTCCCTCCCCACCTCCCATTTCTTCCACTTCTCCCCCACCCCACCCTCATACACTCCTCAGAGAGGGTAAGGCACATTGCTATGGGGAAGATCCAAGGCCCTCCCTACTAAATCAAGGCTGAGCAAGGTATCCATCTGAAGAGAATGGGTCCCAAAAAGCCAGTACAAGAACTAGGAATAAATCCTGGTGCCACTGCCAGAGGCTCCACAGAATGCCCCAGCCATACATTGTCACCCACATTCAGAGGGCCTAGTTTGGTCCTATGCTAGTCCTTTACCTATCCAGCTGGAGTTGGGGAGCTCCCCTTAGTGTAGGTAGATTGTTTCAGTGGGTCAACTCAACATGGTGTTGACCTCTTTGTTCATAATCTCACTCCTCTCACTCTTTAACTGAATTTTGGGAGCTCAGTCATATAATAATCAAAACACAAAACATAGAGAATAAAGAATATTAAGAGCTGCAAAGGAAAAATGTCAAATAACTTATAAAGGCAGACCTATTGGAGTTACACCTGACCTCTCTGAGGCAGAAATTTTTAAGTTTTAAAGAAACGTATGTTTTTGTTAATTTGCCCTTAATGTCAGTTAGATTTACATCGTGTATGCCAGTTCTGGTGTCCTTGATCTTATGAGATGCCCCGAGTGCTAAGTTCTCAGTGTTTCACTTTACCTCCTAGTCTATTAGTTAATGTTTTATACTAAGAAAAACTTGCAATGTACTAAAACTATACATAATTAGATACTAGATATCTCAAAAGCTAGAAAAAACTCATATTTTTACCATAAGTCAGTGATAAATATTGAGTACCAACTCTGACCAGCTTGATTTAAGCCTTATACTGCGTGTAAAACAAAATTCAATCAATAGCAGAATAATATGCAAAACTTATATTTTTATGCATCAACTAAAAAGAAATAAATGTAAAACAACATTCTAGTTTTCAAAATGTAATTACTTTCACAACCAAAGCAATAATATGTAACACAAAATGTGAAGGTAACTAAAAGCTAAGATACATTTTTTATGAAAGCAAAAATAAGTGTGAATTTTAGTTAAAATAAGTAATTGTTTCTAGTTATGTGAAAAAGAATATAGTGAAAATAATGTGTAAAGAGTAAAAGTTTGTTGTTTTTCTTGTTTTGAGGTTTTTTCCTTTTTAAAGAAAAGTAACAATCATTATATGTTGTGTATGTCTTTTCCTGGGCCAACACAATCTAGCATCAGTTTATCTCTAAAAGGATAATGCTGACAGACCTTAGAAATGAGTGTGCTCAAGTATTGATTAATGAACTGAATTTCTTAGTTTGTTGGTGCTATTTGTGGAAGCAGAAGTGAGTTAATACTGACAGGCAAGTAGGTGTTTAAAAAGTAGCTACAACACAGAAATGTGCATCCAAGGTGGGATAATGATTTGTGAAAACTTCAACCCTGGAGTTCAGGTAGTCTGTAGAAAAATCAACTTATTCGGAGATCATCTGTTTTTTAGGAATCATTTAATGCTTCAATAACCTTGTGGATAGGTATCCTGAGTCATCCCATTTTTAGAGCTTTCTAAATTTCATTTTGAATTCAGAAAAAATATCTAGACAACATTTGTGTGTGTGTGTGTGTGTGTGTGTGTGTGTGTGTAAAGAAGGAGATTTATAAAATGCAAAAAAGACTATATCATTACAACCAAAAACAGCTTTCAGGAAATGTACATTGCAAAAGAGATGAATCAGAACCCACTGAAAAAATTCACACCTGAAAATATTTTACAAACCTTTCTGAATTAATATTTAAGTTTGTACCAAGTGACTATGTAGAGGGTTACATGGTCAAGCTTGTTCTCCTAAAGTATGGAAATTAATTCAATGTGAGTTTTATTTTCTCTCTATCTCCGTGAGTTTAGTAACCGTCATGCAAACTTCCATAATATTCTGTAATGTAAGATGGGAGTAGGTAATAGATATAGCACATTTCTTATAGAAATCCATTAATAATTCATTTTCCACACACCTCTGGGTGTGACAGAAGCTGTTAATAAATGCTCTAGTGCACTCTCTGTGGTGTGTTTTGCACTAAATCCATGACACAGAGGAATAAACCTGAGTGGATAAAATAGTGTGTTCATTGTTGAATAGTTCAAATAAAGAGTTATTGAACCATTTTTCTTTTTAAGACAGTTTAAACTGTTCTACATTTTTATTACAAGTGATTTTAAAATACTGTTTTAAAATACTGTTTTTGACCCTTGATAGCCCCATGTTCTGAAGAACAGTAAGGTACAATAAATTGTTTCATGCTAGTAATCATTTATTTGCTAATTTTGTGATGAAGGAAAATAATGTTTATAAAGGAACACTATATCAGGATTACAAGGTCAGATTTGAAATTTTATATAGGAACTTAGAATCAAAAGAATAAGAAAAGCAAAATTGAGAACCACAGTAGGGAAAGCAAGAGTTAAGACATATTAGATTATATTTACTGAGTTGAAGTGAAGATAAAAAGAGATTTCTAATAAATGTTTTAAGGTTATGTAAATTTTATACAGACTGTGTCAGCAAGCCCAAGACTTTTTCAATTTCAGGTCAAACAAAATCCCAGTATTGGCGGGGAAGTTGTCATGAAGTCCTCTCACCTGTAGCTGAGGAGCTATTGGTAGTATTTATCTTCTGGGAGAGGAAGTTTCCTTCCACATCCTTAAGTGTGTGGACCCTGAGGAGTAGAACATTCTCCAGTGGATGGCCACACACCTCAATGCATACAACCAGCCTTAACTGGACTTGATAGATTTAAAAGCAAATGAAGACACCAAGTTGGGTGGGCATGGAATCAGGAAGGTATCTGGTAGAAGTTGGAGAAGGGTATGAATATGATCAAAATACAGTTTGCGCAATTCTTAAAGAATTAATAGAAGTGTATAAAAAGAATTTCAGGTAAAGTTAGAAATCACTTCCTGTTTCTCTAAAACTGTAAATAGTTTACCCTGTTTCTATAGTATTTTCTAACATTTGTCGCCATTGTTGACACAATTTGATCTAGAAAATTCAATAATTTTCGAAGAATTTTTTTCAAAATATTTATTCTTTACAACAAAGAGATCAGTAAAAATAATACACTTACCCTTTTGCTAGTTTACTTATTTATTAGAAAATCTTTTTTCTTAGGCAATATAAAAACATATAGATATTAGAAAATATTAGAATCAGTTAAGAGAGATACCCATTAGCTTTGCAGGAATAAATTCTACTTGCTACCTCGTGGATGATTTGGGGAATATTTGGAATGTAGGGTTAACTCCTAGTCTTGAGGAAGTGAATCAGATCATACAAGATGTTATCACGAATCTTGCAAAAAAATTCAGTCATGCAACACGTCAAATATAGAAACTTTCATTTGAAAAAAAATTTATTAGTTGTTAAGTTTGAGCTGTACTAAAGAGAAAAGAGGGAAAAGTTGTTAATCTTACAATTTTGAAGCTATAAACATAGATGTGATTACAGAAGGGGTGGATATGTAAAGGTACAACCAAAAGTTAGTACAAAAAAAGCACTTCAAAATTAAGAGACAAAAAATCAAAGAAGTCAATTAAATGGTAATGGACAAGAAACTATTAGGATAAATCATCTAATAAGATATTGAAGTGTTGAAACTCAATGAAGAAAATTGGTAAAGAGACAGAATTAGAAAACACTAACAGCTGATTTTCCAAATGAAATAAAGATCTAAAAATTCCATTTCAAAGGACACACACACACACACACACACACACACACACCCCACACACATACCAGTATAGAAATGTGAGAAAATAGTGTTATTTATATTACAATGCCCAACATATTGTTCATACAGGGTACCAAAGAAAAAGGACTAGTTTATCGGGGTATTGTAGAAATAAGATGAACTGCTCTTAGATATAGCTAAAATACTAAATGAACCTTTTTATTTTTTTAAAGAAACTTACTGTATTTATTGTTTATTACATGCTTAAAATTCTAGCTTTATTATTCTTTAATATAATGGTAGCTAAGATTGTGTCTTTGGTTTGTTTAATTTTTAATAGAATGTGTTTTTATTTCTGGATTTTTAACTACAAAATATATTGTACTATTATTAAAACAGCAGTATTTTTACAAATTTCATGGAATTTCTTTTATTTGTAATAGCCAGATCCTGGAAACAACCTAGATGCCCTTCAGTGGAAGAATGGATGAAGAAACTGTGGAATATATACATGCTAGAATACTACTCAGCGGTAAAAAACAATGACATCTTGAATTTTGCAGGCAAATGGATGGAAATAGAAACACTATTCTGAGTGAGGTAACCCAGACCCAAAAAGATGAACATGGGATGTACTCACTCATAATCGGTTTCTAGCCATAATTAAAGAACATCGAGCCTATAAATTTGGGATCCTTGAGAAGATAATAAGAAGGTGAACTCCCAAAAAAAGATATAGTAATCCTCCTGGATATTGGAAGTAGACACGATCGCCAGGCAAAATTGGGAACTTGAGGGTTGGGCAAGACTGGGCCAAGGGAAGATGGGGAGAGAAAAGTGTGAAGGGGAGAACGAGGGGGGAGCTCGGAGGAATGGGGTGCTTGGGATATAGGAAGGGTGGATATGGGAGCAGGGAAGCATATATCTTAATTTAAGGAGCTACCTGAGGGTTGTCAAGAGACTTGACCCTATAGGGGTTCCCAGGTTTCCAGGGAGACGCCCCCAGTTAGTTCCTTGGGCAGCTGAGGAGAGGGAGCCTGAAAAGGCCAGTTCCTATAGCCATACTGATGAATTTCTTGCATATCACCATAGAACCTCCACCTGACGATAGATGAAGAAAATGACAGAGCCCCACATTGGAGCACCGGACTGAGCTCCCAAGGTCCTGATGAGGAGCAGAAGGAGAGAGAACATGAGAAAGAAAGTCAGGACCGTGAGGGAACCTCCATCTGGCGACAGATGGGGAAGGTGACTGAGCCCCACATTGGAGCACTGGACTGAGCTCCCAAGGTCCTGATGAGGAGCAGAAGGAGCGAGAACATGAGGGAGAAAGTCAGGAACGAGAGGGGTGCGTTCACTCATGGAGACGGTGGGACAGAACTAATGGGAGATCACCAACTCCAGTTGGAATGGGACTGATGGATCATGCGACCAAACCCGTCTCTCTGAATGTGGCCAACAGCGGGGGCTGACTGAGAAGCAAAGGACATTGGCGCTGGGCTCTGATTCTTCTGCATGGACGGGCTCTGTGGGAGCCTTCTCAGCTTGGTCGATCACCTTCCTGGACCTGGGGGGAGTTGGGAGGACCTTGGTCTTAGCATAGAGTAGGGAACCCTGATGGCTCCTTGGCCTTGAGAGGGAGGGAGGGGAGGTATGGGTGGAGGGGAGGGGAGGGAAGGGGGAGAAGAAGGGGAGGGAAGGGGGAGGAGGAGGGGAGGGAGGGGGGAGGAGGAGGGAAGGAGATGGAAATTTTTAAATATAAAAAAAATAAACCATGAGAAAAAAAAAAAAGAATAGTTTATTTTTAAATTTGAGGAAACCTGTGAGCTAGGTGTAAAACCATTATTGCGCTGGCAACCGAAATGACTGGGAAAATTAACATGAAAGAAAAAATCTATGGGAAAAGAAATTCCATGAAATTTGTAAAAATACTGCTGTTATCTACTAAACCAACTTAGCCAAATAATACTTAATAATATTTTTCCAACCCAATTATGATTTCCCCTCCACCTCTGCTCCCAATCCCTACTCCCAACCTGGATTATTCCTCCCCCCCCATATCCTCCTCCTTTCTCTTCAAAGAAACTCAGCCCTCCCATGCATATCAGCCAGTCAAGTCATATCAAGTTGATACATAGTTTTTATATTTTATTCTTCTATTTACCCTTGAAATCATAATACCTGATTTAAGTGGCAAACACCTCCAATATCACTAATTATAAATTTCTGTAATGGACTCAAAGGTTGCAACTGTCTTAATTCTCACTTGTCTTCTGCTGATGGTATGAGAGCTTAGCTCTGTTTGGTAGAAGTGACTAAGATATGGAAAGCAACAGCCTCACGCTGGGTTAAAATTTCCCTTTTCGGATAATTAACTGATAATTGAATTCATAAATATCTGTGTTTATGAAACAGAAACAAGCATTTTATATTTTAGGGTAACCTTTAAATTGTAACTCTAACTTGGAAATAATTAGACAAGATTTATGCTCAGAAAGTAGGCAAGCCATATTTTATGAGAAATGTTATTAATTTTCTCCTTTAAGCGTACTTCCAGTGTTATTTTCATTCAATTAATGATCAAAAACACTATAAAATGATGTCATTTACTTCTATCAAATTGAGTGAAGTGCAGTTAAATGTGATAATGATAAATACACCTATTTAATAATGGCCAAAGTAATGTTATCCATCATTGAAAAGAAAACAAGAATATGATGAATAAAATGAAAATGTGTTTGTGTTAGAATTTTAGCAGCATCTGTTACAAAAATATCTGAGATAAACAGCATATATAAAAGAAATATTTTTGGTTTGAGTTCATGTTTCTTTGGTTGCTTGGAAGCCATACATTTAGACATGTTTTTGTAGGAGAACATCATAGAAGAGGCATTTTCAGAGGAGAGAGAGAAAGAGCAAAGAAAATGCCAGAATTCTTCTTAAGTGCAGAACCCAACTTGCACCTTCTACCAGATTACACATCTATATCATTCCATTGCACCTCACTGACAGGATAAAAATGAAACAATTTATGAATCTTTGGAGAACATACCTGGCACCTAACTGTTGAATTGCTCAAAATTGTGTCACCACAATAAAACCATGAAATATATCCAATACCAGTAATAGTATGTAAATTCTAACCCTAAATGCTGATGGGGTTTCAAAGCAGCATGTTCCCCTCCCCGCTTGCTACCATGCACATGAAATTATCACTATCAATACTTTCAAGCCATCTTTCATAGGTGTTGTAAAATAAAAAAGAAACAGAAATGGTGGTATATACATTAAGAATAGCTCTCCCCAAGTTATCATAATAAGTTACCTAGAAATTCATAAAATGATATGAAGTGACTTCAATTGCATATGTTCATATAAAAATACCAAACCTGAAAGGTAGTGGCCTATGATTCTAGTGTCATGGTATCCTGGAAATTTAGAATTATGAGCAGAGGAGAATTAGTGATTATTAGAATTTCTGTAGTAGAGACAAAAGAAATCAATGAATGGAGCATGGTTAACTTGTAGGATGGTGGAGTTCTTTTGTATGACTCTGTAATGAATATGACATTATATACTCTAATAAACACATGAAATGTACAACACACATCCTGGAAATGTGAATTATCCACGAAATATAGTTGACAATCCAATCATATATCAGTATTTTCTTCATTAGCCAGCATTAGATCTCTACTGTGCCAAGAAGTTAACAGGGAAAACTGTTCCAAGATAGGAGTGATAAGATGGGGGTGTGCACTCCATACTTTATACTCAGAGCTTCTGTAAGCTATAAATATTTTATTACTTAACAAAAAATTACAGAAGCCATGTTCTTTTCTTTAGAATTTTTAGAATTTAGTATGATTTTTCTCTGGTGCTGCTGTGAATTGTAGTTATTTCAGTCCACAAGACATCTCCAGGTATGAATATATCAGTGGGTAAGAGTGATTTCATTGAGCATGTGCATATCATATGAAACTGGAGAACTGAAGTTGGTGTTAAAGGAGAGTGGGAGATGAACAACTTTGGGTAATGGTCAGTATTGCCACAAAACAATCATCTAGACAGCATCTTCTTCTGATGAAGTCTATGATTCAACACATCCTCGAAATGGTTCTCCCCTTTAATTATCAGAATCTTTGCCAAGTTTTCTGTCCAGAATATCAAATAAATGTTAAAACTAACAAAGGACTTACTAGGCATATCGAAACAGTTATTTACTGAGATTCTAAGGTGAGAGGAACTAATGATTATTAGGTTAAAAAATAAAATTTCACTCAGGAGCACTCTAGCCACCTGGGGCCACCCTGGGGCCACCCTGGGGCCACCCTGGGGCCTTAAGACCTGGCTGATGGAAAGGCATGCACCACTCGCCTGGTATACTGTTCAGGAGGATAGATGTCAATATGATGAGCAAATATGTAGTGGGAAAGGTGAGAGAAAGAGAAGCTGAACTGTTCATGTGCTGTGGAAAAAGACAGAACTGAAGAAGTTAAGGCAGTAAGGAACAAGCTGCTGTGGGTGGCCTGCTTGACCACTGGGCCCATGGTGACTTCTGAGCTCAGGCTGCTGCCAAGGGTCATGTCTCAGTCCATGGTCCTACCCTAGCCAAATTCTGTGTGGACTTCCAAGTCCCATTTTGCCATCTAAGACAACAATTGTTACCAGGGTCTGTGTTGCCACCTGTGCCTATGTAGTTGCCCAATGGTCATGTAGTTGTTAGAGTCATGCTGGTCTGAGTGACCTGTGCTAGCTCCTAGGGCCATGGTGTCGTCTGGGCCAGGCTGCTGTGTAAGGTCATGTCTGGTTTCTTGGCTCTACAGCAACCAAGGTTTCAGTCAACATCTGTGGTTCCTATTGCAACTGAGGGCTGTGTGGTTGCCTGGAGTCTGATCAGCCACCTCGGGTCATGTTCATACCCAAGAGCATTGCTGAAGCTGTGGTCATACAGATTTGTGCGGCACCCACCACTACCCAGTGCCATGGTGACCTATGCAGCCAGGGCTGCAACTGGGGTCCATGCTGGGGTCCGTTGACCTACTGCAGTCAGGGTCTTTGTTGATGGCCATAGCTCCTGATGCCGTCAAGGATCATTTAGATTGCTGGTGTTAGGGGCAATCTAATTAATTAATCTAATTAATGTCCAAATGACACCCTGGAGCTGGGGCTGTCCTGATCTGAGTGGACGGTATTGCTGCCTGGTACAGCGGTGACATATAGACTCAGCTGCTGCAGAGGACCATGTCTGGGTCTATGGACCTGCTTCCCCTGGGGTCTGTGTTGTCTGTGCCTTATGTTACCTTAGGAGGCCATAGGAACTTCACATGATGAAGAAGTTGTTTGTTTGTTTGTTTGTTTTGTTTATTAGTTTTGCTTGCTTGCTTCCAGTTTTTGTTTTGTTTCCATTAGAGATTTTTTTTTAAAATTTTATGTGGGTGAGCACTGTAGAGGTGAGGGGAGGATATGGAGCAGGGACTGGGAGGTGAGTGGAATTAGCATGTATTATGTGAAATTCCCAAAGAATCAATAAAGAATTGAGTTAAATTTAAAAATGTAAAACAACGTTTAATAGAAGTTAAGTCAGACTCACTTGGATCATCTTGATTGTTGTACATGTGCAGGCACATGCAAGAACCTGAAAGCTTTGCTCAATCCAGTAGGCCTGTCATGGAGAATATAAGTAATAAAACTAAGCAGACTTATATAAATATGACTATATAAAATTTTGAAACAGATTCAATAGGTAAACAAAAATTTAAATATATATTTACATACATATGCAAAACATAACATATAAAAGTTATGTATATGATACTGCATATTGCTATAGGTATTATTCTAAAATGCCAAAATTTATACCACATTCCAGTCAAAAACTATACATATGTATATATATATATATATATTTGTAAAAGTAATATGTTTTTGAACACCTGCAAACAATTAACATGTCATTTTGTATTTAATTATTATCATATCAGTCTTTCTTTTTAATAGTTTCATAATTTTAATTTGGAATTCTCTAATTTTGCCTTATTAGCTATAGATTTTTTTAATTGAATTTATTTCAAAGCAGATGTTTCCTATGAACAGATGGAAATCTTGTAGTGTCTCCAGTAATTGAGAAATTGATATGATATCAATATTACTAACTTTTCCTGGCATAATCTGTAAACCAGCTCTTACCTACATTTTAGTTTCCCAACAATCCTCTTTTTGGGCAGTTGGTCAACATTATAAAAAGAAGAAACAAGAAGTAGATTTTATAGCAACTACTTATTAACCTTAATTGCCTGAATTTAGGCATTTTCCCTAATAAATTGCAAACATGCCTCTTGTTTTCTAATTTTAATGAGAACTAGAATGAAACCTTCTATTAATAAACTCAGGTCTAAACATCAAATGTAGTGCTCTCATGTATTTAACCTTATAAACTGATCATAACCTTTGTGTTTATAACTCTTTTATTGATGGTAGCATGTCCAGAAATTCTTGTTAACCTACCAGGATTAAAGTAACACAAATCACATAATATGTCACTTTAAACATGCATTGAAACTTGTTTAAATGTTAAATTGTGAAAAAAATGTAAATATAACCTCATAGATTTTTCAGGAAAAATAATATAAGCCAAAAAATAGACTTACCTGTCAGAATTCTACTATAAAAGATCATATTCACAAACATTTTATTGACTAAATTGTATCTAATATCAAAATGCTATTAATCGCCTTAGTATGACCTATAGCAAAGCATTGCTCATCCTGTTTGATGAAAGTGCAGAGCTTCCCAAGTCTCCAGAGTACCATTTGATCATAGCCACTATCCTTCAAACATGACACATATTGATATTCATGTATCAAGAACTTACATCTCCGACATACTGACAAATTATATCTAACTTTAACAGAAACCTATGAAGGAAAGTTGCATCTTAGAAGTCTATGACAAAAATCTTATTATTGCAGAGGTGGATCTGCAACTTTTTCTCCAAAACAGTGCTTTCTTTCCTAAACTGAGAGAAAAACAAAAATAGAAAACCAAAAGGCCTCTAATTGGGTCTCTCTAATAATGTACATTTTTCTTAAAGGTGATAAAATAACAACAGAATACTTCTAGAATTTCCTGAGGCAACAAACAGGAAATGAATTAAAACAGAAGTTGTATTTCTTACTATTTTCTGGGCAGATAATATTTATATAAGGTAAAAAGGAGAAGGTTTGTTTGTTTGTTTTTGGTTTTTTGTTTTTTGTTTTTTGACACAGGGTTTCGCTGTGACTTTGGAGCCTGTCCTGGAACTATCTCTTGTAGACCAGGCTGGCCTCGAACTCACAGAGATCCGCCTGCCTCTGCCTCCCGAGTGCTGGGATTAAAGGTGTGTGCCACCACCGAACGGCAAAAGGAGAGGTTTTAGCAAGTAATTTGAGTCATTTTTATCTCTATTTTGCTTGATTGTCCCCCACTTTTTATTGAAAAAACAGATTCTTTTTATTCTAAAATACTCAGACATTGACACTGGGTGTTATCAAATGTGTTGAAATTATGCCAATTGGATACTACAGTATCTTCTAGAGACCTGTGGATAAAATAATGTTTCTTGAGTATTCTGCCTGCATCCTATGGATATCAAAGTTGATACTTGTTTCAAGTAAGAAAAATGTACATGCAAGTATGTTTATTCTTTCTCTTCCACACTTTTATTTAAATGTTCATTTATGGACACAGTCAATTTTTCATTCAGTATTATTTTTAAAGATTTATTTTTTTGTGCGTGAACTTTTAAAACTTGAATAAATGTATATACAACGTGTATGTGCCTAAATACCCAAGGGAAGTTAGAAGAGAGAATTTGGTCCTCTGCAACTGATGTTACCAGGAGGTTTTTGATGGTGTCATGTGGGTGCTGGGAATAGAACTTGTGTCCCCTGTGAAAACAACTAGTACTATTACATACTGAATCATCTTCAGTATCATCATTATGTCTCCAATGATCAATTGGTATCAACAACATCATGATTGCATAAAAGTTGTTCATCTGAAGAGTTATTGACCATTGATCTCCACTTGGGGAAGGAAAAACACTTTTCCTTGGGATGTTGGCCATGATTAGGTTGCCCATGGCCCTGAGGTAGATTCCATATTCATTTTCATATTAGTTGCATTAACTTGATTCAATGATTAAAGAGAAAAATGTTCCGTGGAGTAGAACAGAATTCTGAGAGAAAGAAAGTAGACTCAGAGAGCTGCCCACCATAAAGCTGCCAGGTCAGACATGATGAATCTTTCCCAGTAAGCCACGGGCTCGTGGTGAGATACAGATTATTAGAAATGGGTTGAATCAAATATGTGAGAGTTAGGCAATAAGAGGTTAGAACTAATGGGACAGGCAGTGTTTAAGTGAATACAGTTTCTGTGATTATTTTGGGGGTAAGCTAGCTGGGGTCCTAATTGGAATGCAACCCGCTGCTCCTTTTACAATGATACTGACTTGATCATGGTAGATGATTTTTTTTTTTGATGTTCTTTAATTTGGTTTGCCAGTATTTTATTGAGTATTTTTGCATCCATGTTCATGAGAGAGGTTGGTATGTAATTCTCTGTCTTGGTTAAGTCTTTGTGTGGTTTTGATATCAGGGTAACTGTAGCCTCATAAAAATAGTTTGGCAATGTCTTTCTGGTTCTATTATGTGGAAACACTTAGAGCAGTTTTAGTGTTAGCTCTTCTTGGAAGTTCTGGTAGAATTCTGCACTAAACCATCTGGCATGGACGTTTTGGTTGGGAGGTTTTTGAGACAGCTTCTATTTCCTTGCAGTTTATAGACCTATTAATTGTTTGCTTGGGTCTTGATTTAATTTTGGTATATGGTACTATCTAGAAAATTGCACATTTTCTTTTATGTTTTCCAGTTTTACAGGTTTTTGGTAGTATGTCCCATTCAGTGTCTGTTGTTATTTCCAACTTTTCATTCTGATTTTGTTAATTTTTATGTCCTCTCTCTGCCTTTTGGTTAGTTTGGATAAGGGATTGTCTATCTTGTTGATTTTCTAAAAGAACCAGCTCTTTGTCTCATTGATTCTTTGATTGGCTTTCTTTGTTTCTGTTTTGTTAATTTCCAGCCCTCAATTTGATTATTTCCTGTCTTCTATTCCTCCTGGGTGAGGAGTGGATCTGCTTTTTTTTTTTAATGGTTCTAGCACTTCAGGTGTGCTGTTAAGTCACTGGTGTGAGCTTCTCCATTTTCCTTATGTGACCAATTAGTGCTATGAACTTCCCTTTTATCACTGCTTTCATAGTGTCCCATAGGCCTTGGTTTGTTTTATGGCTTCATTTTTGTTGAATTCAAGGAAGTCTTTAATTACTTTCTTTATTTTTCCCTCGACCCAGGGGTGGTTCAGTGTTTACTGTTCAGTTTCCATGAATTTCTAGGCTTTCTGAGAGTAATTTTGTTGTTAAATTCTAACTTTAATCCATGTGATCTGATAAGACACAAGAGTTACATTTTTTTTGTATTTGTGGCAGTTTGTTTTCTTACCAAGAATGTGTGTCAGTTTTAGAGAAGGTTCCATGAGGCACTGAGAAGATATATATTATTTTGTGTTTGGGTGGAATATTCTATAGATGTCTGTTAAGTCTTTTTGATTCATGATATCTATTAGTTCTCTTGTTTCTCTGTTAAGTTTCTGTCTAATTGACTTGTCCATTGGTGTCAGTGGGATTTTGAATTCTCCTACTATTAGTGTGTGGGGTTTGATGAGTGATTTGAATTCTAGTAATGTTATTTTTTACATATGTGAGAGCTCTTGTATTAGGGGCATAGATTTTCAGGATTGAGACTTTATCTTGATGGATTGTTCTTGTGATAAGTACAAAGTGTCCTTCTCTAGCTCTTCTAACTGATTTTAGTTTAAAATCTTTTTTATTTTTTAAAGATATTAGGATAGCTACATCCATTTGATTGGAAAACATTTTCCCAACCCTTTACTCTGAGGTAGTGTCTGTCTTTGAGGTTGTTTTGTGTTTCTTGTATATCGTAGAAGGCTACTTCCTGTTCTGTTTTTTTTTATCAATTCTCTTAGTCTGTATTATTTTATAGGTGAATTGAGTCCATTGATATTAAGAGATATTAATGAACCATGGGTAGGTTGTTAATTCCTGGTATATTTAAGTAGTAGTGTTGTCAGTAGTAGTGTTTGTGTGTTTGACCCTCTTTGGGTTTTTGGTTTGTTAGAAGGTTTTACCTCTTTTTTGTGTGTGTGGTACATTTAGCTAACATGGGTTGTGGAATATTGCTTCTAGTACTTTCTGTAGGGCTGGCTTTATGGATACATACTGTTTAAATCTGGTTTTGTCATGGTATATATTATTAATTCCATTGAAGGTTATTGAAAGATTTGCTGGGTATAGTAGTCTGGGCTTGAATCTGTAATCTTTTTGTGTCTGCAGTACATCTGCCCAGGACCTTGTGGATTTCATATTACTTGGCATTTTTTCTTTGCAGTTTTTAATATTCTTTATACTATGTGTTTTGCATTTTGGTTATTTTATAGCGCGGGAAGGGTTTTTTTTTTACCTAATCTATTTGGTGTTCTTTAAGCTTCTTGTACCTTTATAGAGATATTTTCTTTAGGTTGGGAAAGTTTTCTTCCATGATTTTGTTGAATATATTTTCAGTGCCTTTGAGTTGCGGGTCTTCTCCATCTTCTATTCCTATCATTTTTAGGTTTAGTCTTTTCATGGTCCCAGATCTCCTAGATGTTTTTTTTTTTTAAGAATTTGTTGGATTTAATATTTTCTTTGACCAATGAATCTATCCTGTATTGTATCCTCAACACCTGAGATTCTTTCTATCTCTTGAATTCTGTTTGTTATACTTGCCTTTTTAGTTCCTGTTTGTTTACCCAGATTGTTCATATCCAGAATTCCCTCTGTGTTTTCTTTATTGCCTCTATTTCAGTCTTCAAGTCTTGAACTGTTTGTTTCACCCATTTGGTTGTGTTTTCTTGGGTTTCTTTGAGGGATTTATTAATTTTTTTCCAATTTTTTGTTTGCCTTTACCTCCATTTCTTTTTTCTTTTTTATTTATAAATGTGTAAACCAGGCTGGCCTCGAACTCATGAATCTCCTGCCTCTGCCTCCTTCAGCAAATCCTACTGGAGTGCTTAAAATCAGGGAAAGGGAGTTTTTCATTTCCTCTTTAAAGGTCTCCATCATCTTCATAAAGTTACATTTAAAGTAATTTTCTTCAGCTTTTTTCTGGGTTAGGATGATCAAGTGTTCCTGTTGTGTGACCACTGGGTTCTGGTGTTACAATGTTGTTTTTTTTAGGTTGTTGGATAAATTCTTTCCTTGGCGCCTATCCATCTCTTTTTTCAAATGAGGCCAGCAGGGTCTTTGCATCTTGGTCCAATCCTTGCAGAGTCTATCTGAGTCTTTGGGTACTGTTCTTGGTCTGCTCAGTGCTGTCAAGGCCTGTGTCTATGGGAGCAGCTGAGGTCTTTCTAAGCCTGCTCTCTTGGTCTTCTCTCCTGGTTCTCTCTCTTGCCCCCCTCAGTATTGTAGCAAGCTCTTGGTCCCTTCAGTATTATATAGCAAGCTGTGTTTTAGAGTTCCACTTAGGTTGCAGGTGGACAAGCAAGTTTGGGGTTGGAGTAGAGTTAGTAGCTTGTAGGGTCAGGTGGATGGGGATGGGTTTTGGGGCGGTTTACCTGCTGGAAAAAAATCTACTGGCTGCCTAAAGAAACCGAGGTAGTTGGGGAAGGAGCCTGAGGTTTTGTCCCACTATGGAGGTCCCAGAGAGTTGGGTGTCCCACCGCTTAGACTGATCACTCATCTCTTATTTCCCTCAATATTGTAGCAAGCTGTGTTCCAGAGTTCCACTGAGGTTGCAAGTGGATAAGCCAGTCTGCAGGCAGGATGGGTCTCAATTCTTACATTTTAAATGAGTTCTGAAATACACCAAAGTCATCATAGTTGATACTATTTATACTGCTTTCAATATTTACATTCTTTAAAATATTGAAAGACATACATAAGATATTGGGTCATTATTTTGAGCTATGTAAGTATACATTATAGTCTGTGCATTTAATGTATATTTAATATAATATTAATTCTCACTGAATCACTTAATTTTTATTTACAGTTCTATTTTAAAGATATTTCACAATGTTATTTTTCTGACAGTAATTTAAATATGGCATTTTTATGAAATCTTTAGAGAATTTTCTAAAGTATTTAATTGGATGCCAAATGGGCTTGAGTGAGTTTAAATTCACTACATTTAGGACCCCCTATATTCTTAAAATATCTTTAACTGATGACAGCATGAACAATGGTCCTCCCTCATAGTAGAATATCTATTCCATGTGACTTTCCCTGTACTGGTAACATTACAAGATTCAGTCTCAATTGTCAAAATTGCTTAGATTCTGAATCCCCCTTTCAAATCTAACATTGTCCATCCTCTATATTTATTTATTTTTGGCATTACTTCCACACAATAGATTTGGGAATTGGCTTGTCACTTTGCTATCCTAACCTTCTGAAAGATTTCTAATAAGAACCCATCCAGAAATGCTTAGTTTCCATTAATTTGATTAGAAAAATCCACACTTATGAGTAAAATAAAAATATGTGAATTCCTTTTCTCAAGGTAGAAAATGTTAACAGATAAAAGTTTGAGGTTTTATTTAGCTCCTGTGTCCTGAAATGTTATTCAATTTTGATGCCAAATGTTATAAATCATAGAGACATTTATCTTCCCATTCCAGTACATCAGCAGAAACTTCAGGGAGAAGCTTTTACATTATTGTAAATTCCCGATGGTCATCCCATAATAAAACTTTGTCCACTGTAAGTCTCTCTTGGTTCCTTTCACAATGAGACATGCTCACATTACCTAACACAGGCCCTGTCTTTTGAGATATGAAAGAATACTGCTTATGGAAAGGTTATTTTGATTTAGACATAAAACTGCATAAGTGAATAGGGAAAATATATATAATTAAATATATATGTAACTATATATAATATATAACTACATATATATCTACATATAGTTTTATATATATATACAGTTAAAAATCAAACTTATCTGATTTATTACAAATGACAAATTTCAGGTAAGCATCAATAAGATATATCTTCTAATATATTTTCCCCAATGTAAAGCAATTCAGACATTAGAATGAAAACCTTCACTGAATGTAATATTGCAGTTTTGAAATAAGGCTTATATTGATTGTAAGAATTAGTAATTTTCTTATAAAGGCTGACTGGTTGATTCATGTATTTCATATCACCTAAATCATTAAATTGTTATCAGCTAAACACAAATCTTGTTGTGAAAATCATACATCTGTCTTCACACTTGCCTACATTAAAATATATGAATATCTATATTGTACACTAACTGGAATAAGGCTTGAGTTTACAGATGCTTAAACTCCAGTCCCTACAACACATATCTGATGGTACTATAGAAATCAAAAGAAAATTATAAAAGATTAATTATAATAACTAATACCAAATATTCAGATAGCATTAATCCTAAGACTGTGTGCTGCAAGTAATTACATCTTTTAAGGAAGGATATGCAATGTTAATTCACTAGTTCCTAGATAAGGAAACTGATACTATAGAGACTAGGTGATATGGTCTCAGTTGTGCCATCATTTAACTTAGGCAGTAGATAAAATGGTACATGTGGGAAAATCAGAGAAATGGTCCAAAAAACTAACACAAAGAAAGTTTTCAAGAGTTTTCTTTTCTTTATTTTTTAATGATAAATTTCTCATAAACTCTAATGGGTTTATTCACATGTCTCATATTACCTTAGATATTCCAAAGAAAATCTGCGTTCTCAACATGCCACAATATTCTTTTTAACAAATACTACACAGTGAAATAATTAACATGCCATGAAAATTATACATATGACTCACTTTGCTTTGTGATTACCATTTTTACTCTAAATGTCTTGCTTCTTCTGTGCTTCAATTTTAACTTTTATAGAATTAAATGTGCTTTCTTGTTGCTCACAATGTCATTAGTTTAAAATTTTTATTTTTTCATCTGATATGCATGCACAATATTTCTCATGTAGTCCCAATGTTCATGAGCTTTCATGTCTCATTTTTCTTCATTACTATCTTATATGCATTTTTATTTGTCCTATTGTTGCTTTAACCAGTTTTATAACTCAGCAATATTTTATTTTGCAGTGTTTATTTAGTATCATAATTATTGAAGTCAAATTTGTTTAGTAATTTTTAATTTGAAAATTTATTTTCTTAGTCTTTAAGGATTTTACATTGGTAATAATTTATATTGATATGAAAAACATGCAACGCACCTGAGATAATCAACTTTTAAGACAGAAAAGTTGTCCAAGCTGAAGATTCAATGGTTATTCAATAGTTACCTTACTCCATTACTTTTGGTTTGTGCTGAGACTGGGAAATAAAGACAGAGTGAGAAGGGCTGAAAGGGTCAATACACCTTTCAACAGCCTTCTTCAACAACCTGACTTGCTTCCTAATGTCACTGTACCACCTGTATGTCAGGAGTTTTGAACTCTGCAAAAGGAGAGAAATGTTGCTGAGTGTGAGTAAATGTCCATCCATGTGTTCATCATTCTCTGCTTTCAGGTTGTAAAGGCAGTGTGATAAGCAGCTTCAAACTTCTGTTGCCTTGCTTCTCTGTGTGTATTGGTGGAATTTACCTTGAGTTGTGATTCAACTGAATCTCTTTCCCCATGAGTTGGTCTTTTGTGGGGGTATTTTATCACAGCAGCAGACATAAAACTAGGACACTTTTAACAAAGACAAAATTTTAAAAGTGCATTTTTAATTTAAGGATAAATTTTAATTATGAGAAATATGTCTTTGATTGTAACTCTATAATAAATGTACTATTATATTTGTCTGATATAAATCTGTATATTTTCCTATACTAATGACTTATTACTAGCGAAATCTTCATAATTCATCAAGATATGTGAACTAAATGATGAGCTACATATGATTGTTGAAGATGCACCTTGACCAAGTAAAGAAGGGAGGGAGTATTGGGAAAAATATATAATATGGAAAATTTAGGTCTCCTTCTTCCTGGTGGTAAGCCATAAAATAATCAATTCATTTTAAAGCATTTAAAATAAATTTATCCACATAAATTTTTGTTTTTCCTGTGAAATTATGAATTTCTACCAAGAGAACTAAGAGGGCAGCAAGAATAAAACTCTATTTGTACTATTGCTTACAGGCCATGATGATGTTTCTTTGTTTCTGAGTTAGTCTGTATTCTTTAAAAAACAACACTGTAATATTAACTGCAGATACATGAAGAACAAAAGGAAGTAGGAAAACATAGAAAATGCATCATTTTGATTCATATCTGTGTTACTATCTCAATTATTTCTTTTATCTAGCTATGATTTTTTTTAAAAAAAAATTCCTGTTTAGCTAGGAGAAAATCTTTACTTTCCCAAAGATTATTACTTTAAGGAGTTTTATGGGTTTGTACAAGATTTATGATGCAATGTTAAGCTGAAATATTTTAACTTCAATATCTTATAATTTAGTGTAATTTGAGGTGCCCCAAAGCATTGCATACACTTTAATAGAGAAGTCTTTATGCCTCATTTCGGTTGAATGATTCTTAGCAAGCAAAATCGAGGACTCATTATATGCGCTGGTGGCAGCATCCTTTTAAGTCGCCGTTTTGTTTAATTCCTGTCACCTTACACATGACAGCTCTAGCAAATCAAGAAACTGAAGATGAATTCATAGGATAATTAAGCAGGGCTGATCTTAGGACAGTTGTCTTTTCAATGAAACACTGATTGCATTGTTCATAACAAAACTATCTCTCCATGACAGAACTAATTAGTGACCATCTGAACTTACTTAGCCAAATGAAAAAGGCAATTAAAAACGTCATCATCACTGGATCTACCATTGAACAGCTGGTTATATTGATAAGCAATACAGCAAGTTAAAACTACTTTAGAACACAATGGAACATAATCTGCTTCCTGAGTAGTAATTAGAGAGCAATAAGGGAATAAGAGATTATTGTTGAAAAGCTGTACTTGCAATGCAAACAATTTTTAAAATTCATTTTTCCTTCCTGAATTGGCATAAGAAGAATGGATAGATAGAGTATGTATTGACTAAAATGTTTTATATTTCTATGGGATGTACATTTATTATTATAAGATTTACCAACAATTAAAAATCCCCCTGATATGTATTACATTTTAGTGATATTACATTTGATTTAACAGAGCAGATGAAAATAGTCTTTTCATGGCAAACTTTGGTACATAAGATTGGGAAATAGCCTGTATGATGTTGGATTGTAAAACCCAAGAGGACAGAAATAGATGTTTCCACTGTAGCACGTGATAAATAATTACTCTGAAATGAGTGAATTTGTGAATGGCCTTGCTTATTTGTAGATTTGTATGTTTACATGAGATTTGAATGCTCCTGATCTGACTTGAGAGATTTTCTCATCCCAGTGATAGTGTCAAGTTCAGACGCTAACGCTATTTAGAAGATTTTTCATGGGAAGGTAATTAGGCTTAGATGGTGTCATGATTGTATTAATGATTCCAAGAGAGGGGTGAGAGAAACCCACAGTAGCAGACATACAACAGTTCTCTGTGGTGCCCACTGTCATCTTGGAGTTCCCAGAAATACCCAGGAAGAATGAACTTACCACATGTAGATGTGGTCACTTCTCAGGAGTCAGAACTATGAGACCAAACAATTCTTGCAATATTCTTTATAAGTTGCCTGCTATCTAGTATATAATGATAATAATAGAAGAAGAATTAAGGGCATTATTTTTCTTAATTCTTTTAAAGCATATCCATATATACACATATATAAAGATTGTTTTAATCTTTAAAAACTTGAGAAATATGATTACATTTTTGTCCATAATAATTGGTACTTAATATATTTTTCAAAATTCATTTGAAAAAATAATTTTTAATATTCCAAATTAAATTAATCAAATTCATTATTGACTGATGAAAATTTATACAACTATTTTTTCCCTGAGTCCTGTCTTATTAGCTGTTAGAAGCCTCCTAAAACTACTGAGAGTATAATGTTCAAATATAAAATTTTGAAAATAATACAAATCTCTAGGCAGTGGTAGCGCATGACTTTAATTCCAGCACTAGGGAAGCAAAGGCAGGAAGAACTCTGTAAGTTTGAGTCCAGTCTGGTCAACAGAGCAGGACCAGGAAATTCTCCAAAGCTACAGAGAAACCCTATCTTGAAAACCCCAAAAAATAGGGATAATAATAACAATAATACAAATCAAACAACACAGATGTAGTTTAACGCACACAAAACACACTCACACTGAGTTGAAAATAGTGACTCCAGTGTATAAAATATCAGATCCTGATGTAGGCGTGTTTCTATCTATCTGCTGTTTCATTGCTTAATAAATAAAGAAACTCCTTGGCCTGATAGATTAGAACATAGGTGGGTGGAGTAGACAGAACAGAATGCTGGGAAGAAGGGAAGTTAGTCAATCATCATGCCTCTCCTCTCTGGGTCAGATGCAATGAATCTCCGGCCCAGGATGGACGTAAGCTAGAATCTTCCTGGTAAGCCACCACCTCATGGTGCTACATAGATTATTAGATATGGGTTAAAGCGAGATATGTGAGAATTAGCTAAAGAGGCTGAAACTAATGGGCCAGGCAGTGTTTAAATGAATATAGTTTGTGTGCTGTTATTTTGGGGCATAAGCTAGGCAGGCAGCCGGGAGCCGGGTGGGATGAAAAACACGCCTGCCCGCAGCTCATCACTACAAGATCCTAAATCTTGGACCATGCAGGACTCAAAAGAAAGATGACTTAAAAAGCCCCACCCTTTAAAGGAGGTGAGAAAAAAGGAAAAGAAAAAGAGAGAAAGATGTATTGTAGTTAAAGTTTTTTGTGAAATTAGGAGAGGTTTTCATGTGGTTTCTCAGAGCAGAAGCAGAGACAGTTTGAGCACACAGAGAGCAGAGCATACAATGCTGCAGAGAGAGACAGGGAGGAGTTGCCACAAAAGCTTCCAACTAATCACCACAAACTAGACGAACAGCTCCCATACAACTTCCTGGTGAGTGACAGACCAGGTACCACTAGAGCGGCGTGTAGAATCCCAGCTTCCAACATGCAGAACAACTTCATCGTCTTTAATCCCATCATGTGTGATATGTTGTGACAGTTGCTACAAGATTTATGTAGTCATATTCGTAAGCATATGTGTACAGATATGGGTCATGTTTCATTGATAATTATATACCATGTGTTTGAGGGAGTTTTCATAGGATTCTAAAATTATATTCAGGTTTTAAATCCCAGTAAGTGTATTGTCGTTTTAAAATATAAACATAGAATGGCCCTAGTACAAGGAGCCCACCAGTCATCTGTTTACCAGTCTTTCCCTCGAGAGACAGCTGTCATCTCACTCCTGGGAGTTGTGCTTAGCACTGTTGCCTAACATCTAGAGTACATCACACTGTGTTTCCAGCTTTGAAGAGAATCAAACTCATACTTGGAACTTTTCAGAAATGTGCATTGATTTCATTAACTAGAGATAAGTTAAAACATAATAAATTAAATTGATTTGTCTTTTTGTCCTCATTTGCTTTCTATTGTTCATTTATTTTTTTGTAAATTAGCCCATTTGCGTTTCCTTAAAAAGAGAATTAATTGCAGTGACACATCACTGAAGAATATATTCCGTACTCTTCAATAATGAAAATGGAGGTGTTAAATATTGCTTCCTCTTGGAGCATCACTGCCATTTCTTATGCGTCAAGAACTACACTTCTGTAGATGGGGCATGTATGCGTCAAGAACTACACTTCTGTAGATGGGGCATGTATGTGTCAAGAACTACACTTCTGTAGATGGGGCATGTATGCGTCAAGAACTACATTTCTGTAGATGGGACATGTATGCGTCAAGAACTACACTTCTGAGGCCGGGCGGTATGGCACACGCCTTTAATCCCAGCACTCGGGAGGCAGAGGCAGGCGGATCTCTGAGTTTGAGGCCAGCCTGGTCTACAAGAGCTAGCTCCAGGACAGACTACAGGGAAACCCTGTCTCGAAAAACCAAAAAAAAAAAAAAAAAGAACTACACTTCTGTAGATGGGGCATGTATGCGACAAGCAAGGAGGAGTAATGAAGAAACCAAAGGTGGAGAGAGGAGCTACAACACTCCCGGGTTCTATGCATATTCAACAATCCATTCTTTCATTTGAAGGAATTTATGATTTAAACTGATGTTCCACACCCTCACCCACGATGTCCAAGCCTTGCTGGTCAGTGAAAACAATGAAGAACCATATATTTCATTTGCTAGCAAGCCAGGGTAGACTCAGGAGAAAGGCTTTTGCATGTTTTACATGGACTTTAAAAATATCCCTCAAAGAATTAATAAAATTCTAATATACAAAATTGTCATTTTTAAAAATAAATACATTTAAATTAGAATTCAGAGGCCACTTTCCCTAAATAAAAGAGCTGAGAAAAAGGCAGCCTCCAGCCCAGAAATGCCCATGCCTACTGCCTGATGGCATAATTCCCTATAGCCCATCATAGTATGACCAACTACATCCATCTATATAATTTTTTTCCTAGCCAGCAGACCTTCAGCTTTTCTTTGTTTTTAAAGATATTTATCACTTTGATTGAAACATGCTTGCCACCACTTATTCCTCTAGACTAGTTGTTCCTAGGACCCTACTGGAGGTCAAGTCAGATATCTCTGCTCTGCACTCCCAGGGCATTGTGTATTACCTTGACCAAGTATAATGTTCAGGTTTGAGGGATGAGCTTCATTGTCAACTTGACGACATTTAGCATCTTCTTGAAAATATCTCTGGGTGTGTCTTGAGGGAGTTTCCAGAAAAGTGTAACTGAGGAGAAAAAAAAACAACCTTGACGTTGTGAGGTATCAACATGTGGGCTGGCATCCTCGATCTAATAAAATGGAGAAAGTGAGCTGAACAGCAGTGTTTAAATGTGACTAGCTTCCCCAGCCATGCCTCTTCCCTTCTCCCATTATTATATAGCAGCCTCGTGATAGAAGCTAAAAACACCCACATTTTTCCAAAGGAGAAGGGCAGGATGTTTCTTTTTTACCAAGCAACTGATCATTAAGCAAAGAAAAAAACATCAATGTAATCTATTTACCAACCCATTTTCAGTGTTCATATTGATTTAAAAAATAAATAGCCCTTGGCCTTATAAATTTCTGGTGTTTGGATGGAATTGCTAATATATTACATCTTCTAGTAATATTTTATTCTTATTATGTATACTAAAAAATAACATCAATATTCAGTTTTTTACTATAGCATTAAACTTTTAATTTCCCTCAGTCATTTTCCCTTTCAAAACATTTTTAAAAAGCATTCTATTGCCTTATCCTAAGTTTTAATTTAGAATGTATTATATCGTAAGATGTAAGCAAGGATAATATACTTAGAATATCAAGGCACTCATAAATAAAAAATAAATAAATAAAAATATTTAAGATACACAAAGTTTTTTAGAATAAATTATAAATATGAAAAAGTAAATGATAATTCAATTTAAAAATAATAAAAATTTATGAATGATTTTTTGCAGATTAATATTTGCATTTGGCTTGGTATATTTTATTAAACTCCTTCTTGAAGGTCATATGACATTAAATCATATTTTAATATTTTTTAATCTTAAGCATAGTTATCACTAACACTGCAGAATTTGAACACACTCAAGACTTTGAATTGGAAAAGCATCAGAGGAAAATCCCTGTAACGCAAGTGATACTAGGTGTTGATTCTTGCTTCTAAAATAAAACTTTTTTCTATGAAACATCTTTGCTAAGGGAAAATGTTAACTGTACAAAACCTTAGAACTGAAAATGCATTTTTTCTAATTATGACAACTATATATTAAAGTACATTTGCTTCATGTGTTTCTCTGTATATATGTTTTACAAATTATGTTCACATATGTAATCTTCTATTCTCATATATTTTTTTTTTTTTTTGGTTTTTTCGAGACAGGGTTTCTCTGTGGCTTTGGAGCCTGTCCTGGAACTAGCTCTTGTAGACCAGGCTCGGTCTCGAACTCACAGAGATCTGCCTGCCTCTGCCTCCCGAGTGCTGGGATTAAAGGCGTGCGCCACCACCGCCGGCTATTCTCATATTTTTAATCTATTGTTTTCTTACTGAATATAAGAAAGTTTCACTTTTTGTCTCTACTCTCTCCTTTTACTGGCAATTCATCACTTGCTACCCTTTGTATATCTGATTGCTTTGTGATCTAATTTCTGTATGCATATACACAAAGATAAGAGCCTAGAAACATCTTCTAGAATTCAAAACAAGGTTAGTTAAAGCAGGTTGGTAAAACCAAGTGAAAAAAACAAAACACGCAATGAATTGACCACATTTTAATAAAATATTGGCATTAGTAAAGAAAACAATTAGTAAATAAAACAATAGTGACTGGGATGTTTAAAAGTCATCCCCTTGCCGGGCGGGTGGTGGTGCACACCTTTAATCCCAGCACTCGGGAGGCAGAGGCAGGCGGATCTCTGTGAGTTCGAGCCAGCCTGGTCTACAAGAGCTAGCTCCAGGACAGGCTCTAAAAAAAGCTGCAGAGAAACCCTGTCTCGGAAAAAAAAAAAAAAAAAAAAAAAAAAAAAAAAAAAACAAAAAAAAAAAAAAAAAAAAAAGCTGCAGAGAAACCCTGTCTCAAAAAACCAAAAAAAAAAAAGAAAAAAAGAAAAAAAAAAAAAAGTCATCCCTTATATCCACAAACAAGAATGAAGATGGATAAGGTGAATGACACCAACTCTTCCTGTCTTCATCATCATGATGAGGTCATGTCCGGCCTCTGACTCAGCCTTGGAAAAGCTGGTATATACAGAGATCTCATTTGCTGAGAAACACTCATGTCTAGGAATATCACAGAATCCCAAATCACTGTTTGAAAACCTAATCAGTGAAAGACAAATTACATGAGGCTCTGTGTACAAAACTAATATCTAAAATGTTGGGGACATAACACCAGAAAGGCAAATTAAAAAGTGAAGATTATTATAGAAGGACACTTAAAAGAAATCTCACACTAGCTCAGAATTGAGACTAAGCAATGGTATTTATTTAGGGGTTAGACTCACAATCAAGAATCCTCTGCTGGAACGGAGAACAGAAAGTGAATCTCACAGCCAGAAAAGAGACTGCACACATGCTGTACATTGGTATAAATAGTATAAGAGGCCACGCCCCAGTGGGCGGGGTAACTACTGGCTGTAGGATTTCCTACAGCAGATATTATCCAAACTTTTATCAGTATTGTAACTAAGAGCTGTACCTGTTAATTCCAGCACTATGGCAAGAAGCAGAAACACTTTTTTTTTTTTTTAAGATTAGGGCAAAACAATGCATTCTGCTCTAATTAAGGCCTATATTAAAGAATCTCTACTAATAACGAGCTGTCCTGTGAGAGGTTGACCAAACACTAACAGAGCTGTGGAAAAATGAAACAACAATCGCCACACCTTCCTGAACTTCTTGTTTCTATGATCTCAAAGGGAAACAAATTCATTCAAAACAGTGAAAATAAAACAAACCCAAGACGCTAACCTACAGGCAGCGTGAGTACAATTGTACCCTACTACATTGTTTCCATTGTTGCACATACCAAATATTTCCTCACAGGAGTATAAGACTTCACATGGAAGCTTATACAGTTAGTACTCTGTATTGGAAGAACCGGTAAGGAATAAAACAGAAAAACCTCTTCTAATTCTACACTTTGTTGGTAGTAGTTATTATCACCTGTCCTGTAGTCAGAGACATCCCTTTGAATTACACTGAAAGTGTTTCATTGGTTAAATTAATTACCACCAAGACAGAGATGTTATTGTACAGTGGGGATATGGAGCCAGTTAGAAAAGAATAAGGCCTGCATGCATTCTTGCAGCCTACTCACTAAAAGCAAAGGTAGATGTTTAAAAAAGATTGGTTGGGATGAGAAAAGAAGGTGAGGAGGGGTTGAGGGGAAAATACTGAGAGAGACCACTGGAACTGGGAGGGTAGGGTTTGGGGTGGTAGAAACCTAGCACAGTGGAAACTCCCTAGAACTCATGAGGTAATCCTAGCAAAGACTGTAAAATGGGGTGATTGGGCCTGAGCCAGGTATCTTCTGTAAACAGGCAGAGCTTTCAGTCATGGGGGTTGGACACCAGTTCAGACACAAAACCTTTGACCTATGATTCATACTCCTTAAAAGATTTTCTGGGGTGCAGCGGCATTTTATTTGTATTTTAATAAATAAAGTTTACCTGAAGACTAGAGAGTGAAACTACCCCACTGGTCAGCCTTACAGAGTAGGCAGTGGATACACACAGTTTTAATCCCAGTCACCACACTAGGTGTCATGGAAACTAGGTGCATGCCTTTAATCCTAGTCCTAGATAGGACTATTAAAACAGGAGACAGCTCTCAGTCTCAGTCTCATTCTGAGATTCCTGCAGGCAGGGTATCCATTTCCGGTCAAGGTAAGAGCCAGTGGCTGACTGCTTTGTTTTCTGAATCTTCATGGTTAGCTATATTTATTGATATACAAATGAAATGCCACTATGCTGGAGGAAATGATGGCACAGAATATGTGGGAGTTGCCAAACATGGAAGGGACTTACTTGAGAAAGAGTTCCTAAGGCAGAGCCTACTCCTGTCACTGTGTGGATGGCTAGAAACAGGAAGCTGGATATTCCAGAGACATAGGATAAATCAAACAAGATGACTAGGAAAAAAAAAGCCACAAACAGAAAATTCTCTCTCAAACAAACAAACAAAAAAAAAAACAAAAACAAAAAAAAAACCCAAAAGAAAACACATATCAAGAAAAAGTAAATGAAATTATTTCTCATGGTATTTTACTATGCTCATAGATCACTTATCCAGCAACTGATGGGAGCAGATGCAAAGACTCACAGCCACACATTAGGTGGAACTAGGGGAATACCATCGAAAAAGGGAGGATGACTTTAAGAGCCAGAGGGGTACAGGGCACCCCAAGAACATGACCAACACAGTCAGATAAACAAGGTTCATAGGGTTTACAGAGACTGAAGGTATTATCAGACCTCAAACAGGTTTGAGCTAGGTATTCTGCTTTTATATTATGGTTATTAGCTTGGTATTCCTGTGGGATGCCTAACAGTGGGAATATCTGACTCTTTTGCTCTCTCTTCAGACCTTTTCCCCTGGTGGTTTGCCTTGCCCAGCCTTGATATGAAGGTTTGGGCCTTGTCTTATTGCATCTTGTTATGCTGTTAAATTGATATCCTTGGGAGGCCTGCTCTTTTTGAGAGAAATGGAGGAGGAGTGGATTTTGAGTGTGGGGAATAGGGAATAGTGGAGGGGAAAACTGCAGTCAGAATGTCATGTATGGGAAACGTAAATAAAAAAATTGCTGATTTGTGCTAATCAGTGTCAGAGTCTTCAGTGTAACAGAAACACTATCTCAATCATGTAGCCACTTGTGACAGCTCTGTAGCCAAATATTCAAATGAAAGTCTATGTTACTGTATTACATGAACACAGGAGGTAAACCTGCATATGAGGCAAAGCCTTGCTCCACTCAGGGCTCTTCTGAGAAAAGGCTGGCACAAATAAAACTGTTTTTGCAAAGAGTTTCAATAACCACTGCTCCCGTCAGAATATCCGGCTATAGTACTGTGCTCTTGACTGTGGAGAGATGATGAGGAAACATAAATCCAAGCATTTAGGTTGAAATTATCTTTAAAATAACAAATTTAAAGGAACACAACTGACTATTAAACATTGAAAACTAGATGCTGCTTTATGTTTGCTTAATTTGTCTCTGTGATGTCACAATATGAATTCTGTTTATCTTTTTCTTTCTGTTCATATAGCAATATATTTTACACCAGAATAAAGAGCTATAAACCAAAGGATTTTACTGAACTTATTAAAGTAATATATTGTATAAGATATTTTATAGCTTACTCACAGTAAAATATTAGACTAAAAATTTAATCGTTGTGGATTGACCATTCTAAATTATTCTAAAACCACTTTTTAAATAAACCTTAACAGTGAATAGCAAAAACATATACAATAAACATAAATCAAAGATTGATAATATAGTTTGAAATCCGATCCCCACTCACTGCAAACTGATCGAATCAAAATGATGCTTGACATTGTATGTCCAGCAGGTTCTTCAGCATTTTAAAAGATTTCATACTTTAAAATTTACCATCTAGGAAATGTAAAGGAAGCTAAGATCACTCAGTTTATCAATAGGTATAAATTATTGTGCTTATTGTCTCTGTGTGGATATTTTGGGGTATAGCTGGACTCCTTGTGAAATCATTTGTGCCCTCTATCCTCTGTGCTTTTGTTTTTGCCAGGAAAAACAACCATGTATTGAATTTCTCATTCAGAGTACACCCTGACACTTGGTTGCCTTCTGTGGACCTAAACTCCAAATCTTGGCCTTGTATTGAGATCGCTTTCACTCCAGATTTTTATATTTGGTGATAATTCTATGCACTTTTGTTCAAAGTTTACTATTTCTGTTGAAAATATAGTCTTTTCCTCATTGCTCCAACAATGTTTTTTTCCTCTCTCTCTCTCAAGGAAGTTCTTCTCCAAACCCTCTGTTATTAAATTAATGATCGTTGTATATTTTCTAGTATTTCCACTCATGATCCCCACATTTCAATACTGTTATTTATTTTAGTGTCTGTTCTCACTACAACTATGCATGTTGCATTAAAACCAGTCTTTATTAAGATGACTTAGGAGAGGTCAGTTTACCCCTGACTCTATATCTCCTCCAATTGAGAGCTGCATTTGCCAGAAACTAATGACTTCTCAATTTTCTTGATATATAATATTACAACACCAAAGGGACTCTTTCCATGCTGAGAAGGGAACCTATTGAGTACAATAGTTTGGTCCCTCTGGAGGAAAGGCCTTGTCTAATGTTTAACATGAGCCACGATTACATCATAAAATTCTCTCAGCCTGCACCTTGTGTCATGGTGTCATTGTAGTGGTTGACTTTAAATGTCTTATTCTCGCTTTACACCAAGTCTCCCCGGAATTGCCAAGACACCAACTTACTCTTAGCTAGAAGACTCCTCACACTATTAACAGACTTAAGCAAGCGTGGTGATATGTATACTTTCTTACACGGATTAACTCGCTTATCTAACTGTCTCCAGATCTCCAGTACCTTGGGAAATTACTGACTTTCATGGTATTTGAGTATCTAGCAAAATCACTGACATTGTGGTATTTGATTCAGTCAATGAAGAACTATTATAACTCGTGATTCTGTACTCTGTATTTTGATAAGTAAAGTCAATGTTCGATTTCCCTCTCATTATCATTTGGTAACATTGTGCTATGTTAGTTTCCTTACCCATCCCTATATGAAATTTTAGCATCATTCCTGATGTTAATTAATGAACATCTCTAGATCTTTAACTATTGAAATACCATTCCCTTAATGTGAACCAAATTCAAGCTTCCTACATTTCTTCCCCATAGCATCCTGTTTGCTTATGTTTGATTTATGCATGTAATACAGAGCCATGTCTTTGTAAAGCTGTATTTCTTAGTTTTACTTATCAGAATAATTCTGTCATTAAAACATACGTTTTACAATTATGTTTATTTGGGGGAAAATGTGGCTCATTTAAAACTTTTGATGTACTTTACTTTCTCTAATGCATGAATTACCAGAAGAATGAGTGGCCCAAGGGCAAAATTTACATGTCTTTATTTAGCCTACTGTAGTTGGAATATTTTAAATCTAACTTTTAAAAAGTCATTACTAATGGTATGCCATGCCAATATTAAAATGCAATTTCAACAAACAGAACTTACATGCTGACTGAACATTTATAGTTCTAAAGAACAAATTAAAATTTATTGCAGTCTTTAATTTTTCTCCTTGAGCTATCTTCTTGAATCTCGTTTACCTTCAGGTCTTTGAAAAAAGTTTAAAAAAAGTGAATTGTAAAAAACACAAATCGTACCGTTTTATTTTTTAACTACCACCTTTTTATATTTAATACCATGGAACTTTGTGAAAGAAGTAAACGTAGAAATGCAGATATAACAGGAGCTGTCAAAAGATCACATGCTCTTTAAACCCAGTGTCGTCTTTTGAAAAGCTGCAAAATAAACATTGTTACATGGAGGCAGTATTTTTAAGAAGACAGAATAGATGTTCCAATCTAGGCCCATTTCACATTCACTGTGAACAGCTGGACATTATTGAACATGCTTTGCCCTTTACTAGTAAATCCTGCAGCTAATCTTATTAAGAACTGCTGGAAACGGAAGTTATATAGAAATCAGAAGTCAGCCCCAGAGTAGAAGGTTCAGAGAGGTATTCTATTGTGTTAAATGTTCTTTCTGTGCTTGTTTTTGGAAGTAAGCTCATTGAATTAATTTTATTTCAGGTGGATATAAATGTAATTCCATGGGTTATACACCCTAGGGCCACGACATGGGAATGTCCACAGGCTGAGCTCGTTTACTGACCCCATTCCTTAACAGGATTTAGGTAATATTAGGTTACTTTGAAGACACTTTGAAGCGCATAAACCATTTTCTTAAAATCATTTGTCATTTAATTATAGCTAATTCTAATAAAGGCAGAATGAGAACTGAGTGTATATATTTCCCCCAAAGCCTCAAAGTCTAGCAAATTATTATATGTAAAGGAAGACCTTCGTGGTCATCTCACAAAGTGTAGAAGGAGCGACGGGCTGTGTCCCGCCACCCGGCTAGCTTTACCCAAAATAATTACACAGAAACTGTATTCTTTTAAATACTGCCTGGACCCTGGCCCGTTATCTGTAGCTTCTTATTGGTTGATTCTCATATCTTGCTTTAACACATATTTAGTAATTTATAGAGCACCACGAGGTGGATCGTTTACCAGGAGAGATCCTAACCTGTGTCCATCTCGGAGAGGAGAGGCATGGTGACTCACTATGGCGACTGCCTGAAGCGTCTCCCTGACCCCCTTCTTCCCAGCATTCTATTCTGTTTACTCCACCCACCTATGTTCTGACCTATTGGGCCAAGCAGTTTCTTTATTAATTAACCAATCAAAGTCCTCCATCAACAAAGTAAGTAAATGTGAATTTTTGACTATGGAAAATGACAGACCATGAATACTGTCTATGTCTCTGTCAAGTCTCATTATTGATTTTGAGCCTATTGCCAATCGGATCATATTAAACTAATTACAATCTCGCCTATTGTCTTAAAATTTCCTCCATTTTATTTTTAATAACATAAATGTTCTTTGAACACATTTGAGGTACTCTAAATTATTCCTTCCTTGACTAAACTCACACTGTTTTGCTATGCTTCTCTTGTAAATATTCTTAAAGGTTTTAGAACCCTATAAACCTCCTAGGCTTTTGCTAATGTGATGTTTTCAATGAAGACTGTCTATGTAATTATTGCTTTTCAAAGGCAGTACCTCTTGCTTGATTCTGTTTTTCCCAGAGCAGTCATCATGCATACAATGCACAACAAAAAACTGTGAACTACCTGAGTTATAATTTAGTGATAATTTTCACTACCTTAATTTATTGGGTTATACACAGTTTAAAATGTTGTAAAACCATTGCTCTTACTCCCTAGCATTGAAGAGGGGGAGAGAGACAGAGACAGACAGAGATAGAGAGAAAGAGAGACACAGAGAGAGACAGAGATAGAGAGAGAAGGAGGAGGAAGAAGAGGAGAAATTAGAAAGGTATTTTATCAGCAGGGTTTAATGGACTAATAAAAGAATATGAGTTGTATCAGAAAACTGATAAATTAAGTATGATATACAAAAATTTAATCATGCACAAGTTTATTTTAAGTATGATTTAACTTTAGACAAGAATCTGGGTTGATGTAGTGCTTCCAGAATGGACAAATATATCATCAAATATATGCAGAGATAAACATGAGTCTTTCTTGTAAATTAAAAGTTATATCTTTAATTTCAAAATCTCAGTAAGCAATGGATGAATTGTCATCAAATTAAAGTACTTCTTGAAACTATTAGTGTATAAAGGCTCTAATAGTGCTCTTAGAAAAGGAATTTATGATACTGATGTGCTTCCAGATTAATTATTAAGGTGCAGTTATATACATGATTGAGGACAATCAGGTGAAGTATTTTATTGGTATTATAAACCAGATGAGCTTAGGTCCACATAAATAGTTGAATATGGCTGCATGTAACTGTTATCTCAGCACTGGAGAGCAGATGGGGGTCCACTCACAATACAGCTGATCACTCAGACTCTTGCTGATTCACAAAGTTCAGTCAAGTCTGTCTCTTGAAAAAGAATGTGTTCAAAATGTTAAACGTATAGATAATTAAAGCTTAATTTTATATAAATTTCATATTTTTACATTTTAAAATATTTGTTAAGTGATGTGAAATGTTCTTAGAATGAAGCTCTATATTGTATTGTTCGAAAATTGAATACTTGCATAAAATGTGTTTCGATTACCACTCCCCACTCCCTCTGCCTCGATTCCATTACACACCCTTATTCAAATTCTTTCTCAGCTTTAAGTTTTGTCTTGACAACAAAGCCCACTTCTCACAGCCATTGATTGTGTGTGTCTAGGGGAAGCTATTGAAGAAAGAATAGCTTCTCGGCGACGTATTCTTGAAAAAACTGACTTTTTTCTTCTTTCGTTCTGGAAGCTATCTGTTACCAAAAGCTCCTCAGCTAGGGGTGAGAATTCATGATGATCTCTGTCTTCCATGTTAAAAATGTTTTTTTTTTTCTTAACCTTCCACAGTTCTTATGTACTCTTCCATAACCTCTATGAGTCTGAGTATTCAACTGCTGTGTTGTGGCCAAAGTACCCAGGGATGGAAGGATATGACAGAAATGTCTCATTTTGGATCAAATATGCTACAGTCCTCTGATTCTCACATATTGTTTCCTGGTGGATTTCTCTCTTAAAATGACTCATGCTGCTAAAAGAAGGTTCTCTGATGCTACTAAAGAAATATCTATGGGTATGAGGCTTTAGAAGCCTATTTAACAATGTGTTAAATTTAGTTATAGCAGAATCATGTTGTTCCTTAAGGACTGTCACCTGTTAAATCATAGATTCTTGACCCCAATAATGGTGCCAGGTATGAGTTTTGTCATGTGTTGTGGACCCTAAATCTAATCAGGAATTGATCTGTTACTTCTTTAGTATCAATGCTATTATTTATCCACTAGGTATATCCTTCCAGGCCATTTATTATTGTGAATCATATGGTCACAACAAGCTAAAACTGATGATAACTTTTGGCCATAGCTTGCCTAGAGTGAGGATTACTTTTCTCCTTTAGAACTATCATAGTACCAGAAATATATATGAAATGTAGTCACTAGATATGAGTCTTATGGGTTAGTACCCAGTTGATTTACCTAAAATCCTTGACTCAGATATATGGTGCCTTCTGCAAGAGGACCTTGCTATCAGCAAAGTGCTATGGCAATACTCTAAAACATTTGGATATTTACTAGACCTCATTAAGCAACAGTTCCAAAAGAGGTAACAGTCTTGTCACTGAGCTTGTTATCTGGTTGACTGCATTGTCTAATAGGGCCATTGTCTCCACATTATGGGTTAACTCCATGTAAATACTTTATTATGGTTCCACAGTAGTAGGTATGAACATTATTTTCTCCAATTGTGATTTCCCTTGCTGTGTCCCTCTTCTAACCTGCACATTTATCCACATGCTCCACTTTGCATTTTATGGGAAAAATGAAGTATGGCAAATTTGTAAAACAATGAGTACTAATAAGTGAAGTAAAAAATGATAGACCATAACACACATAAGGTCAAATAAGGAAAGTTCTGGGAAGCATGGTTGCTTCAAGTATGAATGGGCATAAATGCAATGGAATGAACTTTATTTGTTTCTGTTTAGACAATATTTGTGAAGCAAGACTCATAAATACTAATTAAGAGGGGAGCTTAGGTGTGTGTGTTTATGTGTTTGTTTTAAGTGTTTAAAAGGATGTAGAATTAAGACTCTGTTAAACATCCATGATTGTTATCACAAATATCCTAAGTGTATAAATGATATTGTCTATAATTAAAGACTAACACATAGTTCAAAAAAGATAACTTAAGAGACATTTCAATTTGATGATGACTACAGACAGAAGCCCTTATAAGATTGTTTTAAAACAATTTTCATTCAGTGAGTGAAGTTTTTACATCATCTTAACTTGTAAAGTTCATATATTTATGGAGAATCTTCACTTTCCTCATTGCTATAACATGTTCAGGTTTTGCTTTGTTGGATCTTTCTTGACTTCAATTTGAGTGTCAAATAATCTCATTGGCTTCTGCTATTGGGTGATCAGATTTTGTTGCTCTAAAAAGAGAGTGTTTTTTCTGTGTTAAATTATTGCTCACACCTGCATTCTCTTCTTCATAATGGGATACTTAAAGACAAGGGACAACAAGAAACTCACACCTGCCATGCAAATAAATAATAATCAGATGACAGAGACACATTGTTATAATAGTGTTAAAAATTTAAATTTTGAGTTTGGTAATAGTATTAATCTGCCATTTATGGATCAATATGCGAACAATGTTGAGAAGGACAATTTCAGTTGTGCTGGCTAGCCAGGAATCTCTTTGAATATACCTGTGTATTCTCACAATGTAGTAAGGAGGCCACTAGTTAGTTCCCAGCTGTTTAGCCCCAAAATAATCACACAGAAACTGTATTATTTAAATCACTGCTTGGCTTCTTTTTGGCTAACTCTTACATCTTAATTTAACCCATGTCAATTAATCTGTGCATCAGCACAAGGTTGTGGCCTTCCAGCAAAATTTCAGCACATCTGTCTCTGGTGAGGGCTCCATGGCTTCTCTTTGACTCTGCCTTAATCAGTGTATGCCTGTGGCATTGAGGCACTCTGACTTGACTTGTTATAAAATGGAATTTCTTTTCTAAATTTCTAAGTACATATAAATTCATATACATTTTAATTAGCAAATAGTGGTATGCCTTCATCAAGTATAAAGTGTACTTTGAAACATTTAAATAAATTTAAGGATTTAATGAGGGCAATTGATGTATCAATCCATAAAATAACTATGACTTTCTGTGTTGAGGACATTCAAAATTATCTGAAGCATTCTTTTGCAAATGCACAGTTTCTTAAATCATGTTCAGGAAGATGTGTTACCCAATATTTGATGTTTCTTCTTTCCAACCATATCTCTTCAACTCCTAAGCTTCCCAACTCTGGCAGCAACTGGCTCTCCTTCTCTTTCTCCTCTTTCTCTTTGGGTTACTTCCCCTCATTCTCCTCCCTCTTTTTTATCTTATAATAACTTATGTAATTATGCATACTTATATGTATGTTGTACAACCTGTTTTGCTCTACAATATATGTAAGAAATACTTAACAGTAAAGTATATGTGTCCTTATGATCTCTTTACATTTACAGATTCCAACCTCTACTTTTTTATTCTTCATAATTTTTATAAAAATTTATCAGAAATTGAACATTTTAACATGAAGAATTTTTTAAAGTTCCTACTTTTATTCCTTTTTAAGTAACAAAACAATCAATTCTTACATTATCTTTCAGGAAACTAAATTTATAAAATAACAAGACACACTTTGATGGATCCAGGTCAAATTTTTCCAAGTTTCCTGACCCCCACATACTGAATTGCCAGGTAATATCTTTGCGTGGGGTACATTCTCCCAGCAACATATCTTTGAAATGCCTAGAAAAAGATTGATAAAAATAAATGATCACACCCTATCAAGAGAGATGGAAAAACAAAGACGATAAAATCATCAATGTCTATTTCAACCCATCTCTTTATATGACAATTAAAAATTATTTCAGCCCATGTTAGTGGGAACCAAAGTGAAAGATAATCAATGTGAGCTCTGTCTATGTCTAAGGTCAGTTCTGAAGATTGGCATAGAAGGCAGATGGCGTTAGGTATGGATAGTTAATACTCCATTTTATGTCTCTTCTGCTGCCTGTCCAATTCATATATACATACAATATGTTTTCATCAAATCCACCTCCATTCTCTCTCCTCTAAATCCTCCTCTATCGCTTACCCCAACACCTTTTTTTTGGTCAAACTTCATGTATTTTTTTTAAATCCAACCTTGGAGTTCATTTAATGCTGCCTGTATGCACATGGGTATTCTCATGCCTCTCAGAGCCCAGACCCTTGAATAAAACTGACTGTGCACCCCCTAGCAGTTATCAGTTGCAAGCAGCTCCTCAGGTAGGGGTAGGACATTGTTATCCCTGCCCTGCCCCATTCATACTATTGTGATTGTTAGCTTAATTTTGTGTGTGTCTGTAGTGTGGAGCTGTGGGCAGGCCTGCTTTTCATCCCGCCTGGCTCCCACATGGTTAGCTTTACACCCGAAATAATTACACGGAAACTGTATTCTTTTAAACACTGCCTGACCCATTATTTTCAGCCTCTTACTCACATATTGACTAACCCATATCTAATAATCTGTGTAACACCACGAGCGGTGTCTTACTGGGAAAGATTCAGTATGTCTGTCCTGGTGGCTGGCTCCATCGCATCTGTCATCTCTCTGAGGAGAGGCACAGCAGTCTGACTAATTTAGGAGAGGCGTGGCATCTGACTGAGCCATCTACCTCACTTCCTTCATCCTGTTCTGTCTACTCTGCCCACCTAAGAGCTGGCCAATCAAATGGGCCAGGCAGTTTCTTTATTAGCCAATGAGAGTCCTCCATCATACATACAATGCCAGTTGTTATGAGACCCACTCTAAAATAGCCGTGTCATGTCTCACAAAATTACATAGCTATATGCACCCCAAATATATAGCTATTATAATCTCTTGTCCCCATACTTTGAAATGATCTCTAAATTCTTACACAACATCTAATTCAACCAGAAACAATTATTGTATACTGTTGATGGAGAGAAGGCATACTTTTTGTCCTGGCCACCCAGCTAGCTTACATCCAAAATAACCACACAGAAACTTGGCCATTAGTTCTAACTTCTTATTGGCTAACTCTTAGGCCTTAATTTAACCCATTTCTATTGAGCTGTGTATTTCCATGTGACTGTGGCTTACCAGCAAGATTCTAACCAGCATCCATCTCAGGCAGGAGATCCAAGGCATCCACCACTGGTGTAGGAGGGTCTTCTTTCTATGTGTTGCTTTTGTTGGTTGAATAAAGAAGCTGCCTTGGCCTTTTGTTAGGGAAGCCTTTAGATGGGTGGAGTAGACAAAACAGAATTCTGGGAGGAAGAAAGCAGAGCCAGAGAGAGCTGCCATGAAGCTGCCAGGTCAGACATGCTGAATCTCTCCCAGGAAACCACGGCCTCATGGTTCTAGACAGATTATTAGATATGGGTTAAAGCAAGATGTGAGAGTTAGCCAATAAGAGGTTAGAGATAATGGGCCAGGCAGCAATTTAATTAATATAGATTTCCATGTGGTTATTTCGGGGGTTAAGCTAGATGGGTGGTAAGACGTGGACCTGCCTGCTCCTTGCTACAACACGCCACTCTGCCCTTCTTCCCAGCATTCAGTACTATCTACTCTGCCTACATAAGTTCTACCCTATCAGGCCCAAAGCAGTTTCTTTATTCATTAGCCAATGAAAGCAACACATAAACAGAACGAACTCCTACACCAGTATACTTTCAACTGGGCTTGTGCCCATAAAAACCTATGTAAACTAGACCAGATTTGATTATCTTTAAATATTTATCTAGTTCTATAATTATATGAAGTATTTTTTCAAATTGGTGGAGTTGAAATTAAATGATTGACATAACTCCTGTCCTTATGTTTTTAGCTTATCTCTAAAAGCAGAAATAATCACACAAAGTGAATATAAAAAATAAGTATCAAAAAAATACAAGAATGAAGAACTTTTACAAATAAGGAAGTCTAATTATTCAACACAAAATATGACAAAATGAACAAGGCAGTTTGTATATAAGTATATTTGGAACTGTGTAAGGTATATTGGGACTAAAGTTATTTTCCAATCTTCAATTATTTGTTCACTTTTTAAAAAAATATTCTTTATTGTGAGCTATAAAATCTTCTTCATGGTATAGAATGAGAAGTAAATGATTGAAAAAATCTCAAGAAAGTTCTAATTTATGTTTAAATGAGTCTAAGCATAATAAATATGATAAACAAGTAGAATAAGCATGTTTGCAGAATGTTTCTGGAAGATATCACAATCATAATGATTATAAGTAAGAGTGTGAGCTTTAGAGATAAATAATTAATACTAGAATAAAGCTGAGCTTTTGGAGGCAAAATTAACAGCCAATTAAATGGCAAATATTGGCATTAGCCTTGTTTTTTAATGTTGTTATAACTGGACTGTGCAATTTGGATTTTGTGTAGTATGAACAAGGGAAAGACTGAAAAGTTCTGTTTAAATGAGAGGCAGATTCACAACTTTCGAATAATCTAGCCAGGACCACCAAAATGAATACAGGAATCTGGAACAAACATTAGAGGTCAGTGAACATAAAAGAGTCACATAACACAAAACTTTAGTAATGTTTACTTTTTTATTTTTTATTTTTATGTTTTGGTTTCTATAAAGCTTCATAAAAAGTTGTCAGCAAATACTTTTTTATTAAAAGAAAAAACAAAGTTATCACCAAGGACAAACATCTTTTGCTATTCCCAAGCATGGTGGGAATATGTGAAGACTGGTCTGAAAGGTAGAAACCAGGAAATGTAAGACAATATTTATTCAATTTATTGACTCATTTGCTTAATAATTAACTTATTAAATCCTATGTGAATTACTGCAGCATAACAAGGGTATACTAGCTAGTATTAGCCAGGAAGCTTGATCCCAGAGTAACAAGAGCGACACAGTGTAGTAAAGAAGAGGGTAGGGCTAAGATCATGAAGTGATCTGTAATACCAGGTAAAAGGATGAGCCAAGAGAATTTGCAAGATTCAGGTCAGACTTGAGCAGTGATTATTTGAGGGAGAACTTGGTTCCACAGTAAGATACACAACTCAAAAACAAAATTACAATAAAACCTAATGAATAATTGGCTCTTATAGTATGAATACAATTAAGGAAGTGGAAGGGAACAGACATTCCCTGGATCTTCAGCAGACAACCATGATCCACAGACTTGTTCTCAAGGAACTGATCCAGATGAGGCTTGTAAAGATAAAAAAATACAACAAAGAGAGATTTTTAAAAAAAAAATCTATGGAAAAGGAAAACTATAAGTAAAAGAACAAATGATTTGGGAGAAGGTACTACAGAAAGGGGATCGTATGCCTTGAAAGAAGGAGGTCATAACTTGGAATGTTTACTTTTGTCTTGGATCTGTATTGATAACAGCTCTGTCACGGGCAGTTTATTTAGCCATTTAAATAAAAATTCCAAGGAAGGATTAAGCATTCATGATGTCTAACTCTCTCCTGGCAAAACCAAGCATGCTGAAATGAAACTTTTATTCCATCTAAGTGAAAAGACATTTGACCTACAGCTGAATTTCATTAAATACATCATGAATAAAAGTGATGTGAATATGGGAATAGGTCATTCTGGCATGAAACAAAGGAAAGCAATTTTTCTTTATGGTTATAATTATTTCTAAATAAATTAATCTTCTCTATTGCCAGAAAACACTGGCATTAATTGATACATTCAACTCTATTTGGCAATGAGATAGGCCTGCTAGATCTTAATATCAAAATGATTTTGATGCTTTTAACTCACAGGAAAAAGAAATTGTTTAACTATTTTTATTGTCATACTATCAGCCTGGATCAAATTAGATTGCCATTTTCAGACTGTACTTTGGAATACTCCATGAGATAAACATTCAAGGGTATATTTTACTAGGTATTTTCTGTTTATACACAGACTTGGGAATTTGTTACTTTCCTCAGTAGCAATAAATATATATTTAATGAACCTGACTTCCTAAAATGAGAATTTAATACCAAAATTCATTTCTACTAAATGTTTATCCTGGAAGACAACATAAGCTGTATTTAAAAATATTTTTATGAGAGTATTCTGTGATGAAACCTGGAGTCTTCTCCAGATAACGAGGAACTCACCAGAAAGAAACAAAGGACATTTAAAACATATAGTGACTTTTAACAGGGTAACACTCTAAGTGAAATTATTTTCTCAACAATTTGCAAGATTTTTGGATATAGGTACTTTAAGTCCTTGGACTCTGCCTTTTACAATGTAACTCTGTAAGACTGGGTTACATTATGATTCAGATTTTTATTATGAGATATTAATAAGTAAAATAAATATTGACTGCCAAGGAATCAAAATTATTTTTTCTCCAGTGCTCATGTGATGCTTGAAATAAAACACAATTATATATTTACCATTCTGTTTGTCTTTAATATAGAAGCTACTTCAGACATAGAAGTCAAGTGATTTAATTAAACAATCAATCTAAACTTAGCATATTTTTAGAAGGATAAGTGTTTATATTTACTTTTTTCAAAATTTCATAAACTGGGAAAAATAATTAAATTGAGAAGTACAAATGTTTTGGGTTAAAGCCCCTAAAATACATGTCAGTCTTTTGAGAAGTTACTGAAGGTCATTTAATTATGAATAGTAAATGATAAGATTTGTGCGGATTAGTGAAGCTGAAGAATATTAGGAATAATGTGGTAAAATAGTCGGTATGGCATTTCTTGGAAGACTTTATTGTTGTAGCAGATAACAGTTAATTGAACAGAGTCAGATGCTGAGGGAAATAAGGTAAGAGTTTCAGGATATTTGAGACAGTGAGCCAATAGACCTTACATGTTAATTAAACAAGTCATGGTAATGAATGAAATGCAGTTACTCCTAGATTTTTGGCCTAAATAATTAGGAGCACAACCACATCAATGTGGTGAGGGATACTCACTAGCAGAAAAGTGGATATTCTTAAAATGTTTTTTATTTTGTTGTTGTTCTTTGTTTTTATATTCTCTAATTCTTGATCCTCAGACAATATACAATAGTTAAACTCTCTTCTAACATGTAATAATAATAATATTCCTTCAGTTGATGTGAATAAACTTAATAAAGGAAATAAACTCTATGTTGTACGTTATTTTACAAACATTAACTTTTATTGCTGCCTTTTGATTTAAATATCTTTAATTTTTCTTCATCCTTTTTTCCTATAATTAAAATAGATTTTTTTCTCATGCAATATATCTTCATTACAGTTTCACCTCCCTCTACTGCACTTTGCTCCTCCCAACTACCTCTCCCATTTTTATCTACAGAATTTCTTTCTTTCATTAGAAACTGAAGATGTACCTAAAGGATAATAATAAAATAAAATATTATATAATAATATAAGGTAAAACTAACACATCATAATAGGACAAAACAGAAAAAGATGAGCTCAAAAGAAGGCACAGGGACCAGAGACACACTAGTTCACACACTCAAGTAAAATTATATAATAAAAATAAAGATGTGATAAAATTAAGATAAAAAGGGACTGAAATGACATTATGAGACAAGGAACCTCCAAAAATGCTATTCAGTTTGGTTTTCTGTTGGTTATCTACTGCTGTACATGCAGCCTACCTTTAATAGTTTTTTCTTCAATGTGACTCACTTGGAGAAAACAAAATTTTCATTTTTCAGTTGGCTATCAATTGGAGAAGGCCTGTTGTCTAAGGATGGGACATATGTACATTTTTACTTCAGCTTGAGAATCTCATCTGTGAAGACCTCTGTAGGCCCTGTGCATGTTACTTCAGTCTCTGTAAATTTAAATGTGCATATATACTGTTGAGGTAAGAAGTCTTGTTTTCTTGGTTTCCTCCATCCTCTCTGGCTCTCACTCTCTTTCTGAATCAACCTTTGTGGGGAGGGATTTAAGAGAGATGTCAAATTTAGAGATAAGCATCCCAAGGTCTCTCATCATCTGCATGCTGATTGTGGGTCTCTCTATCTGTTCCCTCTGTTTCTGAAGATGCTTTTCCGATGACGACTGAGCAAGGTACCAATCTCTTAATATAGCCAAACATCATGAGGTGTTTTAATGCTACATTTTACTTTTTTTAAATTATAGTAACATTTGGTTTTACCCTACATCTCTTGGTTATCTAATCTCAGGTTCATGGTTACCCAAGCAGTGTCTGGCTTAGGTTCATTGCATTGCAGTGAACCTTAAGTCTGTAGTAGGAGCACAGGTCCCTTGTTTGGTCCCAGCTACCCGGCTAGCTTAACTCCCCCAAAATGACCACATAGAAATTGTATTAATTAAATTACTGCCTGGCCATTAGCTCTAATCTCTTATTGGCTAACTCTCACATCTTGATTTAACCCATTTCTAATAATCTGTATTTCACCATGAGGTGGTGGCTTGCCGCAAAAGATTCAGCATGTCTGACTTGGTGGCTGGCTCCATGGTGGCAATCGCTGACCCTGCTTTCTTCCTTCCAGAATTCAATTCTGTCTACTCCACCTACCTAAATGCTGCCATATCAAAAGGCTAAGGCAGTTTTTTATTTAACAAATAAAAGCAATACAAATTCAGAAAGACCTCCTGTAGGGCCTGGGTCTGCCCTGGACAGTTTTTGGTCAGATGACTAAGCATTCTGTTTGTTTCTGTGCTCCCTCTGCCCCGCCTGGTGATTTGCTGTAGGGCATTGTTGACTCTATTGTTGGTATGGTAATTTCCCACCTGCCTAGGTGGAAGTCCTTGTGCAGCAGTTAGATATGTTAATTTCCCACCTGCCTGGGTGGAATTCCTTGGGCAGGAGTGGGGTATATAAGATTTTCCCCAAGGCTAAATAAACGGCATTCGGCTGATCTCCTTCCAAATGACCCAGGTCTCTTTGTGTGTTCTTTCAATCTCCAGGCCCTTGTCCAACTCGCGTAAAGTACAGTGGAGCACGCGAACTGTACCGAGGGGGTAACACAGAATCGGGTGTTACAACCTCCTACACCATGTCAAATAAGATTTTGGTTAGATACATCTGCATTTTTTGTGCCACAACTGCAATAGCATTTAATGCAAAATGGACACTGTCATATATGAAAAAGTTATGGATGGTCTTGTGTTTATGTTTCTTCTTTGGTAGCCTGCTCTATATGATCACCAGCTGTCCTGTTCCATGTTCAGTGGATTGTATCGTTGTGATCAGCAGTGAGGACTTGCTGTCTGTTTTTGGAAAGCAACCGATAGTTTTGGCAACAGCATGTTTTTTTTTTTTTTTTGGGGGGGGGGGGTTCCCTTGGAACCCTTTTGGACAATGGCACAGTTAGTTAAGCTTTATTGTAAGAAGTCACTCCTCTTCCTTCTTTGGTTCAGTACCAGAGTTACTATTTAGGGTTTACTGACAGGGAAGAGTAATCCTTTAATATGACAACCTCAAATCTTTTTGACCACTGAAACTTAGCAGGTAATCTTAGACACATTACAACAAATCATTGCTAACCTGAAGGTATTATAGAAACATGAGCATATTCTAGAATTATCAAGTCCAAGGAACAAATCATGAAATAACATTAAAAATCTGAATACAATGGGGAGAACAAGGTAACACACAAGTTACCTCAAAATATAATTGTTATAAAGTAAGGACTTGGAGTTACAAATGTAGGGCAACTGACAAACACTTTATAAAGAAACTGTTAATATTATGTCTTGCTTATTGATTATATTGGATCCTCAGGAGCCATGAGTAAATAAATAACTATTGGGAAACTTTTAAAATAAAGAAATGTAGAAGTTATTTTTATAAATAAGTCTATTAAAAAACTAAGAATCATTTATATACTCTATAACTAAGTAAAATGCAAACTTGGTCTTTGGAAAATCATCCAGGATAAAAGAACCCTTCAGTATGTACATCAGATAACAAAGGATGGTCCTTTAAAAATGCATGAAGCAGTATGAGCAACTTCACCACCATAATAGCTCAGTTAATGAAACAAGGTAACACTCAATGAAACAGGGGGTGGTGGTATTCAATAATTGGAAGTACAGTTTATAACTTGAACAAAAAGAAGACAAAGGATTGCCCATTGATTTCATAAGATACTCTCACTGATCATAATAAACTCACCTTAATCAATAAGTCTGCTGAACTAATTTAATACTCTTAAGGGAAAACCTCATCCTTAATTCCTAGGCCTAGATCAGCAATGAAAAAAATGTTTAAGCTGATTTATTTTCCACATGCTAAAAATATCAAACTTCCCCAAGTTGTGTCTTCTAAGTAGAAGGTAGGTAAATATATATTTGGAGAGAGAGTGAGAACATGAGGCAGGGTCAGTTGGCCTGCTTTCCTCTTTTCAGTGCCAATTGGCTCATTTTATTCTCCATTGTATTTTCTATCCATTTTATTATTTTAATGTCTCTGATATTATTATTATTATTATTATTATTATTATTATTATTATTATTATTATTATTTTGGTTTTTTGAGACAGGGTTTCCCTGTAGTTTCTAGAGCCTGTCCTGGAGCTAGCTCTTGTAGACCAGGCTGGCCTCGAACTCAGAGATCCGCCTGCCTCTGCCTCCCGAGTGCTGGGATTAAAGGCGTGTGCCACCACCGCCCGGCCTCTGATATTATTTTTAAAGTATAAAATAAAGGTGAACTTTTGTTTAATTGTGAGAACATAACTGTGAGAGAAGAGATACAACTGATCCTATTCTGAATATCTTTCTATGAAGTCAACTGACATGTGGTAGATCCTGATATATAGATATCAAATATTCCTAGTCTGACAATATATGATGCCTATGTATTCCTACATTAACTATAACTCAATGGATTAGTTATTCTTGGTCCATGGCAAACACCCATTCTCTTCAATATTTACCAGTTATAAGGTGTTCTGGAAACTGCTATGCAAATGTAATGAAAATAAACAAATAGATCTTTTGCTGAAAATTTTAATTCATCTAATTTTAAAATTTGCTTCTAAATTGTGGTTCCTACTATAGTTTTCCAGGTTTGTGAGGATGTCATATCCAATTTGTATGTAGTTTTATTACAGGAAAGTGAATATAAAGTTTCTAAAACTGCTTTCTATAGGGGTGAGCATTAGGAGAGAAAGAGAAAGAAAAGATAAAGAGAAATTCATGCCCTAATATTGGCTGTTCAGATCCTCACAAGAGATTTAACCTTACTAGAAATCTTTGAACTGGTTAGTACAGAAGGAGAAAGTATTGGTTTTCTATATCTCAGACCCATGGGACAAAGTAGCAACAGAGTTTTTTTTTGGGGGGGGGGGTGGAAAGTGGAAAAAGCTATTGCCCTACATTTAAAGTGAAGGCTTTTATGTGTGGAATACTAATATCTATGGCATCAAAGCTTTCAATTTTCTTTTCAAGAATACACAAATTTATTATATTTTCTTGTTATAATACATATAAATGATATGTTTTATCTGAAAAACATGAAGAATTACAAACAAGAGTTTAATGCCAATACAATGGTTTAGTAGTCTCAAGAGTTCCACATTTTAAAGAATTGATTTCCAACTGACAGAGCTATTGCAAGGTCACTGAACTGGTTAATTGGGACATAGTGGAAGGCTTCATGTTGTTAGTGCTATATTCTTCAAGTGTAATATGGGATACATCAATATTTCGTTGATTTATGCCAATATGAGGAGAGCAGCTTCCTCTAAAAATATGTGCCAACCAAGAGGCTAATCTTTATTAAGACCCTGAAGCAATGGGACAACATATTGACTTGAATCTTCAAAACAGACAAAATCCTCCTTCTCACTCTTCAAGTTCTCTTTTATGATCTTATATAATTTTTTTTTTTATTTTGGTTTTACGAGATAAGGTTTGTCTATAGCTTTGGAATCTGTCCTGGCACTATCTCTTGTAGCCCAGGCTGGCCTCAACGTCACAGAGATCTGTTTGCCTCTGCTTCCGAAGTGCTAGGATTAAAAACATGTGCCACCACCACCCTTGCGAGTTTTTTTTTTATAATTTTTATATCAATAGATATCTGAATTGCAAACTTTAGAGAGTGGCTTTCTACTTACTGTGTTTCTTAATGTCATTGTTAAATTATAATTTCTACCTCAATAAATATTTAATGTAGATAAAGTAGGAGTTCTTTTATTTTCTGTTTGAGTGTAATTCATAGTTTCTATTTTATTAATTGTAGTGATTCATAGTATTGGTTTTCATAAATATAATTCCATTTAAATATGTTGGACATATTCTTACTTCTGTTCATTCTAGTCTTCTTTATCTCTCTCTCACACACACACACAGAGCAGAACAGATACACAGAGATGCACACAAAGAAATACCTACATGCACAATGCACACAAATACATATATATGTGTATACACATATACACATATACATTCATACATACATATATATATAAGAGGGTGTACACACAAATATTTCTGATTTGTTTATAATGGATTTTAGAATAATTAAAACTATGATAAATATGTTTGGCTTATTTAATTTAACATGAGTTACAGTTGATTTATTTTTTTCAACATAAACATCATCTCATCCTTTCTTGTTGCTTTACAGTTTCATATGCACATATTTGTGCTTGTGTGTATTTATAAAACTATTAGTAATTTTCAATCCTTATTCCCTTACTTATCCACTTGTTTTTTTGATAGCATTCACATTCTCAAAAAGTTACTCTCCTGCTATCTGTCTGTCTGTCTTCTTTTTGGGAATGACCCATTAAGTTGATTAGAATTTGGCCAAGAATGTGTGGAATACAATCTTTCTTTTTGATAATCTCAGTATTTCAGGATTTACTATAATCATAAGATTGCATTCTATATTTTATAGATATAATAGCTAAATATAAAAATCAGTATTTAGTCTGTATATCAGTGTTAGAAACTGTAAATAGCCTCAAATCTTCTAAGTAAGTTGGTTTTACAGTAATGTGCAAAGAATGTAACCTTACTTTTTTATAATTCATAGTCTTTTTATGTTCTTATTTTTAAATAAAATATAAGTCATGGAATGCTTCCATTATGTTACTCACTCTTCCATCTTAAAATTGTTTGTTTTTTTCTCATTTCTTGAAGTCAGTCTCAAAATTTGGCATCTAATTTTTCTGATTGTTTCACATTTACTTATACATACTGGAAAATTGGCTCATTACCCCTGATTCTTACTAGTGGATGTATTGATTTCTCTACTAACAATCTACTGATTATTTACAGAAACTACTATTCTTTAGTCTGCTACTCATTTATAGAAAAATCAAACTTTAATATAGGCATAAATAAAATACACTTTTTTCTTTGAAGAAATATTAAGTACAAAATGGGAAAGAGAAGAAGCAAGAAATGGAACCACATTAGAGAGTACTGATTACTTTTAAAGCATCACACATGCAATCAGCATATTGGAAAATGAAAACCTTATTGTGAATATGCCTCCTCTGAATTGGCCTATAGAAAAGCCTTTGTTAACTTTTCTTGATTAATGACTCATTTCGGAAGGTTCAGCTCACTGGAGGGTGGTGCTATACCTTACACCAGGGCCCACAGAAGTGAGTTCGTTCCACCTTGACTAAAGGTCAGAAAGTTTGAGTTTATTTTTGCTCTTTCAAGATTGTTGACAAGAAGTGTGCATACAAACAAGAAATCCTGAACTAGGGCGTGGCTAATTAGTATTTTGAGTATAGAGGTGGATCTGTTACACCTTGAAATAAAAGTCAGAGAATTCAAGTCTATTCCTCTCCATCAATGGAGATTGGTAGAAGGTTCCAGAGATTGGCTGCCTGCAGGATACTTGGTCTCTTTCATATGTAATGTTAATGAAGTCTGTTGTCTCCCTTCTCCCCTTTTGGAGTGAGGTATATAAGCATGTGAAAAATAAATGCGGGTGAATTTAGTATTCACTGAATTTTTCTCTTGGTGCTGTTCTTTGTTTCTGTCTCTTATTTATCTCATATCTATGTTCTTTTTGCTTAATAATTCTGATCCTTGTGCTCCTAATTTTGAATGTGGGAATTCTGTCGAGGCCCGGACCTTAACAGATGACAGATGTTCACTTAAAGTTTGGCTTATGACAACCTTGCAAACTGATCCTAGAGTTTATTATAAATACAGGTGAACAAGAGACAGGAGCAGGCCAGTAGGCCATTTCCCTCCCTTCATGGTTGTTTCCTCACTTCCTGCATGTAGGTTACTGCTTGAGTGACCGAACCAACTTTGTCAATGATGAACTGTAGCATGGAAATGTAAGAAAAAAAAACCCTTTTATTCTGTGTATTGTGTTTGTACTTTTTTGTTTGTTTTTTGTCATCTTGACTTATTAGGAAAGGGGAATCTCACTGAGAAACTGGCTCTGGACTCTCGCTGAGAAAAAAAAATGCCTCTATCAGTTTGCCTGCAAGCAAGTCTGTGAGGAATTTTCTTGATTAATGATGGGTGTGGAAGAGGTCAGCCTACTGTGGGCTGGGTCACCCTGGACTTGTGGTTTTATGTTTTATTATTAAGGCTAAACAAGCCTTGAGGATCAACCTGGTAAATCTTTTTTTTAATTTATTTATTTTTAATTACAAATTTCCACCTCCTCCCCTTGTCCCTCATAGTTCAAGGCTCCTCAAGAGAAATTTGTAAGACCTAGCTGTGTGACACTTGCTTCTTCTTATTGTCTATCTACTGAGCCCCTGCCTCATTAGGGATGGGAAAAACACTATATTCTACCCTAATCTATATTAATTTTTTTCACTAAATAATCCTCTATCATAATCTTTTACCATGTTTGTTAAAACACTTAATCATCAGCATTCTATTATTACATAATAATACACTATTATTGCATAAAATCATCACTTAAACAGTGCAAAGGAAGAGGAAATCATCTTCATAATAATCCACAGGCAAAAATATCCAGTGGAATGGATATTTCCATGAGACAATCACACTGCATTAAAAGGAGAGGGGATCCCTCCACACCCGTTCACACTATGCTGGGTATCAGAGAATAAAGGCAGTGGCAAACATGTAAAGGTACAGCAGTAGCAAAAGAGATTCTGGAGCTGAAGTCCCTGGGGTCTTGTATCACCTAGAATCACCCACAAACGCTTTGCTTCCTGGTAGACTGATCTTCCGAAGCTCAATTGCTATCTGATGCTCCTCTGACAAAGTCTCTGGTCCTGTTCCATTAACTGAGAGCCAAAAATGGAAACAAATAAGTTTATGAAGGCAGTCATCATTCAAACAACACTTCAAAATGTGCAAAAGTTTTGATGGCATCAGATCTGCATGATTGGAAGGGTCCTGGACGGAAACTGAGCCTTGCTAGTGTGAGAGGTTAGGAGGCGCCATTGTGAAAGTGTAGACGCAGATGCAGTGGAAGAGCTACACTTGAAAAGTTATGATAATAAGCTGAGTCTCAGTTCCACAGAGGGGAGGGAGACTCTGAAAAGAGGCTGAAAAACCACTGGTAAAGGTGCAGGCTATGGTGGCCTCAGCATACTGAAGATGCCGGCACCAACAAAAATGGCAGCATGTGTGGAATGAAGCTGACCCGAGTCTAATAGACCAGACACACATACTGCATTAGGAATTATTTCTCCGGATTAGCCAGAGACACGGCACTACCCAAGCCTTTTGGACCCCGTAAGATAACTGATACATAGACACTGGAAACTGAATTATTTAAACTGTTGTCATTTCAATTGTTTTAATTTGATTGTGACTTAGCTCTGGTACTTCCCTCTTGTATTTCATTATTATAATTATTCATTATTATAATTATTATTTATTTTACAGGAGTCCACAGTTAAGAGACTTTGATTTTTTTTTTTTTTTTTTTTTTTTTTTTTTTTTTTTTTTTTTTTTTTTTGGTTTTTCGAGACAGGGTTTCTCTGAGGCTTTGGAAAGAAAAGTTGTGTTTTTAAAGTGTTGTGACTTTTAAAGATTGTAGGGCTTTTAAAATTACTCTTTATCATAAAATTGATGAGATTTTGTTCAATAATGAATAAAGAACTTTCTATGATGTCACAGGGCTGTATTTGTGTATCAAGCTTGCAATAGAATCAATTGTGCTCGTTATGCATTGCCAACTCCACATAAGCTAGGGACATCAGGGAAATAGCAAATTCAGCTGAGAAAATGCCTCTATCACACTGGCCTATAGAAAGTCTATGAGATATTTTTGTCATTTATGATTGATGTAAGAATGCCTGTCCATCCTACCATGCTACTTCTGGGCACATGATCTTGGGTTGTATAAGAAAGATATGCAAATGAGCAGCTGGTGCACAGTCGTAAGCAGTGTGCCATGATCTCTGCTTCAGTTCCTGCCTCCTAGCATTTGTACCTTCCCTGACTTCTTTCTTCGATGAACTGTGACTTAGAAATGTAAGATAAAATCTGTCCTCCCCAAGTGGCTCTTTTATTGTGGTGTTTATTAAAGCAATAGATAGCAAGCTTTGATATTATTTAAACTTAGATATAATTATTCTTAGGAATTCACTGATTATTAATGACTATTATGTGATTCAGTGTGATTGTAAATATGGGTTGAAAGCACAAAATCTCCAAAGTAAGTAAAGTGGAATAATAGTATGCACCTTTGCTACATAGGCCTAATAAATTCAAATTGTATAAACCTGTACTAAGAGAAAAATAAATTCAATTACAATGACTCCTTTCTCTTATTTCCTCACTTAAAATAATTATCATACCAGGGATAGTATTATTTAACTGACATGGAAAACCAATTCCCTCGCTTTGTGCACAACAGCAAGCTGAAGATCAAAAATATAATTCTCAGAAGGTAAGTGGAAAGAACTACTATATTACATTATTATTTGTTCTTCAAGTAGTGCTTTCAAGAAAACTGATTAATAACTAGGGTGTTTTAATTATAATGGCTAGGGACAGTTTTTAGCACTCACATATTAGGTTTCATTATAGATTGTGACCTTTCTTTGTTCTTCGAGATATGGTTATCTTATGTTCATGAGAAAATATATGTCTGAACCTTGGAATCATGTTCCATGTGCCAGGCATTACTGCCTTTGCCACTATTTTGTTGGTGTACCTAGATATTCTGTTTCAGCAACCCATTCCTCTTGACTTCCACCGTCAAAGGAAAGATTCCTGCTTCCTCTGCATAGGTCAACAAACACCACTCAAGAAAGCTCACTGAACATGCCCACCACACATGGATATCAGTACCAGTCCACATCTACACTGCTTCATGAACCTTGCTTGATGCATAAGACTTTAGCTGACTCAGAGGAAAGATAGAAATAGAGACTCTTATCCTTCACTCGCTGGAAGACACATTCTCAACCTTACTGTGACTTAATCCTCTCTTGAACATTTTAAAAGGTTTTGATTAAGGAAAAGGATAAAAAGACATAGACTGAATAAATAAACTAACTCTAGATGTACAACTCACAGCACTGAAACAAGAACGACAACAAAAGACAACATGAAACCTCAAAGAACTACTAAACTCTGAAAAAAAAAACTTTAAGTAATAACAACCTGAAAAATACTTTCCAAAGAATTTAAAAGGAAGGAATTCATGACTGTAAACATAGCTGTGATGGTAAACACTCAGTACTATACACAGGGTCATAAATTAAGATTAAGGTCATAATCTCACAAGAGAATTCTATTCTCATTGTTTGCTTTATATTATTATTATCACATTTTTATTGGAGGATAAGCCACTGGCATATTTTCCTTACCTTAGTTTCTAGGGCCTAGTGGTTGATTTTACATGCATAGACACAACAAGAGGAAGAGCTGGACTTACAGTTTACATGGTAATATAAAGATAAATGAATATGACGACACAAAGTTGTGAAAGAAATAATTCAAGGGAGTTATCCAAAGATAGATTTCATAGGAGGAATAGAGAAAGAGGGATAAGATCAAGATGTGTTATACACATGTAACAAGTTTTAAAGAACACATGTAAATAATTTCTAAAAGATTTGTTTACTGAAATGTCAGCAAATACATTTCCTCACTGGTACAAAGCATTAAAACCTTGACCCAACAACTTTTATTTAAATATAATGTGTGTGTGTGTGTGTGTATGTGTGTTTGCTATTTTTCAGTAAGTCACCTAATATGAGGAATTTTAAACAATATAATTCTTCCATCGTCATTTAGATATGCCTCCTATAACAATGTTCATAACATTCAAAACAATGTATTGAAGCAAAAATAAAGCAAAGTCAAATATAAAATTGACAACTGGAGCTCAGCCTGATGTTTGGCTGTGGATCTCAGCATCTGCTTCCATCAGTTACTGGATGAAGCTCTATGATGACAGTTAATGTAGTCACCAATCTGGTTACATGGGAAGGCAGTCCAGGTACCCTCTCCAGTATTGTTTGGTGATGTAGGTGTGTCTTCTATCTATCTGATGATTTCATTGGTTATATAATAAAGAAACTGCTTGGCCTGATAGGTCAGAACATAGGTGGGTGGAGTAGACAGACCAGGATGCTGGGAGTGAGGCAGATGCCTCGGGCAATCCTCATGCCTCTCCTCTCTGAGACAGACGCGATGGAGCCAGCCGCCAGGTCAGACATGCTGAATCTTTCCCGGTAAGACACTACTCATGGTGCTACACACATTACTAAATATGGGTTAAAGCAAGATGTGAGAATTAGACAATAAGAAGCTGAAACTAATGGCCCAGGCAGTGTTTTAAAGAATACAGTTTGTGTGTTGTTATTTCGGGTTTTAAGCTAGCCATGCGGGAGCCAGGTAGGACGAAAAGCAGGCCTGCCCACAGCTCTCACCAGTTTGGAGTCTTGAAATATCTAAGAATAATACATTTTTACCTAATTACTTCATGTATGACTGAGAAATTATCAACTTGTTTACTTACACTTTTATAATTATGGAAGATTCTCAGATTATCTGGAGCATGCACTTGAAATAATTATGGAATACACTTTCCCAATCTTAGTATAGCATACTTAGATATTGGTTACTGTAATTTTGGTGAAATCTGTATTTTGTATGTAATGCACTTTGAAAAGTATAACATATATCAAACATTGATCTTAAAATTCAAGTGTTTGTATAAGTTGTATACGACACCACGTAAATATGTATGAACAAAACCTCCTTAAGCTTTCTCCTTTATACTGTTACATATTTATACTTCCTTTGGTGCACTTCGGGAATTCATTTTGAAGATTAACGTTTATGACTTTATAGTTTGCTGCATTTTATGAATTGGTTCATATCCTAAATCATGGTAAAAATGCCTGGTTACGAACCTTGAAGGCTTGATCCACTTTATAGGGAAAAAAATGTTTTCATGGCTCTAAAACACTGTACTACTTTGCATTTTTATTCAATGTTTAGAATTTTATGCAAAGTTTGAGAACATTTTCATGTCTTTCACATGTACTTATTCCTCACATAATGCAACCAGCCGACTCCAAATTTGGAGTGGGATATTCATAAATTAGGAAATTTTGACTATCATAAAAATAATATCTACTCTGTTTTTCTAGTAAAAGAAATATGCAAAATAGAAATATATTTCCATAGAAGAAGTAATCTGGTATCTGCATGCATTCTTCAGCAAAATGAAATAATCGCTTTTTAATATATTTGATTTTTATAATTGACTTAACTTTTGAATTGTTACTCTGTGCACAATTTTGATTTTACTTACTTGACTTAATATTACCTATTTCAATTGCATTTTTAATAACATATAGTCATTATAGTGATAATAAGAACATTTCAAACTAATGGACAAGCACAGCTAAAATATTTTCATCCAAGAAATACAGCACCCATACTAATGGTAGTGCATAGTAATGGCAAGCATAGTATTTTACAGATGCAATAGGTGACTAAATCTAATTTCGTCTCAACTACATTTACTAGGAGATTTTCTGTAAATCCTAAAATATCATCTAGGGATACAATTTTTTACTTAGATGTTTTATTTTATTATTTTTATTTTAAAACAATCTTTTTCATTTTATACATACCAATCCCATTTCCCACTCCCTTCCCTCCTCCCACTCTCTTCAACTTCCCTCCACCCCACTGCCCATCCACTCCTAAGAGAGGGTAAGGCATCCCACGGAGGATCAATAAAGTCTGGCATATCACTTCTAGGCCTGACCAAGGCTTTCCCCACTTTATCTGGTGTGAGCAAAGTATCCCTCCAAAGAGAATGGGTTCCAAAAAGCCAATTCAAGCACTGGGAACTGGCCTTTTTTTTTTTTTTTTTTTTTTGGGGTTTTTTTTTTTTTTTTTTTTGGTTTTTCGAGACAGGGTTTCCCTGTAGTTTCTAGAGCCTGTCCTGGAACTAGCTCTTGTAGACCAGGCTGGCCTCGAACTCAGAGATCCGCCTGCCTCTGCCTCCCGAGTGCTGGGATTAAAGGCGTGCGCCACCACCGCCCGGCCTGGCCTTTCCTTGTAAGCAGATTGATGACCATGTAAACTATCATCATAGAAAAAACCTTCACCCACCAACTGATGGAAGCAGATGCAGAGATACACAGCTAAGATGTGGGTCGAGTGTGCAGAGTCCAGTCAAAGAGAGGGACGGATGATATTACGAGGAAAGGGGTCATGATAGGGATATCCACAGAAAGCCTGACCTGAGCTAGTGGGATTGAGGGAACCTGCATAGGACCAAACTAGGCCCTCTGAATGTGAGTGACTGTTGTGTGGCTAGAACAGTTTGTGGGCCACTATCAGTAGGAATATAACTTTTATCCTTTAACACTATTTTTTAGTTTGAGCTTATATATAATTATATTATTTTCTTCTCCCTTTTTTCACTTCAAACTTTCCTTTATAGCATTCTTGCTCTTTTTCAATTTCATGCTTTTCTTTATTGCTTTTTTTTCATACAGATATGTACAAAGATTTGAGATAAACACACACACACATGCTCATGTACACTCACATATGTGTGTAAATCCTGATCAGTCATCTATATAATATTACTTGTGTAGCTCTTAGAGGAACTCCTACAACCACAATTTCATTAAATTGATCTTCACGAAGTTAAGACATAGTATTTGTTACTGAAGTCCTAGTGAACTGTTTGCTTACCTCTACCAATTAAGAGTTTCTCTTTATTTCTCTCATTGATCTTTGCATAAATCCTTTCTCCCACTTCAATATTAGACATAACATCAATGGGATAAATAAATAACCAAACAAACAGCTAAATAAGGGATACTTGGCAAAGGAATCCAATGATTATTTCTGTGGATTTAATTTGTTAAGAAGTTAAGGATAGACTGATGATATTAAGATAAAACTTTTTTATTGGTAAAATGATTGGTGATTGTTAGAGTAGATACATACACAAATGTACGTCATCTCAATTTCTTTTTTAGAGTTACTTCGACAAGACTGTTTACATGGAAATATTGGTTGAGAATTATTTCTTCCTGATCCAATACTATCAATCCAACTTCCTGTTTCCAATTTCCTAAGCAAATGTCTATGGCAAGTGCTGTGCAACCTCTTTTTCTTTTCACATTTATTAAAATTGTTTACTGTTCCCCTTCAGTGTATAGGATTTTCTATTTGTTGAGAGCTAGAATTCTGTATCATAATTCCCTCTGAATATTTTTCCCTTTACCACTAATTTTAGGAAAAACAAAATATCTTTTGTTCTAATTTCACTGTGTTTAAAATAAACAAAAACAAAATTAAAAGTGCTAAATATTGAGCCGGGCGGTGGTGGCGCACGCCTTTAATCCCAGCACTCAGGAGGCAGAGGCAGGCGGATCTCTGAGTTCAAGGCCAGCCTGGTCTACAAGAGCTAGATCCAGGACAGGCTCTCGAAACTACAGGGAAACCCTGTCTCGAAAAACCAAAAAAAAAAAATGTGCTAAATATTTTAAAGAGATCAAGAACAAAATATTATTAAGAAACATAATTATAGCACGTATGACATGTAAGAGGTTTGCTGGGGAAGTAACAGGCAATAATGAAACATCTCTGTACTGTATTCTCTTGAATAACATGCTATAACTTTTTAGATTGCTGCTATTTGAGAAACTTGTGCAAAATTATTTTCAAGGGAAAGTTTTAGGTCATCAGAGAGTAGTGAAAATGAATTATATTGCACTTAGGTAAATCATCAACAAGATGACTGCTCAGTACAACTTAAATCTTGGAAGTGTTGGTGTGCTCAAGCCTTATAACTCCCATTGCTCTCAGTAAAATAATGTGTGTCAAATCCCTTGCTGATAATAAAGAATATATTTGTCCAGTAATCTGGCAAATATGTACTTGGAATACTTTGTAACTGTGGAAAATTGATGGAATCTGGGGACCATGGGGAACGTGGTCATTTTCACTTACTTCTGAATAAAGAGCCATTGAGTGCAGATATTATATGGTTTTAAAACTTTAATATGTATGTGTTATAATCTCTTCTGCCTGGAATAGATTCTGCATACTTCACTTTAAAATTCTTTGTCATGACAAATATTTGGGAAATATTTTAAGTATTATAGTCTTATCCTTTTACTGACTTTCTATTTCAGGAGCTGTTTGTGACCATAACAGGCACATCAATAGTTTTAATAGGGGTCTTAACAAATCCTTTATTCAAGTTATAATTTGAGGAATTAAATAATTGTGCATTCATAATATATAACTGTTTATAGTTACTGCAACTTGTTACATATCTGTGAATTATATTTTTATAAAAAATATTTCTTAAAATAGTGTAAAGTCCATATAAATAATATATATACATTAAAAATTTTGTATGCAGCAATTATTAAACAAGTGCAGAATAGAATTTTCTCAGCTCTTTTTAGTTTATTAAACTTTAAACTAGCCTATAATTTTAGTTTTTTATCTTTTGTTTATGCCAAAATGTAAGAATGTAAGAATGTATCTTCATATTTTAATATAATAACAATATATCTTATAAGATAATTTAGAAATTTAAGCATGGAGTAGACATTGCTAATTTCTAAGACATTAGAAAGCATTAAAAAATGAATAATCACATAAAATGGCAATAATATATAAAATCCAAACAATTCTGGACAAATATTACATTAATATTTAACTCTTTTTAGTATTACATTTTAGTAAATGTCTATAACTTGTGGAATTTAGATAACCTTTTAAGGAGATGCAATACTCTTTACTGTTCTAAGCTAACATGTCTTTAAGAAAAAAAGCATTTCTCACACACAGGATATAGTTGTCAGAAAGAACAGTTAAGTACAGCATGTATAGTATGTTGAACAGCAACCCAACCAAACACTTATTCATTTAGCACCCATTTCCTAGTGGAACAGGCTCACCAACTTGGAAAGAGGCAACCTGCCACCTAACAGATGGTTGTAATGTATTTTCAGCCTAAAGACCATGAATGAACATCAAATGTGTTTGGCGAGGGCAGGATTCCCAATAAAAGACACCCAAACAGTTGCTGGCCCTAAGGTTAGGTACCAGAGTTGAAGACTTCTGCCTTTTTTTTTTTTAACATCATCTCTTGGTGAAACTTAGTCCTCCTAAACCCCAGTCAACTCTTCCTTTCATAACCAATAATCAATAAAAATAAATCAAAAATAATAATTTTTATGTGTAACTGTGTGTATATGAGTTTATGTTTACAGTAGTATTAAATTTGTAAGTATATTCATTTTGTTGATATTTTGCTTGTATTCCCAAAGAAAAAAACACTTATACAATCAAATTTGGCATCAGTTGATATGGACTCTAATCATTGTTATAATTGTTATATAAGTTTCAAATTTGTCTACAATCATAAAAGATCTATAAAGTAGATTAGCTTATAAAACAATAGCCTTTTTTACTTTCCTACATAAACCATAGCTAAAAATAGTCTCTTCCCCTCTCTATATACTTCCTCTCCTTTAAGAAATTTACCACATAAACTGACATTCATGATCTTGATTCTCAGAAGTTGTATGTAGTCTGTTGCCTTTTTTATATACACCACACTTTCTGTTAGAAAATTACACTTAAGATAATAGTGTTTTTCATATGTTTTATTTTATGGCTGATTATTATATTTTAATAGCTACCTTAGAGGCCAGTAGAAACATCATATGTTTTTAAAGAAAATTAAAAATATGTTACCATATTATTGAAAATAAACATAGAAAACCTGTCAAAATGAAAATGTAATGCATGCCTTTAATTCTAGCACTTAGGAGGCTGAGGCAAAGGATCTCTGTGAGTTCGAGGCCAGTGTTGTTTATAAAAGCTAGTTCCAGGACAGGGTCCAAAGCTACCAAGAAACCTTGTCTCGAGAAACTATCCCTATCCCTGACATCAAACTCTATTACAGAGCTACAGTAATGAAAACTACTTGACATTGGCATGAAAACAGAGAGGTTCACCAATGAAATTGAATCCAAGACCCAGGTATTAATCCACACAGCTATAAATACCAGATTATTGACAGAAAAAAAGGCTAAAATTATACAATGAAAAAAAAAGCATCTTCAACAAATGGTGCTGGCATAACTGGATGTCAACATGTAGAAGAATGAAACTATTTCCATATCTATCCCCATGCATAAAATTCAAGTCTAAATGGATTAAAGGCCTCAATATAAATCCAACCACACAACCTGATAGAAGACAAAGTGGGAAGTAACTTTCAACACATGAAATATAACCCCAGTCACATAGAAACTGAGAGCAACAATAAATAAATGGGACCTTTTGAAACTGAGAACCTTCTGTAAAGCAAAGGACACAGTATAAGACAAAAAGGCAGCCTACTGAACGGGAACAAAAAAAGAAAGAAAAAAAGAGAAAGAGAGAAAAAGAAGAAAGAGTATCTAATTCTAATGTACTAGAAGTATTTAAGAGATATTTAAACCCATACAAATTTTCATCTTTTAGAAAGTTCATGATATTTACTCAAAATTTAAATTTTATTTATAATCATTCAATTATCTAGTAAGAATCACATGAATTTGTTTAAGATTTCTGAAGTGATATATTACAACATATTACATTCTTCAAATAACATGAAAACATTCAATTCCCATATTAATATTTATATTATTTTAATTTTGTTTACTAGTGTTAACAAAACACTATTAAAATACAAATTTTAGAATATGTATGGACCATATTGTTGTTGTTGTTGTTGTTTTTAGAGACAGGGTTTCTCTGTGCAGTTCTGGCTATCTTTGAATTTGCTCCTTAAAGCAGACTGGCCTCAAATTGAGATATTTGTCTGCTTCTACTTTCCAAATGTTGAAAATTATAGCTGTGAACCACTGTCTCAAAATTCAAGGATGCCATTTGAAATTTAAAAAGAAGCCCAAGATTTTATTTATTTATTTATTTATTTATAAATTATTTATTCATAAAATGAAAATCAAGCTGGGCAGTGGTGGCACACACCTTTATTCTAAGTACTCAGGAGGCAGAGGCAGGAGGATCTCTATGAGTTCAAGACCAGTCTGGTCCATAAGATCTAGTTCCACAACAGGCTCCAAAGTTATAGAAAAACTCTGCCTCCTATAAAACCAAAAAAGAAAAGTCAAATGCATTAATATTATGCCCATTTAATATTGTAAGTGTAGTACCTAAAATTTTAAAACTAAACATAATATTGAACTCTTAGAAAAACAATGTAATATATTTCGATGTTTTCCCATATTAAAAGAGAAATATTTAATAAAGAGGCAAGACTTTAAATGTCAAGGCTGTTTAACTTGCATTTTTCTTATAGAATAAATCTTAATCTATAAATAAATTTAAATTGTAAATAGTTAAGCATTTTAGAGATGATGATTCAGTTAGTGAAGAATCAGTCTATACATATCTTATCACATTCTTAGGTCATCATATTTTAAAATGTACCATATTAGCATAGAAATTGCTTTAATGGTAAGTGAAGAAGTTAAGAATGTGACAAAATTAAGTAGAGCAACTTGTGTAGGGAATTCTAGTAATGACAAAGAAGATGCTTTAAAACAATGAAAAGTAATTTTGTCTAAAAAAACTAGATATGTTGCTTATATAAAAATGTGTAGTATATCAATTTTACTTCTTTTTCAAAAATAATAATGGTGAACTTTATGAAAATTAACTAAATATAAAATGTGGCATACTAAAGTACCACAATGCAAACACTTTGACTTCTAATTAAAAATGGCAAAGCCATCTTTATATACAGCTTATAAACTCTCAAAAACAATCAACAAAATTCTATTAACATTATCATGTATACATTGTAAGTATAATATCATTCAACAAATAATAGCATTTGGGTCACAGATACTCACATTTAGAATGGTAGTACATAAAACCAAAACAGCACGCGAAATTTCTATAATCAAGGGACATCACAAATAACTTAATATTTTAACATACTACATTATGGGTGATTTTCATGATTTATTTTAATCAGATCAACAACTCTTTCAGAAAATATAGAATGCTGTAATGTACACAATTGTGGTATGCTTTTGCTTTATGCATTTATTGTATTTACACACATCCTCATGACTTTAGAGTATATTTCATCTTCTTTTATGTAAAAAGTGTTGACTAAAAATAATATGGTGTAGTACCCTAATAAGATTCTCATGCTCTTCAAGTTTATTGAATCTTCAATGAATCTGTTGGCTCTGTCCAGAGATTGGCCTCACTATACTGTCTTTACATGCAGAGTCTTAGCCCACTGGGATGAAGATAAGTTAAGTGCACTGCCATTTGCCCGTTCCCCACCCTCTCTTGATCCCTGAGACAGCCAGACACAGTGGGAGTTGAGTCAAGCAGAAACTCCATTTTTGTACATTAAACATTTATAATAATAATAATAATAATAATAATAATAATAATAATAATAATAATAATAATATAAATTGAAGGACCATGGGATGTGGAAAAAAGAGCCAGCCAATCATTTTAAAGATCACCATATTACATGCAGGTGCTCAGGAACACTACATTTACTCTATTGTCCATGAGCTCTTCACTTGCTGAAATTATCTTGGCTGATTCTGGTGTCCAGTGGGGTTTTGGTGTAAACTGTGGGGGCCATCCATGATAAACTTAATATAAACAGGTCACCCAAAGGAAGTTCATCAATTCCAACCATTATCACCTGCCATGGTAGAACTTGGCCCTCAAAAAATATAATAAGAGGTCCAAGTCTCAGTAGTTTACCCTGAGGCAATACCTGATTGCAGGAGGAACCATAAGGTGAGATAACCTGCCCACTGCTCAGGAGCAGACCATTCAAAGGAAATGCCTAACATTCCAACCAAGGTAGATAAGATCACTTGTCAGCATGTGCTCACCAGGACACTCCTAGACAAATGTCAGCCAATCAGGGGTCCTGAACCTCGGAGACCCCTCACCCCCACCTTTATCACTATAAAAACCCAATTCTAATTGAGCTGGGGGCTTTATGGTTATTCTAGTACATTGGACATGAAGAGAGACCAAGTTTAAAAACTTGGTTAAAGACTCTTTGCTTTTACTTTTGGGAATCAGTTTCCTTCTTTTTAAATATTTATTTATTTATTTATTTATTTATTTATTTATTTATTTATTTGTTTATTTGTTTGTTTGTTTGTTTATTATGTATACAATATTCTGTTTTGTATGTCTGCCTGCAGGCCAGAAGAGGGCATTAGATCTCATTTTAGATGGTTGTGAGCCACATGTGGTTGCTGGGAATTGAACTCAGGACCTTTGGAAGAGCAGGCAATGCTCTTAACCGTTGAGCTCAGTTTCCTTCTTGACTTTTGTGGGGACTTCGTGGATTTGGGCATAACATAAACAACTCAAGGTCAGCCCATCTGACTTTCTTTTGGAGCCTTCCTATCTGACCATGTGCCCTACATTTGCATTTCCCAAAGTGAATTCTCATTGTTAGGTAACACATGGTTATCGTTTTGCCAAGATCCGTGAAGTCCCCCCAAAACCAACAAGGAGACCGATGTAAAAACAAAGAGCCTTTATTTTATGCAAGTTTGCAAACTTGGTCTCTACACATGACCAATACATTGGAATAAATAGAGAGCCCCAAGTTCAGTTAGAGTTGAGTTTTTATAATAGTAAAGGTGGGGCTGAGGGATTTCTGAGGTTTAGGACCCCTGATTGGCTGACATTTGTCTAGGGGTGTCCTGGCGAATGTGTGCTGGAAGGTGATCCTATCTACAATGGATAAAAAGTTAGGTATTTCCTTTGGATGGTCTGTTCTTCATAATCTCAGTTTGTGGTTCTTCCTGCCCAGGTATTGCTTCAGGGTAAACTACTGAGACTCAGGCCTTCATTAAACTAGTAGGTCTCAGCCTACTTCCTTTGGATGGTCTGTTTCTATTTAGCTTATCATGGCTGGCTCCTATGTCTGAGCAGCTTGGTAAAGGTTACAAGTCTTGTATTATTTAAGAGTAGATTTTATAAATAGCAGTCTTTCAACACATAACAATAACATTTAGGTCAATGATATCCACAATAAGGATAAGACTTGGTAAGAACAAGTTTAAAGACTACAGTCTTCATCTCTCTCACTTCTAGATTCTTTTGAAGATCATAATGATTTCAAACATTCAACTTGAAATTAAGGAATCCATGACACGTAATATGAAATAACACATGTAAGATAAAATATTTGGACCTAAAAAGAAGCTATGCTAATTCTATTCACTTAATATAAACTCACCACAAGCACTTCTTCCTAACAGAATGACTCAAAGACTGGTGAGAATATAATCCTGATAGCTGTTTCCTCACTTCCTCTGTTTAAAAAGGAAACATTATGTGTCGTTATCTGAAAGATAGTGATATCTTGTTTAAGAAGATATTTGAAAATAAAAGTCAGTCAATGATATTGCATGAAGAGTTTAGAATGACACACACCTGACTGAGGAATTACTGGCGGTTAGCACCACTGGGTGAAGAAGGGGAATCACTTTTCTTCAGTGTCATGATCCATGGTAGGTTTGTCATGCTTCATTCGAGAGAGTCTTATTGCATGTAGTTCCACTACTGGGTTATGAATAAAGTTATTGAAAAACAATGGAGTTGATGAAGTTGGGAGAGAAATCAGGTATGGATTTAGTATATGTAGACATAGGCATGCTCTAATATGAAAATAAAACAAATGACTACTGAAATCTTACAAGTATGTATGATAATATATCAAAAAGGATTTACTAAACATCAGACAATGTAAAAAAAAAGACAATAAAAGGATGAATTATGAATAATGATGGCATACATAAAAATCTACCAAATGATATTTTATTATAAAAGCAAAATTGAAGATCTCTGATTAAATATTTTTAATTGGTGAATATTATTTATCCCAAAAAATTTTTCATAAAATCTCTAAATTGTCATACCTTTATTAGCATGGATAGAAAGAGAGAGAAAGAAAGACAGATGATGTGGGAATCCCCTCTGTGTACTGTGATTACCATTAATGAATAAAGAAACTGCTTTGGACCTATAGCAAGGCAGAACTTAGGTAGGAAGGGAAAGCTAGGCTGAATGCTGGAAGAAACAAGGGCGGTGTCAGAGAATGCTGGAGAGAGATATGCTGAAGCTTTGCTGATAGGCCATGACCTCATTGTGATGCACAGATTAATGGAAATGGGTTAAACTAAGATTTAAGAATTAGTCAATAAGAAGCTAAAGCTAATGGGCCAAGCAGTGATTTAATGAATACAGTTTCTGTGTGATTATTTCTGGTCTAAGCTAGCCAGGTGGCCTGGAACCAATAAGCAGCCTCTTCCTACAGACAGACAGACAGACAGACAGACAGACAGACAGACAGACAGAGTCAGAGACAGAGTGGCGTTCCATAGCCATTGGACAGTTTAAATCAAAAGAGTAGAGGGGGAAAGTAAAGAACATCCTTGATGTTAATTATTCTGTGTTTTATTATTTACTTTTGTAAAATGTTAGGGTTAAAATTGTAATTAAAATGTGTGTTTTCCATATAATAAATAAGAATTCAGAGAAACTTTACAAACTTTTGGAAGTGTTATACTTTTCAATGCATTATTAAATTTATCTCTGGTTTAATTGGGTGTTTCTCAAATTTTACTGTTTTAAATGAAGTACTAACTGAATGCTACTAGATCACAGATTGTATAAGACATTTTCCAAGGTCACCTGTTTCCTAGAACTAAATCATGAATACATGTTGTTAATATGCAGAATGATTCTGAGAGTGACAATCTTCATCAGAAACTAGTTCACCAAGTAATTAAAATACCTTTATACTTTTCCTAAATAGTAAATATGTATCTCTTTTTGTATGTAGAAATTTGACTGTTTTAATAATTTTTCTTTTTTATTGAAAAGTGTTGTACAAAAGTGCTGCTTTCATGTGATGTACCAGCTTGCATTTCCACCAGCAATGCGGAAGTGTTCCCTTTACCCAACAACCTCTCCAGCATAAGTTGTCATCAGTGTTTTTGATCTTGGCCATTCTTATAGGTGTAAGATAGAATCTCAGAGTTGTTTTGATTTGCATGAGAAGCTAAAATTCTATAAAGTTTAAAGATATTTCTAAAATGCTAAAATTATTGATTATTGATAGCATTTGTATACTGTAATAAACCTCATAAGTCTATTATCTAGTATTCTCCATTTTCACAAATTAGAATGTATGCTTTTCTTGTGTACAAATCAAATATTATAATCTGTGATTCTTTTAGTAATGTACCTTTAAACTTTAATTTATTTTGATATGGAGAATTATTTAGTACTAATATTAGAAAACTTACGTAGATTTATACATTTTCATTTAACTTTTTATAATTTTATGCATATATTAAATATTGTTTTTATCAAAGAGAATCATTATCATCTATTCTCTCCTACCCCATCCTCCCAAATCCCTCTTCTAAAATGTCTTTCTTGTTTTTATGCATTTTTCTATATGCAAACCTTTCTATTTAGTTAGGGTTTCCTACATTAGAATGGACCTGAGGGGTTGTTTTGAGAGGAAACAATATATTTTTCTATACACTGCTGAGGAGTATGACTTTCAATCTCTTGTAGACATTGTCAATATCTCCTTCTAGAGGAATGGACACAAATTAATCTCCTCCTGTCTGTGATGGAAAGTTGATGTGTGACTATTGTTAAACTAGTCTTGTGCAGATAGCTACTGATTCTGAGTTCATGTGAGGAAGGTACAATGGCATGTTCAGAAGACAGAACTCTCTTCCATCTTTAGTGTTTTACACTCTCTATACTGTCTTAGAAAGGGTTACATGATCCTTAGACACGATACAGATGTCGTTTTTAGGGCAGTATGCGCCACATTCTCTTGTTCTCAACACATTTAATTCTTTGACAGAATATCACCATGTACTCCAGATACATCTCAACATTTTAAAATTCATGACTCAGTTACCCCAGTCTGAGATCCCCACTGTGCAACACACTCAAACCTTAAGGTATCCACTTTAAATTCAAATTATTATCCATCTTGTCATAACAGTTGCAAGGCTGACATTAAAGATAAGCACAAAATAAGTCTGGAAATTACTGGCATGTACTTATAACAATCATCCCAAGACCATAGATTTTAATACAAAATAACCACTTTTTCTTCCAAGAGTAATTTCCAAGATTCACATCAAGTGCCCAATTGTTAAAATATACTTTATCCAACACTTTATATTTTTTAATAATCTAGATAAATACATCTCACTAAAATTCCCCTCGAGTCTACTTAATTTCCTATGCTTTGGTTATATTAGCAAAGGGAATTTTTCTTGGGTTTGGGATTTAAACTTGAATAAGTCTTAAGTTAATCATTTGGGTACTTCAGAAAACTCAAGAGTGTCTCCTGACTACCATTTCAAGAACAGATTTTCTTTAATTCATCAGTTTAACAATAAAAATTCAATTCAAGGATATTTCATTCTATTTAGAAGCCTCTGCTTTATAGCAATGGCATCTTTGCCAACAGCTTTCATTTATAAATGTACTAGATCCTATATGTATCAAAGCACTGATAATCGTCAGCTAAAGGGCAAAGGGTGTTAATCATAGCTCCGCAATTGTTCCCAACCTCCATTAAGAGAAACCATATTAAGCTGACAGAAAGCCTTGCTTAATCAGGATTTTCTGTAATCACTCAGGTAGGTCATCAAGATGAAAGAGTGGCAGCACTGGAAAGTTCCTGAGGAACATGAGACACTATAGACATCCATCTTTCTGACATTAGACCCAGGTAAGACTGCGAGATGTTAAAGAAAGAAAAGTTCAGAATAACTATTTGATTTTACTTTTAAATATTTGAATCCAGTGTTTCTGAAGTTTGAAAATGAAAAAAGCATAGGCTGTGTAACAAGTTGATTTCAGTAACGTTATCTTATTTCTTCAATGTGGCTCTAAGCTTTCTCTATAATTGTTAAAGCAGTTAATGCTTTTGGATTTTTGTAGACTTCATATTGTTGGTGTTAATCCCTCAAAATAGAGATATGTGTAACATGACTGAGTATGTATATTAAAGGATGGGTTTTACATTATTGATAAGGAACTATCCATCATTTCTTAATTTATACAAGTTGTACTCTAACTTCTCTGAATATTATGAAATAAAAATAAGGCAGCATCTAAATGTTGAGTGCTTTATTGTTACTGCTTTGATACACATGTTAAATTTATAAGAAAGCCTTTTGATCGATGACAAATGTATTTGCGGTTTAAATGCATATAATACAAAAACATAATGGTATAAAACAGCATTTACACAATACAAAAAATATATTTCATTGTCATACCAAAAAAGTAGTTACTAACTTAATTAATACAGAAACCTATACAATATGCTAAAGCACAAATATCCCTTAAATTTTCTTTTCGATGTACATAAACATGTAGCTAAAAGTTGGCAAAAGAGAATAATTCATTTTACTGTTATAAAATTTTGTAGAGCTGTGGAGAGATGACCAGCTAAGTGTGGTTGGAAAACTATAACATTTTATGGAATTCTTCATAAATGAAGAACTACTTGAGAACAAAATGCTTTAAAAAATATAATGGCTTTAGGCATCAACATTTTTCCTTAATTATATTTCACAATGTAGAAATTATTTGATAACAGATATGTGTAATTAGATATAGAAGATAGTACTTACCAATCCACTAAAGCATGTATATATATGTATATATATATATATATATACATATATATACATATACACACACACATACATATATATATTAAAGACTGCATAAGTTAAATAAGAAGAAAATGAAATGATGATGACATTTTTATTTATTTTTAAATTTACTTACTTAATTACAACATTGGGAATTGAATCTAGGAGCTACTGTACATTAGAACAGATACTTAATGCTGTGGTATCCCTCAGTCCTTATGTATAAGTCATACTCTTTCTTTTGAGGCAAAACATTGCTAACATTGACAGGCAGGACATAAACATGCTGACCTTAATCTCTCACCTATCTGGAGTTAAAAATGTTTAAATACCTAGTTATTGAAAGCTGATATGTCAGTCACTTAAGATTGTGTACATTGGGCAAAAGATATGGCTCAGTTGTTAAATGTTAGGCTAATACCCAAAAAATATAAGAACACAAATACTACTCATACTCAAGTTTAACACAAAATTTCTTAGAAAACATTTTTAGAACAGTGGGGTATCATGATTCCTATTTAATTCCCTCAACTCCAGAACTTGCTATTACAGAGTTTATGGAACAGAGATGAAGAAAAGAGGATGTACTTATATAGTGTTAGTAACAATGGTTATGAGTTAGCACATGAGAGTTAAGGTGTTCCAGAAATAAGACATTTAATTCGAAATTTGAAGGTACTTGACCATATCCACAGGAATGCAATGATTATACCTGTTTATGTTTTAGGGGTTACTAATATCCCATTACTGGTATGGGTTGTGTTGCCATTTGTCTTGCACCTGTCAAATAAAAGAACTTGTATTTCTGAAGAAGAAAAACCATTCTGCATAAAAGCAATGGGGTGGAGAAAAGAAACAAAGGCTATAACGTTGCATTATGATACTTTGAACACAGAAATATTTTTTTAAGTTCTATCCCCTATATAAAATCTCCGGTACTGAGTTACTAAGAATTCTATAAATGATGTTAGAAAGTAAAGATGTTAGTTACTACGACTCCCAAGACCTCTTTCAGAGGTTTGATATTATATTATACTTGTTTTGTATTTGCTTTAATAAGAAGTTGATGCCAGTCCATCACTACACTCATCCCATTGCCTTCACTAATTAACAGTACAAAAAGCAATTAATCATCTGAAACTAATAATTTTCTTAAAATTACATGAAACTGTTTATGAAGTTTGTACAGAAATATTCTTAGTCACAAATTTGAATGTGCAAAGATAAGGTTTGATATGGTGTCGATTATCAAATAACACATTGCATGCTGTGTGATAAAATTTTCACCACTGTCAAACTAGAAAAATAATATCTTAGCAGGTTTATGAGAAGGCAAAACATGCTTCATTATCACTTTGAATATTTCATGAGATCAAAGGAAGCATGTTCTTTTTTCTTTCAGGAAAAGTACATTCCACAACTGAGAAAATTTGCTTAGATTTGAAAAGGTCAAAATTTCTTAGACAAATGCCATATTTTCACTTAAAAAAAGACTTGCCTTTATACAGACTGAAAAGTTACAATCTAATAATTATGTAAATATATTTATGGATATTTCGTTGTAATCAATATCTTTTGATTCAAAAGACTTTGAGTAGCTTTTTGAACATGGATAAGAGAAATTAAGGTTTAAGATTTATTGTCACCAATACATAGTCTTTTGAATCTACTGTAGAATGATTTAATCTTAATTGAATATAGGGCCTTTGCATCAGTCTTACTTAGTCTTGATAATAACTGGCTAGGAATTTTATACAAAACGTCATTGAGTTAGTTCCTTAAGCAAAGAAACCCATTTCTAGCAGTGACAGAGCTTCAAGTGCAAGAACAGCGTCCAGGGTTTGACTCAAATTGATCCCTGTCTTATTGAGAGAATACAACCTCCCCATTTTATCCTTACACTGATTTTCTTTATTGTATCTGTTAACATTCGCTTTCTCCTCCTCCTCTACCTCCTCCTTCTCCCCCTCCCTCTCTTCCTTTTTGTCCTCCTCCTCCTTCTCTATTTTTCTCTGTCTGTTTCTTCCTTCACTCTCTTTCTAATTTAAGTTCTTCTATGGAATTCAGTCAGATTTTGTTAAAGGTCACTCTAAGAACATAATTGTACTTGTCTCTTTAATAATCTTTTTTTCTCATTTTTTATTAAAGATTTCTATCTCCTTCCCTCCTCCTCCCCCTTCCCTCCCCTCCCTCCCACCCATACCCCCACTCCACCCCTCTCCAAGACAAAGAGCCATCAGGGTTCCCTTCACTATGTTAAGACCAAGGTCCTCCCAGCTCCCCCTAAGTCCAGGAAGGTGAGCAACCAAACTGACAAGGCTCACAGTGAGCCCATCCATGCTGTAGAGTTCATGTTCATTGCCGTTGTCCTTAGTTTCTCAGTCCTCCTCCACTGTCAGCCACATTCAGAGAGTCCGGTTTGGTCCCCTGTTCCATCAGTCCCATTCCAACTGGACTTGGTGGTCTCCCGTTAGATCTGTTCCACCGTCTCAATGGGTAAAAGCACGCCTCACAGTCCTGACTTCCTTGCTCATGATCTCCCTCCTTTTGCTCCTCATCAGGACTTTGGGAGCTCAATCTGGTGCTCCAATGTGGGGCTCTGTCATTTTCTCCATCCAATGCCAGGTGAAGGTTCTATGGTGATATGCAAGATATTCATGAGTATGGCAATAGGATCTGGACATTTCTGGCACCCTCTCCTCAGCTGCCCAAGGACCTAGCTGGGGGCGTCTTCCTGGACACCTGGGAACCCCTCTAGAGTCAAGTCTCTGCCAACCCTAGAATGGCTCTCTTAAGTAAGATATATAATTCCTTGTTCCCATATCTACCCTTCCTATATCCCAACCATCCTATCCTGAGTGAGGTAACCCAGGCCCCAAAAGATGAACATGGGATGTACTCACTCATAATTGGGTTCTAGCCATAAATAAAGGACATCGAGCTTATAATTTGTAAAAAATCCTAGAGAAGCTATATAAGAAGGTGAACCCAAAGAAAAACATATAGTTATCCTCCTAGATACTGGAAGTAGACAAGATTGCCGGACAAAAAATGGGAACATGGGGGTGGGGTGGGATGGGGGGAGGGGAGGATGGGGAGAGAAAACTCTTTAATAATCTTATGTCCAGATACATGAATACTTGGAGACATTGAGGGTTAGGTTTTAAACATAGAGTTAGAAGGATCATGAAAAGTATAAAAATGCCCTAGCTTCATCTAAAGAAAAAGTAGCTAAGATTAAATCACATTGATCTGGAAAATGAATAGACATTAAACAAATTTCTAATGCAGCTAGATAACATTAGTTATCTATTAATTAAATTATTGATTAATTAAATATTAACAGTATTTCCACCATAATTATAAAGAATGGTTTTTGTTTTATTGACTTTTTATATTTTCATTTTCAATTCTCATAAAAGAAATACCACTGGTCACCAAGTATATTCAAAGTCACAAAGAATAGAATATTATACTGGAATAGTTTCACCATTTTGTATTATAAATTTTACCAAACACATGTTCTATATCTTGCTATGAATTGCTTCATTTATTTTTCAATTGATTGATATTTGACCATTTCCTTACTTCATGTGTAACTGGTTTTATATAACCTTTATTTTGTTAGTAATATACAGATTATTGATGGGGGACTCTCATTGGTTAATAAAGAAACTGCCTTGGCTTTTTGATAGGGCAGGATAGGTGGAGTAGACAGAACAGAATGCTGGGAAGAAGGGAAGTTAGTCAGTTGTCATGCTTCTCCTTCCCAAGATGGATGATGGCTAGAATCTTCCCGGTAAGCCACCACTTTATGGGGGTACACAGATTATTAGAAATGGGTTCATCAAAATATGAGAATTAGCCAATAAGAGGCTGAAACTAATGTTCCAGGAAGTGTTTAAATGAATACAATTTGTGTGTTGTTATTTCGCTTGTAAAGCTAGCTGTGTGGGATCAGGCGGGATGAAAAACAGGCCTGCTCACCACATCACTACAGATTATTTTGGAGCAATGGATTGCTATTTCATTGTGATGAATAAATTAATGTTAATAGAAAGCTCACATGTATCCTTAAATACCAGACATTTTATTTTTATTTTTTAATTGATTTTATTGAGCGCTACATTTTTCTCTGCTCCCCTTCCTTCCTCTCCCTTCCCCTTCTATCCTCTCCCATGGTCCCCATGGTCCCAATTTACTCAGGAGGTGTTGCATTTTTCTACTTCCAATATAGATTAGATACATTTATGCATCTCTTAGGGTTCTCATTGTTGTTTAGGGTCTCTGGGATTGTGAATTGTAAGCCTGTTTTCTTTGTTTTATGTCTAAATGTCACTTAGGAGTGAGTATATATGATAATTGTCTTTCTGGATCTGGGTTACCTCAAATACAGTTTAAATATACATAGTAAATAATATATGTGTGCAATTTCACAAAATAAAATTACATTTGAAATTGGCCAGCAAAATAAACAATTATTAGAATTAAAATGAAAACGATTTATTCATTGTGGTATATTTATATACTGTGTGAAAATGTATTGCCATGATTTGTGTAATAGAAAGCTACACGGCAAATAACTAGGCAGGAAGTGTAAGTGGGATTTCTAGGCAGAGAGAGAGTTCAAGGAAGAAAGAGAAGACACCATACAGAGGCAAAGAAAAATACATGGGCAATAAGGAGAGATTAATAGAACAAAATAGAACATAGATTAAAATAAGTGGGTTATATCAAGGTGTAAAAGCTAATTGGGCAAGTGTTAGCTAAGGCTGAACTTCCATAATTAATAATAGATATCTGTGTCATTATTTGTAAGCTGAGAGCCCCCCAAAATCTGATTGTATTTCCTCTAAAGTAAACATATATGCTTGATCAAATAACAGGAAAATAGGCATTATTCTTTAAATTTATATTTGAAAATTCAATATGTTGATTTAATAAACCACTATTACCTCCTACCATTTTCCAAATAAATTCTTTAGTAGCCCACAGTCTTCCCCTTCACTCATTTTAAATGTATGTTACTATCCTTCCTATTATTGATAAGAGGTTTATGTGATTATAGACTGCTATATAGATATTGATATACTCTTCGGGGTCATGCCTTCTTTTTATTTTGTGCTATCCAAACTTACTCCAAGTTTAGTGCTTTCTCCCTCGAGTATTTAATCTCTCTTTCACCTTTTCTATAATCTAGACTCTCATCCCTTAACAAATTGCTCTCCGAATTAAAGTCCTTCCAAGTTTTCTGAGTTCTGTATGTTTTTTATGTTACTGAGCCTGAATTACTTTACTCATTTTAAACCTTTTCTAGTTCCATCTATTTTATATGAAAAGATTTTGTTTTTCTTTATAGCTGATTAATATTGTACTTTGTATATGTCCATCAGATTTTTGTTCTTTCATTCATTGAAGATCTTCCAAGTTTAGTAATTTTCTTAACTATTTAAATAAATCAATAATGAACATAAATGTGTGTCTCTTCAAGAGAATGTAAACCTAACTGGGCCTATGTCTAGGTGTGATGGAACTGAGTTGTGTAAAATTTGATTTCTTTTCTTTTGTGAAAACTCCAGAATGTTTTATAAAGTGGTTACACTTATTTATACTGCGAACCAGCAGTCCATAGAGTTCCCAGTTTGACCATATTCTCAAAATCATTTGTTGTCACTTCTATCCATGATGACAACTCACTGTGACTGGGGAGAGATGAAATAGGACTGTAATTTTGATTTTTAATTCCATAGCATCTAGTACTTTGATTTCTTGGTAATGGTGAACCCAGGAATCATCACACAACAGATTCTTGGTTTTCTACCAAAATACATAACAAGGTTCTATTGCTGAGGACACCATATATTTTGACAGAAGGATATTGGAAAACCTTTCTCATTTCAGTCTGGAAACTCTCCCAGATGACTAGCTTTCAGTTTGCTGGAAGGTGCCAAGCATGTTGTTTTGGATAAAAATATTGATGGTCTCACCCAGCTCTGGGTAGTGCACAGAGCAATTCTGACATTTTAGGCAAGACATGACAACTGGTACAAAAGTAGCAGGCCAGTTGTGGGCTAACTAGCCACTTTCTTAGTAGATTTGAGGCTAGGTGTAGAGTGGGGTATTTCCTACCTGATGCTACAGTCCTGGTATAAAAATAGGGTTAGAGTTCCAGCAGACAGAATTCTGGTATAGGTGATCTCCAGTCCCCACTTCTTCCTGAGCATGTATTGGCAACTGATCCTTATTTGCAAGGGAGAGCAGCATCCTTTGAGGATGTGGCCACTTCCAGGATACCCATGGTTCAGTGTATGGCCCCACAGCCATGCACACATGGCAGCACTAATGGCCTTGGTAAGCTGTTAACAAAAAATTGACATGAAGTTAGAAGAGAAATTTGATGAGATAAATATGAGATAAGTTCCTGAGGGAGAGGCAGTGGTAGACATAATTATATGACATTATTTGCATGTGAGAAAGTCTCAAGCATAATAAACCATTTTTAAATAATTCACTAAATAAATAAGTAGCAGACTGTGTCAGGAAGAATAAAGAACAAGAATTTATAAAATTTTAGAACAAAAATATTAACAAAAAAAAAAAAAGCCGGGCGGTGGTGGCGCACGCCTTTAATCCCAGCACTCGGGAGGCAGAGGCAGGCGGATCTCTGTGAGTTCAAGGCCAGCCTGGTCTACAAGAGCTAGTTCCAGGCCAGGCTCTAAAAAAGTTGCAGAGAAACCCTGTCTCGAAAAACAAAAAAAAACAAAAAAAAATTTTAGAAAACACTCATTTTAATAGAAATTAACGACCATATAGAGCTTCAGTTATGATCTAAATTGTTCTCTGAACCAAATAGGAAGATGAGATACAACTCCCAAATTAAAGCCAATAATGCACATCATCGAGTGAATGCAACCCTTCACTTCCTTCAGAGTCCTATGGATGGCTTCAATAGTGTGCTCTGTCAGCAACACAATCTGAAAACAACGCTCAGGCTTACTGTAAGAAAAACACACACTTTGTACTTTAGGCTCTCACATCCTTTAAGTAGAGCTTACACGTTATAATACAAGTGAATTGAAGAAAAGCAAGAGATGAATACCTGACATTAATAAGAAAGGTAAATGTACTAATTTTCATTTCTTTAAAATTCAGCAAGTTTGAAAAACAAAAAGGATTTTCTGACTAGATCTAAATATGCTACACACAAAAATAAAATTGGTTGTGCATCTGTGTGTTAACTCTCAAATAATAAGGTATATATTTCATTAGGTTGTCAAATACTTTGAAACAATAGGATATAGTTATTCAATCTGTAAATGAAAACTGAAAAAAAATAAAAACATGCTATCTATATTAGTTCTTATTTCACATTTTGAATAATATGGATGAGATAAATCAACACAAAAGACAAATGTATTTTGCTGTCAAAATTCCAATTGCAGATATGTGCACATGAATATATATGACATGTTTATTTGAGCTAATCTTGGCATGGCATATTTCTCAAAATCACAGAAGAAATGTATATTCATGATTAAAATGTTTAACTATACTACATTCTACAAGAAATAAAAATAAACCTGTTCTAGCATCACCTGCACCTAAGTGGGAAAATGAACGCACACACCCCTGCACTCTTCTGAGATGTGGTTAAGCTAGTAGCAAAGCAGCAGATAGCAGCGCAGAATCATAATGTGATATTTTTGTGTACTTAGGGGTGTGATGCTGAATTTATTAAAGGGATCAAAGATATCTATTTTCAGCTATTTTCTGTGTTAACAAATAAATGCTATTCCAATATGTTGTTTTCCTACCAAATATTCAGCACACTAAAATGGAACCCGTCAATTATTGACCTTTGTACATTATTATAAGATGATGCATTAAAAGCGATGAATTTAGGATTCCAATAAGTGATTTGGCTTTGTGTTTATTTCTCATACATATTTATTTATATTAAGCTATAATAAATGTATATGATGAATTAATGATGATTTTTCTCTTTCCTAAGCCCAAGCATTTATCTTTTGTTATCCCAAGTATCTTTCGAACTCTACCTCTGAGCCAAAGTTGCAGGAGGATTATGAATATCTATTTGAGATTAATAAAGGTCAAGTGGAAACAAGGCAATACAAAAGTCTGTCTTTGTCTTCCCTCGACTAAGAATACAATGATATATAAGGGACCAGGGTGCCTGATACCTACCCAAACCCTCCCTTGGAGGTGTGAATACAGACTGCTACCCTAACAATGTCATTTCCTCACAGCTGCGCTTATCCTTACATTCTTACAAACATTGGAAGATCTCGGCTCAGATGCACACTTTAAAATATGTTCACAATCATGCCTGGATAATACTGTTCATTTCTGCTACTTAGCAACAGTGTCACAAGGCACATAAAATGGTGGGTGAATATGTTTTTTTTCTTTTCCCAGATATTGCTTTGCATTTGTCTTGTAAACACTATTGTTGCCCATAAATAGAAAGCACATCCAAATAGAAAAATATTAAATCCTGTCCAGGTCCTTTAATCAGTACCCACTTCGGTAACTCTCAAGCAGCCCATTGACACCTAACTTACCTAGAATATCAAAGAATTGGGAGTAACTGGGTCCTTCTAAATGCTTACCAGAGGTTTATGTTTTGTAACATATATAAAAGGTCAGAGAATAAGCTTATTAACAATTCTCTGTTCTCATAAAAACATTAAATTTTATAATGAGATGATAAATGGAATGAATTGATTATTTTTAATATAATTCAATAAACAATTTAAAATAAGACTAGCATATAGAATTAGCTTACGTTATGACCTGAAAATATGGATTTTTTATGCAAAAATGTCTTAAAACTATAAATTTTGTAACTCTCTGAAACTATATTTTAATTTGTATGCCTTATATTTTTGACTATTCAGCTATAGTATATTTAAAACTCTGTTGAATATCACAACAGAATACTTTAAATTACATAAATCAAAAAGTATTTAAGGATTGTATCTAGTTAACAATCTATACTATATGATTTTTGTTGGCAACATTGATAAACAAGCAAATAATTGCTAATTACATCAGCAACCTTCATATAAACATGTAACTTATAAAAAACAACTATTTTAAATTTTGTTACCAGTTTGCTAAAATATAAAAAAATGGATGTTATCACACTTATGACCTTTACAAAACTTCTTTCAACAAAGTTAAATCTCATAGATCAGTGTTCTGTAAATATTTGATTGTCACATCTTATATTAAACAAAAACTTCTTTCATGTGTACTATCTTTATATGTTTTCAATACCTGAGAGTTATATTTTTGGAAAAATGAAAGATAGTTGGGATTATTAGACAATAATAATCGGCCATGAAAAACAAAACCTAATGTTTAAGTGATAGACACAACAAAGTTCTTTTAGCTCATTGTGTCAGATCTTGTTTTTCTATTACACCATCGACAACACAACATCTGCCTACCTAATATCTATGTGTCATCCTAGAACTTAGTATCTACACTACCTTGATACTGTGGGATTCTACTATAAGGTTCTACATTATACATTAAGAACATGTTATTAAGAATTAAGTTTAATTATACAAAAGCAAATATTTATCTCTGTCCTATGTTACTTTCAACAAAAGTAATTAGAGTGATAGCCTTTCAGTTTAATGTGCATAGTTAAAGGCCAATTTTTCTAGCACAATGACCATTCTTTATTATGGACAGCTGGATACTTTCTGTGATATTTGGATTAGAGAACAGAAAGGGTGGAATGAAAATAGACTAGACTAGTACCAGGAAATAAGAGAATAGTCTTCGACTCACAGACACAGTTTTTCATACAGACGTCCTTCTTAAGTTTAAAATTATAAATTTATGAGCAAACGTTAAGAAAATAAACAACCCAGTTAAAAATTAGATATGAATCTGAACAGAGAATTCTCAAAACAGAAAATATGAATGTCTAATAAATACTTATAAATATGTTCAGCATCATTAGTCGCCAAGAAAAAGCAAAGTGAAACTACTGTGAGCATACAGCTCACTACACTGAGTTGATGATGTGGGGGAAAGAAAGACTCTTGATTGATGATGGAGTGAAAATTGGTGTATCTACTATGGAACTGAGTTTGGAGTGTGTAAAGGAAACTAGAAATTGGTTTAGCAGAATGCTCAACTATTTCTCTCCTGATGTAAAAACCTAAATGACATTATATTTCATCATAGTGACACTCCCACTTCCATTACTGCTCTGTTCACAATTGTTGAGGAATGGACCTAGTTTAGTGTTGCCTCAAATAGTGAACACAATCGAATTTTATTTAGTTGTAGACACAAATGAAATCATTTTATTTACAGAAAAAATACGGAAATCTATAGCTACCGAAGCGTGCACACATACACACAGAAAACAACAACAAAAACATGTTCTCTTTCATGTGTGAATCTTAGCTTTGAACCTCTCAACTTTTGTGATCAACTTGGTATACTAACCATGACTGTAAAAATGGGCTATGTAAATGACATGCTGTAGAGGAAGAGGTTGTGGAACACATGTAATATAAAAATAAAGAAGATAAAATTTTGGATATAAAGCAGGAATGGGATAGGATGGTAGAGAGAAACTGTTGTAGGGTCAATCAAAATGAAGACTTTTACAAATAAAGCATACAATTAAGGTATCTTATTACCACACCTAAAAAGAATAATTCATATTAATTTTTTACAAAAGATTTTGTGGAAGATACTTGAGCTGCCTGTAGGAAACTCTTCTTAAAACCATTGGTTAATAAAACTCCCATTGAAAGGGTAATATGTCTCCTCATTAATTCATAGTCAGGGAGGGCCCTAAGACTCAGAAGGCAATGTAGCTTTTGAACATCCCTTTTGGTTGCTAAGCAGAACTGAACTAAATGCATGATATAGAGAAGCTAAGTTTGGAACTGAGCAGGACGATTCTTTCATATAGGAAACATTCATAGTCACAGAAGGTGTCATGAAGGCTATTATGGGATACAGCTCACTGATAAAATAAAACAATTCAGCACTATAGAGATGGATCAAAAGTCTATAGTATTTGCTGATTTTGAGGAGGAGCTAAGTTCCATTTGGGATGACAACTGTCTATATCTCCAGGTCCAGGATATCTGCTGGTTTCGGCAGGAAAAAGGTAAACATTTGCACCTATATACATGTAGACAAATCACTGAAACAAAAATAAATAAATAAGATATTAATAATAAAAGCACTTTAAAATGATTCTTTAATGATTATTTAGTATATGTTTACTCTCAGAGGCAGAATTAATCCTATGAACTAATTTATAATACTTAGGTCAAAAATTGTCCTTTATTTCTATTTTTATACCTTGTATTATGAATTTTGCTCATATTCATTGCCTATATATGTGTAAAACAAGGTTTCTATATGTTTTTTAACTGGCCTCAAACTCATGAGAATCCTAGTACCTTGGGCTTCCATGTACTAGGGTTATACAAATATGTCCCCCATGTCTGCTAGTATATTTAAAAATATTAATTAAATTAGTTCATATATATATATATATATATATATATATATAATTTGTCACATTCTAGATAATTACTAGACATTACTCTTGTCTCCTGCCTTCCTTAAAATTGTCCTCACTGTTATCAACCACCATCCCCGGCACTGCCCAAACCTTCCTAATTAAAGAGGGTTAATTGCATAAGCATGGTATCATGTCTATCCTTTGGAATCTGTGGTAGTCACAAGTGAGTTCATCATCAAATATAACAGCTACCTTTTTTACTGAAGTTATCCATAAAAGCCATTCAGCAGCAAAGGGTAGGGCTTTTTCCTTCTTTTCATATTAGTGGCTCAAAGGGTAAAGTGACCTGCCCCTTAATCTCATCTTTTCTCTGTCTACCAATATGCAAGTCGTGCTGGAAGATGCTATGCCACTTCTTAACCTGCATCCTTTAAAATTAAATGTGAAGAACATTGTAATTAAAATCGTTAATCAACATTTTGTAAACCTTCCCTCTTCTGAGCCCTAATTACTGTGTGCCATCAGACTGCAGAATGCATACTCAAATACAAACTGCAGCAAATTACTTTTAATTGGAAATTAAGTTAAATTTAACCACTGATACCAAGTGCAAAAAAAAAAAATTAAAACAACCTAGTATAGCTACCAAAATGCAGGAGTATCTGCACATAGTATCTTCATAAGACACATTGTGGTCTTCCATGGTATTCATGATTTGTATTTGTTAAACGAGAAGTACAAATTATTTCTAAGAAACTGATTTTAATTGATAAGCAAAATAATTTAGTCCTCAGCTTATTGATATGTAGCACCATATTATTTTGATTGCAATTATTGGGACATTAGTTCTATTTATGATGTAGATTCAAGCTTAAAATTTTAAGCCCCAGTTATTAATATGCTTAAGCCAAACTTATTCAGATCATACTAAAATGAATGTCGTATATATGAATTAGAAAAAGTAAATGGACGTTTTTGCTGCACTCTGTGTAGAGTCAAGTCACACTATATTATTATATAATTCAAATACTTGTGCAGGTACTAGTATTGTAATGTCTGTCTAGATTCACTTCAATTCTATTCACTATACTTAGTTTTAGTATCAGTTTCTGACAAAGCAATACAAACAAGTAAACTAATAACAAATGTGGAATACCTTATGCCCTTTATGGAGGTATAATTACTCAAGGTGAAAAGGTACATGAAGAGTCTGTTGAGACTTGTGCTGACTCAAATGTAGTTTTCCACAGTCAATGGAAGGTGTCTGGATATTCATGGCCTGGGCTATGGGTATTTGATAAGTTCTGAGAGAGAGTGAGATGGATTTCTGTGAAGGATATGACCCTTAGTAGATTGACTACACCTAAGACAGTTTCCACTGCCAAGAGTAGTGAGCTGTGTGAACTCGACTTCATGGGAGTTAAAGAAAAAATAGAGCCGGGCGGCGGTGGCGCACGCCTTTAATCCCAGCACTCGGGAGGCAGAGGCAGGCGGATCTCTGTGAGTTCGAGGCCAGCCTGGTCTACAAGAGCTAGTTCCAGGACAGGCTCCAAAGCTACAGAGAAACCCTGTCTCGAAAAACCAAAAAAAAAAAAAAAAAAAAAAAAAAAAGAAAAAATAGAAAAACAAACAAACAAATAGAAAATAAACAAAAATATCTGCAAACTTATATAGGCAGGAAAAACTGAAAGAAGGAATGGATATGAAAGAATTTGAAGTGAGAGTAAATATGATCAAAATTGTTGAATGAAATTCTCAAAAAACTAGTAAAGTATTTTAAAAACATTTAAAGATGTTTAGAATTTTTCAGAGAGGCAAATACTACTAATATATAATCCTGAACTCGATACCTTCAAGGAACGTTTGATTTTATATTTCAAAATTACAATAATTTGGCAATTCTGGCATTGGAAGACTGTGAATCTCAAATCTGATTTGAGTCCAAGAAAGTTTCCCAATACATAGCAGAATAAAGTTCTTAAAAGTCAAATAAGAGAAGTAGTTTAGCAGTCAAGATTTTTTTCACATAAAGAAAAACCCTATGAAACACTTATTGTTTCTTTATAATGAAATTTCATATGAAAAATAGTGGGGTGCATAATCAAACTGAAAAGAACAAGTAGAAGAGAAAGAACAAGTTAAAAACCCTCTACCTAGAATAGTTTACATGGTAGTACTGACTTTCAATATTTAACATAAGCACTTTCCAAGACAAAAAAAGATGAAGTAATTAATTGATACTCTATATATTCTTTAATCACAATATTTGGAGTTGAATGAGAAATACACACCATTCACAGTGTCCAATGTATGTGCTTCCCCAAGTAACTAATTCAGTGGTACGTATACCTCAAATCAAAAATAGATGATATTGTTAAGAAACATGAAGACAATTAAATTATGTAATAAATATGTATAATTAGGACTAAATTATATGGACAAAAAGTAGTGACCTGAACCCAGTACATAAACCAATGAACCAAAATCAAAAAATAATAAATAAAGCTGGATGTATATGATTAGATAATTTTTAGTAATTATGAAAAAGTGTGCAATTAGGTATAATAAATATTTGCATTCAAAAATAAAATTGCTATCATATATTATTTTACTATATATAAATGTTAATTAAAATTGGAAGTAAAAGCTTAAACTACAACCATGAAACCTCAAATTTTTAATAAAACAGTCTTCAGGACATTCATATTAAAAATACTGAATTTAGGCTCTGTTGGGAAGTTTACAGACTAAAAGTTACAAGGAATATTCAGGACTGCTTAAACTAAAACATTTGTACACAGCAAAAACAACACAAAAAGAATTGTATGCGCACATACACATGAGATACAGTATATTAATTAGGAGAAAATACCTCAAAAGACATTGTAAATAATGTATTCCTATTCAAAATATTTACATTTTTTGTTATATATAAACTAATGGCAATGTAGGTCAATTTAAATGTGTAAAAGACCTGTGCAGATAGAATTCTGGGCAACACATAAATAAACACTGATTCACCATTACTATCTCAAATTTGTTAGCAGACATTATTACAAAGTCAAAAGGCAAGGGTGTTGGCATGAGTAATGCCTAGACATCCTAGTTTTCCTTAAAATTGTAAATTTAAATTGTAAATAGTAAATTGATCAAGACATTATCAACAGTGGTTGGAGCTTTCATGTGCACAAAGGAAAATCCATCAGTCCTAGATATAAGTTTCTTGGTGAAATGTTAAAGGAAGAAACTTGAAGAGAAATAAGCATTTTCATGTTCACCAAATCATTTGTCACATTGTGTTTAAATATGCAAAAAACCTAAATGTCCAAAAGAAACATGTGTATAGGGCATTACACATTTGATATTTGTAGGCATAAAAGGAAAATCCCAATATACTAGACAAAGTATATCCTGGAAGATACCATGCTACATGCATTAAGCCAGACACACAGAGATGAATGTTGTATATTTTCATTACTAAGAGAATATCTCATTCAGTGAAAGCATTATTGCTGAGAACTAAGGGATGGTAAAATGGGAAATGTTGTCAGAGGGTACACATTTTCTCTTTTAATATAAGTTGCAGAGAAAAACATCATGTTGAATATAAATAATCCTCTCATTCCAGAAATTTTTCAAAAAGAGGGAATCTTAATTACTCTTCATTGATATGAAGAGGATACTATATATTTTAGTTCAATTGATTAAAATAATCTGCAGCAAGCAGATGTGATGGAGGAAGATCATCTGTCTATGTGTTAATTTCATTGGTTAATAAAGAAACTGCCTTGGCCCTTTGATAGAACAGAAAATCAGGTAGGCAGAGTAAAAAGAACAGAATGCTGGGAGGAAGAAAGCTGAGTCAAGCAGTTGCCATGAAGCTCCGGACCAAGATGAACGTAGGTTAGAATCCTTCTGATAAGCCACCACCTTGTGGTGCTACACACATTAATAGAAATGGGCTAATCAAGATGTAAGAGTTAGCCAGTAAGAGGCTAGAGCTAATGGGCCAGGCAGTGTTTAAATAAATACAATTTGTGTTTTGTTATTTCGGGTGTAAAGCTAGCCATGCAGGAGCCAGGAGGGATAAAAAGCAGGCCCCACATTCCCTTTCACTACACAGATGGGGAGAAAATTCCTCACATCATCATGCAACTGAAAACAGAAAACACATGAAAACAAACAGACAGAATATAATCTTCAAATGGCCACCCTAGTTACATAACAACATTTTTTGGTACCAAAATATTAGGAGAAAGTTTGTATTTCCATGTAATACCTTCCAATTAAACAGTTTGAACATAATTTGTTACTAACATATGAAAAATATGATCTAAACTGTCGACCAATGACAGCTTCACCTTTGGTAAAGATGAAGAGAGATAAATTTACTAAAAAATATTTGTTAGGATTTCCTCTATAAATAGATTTAATTCAAAATCAGATGATATTTTCTTAACTGTGTTTTCAGAGGAATATATCCATGTGAATTTGATCTGTAATAGTATATACAATTAATTTTATAAAATAAATATTTCATAATCCTTTATCTTATATCTATAATGATCATTAATTATATTTATTAATAATACATTTGTTATATAAAACTACTCACTAATGATTATAATACCATTATTATTAAAAACATAGTAAAAAAATTCAAAAGGTTTCTTGTATTTTGGTTTCATTTTGTGAAATATCTAATGTGTGATTATCTATCTCTTTCTTATTCTTACAAATATTTATACCACCAGAATGAAGGATAACTTATACTGAGACATGAGTTGCCTTTCCATACTCCACTAAAGGCCTTGGAAGCTCTTTGATCTCAGTGGAAGGTTTGCTGGAACTTCTGTCCCCATCCTTACAGGACCTGCACCACACTATTTATTAAAGTGAGTTTATATAGAATCATTCCCACTTCCCCCTGACCTTGTCATCTATTCCTTCCTGGGAGCAGATCAGGATTTGCAAACAGTCTCTTCTGCCTTCAGGTAGAACTTCTTAAATTAGTTTTCTGAGAATTTTCCCTATCCAAGCTACTCCATGGTTAAGTTCTCCACATCAAGCTCTAACTGCAAACAGCTATAAGCTAAATACTGAAATTTACTAAATTTCCCTCAATACTTCTCTATATATTTCAACTTTTCCTATATGAAATATGTTTTGACTTTTTATCTATTTAACTGTCCCTGTTTCCTTAACATTACCCAAAAATTAAGCCTTGAGTTACCAAAATGGAAATACATTATTGAACTTCTGTTATATTTAGTAACACAAGCAAGAAATCTTAGCTTATCGCTATAAAATTATAATAGTGCAATTATAGTGATTTTCAATTGAGTACTACACATGTCATTTACTGAAAAAGACACATTTTGAGCCCCCAAATTACTGAAACTATAAAAAAGAAATAACAGTTTTATAATGAATATTATTCTGTCAAGAAATGTAAATATTGCATTCACAGTGATGAAATGCATAAAAAAGTTTTTTGACATTTAATTCCTCATTATCCTGAGGCCATTTGTTAACTGCCCTAATGTGCCTGGGGTTATGATATTCTAACCAGCTTTAGAATAAAACTAAGTGAAACTTTAGAATGAACCTTTTTTTGTGTTGTAGGAGTATTATTAAATATACCTAAATTATCTCATTGGTAAAATAATTTGTTACCAAAAATGTGGTGTATTTTTAACATTACATATCTCTTGATTTATTAATTCTTATAGCTGAGAAATAAAAGGAGTGAATTTGGGAGAGAAAGACGAGGTTGGAAGGAGCTGGAAGTAGTAAAGGGAGGAGAAATTGGTCAGGATGTATTGTAGAAGACTAAAGTCTATTTTCTTTTCTTTTTTTTTTTTTTGGTTTTTCGAGACAGGGTTTCTCTGTAGCTTTGGAGCCTATCCTGGAGCTAGCTCTTGTAGACCAGGCTGGTCTCGAACTCACAGAGATCCGCCTGCCTCTGCCTCCCGAGTGCTGGGATTAAAGGCGTGCGCCACCGCCGCCCGGCTAAAGTCTATTTTCAAAAAAACCTAGAAGATAGAAAGAAATATATAGGAATGAATTCTATTAATCTTTTACTCAATGATCTTTATTTTCAACTATATGAAAATGCAAAGTTGTATAGGAGAGAGGAGCTGTCATGTATTTTCACATGTAGTGTTTTGTATAGCTGTCAGAAGTGATTCAATTTTTTTCATTGAATGTATTAAAGAATAAGCTTAGAATCTGCATGTTTGCTACTGCTTTGCCTTTGCTTCTGTCGTCTAACTGAAAGTCTACAATGAGTCAACCAGTTTGCTATAATTATTATTTCCAATATGTTGTAGAGTGCTTTCCAATATGATTTTTTCTTAAGATTATATACGTGTGTATTTATATACATTTGCAGAATTTCAAGAGGTCGTGATACCTGTATGTAATCAGCTATGCAGCAGTTTCCTCCAAAGGTGAAACATCCTGTGCCTTCAAAAAGAAAGCAAAGGAGACAGATGAGGGAGGATCTTTGTGAGTTCGAGACCAGCCTGTTCTAAAAGAGCTAGTTCCAGGACAGGTTTCAAAGCTACAGAGAACCCTGTCTCAAAAAAAAAAAAAAAAAAAAAAAAAAAAAAAAAAAAAAGGAAAAAAGGAAAAGAAAAAAGAAAAAAAGAAAAAGAAAGAAAGAAAGCTATCAATTCAACATCACTTTAGAAAATCGTTAAACTGACCAGATACACTAGTACCCTCCCATTTCGAAAGTATGTAAACAGCAAAGAATTAATTTCAGATAAACCAAACTTCAAAGAAGACTTTCAAACAATCCCAGCTTCCTGAAAAAAGGCCGGCCGAATAGGCTGATAGAAGCAGAGCCCAGCAAAACTGCTTCGAGGCTACAAACAGCATTTTCCCCACCTTTAAAAGACGCGGACTAAGTGAGCCACCTGAAAAGGACCCCTTACCTTTATCAGTTATCCGCAGACTGTACAGTGAGCTACTAATTTCCAGCTTTTAAGAACTACTACACATATTGGGGTAGTCTTTACTGATACAGCTGTCCTTGAGTCATTTCTGATCCTCTACATTACCCCTCACCCGTATTCCAGTAAGTAACCACGGTGAAATTCATTGGTTCAGCAAGTTGGGTTTTGTAAATAGCCATCTTTTGATCTACTGCTGGTTCTTGTCTGGGATAATACCATTGTTATGTACCTCAAGAATAACTGTTCACACAATAAATACCAACAATTGAAAATTAAGAGAATTTAATGTTATTGTGTGGAAAGCTGAACACCAGATTGGATTGCATAAAATTCTGCCACAAACAAAACCAACCAAACAAAAACACAAAGAACAAAATAATAGCAAAAAACAGGATATAATATTTCTCATTTGTCATAGATGAACATTTAAAAGTTGAATATAATTTGGAAAAGTTCTGTCCCATACTGTATTTGTTTCTCTAAAGTTAAACAGATGTTTCTATCGTTTTCATATATTGATGTTTATTTGGGTATACTCATTGGATATTTGTGCAAGTGTATTTTAATTTCTGTGTGGTAACATAGTACTCTACTTCGATTTTGTTTCAGCATTGTTTAGTAAGATTAATTTTGTTCCCAAAACTTAATATTCATTTACAAAAAGGTTAATGTTTTTCAAATTAGACAATCTAAGACAATTATGTGTATGCAAGATATCCTCATCTATCTATGAATAATTTTTAAATTCATTTAGACTTATATATTTATATTTGGTTATATTCAAAAGGCTAAGATATACTGACAAATACATGTTTTGTTTGAATGATTCACATATGATTAATTCATCAAAAGAAAACCAGGAACACTGATATTTATTATTCTGCATTTTTAAAGCAGAACTTTATTAGTCTAAATTGTGATTTAGAGTAATTATCCTCTTATGAGGGTTGCTAATACTGTTTTGGGTGACTAATGTGAATTGTATTTTGATGGCTACATTTTCATTCTTATTCTCACCAATCACATTTTTTTTTTTTTTTTTTTTTTTGGTTTTTCGAGACAGGGTTTCTCTGTGGCTTTGGAGCCTGTCCTGGAACTAGCTCTTGTAGACCAGGCTGGTCTCGAACTCACAGAGATCCACCTGCCTCTGCCTAGGAATTTGCAGTTATTTTCATGATCCTATATGCTATGTAGGATCATCATGGGTCTAGGAAAATTAATGCAAGACCAGCATAGCAATTTCCAATAATACGTGTAATTTTTTCATATAATTGGCCTCCATAATAGGAAAAATACTTATTATATATTGGAGAGCACAAACAGAAATGAGTATGTTTGTAATTTGGTGGAAGTCCTGTGCTAGAACTATCATATATTCTCTCCTCCTTTCTATCTCTGTTGGTACTTTTTATTCCATTGGGAACTACCAATGCCTAAATACCATTTCCAGTTTGTCATCATTAAATATGTAAATTATTGGAAAAATAATGCAACAAAACAACATCTTTATTCATGGAGATTACTTTTCTTAGTATAGACTCTATTTTTCACAAGCTAAAAGCTTCCCTAGTAGGATAAATAACGAGAAGCATGGAAGGAAGTGGAAGGAAGGGGCAGGGGAAAAAGGAGCCAAAAAGTAATACAAAATTGAGACCATTTAAAGAATTTGCATTTCTCCAGTTTAAATTATATTTATGAACATCAGTTCAATGGCACATGATGTCTGATAAACAGCAAAGAAATCAGCATTTGGTACATGTCTCATTAACAGAGTATCAGTAAGTATAAAATCAAAACACTCTGCTATTCATAGAAAAAAATGTTCACATTTCTCATATTCTGTACAGTTGTTAATACTACAAAGAAATTGTTATTACTCTGTTTTTGTTTGGGCTGTGTAACACTATGATTGCAAAATAATGAGAAAGGAATGCATTTGCTGGATATACACTCATGAATTAAAAAATCAAAACATACAAATCATTTTAGTACATTTATTTAACTTTGTTTGTGCTAATACTGATTAAATAAGTGATGAAGAACAGAAAAATCATTAAGTGTTTGTTATTCCATCATTTAACTATTGAATTTGTTATTTACAAATGATATGTATCTTCTAATTTAGTTTTCAACATATTTAAAACTCAGTTTAAAAATAATTCATTTTATAAATTTGTTCTAAATAAATTTCACAAAAACAATTATGCAAGGTAATACAAAATTTTAAAATTTCACTATTTAACATTGTCTACTAAATACATGCATAGGCACAGACATGCACATGTTTGTGTTCACACATGTATGCACACAAGTAATGTTTCACCATATTGTTATATTGCTCTCTCTTTTCTTTTAATTTTACAAATGTGTACCAAGTGTGTCATATTAGAAACATATGATTAATGCACAATTTATATTCCATTGCCACCCAACATGGATGCTGGAAGTGGATCTAAGTATCAGCAAGTATTGGTAATTAAAAAGACATTCTTCCAGGCCATCTGATTCAATTTAGTAATGAATTTCATATAATATTTATATTTTCATTTATTTTCTATTTAACCTTTAATATACTGATAATTATACAATAATATTTTTTTCATTCATAGGTAGAAATAGATCAACTTTCATCTTCAAGAATAAGCTATTTACGGTTGTTTAATTTTGTAAAGTATATAACTGTGTTTTGATTTCTTTACAGGTTCAATTGTTTTGGTATGTTTTACTTTGTTACTTGATTCAGTCGTTAATACAATATCTATGCAGTTTTACTATGTCAAAGTTAAAACCTTTCTTTTTACTTAAAAAGAAAAGGGGAGGTAATGTGGGAGTTCCCTCTGTATTCTGTGAATATCATTGATTAATAAGGAAACTGGCTTAGCCAGATAGGGCAGAGTAGAACTAGGTGGGAAAAACTAAACTGAATGCTAAGAGAACGAAGGCAGAGTCGGGAAAAGTCATGTAGCCCTGCCAGTGATGAACACTGCTGACTGGAACCTTGCCGGATAGCCACAGCCACATAGTGATACACAAATTAATAGAAATAGGTTAAGTTAAGATGTAAAAGTTAGTCAATAAGAAGCCAGAGCTAATAGGCCAAACAGTGACTTAATTAATACAGTTTCTGTGTGGTTATTTTGAGTCTAGGCATCTGGTAACAAAAAAGCAGTCTCCTATTACGAATTGGCACTCCAACATGTGCTAGTTAAATTCATATAAAACCTGAGATGGCTTGAAAAGGATTCTAGACACTAAAAAACAAAGGTTAGTCGCATTTTGTTGCTGTTGTTGTTGTTTCAGATGGGCTCTGCTTATTGGCAGCATGCACGTGCTCATTTTAGAGTTTTCCTAATTCAGCAGTAGTAGCAAAAAAAAAAAAAAAAAAAAAAATCAAGCATGCAGTTTCAAAACAGTGGCTTCCTAGGCCATGCTACTGGCCTGAACTCTGGCTCTTAGAGGAGGCTGAGCATTTGAATGGGGTTTGTGGGCTGCATATTGCAAGTTACTTGGTTGCAGCATGGGCCAGCTGGTTACCAAAGTTGAGGTAATGAGCGTGGTTCCCCCTCACCAGTTTCAGAGACAATGAATGGACTTCTGCCGTGTCAGACTGTTCAGAGCAAGCTGGTAGGGCTTGTGTTTGCCCTAGCAATGCTGCCACTTAGTATTTGAAGAAATGCTTAGCATTTTAAGAAACCTTCATGGTCACAAAATAATTACAGAGACACAATCAAGACAGATTCAGACAGATATAGATCTCTAAATGGGTCAAAGTGTTGAAAAATATACATAGTCTTGGAGAGAGAAGAAAAAGAGTAAAGAGACAGTAAATCTACATTAAGAGGAGTAAGAAAAATAAGCCATGTAAAACTGGAAAGTACATAGAGAACTTAGATTATATATATTATTATATTTTCTTTGAATTTTTTTGATGGCAGAGAGACATTTGAGTCTGGGGACTACTAAGCTAAACCAACATATATGATTTAAAGCTTTCTTAATTTTAAAATTTAATTCTAAGGATATGTTGCTTTGGAAAAGAGGTTCTTCCTTTGTTTCCACAGAGCATCAGAACTTGTGGAATCTTTCCAGACTAATATGGTTTGATGGACCAATAATACCCAATAGGTCACCATGAAAATCCCCAAAAGAAAATACTTCTCCCAACAAAATCAGGAAGCAGTTGGAGAGAACTATTCCCATTTTCTTTAACTGATGGTTTATAAATATTTGTTTATATTTAAAGGGGGATATGCTATAGAGATTTGCATTGGTATAGATCTTGGTTTATTGATACAATTTTAAGGTCAATTTTGTCATATGCAAATTTCTGCTCTTCATTGTGTTGTTTGTGCATCTCATTTAAAATATAATGTATAATTAAGAAATATAGGCTAATAGATAATCATCTATAATAGTCAAGTTTGTAGTAATGTAAGTTAGGTTTTCTAGATATATAGAGATATATTCCAGTTAGATAGATAATCTTTAATCCTTTCAAAGATCTACAGAATATGGTGCTTAGAATGTTTAAGAAATAACTTAGGAAAAACTCTGTTTATGTTATCATAATTTTTCCTATGGAGTGTGCGCAAGGAAATAAAGCTATGCTGTACAACAAAAGATCAAAAGTAATGCTCGGACACTCTGAATAAGATGTAACATAAACAGAGTTTTTCTTTAGAAAGTGACTTCAGTTTGAATTATACAGTTTAAATTATGGATAATTCTTTCATTTAAACCTGACTAAATCACATGCAGAATAAACATTTGATATTCTTTACATTTGGAAAAAAAAAGAAATAACTTAAGAATTTTCATGACACGGGACAGACACATGTTCTCCTGCCAGCACCAACTATTTCAAGAGAATGAAAGATATAGAAGAGAATCTTTATGGAGTTGGTTATCCATTTGGGCAAGAAACTGCTCTTGCCTGGACTGCTTGATACTATGCTATGTGAACTGGACATACTGACCCACAGAGAAATGACTGCCAAACTTGCCTAAATTTGAGATGGCCCTTTGGGGTTCCTGCTTCATGAAAGAGTCTGCTACACATTCTTCAGGATACAGAAGAAAGTGACAAACTGCCAGTATATGTAGAACTGTCTTTGAAACTCCCTGTTTCATGGAAGAACCTGCCAGATAGCCTACACTGTTACAGAAGAACTTTGGGTGACTATCCAGGCAGAGAGATGTCTCTGTCAATTCTAAAGTTTTGGAAGTTGCTTACAATGTACTTTCTTTTAACTTGGGTAATATTATATCCTTCTGCAGTATTTGATGGAGTTGAAGAATAGATAGTTATAGCTTCCCTTAGTTATGATAAAAGATAAAGCAGATATAACTATTGTAACTGTAGTTCTTGCTTGATACCTGTTTTGTTGTATGTAATCTTGCTATGTAAAAGTTAAAACCTTCCTTTTTATTTAAACAGAAAAAGGGAGGTGTATGCTGCGAATACTATTGGTTAATAAAGATACTGCACAGAGCAGAATAGAGGAAGGTAGGTGGGGAACACTGAATGGTGGGAGAAAGATGGCAGAGTCTGAAGAAGCCATGTAGCCCCACCAGAGGACACTGCATGATGGACCCCTGCTGGTAAACCACAGCCATGTGGTGATACACAGATTAGTAGAAATGGGTTAAATTAAGATATAAAAGTCAGCCAATAAGGAGATAGAGCTAATGGACAAAGCAGTGATATAATTAATACAGTGTCTATGTGGTTATTGCAAGTCTTGGCAGCCAGGAACTAAAAAGCAGGCTCCTATTACAATATCATATTGTATAACTTCATTATAATGTTTTGGTAATCACTTGATTTCTATATATCTAATTATATACTAGACATGTGGAGTAAAATATACATGATAAAAGGCATTTTTATGGTGTTAATATTTTGTGCAAATTTCTCTTTTTTTCTGTCATTTTGATAACTATTACAAGAAATATTAGTATATTTTTTTGGTAGTATGAGGGAAAATATGTTCTCTATTTGCAGGTAATACAATTAGTATTTAGGACCCTGTAAATAGCACTTTCAATATTTTTGTCATTTTTAGGCTGTTATATTGTGAAATCTGTCAATAAATATTTAGAATATGCACTTTCAGTTTCTTGGTAATACATCTCTCATGTCCAAATATGCACCATCTTGTCATGTTCTGCGGTGAGAATACGAAATCAATCTCTTCTATGGTAAAGTGGCCATGGTGAGTGTTGAAGCACTGTTTGTAAAGTCATCCTCTTCTGCAGTTACTAATTATTCTTGTCACATGAGTTGCATCACTAGAGACAAGATACATTAAAACTATAGGAAATTTTCAAAATAATTTTCGGGCAATTTGGAAGAGTACGATTTAAATACATTACCATGCACTTTTGGGTTGGCAAAGTTTGAATTATGTAATGCAGTTCGAGAATATGTGGCTCAAAGCAGTAGAGAAATCTAGAGCCAATTAGAAAAAAAATGAAATTAGCATACTAAACATTTATTGTTCTATCACAATTAGTATATTCAACTATTGCTAAAATTGACTTTCATATTTAAGAAAATTTTACCTTTACACTTTTTGCCAAATAATTTTATTTAAACAAGTCATCTTGTTTTTTTTTATTTCTCAGAATGTTATAATATCTTCAAATAGCTAAAAATAAATAAATAAAATACCCAACCAATCTGATAACTATTTATTGAATGCATCATGTCTGAGGAATTCAAGTCTCAGAGCTAAGACAATTCACAGATGCCTGTTTTCTGTTGGCGAATAATTCTATGAACTATAGTCCAAAGTGAAGTAAGTTGTGAGAAGGGAGATTGGCAAGTGACAGCTTCCTCCATTAATTTTGTATTCCTCATTTCACTCTGTGTTACTCCCTCAGGCAGGATTCCCAATATGAGGCTTGTCACAGTCTGTCTCTGTCACCACAAATGAATGAACAACTTTCCAATACTCTCCTGACAGCAGGACTTCAGCCGTGGGAGAGGACTGAAGAGTTGTGTCTTGATTGGCACTTCATAAATCCCTCATCAGCCACAAAGTAATTTAGATTCTGCTGAAGAACGCAAGTGTTCCAAGGTGGATATGTTAACTTTATCTTAGTTGTTTACTTTTATATATGTTTTGGATAATTACATATTTTCTGCAGCTTAATGAAATCATGTAAAGAATGAAATTTGTTTCATTTCTATCCTACTGTTTAATAAAGAATTACCTCTCAAAAGATATGCATTTTCTAACATTTATAGGAAAAGGAATTAACTTAAAGATGTTACAAAGCTGAGGATGTTTTCAGGCTAATTAAGAAAGCTTAGAGGTATATATATCATTAAAAACAATATAGAAAAATCAAGGGGAAGTCACTTGGCTTTCCTTTTTCTCATTACTCTGATTATTTTTAGTCATATCAGTTTAGGGAACTGTAAATTATTTGGGGAGGTAACACTTTATTTTTTGATATTAAATACAGAGCAACTTTTGTAATGTATTGTAGAAATTTAAATATCTACTTATAACTCTAATATATTCTTTTTTGCTAACTATACTATATTCACTAACATTTATCTTATAATTATGAATGAGAAAATTAGGAAGTAAAACTTCTCAGATTATCATGAAGAATCTGTGTCTAGCCATTCTTGGATTCTAAAAAAAAACTTAGTACAATTATCTGGTTAAATGAACATTACATTAAACCAACTCCTAAAGCCCTATCATTTGACCCATATATTAAAGCATTTATTAACTCTCATCAGAAGAACTTAAATTTTCAGTATATGACCTAACCAGAGCCTCACAAATGGTCAATGTACAGAGAGTAGGAGATTCCAGAATGCCCAGTGATATGGGATTTCCCTCTGTATGCTGTTAATATGTTTTTTACCATTGATTAATAGAGAAGTTTCTTTGCTCTGTGGCAGAGTAGAATGCATCAAGGTATGAATTCCAAGCAGAGTTAGAAGAGAAAGAATGCAGAGCCAGGGAGATTTCATGTAGCTGCTGAAGGAGAAAGATGCTGGAACATTACCGGTAGGCCACAGCCCCAAGATGATGCATAGGTTAGTATAAATGGATTAATTTAAGATGTAAGAACAACCTAGGAATATGCCTAAGCTATTGACCAAATGGTGTTGTAATTAACATAATTTCTGTGTGATTATTTTGGTCTTGACTGCCAGAAAACCACTGTCAAGTCTCTGCTTACAGTTTAACCATAAATGGCAAATATATACCACACTCCAAGACTAAGAGGTTATTGTGGCAAAGGGAATGGGAAGAATGTCAAAGCTAGAGAGAGTTGATGTCTACAATAAAACAGTGTCTTTTGGACAAAATGAAGCAGCTGCACATAATAGCTCACGGTGGTTGTGACACCATGAACAAATTCTGTAAAGACTAAACCTGAACAATTTCGAGCAGGCAGAGGGCATTTGGTCCTAAAGAGTACCTCTTTTAGCACAGGAGCTACTACCAATTCCAACAGGAATGGAAGAAGTCAGTTTTCTCTAAGAATATTGTCCCTAATAAGTTAACCAGAGATCAGTGGTAGATCTTGCATCCAAGGAAGTCTGGCCAGCACATAGTGTCTTTGATGAACAAAAAAAGAACACAAAGTTAGGTGGGAAGTTGTGGACGTCAACTTGAGAAGAGTTGGAGCTGGAGCGAATATTCCTAAACAAATTACATAGAATTCTCATGAAAGAGAGATAAAAAGTGAAAACGAAGAAGAGTTTGAATAAATACCTTGATAAAAATATATATATGAGATTAAAAGTACATAAAAATTATTCACAGTCTTAATATATCTCTTAATTAAGGTTCACCTCATGTTTGTTTTCAAAAGAGTCAGTCTTGTATTTAATCACTATAATATGTCATCAATATGACTAATATGATTCAAAGATAAATATAGGAATAATAGCATCATGATATGTAGAAGTTAAACTTTAAAATCAATATATGAATGTCTTCTGAAATTAGCAAGTATTAAATATATACTTGTCAATCACTGAGATATTTAAAAGTTTCAAAGGAAAAATACTTATTTCACAATCACTGACAGTAAGCATGATGTGCTTTAGAAAGAATATATTCTCCTATTTATAAAATAAAACTAACGGGAATTAAAAATTACTTTATATATTACTTACTATAAATCTTATGAATATTCTGAGTTGTTTAATATAAAATAGGGTGAAAACAAAACTTTGAGCTTATAGATAATAAACAATAATATTTAATTTTATGATGTAATTAAGTTGTGATATTTAGTGTAGAAAATTCACCAACTAGGTGTAATTATCATAGGAAGTGTCCAGAACTAGTTATAATTAGAGTGAGCAAAATATAGCCAAGTGCTGTTTTATCTATTAGTTCATTACAATATTTTTTTAAAAAATAAAACAGGACAATGGATGTATGTTTTAAAATGTTTTAGTAACTATGATTTGAAAGTAATATTCTAGTTCTCATTAATAATACGTAACCCTCAAGAAAATATCAATAAATATAAACAAGTCTCAATTTTATTTAATCAATTGTTTACACTACTTGTTAATAAGTGATCTCAATTGCTATAACATTACTTTTAAAATTTCATATAAGAAATTCTCTTTATAAATCAAGCTAAATCTTCCTTTTTATTTTTCAAATGGCTGACTTGTAATTAACTTTGGCCCTTTATGTTATAGACTGAATTGTTTTAAAGTTTTGGGTTTTGCTGGATAAAGGCGATGACACAAAAAGAAATCAGATTACAAACAAAAAGACTTTATGTTGTCATCATTTTAAGGATTATGGAGAAAGAAAAAAAAGACATGTTGCATGTGCTTGCCAATTTTGCATCAGTTGAAAGGTAGAAAATGGCAGAAAGATCTACAAATCAACTCTTAGAAATATATAGCACAAACTTTGCTTTTCTTCCTGATTCCCTTAAGAATAATTTGTTTGTCATGTTTAGACATTATTTATTGAGCCAACTACTGCAATTGTTTAAAGTGATACATGATATTCAATGATATATTGTAAAATAAAAGCATGGTGAGAATACCATATAAAAACGTTAATATGCCATCAGTTTAATGAATGACTAAAAGGATTGAAGCATGATCCTTTAAACTGAGAACTTAAAACAGTGTCCCAGCCATGAAATGAGCAGGGATAGCTCTAGAATTCAATCAACATCTTATCAGATGCATCAGAGTTCGAGGATATGATTTCTTTAAATAATATGAGGAAAGTGGGCTCATCCTGCACTATTACAGCTAAGGAAAAGTGAAAGAACCCAAAAAATCTAACATAAAAACATAAATTTTAGTCACAGCAACAGAAGAAAATTCCATTCCATGCTGGAATTGAGAAATATTTAAATGTACTTTATATTACCCGTCAATGGAAAGCAAAACAATGAATGTTATTCTTTTAAACCATCAAAATATAATAAATATAGACTAGATATCTCAATCTTTCAGGATTCTACTTTTCATTTTGAGAACCCTCAGGTTGAGTCATATAAGAACAAATTGTAAAAGTGGACGGTATTGAAACACTGGTCTTGTCAAATACACATCTCAATGTGATATGAATTTGATATGTTCCTTCAATTGTATACACTTGAAGTATCTATTTTAAATGACCAAATAGTATCCATATACTTACAATATGATTTAAACAATTGGCTTTTAATATTATCAGCATGTTGTTTGCATATGTTCCACATGTCAAAGCCTACAAAGTATAGATATATAATTTTTTATTAAAAATTTCTACTACCTCCCCTCCTCCCACTTTCCTCCCACCCCCTCACTTCCCCTACCCCTCCCTCTCCAGGCCAAAGAGCAGTCAGGGTTCCCTACCCTGTGAGAAGACCAAGGTCCACCCCACTCTCCCCAGGTCCATGAAGGTGAGCATCCAAACAGACAAGGCTTCCACAAAGCCCGTCCATGCAGTAGAATCAAAACCTACTGCCATTGTCCTTGGCTTCTCAATCAGCCTCCACCGTCAGCCACATTCAGAGAGTCCGGTTTGATCACATGTTCCATCAGTCCCATTTCAACTGTCCCTGGTGATCTCCCATTTGATCAGTCCCACTGTCTCAGTGGGTGGACGCACCCCTCGCGGTCCTGACTTCTTTTCTCATGTTCTCCCTCCTTCTGTTTCTCATTTGGACCTTGGGAACTCAATTCAGTGCTCCAATGTGGGGCTCTGTCTCTATCTCCATCCATGGCTAGTTGAAGGTTTTATGGTAATATGCAAGATAATCATCGGTGTGGCTATAGGACAAGGCCAGTTCAGGCACACTCTCCTCTGCTGCCAAAGGAACAAGCTGGGGACATCTCCTTGGACACCTGGGAACCCATCTAGAGTTATACAATTAGTACAATTTTAACTGAATACTTAATCAATAACTATATTGGTATTCATTAATAAAAAGAAAATGAAAGCAGAAAAATAGTAAATCTGAGATAAAAGGATTAGGAAGGATGAAGGAAGGGAAAGAAGCAAAAGAAGGGTAAAGGAAATAAAAAAAAGAAGAATCCAGCCTTCAAAGAGAAATGGAAGACTCACAAGTGTCATTGGTATGATTTATTTCAGAAGTGATACATGAATTTCCATGAAGATAGGACATATAAAAGTATTTTTGTCTTTGTATTTTTTAGAACAATTAAAGACAGCTTAATTTAAATCCAGTGATAACTGAATAAAGCAGTGTGGATAGATATTCTTCAGGGTGTATGAGCTCATTTAGCTACTATAGTCTGATTACTTATTCAGAGAAATGTGACCAATAAAAAGGTCACTAGAAATATTTAATTCCAAATGGACTTTCACACAGTAACAGGCAAAGGAAGCATTTGAAAGGAACAAAAAGTCGAGTCTACAAAAATAAAGGAACAGGACAAAACAAGATATAAAAAGATTGTTGCTTTTTGGAGGCCTTTTTTTTCTGAAAGGCAATGAAGGCGGCCAGGTGGGTGGGCTAGAGTAGAGGTGTGAGGAAGTTGGGAGGAATGGAGACAGGAGTAAGTATGGTCGGTACTTATATGACAGCAGAATCTATTTTCAAGAAAAGAGAAAATATAAAAACAATTTAATGGTTCAGAATAGTATCTCTTTTACTATATTATCTCAGTGCAAATGAAAAGATAACCTACTGATATCCTCAGTGAATTCAAGTACCTTCTTTTTGGAAACCAACAAATGAAATAAAGTTAGAATAAAGAAAATAAAGAAATGAAATACCTGTTATGTACCATAGTCCTGATCTGAATTAGGTGATAACTTTTATGCATAGGTACAAAAATTTAAAAAGTAAGACTTTCTGAATTTCACCCTCTATTATTACACACATGGGAATCATTATGGCTTAGATATAAATGGCAGGACCAACTTTCTTTCAAACAAGACCCAAAATCCTACATATTTGCTTTGCTTTCTACATTGTATTTACTTAGCTTTAAAAATATTTAACTATTATTTTTTTGCAAGTTCTGCTTCAAATACAACTTTCCTATAAAATAATAGATATTTCACATTTATCTGCAGTAGTTTTGCCCCAATATTTTTTATTTATTTTTATTTTTTGAAGTAACCGTGTCTTTGACCCAATTCATGAAACTGAAGAATTCATTTTTAAAGATTTATTTATTTATTTTTATTAAAAATTCCACCTCCTCCCCTCTTCTCATTTCGCTCCCCCTTCTCTCCTCTCCCTCCCCCTCCCTCTCCAGTCCAAAGAGCAGTCAGGGTTCCCTGCCCTGTGGAAAGTCCAAGGTCCTCCCCCCTCCATCCAGGTCCAGGAAGGTGAGCATCCAAACAGACTAGGCTCCCACAAAGCCAGTACATGCAGTAGAATCAAAACCCAGTGCCATTGTCCTTGGCTTCTCAGTCAGCCCTCATTGTCAGCCACATTCAGAGAGTCCGGTTTGATCACATGCTCCATCAATCCCAGTCCATCTGGCCTTGGTGAGCTCCCATTAGATCACAATACTCTGCCTGCATGTGTACCTGTACCCCTGAAGAGGGCACCAGATCTCATTATAGATGGTTGTGAACCACTTAACCACTGTGAAGTGATTCAACAATGGTCAACCTGGCACAATAGTCTGAAGGGTGCAATATTGGCACTTTTATTTGGGGAATAGAAAACAGCTGTTTAATTAAATCAATGCTGAATCTATCAGACATTGATCCAATTAGACCTATTTTTATTGATATAGCAAGGGACATTTATTTATTTTAGTCGCATAGCACACTTCCAATAGTAGTTATAGACCCACAATAAGAGTTTAGTTTTTATATGAAAGATAAGTTGCTGTATTTCATACTTATGATTGTGAGGCTTTCAAATGTCATATTTTTCTATGACAAAGTCTGTTTTTTTATAATGGGATTACTATATCATAAATTGGATAATTTGTAAAGACAGTTGTAGAAGATTGGTTCATAGTTCTGGAAGTCCAAGATCAAGGGGCGGCACCTGGGAATGACTAATAGATTCTGAGAATGGTTCAAGGTCTCCAACATAAAGTCAGAATGTAAAGAATGCTGTAATAGTTGTGTCTTTTCTATTCTCCTTCTCTGTTTAAAGTTATAATTATTAAATAATAAGGATGGTACTCTGATGAACTTATCTAATAATTATGAACTTGAAAGCCCTACCACTGAAGACCTTACAGTGATTTTATTACCTAGGCGAAAGTGGGGATTAAATTATAACACTATAAACTAGCATGGAAACATTAAAACCTTATGTTTTGGGAGGTTGTTCAGTAAAATGTGTTGCTTTTATTGGTTAAAGAATAATGCTTCTTTGACCTGTGGCAGGCCAGAATAGAGCCATGCTAGAAGAGCTATAAAGAGAGTAGGCAGAGTCAGGGAGATGCCATGTAACTGGTGAAGGAGGCAGCTGCTATACAGCTGCCCAAGAAGCAAGAAGTAACAAACCAAGAACCTCGTGGTAAAATATAAAATAATAGAAATGAAATAATTTATTATGTAAGATCTACCTAGGAATATGCCTAAGATATTGGCCAAGCAATTTGTAATTAATATAGTTTCTGTGTGATTAGTCAATTCTGGGTGGCCAGGAAATGAACAAGCTTTCTTTATTTACAATCTTATCTAAATTGGACTAAGTATTATATATATGTGTGTGTGTGTGTGTGTGTGTGTCTATATATAGTTATCATTTCACAGATGTGAATAATTTATTATTATGTATAGTAGCCTAGTTGTATATTAAAACAATATAAAATATGTATTATACAAATTACACCAATACCTCAAACATGCAATTTACAAAAGGATATTGATAATAAGATACCTTGTTTTGAAAACGAGCTCCATTCAAGGACATCTTGAAGTTTTGTTGTACGATTAATTAGAAATAATGAGCTTTTTGTGGAAACTTTTTTAATGTGTCCCAAAGGCATTGTAAATAATGGAAATCTGAAGTGCTAATAAGAAATGACAAATGTATTACATTACGTTAGAAACACTAAAGAACAATTGAGGTTCTTTTTTTTTCCAATTATGAACCAGCACTCAAAGAAAAAAGAAGACACTGTCACAATGCTCTTTCAATTACAATAATATAAAACATAGCATTTTAGCTCATTAATTGCTGTCTTGTCCTTGTGCAAAGAGAAGTTGTTTAACATAATCAAATGTGGTCTCTCCATAAAACAACAACAAAAACTTGTTCTGAGATCCTTGGTTATCTCATTAACTCAGTTTAGAAAGAATGATTCTTAATGATAGAGAAGTAATTTCACAAGCATATCAAAGCCAGAGGTCATGTTTTCAAAGCTCCAGTTATAGAACATAACTGTGAAAATTATCAGAGGTGAAAAAAATAGCATAATCTGTTTTTACTGAGGTCAGCCTTCAAAGATAGAATTATGCTCTTTTTCTTATTGGCAATAAAAGTAATCTCTTTCACTCATATCTAATAGGAATCAGGAAATAAGATATGCAAATGAAAACATCTCTTGTATTATAAATTCTGCTTTCTATCCATAATTTAGTACACCTGTTTTTCCATCATGTTTATAGTTCAGAAAATTTGTGTATGAAACATACTAAAAATTCTTTTTTCTCTATTTACTGATCATAATTTCAAAAAGGCATGATAGAAGAGAGAAAGAAAGCAATTGAGATAGCAATTCCTCTGAGGTATGTTTGACATCAAAACAACCCTAGAATCTCAAAAAAAATAAACAAATATCAAGAATCATTTGGAAGATTTCCAGGGGAAAAGGCATATCAGAAGTAAGAATCCAGTTTTGGCCAATGTAGCACAATCAAAATAACAAAGAACAGACTCTATTCCACAGAGAGAAAATGTTGAAGAGAATCAAAACTAGGGAACAGTTCAATATGACATTTGAAAAAGACAGAAAAAGTTGAGTTTTGGAGCAGCATATCATTTCAGTTAAAATTCAAGAGGGGGCAGTAGGTATAGAAACCAGCAGGTGACCCTGTAGAATGGAGACAGTAAATTCTACCCACTAGGACAGTCACAATTATATGAAAGTTTAAATTCATTTGATAGTTTTTATAAAGCTGTGATGCTCCTTGCTTAACAAAGCAGCAATTTAGAGCTGTTGTGTTTAGTGTCTCCTCAAGTTTCAGTGTGTTGAGCATGGGTCATCTTGCCAGAAACTTAAGATAGACTGATAGTGGGAGCCAACTAATAAAGAACAATATTGAGTTAGGCAGCCTTAGGTCATCCAGCAAAAACCACAAGGTGGGGGATACTCAAAAGAGTTTTGTGGAAAGTATTATAGCAATAAGTGAACATACCTTTGAGTTCAGGCCACAGAAGGCTCAGTTCTATTAACAAAAGCCAACCTAGAGGTCTTCTGTAAGCTGTTCTTCACTATTTTCAGATTTTATTGTTAAGCTCTGGATAAAATATTCCTCCCCAACCTTTCATCTTAGATCCAGCTCTTCAGGCAGATCCTACACTAATGTCAGTATAGTCATAACTTTTATATACCCAATAGACAGCCCTCAAATTTTCAGAGATCTGGGGAATATGGTGTTTAAATATTTAATTATTAAAAGACTTTCATAACAGAGAGCCATGTTGGCTTCTAGCAGCAACCTCATTTCCTCCAAAGAAGATAAATAGTAATAGAAGCACCTCCATCCACAACTCACTTCAACAGGTGAAAGTACTAGCCACTGAGCAAAAGTGTCTTTCATCTAAACTGCTGAAGATCTTCAGATAGTGGAATCAACTGGTTACCAGGGGCTATGTCGGCTGGCATTACTACAGACTTCTAAGCCACAGGATCTTCTGAAGACTGTCAGGCATTGTGCCCACAGTAGAAGGCAAACACTGCCCCAAGGCCCCTGCCCTCACTGACCATGGAGAATCCTGGAAAGTGGTCATCTAGGTAGCCAATCTAATAAGTTCTCTGTCATTTTTGAATCGGTAACTCAGATAAAATGTTATCCCTCTCAAAAACTCTGATGCAGTTTGAAAGCTGGGGGGGGGGGTGTCAGATTAAAAAAGAACCTCACAAAATAGATTTCAGCAAAATTTCTTACCATGTTTAAATAAATGGTGTTTTAAGGTGGAGAACTCAAGATGTGAGGTTCTAAGAAAGTTTTTGGCTTAAGAAGGTGTTTTAAGGTATGCAAATACAAATTATTAAGGTGTGTACCTGCAAGTTATAAAGGTCCGAGGATAATGATGTTTCAGGGTAAAAGAAAGTGACTTAAGGTGTATAAATGCAAGTTATAAAGGTCTGAGGATAAGAATGTTTCAAGGTACAAAAAAGTGACAAACTGTATAAATGCAGGTTATCACATTTCTCTCTCATTATGCTGCAATTCATATTCTTAACATAAAACTTATATTTTCATAAACTCAAAGAACTCTTGTAAGTTCCAGGAAGTGACTTAGAGGATTCACCTCAAACAGGTCAGATGCACCCATCCCTCATATACAAGGCCCCAATCAGTCCAAGTCTTCCCATCTTTTCTGATTTTAACACCCTCCTCCTCAATCACCATGACCTAAAGAATTTTTTTTTCTTTCTAAATTTAATCTTTTCCTCTTCTCTGCCAGTACCTTGCTGGGTACAAGAGACACTGGACAGTTCCACAAAGCCAGTGAAACAACCAAATATCTCAAGACTTTGTAAGCATTGCAGCATCATAGGTCCCCCAAGATTTCAAAGCCCACAAATCAGCAAGAAAAGGTCTTGAGAACCCAAAGGCTCTCTCCATGCACCCCCTTTAATTTTCTCACCTCTTTATGATAAGTGAAAATTGGTAATGTTAGGATTATTCTGGTCTTCCCTGCCATCTGGCAAAATGAAACCAGGTAGTACCCTGACTCTTTAAGAGATAAGCTCTGTCCACTCCCAATTTTTCTCTTCCTGCCTCCAAGCTAAGCCCATCTGAGCCCTCCATTCTCTTTTCTCTTTCCTCTTCTTCTTCTCTCTCTCTGTCTCTCTTTCTCTTTCCTTTACTCCTACCCCCCTAATACCCATTAAATAAACTCTATACCCAATCTCCCTTTGCATGGTGTATTCTGTTTCCCACCGGCGTACCTCATCTGCCATGGGACACACTAACATCTCTCTCATGCTGTATCTTACAGTCAGTAATATAATGATGCCTATGTACTAACAGCATTATATAGATTCAGTGAAATCCCAGTCAAAATTGCAGTAACATTCTCCCTTAACAAAAGTAAACCAACCTAAAGTTCATAAGCAATTCAAAAGAACTCAGAAAGTTAAGGAATTCTAAGAGAAAAATCACAATGTTGTATATGTCACAATACTTGATTTCTAACTACATTACAGAGCCAAATTTTAAAGAATAATATTGCCACAAAAATATATGCATAGCCTTAGGGAATAGAAAAGAGAATCCAGAAATAAACAGCAGAATATTACAACCTCTTGATTTTTCATAATATTATCCAAAAATGCATTGAAGAAAAGACAGTCTTTTCAGCAGTGTTATAAGAAAGTAGATATCTATTTGTATAAGAATACATGCAGATTGCTTTCTATCATACCAAAAAGAGTCAATTTAAAATAGATAAAAGACCTTGATGTAAATCCTGAACTTGGAAAAAGCTGGAGGAAAACATATGATCATGGGCCAGGATTTCTTGGATGTTCTCCAATAACTAAGCAAACAGAAGCAAAAACTGACAAATAGGATTAAATGAAATTAAAATTCTCTCTACTGCAAAGAAAATAATTTACAAAGTGAAGAGCCAAACTATAAAATGCGAGGAAATCTTAGCCAAGTATGTATGTGGCAGGTGATAAAGATCCAGTGTTTATAACAAACTAGGAATCCAACAAACCATCCCCAAATCACCCAGTGTTTGGTCCATCCTGGGATTTACAACTTGGAAAGATAAAATATAAATGATAATATGTAAAAGTGTTCAACATTCTTCGTCTTAGAGAAATGCAAATAAAACCTACTCAGAGCTTCCACCTTCTAGCAGTCAGATTTTCTGTCATCAAGGATGTTAGCATGTGAAAAACAAGCTGGAAACCTGAAGCCCTTGAAGGAAGCTCGAGCCACTTCTATCACTTTATTTTCTACCACACATGGATAGCGTTTTCAAGAAAAACTATGCTCTTTGAATACTTGATGATCTCAACATTAAAGAAAGTAAAGTAAAATAATAAAATAAACTCTAAGTCATGTGTTTCATCCCTTTGGTGTGGCTATTTGTCATGTAAATATGTTCTTATAATAGAAATACCAAATGTATGCATACATAAACACATGCAAGACTGAAAGTACACACACACACACACACACACACACACACAGCTGCATAACATTGATATGGTGCCTGTATGACAGCAAATCTCCTGTATTATGATACCTTTTATTATTTTCATAAAAAGTAAGCAATGGGAGTTAAATTGGGAATAAACCTGAGAGATTCACAAATCAGTGGAGAAACAATCACCTGCTCTCTTCACTTTCCTAATCAGAAAGGACTATACACCTCTCTTAGCCTGTTCTTATTTCTTCTGTATGTCTCTCTATCTTCTGTGAATCTGGCAAAAACCCTGTGGTCCACTGTTGGGCCAAAATTATCTCAGGGCCTGTACCTCCAGGCCTGTAGGACAGAAATAAGCCTGGATCGAGCTTGAAGGATAGTCTCAAAACTACTGAGTAGGGATGAAATAGCCAAATCTAGGAAGATGCCCCTCTAGCTAGAGGGGGGCTTGGCTGTCTCTCATTGGCTGGAGGTACCCCCACATCACAACAGCCTATATGATATCACTTAAGTTATATAAACTGATGCTTACAGTAATAAACTGGGTTCCTCCTATGACTTGACTCCCTATCACGTCTGATTGTCTTGCATTGTGGAGCTGTGGAACAGGTTGACAGAACACTTACCTTTCCCTTGGGGATAAGGCTAAGGAGGCCTAGCAACTGACCAAGGCTAAGTGGTTGGTCATAGTGAGTGGGATCCCACAATGGGTAACACAACTTCACAGAAAAATGACCCAGTGCATAATGTGCTGAAATATATGCTGCTCTCCCAAAGCCTGGAATTGTCAGACCACAATGAAATCCAGGCACAGGAGGATATAATTATTAATTATTCTGGCCTCATGGGTACCCACCAGGAATGTTTTCTGATGGGACATGTGGAACCAGGTACAGACTCTGGCCAGAGAAAGGGAAAACACTTTGATATACCCCCACCATTGATATTTTATCCAACTATTACAACTCTTAAGGCATGTTTTCACCCCATTGCTCTGCCTCCCCAAACAGCAGGTAAGGAAAAGGCCGGAGACTGGGAGAGATCAAAAGGATCCAAAACTAACAAACTGGCTAAAAGGGAGGGGAAAAGGGGATATAGGTAAGGAGCAGGAAAAGGTCCAAGATCAGGAGAGGTCTGAAAAATCCAAAAGTAACCAAAAGAATGGGAGAAAAGGAGACAAATGTGGGGGAAGGTCAAAGATGGGTGCAATTTACTGAAGAGCTGTCCTGGGGGATGGAATACAGTCGGCAGAGGCAAAGACAAAAAGGAAAATATATATTGTCTTTAACAAGGGGTGGCCCCCTTCTTATGTCCCCAGTGTAGTGAGGAGGCGAGCAGGCCTGCTTTTCGCCCCACCCAGCTCCCGCACTGCTAGGTTTATACCCGAAATAACAACACACAAATTGTATTCATTTAAACATTGCTTGGCCCATTAGTTCTAGCCTATTCTTGGCTAATTCTCCTATCTTGCTTAACCCATTTCTAATAATCTGTGTAGCACCATGAAGTGGTGGCTTATCGGGAAAGATCTTAACCTGCTTCCATCTGAGAGAGGACAGCTATGGAGTCTGCCTGACTGCCTTCTTCCTCCCAGCATTCTGTTCTGTTTACTCCGCCTACCTAATTTACTGTCCTATCAAAGGGCCAAGGCAGTTTCTTTATTAACCAATGAAAGTAACACATAGACAGATGACCCTCCTCCATCACCCCAGCAACTCTGGAAAGGAGAAATAAGAGAAATAATGGAGGTAATGAATCAAATGGACTTAACAGACATCTATAGAACATTCCACCCAAATAGGAAAGAATATACCTTCTTCTCTGCAGCTCATGGAACCTTCTCGAAAATTGACCACATACTCGGTAACAAAGCACACTTCCACAGATACAAAAAAAATCAGTAACCACCTGTGTCTTATCGGATCACCATGGAATAAAGTTAGAATTTAACAATAATTCTACACCCAGAAAGCCTACAAATTCATGGAAGCTGAACAGTCAACTACTGGACCTCCCTTGGGTCAGGGAAGAAATAAAAAAAGAAATTAAAGTCTTCTTTGAATTCAATGAAAATAAAGACACAACATACCCAAACCTATGGGACACTATGAAAGCAGTGCTAAGAGGAAAGTTCATAGCTCTAAGTGCCCACATAAAAAAAAAAAAAAAAAAAAAAAAAAAAAAAAAAAAAAAAAAAAAAAAAAAAAAAAAAAAAAAACGGAGAAAGCTCACATTGGAGACTTAACAGCAGAGCTGAAAGTTCTAGGAAAAAAAAAGAAGCAGACGCACCCAGGAGGACTAGAAGACTGGAAATAATCAAACTGAGGGCTGAAATCAACAAAATAGAAACACGGAAAACAATCCAAAGAATCAATGAAACAAAAAGCTGGTTCTTTGAGAAAGTCAACAAGATTGACAAACCTTTAATCAAACTAATATAAAGGCAGAGAGAGAACATGCAAATTAACAAGATCAGAAATGAAAGGGGGGATATAACAACAGACACTGAGGAAATTCAGAGAATCATTAGGTCTTACTACAAAAGCTCATATGACACAAAGTTGGAAAATGTAAAAGAAATGGACTTGTTTTTAGATAAGTACCATTTACCAAAATTAAATAAAGATCAGGTGAACAATTTAAATAGACCTATAAGTTGTGAGGAAATAGAATCTGTCATAAAAATCTCCCAACCAAAAAAAGCCCAGGACCTGATGGTTTTAATGCAGAATTTTATCAGAACTTCCAAGAAGAGCTAATACCTATACTCCTTAATGTGTTTCACATAATAGAATCAGAAGTCATTGCCAAACTCTTTTTATGAAGCTACAGTCACCCTGATTCCAAAACCACACAAAGACTCAACCAAGAAAGAGAATTACAGACCAATCTCACTCATGAACACTTAAGGTCCTGCTCAACCTCCTTAGCGATCAGGGAAATGAAAATCAAAAAAACTTTGAGATACCATCTTACACCAGTCAGAATGGCTAAAATTAAAAACACCAATGATAGCCTTTGCTGGAGAGGATGTGGTGTAAGAAGAACACTCATCCATTGCTGGTGGGAATGCAAACTTGTACAACCACTTTGAAAAGCAGTGTGGCGGTTTCTCAGGAAATTCAGGATCAACCTACCCCAGGATCCAGCAATACCACTCTTGGGAATATAACCAAGAGATGCCCTATCATACTACAAAAGCATTTGTTCACCTATGTTCATAGCAGCATTATTTGTAATAGCCAGAACCTGGAAACAACATAGATGCCCCTCAATCGAAGAATGGATAAAGAACGTGTGGAATATATACACACTAGAGTACTACTCAGCGGTAAAAAACAAGGACATCTTGAATTTTGCATGCAAGTGGATGGAAATAGAAAACACTACCCTGCATGAGGTAACGCAGACCCAAAAGGATGAATATGGTATGTACTCACTCATAAGTGGACTCTAGCCATAAATAAAGGAAGGTCAGTGAGCCTATAATTTGTGATCCTAGAGAAGCTAAATAAGAAGGTGAACCCAAAGAAAAACATATAGTTATCCCTAAGGATAATGGAAGTAGACAAGATTGCCAGGCAACAATTGAGAACTTGGGGGTATGGGTGGGGTGGGGGTAAAGGGAGATGGGGAGAGAAAAGTGAGAAGGGGAGGATGGGGAGAGCTTGGGGGAATGAGACGGTTAGGATATAGGAAGGGTGGATATGGGAGCAGAGAAGTATATATCTTAATTAAGGGAGCCATTTTAGGGTTGGCAAGAGACTTGACTCTAGAGGGGTTCCCAGGTGTCCAAGGAAATGTCCCCAGCTAGTTCCTTGGACAGCTGAGGAAACAGAGCCTGAAATGGCCCTATCCTATAGCCTACTGATGAATATCTTGCATATCACCATTGAACCTTTATCTGACGATGGATTGAGATAGAGAGAGACCCACATTGGAGCACTGGACTGAGCTCCCAAGGTCCAAATGAGAAGCAGAAGGAGGGAGTACATGAGCAGGGAAGTCAGGACCACGAGGGGTGCGTCTACCCACTGAGACCGTGGGGCTGATCTACTGGGAGCTCACCAAGGCCAGCTGGACTTGGACTGATGGAGCATGTGATGAAACTGAACTCTCTGAACATGGAGGACAATGAGGGCTGACTGAGAAGCCAAGGACCATGGCATTGGGTTTTGATCCTACTGCATGTACTAGCTTTGTGGAAGCCTAGTGTGTTTGGATGCGTACCTTCCTAGAATACCTGGGTGGAGGGGGTGGACTTTGGACTTCTCACAGAGCAAGAAACCCTGATTGCTCTTTGGACTGGAGAGGAAGGGTAAGGGAGGGAGGAGAGAGGGGGAAATAGGAGGAGTAGAGGAGGTGGAAATTATTAATAAAATTTTAATAAATAAAAAAATAAATTAAAAAAGAAAAATCACTACTGCCCAAGGGAGACTAACTTTTGAGGAAAGTGTTACCTCTTTATCTATTACAGATGGTCCCCAGAAGTAATCATGTTAACTCTTCACATGGGGAATCAAGGTCCAGGAAGCAAGCCCTCACCAACCACAGGTGATATGGATTTTGTGGAACACTGGCACTTGAGGGATCCTGAACCAGACTTCAAATATGATGACACCCTGGACGTGGTGGCTTGTCCTAATATTTGACCTCTGTGATTTGGTGCATGAGAGCTGAGACATGGGAGACTGGATTTAGGGATCGACTGGAGACCTGAATGTGGAGATTCTCGGGCATGTGTCCTACCCCAGGCATCTTATCCTAATGAGCCCCAGTGTTCTCATGTCCTTTGGAGACATGCCCTCCTGGAAGACACCTATTATGTATGTGAAGGAAGCAGTTGGAATTAGCATTTTCAAAATCCAAAGATTCCATTAATGCTTGTCTATATTCTGGAACTATTATTCTGTTGGCCTCTAAAGTCAGTCTTTATAAAACTCAATTAAGACATCTTTTGGGTGTTTTATAATTTAGCAACTATCTCATCCTCTTGCCTGATTCTTCAGTCGTGTCACAAGTGATAGAGACCCAAATCTAAACCTTCTTTGAAAATCAGCATAATGACCTTCACCAAAGACCCAATTTTTGGAAATTTCGATACCTTTAGCCTTACCTCACTGTTCTATTATGCTAGTTTCCTCTTTCTGCCATATTTTCCATTGTAACTGAGGGCCAGTTTCCAATTTACTATAGGTAAATCTTTCCAATCTTGTGGAATATGTCTACTCCGAGTTGCCCATGAATTTAACATCTAAATCACATAGGGTGAAGGCATACAATATGAAAAGACCATAAATCTCTTCAAATCTAACATTTCTATAGGGTCCCATTCAACTTTTGCATTGTCTTGGGGAAGCCTATCATCTGGTGGTCCTTCTTGTATGGTAACAAAAAGTTAAATTTTGTTTTCTGATAACCTTGGACCATTCCTCTTTCATTTCATAATGCAATGAATCAGTAGGTTCTGCTCTAACTTCCTATGTTTGTGTGTGAATATTTTTCTTATCTTTATTATTAGGTTTTTCTAAGACTTGTATATTATCAATAAAATATTTATTATTCTCATTTGTAAATCTTTCTAAGACTTGTATCCTATAAATAGCCTTTTAAAAACTTGCATTTTATCAGCCATAAATCTTTCTAAGGTTTGTATCTTATCAGTCAAATTTTTATATTTGGCATAGTTATTAAACCACTCTTTTATGGATAAATATGAAGTGCCCAATAATAATTATGAGTTACGTTATGTCAACCCAAATGAGGTAGGTTACCCCTCCATTCAATTTTTCCATTTTAAAGCATCCAGTGTGAACCACACAGAGACCTAACCGCCTGTACCATAATAATTTTTCTCATTCTTAACCTGGAAAATCCTTCCCTCCCTCTCTCCCTCCTTCCCTCCCTTCCTCCTTTACCTGCTCACTCCCTTCCCTTCATAGAAACCTAATTTTCCCTTTAAGAATTACCAGGTGGCTCACCAGATCCACTGATGAAGGCAGGGGAGATGGAACACTGCATGGTAGTCTGTTGCAGTGATGGTGTTTGATTATGCTGTTGTACACAAGTCGCGACCCCAGAGAGACCACCAGGGTCCAGTCAAGTCCAGAATGTGAAAGCAAGGTTTATTCAGCATGCTATTCAGCCAGACTAGGGTCTCGTCCACTCAATGCAGCACAGTAGGGAAGACAGCCCCCTCATCATTTTGGCTTGACAGTATATAGGTAAATCCTGCAAGTTAGGTTCATTTGGGGTCAAGGGAGATGTTCTTGCATACAAGGTTCGACTCCATTGTCATTCTCAGAGACTCAACACAAATCTCTCTGAGCACTCTTGTTTTGTTTTCATGTGGAGGAAAGATTGTTGTGGTCCTATATTCCATGGCCCATTAAAAAATATTTAACAGAGTCAGAGAAATCTTTAAAATATGGCAGTAGAGAGTATACAATTTCCTGTGAGAAATTTACTTACTTAATCTGGGCTTTTTAGTAAGTGGTTCACACTCATGTACTAGTCAAATGTGTCCATAAGGAGGTACAAAATCTGAGCCAGCAATGTAAACCAAGCAATATCTTTTATATTAATAAATTGCAATTCACATACTTTCTACCACCCTAAAACCAAATTTGATTAAATTATCCAGAGTGTATTTGTTTTATTTTCTGTGAGATTTGATTTGTAATCCAGTAAAGGCTTCCAATATCTTTAGAGACCAATTATGATCACTTGCAGACCAGTTTCTTTGAGTAGTTCTAATTAAGACAAGAGCATCTGGGCAGAATTCAGAGGATTCTTTGGCAATGATATATTTATGTCCACTTACTCATAACCAAAATACTTCTGGAAATATTTTAAATACAATTTAAGTTTAAAAAACTCTGGAAAATACTAGGAATGGTTCATTTCTATTTGATCATGCTTTTAGAAGAAAGAAAAATAAACCTTTCACAGACAACTAATTAATGTTCATGATCTTCATTTAGAAATATTGTCCAAATATATAAAAGGAGAATTTAGAAGTGACTCATATCACCGTAGTAAAAATAGGACCAAATACTTGTTGGTTAATAATTTAAGAAAGCATGAAACTCAGCTTGCAAATATTTCATGGTGAAACTTGTTGTTATCTGATAGCACATTGATTTTTTTGTTATTTTAACATTACCATAGTTTTATATGGTTGATGTGGTATAAAAACATGGTGTTAAACCTGTGATCTGGCTATTGACAAATTAATCAACAGTGACATACTAAATAAATTCAATGATTCCAAAATATATTAGGTAATATGTTTTTAGTGGTCACATAACCAATCTGTTGAGACTTATAAAAAACAAATAAAAAACCAAAAACCAAAATCAAAACCCCCAAAATAGCATGCTATTTCAATTGCTAAAACCTAGACTATTTGGACACAATTCCAGTTTTTTTTTTTCTATTTTAAAATCATTAGCAAAAGAAACCTCCCATCAAATAATATTCCAGCTGTTGTACATAGGTGTAAAAACTCTTATACCCCGTGTTGTGGTATCTTAGTTTCTTTCCAGTTACTATTCTAACTATTCAGACAACAGTCACAAACAAAAACAAAACATTTTAAGGACACAAGTTGTGGTCACTGCTCACAATTATATTTCATTATTGTTAGGAAGTTACAGCCACAGGAGCTTGATGTGGCTTTTCAAGTTGCATAGTCATGAAATAGGAGCAATGAATTCAGGCTGATACTCAGCTTCACTTTTTCACTTAGAAAGTCCTGGGTGCCAGACAGTAAATGATACCATCTACAGTGGGGTGGATCATTTCATATCAATGAAAGCTAATACCCAAAGGCATGGTCAGAACCTATCTCCTACAAGATTGTAAATTCTGTCTGCATGATAATTCTAGCCATCACAGACGGTTAATGCTGTATAACAGATGAAACTCTTCAACTTAGATTTTGTTTTGTTGTATGTTTTTATTTTAAAACATCATATATAATTGTGGTGGGATGTTAATTTAAGATGTGTTACTTTTTTAGCTGTGGTTAATGATGCAAACATGTGTTGCATTCTTTTATGTTGCCTTTGTTTAACTCTGTGAAGTTGTGCTACTTTGGTTTTCTAAAACACCTGATTGATGTAATAAAGACATGACTGGCTAATACCAGGGCAGGAGAAATGATAGGTGGGGCTGGCAGTCATAGAGAGAAAAATAGTAGAGAACTTGGAGGAAAAGATCAAGGAGCAAGAAAAAAAGGGGCCAGCCACCCAGTTACACAGTCATACATGGAACACGAAGGAAAGAAAAGATATACAGAAATAGAAAAAGGTAAAATCCCAGAGGCGAAAGGTGAATGGAAAATTTCTAAAAAGTTGGCCAAGCTAAGTCTGGGCATTCATAAGTAATAATAAGCCATTGTGTGTATTTATTTGGTAACTGGGTCTCCGCCAAAGAGTAAAAGAGAAAAAAAAACTACATATAACGAATCATTCTTATGTACATGTAGACACACATACACATATACTATTTGATCCATAATCAGTAATACATAATTAATTAATTATTCCAGGAATAATTTAAGAGTTGGAAAAGAAACATAATATGTATTTAAAAAGAACCCAAGAACAGAATTTATAATTAATATATCATAAAATATTAAAAATGGTCATTTTAATATTGTCAAAAGTAAGGGCCGTAAAGATGTTTTACTTGCTAAAAAAGTATTTTCCATAACGCTGGTGACATGAATTTGATCTCTATAACCCACAAGTTTCCTTCAAGTTGTGCTGTGATCTTCACACTTTTGTCATAAGCTCACACATATATACCCACACTCTCTCTCATGCACATACATGCATTCACATGAACACTGAATAATAAAACATTTAAATGAATAAATGCCATACACTTTAAAATTAATAGGGCAATTTGTGAAAATAAAGAAACTTTGGTAAGTATATTTATACCTTGAATAACATAAATGTGTAAATCCATAGAGATTTACCTATTTCAGAAAAGTTGGAAATTTTATGTATAAAATAATCTTTCTTTATAAGTCTGTATGAATCTTATAAAGCATCATTTTGTTTGCATAGTAGTGCTTATACATGTGAATGACAGAAGACAAGAAGAGGGGAAAAGAAGACCACGCAAATATCCTCTCTGTCCACAGAATTTCACTTTATTCTTTTTTCCTGGTGAACATAAAATATTGTGTTGCTTGTTTCTGTTCCCGGTTAGTAATTAAAAAATCTGAACTAACACTCAGAAACTCAGAGGGGTGGAAATGAATAACTGTACTTTAGTTTATGCAGAAGATTTGAGGATGTAATTTATTTATAAGCTAATGAATTAATTCATGAGAACCTGGATGTGGTTAGAGGATTTAAGCCTGTTAACCATGTAATCTTTGCTTAGAAAACATATAGTTTAAAGGTTTTAACCAACTGGGAATTGAGATCATTAGAGGAAACATGGGCTGTTTTCCCTTTTTATACTCAGAATTACCCTGAAGCAAAGACTGAGTATTACATTTTACCTGTCAAAATTAATATCCTTTTTAGTAGCAAATATCATACGTGAGATATATACATTTTCTCCAAATAACCTTGCTGTTGGGTTTTTAAGAAATCATTTTTGCTGTTAAGTAGTCAGTAATATGAACATAAACCTATGCCTAAATGATGAGAATTATCAGTCAATGAAAGATTCAAAATATTGTTTTATGTTATTATTAATAACAGAAATTGAATTTGTAGGCATAAGCAAACATTGTAGAAAATAATCATTCATATAAAACTGATGTTATTAGAATTCTTTGAATATCTTATAAAATGATTTGATGTTAAAAATACAAACTATGATGAGAAATTATAGTAATCTTCAAATACTTTCCCCTTGAAGGTGTTGTCGTTCATAACCTATTTAGTTAAAAAGAGAAGGTTTAAGGAGGAGGTACACATCTTAAAAGACTTATTATGTCTTCTTTCTTGTGCTTTAGTTTGGATCCTAGGTTTTCACACCATTCCCTAGGTTAGAAGGTTGGTATGGATGGTGGCACTATTGAAAGGAAGTGCTTTTTTCAGACAAAGGCACAGAGGGAAAGTTATAGGTTACTGTAGTTACACTGTTGAAGGGAATCATGAGACCTTGCCCCTTATCTTTTTTGTTTGTTTGTTTGTTTGTTTGTTTTTGTTTTTCCAGACAGGGTTTCCCTGTAGTTTCTAGAGCCTGTCCTGGAACTAGCTCTTGTAGACCAGGCTGGCCTCGAACTCAGAGATCCGCCTGCCTCTGCCATCTGAGTGCTGGGATTAAAGGCGTGCGCCACCACCGCCTGGCTCTTGCCCCTTATCTTTTATTCTTTTGTTTATTGACCATAGGGTGAAAAATAGAGTCTCATTATACACTGAAAATCCTGTCATTGAAGAACCCCTACATAATATCTAACAGAAACTTTAATAGTCATAAATCAATATAAAGCTTTTTTTTCATTATTATATCTTAGGTGATTATTTTAAGAAGAGATAACAAGAAAATCATAGATTAGTTAATGACTGAATAGTTCTTGAATTATCAGGTCTTTTTAGGTGATTATATTAAGGAGAGATAACAAGAAAATCTTAGATTAGTTAATGAATGAATACTTCTTGAATTATCAGGAAGTTTTAGGTGATTATTTTAAGGAGAGATAACAAGAAAATCATAGATTAGCTAATGATTGGATAGTGCTTGAATTCCCATGCTGATATCCACAATAATCCTCACTTGCTAAAGCTGTGTATAAATAAGCAATGGACACAGAGACCTTGGGCTTTTGAAGATTCTTTATTATTGAAACCCAGCACGAAGAAGAGGGCTCTGACACTATTAAATATAAGAATATATAAATTGAAACAATCAATCTGGGATTATATTTTAAATATAATGTAAAATATATTTCTTGTCTCTTATACTTTAAAGACCCTCCATTAATTTTAGTCAAGGTAAACTCTTTTTTTTTCTTTCTAATTCTGAAGTTATCAACTCTCCTTTTTAGCTGATAACTTTCCTATAGGTGTTATGAGAAATATTTATTGACACATGTGACATACAAATTCAATCAGTGAGATCATCACGAAAGGAAGAACATCAGTTTTCTATGTGCCCCGCATGCAAACTACTAAATAAGCATATACATTAGCATTTCCTGACTGACTGAATAAATATATTTAACAACACAGTAGTCAGGTAGTGTGAATCTGCTGCAAGACTCCTAGTCCTATGCTCATAATAGGAATTGATATAGAAAATATAGGAGACATACTTTTTTAAGTAGAGAATGTTTGATAAACATTGCCTGTGGTTATTTTATCTCAGGATCTTTGAGCCTGGCAAAGGTAAAACTGTGGCTTCAATTGCCTGTGGGAGCAACTGAGATACTGAGCATTAGATACAAGAGTAGTAGAAAGGAGGAGTGATGAAATTTATTTTAAGAGGTTTATGCTTGAAGCTGATTATGAAAATGAAGTTTGAATTGTCCAAATAAAATCACCCAATATGCACAATAGTACTGATAGTAAGATATATATTTGTTAAGCATTAATAACTACTGCCCAATAAAATAAATAGAACAAAATTTTATTTTGCTCCTATTGAAATGAATAGTAGAATATGATAATTTCCAAAATCATGAGTTTTTCTTCATGATATGGATAGCCTCTTACGACAGTGTTAATACACTTAGGGATAAAGATCTTTGATTATGAATTAGAGATGGTTCAATCCTGCCCATAGCACATGAGTAATAGAGTTAACAAACAGTTCTCAGTCCTCAGGATAGTACATTAAGATGACTCTGGGATTTTATGGCAAGGAAAACTAGACAGTTTTCCTGTAGCATATAGAGGGTGAAGAGACGTCCAAAATGCTAATATAAAGGACGAATGGATGATTGGCACACCACCAAGTGTGTGCAATATATTCTGACTCTCTTCTCAGCGGGGCAGGGCACTGAGCATAGTAAATGCTCATCATACACACAACAGGGACTGCCCAGGCAGACTTTACTTCTTCCATTTTCTATGATTCTATGAAGAATAAAAATCTACCCTTTCTCTCTCATTAGAATGTAAAGTTCTACATATACTCAGTAATAAATTATTCTAAAGACAGACACATTTTATTTCTATTAGTTTGCTAAATATCTCTGCATTTCTCATCAAAGTGCACAATTCAAATAATCAAATCAAATCAAATAATCATTGTAGAATTTTAATCTACTCTAAAATTAATTAAATATTTCTTCATTCCATTGTTCTACCAAAACTGATTTCATTTCTATTTTTTAAAATTTCTTGAAGGTCTTTTATTTGGTGTATTTACACCAAAATCACATGAAATATAATAGTAAACTTGGCTCTGACTAGTGCACTTAGAAAAAAGTCATTGTTATGTAACATGTTCTCAGTAGCTTTCAGGCATCCAGACTAGATAGGGTGGAGTTGCTTCCTCATTTTCTACAACTTTGAAGATTAAATATTTTCACAAGTTATCTGATTACTTCATCACACCTTTGACCATTTTAAGTTAAAGAAATTATCCCTTTTTTGACTGAGAAGCCAAGGACAATGGTGATGGGCTTGGATTCTATGGCGTGGACGGGCTCTGTGTGGGCCTTGTCAGCTTGGTTGATCACCTTCCTGGACCTGGGGGGAGTTGGGAGGACCTTGGACTTAACATAGAGTAGGGAACCCTGATGTCTCCTTGGCCTGGAGAGGGAGGGAGTGGGGGTATGCGTGGAGGGGAGGGGAAGGAAGGGGGAGGAGGAAGGGAGGAGATGGAAATTTTTAATAAAAAAAATAAACCATGAAAAAAAATCTCTTTTTTGTATCTTGAGTGTTGTTCTCATACATCAGATAAAGTTGAATTTTAATTACAGCTTCTGTACTGCATATGACCTAGTCAGTGTCAACCTCACGTTTTTAAAATTTTGCACATAAAAGTGACAGAATTGCTTTCTGCAGACTGGTTGCTTCTGAGAAGAAGGTGTTGAATTTTTTAAATTAAAAATCATTAACATATAAAGTCAAAAGTATTTTGCAATGCAGAAATGATGAATGGAAGAAATACAATAGGAGTGGGGAAGAAATCCCTTCACATGAAAAGGAAACTAATGAACAAAGAATTATTTCAATTTGAATTCATTCTTAATGCAAAATACCTCAGAGAATTAACTCCTTTGTGGAGTTAGCTCTCCTGCACAAGAAAACATACTTTGACTGATTTTGGCTGAGATGCCCTCAGCCTCCTAGGATGAGTTCTCTTTGAAGTATCTTAGACCACCCTTTCACCCTTCAGGAGGCCAGGCATGAAACATTGATCAGATAACAATACCAGTGGGCAAAAATTTCCAGTCTCTTACATGGTCCCATTGCATGCCTTCTCAGCCATCTTTTATAAGATGAATAAGGTCAAATCCTGACAACAGAGAAGAGAGTTCCATTGCGCAGGATGGCTTTGACACTTCAGGTGTCTTTGGTTTTCATCTTTGAATGTGAGAGTCATCAGGATGGATTAAAAAGTAAAAACCACTCCCGGTGATTCTAAGGAGAAGTTAAATCTCAAATGGTCTGAAGTCCAGCTCTGGAAGGTTCATGCAGCAGATGCAGCACAGAGGGCCATAGGCTCTTTGTTTAGCAGTAAGCTCAGAAAGTTTAAACTTTCTTGCCCAAGGCAACTGAACCTGTGCAACAGAGAGCCTGGAGCACAGATAAAGTTTCTAGCTCTAAAATATAGGGTTTTTTCTTTCAGCAGAATGATTTTAGATGAGGCTGGAGAAAATCTGCTAGAACCAAATAAGGAATGTTATTTTATGTCATTTTGCTCATCAGTAATTTTAATGTTTGTAAAATACAAAACTTGCTCCTACAAATAGGATAGAGTTATATTTACTCATCATATCTTTTGCTTATTATTCCCAAAACAGGAACCCTCGCTATGTTGCTGCATTCCTAATATTTTTCTGAAGTGCTTCTTGAATTTTTTCTTATCTGTAAGACCCTATGTGTCTGATTTAACTGAAAATGATAGCTCAGAAAAAATGATAGCTAAAGCTTTATTTATCTATATATCTTTCATCATCATCTTGTAGATTCTATACTAATTTTTATTTCAGATATATCATGATTCAGTTGTCTGTTGCATTGATGAAGATATTCATAAATATACATCAGTAGTAAGAACATTGTAAGGCACAGAGTAGATCTTCAATTATCATTTACAAAATGAGTGTCCATAATAATTAGACTAAAAAAATAAATCACATATATTTATATATATCATATAAATAAAATAAATTACGTACAGATAAATATATAAACATTTACAATATAAAGCAGATTGTAACAAATTAGCAAAGCAAAACAAGGAAAATTTACTTGATGTGATTGCTATAAGTTATAGTCTAGCATCCATTATTTAAAACCAATTTTATGGCATTTATTAAGCAATGATAATATCTAGCACAATATGAGATATCATATATGTAATTATGCACAAAGTGAAAACTAAAGACAGTTGTTTGTGAAGCAAAAAATATAAAGGCTGAAAGCACAATTCAAAGAATATTTTGTGATTAGATACTGATTCATCCCTCTGTTATTTGTGTTGCCTCTCAATATGTACAATTTCTTCTGCAAAACATATGCATAAGTAGTTGATGAGTATGTGATATATAAATAAGAAAATTCATGAAAGTGCCTGACCTATGAAAATAATTAATTAATATTTAGTTTGTATTGTTTTGTTTCACAGTTTAATGTTCCATCATTTATTTTGGCCCAGACGGGAAGGCAACTATTCAATAATGTCTGAGTATCTGATTTCATATTAAACATGTAAGACTTAATTTGCAAATAACTTTATGATGATTCAATTCTCATATATAGTTAAGGTTACTAAATAAAATATACACTCTCAGGGTTTCTTGTTTAATTATATATAGTTGCAGCAAGTATGCATGCACTAGTTAAATTCATTATAGGAGTCTTATTTTTGAAATCATAGACTTGCTTATGTAACAAACAATATTATATTTTGGGGTAAGGATTAATATAGATCTATATATACTTTAGACTAATAAAGCACAAAATTTCTGAAGTTGTTAGAAATATCACAACTTTGCTTTTATTACAAAGTATACATGGATCAGACGTGTTCAGGGAAGTTTAAGATTGGTGATGTGGGAGTCTCCTCTATGCGCTATCATTACCATTAATGAATAAAAAAACTGTCTTGGCCTGTTTATAGGGCAGAACTTAGGTAGGCAGGGAAGACAGAATTGAATGCTGGGAGGAAGAAGGGCAGAGCCAGAGAGATGCCATGGATCTGTTGCCAGAGACAGTCGTGCTGTAACTTTGCAGGTAGGCCACGACCATGTGGTGATAGACAGATCAATAGAAATGGGTTAGTCAATAAGAGGTTAGAGCTAAGGGGCCAAGCAGTGATTTAATTAATACAATTTCTATGTGGTTATTTCGGTTCTGGGTGGCAGGGATAAACAAGTGGCTCTACTTTTATATAAGATGGTTCCCAAAAACTATGTCAACATATCAATCATGATTTATAAATCAATTCTCACTATAAACTTTTAAAAGATGAAAACATGTTCAAATAGGTAAAATTAAATATTGCGACATCTTTTTTCTGGCCTCAAATGCAATTTTTTACATAATAATTCTCATTTAAAAATAAAATCCAGCCGGGCGGTGGTGGCGCACGCCTTTAATCCCAGCACTCGGGAGGCAGAGGCAGGCGGATCTCTGTGAGTTCGAGACCAGCCTGGTCTACAAGAGCTAGTTCCAGGACAGGCTCCAAAGCTACAGAGAAACCCTGTCTTGAAAAACCAATAAATAAATAAATAAATAAATAAATAAATAAATAAATAAAATCCATCTTAAGTTTTATTTCTTAGTATATACTCAGTCAGCAGACATTATCAGTCACAGTGTCTCTGAATCATGCATTTTAAATATAATTCTTGAAGAATGGGAAACATCACAGCACATGTATTTAGCATTTAATAGTAATTAAACTTTCACTATTGAAAGTTATTTTTTAAAGTAATTAAAAACGTTCACCAAAGGGTAGTAAGATTTTTACTGTGTTGGTTTCTTCCCCTAATCATTAACATTATGTATCTAAATAGACTGGTAATTGCAACATTATTCTCTTATAAAGATGGTGACAGCAATCAGGAAAGGGACATATTTAACAATATATAATGAAGCAAATCATAAAAACACCATATATAAAACCCATTATGCTATGCATTAATGTTTATTAATGTTATCATATTAATTTGTCTTCTTTTCATTTTGGGAATTAAAATATATATTTATGTCTTGTATTCTGCATATAAGAAATCTGAATATCAATTATGTGAGACATCAATTCTGTACTTGTATTTGGCTTTATATCACTGACATTTTCTATACAATAATAATAAAATAATTTACTCAATAAATGCGATCATATATTTTAACTAAATACCATCTTAATTTGAGACAAATTCACCTGGCAGTTTTTCTGTCAAACAATGATATTAAAATTATCTTCCAATCACAGGATGAATCTACATATAAATTTTGTGTTTTGTGTGTGCTGTGTGTTTCTATTTGTATGTGATATATGTGTGTATTGTGTGTATTTGTTTTGATTGTGCATGTGCATGCGTCTTGTACATGGTCTATATGTATGTGTGTTGTATTTGTGTATAATGTGTATATGTGTTTTGTGTGTATGATAAACATGTTGTCTATGTGAGTCTTTTATATGGTGTGTTTGTTTGTGTGTCTGTACTGTGTGTACTAGAAATGGAATCATGAGAGGGGAATAAGAGACCTTAAAAGTTGTTGTAAATAAAGGATCATGGAATATATACTACATAAAAATATAATGTGAGATTTAAGGAAGACCAAAAAAATAACAAGAAGAAATGCAGGGATCAAGTAAGGAACGGGGAGAGAAGCCATAGTTCTAATAAGTTATGTTGGCATTTGAATATGAAAAATGTCATAGAGAAGCCTTTACTTTAAATACTAACATAATTAGATAGATAGATGATGATAGATAGATAGATAGATAGATATATAGATAGATAGATAGATAGATAGACAGACAGATAGATATACACACATATTCTTTTTTAATACAGGAAGGATAACAGCATGCAGACAGTATCTGTATTTGTTTGATAAACACAACATAGTATAAAACTGCCAATGTCTATCTCACATAATACTATCCTTGTTTCTTATATTAGGGTTCTCTAGAGTAAGAGAACTTACAGAATAAATCTCTTTAAGCATACATACATACATACATATATATGTACACGTATATAAAGGGTATTTATGACAGTAGCTTTCAGGATAAAGTAAACTAATCAAACAATGGTGGATTATAAAGTGAAAGTCACAGGATCCAGAATTTGCTCAATCTATAAGTCTAGATGGCTCATCTGGTCTTCAGTGGACATTGGAATTCCAAAGAAGTGGGCTGTAGTACCAGTGAAGGAATGCGTTTTCTAGTCAGACAAAAACAATCAGGTAAAAACAAAAGCTTCCTTCCTCCATATCCTTACATTGGTTTCAAGCAGGAGGTATGGCTGATATTAAAGGTGTGTTTTTCTGCTTCATGATCCAAATTAATCATTTGTATCCCCTGTCTCAAAGGCTGGACTAGAAGTCAATTCACCTCCTCAAACCAAGCCAAAAAAAAAAAAAAAAAAAAACTCTCAAAGTTGTGCCGTCAATTTTTGGATGATAGTTCATTCCAAATGTAGTTGAGTTGACAATCACAAATAGCCATCACTGTGCTGAAGATACACAGAGGAATATTACTTAAGACAGGGACATCAGATATATACAATTTTAGTAATTGAAATTTTTCTAATCTTTAAATTATTTTGAATTTTTAAACAGCATGGATTGATCAGATCAATAATGAATATCCAATATTTTATTTCATATATTTTTTCTGAAAGCAAAAATAGATTATAATAAAGTGGATAATGAAAACTGGTTATTTTATAGCTTTTTACACATTTATTCACTTACATTATTCAGAGAATAGTTGGAAGTAAGCTGGAATTTGTTTAAAGTGCCTTTTTATATTAACATGAAATTTCTTGTGGTAATGTTGGAATGAACTTCACTTGAGAAGAAAATTTCGGGACAGAACTAGTCTTCTGCATTTTACTATAGAGAGCAAAATTATCCTTCCCCTGGAACATTTGCAGGAGGCAGATCTTGGAAAGTAAAGTGTCTCTGCAGGCTATTGAAAGGAAGCACAGTGATCTCATGCTCAGAACTGCACAGCTGGTGCCATGGGAGAAGACAGTCAGATCCTTTCTAATGGAAAAATGAACTCAGATCAGGCTTGCCTTTTTCCTTTACAAAATGTAATTATGTAAACTACAAAGCTCCATTAGAGACAATGTTTATAATTAGTACCATTTTCCTCTTAATTTTAAATAAACCATGTTAGTTGTGAATATCATGCCAACACATTTCCTACAGATGCCATAAACAATGAACAATCAGATATCCATTTGGGGTGCTTTTGTGGTTATTATTTCAAATTGTGGAAACTCATAATAAAAATCAATGTAATGAACAAACACCATTATATGTTGATAAACATCACACTCTTTCAATTTCAGACAAAGCCAATGAATATTAATCAGAATGTGGACTGTAAACTGATGACATAAATGGAATTTCCTATATCTGCTGGGTTTTTCCTCACATTTTAACTCTAAAAGGAGCCGCATACAAATGATTTATTGCATTCGTAGCTCAAAGTTTTCAGAATAATATTACCATATTTATAAATTGCAAATGACCTTCAGTATCAATGTAAAAAATTGGCTTGATGTTGAGTTGACTTGACCTCAGGTAACAACTTAATCTTTCAGAATTAAAATCAAAAGTTCCACATTTCCTTCTCTTTCGAGGTTGTAGAATTTATGATTAGGAATTAGAAGTTAGGCCAGCCTGGTCTGGTCTATAAGAGCTAGTTCCAGGACAGGCTCTAAAAAAGCTGCAGAGAAACCCTGTCTCGAAAAACCAAAAAAAAAAAAAAAAAAAAAAAAAAAAAAAAAAAGGAATTAGAAGTTGCAAGAAGTGATTATATTTTTGCAATTGCAGGAACATATAGGTGTCTAATTGCAGCTACATTTTGATATCAAATTATAGGAATAATAGTTTGCTTTTAGAAATGCATTGTTGTGGTGCAATCTCACATGATGTGTGTATGCAATTTTATGCTTACATCTCAATCTTATGGGCATATATATCTGTGGGTAGTCAGAACCAGGAGGCTAAGCTAGGCTACAAAAGAGATTCTGCCTCTAATACACAAATAAATAAATAAATAAATTTAAATTTACTTTATCTATTTTATCCAATCTCTACATATTACAACAATCTAATTTAACCACTTAACTTCAAGCAACCCCCAAAGTTATCTTAAAACTTTCAACTAAATACTGGCCTGATAAAGTTAACCTGTTTTATGCTTTAACTTTCTTTTCAAATAAGATAACTGTGTAGATTGGATCAAGCTTGAAACAATGTAATAAGAATTTTGGCAAGATATATACCAAATCTAAGTTAGAAGCTATTATATCTAAATTAAAAGACATTAAAATAAACTATAATATTGGGGGTGTGGGAGAATACTTCAAATCCCAAATAGAGTAAGTCAAAACATCTTTAAATTATAATTTAAGTGTTAAATCTGAAAAATTGTGTGGCTTTAGGTAGAGATTAAGTGCACATTTTTCTGTTCCTCTCAAATACAATCAGAATTTATAATTTAAACAAACCTCTAAGTCTTTCTCTCAATACAAAGCAACCACTAAACACAAAATACATTTTTTTGTGTGTGTGAGCAATTTCCCCGGAGCATCCAATATGCCATGCACATGACTCAAAAGGTTATAATTTGGGGTAAGTGTACACACACAGAAAAACCACAATTCCAAATTTTAAAACTTCCTCTTAAAATCATAGGACATGCAGCTAATTTTTGCTTCTCACGAGAATCAGTCTCCCCTTGAATGACAAGAATTATCAGTGGCCAATCTTGACAGAGAGGAACCAGAGACACATCTTTTAAAATATTCCATTTATTTAATTTAAAATTTATTAATGGCTGAGTAAGGCCATTACAACTGCTTGCATTCTCCAATTTTCAGCAACTAAGCATCTTCTAGGTTCAAAGATCTTAAGTTAAAAGGTGTACCATCCTCCGTATGTTGTCGATGGGGAAGAACATGATGACTCGGGGGAGGATACAACTGAGCAAGCTCAGAGGTACAGAATTAATGAAATCAGTGACCGTACAAAGTTTCTATTACTCAACAATGATTTGGAAAGAACTATAAAAGAGCTAGTCAGCAATCTGATTGATTTTATTAAAGGAAAGAAGTGGGATTACATCTACTATGTACTAATGGGAGAGTGCATTCCATGTTTGTCTTTCTAGGTTTACATTACTTCACTCAGGATAATTTCTAATTCCAACCATTTGCCTGAAAATTTCATACATTGTGTAAATGTAACACATTTTTCAATCAATTCTTCCATTGAGGGGCATCTAAGTTGTTTTCAGTTCTTGTTATTATAATAATGGACTTATAGGAAGTTCATGGTCTCTATATCAACAGCTGGGAAGCCTGTATGTGACAAAACAAGGCTTTCTGTCTGTGAGAAAGTTTTTAACTTTGTCTGTTAGGACCCTTGGCAGTGGGACCAGGACTTAGCCTTGGTGCATAAGTTACCATTTTGAAGCCTATTCCGTATGGTGGGATAACATGCTGAGCCTTGATGCAGTGGGGAGGGGCTTGGTCCTGCCTCAATGTGTTAAATTTTGGTGATTCCCCGTGGGATGCCTTACTCTTTGGAGAGTGGATGGGAATTGGTTGCGGGGGGGGGGGGGTGCTGGAGAAGTGGGAGGAGAGGAGGGAGGAGAAACTGTGGTTAGTATTTAAAATGAATAAAAAAAATACATATATACAAATACCAAAAGAAAGAAGAGGGCATTATTGACTCATCCATAAAGAAATTTTTGCTGATGCAAAAAAGAATGGATGTAAAAGCCATGGGATTTCTTATTTTGAATTTTTTTCTTAATAAAAAGATTAAACATGCCGGGCGGTGGTGGTGCATGCCTTTAATCCCAGCACTTGGGAGGCGGAGGCAGGCGGATCTCTGTGAGTTCGAGGCCAGCCTGGTCTACAAGAGCTAGTTCCAGGACAGGCTCTAAAAAAGCTGCAGAGAAACCCTGTCTCGAAAAACCAAAAAAAAAAAAAAAAAAAAAAAAAAAAAAAAAAAAAAAAAAAAAAAAAAAAAAAAAAAAAAAAAAAAAAAAAAGAAAATTAAACATTCAAATCAAGGAATACACACACCATTTCCTAAATTTTTTAAACAACAGCATAAAGGCCAGCTATATGTTACTCATGGTTTGGAATCTGTGATAGCAATGCATCAAGCTCAGATGACCTCCAGGATTCCACATATCTGGAAGGAGATGTATGATGCAGATATTTTAGAAGAGTGGGTCATTGGGAAAGGCCTCTAAGAAACATGTCTCAAAAGAACATGTGAAGGAAATTTGATTCAATGCAGAACCAATTATTAATGGTTGAAGAAAGCAGAAGAAGAAGGATCTTCCGGTACTGAGGAAGAAGATAAAGATGAAGACATCAGTGTGCTATATTAGAAGTCTGTAAGTGTATCAAAAGTTAAAACTGTGAAGTCTGACAACAAGGATGATGACATTGGTATTGATGCCATTTAAAGAGATGGATAAAATTTAGTTTAACAGTGTAATGCTGTAATTTTTTCTCTTTTATCAGCCAGATGTGCAACATGCATGTGCAAAAGCTAAAACTGGCCTAACATCATACTACACTTGATACTAAAAAGCTGTTACTGTCAGTGGTCTATAATTAAGCCCAAAGAGAAATCTAAGGAGTCCATTCATATTGGTGAACAGTGTAGTTTGTTTGTTACAGCATGCGTCTTTTGAAAAATTTACTGATGTACACATTTGGATCACATTTATTCACTTATAAGAAGTAAGATTTAATTTTGTCAGTCTTCCAACTTTGAGCACTGAATAGCATATTCTGAAATATTTGGCTATTTTAGGATATAACTGTATTTGGAAATTTTTAATTAAAAGATAAATATATTACTTCCCCCTTCATGCCTGTTAAAGTCCTTATTTGATCTCATAACTTGACTGTTCTACTCTGCAGTTAGAATTGTTTCAGACAAGAAAAGTCAATAGGTACTCACTGGCACTTGCAAAGTTCATCAAATTATCTTTATAAAAATATATTTTGATTACTTCTACTTTCTAAATGCCCTGCAAAGATATCCTTCTATTCATTGGTTCTTAGTTATAAAATACCCCTGTGAATGATTACACAACTAGATCTAACTCTGTCTGGAACTGTAAACTGTTCGGTGACCAGATATGTCCAAGTGAGATTCCCTCCCCCTCATTACTTAGCAATTTTATTTAAATTTCCTTCAAGTATGTACACAATTTAGAAAGCTTCTGCTATATTAGCTTTCCATATTACCCCTCATATGTGTCTTAAACTTACATATCCTGTCCTGTATTTCCTCCTACAATCCTTTGTCACTCCCCTTTCCCACTTGAGTCTTCCATTTTAGTCCCTTCCATTATATTTATTTGACTTTCTTTTCCACATGAGATCTATCCATTCTATTTATTCCCTTAGTTTCTACCTACCATTAATGTCTCTATGTATTGTAGCTTCATTATCATTGACTTAACATCTATATTCTTTATATTAAAATTTAAAATAAAAATCAATGAATTGTGATTTTAAGCATCAATTTCAAAAAAATCAAATAAATACATATATTTTGTAACAATTAAAGCATGAAATGATTACAAAAGCTCAAGGAAACATAGTTTATAAGATTCATACAATTTTTCTATTTTACTAATTAAAAAGAGAGAATGCATCCCATAAATTCTTCTGTTTTCCTTGTGACTGAGACAATAGCCTTATATTTTTCATGAAAATAAAAATGAAACCAAATGCTACCCTTTTTCTTCCAACTAATACTCAGTTCATAGAAAAATTCTTTGATTTTGTTCAAACACAGAATTCAGAAACATATACTGTATGCAGAATTAGCATGTCACCTAACATGAACAAGGAATGCTTAGTATGAATACAATTCAATATGAATTAAATATATTAAAATGGGACAACTGAATAAAATATCAATCCTAATCTTTTTTCTTATCATTTTCCTAATAGTAAAAAAACTATGAACATGCCTAAATATAATAAAAGTAATATGCAGCACGCCAACATCGATTAAAATGGAGAGAAACTCAAAGCAATTCTGCTAAAACTAGAAACAAGGGAGTCCAATTTCTTTATCTATTTTATATAATGTTTGATGTTCCAGCTAGAGCAATAAAACAACAATGGGAGAACAAGTGGATAAGAACTGGAAAAGAAGTCAAAGTGTGGCTAATTGCAGTTGACATAATAGTTTACATAAGTGACCCCAAAAATTCTATCAAAGAACTTCTATAGCTGATAAACTCCTTTATAAAAGTGGCTGAAAAAAAGATTAACTAAAAAAAAAGCCCTCATATTTAAACAGTACAAGGGCAAAGAAAGGAATCAGCACAGTGGCATTTCACTTGTATTTTAATAAATAAAGTATGACTGAAGACCAGAAAGGCAAAACATGCACATAGGCCAGCCTTATAAACCAGGTAGTGATAACACACACCTTGAATTCCAAATGCCACACTAGTTTGCCAAAGAAACCGGGCAGTGCATGCCTTTAATCCCAGTGGTCACACCTTTAATCCCAGCCCTAAAGAGGATTATAAAATGACAAGAAACAGCTCTCTCAAACACAATCTCATTCTGAGATCCTGAAAGCAGGATCACCATTTCAGACTGAAGTTGAGGTAAGAACCAGTGGCTGGCTGCTTTGCTTTACAGGTCTTCAGGTTGAACCCCAATTTCTCTCCCTGAGTTTTTATTGATCGTGCATCATCTGGTGCCCAACATGGGGCTCAAACCCATGATCCTGATATTAAGCATCTCATGCTCTACCTACTGAGTTTTGAAAAGGAAAATTCCCACCTCATTAGATGCTAAAAAACCCTTTGACAAAATCCAACACCTGTTCATAGTAAAGGTCTAAGAAAGCATCAGGGAAAGAGCACCCTTCAAATATAGTGACAAACAATATAAAATATCTTAGCGTAGCTATAACCTAGCATGTGAAAGACATGTATGACAAAAAGTTCAAGTCTTTGAAGAAAGAAATTGAAGAAGATATCAGAACATGTTTTGATTTTTTTTTTTTTTTTTTTTTTTTTTTTTTTTTTTTTTTTTTTTTTTGCAGTCACACGAGGTTTAATGATGAGATGAGACAGGAACCAGTGCACTGGGGCCGAGACTCATAACCCATGCAGGGGAAGAGTTCGACCCCGAGTGACTGGGAGAAGGGGCTTTTAAGGGAAGAAACCATTGCCCAGTGATCCAAAAGGAGCAGGGAGGGTGTAGAAAATTCCGAGAATACAAGTGATGATCACCAGGGGGCAACTCCCTGCCTCTCAAAACCATTCCCAAAGTCATAATCAGCTAGTTCCTTTCTCAAGATTATTCTCAAGATTACAATCTAACTTTATCTTCAGCTAGTTCCTGAAACACAGTCACTGAACCGGCTAATCCTAGATTCCTAATTTTTCTCTCCCTGCTTAGATTTTTGGCTATTTTCTTCCTACTGGGGGTAGGGGGGAAAACCTGGATTTATCCAGGGCTTTCTTTGGGGAGACCTGGTTTTTTTTCCCAGTTTATTTATTTTTTATTAAAAATTGCCATCTCCTCCCCTCCTCCTCCCCCTTCCCTCCCCTCCCTATCATGGCTCATTTTCATAATACTAGAAATTCCTAATCAAGCTGCCAGAGGAGAAAAGTAATCACGAATTATATTCAAGTATTAAAAATGTGAGCTACAATGATTGCACTGAAAATATATGCTCACTGTTAAAATAGTGGTACAAATATCATGGAATAACATTCTAACTGCAATTAGGCTCTTTTGCAAAATAAGTTTCATCTAGACATTTTATAAGTCAAAGCAGATGGCCTACTTATATTGTGCTGCTATATAGTATAGTATGGATATAGTATTAAACAGATTCCTAATGATTCATTGTTATACCCATACATTAAGACATCTTTCAAGTTTCATAAAAGAAGATTCTAAATTTATGGCAAATTATTAACATACACACACACATTCACACATACACAAACACATACCTCGCCTCTGTGCAGATAAAGAGACTACAGAAGTCTTAGACCTCAAGGTAAAATATATACAAACCCTCACATTCTCATATCTTGTAGGACCATTGAGGAAGATGGGGCATAAAAAGTTTAAGAGCCAGAAATAATCATTAGTTACAATAATAATAGGAAATAGTATCTCCTAGTCACAGAAGGACATCTACATATGTAAATTCACATTGCATTGATTGAACATCTTATCTAAAAACTTTGTAAGGCAAATCCATACTAAATCCTAGCATGAAGAAAAAAGTTGGGCACAGAATCCCACACATAACCATAGAGTAAATGAGAATGTTATTTGTTGTAAGAAGGAGAAATATATTTCTGTAAAAGTGTTGTCAATGGTAAGTCAATGAAATGTCAGAGGAACGTCATTTAACAAATAATATTTAGAAAGAACAAACTGGTTATGACCCATTTAAAAATATGCAAAAACTGAGTTAGTTTAGAAAAAGGGGGAAATGTCTCAGAGGTGAGATATTATAAAACTTGGTGAAAATCTTTGAAAGGACATTATATATATGAGAGAAACCACACAACCAATCAAACAAACAAAAATATAGTTTCATATGCTTTGTGTCTTGCCAGCGCTCAGGAGGATGACAGTAAAAAATTAGATGTTCAATGAAAATCTGAGATAATAGACATAGGCTCAAAGAACCCAAAGTTTTGGGTGTAATTCGTAACTATACAACTTACAACTAACGTAGCATGCACTATGATTAGAATTTATCCCTCAAAATATCAAAAATAGAGCAAAAAAGCCAAATAAATAAAAACTACAAAAAGAAATTTAATATATGTAATGATTCAACATATTAGCCCAATATATTTTTTATTCACTATGATTAAATTAAAATAGAGCTGATTAAAAAAAAACTCAAGAAACTGTCATCAAAGAAACACTGTAACCAGGGGAAGTAAGGCAACTTGAAAAGTTAATAAAATTGTGTGTGTAACTATATGGAAGAAGCACAAACAGAACTGTTGACTGAGGTTTCTCTCTGCCCGGTTTCCATAACTGTCAAGTCCCAAATAAATCACACAGAGTTCTATATTAGTTATAAACTGATTGGCCCATTAGCTCAGGCTTTTTTATTAACTCTTATAACATATTAGCTCATTATTCTTGTCTATGCTAGCCATGTGGCTCAGTACCTTATTAAGCCAAGTAGTCACATCTTACTTCTTCTGTGTTTGGTTCACACTGCAGAATAAACTTTCCTCGTCCCAGAATTATCCCGTTCTTGTAGACCTGCCTTTACTTCCTGCCTGGTTGTCCCACGTATACTTCCTGCCTGGCTACTGGCCAATCAGCATTCTATTAAAATATAATTGACAGAATACAGACCATTGTCCCATACTGTTTCTGCCTCTTAAAAAAAAAAAACAAGAACACTGAATCTAATATTCTTTATTAAACTTTTCTTATGACTATTAGCCATAACAACTTGTAACCCACATTCTAAACAAAGGAAAATATCCATATTTCATTTGTTCGGAATGTGAGTGTAGTTTTCCAGGCTACTTCCTGCTGTTTGTGGTGCTGATAATCTTATGAAGACCTAAAGAAAATTTAGAATTATGATCAAGTTCTGACTGGAGTATCCTGTGAGGCTTGATCATCTCAGGCAGCAGTTTTGAATCTGTTCTGGATGTAGAACTCTGACATCTGAGCCATCTGTTCATACTGGAGATTTCTCAGGTTGTATTCTTTGATCAAACCTGATTTTTCTTAACTCAAAATGAATCCACATCCTCTCATTTCCTGTGAAAATAAAAGCAAAAGCTCTTCCCCAAACTAACATACATTTGACTTTAATTTTGAAGTCAAGGTAATTTCAAAATACATATCTTGGATTAATTCAGCAGCATTTATAAACAAATACCTTTTAGCAGCTGTTGTTCCTTCCTCAGCATTCAAACAATTCAAAGAGCACATAATAACATACAGTATTCAGATTCTTTGTGTGATTTGCATCTTTACATGGCTTTATTTTAAACTCTATTTCTTTTATTTTTAATTTTTGGCTTTTTGAGACAGTGTTTCTGTGTATCTTTGTCCTGGAACTCACTCTGTAGACCAGGCTCTTCTTGAACACACAGAGATCTGCCTGCCTCTGTCTCCCAAGTTCTGGTATTAAAGGTGTGTGCCACTACACCCAACTATTCTTCTATTGTTGTTGTTATATTTTAAACACTCTAACCTTTTTCTTTTCTCTCCCTAGCCTGCATATATTTTAACACACTGTAAAACAGAGGTTTTCTTTGTCTTTGAATCTCTCTTCAGTGTATATCTCTTTTTTTCTGACCACATAGTCTTTAAATTGCTAAGCAATATGGAGAGGATTAAAGTTGTGGCTTTGGCGGTTAGATCCAGTTTATTTTGTAGCTTTCTGAGATTCCAGCCTCATGGCAGAGGTACTGGATTTAGCCATGTTTATTGCTACAACTCATTAGCGTTTTAAGGTCCCTGCCAACAAGCAAGTTGCAGCAGTGTGCTCACAAACCACATTCAAATGCTCTGTAGCCAGACATCCTGCCTGAAAGAGTCAGAGTTTGTGCTGCCAGGATGGCCCAGAAAGCTGAAATTTTAAAACAAACCAAGCTTTTTTCCTGCTACAGCTGAAAACCAAAAAGCATGCAGTCTGATTTTCATCAACACCATTTAAGTGTTTGGTGGCAGGGCCTTTTAAAAGAGCTGCAAGGTTTTACAGCTAAAGCTGAGTCAGGAAGCCTCTTTTAAATGAGACACATTTGCCTCTAGGAAACAAAGCCTACCTGAGAAAATGCTGCTATCAATAAGCTGTGCTTAATTCTATTCTTTTCTGTCTAGCCTAACAGCCCAAGCTTTTTCAGGCTTTATGTGTATGCAGTTGTCCACAAGTTGGACACCACAGAGTCTGGATTATGAATACTATTGTGTTTTCGTTGATTTTTTTGACTGTGAAAGAACTAAGTACAGAGAGAAATTTCATTGTATGGGATGCTAAGTTAAGCCAGAATGTATTTTATAAAGGTATCTTGACTTCAGAATTTGGATCTAAGAACATGTTGCTTGGGAAAAAGGTTCTTCTTTTCTTTTCACAGAAGATGAGAACCTGTGTTTTTCCTCCAGGTGAATATGGCTTCATGGATCAAGTCCTCCTGAAAGGTTGCCATAAACACCTTCAAAAAATTACTTCATCCACCTGCTGACTGAGATGAACTAAGCACAAACGATAACCATGAAAGACATGATTAACAGTCCCCCAGTCAGCAGGAAGCAGTATAAACAGAACTGTGTCTATATTCCCAAATATGAATAATTTGTATTGGTATGGATCTTGGTTTATTGATACAAATTTAAAGTCAATTTTGTTATATGTATATTTCTGCTCTTGATTAAGGTATAGTGATTGTGTAGTTTATTTAAAAATGTTATGTATAATTAAAAATACAGGTTAATAGATAATAATCTATAATAGTCAAGCTTGTAGTCATGTTGGTTAGATTTTTCTAGATGTATAAAGATATATTTCAGTTAGATAGGTAGGCTTCAAATCTTTCAGAGACCTTCAGAATATGGTATTTAAATGTTTTAATAACTAAGGACTTTTCATGACAAAGAAATGCATCTGCTTCTTGGCAGCACAAGCTACTTCAAGAGGAATATGGGCATTGAAAAGACTCCTTATGGAATTGGTTGGAACTGGACATTCAGAACCCACAGAGAAATGACTGCTGAACTTGCCTACAGGTGAGACAATCCTTCTGTGTTCCTGCTTCATGAAAGAGTCTGTGAGACATTTTGCAGGACACAAAAGAAAGTGACTGGTAAACTGCCAATAAATGTCAAACTGTCTTTGAAATTTTCTGCTTCATGGAAAAGTCTTCTGGACACTATGGACCTGTAGGCTGAAGTTGGATGCCTTAATGGTGCAGAAGAACTTTGGGTAACTTTCCAGGCAGTGATATGTCTCTGTCAATTCTAGAGTTTTGGAAGTTGTTTATATGCAGTTCCTGTTTACTTAGGTATTATAATATATATTCACCAAAATTGGCAGAAATGCAAAATAACATTAATACATCTAATTTAAACTGTGTACTATGATTATTAACGAGGATGTTCCAATGTAAGTTTACCAGTTCTGACAAAAGCATCTCTCTGATGTAGGCCACTTATAGCCGGGAGGCCATAAACAGCTTTTACAACTTTTTGGAAGCATGCATTAGGTATGAGATCTGTACTTTCTATTCAGTTTTTCCATGAATCTAGAACATTTCTCAAGAATAAATTTCTTCTAAGAAAGAGACAGAGAAAGAAAGCAGTAGAAGAGAGGGATGAAGGAAAGAGAAGGAAGGTGGAGGGCTAGATGCAATGGAAAAGGAGAGATGAGAATGAGAGGAGGAAGGATAGAATCACTAAAATGTTGGTAAATTCATAATTTGTATCCAATTGCATGAATAAATTTATTCAGTAGAAATGATGTGGGCATAGACAGCCAAAACACAAACACTTTAGAATTAATTGGAAGGCAATAAATATTTTGTTTTGAAAATTAATACAAGAAACAAAATGGTATCAGTGAGAATGAAAAAGGAAACTATTGTAAAGAGTGATAAAGGTAGTATAAATAGTTGTATGCCATGTATTTCAAAATACAGTTCACATACAGAAAAAAGAATGATGCCAACTATTGAAACTGACAAATTAAGAAATGAAAAATAGGCAAGAAACCATTTCAATAACGCAATCTAATTATCAATTTTACATTTATTATTTATTTAATGTATATTTGTGTTTTATCTGTACATACATCTTTGAGCCATATATGAACAGTACCTTTGGAGACTAAAGAGAGTTTTGGATTCCCTAGAAGTGGAGTAAGTGATGGTTGTAAACCACTATGTAAGTGTTAGCTTGAACAGAGATTTTTGGAAGGAGCAGTCAGTATTTTTAAGCACTAAGCCTTCTCTTCAGCCCTGATTTATTGATTTTTAAAAATTTTTCAATATTCAAAGCTCGCAGGGATTAACAATATCAGTAGTAAAAACTTAGTTATCATTTACCTTATCTATGTAAGACACAATAGTGAAATAAGTATATTCCAAATAATATATGATTTTTTAATTTCACCATACTAAGTCAAGGCAAGATTATTCTGGTCGATAAGAAAGACACATGCCATGTACTCTAGCCAAAAGGCATAATGATTAAAATAATATCAATGGATCTAATTCATAAAAAATGATAATATCCCCCAAGTACTCGTTATTACATGAATGTAATATTGGTTTATAACACTCAATGTAAAAAGATCTATTAAGCCAATTCTTACATTGAAATGCACTTTAGTGTGGACTAAACTCCAAATACTCTATCAGAGCCGGGCGGTGGTGGCGCACGCCTTTAATCCCAGCACTCGGGAGGCAGAGGCAGGCGGATCTCTGAGTTCGAGGCCAGCCTGGTCTACAAGAGCTAGTTCCAGGACAGGCTCCAAAGCTACAGAGAAACCCTGTTTCGAAAAAAACCAAAAAAAAAAAAAAAAAGAAAAAAAGAAAAATATAATACTCTATCAGAACAGAATTCCAGAGTCACGAAACTGAAAGCTGGGGAACAAACAAGAATATCCAAATCCTATGGTTTATTAAACCAATTAAAACATGTGGCACATACCAAAGAAATATGAAGGATAAATTATTCCACTGGGATATGTAGTAAATCTGAACTGTATTTTAGGATGATAAATATTTATATTTTATCTCTCACTCCACTAGACAAATAGCTCCTGTGGAGAGATAGTTGCAAATGTGAGTGTTATGGTTTGAAGTAACCCAAAGGTAAAAGACACACTTAGCACAGTTTCTCTACTAGAAAGTTAAGAAAAATCACACCTAGAAGAGACTGTATCTTACAAATTAACCTTTGATCCATGTCAGTTTGATTTATATTCATGAACTGAACACACACTGGGCCAGAAATACAGCACTACAAAGGTCATCTTATAACCTCATGCATAATGAGTGTCTTAGGTCAAAATGCCAAGTTTACTAATTGATCTATTCATTCACTAAGAAACAGATCATGATCTCAGTAGGATTTGTTATCGTTATTGATAAGGCAATCATACATGACACATGGAAATGAAAAACTGGAAGCAGCCAATATTAAATTTAAAAAATTAATAGAAATTTATTCTAATTCATTTAATGCCAGAATGTTCTAGAAATAACATGCCAAAGTATGTTCAATTTTATTTCTAAACAAGTGTCACTAACTTAGAAGGAAAGAATATTTATTCAATAAATTGTAATATAATAAACAGAACTTTTAAAATGTAGAGGAAAAATTTAAACTTAATGTTTCATGTATAGCAAGAATAAAGATCAATTTCTATAGAAATAACCATAAAAACAATATAAAGCTTCTAAAATTGATCATATTTTAGAAATTTAAATTATTAAATGTATTTATGAAGAATAAATAACTAAATATAGATAAAAATTAAAACATATCATTCCACAAAAGTACAAATTTATTATTTTAAATACTTTCAAGAAAATGTAGTAGACTTATAAAGATGACATAACTCCTCAGTATTTATAGCTGATACATATAAATAAATTCATGTAAAGGAACTGTCAATCTCCATGAATAAAAGACAATAAAGTTTCAAAATAATGTTTAAAAAGACCTAAAAGAGAGTTCATGATGGAAAGTAAACATCTGAGAATTCAACTTTAGAAGGAACCTAACACTATCTGAATACACTGAGAGATCATTTTTTCACACAGTGCAATGATCAAGCACAAGTCTTAAAATCCCAAAGATCCCTGAGCAAGGGAAGAAAGTAGCATTCTCATCTTCTCAAATGACTAAATCTTATATCCAGTCGACGTAAAAATAACCAGTACAATTTTCATTATATTTTACATGTTCCATGTGATCTACCAAAAATCATATTACTTATGATTTTATTTTATAATATACGAATTAACACTGTCTTTAATCTGAACAAGGAAAGACCTTATGACATTTACAATTATTTCTTTGCCCAGTACCTCCAAAGGTACCTGGGAGACAATAGCAACACTTTCAGGTGGAACTGGGAAGCCTAAGTAGATTAAATGGCACTGTATGTGCACACATGACACAAGGAGAAAGTGACGAGAATCTCAGAATGTATTGCCTGACTCTGTGATTCATTAGCAAATGACCCACAACATCTCTGTCACTGCTTTTATTTTCAAAATACTCAAATCGGTGGAAGCATTATATATTTAGCATAAGAAATAAAGTGAAGCATAAATAAATGGAAAGCGCAAATAGGACCATGCATAGTTTATCAGTAAAGCGAATAAACCATGCCTGCTCTAATTAAGAGAAAATGTAAAGTATATCACAAAAAAATTTAAAAAAAAACAATTTTCAGAGCCAAATCTTTTATTTTAAATCCTTGCTTTGCTCTCATTTCTAATACTATATAATAGATATTCATTTGGTTAGCAGGCTCAAAATGCATTTATAGCGAAGGGGAAATAACCAAATTCATTTAAGCACAAAGATTCTGTCTTTGAAGGATGATCTCTCTATTGTGTAGAGGATTTACAATGTGACTTTGCAGAGCAAATGCGTCATCAGGTATACCTCAAGAATACTACGTTGCTTTTTTAGCTTTTAAGGTCAGGGATATGCGAGATATGTGCCTTGGGAAGAAAACCAATTTCAAATCAAAAACACAGGACACAATTAGTATTTGCTTTGCATTTACACACTACTACATATTAGTATAGTGGTCTTTTTCACGCTAAGCAAATGGTTTACAATAGACACGAGCACATCGAGCTGAAATTTTGGACCGTTATTTTTCTGTCTTATAAATGCCAAGTTTTTAGACATATGGCACCATTTTTGGCTAGTATTTTTAAACACCATCATTCCATGAAATTGATTTTCTTTTTCAGTTATAATTTTTTTGCCTGGTTTCTTTCCTGCCACTTCCTTAAATAAATTGACATGATATCTTTCTGAGCTAGTGTGTTTAAAATTGAAGAGTTTTGTTGTTCTTTGCCTTGTACTTTCAATATATGCCACAGAATAGGCTTCAGTTCAATTATGAATTGCAAGGGAAAAATAGATAACATCATAATACATACTAGGAAATTGTAGAGCTTGAGAGATAAAAGAAAACTGGCAAGAATTTGGCTGATCAAGTAGACATAAAGCTTAAAAGCTATGAAACAACTAAGAACTGTATTCATGCTAAATGCATTTTGTTTACTGGTGAAAAATTGGACTCCCCCAGGTCTATCATTAAATTAAGAAAGAGACATTTGAATGTCAAGAAGGAATTGATTTAAATATAACTAAATCCTAATTAAAAGAACTAATTTTGAGATATATTTTATTTTAAAAAACACTTAAAGGGTTGGAGAGATGGTTTAGTGGTTAAGTGGACTGGCTGCTCTTCTAGAGGAACTGTGTTCAAGTCCCAGTACCCACATGGCAGCCCAAAATAATCTATAACTATGGTTCTAGAGATTCTGGAACTCTTAACACAGATATACATGCAGGCAAAACACCAGTGCACATAAAAATAAGCAAATCCTTAAAAATAAATAAAAGCATTTTTAATTAAAATTAGAGTAAAAGAATGCATGGGTTGTGTCAAATAACATGTAAGGGAAGATAAGGCTCAAACCATAAAGGAGAATTCATACAAAAATAGAAGAATGAAAATCAGGCAGAAATATATTAACTAATATAGTATGGAAACACAAGCAAGCTAAGATTTCACACTGAAACAAGGAGGAACTACTGAGTGTTCTTGTTTACAAATCAGAACAGCAAAGAGAAACATAAGTATTAGACTCGAAGTACTGAAAATTGTGGCTGCTGAAGATAAAAACTAATAGAACACAAAAAGAAAGTCAAACTAAAATACAAACGTTATTCTGAGCTCAAAAATATGACAAGGAACTACATTTTAAATAATTGCCCAGGTACAGTCTGGTTAAACATTTCACTGGCACAGAAATATATCTGTAATCAATTTTTGCTTATTAGAGTCATAAAGGACCCTGTTTATGAAATTTTGTCAACTTTTAAAAGAAGTAAACAGTATACCCTCGTGAGAAAATAGAGATTTTAAGGTGGTAATTTTATAAAATAAAGACATGAATGTTTCAAGGTGTGACTGAGATGATAGTTTTATGGTAGATATGAGGGAAGGTAACAGTCAGAGACCCTGCAAGAGTCCACAGCAGGGAGAGTAGACTAAACAGGACCAGTAGACTGAAACCGGCAATGAGAGAAGAGACAAAGTAGAGAGCAAGAGAGGAAGAAAACAAAGAGGAGAGAGACAGAAAGACGGGAGGGGAACCAAGGCAACTAAGAGAGCACATTGCCAAATGGCAGGGTTCTATAGGAATGAGAAGCTGGAGGAATGGAAGCCCTTGAGCTGGAGATTAGGGTACAGTTGAGATGAGAAGAATTGAGAGGAGCCAGGAGGCAGCATAGACTCTGTAACAGGTACTTGCTATTCTCAGAGAGCCTGGAAGCAAGAGTTTGTTTGGTATGCAAATTGGCACCAGAGTTAGCCATTTGTTCCCAGTTTTGGACCTGACAACATTCACCCTGAAAACCTCGGGGGAGTAAATTGAAGTATTTCATGATTAATGATAAAAATTTTAACATGACTGATACAAAAATAATATCACAAAATAATCCAATTTAACTTTTAACAGAAATAACTAAAAAATCATGATTCTATCAATAACTTCACAGAAAATATCTGTATCACCACTAAAATACCAAAGACTGTTTAATATTATAAGACTAACCATTCATAATTTTACTGTGACGGCTACAGAGTATTATGACATTGATATAATATTTTCAAGTTATAGAAATCATAAGAATGAAATAGTTATTTGTAGAGAGTGAATGAAAAAATGAAAAGGAGGACATGACTGCTCTTAGCCATGGTGGAGGAGAAGGGTTATGGTAGATCTGAGGGAGAGCATAGGTGGAGACATCAGGAAGGGTCCCGAGTAGACATGACCAGCCTGAGCCAAGTTCTGTGAAGAGAGGGGAAGGGAGAGAGAGAGTAATCACTTACAGAAAAATATACCCAGAGAAAAATAATCATGAAGAAAAGCAATAGCTTAAACTACACTTGTAAATGTTTAAATAGCATTAAAATAATCTTGATACACATTCTACAATATATTGATTCTCCTCCACAATCTAAAGATTATTAGACTTTGAATAAACTTTAGAAATTAAACCTCCACAACCTAATGCATTACATATTGCCTAGATTTAGTCACTATTGTTTTATTTTCATAGTTATAGTAATAGAATTTCCAACAGAGAGAATGCATGTGTTGGAATATGAGTGAATTACACATGATATAGTAAATGTATATAATAAAAGGTATATGCAGAAAAGGATTTGTATTGAAAGGATAGCAATCAAGAAAGTATTTTCAATTGGTCACAGAGACAAATATAATAGGAGAATACTGACAGTTGTGGAGATATTCTCAAAATGCCCAATGTATGAGGCAAAGCTTTAAGAATGTGTGGTTTACAATCAGTGAGTATTGACCAGGATCATAAATAATAACAGCAAGTGCATTAAGCCTGCAGCAGATAGCAAACAAGCTAATTTTTCAGTATGTGCATGAAATAGTAAGTCAGTTGGCTCAACCAGCTTTCCATCATTTTTTAAAGGAAAAGCTAAGGATATGTGTTAAAATAAAAGGTATTTGTTTGAATATTTCCTTCAAATGTTTTGAGAATTTGATATTTTTAATTTCAACCCAGTGGAGTATTCCACTTCCCTTTGCTATATAACTCCATTGCTCTTTTTACTCTCATGTGTAAAACATAGTATCTGTTTAGTGATAAAAGTTCAGAATTTTTATTAATACTTCAGGGGGATACAATAAAATGTCTTGGTCTAACATACATGAAAGATGTATAATGGATGGGAAAAAGGAAAATAAAAGGCGTCAGGCAGACAAGAAAGTCTATTGTATGGTTATATTTTGGCTGAAATACTATTGTCATTACTATTATTTGAGTTAATGCTAACTTTAGCTTGAATGAGCAATTCACTTTCAATAGATTCAGTGATTTCACAATCTAAGTCTCACTGCAGCCTTAACATTTTAAAATCCTAAATGCCAAGAATACCATTAAATGAATTGACTTTCATCTTTACTTCAAATTATATGAATAACCTCAGAAAATTGACAAGCAAATGGGGTTAGAGTTCTTCCTAGAAGAAAGAGCTGAAGGAGAATATTAAAGTCACTATAGCAGAGAACAGAGAGAGTGTCTTTTATTTATAACACCTCCATTACTCTGCGGGCTACCTAGGTTTCAGAACACTTGCTAATCCACATATATGGTCTTTGAAACAGTCTAACCTTTGAAACAAAATGAAAATAACTACTTTTTCATCTACATTAAAAGACCAGCTTTCTTTTACTATAAAAATTACAACAGAAAAATGCATTTAATACCAAAAATTCACACTAAATCTAAAGCTCATATATATATGTATATATATATGTATATATATGTATATATATACATATATATATACATATATATATAATCTTCATACATACAATCATTCATGAGCATGGTTTTTGTAGAATGAATAATAAAAATCCAGAGACAGATATTAGGGTTCAATCTGAAGATTAGAAAAGCAAAGCAGCCAGTCATTGACTCTTACCTCTATCTCAGACCAAAAATGGATTCTGTCTCCAAATCTTGAAGACTCCACACTCCACACTCTACTGATTTCCTGTCTCTCCCTCTTATATTCCTCTCTCCATCCAACTGTATAACTCTTGTCTCAATAACTGAATAGTATGATTGCTTTGCCCTCTGATCTTTTTCAAGTTTTATTTATTTATTAAAGCACAAATTATATACCACTATTGGTTTCATATTAATTGATATCTAAAAAAAACTAAGATTATTGTTGCTAAGGTAAAAACCAATAATATATACAATGACTTCAGGACATATTTTTGGGAGATAATATGATTTGGAAACACTAGTGTACAGGCAGTTGTGTCTATGTATATATTTCACATTGGTTTTTGGACAGGCTGCTCATTTGTTGATTATAAAATCATTTGCTAGTTGAAATTTTTTTTTAATTTGAAAATTAATAAGCCATAGATCTCTAATTATCATATGTAATATTCAATTTGAGGACATTTGACTTATTTTTCATTAGCTCACAGCTTGGTGAAATAGTGAAATGTTCTATGTGGTTATTTCCCATCAAATCCAGGACCATCTATTAGAAGATCAAACAGCTACAGAAAAGATAGTTCACAGACTTCATTGATTTCTTAGACAACCTTTATTTGTTTTCAAATTATAAAATTATTTGAAATTTATGGTAGAGAAAGTAGGACAAAAATTTTCAGATTTTAATTATTGGTCTTATTCATTAAAGATGATACTTATTATTAAAGAGAGAATGGTTCAACATTACATTTTAAATATTATTCATTTTCATCAAATATTATATATTAAGACATAGAGGAGAGTACTGCATTAAACAAGTTATCAGTGTGACAAGACTCACATATAAGATGGGTAAGGATTTATTTATTTATTTATTTTATTATTTTTTTTTTTTTTGGTTTTTCGAGACAGGGTTTCTCTGCAGCTTTTTTAGAGCCTGTCCTGGAACTAGCTCTTGTAGACCAGGCTGGCCTCGAACTCACAGAGATCCGCCTGCCTCTGCCTCCCGAGTGCTGGGATTAAAGGCGTGCGCCACCACCGCCCGGCTGATGGGTAAGGATTTAATGAGTAAAAGAAAGAATGGTGTACTAGGCCACAGCACCCTACCACTAAATACAAATTGTATTTAAATAGCATAGCCTTCAACTTAAGACCCTCAGATGTATATGGAGATATGGCTTAAAAATTTATACAATTTCAGTCTTAGTTACTGTTCTTGCACTATGAGGAGACACAATGACCAAAAAAACTTAGAAAAGAAAGCACTTAATTGGGTCTTTGCCTATAGTTTCAGAGCATGTGTCCAGGACCAATATGACATAAAACATGGAATTCATGTAATAGTCCTTGCCAAAGACTTTCATTGGTTTTCACACTCATCACACTAATTATATTTACTCAAACAATCTTTCTTTATGATAGTTTTCAATGTGTCTGATATTCTTAATTATTAATATTTCATTAATCAATGTGAAAAGATTGAGCAATGTGATCTGTCAGGGTCTAAAGAAGCATCATGAATTAAGGAAACTCTTATTAAATCTAAACTTTTCTCATAATTGTTATTACTTAAATGTCAAAGAGCAGCTATTTTATGATAGGATTCATAAATAAAAACATTTTGTAAAACTAAAACCTAAAGAATAATCTGCCACCACTGGGGATGAAACATTCTGGTTCTAAGAGAGTAGAAGTTATTATTATTAATAAAATGAAATACCCTTGAAAAAATATTTATGCAAATAAAGAAATGCATTTTGTTTACTAACTTATTGATTTTATATATTTAAACTATATTTTGCTCAAGATTTTGGATTTTTCATGTCACCACACATTTACAAAATATGATATAGTTACAAGTTATGCAGATTTTTTCAGTCAGTAGCAGTAGTATTTTTATCAAAGAGATGAAGGCATAAGTCACAAACAATCCTATACCAGTTTGGAATTATGATTATTAGAATGGTTATTTATTTGAAGGGGAAAAACTTACAAATCACCGTCCCAGACAACAGCCCTCTGCACAATCAGGAAGGGAGCCTAGTCGCCGGATGGAGCCCGAAGCCAGAGAGTGAGTGGAGGGAAGTGGCAGCATTTTTAAAGAGAGAGACCATGACCAAATGGGCTGGTATCTCAGCAGCTATTGGCTGAAGGAGCGGAAGGAGCTCCCGCAACACCTCCCGTTTTTGTTAAAGTAAGAGAGTTCCAAACCTACTATGAAATTATATACAATAAGTACAAATATCCTATTCCAACTAGTTTAAGTCTTGTATAATAAATAACTTGGCCAACTCATGAGAGGAAAGTAACTACATTTATATAGTCTTCAACCCCATTGAAGATCTGAGAAGGGATATAATGTTATCTGAGTAATTAGGAAGTGCAATTAAGCAACTTCCAAAACATGCAACAAATCACAGAGACAACTAGCTACCTGGGCAATCACCCAAGGTCACGTTTGCAAGATTGAAGCAACCAACTTTGGCTAAGGCCTAATATAACTGACATACGATTTTTAAAGGCAAGAAATTTTCAAAACTATCTTACCCTTTCTTGGCAGGATATGACAGTCCTGTTTAATCCATTTATAGATATTCTGTATCTCTGTCAGTGGTTGAGGTATGGGCATTTCTTTGCCCAAAGGCCAGTTCTGCCAAGAAGGAAGGCTCCAGGTGGAGTGTCTTTGGTGCTCCATATTCTTTCGGGAATAGATCGGTGTTGCCAGGAGCAATTGTGTCTCACTACCATGGAACTCTGAGTTAAATTAAAGGCCATTTTCTACAGCTCTTTGAAGAGGTTGAAGATTATCTATCTATACTGAGTATAATCTCTATGTATCTAACGAACCTGATTAGTTTAATTATAAATGACAAACATAGATGACTACTGATCTATATAATTCTCAATACCTATCTAACTTAAAGACTAAGACAATAAACAACTGTGCAATAAATGAGGACAATATGACCTCCAAATATAAACAATGTACAAATATACAATGCAATATGGTAAATATATATCAATACATAAACAATATATAAGAATCTTAATCAGAGGTAGAAATGTACACTGCAATATGGTAAATATACATATATCAATACAATATATATCAATACATAAAAATGTTTTAAACAGAGGTAGAAGCATGCATGCATACAATAGTCAATATAATTTAACTTTGTATCAATATACAAGAATCAATATCAATATATTGGTCTAAAAACAGTAACTCACAATTACAAATCTACTATCTCATCATCCAATTAACCCTCTTTTTTTTCAAAAGATCCCTGAGTTTATAAAATTCCTCCCCTAACCCCCCAACCCTCAAAAATATACTAATTATAATCAACCCTTAAATGATGTCCCTAAACCCAAGGACAAACGTCGTCCTCTAGAATTACTTCCAGCTGTGATGGGGGCGACATTCTTTCTGGGGGATCCTGTGAAAGTAAAATGATGGTTAAATTTCAAGATCAATGTCTTTTAAAATTGCAAATAGTCTCTGAGTATTTTGTGCAGGTCTGGCCAGAATGGTGTACAAGATGTGCATCATTTCAGCTAACCAAGTTGGAACTGTCTTGTGTAGCTGGTACCCAAAACAGGTCTTGTAGTAGTGCTATCAGTATCATGACTTCATATCAACCAGGTGGAGTTGTTGTTATGGGGCCCCATCTTCCTCCTGGAAACCTCAAATGTCACTGCAGGAAAAACTCATTGTTCATTGTGAAAATCTTAAACATTAATTATATAGATATATACAAACATACATATATTCAATGAAAGGCATGATAGATACATTCAATGAAAAGTATGAGAGATATGAAGAAAAACAAAGATGTTTTCTAAACTCATATTTCTTTCTGTCCCATATCACCACACATTTATAAAATATGATGTAGTGAGGAGCGGGCCGCTTTCCTGCTGTCCCACTCCTGGCCACCTGGCTAGCTTATGCCCCGAAATAACAACACACAAACTATATTCATTTAAACACTTCCTGGCCCATTAGTTTCAGCCTCTTACTCACATCTTGATTAACCCATATCTAATAATCGGTCTCACTTAGGAGAGGCGTGGCATCTGACTGAGCCATCTACCTCACTTCCTTCTTCCTGTTCTGTCTACTCCACCCACCTAAGGGCGGCCAAGGCAGTTTCTTTATTAACGAATAAAATCAACACAAACAGAAGACTCTCCCACATCAATATGATATAGTTACAAGTTATGTAGATTTTTTTGCAGTCAGTAGCAGTAGTATTTTTATCAAAGAGAGAAATTGTGGAGAGGATAAAATACATGCTATTTATTTACTTTTCCTTTCATTTATTCATTTATTTCTCAATAATATTTTTATATTCTTGACTTAATCCAGGTTCTGTTGCATGGTAAGCAATAATTCTAGTACTGAGCTATAAGAGATAAAATAAGAGATACAATCCCTTGCTATAAGAGATACAATATTAATGGACATTTCCATCTTTATTAAAATACAACTGACAGATAACAGTAATATATTATCTAGGTTTCTAACTTTATTTGGAATATATGTACACATTTAAAAATAATTTATAAATTATCATGTAATATATTTAAATTAACATAGCTGTGAAATAACCATCCTCAATTTTCACACTCTATTGTTCTGTGTCCTTGTAATACATCTTACCTATCTCAAGCAATTTTTAACTCACTCCTATATGCCATATTTTTCCCTTTCATGTACTTGGAGGCTGCTCAGTCATTCCCTGGCAACTGAGATCCAAAATAATCACACAGAAATTTGCAACACTGCTTAGCCTATTAGCTTATGTATATTTCTAGCTAGTTCTTACAACTTAAATTAATCAATTTCTATTAATCTGTATTGCCACATGATTGTGGCCTACTGGTAAGACACCATCCAGCATCTGGCATCTGTTTTCTGCAGCAGCTACATGGTTTCTCCCTGACTGTCCCTACTCTTTCCTCCTCTAACTTCTTGGAATTCCCACTTTGGCATGTTCTGTGCTGCAATAGGCCCAAAGCAGCTTTTTAATGAACCAATGGTATTCAAACATACAGAGGGGAATCTCACATCAACTCCCCTCTTCTGTCTAGTAAAAAGGAAAATTTTAACTTTAACATAGTAAAATTACATATAATAGAACAGGTATCAAGCCATAATTAAAGTTACAATATTTATACCTATTTTATCTTTTATCATAACTAAAGAAAACTACAATGGTAACTATTCTTAAATCTATCAAAGACTCCAGATGATATAATATTACCTAAGTTAGCAGGAAATCCTCTGCAAGAAACTTCTAAAACTCTAGAATTGACAGAGACATCTCACTGCCTGGACAGAGAGTTCTTCTGTAACATTAGGGCATGCATCTTTAGCCTACAGGCCCATAGGATCCATCAGACTTTTCCATGAAACAGGAAATTTACAAGACAATTGCATCAATATTGGCGGTTTGTCAGTCACTGTCCTCAGTGTCCTGCAGTAGGTCCTGCAGTTCTTTCTTGAACCAGGAACTCTGAAGGACTGTCTCCCATTCTTTAGGCAACTTCATCAGTCACTTTTCTGTGGGTCCTGTATGTCCAGTTTATATAGCATACAATCAAGCAGTCCAGGCAACAACAGTTTCTTGACCAAATGACTAATAAACTCCAAAAGGAGAATCTTCAATACCCATCATCCTCTTGAAGTAGATTGGTGCTGCCAGGAGCAGATCTGTCTCATTGTCATGAAAAGTCCTAAGTTCTTAAAACATTTTAAATGCCATATTCTGTTAGTCTTGGAAAAAATGTAAAGAATATCTATTCATTTGAAATATATGTTTGTACATTTAGAAAACCTAATTTATATGACCTCAAGCTTGACTATTAGAGATGACTATCTATTAACCTGTATTTTTAAAATTATACATTACATTTTAAATGAGTTGCACAAAAAAATACCTTAATCAAGAGCAGAAATTTACATATAACAAAATTACCTTAAATTTGTATTAATATACCAGTAATCATACAAATGCAAAGTATTCCTCTCCATATCATATCAACTTTTAAATGTAAGCATACATATATAAACAATATTTGGGAATTTGTATGTAGTTCTCTCCAAACTGCTTCCTGCTTTTTGTTGGGCAAAGTAATTTTGAGTGTTCACTGTGACCTTTTGGGGGTCTTGGTCAAACCATATTAGTCTGAAAGAAATTCAAAGATTCTTATCTTCTGTGGATATAAAAGCAGAACCTCTTTTCCAAAGAAACATATGCTTAGACCCAAATTTTGAAGTCAAGATACCTTTAAAACATATATTTTGGTATAGCTTAACACCCTGTACAATGAAATGGCTCTCTGTACTTAGCTCATTTATGGACAAAATTTTCAAATAAAGTACAATAGTATACATAATCCACACTCTGTGTGTATATTCCATCTTTAATGGCTTATTTTTCTTTACTCCTTTAATCTATGACTGTCTGTACTCTGTCTCTTTAAAGGCTTTCTTTTATTTTTTCTATATTTTTCTTCTCTCTCTCAAGCCTGCATATATTTATCCAACACTGTGACCCACTTAGAGATCTTTTTCATCTGAATCTGTCTTTATTGTACATCTGTAATCCTTTTCTGATCAGAACTGCTTCCTAAAATGCTAAGCAGCTTGGCTAGGACTAAAGCTGCTTTGCCTTTCGGCTCCACCCAGTCCAAGACGGCAGAGGCAAGTTCACCACTTCTGCTAGTTGTGTACACCATCCCAGTTGCAGGTATGTAGCTGAACTATGTCATGCTATTAAGCAGCTTTTAACACGCTGCTCACAAAACCCATTCAAGTGCTAGGCCTCCTAAAGGAGCCAGAGTTTGTGCTGGCATCATGAACTGAATGCTGCTGTTTCTTATGCTGAGTCAGTAAGCCTTTTCTTAAAGGATCTGCTGTGTCTCTCTCATGGCCAGCAAACAGAAACCATCCAGAAAAAAAAAGATGCTTACCAAAAAGTCATGCTTAACTCAGTTCTTTTGTGTCTAGAATTTCTTTCTAAGCCTTCTCAGGTTGTATGTGGATGAAGTCATCCTATATTGGTACACCAATCTGTAGTTCAAAGCAGCTCATTTGTTCCCTGGCCTCCAAGACAAAAAATAATCACACAGAAATTGTATTATTTACAAACTTGTTTGGCCTATTAGCTTATGTATATATTTAGCTAGCTCTTACATCTTAAATCAACCCATTTCTATTAACCTGTATATCATCACGTAGTTGTGGTCTACTGGTAAGTTTCTATTCAGTGTTTGACATCTGCCTCCTGTGTTGGCTACATGGCTTCTCCCTGACCCATCCTATTCTTTCCTCCTCTATCTGTTTGGAATTTCTTCCTTGCCCTATTCTGTGCTGCAATAGGCCTGAAGCAGTTCTTTATGAACCAATGATATTCAAAGCATACAGAGGAGATTCCCACACTACTTTCATTTTTTACAGACTACTATCCTTGTATTTTTAACCATATGTTTAAGTAATTATATTATTGCAGTAATAAAATTCCACCAGTATTGCTTAAAATGACAGAATGTATTAACATCTAATTTTGACAATCATAATTGAAATATATCTTTTGAGGTTAACAAGATGTTACCAACATGACTGCATTCTCTTATAGGACCTAGGTAAAATTCAGATTCCTTGTACTTCTCATGTGTTTGAGCTGGCCAACATTCTTCAGCTCAATACTAAGAGTAACAACTGCATTACTCTAGTCTTTACTGCCTGTTCCCATATCCGCTGATTTGACTACAGTTCATATAATTGTCTTTTGTCATACTCATTGTGTGATAATGTCATTTTTGGTAGGCCAAACATTTACCTCATATATGTAACAAGCATCTTGAGAATATTCCAATTGATATTGATACTATTCCAAAGAAAACAGAATATTATCTCTCTATATAATGTTTTACAATCTTTTTTATTTTCAGTACATAATACACAGCATATACATATATATGCATTTATATGTGTGTATGTATGTTTTATAAGTGCCTTGGTGAAGTTAAAAAATATAATTTAGTGCTTGTTATTGGCTCTTAGTTTTAGAAGTTGCAGCACATGCTGCTTGGCTCATACACTTGGCAGCATAATGGCACCAGGAGTGTATAGTGAAGTTTTTACCTTATAAGAGATAAAACATGAATTAAAAAGTAAGCAAATACTTAACTTCAAATCATGCCATTGTTTATCAAAATACTAAAGATAGGCTATACATATAAAATTTCTAGAACTTCAAAAATATTGCCACATGTTGGGGATATAGCATTCATCATTTTTGAGCACATGGGCCATATTTCATGATAAAAATAACAGTTATATCTCTGTTGACAACTGTCTACTTATCTACACATACAGAGAAATTTTTTATAAAGAAATTAAGACATGTGATTGTGAAAACTTTGTAAAACATATTTATAGGGCAGGTTGCTATAGATAGCACTTTGGAGCTATAGCAAACTATTTTAATTTGCAAATTCTAAAGGAACTGTAGAGGCATCAATGATATTATAGTTCAAGTCCAAAGGCAGTGTTCTGGCAGAGTACTTTTTTTAACAAGGGAAGTCAGTTGTTGTTCCTTCAGATATCAAATTAATAGATTAGTCTCATTTATAAAGTTCACCTAATTAAGTATTTCTAAAAGATGACACACTATTGTTTAACAAATATCTAGGCACCATAGCTCATCTAATTTGAGATAAAATTAACCTTTCCAGAATTTTCTCAGGTGAGAAGATGCCTCATATATAACAGAAGTAAAGCCTAATAGGCATTGTTGTGGTAATACATTTGTGTCCCTTTATGCCATCACTGTTGTAGGCTACATCTGGTTCACGTGAACAAATCATAACGTCTGAGTAATTCTAACTCCCATTGAATACCACTGTAATGCATTAAAGTCTCTGGCATGGCATGAAGTCATAATGTTCCTTCTTAAATACATTTTGCAATTAATCTGCATTATGTTAAAGAATGCTATTTTCCAATTATAGAGATGTATCAAATAAACTGATGTCTGAGTATAATATAGAGTGCTAATTAAAAAATACCTGTTCCATTTTTTCTCATTCCTCCTTTCTTTTGACAGTAATCAGACAGAAGTCAGTGAATAGTTTGGCTAACAAACAAATATAAGCAATGAATCTTTCAATGTGCTTAGAGTTGCTCTTCTTAGAATAATGAGGGCTTTTCTTTTCTTTTTTTAAAGCTAGATTCAACCTGCCTTCCTAACTTTTCCTTTATGATGAGCTCCCACAGTGGGTACTCCCCAGGAGTTCATCACAATGGGCTTCAGAGTAAGCTCCCAGTCATGTAGATGCATGTCTGACATAATCTACTGACTCCTGAGTGAAGCTATGCCAATTTCTTTTCTCTCCTATATGTCTTCCTAGGCTTCCATAAATGGGTTTTGTTCCTTATATTATAAAATTTAAAAATGAACCACGATGTTGCAAATTCTTAGAAAACTGACAAAAACTACTTCTTGGTGTTAATAACCTGAGACAAAGTAGATAGAGAAATGTGCTTCTCTTAAATTCTGTATCACAAGAAAGAGGAGCATGTAGGTATTGCATTCACCAGCATGTTAAGAAGTGTAATATATGACTACCATTTTAATCCTCTCTGATACTAAATACCTATTACCTGAAATAGGTGCAATGTAGAAGCAATATTTAATTTTATCTAAATAGGATAAAGAAGAACACTATAAAAATAAAATGAGTGGTGACAAATCTTAAATCATGTCTAAGTTTGGTGGTATTAAGATAAAAGTAATAAAGACAATGAGAAAAGTGTGACTTTAGTATCAAGACATCCATATGTGCCAATGTCTCTGGTCTCTAAACAGAGCAGTATAGAAATTCTATAGATCACCACCAGTATTGGACACCTGGAAGTCCTTGAAAACTAGTATGTATTTGGTAGGAATATAATAGGTAATTTGTTTTCTATTCTTGGGAAATTTGGACTTAAGTTTATTGTTTTTTAAATAGTTATTGTAGAATATGGAAAACAAATATCTATACTCTGATTCTAAAGAATATGCTTATTTCTTACTTAGTAAAACTGTATTACTGACAAACTTCTTCATTGATAAGTGTTATTTTATTAGTATTTAGTTGGGCAAGACACTTTCATAAGCCGTAGTTTCCTTAAGGCCTTGTACGCCAACATCCTCTCAATACCTAATTAACTCTTTTTTAATATGAGCACATGCAGATATTGAATTGAATATATTGTTACTTACTGAAACTCAAATATCTTTAATTAAATAAACATTTGATAAAATGTTATAAACTTTCTGAAGCTGTTTTATTTAAGTATTTAAACCTAGACTATAAAAGATGGTGGTTTTTAAAAATACAATTTGACTATCCTTTTCTCTCAAATTCTTCTCTCGCCTTCCCTTCTCACTGCCTCTTTTCCTTCTGCCCTTCCTACTCCACCTACCCCATGCTCCCAATTTTATCAGGTGATCTTGTCTATTTTCCCTTTCCAGGTGGATCTATGTATGTTTTTCTTAGGGTTTACCTTGTTACTTAGCTTCTCTAGGATCATAAACTATAGGCTCAATATCCTTTGCTTTATAGCTAGTATCCACTTATGAGTGAGTATATATCATGTTCATTTTTCTGGGTCCAAGTTACCTGACTCAGGATTTTTTTTTCTAGTTCTGTGTGCGATGGGACAATGGTTATGTACCCTGTAAATATTTGTCAGTTGTATTGGTTTAATACAATATTGATTGGCCAGTAGCCAGGCAAGAAGATAGGTGAGACAACCAGAACAGGAGAATTCTGAGAGAAAAGACTCAGTCTATAGCTGTTACCCAGACATAGAGGAAGCAAGATAAGAATGCTTTACTGATAAAAGGTAACAAACCACATGACTAACACAAACAAGAATTATTGGTTAATGTACAAAGTAAAAATTAGTTAATAAGAAAACCAGAATTATTAGGACAACCAATTTATAATTAATGAAGGCCTCCGTGTGTTTCTTTGGGAATGAATGACTGTGGGACAGGGCAGGAGAGAAACCTTTGTCAACAAATGACATCAGTGGGGACAACTGTATCCACATAAAACCTGAGACAGAAAAGAACAGAGTTAAGCATAGTTTCTTGGGAGTAGAACTTCCCTAGATGGGCTCTGTTTGCTAGAGGCAAGTGTGTCTCATTTAAGAGAGGCTTCCTGACTCAGCTTTAGCTGCAAAAACCTTGCATCTTTTTAAGAAGCCCCATCACAAAACAGTTAAATGATATTCATGAATAGCTGATAGCATGCTTCTTGATGGTGGGAGGGACCTTGAAGTTCCATAGAGTTGTGGCAATAAGATTTATCCCTACTGCTTATACTGGTTTTTTGAAACCTATTCTCTTTGGATGGATACCTTGATCAGCCTAGATATAGTAGGGAAGACCTTAGACCTTCTCCCAAAGACATGTACCTTACCCTCTCTAAGGAGTGGATTGAGGGGGTATGGTGGTGGGGTTGATGAAGAGAATGGGAGGAGTGGGAAATGAGATTGGTATGTAAAATGAGAATAAGGTAGTTTGTTTTCTTTTTTCAAAATGAATATTCCAATTAATTAAAAATACATTAATGACATCAACCAGCTGTGATTTTCCAAGTCTTTTTGATGTTCCAAGCAGTGTTGCTTAAGAGACTAAGCAAATCTATTGTATCTAGAGTTACCAAAAAGTCAAATTTACTTTCTGATTTTTCTTATATTTATGTCAAAAGTAGAAATCTGAGAACAAGAAGAAAACCTGTTATGTATTGCAAATTATAAACAAGGTAAAAGCACTATCTACCTTTATAAAGGCAGATCCCAAACCAAACATAGCATGGTAATGAGAAATACAAAATGTATAAATAAAAAGCCTGATCTCATTTACAAATATAGGACATCAAAATTTCTTCACTTCTCACTGGCTCAGTATCCACAGAGTAAAATGAGGGTAATAATAACACTCTATCATTGATATTTGTATTTAACAACTTCTTGTGTCATAAAAGATTGCCAAAGATTGTGTGGCTGAATGACACAAATCTGACTTTTCTAGTTCCATAGGCTCACCAAGGTCATGGTGGTGACCAAGCCTGTTCTGAAGTCTTCATTCCTGACTTCCAAAGGTTTGTTTGCTCACTGAATCTACCCAGAATCTTCTTTCTGAGAATGTTTCAGTCTTTCTCCCACTTGAAAAGAGATTCAATTCCATCAGCTAAAGTTCCGTGTTTTTGTCCTCATTTGCTTAATTACATCCTTTGTTAGCATATATCCACATAAATTAACATTGAGGCCAAGGGCTCTTAAATAAGATTTGGGCGAGGCATACTTTGTTCACATATCACCAATGAGCAAACATGATCTGATTGGTCTGGAAATAATATTTGCTAGATAATTCAGAGAGTTAATGCAATAAGCATGCTTCACAACATATCCAGAATCAAACACAAAAGCATCCTACCAAGGAGGTGAGTCAAACTTCAGTCTGTTTCAGAGATGATATGTTAGTCTGTTTTCTCTAGTTTTCAGGATTATAGATCAAATCTCAAGCTTTTGAACAAAGAAACAATAATATTACAAAAAACAAAATAAATAAAAATAAATGAAACAAAAATAAAAACATAGAAAAAGGATTCTGTGTACTCTGACACTCCAAACCCAAACACATAGCATAGTTTTGAAAAACATACTCAGGAATAATTATTCTCTAGAGATTTTTCCATGCACTTTAAATAAAATTCAATTTTGCATTACTGAAAGTCAGAAAGGTTTCATGTCTATTATTCTGTGAAGCTTTTAGAGGCATCCAACCCTACATACACTTTTTGGACTCCTAGACAATTTTCATTGCTCACTAGGAAGAATAATTAGAAAAAAAGTCTTTATCTCAAACCATACTTATGTAAATGTTGCCTACACATGTAGGTTTATTAATAAACAATATGTGTTTCATTTTCAGTTGCATTAATATTTTACACCTAAAATTGCAGTCATAGCAAGTTTACTAACAACACTTTCTGGTTAGAATTAAATGAAAGAACAGAGAAAATAATTTAACATATTGGCTTTAGCATCTTCAAAATGAATTATATTTTTTAAAAAGACATGAAAAATATGGAAAATAAGTTCTATAGCTATAATAATATCTCATATTAATGTGCATGTTACTTCAAAACTGACTAAATAATGAGTTTTGTTTATTCACAAAAGGCAAGCAAGTTTTATGTCATATTGTATTGTTAATGTTAAATCACATATTTAGGCAAATTTTGAGCTAACACTTTAAATGAAATTAATAGTATTTTTCAGTATTAAAGAGTATTCACTTGAGTTTTAAATATTCAATCTACTATAAATACTTAAAATTACCACTGTTAGAAGTTAATACCAGTGTAAAAATTCAATATTTTAATAAGTTCACATTGTACATACAAAGCTCTTCTAAAGCCCAGGATTTCCTTCATTGTAACCATGAAAAAAAAAATGACTGAACAGTTAAATTATATGACACAGCACAATAGAATGGTAATTTTCAAAGAATTTACTCTAAATTTTTTCAGCTGAAATGCACCATTTATTGACCTAGTATAGATCTAGCCTCTGCATGGATTCTTTGTTTCAGCCTAGTTTAACACAGTTTTCCCTTCTGTGTGTCTCTAAGAGTGGTAGCAAGTAGGAACAAGTCTTTACAGAAACTATTAGGGAATATTTTTGAAACGTATGAGAAGTTATATGGTAATGTTTTCTCTTAGAACAAGACAATGAATATTCAGCTTCCACTAAATGTTAATAACCAGGGAAGTGTAAATTTCATTTCTTTTGTAGATTCTCAGAAAATTTGAGATTTCAGAGCTGAATGAAATTTAGATTTTTCCAATTAGAATGAAAAATACTGTAACACACACTACGGTCTTTTCATGTGTGCTGAACAATGCCTTATGGACTGTTCGTGAATACTAGCATGCCATGGATGTGCACTATTTTCATTCAAGCATCTTTTTTTTTTTTTTTTTTTTTTTGGTTTTTTTTGAGACAGGGTTTCTCTGCAGCTTTAGAGCCTGTCCTGGAGCTAGCTCTTGTAGACCAGGCTGGTCTCGAACTCACAGAGATCCGCCTGCCTCTGCCTCCCGAGTGCTGGGATTAAAGGCGTGCGCCACCACCGCCCGGCTTCATTCAAGCATCTTGAATTAAATTAATAGCTGAGTTCTAAAATCAGAGGTCATTATCACAATAAGGTTAGCTGAACTCTTTGCAGAAATTCAACCAAATGTGGTCATTCTTTAAGTGAAACATATTATCAAAACATTTTCATAAACTCTATCAGGCCTTTATTTTCTCTTGAAAGCATTCTTAAGGTTCAGTGTTTGTGTTTTTGTGTGGAAGGAAATAATAAATAAATAAAGCTGCATTAAGTCATTCCTATGCTGTGAGAATGGATTAGTGTTAAGAATGTGAGAGTTAAAAAAAGAAAGATGCACTTTTTATCGGTACACTAGTATGTTTCTGGTCAAACAGGCTCCTCAGCATACATATTCTTTTATTCTCTGTATGAGAGATGCACTCTTTATTGGGAGACTAGTATGTTCCTGCTAAAACAGATTCTTCAACATACATATTCCTTTATTCTCTATTGAAAGATGCACTCTATTGGAACAATAATAATTTCCTGGTGAAACAGACTTCTCAACATACATATCCCTTTATTCTCTGTATGAAAGTATATGTGTCAATGATTTTGACCAGGATGAGATAAAAACTTAGGATAGTTTAAATTTGTACTTTCCTGCTCGCAAAACTCTCGATGAAACCTAATATTATGTACACGAAAAGTACACAGTAACTAACAACTGGAACTAACAATAGTCAGGATCTTCTTGAGAGATAATTAAAGCATGTTATTAATACATCTCATCGAGATTATCATTGAACATTTCATGTGATATGACGGTTTGAAGGAGAATGGCTCCCATGACTCGCAAATTTGAATGCTTTGTTCCACCTAGTAGACTTTGGGGAAGGATTAGAAGGTATGGTCTTATGGAAGGAGGTGTGTTGTTGGGGTGGCCTTTCAAGTCTTAAAAGTTCACGTCATCCTTGTTTATCTCCGACTGATGCTTACAAATCAGCACATAGAGCTCTCAACTACTTCTCCAGGATTATGCATTTTTGCATGCTACCATGATGATAAAGGAGTAACCCAATGAAACTGTAAGCAAGATCCCAACAAAATAGTCTCTTCTATAAATTGCCTTTTGTCTCTTCGATAAATTGTGGTGTTGCCTCACAGCAATAAAGCACTGATTAGACATGGGATGCGGGCAATGCTTAACACCTTGACTACCTTATGTGTCACTCCTGACTAAGAGGTAATTTAAGAAAAAGGAACAGGAGAACATAAAGGAAGCAATGAAAATTGAGGAGACACCTAATGCTAGTCTTCAGTGCCTGAATTGTCAGTTGGCTACAGCAAAAACCTAGCACTTAAATTTTCCTAGTTATTTCATTGATTTTATGAATTGAAACATTGTTCATTGTTCTGTGTTGTATTCCATCTAACTTGTATTTTATTACATAAAACAGAGTATGCAGAGTTGTGATTTCTAACCAGGATGATATGACTAGCTTATGTAAAATGAATTGAATGAAATGTCCCAATGTTGACCTGGAAAATCAAATGGCTACCAGGTGTGACAGTCAACAATCAAGATTCCTGCTTACCGGGAGCAGAGGTAAGGAAGATTGCAAGGTCAGGAACTGTTTTCATATATATATATATATATATATATGGCCAGCTTGGTCAACATAGCAAAACATTGTTGAAAACTGAAAACAAACTAAAAAGAAAAAGAATTTATCTGAGAACAACTTTAGTTGATGCCACAGGAGCTATACCTATGAGAAACCCCAAATTCAATCCTCAAACCCAACTCTTACCACAAAGTTAATACAAAGCCAATGACAATTTATTTAATAAAGCAAAAAAAAAAAGTTACAGGGGCCTTGATGATTAAGAATTACATCCTGGCTGGGCAGTGGCACGACATACGTTTAATCCCAGTACTCTGGAGGCACAGGAATGCAGATATCTGAATTCGAGTTCATTCTGGTCTGTAGAGTGAGCCCCAGGAGAGCCAAGGCTACAACACAGAGAAACCCTGCTTTGAAACACCCCCAAAAGAATACCATCCTGTATAAGAAAGTTACAACATAAACCTAAAATTGACATAAGAAAAATAATTCTTTTTTTTAATATCCCATACAGCCAATCACTTTTATTGTCTTTTATTTTGTCACCACAGTTTCTTCTCAACACTTTCAGGAGACTCTAATGGTACACTTTGCACCAACTTTAAGGATGTGTGTTAACTTACACTTGCTACTTAGAAAGTTTTCCCCATGGATTCTTTTTTTTTACAGTTAATATTTATTTATTTATTTATTTATTTATTTATTTATTTTATTTAGTAAAAATTTCCGCCTCCTCCCTGCCTCCCATTTACCCCCCTTCCTCTTCCACTCTCCCTCCCTCTCCTGTCCAGAGAGCAGTAAGGGTTCCCTGCCCTATGGGAAGTCCAAGTGTCTCCCCCCTCCATCCAGGTCTAGGAAGGTGAGCATCCAAACAGGCCAGGCCCCCCCAAAGCCAGTATGTGTAGTAGGGTCCAAATCCCATGTCATTGTCCTTGGCTTCTCAGCAGCCCTCATTGTCTGCCATGTTCAGGGAGACCGATTTTATCTCATGCTTTTTCAGTCCCAGTCCAGCTGGGCTTGGTAAACTCCGAATAGGTCAGCCCCACCATCTCAGTGGGTGGGAGCACTCCTCGCAGTCCAGACTTCCTTGCTCATGTTTTCCCTCCTTCTGCTCCTCATTTGGACCTTGGGCACTCAGTTCGGTGCACCAATGTGTGGCTCTGTCTCTATCTCCATCCATCGCCAGATGAAGATTCCCTCACAGTCCTGACTTTCTTTCTCATGTTCTCCCTCCTTTTGCTCCTCGTCAGGACCTTGGGAACTCAATCCGGTGCTCCAGTGTGGGGCTCTGTCTTTAGCTTCATCCATCGCCAGATGAGGGTTCTATTGAGATATGCAAGATAATCATCAGTATGGCTGTAGGATCTGGCCTTTTCCGACTCCCTCTCCTCAGCTGCCCATGGAACTAGCTAGGGGCATCTCCCTGGATACCTGGGAACCCCTCTAGAGTCAAGTCTCTTAATAATTCTAAGATGGCTCCCTTAATTAGTATATATGCTTCCCTGCTCCCATATCCACCCTTCCTATATCCCAAGCGTCCCATTCCCCCAAGCTCTCCCTATCCTCCCCTTCACGCTTTGCTCTCCCCATCTCCCCTTGCCCCCAACCCACCCCACCCACAAGTTCCCAATTTTGCCCGGCAAACTTGTCTGTTCTTTATGCTTTTTGCATTATCAGAGGCTTAAGGAACAGTTAAATGGTACTCACTAAAATATAGTTAAAGTTTACATGATATTTACCCCAGTAATAATTATAAGTTGTTGTCAGTGTGTTTGTGGAATTTAGGAATAATGGACATTAAAGTTCTTCTTTTTCCCCTCACTGAAGTGTACAAAACTGAATGGAGAATGTTCATATTTGGGAATTATGGCAAATCAAGTCAAATGAATATGAAATAGCAGCATGAGAGAGAAGATGGAGTCAACATTTATTGGAGGCATAATCAAACACATGAATTCATCTGAGGATGCTACAAGAAAGACTTTATTAACAAGATTTTACTATTTCCAATATCCAGGAGGATTACTATATCTTTTTTGGGGAGTTCACCTTCTTATTATCTTCTCAAGGATCCCAAATTTATAGGCTCAATGTCCTTTAATTATGGCTAGAAACCGATTATGAGTGAGTGCATCCCATGTTCATCTTTTTGGGTCTGGGTTACCTCACTCAGAATAGTGTTTTCTATTTCCATCCATTTGCCTGCAAAATTCAAGATGTCATTGTTTTTTACCGCTGAGTAGTATTCTAGCATGTATATATTCCACAGTTTCTTCATCCATTCTTCCACTGAAGGGCATCTAGGTTGTAGGTCCTGATGAGGAGCAGAAGGAGGGAGAACATGAGAAAGAAAGTCAGGACCGTGAGGGAACCTCCAGCTGGCGACAGATGGGGAAGGTGACTGAGCCCCACATTGGAGCACTGGACTGAGCTCCCAAGGTCCTGATGAGGAGCAGAAGGAGCGAGAACATGAGGGAGAAAGTCAGGAACGTGAGGGGTGCGTTCACTCATGGAGACGGCGGAACAGAACTAAAGGGAGATCACCAACTCCAGTTGGAATGGGACTGATGGATCATGCGACCAAACCCGTCTCTCTGAATGTGGCCAACAGCGGGGGCTGACTGAGAAGCAAAGGACATTGGCGCTGGGCTCTGATTCTTCTGCATGGACGGGCTCTGTGGGAGCCTTCTCAGCTTGGTCGATCACCTTCCTGGACCTGGGGGGAGTTGGGAGGACCTTGGACTTAGCATAGAGTGGGGAACCCTGATGGCTCCTTGGCCTTGAGAGGGAGGGAGGGGAGGTATGGGTGGAGGGAAGGGGAGGGAAGGGGGAGAAGGAGGGGCGGGAAGGGGGAGGAGGAGCGGAGGGAGGGGGAGGAGGGAAGGAGATGGAAATTTTTAAATATAAAAAAAAAATAAATCATGAGAAAGAAAAAAAAAAGATTTTACTATTGATTGAATTAAGCCTTTGGAAACTTGAGAGAACTGGCCATGTTCTGCTGGTATAAAGGACGAAGCTCTACTCCTACCTGAGATTTTAAAATCCATGCTGCTTATGCCACCAGCTGCTGCTTTTCTTGTGAAAGGAATATTTGTTTAATAAAGCCAGTGAAAAATAAACTACCTAAGGGTACAAGCTGAGAGCTTGGGTAAGCAGTCATAAATACAGACTAATTTGAGATAAACTGGTTCTAAGGTTTTGGGAATTTGGAATGTGAAGTTAAATGTGTTTTTCACAATCACATGTAAGAAGCATGGGGCCACAAAGAAAAAGGCAGATTTCTTGGTGATAGCTATAGCACCAGTTCCCATCCAGACATGTCACCTCCAGAGTAGAGTTTGAATGCTAGCCTATTCAATTACGTCTACACTTTTAATAAAGATTCTTAAAATCTTTGACATATCTTTATCATTTTAAATCTCATGTTAGATTGTGTTTAATAAGTCTATTTTCTGAATATTGCAGGAATATTGTGCAGTTAAATATTTCACAGAGAAAGCAAGAGATTGACTAACACATTTAAGAAAAAAAATGACTTTAATTTTAGATTTAATGTTCTAGTTTCTGGCTTAATGTCATCTGTCTTTAAAGTTCTATCTTGTAATGAGCCTTTCTTCTTAGTTAAAGTTAATTGAAGAGTTTCAAGTATAAATGCATGCACACACATATACACAAATATATGCATATATATAGATGTGTGTGTGTATTTTATTAGTGCTTCCTTGAACCATATATGATATTTGTGAAAACAAATGAAAATCACCTTAGTAATACTATAGGTATAAAGGAGACAACAATTATGTAAAACATGCATCGTCATAGTAAAGACTGAACAAGGGTTACCCCATAATAGATTATGAAGTTCTACTGTCAGTTCGGGGTAATGAGTAGTCGCAGGTGAAGAGCTCCAGGAAAGCAGAACAAGAATGGAAAAAAAACCGACAACAAACTGAAGCTGAATGCCAATACCTCATGGAGGAAGAGAAACATTGGAAGTAATAATGAGAACTTTCTGGGGCAGAGGTTGCTGTGGTTTTGACTATCAGTTCACTTCAGCAGGAAGGGCTCCCCACAGTTTTAGGAGGAAGACTAAATGCATCAATATTCTCTGCTTGCCTCTAAACAAGAACATGGAAACAAAACTCCATGTGCTGTCAGTTTTCCAAGAAAAGTACTTTGAATCCACAAAGACTCTCTTTTATTTGAGGCTTACAGCCCAAATAACTAGTGAGTATCAGATTAGAACAATAAAGTATTACTCTAAGAATTATACTTAAACCATGATATGAAAATTAATTATTTTTGTCATATTAATATAGTAGGATGATATATATATATATACACAGATATATATATATATATATATATATATAATATTCCAATTGTTAAGCTAAGAATACACTTAAATCAATAACTGCAAATATTAAAGACAATCTAATATTCTTTCAAAAAGTGTACAAGTGTACCTTATTTTCCAAACAAGGAACTCAACAGGTCATAGGATTGACAGAATTGAACGGGACATCCTTGTACTTGGCAATATTTGATAACTCCTAGTGTGTGAACAAAAATTCTTAACATCTTCATTAACAAATGTTTTCGATAAAAGTACATGTTAATACCATCCCTAAGTCTAAGCACCCATGAAGCATATGCCCATTAATATGGTTATTATTCTGAAGAAGAGCGGTTTAGGTTGGGATCATTGTGTGGTCTGATGTCAACTGAGGTCACTTCCATGTCCAGTGTCAGCTATTCTCTCTAAGACTGTCTGGCTGATTGGCTGAAGAGTAGCATTTTCCATCAACATGAGGAAGTAGTAAAGACAGAAACAAAGGCTAAATAGAAATATAAATACACTGTCAGTCCTTGTTTGCATTAATTTTGCCAAGATATCATTGCCTGAAGTAAAAGAAACAGCTAAACAAGAATGCTATGTCAATACTACTCCAAATATTGAAGAATTAAGGGAACTGAAATATGAAGATGTTAAAACATAAGTGTTGTGTATACAATGCAGTAAATATCAAACTCATTTTCATTTTTAGCCCCAATCTACCACCCTGCATTTAAAACTTTAGACTGGTAAGTACAGTGAGCTGCACAGCTAACGCAAACCCTGTCTTTTTTCTTTACACTCTGATAATGGTGGAGTATTTTTTTCTGTTTTCATTGTTTAGAGGAGAGGGATTTTTAAAAGAGCAAAGTGAATGAGCAAAGTATTTCTTCACTAGCCTTCTCTCATGTCTAGTGCTTAGTCTTCAGGAAAGAACAGTCTTACTCTTTAAAACATTTTTGGCTCTTTCAATACATAAATACATTAATTGACAGTCTACTCTTTATGTAACCTCTCTAGATCTATAAATTTTTATCTTGTTTATTAAATTACAAAATAGCTACCATCCATTTATAAGTGAATAGAGACCATATTTATCTTTCTGGATCTGAGCTATCTCACTTAGGATTTTTTTTTTTAGTCCTATCTGTTTGCCTGAAAATTTTATGAGTCATCTTTGAATATTTAAGAAATATTCAATTGTGTGAATATTCTACATTTTATCCATTTTTCGGTTGAGGAACACTGAAGTTGTTTCCACATTCTGGCTATTATGAATATATTTACAATGAATGTGGTTGAGCAAATATCCTGGTGGTAGAATGGAGAATTGTTTGACTATATGCCCAAGAGTGCAATCCATAGTTGCTTGTTGTGGTAGTTGGATTTCCAACTTTCTGAAGAGCTGTGCTATTGATGTCCATACTGGCTATACAACCTTGTTCTCCCACGAGCAGTGGAGATGTGCTCCCCTGGCTTCAAATTCTTAACAGGATGTGCTGTCGCTTCTATTGCTTCTATTATTGATCTTAGCCATTCTGACAGGTCCCAAGTGGAAGTTCAAAGTAGTTTTGATTTGCATTTCCCTGCTGTGTAAGATTATTGTATATTTCTTTCAGTGTTTCTCAGCCATTTGTGTTTTCTCTATTGAGAATTATATATTTAGGTCTGTATTCCATTTTTTAAAATTTGATTATTTGGTTTTTAGATATCTTGTTTCTTGAGTATTTAAAAATCATAAATATTAGTCTTTCATCATTTGTATAGTTGTGAAAAAATCCTTTTTCATTATGTAGTCTAGTGCTTTGTCTTATTGACATTGTCCTTTGCCTTACAGAGCTTTTTCAATTTATTAGGTCCCATTTATTAATTGCTGATCTTACTGTCTATATGGATGATCTTCTCTTCAGAAAGTCTTCTCTTATTTCAATGTGTGAAAGGCTATCTACAACTTTCTCTTTAAACAGGTTCAGTGCATCTGGATTTATTTTGAGGTCTTTGATTCACTTGAATATTATTTTCCTGCAGGGTGATAAATATGTATCTATTTTTATATATGCAGACATCCACTTTGTTCAGCACCATTTGTTGTAGATTTTTTAAAAATACATTATTAATTTAACATTTCCTTAATTTTCAAAGCAATCTCTCTGGTTTTCTGTGTGCATCTAAACACAGTACTTCTTTTTCTGCTGCTTTCTTTTGCTTTAAGTATTTAAGATAATGTAATTCTAGATGGCCTGAGACTCACTTCATAGATGAAGCTAGATGAGAACTCACAGAAATCAGTCGTCTTCTGTATCCAGAGTGTTGAAAGTTCAACTGTGGTGCTTGCATATCTCTAGGACAAACCTTATCAAAAAGAAAAAAGATTACTTAAAGCAGTCATCAGTTCAACTTGACTTTAGAGCAGGTGCAAAGCCTTAGAAATATTCTTCACAGAAGCTGACATTTTTTTTTCACTAAGGTAATCATAAATTCCAACATTCCCAAAGTGGAAATTGCAGATCACTAGGATAAAAATTTGTAACATAATTAAGATATCCTGGATTAAAAAGTGATAGAGTTTCAGATTTCTTTTCAAAATAAATTCTAGTCAAGGACTCTTTAGGAAAAATTATCATGCTGCTTCCTGCACACGATTGGCAAGTGTGCTTCTGCCAAATTATATTATGTATTAGGAAAGGGCAAATGGAGTAGGAGGATCATGAAGAAACTTTGCTTCTTGTACTCTTTGGAGAAAATTTGATTCACAGGCTTTATTTAATTTTTTAATAGAAAATGATTTCATATTCTTAAAATGTTATGTAAGTCATTATCCCTAATGATTTAACCAGCTGCTGTGCTTAACTCTATTCCTCTGTATGAAAACTTGATGATTAATGTGACTAATGTAATGGCACAAGTGCCACTTACCTACTTCTAAGTCAAGAAACTATATTCTCTACTCAGGCATGACTATAATTTTCAAACATTAGTTCTCACAACTCAGTGTTTTTATGTAGCCTTTTCTTTAGAGATCTCTGATTAACGGCACCATCCTCGCAAAGCTTAAACATTAGTTTTATTAGCTGTATTTTTAACAGCACCCAGGAGAGTTGGAAATTATTTTTAAAGTTAAAAAAATGAGTGTGTTTACACACCTGTTCATTGGAGACCTAATTAGCTAGGTAATTTAGGTAGCAGCACTCGAGTTTTATAAAGTAAAAGAAACCATGCGACTTTGTAATCATTTTCCAATAGAAATACCATAGAAATAGTATTTGACTTATGAACAAAATGCTGCTTGACATGTGGCATTTAAAAAGGAATTCTGATACCATTTTACTAAGAGTAGGTAAAACTAAATTGAAAAGATTTTTAATTACATTTTTGAGAAAAATTATTATATAAATTACTGAGTTAATTAGCAATTCACTTTGCACAAATTTAAATTTTATAATCAGTTTGTTATACCATCCTTTTATTTAAAATATTTTTATGGCCAGGCAGTGGTGGCACATGCCTTTAATCTCAGCATTTGGGAGGCAGAGACAGGTAGATATCTATGAGATCCAGGTCATCCTCATCTGCAGAGTGAGTTCCAGGACAGGCTCCAAAGCTACAGAGAAACCCTATCTCAAAAAAATCACACACACACACACACACACACACACACACACACACATATGTTTGTGAAGTCCTTCTTTTATTGTGTTGCTTTAATTGGTTAATGAATAAAGAAACTGCCTTGACCTGTTGATAGGGCAGAGAAGAACTAGGCAGGGGAAACTATGCTGAAGGCAGGGAGAAAGAAGGCAGAGTAGGAGTAGCGGCCACTGGAAACAGACAAGCTGGAAACTTGTCAGTGAGCCACAGCCAAGTGACGAAACTGAGATTAATAGAAATGGGTTAAATTAAGAGGTAAGAGACAGCCAATAAGAAGCTAGGGCTAATAGGCTGAGCAGTGATTTAATTAATACAGTTTCTGTGCAGTTATTTCAGGAGCATGTGTGGCTAGGAAATTAATGTGTGGCCTCCTCATATAACAAATTGGCACACCAATGTGGCCAACTATATCCACATTAAACCTGAGAAAGCTTCACAAATAATTCTAGACACACAAAACAGAGTTTAACGAAGATTCTTGCTCTTTTTGTTGGCAGAAAGCAGAGACCAGGCTACTTTAAGAGGTTTCCTGACTCAGATTTAGAAGTAAAAACAGTGCAGCTTATTTTAAAAATGGAGGCTTCCTGGTTCACCAGCAGAAACAGCTTAGACTCTTTTGGGAGGTCCAACTATAGAACATTTAAATGGGGTTTGTGTACAGAGTGCTACAACTTGCTTAATGGCAACACAGAACTGCTGCAACCCAACCCTGAATCTGGGGCAGAAAGAATGTCTCTCAGAGGCAACAAACAGATTCTGACATGTTGGACTGGGCAGATCCAAAAATTAAAGCAGCTTTAGTTCTAGTAATGTCACTTAGCATTTTAAGAAGTGCTCTTGAACAGAAAAGAACTTCAGATACACAATAGGACTGATTCAGACATAAAAGACCTTTGAATGAGACACACTGTGTTTAAAATATGTATAGAGAGTTATAAAAGGAAGTAAATGATTTAAAAATAAGACAAAGAGACTGAGTACACAGAGAGTCAAAGAGGAGAAAAAATAATAAAATAAAAATTTAAAAGTAATAGAGAAAAAAACAAATAAGCCATGTAAAGATGAAATATATACAGAGAGTCTGGATCATGTATATTATATTGTCTTTTAATTTTTGACTGTGAAGGAGCTAAATACAAAAAGACATTTTCTTGTATGGGCTGCTAAGCTAAACCAGCATATATATCTTGAAGGTGTCTTGACTTCAAATTATGGGTCTAAGACTATGTTTCTTTGGAAAAGAGGTTTTTCTTTTGTGTCCACAGAAGATGAGAACCTGTGGATTAATAACAGACTAATGTGGTTTGATGGACCAAGATCCTCCCATAAGTTCATCATGGATACCCCCCCAAAATTACTTTGTCCAACTAAAAGCAGGAAGCAGTTTAAAAAGAACTACACCGAAATTCCCAAATACTGATAATAAATGCTTATTTATATTTAAAGGGGGCACGATATAGAGATGAATACTTTGCATTTGTGTGGATCTTGGCTTATTAATACAAATTTAAGGTCAATTTTGTTACATGTATATTTCTGCTCTTGATTAAGGTATTGTGTAGTATAGCTCATTTAAACATGTAATGTATAATTAATAATATAGGTTATAGAAAATCATCTGTAATAGTCAAGCTTGTAATCATGTTAGTTAGGTTGACTAGCTATATAGATATATATTTCAATGAAATAAAAATCTTTCAGAGACCTTAAGAACATGGCATTTCAAATGTTTTAAGAGCATAAGACTTTTTTTTTTCTCATGGTTTATTTTTTTTATATTTAAAAATTTCCATCTCCTTCCTTCCTCCTCTCCCCTCCCTCCCCTCCTCCTCCCCCTTCCCTCCCCTCCTTCTCCCCCTTCCTTCCCCTCCCCTCCACCCATACCTCCCCTCCCTCCCTCTCAAGGCCAAGGAGCCATCAGGGTTCCCCACTCTATGCTAAGACCAAGGTCCTCCCAACTCCCCCCAGGTCCAGGAAGGTGATCGACCAAGCTGAGAAGGCTCCCACAGAGCCCGTCCATGAAGAACAATCAGAGCCCAGAGCCATTGTCCTTTGCTTCTCAGTCAGCCCCCGCTGTTGGCCACACTCAGAGAGCCGGGTTTGGTCGCATGATCCATCAGTCCCATTCCAACTGGAGTTGACTTTTTATAACAATGAGAAACATCTGCTCCTGGCAACACCAATTACTTCAGGAAGGTGATAGGCATCATAGGGACTTTTTATGGAGTTGGTTAACCATTTGAGCAAGAAACTGCTCTTGCTTGGACTGCTTGATGAAATGGACGTGCAGGAACCACAGAGCAATGACTGCTAAACTTGCCTAAAGGTGAAACAGCCCTTCAGGGTTCCTGGTTCATAAAAAAAGTCTGCCAGACATTCTGCAGGACACAGAAGAAAGTGGCTGACAAATTGCCAATATAGGTGGAACAGTCTTTAAAATTTCCTGCTTCATAAGAAAAGTCTGCTGGATACTATGGGCCAGTAGGCTGACGATGGATGCCCCAATGGTACAGAAGAACTTTGGTTATAATTGTGGTTTTCCTTAGTTATAATAAAAGATAAAGTAGATATAAATATTGTAATTATAGTTCTTGCTTGATACCTATTTTGTCATATGTAATTTTACTTTGTTAAAGTTAAAAACTTCCTTTATATTTAAACAGAAAAGGGGAAATGGTGTGGTCCTTCAGTATATGTGTTGCTTTTATTATTCCCAACACTGTCTCAGCCTGTTGATTGGGCAGAGTAGAACTAGGTGGGGAAAACTATACTGAAGGCTGTGAAAAAGAAGGCGGAGCCAGGAGAATCAACATAGCTGCCACTGAGAATGGGTGAGCCAGAACTTTGCTGGTAAGCCTCAGCCATTTGGCATTACACAGATTAATAAAGATCAGTTAAATTATGATGTAAGAGATAGCTAATAAGAAGCTTGAGCGAATAGGCCAAGTAGTGATTTAATTAATACAGTTTGTATATGGTTATTTCAGGAGTATTGGAATATGGAAAACAAATGAGTGATCTCCCCTACAACAAATATGTATATGTGTATACACACACACATACATACACACACACAAATCAATATGTTTCACTGTGATGCTCTACATATGTACATATTGTGATAAATCATGTTTATATCAAGTTTATACTTCATTTCCTTTTCTCTATTTTCCCCCCAGGTTTTCTTACCAGTCCCTAAGAGTTTTACTTTCAGTCTATTTTTTATGGTTTTTGAACATGAGAGAAAACATGTGCCTGAAATTTTTGTCAGTACAGTGACTTCAATTCAATCTTTTTCCTGTAAATGATTGAATATTTTGTTTCTTGGTTGCTGAGTAATATCCATTGTACATATAAAGCATATTATCTTCATTTGGTCAAATTCTCAATCTGATTGGCTTTATCAGCTATTAGGAATGCTGCATAAATAAGCAGGTACCATTTTGTAGCAGACTTCATTTTCTTTAGAGGTGCCCAAATGTGGCATAGTAAGCAGCTGCAAGTTATGTTTCCAGCTCTTTTGAAGATCCTAAATAGGGCTATCCATAGTGTTTGAAAAATTACATTCTTACCTGAGAGAACTACAGGTTCCTTTGACCCAGAATTCACTATACATGCTCATTTGATAGCTAGTCATATTAGTGATATTCATATCCAACAGGTATAGGAAACAGCCTGAGTTAGACCTGAATTTTATAGTTTTGTATCTAGGGTCATGTCAACCAGTTACTTCATATTAGAATTTTGATCAGTAACATCTTTTATTCTATCGCTAAAACTGTATTATAGCTTAATTCTCAATACACTGGAAATTAGCTCTTCGCACCTCTATAAGGATAAATTTAGTTAGGCTCACACGTTTTGATAATTCATAATAACCTTAATAGAGGATTTCCAAAAGAACATCTCTGGTCTGCTGACACAAATATAAAGAACTTTTAGAGACAAACATAAACTAAAATATCATTCTTTCTCTCAAAGTGTATGAAGTACATTTTATGGTAGCAAAATGGGGTTATGCATTTGTGCTCCAGTGGACCTGCTTTCCCAAATATTCTCTACAGTTGTATGCCCTGTCATGCCCAAATTACTACAATCTAGAGAGAAAGACAAACTTGGACCTTTGTTGCTGGCTTCAAGGTGATGAGTTACAGGTAGAGAAATTGCTGAATCCTATCTTTTAGTTGAATTTCTGGGAAAGGAATCTAAGGTATGCAAAATCTAGTTGCTCTTGCAAGGAATTTCCTGCACAAGGAGAATAAAGACAGGAGAGCTAACTGATATTCCTGATGGCTGTCAAAGTTTGAATGTGGTGGCATATGCAATGGTATTTCTCTCACTAACATTATTTTATATTAATAAATATAAATCTCCGAGGAAAACGAAAACAACATATTCCACCTGAAATAAATATGACAAAAGTACATGATTATTTAAGTAACTCTCAGTTTTCTAGCACTGTTTTGAAATATTATATAAAACATCTGTTAGCAAGAAATTCATCAGTATGGCTATAGGCTGACTGAGAAGCAAAGGACAATGGCTCTGGGCTCTGATTGTTCTTCATGGACGGGCTCTGTGGGAGCCTTCTCAGCTTGGTCGATCACCTTCCTGGACCTGGGGGGAGTTGGGAGGACCTTGGTCTTAGCATAGAGTGGGGAACCCTGATGGCTCCTTGGCCTTGAGAGGGAGGGAGGGGAGGTATGGGTGGAGGGGAGGGGAGGGAAGGGGGAGAAGGAGGGGAGAGAAAGGGGAGAAGAAGGGGAGGGAGAGGGGAGGAGGAGGGAAGGAAAAAAAAAAAAAAAAAAAAAAAAAAAAAAAAAAACATCTGTTAGTAAGGCTCAAACTAAAGGACAGTTCTACTAACATAACGCCCTTTTCATCTTTGGTCTCTAAGGAGATGGGCTGGAAAGTTATTTTTGTAGCTTAAATTATAGACATGGTTTTTATGGTGTCAGTGGAGGCCATCATCTCATTTTGCATAAAACACCAAACAGCTATTTAAAGTTAATGAACTTTCTTTATTAGCATATCAGGAACAGTTAAACCAGTGATCTAGAAAAAGAGTGCTCTGTAGGTCCAGTCATAAATTTTGGAGCTCCAAATCACCTTGGTTAGTATTTTCTTTAATATCTAGAAGAATTATATTCAACTGTACTTGTCTAAAAGTGGCTTTGGGGGAAACTCCTTTCATTGTTTTGTTTTGGAAGTGAATCAGTAAGTTTGTTTGTTATTCTTATTAATTTAAGTTATTTTTAGCTGCATAAGCTATATACTGCTTTATGATATAATAATACATATATTGTAGATGAATGACTGCAAGCAATCTATAAATTTTATGTAATTTCCTGTAAACATACAAAAATGCACAGATTTGGAAGACAAATATTCATACCTAAATATACACCTTGTCAATATATAGAAATGTGTTATCATTCATTTCACAACTATTTGTTTTTAAATTTTTTTAGTATTGTGTATGTGTGTGTACCTGCATTTATATTTGTGTACCTGCATGTATGTGTGCCTGCATGTGTGTGAATTATTGTATGCCTGTATGTGTATGTGTGTGTATTTGTGCATATCTTTGAGTGGTGTGTGTGTGTGTGTGTGTGTGTGTGTGTGTCTGTGTGTCTGTGTGTCTGTGTGTGTGTGTCTGTATGGCAGTATGTATGTGCCTGAATTTAAGCATATGGGAAGAGGCTATGTATGTGGGTGTCTGCAGACGAGCTGGTGAATATCTCTGAAGCTGAAGCTCTGGTCAGTTGTTAGTCACTTGGAATGGGCACTGACACTCTTCAAAGATGAGCCATCTGTAGCCCTCCACCGGAAACTTATCCTTTCACAAATGAATATTATTTGCTCACCTTCCTGGACCTGGGGGGAATTGGGAGGACCTTGGACTTCCCATAGCGTAGGGAACCCTTACTGCTCTTTGGCCTGGACAGGGAGGGAGTGGGGGTGTAGGTGGAGGGGAGGGGAGGGAAGTGGGAGGAAGGGAGGAGATGGAAATTTTTAATAAAAAATAAAAATAAAAAATAAAATAAAAAAATATCTTGTCTATCAGTGTAATAAAAAAAGATTCTGTGACACCTTCTGTTGTCTTTGTTAATATTCTCCAGGAAACTAATTTTGTATATACTTAGTATAATGAGATTCATGTGATATATATATATATATACACTTAATCTGCCTAAAATATAATTACTATATTTTAAAACCAGGGAGTCTCATCTGTCTGACTGTTGCTTCAATTTTAAATGTTTAATATCTTTCATTCCTGTGTGCCTATCAGTTAATCAGCTCCTATACTGATTAAAAAGATTTTACAATATTTCATGAGGTTCTCAATTAAAAGTTACTAAATTTTATTCTTAAAGTCTTTGTAGTTATTAATTTTAAAATGTATTTCTAATTTATATTTAAAAATTACACACACGTACACCCTAATGGTTTTGTCTGAATTGCACTTTTTCTATAGATCAATGATCTGTATACACTAATTTTACAATACTACTAGTAATAAACCATCCCTTTTTAATATAATTTGTATACTTATATTTTAATAATGCATGTTGTCTAAAATATTTTATTAGTAGAACTATTACTATTTTCTCTTATTTTACATATTAATATAATTCTTTGAAATGTTCTTCAATTTATCATTTCTTATAATTTACATTCTCATTAATCTCAAATATAGAGCTTAATTTCACTTTTAATTTAGTCTATAAAATGTATACAAGGTTTAAGAGGAGAAACAGACAAGATTCCTGAATAATTGGGAGTATGGGGGTCAGGGGAGAAGGGAGGGTGGAAGGGGAAGAGGAGACGGAAAGGGGAGGGGGAGAATGTGAGATAAGGTAACAGGATAGTCAAGATGAAGGAAGGACAGACATGAGAGCAAGGTAAGAGATATTTTGATTGAAGGAGCCATTATGGTGCAGGCAAGAAACCTGGAACTAGAGAAATTCCCAGGAATCCACAAGGATGACCCCAGCTGAAGCCCTAAGCAATAGAGAAGAGGGTGCTGGGAATGGCCCTGCCCTGTAGCCAGATTGATGAATATCTTAAATATCACCATAGAACCTTCATCCAGCCTGATGGAAACAGAGGCAGAGACCCACAGAAGAGCACTGGGCTGAGCTCCCAAATTACAGTTAAAGAGTAGAAGTGAGAAAATGAGCAAGGAGTTCAAGACCTAAGAAATCTTCTCTGGATCAATACAAATAACTGACAACAGAGAAAAAAGAAGACTTTCACATCAATGTCCTAAAAAATAATAAGCCCATATAAAATTAATTAAAAAGCTAATTGTTAAGGTAAAACAAAACCCTTAGTCAGTCAACATGATACCTTAGTAATAGAAAATCTGTGAATAGATTTAGGGCTTGGCATATCACAAGTAATTTTGAAGGATTTAACACTATGTCAGTTACTTATGTCGCTGGTTCTAGTCACACTTTTGAATCACTTAATTCCTTCTTACAAATCCATTGTATGCCTAAATTTTTTAAATGACTCCATGAAGCTAGGGAATTTTCTTTCTTGACTTTTTGAATCCAGTGGCTTTAGTTCTTTTAGGCTAATGTAACCAAATACAGCTGAAAGAGAAAGTTTAAAGTGGAAGATATTCATTTCTGACAGTTTTTAAGGCTAGAAAATTCAAACCAAGGTGTGGTGCTTCTTTCCAAATATTTTCTTGATAGATGTTTCTTTATACTGTGTCAAACTCATTCTGGCTTAAGAAAATGCTGAATATCTGCTTAGATTTTAACTAATTTTTAAAAATATAAAATTCAAGATGAATTACTTGATTTACAAGAAATTTCTGAAGAGAAAGAGAAACAGGGAAATTAACAGTAATAATAACTTTATATCTAAGTTTTTGTTTTCAATAAAATTTCATATAAAGTATATTGCTTGTTCTGCCATCATTTTGAACAACACCCAAATATGATATTTAAATGTACTTTATTAAACAGTCAAGAAACAGATCTAGTAAGCATTCTTTGTTTATTTTTTCATAGTATGGTTTGCTTAATTTCAGCATGCTATAACATAGATGAGACACAAAATTTAGAAAGCTAACGTATTTAATATTAGAGGACTGACATATACATTTTGTTATAGACTAAATTAAATTTTCATTAACTTCATTATGTTGATATTACAACCCTGGTTATTTGGGATATATTTGAAGATAAATTTTTTGATGGGATAATAGTTTAAATGAGGTTTTGGTAGGGTCACCATTTCAATAGGACTGGAGATTTTATGAGAAGAAAGACATCAGAGTAGTGATGATAAAGAGGTAGAGACATTCAAGGTCGTAGACAGGTGAAGGTCATCACTGAGTCAAGGAGGATGCCTTAGAAAGAACCAGTGCTTATGGTAACTTGTTCTTGGAGCTTGTCTTCAGACTTGTCAGGAAGTAAATCACACTGTTTAAGCTATCTGAACTTTATACAATGTTATGGAAGGTCTATAAAATAATATATGTTATAAAATACCATTTTCAAGCACCATTGTAATCAGCGTAGAAAAACATCACAATAGAGTTACATAAACAGATTAAATTATTCCTCAAATATCTAGTTAGTCTCACTTTAGATTCCTAATCAGTCCATTAAGAAAACTCCTAAACAGAAACTGCTTGCCACATTTTATCTTTTTTCATAACAATAAGTGCATATGAAATATAAACTGCAACTTTCTTAATGGATTCTTAAGGTTTTCTTCCTATTTTAATGTCTGTGATATTTTTGTTTTTTTCTTAAATCTGTAATTATAGAAATAATTTTATTTTGCTAACCTATTTTGAAGGATCAATGCAAGAATGGATAAAAAGATTGAAAAGACATGGAAATAAAAATCTCATTATCTTTGAATGTTCTAAGCTTGACCTAAGAGATCATTGTATTATTCTAGTCTCTGAATAAGAAAATGGACTTGATTGTAGCATGTAAAAAGCCAGTGACATAATGTGCTAAAACTTAGGCTATGAGAGTAACTTCTATTTTATAAAACTTTTTTTTTTTCTCTCATGGTTTATTTTTTTTTATATTTAAAAATTTCCATCTCCTTCCCTCCTCCTCCCCCCTCCCTCCCCTCCTTCTCCCCTTTCTCTCCCCTCCTTCTCCCCCTTCCCTCCCCTTCCCTCCACCCATACCTCCCCTCCCTCCCTCTCAAGGCCAAGGAGCCATCAGGGTTCCCCACTCTATGCTAAGACCAAGGTCCTCCCAACTCCCCCCAGGTCCAGGAAGGTGATCGACCAAGCTGAGAAGGCTCCCACAGAGCCCGTCCATGAAGAACAATCAGAGCCCAGAGCCATTGTCCTTTGCTTTTAGACATGTTCTTTTACAAACATAAATATTTTGTAAATGAATATGAAGAGGAGTTGCTATTCTAGGATGGCCTAGTGCTCTTTCTTAATCTGTGAAGTGATTACAAATTGATCACCTACTCAAAAACGATATTTTATGAGGGTGTACATGCTTGACCATATGTAAAATGAAGAAATGTTTCTCCTATCAGTGGTTGGACCTTAAAATAGATTACTAGTATATAATTTTTATATGTATATGCTTAAAGAAATCATTATTTTATTATAAGCATATAGAATGAGCCATCAGAACTTTATGCTCACTTTCCTTTGTCTGTGATGGAATTTTGTCTGGCTTGAATTTGTGCAGATTTTGTGAATGCTTCAAGTATCTGTGGCTTCATATGTACATCAACCTTAGAGAGATTGGGAAGAAATTTTAGACACAAAATACAGAATTAAACATGACTTCATGGTAGCTGTATATTTTCTTCAGATTTGCTTTTTTCACTAGAAGCATGCAGAGGCAAGATTCCTTTAGGAAAACGCTTACTAACTCAGTAGTAGTAGCCAAAAATGTGTGACTCCTTTAAAAAGGCTTCCTGTTTCCTGCTAGTTGAATGAACATCTCTGGCTTTTACAGTAGGCCAAGCATCAGATTGGAGGAAAAGTGTACCCACTGTGTTCCTGTAGCTAGGGTGGAAAACATGGCTCTTAGAGCTGGCAATAAATATACCTCTTCCATGTTAGGCAGGGCAAAGCCAAAAGGCAAAGCAGACTTGGTCCTAGCCATGCCTGCTTAGCATTATAAAACAAAAAGCACTCCTGATCAAAAAACGATTACAGAGGCACAATAAAGACAGATTCAGATGAAAATAAACCTCTAAACGGGTCACAGTGTGAAATGTAGGCTTGAGAGAAAGAAGAAAAGGAGTATAGACAATATAAAAAGAAATAAATATCTATAAAAATTAAGACAAAGTCTTTAAAGAGACAAAGCATAAACAGTCATAGATTAAAGCAGTAAATAAAAATAAGCCACATAAAGATAGAAAATAAACAGAGAGTCTGTAGTATGTACATTATTGTGTTTTCTTTAAACTGTTTGACCATGAACTAAATACAGAGCATTTCATTGTATGGGCTGCTAAGCTAAAACAATATACACACACATATACACACACACATTAAAGCATCTTGACTTCAAAATTTGGGTCTAAGGATATGTTGCTTTGGAAAGAGGTTCTGAATTTATTTTCACAGAGGATAGAAAACTGTAGATTCCTTACTGGATAATAAGGTTGGATCAAACAAGACACCATGAGGCAATGGCCCAGATGATCCAACATCCATGTTAGCTTCAGTTATGTTGGCTGACATGGACCTACCACACAGGATACTCCACAAAAGACCTGGTTAACAGTATCCCCAATCATCATGAAATAGTCTAGAGAACAAGGCCTAAATTTCCCTAAATGATTGTTTATTAAATTTGCTTATATTTAATAGTGGGTATGCTATAGAGATGAATAATCTTTGGTGGTATGGATCTTGCCTTATTAATACAAATTTAAGGTCTATTCTGTTATATGTACATTTCTACTCTTGATTAATGTATTGTGTTTTTGCAGTTCACTTAAAGATGTAATGTGTAATAAAGAAATACAGGTTAAAATAGGTAGTCATCTATAATAGTCAAACTTTTAGTCATGTTAGTTAGGTGTTCTAGATATACAGAGATATAGTTCAGATGGATAGTTATTCTTCAAATATGAATATGGCATTTAAAATGTTTTAAGAACTTAGACCTTTTATGATAATAAGACTCATCTGCTCTTGTCAGCACTGACTTGCTTCAAGAGGATGATGGACATCAAAGAGGCTCCTTTTGAAGTTTGTTAGCTATTTGAGAAAGAAACTGTTCTTGCCTGGACTGCTTGATGGCATGCTGTATGAACTGGACATGCAGGACCCACAGAAAAATGATGGCTACCATTGCCTAGAGAAGGTGAGACAATCTTTCAGGGTTCCTGCTTCATGAAAGAAACTGCCAGAAATTCTACAGTACACGGAAGATAGCAACTGATGAATTTTGCTAGTACAAGGCAGAGCAGATCTTCAAACTGCTACTTCAATGAAAAGTCTGCCAGATATTATGGGCCATAAGCTGAAGTTGGATGCTTCAATGTTAACAGAAGAACTTTGTGTGACTGTCCAGGCAATGACATGCCTCTGTCAGTTCTAGAGTTTTGTAAGATGCTTACAATGAACTTCCTGTTAACTTAGGTAATATTATATCCTCGTGGTGTCTTTGATAGAGTTGAAAAATAGATAGCTACAATTATAGTTTTCCTTGTTTATGATAAAAAATAAAGTAGATATAAATATTGCAACTGTAATTCTTGCTTGATACCTGTTTTGTTATATGTAATCTTACTATGTTAAAATTTAAACCTTCCTTTTATTTAGAAAGAAAAGGGATTCCCCTCTGTATGCTATGAATATCTTTTATTAGCATTGGTTATTAAAGAAGCAGTTTCAGTCAATGGCTTAGTAAAGTCAGGCAAGAAATCGGAACATAGATATATAGAGAGAGTAGGTAGAAGAAGGTATATATACCCTGTAACTCCTGAAGGAGAAAGACTGCAGTTACCAGCCAGTACCTTACTGGTAGGACGCAACTCATGACAATACACAGAATAATAGAAATGGGTTAATTTAAGATGTAAGAGTCAGCTAAAAATATGCTTAAGCTATTGGTCAAACAGTGTTATAATTAATATTTCTGTTATTATTTTGGTCTGGGTAGCCAGGAAATGAATGAACAGTTTCTACCTATAGCGTATGGGATACCAGAAGAAAGAACAGTTCTGGACCCTTGGAAATTCCTATTATTTATGCATGAAATTAATTTGCTTTATTTGTGTATAGATAGAAGATAAGGCACTATGTGAGGGAAGGGTATAGACTGGAGTAAGTGTTTGTGTCAGAGACAAACATGTCTCCCCATGGAGAAGGTGGTTAGTTCACATGAAGTGGGGGATCAGTCCTAAAGAGTACTATGTTAGAAAGTATAAAACTTAAAAAAAATAAGGAAGTTGGAAAGACTAATCCACTTCTCCATAAAAATGGAAAGAGAGACATTTGAAGTATCAATTATTTGTTTATACACAATTCTTCAGAGTGCTTGAAAATTTCAAGATGTATTAAGTTTTTGATGCAATCAGTTTTGTATCCAGAAAGGATTGCCAACACCCTTTATCTACTTCTTTTCACTTTAAATACGTGACAGTTAGGATCCTATAAACAGAGGCTGATATGGGACAAAAAACAACATCATTCCTTTGATTTCTGAGTTTGATTGACAATTTCAAGCTTGTTTTTGTGAAATGATAATAATAACTGGGTAGGAAGAGTATCGTAAGATATTAGGAGACACTTAAAATTCAAGAAGACTGCAGCTGAAGGATCACAAATTCCAATCTAGCCTGATATACACAGAGGCACTATCTGAAAGAAATGTTATTTACATGTGTTTTAGTTACTTTTCTCAATGCATTCAGTAAATGTTTGAAAAGAGTATTTACGGAAGGGAAGGTTGATCTTGACTTAAGTCTCAGGGGCACAATCTATCAAAGCAGGAAAGTTGTGGCTTCAGTATGGAGAGAGCAAATAGAGAGGAAGTGGAGCCAAGCTACAAAACCTTAAGACCTGCCCTATGACCTTAAAACCTAACCTTCTTCCCGATATTCCCCCTCAAAGTGGTTCCTGGGTAATCTAAAACAGTAACATTTGGCCCCAGTAATTTAGAAACAGCAACTTAATGGGGACGTTGAGTATTCAATGTCAACATTTTAACCATGTGCTCTCTAGACTAGAATTGAATTTACAGGACAAAATGCAAGCCAAGATACACCAATTCTTCCTTATGCTGTTTCTGTCAAGTATTCTGTCACAGCAACAAAAAAGGTGATTAATGCACATACCAAAAATTATAGTAGGTTATAAATATGCAAAATATACTACCAAAAAGAAAAAGTAACAAATACAATGACTTCAACTGATTTTGCTGAGCCTTGTAGTAGCAGTGATTCAGTCTCAGGGATTTATGGATAGTTTAACACGTAAGAAAGTTGTAATTAGAGTATGTATTATCAACTTTATTAAGTAGCTGTTTATGAAACGTTTACTGGTGTGGAAAGGGGATTAGAGGTTATATGTATTTGAGACAAATAACAGCATCATTAAACACTAGAGGATGAATTTATTGCTCCAGACCTGAAAAATGAGGCAGGTATGGGGGACAATGTCAGTTATATAAGGCTTCTGTGAAGTCTTCAATAGACTATTAGCAGGAGTTTCTCAAAGTTCATAGTACAATGTGATTTTGAGTCACAGAAGTCCAGTTCCTTACACTGTACTTCTTCAATACAATATCTCCATTTAGATCTGGTTTTCTTCAGGCAGCAGTTCTAGCCACATCACCATCTATTTTTTCCTGTACTTTCTTCATCCCCACATCTTTCTACTCTGCTCTTTTCTAATAGGGTAATAATTCTCATTATTGGTTCATTAAGACGCAAACATCCATGAGGTTAATGAAAACCTGTGGGGCCACACTGAGTTATGAAATATTTTCTGGCTTCCACAAGTATCATATAATATAAAGCCTGAAAATAACATTTAAAAATACTCAAAATATGAACAAGAAAGAAAGAATGAAGGAAAAGAAAGATTATTGATATAGCTCTATTGTGTGCAGAATAAAAATTGTAGTCATCAAAGATCTGATTGCCACTGATTCCCATATAAACTATGTACTTGTCAAGTTGTTGGGGATCACTTACCACAGGATATTACATTTTACAACTGAATGGGAATAGGTAGCTTATGTGGAAGATTTATCTTAACTTGGCATATATTTGAAAACACATTCAAAACATTGTGTATACACAAACATTCACACACAGAGAGGTGGTTTCTTCAAAGAAGGGAAAGCTGGATTGTTTCAAAGTAGAATTTGTCTCTTATGGTTTGAGTTTAAAATCATCAAAGACCTGCTTTTAAGGCCTGATATCCAGTCTGTGTCGGTGAAGGTGCTAGTAGATAGATAATTTAGTTTACCTGGTAGAGAAAACGGGACCCTACTACTTTATCTCTTATTCTTTGTTTTCATTCTGCCATGAAGCAAACATTTTGTCACAAATAAGCTCTTGTCTATTATGCTGAATCTACGGAGCAGAAAGGCAAGAAATTGTATATTAAAACTTCTGAAATCTATCCTCAAATAATTCTTGCCTCTTTTAAATTAATGATCTTGTATATTTTGGTATTCTGATAATAATCTGACTTAACACAGTTCAAATTCTGAGAAGAAAGGTGCTATTTCTTAAGGACCTAATAATATTCTGCATAAACTATTTCTAGCCATTAGCTCCTACAACAACAGAAGACCTCTGACCTAAAGAAAATGGATCACACTAGCTATGTGAAAACCTAAGAAATAGGTCTTGCTATTGATTTAACTTCTACATGAGGATATTCAGTTGACATCACGGTTCTGCCCAGTAAAGGCCTCTAGCAGAAGATTCAGGCTAAATATTTTGAACTCTTGGGTGCAGAAGTGATTAGTTACTAAATCTATTACTTCAAATGCATAATAATAAGCTGCTTGTTTTGATAATATGAACATGGCTAGCACACTAATATGCTGAAATTTAATATCCTTTATGAGTTATTAAGAAGTTAATCCAGGTGGGACCTTTTAAAAACAATTAAGACTCTGACTTAGTTAATTGTATTATTGCCTTAATGGAATAATGAGATTAATAATTTGTTTGGAGGTGGCTCTTTTATAAATTTTTGGGTGAGTATCAGACAAACATGATGCTTCATGCCTCTGATTCCATCTACCATCCTGATACTGTACCTGTAATAAAGTCATCAGTAAATTTGATCCATCAAGCTTTTTCATAACAATGAGTCAAGCAAAATAAACCTCTTTTCTTTATAAATTTATGTATTACATCATTGAAAACAGACACAAGCAAATAAACCAATACAAAATTGAAACACCCATTCAAAAAAGGAAGCCCAACTTAAGCAGTCCTTATCACATGGATTCTTCAATATTCAGTTGTGTGTCAAACCCCTCACTGGCATCAGAGGAAAAGCACATATGTGCTTCTGAACTCTATGTACAGTTATCTTATCAAGCTGCTTTGAAGACTCATACCTTTCGAACTTCTGCTGTGCAATAGCCATGAGGAGAAATTTCCAACTGACACATTTGTTTGACTTCAGGCCAGTTGTTTCAGGTTTACCAATGAAAGTTTCTATACTTGTCCAAATACTTGTTTTCTTGTAAGACTCCATGATATTGTGGTAGAGGTCTATTAAAATAACAATAGGAGTGGTACAAGTCTGGAACCTCTGAAAGAGTAGGCAGGAACCAGAGACCTCTGTGTGTCCAGGCACAAATCCCAAACCTCTCAATGAGTATGGCTGAGCCAGGACCTCTACCAGAGCAGGCCCAAAGCAGCAAACTCAGCAGAAAGAACCCCAAGCATCAATGTCCATAGGAGCAGGCCAGAACGACCCTTGGTATTGCAGACTATACCCCAGGAGTGTGCCTAGCGACCTCCAGGAACATGGAGTGACCAATGGGGTGACTGGAACTGTGGCCTTGACTACACCACAGGGAGCAGCCATCTGAGCCTTGGATCATTGGCACCTGAAGGATTGATCACCACAGTCACAGACAACCCCAACTACACCAATAAGAGGAAAAGATGGGTACACAAGGTAAGAACAGGCTCAACACCACAAAGAGCAAAATGGGAGAAGTAAAAACTAATGACCCTACAACAGCAAGATTTGAAAAACCAAATATAGATGAAACAGAAGAAAATGATCTAAAATAACTTTAGAAGAGTGTTTGAGGTCCTTAAAAAATGAAAAATTCACTCGAAGAAATGGATGAAAAGACAAAAAATTGGAAAACATCAACAAATCCCTTAAAGAAAATTAAGAAAAAGCAATCAAACCTATGACAGAAGCTATTCAAGATTTGAAAACTAAAATAGAGACATAAGCCAAGAGAATTATAGAAACAGAAATCATGAGAAAACCATAAATGCAAGCATAAACAGCAGAATACAAGAGATGGAAAAGAGAATCTCAAGCGCTGAAGATACAATAGAGGAAGTAGACTCATCAGTCAAAGAAAACATTAAATTTAACAAAAGCTTAACACAAAATATCCAGGAAAAATGGGGCACAATGAAAAGACCAAACCTAAGAATAATAGGTATAGAAGAAGAAGTTTGATTCAAAAGCACAGAAAATATATTTAACAAAATCATAGAAGAAACTTTCTCAACGTAAAGAAAGACATGACTATGAAGATACAAGAAACTTACAGAACACCAAATAGACTGGATCAAAAAAAGGCTCCTCACCACATAATAATTTAAACACATCTCAAACTCAATAACAGACATTTTCTCAGCGTAAAGGGCTGGTGAAAAATTTCCAATCAAAGGGACCTAAGAAAGAAGTTGGTGTAGCTATCCTAATATCTAAAAAAAATAGACTTTAAACTAAAACCAATGAAAAGAGACAAAGAAGGACATTCCATATTAGTCACAGGAAAAAATCAATCAAGTGAAATCTCAATACTGAAGTCTATGCCCTGAATATAAGGGCACCCTCATATGTAAATGAAACATTTATACAGTTTAAATAACATATTAAACATAACACACTAATAGTGGGAGTCTTCAACACCCCACTCTCACCTCTGAACAGGTATGTCAGATAAAAACTTAACAGAGAAATAAGTGAACAAACATGTTATAGCTCAAATGCACTTAATAGACATCTATATAACCTTCCACCCAAATATAAAAGAATATAACTTCTTCTCAGCACCTAATGGAACCTTCTCAAAAATTAGAATTTAATAGCAACACTAATTCCAGAAAGCCCATTAAACACATGGAAATTAAATAATGCTCACCGAAGCATCAATGGGTTAAGAAAGAAATTAAAGAATTCCTAAAATTCAATGACAATAACTGCATAACATACACAAATTTATGGGACACAATGATAGCTGTGTTAAGAGGAAAGTTTATAGCACTAAATACCTATATAAAGAAGCTGAAAAAATCCCACACTAGTGAATTAGTAGAATACCTTAAAACTCTAGAACAAAAAGAAGCACACTTACCCAGTAGAGCTGGGTGGCATGAAATAATCAAATTGAGAGCTGAAATCAACAAAATAGAAACAGAGAAAGCAATACAAAGAATCAATGACAAAAAGAGTTGGTTCTTAGAGAAAATCAATAAAATAGACAAACCTTTATCCAAGCTAACCAAAATGAAGGGAGAGAATATTCAAATTAACAAAATCAGAAATGAAAAGGGGAACATAACAGACACGACAGAAATCCAGAGAATCATTAGGTTATATTTTGAAAACCTATAGTCCACAAAATTGGAAAGCTTAAAGGAAATGGCCAACTTTTGGATAAATATCACTTGCCAAAATTAAATCAAAACCAGATAAGCAAATTAAATAAGCTATACCTGTTAAAGAAAAGCAGTCATCAAAAGTCTCCCGCCAAAAAAAAAAAAGCCATGAACTAGATTATTTCAGCTGAGAATTCTATAAGATTTCAAAGAAGAACTAATACCAAAACTCTTCAAATTGTACCACACAATAGAAACAGAAGGAAAATTGTCAAAATCTTTTTATGAGGCTACAATTGTCCTGATACACAAACCACATAAAGACATTACTAAGAAAAGAATTATAGACCAATCTCACTCATAAACATTGATGCTAAAATACTCAATAAAATACTGGCAAATCAAATCCATGAACACATCAGAACCATTACCAAAAATGATCAAGTCTCATTATCCTAGAGATGCAGGGTTGGTCCAACATATGGAAATCTGTCAAAGTAATCCACCATATTAACAAACTGAAAATTAAAAACCACATAATCATCTCACTAGATGCTGAAAAAACCTTTGACAAAATACAACATCCCTTCATGATAAAGGTCTTGGAGAGAGCAGGGATATAAGAACCTATCTAAAAATAATAAAGGCAATATACAACATGCCAAAAGCCAACACCAAACTTAATGGTGAGAAACTCACCGCTATTCCACTGAAATCAATAACAAGACAAGGTTGTCCACTCTCTCCATGTCTATTTAATATAGTTCCTGAGATCCTAGATAGATGAATTAGACAGCAAAATGAGATCAAAGGGATACAAATCAGAAAAGAAAAAGTCAAATCCTCACTATTTGTTGTAGTGATTGGAGCTGCGGGCTGCGTTCCTGCCGCCCAGCTCCTGGCCGCCCGGCTAGCTTATGCCCTGAAATAACAACACACAAATTTTATTCTTTTAAAATACTGCCTGGCCCATTATTTTCAGCCTCTTACTCACATCTTGCTTTAACCCATATCTAATAATCTGTGTAGCACCACGAAGTGGTGTCCTACCGGAAAGATTCTAGCGTACGTCCATCTTGGGCTGGAGCTTCATCGTGTCTGGCCTCTCTCTCAGGAGAGGCACAGTGGTCTGTCTAACTTAGGAGAGGCATAGCATCTGACTGAGCCATCTACCTCACTTCCTTCTTCCTGTTCTGTCTACTCCACCCACCTAAGGGCTGGCCAATCAAATGGGCCAGGCAGTTTCTTTATTAGCCAATGGGAATCCTCCATCAATTTGTTGATGATATGATAGTTTAAATAAGCTATCCCCCAAATTCTAGGAATCAACTTCTACAACTCATAAACACTTTAAGTAATGTAGCAGAATAAATGATTAATTAAAAAAATCAGTATCCCTCCTTTACATGGGTGATAAAAGGGATGAGAAAGAAAACTGAGAAACATCACCTTTTACAACAGACATAAATAGCATAAAATATTTTGGAGTAACTCTAACCAAACAAGTGGAAGACCTGTATGATAAGAACATTAAATCCCTGAAGCAAGAAATTAAAAAAGATGCCAGAAAGTGGAAAGATCTCCCATGCTCTTGGGTTAGTAGAATTAATATAGTAAAAATGGCAATCTTACCAAAAACAACCTATAGATTCAATGCCATATCCATCAAAATCCCAGCAAAATTCTTCATAGACCTAGAAAGAACAGTACCCTACTTCATATGAAAAAGCAAAATACCCAGGAGAGCCAAAATAATTGTGAACAATAAAGGGACTTCTGGAAGCATCACAATCCCTGACTTCAAACTCTGCTACAGAGCTACAGTTCTGAAAACAGCCCGATATTGGCAAAAAAAAAAAAAAAAAAAAAAAACCCAGACAGAAGAACCAATGGAACTGAATCAAAGACACAGATATTAATACAGACTCCTATGAACACCCGATTTTTGACAAGGAAGCAAAATATATAAAATGGAAAAAAGAAGCATATTTAACAAATGCTGATTGCTTAACTGGATATCATGTAGAAGAATGAAAATAGATCCAAATCTATCACCATGCACAAAACTCAAGTCCAAATAAATTAAAGATGTCAACATAAAGACAACTACACTGACTCTCACTGAAGAGAAAGTGGGAAGTACACTTGAACACATTGGCACAGGGACCACTTCCTAAATATAACCCCAGTAGCACAGAAACTGAGAGAAACAATTAATAAATAGGACCTCCTGAAATGAAAAAGTTTCAGTAATGAAAAGGTCACAGTCAAGAAGACAAAATGACAGCAATCTGAATGGGAAAAGCTATTCACCCACCCCACATCAAACAGAGGACTGGTCTCCTCGATATACAAAGAAGTCAATAAATATATCATCAAAAGAACAAATAATCCAATAAAAAATGAAATACAGGCCTAAACAGAGAACTATCAACAAAGGCATCTAAAATGACTAAAACACACTTTAGGAAATGCTCAACATTCTTAGCCATCAGAGAAATACAAATCAAAACAACTCAGAGATTCCATTTTACATCTGTAATAATGGCCAAGATCAAAAGCACTGATGACAACTTATGCTGGAGAGGATGTGGGGTAAAGGGAACTTTCCTCCACTGAAGGTAGGAGTGCAAACTGGTATACCTTCTTTGGGTATACTTATGGTGATTTCTCAGAAAGTTAGGAAACAACCTTCATCACAACCCAGCCATACCACTTTTGGGTATATACCCAAAGGAAACTCAATCATACCACAAAGACGTGTACTAAACTATGTTCACAGCAGCATTGTTTGTCAGTCAGAACCTAAAAACAAACCCTCAACCAAAGAATGGGTGAGAAAAATGTGGTACATTTACACAATTTATTACCACACGGGAGAGAAAAATAATCACATTGAAATTTGCAGGCAAATGGTTGGATCTAGAAAACGTCATATTGAGTGAGGTAACCCAGAGCTAGTACAAATATCATATGTACTCACCAATTAGTGTCTTTTTAACATAAAGCAAAGAAAACCAGCCTACAATTTATAGTCCCAGAATATCTAGACTACAACGAGGACCCTAATAGAGACATACATGGATCTAATCTAAATGGGATGCAGAAAAAGGCAAGTTCTCTTGAGTAAATTTGAGCATTGGGAACATGGGAGGGGGTTAAAAGCGATAGGAGAGCAGTGGAGGAAGCAGAGAAAAATGTATAGCTCAATAAAATCAATAAAAATAAAACAATAATGGTAAAATGAAGGAAATAATCAAGTAAGGGAAAAGGTTTTTTTTAAGTACAAAATGAGCATATTCTTGATGCTAACAAACAACTGAAACCACAGAAGGATCCAGAACCTATGAGTATCCTGAAACCAATATCTCTTGTTCTTTTGTTTTTTCATACAAAAGTGTTTTTATTTATAAAGCTCCTAGACATATACCCTGTGAGTTTGTCTATATAGTAAGGATTAAATGCGCTAACGTATGGTTTTCTCATGACATCATTTTCTCAAACTAAAATTGTTTTTCTTTTCATAAACTGCTTGAAGCAACTACATAAATACTAGTAAAAATCATGATGAAACTTCCCCTCCTATAAAGTAGCTATAATGAAATACCACCATCTCCCCATTTGTGCATACCCTGATAACACAGGTGAATAGAAACCATATGCTTGCACTTTCTCCTTCATCTTTTCCATTAGGATGCATTAATTTTATGGCAGAACCTCAATGATGTTACTTTGTTTGTGTTCACATTAATCTGTTCCAACAGTTTTTCACAACGTCAGACTCTATTCTACAGTAAACAGGTAATCAAATTTCAATCAATAAGCACTTTAGTCTTTACATATGCCGCTTGGGATCAGGGAGAAATGTGGCATGAATTAACATTCTCCTTTCTGATGAAAAACTCATTCATTAAGGAAGAAATTCTCATGCAGAAACACCATACTCTATTGAAAATACTCCAAGAAAAAATAATCACTTATCTTTCCTAATGGTGTGACGCTCAGAGATTGGGTTCATGGGGCTAGAAAACCAGTTTTACAAAGAGCACTACATAGTAAAAAACAAGGGCCAAACAGTTAGTATTTCTTGTAAATTACAAACACTTATTAAGGAAAAAAATTTCAAAGGCCCCCAAAACTATAAAATTCAGAACATGGTATTTCTTTTTTTTTTTTTTGATTTTTCGAGACAGGGTTTCTCTGTGGTTTTGGAGCCTGTCCTGGAACTAGCTCTTGTAGACCAGGCTGGTCTCGAACTCACAGAGATCCGCCTGCCTCTGCCTCCCGAGTGCTAGGATTAAAGGCGTGTGCCACCACCGCCCGGCTTAGAACATGGTATTTCTTAACATTATACAGCATTTGATCACCAGCCTAACTCTTTTTTTTTTCATGGTTTATTTTTGTTTATTTTTGTTTTGTTTTGTTTTTTGTTTTTGTTTTTTTTCCAGTTTATTTATTTTTTATTAAAAATTGCCATCTCCTCCCCTCCTCCTCCCCCTTCCCTCCCCTCCCCTCCACCCACACCCCCACTCCCTCCTTCTTGAGGCCAAACAGCCATCAGGGTTCTCTACACTATGTTGAGTCCAAGGTCTTCCCAACTCTCCCCAGGTCCAGGAAGGTGAGCAACCAAACTGACAAGGCTCACACAGAGCCCGTCCATGTCGTAGAGACCAAGCCCATCGCCATCTCCTCCCCTCCTCCTCCCTTTTCCCTCCCCTCTCCTCCACCCATACCACCCCTCCCTCTCCAGGCCAAGGAGCCATCAGGGTTCCCTACTCTATGTTAAGTCCAAGGTCCTCCCAACTCCCTCCAGGTCCAGGAAGGTGATCAACCAAGCTGACAAGGCTCCCACAGAGCCTGTCCATGCAGAAGAATCAAAGCCCAGCGCCACTGTCCTTGGCTTCTCAGTCAGCCTCCACCGTCAGCCACATTCAGAGAGGCCTGTTTGGTCGCAAGTTCCATCAGTCCCATTCCAATTGGAGTTGGTGATCTCCTGTTAGTTCTGTCCCACTGTCTCCATGGGGAACGCACCCCTCACGGTCCTGACTTTCTTTCTCATGTTTTTTCTCCTTCTGCTCCTCATCAGGACCTTGGAAGTTCAGTCCATTACTCCAATGTGGGTCTCAGTCATTTTCTTCATCCATTGCCAGGTGGAGGTTCTATGGTGATATGCAAGAAATTCATCAGTATGGCTATAGAGAAACTCAAGGCCATTCCACTAAATTCAGGAACCAGCCTAACTCTTTTCCTTTCTGTTTATCCACATATTTTAGTCACATTCACTTACAGTTAAAGAAACTCTGTACATGGTCATCCTAGTGCTTTCAAACTATGAAATATGTGAATTCATATTGGATAAGCACTCAGAACTAGACATGAACAAGAACAACCTCCATATTTCTATCTCCAGATCATACTGTATAAGAAGAGCAAAGATAGCATTTTCCTTGGTTACCTGTTAATTTGCCTCATATCTTTTTTTTTTTTTTTTTTTTTTTTTGGTTTTTGGAGACAGGGTTTCTCTGTATCCTGGAGCCAGCTCTGGTAGAACATGCTGGCCTTGAACTCACAGAGATCCGCCGGCCTCTGTCTCCCGAGTGCTGGTCCACCTCATATATCCTTTGTTTTTAACCAGAGATCAGAATTTCTATTCATATTGAGTGTTTAAGAATTTGAAAAAAAAAAAAACTGTTAGAAAACAAATGGAATTTTCAGTTAGAAAAATATAAATTAAAAGCATAAACATAGTAACTGTGTATCTAAGAAAACCACAGAACAACAGAACAAGTGAAGAAAGTTACAGTGTCACATAACAGGATAACATGCGGAAAACACTGATCGGATGTTCGTAGGAATTCAAGTTCATGTGATTATGGTTGATATCAGCAGTAGGTGCCTTCGTTTGAAGACTTAGGCAATTCTCAATTTTGGCTTGTCACATAATTTTGTGTGCAATTCCCACAATTAGAACAGGATCTGGAAAAATAAAATTTATCACTACCCTTGCCTTATCCACTTGTCTGGTGAAGAAGAAAAGATGGTGCTACATTTTTACAATAGATGTGCTCAAATGTCCTTAGAGTTGATTTTAGGCATCATGAGATGATGTGATTTATACAGAGAGTAAAGGAAGAGTTCAGGTCAATTTCCAAGCTAGAATATCGAGTAGTGACACTATTGGGCCTATGTGACATTCATTTCATTAAACTGCTCACATTCCCTAGGTAGCCAGGAAAGCCTGTGTTAGTCGTGGTGAATCTATGTCATAAAACTTGACTTTGAAAACACCTCAGAGAAGAGACCAACTTAGATGAGCCTGGCAGGACACCTGACCTGTGTACACATGCTTTTCTATTGTCATCTTCTGAAGGAAGCTGTCGCTGTCAGTGGTGCGGCTGGAGCTACTGACCCTGAGTAGATGCATTTTCCTCAGGATATGCAAAGATGCAATTCCTTTTGGTTTCAGAAAACTACTCCTTGCCTAAGTTAGTTCACTCGTAAGCCTTGTGTAGGATGGATTAACCTATAATAACTGTTAGTTAGTTGAGCTGTTTCTTTCTTGCTTCTACATTCAAACCTTCACAGAACAATGTGCTCCACTTCCACATCAAGGAAATCTATAAGTAGTACTTTTAGCATATTAGATCAAGGATATTTTAAGTATTTTGACATGGTACTGCATGATGCTTTGAGGTCATTTGGTTAGAATCCATGCATTCACTTTCAAAGGATGCTTGGATTATTTTTTTTTTGGTTGTTTTGAAAAATTTAGGGTCAAGAAGTAAATTTGTGCAAATGTTTTTTGCTGTAGTATCAAGGAGAAATTGTCTCCAGAACCATTCAGCAGACAATTCATTTCCTTACATTTAATGTTATTGAACAAATAATGTTACTTATAAAACAAATCAAATCTCATGCAAATTTTCTGCCCTAGAAACGAGAAGTGTGTTGACTGTATAGTTATATACTATATTCAGGGAAAGTTCATGTTAAGATAACATGCAACAACACTTAATTAAAATAGAGATGATGTCCAATTTCCTTCTAACACAGGTATCTGTCTTCTAAATGACTTTTAAAAATGGAGTACTGAAAACTATCAAAAATTCATTGAAAGCTGCATGCAAATGCATACATTATCACTAAATAACTCTCTAAAATGATAAAATGTTCATTTATTTCCACTCTTATTAATAGTAGTAATTATAAAATTACTTAACAGTAGTAATTATAAAATCATTTTTATTTCTAAAGTAGATGAAGAGTAAATACAAATAAGTTCTAGAGACCCACTCTTTACAGTTACATCAACAAAACTAATCTGTAGACATTTTCAGAGACTGTGTTTTACTTTTATTTTTTTTTCAACAAAGTAAAATAAAGCTTATATCTTTTTTGAAGTCTTGAGTGTAGAGCGACTCCCTTTGTGATATTTTTAATGAAACTTATGTTCTCATGTAAATGATGTATTTCTCTGGGCATCAGCTTTCATCTTATTTCACTAGTAGATCATCTGTTCTACCCAACTACAGGACAAGTCTTAACTGAAGGTTTGTGTTCCTCAACATAACACTTGTCTGCCAACCATAAATGAGGATGCAGAAAAATAAGGATCTTCTCAGGAGGCCAAGGGTTGATCTGGGTGAGGTAAGGGACAACAATAGCCCTTGTGACAACTGGTTTGCTCCCAAGAAGTTAAGCATGAAAAGCTTACATCTGGATATTGTGAGCAGGGACAAGTGGGGAGGTTACTCAGCCCCCTCTATTTCTGAGAGAAGGTGATTACTCACCTTTCACTCATTTGTAACAAGGCCTGACTGATGTTTTGGGGCCACACATCTTCACCACCTATTATATCCTTTACTAATTTAGGTTTAATGAGGTTATTCTGGATTGGTCTATTTAGCAAAGTAGAATTAGTAATTATCTGTGCAATAAATGAACTTTTAGCCATGTAAAGTAGAAGCTATAGAAAAGCTGGAAGCAGATGAATAGTAGGAGAGGAAGAAGATGCCCAACAATAGGAAATAAGAAAAGGGTGGAAATTCAAGATCTTGTGTATTGGTAAAAGTAACAGCAACAGAACCCTGGTAAAACTGACGTCTCTCAAGGTTTATAACAAGGGAAAAATCCTGACAAGTAATGACCAATTTTAATATAAATTTCTCCTTGTAGAGTCAAAATGATTCCCTTATTTATGTTATATAGGAGGTGACATAATCAACTTTTTGTATACATAATGATTAACGATACTTGATCGTTCAGAGACCGATTTTGTCCCATATTCATAAAGTTTTAAAGTGAGACGTAATAGTATCTTGTGTATTTATTTTTGCATTAATGTCTCATTTTAAATTTTATCCAGTATCGAATTCTCTATAACTAGCTAAAATGTTGACACTGACTACTATTCTGCTTAATTTATTATTACACAGTACATGGTCTGATGCGGGAGATTTGAAGGGGGCGGGGCAACATTGGAACGCCAAAATGATGCGGGAGATTTAAAATAACCAAAAATCGTCCTTTTTAAATAAATCAGTTTTAATAAAAGGAAAAAGAGGGACACTTACAAAGCCAAGGCTCCAGTGAAGCAAAGGGTCAAGCGGAAAAAAAACAGGGTGGCTATCTCCCACCCGGCTCCTTTTAATGGTACCTCTCTCCCCTGGGGCAGCCACAACCCTGAACACAGGGATTGGGCCAGCTGCCCCAATATCGGTCCAGTGTCCCCACAGAATATGTGGGGACAGGGAATCTCTTTATAGTTTTATTACTGCTATTTGATTGTTGCTATTGGAAAGTTGCTAAACAGCTGCTTGTGTTCTCCACTCCTACAGTATATCTTACTTCTCACACCTAAATGTTATTCTTAGTTATCATTCTTTTCTAAACTCTCTAGTACCAGTTTTATATATAAATTGATTAGAACTTTATTTTTTACATACAGAAAAAAATGTTTATTATTTTCTGTTAATATACACTGAAAGATAAATATTTTGTGACTTGAAAGCTTAAAATACCCAGAATGGTTACTAATATCAAATAAAGAGTAAATAAACCTCAAAGAAAAACTAAAAGACTTTTTATTAAGGATTTTCATTTGTGTTGGGCAGTGGTAGAGCATGACTTTAATCCCAGCACTTGGGACACAGAGAAGGTGGATTTCTGAATCCAGGCTGGCCTACAGAGGCAGTTCCAGAATTCAGGCTACTCAGGAAACTCTGTCTCAAAAAAAAAAAAAAAAAAAAAAGAAAGAAGGAAAGAAAGAAAAGAAAAGAAAGAAAGAGAAAAAGAGGAAAAAAGAATTTTTATTTGTTTTTAATAAATTTCATAACTAATATATGCACTATAACTTACCATAGTATTTGTAATTCATTTCTGATTTATATGGCATTTTATATTAAATTGGAAAAACAGACAGGCTTTTCTATGATGTATTATTATTCTGTGTTATAAAACATCTTAAAACTTCCATTTAAAATACAGTTTTAATATTGATTCAATATTCACTCACATTATTTCTAAAAATTGTGATGATCAGGGAAAGGGATGCAATTTAAATTATTTAAGTAAAGTTACCCTGGGTGTATGCTCCATTTCTATATGTCAGAAAATAATGAATATGAATAGCCTAAATTTCCCACAGTGTCAGGAAATACATTCATCCTCGATATAATACAGAACATCAATGTTTTTAAGATCCAACATCATTGTATGAGATACATAAACTTAGAAGTCCCCTAGGCAGGGCTGCAAAACAAATAAGTTAATAAATTTATATTTCAATGTCTCAACAGTCTTTTTCGGCTACACTGTTAAATGTTACCAGTATACATTATTATGACAGTTCTCTCGGTTGCAAAAAACACTGAATTTTAACACATTTCCTTAATTTTTATCATAGTTAATAAATCTCCAATATAATCTTAGGAAGATTCAGTATAAATTATAAATTACTGTTTTTTTAATCAACTAAAGGGAAATTTACCATTTCTGTATATCATGAAAGGAATGTGGTTTATATTCATGTGTCAGAATGCCATTATACTGAAGTTTAGAAAAAGTAAAACGAAATAATCGCTTATAAATGTCCTGTGAATGATTTGAAAGCAGAGATTTTACTATAATAATGTTTATGTCGGGCATCATGGCAAATTCCTGAAACCCAGGACATGAGAGAAACAGGTATAAGACACAGTAATTTCAAGGTCAGGGGTAGCTAGTGATTTGAAGAATAATAGCCTGGATAGCACAGTTAGATGTTATATACCTAGGTAAATAAATAAATTGATAAACATACCTTTAAAAATGTTCCTACTCATATTGGCTTCCAACAATGGAATCTACATACAAAGTCGAGATTAATAAATTGAATCTGAGATTTATATCCAAAAGTTATTTCAAAGCAGAGGGATGAAGAATTTATCTTTTGTAGTAATAAGAAGGGGGCTCTGTTCCTGGCACTTGGCTAGCTTAACCCCCAAAATAACTACATGGAAATTGTATTAATTAAACACTGCCTGGCCCATTATCTCCAGCTCCTTATTGGCTAACTCTCACATATTAGTTTAACCCATCTCCATTAATGGGTATTGCCACTTGACTGTGGCTTACAGGCATGAGTCTAGCCAGCATCGTCTCGGAGAGGAGAGCCATGACGATTGTCACACTGCCTTCTTCCTCCCAGCCTCCAGTCCTGTCTTCCCTGCCTATCTAAGTACTGCCCTATCAAAAGACCTAGGCAGTTTCTTTATTTGACCAATGAAAGCAACACAGAAAGAAGACACTCCTACACCAATCTTGTCTGACTACTTTGTTTTTTCTTTAAAATATGTATAGGTTTTTGCTTATTATTCTTCCTCATAATTCTCAGCAGCAGATATTCTTTGTTTTAGTTAATTGTTCTGACTCACCATCATAACTTAATTTCAACTGTTATGCTTTGAAGCACAACTTTATTTCTAAACTTATCGTAATTACCGTTTATTTCCACTAGATAATTCAACTGTCAGTGTGCTATTCAGATATATGGAGGCATTAGCACGTGGCTTCAATCAAATTTGATGCATTGAGTTTTATATTAGTTCATCACTTATGGAAGCTTCAATATTCAATTTAAGATATCAACAGCATCACTGATGAGAAACACGAACACTTTCAGGTCATACAAAGAATATCAGATGACTATATTAAAAATCAACATATATTATTATTTATTTTTGAGGAGAAAACATAAAAAAGATGGCAGGTAAGTAGGTTTTTGAAATAGAAATTTATATTTTAGTGTAGTGGTTTAATTAAAATGCCTGTTTTATTTACTACATAAACTCTGTGTGAAACACCCTATCAGGGATTAGCTTGCTCACAAAGTATGCTTCTTTAACTAAATTTATATTTTTAATAAAATTCTTATTTTATTAAATAGTAGCACAAACATGTTCTCTAGCATTAGGAGACGGTGCAAGGAGACGGTATGTTTAGAGCCAGCCTAGGCTACACACAGAATTTCAGGCCAGGCAGTCCTGCCTAGTGCAACTCTGCCTCAAAAGACAGAGGTCATTCTCACTGAATGTCACTCACTGAGTGCTGCCGCTCCACAGCTGAGTCACTTCCAACAAATCACTTCCTTCAGGTTAGCTTCCCGGTGGGAAGGAAAAATTCCACTTCTCAGACCCTTACCAGGGTATCCATAGAACTTTAATGTACAAGCCTGTTTTTAATTGCTACATTCTTCTTGTCTCACCATCTTAACATTTACAGGTTAAAAAAGACCTCAGCCTGCTGCCTGTTTGGAAAGATTTGTTGTCAATGTCCCCGTTTTTCACTGAACCTGCTTCTATTCTCTGCCCTTCTTGTGGCAGAAAGTTGCTTGGGGGTATGGATATACAGTTCATTTCATTCTGTTGTGCCTAATTTCATTAATTTTAATTGTTTCTTTCACCTTGGCTTTGTCTTGGGCTTGTCCTGTTGAAAGCAACAGGCTTACCATGTGACTTTTATCAAAGTTTCTTTGTTCTCTCTATCACACCTGCTCCCTTACCAACTCATAGTACCAAAGTTTTAATACATCTAACTACAACTTTGATATATTTCAGTCTCATATTGTGGCATTTCTTCCTGGTGAAATATTTGGCTTAATATATAAAGTCTTAAATAGAATTTTTCATTTTCAGCATCTCTGTTTATATTCTACTCAAAGGAATGCTCTGAATTCTGCTGAATCCCCCGGTTTGTTTTTAAGTAAGCACAAAAGCTGAAAATGCCATACTTATACCCAGGCATATCTGTACATACACTTTAATATTATGATTCTATATACAAAGAAAATATAATCTGATTTTCTATACAATTAATAATGATAAAAATGAACTTTTATTATTTTCTACTCTACTAACAGTAGAAACATACTCAAGTAAAATGTCTATTTATTTAACTTTCAGACTATTTCAATTTTAAAACCTAGGAATTAAGTACATCTCTCAAAAGCAAAAATAATTCACAACATTTTATATCCACATACATCTTGTACTAAAATTGCACAAGAAATCCATTAAGGCTAGAACCATTAAAAAACACCTATTTCAAGATAAAATTCTAAAGAAAATTACCATTAGCGGGTACAAATACTACATGTTACATAAGAACACTTATAAATGTCTCAAGATAAATGTTAAAGAAAATTATTTATAGTGCTATTAAAAAATCCATCTCTAAGGCCAAAACTCTTGCACCTAAATGAAACATTTATCACAGAAATTTTATAACTGCATGCTCACAGGAAAACACTCTCCTTTTCACCTTCTTCAGGGACCACAAATAAAAACAGACATTTTCTCAAGCTGTCTTTCATCTTCTCTGTATTTGTATCTTTGGAATTCATTTGTTTTCTTCTTGCAGAGCCACATTTTGGTGACAACTTTCTGACATCTGTTCCTATTTTTAAAGAAGGCAGAGCCCCTCCTAAAAGTGATAAACTATTTTTCCCCTAGTCTTTAAACATTCTCCTCTCTCAAGGATGCAGGTCACAAGTTCAGGAAGCAGGATCCCAATAGTTTCTCAGAGATGGTGACATTTACCCTTACACATTACTTTACTGGTGCTTTCCTAATGTTCCTCCTTTCATATCTAACTAATTCTTCACATTTCTAAATAAAGTAAAGAAAGTCTCTAACCAGAGTCTTCGTGGCTTCACTTTTATTTCCTCATTGATCATGCTCTGCACTAGGTTTAACCATATTTCTACACATACTTCCTGCTGGTTTCTGAGTGAAATTCTTGACTTCATTCCTCCAAAAAAAATGGTTCCAAGAGCACATAATTGAACATAAACATGACAGAACAGCAATATAAATACCTAATTGTAAGCTGAGACTGCACTTTTGTTTCCCAGCCACCCAGACCCAAATAATCACATTGAAACTATATTAAGCCACTGTTTGGCCAGTGGCTTAGACATATTCCTAGCTAGCTCTTACATCTTAAATTAACCCATTTATATTAATCTATGTATTGCCATAAGGCTGTGGTTTACTGGTAATGTTCTGGTACCTTTCTCTTTGGGCAGCTACATGGCATCTTCTTGACTCTGCCTATTCTTTCTATCTCTATTCAGAATTACTGCCTTACTTTACTCTGCTAAGCCATTGGTTGAAACAGCTTTATTTATTAACCAATTAAAGCAACCCATATACAGAAGGACATCCCACATCATCTACTTGCCTTAATTGTAATAAAATCCACTCTAGAAAATAAGGAGATTATCATTCCTTTTCTCCTTTTTCTGAGTCCTTGAATTCTAGATTTCCTTTATAATCTGGGGTATCTTTTAAAATAACCATGGAAATGTAGAAATTATTTACTTCTTAGAACTGACCCAGAATAAGGTGGTGATAGGATGTCAAAAGGTCTTCCAAAGCTTAAAGATCACTTTACTAAATATTAAGGCTCAAATTCCTCCATTCGTATATTCATTTTATTTTTATTGTATAACCTTTAACTGAAAATGACACCACATTTCCCAGTGACCGTTTTCCACATAAGAACTAACACGTCCTGCAAGCCTCTTATTTGCTATTTACTAAACTCATTTATATTTTTATCATGACAATGTTGCTAATATAAGATGGTAGTTCTGTTGTCTTGGTAAACAATAAGTCCTATCTCTATTTGCTATATTTCCACCTGAGTTTGTTGATGTTGTTCATTTTGTATTTTCTGATCAGTAAAGAATAAAATATATTCTCTGTATATTATCTGAAATGGCTTTCTGACTTCCAAATTGACAAGTTTAGCTAAGCAGTATTTGAAAGGCAGCCCGAACTTTCTGGAAATGAATGAGAATCTTCAGTTGTCCATGTTCAAATTTCCTATAGAGAATTTTTTTTTGAATAATTGAGTAGATTAGAGTTTTCAAATTTCATTTTTCAGAAAGAATTCTAAACAAAAATAAATAAGTATATAAAATAATTATATAAAATAAACATCAAAATAAGCAGGAATGGGGCATATCAAAGATTTACCTAAGTGGCCTTGGCTTTACGAGAACCCTTTCTGTAAAGTAGGGTGACAGTCTGAGTGGAGTGTTAGGATTAAAGGCATCTGGGCATGGTGATGTTCTTAATCTAAACAATCTAGAGGAAGAGGCAGGGAGATCTCCTTGATCCAGCATGATCTACATAGCAATTCACAAGCTAGTTGGCAGTCAGGACTATACAATGTGAGATTCTGTCATTTAAGAATAACAGTAATAATAATAATTATGTAACCAATTACCATCTGGTCACTTTTCCATAAATAATAGAGAGTTATAAAGAATAATGGGGGAGCTGACCAATCTCTTTGTCTGAGGGGCGTGACCCCTCCGGGGCTCCGAATACCTTTAAAAACATCTATGTGCTTTTGTTTGCCCTCTTTGTTTTCCTGGACTCCTCACTGGATCCTTGGCTTTTGTAAGTTCCCTTTTTTTCCTTGATTAAAGCTGAATATTACATATTAAAGCTAGTCTGGTTAGTCATAATTGTCGATCGACCACACCCCTTCATTTGGCGTCCAACTCGGGGCATTTGGGAGCCTTTAGCTCCGAACCCCAACGCCAGCCACATGGCGTGGGCTTTTGATTGATATGCCTAATCATTTAAAAATTGAATTTTTAAACTTCTTTTGTCGAATATAAGAGCATTTATATTGTTGATGAATGCAAGAATTATAAACGTATATTATATTTTTGTTATCCGATCAAGGTAGGAAAAATAGGTACTGGGTTTATTCAGCTTAAATAAATAGCACAGAAAAGAAGATAAGTGAATTGGTCTACTGCAAAGAATTTTGACATGAAATTATTGTTAAATTGAATGCACATTTTACTTTTAGTTTGCCAGAATAGTACTGAATTGAAATTTATAACAGGAAAGATACATAAGAATAAGAATTTAGCCATTTACTAAATTATTAAATTGTACTTTGTGAGTCATTAGCTTAAAAGTTTATTATTGAATTAATGTGTGCTATCACAGGAATCTCTTTACATTTAATAATTCTTAGAATCTTCTGTGCAGTCTCAAGCACTTTAAAATTTTTGAGAATTGTCTCACAAAAGGACACTTCTTGATTTCTTTCATGTTGTTTTAACTTCAGGAGTGAACTACTGAAGAAGCAGGAAAATTATTTCAAAATTTTACATGGCGACATTGCAGCCTTCGTTTTGGAAGCAAGCATATCAAACGTACATCTCTATATTTGCATTTAAAAATCACCATCTACCAGTTCAAAAATGTTCTCGTATATGAGAAACAGTTGTATCTCTTAGACATTCGTTGTTGCAAACCTTAAACTTTAAGCACTGAATTTCCATCATTCTGCCCCATCACTTTGTTTTCCATTTTACTGACTGACGCTAGTCACCAAAGTAAAGGTTTGGACTTCCCAGGGTGTGAATAGGTAACTCCATTAGTTTTAAGCTAATTTTTCTGTTTTTAGTGTAGTCATATTTTAATGTGTATATTATATAATCAGGAAATATGTACCAACTTCAAATCAGTGTATAATTCCATATATATATATATATATATATATATATATATATATATATATGTTATTCGAGATAGGGTTTCTCTGTGGCTTTGGAGCTTGTCCATAATGGACTTTTATCAAGCAGATGTTTTTAACACTAGTTTTTTAAATTACCTTTGATGAACAGGTAAATATTACATTTTCCTGTAGAGGATATCTTCGTTTGGGTTTCTATCACTGGGATGGAACACAATGACTAATGAAAAGCACGTTAGTGAGGAATGAGGTTTTTTTTTTTTTTATCTTCTATTTTCACATTGCTGTTCTTCATGGAATTAAGTCAGGACAGGAACTTAAGCAGGGCAAAGCCTCAAACCAGGATCTGATTCACAGACCACAGAGGGTTGTTGCTTACTGTTTTGCTCACCATTGCTTTATTATCTGTTTCTGGCCCCACCAAGGGTGAACCTAGCTCTCCCTCATCAATCACTAATTGAGAAAATGTCTCACAATGGGATCTTAAGACAACATTTTCTTAATTGAGGATTTCTTCCCTCAGTAAATTTTAGTGTGTCAAGATGACATAAAAACAATTCAGAATAAGAAACAAATACTGAAAAATAAAAATATTTAATGTAGCATGCTATTATTTCTGCTGCTACTGCTGATATTACTGCAAGCACTGATCACTGCCATGGTCCACAGATGTGAGTACGTTCCTCTGTGACTACAGGTCAGAGAGTTTGGGGGTACTCTTGCTCTTTCAAATCTACAAACAAAAGATCTAGACCTACAATATGGATAATCAGTATTTTGAGTATAGAGGTGGATCCTCTCCATTTTGACTAAAAGTCAGAGAATTCAAGTCTAACATTTCTCCCTCAAGGAGCTTGGCAGTGGGTTCCAGGGAGTGGCTGATTGCAGGATACTTGGTCTCTTCCTTATATCATGTAAAGGAACTCTGTTGCCTCCCTAACCCCTTTTGGAGTGAAGTATATATGCATGTGGAAAATAAACAAAGGTGATTCAGTATTCTCTGAATTTCCCTCTTGATGCTGTTCTGTGTTTCTGTGTTTTATTTCTTTCATACCTCTGTTCCTTTTGCATAATAATTTTAATCCTCACACTCCTACTTTGGAACGTGCAAATTCCATCCATGCTGGACCCTGACAAAACACACACACATACACACACGCGCACACATGCACGCACACACGAAATTTGCATACCTGGCAACAGAAACAAGGAAATTTTGCCCACTTTAATTAATATTGAAGAAGAAAGCATTTAAATTCCAAGACTCATGGTTTGAGAGGGTTAGAGTCCATATCCAATGGAGTGGGAAATATGAAAGTAGGTAGGTAGGCATGGGGCTGGAGTAGCTGAGATATTTCATAAGATCCACAGGGAAAAAGAAACACAGGAAAATGACACACAGGGAAAAAGAAAGAGCAACTTGATAGTATGGGCTTCTGATACTTCAAAATCCACCCACAGCATCACACCTTACTTTACTATAATAAACCTCCTAATCATTTCTGTACAATTTCACCCACTAGGGACCAAATATTCAAACATATGGGCCTCTGGGGAGCTGTTCTCACTCAAATCACATTGCCTTTTTTAATGACTTCATCTAGATTTAATGAAGAACTAGATATTCATCAGTTATGGGGAAGAAGGATTAATGGAGAAGCAGAATAGTTTCTTGTTGTCACTTGGCGTTTCTACGTCTCCACATTTCTAATATAAATACGGAGATGTTTTCCTTTGTAAAGACAGTGTGGTCTTTCTCAGTGTCACAGAACTTTGTCTGAAATTATTTTGTGCAGTTATTTTCTGCTCATTCTTCCAAATCTGCTAGAACTGTTTTTTAGAAATTTCTTCAAAATTCTCAGTTATCTATTCTCTAGTGCCCTAGGTATACCCACATTATTATCACTTGTCATTCTACCATATAACCATCATATAGATTTGTTTTATTTGGTAGAACAGATTATTCAAAAATGAACTTTATTTTAACATAATTGTTTGCTTGCTTTACTCTATTCTTTTACATTGGAATTTAAAATCAAGAACTTATGAGATTTTAATAAATTTATGGATATATGAGATGTTTTTAAAATCCTCATTACTTTGAACCCTTATATGTGAGTTTGCTAGAAACTAATAATACCAATCAGTCTCTAAAGAGACTAACTCAGGAAAAGCGTGGAAAATACCGTTTTAAATGTATATCATTCTAATCTTAGCAGTTTTTATAAGTTCACTTTAACTCTAAGTCCCTTTCTCTATTAAATAGTTTAAATCCTGTGTTTCATTTTATCTTTAGTTCAATAATTGTGATCTGAAATTAAAACCCTCTTCTTCTTTATTCCCAATTAGAATGTATAGAAAACAAGAAAAAGATCTTGTCAAGAGAACATGTTTATGGCCATTGAACAGAGTTTATATGACCCTTTTATATAGTTTCTGAAACCCATCTGAAGAGAAAAGCTTGATTATGTGTGACGGCATAGTATATCTTCTTGGGAAAATAACTTTGCCACTGCCATTCATAGAAGGCAAGATGTATTCTAGCCCTAGAAGTGAGACTCACAGGATAGACTCAAAGTGTGTGTGTGTGTGTGTGTGTGTGTGTGTGTGTGATATGTCTGTGTGTTTGTCTCTGTGTGTATTGAATATATCTGTTGTGTGTGCTTGTATGTGTATGGCATGTGTGTGCTTATATGTATATGTGTGTGAGATAACTGCATCTAAACAAAGGGTAATAGATGTGTAGACATAACTTTACAAGTAGGAAATAACAATTTAACCTTGGCTCATATCTGTTCTATCAAGACAATGGAAAGAAGAAAAGCATGATTCTGCACAACAGGACATTAGTGCTTCATTCCACAAAATATAGATGTTATCTTTCCCTAAGATGCTAAGTTTTAAGAAGAGAGTAAATAATTATATTTCTAGTATTGTTATAGTATTGTTTGTTGTAATGTTTGAATAGTTAAGGGTATAAAAGTGAATTACATCAACTACCAATCATCCATAAATACTGGTTTTATCTATTTGTATTTTTTTTCTTTGAGATAGTCTCACTAAATAGTTAGCCTGGGAGTCTATGTAGCATATATTGGCCTTGATCTTGAGCTAACCTTCCTGCCTCTGATTCCTAAGAGTTGAGATTATAAGAATTCACCACCACACCTAGCTAAATTCTGTTGTAATATAAATGCAAGTCTTTTATGTTTAGTTTTCTTTTTTTACTTGTTATCCACCATTTATTGGATTCTGACTGAATCTAAGCGTATGTAATACGTCCTAAGTATTGTTAAATTCTTGTTTTGGCTATTCATGTATCTATTTATCTTTGATCTAAATTTATCAGAATTATAACTTTAAAGTGACAAATGCCATTCTACAGAAGTGGTAACACAGCCTTGAACAGGTCCTTTGGGGACCAAGACAAAAGAACATCGAAAATATCTGATTTTCTTTCAAAAAAATTCTAAAAGAAAGGAGATGTATACACCACAGCATAGTCTTTTAGGCTATGAGAAACTAATTTTAAACTAAACAGTAGGAATTTTCCTTTATTTTACTTTATTTTATCGGTTTATTTTAATTCAACTGTATGAGTGTATTGCCAGGAAGTATGACTGTGCTGTGTGGGTCCCATATCTGCAGAATAGAGAGAGGGGAGGGTGTTGTGTCCACTGGAAACTGCAGAGAGTTGTGAGACACCATATGGGTGCTGGGAATCATGTCTTGCTCCTTTGCAAGAGCAGTTATTGCCCTTAATCATTGTGTTATCCTTCTAGAACCCAACTGACCACCCAGAAGGTTAGGTTAAAATAGAATATTAGTGGAAACAACAAATCTACATAATATAGAAAATATAATATATCTGACAATAATCATACTATACACACAGCTCACATCTCCGGAAATAGTTTCTACATCATACTATTTTTATAATTTGGTGGCATTACTTGGTATCTGCTGTGACCCTGAATGATGCAGTACTTCTTACCAGGAGAGTATATGCTACAAATTTTGAAATTTGAAATGTAATTCTGGTTTAGTCTTTATACAGAAGCAGAAAGATAATCCCATAGCAAATAAAATGCTATACTGTGTTTATCATGGCATAGATTTGCATCACGATTATTCAAATCACCCCAGTATAATATAGGAAGACATGCAAGAGGAGGACACAGTGGTAAAATTTCAAACTGATGAGGCAATTAGGTGCCATGGTAACAAGGATAAACACAAAGGCAGCACTTACTGACATTCCCAGATAGCAAATAGAGGGGAAAAGTACCTTAAATATTATAAATAATGTACCAGTTATAATCTGTGTGGAGAGTCAGAAGACTATAAGTTATATTAAATGGGTTTCCTCTCATTCGTTATCAGAAGGGAGACATGTCTAAGGACCAATACAGTATCTAATTGTAGGGGTAGAATATTATTGTTCAATTAAAGGCCAAATCTGTCATATTTCAATTGCTAAATCAAGAGATAGTAAATGAGGATCATTAGGTAACACCTGTGATTTTCGTTAATAAAATATATTTGACTAAAATCACAGTGTTAGATTATTTGTTGTTATGCTAGCATGACTGATTCAGCAGAGTTCAGTTGTCCCAGCACCCAATGTATCAGCATCCATTTTACTTTTAAAGTGTGATCTCAGTTCACCATAATGTAATAGAAATTTCCCTGTACAGAAAGCATGGGATACACACAAATAACACGGTATTTTTAGGCTAATACAGATACTAAGTTTTGATTTTTTAAGATACTTTTAAAAATTTATGAGCTAACATATGTGTAAGGAAAACAAAAGAAACGTTTTTCACAAACCCATCATATTTCAACCTAAACATTGTTGTAATTTAGAAAACTGTGAAGAGAAGTCATGCCATGCAACAAGGCACACATAGAAGGTTTATTGAAAGAGGAGAGAGAATGGGGCAGAGAGAGGTATAGAGAGGGGCGTAGAGACCAGTCCCTGGGAACAAGAGTGGTGTAAGGGAGTGAGGGGGAGAGAGAACAAGAGGGGGAAAAGGGGTGTGGGTAAAGCCTATCTTTTAAAAGGGAACATAGTAAATGTGCACAGGAGGTGCTCTTAGTGGCTCCAGCTGAGGACATATCCTGTCAGGACCCTAAGGGCAGGCAAGTACAGATGCCTAAATTCTCACAAACATAGAGATAAAGGATCAGTTGTTTCAGAGAGCACTCCTGTAGCCTCTCATCTAACAAGTATGATAAAATCACAAACCAGTAGCACAGAGAAGCAATAGTTTATATACTAAAAACAATTCAAAGACTATGCTTTTCAGGATGAAAGTGCTTCTTTGACTTTGGAAGAGGGGTATATGATACAGATACTGGCCAAAAGAAATAAAGCCTTTGTTCAAATATAATATGTTCACTTCCATGACAATTATGTAGGTTCTGAGATTTCAAATGTTGATTTGGTCAGTTGGGAGTGTTGTTTAGTCTACTGGGTTAACTTAGTAAAGCCTGAAGGCAATGATGACCTGGAGCTGATCAAGTAAACCTGGTAGAATTTACATTTTATAGAGAAAGGCATCTAGTAATTCAAGGAATGTCAGTAATCTACACTTTTACACAAACTGTAGAAACACTTGATAAACAAAACTCCTAAGAGTATTCAGTGCTTTGGCAAATATTTAATGCTTATATATTATGATTGTCTGTTGTGTGTTTTTCTAACTTTTCTTTGTGTATGCCTGAAGGTGTATGTATTCTTGCTCCTCTTTCTTTGTTTCTTTTGTTATTGTTGTTTGCTTTCTGTTTTTAGATTGTTCATTTTTTTGCTGTTTTCGGGAGGCGCATGTTGATTTTCTTTATTAAAAATAGTGAAAAAAGCATAGAGTTAAAAGGATGAGAAGTGAGAAGAATATGAGAGGAGACAAGGGAGAAGATATAACTATGGTCAGAATATATTGTACAAAAATTATTTTCAATTAGGAACAGTAAGTGAGATGGAGAGTCTCAGATAGTGGTTTTTTGTTTTTTTTTTTGTTTGTTTTTTTTTGAGAACTCTGTAATGTTCACCACATAGAATAGCTTAAGAAGAAGAGTGAATAATATTTTGAGATAGGGTCTGCGTAGTAGTAATGACCTCCTTTAATCCCAGCACTCAGGAGACAGAGGTTGATAATCTCTATGAGTTCAAGACAATCTGATCTACAGAGCTAGTCCCAGAACAGCCAGTGCTACAAAAATTAACACTGACTCTTCAAAACTCAGAAATAAGAACAAAGAAAGAAAGAAAGAAAGAAAGAAAGAAAGAAAGAAAGAAAGAAAGAAAGAGAGAAAGAGGGATTTCACACTCCTGTGTATTTTCCAAGCTTGAGTAGTGACAATGGAGCTCAGAAAGTAAAAGAACCTACCTAAGTTTACTCAGCTGGTTTAGAAAAGGAGGCCGACTTCTAATTCAACTAGCCCAGAATGAGAATCACTGATCACAGCAAATACAACACAAAACTGCTTGCTCCAGTTTAGCAAATCTCATTGCTATGGATCTAATTGAAGCTAGTTATCGTAAAAGGAAAGGTTTATCCAGGATATTTAACACTCAAGTTTTTTTTAAAGTCATTTTTTTTTTAGATTTATTTATTATGTATGCAACATTCTGCCTCCATGTGTGCCTGCCCGCCGGAAGAGGGTGCCAGATCTCATTACAGATGATTGTGAGCCACCATGTGGTTACTGGGAATTGAACTCAGGACCTTTGGAAGAGCAGGTGGTGCTCTTAACCACTGAGCAATCTCTCCAGCCCCAACACTCAAGTTTTGATATGTATTTGACGTAGGAAAAATTGATAGTTTAAAAATAATTTTGACACTCAAACCTAAAACTTAGCTTTTATGTTCAAGAAACTCCAGTTGAAAATTCCATGTTGAATACAAAAACATTTAATGGTTTGGTCAATGTAATGAGGTATGCTACTTAGGGTTAAAAAGGAATGCAGTAGAAAAATAAAATGTCTAACACTGTCTTTCATTGTCAGGGACAGGGAACAGGAAGCAGTCCAAGTGAAATTTGAGGCTGGACATCTTTAGAGTAAGGTAGAAGGATCAAGTAAATAAGTAGGTGAAATTACTTTCATCTTAGTTTTAGAAAACAATAAAAATTTTAGACTTTTGTGATCAGAATAAAGCAGGGGCTGGGAAAGAATTACAAAAGTAAATAACATTTTATTCATATTGTAATGGGCTTCATATTTAACAAACCAACTATTTATAAATGTTTTTAAGTGATCAAAATACTATGAATTAATTAAATGCCTAACATTTAAAGTAATGAAACATATTCAACTCTTCTGATATTAGAGGTAATTGAGCCAGGCAGTGGTGGCACACACCTTTAATCCCAGCACTTGGGGAGCAGATGCAGGTGGATCTCTGAAGTTTGAGGCCAGCCTGGTCTACATGATCTATTTCCAGAATAGGCCCCCAAACTACAGAGAAACCCTGTATCAAAAAAAGAGATAATTGAAACAATCTACTACATTCTGATTTGACTTATGTCAACTTCAATGATTTGAAACACATACCAGACACCACTATCATAGCCCAAAGATAGAACCTACTTCTAATACTTGGCTAAATAATCATGTATTTAATCAACTCCTAATGTTGTCTTGTTAAATCCATAGATTAGCACATAACACAACCAATATTAGAGAAGTATATTTTTACTACTATAGAATATTGTCATCTTACAAATGATATTACTGTAACCATGTGAGAGAGGACTCGCAGAAAGTCAAGAGCCAGAAAATTTTAACCAACTAAAGAAACATTCATTTGATGTTTGCTTGCCTTGATTCTTGGATAACAATCTTCCAAATGTGATCTCTGAGACAAGCATTTGTGAAATACATTTTTAGTTTCCACTCCTTGTAAATGTTTTAGATGAGACAAAGAAAACTAATTGTAGTACAGTGTCTGAGTTTATATACAGACACAATTTTCCCCTGAAAAAAATATTGTCAAAAAAGGACAATTTGAGCAGGAGAGATGGCTCAGCAACTAAGAGAATGTATTACTCTTTTGAAAGACAAGGTTTGATACCCAACACCCATATATAGTGTTTCACTTTTTACTGCAATTCCAATTCCAGGGAATTTGAAACCCTTTTCTGGCTTCCAGGTTCTCTCTACATATATGATGCAAATAAACTAATACAGGCACATATTCAAATTTTCACATGAGAGCTCCTGGGTTTCTTGTTCTTCCATATAAAGTTGATTATTGTCCTCTCAAGATCTGTGAAGAATTTTGATGGGATCTTTAAGGGGATTGCATTAAATCTATAGATTGCCTTTGGTAGTATTGCCATTTTTACTATGTTGATCCTCCCAATCCAAGAGCAAGGGAGATCCTTCCATTTTCTGGTGTCCTCTTCAATTTCTTTCTTCAAAGACTTAAAGTTCTTGTCAAATAGGTCTTTCACTTCCTTGGTTAGAGTTACCCCAAAATATTTTATGCTATTTGTGGCTATCGTGAAAGGTGACACTTCTGATGAGGAGCAAAAGGAGGGAGATCATGAGCAAGGAAGTCAGGACCGTGAGGAGTGCGTTTACCCATTGAGACGGTGGGACAGATCTAACGGGAGACCACCAAGTCCAGTTGGAATTGGACTGATGGAACAGGGGACCAAACCGGACTCTCTGAATGTGGCTGACGGTGGAGGAGGACTGAGAAACCAAGGACAACGGCAATGAACATGAACTCTACAGCATGGATGGGCTCACTGTGAGCCTTGTCAGTTTGGTTGCTCACCTTCCTGGACTCAGGGGGAGCTGGGAGGACCTTGGACTTAACATAGTGAAGGGAACCCAGATGGCTCTTTGTCTTGGAGAGGGGTGGAGTGGGGGTATGGGTGGAAGGGAGGGGAGGGAAGGGGGAGGAGGAGGGGAGGAGATGGAAATTTTTAATAAAAAAAAATGAGAAAAAAATTTTCACATGAAATAAGAAATACATTTTTTTTTAAAAAAGAAATAAAGTGCAATAAGACATCATTTAGGAAAAGAATCTCCCATCAAACAACTGTCAGAGCCATGACCATTTTACCAATACCTTTGTATGAATTATATAACTATCTCTATCAAGAACTACAACATAATCTAAAAACAAGACCCAGAGAAAAAGTAGGAATGTGTGGTCAATAATCCTGAGTATATAGTCTGTCAGCGTGTAGACTATGATATAATTCTACTTGCTGGTCTTCACATTCCTTATTGATTCGTGACTTATTAATTGTTGCTGCATACTTTCTTTTAATATTAATGTATTAAAATGTAATGAAATTGCTGTGCTTGTCTGCTTAAAATGAAATATGGCCATCATTAATTGAACAATATTTTACCATTGTTCATACTGGAAAAATCCCAGTGTTGCAAAGAGACAAAACATTTGAACTATTTTGAAGTATTTGGTTAAATACTTTTCATTGACATTAAATGATAGCATCCTCAGAATACATAACTATGTTTATATTTCTGATAATAAATGACAGTGTCTTGCAGAAGAAATTCTACCTTCAATGTGCTTTTCTTGTTTGTTTTTGTTTTTTAATGCAGTGTTTCTATGTGTGGCCTTGGCTGTCCTGTAACTTGTTCTGTAGACCACGATAGTCTTGAATTCAGAACTCTATCTTCCTCTGGATGTTGTACGCTGAGACTAAAGTCATGTGGATAAATGTAGCGAAGTTGTGGGGAAAAGGGAACACTTCTGCATTGCTGGTGGGAGTGCAAGGTGGTACAGCCTCTTTGGATGTAAGTGTGGTAATTTCTCAGAAAATTAGGAAACAACCTTCCTCAAGACCCAGGGGGCCAAACCGGACTCCCTGAATGTGGCTGATGGTGGAGGAGGACTGAGAAACCAAGGACAATGGCAATGAACATGAACTCTACAGCATGGACTCACTGTGAGCCTTGTTAGTTTGGTTGCTCACCTTCCTGGACTTAGAGGGAGCTGGGAGGACCTTGGACTTAACATAGTGAAGGGAACCCTGATGGCTCTTTGTCTTGGAGAGGGGTGGAGAGGGGGTATGGGTGGAAGGGAGCGGAGGGAAGGGGGAGGAGGACGGAAGGATATGGAAATCTTTAATAAAAAAAATGAGGAAAAAAAGAAAAAAAAAGCCACAGCATTAGGAAGGTTGGGTACTACTAGTCTATGTATATTTGTTGACATTCTGTGATAAATTAATGAACAAAAGAGAAAGTTGCTTCTGAAAAAAAAAAAAAAGACCCAGTAATACCACTTTTGGGTATATAGCCAAAGGATGCTCAACCGTGCCACAAGGACATGTGCTCAACTATGTTCATTGCAGCATTGTTTGTCATACCCAGAACCTGGAAACAACCTAAGTGCCCCTTGACCGAAGAATGCATAAGGAAAATGTGGTACATTTACACAATGGAGTATTACATAGCAGAAAAAAAAACAAAATCTTGAATTTTGCAGGAAAATAGATGGAGTGAGGAAACATTATTTTGAGTGAGGTAACCCAGACACAGAAAGACAATTATCACATATACTCACTCATAGGTAGTTTTAAAGCATAAAACAAAGAAAACCAGCCTATAAACCATAATCCCAGAGAACACAGACAACAATGTGGACACTAAGAGAGACTTACATAGATCTAATCTACATGAGAAGTAGAAAAAGACAAGATCTCCTGAGTAAATTGGGAGAATGTGGACCTCGGCCAAGGGTTTAAGGAGGGAGGGGAAAGATGGCGGGAGCAGAGAAAAAATGTAGAGCTCAATAAAAATCAATAAAAAATAAATATTCTTAATTGGATGCAGTGCTTATTTAATAAAGTAAAACTGCATTAACCTCTAAGAGTATTTGAATGCAGAACATTCCAGATTCACTACCAACTAATTTACAAAATTCAAAGCTTAATAAATTAATTTGATGGTAAGTAATATACCATTGGAACAACAACTCAGTTATTTTGACTTTCTTTAAGTAAACAATGTCTTGTCTGAAAAAAAAACATGTAATACAATGCTACAGTAAAATATGTAATCAATTTCTATGCATGTGTCTAACTGAGGTCCTGCTGAGATAAGCTTTTGAGGATAGAAACTTAAAATACTAATAAAAGTTAGGGGGCTGACTGAGAAGCAAAGGACAATGGCTCTGGGCTCTGATTGTTCTTCATGGATGGGCTCTGTGGGAGCCTTCTCAGCTTGGTCGATCACCTTCCTGGACCTGGGGGGAGTTGGGAGGACCTTGGTCTTAGCATAGAGTGGGGAACCCTGATGGCTCCTTGGCCTTGAGAGGGAGGGAGGGGAGGTATGGGTGGAGGGGAGGGGAGGGAAGGGGGAGAAGGAGGGGAGAGAAAGGGGAGAAGGAGGGGAGGGAGGGGGGAGGAGGAGGGAAGGAGATGGAAATTTTTAAATATAAAAAAAAATAAACCATGAGGAAAAAAAAAAAAAAGTTAATTTCCAAAACTGAAGTGTTCATTCTTTTTTTCTCACATAATTCTTACTGATGGACTTTTTTAGAAAAGCAGTTGTTTTCTAAATGGTAAGCTTTAAATAGCTCAGATAATAGTCCTATCAAATTTTAGTATCCAGTTTCACTGGCACGAAAGGGCAAATACCGATTGGCTTGTGTAGATTTTGTGGCTTCTAATTACCACAATAAAAAGGCCCTGTGTCAATTATCTATTATGACTATATATGAGAATATGTATGCTTATATGAATAATTTAGATAATGTAATACACCATAAAAACAAATTAAAAGAAAAAACATGATCATTTTGCTAGAATCTGAAAAAAGGTTTGACAAAATCCAAATACCCTTCATGACAGAACTCCAGGAGAGATCAGAGATACAAGGGACAGACCAAGACATAATGAAAGCGATAGACAGAAAGCCAGTTGCCAACATCAAATTAAAATCAAATTAAATAAATCCAAATCAATTCTGTGGTAAGGAGACTGCTTTCTTGGTTCCCAGCCACCCGGATATTCTAGCTTAGACCTGAAATAACCACACAGATACTATAGTAGTTAAATCACTGCTTGGCCCATTAGCTCTAGCTTCTTATTAGCTAACTCTTACATCTGAATTTAAACCATTTCTATTAATCTGTGTATTGCCATAGGGCTGTGGCTTACTGGCTAAAGTTCCCAGCGTCTGTCTCCAGCAGCTCCATCACTTCTCTCTGACTCTGCCCTTCTTTCTCGCAGCATTCAGTTCTGTCTTCCCTGCCTACCTAAGTTCTGCCCTTCTATAAGTCTAAAGCAGTTCTTTATTCATTAATGGTAATCACATCATACAGAGGGAAATCTTACATCACAATTCCACTAAAATCAGCAACAAAAAAAGTTGTTCACTGTCTCCATACCTTGTCAATATAGTACTTTAAGTTCTAACTAGAGCAATAAGACAACTAAAGTAGAAAAACAAAATACAAATTGGAAAGGAAGAAGTCAAAGTACCATTTTTCACAAATGGTGTGATACTATACATAGAGACCACAAGAACTCTACCAAGGAACTTCTATGGCACGGACACACACACACACACACACACACACACACACACACACACAAGATAAAATATATGAATAAATATACAGACATCAATTTAAATACACTCATTAAGAGAAGTATTTAGAAGTATAGATTAAATTATACTAAAGCATTCTATATTCTGGGGGAAAGCATTAAAATGTTTCGCATTCAAACTACTTGTCTTTTTTTTATGAAAGATCTAACCTCTCCATTTTCTTCATGTAAAACTATTCTTTGTTGTGTGACAGTTAAATTTCTTATAGTCAAAAGTTAAACTTTGCTAAATAAATTTGACAGAGTTTGTATACTGTCTTCCTAAATGTTTGTCAATGGTATTAATAGTAAGAATAAATGTATTAGAATATATCACACTGAATTATTTCATGACTGATAGTGGTAGTGAGTACTTCAAACTGTTTTACTCTTTTGGCTATAGACAGCATAGTCAAATCCCTGCTCCCGAACTGCTTTCAACTTCTGCAGATCACAAAAGAGCTTATTCGTTTCACTTGTAGCCCTGCATTGCAAACTCACACAGAATTTACCTTCTGTCATCACCCCTGGGTCTATTTTGCACTGAACACAAGCTTCACCTGGCCTATGAATGGGCCAGGTTATATTCCCGTAATGCTTTATGTAGTTTGCATTTTTACAAGCTGACTCAGAGGTTGTACACCCTGCTTTTCTGCAACTGTATTATTTTTGTTCCCTTAACTTCTTTAACCTGCCTGGACATTGAATAACCTACAGAATTATTTTCATAGCTTCAATCTAGCTATTCATTAAGAGTCCTAAGAGCAGACTCTCAATAAATACATATTTTTACTTGTAGGGTACAGAATAAAACTTCAAATATCAGGAGCAATTAACTGCAAGCATAACCTTATAAAAAAGAGAACTTGACACTAAAGCCAGAGACAATAATTATTGATAATATATACCCTTAAACATTTTATGTTTTTGAAGATTATCTATTATGTATTGAAACAGTAAATTGTTAATTGTAGCTCATAACATTTTCTTACTAAATGGAAGCCTTCTTTTCTTAGGTTTAGGAAAATCATCACTGTCAAGATAGGCAATATTTCTTTCCAACTGAAATTATTTATACTAGCTAATTGTATTTTAATAGATTACAATAACATCATGTCCATGGTATATTTGATAGCATTTTAAATCTATCAAAACCTGTTTATATTTTGAACATTTTTGAAGTCGTTAGCTTGAGATGGCTCTAAGCAAAGCAGAAATAAATGATAAAATAAGCTAAACATCTCCAGGAGCAGATTGTCTTTAATCAGAACAATGATGGGCAGTAGTCTCTCCAGACATGTATGGGCCAGACCCACAGGGCACAGGGAGCTGTGGATTGTACTTGCTAAGGAAGTTTTGGAATTGAAGGATTCTAAGAGTCTATTTGCAGGTGTTTTCTCCTGCAGTTTCAGGGATTCAATCACCCACAGAGGTTGGTGTGTCCTCATAAGGAGGGCAGCTTCTCCTCTCTTAGTTAAACCATCTTTTAGTTTCCATTTTCAAGAGCTTCCTGGATCCTGGCAGTCTAAAGATGATATTAAAGTGCCTTAGTTCAGGAGGTCACAATACTTCTAACTTCCTATACCAGCAGCTTCCTTAATATTTCTAACCTACAAATGTAAATAGCAACAACATTTCTGGCAGTTACTTAACCAACCATAGGCTATTTGTCCATTAACCCCTAGAAGTTCCATGACTTTCTACTTTTTTCCTTTTCATCTGAGAATGCCATACATGTTTGTATATAATGAAATGTAAATATATATATATATATATATATATATATATTCTACTTCCATTTCTCTTTCTAAATCCCCTCATGCTCCCACAACACATATTCATATTTTTCAAACAATTAAAATTCATATATTTTGAAAACCCACTAAAGTTCAGTTAGTGCTTCTCATATTTGTATATGTGTTTCCATTCTCTGGGGTATGGGACATCTATCAATAACCACAACCTCAAAAAAGTATGATTCTCACTCATTCAGAAGATATCAACTGCCAATTTCTCCTCAACATGGCATGAAGCCCAGATATTGTCTTTCATAGTTACTCCAGTATTCTGGCTAACTTGATCCTTGGTAGGTCCTGTATAGGCAACCACAGTTGCTATGAGTTCATGATTATGAAATCATGTCCAGTTTTATTTTGGACATCAAGGGTCCTTAGCCCCATCATTACTATAATTCATATTCAGAAACATTATTAAGGTATGTTTTCCATACTTGAACATTAGTTTCTTTTCCTTTTCTTTCTTTCTTTCTTTCTTTCTTTCTTTCTTTCTTTCTTTCTTTCTTTCTTTACTTAATGGTGGTTTAACAAGTCCTATTGCAGTTTCTTTTTATGGGATATTCAAAATTATAGAACTTTATATTCATTTATCATAATTTTACAATTTTATTCTGTACATTTTTCTGCCCCTTGAATTTTCTGATCTTATAAACAGTCATGAAGTATTTTGAAATATATTTATTCAGTAGTAAGCATAGAAATAAGAAAACAAATGAATAAAGTGGAATGTCCTCTCCTGCTCAGTATTTTTTTTAGTATTCATTTATTAAGGAAACCAGATAAATTATAATTCAAGAAATCATAATTTACATTCACAAAATCATAATAGAATGATAATCAATGTTTCGATTCAGCCTGTCTGGTTATTTTTCTTTTTTTTTTTTTGAGTTCTTGTTCATCGATGTCATTTTTTTTTATTAAAAATTTCCGCCTCCTCCCCGCCTCCCATTTACCCCCCTCCCCCCTCAACTCCCCCTTCCTCTCCTGTCCAGAGAGCAGTAAGGGTCCCCTGCCCTGTGGGAAGTCCAAATTCCTCCCCCCTCCATCCATGTCCAGGAAGGTGAACATCCAACAGGCCAGGCCCTCCCCCCACCCCACCAAAGCCAGTAAGCGTAGTAGGATCCAAATCCAGTGTCATTGTCTTTGGCTTCTCAGCAGCCCTCATTGTCCGCCATGTTCAGGCAGTCCAATTTTAATCCCATGCTTTTTCAATCCCAGTCCAGCTGGGCTTGGTAAACTCCGAATAGGTCAGCCCCACCATCTCAGTGGGTGGAGCACTCCTCACAGTCCAGAGTTCCTTGCTCATGTTTTCCCTCCTTCTGCTCCTCATTTGGACCTTGGGAGCTCAGTCCGGTGCACCATTGTGGGGCCCTGTCTCTATCTCCATCCATCGCCAGATGAAGATTCTATGGTGATATGCAAGATAATCATCAGTATGGCTATAGGATCTGGCCTTTTCCGACTCTCTCTCCTCAGCTGCCCACGGAACTAGCTGGGGGCATCTCCCTGGATACCTGGGAACCCCTCTAGAGTCAAGTCTCTTAATAATCCTAAAATGGCTCCCTTAATTAGTATATATGCTTCCCTGCTCCCATATCCACCCTTCCTATATCTCAAGCATCCCATTCCCCCAAGCTTTCCCCATCTTCCCCTTCACGCTTTTCTCTCCCCATCTCCCCTTGCCCCCAACCCACCCCACCCCCATGATCCCAATTTTTGCCCGGCAAACTTGTCTACTTCCAAAATCCAGAAGGATAACTATATGTTTTTCTTTGGTTTCACCTTCTTATTGTCTCCTGAAGGATCACGAATTATAGGCTCGATGTCCTTTATTTATGGCTAAAAACCGATTATGAGTGAGTACATCCCATGTTCATCTTTTTGGGTCTGGGTTACCTCACTCAGAATAGTGTTTTCTATTTCATTCATTTGCATACAAAATTCAAGATGTCATTGTTTTTTACCGCTGACTAGTACTCTAATATGTATATATTCCACACTTTCTTCATCCATTCTTCCACTGAAGGGCATCTAGGTTGTTTCCAGGTTCTGGCTATTACAAATAATGATGCTATGAACATAGTTGAGAGATGCTTTTGTAGTATGATTGGGCATCTCTTGGGTAAATTCCCAAGAGTGGAATTGCTGGGTCCTGGGGTAGGTTGATCCCGAATTTCCTGAGAAACCGCCACACTGCTTTCCAAAGTGATTGCACAAGTGTGCAACCCCACCAGCAATGGATGAGTGTACCCCTTTCCCCACAACCTCTGGAGACCGTTTCCTACGTATAACCCCAGCAGCACAGATAGTAAGGGCAACATTGAATAAATGGGACCTCCTGAAGCTGAGCAGCTTCTGTAAAGCAAAGGACACTGTAACAAAGACACAAAGGCAGCCTACTGACTGGGAAAAGATCTTCACCAACCCTGCAACTGACAAAGGCCTGATCTCTAAAATATATAAGGAACTCAAGAGACTAGACTTCAAAATGCTAATTAACCCATTTAAAAAAATGGGGTTCTGAACTGAACAGAGAATTCTCAATAGAAGTCCAAGAAGTCCAAATGGCCAAAAGACACTTAAGGTCATGCTAAGGGAAATGCAAATCAAAACAACTTTGAGATACCATCTTACTCCTGTCAGATTGGCTAAAATCAAAAACACCAATGATAGCCTTTGCTGGAGAGGTTGTGCAGTTATTTTTCTAAAACCTGAGCCTTCTCACAAATCTGTAATTCTATGAATCTTCAAATTGTAACCCTTTCTGTCTTCTTTCTACTCACACTTGGTGATAGATTTCACTAGACAACTTAAGTGTCATTTTTCTAACACTGGTTTTAATTCTACTGTTTCCCATTAATAGAAAGGCAAAAGAACATGTATCTGGAAAATATATGACAATGTTCTGCTCTTTCTTCATGAACAAATTCTACAGAAAGGAGTCTTCAACTACTTGGATTTATTAACTTAATAAAACCTTGCCTCATTTCCAATGGAAGGGGTAAAAATGATCTCAGGCAATATCTGACACTCTCAGTTGAGATTCTTTTGTCTGTTACAATGCCCAATGTAACATTTCCAACAATGTATAATCTCCATTGTTTTGCTACTATAAAAATCCCCAAAAACTTCTTCCAGAAAAGTGAAAATAGCATGCTGCCTATGAGATATAACCACTGATATAATATTGGCATGGAGGCTACAGGTATAACAAATTATTCTTATAATTGTTGTTATTGAATTTAATGCCCACGTGGTGAGATATAATTCATACCTGATACTGTTAAGAGGACCAAGATCCCAAGACTAAATTGTCATGAGTCAAAGAGAAAGCCTACTACTTCTGTTCTACTCAACAAACATACTAATATAGTCTCCTAATGATATTCTTCCATATACATAGTCCAATGACTCATTCAGTCCTCAGGAGATAAGTTTTTTTTTTTTCATAGAAGATGACAACTAACACAAAGATCAACAACTGGAAGCATGTTGAGAGTGAGAAATTTTAAAGTGTTTAGTCCTGAACTAGGTACCTTTAATATCTTTAATACACTATTGTCCACAAGGTTCAGGATCTATGTGAAAGAGGAAAGAAAGATTGTAAGAAGCAGAGCTGGTGGATGATTTTACAAAAAAGCATTATCAGGACACTTCGGGGTAGATGTACATATGAACTCACTGAGACTGTAATAGTGTATACAAGAGATGCCCATGTTCAATCCAGACAAAACCCAGCATAAAGGAAAGGGAGTGGGCATAATGTTTCAACCTCAGCCAAAAACTATTGGCAATAATAGCTGCTGGAAAAGGGAAAATTATTTCTACAATGATATGACAATGGATATATCAACCATAGAACAGACCCCATGCTTCAGAATAGTTGTCCAGCACAAGTCAGTCTCTACAATTTTTCATTATCTTTTACCTTTTTGTTCCTGTTTGTTTCTTACTTTTATTAAGAGTTCAATAGCATGTATGTGGGTAGGTACAGAGGAGATGTGAATGCAGAAGAAGTTGGGATACAGAAAAGAATATACTGAAAAATACACCAAATTCTCAAAGATTAATTTTAAACCTAAGAATAAGAAATATAAAGGAAGAAAAGAAAATACATTAAAGTAAAAAAAAGGAGGTCATTTCTTAATTTTTGAAAAGCCTAGGCAAAAAATTGTGCATGTGACTAACCAATACTTGCTCAGAATAAACACTTTTCATCAAATTAGAGGAAGACATCTAAAATCATATAATTCCAGATCTTTGATCAGTAGTTATTTCATGTCTGATGACAAGTGTGCTCTGCTTTACTTTAAAGCTTTCAAACCCTTCCTTCATCTTTGTCAAGTTTAAGAAAACGAAGATTTTCAAATGCAGGCCATTCTACCTTAGTCTCATTCAAGAGGTCACTCTACCCCTGTGTACAGTAAGTAATTGGATCAAGCACTTCAGTGAATGGCCAGTACTTAGTCACTGTCATTTAGTCTCGCAATTTGTCAATTTATCTTACTCATTCAATTTCCCTTTGACAGGAGATAGTATGATTATCCAAGAGCCTGCTTTCTGCCATATTTCAGTAACATTGTAGCCCGAAGGGAAGATGGATGAGTTTCCTGGTACCGCCTTTCACATGTTGTCAGTCCTCTCCGCTCTAATTTAGTTTCTCTTCTTCCCTGGTGCATTGCTCCGACCACTTTCACACACTCTTCTGAATCCAATTGTATTCTATGTACTGATTATTCCCTAATCTAATTCTTCAATCAAGATCATTTTCTTCAGATTCCAATCTGTAGACCCAGCTTCCTAATATTTCTCCTTTTAGATCCAATAGACAATATCAATACTCCAGACAAGAAGCTTATGTTTGACCCTTGAATGGGTTAATTATCCTATACACCTCTTTTGGTTATCATTGTAACTATTGTAAATTTTTGTATTATGTAACTAATTAAGTCTTTTTTCTTTAAGTATCCCTGCTTCTTTTCAAAAAATGTTCTTTTCTAGAGTACATAAGGTTTTCATAAATCACAAAGCTAAACACCAAGCTCCTTTGCTTAAATCCTGTGCAAGGCCTAACCGTTTTCGAATAACTTTAAGCTACTTCACATATCTCACGTTGCCTAGTAAGTTTACTTGCTGTTTTCCTCGTCATCACTATCTCTAGTAAGCATATGTATACATAACATTCACTCACATACCCACAGTTCTCTAACTCATATTGCTGCTATCATCGCAGGTACTTAAACTTTCAGGAAAACAGAGGATCTTTAAGTGAAATAGCACATGCTACCTTTTTTTCTTAAACCTAACTGCTGAACCATCTCTCCAGGCTGATGCTACCTTTTTCTAAAGTGACCAAATTTGTATAGACGTACAAGATCTCTTAGCATTATTTGCATATTTAAACTAAATATCATACTTTTGGAGAAGTGAAACTTACACCTTTCCTTTCTAATTGAAATGCTTCTTATATTTATTTCATATCCCCAACACCAAAACCTGATCAACATCCTATTATATTTCAATGTTTGTCTTTCTAACTAGTTCTGGTCATGTAACTCAGTTCAGGTTATCTCTTAAATCTCAAGCAAATTAGGCAGGGAGATAATTCATCTGGTAAATTTCTTTCCACACAAGCATTGGGGTCTGAGTTCAATCCCCAGCACCTTTTTAACAAGCAAGTTATGGCATGCTCTCATAATCCTAGTGCTGCTGAGCAGGGGGAAACCAGAAGATCCCTAATGTTCTCCTGCCAGGAATTCATGCTTACCTCAAGAATCCTACCTCCCGATGAGAGACTGTGTACCAAAAGAAGTGGACATCTACTGAGGAAACACACCTAAGGTTCATTGAGCTTCTATATTATGTATCTCTGTGTGTGTGTGTGTGTGTGTGTGTGTGTAGGTGAAGCTTTATACATTGGTGAATATACATTCTCACATGCAGCACACAGACCCAAAAACACACATGTACACAAACACACACCACATAAATGAAAATAAGGTAAATAAAATTAAAACAAAGTTTGGGGAATGAAACAATTTTCTTTCATCCTAAATGAAAAATCATAAGCAAAGAAGGAAGATTTTGCCGAGAGTTATTGACTTCTTATTCTTCGTCTTAGAGTAGGCTTGATTTTAGATCTGTCATATTCATCTTATAGGGGGGGAGTTGGGAGGACCTTGGTCCTAACATAATAGAATAATAGAATAATAATAGAATAGAGTAGGGAACCCCGATGGCTCCTTGGCCTGGAGAGGGAGGGAGGGGGTAGTGGTGGAGGGGAGGGAGGGGGGGAGGAGGAGGGGAGGAGATGGAAATTTTTAAATATAAAAAAATAAACCATAAAAAAATAAAAAATAAAGCCTCAGTGATGTCACTCATGAGAGAGCAAACCAACTATTTCAAAATTAAGGAAGAAAAATTACATTTTGGTTTTTGAAGAAATGTATTGCTCACATAACTATTAGCCTTAGGCTTCCTACCACATAAACCATCAATAACAGAAGTGGAATGAGCCAATATCTAGAGAGAATTTGTAATTGTACTTTATAATGGATCCACTTGTTTTTCTAGACAGGTTCCTTTTAATATAACGAAACACCAGACAAAGCTAAGTTATTCAAAGAAGAGAGGGTTTCTTTATTTCTATCTTTTTTTTTTTAGCTCACAGTTTTAAAAGCTTCAGCTATTGCTTTATGGAGTCATTAGTTTTGAGCCTTTTGCAAGATACCCCACCCAAACCAGAGATTATGGTTGAGAAAAACCTTTCATGTTAAAACCAGGTATTAAAAACTGGAGAGATAATGTATTAACTCCCAATAATCTGAAGCCTTTAAACATACCATCATCTGGTATTACCACCATAGCAACCAATTGTTCATCATTTTGACCTTTGGGAAACAAAATAAGTTCTAAGGTATGATACTAGCCTCCACTTAAATTGCATATACAGTCAAGTGGAATGCCTCTTCTTCAAGAAATATTAAATTGGCCGGGCGGTGGTGGCGCACGCCTTTAATCCCAGCACTCAGGAGGCAGAGGCATGCGGATCTCTGAGTTCGAGGCCAGCCTGGTCTACAAGAGCTAGCTCCAGGACAGGCTCTAGAAACTACAGGGAAACCCTGTCTCGAAAAACAAAAAAAAAAAAGAAATATTAAATAATGTTTAATAAAAACATAGAATTAATTTTCTAGTTCTATATATAGTGAATTGAAGAATCATAGTCTCTCCTAAAAATCAATTTGATGCAATGCAAAACCTACTTTACTTGCTACTTTAAAACCTAGCCAATAATTATATAACACATGATATTAAGTCACCAGTCTAGTTATTAGAATTTGATAACTTATGGGAAAAGAGTAGAAAAATAATCAAGTTGTTACATAATCCTTACTTAGTACAACTGTATTTAAGTAGATTAAAACTTATCAAACTCTACTAGAAATAATTATGTTCATATTTATATTGACTGCATATATGATTAAGTTGCCATGCCTATGTGTCATAGTTTTATCCAATTTTTACCACAAAATTATTTTCAAAGTATCCTGGACTTTATTATCTCCCAAGCATTAATAAGAAAAAAATAGTAATAGCAAAATTATTGTATATTAAAGTTATCCATATATCATCTTATGTCTTGGCAACTGAGTTATCTCATCTTTGAGAGATTTGGAGATTATTTTTAAACTGCTTATTCTCAAAATAAAATAGGATGTTAGGAGTAATACCTGTAACTATAAAAAGAAAAATTATATATCACTTAGTCATCCATGAAGTAATTTATAACAAGTTTTCCAACAAACAATCTCAAATTCAATATATGTATAATAAATATAAATATGAACACAAATGTGTAAGAATATATAGAAAACACTTTTAGTGAACGCACCCACATTGTATTAAGATAGCATTTAAGTAAAAAGCATTTTCAAAGGTTTATTTGATGGGCTGAAGAGATGACTGAGTGATTAAAAACACAAGTTCCTTTTGGGGAGGATCTGATTAAGTTCCCAAGAGGCTGGAAGAGGGCTTTGGATTGAAATGTACTGAGGGGATATTAATTATCATTAAATATAGATATATGCAGAATGGAAGTGTATCAGCTGAAATATTTAAAGCATGAGCAAAGGATGTTGAAGGAAGCTGCTTGTTTGTGCTGGCTGACCAGAACCAGAATAATCACATAGAAACTGTATTAATTAAATCACTTCACTGCTTGCCTCATTAGCTCTAGCTTCTTAATGGCTAACAACTCTTACATATTAATTTAACCCATTTCTGTTAATATGTGTATCGCCACGTACCTGTGGCTTACCGTATATGGTGTCTGTCTCCAGTGGGGCTACATGGCTTCTCTCTTACTCCACCCTTCTTTCTCCAACAATTAATTTAGTTTTCCCTGCCTAGCTCTATTCCCCTATAGCTCTGCTATAGGCCCAAAGTAGTTCTTTTATTAACCAACTGGATGTCTCTGCAGGTCCAATCTGATAGTGTAGCACTGGCGATTCCGGAAGACCGCTGCTCTTCACTCTACACTGGAATCAGAATAGTTAGATTTAATACTGGACACAGCAATAGAATAGATGAACTTTCCAACAAAAGTGAGGGCAGGAAGGCAAAAGGCAAAATTTCCCTTTCCAAGCCTTATTTAGGCTGAAATGAGAGGTTCTGGCCTAACTTCTGAGTGTATCTTTCTGCTGAAAATGAACAGATTAGGACAATGGCCCTAAGACCTGTGCATAAGTTTAGGCTTCAGTTGATTCCTGATACACAAGTTGACAATAAAAATTAGTAATAAACATACATTTTTAAAAGTCTGAGAAATAATTCACAATGGCTGGTAGAACTTGTTAAGTTATGAAGAGACTGAAACAATGTATTGTTAGAAATTACTGAAATTTTTATGAAAATCCTAAAAAAAAGCATGAATTTGGTGAAGCAGTTTCCATCCACTTCAACAAAGGTCCTTTCCTACACTTACAATTATAAAGCCTATGCTAAGTCCAAGGTCCTCCCAACTCCCCCCAGGTCCAGGAAGGTGATCGACTTGGGATATAGGAAGGGTGGATATGGGAGCAGGGAAGCATATATCTTAATTTAAGGAGCTACCTGAGGGTTGTCAAGAGACTTGACCCTAGAGGGGTTCCCAGGTTTCCAGGGAGACGCCCCCAGTTAGTTCCTTGGGCAGCTGAGGAGAGGGAGCCTGAAAAGGCCAGTTCCTATAGCCATACTGATGAATTTCTTGCATATCACCATAGAACCTCCACCTGACGATAGATGAAGAAAATGACAGAGCCCCACATTGGAGCACCGGACTGAGCTCCCAAGGTCCTGATGAGGAGCAGAAGGAGCGAGAACATGAGGGAGAAAGTCAGGAACGTGAGGGGTGCGTTCACTCATGGAGACAGTGGGACAGAACTAAAGGGAGATCACCAACTCCAGTTGGAATGGGACTGATGGATCATGTGACCAAATCCATCTCTCTGAATGTGGCCAACAGCGGGGGCTGACTGAGAAGCAAAGGACATTGGCGCTGGGCTCTGATTCTTCTGCATGGACGGGCTCTTGGCCTTGAGAGGGAGGGAGGGGAGGAGGTATGGGTGGAGAGAAGGGGAGGGAAGGGGGAGAAGGAGGGGAGGGAAGGGGGAGGAAGAGCAGAGGGAGGGGGTAGGAGGAGGGAAGGAGATGGAAATTTTTAAATATAAAAAAAAATAAACCATGAGAGAAAAAAAAAAGGAAAAAAAAGAAAAAAAAAGAAAAAAAACAATTATAGAGCCTATTTTTAAATGTATTGCACAAAGGTATTTTTTTGTTTCACTAAATATTACACATTATTTAATTTAAAAGCTAAAGGGGAGGTATTATCTTAAATTTAATCTATTTTGATAAATTGTCAAACTGCCTGTATCTCTGATATCAAAACAATGTAACTATGCCTTGTCCTTTCTTTCCACAGAGGTGTTAATTAGAGAAAACCAAATATATTTCCAAAGTCACACCTGACTATTTGCATAGCTCCATTGGTGGCACCTGCAAGCCATAATTAACACTATATAGAAAGATAAGATCATTGGTTAGAAGGTTTTGGCAAAAGTTCAGTCTCTAAACACAGAGAAAATTTATACACACAGCTGTAACTAAGATGAACAAACACTGAAGTAAAAGAAAAGTAGTTATAGAAAAATCCCTTTTATTAAGCACAGCTGAGTTTCTAAAGAAACAGTCTTTATTTACCGTATTATTTTAGGAAAAAAAAATTAACCTACTACTGGCAAACTCTCATTCATCTGTACTTTCTTTATATATCATTAAAAAATAAAATATTTCAACATCCATGTGATTTTCATGTACAGAAAACACATTTAGTGAACATTTTGCTTTTGGAAGTATGAGGGATTAAAAAAGCAAAAGACACATGGCCAGTCTATCCCAGAGCTAACATTTTCTCAGTACCTTCCACTGTATTTTCTACCATATGCTTTGCTAGAAAACACAAAATGCTTTGCTAGAAAATACAAAATTCAAAACCACTGCAATCATTTTGATATAGAACAGGAATGACGGTTTGAAATAAACATTTTAACGTCCATCTCAAAATGTACTGGCAATGCATTGATGTTAAGAGTAATAAACATGCAAGACTATCAGGTTCTTTTCTCCTTCAGGGTAACAATGATGTTCTGTTCAGGATCATCTTCTGTGAAAGAGCTAACGTTTCTGAAGGATTACATATCCTAAATTGATATTCCTCCCTCTCTTCAAAGCTTCAAGCCCTGATCAATCCCTTTTATTCCTTCTATCCTCCTCATGCCCTCCCGTTCCAATCATTCTCTTTCCTCTTTCTGTAAGCCTCTTTCCCTCTCTATTTCTTTTCCTCCCAGCATCAAGTCTTGTGTAGTGTGTGGGGTGGTATTAGGAGTGAACAGACCAAATACTTCTGTTAATAGGGTTATAGTCTAATCTTAAAACTTTAGGGTTGAAGAAACAGATTCAAAGTGTCTTTATGCTGAAAATCTATAGTGACTGGTAATGCATGCATAGTTATTAAGTCCATTAATTCATGAACATTAATGAAATAAAAGTATTTTACTCAATAATTTTCTCTAGCTGGCCTCAAAGTACAATATCTTGTATTTTGTGTGAAGTATTTTTAAATACCCAGGAAGTTAATAAAATGGAGAACATTGTCAAGGAAAACATAGTTCTATAACTTTCTCTTGGTAGATAATGAGTTGTTCCAGAATAAATCAAGAGAAGTCCAAAGCTACTAAAACTTTAGATGAGTTCTGGAATTTGGGAAACTATTTTCATATAACGTAATTTTGTTTCTAATACTTTAGTGTGACCTACATATATATAGATTTTCTCATTGATATCGGATATCATTAGTTAACAACCTCTATTTGCTCTAATGATGGTTGGAGCTTCTATCACTTGTTCCATTCTACTTTCTTGATCCCATTGTATATCACTCATTTTTAATGACCAATTCCTAACTGACTTTTATCAGTAGATGTGACTTTTACCCTTTAAAACATCTAACAGATGTTGACTGTCTTTGTAGATAACTTAATTATAATATCTTTGTTTGTAATCACTTTTTTATTTATTAATACTATTAAAATTCTGTCTGGCAGTTGAAAAATACATGAAGGGCATCATTTTTCTATACCGTTATTGAATTCTTGGACACTATTTTTCATTGAAAAATTGTTTGACAATTTTACAGACGTTTGTCTTATAATAGCTTCTTGGAAATTAGAAAGATAATTTTGCCTCAATGTAACAAACAAATATGTATTCTTTTAGAATCTATTGCCCTCCCCAACAATGTCTGTGACAGGTATTATATCTCTACTGTAGAAGAATTCCCCTTAAACCTCCCACACTCCCTCCTTTACCTTACCTTCCCCTCTTCTACTCCATTTAACTGTTCCTGTTACATTATTCCAGTTCCTCCCTTTTTTGCCACCTAAGTTCTGCATATTACTATTGATTCTCAACAAAATTCATTATTACTTTGTTTTCTAAGGATTCTTTCATTTAAACGCTCATGTAACTATTGGAATCTAGATATTGCATATGAAAGATATCCCATCGCATTTGTCATTCTTAATGCATTAGTTAATTTTCTATAGTTGTGATACAATCTGTGACGATAACCTATAGACCAAAAAATGGCTTATTTTGGGCATATGGCTCCACACAGATAAATGTCCACCGTCACGGCAGAGAAGCACTACACAGGGCAGTCATGGAGGTAGGAATAGCTGCAAGATAATGTCTCCCATCACAAATAGGAAGCAGAGGGAATAAACTGGAAATGGCAGGTGTCCTTTGAGATCCCACAGTTCCTTACCAGTGACATACTTCCTTCATTAAAGCCACATATCTGAAGTCTCCTCAGGTAGCACCAAAAAGGGGGAGCTAAATATTCAATAGTTTAGAATATAGAATATATGTCATTCAAACCATTATTGTGGATCTTGGTTGCCTCACTCTGAATGATTATGTGTTTTTGGAACTCCTCTTTATAAATATTATGGACCTAAGAAAGAAAGAGAAATGAATGAGAACATGAAGTTGATTGTCTAGAGTAGAGGACCATCTGAGTTGAGTTGGGAGAGGTAAATATGATCAAAATACATTGTGTGAAAATCTTAAATAATTAATAAGAGCATTTCTTTAAAAGGATGAATTTTAAAATGTCACCTTCATTTCTGAAAAGTTCAAACTTGTTTATGAAAATAACAACAGCATAAATCTAGTAGAAGTATCTCGTATACCTGTTATTTCTGCATGTATCTAACATAAAAGTACAATAAGAAACAATGTAGATTAAACCATTTACTGAGTGTCAGCAATACACCATGAGATATATTCATAATTTTCTCTATTTTCATAAATTTCTGATTTGAAATATATTTTTCTATCTCTACATATTATTAATTAAAATAGGATTTAAGTATACATTTCCATTTTAACTACTGCATTAATATTTTTATATTTAAGTTTATAAAATCTCTCGATTTTCTCTCTCTCTCTCTCTCTCTCTCTCTGTCTCTCTCTCTCTCTCACACACACACACACACAAACATAAAACCATTGGAAAAAAATATTACCAAGAATGTTGGTCATAGAAACAAAATAATTTAATTTCTGTACAATCCACAGATTATACCTCTAAATGGAAATAAATATATTTGTATGAGATAGTTGTCCTCACTTTTGTCTTGACTATGTTAATTGAACATTTCATATTGAAAATTCATGTGAAAATCAACCGATTTATTGTGTATCAACAATGTTTTTTCATGAAAATGACAATCAAATTCACCCCTCCTTGACTTTTTGAAACTTTAAGTAAGAGTTATAGAATCAACATCATATTGACTTCAAGAATTGAGTTTTAAAAAGTACAGTCAGACTTTCAAAACTATCAGGAAAATACTAAAATGTTTTCTAACAGAGTACCTTGTCACCTACAAGTGTAGCCTACAATTTGCCTCACATCTTTATTTAATATAGAAAGAGCTGTGAAGAAGTTTTTATGAGTAAAGACTGTATATTTTTTTAAGGAAAAGAGAGGATCAAGAATAAGGCAACTTTCAGGTCCATGTCTTAAAAGTAGGGAAGATGCAAAACAGAAACAATGTATAAGGATATCATAAGGAATAATTTTACAGAGGTGTATTAGAAAGAAAGATCTAAACATAACTGTTACATTAATTTTTATAATATATTTATTTTAGAAATTTCAATAACTTAATATCCTGTTTACGGAAGGTCAATAAACTGTTCATGACCCAGTACATTCTAGAGCAGAGCTTTCCTTTGCACAAATTGCCCTTCCATGTGTCTTCATGACTTTGCTCCTTGGTCTGGTCTGCGGTATCATTCCTCAGGGAAATGAGCTTATGGAAGAGTTGACATCCTGCTGTACTAATATACATATGTCTTCTCGTTGCATAGAAGACACCAGAATAAATTAGAGTCAGGTAAGCAGTCTTGTTAATTAGAAGCAGATTAAGGGTCTCCAGAGTCTTCCTATCAAAGCGTGTTTTCTTGAAAAGGTTTAGACTCCTTTTCCTCATAAATATTAGAATGAATCATTATCATTGAGATTTTTCTCCTTTTCTTCTTGCATAGGTTCATGATAGTGGGAAGCTGGATAGTTCACAGTTTGATCATCAAGCTTCATGACTACATTTCCATGGTGGACTAGCCAAAGCTTTTATTAGATTTCTTTCCCCATGTTTGTCCCAGGATTCAGTCTTTGAGGTTGTTACAATACCTTGATGCTCTGAGGATTCAGAATTTCATTTATTTTTGTCAGACAACATAGAAAACATGATGCTGACTATATATTTGTTTTAGAATAGCAGTATACAGCTTTTTCATAAAGTTGTGGAAATATTTTCAGTTTTATTTCCACATTATACTTGTATTAGAACAAATGTCTCTCCAGCATTGGTATACAATTGAGAACAGCTTAGCGACTGTATGTTAAGTGAATCTCAATTTATTTCAATATATTTAGTGTGTATACTTTTAAAACACATAATGGGTAATAGTGTTCTCCATCTGAATTTTGGTAGAATATAAGAAAATACATTTTCAGGATGAATTTGGTGTTTCATTAAAATGAAATGAATGAAAGTGGTAGTGAGTAGTTAGACAATGCAACCAAACACAAGCAATAAAACCTGGCAAGATAGCTTGCATTTCAGGGCCTTTCCACTTAAATAGAAATAGCTTACTGTTAGCTAAAGAACGTTTTGAGCACAAATGTAATTTCATCACCTCTGACCTTGACTAATTTATTTTTAAATTACCTTTTTTGTCTTTTTAAAATAACTTTTAAAGTTCTTTTAACTAATCTTTTTTCTTTATTTACTTTGAATGATTTAACAATTTTATGGCTTATATATTTTATCTTAAAATATAAAATGCATATATAAAAACAAAATATAAAAATATACTTCAGAAAATACATAAATGAGACAATACATGAATCAGTGACCTCTTTTATATATTATATCAAACTATGTATTTTTAATCTAAAAAATGACCTCCCCATAACAAATACTAAGAGGAAATAAGAGAAATTTAGAAGAAAATGAAATAGAACAAATATTTGTCAAGGAAATATAAGCAATTTGATTGAGGATAAATGGCCATATGATCTTCCAAGTAGTAACAGAAAAGAGAATTAATATTGTATAGTCTATTATATGATTAATATTTTCTACTAGTAAAAGTATATAAAAAACTTTACCATGTTTGCCATAGTTCAAAAAGCTTTCTGAAATTAACATGATCTCAAATTAATAGAACACAAATGTAGATCTTGTATTAGAGTGGGGATCCTTACTGGACAATTAGCAATGGAAGTATTATTGGGGAGAGGTTTTCGGAAATCTGATAGCAGCAAATACATTGGATTAGTTAATAATTTACTGTCTGGATGAACAGAATAATGAACTAAACATATTTTTCTGAAAAGAATGGAGAATCATTGTGTGATTTTGAGCAGCAAAAAGTCCATAATTTATTGAGACTCGCACATGAAAATAAATCTGCCAAATAATATCAGCAGGATTGACCATGAAATACAAGAAACAGTGTGGTTAGGTTATATTCCAATTTCCCAAGCTTTATCTACCTCTGACATGAACTTCATTACTTAAAGGTAGCCCATTTCTGAGTTTTTGTTTTGCTAAATATATTTAAATCCATATGTCATTGTAGCTAACCTGAATATACTAACTGCCAAAAGTATTTTCCTAGTGGTCAACTAAGTAACTTTGCTTATATATACCTCAATGATTTTAATTAACAAATTTATATTCCTATAGTAATTTAGTCAATTATTGAGTAACTCATTCTTCTAATTCCTCTTTATTATTCTTAACTAGATATTTTGTCTCATTATTAAGGCTCTGTAAAATAATATTATTTTTATGGGAATGATATCAATGCAGTTATTGTTTTGATGAATGATAATCATTCTAGAATGGGAAAAAGGATGGAACTGCACTCCATAATTCACCACACAAATGAATTATTGGGTGTTAAGTAGAAATACCTTTTCCCTCTCCTATATTTAGGGAGAGCAGAAAAAGTGAACAAGAGAATGAATGCACAGAGAAAGTATTTTTAAAAATTCTCTGAAAACAAATGAGTAATACTCATTAGTTACTCCAGCTCAAAGAACTAAAGATGTAAAATATGGCAGGCTCATCTATGCTAGAAAGCATCTAATATCTAATTGCAATGGATGCTCTGAAAACATCTAAAGATAAAAATTCTAATCATCCTTAGCCATCAAAATAAAGTGATACCTACATAGCAGTATTGTAATGGTATTCAAAGCATTCCATCCACAGGAAGATAATAGAAATGAAAAAAAAAGGAAGAAAGTTTTGCAACTTGATTTCATTCCTGACTTTACCATTGTGTTTTTAAAGGAAAATGCAGCAGCATGAAAATTTAATTTCTTCTTAGAAATAATTGGAAAAAATTCTATAATTCAACTCTTTATATATCAAGTTAACCAAAGAATTTCATGTTCTATATTATCTTCTCATTCATTCAAAAATTATCAGTTTACTATTAATAATATTCCAGGAATAAAATGTGAAACAAACCATAGTACAATAAGCAGTTCAGGATCTAACAAAAAAACCTTCTGATTTACCCTAGAAATAGTAAATTTATTTAATAAAGTTTTATATAATTTATATAAAGAACATAAGTGCTTTTGCCTTTTTTTGCAATAGTTTCAGTTGTAAAGGGAAAATGGTAGAAGTAAATTATGATATGTTTTTAGTTGTGAAGTGATAGTAATCAAGCATAGGAATAGTGTATAATAAAGTGTAATGCAAGGTCTGTTATGTCAACTCAAACTGTACTACTTAAACGAATTTATTGATTTTCATGTTCAACTGCGGGTTCTGATATAATCTTCTGTTAAGATCTTTGACTTTATTCTGTAAATCAATCTTTCAAAAAATTAAATACTGATTTATAAAGGTTGATTTATAAACATTGGTTTATAAGCACTGATTTAAACAGAGCTCTTGTACACAGAACTTTTCTTAATTGGTGTGGTTTTTAATTTAAGTATTTTTAAATAAAATATAAACTCTTGAAAGCTAGAACAGTTTTGTCTCTTTGTACCTATAATTCCCTCATTAGTTATTCAAAACACCTTTATCCTTAAAAGTAATGTTGATATCATGTTACTTAATTGCTTTGATTTTAAGTTCATAAACCCTGAGCTAATTACTATATTTTAATCTTCAAAGCATTGTATAAGTAACTAATTCTGTTTCTGAATGTTGGTATCTGAATTCTGGTTAGTGATTTTTGCTTTGTATGATTTTGATTAAATAATCCTACCTTGTAATTTCTCCCCCCCCCCCCAGACAAAATAAGATAGAAATTGAGGCTATCAAATATTTTGGAGGGCTTACATGAACTAAATTATATCACATAGTGAAATATAAAAATATTCTATTTAATTACAAAAGATGGGAGTAATTTGATTTCTTTTACATGTGGTATGTGCATGTTTGTCATGTAAATGTAATATTACAACTATATTCATAACTTTTACCTGGCTAATTCCAACTGCATTTAAAAATCTGCTATTATAAATCTGTGTCTGGGTTAACTTGCATATTCTAATAATTACAGTTCTATATATTTCACTGAAAATCTTATGATCTCATTTTCCTATATGGCTTAATAATATCCCATTGTGTACATAAGCAACATTTCCCATATACAGCCACATGTAGATAAGATTTAGACATGTAGATAAGATGTAGATAAGATTCATGGTTACTATGAATAGTGAAGCAATAAACATGGATGTTCAGATATCTCTGTTATAGGACTTGGATAGTTATCTATTTATACTACAAGTGGATTACAAAGTTACTCTATTTTGTTTACTTAAGTTTTATTTATTTATATCTGTTAATGCTTTTGAGTGTGTATTTCTCTCTCTCTCTCTCTCTCTCTCTGCCTCTCTCTCTCTCTCTCTCTCTCTCTCTCTCTCTCTCTCTCTCTCTCTCTCTCTCTCTCTCTCTCTCTGTGTGTGTGTGTGTACATGTGGAGGTCAGATGAGAACTTAAAGGAGTCAGTCCTCTCACTTGACTGTTGGACCAAAGGTTTGAATCTGGGTCTTCTGGTTTGGTGGTTAATATCCCAAGTCATCTTACAAGATCCTTTTCAACTGTTTCTAAGATCTTTCATACTGATTTAAATAGTATATCTCAAATTATGTACTTACTAGCATAGTACTTACTTTTTATATCCTTCCATTCTTTAATACTAGCTTTCATTATTTTATTTTTATTTTTTAATTTTTAATTTTTTTTGGTTTTTCAGACTATCTTTTTTCTCATTTTACATAGCAATCCCAGTTTCTACTCCCTAACCCCCTACCGTTCCCTCCACCTTTATCGCCATCGCACCCCCCCCCCATCCACACCTCGGAAAGGCACATTACTTTGGAGAAGGTTCAAGGCCCTCTCTACTATATCTGGCTGAGCAAGGTATTCATCCAAAGAGAATGGGTTCCTCAAAACCAGGGTAAGCAGTAGGAATAAATCCTGGTGCCACTGCCGTGACCCCGCAGTCTGCCCCAGCCAAACAACTGTCAACCGCTTTCAGAGGGACTAGTTTGGTCCTCTGCTGGTTCCTCGCCTATCTGGTTAAAGTTTGTGAGCTTCCGTGAACTCACATATACTGCTTCAGTGGGTGTCCCCATTATGATCTTGACCGCTTTGTTCATATTCTCACTCTTCCCATTCTTCAACTGAACTTTGGGAGTTCAACCTAGGGCTCTGCTCTGGGTCTTTGCCTCTGTTTCTATCAGTTGCTGGTGATATTTAACATATTCATCAATCGGGAGGCAGAGGCAGGCGGATCTCTGTGAGTTCGAGGCCAGCCTGGTCTACAAGAGCTAGTTCCAGTACAGGCTCCAAAGCCACAGAGAAACCCTGTCTCGAAAAACAGAAACAAAAACAAAAACAAAAAAAAAGCTGCAGAGAAACCCTGTCTCGAAAAACAAAAAACAAAACAAAACAAAACAAAACAAAACAAAAACATATTCATCAATCTGACTACAGGGCAAGGCCAGTTCAGGCCCCCTCTTTTCTATTGCTTATTCTTTTAGCTGGGTATTCTTTGTAGATTCCTGGGAATTTCTCTAGCGTCAGGTTTCTTGCTAGCCCCATAACGACTCCCTCAATCAAAATATCTCTTTTCTTGCTCTCATATCTGTCCTTCCTCCATCTTGACTATCCCAATCCCTCAAAATCTCCCTTCTCCCTTCTTCCCCAGCCCTATGCTCCCTATTTTGTAAGGCGATCTTGTCTATTTCCCCTTTCCAGGTGGATCTATATATGTATTTCTTCAGGTTCACCTTGTTACTTAGCTTCTCTTGTTCATGGACTATGGGCTCATGTTCCTTTGCTCTACAGCTAGCATCCACTTATTAGTGAGTGCATACCATATTCGTCTTTCTGGGTCTGGGTTACATCACTCAGGATATTTTTTTTTTTAGTTCTATCTATTTGCATGCAAATTTTAAGATGTCATTGTTTTTTTTTTTTTTTTTTGCCACTGAGTAGTACTCCATAATGTAAATGTACCATATTTTCTTTATTTATTCATTATCGGTTGAGGGGCATCTAGGTTGTTTCCAGGTTCTGAATATTACAAATAATGCTGCTATGAACATATTGAACAGATGTCTTTGTAGGATGATTGAACATACTTTGGGTTTTTGCTTTTGTAAATTATTCTCTCTAGCACGATGTTGAGACCACAAATAATTTTTATATTATACTCCTCTGATATACAAGAATATTGAAAACTTAAAATGTATTTTGCTACCATTTTGACCTTCTTTAAGACCATTTTGTTTAATCATTTGCCCATTTATTGGCTGACAGGCTTATATTTTTATAATTGTGTTCAGTTTTTTTGAGTTTTGTTTTTATATGTTCTAGATAAAAAAAACATTATTTGAGGTACAGCTACCAAATATAAACTCATAGAACTTGTTAATATAAAATGCTAGTTGTCATAGATAAAAATAATCTCAATTTTATGTCTAATAACTTAAATAAAAAGACGTCAAATTTGAATGCATTTGGGGACTATAGTCATGAAATAAAGTAACAGCAGTAGGTTCTTCTCTAAGATCCATTGCTTCAGTAGCCTTGGGTATTTTGCCAGGGTTCAAGGACCAGTCTCATTTTCCCTCATGTAAAGGAGACCTTAAATCCAATTAAACAACTGATGCTTACTGCTGATATGTGTGTCAGCATAACCTGCCTATGGAAATCATGCTAGGTCATGATTGTGATCCATAGGTAATGCAATTGGGTAGGGAAATTATTGCTTCCCTCCTTTGGTATCTTGCTTGACTTCAACATTAACAACAACAATAATAAAACTAATTTTCAGATACAATTCATCATAATTTAGGTCTGCTGGAATTATGTGTCCTCCTTCAAAATAGCTCTTAATTTCCTGAGACCCGTGAGAAGCTTTAAAGGATTAACCAGATTGGAAAGAAATCACTGTCTTAATGGGAAGGGGAAAGGGTATATACTGGTGTTTTCTATAATTTTTTTGCATTAAACTTTGTATCTTTCTTATTGATTTTCCAAATTTATTGTTAATTTGAAGTTACTTCAAAAAGCAAGAACTATAACTGCATTTTGGAAATATTCCTGTATAATTATTAAGCCAGTTTCCATTTATTTCATTACAAGAAAAGGTAGTTTTCATTATACTGAAAATTCTAAATATTTTTAGAATTTAAAAATCTTTTTTTATTTTTCTTATTTTTATTTATTTCCCACCCAACTCCTCCCAGTTTCTCTTCATATTACTAACCACCCAACTTCATGTGTTTTCTCACAATCATTAAATCTTTTATTCACATATAAAAATTAGTAAAACTTAAAACCAATTGAAACTTGTACAGAAATCCTTTTTCTTTATTTTCACACGCTAAAAAAATGAAACACAGTATACAAATGGTTTCCATGGCAAATCACACGAGGGTCCATTCAGACTCCCTCTCATGTGCTGCCTCAGACAACAGTGTTAAACAGGGAGCCCATGTATTGATTTAAGTGCGGTAGCATACAGCCTCAGCATGGAAGGTTCGTTTCCCCTCTTTCTGTAAGTTATGGAAAATGGAGTTGGCGTCTGTTTACAGACTGAAATGTGTCAGTCCTGAGCAGTCCGACTGTAGCCTGAGAATAGCTGGTGGGAACTGTGGTCTCAACTTTAAAAAGGGAGGTCCAAATGGTGGCAGGCTGATGAACTTGAATTGTTTCCATTCTAGTCACCGGAACTCTATGCTGTGGGTCACAGACCGTTTTCAAAGGGTTAGACCAATTAACTGTAGGTGTCCTTCATGTGTTTTCTATGTCTCTTGTTCTAAATCCTGCTCTTGTTCTCTCTTTCTCCAAAGAAAATAAATAAAATCAGATGTATTCCCAATTGCTTTCTGTTGGCAAAGAGAAATTCTGTTTCCTTCAATGGACTTCCAGAATAGGCCCCATGCCGAAGAGTAGATTTCCAACAAGTAAACAAAGGATAAAATGAAATTCTAGATCAAACTTGAATTCACTCTCCACTATCTGCTGAAACTATTCTCTGGCATTTGAGTGGTCATTATGGTCATTATTTATTTACTTTTCAATTTTTTGGCCTTTTTTATGTTGAGTGTGACTAAGTCACCTTTTATTAATTCTAATTATACAGATTTATTCTATACACCAATAAACCTTGTCACATTTGAAATACCCCAATTTTGAAAACACAAGAATCTTTAGATAGTTTTTAAAAGACTCAATGATCTGGTTCAAGAAGAACATACAGAATTATAAATGTCATTAGTACATGTCATGAAGGAAAAATAGAATTATTTCCATGAGTAGAATGAACTATATCTAAATTAAAGATAAAAGGGAACCTAATACAAGTCCAAGTTCTAATGGAATATCAGAACTCTGTAATTTAATTCATTCATTCATTTAGGTCCCCAGATTTCTTTGGTATGATAAGCTAGAACTCTACCTTCATGAAATTTGGAATGGGCATTCTTGAACTTGTATCATAAATTACACAGCTATTTTATTGTACTTGGTAATTAATGCTCACTATTATAATACTATATCATCTTTATCTCACTTTAATTGCCCCATATGATTTTTTATAAAATGTACAAATAAAATATTAAAAATGCATTTTTTTCTATTCTGGGAACCAATACCTCTGTTCTGAATATCATGGTAGACCCAAATATTTTTTAAAACATTTTTTTAAGATCACATTACATTCCAGCAGCACCCATGTTAAGTTTATATATTATGTAGTTCATGCTACTCGCAAAATGTAAGACTCAAAAAAAACTTACAGGAGAGTAAAATATCAGATGGTATTTTGTTTCTGTCTTTAGACTTTGGTAAGGATTATCAAAAGTGAAGCTAGCCAAAATCAGAAAGTATATCTTAATGCTTAGCTGACATTAGAATTATTGGATTGTTAGGATTTAATGAGTAAATGGGAAAGTTTATTAGTTGGGAAACCATCAGCATGGTATTTCAGAATAATTTTGGCAGAAGTGGGATCTAATGATCACAGAATAATTTTAAAAAAACAAAAGCACAAAGGATGCTTAATCATTCTATATGGACATCTGTTCAACTATGTTCATAGCTGGTGTGAGAGGTCTTACTGCCTATGTGTAACTTTTATTGGTTAATGAATAAACTGTCTTTGCCTGTTGATAGGGGAGAAATTAGGTAAGTGGGGAAAACTGGACTGAATGCTGGGAAAAGGAAGATGGGAGGGAGACACCATGGAACCGCTGCAAGAGATAGAAGTGTTGAAACTTTGTCATACACAACCATGTGGTGATACACAGATTAATAGAAATGGATTAAATTAATATGTAAGAGTTACCCAATAAGAAGCTAGAGCTAATGGGTCATGCAGTGATTTAATTAATACAGTTGAGTAACCAATAAGACATCCAAAGTACTGTGTCAAAATGCAAGTTCTAAGATTTTTCTGAAAGAGTTCAAAGGAATCAGAAGATATTATAACCTATATGACATGGTAGAATTGTTGAGGTGAAACTCAATTCTAATCTGATTAACAGTATCTGAATTTGAGAGTAATTAAGGGATTCTGAATTTGAATAAGGTTTATTATTAAACATGGGGCAGATGTTCTTACCACAATGAACCTGGATTCCAGAAGTAGTATTATAATGCCAGGATTGCAAGATTGGACAGTAGGTTTTTAGCATCCATCTTTTTAGATCTGCTTACACTGGAGTAGAACTGGTAAAGTGTGGTTGTGTGCTGTTTCAGATTGATTCAAAGTACCTAGGCATTTGGAAGAAGAGACTTAAAGTTCTGTTGATCAATGGGGCCTCAGCAGTTCACTTCAGCTACTCATTACCAAGGAGTAGGAATTTCTAAAACTCTTGTTGTAATCTTAAGGTAGCTCAATGAATCTTGTCCGAGTTACTGGGGAAGAATGTTCTTTAGAATAAGTTATCAATATGAACCCAATATGAGCGTTCCATTAACTTTCCAGTCTTTTCCAGTTTCTCAAGGCTAAGGAAATTCAACTTTGCCAACTTTAACTTCGCTGGCCCAGGCACCATTGTTCCTGAGCTATGAGGAAGGATTCTCTCAACTCTGTCAAATAAGCTATGAGCCTTATTTTTCCATTAGAATGCATAGGTCATTTCAAGGCATCTCCTACGTATAAGTTCTAAGTGAGAGTTTTGCCAAGTTTAAGGTTAACCATTTCATTTCACTTCCTTATCAATGTGTCACACCTTGCCTTGTATGAATATGAACATAGAAGGATTTTTGAAAATTGCACAGACTATGCCCGGAAATGGAATTAATGGAATTAATAGAATTAACTCAGAGCATAGAGCCCTTTGAGGTGGTAATATATTTTTTATTGAGACACAGCTGAAATCAGTTAAAAAAAACTCAAAAGGACATGAAAACTTCAAGAAGATAATATAAAGTAGTATATCATTTTGTTAGAGAATTCAAAAATAGGATAATATATTTTAAAATAATAGGACATTGATAAGTGGATAGAATTTACAAGAAAAATCTGCATTTGAAAAGTAAAGACCAAAAGCTAAATTGGGGGCGGGGGGTAAAATAGGGCTCAAGGAGTGAGGAAAATATAGAAGGTAAATATAATTGGAATACAAGTGATAGATATGAGTCAAAACTAATAAAAGGTGTTTTAACAGAGTTAATGATGGATAAAAAATAGGCACTCAATTATGTAGATGTCAAAAGACCATGTTCAGGACATTGACTTGTGTTCTGTTAGAATCTGAAATATTAATTATACTTCTTTCCATAGACTATTGTTGTTATCTGTGGAAACCAATTGAAGTAAAGAAAGAATAGGAATATTTGTAATTTTTAATTTTCTATCATTTTATATTATTAAATTTTTCATGTATGCTTTTCAGAAAATATTGCTTACATTTACTAACAAATAATTGACAGTTGCATGGCAATTCAACATATAGCAATGGCAATATTTTCACAATCACCTTTGCTTCAACTAATAACTTTTACTTGGTGCATTTGTCTCTTCTTAAAAGATTATAGCCCTATTATTTTTCACAACAAGGAAATTGTAACCTGAACAATTTCAATTTACTTGGTCAACAATAGTACAAGAAAAGGTTAAGTGTAAGGACAGTACATATTTACATTTACAGATACATCATAACTTACCATCTGCCATCTTAACTCTAGAAAAAAATAAGGAAGAAAAGTAGATCATATATTAGTTAAGAATCTCTTGTCTATATTCAGTATTAAGCATAGAACAATAATTTATTTATAGTCTTGAAGTCCATTGGGTTGCTTTTACTCAATTTTATAGAATGATGTATCTTTATTACAACTTCACCAGAATCCATATGCCTAAAAAATGTTCTATTTTTATTATGCTAATGTATCTTTCTTTGAGTAATACTCCTAACCACTTTTAGCACTGCCTGCAAAAACGTGACTTGATATATTACTTTTAAAGGGTAGTCAATGTCCAAAACTGCATTCAGGAAGAAAAGTCGGGAGAAAAGCAATTAACATTCTCTCCTTACATTTTGGGCAGCTAATATAGTTACTGTACTAATTATTCACCACCAGCTGCAGAATAGGAGCAATCAAACCAGCAAAGCAACATGGTTGCATGCAACAAAAGACTAAAGGGCTATTACTAGTACATGCAGGAAGCTCTAATCTCTTGGTGACATGGTGGCTGAACCAGGTGTTTAAATACCAAAGCATAATCAAACCTGTTGGAAATGTAAATGTCTAGTAAGCCAGACAGACGTAACCTGCAGGATGTAGAAAGTGATCGCTTTCGGCAAAAGCAATGTATTCTGAGCTTTCTGTCAATTTGATAAATTTTACCTCTTTTAATATTTCTATTAATACTTTGTCCCAGATAAGTTGTAAATCAATTGACCTAGGTAATTTACTTATTATGAGTCGGATACGCGTAATGGGTAATTTTGTATTTAGAAATGGAAATGGCCCACTTGCGGCTTCCTACCCATTTGGCAAGCAGGAGAACAATAATAGGTCACTGGTCAATAATGCAGCTGCAATTTTAATGCAAGGTAATCACTTAAGGAGGCATGGAGAAGTTGACAAGGAGTTTTACTTACTCTGGGAGAAATAACTGGGACTACATAGAAAAGAGTTTCTCTAAGGATTAATAGAGATTTATGGATGATAAGAAGGCCACAATAATTACGCCCACCACTTTGTAGCATTTGAATTGCTGATATCCTCATGTGGCAGTATATGAAAATGTTGTCAAGAAGACTAAATGTGTTGACTATTATGACTAGATAAACACAGTAACAAAATGTTACTTGAATAAAAATATTGACAAAACGGTCAAACTAAACCAATGAAGAGAAGCAATACATAAACCATATTGCACACATTTTTAAATTTGTATCTAGAAAGATGGAAATTGTTCACTTTGCCCAAATAACAGTTAAAGTAAAAAGTACTGACCCTGAAACCAAGTGTAACAAAAGACAATGATTATCTGAATGTCTTCCAACAGCACATAAAATACTGTTCTTAATTTCCATCTTCTAACTAAGACTGATATATATGTATTTTAAAATTTTAATAATATATTTTTAATTTTTATATATTTGCTATAAAATTTATTCTGATCATATCCATTCATAATTATCTTCCTCAGAATCCCCTCTGTTCCTCTTTCTCCTAACTTCATTGCTTCCCATTATTGTGGTTATTGATATCTCCATAGGTCCATTTAGTCCTGTCAATATATACATGAGAGAGGAACCATTCTATCCTCTTCTTCTTCTGAGGCTCTGGGTATATTATAAAATATTGGTCAGAAATAATGTAAAAGATGAAAAATATGAAGGAGAGCTGTGAAATTCATACTTCTGACATAACATGACTACACCATGCATTGGATTAAAGCACCTATGGTTGCTTGTACAAGATGGGCACATGATCAAGATGGGCACATGATCAAGTCAGTCCAAATTATGCAAATGTAGATGAAGAGACCTCTAGGTCTTAGATGGTTGCTTGGGGAAACTCCTCTTTGGTGTATTATCACTGGTAAGATGAATACAACTGTATTTAGAAAAGTCAGCTATCTGGAAGTAAGCATCTGGATCATTGTGTTCCCAGGTAGATCTCTAGCAATTAACACCTGGATTTAAGGAGATTTATAAAACATTGTTGAATGGATAAGCCTATTGTACAATAGATGAATAAGTAGACGTCTGTGTGAATATGAAGAATAAGTATAAGAGCTATTAAAAAGACTCCTTGAAATCACTTAAGTGAGAATAACCGCTAAAGTAGGCCTAGAAATATCTTCATAACATATTGCTTGTATAACAGTCTAATTTTAATTAAAATATAATGATATATACAACATGCAAGTATTCTGCTCTTGCCTCTAAATTGCAAGAACTGTCACAAGGGAAAAATAAATGATTTTGTTTCAAATCTGTGTATCTATCTAACTCATGTTTCCATTTTATTATGCCCTAGTCTTGTCTACAATTTTACCTCTTTTATTTCCTTTATTCATGATTCTATTCCTTTTGTCTATTCCCATTCCATTTGTGCCCAATTAATTTCAAACTTCATCAAAAATCCTCCCTAGGATTTATTCTATTTTCCATACATCTGTCAAATATATAAAACACTCCCATGCTTTGTTTTCTGTACTGATGTCTCTATTTGTCATTTGTGTTTTATTTATCTACTTGGTATTTCTCACTCATGTTAGACTGTATGAGAAACTTTGTATGTCTAAACAATTTTCTGAGGTCTCACAAGAGTTTATTAATATATTATTTCATATGATTTTTCATGGAGTAAGCATTTATTTTCTAGCAATTACTCTTTTCTTATTTATTAGTTTGATTGTGTATTCATTTATTTTGCCTCTTACAGCTTATTATTCTATAATAATAATAATGTCTATAGGTTTTGACACAGTGCTCAATGCTGGGATATATAGCAAGAGCATTAGGCAACTATAAAAATTAATAAATGACGGAGGTGGAAAAATTGTTCAGTAGGTGAAGTTCTTTTGTTGGTTTGTTCACTTGTTTTTGGGTTTTTTTTTTTTTTTTTTTTTTTGATAGCGTTTTTCTGTAGCTCTGGCGCCTATCCTGGAACAAGCTCTTGTAAACCAGGCTGGCCTCAAATTCACAGAGACCTGACTGCCTCTGCCTCCTGAGTGTTGGGATTAAAGGCATGCACGTGAAGTTCTTGTTATGCAAGGACAAGGTCCCAAGTTCAGATCTCCAGAACCCATAAAAATCATAGAGCACAATGGCATAAATTTATGATCCAGCACTGTGATGGCTTAGACAGGCAGACTAGTGGCCCTTGTTGTGCATCATATCTCATTCTGCTAATTCTAAAATCACTAAACGACCCTGCCTGTTTAAAATTTAATAACAAAATGTAAATGACAAAAGGATACACCCAAAATTGCTCCATATTTCTAAACTTCATATATTCATGCACACAAATGAACTTAACATCCACATAGAGAAAAGACATGGTAACCTCTCACAATTTGCAGTAAAACGTACTTCAAAAAGTCATCAGTCACTTTGTGTAGCATAAAATGGTTTTACTTTAAATGTATATTTTAAAACTTTAGAAAAGTTAAAGAATGCTTTTAGTTAGTTGAGCCTTAAATACAAATAAAACTATTTTTAATTTTTCTGACTTGTTTACTTTGTTAAGATGTAGCATATACCTACACATGAAATAAATATGAGAAATTTTCAAAGAAGCTGAAATCATGCTTTTTATATTATTAACCATGAATATGTGTCTAATGTGATCAATTAAGTGGAATCATGACTGGAATTTACTGTAATGTTTAGCCTTATCCTATTTTTTTCTATTCATTCAATCCTCTTTTGTAATTTCTGGACCCATTCTTTTCAGTGCCGCTGCAGCTGATTGGGCAGTAAAACAAGAAATATGGCTTCAAAACACAGCTGGAGCCAATGTCATTCTTAAGCCAGCTGGCATGGGCCACCTTGGAGAAAGCAGCTGACTTCTGTTTTGACAGAACACACATTCCAGTATGTGCTGCTTGTAATTCATTCACCATTGCCCAAACAAATTAGTCCAGAAAAGAAATATATCAGCTATTAAAAGGAGATTGATTGATAGAAGGGTTCATCTCTCCCTCCTGCTGGTGATACATAGTATAGTCCTGAGCTTTTAGCAATGGGTTCCCACCCCTTTCCATGCTTACATTTCCAAAGGAAGAGAACACATTTGAGAAGTTCAAGAGGAGTATGTGGGACATTTGGCTTCATCTGTTTATTCCATCACCCATCTGTTCATCTGTCTCCTTCTTCTGACCGCATCCAGAGCTCTGCCATTTAGCTGTATCATACTTTCCTTTTGTAGCCTATCTTTATGCATCTACCTCTTCATCTGTCATCTAACATCATACTCTTTAATATCAAAGACATTATTCATTCAACTACTATTTAAAGTTCTCCAGGAAAAACAACATCAGTGAAAAACTTTGTTTCATCAAGCAGTGAGTTTTCTAATTGTACATATCTAGTGTTTACAAAGTTAAATGACTTATATATGTTAAAAGTTTTTTATAATCTTCTTTCATTGAACATGGCTTTGCTCTCCAGAAGAGTTTAATATGAGATGGTGACACCTCCCATTTGAAAGATCTCCAAAGTTCACCAGAGAGACAATCTATTTCCTTAAAGCTGTTTTTTTTTAACTTTTTAAAAATAGTTCCCTTTTTATAGAATGCAACAATTTTTTTTCTAATGCCAGGATACTGTGACTCTCCTTTATACCCAGGCCTATACTGTCTCTCCTATTTAAATTACTAAGCCAGATTTATTTTTAAAAAAGATTATAAAGCTAAACCTTCTTTTAAACTAATTTCTTGATTTATGGCTGTAATATAAATTGACTTAATCACTGATTATCCTTTTTAAGTAATATTTCTATTTTTGGGAAGGGGTTTCTCGAGACATGGCTTCTCTGTAGCTTTAGATTTGGTCCTAGAACTAGCTCTTGTAAACAAGCATGATTGATTCCTCAGAAATAATAATGTTTTGGAGTAATATGGTTTCATGAAAATATAGCTTGACTCCAAAATACTGAACTTATGAGAGATCACATAGCAAAATTAATGGTACCCATTGAGATACTTTAAAACCTTGTGCTTAACCTACTATCATACTGTGCATTCAGTCTGTTCAAGTTTAACCTGACTTTAAGAGGGAGCAACCTTAATTTGCCCTGGATTTCTTGTGCAATCAGCTTTTACAAACTAAGCTAATAAATTATGTACTCTTCTATACCCTTGACACAGAGTATTGTATGCCTATATGTTTGGTTAAAAGCCCAATGGAAAACTTTGTTAAATGATAAATAAATTTATCCACATAATAATGTCATTAAAAATCAACATTTCCATCATATTTAAAATTCAGTCACTCAGCAAGGGTTGTATAGTATGTCAATCAAATAGTTTCATGTCTGATATCATGTTTCTGAAGGAAATCTGTTTATGATGAAAATATTATCTCAGATTAAAATTAGTCCATTGTGATGTTAACAAGTGTGGTTGAGAGGAGCAGCTGGATTCCCACCAGACAGAAGGGCAGAGGGGAGGAAACGTCCATGCTAGCTAACTGTCCATTTCTTATTTTCTTCTTGCCTAGTCTCCAAAGTCAAGATACTTCCTCTTCTAGCTAGCTTTTCTATAAATGTCTGTAGACATTCAGCCAGAATTGTGATGCTCCCAGTTCCAGAGCATCTCACAATCTAATCTTGTTCACAATAAGGATTAACCTTCACAGGTGTCATCTAAATCAATCTTCTTTAGGTAAAAATATCTACATTAAAACTGCTTATTCCCCATTAGTCTTTCATTCCTGAATGTATTGAACAGGCAGCAGGAGAGATGAGAAAAAATATTAGTATGAAAAGAATGTTTATCCTATACAATCAATTTTTAAGAGTCAGTTATCTTATCTTTTTCTCATGCTAAGAATTCCACTTATATGTTTTATTGATATTTTAATCACCATTTATTTTTTAATTTACTTTAAACAACCCATTAAAAGGAATGGAAACATATTAATCACTATGCAAGAAGTAATTTAGATCAATTCCTCAGGGTATCATTGTTTTTCCTTAACAAAGTAGGAAACTATATGTGGTATCTTTACATTTTCCACTTAGGAAAAGCATTCTCTTTGCCACTTACTTTCAATATTTCACTAGGAAATGTTTGTAACCTATGGTTTTCTGTGAAAATAAGGACGATTTAAAGGTTAATTTACAACAATTGGGCTAAGTATCTGAAGTAATTGCTTCAATGATCTGAAAGAGTTACAAGAGACTTAATAATTTATCCTGACCCTATTGAAACTGTAGTACTAGAAATTTCTTCCCTCTGTTAGAGTTCTTCAAATGTTCTTGATGTGACATAGTGTAATGGTAAAATAAAAAATGTTGTGGATCCCTGAGTGGCTGCAGCTGCAGAAATGCTGCAGTTCCCCCAAGTGGTGGCAGTGGGAAGAGAATCCCTAGAGCAGCCCGTTCCAGACAGGGATAGTTCAGTTCTCCCAGTGACAGCAGCAGGCCATGAGTCCCAGGCAGGGAGCCCAGTGGTAGGTGAGAAACCTCCATCAGGCAGTCTAAAGAGGAGAGAGAGAGAGATGGGCACACCATGAGACCATTTTGCAAGTCTCCAAAGGTGGCTGGTCCCAGGCAGGGAGCTACATGGGGGGGGGGGCACGGATACAGGGACAGGGATGGGAGGGGAAAGGACAGAGGGATAGGCACACCATGCAGAGTGAGGGTGGATATTTATTTAGTGGGTTATGTGTAGTGTGGAGCTGGGGGCTGCTTCCCGCCTTCCGGCTCTCAGCTGCCTGGCTAGCTTATGCCCCGAAAGAACAACGCACAAACTATATTCATTTAAACACTGCCTGGCCCATTAGTTTCAGCCTCTTACTCACATCTTGACTAACCAATATTGAATAATCTGTGTAGCACCACGAAGTGGTCCTTCAATTGTCTGAGCCAACCACCTCACTTCCTTCTTCCTGTTCTGTCTACTCCACCCACCTAAGGGCTGGCCTATTAAATGGGCCAAGGCAGTTTTCTTTATTAATGAATGAAATCAACAAAAACAGAAGACTCTCCCACATCAGTTATGGAAGGGAAAGGGAGACGGGGTAGGGGAAGAAGGGAAAGAGCAGAGAAAAACAGAGAGTAAGACAGAGAAAGAGGGGAAGAAGAAAATGTGAAGAGCAGAGAGAAACAGAGACAGAGAGAGACAGTGGTGGTGGGGATAATGGAGCAAGGTAGAAACTGTCACTTCATGGGAGAGACAGAAAAGAGAAGGGACTCAGGCTGGAAATGAAGATCAGCTTGCCTGGGTGAGAGGGGTGGGGCATGACTTGTTTCTTAAAACGAAAGAGCAGATCATTACACATAAACCATACAGTTTCTGGTGGAAAGAACAATTAGACGCATGCTTGAATTACCAGAATGAACACCACCTTTTTCCTGCAGAATGATTGGAAGACCAGAGAAACTTTGGTGTTTGTTTATTTTTCTATAAAATTACAAATAGATTTTAACCAGTTGGAGAACAGTTTGCTCTGACACTGAGAAACCATTAAAATCTTTTTACCAGAGAATGTTCAGAGGCATATTACACAGGATTCTTTGGGATCACAGTTTCTTAAAACACCATTTTGGAATCTCGTTGTTGTTTTGATTTGCATTTCTCTGATAACTAAAGGATGTTGAATATTTTCTTAAGTGTCTTTCAGCCATTTTAGATTTTTTCTGTTGAAAGTTCTCTGTTTAAGTCTGTACTCCATTTTTTGTTGGATTATTTGTTCTTTTAATGACTAATTTCTTGAGTTCTTTGTATATTTTGGAGATCAGACCTCTGTCTCATGTGGGGTGGGTGAGAGGATATGGGGTAAAGGGAACACTCCTGCTTTGCTGGTGGGAGTGAAAGCTGGTACAGCCCCTTCAGATATCAGTCTGGCGATTTCTCAGAAAATTAGGAAACAGCCTTCCTCAAGACCCAGCAATACTACTTTTAGGTATATATCCAAAGGATGTTCAACCATGCCACAAAAACATGTGATCAACTGTTTCTAGTAGCATTGTTTGTCATAGCTAGAATCTGAAAACAACTTAAATGTCCCTTGACAGAAGAATGGATAAGGAAAATATGGTACATTTACACAATGAAGTACTACACAGTAGAAAAAAATAACAACATTTTGAAATTTGCAGGCAAATGGATGGAGCAAGAAAACATCATTTTGATTGAGGTAACCCAGACCCAGAAAGACAAGTATCATATGTACTCACACATAAGTAGTTTTCAAACATAAAGCAAAAAAAAAAAAAAAACATCCTACAAATAACAATCCCAGATAACAATGAGGACCCTTAGAGATACATACATAGATCTAATCTACATGGGAAGTAGAAAAAAACAAGATCTCCTGAGTAAATTGGAAGCATGGGGACATTGGAAGAGGATTGAAGGGGAGAGGAAAAGCAGGGAGGGGAGCAGAGAAAATGTAGAGCTCAATAAAAATTAATTAAAAAACCACCATTTTGTCCACTAAATGAAAATTCACAATACCTTGTATCATGGTCTTAAGTTACCTAAGATCGCAATGCATTTTGCAGCAGTCAAATAATCAACTGCAAATGAAGCTTGGTATTTTTACATATAAGAGTAAAATCGGTGTTTTCTTAATGAATGTGCTATTAGTTTTATTTATTTGTTTGTTTGGTTACTGTTGATCCTTTCAGAAATTTCCCAGCAGTTAAATGAGAGAACCCATGTAAATATGGGTCCTCACACATCACAAATCCAAAAATGATGATTTAAAGTCATTTCTACCTGTGTGTTCTAGGTGTAAGGTGGAAAATGTGTACCAATCTATCTTTTTATTTAAAAGCAATATACAGGCAGACCTTTCAAACTTTACTTAATGTAATATTACCATCCTTTTTCACTACTGTGTGAAATTATTTTTTTCTCAAGCATACATATGTCTTATTAAGATATCTAAAGAACTTGCTTCTTTTTACTGTAGGAACATCAAGGTAATTGAGTTTTGTTCTGAGAACATCATGGCAAAGAACAGGAGATAAGAGCAGCAGGACCTAAATGGCCGTGCAAGACCACTGATCAGTGCCATGAACTGTTTCTAATAGTCCTCAGTAATTGATGAGGAAAATAAGTTAACAATTAGACTACAGTTGTCTGGTAAATAGTTCATGCGAGGCATACAGAAATGGACTATGAATTCATTTTGAGTATAGCATCTGACTATAGGTGAAGGAGAATATTATCTATCCTGTGAAATTATACAGGTGCTCATAAGGATCATTCAATCAATAATACTAGTCAAATAGCTCACAGCAAATAAAGCTTGATATTTTCACATAAAAGAGTGTAATCAGTACTTTCTTAATGAACTTGGTATGGGTTTTATATATTATTTAAAATTTAATTGAATTTTTCAATTGTGTGTACCTATTTTTATATCTGCAGAGCTGTGCATATGTGAGTGAAGGTGCCAGTGTATTCCAGAACAAACTGGTGGATCTCATGGTGCTAGAATTACACTGGTAAACACCCAGTGTGGATGCTAGGATCGAAAAGAGGTCCTTTTGAAGAGTAAGACATGTGCTTGACATCTGAACCTTCTCTCCAGCCCCAAGGTATATACATTTTGATTTATTCTGTTCCTAGCCATGAGAGAAACAAATGAGACTGTTTTAAGTATTTCCATATAACCTTTCCTGTGAAAGGAGGGAGTAGTAACAGTTGGAGAATGCTCACTGCTCAGTTGGTTTGTATCTTTAAAAGAAACATTCCCAGGTCCTCAGAGTCAAAATCCATGAGATGCTATTGGATCATCTGTCCTATTATCTCGGTCTCTTCCACACTGAATAGAGGATCAAAGCTGCTCTTTAGACCCAATACATAATAAACATGGATTTGTATCATTACTTAATAATATTGTAAATGAGCAATGTGGTGTATGGTATATACTCTTAACTTCATTGGCAATACAATGTTATTTATGTCAGGTTTCAATAATATAAAAAGGTAAACTTTTAAATTCATTTTCTCTCTTGTGGAAAATCAAGTTGACTTCAACTTTATCTCTTATTTGCTGTAATTTCTGTTACACTAGCTATTGACCTTTTACAAGGTCTTTCCTGTACATGCCTGTACTCCTCAGTTCTCATTAAAGGACCAAAGACAATGAATACCAGGAGGCACTTCCAAGATATGAACAGTATCTTGAAATATAAATGAAGACTATTTAATAGACATATTTCTAATTTTGTTACATTTACAAACATGTCATTTCCTAAATCAAGTTCTGTTCCATTTTCATACAATGTTAGATTCTAATGCTGTGTAATTGAAAGTATGTAACTCTCTGTATGACTCTTAATCTTCACAGTTTGCTTAATTTTACAGCTGACAGTTTAAAAAACATACTTGCTTTCTGATTTTCTATCCATCTCTGTTATTGAGAATTAAGGTCCCTTGTACTTGTGCATTTTTCTAAGTTCTTCAGTGTCATTAAGGACATGCATTCTACCCACAATCTTTTATTTTTTTCTTTTTATCAAAAATATTTTCTCACATAATATATTATGTTTACAGTTTACCCTCCCTTAACTCCTCACAATTTCTCCCCACCTCTCAAATCCCACCACAAAAATTATACAGACATCTGACTACAACCAATAATAGTTTGAATAATCTAGTGCCATTTAATAATAAATTATCACTCCCTCATTTTTGGATTGCAAATATATTCTTGACAAATGAATATCTATTAGGGTCCAGATTTATCTCATCTGAGTGCTGTCTACTTCCTGGTTGTACACTTGCCATAAACTAGACTATTCCTCATATTCTTTTCCAATCACATATTCAGCTAACATGATTCCAGTGAAGGGGTGTGTGTCTGTCTGTGTGTGTGTATGTGTGTGTGTGTCTCTGTGTGTGTGTGTGTGTGTGTGTGTGTGTGTAAGAGAGAGAGAAAGAGAGAGAGAGAGACAGACAGACACAGAGATAGAGACAGAGAGACAGATAGAGAAAGAGAGAGAGAAAGAGAGAAAGAGAGAGAAAGAGGAGAGAGAAAATTTGAAGGCATTATGTAACTTACAAGGAGGAATGAAAAATAATTTTTCTCATTGTCAAACCTAGCTGGTGGTTAGTGTACAGAGGAACTTTGTTAAGGCTCTTCATGGTAGTCAGCCTAGCAGACTATGATTCAGACTGAATATGCTGGGGAAGGAGAAGAGATAATGAAGCTTGCAAGGTAGAATTTTAATGTCCACAGAAATCACTGACTTCTATAAAATAGTGGATATTTTTTAGCAGAAAGGCTACTCAGCAAGGGGAAAACTATTAGTAAAGAGAAATATCTCATTTTTCTCTGAATTTTTAGCTTATCAATATAAACAGATATAAATGACAATGTCTTGTTAATATAACCAAAATAATTTAGGGATAATTGAAGATTTATTTACTTTACAACCTAAAGACAGTTCATTTTTACCTCCATTCTCCCGGGTCAAACACAAAAGTAAAATAGGCACAGGTTAAAGGTTGCTCTTCAATTCATTGCTGACAGGATTCAGAAAGAGGGGGAGAAATAAGGAAAGGGGAGATAGCGAGGGTAAGTAGAAGGAGAGATAGGGAGAGAAAGAGAAATGGGGAGGGGACTGAAGGAGTGGGGGAGAGACCCATAGAGGCATACTCCCAATACCCAATATCCATTAGATAGTTAATGAAGCACTAGCATCCAAGGGTCACTGCTTTAACATTTGAGACTCTGGGAGACATTCTCCTTTGCAACTCATAAGAGGGTCTACTAATGCACCTCATTTAGTTCTCCAATTCCTTCGTTATAGCAGTCATAACTGAAAACCATTGCCTCTAACCAGAGTACAATGTACACAGAAGACTGTACTGGATGTACTGACATATCTTTTGTGTTTGATGGTCACAAAAAGAGCATATTTGTGTACTTAAAACTAATATTTCCTTTTTGTATTCTAATCACGAATATTTACTTTTTGCTTTTTTGCATCTCTATTTCTTTTAGCATATCAGTTACATGACTGCTGAGTTGTCTTAAAACAGAGGTTTTCTAAAGTCATTAATTGTTAGTTTTCTACTGAAGGTTTTAATACTGAAACAAAAGTGGTATAATTTATGGACTTAAGTGTAATAAAATATATGGTTATGCCAATTCAAACACTGACATAATTTGTGGAGGATATTTTCAGAGCTGCTCTATGTTCATGGCTTTCACAGCATCAGTGTGCTCTCCTTTATTATTTTCATTTTTAAATGAAGTTTAAAATATTAAATATATACAATTAGTCTTTGGTGACTTAAACAAATGCCAAACTATAGAAGTCAAATATTCAATACTTAAATGTTGTAGAAAATTATTTTAAGTTGTGTTACTTTTGCTTATGCTGCATTTTGTTTAACACTATGAATCTGTGATACTTTGCCTGTTTAAAATACTCGTGGATCTAATGAAGAGCTGAAAGACTAATAGCAAGGAAACAGAGAAAGTAGGTGGGGCTGGTAGGCAGAGAGTATAAATATGAGGAGAAATCTGGGAGAGAGGGAGACCAAGATAGAACAAGGAGGGGAGGATATCAGGGGCCAGTCACCCAGCTACACAGCCAGCCATGGAATAAGAAGTAAAGAAAGGTATACAGGAATACAGAAAGATAAAAGGCAAAAGGTAGACAAGAAAATTTAAGATAAGAAAAGCTGGTTAGAAACAAGCTAAGTTAAGGCAATGCAATATAAACAAGAATAAACCTCTCAGCCTGGTGGTGGTGGCACATGCTTTTAATTGTGAGGCAAAGACAAACAGATCTCTATGAATTTGAGGCCAGCCTGGTCTACAAGAGCTAGTTCCAAGACAGCTAGGACTGATAACAGAGAAACTCTTTTCCGAATAAACAAAATAAAAGGGGGTAGGGAGGGAAGGAGAATAATTAAGCCTCCATTTCTTATTTATTTGGGAGCTAGATTGCAAGTCCTTATAAGAGACCCTGATGGCTCCTTGGCCTAGAGAGGGAGGGAGGGGAGGTATGGGTGGAGGGAAGGGGAGGGAAGGAGGAGAAGGAGGGGAGGGAAGGGGGAGGAGGAGCGGAGGGAGGGGGGAGGAGGAGGGAAGGAGATGGAAATTTTTAAATATAAAAAAAATAAACCATGAGAAAAAAAAAAAGAGCTAAGAGCTATAGAGAAAAAAAACTTGATGCTAGCTGGAGATGCTAGCTGAATCATTCATTTCTAAGGCACTGAACACATTTCCATAGTGCTACAATATTTTGTGGACTAACAATAAAATCTAAGGTAACAGTTGTCAATAATATCAGAATTTAATATTATGAATAAACTTAATAAAATTTATACTAGAAAATAATATTATATATACATGTAGATATCTTCATGCTCCTTTATGTAAGTTCCACAGGGATAATCAATGGCCCACATAATTGTCTGAAAGTACTATGATCTGTTATTCAATAAAAACTTCCTAAAATATCCTTAGACATTTTATTTCTCTTTGTGCTTAAGTAGCAAATAAGGAGCCTGGTATAAGTTGAATGTACCTTACAGAAACGTTTGAGATCATTTATATTTCATAGCTTTATTTTTCAAAATGTCAAGCATATAACATAAAATGTTGTGTTTATGATGAAATTCTAAAAATTTCATTTGTTAAGAAATTGTGGAAAGGTTTTTCCACAGACCCCAGTTTCTCAGTAGGTAAAGTATCCAACATGTTATTGGGCAATATTACCACATATGTTCTCATTAATCATTTAGTACTTAAGAACTGAGAATAATAGCTATTGGTTGATCCTTGCCCTCAATGTCCAAATAAAATATATAAAGCCCTGCTAGAGATCTTTCAAAATAGAGTTTAAATAAACCAAAAGGGGAAAAGGTGTCTTTAATAAATATAGCAAATTAAAATCTAGTCATGAATGTTGGTTATTATTTTAGCAATTCAAAGGTTATTTTAAGTACAAAAAAATCTAACAAAGTGGTTTAGGTATTTTTCTTGCCATAGAAATAAAGGAAGTGGTAATATTTTATATTTTTCTTTTATAAATTGATCTAGATCCCCTTTGAACTGATTTATACTACTTTTCTCTTAGTATTGAATTTGGCAGTTTGTTGCTTTATTTCAACCACTCTTTTGTGTAATGAAATTCTTTTGCATTGCCTATAAGCTAGGCTTATATTTAATTTCAATGCATCAGCTTCGGTTTTAAATGAGCTGCTCCTTCAAGCAGCAGATTTAATTTTTTCTTCTTCATTTTTTCTGCAAGATCTCACATATTGACCTATTTTTTTCTGAGACATTGTAAGTTCTTATGAAATGAAGCTTAAGCATGCAATTAGGGGCAATGAAGTACAAAATTGCTCATGCAAGAAATAACATGATTTTCCTTGTGCATCAGAAAATAAGGGATTTGTGCTGTCCAATCATGAGCTACACAGTATGATAAGGGCATACAGCCATGCACAACCTATCATTACATTTTAACAAATGCAGGAGATAGTTTGGTACCCACAATTACAAACTCATAAACCTCTCTTTGCTAATGTTTCTCTCTGCTCACTGCACTCATGCTTTATTTTGCTATATGATATGCTTCTGTCTTTTTGTCTAGGCAGATTCTATATACCAGAAAGAAATTTGAAGAACGACTGATTTGAAATAGAGAAATTGACTTATTTTTTCCATTATCCTGTTCAAAACCAATGGTTATAGAAGAAATAATTTGGCACAGAACTATTAAATGCTTTTCAGTTCTTCCTTTCCTGAAATGTGTCTATTGTCCATCAAACGGAAGACCTATAACAGGACAGAGTGTATTTCTGCCACTAACATTATTTTTCCACACTTAGCAGCTGCATTCTCAATTGTTATTCATTTAAACTCATCAATATACAACATTCTATATATAAGAAAAAGCAAACTGGATTTGGAAATTAAATTAATTACTCTAAGCATTTTATGTACATATTGTTATCGGAAATTCAGCACATCAGTATGATCTATGCATGCTTTATCCTCTGTGTGTTAAGCAGAGTTTCTCTGCTTCACATGCACATCTATTCCTGATTCTTCCTATTGGATTTTCATCTCTAGGATCCCAGAGCTTTCTTTTCCATTTTAGAATCCTCTAAAATCATTTTCTTCATCTCCTTTCTACAGCAGAAACATACTTATTATCTTTTACCAGTTAGGACAGGGTGTTAGAGATTGTACAGAGCACTACAGCACCATATGTCCTCTAATTATTTCACTACATTTATGAGTTATTCATGCTTTATTCTTGTCTTAGTCACTTTTTATCCCTGTGAAAAACTAGCTGGGACAAACAATTTTTTTTTTTTTTGGTTTTTCGAGACAGAGTTTCTCTGTGGCTTTGGAGCCTGTCCTGGAACGAGCTCTTGTAGACTAGGCTGGCCTCGAACTCACAGAGATCTGCCTGCCTCTGCCTCCCGAGTGCTGGGATTAAAGGCGTGCGCCACCACCGCCCGGCCTGGGACAAACAACTTAAAGAAGAAAAGAAGTGTTTTACTTGAAAGATTTCAGACCTGGTTATCTAAATCCATAAAGTTTAGTCATGATAAAAAGCCTGAAACATGAAATCAGGGTGGGACGAAGAAATGATATTCATATTAACACAGCCAGAAAAACAAAGAACAGAAAGGGCCGTGAACAGCAAACACCTTTGAAAGAATTGCCCTCAGTCATTTAATTCATCTAGTCAGACTATCTTTTATTTTCTCCTCTGTTGGAAGAGGCTGCTCATTAATTCTTGGCTGTCCAAATCCAAAATAAATGCACAAAAACTATATATTTGCAATAATATTTGTCCAATAGCTTAGGAATCTTTCTAGATATCTCTTATATATTAACGTAACACAATTCTATTAATCTTTGCATCACCATGAGCTTGTGATCTACCAGCAAGATTCGAACATCTGTGTCCTCTGGTGGTTACATGGCTTCTCACAGACTCTGCCTGCTTTCTACCAGAACTCAGTTTAGTTTTACCACTTAAGTCTATTCTGCCCTTTCACTGAAAAAAGCAGCTTCTTTATTCATTAACCAATAAAAGCAACACATATACAGAAGGACCTCCCACATCAACTCCCCTTTCCTGTCTAAATAAAAACGAAGGTTTTTTTTTTTTTTTTTTTTTTTTTTTTTTTTTTTTCTCATGGTTTATTTTTTTTTATATTTAAAAATTTCCATCTCCTTCCCTCCTCCTCCCCCCTCCCTCCCCTCCTTCTCCCCCTTCTCTCCCCTCCTTCTCCCCCTTCCCTCCCCTCCCCTCCACCCATACCTCCCCTCCCTCCCTCTCAAGGCCAAGGAGCCATCAGGGTTCCCCACTCTATGCTAAGACCAAGGTCCTCCCAACTCCCCCCAGGTCCAGGAAGGTGATCGACCAAGCTGAGAAGGCTCCCACAGAGCCCGTCCATGAAGAACAATCAGAGCCCAGAGCCATTGTCCTTTGCTTCTCAGTCAGCCCCCGCTGTTGGCCACACTCAGAGAGACGGGTTTGGTCGCATGATCCATCAGTCCCATTCCAAAGTTTAACATAGTAAAATTACATATAACAAAACAGGTATCCAGCAATATTTGCAGTTACAACATTTATATCTACTTTATCTTTTATCATAATTGAGAAAAACTATAACTATATATTCTTCAACTCCATCAAAGACTCCGGAAGGATATAATATTGCCTAAGTAAACAGGAATTGTAGGCAGCTTCAAAAACTCTAGAAAAGACAGAGACATCACGCTGCCTGAACAGCTACCCAAAGTTCTTCTAAACACTGGAACACCCATTATCATCCTACAGGTCCATAGTATCCAGCAGACTTTTCCATGAAGCAGGATATATCAAAGACCATTCCACCTATATTGGCAGTTTGCCAATCACTTTCTTCTGTGTTCTGCAGAATGTCTGACAGACTCTTTCATGATGCAGAAATCCTGAAGAATCATTTTAGCTTTAGGCAAGTTCAGTAATCATTTTTCTGCCGGTCCTACATGTCCAGTTCATAGAGCATAACATTAAGCAGTCCAGGCAACAGCAGCTTCTTTCCCCAAAGGCTAACAAACTCCATAAGGAGACTTTTAGATGCCTATCATCCTCTTGAGGTAATTGGTGTTGCAAGTAGCAGACATGACTCTTTGTCAAGAAAATCTAAATCCTTAAAACATTTAAAATGCCATATTCTGTAGTCTTTGAAAGATCTGAATAATATCTATCCATCTGAAATACATCTTTGTATATCTAGAAAACCTACTATCTCTACAAGCTTAACTATGATAGATGACTACTAACCAATACTTCTTAATGATACATTACATTTTAAAATAAGTTGCACAAACACAATGCCTTAATCAAGAGGATATATATATATATATATATAATATAATCAAAAGCGCATATATATGTATATATATATATATATATATATAGAGAGAGAGAGAGAGACCATAAATTTGTATCAATAGATCTTGATCCATACCATTGCAAAGTATTCATCTCTATAGTATATCCCCCTTTAAATGCAAACAAACATTTATAAACAATATTTGGGAATTTGGGCATAGTTCTTTTTAAACTGTTTCCTGTTCTTTTGTGGGTCACATGGTTTTGGGATCCTTGAAGACCTTTCAGGGGATCTTGGTTCATCAAACCATATTAGCCTAGAAGGAATACAGATTCTCATCTACTGTGGAAATTAAAGCAGAACGTATTTTCCAAAGCAACTTATACTTAGACCCAAATTTTGAAGTCAAGATATCTTTAAAATAAATATGTTGTCTTAACCTAGCAGCCTCCAGAATCAAATATATCTCTGTACTTAGCTCATTCACAGTCAAAAATTAAATAAAACACAATAGCATATATAATCCTGAATCTCTGTGTATATTCCATCTTTATGTTGATTTTTCTTATTCTATTAATTTCTTTACAAGTTTAATATTTAATTTATCATCTTTATTCCTTTAAACTATGACTGTCTGTACTCTTCTATATTACTTTTACTGTCTCTGTCTCTTTACTCTTTTTCCTATCTCTCTCTCTCTCTCAAGCCTACATACATTTATCCAACACTGTGACACATTCAGAGATTTTTTTATCTGAATCTGTCTTTTCTGTTTATCTGTAATTATTTTCTGACCAAGATCCCTTTTCTTCTTCTAATGATTAAGCAGGTCTGACTAGGACCAACTTCATGATTCTGCCAGCTTGCTCTGCCCAGTCCAACATATTCACTGCCTCTGAGTGAGAGCCATTTTCTTCACACCAGATTCAGAGTAGAAGTGGTTCTGTGTCACAATAAAGGAATTTATAACATGTTGCTCACATACCCCATATAAGTGCTTGGCCTCCTAAAAGATCCAGAGCTCATGCTGGCAACATGAACCAGGACAACACTGTTTTGAAACCACACTTTTTTTTTTATGTTGCTACCATTGACTAAGGAACACCTCTCATTTTTTTTTATTGATTTTTATTTAGCTATACATTTTTCTCTGCTCTACTCCCTGCCTCTCTCCTCCCCTTCAGCTCTCTCCCAAGTTCTTCTCTTAAAGGAGCTGTGGTGCCCCTGCTTGCCACCAGCAAATAGAGCTCATCTGAAAACAAAAAATCCTGGATACCAAGAAGCCATGTTTAATTCTGTTCTTTTGTGTCTAACATTCCTTTTCAAGCTTTCTCAGGTTTTACATGGTGAAGATGGATGTTAGAAAGTAATCCTACACTAGCTCAGAATTGAATATAATAAAGTGATATTTATTTAGGGGTAGACTTGCAGATCACAGTCCTCTGCATGAATGGGAAACACGAAGCAAATCCAGCAGTGGGGAAAGAGAGCACACAAGCCTTATGGCTGCATTTATAAGTGACCATGTCCAAGTGGGATGGTATCTTAAAGGCTATTGACTGAAGGAGTTCCCACAGCACTCCTCCAAATCATGTTCTAAATTATGAATTCATCAATGATTCAATGATCAAACATCATACCAGCTTCAGTTATACCTTAGATATATGATCCTCTTGAAGGGCAATTCTCTTACAAATTGCAACATTTTTAATAAATAAATAAAGAAATTTTTATAATATTTATGAATAACAAGGACACAATTAAAGTTCACTTGACAAGCAACATCTTCTCTAAATTTAATTAAATAGTTAACTCTGCATTTAAAAGGAAACTATGTGTGTTAAAAAGTACAATTATAAGTCTTTAGATTAATACCATTAATATTCATCTATCTCTAATTATTTATAATGTTTCCATTCACTGCTCTTTTAGTCACCACACTCTTGTAAATTCTGTTAATAATTCTTTTTTCCTGAAGTTTTACCACAAATTCCAATTATTATTTGCCTTTCTAGATTATTACATAATTATACTTTAATTGACTAAAGCAAATAATTTATTACTCTAAACAGAGGATGTTCATTAATTTTCCAGCTGCCCAGACCTGAATAATCACATAGAAACTATATTAGTTACAACACTCTTTGGCCTATTACCTCAGGCTTCTTAAATCATACATTAACCCATTACTATTAATGTGTGTATCACCACAAGGCTGTAACTTACCTGAAAGATTCAGGCAGCAATGTCTTTCTCCTTCAGCAGTTACATGGTGTCTCTTATACTTTGCCTACTCTCTGTCTCTATCTCTGCTCTGATTTTTCACTTACTTTATTCTGATAAGCCATTTGTTCAAAACAATTTCATTATTAACCAATGGTAACAAACATATTCACAATATACAGAATGGATTCCCACATCATATCAGCTTCCAATATATTTATACTATATTAGTATATTTTATTATACATGGTTGATAAAATAATTTTATAGAAGTAAAATTTATTGTATCTTAGATACATCAGAGTAATTTAAAATGGGTTTCTCTTTCCTAACTGTGAAAGCCTGCCTTTATAAAAATGTCTTGGGTCAGTATTTCTTTTTTCTCATCCGTAGTAGAACAACTTTTAGTATCACAGGGAAGCTTTTAAGAACATGATTATTGGGATTGGGGACATGGGTTAAATGTAAAGTACTATAATAATAATCATTCTAATCCCAGCAAAGACGAGGCTCAGAAATGAATATCTCCTGGGATGTTGGCCACCTAATCTGGCATGAGTTAGTAAGCTGCAGGCCAATAAGAAATCCTGCCTCTAAAAACCAGGTGGACTGGAGAATTGTGGTATAATTTGCTCCTTGGTTATTCATATGCATCCTCACCATGCATATGAACACACACACACACACACACACACCAAAGATAGTAGAGAAAGAGTGAGGTTGAGATGAGATTTTTTCATAGATAGAGTCTCCTGATTTGACTAAAACCATATGGTCATCTATGAGTTGATGCCACACAGTGGTCACAATAATGACAATAATCAAGCATCATTAGTTAAAGCATATATGTTTTACAAACCTGAAAGTGACCTTTATGAGTACCTTATGAGTACCTTATGAGTACCACTGTCCAAAGACCAGAAATATTGCCAGTTATAAAATCAGGTTAATGGTCAGTTGGCTTACCATAAGAAATTGGCACAGAAAATATAAATGGGTTAAGCTTGTGCTTTCTTACTCCCATTGGAAATCACAGGAAATAGATTTTGTGGTAACCGAGGGAATGAATGTGTATTTGACATACTATCTGTATGCTGAATTAGTGAGATTGGGTCTAAACGTTTTATTTATGTCAAACAATCTCAAGCTCCTGTGTTCTTTATCTCATGTTTAGCAGCATTTAAGGTAAGTTTTATACGATCCACTTCAGGCACATCAAAGACAGTGCTCTCAGTTATGTTCACAGATGTGTTTACAGAATTTACAAGTTAATCATTTTGTTATCTTCTGGAGAAGTGCAGAATTCATAAATGTTTCTATCTATTTAGAATAACCTTAAAGTTAATGGTAATACATAGAGACATGAGCAATAGCTCTCTCTTCTCTTTTATGACAAATACTTCAATGTGATAGCATATATGATTATTAAAGTATCCTATGGGTTGACACATTCCACTCTGCACTAAACTACAGACTGTCGAATCACTTCCAGTTGCTGAATCTGAAGCTCACAAACTTCAAAGTAAATAAATAAATAAATATAAAAACACAGACAAATCTCAAAGTGTGCAGACAGCACCATTAGAATTATTTTGCATGGACTTACCTGCTCACATCACTCCATTATTGGCTTAGGTACATTTCACTGTGAATTGCTTTTAGCTCTAAGAAACAGAAACTGGGGTTCTAATGATCATTAAAGGAGTAGCTGAAAACAGACATCCCATGTATGACAGAGCCAGGTCATTGAAAGTTGGGAATGTTTTCATCTGTCTGCTTCATTATCCACAGCATTTTCTCTTCCAAGCTCAGTCTGGGGTTCAAATAACTGTAAGTGTTCTGGGAACTCTGTTTTTCATGCCCTCACATAACCCATGTGGCCAAGGGCAAAAGGCCCTATTTTTCACCTTCATATCTTTTAGTATGGAGAAAAATCCATTCAAAACTTCCAAATGTAAAGCAATGTAAATTGTCTTTTTCATCACTAGCTTTTACTCTGTTATTTAACTGTGACTTAATCAAATAATGTTTAAAATTAATAAATTAATCAATGGTTACTAAGAGATTTGATTTATAAACACTTAACGAGTATGGAAAGAAAAATATCACCTTTATATCATTTTTTCCAAAAGTTATGCAGTATCAGTAACTGAAAAAAAAAAAAAAACCACCCAGCTTCTAACTGCAAGAAAATAGTGTTGAGGCAGGATGCTCATGATAAATGCCTGTCCTTTCAGAAATGTTTAGGGCTACTGAAGTTATAAGAGTAAGGGTTGTCTTAAAGTTATTGTCTAGCCCAGAATTTTAAAAACGGGAAATAACTCAGTTAGAGGAAAAATTAACAGTGTAATGGGCTGTTCCAGTGTGTTATAAATGGTGATGATTTTCAGTATTCTGAAACTGGAATGCCTGTTGCTCTATGAGCCACAGGAAATCTGTAATTTTTCTTAGAATGTGCCTCATAAATCAGGAAGATAAGACAAATCCCAGGATCTATCTTCTCTTTCCTCACTTTCCATCTCCCTTTCTCTCTTTTTTTTTTTTATCCAACTTCTGGATATTTCTAACTTGTTTAGTCAATTTTATCAGAGTTTTTCTGCAATTTTTATATCATCTTTAATAACAAATGTAAGAAGCTTTCAGAACAAAAATTTTCAGGTGAATACACAAAGGACTATTCTTTTATGTGTTTCTATTATTTCTAACTTGGAAATAGAGATATATTTCATTTTCTTATAGCATATTAATAAAAGGAATGATCAATACATACAACTTACAGGTGACATTACAGCATTGGAAAACCATATTGATTAATTTTCATGCAGATGATACTATGAAAACATCTTGGGAAGTAAGTTTTTGCAGAATTTCCTGCTCCTCTAGAAGCCAACAGATTCATCTTCTTTTTTTTTCTCATTGTTTTTATTAAAAATTTCCATCTCCTCCCCGCCTCCTCCCCCTTCCCTCCCCTCCCTTCCACCCATACCCCCACTCCCTCCCTCTCCAAGAAAAGAGCCATCGGGGTTCCCTTCACTATGTTAAGTCCAAGGTCCTCCCCATTCCCCCTAAGTCCAGGAGGGTGAGCAACCAAACTGACAAGGCTCACAGTGAGCCCGTCCATGCTGTACAGTTCTAGCTCATCGCCGTTGTCCTTGGTTTCTCAGTCCTCCTCCACCTCCACCATCAGCCACATTCAGAGAGTCCGGTTTGGTCCCCTGTTCCATCAGTCCCATTCCAACTGGACTTGGTGGTCTCCCGTTAGATCTGTCCCACCGTCTCAACGCACCCCTCACGGCCCTGACTTCCTTGCTCATGATCTCCCTACTTTTGCTCCTCATCAGGACCTTGGGAGCTCAGTCCGGTGCTCCTATGTGGGGTTCTGTCATTTTATCCATCCAACGCCAGGTGAAGGTTCTATGGTGATATGCAAGATATTCATGAGTATGGCAATAGGATCTGGACATTTCTGGCACCCTCTCCTCAGTTGCCCAAGGAACTAGCTGAGGGTGTCTTCCTGGACACCTGGGAACCCCTCTAGAGTCAAGTCTCTGCCAACCCTAGAATGGCTCCCTTAATTAAGATATATAATTCCTTGTTCCCATATCCACCCTTCCTATATCCCAACCATCCTATTCCCCCAAGCTTTTCCCATCCTCCACTTCACACTTTTCTCTCCCCATTCCCCTATCCCCCATCCCACCCCACCCCCAAGTTCCCATTTTTTGTCCAGCAATCTTGTCTACTTCCAATATCCAGGAGGATAACTATATGTTTTTCTTTGGATTCACCTTCTTATTTAGCTTCTCTAGGATTTTTTACAAATTATAGGCTCGATGTCCTTTATTTATGGCTAGAAACCAATTATGAGTGAGTACATCCCATGTTCATCTTTTTGGGCCTGGGTTACCTCACTCAGGATGGTGTTTTCTATTTCCCTCCATTTGCATGCAAAATTCAAGATGTCATTGTTTTTTACCGCTGAGTAGTACTCTAATATGTATATATTCCACACTTTCTTCATCCATTCTTCCACTGAAGGGCATCTAGGTTGTTTCCAGGTTCTGGCTATTACAAATAATGCTGCTATAAACATAGTTGAACAAATGCTTTTGTAATATGATTGGGCATCTCTTGGGTAAATTCCCAACAGTGGGATTGTTGGGTCCTGGGGTAGATTGATCCCAAATTTCCTGAGAAACCTCCACACTGCTTTCCAAAGTGGTTGCACAAGTTTGCATTCCCACCAGCAATGGATGAGTGTACCCCTTACTCCACAACCTCTCCAACAAAGGCTATCATTGGTGTTTTTGATTTTAGCCAATCTGACAGGTGTAAGATGGTATCTCAACGTTGTTTTGATTTGCATTTCCCTGATTGCTAAGGAGGTTGAGCATGCCCTTAAGTGTCTTTGGCCATTCGAACTTCTGTTGAGAATTCTCTGTTCAGTTCAGTGCCCCATTATTTAATTGGGTTAATTAGCATTTTAAAGTCTAGTCTCTTGAGTTCCTTATATATTTTGGAGATCAGAATTTTGTCAGTTGCAGGGTTGGTGAAGATCTTTTCCCAGTCAGTAGGCTGCCTTTTTGTCTTAGTGACAGTGTCCTTTGCTTTACAAAAGCTGCTCAGCTTCAGGAGGTCCCATTTATTCAATGTTGCCCTTAATGTCTAATTTCCAAGTTATTATGATTTTTGAGAGACTCCTCACAGTGTATCCCTGGCCTACCTGGCATTCACAATCTAAATCATGTTGGCATTGACCTTGGTGAGCACCGCCTGCCTTTTCTTCCTAGTTCATGAATTAAAGACATGCTTCACTACAAGGCTCAAAGCTTTGTTTCCTATTTTTACCCATCGTTTCTGTATACATGTATGTGCACAATTGCAGGTAATAAGTTCAGGGGCACGGATTAATAAAATAGACCCAAAGTTTGGGGGTTAGTGAAAGCAGAATGGATCTTCAGGGAGCTGATCAAAACAAATTATACAAAGTTCTCAAATAATGTAAAAAAATCAAATAATGTAAAAATGAAAAAGAATGTTGTAGTAAAAGTTTTGTGTTACTTCAACACATACATGATATTATTTTATTAATTGTTATTTCATGAAACAAATAGGATTCAGAATCATCCTCTTCATAGACACACACATACATGCTAACACACACACACACACGCACATACACACGCACACACACACACCATATAAAAAATTAGTAAAATCTTTAAAAGTAAAATATGTGCTATATAAGTTATTTACAAGGGCAAACAATGAATCAGTTAGTCAGAACAGGACAAACAGGAATTTTAATTTGAAATATATTACTTCAATATTCATTGAAGAGGTGAATATCTAAACAAGACTTAATATAGAAAAGGAAATGAGTCACTCATCTGGGAAGGAAATAACAGGAGAATAAAACTACACACACACACACACACACACACACACACACATACACCGATCCAGTAATAATAACAGAATGGTGTTACTTGGATTTTTACTAATTCTAATTTGTACTATTCATCTTGGTAAATTCTGGGATCGGAATTTTGCATTGAAAAGTATTGTTTTACATTAAAAAGGGAATTTTTACCCAAATGAATGGCTATTTTAACTATGCTTCAGCTAATTATGGTGAGATTAGTTTGTGCTCTAGACCAAACTAGGCTCTCTTTCCAATCTTAGAATTTTGATTGATGAAAATCTGTTGAGATAGTGAAAGGAGTAAAGCCGACTTCAGAGAGTTTGTGTTTTTGGAAGTACATGGCGCTGGAATGATTACATAGAACAGATACTATTGAAGAAGTTATAATGAGATGGAAGAAAGAGAAAGCTGCTAAATAAGAGAGCACCTTACCTAATAATGAGAAGGAACAACTAATTTACAGAACAGGGAACCCTGTTCTTGCATTGTAGCATTTTATTTTTTTTCCTCATTTTTTTATTAAAAATTGCCATCTCCTTCCTTCCTCTTCCCCCTTCCCTCCCCTCCCTTCCACCCATATCCCCACTCCCTCCCTCTCCAGGCCAAAGAGCCATCAGGGTTCCCTTCACTATGTTAAGTCCAAGGTCCTTCCCAACTTCAGGAAGGTGATCAACCAAACTGACAAGGCTCACACAGAACCCGTCCATGCTGTAGAGTCCAAGCCCATTGCCGTTGTCCTTGGTTTCTCAGTCCTCCTCCACCATCAGCCACATTCATAGAGTCCGGCTTGGTGTCCTGTTCCATCAGTCCCATTCCAACTGGACTTGGTGGTCTCCCGTTAGTTCTGTCCCACCGTCTCAATGGGTGAACACACCCCTCATGGTCCTGACTTCCTTGCTCATGATCTCCCTCCTTTTGCTTCTCATCAGGACCTTGGGGGCTCAGTCCGGTGCTCCAATGTGGGGCTCTGTCATTTTCTCCATCCATCGCCAGGTGAAGGTTCTATGTTGATATGCAAGACATTCATGAATATGGCAATAGGATCTTATTTTTTTAAAGAAAATTCTTCAGTTAATCTCAGAGTTTTAGCTTCTGGTATCAAAAAGATTTATGCAAATGGAAGATACAATTCTGTGTGGTATGTTTCATTAATTGCGGAATTCATTACCACTGCTCTATTAGGAAGGAAATTATAAACCTGATGAATGAAAAACACTACTAAAGCTCATTAGTGTTGAATATTGCAAATCATCCCTGAAAATACTGGAGAATTTGTTTCAACTTTCAAAGAACTTATAAAGGTAATAAGAGTTTAATTAACAAAGGTAGGATGGAACTAAAGGAGGTAAACCTATGTTCAGTACAGTGAATATCTGAATTCCTTATCTTGGCATGCCAATAGAGATAGTACTAAATATCTCAGAATTTATGAAGAGATTTTGTATGTGTGTGTGTGTGTGTGTGTGTGTGTGAGAGAGAGAGAGAGAGAGAGAGAGAGAGAGAGAGAGAGAGAGAGAGAGAGAGAGAGAGAGAGAGAGAGAGAGAGAGAAAATGTAACATTGTGTGGTATTTAATTTATCTGGAGTCTATTTGGAAGACCATAAGCTAAAGGAGTGCTTGAGTTTATGAAGAAAATAATAAAATTATCACCTTTTGTCCCGTGTAGTGAATTTTCCAAGACTAGGAGTACCATGGAAGTTTAAGAAATAATAATAGCATAGAGCAACTGATAGAAAGAAATCCTACCCTGTCTCAAGTCTTTGAGTGCCTCAAGGTGTAAACTGTGTAGTGGGCATTTCAGACTTCCACTGTGACCACATTAGTCTTTACCTGGAAGCATTTAATTTGTCAGGAGATATAAACGTATCTGTTTGTGTAGTGATCATTTAAACGTGCTTCCCATGACACTGTATTTTAAACTGTGATTGTGTTTTTATTTTACTCTTTAAATTCAAAGCATACCACTACACTAAAGAGTCCTGTGAGTAGTGAATTTCAGGCAGAAATGTGCATCTGATTTTCAAACAAGTAAAGGTAATTTGTAAGAAAAGAGAAATAAAATGAATGTCCTCACTTATTTTAACAGCTTTTTAGCAGATATAATATATATGAAATATGATAAAATTTTAAATAATTTTTGGAGGTTCTTAAATGTTGTAGTGACAGAAATGAATGCACATTTAAAATGTTCCTAAGCATGACCTGTTATCTCCAAAACTTTTGATCTTGTTTTGTCCCTAAACAAGTATCACTATGCAAAGCATTAGTGATGACCTCCTTGTTCCTTTTAAATACAAACATGTAATTCTCTTAATATGCCAATACCATGCTATGTCTATCTAAAAGTTTAGAATGTAAGGCTTTGGAGTTAGTGCAATATTTGATTATTTATTCATATTACTTACAGTGCAGTGAAATAATATATAACCTATATCATTTGCTTATGGAAACTCTTCATAATCTCTGTACAAGACACAGACTATGAAGCCTAAGGTAAGGAAGAAAAATATGGTGTTTTTTCTTTTACCTTAGACTATTTTCCATATCATGAGAAATGTTGCTTATTACACTAAATAAGCACCTATTGTGATAATATATTAATGAAGATGAGATTCCAAGATATGGTTGCCTATCTAAAAATAATTCTGATTAAGTAACTCAGACCCCCCCAAAAAGGCAAATATATTATGTATTCACTTTTACATGTGTGTGTTAGCCCCTAAGACTTTGAAAAGCACAATATACTCTGTATAAGCAAAGGGGTTAGTTATAGAGTAAGAGACTAGGGGAAGGTGTCTCCATAGGAAATAGAAATAGGTAGTAGAATATATAGTTCTGGGTAGACGTGGGGACTGGAATGTGAGGAACAAGCAGAGAAATGGAAGGAAGAGGTGTTAACAGAGGAGCTACTAGAATGGACAGTTTAAATCTAAAGGTATTTGAAGGCTCATATGAAAAATCACTGCAGTAGAAGCTTCTTAAAATATATACATATATGAGTGAAATATAAATGGAATCACTAAATAACAGAGGAAACAAAGCCACAACTAGAAATTTCTCTTCACTGGATGAAACCACATGTACCAGAAATGGGTTATAACTAATTGAGTTGTATGTCAAAGTTGCCATACAGAAATCTCAAACAAATTTCCAAGGTTATTATTTGATCTCTGGAAACAAATTCCAATGCCCTATTCTGAAGAAAACATGTACATAACCAGCTAAACATAGAAAAGTTTACCTAGTGCCTACATAGAAGCTTTATACGTATTGTCTAGTATTCTATTATTATAGTATTCATGTTGTTGAATAGTAACATATTCTGCATGCTCTCAGAAGACAAAGATAAGCATCATCTTAGCTATGAATAATTTGATCAACAATTTTGACTTTCTGCAAGTTACCTGGTACAATAGAGGTAAAAGGTCGTGGACATAGCCATCTAAACTCTTACTGGAATCCAGGCCCACTTCCTGAGATGAAATTCTTTTCCAATACTATTTGGTTGGCCAAGAACCTTAGATTAGATAGACCATAGACCTAGGGAAAAACCTAATACCACCCTTCTGTTAAAAGAATGTAGTAATACTTTGATTCCCAGTGACATTTTTGTATACTCATTAATCTGTATCTTGCTAACTCATCAGTAGAGAAGGTTTTTTTTTTTTTTTTCCTGCAGTAGATGGTAACAAATACAGAGACACACTATAGAATGGAATGCCAAGAATGTCAGATCTTGAAACACTCAATCCTAAATGGGATGCCTACATCAAATTCCTTCTTCAGGCTCAGAAGAATATTAAATGAGTAGGCCAAAATATTTCTTTCCTTTTTAAAATTTTTTAAAAAATATATTTTCTCATTTTACATACCAATTCCAGTTCCTACTCCTTCTCCTCCTCTGTTCCCTCACCTTCCTCTCCACCCCTGCCCCCATCCATGCCTCAGAGTGGTAGTCAACTCCATGGGGAGTCAACAAAGTCTAGCACATTGCTTTGAGATAGGACCAAGGCCCTCACCACATAGGTTAAGCAAACTATCCCTCCAAAGAGAATGGGTTCCAAATAGCCAGTAGAAGCAGTAGGGATAAATCCTCATCTCATTGCCAGTGGCCCACAGTCTCCCCCAGATTGATGACTATCTTAACTATCACCATCGAGCCTTCATCCAGCAACTGATGGAAGCAGGGACAGAGGCCAAAATATTTTAACAGCCAATGGAAATGGGAGATGCCAAGAAGACAAGTCCTTCTAGACACAACAAGATTGATGCAAGGATCTATGGTGATATGCAAGATATTCATGAGTATGGCAATAGGATCTGGACATTTCTGGCACCCTCTCCTCAGTTGCCCAAGGAACTAGCTGGGGGTGTCTTCCTGGACACCTGGGAACCCCTCTAGAGTCAGTTTGGTTGCTCACCCTCCTGGACTTAGGGGGAGTGGGGAGGACCTTGGACTTAATATAGTGAAGGGAACCCTGATGGCTCTTTGGCTTGGAGAGGGAGGGAGTGGGGGTATGGGTGGAAGGGAGGGGAGGGAAGGGGGAGGAGGAGGGGAGGAGATGGAAATTTTTAATAAAAAATGAGAAAAAAAAGATTGATGCAAGGAATGAAATCAAAGAGAATGTGTAGCATGTACGGGGCCTGAACAGATCTAAGCCAGACAGGGCCCTGACACTGAAAGAAAAAAGAGACAAAAGCCCCATCCCTAACTTCAATGTGATATCCACTTGATACCTTCTTGCAAATCAAAAAATATTTCACTTTGGTGGAGTCTCCCAGAGTGTTCACACTACACTTTAAGGAAAGACCACATGTCCATAAGTATATAATCAATACAAAAGGAATTAATTTTTTTCCCTCATAATGGCTTGTGTGTTTCTTTCTTTTTGTAATTTTATTTTTCTCCCTTTGGTCTTTTGCTCATATATTATGATTTTTAATTTTGTTTCTTTCTGAGATTATTGTATGTGAAAATATGCATGCTTCTATATCTATGTATTTCTTATACTTTCTGTGTCTATATGTGTTTCTTATGCTTTTGGGGAGGTCTTCATTTCTGTTCTTTTCAGTTTCTATTTTCCTATTAGAGTTTATTTGTTTGTTTTATTTTTTCCTTTTTTTAGATTCCAGTTTGTTTTTATAATGAGAAAGGGCAAGTAAGAGTGTGGGTTTGGATGGGTGGGAAGGTGGAAATTTCTGGAAGCAATTCAGGTTAGATAAGCCAGAATTACATTGCATTCTATGAACAAATAATCTATATTCAACAACAAAGACAACTGGTAATGGTTGCCTAAGTTATTCCTAAGTCTAAGATAGCAGTGTTCTCTATATAAGGTTTATTGAATATGTGGTTGATTAAATGAAAGAGAACCTGGAAATATGAATAGATATGAAGGAAATAAATAATTAGAAAAAGAATTCTCAATTTTTTAAAAATTGTGCTGGACAAAGAATGTTATATAACATATGCCAATAAAGCATTGTGCTCAATGTCAAATATTAAAAACAAAAGAAATAGAACAAAAGAAAAAAGGTGGACTGTAGAAGAACGAGTTCAGGTCATCAAATTTTCATACAGACTGTGAATTAATCTAAGTATTTATTTCTTGGCAACTAGTTTATTACAGTTTCTGCTTTTATAGGCCAGATTTTCTTCTTAATATAATCGTTTTTGCTGCATGTAGGTGTTACTTACACTTTGGAAAGTTTAGTGCCAATTTGTTGATTTGGATATATTAAGCGTCTCACATTCATCTCTTACCTCCTGAAACGTAATCCCTGCAACAGAAGAGACCTGAAAAGCCTTCAGCAGTTAAGTATAATATAAATTTTTTCTGTGTTTTTTAAAGTTGTCATCAATTCTTTATTGATTTCACATCATGCATCCTGATCCCATTCATCTCATATCTCTCCTTCTTCCCTCTGCAACTTCTATGTATCCCCCACAAGACAAAATAAAACAAAACTTAACAGAAAACAATCTCATTATGGAAGCCACAGTGACACGGTGAGTCACACAGTGTACTCTCTGGTCTATATATCTTTACTTGTAAGTGTTAACTGCAATGAGTTATTGGATTGATTCAAGGTCTCCGCCTTCGGCTGAGCTCCCACTGGTACTACTCTTAAACATCCTGCTGTTTCCCTGTGTCATGGATATCTTGCAGCTTGGAATATGCAGGACTGGCCCCTTTATGTGCTCCAGTAGATATCAAGGGGATAGATGTTGTGGTGGGCCAACTCATAGCCTTGTTTCTGGGCCTGGGTGTAATATGGGTTGATCAGCCCACCGGCTCTCCCTCATCTTCATTACTAGATCAAGATCTCTATTACTGCCTCCAGCTAGATCACCTATGCAGCAAAGAGCAAAAAGGGGCAGGACCAGTTTTCATGCTCTCAAGCCCTGGAGATCAGCTCAATAGCACCCACACCAACAGGGCCAGCTCGAATATGTTGACCAGGTAAGGTGGTGGGTCCACTCTCTTGAGTGCAGCAGCTGGTGAGGGGCAGAACCAGTTCTCCCACTCCCGTGAGCCCAAGGCCAGCTCTTCTACCCACCACAAGTTGTGAGGGCAAGGTGGTACACAGAATCTTTCCCTTATCCATGACACCACCTGGCAGATGGGAGGGGCCGAGTCAGCTCTCCAATGCTCACAACCTTGGGAGCAGCTCACCCACAGACCCACCAACAGGGTATGTTCTACTGTGCTTCCCAGGCAAGATACAGGGCCTGCACTCCCAAGGGCTGCAGGTGGTGAGGATAGGTCAAGCTCTCCCACTCTTACTACCTTAGGACCAGAGGAGTCAGCTCTCCCACGCTCATGTTCTTGGGTGGCTCACTTATGACACTGTGAACATGATCCCTTTTACCATGCTGCCAAGGTGGGGTGCTGAGTCCACTTTCCTGAGTGCTGCAATTGATGAGGTGGCAGCTTCAGTTCTGCCTGCCCCAGGTAATGAACCACCAATGGCAGATGAGGGGAGCAGGGCCGGGTCTCCCACTCTCCTGTCCTTGGGCCCAGCTTGGACACACCTTTGCAAACAGGGACAGTTCTATCGTGCTGCCAACAAGAGAGGCAGGACCTGCTTTTCGGAGCATTACTGCCAGTGAGAGGCAGGGCCAGCTCACTCACTCCCTTGACCCCAGAGCTATCTTTCCTACCTTCATCAGGTGGCAAGGGGTGACCGTTGAGGGGGGCATATATTCTATAGCTATGCCACCACATGACAGAGGAGTAGTGGGACCAGCTCTCTCTTGCTGACTTCCACAGGGCTGGTTCACCTGCACCTCCATTGAAAGGGTCAGCTCTGTACCAGCCAAGGTACAAGGTCTCCTCCCCCTAGTGCTGCAGCCAATATGGGGAGGGGCCACCTCTGTGCATCCCTATCCTCTAGTCCTTTGTCCTTTGCTGGTAGCAGAAATCAATGATATAAACACAGACCAGTGTGGCAGCAAGACCATGGATCCAGATATGGCCCTTGGCAGTAGCACAGACCTGTACTTCACAACATCCCTGGATGGCAAGCATGCCATCTATATCAATTTCCTCCTCATAGCCTTCTATCTACCTCTTTCCACAGGAAATGAATCATTCTCTCTGTGTGTCTTTGTTTCTCCTCTCTCTCTCTGTCTCTCTGTCTCTCTGTCTCTCTCTCTCTCTTTGTCTCTCTCTCTCTCTTTCATCTTTCTCTATTTTCCAGTGTTCTCTCCTCTATGCAGGAGGAGCAGGGAGCCCCAGAAGAGTGTGTGACTTTTCTCCTCCCACTAATTAATTAATTAGGTACTAATGATGAGAATTACTTTTAAATGACATAAAATTTGTTATTATTAGAATGTCTTAGTAGGGATATTAACTTAGTCTTATTTTGAATGATGATTAATAAATATTGTAACACTATTATTAATGACGATTAATAAATATTGTAACATTCTTCATGGTGTATCTTGATATCAAGTAATGATATTTTGATATTTCCAAGAATCCATGAACTGATATTTTTTAAACACATAATACTAGGTCTATAATATAAGAAGACAAATTTGGTCCCAAAACTAGAATTAATATACTAGTTGCATCTGATAACTATTTTAATCCTTAATTAAATTAGCTTCTGTTTCTCTGCACTCTTTTGGCATAGATTTTATGTACCCTAATGAAGAATGCCCTTGAAAATTCTCCATAATTGCATGGCAAATAAACAAATGAATGAACAAATTATATACACACAAACACCTTACTAGTTTGTCACGTATAGACAGTATGATATGTCTAGAGACACAGAAATACCCCCAATTCAAGAAGACCAAGTAGTAGAAAGGCACAGAGAAACAAATATGCTGACTAGCAGAGATCCCTCTCTAGAGATGAGTACAGTTCCAATAGCTGTGAGCATGCATTGTCACTCACAAAAACATTCACATATTCTACACACTGAAAATACAGAGGGCTTTCAATCAGAACCAGTTTCACATTTTCAAATAAATCTGGCTGTTCTGGATTCACCAGGTTTAAAAGGAAAGGATGACAAATAGAAACCTTTACTGTATTATACATTAGTTTTTATCCCAGGCTGTTTGTTCTGACAGGTGGTTAGAATTTACAGGAACAATATATAAAATTAAAATAATTTATTAGAAATCAGAGTTATAGGTAAAGCTTTTGATATTTACCAAATGAATTTTTATATATTTATACATATGAGTTAATGAATAATATATAAGATACCATGAACCATTAACTGAAGTTTAAACTGTTATAATTTACGTTAATTAAGGATTCATTTTGATACTGTCATGTCAGATTCTTACCTTGTTGTCATTCTGTAATTTTTGAACTTTAGATAATTTTCATGTAAAAACCATTTCTTCCCATTGAACATATTTTAAATTATGCTTTGAACAATTTATTGAAAGGTTTTAATCTTTTTCATCATTCAAAATGTTCATATTCAGGTTAAGATTGAGTGTATTGAGTGTAAAAATTATATGGATTACAGATCTTGACCTTATAGTAATTTGAAAATAAAATTAAATGTGCAGAACTTAATAAATCTGCAACAGAGCCAATAGAAATCAATAAAAAGACAGATTTAATATTGTTTAGAGAGCTAATAACTGATATAAAGAGTTATATAAAGTTATGTTAGGAATTCATGAACATCTAATGATTTGAAACTCCAGACATAAAACAAAATTTTGAGACTGTGAGAATACAGTATACACATTATACATGAATAAAGAATGTAAATGATTAAAAAGTATAAGACCTTGCAAAAATATTGATAATTTTCTTCTCTAATCTGGATGAATTCTCTTGCTTTGAAACTCTTACGTCTATGTGACTGACCTTAGCCAAGGAGAAAGAATTATCTGTCAAAGTGAAGAGCATACACACACACTGGGATTTTGCTTTACTTGACATTTTGGAACATACTGTCATCAAATGAGTGGCCCTGAATTAGACTGCAGGGTGAAGGAGAACATGTACCCTATAAGCTTTTGTTGTCCCAGCTGCCATCTAATCAGCTCCCTGAAGAAGATCTACCTACTTGACCAGATGCTCGCAACAGATAAATGCATGACCGCAGCTGGGACCAACAGAAGAATGAACTCACCAAGCCAATCATTAACTTTAACTTCAAGGAATCCAGGTTTTAAATAGTTTGTCACAAAGAAAAAAAAAAACGATCTCTTAAGTGTATAAGTTTGTCACTGTGAAACTCAACATTGTATAGGAACTACAGAACATACATAGACTATTGTGCCTGGGTCAATGTAAATAACATACAAAATTCATAATTTACAGGAGAACTGTAATGCACAGTTTTTGAGGAAAATTATACTTGCACTATAAAATTTTCCTTACAATTCTGTAGTGCATAGGATATTATACTCTTCTAATATAGCAACTATTAATTGAACAACAATTATATTTACACAGTAATTTTTTGACTTTTACATTCTTGTTGGGAGGATCATTATTAAAGCAGTTCTTTAACACCATGATGACCAGTGACTAAGGACTAAGTTACTATATGCTGTAAGTTCACAGCCAGTGAGTAATTTGTGTTTTGAACACAGCATCACACAGAAACTCCAAGAATAACTGCAAAATAAACACACAGACAAAGAAGCCACATATGTGTGTGTGTGTGTGTGTGTGTGTCTGTTCACCTTTAATACCAGAGATACTTTATTCACATTATCATTTATTGCATACCAGAGATACTTTATTCACATTATCATTACCATAATGTCTAGAAACACATTTTAAATTATTTTCTGGAATGCCTTTTATTTATATTTTTTCTTCTTCACTGTGAAATCTATGATGTTGACTCCAATAAACATTGTCTTAGCTTATTTGTAGTAATATGTTATAAAACTACCATGCAAAAACTGAGCTTACAACACAGAAATTTATACATAAATCTAGAAAGTTCTTAATTACTTAATTTCTGTCTAGACTTATGTTTCATTCAACAGTGTGCTGTTCATAAAAAAAAAGTTATCAGTAGATCATTCATCATGATCAAGGTGGCTTCATACTAGAAATTCAGGGATGATTCAACATATATAAATCTATAAGCATAATCCACCAATTTAAAAACCTGAAAAACAAACAATGCATGTCCACTCATTAATTACAGAACACATTTTTAACACAATCAAACACCCCTTCATGATAAATGTTTTGGAGATGTTATAGACACTATGGACAAAGCTCAACATAATAAAGACAGTTTACAGCAAGTCTGTAGCTAACATCAACATTAATGGTGAGATACCCAATGCAATGCCATTAAATTAAGAGATAAGACAAGGCTGTCCACTTTTGCCATACATATTCAACAAAATACTTGAATGCTTAGCTAATGCAATAAGACAAGAGGAGAAGATTGGGGGAAAGAAAATGGAAGAAAAGAGGTTGAATTATATTTATTTGCAGGAGATTTGATAGTATATATAATTGATCCTAAAAATTCGACTAGGAAACTCCTACAACTAACAAACATATTCAGCAAAGTAGAGAAATACAAAATCAACTCACAAATCAGTACCCTTCCTATATACAAATGACAAATAGACTGAGAAATCATAGAAATAACACCCCACACAATAATTTCATAGAATATAAAATTTCTTGTGGTGACTTTAACCAAACAAGTGAAAGACATATGATAAAAAGAAGAAAAAAAAGACACTGAAGACAGAAATTGAAGACGATATCAAAAGATGTAAAAATCTCCCATGCTCATAGAATTTAGAAATAATAAAATGAAAATGACCCCCCTGCGAAAATCATTCTGCAGATTCAATATCATCCCCATCAAATTTCCAAGGTAATTCTTCATAGTACTTTCAGCAACAAAATTTAGCTTCATATTGAAACACACACACACACACACACACACACACACACAAAAGGATTGCTAAAACCATCCTGAATAATAAAAGAACTGTTGGGTATTTGTTCTCAAATCTTACTACAGGATTATATAATTAAAGCAGCATGGTATTGTCAAAAAAACAGACTTGTTGAGCAATGAACTTGAACTTAATTTGGTAAATTTGGTTTAGACATAAACTTTCACACATATGGAGGGCTGATGTTTCATAAGGGAAACAAAAATACATACTCAAGGAAAGGCAGCATCAACAATCCAATTTTATGCTGCATGTAGAATAATCCAAATAGATTTATAATCATCACACTGCAAAAATCTCAACTTCAAATGGCCAAAGACCTCAATATAAAAGCAGTTATACTGATTCTGATAAGAGAAAATAAGCAATAGTCTTGAATTCACTGACAGAGGAAAAGATTTTCTAAAAAGAACATCATCAACACAGGCAATAAGATCAACAATTAATATATGAGACGTCATGAAACTGAAATCCCAAATTACTATCAATCAAAATAAAATAACAATCTACAGAATCAGAAAAGGTTTTTACTAAACATAAACCAATAGAAGCCTAATATACAAATATGTAATGTTCTCAAAAAAGAAAATAAATAACTCAATTAAAAATTGAGTACAGATCTAAATAGAAAATTCTTGAAGCTGTGGCTCAAATGGCTGTCATTTCTATAATGACAGTTATAGAAATGGCCAACCTCTTTAATCATTAGAAAAATACAAATCAAAACTATCTGAGATTTCATTCGACACTAGTGAGAATGGCAAAGATCAATAAAACAAATGATATCTCATGCAGAAAATGATGTGGGTTAAGGGGAGTACTCAACTGTTGCTGGTGGGAGTACAAACTCAAACAGTACCTATGGAAAGCAGTGTGGTATTTGTTTCCTCTGGAAGATGGCATTTGATTTACCTTAATATTTAACTATACCGTAACTCTTGGGCATATACTGAAATATGCTTTATCCTACTCTAGAGACACCTGCTCAGACAGGATCATTGGTGCTCCATTTATAACAGCCAGTAGTTGGAAATAAATAAATTTTCTTTAAGAGGTGAGTGGATAAACAAAATATGGTACTTTAAATAATGGTATATTACTGAGTTATTAAAAAATAAAAATCACAGATAAATGAGACTAAAATCCCAGAAATATAAATGCATGTGAATGTTAGCTTTTAAGACAAAGGTAGGCAAGCAGCAGTTCATAGAATCACAGGGGTTAAGGGGAGTAAGGAATTGGGAGAAACAGTTCTCCCTAGGAAGGGGATAAAAGGTAGTTATCGTGGACAAGTGAGGGAGAAACTAGAATGGCGTCATCAAAAAGGAAGAAGAGAAAAGAAGGGGATAAAAGAGGTAATTCAGGGAGGAACAGCTAAATTTAAAGGTTATTTGAGAAATAGTATGGAAAAATAATAGAGTAGAAACTTATTTATGTACAAGTATAAAGGTAGTCTAACTGAACTCATCAAATAATGGAGGCTACAGAGCTCCAACGTGACATTTCTAATTATCAAACACAGTAAAAATATTAAGACTGGCTTGTTGATCAAATGGTCCATGGGAACCTACAAACAACAGAGCCTGTTGTTAAGGCTATGGGTTGATCTCCACAAGCTAACAGCAAGGACCTACTGGTGAACATAACAACTACACAGCACAGTGAACATGGAAAAGTATGGTGCCTAATAAGAAACTTTACCTCTTCCAGCTAGTGTTATTGATACCTAAAGATACTCTTTACATTGCCAAAGAAGAAATATAAACACCCTATCAAAAAACCTTTGATCTACAATGGTTTCCCGGTTACAAGGTATAGTAGTGCAATGGTTGCACAATGCTTGTGGAAGTAACTGTGCTAGTTTGAATGTAAGTGGCCCCCATAACCCTAAAAGTAGTGGCACTATTAGGAAGTGTGGTCTTTTGAAACAGCTATGGCCTTGTTGAAGGAAGTATATCACTCTGGGTGTAGATTTTGAGTTCTTTTGTTAAAGCTCCATTCAATGTGATAGAATCTACTTCCTGTTGCCTTCTGATCAACCTGTAGCCAGCATCATGTCTTTTTGCATGCTGCCATGATCCCTGCCATGATAATAATGAAACTGTAAACCACCATATCAATTAAATGTTTTCCTTTATAAGATTTTCCAAAGTCTTGGTTTCTTTTCACAACAATAGAAACCCTAACTAAGATAGTAAGCAAACAATATCTGATTCGATTTAAGGCCCACTCCTTGAGATAAAAATTACAGTTAGAATCTCGTGGATAACCAAAACTTTGAAAGTAGCTAGACCATGGACATAAGAGAAAACAAAATACTACTGTTTTAGAAAAGGAAAATTGCAATATAGTGACTCATGATGACATCTACTGTATTTCTAGATCAGTGTGTTGATGATTATCTGCTATGTTCAATATAAAGAAGGAAACATATACAGAGACCTACAGACAAGCACTATGAAGATAGTAAGAGTCTTAGGAACCCTCAGCATTAAATGAGCTGTCTCCATTAAATCTCTCCCTCCAGGGCTCAGGGAATCCTGTGAAATAGGGGTCTGAATGAGTGTCTGGAAGACATCAAGAAAATAAAGCCATACAAACATCAGCAATGAGGTATGTGATGTTCATTTTATGCCATATGATAGAGGAAAACAGAGTCATTTTAAAATAATATATTCAGAAGATAGAGAACACCAGGGTAGATTTGACTTATGCTTATTTGATCTCATGAAAGCCATCTTAATTCTGTTGGAAAATTATTATTCTCTACTAAACATGCCTTAGAAATCTCAAGTCATGAACACATTTTACATTTTATATCAAAGTCATAAGAGTTTTTTTTAAAGGGGCCAACTAACATCAAACAATTATGTCTGGCAAGTTTTTCCAAGATTTGATAAATACCGGGCAAGAGGAATATGTCCAGTGCATTCTGAGCTCTGAAAACAGAAATTCCCATAGGAAAATAATTTATATTCTTAAATGTAATCATACAGAGGCCAAATACTATCTAAATTCTTAAGTCTTACCATGGAAAATAAATTGAATGGCTGTAGGCAAGAGAACATAATATAAGAACATATATCTATGACAAAACACTACAAAGTACCTTTTCAATAGACAAAAAGTTAGAGGAAAGCTGAAAATCGTCCTCACATTAAATATCAAGCTCCTGAAATAGGGATAGACAATGTATTCAAGCATTGCTTTGATGTATGGGAAATAATTACAACAATGAATTATGTGTGTTATAAGATACAAAGGAACACACACACACACACACACACACACACACACACATATATATATACCCTATGATAACCATTATTATTATCACATTTTTTCAAAATTTGAAACTCTAAATCCATTTAAAGGGAAAAAAGTAGTTGAAATACAAATTGAGAAACAAAATTTTGAGTGTTCTATTTTACAGGATCTAGTTTCCTGTATGTGCAAATTGAAACTCTGGAATCCTTTTGCCACAGTCATAGATTCCTAGAAAACACCCTTTGCAGAATCCCTTCTTCAGAGTTACAGTTTTGAATGAGGGAGTTCAGAGGCTTCAAGTACTGACCAGCAGTGTGCTCTTGTTTTAAAATGTAGAAGGAAAATTGATGAATAATGTGGAATTCTGGATTAATTTCACTCAGACAAGGAAGTGTCAACCAGAATGAAGAGGTTTGAAAAGAATATATTTAATGGCAGACCAAGGAAGAAAACGTGATTACAAATCTTCAAACTCTATCGCTTGAGTATATTCTTCTAGTAGCAAAAATGACAAACCACACAATATTAAAAAATTCTGCAGAATGTAGGCCAGTCTGAATATTGCTGTATCAACACTGCTACGGAAAGCAGGACCAATGAATTTTTGAAATTCAAAGGGATTTTTATGTATCCACTATAGAAGATACCTGAATGCTGTTAGGAGCTGATTTTTAGTCTTATGTTTGTCATGATTAAGCCCAGTATATTAACTTGTATTAAAAAATTACACAAACTAGGTTAGTGAGTAATTTGCATAGGCAGTTAACACAGTTATAGAAATATACACAATAAAACAATCCACAAACACTACATATATGTTTATATATACACATATATACCTACATAACATACTATAGAGATATTATATAGTTATATCGGTACTCAAATTTTGTTAAGTTACAGTATCCTAATTAATTCCTACTGAAAATGGCACAAGTCAAAATACATAGTACACCTATACACCTCACTCTTTGAACACTGCTGCTTAACATCGTATATTGTCAGATTTCATGCAGTGTCTGACTGAATGTTTGCTGAGCTTTCTTCCCAGTGCTCACAGGCGAGGCCTAAGGCATATACAATTAACATGTGAAAATACAAAAATTAAACATTGGATATAATTTTCTTCCATGTTAAAATATAAGAAAAAAAACCTGTGGGTTTTTTTTTTTTCCATCAAAAGGTAGTTACTTAGTGGGGCATATACAAAAGCCTTGGAAATTAGGTATAAGTGCTGGCTTTGATTTCAAAGCTATCTTCACTAAGATGTAGTCTTAGCAAGTGCAGAGGGTTCTATAGTATGTGGTAGGCAATGAACATCAAGGCCTCTCTGTGGGCAGGCTGACCATGGTGTGCCTCAATGTCATGAAAGTCACTTCTGAGGCTGCATGCTTTACTGTGTGTGTAAATGATACTTTCAAAAACATATGGTCTACTGGATGATGCATCAGCAGCTTGCTAAGACTGCCCAATCACCACTTGTAGCAGGTAATATTTACCATCCTCAGATTTATGAGCTGATTGGGATGAAATAGTTATATTTGGTTCAATTTATTAACACAAATGTTATTTAAATAAAACTTAAGATTATTTAGTCAACAACGTATCCAAAGTAGTCAAATCTCTATATGTGCATATTATTTAAACATATGCCATATATAAATATACTATATATGCATTATTCTTATGACCTGTACATAAATTATCTATATAAACACTAAGACATTGAAATTAATGTCTTAACTACAAAAATATTATTAAAGAATCACAACTAAATATGTCTTATGGAATCATTCCTCCTTTGACATTTCATTTGTTGGCCTTAAGAAGAAATGTTTTATTGGTTAGTCTCTCTGTTCTACAAAAATATTCATAAATGATTTTGACAATATGTCTTCCACAAATTGAATTCTGACCATTTTACTTAACTTTCTAAAGGCAAAATTATTAACTTTTGTTTTGTTTATTTGTTTGTTTGTTTAACTTTTTAAATTTCCCTTTACATTTCAGTAAATGATAAACTCCCACCAATCTCCACCGTGAGGACCTTCCATAGAAAATGTACATTTGAGGTTAATGACTAATATCGTATTCTTGTCTCAGTATTCATATCAGCTTAAGTGTTCTAGGGAGAGAAACTAACCCTTTATTATGCATATCATGTACATCATGATAAAGGATGAGTAGGATGGAAAAGAGACAACACCACATTGTACTCCATTGTGAAAACTTTCTCTCTACAAATGCATATATGCATATAAGTATAATTTTTAGATCAACCTAAAGAACATATTAATAGGTAATCCAATCAACCGAGATAATATTTCATTATATTCATTACTCTTTTATTATTTTATTTTATTACTTTAAAAAATACCAATCCAAATCCCCACTTCCACCCCTCTTCCTACTCACCTCCCACTCCCTCCACACACCCTCACCCCCACCTCCTCTAATCTTTTTTTTTCTCATTTTTTTTATTAAAGATTTCCATCTCCTCCGCTCCCCCTCCCCCATCCCTCCCCTCCCTTCCATCCATACCCCCACTCCACCCCTCTCCAAAGACAAAGAGCCATCAGGGTTCCCTTCACTATGTTAAGTCCCAGGTCCTCCCAGCTCCCCCTAAGTCCAGGAAGGTGAGCAACCAAATTGACAAGGCTCACAGTGAGCCTGTCCATGCTGTAGAGTTCATGTTCATTGCCATTGTCCTTGGTTTCTCAGTCCTCCTCCACCGTCAGCCACATTCAGAGAGTCCGGTTTGGTCCCCTGTTCCATCAGTCCCATTCCGACTGGACTTGGTGTTCTCCCGTTAGATCTGTCCCACCGTCTCAATGGGTAAAAGCACCTCCTCTAATCTTTTTTTTTTTTTTTTTTTTTTTTTTTTTTGGTTTTTTGAGACAGGGTTTCACTGTAGTTTTAGAGCCTGTCCTGGAACTAGCTCTTGTAGACCAGGCTGGCCTCGAACTCACAGAGATCCGCAATCTTAAGAGAGGGCTATGCACCCTGCCCTATGAAAAGTCCAAGGCCCTTCCCACTACATCCAGGTTGAGCATGGTATACTTCCAAAGAGAATAGGATCCCAAAAGCCAGTACATGCAGTACTTTATATGAGCAGAAACTGGACAGAGGTATGGAAATTGGGGTATTATGCTAAAAATTATTTTTAAAAATATGTCACAGTGACTAAAATCAAAACTCCAGAAGTGGATGAAGACATCATTAAATGTCTTCTCTAAATGAATCATGGAGAAGGGCCACATTATCTTCAAATAGGACTCAGAAGGACATGATTTTATCATTAAGAAATTTTATTTGTTATTGACACAAGATTCATGCCTAATGGCTATGAGTAAAGGTTCTTGGCTAATATCAATTTGATTGCTCATATATATATATATATATATATGAATATATACATATATAATCACATATTTATTATTTATATAATCAATCCCTAAGCGCTCATGATTATACAATTTGATTTAAGCCAAATTGAAAAAGTTAATGTTCAAACATTTAAAAAGTAAATTATGTATCAATAATATATTTTAAAATCTATTTCAACAAAAATAAATTCATGATTTGGGCAACTGAGATACACAAAGGCACTCTACTGAGGTGGACAAAATGCACGTTTGAAAATAATGAATGGAAACGTATTGCAAAATAATATTGTAAAGTTCCCATTTGTAAGTTTTAGTGTAGAAGAAACTAAGATGTTTTCGATTACAAATCTGTTGGCTACTGACTCATGGATGAATTCTGCTATTCTTTATCGTCATTACAAAACAAGAAGTTCTGACATTGTTTCTGTTATATTTAAAAACTAAATAGCAAGTATAGCTGTTTTGTCATGCCTAACTGGTTAAAAATGTTCAAAGATGTTTTGGTCCTGATAACAATATTATTTTCTCACCTCATATGTAACATCCAATATCTAAAAGAGTTAGGGGTACACATATTTTGTATAATATACTTCTACTCTGCTCAAAACTGGAGCCCATGGCAGACAAAAATAACTATTGTACCAGGGTCCACCTTTGTGAACCCATAAGCTTCTTATTGGGGTTAATTAAAGGAGTGTGGGTGTGGGATTACTTAACAAAGATAGTAGAGAACACAAAAGCAGGTAAATCACGACAAAGTCCATTCCAATATGGGTGATAACTCCTCTAACTGACACTCAGGACCTTGGCACACTGCATGCAGACAATTCTATGCTTTGAATATCACTTTTTCTGCTCTTGGGCTAGTCAATAGTCTTCATCCACAGCAGCTAGTTACTCCCTTTTACATTGTTGTACAAGATCCTAAATAATCCATGGTTCTATGCAAAAGAGGAGGCAGAAAGATTATAAGAGCCAGAAATTGTAGAAAACTCTAAGGAAACACTGTTTTCCTGACATAACGTAATTGAGACACATATGAACTAGAAGAGGCTATGGAAGCATGTACAAGAAATACAAGTCTTCAAGTCAGCTGATTCCCAGATCTGATGGGGGCAGTGAACATGGGGTACCACCAATAACCAATAAGCTATTTGGAATTAACATCTAATCAGTTTTCTCCAATGCAGTGCCACTGGTTATATCAATCCCTTTCCAAGGCAGACTTCATGATTGGAACTAGCTGGACAACACAAAACCATTTCTTCCTTTTATTGTGGGCTCGTTTCAGTTTGTTCTATTTATGCAGTCCTTAGTCATTTCTCTATTGCTTTGAAGAGACTCTGTACCAAGCCATATCTTATAAAAAAAAGTGTTTAAATGGGGCCTTTCATACACTTTTAGAGGGTTAATCCATTATCATTACTGTGTGGAGCATGGTGGAAGGCAGGGATTCACAGTGGCAAGGGAATAGCTCAGAATTTATCTCCTGGTCCACAGACAAAAGAGAGAGACATTGGATGGACCTGGATTGAGATTATGAAACCTCAAAGCCCATCCTTAGTGGCACACGTTCTCCAACTACAAGGACACACCAATTCCAACAAAACCACATCTCCCAATCCTTCAAAGCCTTCTCTCAGACAGCTCTAATATTTGGTGACTACGTATTCAAATATATGAGCCTATGGTAGCCATTCTTATCCTAATGATATACAAAGATTTTTTTTATTTTATTGTTGTAATTCTCAATCTTTGGGCTTTATTTTGAAAAAGAGAGCTAGCCAGAGAGAAAGAGAGAGTGAGATCATGAAGTTAAGTGGGTAGGAAGGTAATGAGTATCTGGGGTTAGCTGGGGGATCAGAAATCGTGTCCAAATACTCTGTATGAACAAAATTTTAGTAAAAGAATAGGATTGATAGCTCAAGATACTGCTATTTTTTATACAAAAACTCAAAACCTTTATATATGATGTTTTATCTACATTTATATAAGGGATTAAATATAAATTTAAAAATATGCACGATGGATGGAGATAGAGACAGAGCCCCACATTGGAGCACCGGACTGAGCTCCCAAAGTTCTGATGAGGAGCAGAAGGAGAGAGATCATGAGAAAGAAAGTCAGAACCATGAGGGATGCGTTCATCCACTGAGACGGCAGGACAGAACTAATGGGAGACCACCAAGTCCACTTGGAATGGGACTGATGGAACATGCGACCAAATCGGACTCTCTGAAAGTGGCTGAAGGTGGAGGCTGACCGAGGAGCCATGGACAATGGCGATGGGCTTGGTCTCTACGACATGGACGGGCTCTGTGTGAGCCTTGTCAGTTTGGTTGCTCACCTTCCTGGACCTGGAGGGAGTTGGGAGGACCTTGGACTCAACATAGTGTAGAAAACTCTGATGGCTCTTTGGCCTGGAGAGGGAGGGAGTGGGGGTATGGGTGGAGGGGAGGGGAGGGAAGGGGGAGGAGGAGGGGAGGGGAGGGAAGGGGGAGGAGGAGGGGAGGAGATGGCAATTTTTAATAAAAAAATAAATAAACTGGAAAAAAATATGCACACATTTCTATGTCTTCCCACTATTTTCTCCAACTTTATTTTCAAGAAAAAAAGTTAAAATATATTCATACACAGAGACATGCCCAGAGACGTATGTGTGAGTGTGTATTTCCAAATGGTTATTAAAAGAATTTTCACTGTGTAATACTACTCAACAATTAAGAATATTGCCTTCTGGGATTTTTTTCCTTTAATATGAATTATCTGAGAAGCTTATTTAAGTTGTAGAAACTTCATAATTACAGTGTAACAGTTTTTCACCATTAATTGGTAGTTTTAATATAGAGTAAGTATATTTTAGCAGGTCACTAAAAAGTAACATTATACTAATTAATAAAAGTTTTAAATAGATATGTGTTTTTCCTACATATTTGCATGTTTTAGTGATTGGGCTCTGCAGTTGTACATTCATGCCTGCAGAAACTTTATAGTGATTCTCCTATAGACATGTGTGGAAAGATATATACCGGGTTTTTTACATCTGCCTTCAATAAGCTACCTACTGGGATCAAGGAATTATCATTATCAGATGAGCTTTGTTTTAAAGGACAATGGCTCTGGGCTCTGATTGTTCTTCATGGACGGGCTCTGTGGGAGCCTTCTCAGCTTGGTCGATCACCTTCCTGGACCTGGGGGGAGTTGGGAGGACCTTGGTCTTAGCATAGAGTGGGGAACCCTGATGGCTCCTTGGCCTTGAGAGGGAGGGAGGGGAGGTATGGGTGGAGAGGAGGGGAGGGAAGGGGGAGAAGGAGGGGAGAGAAAGGGGAGAAGGAGGGGAGGGAGGGGGGAGGAGGAGGGAAGGAGATGGAAATTTTTAAATATAAAAAAAAATAAAAAAAAAAGAACTTTTGTTCATTTATTATATACACATGTAAACATATTACAAGTGATAGTTTACATAAGGGCTATGCACACACAAACTCCAACTCCAGTGTTCTTACATACCTTGTACCTTAAAATAAATAAATTCCAAACTCTCCTAGAACTGAAGGAAGTACTTAATCCTGTTGCCTTTATTTATTATCTTCCTCTGAAGTTCCTTTTTCAAACTTGTTTTCATTATTTCTGTTCAAAACAGTTATCTACAACAAGCCCTGTTTTGGTCTTCTCCATATCTTTCCTGGCATGATAGATAGAACCTTTACCCTCATTCCTAAAGATAGTATCAACACAAAATTGCCTGAATGACCAGAGGGGATTTATAATGTTGAAAATAAATTGGAAGTTGAATATAATTGCTTCAAAAGATAATTAGTCACTTCTGGTTAGTATTAATAGTGCAATCACTAATTTTGGCTCTCTCCCAATCACTGATTGACCAAAAGATTGCTATTGTTACATCAACTTTTTCTTAGGACTAAAGTATCAAAACTGAAACTTTTTGAAATTTGCATAATACTTCAACTTCGTTGATTACCCTTATATATCCATAATTTGTAATTTTAGCATAATCTGACTCAGAAACTTATTCTTCCCTTCTATATGAGGCAATGCAGGTTTGTGTGAATAGTGTTCCTTATTATCCAATATCTGTGCTTAAAGTACTTCCCTATGATTGAGTTCCTAAGAGTTCTAATTTATCATTAATGTTTAAAGTGCCAAATGTCTGCTCTTGAGACTTTTCATAAACAGAAAGCATTCAATATTGACTTAAATTCCTCATTATTATAAATCATTATCATCTTTGAGTATTAGTTATCTTGAAAGTAGTCATGTTTTAGAAAACTAAAACATCTCCTATAGTTATCACAATTTAAGCAGAAGAACTAAACATAGCACTATAGTTTGAGTAACTAGGAGACTTTTTATTTACCTTTTATCTATTTATCTTTTAGTAACAGCAGATACTGAAACATTAAGAAAGACTCCCAGAAATATCTGACTTAATCCTACACAAAAGGTGACACAAAATGTAAGGATTAGTCATAGTACGAATACTGCTTATTCTCAGGACACTTTCTTGCTTTTCAAACCTTATTTGTTCAGTTTTAAAAAGTCTATCATTTACAAAATTATATCTTCATTCCTTTCTTTTGCCTGTAATGTGTACACACATCTACATATACACATAAGGGCATATGCACATTCTACATTTCTAATTTACAGTGTATTAGGAATACAATAAGAATTCTATGGAAAATAAGCAAAAACTAGTTCAATTGAAATGTAGTACTCTTAAAGGTCAATTATTTTCTCTAGTTGTTATAAAAAACACAAATAGTATACAGATTTATTTTTAACCCACTGAGTCATATTAACTCTGGTATACTGTGATTGGCATAGAGCTATTCATTGGAGCAGGGGTAACCTGCCAGGATGTTAGTGGATTTTATCTAAACACTGGGTATGCATGTCTGAATATATCAAAGAACAGACAGAGATAATATGAACTTCTTAAAATAAACATCCAATAGTTAAAAAGGTTTTACCTGCCTAACAGTGGTCTCCATTTTTGTATTTTTCCTCCATCATTAGCCCCTCTGAGCATCTTTATTGATAAGCTATGTCCTGATTTATTAACTGTCTCACCAAGCCTCTCATTTTGTGACACTGTCTAAAATTAGTGAATTTAAATCTTGTGCTTTTCCTCATTAAGCATGCGATATGGTTTAAAATTTCTGCTTGGTAACATTCATTTTCTTTCTCATTGAATAGGTCATTGTGTTTTCAAATCTATCACAGCAGAGTGCATTGACTGCTCAACCTGTGGACTATACACATTATTTCCAACATGACTTTGCTCTTTTCCAAGAATTAACAGCACAAATAAATGAATCACATATAAATTCCAATGGTGGAATGATAACAGTCCTGCACTATTTTACTGAAACATTTAAACTTATTATTTCAGTTTAAAAAATGTATTTTCCTTGAGAGAAATGCCAAGTCTACATAAAATAAGTTTCCTGCCTCTTTCTAGCAACTTCTCTGAATTTATTATTTTCCCTTCATGTTAGTTATTTACACAACAATGCCAAATAAGTTCACATATCTTGTATACTTAGAAAGCTACACAGTCATAAAATAGCACTACCAAGTCATTGCTTTAAGCTTTCCTGTAAATTCACTCCTTCATTAATGGTTATACCATTAAAGATTTGTTTTACTCATTAAGTTATATGTGCTTGTCTGCTCACATGGGTGTGGGTACTTATAGATTCCACTAATATGGCATCTTCAAGCACTCGAATTGCAGGCAGTTGTGAGCCACTTTATGTGGACCTGCAAATCTCATTCAGACTCTTCTAGTACAGAATGTGCCCTACACCACTGTGTCATCTCTCCAACCCCAACTACTATATACTTCAATGAAAAAAAATATTTTGATGCCATAACAAAGCTGTGGGTTTATTTTGAACATCTTTCAATGAAGTTTCTTTTATAGATACTTCTTTCACAGTAGGCTTTCAACATTTTCCAAGAGCAGTTCATGTTTGACACTCTTCCACATTTTGTACTTGTCAAAGCTTCGCAGCTATACTAAATTATTATATTTCATCTTACTTGTAAAACTTTTATTTTAAAAATTTTAGTTCAATTCACAGCATTGTCATTTAATTGGTCCTTAATTCTTCTTTCCAAGTATGTTTTTATTTACCCAATTTCTTGATTCATATGATACAAGTCATTCTTCAGTCACCTGTACATTTTTTCAGAATAAAAAAAGAAGATAAAAATCTTAATTATATTACCTTTCTTTTTTTTCCTTCCCCAGCCCCTACCATATATACCCCAACATTAACTCTATCATAAATTCATAGTCTGACTTATTTTCCTTTATTTGCTCTCTCTTACTCTCTTTCTGCATCTCTGTCTCTCTCTCTTTCTCTCTCTCATACATACACACACACCCCATACATATAAGTATACCATGTTTGATATATTTCTATTGTAAATCTATTGGATATATATTCTCTCCCATTTTCCCCAGTTACAAGATTTACATATCAGATCAAATTATTGTCTTGATTTGGACATTTATTATGTATAATGAAAATTTTAAACCATTTGTTAATATGAAACAACCAAATATTCTAGTTCTTATATAACAAAATATATTCACACATACCAGACTGAAAATTCTCAATAATATTAGACACATATTATCTTTTTTGAGAAATATTAACATGCCACAATTTTCATTTGCATGCCTTTATTTGATTTATCTTACAATCTGAGCACAGGCTCTTTCAACTGATTTATAAGGTGCCTTCTATGTTTCTTCTCTGAGCACTTAGGTGATGTGTGATCATAATTAGTCTTAATATTAAAATCCTGGAGTCAGATATCAGGGTTATAGCTGAAAGATCAGAGAAGTAAAGCGCCAGTCACAGTCATCTCTTACCTCTCCAACTCCTCAGACCAAAAAGGGCCAAACTCACATCTGTACCCTGGCTTATCACTTCCTCCCTTTGCCCAGCAATATCACTTCCTGTCTTTTGTCTGTACAGACCTCTACAGTTAACTAGTGGCTAGCTCCACCTTCTGATCTTCAGGCAAGCTTGATTTATCAGAACACAAATAAAATATCACAACATTATGTATTTAACAAAGTCATGCTTATTTTCTGCTCCGTGGTAAGTCGTTGTAAAACCTACGGCATTCTCCAAAGATAGTCTATATTATTAACACTGAATGAATCATTGTAATTGTGTTTATCTTTCTACATTTTGAACTGTGATCACCGTGACACCAAGAATTACACCTCGTGTATGTGTGCTTCTCTCAAAACTGATCTCATATATGATGTTACAAGTTTTTGTTTTGTTTTGTTTTTGTTTAACTTATCAACTTCTGGAAACAAAGAGCTCACAAAAATCAAAAACCATATTTGATGTGTTTGGCTATACATTTATATGATAAAAGTCTTAGAGACTTGATTGGAGATTTGTGAACTCACAATCTGTACTTATTGTTTATCCTGTCTGTCTACAATGTCATTTCAGTCCAAGCCATAATATCCATTTGATCTAAACGCCTGTATTTACTGTTAGACTTTGGCTTGCAGATAGTCTGTGTATTAACTTTGTTAAAGATAGGCCCAAACAATACTTTCTGACATGTACTTCTGGCATGTAATCTTATTTTAATAATTATTTTTTTTTTCATTTTGGCACAGGGTATTCCTATATAGCCAAGCCTGTCATGGTAAGTTGATCTTGAGTTTGAGGTCTAGGATGGCCTCAAACTCATGTCAACCTTTCTCCTTTAGCCTCCCTCATGCTAAGATAACAGCACACTTGCACTACCAAGCCTGCTGCAAAGAATAACTTCATCTTTCACCTTTTTTGTGCTTTAATTATCTTCTGTGGCAAGTTAAAAAAGAGTCAAATACATGATTGGAAGCAGTACCTTAAGTGATCCATAGGAAATTTTCCTTCGTATATTGAAGTGGAAAAAGGGTAAACTAAAAGAGATTAACCAACTTCGTTTCAAATGGTTGTCATTACAGGCATAGAGCAAAGACTGATATAAAAAGATCACAAATCACAATCTTAGAGAACCTAGACAGCAATGAGAACCCTAAGAGAGACATACATAGATCTAGTCATCATGGGTAGTAGAAAAAGACAAGATCTCCTGAGTAAATTGGGAGCATGGGGACTTGGGAGAGGGTTGAAGGGAAGGTGAGAGGCAAGGAAAGGAGCAGAGTAAAATGTAGAGCTCTACAAAAATCAATAATAATGAAAAAAAGATTACAATGTGTCTACTAAGAGGCAAAACATCCTGTAGTTAGCTGCACTAAATTTGTACTTAAAATGCCCAAGTTTACTCTTATGCTGACAGATAAAAATCCCAAAAACTAACATATTTCCACAGTTATAGTGCAGCCTATTATGTGGAAGTGGTTTCATTTGTTCCTTTCTTCTACTGGAATCCTGGGAATGGAGAGAACAGCCATTCCTCTAAGTCTTCTTATGTGAAACGACCCTACTTCCCTCACAAGCATGGTAGTAGATTGCACCTTTACTACCAGTGCTTTGTAAGAAAATATGGTACAGTGTGGCCTTGTTAGATGCCAATCAGTGTGGAAGGACATCGAGTGTTTAATGTCTTCTTCTACTGCAAGCTCTACAGAAGGTGATCAATGTCTTACTAGTGTTTAGGGGAAGCCCACCAGAAAAGATCCTTCAGACACAGTCTCTAGCCAACAGAAAGTCTTTATTCCATATGACTGGGTTATTTGAGAATCAGGTGAACCCTTGAGTATTTAGAGGAAGTGACATTTAATAGCTCAGCCTACATCCTGTTATTTTGATCAGCAGCTGCAGTAAAGGTTGGGTACAAGCAAACAGTATAACAGAAGGTAAGACAACTGTAGGGGAGCTGTACACAAGCACGTCATTTAACATAAGCCAAGATAAATTTGCTGGGGCATCTTGTCCTCAGGTACCTAGAATAGAGTTGAGTTATTTCCCACAGGATTCTTCATGAAAAGCTCAAATTCTTGTCAAACCTAAAGTGATCTGAGAAAAAGTAGGAGGTGAACGGACCCTGCACTCTCTTATTATGTTACATTACAACAAACAGCAATACACAAAAGTGTCTTACATATTCTTTTTCTTACTAGGGCATTCGATTAACATTATCAATATATTCAGAGTGGCTAAATAAGAAAGTGCCCTGGAAATATAAGGGCATGCCTGTTACTGCTCGTACTTTCCTAATCAATCAATTTTTTCTGAAACAGTGTCTTGATCACTCTGAAACTTTTATCTGTTTTCATTAATTTGTTTCTCTGACATCCTTGTGTGTAGTTATTCAGTAAGAAGGAAGCAATGTCTTTTTACTACAGTCAAAAAAGCCTGGAGCATTTATTCCTTTGCAGCATCAAAAATATATTGCTTTGCTACTTGTGATCACCTCAGACTAATCTATGATCTTCTAACAGAGATGATTTGGAGCAATGCCTAAAATCGGTTATCAACTCTTTTCTCCTAAAGCAATTGAGAGACTCATCAACAAGAAATAGTGGACTTTGATTTGACTGGTGCAATCCTATCTCCAATAACAAAATATAGTTGAGCCACATTTTCCATACAAGCCAAAACAAAGCTTAAATTATCAAAATGTTAGGAAAATCTTTAAAGTAAAATATAGAAAATTTCCTAGGCAATAAGATATCCAAATTAATATTCTCTAGTTTTTGGTATTTTATTGTGCATATAATAAGGAAAAATTGACTTGTAAAAACACTAATTATTTTCAAAAGAAAAATGAAAAAAAATTGGAAGTATTGTGTATTAATTTCTTTACAATCTCCTGTGAATAAAACCAATTCTAAAAAAATTGTATAATTCTAAATTGGCCAGAGATAAAAAGTAAATTTATCAACACTGCTGATTTCTTTATATATAAAATCACAGAATATTTTACTAAGGATATTCTTGATCATCTTATATAAAATTCTTAGCTCTCATTAAATTACATTTCATTAAATACATCATTTTTCTAATTTTGTAATAAAAAACAAGCAAATTTGAAAAGGTAGAAACTCTTGACAGTAGCAAAAACAAGCTCACTTTTAATTAACTGAAGTGTTTTAAACACTCTGCTTCATAGCATACACAGTTGTATAAACATGGCTCATTATATTTACTTATATGTCATATTTGTACAGTACAGACAATTGTTGTGAAGATTATAGAAAAGATAAGATAGAAAACTAGCCCCTAATAGTTAAGAACATATGAAAACAATTCACAGCCATTGCTCCGAAGAATTACTGAGACAAAATATATGAAGTTATTTTAGTCTACATATATTCCACATGCTTTTCCTTTTCATGTTAAATATTTTACTTAATATGTAATAAGATGACTGCAATGCCAGGCGAGTTTCTTATTCTAGAATCTGTTCCATATACTCAATGTCACTCATTTGTTAGACAAAGAGTTCTCTATTAAAAAGGCTCTATTCTATGATGCCATGATAGAAGGGGAAAGCGGGCAAGAAAAAGAAGAGAGAGGAGAAACCATTGGTACTACCTTGTCAAAGAAGGTTCTAATTTTTACAGTGAATACTGACTGCTTACACACATAAAAAAAATGGTAACATTTAGGTGAACTGTGCTTGACTAGAAGTTGTGAGAGACAGGAAGCCTGGCATAGATTTGAAACAGTAAACGAAAGCCACTATAACTCCACTAAAAGTAGATGGGTTGGCACGAAAGGATGACATCATCAGAAGGCACTAGGCACCCTCTCCACCCACATAAACCCAGAGTACCTTGACAGGTACAGAGAATGAGGAGACAGGATCTTGGATATTTGAAGGCTCCGGGTCATGTAGGGCTTCATAAATCAGGTTCAACATTTAGAACTTTTGAGAAGTCTCTGAAAAAAAGTTAAATAAGAAGAGAAATGAGATCTGATTTCCATTTTGAATAAATCACCACAACATCTATTTTGACAACTGTTTTTTAAGCACGCAAAACTAGAAACTAGAATGTACTTCAAACTCTTGAATTAGTCCAAGTAAATGTGCTGATGACAACTCAGTAGTAGCTAGCAAATAATTCAGTTTTAGTTTTGTATGTTCAAATAGGTGACATCAGCACAGCTCCTGATTGCATTCCTTTTCTCACTCAACTGAAAAGATGGTAGGAATTTTTTTTCCCCTGACATCCAATGGCCAGCTTAATACAAAATCAGACATTGACTGATTGGTTCTTGGGTCAAATCTTGTACTCATTAAATAAGTAAGGTACTCCATTAAGGAAACAAATATTACCTTGTGGATAACAAATAGGATTATGGAAGAATTTCTGGCAGTTAGGTGAAAGCCAGTATTCCTCAGAAACTTGTGGAACTGGTTCCCATCTGCCAAAACAGTTATTTCTCTTGCCTCTAGCAGAAGGTTCATGTGGCTCTCCATTGATTTATAGTGTTTGCATATCAAAGCCTTTGCTGGCCTCCAGGCTGGCACAGTCCCTATTCATGAATATTAAGTTATGCACTCCAATCACCCAATACTAGCATCCTGGCCCATCTCATCTCCCCGGGCTTCCCTGCTCCCTGATATTATTGGCAAGGTTTGTTGTTATTATTGTTTGTTTGTTTGTTTGTTTGTTTTTCTGCCCCTGCTATCTCTTGGTATCTTACTCTGTCTACCACTGTCTCTTGCTCTCTCAGCTTCTCTAGCCCTGACCAAGTCTAGTTTTAATTTTTGTTCCCCTGCTCTGACCTCCTCCAGTGGTTTCTGGATATTTTCACTCCCTTAAGCCCATTAAAACTTTCTCTTCAATAAAGTTGACATTCCACCAGTTTCTTGATTGTGTTGCTTTTATTCAGCGACCTATTTCATTGTCATGCTTAGGATAAAAAGGAAAACAAAAGAAAACCAAACAAAAACTCTGACTTTTGCCACTTTAATTTCTTATCCATAAAAGAAAATAAATTCCTATTGTAAGAACTGTTGGTAAGGAGCAGACTGGGTTGCTTTTTCCCTTTCTATTCTTTCTTTTCCAGCCCATTTTTCAGATAAGAAAATTTCTTCCGGTTTCGTATTTATAAAAGATTTAATGATGAAATTTGAAAAGGTAGCATGGTTTTTGTAATATCCTGTGACCTGATTCGACACTAAGATTTTATGTATTCTCAATATTTAATATTTTTCCATTTTTCTATTTTCTAAGAAACTGGGTAGCATAATTATTTCATTTTCTTTGCAAAAACAAAAACAAGAGATGGCACTATTGTGCCTACTTTTTTAATGAATAGGTTATTCTGCACAATACTTGGATACATTTTATTCACTTATATATCTTTATTGCAATGTGAATAGCTTTTAATATAAAAGTCAGTCAAAACATATTTTCAGTGCCTAATAAAGCATCATTAAACAACAGAGACAGTGCTAAGTATAATATCCTATAATTTGGCTTGAATCACTGAAATGGTATCTTCCCCTAAACACTAAAGTCTCTCTTCTTTCATTCCCGGAAATCATTGTCCTGTCAGTGAGTTTCACTATATAGAATCATGCAGTGTTTTCTCTTTCTTGACAAATATTTTATTGAATGTAATTATACCTATGTTGTCAAAAGTGGTAGGACTTTTTCAGGACGATAAATATTTCATATAAATACACACAGAGATATGGGAAATGCACGTGTGTGTATTAAATTTTCCTTCTTTTGTATTAATGAACTTCTTAATTTCTATCTCTTGGCTATTGTTAATAATGTTAAAATGGACAGAGAAGTACGAATTCTTTTCAAATACTTTCATCTACTTCTTTTAAATTACACCCAGGAATGGGACTGCTGGCACATGTGTTACTTTCTCATTTACATTTTAATGTCACCTCTATATTTAATGGAGATTTTCCCCATACTAATGTGTAAAACTTCAAACCCATCTTATTCTTTAGGAGGAAGGCTTCTTTTCCCTGACCTGTACTCTAAAGCAGTTTATTTCAGCTCATTTTCTATTTTAGTAATATTATTTATCAGCTCACTTTTTTCACTTTTGCTTCTCTCAGTTATTTCTTTAATTTTATGGGATTATAATACATTTGCATCATCTCTATTTTGTTTTCCTCTCTACAGCGCAATTTATACACTACTTCTTGCTGTTTTCTAATTAATAATCACTTTTTTCAAGTGTGTGTGTGTGTATGTGTGTGTGCTCTTAAATACATAAATACAATTGGCTCAGTCTGTATAATGTTACAATTAGCTTTCGGGGTTAACCACAGGCATTATATAAGAAATTGTTGTACTATTCCCTACTTGCCTGTAATTCTTTGTATAGTGTTAGGACCTTCTGTCTATTACTGTTGTCTTGATCAGCTCATCTTAGTACTCTAATGCAGGTGAGATTTTAAGGGCTGACCTTCTGACATTCCTATGATATACAGCCTCATAGCAATCACTCTGATTTTCTGTCTCATACAATCTTTCATCTTCTGAAATTTTCTCTAACCCTTAGGTACAGTGTTGTGTTGTTGATAAATCTATTGAGACTGAGCTCCACAACTCTGCATTCTGTTTGGTTTGGTTTTCTGTTGTGGTCTCTGTTGTTGTTCAAGAGAAGTTTCCTTGATGAAGTGTAAGGATAACACCTGCCTATGGTAGAAGGAAAAATATTTAAAATGTAGACAGGAATTATGTTAGTTTAGTAAAGTGGCAGTTTTTTCTTTTCTCCAAGATCTGAGAATTCACTAGCCCAAAATAGTTAGATAAGCTTCTAATATCAGACATGATTTCCTTCATGTTGCGAGGGCCATAAGTCCAAATATAAAGCTTCAAGTTCTGCATGCTACTACTGCCCTCTTAGGTACATGTGCCATGCTGCTTATTATTGTGGTTAAAAGGTGTCATAGCTTTGGCAGAACTGTTAGTTGTTTCTGTCCTTCAGAAAGTTGCAAAGTGACATCTGATATCCTGAAAGCTAGTCCTCAGAGTGGAGGCTTTCAGATCAGTGACAGCTTAAGGGACTCTGGGACCTATGTCTAAAGTGCATAGGGCCTTCAACAATGAGTACTTAGCTTACACCTCTGAGGGGGTAAACAAGGCCAATAGCTAAATCCTGTAATGCTTTGGGAGTATTATGGACAACCCTGACCAACAACTCAAGAATGGGTTCTTCATGCCTGGTGTTGGAGCTTTTGCTAAATTATCTTTTGATATCATGGGTAGTTCAAATAACAAATTTTAATTTAAACTATATCTGTATATTCATACACTGACCTAAGTGTACTACAGATATTTCTAGGCCGTCAGTACATAAAATGATAAATCTTAGGACTTTTTTCAGACATGCTTATTGTTATTTTGCCCTCCTGCCTCCATAATTAGAGCCACCTCACCCCATGTTTTTCTGACTTCTCCATCAGAACACTTGGACCTGCTATAGAATTTGCAAGCGAATGGATAGAACTAGAAAGCCATCCCTCATCTGTTTTCATCTTTCTTTTGATAACGTCTTCCTTTTCTACACTCTTCCCTTGCGTGTGACTCGATCCACTCACTTCAGTCTGAAGTTTGTGTTTCTTTGAATGCGTATTACTCTTCAGTATGTCTCCCAGTTGTCTGTTTTGCTAAACTTTGTTGAGTGAAAACTTTATTAACAGTATTGGTTCTATGTCTCTGACATCTTTTCCTCCCTCCCCTTTTTTAGAGACAGGGTTTCCCAGTAGCTATGGAGCCAGTCATGGAACTAGCTAGCTCTGTAGACCAGGCTGGCCTCAAACTCCTAGAGATCTGCCTGCCTCTGCCTCCTAAGTGCTAATATTAAAAGGATGTGCCACCACCGCCTGGTGACATTTCCCCATTTTAAAACTAATATTATTATAATAACATTAGTTTCACTCCTGTGTTACCTTTCATTATCATAAAAAGATAACAAACCTGTTTTACTATGCTACCTTCCAAAGTGGTAATTCCTCTGAGTATATTTACTCTCCTCGAATATACTACTATTTAATATTTTGTTACTGTTATTTGAACCTAAGCAAAAAAATCATAGCTTTAAATTAGACAACAACTAAAAACCTTTTGAAGAAAGAATAGTTCATATCAGCATTTCGTTAATATCACATTGTAGTTTTATTTGTAAAATGAAAATACTACTTAAATTATTACTATTTCAGATCACTATTTATACCAGAAAAAATTTAAAAGAGATCTGAATCATCTATTGATGAAATGGATATGTTTTCATGATGATGTTTATACATCTAATAAAGCTATCTTAGAAAAGTGAGCCTCCATATTGAAATAAATTAACTAATTATTAATGCAAGTAGTGTCTAGAATCTTAAATGTACATAGATGGTAATGCCATTTCTACAAAATTGGTACTAACATTCATCTTTAAGTCAATGTTGGACTGAACAGCAAGCACATGTCTAGGGGCAATAAATTGTTATGTTGGATTCCTAGCTTTTATTGCAGAGGACAATTTAATCCTCAGTTTATAAGTTATAAATATTAGAAATCCATGAGGGATTCATTTCAGGTTTAGCTCTTTCAACCTGGCTAAAGACCACCAAGCAAATCCATTTAATTTTCCATTTGAAAACTTTATTTGAAAGCAATTTTATTAGCTTCTTGCTCATCCACGACAGTACTTGACTTGGTAGAATAAATTTCAGTGATCTGAAATTGAACCCGAGCAGCTCACACAACATTCAGAATACACCCTGAAGGTAATGTAGAAAAATCAGACACACACAATAGTAAAACCAGATCTTTAATGTTTTTATAAGTTTTGTCAATGAGCTCTCCTTTAACCCTCTCTTTTCCACATTACTTTAGTTACTCTTATGTATGTATGTATGTTTACCCAAATTCCTGAAAACAATAAATTGTGGATATATTACACACACACACACACACACACATATGTTATATATGTGTTTGTGTATTCAGTGGCTCTAAGAGATTTCTTTCATTTTCTTCGGGTTCTGTACAAGCAAAACTAGAGCAAGCATAGAAAATTCATGATTTCTGGTTTGCTCTGTTTGCTTAAGAAGATATTGACTGAACAATCCTGTATGTCAGCAGTTTCTGAAAGATAGCTGACTTTTATTGGTACACTATTTAAGGCAGAATACGAAATGAGGTGCCTAGGTATTCTCTCAGTCTCAATAATTTTCTTTTCCTGTGAGAAGATTTTCATCTTTCTTTCCTCCTTCTTATTTCATTTCTCTTTCAGTATTGGCATCACATGTATGAATTTTGCACAAAATATTTGTTGAAATAATAAAAAATTAAATATCAGTAATCAAGTAACTATGTCACACCATATTTTGTAGAGGGAGTCTGAGAATAAAATGTAGAAAAAAACCATACAAATGAGAGAGAAAGAGAGAGAAAGTGAGAGAGAGAGAAAGTGAGAGAGAGAGAGAGAGAGAGAGAGAGAGAGAGAGAAGATCCATGTGGTCTTCCTGTTTAGCATAGATACCAACATAACCTGTGGCTAATGAACATGATTAATAATGATTATTGTTTATCTGTAGTTGTTGAGCAGGCCTGCTAACATGCATGTATCCATCTGGAATCTGTACTTTCTAGGTTCTAATTGTGTCTTCTTGACCACATCTCTCAAATTATTGGGGAGCACAAAGCATCTGGACCAAAGAAGTCTTTTGTTCCTTCAAGCTATTCCATTCCCTATCTTCTCATATGGTATCTTTCTAATTAAACTCCTTGATGCTAATTAAAACTGAGAATAGAACAAATGCTACAAGATGAATCCAAACTCCCTTCTGTTAAACTTAGTGAGCTATGAAGTCCTGGGCTTTTGGATATTTCCCCTAATTAGGATTCCATTGACACTCACATCCTGTCATGTGTACAGAATCATCAGCTCCATAAAAATGATTCCAGATCATAGATCATGAAATACCTGTCTATAATCATAAGACTTTTTTTTCTGCTGTGCTGTAGTGTCCCGGAAAACTGTGGCTTGGCAGATGGCGCGATGCAGAGTGTAATTTGGCATGCTATGTCTATCAGCCTGTGGTAACCCTTAGGCATCTTATCTCTTCAGGAGACAATGATGCTGGCCAGGACAACATGTGGTGACCCATGGGAACATAATCACGTTAACTCCTGACTCTGCCAAAACAACACGTGGCCTTGTTATTAGCATTTTCTAGGAAACCGGCATCTACTGAACAGACATTTGTTGGACTGTGTTAGATTGCTTCTGGTTGCTTTGTTCTTTCTTCCGTTAGATTTAGCAGAGAATATGTCGTGGTTGTGTGAAATTGGAGGCCTGTCAACTGATTGGCCTCACCTCTGCTGCATGCATGAATAACTTAAGCTCATATTTCTAGTTGTTCTTTTTTTCTCATGCAATTAGCAGTCTAGGTTTTTCTTAATATTTTCCATCAGTGTGCTATATATAGCATTATATTACTTTATAGTTACAGAGTATGAATAAGATAGACTTGCAGATTTGTTTTTCAAGCCCAAAAATGACATATGAAGTAGAAATAAAGATGTATGAATTTGAATGTCTTGGATATGAATTATTAGGCAGTTTTTCCCCATCTATTTCTTCCTTTTTTTTTTTTGTTTTTTTGAGACAGGGTTTCTCTGCAGCTTTTTTAGAGCCTGTCCTGGAACTAGCTCTTGTAGACCAGGCTGGCCTCGAACTCACAGAGATCCGCCTGCCTCTGCCTCCCGAGTGCTGGGATTAAAGGCGTGCGCCACCACCGCCCGGCCCCCATCTATTTCTTTTCTCTTCTATTTAAAAGTCCTCCATACATTACTTTATGTTTCAATCTTTATCTCATTAAACGTGGAATTTTATGTTTTATTTTCTTTCAAGAGGAGAAAACGTTAAATACAATATTAAACTTAAGTTTACTTTATAATTTACTAGTAAAAGTACATTTGAGCCACCTAAAAATTCTTAGAGATTAAGCAAATTCAGAATACTTTATTCTACTTGTCATTTTTTGAGAAAATGAGACTAAATATGATATGTAAAATTATTTTATCCTTGAGTTGATATTTATCTAATCCATGAAGAAAATAAGAAAAATTCTTTTTCCCTTTTTTTTAAATTTATTAATTTTTTTAAAAAATACCCATCTAAATTCTCACTCCCTTCCCTCCTCCCATTCCTTCAACTCACACTCCCACCCCAACTCCATCTAATCCCAAGAGAGGGTAAGGCACATTGCTTTGTGGAAGGTCCAAGGCCCTCTATACTACATCTAGGATGAGCAGATATACATCCAAAGAGAATAGGATCCCAAAAAGCCAGAACATACAGTAGAGATAAATCCTTGTGCTATGGCCAGTGGCCCCTCAGTCTGCCCCAGCCATGCAACTGTCAACCACATTTAGAGGGACTAGATTGGTCCTATGTTTGTTCCTTCCCAGTCCAGCTGAAGCTGGTGACTCTCATTAGCTCAGGTAAACTTTTTCAGTGGATTAACCCTTCATGGTCTTGACCTCTTTGCTCATATTCTCATTCCTTCCACTCTTCAACTGGACCTTGGGAGTTTGATCCAGTGCTCCAATGAAGGTCTCTGCCTCAATTTTCATCTGTTATTGGACAAAGATATTTAAGATATTCATCAGCCTGACTACAGAGCAAGGCCAGTTCGGGCACCCTCTTCTTTATTGCTTAGGCTCTTAGCTGGGGTAATCCTTGTGGATTTCCAGGAATCCAAAATAATTTTCATGAAAAATGAACCTAGCTATCCTTAATCTCATAAATGAAAAGAGAAGTTCTAATTCCAAGGGCTTCAAAGAGAGGATAAAGCCTCATAATACTTGACACTGTACAGAATTTTAACCTTTCGTCCTGATTAAGTTCAACAATGAAGAGATGATATCATCTTCTGGTTTTAATTTGCTTCTCCATGATATGTTGTGAAGGGAGCAGTGGAGGGCCGCTTCCCGCCACCCGGCTAGCTTTACCCAAAATAATTACATGGAAACTGTATTCATTTAAACATTGCCTGGCCTGTATTTTCAACCACAATTCTGTTCTGTCTACTCTGCCTACCTAATTTTCTGTCCTATTAAAGGGCCAAGGCAGTTTCCTTATTAACCAATGAAAGTAACACATAGACAGATGACCCTCCTCCATCAATTATATAAGGAATGGTGATCATTTCACAATAGTCTGGGTCTTACATTAACTTCCTCTTCCATACAGCTCCCTGAGCCCTGAGGGAAGGGGCTTAAGAAGGAATCACATTCAGATGAAGTGTTCCAAAAATCACTTGATCACTTCATATGATCAAAATTTGGGCCTCCATATTTCTTTCCATCAACTACAAGAGGAAATTTCTCTGATGATGACTTTTCACAACATAGAAGACTGTCATTGGAATCATTTATTGTTTTGTGCCTTTAGCAGAACAATAATATTTATTTTCCCCTAAGTCTATGTCATATCTAGTCTCAGGTCGTGGCCACCTGAACAATGTCTTACATGGGTTCCATCCCATGAAGTGGGCCTCAATATGAATAAGGTCAGTTACTCCTACAATGTCGGTGTCACTATTGCCCTAGCATACCAGGCAGGTGGGTCACCATACTTTACTACAGGATTTGTAGCTAGGTTGGTGGCTGCCTTTCTCCTCTGGTAGCATGCAGAGTACTTTTCAGTACTATGAACACTAGTCAGTGGAGCTAAAGGCTCTATTTAGGCATCAGCTTAACTTCATTGTGTATAATAAGATATGTAAGTGTTGTATTCATCAATAGGGTACCATCAGTTTGTGTAGAGCAACCAATAGCCTTGGCAATAGCCCAAGAGTTTTAATAGTTTCCCCTGGGAACTTTCAGCCAACAACAAAATTAGATGTAATCTATTCCTGCCACCAGATGTTTTACTTGGTGGTGAAATATGTACAGTTGAGGTTTTTGTCTCTGTCATTATTTGGTTAGTCCGTTTATATTTCTTTTTCTTAAGATATATATATATATATATATCTTAAGAAAAAATATATATTTAAGAAGTGTCTACAGTAGTTTCCTTATAATCACTCAAATGACCCTTATTGTTAGTTGTCCTTTCCTGTATTTCCTCCCTTAACCCTTCTCCATTTAATCCTCCTGCTAAAATCTACCCCATTCTCCGTTAATTATTTACTCTATTTCTCCTTCTTTAGGAGATTGTCCCTCTCCACTAGTCCCTCACTTTATATTAAGCTTTGTAGTTATAGAGATTATTTTATGCCTTTCAGAAGCTTAAAAGCTAACATCCACATATCCACATATAAGAGAAAATATGCAATATTTATCTTTCAGGTGTGAGTTGTCTCACAGAAGATGATTTTTTCTTACTCCATTTATCTTAAATTTTATAATTATCTTCACTTAACAGCTAAATAATATTCCATTGTACAAATAAGCCTTGATGGATATCAAGACTTTTTCCAATTCCTAGCTATTCTGAATAGAGAGTGAACATAGAACAAAAAGGTTCTCTGTAATACAGTGTAGAGTTTTTTGAATATATACCCTGGGTTGGTGTGAGAGGTCCTTCTGTCTACGTGTTGTTCTATTGGTTAATGAATAAAGGAACTACCTTGGCCTATTGATAGGGTAGAACTTAGGTAGGTGGGGAAAACTGGTCTGAATGCTGGGAGAAGGAAGGCAGAGTCAGAGAGAAGCCATGGAGCTATCAGAGTCAGACATGGCCAAACTTTGCTAGTAAGCCACGACCTCATAGTGATATACAGATTAATTGAAATGGGTTAAATTAATATGTAAGAATTAGCCAATAAGAAGTCTGAGCTAAGCAGTGATTTTATTAATATAATTTCTGTGTCGTTATTTTGGGTCTAAGCTAGCTAGGCAGCCGCTAAGAATAAGCAGCCCCTCTTGTAACAGATTGGTGCCCACGTGGTGGAAAAAATCTATGTAAAATCTTAGAGGTCTTGAAAAGGAATTCTAGACACGGAAAGCAAAGTTTAGTCGCATTTTTTCAGCTGGTGGCTTGCTGCAGCTCTGTTAAGAGAGGTTTCCCTGATTCAGCCATAGCAGGAAAAAGAAAAGCCATGCCATTTTAAAAATGTGGCTTCCTGGGCCATGTTGCCAGAGCAAACACTGGCTATGGAGCATTCGAACAGCATTTGTGAACTTGGGTGTTTGTGTGCCCACTCAGGGTTAGGAAGAAAGTGGCTGGGACTATGCCCATGGCTCAGCGCTCGCTGCTTGGGCAGGCAGCAGGATCAGGTCTACCAGGCTAGCACAGGCTCGAGAGCATGGAGGATTCTAGCTGCCATACAAAGAGATATTTCCAGGCTGTGCAGAGCTCTGTGTGGCATATTTGGCTGTTACTCAGATAAAAGGGGTTTATGTGTTGCACGCTCATTCTCGGGGTTGGAGTGCTGAGCGCCGGCTCCTGCCTGGTAGCCCCAGAGCTGACACTGGCAATGCTTCTACAATGTTAAAAGTGGAGAAAGGCAGAGCTAACATCCAGAGCATCTGCAACCAAGCTGCTTACAATTTTAAAAGCTCTTCAAGACAGTAGAGAATTACAGTAATGCACTAAGGACAGATTCAGATATAGAAGAACTCTAAATGGGTCACAGTGTTGCGTAAATATACGTAGGCTTGGGAAAGAAGAAAAAGCGTATAAAGAGTTGAAAAAGAAAAAAAAATCTTTAAAGAGACAAAGTACAGACAGTCATACATTCAAAGGAGTAAAGAAAAATAATATCAAGGCTTTATGCTGGGAGAGAGAAAGGTGGATTCAAAGAGAAACCATGAAGGGACTGCTGGAGACAGACATGCTGAAACTTTGTTGGTAGGTCACGACCTCGTGGTTATGCACAGATTAATGGAGATGGGTTAAATTAAGATGTACGAGTTAGCCAATAATAAGCTAGAGCAAATGGGCCAAGCAGTGACAGTTTCTGAGTTGTTATTTCGGGTCTAAGGTAGCCGGGCAGCCCAGAAGAACAACCCGCACCTCCTGCAACACAGGGTGGCATCATCTAGAATCTGTATTCCCAGTTTCCTGAGGAACCGACACTGTTTTCCATAGTGCCTCTCTCATTTTTCAACTAAATTATTTGGTTTTTGTAGCCATTAAAATAGTTAATATTATTATATATTGTTGATGGACAATTTCTAAAAGAGTTTGAAGTAATTCTACTTATACCTTTTTGCTTCCATTTTCTTTTATGGAGGTGATATCTGAAAGATCATTGCCCAAAACATCTTCAAAGAACTTTATGCTTCCTTTACAAAGTTATGCTTTAACTTAGAAAAGATGAAAGTCTCGTTTTCCATTTCTGTATGTAGTTGGCAACTTCTCGTCATCATTTATTAGAATAATCTCTGTTGATCAGCCATAAGCATGTATATATTTTTAGTAATATTTTATATTAATATGTATGTGTTTTTGAAGTAGGCACCATGTTACTTTAATTCCTGTGTCTCTGTAGTGTTTTTAGATCATGTATTGATGTATTTCTGGGTTTGACTTTGTTAAAAATTGATCTATTTATGGTTTCATGCAATTTATATGGGATTGATTTTATACATCACTGAAAAATTTGGTAGGACATGAATTTTGTTCTCCATATTGCCTTGAGCAGATTAGATATTTTAACAATACTAACTCTTAAAATGCATAGAAGTCAATATTTTCAATCTATTACCATTCTTTTCAATATTTCTTTCAAGAACTGTAAGAAAAGAAATTGTAATTAGTAAAGCTACTGTAGAAAATAATATGAATACTTAAAATTAGTTAATTCATTATTTAAAAACCGTACTTCTGGTCATATATTATGAAGCAATTATATTAAAGACATTTCTGGGCTAGAGAGGTGACTCAGCAATTACTATCGTGAATGCTATTCCAGAGAATCAAAGTTTGGTTCCTAGCACCTTTATCAAGCAGCTAGCAGTCAATTTTAAGGCAAAAATGAACATAAGATATAAATGTCTCTGTTTTATAAAGTTTTATTTTATTTTTATGGGTGTGTGTGATGCTGTTGTGTATGCAAGTGCCTGTGGAAGTTCTCTGGTTTCCACAGACATTCATTTTATGTCTCTTAAAAATTTAAAATGACTTGGGTTCATCTTTTTATTGTCTTCTCAAGGATCACGAATTATAGGCTCGATGTCCTTTTTTTTTTCAAAAATAAGTTTATTTGTATTTTACAACAAAACCTTCACTTTTAATGATCAATGTACAAATTTCTTTTTTTTTCTCATGGTTTATTTTTTTTTTTATATTTAAAAATTTCCATCTCCTTCCCTCCTCCTCCCCCCTCCCTCCGCTCCTCCTCCCCCTTCCCTCCCCTCCTTCTCCCTCTTCCCTCCCCTTCCCTCCACCCATACCTCCCCTCCCTCCCTCTCAAGGCCAAGGAGCCATCAGGGTTCCCTACTCTATGCTAAGTCCAAGGTCCTCCCAACTCCCCCCAGGTCCAGGAAGGTGATCGACCAAGCTGAGAAGGCTCCCACAGAGCCCGTCCATGCAGAAGAATCAGAGCCCAGCGCCAATGTCCTTTGCTTCTCAGTCATCCCCCGCTGTTGGCCACATTCAGAGAGACGGGTTTGGTCGCATGATCCATCAGTCCCATTCCAACTGGAGTTGGTGATCTCCCATTAGTTCTGTCCCACCGTCTCTATGAGTGAACGCACCCCTCACGTTCCTGACTTTCTCCCTCATGTTCTCGCTCCTTCTGCTCCTCATCAGGACCTTGGGAGCTCAGTTGGCTAGAAACCGATTGTGAGTGAGTACATTCCATGTTCATCTTTCTGGGTCTGGGTTACCTCACTTAGAATAGTGTTTTCTATTTCCATCCATTTGCCTGCAAAATTCAAGATGTCATTGTTTTTTACCACTGAGTAGTATTCTAATATGTATATATTCCACACTTTCTTCATCCATTCTTCCACTGAAGGGCATCTAGGTTGTTTCCAGGTTCTGGCTATTACAAATAATGCTGCTATGAACATAGTTGAACAAATGCTTTTGTAGTATGATTGGGCATCTCTTGGGTAAATTCCCAAGAGTGGAATTGCTGGATCCTGGGGTAGGTTGATCCCGAATTTCCTGAGAAACCGCCACACTGTTTTCCAAAGTGGTTGCACAAGTGTGCATTCCCAACAGCAATGGATGAGTGTACCCCTTACCCCACAACCTCTCCAGCAAAGGCTATCATTGGTGTTTTTGATTTTAGCCAATCCTGACAGGTGTAAGATGGCATCTCAAAGTTGTTTTGATTTGCATTTCCCTTGGAAGCAGATAAGATTGCCGGGCATAAATTGGGAACTTGGGGGTGGGGTGGGATGGGGGCAATGGGAGATGGGGGGAGAAGGGCGTGAATGGGAGGATGGGGAGAGCTTGGGGGAAGGGGATGCTTGGGATATAGGAAGGGTGGACATGGGAGCAGGGAAGCAGATATCTTAATTAAGGGAGCCATCTGAGAGTTGTCAAGAGACTTTACTCTAGATGGGTTCCCAGGTATCCAGGGAGATGCCCCCAGCTACTTCCTTGGGCAGCTGAGGAGAGGGAGCCGGAAAAGGCCAGATCCTATAGCCATACTGATGAATATCTTGCATATCACCCTAGAACCTTCACCTGGCGATGGATGGAGATAGAGAGAGCCCCACATTGGAGCACTGGACTGAGCTCCCAAGGTCCTGATGAGGATCAGAAGGAGAGAGATCATGAGAAAGAAAGTCAGAACCATGAGGGATGCGTTCACCCACTGAGACGGCGGGACAGAACTAACGGGAGATCACCAAGTCCTGTTGGAATGGGACTGATGGAACAACCGACCAAACCGGAATCTCTGAAAGTGACTGATGGTGGAGGCTGACCGAGAAGCCAAGGACAATGGCGATGGGCTTGGTCTCTACGACAAGGACAGGCTCTGTGTGAGCCTTGTCAGTTTGGTTGCTCACCTTCCTGGACCTGGAGGGAGTTGGGAGGACCTTGGACTCAACATAGTATAGAGAACCCTGATGGCTCTTTGGCCTGGAGAGGGAGGAAGTGGGGGTATGGGTGGAGGGGAGGTGAGGGAAGGGGGAGGAGGAGGGGAGGAGATGGCAATTTTTAATAAAAAAAATTTAAAATGACGATCAGCTTAACTTAGTCATGTCACAATATATAAGTAAATATATATTTAAAACCATCATTTTGCATGATAAATATGTGCAATATTATGGTCAGATAATTAAATTAAATTGAAACCGTATAAATTAAAGTAACTCACTACACCTATTTTGTAAACAAGCAGTATAATTTATGTAGGAACCTAACACAGCTACAACATAGAAAAAATATGACTTGAAAATACTTATAGATAATTACTAGCAAATAAATATTTTATTAAATAGTAAAGAAAATAAAGATCATAAAATCTTAAATTTTATAGAATCATCAAATTCTATAAAAAGTTTAAGAAACATAAATTTTCATTTTGTTTTTTCATATACTTGTTTGCTTTCAAGCAGAATTTCACTACGTATGGTTTGAATCTGGAGAGCCCTCTGCTTGAACTTACTTGCTTGAACTGAGCGTAAGTATTAAGCAAATAGACCACCAGAATATCTGCTTTAATTCCTTTTTGGTTCTATGAGTCAGTGCTTTATTTATTAGTGTATTGTGGTTTGAAATACATCCAGATATTTTCCAAAGAGTATAGCATTGTTGCATATTGCTTTGAGCACAATCATATAAGTCATAGCAAGAAGAAGGTTGAAAAGCGTGCATACCTTTCATGAAGAGGTTTTAAAAGTGTGAGGAAACGGCATCTTCTCTCCTTTATAGCATCATTACAGACACTTACTCATGGACCATCATGATCACTTTTTTTCTAAAAACTTGGGTGGTGTCACAAAGATCTTTTAATTCAAATTTTATATCAGTTCTTTGAGAATTTTGTCCATTATTTTTTTTTATCATACTTATTCTCTCCATCAAAGGTAACAGAGGTTATTAAGAGACACTAAAGATGTTTGCTTGGTTGACTTAGAATAACATCAAGCAGAAAGCCATGCAGCTCTAACATAATCCTCTTTTGTATAAATTTCTTCTCATGTTTAATAGTCTCTTAAATGTTCCATATTATTTTCTTTACTTTCTGAATCCCTCCTCTGTGTCCAATAACATAAAAAAATCTAAAGAGAAACTTTTAAGGAAAAGAGACACATTTGGCTTATACCACAGAAGTCTTGCAATCAAGGAGTCGTGTTTGTTGGTGGGCATCTGGCTGGCAATAATGAGGCGATTCTGGGTATGCTTGAGCAGAAAGGGAGACAAGTGCTTGTGACGTGTGTAAGTTCAGAAGATTTAAAATACATTTCTCATCCCAGCACTCGGGAGGCAGAGGCAGGCGGATCTCTGTGAGTTCGAGACCAGCCTGGTCTACAAGAGCTAGTTCCAGGACAGGCTCCAAAGCCACTGAGAAACCCTGTCTCGAAAAACCAAAAAAATAAATAAATAAATAAATAAATAAAAAAATAAAATAAAATAAAATACATTTCTCCTGTTCCTTTTGTGTGCCAAGTACAAGACTTGGAAAAAGGATTGTATGATTGATATTGGGTTCAAGCTGTGTATCCCACTATATTTTCTGTATAATTATGAGAAAAAATCCTAATAATAAAGAAATTATTTAATGACTGATCCACCAACTTTACGTCTTTAATGTAGGCTTGAAAACTCATGATCATGAAACTCCCTGCTTGCTAGTCATTTGCTTTTGTTTGGTGTCTGTAGGATTAAGGATTTGATTATGGAAGGAGGGGCAGGACAGAATGGCCTCTTTAAAGGTCCTATCCTCAGCCGAATGGACATACCTGACAAGCACTGTGTGAGGCAGTTCATGAGCTATGACAGATCCTTAAATGACAACAGAAACAGAATCATTTTGATGTACTGAAATTCATAACCCAAAGATTTAAAGTCTCGAGAACTAGAATAATGAGTGACAGGATATAAACTTCCATGAGGGCAGAAAGCTGTGTCCTCTGCCAGTGGTTTCCCATTTGTTTTGTGAGTCTGCATGCTCACACTGCATTAAAGAGTTTAGTTACCGCTCTCCTTTGCAGTTTCAATGATAAAGTGGTATCCTGAATAAACTGTTTTCAGACTTCAAGATTCTAAAATGCACATTTTAACTAATCTAACATATTTCCAGTAATAAATTTGCAAGCATCCTTATAGTAATGCTAAGCAACATAAATTTCCTCTCAAATGTAAATGTGACACCATAAGATGAAAATATATAAGACACAGCCAGAAATTGGTCATGTTACTTTAAAGATCTTAAACTCTATAGCTTATTTAACCTTTCCAATGCTTAGCTTTGAAATTTAAAAAAAAAATCTTATTTCCCTTTTATGTATTGTTTTTGTTGTTTTACTTTAAATTTCATGAACCATTTATCAAAGCTTTGTGGTCCTAGCTCTGCAGCGCCACCTTATGGAGATACTTTGCACAGCTATTTTATACTGTCTGGCAGAGTGATCATTGTTCTAACAGATTTGATGCAAATAGGATCTCTGTCTATGCTTTGAAAATGAAAGCAATTAAACTGATGCCAAGAGCACTTTTTTCCTCCTCTTTATTGTTGCTTATCTAAAATTTCCTTATCGTAGCAACTGTATGATTTTTCAGGCACTCAAAATTATGTACTAAGATCTGAAATTCTCACTACACATCGAAGCTAGGATAGAAAGGAAGAATGAAGCTGTTGAATAGGGAAATGAGACAGCAGTAAAAGATCACAGTACAGCTGGTGTTTGCTGGCAAGAGTTTCCACTTCAAAATTTGCAGCAGTTCAAATGCCTCTATTATTATTGGTGCTTTTCCCTGATCATGCTCACCAGGAATTGGGGAAAAAAAATGAAGTCTTTGAAACTCAGAGAAATAAACTGTGAAATTCTCCTTAGACTGCATAAATTTAGCTATAACTTCTTCCAACTCTGTTTCTTTAACTGAAGAGCATATAATACATAAGCTCTGTGTGGAGATATAGAAAGCTTTCATGTTTCTGTCATAAAAAGTAGTATTGTTAAGACCCATAATCTCACAGATGGAATAATTTCACAATATTTCAGAAGAAATGCAATTTAGCAATGACTTCTAAATAATCTCAAATTTTAATTTCTGCTTTTATTTAGTTTCTTAGTATGGCTTTAGAATTTACTAAAGAGAAAAAAACATTTATAGATGCAAAACTTTGCACATAGGACTTTGAGCAAATATTAATCAATGCAGGACTAATAAAGTGACAAAATCTTTACTTTAGAAGTACCAAGTACAGGTAAGTAGATTGAGTATGTCTACAGCAATTCCATAAGGAGGAGCAAGTGATAACAAACTTATGAAACTGCAGATCTTACCGTGTGATGTGTTAATTGTATCAAACACTTCATGATGTTTGGGAGAGAGGGGTCAATTCCTGCTTATGCTGTGAGTATAACCTAATTCTTAAAAGTCTTTATGATCACTCCTTAGAATATAGCAAATAGATAATAAATGCTTGTCTTGTGGTCTTGCCCATATACAACTATTTCAATCATCTCTGTTGTTCCTTTAGTACTCTTGGTAGTTTTGTTTTTCTCCTAAACACTGTAAAAATAATTGTATTTTTAAAAGACCATGTCTCCAGAAACAGACTGTATAATTGAGAGATGCTCAGGTTATGTTAGTTAGGGAAGTAAATGAAACCAGGCTTTAAAGTAGCATGCTGTATGAGAAAACCTTAGGTAGCAATTTCCTTTAAAAATCTGTTTTGTGCCAGATATGGGGCCAAATTTTTGAAACACTCATATTCAGAGGTTAGGTAAGAAGATACTGAATTCAAGACCAGCCTGGACTAAACGTTAAGACACTATCACACACACTCATACACACAGAGAAAATTTGAGAGGGAGTGGGGGGGAGGGAGAGAAGGAGGGAGAGAGGAAGGGAGGGAGGGAGGGAGGAAGGAAGGAAGGGAGGGAGGGAGAGAGAGTTAACATTGAGCTTCACATATGCAAATATAACAACTAATGAAAAACTTTAAGCAAATATTAATAGAGTATTGGAGAGACAGGAATGTTAGAAGTTAGATTGTGCTTTCTGGTGGTGTGTTAAGGAGGACATTGATCTCTTTCATCCAAATGAACAGATGAAGGAAAGAACTGGTGATCCAGAACTGAATTTAGTGGAAATACTCAAAAAATAATATATAAATATAATCCAATAAAAATGTTAAATAAGATATATTTTATTAAATTCCTGAAAATATATCATAGAAGAGGTAAATATATAAATAGCATCTCAAAAACTGAGCCACTACAGACATAAAATATTTGCATTAGTATAAATATGATATATTATATAAAGTATGTATAGTGTATATAATATAGTATAATCAATGAAATGTATATATTTCACACACACACATATATATATACATATATAAAATCAATAAAATATACTTAATGGTATTCTATTATACTCATAGATGGGTACCTTGCCCTGTCATCATCAGAGAAGCTTCCTGTAGCAGCAGATGGGGATAGAAGTTCAGGCCCCCAACCAGACATTAGGAGGAAAGAAAGTCTAAGTTGGTGATATCCATTGTGTTCTTCTCCTCAGAGTTCAGGGAGCCCTAAAGAAGAGGGGGAGAGATGATTGTAGGAGGCTGAGAGGATGTAGGATGCCAGGAGAACATGACCCACTGCATCAACTAAGCAGACCTCACTTGGGCTCACAGAGACTGATTGGCAAGTACAGGGCCTGCATGTGTCTGCAACAGGTCCTTGTGATATGTTACAAGTGTTAGTTTGGTAGGGTTTTTTTGGGGGGAGGGACTCCTAAGAATTTGAGCTGGTGTGTCTCTGACTGTTTTTCATGTTCTTGGGACTTTTTTCTCCTGCTGTTTTGCCTTGTCCTTCCTTGATATGATGTCTTTTGCCTTCTCTTGCTGTGTCTTGTTTTGTTGGGTTTGGTTCTTATCTTTTAGAAGCCTGCTCTTTTTTGACGGGAAACAGAGGGAGAGTGTGTCTGGGGGAGAGGAAAATTGGAGGGAAATAATAAGTGGAGAGAAGAGAAAGTGTGGTCAGTAAGTATTGTATGAGAAAACAACCTAATTTCAATTATAATTAGTTTAATAAATAAAATTGCCATTCTGTTTGAATATAAGAGTTTTAAGTAATGAGAATTTGGCAATGATTACAAGAATCACTATTTAAAAATGCTTTTCTAAAGATCATGGTTGAGATCATCTATCTATCTAATAGCTATCTATCATCTACCTATTTATGTATGATTGTAGTCTGTTACCGATCTATAGGTAATCTATTATCTACCTACTTAGCATCTATCTATCTATCATCTATCCACCTGTCATATGTCAATCTGAATCAGAAGTTGACAAAATTAAACACATTATTATATCAACAGCAGCCTGTTGCTTAAGAAAAAAGGACGTTTATATGTTTAGCTTTGTTTCCATTAATGTTTTGAGAATGTAAATCTTATGAACCTGCAAAAATGGCCACTTTTTTATGCCAAAATATGTTGTTAAAATAAATAGCAAGACAACTTGAAGTAAACATGAAATGATGAGTTCCAGTATCCTGTTTGTAACTGGTTAATCCCTAATAGTTGTTTTACTTCGCTTCTTTGAATATGAATCATGAGGGGAGAAAAAAAATAAGGCATGTGATTTCCTGCCCAAGTGGGGGAGGATGCTTCATTATGTAATTCTAACTTACTGTGGTTTCTATTTTGCAAACTGAGAACTCAATAGCAAAAAATGAAGCATTATATTGCATAGCTATGGGCATTTATGTAACTTTGTGCACTCAAAATGTTAAGAAGCCTGTTTTCAACTTATCCCATTTGTCAGGTTCTGCTTCCTCAAGTCTATGCTGCCTGTCAAATGCAGATATACTACAATCAATATTGAGATAATCTTTTCTGGGGCAGGGAATAAATGATGTATCAGCAAGCACAGGCTAGAGTTAATCTTACAGCAAAACTCATAACATTTTCTTAATTAGGAATGGTAATGAAAGTACCTGTGTAATGTTCCTTATTGATATTAGAGCAAGTTTGCTGAGAACAGCCATGAAATATGTATTTATTTTTATTCATAAGGTATATTTTCTTTCTTTCTTTTTCTATTGCTGTAGTGAGATGAACTAAAGTAGATTTATGTATTTATACAGATGGTTTTCTGATATCATTTTAAATTTTGGTGAACACTAGAAATCTGTAGAAACTAGAAACATATTTCATCACAAAACTGAGGCTCCATTTCCAATTTCTTATCCCCATATTGTATTATCCCCATTATGTATTAGGCTAATTACCTGACAAAATAGATTTAATTAAAGTTATGAGGAAGACTACACTGTATATAAATTCAGTTACTTTTAATTGCAATTTGCAATGTCACTTAATCTGGAAATGAAGACATTCTAAGCATGTTAGAAGACTAACATACCATAGCTAAAATTAAAAGAGAAGTCAAAGGTAAGAGGATCCTCATATGGATGAAGATACTCCCAAGTATCCTCAGATGCTCTTGAATCTGAAACTCAAATTAAATGATTTATAAGATGAGTTATTTTCCAAGGGGTATGCATTAACCTAGTTATTGCCAAACATGAATTGATGTTGAAGGGAAAACTTTGAGAAGACTATGGAAAAATTATCCAACTGCAAATTACTTGCCCCTGATTTTTTTGCCTTTACAACATTATTGAACAGAGATGATGTTCATTGACAGGGAGTGTAGATTTACATTCTTCATCATATTATATGAGATAGGTTTATATTCTTATCAGCTGATGTATATCCTTTTTATCATTTGTCTGAGTCCAGTGAGACAAAACCCAAGTATATGCTCCAGCTTGCATGAACTCATTACTTTCAAATAGGCAACAGAGTATGAGAAAAGTCCAGGATTCATGATGAGCCAGTCTCCAGAGGCTCAGAAAGCTTCTCATAATCGATGTAGGTTCAAACAACTGTGCCTCACTGGAACTGAAAGTCAGAGTAACTGCTTCTGCTGGGTTCAAAAAATAAGAGAAACATCACTAGGGAGAGCTTTGAAGTATGACCTGCATCTTGAGGAGGTGGGTTCTAACCCTGACAGGTCCTGCATATCTCAAGGTATTATATTACCTTGAAGGTACTTGAGAAAAGTTTGGACTCTTTAAGATACTTCCTTCTATCTGAGGATAATGCATTCTGAGAGTATATAATGATGTTTGATGTATGTGCAAGAGAAAATTGAAAGTGGGGTGGAAAATGGGAGACTCTCCAAGACCTGATTTTACATAAATTATTATCATGTATATCTCAATATAACTGTTTTGTTTTAAGGCAACAAAAACACTAAAGTCAAACAGGGAAACATGAAAGTTAAATTTGATTATTGGATAAGGTAGTATAGAAAGGATAAATATATTGTAAAATGAAATAAAGTTAAAATATTTAATTTCTGAGTGTATATAATCTAGTTCTAGATACGTAGTTGCTGATGCAAATATATTTTCAAAAAATCTAATATGCCAACTATAATAAAATGGCACTTTTTGAGTATAGTAGTAATATAATCAAAAGTGTCATACATAAGGATAAGATGAGAGAAATAGAGTTTATTTCCAGTGTAATCTCAAATGGATCATGTGATTTTAGAAAGTCACTTCATCTTGATAGTCTATAACTTTAAGTTGGCAATAGTCAGATGAAAGTATGGGCAAATTCTGGTCCTAAGTTTCTAGCTCTTAAAATCTCATTTTCCCCTTTGCATTGCATGACACTGTGTTTTATGCATTTGCTTCTCCACTGTTTTACTGAGGCATTGTCTGAATTTTTTCACTGCATATTTGTCTGTGTTCATTTCCCTCTCATCTCAGGCAATTTGAATTACCTCTTTCTGCTGAAACTGTATCCTTGATAGTTTTCCACAAAAGACTCCCAAGTATCCTCAGATGCTCTTGAATCTGTGATTCAAAAATATGTTTAAAATTCAATGAATGATTTCCTTATACCTCTGCCTTCAGTTTACACATTGTCACCCTTATATTGTAAATGGTTTTGATGATAGTCTTGATTATTTTTTATCACTCCCACATCTCAGTAAAAAACTATCTGGCACATGAATGTAAAGTGGTTCTTATCTGTTGATGTCATTGTGCCGAACTATGCAGGTCTCATGCTTTGGACAAGAGAATCTCAACTGAATACATGCAAATGTCCAATAAAAATATAAATATTCTTGTGCTTATATAATAAAAATATCACTTTAATATTCAATATATTCTATTGTTTGGTCTGCTAATTTACTGATTACTTTGGAAGACTGAAAACTGTACATTATATTGAATATCACAATATGTATTTCCTTTTTACTACAGACTCAAATATTTTCATACCTAGTCAAATCTTTGACTCCTTCATGAAGGCTAATAAAATAGGAAAAAGAAACAGACAATTCCTGGAATATGAAAAGCTAATATAGGTTTTCAGTGAAGGCATGGTAAAAAGCATATGATAATTTATTAAAATTAGAGGAATATTTTAATTATAAAAATTAATTGCTGCATAGCCAATATAAAACAATCAAAGATCTATTAAAACAGTCAAAATGAAATTTGAGAGGACAAAACAATATCAGTATCGCATATGCCTGTAATGAGATTCCCTTAACTGAGAAAGTGGTGAGATTAGGCTTTAAATAGTTACACATGAAGAAGCCTCAGGTAATATGGACAGCTTAGAAACAATGAAAAGAGTTTCTAAGTCAATTATTGTTTTCAATATATACATATATGTATGGATTCATTGTCTAAAGTGAAGAAATAATTGAGGTTATATTGGTTGAACCTTTGGAGAAGATCTGTTAAGAAGTTATTTCTTCATTAATGTGTCAGTGAATGTCAAAGAGAAAAATTATATGAAAGTAGGAGAGGAGTGTAATAAGATCTTAAAGAAAGTATGGCTAATTTGGCAGGGGTGTCTCCGGCTGCTGCTATGGTTGAAGAAGAATTTACCCACAATGAGTAGAGATAAAGAACCAAGAGTGCTCTTTAGAAAGAGCCCATGCTAGTCAAGAATACATGCATTTGTTAATCCATTCATTGGTGGAAAGAAATTTGAATCTTAGAGTAGGTTTAAAGTTGAAGTGTTGCAAAAATTTGAAAGGTAATAATGGGCAGGCTTATTTATAAGGGATTCCAAAGGACACACTGCATGACTGCAAGCAGGAAAGCAAATACTGCTATGTGACAGACTAGTTATTGTCTGTTCAGCATCATTTTATCTTTGCACCTATGTGTTTTGCTTTACAGAAGTTTATAAAGGAAATTGTATCTTCAGAGATATAATGCAAACTCAAACTTGATAGAAAGGGTTGTTGGTGCACTGTCGTTTACAAGTGTCTTCTCGCAGGACATCTTTCTGTGACAGGAGTTAAAAGAATGTTCTTGTAAAAATTTTTCTGTCCTGTAATGTAATTGAGAAAGCCATGAAACTTTTATAGAGTAGCTAATCTACATGGGGAGATGTATTAAGCTTTTTGTAATTCTTCCTGAGAGACATTCATACATCACAGTCTAGAAAGTTCAAAGCGGAAGGAGGTTTTCGAGTGGGCCACACTTTACAGCCATTTTCTGCATTTCACAATGATCACATTCACCATTGTTTAGTTTTTTAATCTTATTACATTGAAGTTTCCCTCTTGAGCCAAAGTTGATGTCTACTCACTTCTGCTTTTAATTTCTCAAGAACTGTCATTTGTTTTGTCCTCTATATACTGTTTTTTTTTTTTTTTTTTTGGCTAGAATTCAATTGTAGCTCTCACCTGTCATCCAAGACACTTCTCTTTTTCAGCAGAGATCATCACAGAATGCCACAAATCATCAAAATTCAGAGAACAGATAACCATGGCCAACCCCAGCAAATATACCTACAATAAAAGTTCGTCAACGGACAAGAGAACATCATAGAGGAGGGGCCAAAATGATTGCCCACCCAGAAGAATAGGTTGTCTGAAGTTAGATAGAGTCATCTACATAGGCCTGGGAAAACGTATTTATGAAATCTCAAAAATAACGTGTCTGAATAAGGTCTCTATAATGTGCACCTTCTTACATGCCAAGGCAGGTGGAAGAACTCCCACAGCTCTCTTCACACTTTATATGAAGTGCCAAGAAGGCTCCTACAACAAATTAGAGCTTCCACATTTTTACCTTATCCAAGTAAAACCTGGGGAAGCTTAAAAAAGAATTCTAGACACAAAAGGACAGAATTAAGCATGGCTTGTTGGTAGCATCATCTTCTCAGGTGGGCTCTGTTTGCTAGAAGCAAGAAGCGATGCAATTCTTTTAAGAGAAGGCTTCCTGACTCAGCAATAGCAACAAAAACTGCACAGCTTCTTTGAAAAACGGTAGCTTCCCAATTCACCAACTCAAAGGGTTCTAACTCAGGAAGTCCAGCTGTGGAGCATTTAAATGGGGTTTGTGAGCAGAGAGCTACAAGTTGCTTAACAGCAATATAGACCCGCTGCGTGCCTAAAAATTGGGCAATGTACATGGCTCTCAGAGGCAATGAACAGTTCCCCCATGCTGGACTGGTTGGACCAAGCAGGCAGGGCTGTGTTGGCCCTAGCCATGCCCACTTAGCATTAAAAAAAAAGGACACATCTGGTCAGAAAATAATTACAGAAACACAATAAAGACAGATTCAGATTTTTAAAAAGATCTTAAAATTGGTCACACTGTTAGATACATGTACATATGCTTGTGGAAGAGAAGAGAAAAAGGTATAGAGACTTCTAAAAAGAAGGAATTTTTTTTAAAGAATAAAACATAGTTTTGAAAGATACAGAGTACAGACAGTCATGATTAAAGGAATAAAGAAAAATAAGCCACATAAAGATGGTTTATGTATGTTATTGTGTTTTCTTCGAATTTTTTACTTTAAATGAGCTAAGTACATAGAGACGTCATTGGACAGGCTGCTAAACTAAACCAACATACATATCTTAAAGGTGTCTTGATTTGAATATTTGGGTCTAAGGGTTTTTTGCTTTGGAAAAGAGGTTCTGCTTTCCACTCCACAAAAGATGAGACCTGTGAATTAATTCCAGACTAAAGTGATTTAATGAACCAAGAACCCAGAAAGGTCACCATGAACACCCCCAAAAATTACTTTGCCCAACAAAATCAGGAGGCAGTTTGGAAAGAACTACACCCAAATTACCAAATATTGTTTATAAATGTTTGTTCAAATTTAAAGGGGAATGTGCTATAGAGATTTCCATTGGTATGAATCTTGGTTTATTGATGTAAATTTAAGGTCATTTTTAATTTTTTTTTTTTTTGGTTTTTCGAGACAGTGTTTCCCTGTAGTTTCTAGAGCCTGTCCTGGAACTAGCTCTTGTAGACCAGGCTGGCCTCGAACTCAGAGATCCGCCTGCCTCTGCCTCCCGAGTGCTGGGATTAAAGGCGTGCACCACCACCGCCCGGCAAGGTCATTTTTATACTGTATATATTTCTGATCTTTATTAAGGTATTGTGTTTGTCTAGCTCATGTAATGAATAATTAATAAATATAGGTCAATAGATAATCTTCTACAATAGTAAAGTTTGTAGTCATGTTAGGTTTTCTAGATGTACAGATTATTTCAGATGGATAAATATTCTTCATATCTTTCAAAGACTACATATTATGGCATTTAGTATGCTTTAAGAACTTAGGTCTTTTCATGCCAATGAGACACAGTTGTTCCTGGCAGTACCAATTACTTAAAGAAGAAGATTGGCATTGAAGAGGCTCCTTATGGAGTTTGTTAGACATTCGGGCAAGGAACTGCTCTTGCCTGAACTGCTTAATATTGTCTTATGGGGCTCCTGATTCATTAAAGAGACTGACAAACATTATTCAGGACACAGAAAAATGTGACTGACAAGCTGCCAATATAGGTGGAACTGTCTTTGAAATTCCCTGCTTCATGGAAAAGTCTGCTGGATACTATCGGCCTGTAGGCTGAAGATGGATACTCCAATACAGAAGAACTTCAGGTGACTGTTTAGGTATGAGATGTCTTTGTCAATTCTACAATTTTGGAAATTGCTTACAATGTACTTCCTGTTTACTTAGGTAATATTATATCCTTCTGGGGTCTTTGATGAAGTTGAAGAATAGATAGTTATAGTTTTCCTTAGTTATGATAATAGATAAAGTAGATATAAATATTAAACTATAATTCTTGCTTGATATCTCTTTTGTTATATTTATTTTACTGTGTTAAAGTTAAAACTTTCCTGTTTATTTAAACAGAAACTGGGAGGTGATGTGGGATTCCCCCTCTGTATGCTGTAAATACCATTGGTCAATGGAGGATTGTCTTGGGCCTGCACAGAGCAGAATAGAAATAGGCAAGGAAAACTAAAATGAATGCTGGGAGAAAGAAGGCAAAGTCAAGAAGAAGCCATGTAGCCCTGCCAGAAACAGACAATGGACAGAATCTTGTCAGTAAACCATAGCCACATGGCAATACGCAGATTAACAGAAATGTGTTAAATTAAGATGTAAAAGGTAGCAAATAAGAAGTCAAAGCTAATAGGGCAAGCAGTGATTTAATTAATATAGTCTCGTTGTGGTTATTTTGAGTTTAGACAGCCGGGAATGAACAAGTGGGCTCCTACATCACTTATAGTTCTAATTTTCATGTGAAAGCATATCTCTCAGAGGCAGGACATCTTTTTTTATTTTATACACTTCCTTATGTGTTAATAGTTATCCATAGAAATTGTATTATGCCATAGTAATTAAAGTTTTACGGTAGTCTTTTGTTCATTCCATAGATTCTGAATAAATATGATTCTACTGAGATCTCAAATTATTTAAAAAGCTTTCAGGAAATTTGAAATGAAAAAATAACAGCATTATTTTTATCATTAGCCTAATAAGTTGCAATATAAACAAACTTAACAATTAATACCTCATGGAATTTGCATTGCAGCCTCTCTAACAAAAAGTTTATTAGGTTTTTTTTTTAACGTGTTTTATTTGCTTGATAATATACACAGTGACTTCTAATTAACAGAACTTAGGTTTCACTTTATTATCCCAACTAAAAAATGTCAGTGTGGAAATTTTAAAATAATGTAAATACAGCCAGCATTGTAAGATGGAGAATGCATAGATGGCACAAAATCAACTTCAAGTAAAAATTTGCTAACATTTTCAAGGCTTTCAATTTTATTTGTTCAGGTGGTTGAGTAAAAAAGGATCCCCATAACTGTTTTCATTTGTTAACATTTAATGTTTCTAGGGTTTCATTTATTTCTGCTGGATAAACAATGGCTATATAAAGGGAAAGTTTTGGTTCCCTGCTGAAGACTTGTTGAGAATGCAAATAATAATAATAATCACTGCTCTAACTTAGGAGAGCTGTTGAAGATTAATGACTTATTTCTTTGGGTTCAAGTTTTCCACATGCACTGGGTCCACTATGGTGGTATAATTAATTTTACAACACAAGGGCTTTGTCATCCAACATCCCTGTGCCATGCAGCTATGATAAGTATTCTTTAATTAAACCTCAAAATTTGCCACAGTTGTTACATGATACAGCTGGAACACAGATACCTCTGTGGACCACAAAGATTTTAATATGCAGTTGGGGAAGCATAATAATAGAACATTTATAAGAAAGCCTTCTTAGTTGCTGTCTAAAGTTGTTAAAAAACTTTTAATAAATACATGCAGCTAAAAAAAGATAACAGAAAAAGGTAACAGAGCTGGTGTATGATTAAATCTTGCAAAGGGCAGCAAGGTACACCATGCTCTGGAGGGAATCCCAAACATTCTTTGGGGATTTTTCTTAGCTTCCAACTATAGATAAGCGAAGATAATTGAGAATGACTTTCCTTTGCATGAAGCCAGGAATAACCTTTCTCCTCAGGACTAGCACACAATACAGCCTCGCCTGGACAAAGATTATCTACCAAGTACTACCATGCCTGGTCTGGAATTAAATACTGAGAATCACTGAAAAACATAAAGTGTGAAGAAACTGTAAACTGCAAAGTGTGTACAACCCAACTTTAATTACAACGTTCAGGGTTTCAATAGATCCATTATTTATTTAAGCAGAGAAAAAACACACTAGATATTAATAGGTTAAAGTCAGGCTTGGAGATGTACCAATTAGAATTAATTGATATACATTTAAGTGGAATTCTAGACCTAAGTATGCAAATGCCAGACACACAAATTATATATTAAATTAATAAATAAAATGATGGTTTAGAAAAGACATAGAACCAATTACCATTCAAATTATGTTTTTTGGACAAAAAAAATCTTAGCAATTAAAGGAAATAATATCACATCCTACTACGCTCAGAAGGTTTCATAAGGATCAAAGGTACTTGAAAAAGTGAATTCCATGTCTGTTCAGATTCTGAAGTGCATTTCCTTTCTAAACGCTTAGGGAACAGCATATCAAATCATCTTACTTTTTATATGTTCTATTATTTTATTCCAATACCTAGACTGTTAACAGCACATTTATGGAGCCTAAAAGGAAGGTATTGACAACTCCATTCAGTAAGTATAAGAAATATGACCTCAATAATGAAGAGTACCTTGATTTTATTCAGGAGAGCTTTTAAAATAAATCAAACTGTTATTTAAATGAAGTCAATAAAACCTATTGAATTTATTATAGAAATGTTTATTCCTCTCATAAAGACAACCTCCAAAGAGTTGACATTATTTGAAACAAAATGCTTGAGTGGTATTCATGACTGATGATTTTAATCAAAAATTCATTTGCCCATGAAGCTTATCATTTTCCCCACTTCCAGATCAATAGGACAATGTGTCACTTCCAAACAGTACTTATTGGTAGTTAGGGCTAATTTCATGTTGCAGTAAAATGCTCATTGAATTTCCTGCATTTCCCCTGCACCTATTTATTTTCTTCTGTATTTTATGTACAGAAACATATGCTCAGCTAGCTTCTGCAACCTCAGTGCCCCAGGCAGAAGGAAAAGATAGTCTGAACATTTTTTCTCTTTCTGCTCAATTCTCTCATGAATTGAATTCAACTGCCTGAAAATAGATTACAGTATATTAAATTAACCTTGATATTTTACTTCTACTTGCTTTAGGAAATGAATATCAAGGCTGAAGTCAACTTATCTTCTTCCTCTGGACTCTTCCTTGTCTCCAAGGCGAGTCTTCTCATAGTATTGATTCAGATGAACAAACCTTGAATATTATCATTTACTTTAACATTTACTCATTTTTTAATGAGGAAAATGATGAACACCATGTGAAATTGGTTGATTTGGTTGTCCAGTGACATTTCAGATAAACACATCAGTAGAAGACTTCATGCTGAACGCATTCTTAAGAGCTGTATCTATTCTAATGCACATCTTAATTTCATAGCAATGTCTTAAGAAATATTATAGTGATTCTTAAAAGAGTTTACTAACAGGATAAATGGGAGAATCTAACAGACAATGGAATGTAATGGGAAATACTACACTAAAAATAGTTTAATTGTCAAGGAAATTCTCTTATTATCGCAAAACTTAAAAACAGTAGATGCCTAATGGGGTGAAATGATATCAATGGTTTTCTGAATTAACATACTGATCTCTTACCTCTCTAGAAGACAAAATTATCAATGATGTCTATTTCTTATGTTATATTTTTCCATCTTATCTGTCTGTCTATCTATCTGTCTGTCTGTCTGTCTGTCTGTCTGTCTGTCTGTCTATCTATCTATCTATCTCTATCTCCCTGGCTGATACATACTTTACTGTCATCTCTCATACTTTTATAATACTTGTAATTTGTAGTATTGATGATTTAGTACTGAGAAAAATGAACCTTGTTATCTGGAGTTTACATTATACTCTGAGTTTCTTCCAGTTACAAAGTGATTAATTAATTGAAAATAGCAAGGAGATGAACCATGGAGTTTAAGAAGCTTAATATTCAGAAACTTAGTTATCTGGACACTTGCAAGACTCAAAAATTACAGTATAAATACTTCACAGGCTCTTATTACTTTTATTACTTTACAAATTATACCATGGTATGACAATTAACAATAACTTTTTATTTTGTACCAAAAATTCTGATTCATCACAATTTTCATTCTAGTATCTAGAATTTTTTTCACTGTTGAGAGTCTTGTTCACATAAAGGGTTGTTGAAGGTAGGAAAATGAATGATTTTGTATAAGCAATAAAATTTATCAAACTCTTTATTCTGTACATAAAATGATAGAAACTATGTGGGTGTGTGTGATGGAGGAGGGTCTTCTGTCAATCTGTTGATTTCATTGGTTAATTAATAAAGAAAACTGTTTGGCCTGATAGTTTAGAACATAGGTGGGTGGAGTAGACAAAACAGAATGCTGGGAAGAAGGGAAGTGAGTCAGATGCAATGAAGCTCCGACCCAAGAGCTTCATTGGACGTAGGCTAGAATCTTCCTGGTAAGCCACCCCTTGTGGTGCTACACACATTACTAAATATGGGTTAAAGCAAGAGAGAGTTAGCCAGTAAGAGGCTAAAGCTAATGGGCCAAGCAGTGTTTAAAAGAATACAATTTGTGTGTTGTTATTTAGGGTTTTAAACTAGTCATGTGGGAACCAGGCAGGACAAAAAGCAGGCCTGCTTGCAGCTTCACACTACATGTGTGTGTGAGTGTAGACAGAAGACACATAGATAGACATATATATAGACATATATATAGACATATATAGACACACACACACACACACACACACACACACACATATATATATATATATATATAAACAGAAACCATACAATGAAGAGAAAATAAAATTTACTTAAAGACAAGTGAAGAAAACTCTCACTTCATATAACTGCTGACCTTAGAAGTGGAAGAGTAGACAATAGCCCTCAGCATCATAGAAACAAAACTGTATAATGGGATACAGTGATTCCTGTGTATATTCAAGTCTCACTAGAGTATTAAAATGAAACATAATTTCTGCTATATGCCAAAGAATTATAGTCACAACACTGGGAAGAAAAAGAAAATTTTAGCCAGGCATTTTGTTATATGCTTCTAATCCCAACAGTTAGAAGGGTGAGGGAGAAAGATCATACATTCGAGGCCTGACTAGGTAAATGAAGTTAAGAGTACTTACAGTGTTTACTTTATTTTCCTAAAAAACCTGAATTAAATATATCCCCTAATTTAAGATAGCTTTTAAATATAGGATAAGTTGTAGCACCAAAAACAGACTATTTTTCATAATTTTTTCATAATTATCATTTACATTTTATCCTTTAATGGGCAGAATCTGTTAGTCCTCCTTTGACTTGCATGTTCTTACCAATTCCCCATTACAGTCTCCTTTTCTCAGCCGTGTGGTGATGGTCAGTTCTTTATTGAGACTCAAGATTGAGAAGCCTCAAGGGACTGTGAACTGCCAAGAAGAGAGAAGGATGAGTCATAATAATACGGAGGTCGGACTATAAAAGCTAATTCAGCAGGTATAGGAGCTGTAATTTCGCCTCCTCCAGCTAGCAGCAAAGAAACTATAATGCAGACACTATGAATTCCAGATGTGTGTTCATCTTCCCTGGTGCTGAAGTCCACTGTTCCAAAGGAATTGTGATGCAAACCTCTGTGTACTGCCAAGTTATGCTAAAAATATGTCAGATAAAAATGTAAAAGCAGGTGTGTTATGTAGCAAAACCTACCAAAGCTATGAAATTATTGCTTTTATTTTTATTAGGAAGAATTTTGCATGATAGTCAATTGCCATGTCCCTTTTCTTTGGGATCCACTGTTCTTGTTCATTAAGTGCTTTATAACTATGTATTTTCAGGATTATCTTATGAATATTGGAAAATGGAAGATAAAATTTCAGTTTGCATAGTAAAATTTCTTCATTTTTTCAACATTTAAAATATTTTTCAAAATAGAATATTTATAAATTATTACTTTTCTTTTTAGGTGCCTCTGCTGTAACAGGTATTATATTTTCCTATAATCTTTATTTTTTGTGTTAAATTCTCACTTTTCGCTAGGTGTTCAATGAGCTATCTGAATTTCACATTATGATTAAATGATATATTCAGATGATTATGTCTAACCATTAATACTTCAATAATATACTAGAGGCAGGCAAGTATTAAAATACTAAGAGCAGATGAGTTATAAATATGAATAATGTTTATAAATATATCTTTAGTTGTACATTTACACATCAAGTTAAGGAAGCAGATGGAGGTTCTTCAACATTAATTTCTTTTTTTTCCAAATCCCCTTATTTTAAAAATTTGACCTCACCTACTTAAACAATCTATGTCAGGGGGAGATTTATTATCCTACTCTTAATGTTATCTGTATTCTCGTGTTAGGGGTGTGATTGATATGGTTCCTTAGTCTTTTCATATCAATAAACTATTTCCCTATAATAATCATTTTAAGTTTTCTATAACTGTAATAGTAATATAGCTAAAATGATAGCTCTTGAATTTGATTTTTTATATCTACAAAGAATACCTACTAAAGAGCAAACAGCTAAACAAATGTTTTTGAACACACAACCTGGAATTTTGTAGTTTCTGGGATTGTACCATTTTAAGTGAAAATGATGTTTACAGTTTAATGAAAAATGCATCTAATTGATATTTCCATCAGTAAAATATGAAAGTCTTAAATAGATTTGTAAAGTCTGATATCTTGGCTTACTATAGATAAGAACTACTAATAAGAAATTCACCAAATGCATTTGTCTTTTCCTTTCATAAATGATGAATCTACACTCTTTAGTATCCCTTATCCTTAAAGCAACTGCATTTTGTATGAGTATGTGACTTGGAATAGGCATAGAATGCGAGAGTAAATGTTATTCTTTACAGTTAGCAAGACACAATATTATTTCCCTTCCACAGTTTCCTTTTTCTTGTCTTTCCACTGAAAGTCACCAGGCCTAAGGATACTAGGGTCCCAATGAGAAATCAACTAACCGGAGATCCTGAACTACTGTGGTATAGATAGCAATATGCGAACCAGAAATGTCATCTGGTTGTTTATGTGAGAGAAAAACCACGCTTCTGCAAAAACAGCCGTAGAAATGCCTGAGCTTAGATTTTACTAAATTTAAATTACTTCAACTTTCACTGAAAGAGGAGAGATGGATCTTCAAATTTTAATTCTGGAGCCAGAGAGATGACACAGGGGTAGAGAGTGTCATTTAAGATCTTTAAGATGATGTGAGTATAGAAATTAGCAGCCACCTTTCAGCTCAGCCCTGCCTGTAACACTCTTTTGGCCTCTGCAAGCTTCAATGTACATATAGTACATAAAAAATTTCACACATAAACACACACACAGAGACATTAAATAAATAATTGTTGACATTAATTTTTGTCCTATATGCTGTGAAATTTATGAATGTATGGAGACGAGTAAATGCTCATATAGCATCTACATAATATGTGCTATAAAAAGACAGATAGATACAAGGATGATTGATAGACAGACAGATAGATTGATCAATTGATTAATAGATAGAGATGATAGATAGATATACTAAAGTGATGGAAATCCATTATGTGACATGTCATAACTTTGATTAACAGTAATACACAAAGTATTTTGGAAAATAGTATAAATATATTTTTTACTCTAAGAAAAGTAGTTGGAATTAAAAATGTTTACTTGTATCATTATAATATTTAGACATACTTTTCAAGAAATCCATTGAACTAGTCAGGACTGGAGAAATTATAAACAAAAGGAAAGGAATAGTTATTCTTTTCAGAATATACATAAATGAAAAGCTAAAGGATTGTATATCACACTATACTTTAAACTTTTAAACTGGAAATAATGACAAGAATAAACTTTGGATAAACTTAATTACAGCAGCATGTGTTTGTAACATAGTAAAAAAGAAATTAAGCAAATATTTGATATTTAGAAACAAACTGTTTCCTAAGAAACAATGGAGATTTTAGATGGACAATATTTGAAATATCAATTAATTCCTGAAAGCTAACAACATATTTTTAATTGAAATAATAGTTAAGTGGCCTTCAAAAGTATTTTTATATATATAGCTATAAGCACAACAAACATTAATTAGCAAACTTGTCTTGCATCCCACACAATTATTCACTTGACACCTCAAATATGCATGTTGATGTTTGCATGCATTGGGTATTTGGTGTTTGCTTATCTAATTCTGTATTTGCATTTAGTTAGCTGATAAAAGATATTCGTTCAAATGTAGACTGCTTGAAGTATATACTGCCCATAATATATCCTAATACTTACCAAAAGCCTAGGGTTGCAGTCTTGTGTGTTTTATGAGACTGAATGATCTTTTTTTATTTTTTTTTTGTTTTTTTATGGTTTATTTTTTTATATTTAAAACTTTCCATCTCCTCTCCTCCTCCTCCCCCTTCCCTCCCCTCCACTCCACCCATACCCCCGCCCCTCTCCAGGCCAAGGAACCATCAGGGTTCCCTACTCTATGTTTAGACCAAGGTCCTCCCAACTCCCCCCAGGTCCAGGAAGGTGATCAACCAAGCTGAGAAGGCTCCCACAGAGCCCGTCCATGCAGAAGAATCAAAGCCCAGCGCCATTGTCCTTTGCTTCTCAGTCAGCCCCCACCGTTGGCCACATTCAGAGAGTCCGGTTTGGTCTCATGTTCCATCAGTCCCATTCCAACTGGAGTTGGTGATCTCCTGTTAGTTCTGTCCCACCGTCTCCATGGGTGAACGCACCCCTCACCATCCCGGGCAAAAATTGGGAACTTGAGGGTGGGGCGAGACGGGCCAAGGGAAGATGGGGAGAGAAATGCGTGAAGGAGAGAATGGGGGGAGCTAGGAGGAATGGGATGCTTGGGATACAGGAAGGGTGGATATGGGAGCAGGGAAGCATATATCTTAATTAAGGGATTGATCTTTATTCTACACCAAAACTATTCCCACTAGGATAGGATATTTTCTTCCTTCCTTCCTTCCTTCCTTCCTTCCTTCCTTCCTTCCTTCCTTCCTTCCTTCCTTCCTTTCTTCTTTCTTTTCTTTCTTTCCTTCTGGCTTTCATCCTCTCTCCCTCCCTCCTTCCTCCTCTCTCCTTCCCTCCCTACCTTTTTTTCTCTCCTTGCTCTTTTCTGCTTTGGTTTTTCAAGACAGAGATAGGGTTTCTCTGTATAACCCTGGCTGTCCTTGAACAGACTCTGTAGACCAGGATGGTCTAAAACTCAGAGATCTGTCTGCCTCTGGATTTAATGGCATGTACCACCATCGCCTGGCAGCACTATATTTTCTAATGAACTAACTTATTCTTGGTAAGGAGAAAGTACATACCCTTACAAACCTTTTCTCTATTTCTGCTCCTACTAATAAAGCTGTGGTGGAGAATTACATGGGTAATACATGCTATTAATTGCTTAAAAATCTGAAGTAAAATTATGGAAGATAAAATACAACAAAAAATGTCAATTTAAATGCAGTTTAAAAGAGAAAGTAGAAGCCACAAGACAGGAGAAAAATGTGATAAAGACAACATGATATACTGCTACTAGTGGCTCCATCAGATTTCAGAATTTTAAATTTTTAAGGTATCATTAATATCACTTCCTTTCATAAAATGTTATAAAGAACAAAAATTATATTTAGCTTCCAAATATAGAAATATAGAAAATGTATTTTATCTAAATTGTACATTTGTAATCACAATATAATTTTGTGTACTTTTTGCCATTGTGATGTTGCTTGATATGCACTCAAATATTAGTATCTCTTTGGATCATTCTCTGTCAGAATATAAGCACTCCACATCCAACAAAACCATTACTCTCATTTCTACTTGCAAATATTTGCATGTCTATTGTAGGTTAGTATTATTCCAAGAAATTCATAGGCATTTATTTTAAACTTTAATGTCATTTCTTTGTCAACATTTCTTTTTATTCATAAGTAGATATAATGGGAAAACTACGAACAGTCAAGAATTGAAACTTTTTCTCACCAATTGATAACTTCAGAAACTTCAGATATTACTTAAATAATAAACATTACAGTAAGTTAAGTGATCTGACTAAGAGATAACATTCAACAACACAGAACTAGTAATAGCACTAACCAGAAAACAACCTAGCCTGAAAGTTTCTACTTTACAAATGTGTTTAAAATGTTATTGAAATCATCTCTTTTGTTTAGAAGAGAAATGGTTACAGATTTATAAACTGTCCATTGCCAAGGACTCAAGAGTAATTTTGTCATAGATAGCAACATTTTATTTAATAATCAACGTACATATGAAATTTCTAAAACTTGACCATGTATCCTGAAATGAACAGTCAAGACACTTTTGCAGTGTCTTCTATGAAAAACAGTTTTACTGCTTACTAAGCTTCCGTTATACTGCTTGTAGACAACATTGCAGTGCCCTGCTCCATAAATGAAAAAGACAGATAAAAAAGTCCAAGTAGAAGTACTATCAATAAAGGGCTTACAAGAGATGCCAAGTTATAGCTTGCCATTTAGATAATGCTCATTAAAACTGAAGGCTGTTTATTTAGTGCATTCCAGGAAATGGAGTTAGGAGTTCACTTAAACATTGGTTCTGAAAATCACAAGTCGATAAATTCTGTTGTCCTTTGGCAAGTTTTCTAGCATGGCATGGCCCTGGTGTTTGTACCTGTCCTTAGGAAAGTTTTCTTCCTGTTTTGAAAACTATGTGTGGTTTCCTTTTATCGCATATATGGAAGTAAATCTGCTCTATTTGAAGAAAATGCAAGTAGTTCTAAAATCAGAAAAGTTTTCTAAATGTTGGTTTGTAACCCATAGGCAAATGCTATTTTCGCAGCCTTAGTTAGAAAAGCTTCTCACTGAAGTGAACCTAGGTAAACTCAAAGATCCATGGCAATACAAGGTGCTGAGGGAAAAAAAATGAAAATTCTGTGACCAGCTCTAGAAAAGATAATTGTGTCAACCCCTGAAGGCAAAGGAAACGTCGCAGAGGAGGGGAAGGAGAGAATAGTATAGCCAGAAGATAGAGGGTGGGACTGTGAAATGTCATCTTCTAAGCCAGCTGACTAGTAATTATGAGCTTACAGGAGCCATGCTGCCCCCATAGTTTGGTCCACAGTCAGCTATGGATATTGGGAAAGGGCTTATTGGTTCTTTATTACTGTTGACCTATTGGGGACTAACAAATTCTGAAACTGAGTTTGTATTTTTCAAAAATCAGAGTCTCACTGTTGGCTCTAGTTAAACTCTGTGTGGCAGAAAGTCATGAAAAATCTTCATGAATATTTGAGATAAATTTGTACATAAGCAGAGGACCAGAAGTTGTGGGAAGAAAATTAGTTTGGAAAGAGTTACCATGGTGAGTTATACATGTGAATGCAACTGTTAAAAGCAAAATTAAACAACAACAACAGAATCTTTGTGTCTTGTAAGTTTAAGAGCATGTAACTCATAGTCAACACCCTGCGTATTAACAGGTAAAAACTGTAAAAGTTGCCCTCTAAAAACATTTATCATATTTTTTAATAAGTGAAATGAAAGAAAACATACTTTGGTTCTAGTACTGGCTTTCAATTTATACATTTTTAGTCTTTAATCAAGTTAATTATTCATTATTGTGTTTAAATTACTTGCTTCAATCTATTCATTGGATAAATTAACAATTATGTGACTTTGCTAATCAGGGTGACACTCCCCTAAATGCCTTTAATAATCTCCTGTTGATTCTAGAACAAGAGCTAAAGGTGTGAAAATGACTATGCCATGATTTTTATATTCATTTTCTCTTCTGTTGACCTGCTAAAAATCCTATACTCAGCTTCATACAATGAACTATTAACAAGACAGTCACTGACACCTTGGGTCTTACACATCAGGAGCAAGTCCACTGAAATTTTCTTTGATCAGCCAATTTTAGTCAGCTCCTTGTATCTTTTCTTCATCCATATGTGCATATACCTGTGAACTGCAAAAAGATAAGTTCCTTCAAGCAAGCATCCTTCACTATGATAGCGGATTGATCTATTATTCCAATTGGGATCCTTTTTCTCCATGACCTTCTACGTAATAATACAGGAGACTGTCTTCTACAAGAAACATGCGAGGTGGGTTTTGACCCAATCTCTCTAATTTGTAATATTATTAGCAATTTTTGATCATTATCAACCCCTCCTAACGTACTGTTATTTGACTATGAATTTTCAGTTAAATTGCTTTGTTCAGTTAGGTTCAATATCTTTGCCATGCTGTAAAAATTACAATGCAGGAAAATATAATTTTTAAATTTTGTGTTATTTATTTTTATAATGGGATAATGGTTTTTCATATGAGACTACATATTATTAATCTGTAGACAAAGGGAACAAAGACATCTAACCAGACATCTGAGTGTTATGATAGCCATGAAGCAAGGGGAAACATAATGTACTCCTATAAAACTGTAAAAGGAAATAAGACTTTAGAGATATAAGTATAATTTCATACAATTAATTTATTATATTTTGGATTTTTAAGTTTTTTACAATTATTAAATTCACTGATTAAGATGTAATATTTTTATAATTGCTATAAAGAAGTATGAATTTCTGATTGCATTTCTACCTCATTATCCATAATATTTTAGGAAAGAAACGGAAAATCGCATATTTATGAAGTTCTCTCAATAAACAAGTAGTATCTTCCTTTATTTTCACATATTTATATGAAGTAATTTTAGCATGTTTAATGTAATAAAAATAATCATTGTTTTATATCAATTACTAATTTGCTATATTTTTTCTTTATTGGAAAATGAAAAAGCACATTTAGGACTTCTGAAAAGTTGCCATTAACTAGTATTTACCCATCAAATTATAACTTTTAAATACACAAACTCAACCACAAATTGAAAATGTTTGAAAAATTCTTTTTTTTTGAACATGCACAAAAATTCTGGAAATGTTAGAACACAACAATTATTTGCATAGTATTTATTATTTATGGTTGCAATCATTTAGCATGTATGACATAATTTACGGAATTTAAAAGACAACTATGTCTGTCATCCTATATATTTGAGCATCTGAAGTTTTATTGGTCGCCCACTTGATGATCTGTGACTGCAATGAAACAATTTTCACTCAACAAAAACAGCATATTAGACCAAGGTTACCTCTTCATGGAAAAAGGGAACTTAGTATCGAAGTATGTTAAATATTTATCTATGTCTGTAGTTTTAACTAATATTAACTAAAATAAATTTAAACTGTTTTAAACTCTTTTCAATCATCAAATTTACATAAACAGAGATAATTAGTAATAGCAAACAATTATTTTTGATGTATTGATTAGTATACAAGTTATCAAATACCAGTTATACCATATTAATGGATTTTCAGTTTTTGTGTATTTCTAAAAATAAACAGATCTTTCTTTCCTATGTGTAATTTATTTAACTGAAAAAGATTAACTCATTTGAACTATTAATAATTTGAAAGAGAAAGTTACATTAAACGTTTTTTAAAGATTGAAATGATGTAATACATATCAGTTTGAAATAGCATAACTTCTGCTATTGAATTAGCATTTAAAATAATTAAATTACATTTTCATTACTTTTTTCAAAATGTATTGTTTCATGAATAAATACCTATAAATGAAAACTAGTTTCAACTTAAAATTTATTCTAGTAGAAAACACAAAATAAAAATGTGATGGTCTATTTGCTAAGGAAAACAATCTTAATATTGGCTTAATGATTATAAATAATCTCTCCAGGGAAGGTTTTCTGACAGTAATGTTTATAGGATTCATACTATCTATTGATCCATGGAATGTAGAAAACAAACTTGGTTTGCTACTTGAGCTTTTCTAAAGAAAGAAAGATGTCATTTATTCACTGGGGTAAATTAAGGGCATGGTGAATAATTATACAGGGCAGGCCATTTATCATTCATCTTATAATATTTATTAGAAGAATAGTATAGTTTTATAGAGATTACATAACCAAATAATATTTTTTTGTCAGAATTCAAATTTTGCAGAGGACTTTTAAAGACAAAGAAATGTTGTATCAATGTTTTAATTTGTTCTCCATACTCTATACATGTAGTGCTTACAAATCCATATGGTTATAACTGGTTTCCTAGCATTGAAAACAATTCTGCTCCTTTCTACTGTCTTCTTACATTTTATAAACTGTATATGACTGTAGTCTCACAGAAGAAGGCTAATAATGTTATAAATGACCACAGAATCATACACGACAGTTTATAAACCATTTCCACAGCAATTTGGAGTGGACTCTGACTTTTCTGGCTAGATTTCATCATGACTTGACTCAGAATGCAAGTTGCCAGGGCAGAGTGCCTGTAGCTCACACAATTTTCCTCAGACTACACTGAATGCAACGGGGAAATAATGAATTGAGTATATAAAATATTTTGAGCCATCTAAGTCCCAATATCTGTTTGGCAAAGGCTATGGAACTATATGAACTGTACCTCAAAAAGTATTTCTACTTTTGTGAATTGTAACTGTTAAAAAAATAGATATATTTTACCTTGAAACTGCTGAGAAGCTTCAAGTAAATCCTATATGTAAATTTTAAAATTTCTTTGGAATATGTATCTTTATGCGTCCTGGTAATATGCTTACAGAAGCATTAACCTCTTAGTTATGATGAAGATAAACTAATTTTCTAGTTTCCACAATAAGTTGCCTATGATCAAAACATTATTTTCTATTCTGTATTATTTATGCATAATATTAAACTCCAAACTTTTGCTCATTATGCAATTTTCCCAACAAATGCATGACTATAAACTTATGCATGAGGTTAGTACCATGAGAGATACATATCCTAACACTAAAACTGTTTATGATCTTTGGCATATCAATCGTTTATTTAAGCTTCATTTTCATATAGATTAAAACTATTCTAATATTTAAATAGTACATAAAACTCTAAAACTAGAACTATGTGTAGGTAAAGATTATGGTTAAACTAATGTGGGTCATTTGTACTAATCAATTTTGGGTTTAGAAATATAAGAAAATAAATATGAAAACTATTTTTAACCACATTATGAACCAGTAACAAATACTCAAAATTTCAGGTGATTATGACCACAATACATAATTCATTTATGTCACTTAGGTTAGATCTCTGTAGCATTCTATATTGTATTTCCTAACTAAGATCTCAGTAAATGATCAGCTCACACATGAAAGACATTAGTTGCAATTCATGAGGTAAAGTAAGCCAAAACCAAAAAAAAATTGTATTTCTTAAATCTACTCCTACATTTATAGTATATCATACAAGATCAGCTAAAATGCCAGTAATCACATTGAGCCAATAAAATGGAAGTGATATATGTATATATACCATCATGTGTGTGTGTGTATGAAATTTGAAAATAGATCAAATTTAAAGTACTTTCTACACGGGGTATTCTACATACTAAGTTACTCAGCCAGTGTGCTTTGGTTAGAAAGTGGATGTAGAACTGGATAGATAGCCAAAGTGAATGTCATTGTGTGATTCTAATATAGTGTAACAAGAAATATAATTCAGAGCTGTGACTGTTACTTAACCCTGAAATTTATTCCCAAATTGAAATTCTACAGTAAATTTAAAAGGTATCATTACATATCAAAAAATTATATCTGCTTTTATTTGTACATACCAATCCTGTTTTAAATATTCCTAGGGTTGATTTTTCTGCATGGCTGAGCCCATTTTTCCCTTCTGTGTGCAGGAAGTGTTTATGTAAGTGAATTTTCATATAAAAGCTTCAAATACAACTGTTCACATTATTGAATCCCTAAATATTTTGAAAGTAGTTGATCATTCAGCTTGGTTTTCTCTGTCATATCAAAGAGAAGCATTTTCAATTGAAGAGGGATATGGAAACATCCAAGAAGATGCCATTAAATTCTTCTCTGAATGACTGTATGCGTGTTGGAAACTGAATTTACAAAATATTTCAAGATTGAAATCTTACAGATGAAATGTTATTTAAATATATTTTTATATATAATGCAACACAATTATATAATATATAAAATAATTTATGCATGTACATATTGAGGAGGAAGAAAAAGAGAGATACAAAGAGAGAGAAAGAGAGAGAGAAAGAGAGAGAGAGAGAGAGAGAGAGAGAGAGAGAGAGAGAGTGAAATTAGACACACTGGAAATAATATATTTCCCCATTAGTCAAAACTACTAAACCAAATGCCCAGCCGGGCAGCAGTGTCACACGCCTTTAATCCCAGCACTCAGGAGGCAGAGGCAGGAGGATCTCTGTGAGTTCGAGACCAGCCTGATCTACAAGAGCTAGTTCTAGGACCGGCTCCAAAAAGCTACAGAGAAACCCTGTCTCGAAAAACCAAAAAAAAAAAAAAAAAATGCCTAGTATCAAGCAAAGAATGTCTACTTTAAAGTTCTGTGCCAAGGAGATACAAGTATATTTGATGACACAAAATAATATGGCCAGTTGTTATAGTGCTTGCTTGCTGTGGTGGTTTTAATAAAAAATGGACCACATAGTTCCATAGGTAGTGGCACTACTATGAGGTGTGACCTTGTTGGAACAGATCTGGCATTTTTGAAGAAAGTATGCCACTGTTGGCAGGTTTTGACATCTGCTTCTTTTAGATCCAGATGTAAAAATCTCATTTTACATGCACCTTGTGTGCCTTCATGACATCATGCTTCCTGCCATGACAATAGTGGACTAAACTTCTGTAAGTATAAGTCATTCCCAATGAAATGGTTTCCTTTATTAAGGTTGCCACGGTCATGGCATTTCTTCACAGCAGTAGAAACCCTATGATAATTACCTTTCAGAAGTTGAAAGTAAGTGTGCTGGCTACTCTTAGGTCAACTTGACACAAGCTATAATTACCTGAAAGGAGGGACCTTGAATTGAGTAAAATACCTCCAGCTATAAAGCATTTTCATAATTAATGATTGATAAGGGACAGAGTATTCCACTGTGGGTAGAGTCACCACTGGGATGGTGGTCCTGTGTTCTATAGAAAACCAGGCTGAGAAAGCCAGAGAAAGCAAGCCTGCAAGCAGCACCCTACCCATGCCATCTGCATCAGCTCCTGCCTTCAGGATCATGAAATATTTGAGTTCCTATTCTGACTTCTTCCAATGATGAACAATGTTGTGGAAGTATAAGCTAAATAAATCCTTTCCTCCCCAACTTTGTTGTGGTCATGGTGTTTTACCATAACAGTAGATAAACTTCCTAAGACAGTGAGACTGTAGTTCCTGAAGTTACAGCACACTTGGGCACAGGACTTTGAGAAATCAAGATTTTACTGTTTTGGGAATGTCCTTCAAGATTTCTAATTATCTGTTAAAGATCCTAAGGGAAGAAAAATTATTAATAGTACTTTACTTTTGTTCATCTTGCAAACTACAATAATGTCTAGGCTAACAGAACATACCCAATGATGCAATAGGAGCAAGTAGATTCTCCTCTATTAACTTATTAGGTCATAAATATGTTTTGGGTAGGTTTATTTTAACAGACATGATTTTTTTTTTCTTATTCAATAACATTGAGGTTCAATGATATGGAGAACCAGAACTAGTCAGACTGAAAAGTACCCATCACCAACCAGACAACTATTGTACAACCCTTTATACTTCCTGTTCAGGATATATCTTAAAAGAAGAGACTGAAAGATTATAAGATACAGAGGAATTGAAAGATGGCTGCAAACTACAGTTTTCTGGACATAGTAGGAATCATGTACCATTAATTTTCATTAACTATTGTTCCCTGCAAAAGACAACACCAATCAATATTACAATATAGAACAGGGAAAAGTTAATAAGGTTTCACTTTCAGTTAAGGAACTGTTGAGCTACAGGCAGTCAATAGATCTTGAGTGTACAACTACCCTTCTGATAGGTTGCTCACATTCACATGGTTAGCCCTCTTCCTCGCTTGTATTAACAATACCAATTGGACTCAGTAGTTTATATACATACATACATACATACATACATACGTACATATAACTATAAAGGAAAAAGACATAACTTTGAGAGAGAAATCTAGTTATATAGAGCAGCAGTTGAAAGAGGCAGTGCATAAACGTCCAAAATGCATTGTTAGGCTATAAAATTTAGTAAAAATTAAAGAACTGTTTTGAGTAAGGTGAACACTCAATTTAATCTCTAACTTTTGGATATCAAAAAGAACAGTTCATTTTTAAAAACTGTGCTAGATTTTGCTCTCTCAAAAATTACCCTCAAAAAACAAGTAAAAAAACATCAAAACAAATAAACTAAGAACAAAACTAAAACAAAATGAAAAAATGAGTAGATTATAATACAAAGCATATAAAAACAAAACAATAAAAATGTTCAAAAAAAAAACAAAAACATTTAACACTCAATGTTAGTCAACTATTATTGGGAATGTTGCTTATTCTGGAATACATTGATACACCCAATGACACTCCACTGGGAAAAATTTATTTTCCTTTTACAAAGAAGGTATCAGCTGCAACTAGTTTCTTGGGAAGGAGTAGAACCAGGTGTTCACTTCTACACTCTCAGTGCTGGTACTTCAACTGGATTAAACCTATGCAGGTCTTGTGTGTGCCTGAACATTCTCTGTGAGTTCATGTGTGTATCAATCCTTCATGTCTGGAAGGCAATGTTTCCTTCGAATCTTCCATAACCCTTGTCTCTCATACTCTTTCCCCTCTTTTTAATAGATGCATAGTATTCATCTAATAGTAGTAGGTTTTCTTGTAGAGCCCATGACTTATCTAGACTCAGTCTATTGGCCTCTCTAACTGTGTCGCATAAAATGGATAAAATGGTATCCATCTCATGGAGTGGGCCTATAATCCACAGAAAAGTAGTTGGGGCCGGGCGGTGGTGGCGCACGCCTTTAATCCCAGCACTCGGGAGGCAGAGGCAGGCGAATCTCTGAGTTCGAGGCCAGCCTGGTCTACAAGAGCTAGTTCCAGGACAGGCTCTAGAAACTACAGGGAAACCCTGTCTCGAAAAACCAAAAGAAAAAAAAAAGTAGTTGGTTACGCCCATGTTTGAGCCACTATTGTACCATCTGTCTTATAACATTGTTTTTGAACATTTCATGGTTTGTAGCTAGGTGATATTCATAATGATTTTTCTCCACAGCACCTTCTAGCACCATGATTGCTAATCATAGCAGTGAGGTGGGGTATTTTGTTTTCTTTTTTTTTTTTTTTTTTTTTTTTCGTGTCTGGCACCAGTTTGATGATATAAATGTTTGATGATATAAATCAGGGATTATATCACTGTGATAAAACACTGACTAAAGAAAGTTGAGATTAAACGCTTTCCTTCAGCTAACAGATTGAAATCACAGGCCATCATGAGAATTCAGGGAAAGGACTCAAAACAAGAACCTAGATAAAGGAGATTTTGCAGAAGACATTGAAAGTTGTTGTTACTGATGGTTCTTTGTGAACTGTTCAGCTGCTTTCTTAAAGCATCCAGAACTAATAACAGAGAAGTGGAATCAACTACAGTGAGATGGCCCTTCACATACTAGTTATCAATCAGGAAAATGCATCAAACTTGCAAAGCATATAATAATTACAATGCATATATGCTTACACTATATTACACAGAGTTAAGAAAGTGCTGGACACTAATTTTAACTCACAAGGTACTGAAAGATAAAAGAATAATTCTATTTTTGTTCTTAAATGCTTATCATATTTTCACAAGGAATTGAATAGAATTTAATGCAGTATTGATACATATTTTTATTTTACCTTGCATGAATTAATGTTTCTTTTTCTTTTTTTGAAAAGTTATCAAAATATCAACCTCACAAATGTGACTTCTTAGAAATTATTCCTGTCAGTTTGTGACCATTGACTGTGGAAGTCATTTGATAATTTGTACATAAGAATCATTTGCGTTTCTTTATGTTTAGTTTAATAACCTAAGGAAACACATCACTTATCATTATTGCAATAAAATAGCATAACAGACAAAGCTGTCAGTTTTCTTTTACTACACAAACACACACACACACACAGCAAAAAACACTTCTAAAATTTTCTCAGAGAATAACACTTTTAAGAATTAGATTTACTTATGGAGACAATATAACATGAGCAGTGTAAACCGCCTTTTCAGTGTTCTGGGTCACACACAGAATTGCTTTCTGTTAGACATATAAAATTTGAAAGCTGTTGATCAGAACACTAAGTATAAAGACAGAGAAATATTGATTTACAGGTTTGTTCGTTTCAAAAGAAACTATCAACCCTGGGTTGGAAAAAATAAAACAGGAAGGTCTCAATGTTCTTCTGATATACTGGCATTTCACTTTGTTTCCAGAAGGCAGCTCTGGTGTCTCTGGTACCTCATTCTACCTCTTTTCAGTCTCTGGATTTGCAATTTACCCCTGAGACTTTACATAGCTCTTTCTGCTTACACTTGATGTTCTGATTAACAGCAGTTTTGACATCAGATTTTTTTTTAAAGTTTTGACTCATATAGGTGCTTCTCTTCCAACATTTAGGATGAAGCTGGATTGGGGATTCCTAAGTTCTATTGAACAATTCAATATGCACATCTTTGGAAACTCTAAAAGCCAGTCACTGCATAACTAGCACAGAGTTCCATCTTCTTGTCTTAGCAGAGAACACTATCGGGTTATGTGAATTTTCTTTGTAGTAGGTCGGTTTTCTCTGTGTTGAGGTTCCCTCTTCTAAAATTACTCTATCATATATCATGATGGGATGGCATTAGGCAATACTTAATTTCTTCAACAATCAGGTCTTAGAAATAACAATCAATTGCCAATATGTACTGAGCTCCCACACCTATGCTGTTTGATTGTTTAGTTTGGTCTTAGGTAGATTTTGTGAAGGTAGTCACAGTTACAGTGAATTCTTGTATACTCTGGCCCTGTTATGTATGGTAAATAATATTTCACTGCTGAAATCGACTACCTCTGGCTCTTTATAATCCTTTTATCCTTTCTAGAATGACTCCTAAACTTTGTAGGGAGTGGTGTTATATAAATGCTTTATTTATAGCTAATCACTCTCGTCTATTTTTTGTAACCCAGTCTTGGTTCGGTTTTTATTGCTGGGAAGAGACACAATGACCACAGCAGCTCTTATAAGAGAAACATTTGATTGGGGTAACTTGCTTACAGTTTCAGAGGTTCAGTCCATTATAATCATGGCAGAAAGCATAGTGGCATGCAGACAGATGGTGCTGGAGAAATAGCTGAAGGTCTACATATTGCCGGCAACAGGAAGTCTACTGATATACTGGGTAGTATCCTGAGCATATGAACCCTCAAATTCCACTTCCACAGTGACATACTTCCTCATACAAGACCATGCCTACACCAACAAATACACACCTCCTAATAATGATACTCCCTATGAGATTATGATTGCCAATCACATCCAAATTCCAAATTAAATACCCTGGCCCCCATAAGTTTATAATAATATCACAATTCAAGATGCATTTTGTTCAATTTCAAAAGTCTTAATAGTCTATAACAGTCTCAACAATGTTTAAAAGTCCAAAGTTCAGAGTCTTATCTAAGATTCATGCATTTTTTAACTGTAGCTCCCCATAGAATCAAAATTTTAAAAATCACATACTTACAACCTTAATAGTATGGATATACATTACTATTCCTAAATGCGGAGAAGGGATTATAGTGAGGAAATACTGGACCAAAGCAATACTAAAAACTAACTGAGCAAACTCCAAACAATCCATCTCCATGTCTGATGTCAAAGCACTATTCTAATCTCCAATTGCTTTCATATTTGTTGTTTGCAACACACTATTTTTTTTTCTTATGGTAAAGGGGTGTAGTCGATCGGTAGTTAGAATTAACCAGACCAGCTCAACTCAAAAGATTTAATAATTGGGGAGAAAAGAAACTTACACAACCAATGATCCAAGGAAAACCAGGAATACAGGGAACAAAAGATACCGAGGCGAGTGCAGCTGGATTTTTTATCTGTTTCTCTTGGCCCCATGGGGACACACCCTAAACAAAATGTGATTGGCTGAACTTCCCCATCATCATGGGCCGCTTCCAGTCCATGTTAGCAGTTCTCCTCAGTAGGTATTCTAGAAAACCAGCATCTCTATCATCTTGTCTTCTCCAAGGTAATCCACTCTTCAATTGCACAGCTTCATACAACAGCCTCTCCATTAAGCCTCCATTCAATGACACCCTTGACACATGTCTGGTCTCAGTGTCTTTCTTTAGGTATGTAGTCAAATTCTATAACCAGTTTCTTCAATCCCCAACTTTGAAGCCAAAAACACTAGTGCGAACCTACCAAGTTGTGCTTCTTATTGAAACAAGCCCCCCTCATTCAATTACATCGTCACCAGATTTATATATTTTACTATTTAAGGTTTTCTTTCCTGAAATTTGCTCTGTAAACAAGGCTAGCTTCTGACTCAGAGTCAGCCTATGCCTTCTCAGTGCTGAGGTTAAAGTGAGCCCCACAATACCTGGCTCTAAACTTTAGTTTCTTTCCACAAGTTGGAAATTTAACTGGGTAGGATCTTGCTCTGAGGTCATCACTCCCTTTATTTTATTTCTTAATCCATTTAACTCCTTCAACATGGGATTTAGCCCCATTCCACTTCCTAGTACTCTTTTTCTTCTCAGAATTTGCACTTCGTAATTTACCGTGCTCAACTTGCTCTTTTTCATTATAAATCTTCATTATAGTTTCCAATAATGCTCACATGACAGAGTCTATACTAGACTATTTTGAGATTTGTTGTTCCAATGGAATTAATACAAAACTCTCACGTTAACCTCAGATGGACTCTTCCAAAGAGGGCAAATGGCAGTCATTTTCTTCACCAAAATATCGCAAGAATGATCCTTAGGCAACATACTAATATTCTTCTCCTCTGAAACATCTTTAGTGAGCCTCTGATGATTTGAATAACTCTTGGCACCTCTGAGTTCTATGCTCCTACTAATAAGGCCCAGTATGCAGTGCTTAAAATACTACACTGTTTTCATAATGCAAAGTGCCAAAGTACAAATTCAAACAAACACAAGGTCAGTCCTATCACAGAAATACCCCAGTTTCTTGTACAGACTTCTGTCTTAGGCTTTTATTTGCTCTGAAATACCACTAAAACCACAGCAACTGTTTTAAGGAAACCATTTAATCGATGTGTCTAGATTATAGTTTCAGAGGTTCAGTCAATTATGATTATGGCAGGGAACATACTGTCATGGAGGGAGATGTGGTACTGGAGAAACAGCTGAAAGTCTTACAGACAAAACAAACTCAACTGACACACTTGACAGTTTCCTGAGTATATAAAACATCTAAGCCCAATTCCACAGTGACCCACTTCTTCCAACAAGGCCATATCTACTTCAACAAAGCCACATGTCCTACTAGTGCCACTCCCTGTGTGATTATGGAGGATAATTATAAACTATTACAGACTCCTTATTGATTTCTATATATGAAAAAATAATGCTTTTCTGATTGAGGAAAGAGGTATATATACTAGTCTGTGATTATATAAAGAAAGTATTTAGGGGTAAGTTTGTTATTATGTCTGTTTAGAAAGATAATGTTAGGGTCTGGAGAGATGGCTCAGTGGTTAAGAGCACCGCCTGCTCTTCCAAAGGTCCTGAGTTCCATTCCCAGCAACAACTTGGTAGCTCACAACCATCTGTAATGAGATCTGGTGTCGTCTTCTGGCAGGCGGGCGGGCGGGCATACATGGAGGAAGAATGTTGTATACATAATAAATAAATAAATCTTTTAAAAAAGAAAGATAATGTTAATTATCTAATGTTATTAGGTTCTCTGTTAGAGCCTATTACCTACCCAATCATAAGTTATTGGTCTAGCTAATAAGATCAGGCATGAGTTCCAGCTTGTGTAGTCGGCTTTAAATCCGACAAAAAAGGACTTGGTTATTTTCATAACATATGTGCCAATATCGTATGTGGGTATGTCTTGTTGGTCCTGTTCATATTGTAACTATCAAGGTTTACTGGTGAATAAGACTTTTGATGTATTTATAAGAACTTTTAGCCCTATGTAAGGCTAGCTAGCAGGGATAAAGCATTCAGGCCATAATACCAGTATTTCTTTACATTCGATGACTCAAGTATGTGGTGTCTTGAGAACACTCCAAAAGAAGAAAAAGACAAAGAGAATGTTGAAGCTGAGGCTTGTTTTGTTTTTTTGTTTTTGTTTTTGTTTTTGTTTTTGTTTTTTCTTCTTCTTTTCTTTTGGTAGAGACTTTGCTAGGTTAGGAGTTTGGGGAAGGAAAGTTACAGTATCTCATTAAAGGAATAATTCTACCTATATGTTTAAACTTAGGACGAACTTATCTTCCTAAGGATGATTATACTTCCTGAATCCTGGAGCATGTCCATTTGCTGGAATGTGCAATATCCACCAAGGCCAGAGATTCAATTTTCTTGATCAAAGTCACTCCTGATGCTGTGATTGGCCTTCTAAAGACACAGCTAACTTTGAATCTATCACGACTGTATATGTTGCCTCTCACACATACTTTATTAGTCATTCCAATAAGCTCTTTGGCTCCCAAATGGACATGGTAGAATTATTACTGTATTTGTCTTTACTGACCTATCTACCCATAAAATGTTACAAAAATGGGAGGAAGTGAAAAGGAACCTAATTGTTTACATTCATCAGACATCAGGACGAAGGACAATACAGAGAACAGTAATCATAAGACAAGGAAGAAGAGATGAGGGGAAATGAAGAAGCGGATGGACTGAAAGAAAATAACTCATTTGGGCAAAAATCTCTCAAAAAATCAACTATTTTGTACTTAATAGAAACATAACTTTTTTCAAAAGTAATTTCTTTAAGCTTTCTCTCATAGCATAATGCAAATCAAGTGTCTTTAGGAAATACTCTCTCACTGTTGAAGCAAAACAAAGGTAATAATAAAGAAAATGGTTGTCATGCTTTTACAAAATGCTAAAGAAAGAATAATCACTTTCATTTGGAAAAATGGCAGGAGGGAAACCAAACATATAGTAGTATAAATTGGGTAAAAATATGCAATGACATGAATCTGTTACCACAAAAATTATGCAGAATTGTAAAAGAGCACACTTATTTTGAAAAGTTCTGAGATGATGATTCTTAATAATATCAATCAGCATGCATTTTCAAAATCCCAGTCTGAGAGCAAGTAAAATCATAAGGCTTTTAAAAAGGGCTGGAATTATTTCAATCGATACAAATTTTGTGATGAAAATTTAAAAAGGATATTGTTTTAATGGACAACTGATTTCTAAAGAAGCAGGAATGAGCACCCTCATAACATAACAGCAGATAACACCATTCCTAGTATAAACTTTCCAGTGTGTGATTATGTTCATTGATTTCATGAGATGCCTTAGAAACACTAAGAGCTACAGTTAAAGACTCATTTTGTTTTATAGTCTACCACATGAAGCTATGGCTTTGAGGTTTTTTTTAAAAATTTTCTTCTTTGTGCTTCTGAATATTTTAATATTTCTAAAGTTTGGTATTAGAAAGTTATTCATACTTTTTGCCAAACTGATATTGAAAATGTAAAAAAAATGTATTTGAAAATATTATTGATATTAAAACTTCTTTCACAATTTCATTTGTATATAAATTGGTTACATTTACCCTACCCTTTTACTATATATTATCATTGCTTCATTTCTTTTCACTTTTGATATGATTATGTTGTAAATATTATTCTCAAATAAACTACTGTTGTTTGAAAGACTTGGAATAAAATCACTTTAATGTTGATAATACATTTCTCAAGTACTTTGCTTTCTGCTCTAAATTACTTTAGGAGAATGAAGTAATAAATATTCCAATCCTAATACTAATTATGTATCATTTCTGAAGAAAAATATTACTTTTAACACAGTCTTATTTTACCTACAAATTCCAGTTCCCTCTCCCTCCTGTTCTCCCACCTTCTCCTCCTCCATCCACTATTCAGAGAGGGTCAGGCCTCCCATGGGGAGTCAACAAGTCTATAAAAGTACTTGAGGAAGGAGCAAAATTCCCCTTCTCTCTCCCTCCTCTTCCTTGTCCAGGCTGAGCAAGGTATCCCTCCATAGGGAAGCAAATCAAAACAACTCTGGGATACCATCTTTTACCAGTCAGAATGTCTAAAATCAAAAACACTGAGGACAGAAACCCTCTGGATTCTTAGTGGAAGTACACATTCACACAGCCACTTTGGTGTATACCCAAAGGATGCTCAATCGTACCACCAGTTGAGCAAGTTTCCTAATGGTAAGTACATTTGCAGCCTAAAATTTGGAGAACATGTGCAAATCATGGCATCAAAGCAAATTAAAATCCAGACTTGCCTGACTCTCAACATTATTATTTCTTCATTATGTAATATTATCTCCTAGAAATAAATATACCATCAATAAAATAGTCCTCTGAAAGAGCTTCAATGGCGATGATATTAAGTTTGAAAATAGAACTTAACTAGGCCACAGAATTAAACAGTCATCTTAGTAATGGCATTTGTGAACCAAAGGACTCATCTAATTGTTTTCTTTGCAGCCCAGTCAGGTGGATTTGCAAGAGAAAAGAAATGCTGATGAGCCACTCTGCTGACCCACTTTGTCTCCCTGCAGATGGTCCCAGCTGGAGTAGTGTGTACTTACTGTTCAAACATTCAAACAAGAACTATTATTTTTTTACTTTCCATCGCATGTCTCCCAGGAAATAAAAAAATATAAATGTTGATGTGTTCTCTGCAGAGGGGGAAAAAAAGGCCCAATATTCATAGGTGAAAATCCTATATGAAATCATTCTCACATTTTAGCAGAAGCTATGGTTTATAACTGAAAATGCAAAAAAAGGTGTTGTCAGGGTCTTATATTCTAATCTCTTTACAAACACATACAACTTTCAAATTTTCCTTAAATATAAGCAAACAGATGCTCTTTTAAAATGTATTTGTATAAGCACATAGTTCCAAAGTATGTCTTGAAGTGACAAGGAATGAAAGAATGGCAGATACAGGCCAAGGGACCTCTTTACCTCACTGATGCTGATAATGTGTGGAAATCTCTAATTTCCTGATATTGGAGATTGTGTGTAGATAAGAAAATAAGTAAACACAAGCAGCAAGCTCTGAGAATGCCCACTGCCATATGTTTTAGATGGAAAACCATGAGATTCGGCCATACTTCTGTAATAATTCTTGAGAATATGATCAGCAACAAAAGTAATGGTTTTTTTTTATCATACAATGGAGCATGGTAGTTTTACAGTTGTGATGGGAAACTTGGGTCCATAACTTGCTTCTTTTTCTCAGGCTAATAGCACAAAGGGATATAAGATCTTGGAGTTCTTTAAGAAACCAATGTACTTTGTTAAACAGTTTCGTTCCAGACCAGAGAGAGTTTAGATGAGAGAGAGAGAGAGAGAGAGAGAGAGAGAGAGAGAGAGAGAGAGAGAGAGAGAGAGAGAGACAGAGACAGAGAGACAGAGACAGAGAGACAGAGACAGAGAGACAGAGAGAGACAGACAGACAGAGAGAGAGACAGACAGACAGAGAGACAGACGGACAGACAGACAGGGTGGAAGAGTGAGAGGGAAGGAGGGAGGGAGAGAGGGAGGGAGGGAGGGAGGGAGGGAGGGAGGGAGGGAGGGAGGGAGGAAGGGAGGGAGGGAGAGAGAGTGCCTCAGACATTTGGGAAAATGGTAATTTTACATACAGGGAGGCTCAGAGGCAAAAGGAGAGCCTGCCTCTAATTCATCTGTAGGTACTGAGAGTGTGTTCATAAAACACGGACCATGGCTTACTTCCCCCAAATATTTATGAGGGGAAGACTGCTCTCCTTCAAAGATAGTTAAGCCTTTCTCCTTCGTCCAGATTTATATCATAAACACTTCCAACTTTTTATCTGTGTATTATAGTTTTGCATCTTCAGCTATAAGCAATCACCCCTCTTCCCCTATTGAACTGTATATAATAGACTTTGACCATCTGGGGTAATAAGTTTCTCCACCAGAGTGTCCAGTTTAGCCCAACCCAGTTTTTCTACGTGTCTGGGTCTTTCTATCTTTCAGTAGTTTTCTTGCTACCACTAGTAAAGCCAAGTCCCCTAGAAGCCATGTAAGGATTCAGAAAGCATATTTTAATATAAAATAAATATTTTGCTTGGTATGTTATATCACATTTATTCTAATAACCAAAGCAATGTTTATTTACCAGTATCCATGTGACAGGTCCCAGTCATATTTCATTTCTATTTTTTTTTTGTTTTTTCGAGACAGGGTTTCTCTGCAGCTTTAGAGCCTGTCCTGGAGCTAGCTCTTGTAGACCAGGCTGGTCTCGAACTCAGAGAGATCTGCCTGCCTCTGCCTCCTGAGTGCTGGGATTAAAGGCGTGCGCCACCACCGTCCGGCTCATATTTCATTTCTAATTCTTATAAATCCTATGTTCTTTGTTTGATCAATGTAATTTTAGATCTAAAATTTCCCAAAATTATAGAAAACTATATATATAGCATATATTATGAGTTACAGAAGAAATTTAAACATTTACCCTTCTGTCAGTTGATAGTAGCAAGTGGGAACTTTACAAACTAACTAGAATAATAAAATATATGGATATATCAAATAATATGCTACTGCTTACTGGATACAGAAGAGAAAGTCAACTCTGATTACCTAGAAAGCAGACATATTAAAATGTTTTGAATTACAATCTTGTGCCAGATTGATAAAGGATCAGAATGTTACAAAAGATCTTCTAAAATTGTAATACTTTACACTATTATCCCATATATAACAAGTATCTTATGTTTGCTATAGAACATCTTCCTCAAGAACATATTTTACGTCTTTTCTTGCCTTTATTCTCTGAATTGAAATGACAGGGAAGTAACTTAAAGCCATCTATCAACTCAAATAAGCAATCACCCTACTTCCAATTCTGTTTACATTGTGGCCCACTGTCCCCTTTTATACTATCAGAAAATAAAGAAAATTTATTTTGTAATTGAAACAATTAATATTGGTTTTTGTTATTATATCTCTTTTTATAGATCAAATGTTTACTATATTTTAGCTAGGTTTTTGACTGGTTAAATAAAAAACCTAATTATCCATATTTAAGGGCAATTTGTGAAATTATATAAATATACAGATGAAGAGAACCACAAATTTACATTTTCTTTTTTAATAGATAAATATCTATTTTCAACAAATGGCAACTTAAACTATTTTCTTTCCCACCTTTTTAAAGGACTCCCTTTACTGCAGAGATACTTGCACATGGGTGTTTATTGCAGCACTATTCATAATTGCTATTATGAAACCCACATGAATGACCTCAATAGAGGAACAGAGAAAGAAAACAATAAATATATGTATATGTGTAATGAAATTATTTTTATTATTTTTGTCATTTGCATGAAGATGAATCAGAGTTAGTAATATTAACCAAATTATACCAATTTCAGAACGATACATGATGTATGTTTCCTCTCATTTATCACTCTTAAATTTTATAAAGATACATAAAATCATGCAAGGTATATGACAGAACAGTAGAAGTTAAATTCTTGAGTGCTTGTTGTAAGAGAGAGGGCCTGCTTGTTTGTCCCAGCTGCCTGGCTAGCTTACACCCGAAATAACCACACAGAAATTGTATTAATTAAAACACTGCTTGGCCATTAGCTCTAACTTCTTATTGGCTAACTCTTACATACTAGGTTAACCCATCTCCATTAATCTGTGTATCACCACGTAGCAGTGGCTTAACAAAGATTCTAATCAATGTCTGTTTCAGGCAGAGGATCCATGGCTTCTCTCTTACTTTGTCTTTCTTCCTCCCAGCATTCAGTTCTGTTTTCTCCACCTACCTAAGTTCTGCCATATCAACTAGGCCAAGGCAATTTCTTTATTCATTAACCAATGAAAACAACACACAAACAGAAGGAACTCCTACACAATGTATACCCCTTGACCAAAGACTGGTCCTCCTCTATTCTGTGAAGGTTGTCCTCTTTGACCTAGTGTACAGCTTCAAGAGGGACACACATGGAGCAGTGAGGAAGGAGGAAGACACCCACCTAGCCAGCTAGATCAGCCGGATCAATGGGGTAAGAGATGTCATAGCCAAATTGCCCTCACATCCAGAATTGAAATTATTTAGGTGAAAAAATGAAGACCAGTTAAATGAGATTAGAAAGATATGAGAGTAGCCAACATATGACATTTCAAATTCCACAAATATGTTGAATAATATCAACAGATAATGCAAATGTTAACCTTAACGTACATGTCTTCTTATATTTTTTATTATTTAATTTTGATTTTATATGTTTATTTTAAAGTTTAAATAATTTGATATTATTTTAATATCGTTATTTTAATTGCTATTGTAATATCCAAATACACCATACATACATATATAAAAAATACAGAAAAAAGTCAATAACATATATTTACAAATCTACTGTGATGAAATCCATTAATTTTTATGATCACATTAAAATAAGTTAAAACATTTTAAAGTAAGTAATATTCAACATAAATGACTATAAAAGAAAAAGAACCACAGTTTCATTAGAACAAGAGAAATTGATTAGATAAAACAAAACATCAACATTGTTTCACAAGAAATATGAAACAAAGCACAATCACAAGATAAGATGCTTGTTTATCATTTTCTGCCAAATGATGTTTCTAATCATGGGAAAGATTATGTGTACAGAAAAATAATCCAATTGCAAATCAAAATGAGAAGTACTTCTCACAAACAGCCAAATCATCTGAATGCTAACCGTTGGAAAGCTTTACAGTAGCAAACATCATTGAGATGGTCAAAAAATTTTGAACTCTCATAAATAATTTGTGCGATGTCAGAATGTATCTTTTTTTGAAAATTTTAGGAGTGCTCATAAAGTTAAAAATAAACTCCTTCATGGTATAGTAATATATTCACTAATCTGTTTATAGAATATTATTGTCGCAGATTATTCACTAGGCAAAAACAAGAAATAACAAAACTTCAACAAAAGAGCAAAGATGCATTTATTAACATATATACATTTACTAGTATAATAACAAATAATAAAATGGGCAATGTCCAGATAATGTAACAAAAGTGAATCTCAAAAACATTTGAGCTACAGTCTTCCAATGACATCATGTATACAAGAAGGATTAACTTAGATGAAAATCTAGAAATAATCTAGAGGTTACCCAGACAACAAGGGTGGGATTATTATTTTCAGAATAAAGATTGTAGGGATACTAAAAATGTTCACATAACTCCTCTCCTACATGCTTATCTTAAAACATATATGAACATGTAATTGAAATTTATTGATTCTAATGCTTATAAAGTAGCTTATGAAAATTGTATCATTGAATTGATATATTTTGTATTATATTGCTTTCTTGTGTAAAAAAGCCTAAATGGTTTTTCATAAGAATAAAACAAGAAAACTGGACAGAATAGAATCAGAACACAATATTTTTATTTGTCATTTTTCCAATTCTGTTCAACTCCTACCAGCTTCTTCGGTAATGTGGATGAACTCTAATTCCGTCGAATTAATCTTTGAAGACATAACCTGACCATAATAATCCATGCCCCTTGCCAAGTGATTGTTTTACAAGTGAACATGTTCCATTCACATTCACCATTATTGTAGCCCTTGTGCTTGCCATAGGAGTCATATCCTATTGTATCCTGGAATGTTATTGTTAAACAGCCACCACAACTGACACATTAAATTAAATGGTTGCTCAGTCTTCTGAGGCACTAAATATCCAAGAGGTAATTAACCAACACCTCTATCTGGACTCACATATATTTCAATAACAAATTGACCTCTGGCTGAGGAATTAAAATTGTTGAGAGACATGTCACTGCTGGATTGCAACCCTCAACTTCAAGCAGTAAGTCTCACTACTACCAGGTTTCTAATACCTCTCTGGAGAGACTTCGATTAGCTCAAAATAGTAGAGGAACCTGGTCAGACAGGTTCCTTAATTATTCCATATTTCTCTGACAACAGACTCATCAGTTAAACTTGACTAAGGGTCAATGTCTTTAGAAACTGATTTATAACTAATGTATGGGGTAATTTTTAAAGACTCCTTAATCTTTTCTGGATACTTACATATGCCTTGTTGGGTATGGTGGTACCTCTAATCTGTATTTTGTTCCAGTGTCTCTTAAAGCACACTCAGTGTCAATGGGCAGCCACCAAGGCAACCTTATAGGTAATAATGGCTCTTAGATATTCTGAAAAAACCATCTAGAGGAGGTGATGCACACATGGCTCACAGAAATTTAGAGTGCTACTACTTAAGACCCTTCCACTCTGGACTAGTCTCTAGGTATGGTGCTCTTCGGTAGGTGATAGTCAATGAGGGGAAGAGTTCATCTGGCAAGCCGAACACAGACAGGCATGGTCCTGAGCCCTCCTGTCCTGGGGTCAACAAGGTCAGGGCTATGCATCCTGAGACCCTGAGTGTCCAAAGATAATGCAATAAAAAGGGTGGATAAATAGGGAGATATTTACCTAGGCACAAAGGACCTGGGGACCAACAGGACCCTACTAGCCTAAAACCATACTAAACTGTCCATTTGTGCATGTAGTATGTAACTTTCTCAAATTGAGCCAACCTTGGCCTGCCAAGAGAGCTCCCAGCAACAGCCGCTGCAACTCGAGACAAGCCAACCTTAACCAGTCTTAGCTACCACGAGAGACCCTGACACCTCTCCTGTTTCTTCCCCTCCCCTGGGCAGGTAGAAGGCATATAAAATGAACTGATATTGTTACATCCAGCTTGTCTTCCTGGATTCATTGCCATGAATGCAGTGCTTACTTGCCCCCAGCTCCAAGGGGAAAAAAATTCAGTAGATAGAAACAACACCTGGTGCTGAAAACCAGGATCAAGCCCTGGCTTAACTATTAAGCTTGCCTAAGCAATTGTTACTTCTCTTTTTAAGTTTTATTTATTTATTTATTTATTTATTTATTCATTTATTTATTTATTTATTTATTTATTTATTTATTGTTTTATCTATCTATCTGTTTATTTGTTTGTTTGTTTATTTGTTTGCTTATTTATTTGCTTGTTTATTTATTTATTTTTCCTGTTTTTGTCATTGCTGCTTGCAATGGGAGGAACTCCCAGCATTTTCACTTTGATCTGCCAGTCCTACTGGTCTCCCCATTCTCTGTCTGTGGAGTCAGGACACTCCCATTACAGTGTTATTGGGTCAGTAGGTCCCTCTGTGTACCTTGATTATTTTCTGGGTCTCCTGCTGGGTAAGTGCTGAGGCCTTTTCCTTCCTGCTGCTGTTTGGTTTTGCTCATCATTATCTGTGGACAGGGAGGCACATTCTTTCTAAACTAATTTCATCTTGGGTTTAGGCACCAGGTGTAGCTTTCATCTACTGCTCTGTGCCACTGAACTTCCCCTTGTGGTTGGGGGCAAGTAGGCGCAGGGTGAATGGCGCAGACTGCCCAGAGACAAGCTGGATATATCCAGTTCAGTTTATTTTAAGAACGAAAGGCCTCGTATACCCTCCATCCTCCCAGCAGAGGGGAAGCAGCAGCATTGGTGGCAGCTAGAGACTGGTTCAGGTCGTCTTGTCTCATGTCAGAGCAGCTGTGCCTGGGACCTACCTTGGCAGACCTATGTTAGCTAAATTTGAGGAAGTTGTATACTGCGTGCTCATAGAGCAGGTTCAGTCCAGGTTTAGGTCAGCAAGGGTCTGTTGGCCTCCAGGCCCTTTATGCCTGGACAACCATCTCCCCATATTTTTTATTTCAGGCTAACTCATTTTTATGCATTAAGTACTGATCAAACAGGGACAATTTTTAAACATTGTATTTCTTTTCAAATACTTGCATTTTTATATTTTCATATGAAGAGAAATGGGTGATTATTCCTTAAGGAGCAAGGGTTCTCAATTTATTCACATGGTTTGACCACATGCACTTTGGGCACAAGGAAATATAATTATGAGAGTTCCAATTACAGGCATGAGCAAACACATGCTAAGGAATGAAATGTACCCCAAAACAATATAAACAAATACACAGTACACTAGAAAGCTTTATGTATTACACCAGACTGTTCTGCTGCATTGATTTACGTGTGAATATTAAAAAAATAACCTGAGAATTTACTTTATTTAACACATTATAGATCAGAATTGAAAAATAAGACTTATTATGGTTATGAATTACATCATTATTGTGTTAGTGAATTTTCAGCTAACTTTCTGTCTAATATGGTTACAAATACTTTGTGGTTTGATATTTCTTAAATATTCCTATTACCAAATATTTTTAATGTTATAGTATATGCATTTAATGTAGATATTAATATATCATTAGAGATGGAGAAAACTTTGAGAGATACAACAATATCTTGCTCTAATGTTTTGGAGTTTTGAAAACATTGATTTTTGTACTTTTAACATTATTCTATTTAATTATACAATGTGATAGGAAACATAATATTCTATCATTGTTTACTGTTATTTTAAATTAAATTCAATACATAACTCTTAACCTTTAAACATCTTTAGTTTTTCTACACAGTTAATAGTCAAATGTCATTGAATCACTATGGATTTATGCATACCAAATGTAATAAAGTTTCAGTCTTAATATAACATTTTGGAAATCAACATTGTATGAATTCAAATATTTAAAAATTTATTCATAATGTGGCTCTTAAATATATGTTCAGATGTTGAGTGATTAGAAAAATGTGACAAGTTATCAACCATAAGTTGCTATAAATACTTTTTCTCTGTTATCACAGAGTTGAAATTTTAAAATATGTCCAGAGAATAACAAATACATCAAAGCTTAGGTAGGCTAATGAATATGGATATGTTCTTCCCAAGTGAAATGTTTTCAGCATTTCATCTGTGTTTAATCTAGACTAGTCATACTTTGAATCAGAACAAAATATTTAGAATACTAAATATCAATTTCCGTGTCTCTAGTACTCCAGCAATTTTCTTACATTATGCATTAAATTTGTTTCATTTGATTAAGAGACTGACTCTATATGATATCTTAAAAGTAGAAGGGAAAGTAGGGCTGTGGTGGCTCACATCTTTAACCCAGCACTTAAAAGGCAGAGACAAGCCTATCTCTGTGAGTTCAAGGTCAGCCTGGTATACAGAGCAAGTTCCAAGACTCCAAAACTACACAGAGCAAACCTGTCTAGAAAAAAACAAAACAAAATAAAAACAAAAACAACAACAACAAAACCCAAAAAATAGTAGAAAGGAAGGTAAAAATAGTAGATACAAATGCACACAACTTGGGAAAACAATTAGTAATTTTTGTGTCTTTTCTATTATTCTAAAACCTTTCAATGATTTTTTTTCACATTTCTTTTTCACATTCAAAACATGGACTGAATGGTGAGACCAACATGATAAAGATTTTGCAAGTGATGAGAAGAGTATTGATCTGATGCCAAAATCATGAAGCCTAGAGTTTCAAGAGCTCACACCTTTTGCTTTATCCCACAAAAAATGAAAGAAACTATTCAAAGATTACAGTAAGACTCTCTGTAGATGTAATATGAAATCTTATTACTTGGTTGCTTTATTAATAACAGAAGTTATCATACATCCTTAACCTACACTACCTTGAAAACATCCACATGTTGATATTTAGTAAGTAGGTATTTCTCAAATCCTGGTTTAGACATGAAAATTTGGGTTCCAATAGCCTGAATGTATTTAGTGCCCTAGGATTTAATAAAATGATTTGGGTTTTTTAAAGCAGAGGAGTGCTTAAAATTAAGCCCCAGGTCTGAAACTTTAAAGTCAGTGAGAGAACATGTCTGCAGAGAACATTTTAATAAATACCGGTGAATTAAGGATGTAAGTGATTTTAGAGGCTCATTTATGTAACAGAATCAGAAGTGCTGACAGAATCACGGATGTTAAGTTTTGAAAGTCCACCACCCAGGCACCTTGGCCATTCTTACAGGAGTAAGATAGAATCTCAGAGTTGTTTTCTAAGAAAGGGAGTTTCAAAGAAAACTTCTTGGTATTCTTCTAGGGGACTGGATACTTCACAATCCATTGATCTCTACATCGTTTTGAGAACTGGTCTCAAAGAAAAAGAATAATAAGGGAAAGGATATTTATTATCTGCAGAAACTCACAAAACTTTTCAATTGCTCCTCTATTCATACTGTTTATAAATTTCTTATAATTTTAGCAACATTGTTTTTTCCATTGATTAGAAAAATAAAACAGAGAAACTTTAAATACTTTCAAAAGTGTATAAAGCTGACAAATGAAATAATCATTTTTTCTCAATGTCAACCTTGGATTAACATGGTTAATTAGAGTCTATTGTAAAAAATTTTGAAGGGCACATACATTCACATAACGTCATGTTGGACCAGAGTTTGAAAAAATAAGAGTTAAAAAAATTTTGTTTTCTAATCCTGTCTAACCTCAAGTATTTCTTAGTGTAAATATGTAGATAATTATGGATATTTTAGTTGTTTAAGACTCCTGAGTTATAATTGAAATATTAGGCACAAATTAAATAAAACAATTGATGTGGTGCAGAAAAACAAATTTATAGTTTTACAGCAATATGAAATGCCTATCTCATCCATGTGAAACAAAATTCTTGAATTTGCTGTTATGCTAAAACCTGAGCTTATTTTAGGAAAGGTAACTGTAGGCTATATTCAATCTGAAGTTTAATTAATTTCTACCACTTCCTTTCTGATATTTCTTTATGATGTCACTTGAAGGACACCAAGAGATCCTGATTTTAATTAAGTAATGTTACAGTTCTAAACTTAGATATTCCCACTCAATTAATCTTGATTTGTTCCCTAGATGAAATCCATATATTATTAAAAATAGAGGGCACAAGTTTTATGGGATTTCCTGTGGGAAAATTTATATGTTTGTGGTTAATATCTTCTATACTAAACTGAATATATTTCTCTACTTGAAATGCCCATACTGTAATTCCACTGAGAAAAACAGTGTTCCAAACTCATAAGGCAAACTTTTGCTTCTGAATAAATTCTACATATTTAATTAAATATATCCAATATTCTATAGTTGATATCTAATTATGAGTGTTTAGAAAATATTGCTTATTCATAATGAAATATATAATATTTTGAAAAATTAAAATTCATGTGTTAAATATTGCCTCTGTGAATAATTTTCCTTGAAGATATATTGCAGAGAACTATTTAGAAAAATAACATTTAGAAAAATAAGAAATGTCACTTAATTCTATACCTTTTTAAAATTTTTTTCATTTGTTTGATAGAAAAAATTTCTGGTAAATATTTGTCATCAGCCACTGCTTAAGACATATAATCATGAATCACTAACTCAGTTCCTCTGTAGATGGCACAGTAATTCATTTAGCCTAAATTTATATGAATACATTTATATATTCACATTGAATTTCCAAGGGGCAAATTCCATTAGTATAGGATGTATGCATGCATTCTTCATCACTCTCTTTATGTGCAACACCTAACTTCACATGTAATATGTATCTAAATATCTGTTTGCTTTCTAGATGTTTCAGAAATAGATAAATCATCTTATGGAAAATTCTATCAAGGAGCTAGCCCACTTAACATAAATGAGAGGAAACAGGAGTTTAGTAGTTGTCATGTTGTCTGCAAATTGGAAAGCATGCCGCTGCAGAGATGGGTGTTGGGACAAAGCATATTAGGAGATGATGTATTTTGACTGCCTATTAGAGAAATTTCCAGCATGCAAAACACCACATAGAGAAAAATCAGAGAATATTCCCAAATTCAAAACCAACTTCTCAAATTTAGAGTGGAAACAGCTTATTTCAGCTAACGATTCAGCCCATCACTTCAGGGTAATATGAGCAGCAGGAGCTGAAGACAACATCGCATCACATGTGTAGTCAAACAGAGAAAATTGAATTAATTCATAATTATTTGTCCCTTGTTTGTGCTCACCTTGATGTCCTGACTCGCAAGCAGATCACAATGCACAGCCTAAGGATTCCTACTGCCCATAGTGGGCTGGGTTTCCCTCCATGATTTAACTTATTTAAGACAATCTCCTACAAATGTGCCTGAACCAACATAAGGTAAAGAAACTTTCCCAGTAATTCAAGGATGTGTCAAGTTGACAATGAAGGATGACCATCAAAAAAATTCTACAGTAATTAATTAACAAATTACTAATGATGTCCATTACAAGATCTTTAAATTACGATTGTAAACTAATTTCCCTTTGAATACATAGTGAAATATTCATGAGTTCCAGAAATCAGGAAATAGGCATATTTGAGAGGCCACTGTTGCTCTACCACCCATGTTTATTTCCATAAACATATGACAATATACTAGACTCACTATTGTCTTCAATAATTTCTTCTCAATCACCATTGTTTCAAATACTTTCTATTTGATATTGGAGAAATTACAAATGTGCTCCTAAATATTCATTTCACATTAAACATGTTGTATGATACTTTTTGCTATTTTAATCAATATGAATTTCAGATTTGATTTATGTAACACTGATAAAATATTATTGACTATGTAATGATCTCCAAAATACTTAAAAATTTATTTAATAAAACTGAATATTGCTGAAACCAAGTTGCATAAAACACGACTGTTGTACATAGACAGAAAGCAAGGACAGCAGAGGACTAGGATTTGTTTTGAGCTACTCAGTAACAGAAGGTTTTGAAAATATCCCTGAACAGATGGAAGCTATCCTCATGTGGCCCCTGGCGCAATAGCTGAAGCTGCTTCAAAAGTACTATAAGCTTCCTGCCTTTTAGTGCTTGCGTAATGAACTCGGAATGTCATGAAAGTGATTATGTGTCTAGGTTCCTGGGATATTCATAACTTTCATACATCTCAATATATTGCACTATCAGCATGTTTTTTCATTATCTTTGAGATTTCTAAATAAACTGGAGAAGTTAGAACAGTTTTATAGTCATCAAGAAAACTGTCCTGCATTTGTTTGTACAATGATTAAATTATATCGAGTTTAGAAATTAATTTGCAAATAAATTATCTTTATTATGTGTAGCCTTTCCATTCATAGAATGTACTTTTACATTTATTTGGAGATGCAAAATTTACATTACTTTCAATAAAGAATTTTTTCTTTTGTTTAACAGGTTATCATTTTTCTGTAGTTTATATATTTTTGTGTTTTAGGACTATTTTAAATAGTTTTCTTATGCCTTACATCTTTAATTTTTATGATTGAGTTGTATAATGTGTGTTCAATGTAATGTGATTCAGTGTATATATTGACTGTGAAGATTAATATCCTTGTGCCACTAAAATATTGAGGAGAAACATATTAAAAGAAAAATGAACAACAAACAAGTGAAAATCTACCAGTCATGGTGGTTCATGCTTTTGGTCCTAACAATAAAATGTAAAACACAGTCATATCTCAAAGGTGCAGACCAATCTACTCTATATAGAGATTTCCAGGCAATCAAGAACTACACTGAATAAGAGAGAAGGGGGAAAGGATGGGAGGCAAAGGAGAGAGCAAAGAAGTAGGAAGGGCAAGAAGAGGAACAAGAAAAACAATAAGATGATAAAGAACAAGAAGGTGAAGAAGGAAAAGAAGAGGAGTAGGAAATGGAAGAGAAAGTGGAAGAATAAGAGAAAAACTTCTGTTCCTTCAATTATTTTTTTATTCCTGGACACAAAAAAATGGAAAAATTTTTGGGTGTAAAATGTGGTATATTTACAGTAATACATGGTAGAAGAAAAATACTACTGAAAAAGTAAAGAGGAAGTTCAGCATTACATTATAGTTTGGTATTGAATACCAATCCAAATTTAATAGTAGGTGACATTTGTGTAAACAGCTAAAGTAATTAAAAAATTCTGTGGGAGAATTTAACAAGTAAAGCCTGTGATGGTTAATGTTAATTGACAAATTAATTTAAAATCACTTGGGAGAGAGACCATCAGGAATATCTATGAAGTGTTATATTGATTACATTAATTATTGTAGAGTGACTCGTATTAGTTATAGGTAGGACCACTCTCTTTGCAGATGATGTTGAGTAAGCTTATAAAAGAGAGCCGAGCTCTGGCATGCATGAAGTCACTGGTTATAGAAATAACGTGATCATGTGCTTCAAACTCTTGCTGCTTTGGCATCTGCACCACAATGGGCTATGTTTCAAAAAGAAAATTAAGGTAAAGCATTGCCCCATATGATCTGTCTGAGTATTTACCATAGCATTAGGAGAAAAAAAAACAAAAGTAAGACACAAAAAAACAAACTCACCTATCAGTGGTGGAGAGTGGAGGAAAACCTGAGCTTGGGAAAGCCTGTGCTGAAGAGTTCTTCACATGAGCCAGCCATGTCAATGACTAATGCCACCGTAGCTTTCTCTGCAGAACGTCTATACCTGAAGACTGCTCCTATACAAGATCAGTTATCCTTTCTTCCTTGTTCAGCTGTGTAACGTAGCAGTGACTTTCTGTTCAACTGAATATGATAAAAAAACTGAGTATTGGGATGCTGCAGCTTCTAAATCATACAATCTAGTCCACACCATCGCAACTTTCTTCTCCTTTCATACCATGCCCCAAGTCAGAGGTTTGAGACCCAAGCCATGTAAGGACCTGATAGTTTAGGATCAAAATCCCAACCATATTCAAGAAATAGTTTGTGGACACAAGGAAAAGAGAAATAAGATTTGGGATTCATGTTATTAGTAAGACATTGTGATTTGAATGCCATAGATCCCCTACAGCCTCCAGTGCTGCTGAACCCATAACTTTTAGCTGTTTTTTTGGAACACTGTTTTTTTTTTTTTTTTTTTTTTTTTTTAATCCTTTAGGAGATAGGACAGAGATTTAAAAAAAAAATATGTGTGTTCCTGGCAGCAATCTTGATATGCAAAGGCCAGCTCCATACTTCTGCCTTTTTCTCTTCTTAATCTGCAGATATGTGTGCATGCAGACTCGTTATCTTGCTACCACAATCAAGAAGCTGCTCTTTTCTTCCCTGAAATAATGGACTACTTCTGATAGTAATTTTATCATGGCAAAGAAAAAAAGAAAACAATACAAGGTATAAGACAAGAGAATTTTTAAATTAGAATTTTTTTCTTTAGTTAGATTGAAAATCAATTGAGTTTAGTTTGTCAACTTTTACTATGTATTCTTTGGCCTCAGTGATGTTAGCTATTCATAGTAGGCACAAATGAAAGTAATGACATTATTTAGAGCTTTTCTCAATAACTGAGATAGAAAATAAGATAGAGTTGGGATGGGTTATAAAAGGTGATATAGGAAGTCCTTCTGTCTATGTGTTGCTTTTATTGGTTAATGAATAAAAGAAACTGGCTTGACCTATAGCAAGGTAGAACTTAGTTAGGTGGGGATGCTGGGAGAAAATATGGAATCAGAGAGAGGCCATGGAGCAGCCGCCAGAAACAGACATGTTAAAACCTTGCCGGTAGGCCACAGGACTCATGATAAGATATAAAATAATTGAAATGGGTTAAATTAAGGTGTAAGAGTTACCCAATAAGAAGCTAGAGCTAGGGGCTGGAGAGATGGCTCAGAGGTTAAGAGCACTGACTGCTCTTCCAGAGGTCCTGAGTTCAATTCCCAGCAACCACATGGTGGCTCACAACCATCTGTAATGAGATCTGATGCCCTCTTCTGGCCTGCAAGTATACATGCAAGCAGAACACTGTATATGTAATAAATTAATTTAAAAAAAAAAAGAAGCTAGAGCTAATGGACCAAGCAGTGATTTAAATAATACAGTTTCTGTGTCATTATTTTGGGCCTGAGCAGCTGGGAAATGAACAGCCAGCCTTCCTGCAACAAACTGATGCCCACGTGGCCAACTAAAACCCACTTAAAATTTCAGGCTGAGCATCAGGGGAACCAACAAGAAGCCTCCTCTTGCAACAGAAAATGATACCTATAATAAAGTGTTGCAATGCAAGATATATTTCATAATATTTTATTTATACTGTTCCCTTATAATTTTCAGAGTTGGATTACTTATTAATTATTGGTTATCTGTATTGATTCAATACTCCCTCTACTTTATGATGATTAGAGCAATTATCCTCTGTTTCCTTTTTTCTCTCCTTTCTCTTCTCTTCTTTCTTTTTGTCTGTTTCTTCTTCCCCCTTTACTTCCTTCTCCTTCTTTTTCTCTCTCCTAGAAAGGGTTCTTCTTTTTTAAAGAAATAAATAATTCTGTCTAATATTAATGGCTTCTGAGAATTGTTTTACATTGCATAGGTTGTGTCTTAATTATAAATATACTATAATTATTGTGTCTTAATTATAAATATATTCTATAAATACAGAATAATTATTATTTTTCATTTTAAGCCTATTGAAGTAATGTTTATGAATACAAGTAAGTACACAGACATTTGTTTACATTCAAACAACATACCCAGCTACTCAGAAATACAGTGTGATACCCATGAAATTTGAAGACATTAAAAATACTCAAACTTCAATAGCAGTAGCCACAAATTCTTGTGAGGTAAGATAGAAACTGCTAAGGGCTTGCACTTTACACATACTCTTTATAGATACATTTCATCTATTGGGATATATACAAAATGAATACATAGTCACGTACATTCAGGCGAGTTACTTCTTTTTTTTATATTTTTTTTCTTTTTTTTCTTTTTTTCATGGTTTATTTTTTTATATTTAAAAATTTCCATTTCCTCACCTCCTCCTCTCCCTTCCCTCCCCTCCTCCTCCCCCTTCCCTCCCCTCCTTCTCCCCCTTCCCTCCCCTCCTTCTCCCCCTTCCCTCCCCTCCCCTCCAACCATACCTCCCCTCCCTCCCTCTCAAGGCCAAGGAGCCATCAGGGTTCCCTACTCTATGCTAAGACCAAGGTCCTCCCAACTCCCCCCAGGTCCAGGAAGGTGATCGACCAAGCTGAGAAGGCTCCCACAGAGCCCGTCCATGCAGAAGAATCAGAGCCCAGCGCCTTTGTCCTTTGCTTCTCAGTCAGCCCCCGCTGTTGGCCACATTCAGAGAGACGGGTTTGGTCGCATGATCCATCAGTCCCATTCCAACTGGAGTTGGTGATCTCCCATTAGTTCTGTCCCACCGTTTCCATGAGTGAACGCACCCCTCACGTTCCTGACTTTCTTTCTCATGTTCTCTCTCCTTCTGCTTCTCATCAGGACCTTGGGAGCTCAGTCCAGTGCTCCTTTAAACTAAAAATATTTATGCAATCTACTTACATGCAACAGAGGCTTAGAGCAGATATTCTTTTATATTTTAAGACAATTCAACTTGTTCTTTTTTAATAACCTTTGCCTAAACCAAGATAGGATTCAAAAGCTGGAAAAATATTGTCGATTATAAATTGCCACTAATAGCATCAACTTTGAAAGAAAGGGGAGACAAAAAAAAAACTAAAGCAAATTCATTTGTACTAAAGGAAGCAAGTGAATAATAATTGAAAGAGAGAACTCTCAAACCAAGTAATTCCTTGAAAGCAGGATGAATATCATCACTGTTTAGTAGACTGCAATAAATATTTGATAATGGATGCAATCCTATAACATTTAAATAAATAGAATTATGTATATTAGTCATGTGTTGAAGGTGTAGGTGTGAACGAGTGAATGGCAGAAATTAATAACATACTGTTCATTGTGACTGACAAATTGATAGCTATAATGCATCTATGGCTTTCAAAACACTTTTTGTTTTATTCTTGATGGAAGATAACAATAATGTATACTTCCTATTGTACTAATCACCCAAGAATGCTTTTTAAAATATTTGGAGTTTTAAATTTATTCTTTGAGAGTTTTATGATCATATAAATTAAAATATGATCATACTCACTCACTGTACCCTTCTTAGAGTTCCCCTTGCTTCCCCCAACACCTGCACTACCAACTTCATTTATTCTGATAAAAACAAAAACAAAAACAAGAAAACAAGCAGAAACAAAATGAGTACAAATAGTACTGCTTGAATATGACTGAGACCAGAGTCATACACTGAATCATAGAGAAGTTATCAGTAGTTACAACTTCAAAGAGTTCCTCCATCAAAATCAAGTATGCTTTACCCCAAAGATGAAGGGATCGTTCAATATAAGAAAATCCATCATAGTTATCCATCCTATAAACAAATTGAAAAAGACAAACAGAAAAACAGCAGCAACAACAAAACCCACATGAATATCTCTTTACATGCAGAAAAGGCCTGTGACAAAATCCGGCACCTCTTCATGCTAAAAGTTCTGGCAAGATTAGGAAGACAAGGAACATACATAAGCATGATAAAGGAAATTTATAGTGAACCTTTAGGCAAATCAAGTTAAATGGAGAAAAAGTCAAAACTATTCCACTAAAATCGGGAACAAGAAAAGACTGTCCACTGAGTCCATATTTTTTCAATGAGGCACTTGAAGTTTTATTTAGAGAAATAAGACAACTGAAGGAGATCAAATAGTGCTGGTCAATCAGGATTTCTGCCTGTAGAATATGCAAATAAATCCATATTTATCAACCTGCACAGAATTCAAGTCTAAGGAGATCAAATACCTTAACATGAAACCATATACACTAAATCTTATAGAAGAGAAAATTGCCACAGGAGATGACTTTCTGAAGAGACCACCAATAGTATCCTAACTAAGACTATTGATTAATAAATGTAAACTCATGAAACTAAAAACCTTATATAAAACAAAGTATACCACTAATCAGACAAAGAGGCAGCCTTCAGAATGAGATAACAATTCAACATATAATAGAGAACTAATATCCATTTTATATAAAGATGACCTGAACCTAGATATCAAAAAAATTAAATAATCCAATTAAAAATGTGGTATAGTTCTAAACAGAGAATTCTAAATAGAGGAAACTCAAATGATTGAGAAACAAAGACATGTTCAACATCCTTAGCCATAAGGGAAAATACAAACTAGAAAAACTTTGAGAGTCCATATTATACCTATAACAATAGCTAAGATCAATAACACATGTGACAACTCATGCTGGAATAGATGTGGATTGTGGGGAACACTCCTCCATTGCTACTGGGATGTGGAGGCCCAAAAATATGAGCCTATTTCCACCTTCTCTGATGATCAGAAAGTTTGGAGGCTGCTCAAAATTGTTGACAAGTTTAGCTATACACCCTGACTCAGGATGTGATTACTTGGTTCTTTTGACATTAAGATGGCTCAGACAGTTGGTCAAGATATCCAAGCGTATTTCTGCTTTTTTTTTTTTTGTAATATAAGGTTACCTGGGAAATGGCTGCCTTCAGGATATAGTGGCTTCACTGCCTAAACAACAGAATTGAATGACTTGCTGTCTCAAAGTGTTAAAGTAGTTAACTGTTCTTGTTCTTTGTATAATGTTAAAGAAGTCTTTTGCCGCCTTCTTCCCCCTTTTGTATTGGGGTATTCAAATTTGTATTTAGTATTTATTGAGTAGTTTTTATCTATATTTATAGGAAACTATGGCATTTAATTCCCTTGTTTGAATCTTTGTATGTTTTTGGTATCAGGGTAAAATTTGTGAAGGCAGCCATTGATTAATAACTAATCTGTCTTGAGCCTGGCTGGGCAGAATAGAGGTAGTCAGGGAAAACTAAACTGAATGCTGGGAGAACGAATGCAAGTCAAGGAGACAGCATGTAGCTCTACAATAGACAGAAGCTGGGGATGGAACTTTACCCGGTAAACCACAGCCATGTGGCAATATAGAGATTAATGCAAATGGGCTAGTTCAGGAAGTAAGAGCTAGCCAATAAGAAGCTAGAACTAATAGGCCAAGCAGTGATTTAATTAATACAGTTTCAGTGTGGTTATTTCAGGGCTGAACTGCCAGGAACAAACAAGTGGCCTCCTACAACACATACTAATTTCCAACATTATTCATAATAGACAGGAAACAATCTATATGTCTCTCAACAGAAGAATAGATAAAGAAAATGGGGTACATTTACACATTAGAACATTTATCAACTGTTTAGAAAAAAATGACATGATGAAAGTTTCAGGCAAAGGGAGGTAACTAGAAAGATTCAACTTGAGTGTGTAAAGCACAATTAATAAAAGCTCAGGGTCAGTATTAGGGATTCAACCTGAAGGTCTGAAAAGCAAAACAGCCAGCCACTGGCTCTTACCTCGACCTCATTCTGAAGCGGCAATCATGTCTCCATGAATCTCAGAATAAGAATGTGTGTTGAGAGCTGTTTTCTCCCACTGTATAATCCTTTCTAGGGTTGGGATTGAAGGCTTGCACAACCATCATTAAAGGCATGCACTGCCCAGTTTCTATGGTAACTAATGTGGCTACTGGAACTAAAAATGTGTGTCATTATGGTTACTGAGATTAAAAGTGTGTATTACCATAATCTGGTCTGTAAGGCTCACCAGTGGGACTGTTTTACTCTCAGATCTTCAGGCTCTCTTAATTTATTAAAATACAATTGAAATGCTACTACAAGTGTGATAACCCAGACTTAGGCAAATATAGTATATATTAATTTATAAATGGATATTAGCCATTAAGTAAATGAAAATGAGCTAGAATCTGTAAACTCAGGAGGTTAAGTACAAAGGAGCAGTTTGTGGGGAATTACACAGATCTCTCTTTGGCAGAGAAAAATAGAATAGATTTAATAGGTGGAATAGGGTTGGGTGGGGATGGGAGAACGGGGATGATGTGTGGGAAGAGATGAGATGGATGGAGAGAGTTCAGGGAGAGATGACTGAAATTGGAGGACAGTTGGGAAGGTGGAAAATTAGTGCAAAGGAAACTTCCTGACATCCATAAAAGTGATCCCAATGCTGACCCCTATTAATGGAGTTTGATAAGGATTCTCAATTGACAGGACTGGATTGCATTCAATTGAGTTGTTGCCAAGGTGGGTCCATTGGAAAACTCCAAACAATTCAGGTTGTCTCTAAGTTGCTTTCTGGAAAGTGACAATGGGACTCCATTGCCATATATAACACCCACAAGACTCCCTGAACATGGAGAAATGGAGCTGGTTCCTACATGCAACCTTCATCACTATGTTCTAGTATCTTTGATGCAGAAAGGTACTCTGCAGTCTACTGAGGAGAAACATGGACACCAACCAGCCATTGATTTACAACCTGTGTTGCCTGCCTGAAAACTATGCAGATACAGAACTTGTGAGAGTGGCCAACCAATATCTGGTTTGACTTAAGACCCACCCATTGAGAAGGAACCCATACTTGGCACTGCTTGGGTAACCTAAAAGCTGAGACAAGATATCCAGAGATCTAGGGTAAAACCAAAATTCAAACAAACAAACAATAAACAAGAACCAAATCTCAACAAAATGAATCCTCTTGATGTTCCCCTAAACTCATAGCTAAGAACCTTATCCAGTAATCATCAGGGAGATTTCTTCTGGCAACACTCGGGAACAGAGGCAGAGAACATAGTCAGCTATTATGCTGAAAAAGATTATAAATGGGAGGTCTCTATCAACTACCTCCCATTAGAACCCTGAAAACCAAGAGAAAAAGGAGGTAGAAGAATTGTAAGAGCCAGAGGGGATAGAGGACAACATGGGGAGAAATATTTCCACTTTTGTTAAAGAATTTTCATTAGCTTGTAGCTAAAACAAATATTCTGCAGAATATTTTCATCATTTTTCCCTTTTGACCATCTTATTTATTCAAGAGAAGATAAAATTTATGATGGCTATACTTTACATAAAATCCAGATTCATGGTCAAGTAAATAAATTTATGAGGGAATTTTTTTCTTCTCTTTTATTTGGGGATGAAATAAGAACTTTATATTTTATGTTCTGGTGCATAATCTTAACACTATGCAAAAATTAGTTGGCATTATTAACAAGTAAGTTTAAGAATACTGTTGCGGTAAATATCTATCAGTGAGCCTCTAGAATAGTCTTTAGTCTGCCCATATGTCCACTGAGTTCCCTTAGCTAGCAGTATGTTTCAGATTAGTAAAGTTAGGAATAAGCTGATCAATAGGCTTGTGAAATCCTGAAGAAGTTACCACTATCATAGCACTGCAGCTTCTTCAGAGGAAGAAAGGATAAGGAAACAAAATAGATATGAAGGAGAAGAGAGGTCAAATTGTCAAAATCAGAGGGTATCTAGAAGGATAGCAAAGAGCATATTTTCATTGGTTTCAATTATCCCTTCTAGGCAAAAAGGTAGGAGATAGTTATTTTTATACCAGCAATCCAGCACATTGAATAGAATGCCTGAAAGATACTAGAAATTGGGAGTCGATGCTCCCAAACCACCACACTATCTAGAAGGACATCTGAAGGAAAATGTTAACATTTCTAAGTGTTATGAAAGCAGAGAGAAGAAATCCTTAACTCTTATTAAAATAAATCCTCTCCAAATACTTCAAGAAAGAATAAGGAAACAAAATAGATATTAAAAGAAATTATGAAATTATAGTTATGAATAAGAGTTATACATTTCAAAGAATAAATCTATTTGAGTTGTGATTTTTAATAGGGATGAGTGTCTATCATTTAAATTCAACAAAGGTAAATCATACCAGAATCATGGTTTATATATGGATTTTAACAAACTAGGTATAACATTAAAATCAAGATTAAAATCTAACTAGAAATGCAGTTAAAAACATAATTACACCTTTATAAAATAATATTATTTCAATAGGGTATATGTTATAATAGTAAAATAACTGAAATGCTGTAACAATCACAACAGCTGATTAGTTTAAAGTTCATTTAAAAAGATGTAGGGTCTGAAAATTATGTCCTTGAAGAAGACACTTTGAAAAGTGGAATATTTGTAATATTGAAAGTTGTGAGTCGCATACTGAGAAGCAGCATCTTTGTGTTTCTCATTTGCTCATATGCAAAAGGAAGTCTGGCCTGCATTGCTCCATGTTGTATAACAGTTTGCACTGGGATTAAAATTTTCCATCCTTCATGCAGATAAGTGGATTGTAAAAATAGAAACTAAGGAATTTAAATACAAATGGTACATTACATGAGTAAAAAGAACACTTCCAGATGCCAAAACGTTATTGGATGGAAATCTCAATGCCAAGAATGGACTACCTCCACTTGAATTGATGGCCAGGGAAGCCCCGGAGGCCCCTCAAACCATAAAGTCTATTTCTACTGTTGTTGGTTGTGTGCCAGAAATAGACTACATGACCCTATTGCTGAAGACACGTTTTATCTGTAGAATATGAAGAAATTCAACTGGGACTATACTCGAAACACCTACCCTGCTGGCTGGCTTTTGTACTAACAGGAGGGGCCATGCATGATGCTAGTGGGAACTTATCGCTGTCATTACTGCTTTACTGTGAACTCTGCATGTTAAAATACTGACATGCCTGGCCAGTGTGTGCCTGCTTGTGAAACAGTCGCTAGGCATTCATCGGTAAAACCGAAAGCTTTTCTATTGAATTTAAGGCCTGTTTCCCAACAGGAAATTCAGGTCTGGTACTATAAATCATGACAAAAATATGTGACTGGAGTGTTCATAGGTCCTAATGGGAAAGAAAATTCTATGGTTTTATTCGATGGATGTGATGTGCCTCTCAAACAGCCTTCTAAACGAATGTGGTTTTGCCCATAGATAAATCTCGTTATCATCTTTAACTCATAACCATTCATAGTGCTCTTTCTTGAGAGCAAGGAACCTTGACTGTGGCGCAGTGGCCCAATTCTTACCCACAGGCAGACATCTTTAGTCCCCACTCCAGTGCTCAGTGATCATTGTAAAGTGGTACGGAAAGGAATCTGAGAGTCCGAGGAAAAGATAGAATGTTGTGTTGCTCTTTCCTACCAGATTGAAACATTCTGTCCTTCAGGGAATCTCCTTCAGCACTCAGGGAAACAACTCAAAAGAACCTCAAGGAATCCCTGAAACTGACCAGATTCTCTATGCCAACCACTGCCAGAGTAAACTAAGATGTTGAGAGTCACTCTCAGAGGAGCCAATGGAGGAAGCAGACTCTGGCGTCCATCAGCTAGCTGCCTGGAAGAAGCAAAGACCAACAGTGCTTCCTGGAAGAGGTGTAGACAAACTGAGCCACTTGGAAAGTACGCTCGCTAACTTCTTGAGCAGCCAGAAGGCTGTGAAAGAGTATTTTAGGTTTCCAGCCTTCATGATATTTCACCCTTGCTAGCTGGGCTTTGTTCATCAGCTGCCATTGAATTTTTTCTGTTCTTTTAAGCACCCCTTCTTACATATTCCTATTAGTAACCCCAAACACTCTTTGGTTCAGCAACTCACAATTTAATGATATCTGTACTTTGGTCTATCGTGGGCTGTCAGTGTGTAGCATCTCTCCAGGAAATGTTTTGTCACGTAACACTCATGATTGGTGTGACGTAACTGAGACAGTGAGAAAGAAATAAGGAAGAAGTACCTATGGTTAGAAAAACCCATTACATCATGATTGAACAAAAAACTAAATTAAATGAGATTATTATTATTCTCATTTAAATGATTAAATGAGAAATGCATTTGGCAGCATATGAAAAGAGGAAAAAAAACAGAAAAAGCTGAAAGATATGGATGAATCTTGTGGTCTTGAAACATAGCCTTAGAAATATAGACAGATGATCATATATATGCCTATATACACATTGACACATGCACATTTGTATGTATGTGCACATATATGTACATATGTGTGTATGCACATATGTAGTCATGTGTCAGTATATATATGTGTATGCATATACTTAGACAGAGATAAATACAAAATTTATATATGAAAACACATATATACACATTAACAGGCAGGCATAAACACATATATACATTCATATATGCATACACACAAATATAAATACATACATACATATATGTAGGAGAAAGACTAAAATGCAAACATGGTGAAATGTTAGTCATGAAGTCGCCTATTAGAAAGACTTCATTGATTTCTATTGCTTTCTATTTCTAGAATATTTCTAAAGTTAAGAACAATGTAATTTGGAAAGGGATCCCTGTAAATCAATATGTGTGATAGTGAAAGTGGTAGTTTAGAATGAAGATATTTTCTCAATTTTAATATAAAAATCACTGTCAAATTGTATTTAATACAATTAATGTTTAAAAACAAATAAAAATAAGAAATAATTTAAAATTGTACTAATGAAAATATGCTATTGGCATTTTGTGTCTTTCTTTCTTTTGTTTGTTTGGTTGTTTGTTTGTTTGAGAGAGTGTTTTTTCTGTGTAGTCCTGGTTGTTCTGAAACTCATGCTAAAGACCAGGTTGACCTTGAACTCAGAAACCAGTCTGAGTTTGCTCCCCCAAGTGCTTGGATAAAAAAGGCGTGCATCATTACTCAGCTTATTTTGCATTTTTTACTTCTGATGTTTTCAAAACTTTGGAACTGTGTTAAAGGAAAGTCAGCATTAATGTTGAGAAACCACCTAGAGTCCAACTTCTGTTACTCATGTCTCATGATTTGTCTATTTACTAAGCAGTCCTTTCAAAGTTACTCAGTTGGTTTGAACCTCCTGCAGCCAGCTCAGCTACTCTGTGTTTCATTTTTTTCCTCTACAGAAAAAAATAAATAAATAAAGGTGTATTTGATGGGCTGTAGAGACAGCCCAACAGGTAAAGTCAGGTTGAAGTTCTGTCCCAGTTACCAATGTTAACGGCCATGAATCATGGTGTTCATTTCTAATTCCAATTCTGGAAAAAAAAAAGTGACAGAAAATTTCTAGCCAGCATAGCCTAAATATCTAAATGAGAAATGTTGTCTTAAAGATATTCTGGACGGTTCCTTAAGATTTTGGCTTTCATTTGCACACATGAAAATCAATTCTCCTCTCAAACATTTGTACACACAAAAAAGTCTACATAGAGCTATAGTCAGAATAAAATATGAATTGTATAATTTGGGGACTAGTATTACAATTCAGTTGCCTCCAGACCTGCCAATCTGAGCTAAATCAATTGGCTCTACATTGTAGAAGGGTAGAATATACTCCCACAAATTGTTCCCTGACTACCATATGTCTCCACCTGTGTTGTGGAACCCATGACTCCTTCCCGTCCACAAACCCACACACTAAATAAATAAATAAATAAATAAGTAACATGAAATATAAATTTAGAAAAAATTTCCAAATCCTTCTATGATCTTTTTAACTTCTGTTCCTCATAGTCTTGCTCATAGAATTATTATCTGATCTAATCAGTGACTACAATTTTGGAATTTGGTTTATTATTAATATTAAGTTGATAATGTTAAATATTTTATTTCTAAAAAATCATAATCAGTCTCTGCTCTTCCTAAATTTAAACCAAATGTTATACCACTTTAAAACATTTATTCATTGTTCTGGAGGAAACAGATTTAAAGGAACAAAGTAGATTAATTGTGCCTTTTCTGAATTAGCCATCCAAATTTTTAAATATTGTTATTATATGGCTAAGTGGGCTTTACCACTGTAAATATTATATTCTAATTAATTCATTTATCTTGCATGTTGTCTGCTAGGCATGTCAACATTTTATGCTAAAATTTTTATTTTGAAAAACAGTATTTCAACATTATATTTCTTAAAACTTGTATTCAAAATGTCAAAAGTATTAGATGCTATCCAATCAAAAGAATATGTCATAAAATTTTCTTTCCCTTGGTAAAGCTACTAAAACAAACTTAATTTAACTGGAGAAAGACTAAGTGTTTACCATTTATTTGCTTTTGAAATACAAATTATATTATTTGATACTGTTTACAAAACAGCCAAGCTCAAGTTATTAAAAGATTATGCTGAAGATGAAGTTTTGAGCCTTTGATGGGAACTCATGGCTCAGCAGGTGAGTCAGGGTAGTGGAATTGTCAAGGACGTGATCACAAGATGCCAATAATTGCTTACCAGCCTCCAAGACCTTATGAATCCTAATAGGAATCTTTAAAGACCTTTGGGTATGATTGCACTTTGTAAGAACAATCAAAGCAATATTCCAGCCTCCAAAGTGCAAAGGAAAGGTGCATCTCATATGTACCAGCTCATTCACCCCAGTTCCTGAGGTCATCTATGTAATCAACTCTTCTGGACTTCAAATATTCTTTCTCTGCTCTGCAAACATTACTTTCCTGCTTGTCAAACTCAATTGGCACTGAGCAAATACATTCAACCCCATTCAATTCAGGAATTCTGTCCACACCTGTTTTCAAACATGGTGCCTAGAACCGAACAAAAGACTTTGGATAATCACACTCAGAAAATGTGAAATGGGACTATCACTTTTTATATATACAAGAATATCTACTTCTTTGAATTTATTGTTAGATGAATTTAGTGTGACACTGCAATGACCCACATCATTATTCAACAAGATCCTGTTTATTGCACATTTCAGTGAGGCTCTCTAAGCTTTTCTGCAACGATTTCCATCACAGTCTTTTCTTTCCTTTTCAAGTATGTATTTAAAAGGTGAAACCAGATGTATTCAGGTGGGAGAAAAAAATCAAGGCAAGGACAGTGAAGTAGGATAGTCAGACATAAGCTAATTTATTAGCATAGGCACTCATTAAGTGATCATTATATAGCTGGAGTCATCTCCACTTGGCACACAATGATGCACTATAAGTTTGCTGTTCTAGAACTTTCACGGGTTGTATAACATAGTTACCCTGAACAGTTTGTTGTCCCATGAAGAAATTGCAAGGCTTTTCAAACCTCTGTGATTCAAATGGGATGAAAAAGTAATATAGAATAAAATGAACATTTTATAGAGTCACTCTGTGAAGAATACATGAAAAGTGCAATGGTGATCAGCATTTTAAGTGCTAAAATCAGGTGTATTCAATGAAAACTGCAATGCAGCTCTCAGGACCTTTTATCCCTTGATAGTTTTCATCTATCCAAACTGAAAATGCACACACTGCACTTCCGCCTTCCCTAGTCCCACCAGTCTGGGGCATACTATGTTTTGACTGCTTTATGCACCTCAGATAAGCTTCATTTATGTCAGGTTTATTTTATTGGTAACAATATCTTCAAAAATCATTCGTATCATAAATTATTTTCAAACCTAAACACTATTCATGAATTTTAGGCTGTTTCTGTTTTCTATCAACTACGATTAATATTATCATTATTGATGGTATCTAAAAGGATGTGTGCCTCTGCTTTAAATTCTTTATTTTTCAGTTGCCAAGTACAGTTCTATACCTGTTATCACAAGACGAGTGACATCATTTAGCACACGTTGACTCATGAGCCAAAATTAATGATTTAATAAGTGAACTAGAATTAGAAAAGTCATTTTAAAAAACAGTAGCCTCCATCAGGCTTTATGGCATTTAGATCATTTCTCTGTGAAAAACACAATAGCTGTTCTGCAGTCTCCGAGAACCACAATGCTAGCTTCATTTTCCACAGTCTCTTACCTCTGACATTGTCCTGCCATCAATATGATCAGGCATTCTGCATGCGAAGTAACACATCTCCAGAGGATTATAACTATTTCTCTGGACATGGTGCAGTTTTTTTTTCTGTGTGTTTGTTTGTTTTATAAAATTCATGTCTACATTTCTCTGAATCTGACTGGTCCTAATTTTTTCCTCCTCTTACTGTGGAAGTGCAAGTTCCACCTTACCTGGAGTGTGCTCTACTCTGAAAATGTTCCAAATTCATATACGAAAACTGATTGTGACTTAGTAAGAGTGACAGCAGAGATGACTCTTCATAAAAACATGGTCCAAAAAGCAAAGGGAGAGAGAAAGAGAGAAAGAGAGAGAGAGAGAGACCACTCTTGTACAATTAAATAACATAAAGAAAAGTAGGAATTTCTACTTTTAACATAAGTGTTTGTTGAACATTTGGAAAGTTGTTTAAGTTAGCATTGAAAGAGGAATTGCATTTTGTAAACCTGAGCTTAAGAACTTGCACGAAGATACCAGCCTACCTGGTATTCCCAATTCTCATTGTTTGTGATGGTATCATGAACGGCTGTAGTCACCATCCATATCAGTCAACACTGATGAAGGGAGATTAAATTTCAAACAATATCATTGTTTAAATGACATATAAAAAAGTACTACTTTCCTACCATGATTGAAATAAGAGACATACAAATAGAGAACCGTCTATCTGTTACTGTCTAACTGACCTTGTATTAGTCACATTTGGTCATTTTAATGCCAAATACAATTTGATAAACATGATAGATCTATCTTGATTTAAAATGTTGGCAAAACCAATAGAACACTGGATGGATCCATGGCTTGAGTCTCTGGATACCATGGCAGTCAAGAATGGTGGTGAGCAAGTGGTAGACTGATGTGTTCACATCATGGTCAAGAAAAAAGAAAAACAAATGGAAAGAAACTATCCAAAATCTAGGTAATAAGCTAATATCTTGCAACTCTTTAAGAGTCCCAAGGTTGTCTGTTGGGTTGTAATTTTTTATATCTCTGAAAAGGTAAAAAAGATACTTTTTTCTCCCAATAACAGTGATTTATTTGCTTCTCAAAAATTATCTGAAAATGTGTTTCTTCATCGACTATTATTTCCTTTATGTTTACAATTAGGAATGTTTTACCTTATAAAATCAATGTCGGAATCAATCTTGAGATCTTATAAGGTAAAATGTAGTGATTTGTTTTGCCTTATAAATGTGGCTGTGATACTTACTATTTTAATATCCTGTGATTGCTTACCTTTGTAATTTTATAAATTATAGTAATATTCAGCAGTCATACATGTAAGAGACCAAGTATCTTTTTCATAACAATTGTTTGCAGTTTGTTACAGATCCCTATGTCTTATTTTCCTTTATTCTCTTTTTTAATATCCAAGTTTCTTTCCCTTTCCCTTTGGCTCAGTAGTGGGACCTCATCTGCTCCAACTCTCAGAACCTTCCAAGACAAACACATCCAAATGTGATCACTCCTCACCTCTTCAACAGAGGCCCCTAACAATAAACAGCCTACTCAAAAGGTAGCTGAAGAATGATTCTCAGGTGGCCTTGGTATAACAAGGGCCTGGGATGTGATACTTTTTTAATGATCTGCGCTCCCACTAGCCTTCCCACTGCAAACAAGAAGACTGTTAGGTATCTCCATAAGCAGAACTTTGGTGGTCTTCTGTCCAGCAAGGAAATGTCCTTTAGTGATAAAAATAGTCTATGATAGAAAAAGAAACTACTTAAATAACACAGTTCGTCTCATCATTAATCCTTGAACAATAATAGAAATACTTGAAATAATTTCCAATTAAAAATGGCATTTAACAGGAATCGTGGGGCTTGGCCCGAGGTTTGGTTGTGGATCTCTGCATCTGGTTTCATCAATGACTAGATGAAGGTTCTATGATTACAGTTGGTTTATTTGTAACTCTGAATACAGGGGAAGGCCAGTTCAGGCCCCCTCTCCCCTATTGTTAGGAGTCTTAGCTGGGGTCATTCTTATGTGAGCGAGGGATGTCAATATCTACAGAGACAGCTCAACTAAGCCATGGAAACTCATGAACTTGAGATCAATAGCTGTAGAGCCTCCATGGGACTGAACTAGGTGCTCTGCACGTGATAGACAATTGTGTAGCTTGGTCTGTCCTATAGGCCCAGGATCTATTCCTGGTGCATGAGCTAGCTAGCTTGTTGGAGCCCATTCCCTACGGTGGGATGCCATGCTCAGCCTTAATGCAGAGTGGAGAGGCCTGGTCCTGTCTCAACACAATGGGCCAGGTTTGTTGACTTCCCATGGAAGGACTTGCTCTTTGAGAGGACTGGATGGGGGTTAGACTGGGGCAGAGGCAAGTGGGTGTGAGAGGAGAGGTGGGAGGGAGAACTTTGGTTGGAATATAAAATTAAATTGAAAAATAAACATATAAAATGACATTTAAATTGTTTTATTTACTAATATACATTAAAATATATTGTTGAATATATATTACAGATCAACACATACATATTGGTCATTAATCTATATTAATGAATAAAATAATTACTTATACTTATATATGAGTAATAATGTAATTGGATGGCATCAGGTTCCTCCTTCTACCATGTGGGTCCTCAAGGTAAAACTCAGGTCATTAGGATTTGTGGCAATCCTTTTTCCCAGGATCTATTTTTAAGGTTTCAAGTTTTTATTTAAATTAATTAGGAAGACAATAACGTGTATTTCAGGAAAGGTTTGAGAATGAGAAACTGAAATATAGATTCAAATATGCTCCAATTCAAGGAGGGAGAATTACTAACATCTACATGTAAACGGTACTAATCTGCACAAAACTTCTCTATTTTGTGCTTCTTTTGCCCATCCACCATTGCGTACCCTTTTCTTCAACTCTACACATTTCCCTTTTATTCTATTCCTGAAGAGTCTCAAATTCAGGAGCTAAAAAAAATAATTAAATTTTGTTCTTGTCAAGGCTATTGAAATATCAGCTTGGCAAAACTGGAAGAAAAACAAGTATTAAGACTCCAATGACAAGAAAAACAATGCCTCATCACAGGACTACAAAGGGTTTCACATTGGGGACAGAAACTCTGACAGTCTTCTTTCTTAGTCTTATTATTATGACAACCTTTTGTTAGTTTAGTTGTCTAGCTGAAATGCATAAAACACTAGGTACCATAGTTTTGCCTCCTTCTTAATTATCACTGAGGTGATTGTTTATGTAATGTTTACAAGATATAGAAATGAAAAGGTAAAAAAAGATGATATTAAATAGGAAAATTTGAATAATATCTACACTTAAAATTGAAATTAAAGTTTTGGAAAACTAGAACCATAAAAAAGTTATTTTTTTTGTATTATAAATATATTTTAAGAAAATTGACTTTTCTCTTTATATCTTCCCTCTATCTTTCACTCTGTCCCACATACTTATCAATATTCACAAACACACAGATGGACAGAAACATACACACATCAATACCCACAAACTTCCATTCACAGTGAAGTAAACTGGAAAGCCCAGAGTAAGCCTGGACACTCTGAATGCCAGCTGGGAATACTGACATTGTTTAACAGTTGGCTTTGATGTTTCAGATGACTACCCTTCAGATACCCAGGCCCCACAGCTCTGGACTACAATAATCAAGTTAATCTCTTTCCCTTCATCATCTTTAAGGAAATCTGAAAATTTCACTAGTAAATATACTACCTTTGGGGAAGGTGTTATCCTCTGCTCAGTTTGTTGTCATTGCAATGCTCACCTCATCACAACACTGAAGGGGAAGCCCAGCCAATCACCTTGTTTGTAAGGCGTGTCCCCCTAAGGCTAATATTTACTTTAAAAATCTTCGGGCCTGCAGCCCGCCTGCTTTTTGTTTTCCTGAGCTCCTCGCTGGAACCTTGGATTTGTTTTTTGTTTTTTTTTTTTTTTTGGTTTTTTTTTTTTTTTTTGGTTTTTCAAGACAGGGTTTCTCTGCATCTTTAGAGCCTGTCCTGGAGCTAGCTCTTGTAGACCAGGCTGGTCTCGAACTCACAGAGAGAACGCCTTTAATCCCAGCACTTGGAACCTTGGATTTGTAAGTTCCCTTTTCTTTCCTTTATTAAAGCTGAATATTATATATATTAAAGCTAGTCTGGTTAATCATAACTGCCAATCAACAACGCCCCTTAACAAACCATTCTGATTAACCATCACATGTCTGCTCACAAGATCAATCTGAAAATCTTCAGTAGACATAATAATAATTTAATTGTTGTCAGCTTAATGTTCCTGTTTTTACATATAAAACATTTTACATGTTTTTCAAATATATCACAAAATTCAATTATAGGTTTACTGAATTATCTGGCCTTTATATAAGAGGTATATATTTTGCACACCTTCTGTGAGTCCTTTTGTTCAGCCAAAAGAATTATTTTGTATTGCTTATTTAGTTAAATGCTTTCAATGAGAAACAGAAAGCTACAATATTGACTTTGTCTGAATTAAAGACTACGGCATAATTGGCCTTAGTCACTCATAATATTTCTTAATTTATCACATACAAGTTATACATGAGAAAGACACAAATTAACCTTGTAAGTCTGAAAATTACTGTATTTTCCATTATTATTTTAATCTTTAACTGTTAACATTTCTCTGGAGCTCCTTTTTTTGTACTTGTAGTTGTAATAATTACAGGTAAATATGATTGGAGCCATGTGGGCATAGTGTCTTCATAAGAAAACTAACAGGGCTTTGGCTTAACCATTTGTTTTCTGAGTACTTGTAGACAAAATGGTTTACCAAATGCTCTGTCAGTAGGTTTGATTCAGTCTCTAATAATTTCCCCACATGAAGCCTGACTTTTCAAGTAAAGTTACATTGTTTAATGAAAACTTTTTTAAAGCGACACTTAGTTTCTCAGTTAGCTTTTGTAGATCTGTTTTGAAATTTCACACCCGAAAAGTCTCAGAATTCTAATGATAGGAAACACCTTTACAGCTTATTTAATTTTCTCCTCTTATGTTGGTTTCATGTAGGTTATGGCTATGTTTCATGTCTTCATTTTATCCTGAAGAAAGAATATGAACTCGTTCTTTCTGAATATTTAATTGCCTTATGTGAGAGAGAAGAAATATAATATAAAATTCTAAAATACTTCTTCCATCTCTTGTCATCGTATAGGAGTGTTGTGGTTTGAATGAGAATGGCCCCCATTGGCTCACATGTTTGAATGTTTGATTCCTAGCTGGTAGATTGTTTATGAAGTATCAGAAGTCTTGTTGTAGGAGGTGTCATTTCAAATGGGCTTTCGGTTTTAAAACCTAAGCCAGGTCACATCTTTCTCCAAAATAATATGTAAGCTCTTGGTTCCTTCTCCAGAACTATGCTCGCCTGCTGTCAGCTGCTATACTCACCACCATGAAATCATGAACTAATACTCTGAAATTGTAAGAAAGCATCAATTAGATGTTTTTATTTATCAGTTGCCTTGGTTGTGGTGTCTCTTGACAGCAAAAGAATAGTGAGTAAAATAAGGTGTTAATACATGTTCCCTAAATCAAGTGCTGAGTCTTATCAACCAGCAATTCATATACAATAATTCAAGAAGCTCGACACCCAGTGAGACTGTGTTTTGACTTAGTCTATATGATGAAGGAAGCATTAAGGTGAGACTCTAATTCAACAGGCTGATGCCTTTAAGAGGAAAAATCTGAGACATGGGCCTATGTGAGTTCACAGACAATAAGAGCCACGTGAGAAAGCCAGACAGTAGTAGTACACACCTTAATTCCAGCACTTTGGAGGCAAAGGCAAACATGTCTGTGTGAGTTCAAGGACAGCTGGTCCACAAGAACTTGTTCCAGGACAGGATCCAAAGCTACAGAGAAAAACCAAATAAAATAAAATTCTAAAAGGAAACAACACAAAGGTGACCAAGTACAAGCAAAGGGGTAGGACCTCAAAAACACAGCAAATCTTCAAATGCTTTTATCTTAGGCTTCATTCTTCCAGACTAAGACATTTCCTTGTAGCAGTTCCAGCAAAATGACAAACCATTTCTCCTGATAAAGCTCAAGTAAACAACAATTCCTTTCTCAACACATGTGTTACGGTGCTGCTGAGGAATATGTGAACCGCTTCCATAAATACATTGAAAATGTTTTGAAAAACAATGCTATCTCTTATGTATATTATTGATAAGTAGAACTGCGAAGAGTATAAGACAGTGCCTTTTCATTCATAGTTTTTATTTGATCTAATATTTCAAATATTGACCTAATATTTCAGAAGATATTATCTTTTATTAAGTAGACCAGTGGTTCTCAAATTGTAGGTCCCATATCAAATATCCTGCATATCTCATATTTTAATTATTATTTGCAATAGTAGCAAATTTATTGTTATGAATTAGTAATGAAAAAATAATTTTGTAGTTTGGGTTACCACACATGAGGAACTGTATTAAGCATCAGAACACTAGGAAATTTGAGTATTACTGACTACATCAACATAAAATATTTCCAAGCACCAAAAATGTTCAAGTTTTTCTAACAGAATAAAAAACAATAAAATGAAATAAAATAAAGTAAATTTGGAAAAATACTCATAATTACAAGAACAATGACTGAAAACAAAATTGCTTAAACTACATGTCAAAATTTACTTAATAATGAGAGGCATTAAATGAGACAAATGTAAACTACAGTTATGTATTTTAGTATGTAAACATCAACATGTTAAATAAAAAAAAACAAATTGTGAAAACACATACCCCAAGGTTTGTTTAAAAGGATTTAGAGGTAAACAATTTTACTAACCACTTGGATCCTATATGGGTATCAAGTGCCTGGACAGAGGGTTCACTAATTAAGAGCATTTGATATACTTACACAGAACCCAAGTTTTATTCATAGCATCCATTAGGTGTCTCACAATTGGAGTACTCCCAGTTCCAGGAGAGTTGGAGTGCTCTGGACAGCATGGGGAGTTGCATATATGTTCCATACATGCAAACCCAGACACAATTGCATAAATACAAATAAATAGGTATAAAACATTGGATGTTTTAACACACCCACAATAATAAAAGAATAAATGAGTGGTTTTTCATTGTTTCTCTTTTTCCACCAGTAAGAGTAAAAGTTCAACATTTTACACTTGTGTATTGACTTTACTCATGGTATATAGGGGTGTGATGATGAAGAATTCAAAACAGGTGGCAAAAAGGCTGCACTAACAGTTTATGTTTATATGATCAAAACATGAGGTATTACTGGAAAATTATGCTTATAAATCCTACAATGGCCTTTTGATACAGGAAAGGCCTAAAAGTAGCAATGAAGACCCTGGTTTTAAACATGATTGTGTTGACAGAAATAAGGTTTTGAGAAACTGTGTCAGTACCAACTGCAGTTTAGCAGATGCTTCTGTTTCCCAGTGATTTGTCCTACTTCAATGTGTCTAATATCCATGTTAAACTACTTCAAAGATTTTCTTTAGAGAAAAGATGCTCATAGTTAAAAGGCCTTTGAAACCCATTCAGAAAGTTTTTGACTTGTACGATCTTTCTGATATTTATTTCATTTTAATTTTTCTTCTCTATTCTTCATATGAGCCTATGGCAACCTTAATTTTTATTTTTAGTCAAGAACAGGCGTATTAGGTCTGTTTTAGTATATGAGGATACTCATAAATTATAAATAATTGTTTCTCATAGATACAAAAAATGTCTAGGTAGTAGATAAGACATGGAAACCGCTTTCTTGGCTAGTTCTCTACTGAAAGCATTTGGAAATAGAATATATTTTGAACTGAAAGAGATGGCTCTGAATGCTAAGATCTCATGTTTGTCTCTGCAATTGCTTTCCTCCTAATAGAAATTGAATTTGATAGAAGTTTAAGCCCTGATATACATTATATTTTATAATTTCAAATAAGGGCTTTTTAGAAATGGAAAATTATGGTTTAATGACTTGGTAGCACTTGAAATCTCAAATTTCTCAACACTGAAGAACAAGCGCATAATGCTCTATGAAGAAACCCCACCAGAACTGGTTGATAGAAATCATTTCTCATTTCTCATTTCTAGTCTAAGCTATTTCTAGCTCCATGGAGGTGGGAAATAGTTCTTTATCTTCCTTAAGCTCTCCATATAGTTAACGGTGATGTTGGTAAACAATCCTTCCTCTGTTTGCATTCACCCAATATTTCATTGTATTTTATTTTTATTTTAGTTTGGCAGTTACCGTGTGCAATTAGACTATTTTCTGTTAACGAATGCCTTTTGACAAGAATTTTGTAGGTTGTTGTAGGAGGCGCTTGTTCGTCCCAGCCGCCCAGAATGTTAGCCCCAAAATAACCACACAGAAAAATGTATTAATTAAATCACTGCTTGGCCCATTAGCTCTAGCTTCTTAGTGGCTAATTCTTACTTCTTAAATCAACTCATTGTTATTAATCTGTGTATCACCACGAGGTCGTGCCCTACTACCAGTTTCAGCACATCTACTTCGGACTGTGGATCCACAGTGTCTCTCTCTGTCTTCTCCCAGCATTCAGTCCAATTGTCCCCGCCTACCGAAGTTCTGCCCTATCAACAAGCCAAGGCTCTTTATTCATTAACCAATAAAAGCAACACACAGACAAAAGGACCTTCCACACCATTCATGATGAAAGTTACAGCACGATGTAGATAATAGATAAATTCCTTGGTATAAAAATATATGTATGAAATAAGTAGTATTGATGGATAACGAAGGAAATGTCAAGATGAAAGAATAAGCAAACAAAAAGGAAAATATGTTAATTTTCTTTCTTCCTTCTGCGTATATAAAACACCCACATCAAAAAATACCGAGTTTACAGGAGTATGACAAGCTGAAAAAAATATTTTTCTATCCCTAATTACCAATTTTACCTGGTAACCATCTACTAAACATAATAATAATGAAGAGCACAATTTTTTTCTCTTACAGTTGGTTGAATTCAGTTAAATTAAAAACAAAGCATTAATGACATTAGCTTCAGATGATCAAGATCAAAGCTGAATTGGGAGGTGGCTTATTGAGAAAGTTATTAAATCCCATGGCTACATATAAAATATCTTTTGTCTGAATTTTTTTCTTCTTATTGACTCCTCTTAGGGACTTTGTTCTGGAAGCCCTCTGAATAAAGCTAACAGTAATCTAGTGCCATGAATATGGGGGTGCTAGTTTTATAGCTAAATGGTAAAATATTTATGCAAGAATTAAATGTGCTCAGCTTTCTTGGGATTCTTTTTCCATAATTAATGATTTGATTTATTAATTGTGGGTGCATGTGTTAGAAATGATGCTGTCTGGATAATGATTGCTGAACCACATACAGCTCCCAAACCACAGCAAAGTCAGAAATTCAATTATAAAGTACACCTGCTGTATGTTGCATAAGTAAACTACTTGAGGATGGGAGATAGAATATTAATAACATAGTCTACGTGTGTTATCTCAGTAACTTAGTGATACTTGGCAAAAAGTACACCCAGGAAAGGAAAGGAATACATATATTAGGTGATTTTAAGGGTATCTTAAATTTCAGCTCCATCACTCCTTAAATTGTGTCATCTTCATAATTTTTCTTGCAAGATAGAGACCTAAAGTAACGTTTCTGATGACAACAATTTGATTATTAGTTTTTGTAGACACAAACAAGTCTCAGAAGTTGTTTTTGATATTCTAGAAATATTTAGCCTCTCTTACATGTTCAAATCCTTTCTCATTCTGAGTTCCAGAACCATTGACATTTTTTTAAAAACTGGAAACAACTGTTTTGTTAACCATGAGACAATACTAACATGCATGTCTACTGAATTCATTATGTACACAGCACATGTTCACTGAGTGAATTTAGACCCTAAGGTAGGATCTGAGATAATGAATACTAATATCTACTTCCCACACTCTGAGAAAATGCTGAGGTGTGAGGATTGTTACTGAAATGAAGGAACTGCTTGCTTTATGTGGTTTCCAATGTGTACAAGTACCTGAGTATTAAAAACCCAGTACCAAATAAAAGGACTTCTTGTAATAAGAGCCACTTGTTGGTTCCCAGCTGCTCAATCCCAAAATAATCACACAGAAACTGGGTTATCTAAATCACTGCTTGGTCCATTATCTCTAGCTACTTATTGTCTAACTCTTAAATATTAATTTAATCCATTTTTAGTAATCTGTGTGTCATCACATGGCTGTGGCTTACCAGGTTAAGTTTCAGCATGTCTGTCTCAGGCAGAGCTACATGGCTTCTCCGACTCAACCTCCTTTCTCCCAGCATTCAGTTTCATTTTGCCTAGCTAAATTCTGCCCTGTTATAGGTCCAAAGCAGTTTCTTTATTAATCAATGGTAATCACAGCATACAGAGGGGAAACCCACATCACCTCTCTTTTTTCTGCTTAAATGAAAAGGAAGGTTTTACTTTAACATATTAAAATTACATATAAAAACAGTTATCAAGAACGAATTACAGTTACAATATTTATATCTACTTTATATCTCACCTTTAGGCAATTTCAGCATTCATTTCTCTGTGGGTCCTGCATGTCCAGTTCATCAAGCAGTTCAGGCAAGACCGGTTTCTTGCCCAAATGGCTAACAAACTCAATAAGGAGCCATTTTGATGCCCATCTTCCTCTTGAAGTAGATTGGTGCTACCAGGAGCAGATGTGTCTCATTGTCATGAAAAGTCCTAAATTCTTAAAACATTTTATATGCTGTATTCTGAAGGTATGTGAAAGTTTTGAAGAATACCTATATTACTGTAATGTATCTCTATATATCTAGAAAACCTAACATGACTACAAATTTGACCATTTTAGATGATCATCTATAAGTTATATTTTTAATTATATATTACAATTTAAAATGAGTTATTCAAACACAATACCTTAATCAAGAATAGAAATATACATATAACAAAATTGACCTTAATCAGTAAACCAAGATCTGTACCAATTCAAATTTCTATAGCATATTCCCCTTTAAATGTAAAGAAGCATTTATAAAAAATATTTGAGAATATTGGCTTAGTTCTTGTCCAAACTGCTTCCTTCTGCTTGTTGGGCAAATAATTTTTAAGGGGAGTTCACAGCAACCTTTAAGGAGGTCCTGGTCCATCAAACCACAATAGCCTGGAATTAATCCACAGGTTCTCGTCCTCTGTGGAAACAAAAGAAGAACCTCTTTTCCAAAGCAACATAGTCTTAGATCCATATTTTGAAGACAAAATACCTTTAAAGTATATATTTTGGTTACTTAGCTCCTTCATAGTCAAAAATTCACAGAAAACACAATAACATACATAATCCAGATTCTCTTTGTATATTCCATCTTTACATGCCTTTTCATACTCAATTAATTTTTAATATTTTATTATCTTTACTCCTTTAAGGTCTCCTTCCACTTTCACATTTTCACTACTTTTTAGCTTTTATCAGTTTTCTTGTTATGAATGATTTTTCCTTATCATCCCCAGGTTTGAATTTATGTAATGATGTGAATTTAGGTAGATATTCTATATGATTTTCTGCCTAAAATATATATTATAGACCACATACATATGTACCTATATTTGCTGAAAGATAAATATATATATATAGTCTTTATTTTCATTTTAGTTTTATTCATTTACATTCAATTTTCTTGCAAAAAGATATTTGAATCTTCTAAAATTAATTTTTTAAAATCTGATAATATAAAATTTATGATCTTTTGAATAAAAAACAAATTTCTTTTGTTATCACTGCTTTTGCTACTTTTGAAATCCGGTTTGGATTATGAAAATATACCAATTATACTTTTTTAATACTCATGTCATTCTTTAGCTCTATTAAATCTAGCAAAAAATTGTAATTTTTTCTCATTATTTCACTTTGATTTCCTATGCTCATTAGAGAAGTTAGTGTCAAATAGGCTCAACTTCATAATGGGAATTGAGTTTAATTAGATGAAATGAAATACAATATTTTTTTAAAATAAATAAATAAATAATTTGAACCACATGCACAGGTCCATTCACAATGTGGAAATAAACTCAAGGAAATTTCAGAAATTTTTTTAAATTACAAGAATTCTTGACTGACTAAGTAAAATAAAAAAAAGTAATTTATTAAACATCGAAGAAAACAAATAAAGATGAGTTGAGATGACATTAGCATAATTCCAATTATCTTTCTTAACTAAAGGAAAGAAGAAATAATAACCATATGTTCTTTGATTAAAGGGAGTCCCCAAAAAGCATGTGTTGTGTTTAATGCCCTTATTCTACAAGAACATGGGCTATAAAAGCCTCAGGACTGATGGTAGTTCATCAAAAGATTTAAAAAAAACTTTTGTACATAAATGGAATATTTATTAGTTACTAAAACAGAATAAAATTTTTGAAAATTAATAACTATATAATCTCTAATGTTAATGACCAGAATCGTGACAATAAACACTTACCATAAATCAATTGAGATTAATTTTAATGTATATATTCTTTTTTCAAAACCTTTTACAGGCATCATGATTTTAACATTTAGTTATTTTCTTCTTCCAGTCATCTCGAATTCTTCTTATTTCTTTCCCAGGAGATTTTCTTTTCTTCTAGCTTATTTACTTAAAATATGTAGAAGTTAGTCTTAGCTCATTTACTCAATTTTCCTAAAATATAGATATTCTAGTTAATTATACCTTCAGTGACTTTGAAACCACAGGGGAAATTAGTAAGAACATTACAGAGTAATCATTCATATCATTGCAAAGTGTAATCAGTTTTGCCAGTTTTATGAATGCCTTTGGTCACTTTAAATCAGGTCCTAATAGGGCTTTGTCATTCAAGGGGCTCATCTGAATGATAGCCAAAAAGAAAAGGAAATTAGTTCTAATATAGGAAATAGACCCATTTAAATATCTTAACTCATGCACATAGCAATCACTTTGTCTTAATCAACTGTTATTATCTGTTTTGAACAATGAATTTCCTTCTTTCAATTACTTTCCAAGAAGAGTTCTATTTTTGGCCCACAGGATTGATTTTCTAAACTCAAATTCATGATAGTATATCCCAAGCATGCTTAGAACTTCAGACTTGTGACTTTTTTGGAATAACTATTAAATTTGACTGATTCTGAGAGAACATTTAAATTGACTAATATTTAAAATTCTTAAATCACATAAGATTACATTATCCCATATGAACCTATGCATTTACTTTTCTTTGTTAATAGGAACAAAAGAGTTTGACATCATCAACTTTCAGAAAATTTGAAAAATTGATATTTTTATATTTGATTTGTAGAAACTAAATATATAGATCTTTATATATTTTTAAGTTTGACTCTTTATACCTATGGGATTACCATGCACTAATGAAATTAGCTGATAATAAAAACATTTTAAAAACCATTTTACTTTTACTGAACAAGTAGAAATTTAATTTTCTTACCACTATCCTTTAAGCAATACTTGCATAGATTTTTAGTGAAGTGTATTAGGAATTGTAAGACATTCTTAGAGGATCTGAAATATTTACAGTCAAATATACAAAATTCTATGAATTTTAATAAGAGAATAAACATTCTTACCTTTTGTGAAACAGAAAACAGGAATCCCGAAACAAGTCTTTTAGAAGATAGAAGAATGGCTATAATCAAATAATTCAATATGCAATTATTCATGTAATGTTTGACCTCTACAAAGTCATATTAAACTTCAATATCACCTACTGGGGATCCGTTACGGTGTGGATTGTCATTTATTAAGCTTTATCCTGCAAAAGAAGAAATCTTAAAGGATCTCTTACCATGGATTATCTGGGTTCTTTTATGATATTCTGTCTCTTCAGTTAAACACAAGGATAGCATCTGTTTTCAGTCGATGAAAATGTTTTGTGAATGCACCCCCAGTTCTCTATAGAAACTTGGAATATTAATCATGCAGATCATCTTTCCAATGTGGAAGATTAAGAAACAAAAAAAAAAGCAAAACCTATTTTTTTTTATTCTGAATTCTGAGAATTGGAAATGAATGATAGCCTTGTGATCTGTGTTTTCTGTTGAGCAGGGCTATATCAAACTCCTACAACCAGGACCAAAGAACCAGATGTGGCTAGTATCCTAAAGGACACTTAGAGCTCTCCAAGCTCACAAAAAACAAACAAACAAACAAAAAAAACATACCAAAGGTGGCTAATATCTCAGATGATCTCTACACTATCTGTATGCACGAGTTCAGGGCAGACCCTTCACTGTGCCATATAGTTAGGGCAGGTACCCTGTCAGTAGAAACCATCTTCTTGTAGAAAATGTCCCTTATCCTGCATAGTTTCAAAGTAATTGTGATCCCTCGTTCACTGTGAATAGTATTACACTGGAAAACTTTTTTATTAATTATATTGGGTTTAAATTACTGGGAATAAAATGTCTGATATCAGACTCGTTGAAGTCTTGATCCACGATGACCAAGTCAATCTAAATCAAGTTTTCATTCTCATCTCTTAGTATTTGATGAAGGAGGGTCATCTGTCTATGTGTTACTTTCATTCGTTAAGTAATAAAGAAACTGCTTGGCCTGATAGGTCAGAACATAGGTGGGTGGAGTAGACAGAACAGAATGCTGGGGAGCAGGCAGTGAGGCAGTCGTCATGACTCTCCTCTCCAAGATGGACACAGGTTAAGAGTATTCCTGGTATGCTACCCCTCGTGGTGCTACACAGATTATTAGAAATGGGTTAGTCAAGATGTGAGAGTTAGCCAATAAGAGGCTACAGATAACAGGCCAGGCAGTGTTTAAACAAATACAGTTTCAGTGTAATTATTTCGGGTAAAGCTAGCTGGGTGGTGGGAAGCGGCCACTGCTCCTTCTACAGATTGAAGCCCCACCATTCCTTTACAGTTTGGCGCCTCTTTGCCTAACACCTGCAGAGACCTACTCACAAATGAAGGGTGACTAACTATTGAACCTTTTTCCCATAGACAGTCTTTTTGCGCATTAGTTAAAACACTCATGAATGAAATGATACCCATGGTAAACTTTTATTTTTAATCATAAACTCATTTCTGCCTTGTAAATAGAATTTTGGATATGTGAAGTATAGAATATAGAAGCACAAATGGAATTTGACATTTTAACCAACCATCTGCAAAAATATGCATAAATTAAATAATCCTTTTGCAATCTCAAAGTCATTAGGATTTGCCCACACTTTTTTTCTTGGACCTCATACTTTATTAAGTTTTATTCCACTGTGTGTATTATAAATTTTCATGACTTCCATGCATGCTGATACAAACATATAATCCCAGACCAGTGCAACCATGACACAGCAAAATTCCAAAAAGTCTTTTATTTTTCTTTCCTTCCAGGAATTATAGGGAAAAATCTCTGTGGGATGTAAGCAATTACTCTTTGTACCACATAGACACTGGTGAATACATAGTTACAGTTCTGTACTATATAATTAATTTGAGAATAAAATATTTTGTCACTGCTGTTGACTAGGTGAAGAGATAATCTTTGGAAACAGACTGCCAAAGACTGTTTTGCTTTGATAACATTATTCTAGGAAGATGTAATGATTGATTGGCTTCCCAACATCATTAAGTCAAACTACAGCCTCCTACATGTATCATTGCATATTTTCCACATGTGTTAAGCAGTGTCTGTACATGCAAAGAAATCCTGTCCCACTTATTTGCAATGGTTTCAAACCCCTAAGACTTTACCTTTGAATTTTAAAATGTATAGTTCATATCTTTCTGAATCTGGAAATGAAACTTGAAAATATATGGAAAAGTAAAATAAAGTATTTTATTACTACACAGTGAAAAGAGGCACTATATACTGTTTGGTGAGTCACAAGGCAGGTATGACATTGACAGTTTAGGTTAATAACCTTTTATGTATGTTTGCAAATACCTTACCATAATTTCCAATGGCAGTTCAGAAAAATTAAGTGTTAAAAGACTCAAAGAGACGTAAATTCTTTCTATTATCAAATGAAACTGTAAGTCAATGTACTTAGGCTAAAAGTTACTGGTGAAAATATTACTTAGTGCATTAGAGAAACACAGCATTAGTTCTTAAAGTTTATTGATTAGGTAAATAATAAGTGGCAGAGTATTGATTATTTCAGTGCCAAAAACACTTAGCAAGAATATACAAATATTCAAGGCATCACCATGTCTAAAGGTGTTCTGTTGCAAGATCTGACTTAGGAATGGTAAACACTAAATTTTCTTGTGATATTAATACTGGCTCATTTTCCCTAAGCATTCTCTGAAAGTTCCCTTGCTTTGCAGTGCTCACAGTATGTAGCTAAGTGGGCATTTAGAGGATCTCCTTTTCATAGCCCTGTTCAGTTATATGTGCAGTGACTGCCTATCTCTTTGGACATTATCAAATGAAGAGATGGTTTTGCTAGCCTGAAGCTAAGCTTCATAAAATCTTTGTTTCAAACCCATTGTGAGTCACTGTGCAGTTACTGATGACTTCTAATTTAAGCTATTTTACTGTTCTGCAACATGTGCCTTGCAAACATTTTTTCTGTCCAAATAAAAAGGTATAAAATTGGAGTTACACTTTTTCATTTGTATATCTCTTAGTGACAAGGAAATTGCTGTATCTCAAATGACATTTCAAATGGCACATTCTACTGCACATTCTACTGTAGAATAATTTAAAATTAAATTTAACTCCCCACAGCCTTTGCTTGAAAAATTAATTTTTGGTATCAAATATTAGATATTTAAATAATATTTAAATAATAATAATGTGTTCTTTCTAAGACAACAATACGTGATGTTAAACTACTATATACTTTTTTCACAAACTCATATTGAATGATGTAGGTTGTAATTCAGTCATGATGAGAAAAATCAGGCAACACAGCAATTCAAGGTTTATATAATATTTAATTAATCATACAATAAATAAAATGATAACAAATACATTAACATTGAAAATTATGTTTACATTTGTACTGTGTCTTTAACATTACATTATGTACAGTCATAGCACATTGAAGGCATATATTTGTAATTTTCAGTATTTTTTCATTAAAATGAAAAATATTTTTTTCATGTCCTTAGAAACATGAAGACTTTGTCACTGTCATCTTCCATATTACCATATGGAAGCCTCCTGAGTTTACTTCAAAATTATACACAAGAGAATTTGGTAAACATATGTAAAGACAGCTAATATGCATTTATGAATGAGTATATACTATGTTTCTCTTTCTGGGTCTGGCTTACGTAACTCAGAATGATTTTTTCTACTTCCATTTCTTTGAAGATGATCTCTAAGGACAGCCTTCATCTTCTCCAGGAATTCATTTGTATGTTTGAAAGGCTAGTAGTGATCTTTCCCCTGTTTTCTGGTGATTCAATTTCATTTACTGGAAAATCAGATATTGTTCTAAGAAAGTAGTCCATTAAAAGTGGTTCTTTTAAAACAGATGTTTCTCTGTATTGTTATCAAAGAAAATTTCTACATTATATAAAAATGATGGTAAGTAGCTGTTTAGGAGACAAAAACTAAACAACATTCATCAGCACACAAACAAACACACACACTTACATATTCATATGTATATCTAAGTACCAGATATAAGCATAACATTCAATTATCATCAACTATTAATCATGAAATACGTGCAGAAATTGTCTTGATTACTGTTCTGCCTCTATGATGAGATACCAGGACTAAGGCAACTCTTAGGAATGTTTCACGGGGGTATTGATTACAGCTTCAAGCCTCAGTCAGTCACTGTCACAGTGAAGGTGTGATGGCCGGCAGGCATGGTGCTAGAGACATGACTGGCAGCTTTACATACTGATCTCCAGGAAGCAAGCAGAGAGAGGGAGAGAGGACAAGAGAGATAGAGAAGGAGAACAAGAGAGGGAAAGAGAGAGACAGAGAGAGAGGGAGAGAGACAGAGTTGGAGAGAGAGGGAGAGAGATGGAGAGAGAGAAACAGAGACAGAGACTGTGAGACAGGTAGATAGAAAGAGAACAGAGAGAGAGACAGAGACAGAGACAGAGAGACACTTTCAAAACCGCCAAACACACCATCAGTGTTACAGCTCCTCCATCTGTAGTGATGAGGCCAGTTGGCCTGCTTTTCATCCCACCCGGCTCCCACACGGCTAGCTTAAAACCCGAAATAACAACACACAAACTGTATTCATTTAAACACTGCCTGGCTTATATTAGTTTTAGCCTCTTATTAGTTAATTCTCACATCTTGCTTTAACCCATATTTAGTAATGTGTGTAGCACCACAAGGTGGTGTCTTACCGGGAAGGATTCAGCATGTCTGACCTGGTGGCTGGCTTCATGGCGACTGTCTCAGAGAAGAGAGGCATGGCATCTGCCCGACGCAGCTGCCTCACTCCCAGCATCCTGTTCTGTCTACTCCACCCACCTATGTTCTAACCTATCAGGCCAAGCAGTTTCTTTATTAATTAACCAATGAAATCACCAGATAGATAGAAGACACACCTACATCAACCATCTTTTTTAATCATATTCAGACAAACAGTCTACCAACTGATGAGTAATCCTCTAAACATAGGAGCCTATAGGGGTCAATCTCATTCAATCACTAGAGCAGTCTTTTTGTTGTTGTTGTTGCTTTTTGTTTGTTTTTCAAGACAGGATTTCTGTGTGACTTTAGAGTCTGTCTTGTTACTTGCTCTATAGACCAGCCTGGCCTTGATCTCACTGAGTTCTGCCTGCCTCCTCCTCCCAAGAGCTGGGATAAAAGGCGTGTGCCACTACTACCCAGTCAATTACAGTATCTTAAAGAAAGAAAATTCTTTTGCATAGTACAGTCTTTTTTAAAAAAATTATTTATTTATTAAAAATTTCCACCTCCTCCCCTCCTCCCGTTTCCCTCCCACTCCCCACCTCTTCCTCCCTTTCTAGTCCTAAGATAAGTCACGGTGCCCTGCCCTGTGGTAAGTCCAAGCATAGTACAGTCTTAAACTTTTCTCAAACTTAATAAATGCAGATGTAATTATAATAAATGCAGAAATCCTATGTCTGTATAAAAGATACCATTTTTAATTTCTTGTTACAGAAGCAGAGTGTGGTATTGAGTTAGAGCATAGATGTTACAGATCAAGAAGAAAACATGGTAAAACAAAGGAAACAGGAGGTTAGACAAAAACATGAAATACCTGAAAAATTTTCATCTAATGAGTTAAACAAAGAGAATAAATGATTGAATGAAAATATCAAGTTTAGTGGTTACATTATTTCCTGAGTTTATAACATCATTTTTATGCCATCTGTTTTTCCTAATCTCCAGTAAATTTTACAAGTGCAAATGTCTCTTTTGCTTCTCTATGTCTGTGTATAGTTGTATGTAGATTAAGTAAAAAACTAATGTGGCTCAACACATCACAATTTAGCTCATGGAAGCTGTTGGCAGTAATTTTATAAATTGTGTTAAACAATTTGGCAAACTAAGAATGGCATCGAAAATCAAATATTTAAAAAATTAAAACTTTTGTTGATATTTGGGCCATGAGTTGACTTTTCACTGGATATGGAAATAATTTGGCAGGCAAGTGTTTCTAATTTTAAATTGCTTGCAAATATCGGTCTCAACAGAGCATGAAAGGTAGAATAATTTTTACATGATGGGTCTAATGGTTGGGTAAGATCTCCCAAACTTTACTGAAGCTACTTCACCACTGCTGTGTCTGTAGGAACCAATGTATTTCTCAGGTCTAGAACTGGTATCCTGTGGAGGCTATTCTTCATTTGAATCAGTGATTATGTTCTAGTTACTCACAGAGAAGAGAAGAAATGAATCAACACTGTAACCTCACTCTATATCCTACAAATATGAAAAAGTTTATTATTGGTTGAGACAATAAATCAGAAGAGCCAGAAGATTATATATCATGTGCATAGATGTCAAGCAAGTAATTGTAATTGTTATCTTTCCCAGTTTGGAATTATTATTTCCCTTATAAGATGTGTGTGTGTGTGTGTGTGTGTGTGTGTGTGTGTGTGTGTCTGTGCCTTCAGTGTCTTGTCAATGTCTGAATTACAGTTGATATTCAAACATCTTAGCTTCTTTTCTCTTTTGGTTTGAGAATTTCATACTAGTTTGTTGAGTCCCTAAAGGACAGGCCTTCACACCCCCACTTGATCTGTTTTGCACTCTTGTGGTTGGTTGAAAACAGGAACAAAAACAAGAATAATCTGTTGTTTTCAGCAATGTTTCTAAGGATGATTACCCCTAAACCACATGAGTTATGGTGATGAGCTTCCTGCTTTTGCTGGCTCTGCCTCCCCTGCTGAGGGCTATATATACTGTGTGAGAAAGTGGAATAAAGGCTTGTCTGCAGAACCTGAAGTTGTGTTGTGTGTTAATCCCGATGTCCCTCACTTAGAAAAAACTACAGTTGCCGTGCTGGCGCGACACTAATTTTGCTTGAAGAGTCCATTAATGGAAGCAGCAAGGCTTCCTTTACCCAAATAGGCTTCACTCTATTAAAAGAAAGCCAAAGGTGCAGGTCATATACAGGTTGTTGTAAGACATAATAAGAACTCTCTTAGCATTGTTACCTATCCTGTTCATATGGGTCTTTATTTTTACTAACATTATTGGTTCTTTTACTCTTGAATATACTTCTTGTGATGGATATCAAGCCTGGACGAATAGTCTCTCATTTTACTCTCCCCATAATATGATGAGCTGTGATAGGGCAAATAGCAATGCTTGATTTTTAAGCATGTTCCATGTCATTGATTTCATATTTGATAAACAGTGTTTCTTCCTGTTTCTCAATCATGTTTTTTCATATCTAAAGCCATAAAAGTGAGATATTCAACTATATTAAAGCCAAAAGTCAAGCTGAATCCTTCATGGGATCTATTTTTTTTCTTATAATAGTTTAAAAATTGCCTGAAAATAAAATTTGTATTCTATATATGAAATTTGGGTGCCTTGAAAGAATATATACTGGTATGTTTATTGTAGTTCAACAAATACATCTTGATTTGAAATGTTTCATTTTTTAAAAATTATGCCACTTTTAAACAGTAAAAAGCAATTATTTAATGAATTTCTTTAAGTAGTCTCCAAATGGATAGCACATGGCTCACCTTCCTTTAGACAGGGAACACAGTCTTTTTGATTGATTAAAATGAAGAAATATGTAGTATCAAGTAAAATACTAATTGAATTATAAATATTTAAAACTATTGGGATACTGTCATAAAAGTATTCTTACATGGAATTGAAACCATTTTAGTGCACATACTGTAATGATTGGAAAATATGTAATATCTTATTTTAACTAGGTAAAGAGTAAAAATAGTACTTTCTTGGAATTTCAGATATGCCAATGCAAATTTCATGTTATATGCTGCCTTGAGAAGTTGTAAAAATCACCTGACATTGTTAAACATTGGCAAAGACAGAAATAACAGCTTGTACTAATGCAAATTTCCCCGGAGTTTGTTGATACAGATGAACATAGACAGATGGTTTTTGGTATGCAGAATCATCATTGGTTTCTTATTTAACAGCAATGAAGGACTTCATATTTATGATGGCAGAGTTGATATCAGGAGAATGCAAGTGTTGGGATTTTCTTCCAAATCTTTTCTGTATCAAATAAAGAAATGATTAGGAGATTGTCTTAAGAGTACATATATATTGCTTCACATACAAATCATTTCATTTAAATGGTCCGCCCTGACCCAATAGTCTTGCTCATAATCATTGTTCATTATTCCTCAGTTTCTATGAACATAACTTTGGAGTGCACTTGCCTTTAGGTTTAAAACGTAACTGACTCTGTGTCCTTACTTGGACATAGGACGAAGTTGTGTTGTTGGGAATCTTCAGGTAAGAGTGGAGGATCAGGAGAACTATACATACAGAGAAATCCCCCAAATGGTGTTGCTGATGACTCTGTTCCAAGCAGAAGGACTCTGACCGAGTAAACTGAAGGATTGCTATTGGATAAACAGACTGCTAATTGATTGTTCTAAAGGACTCTCACAAGGCTAGTTTCTGTTTTCCAGGAAAACCACTTATCTGCCCCAGTATTCCACTACCTCAGCAAGGGAATCTGGTTCCTCATTAATATGAACAGTGTGTATCAGCACAAAAGTCCCCATGCTGCTGAGGGACATAGTTCTCTGCTCGCAAGAGCCATCCTTGGCAGTTTGCTTCTCAATCAGCCTTTCTTTCTATCCACAGAGAAGTCTAGTTGCTTGGCTCCACAGTGACCTTGCTAACACTAGTGTATCCCAGTGTCTAAGCTGGATACATATTTGTACTGTATTCTGCTTTGGAAAGAAATATAGATACTAATATTAGTAATAGTGTAACATGACTGTTGGCTTATTATTTATTTATTATTTTATTTTATATTTATTTTGATATAATTCCCTTTGCATTTATTCCAAGCATCAGGGATAAAAATAAGAGAGATACAAACATCAAAGTTATCAATAAGTGTGAGTAAACACCTGATCAAAAGTGCTAGACTGAGCTCCAGAATAACCGCTTGCTCCTGTTCCTACTCACACTTTCCCTTGGTCCTATAAAGCCTGAAGACTGGCAATGAGAAGGCAGGTTTTTCTGTTATATTGTTGTTAATGTGAATAATAATCTCCCTTCTCAGATTGCTGTTCTTAAAGTAAAGGTCAGTTTAAAAGATCAGTTCTTGATGCTCCTTGTTTGTCGTTTTGGTAATAGGCATCAAGAGCCGTGATGGTCTATCAATTACAGTAGCAGAACTTGTGTGGAACTAGCAGAGATCACGAGATCAAGCTGAAGACAAAGAAGAAACTAGCACAAGGGTAAAGAAAAGGAAACTTTAATGTTCTTTAATGATGCTTAACAAAAGTGACTTTTGGCAGAATAGCATGAGATAGGGTTGCTCATAATTATATATAAAAGACTTGTTAAACTAACTCTTCAGGTAAGACTTGTTTCTTCATTAGTTTACAATTTAAAGTAGCAAGATTAACACCCACAATCAAACCAGATGAGTGTTACAGCTAACAAACATTTGAGAAAACAACAATCTTAGGTTGTGCTTCCAAATCAAACTTGCTAGAATTAAGGGTTTCTCAGGGTAACAATGGAAAAAAATATGTGCTTATTTAACAAAAAAAGACAACTGATAGCTCCTCCAATCCATTCCATTCCCTTAGGACACTCTCAATCATAGTAAACACACACTATCAAATTATTGTGTTATCTTAGGTACATATATTGTTAATCCCATAAGTTGAGAATAAAATTACGGCCAGCATTTAAACAAATTTGGAGCAAACTTTAATTAAATACTGACCAGGTTAGTGGATTCTGGCCAGGTCCATCTTTGTGTTTCCAGAAAGTGACCCAGAGTTACATTTTGCAGGGGTTTATAAAGGCAAAACTCAGTAGTTCACTCTTTTACCCATCAGATCCAATGAGGAGCAAGTATACATCCTGGGGTATTTCTTGCCTATGTACCTCCTTCCTGCAATCAATCAGGGGCAAGTGTATATCCTGCCTATGCTTCTCCTTTCCATATGTGATCAAGTATTTCTGGTATAAGTGTGTCAAACAAACTTGTTTAGAAAAGTAAAAATATGTAGTTCCTTATCTCCAATAATAAACAGTCTCCAATATTTCAGGAAGTATCTGTCCCTGGGCAAGGGGCTTATAGGTTAGGCCCTTAAACATTTTTGTTTTATGTATCTTCTGGTCAGAGTAATTAAAACTTAAAATGCATTTTGGCTATAACATAATAGTTACATATATGACTTATGTCTACTGATTGACAAACAAAAAGTTATAAAATTTAGAAAAAACTAGGTAGCCAAAAAATGTGTAAGGAAGAGAACATCAATATATGATTATATTTCTTTTACAACTTTAACCAAGATATAACTGTATCACTGAGTTCAGCCAAAACTGCATTGTTGCAAGTAAGTAAAGTATTTGAGTCCTGAAATTCTTTAAAACATTAATAATTCAATACTGAATCTCCCTTTTCACTATTAAATGCTTAAACCTATTAACTAATAATAGAAATACTGTAATTCTTTAACTTAATCCTGCTTTAGCTATTGTTCAGGAACATAAAAATTGCTAACATTTAGCATCTCTCATATGACATACTTACAAGATCAATTTCTGTGTAATGTGTTAACATTACTTAGATCCTATTCTTACTCTGAATTCAGAAAGAAATTCACTAGTAAAATTAGAAATTTGAAATGTATCTTAATTTTTCATGTATGTATTAACTATTCTTGCTTTTGGATATTCAACAATTAATTCTCCTACTTTTTTCTGTCTCTGTTCCTCTGACATTTGAATTAATCATAGTTTAACAAATTATTGTACTAATATACATAGGCTATATAGGTCATCTGTTAATTTTTTGCCTGTATATATGAAATCTCATAATTTATTTTTATATCTGACTATCTTGTATATAGAGACATAACATAATAACTTCTGGAACCAAAACTGAATTTTCTTGGTATTATACATTCTTTATAGACACATAAATTGTGTTATATATTATATTACAATTGAGTAATGAAATATAACTGTTTTTTCCATTTAGAAAAAATTAACAGCCAGAACAATAAGAAGAATAATACATCTATAGCAATAATAAGGGTTTACAACCTGATTCTACTGCTAATAATAAGTGTAATTCTGGCTTGGTTCAGGTAAGAAAATAAAATGAATCATTTCTAAATATGATACATTAATACTATACTTCAACTTTCTGAAATCAAGCATGTATGATTGCTTCAACTAACATAGTATGAAAGAAATAATTACTTGCATTCTAAAATTTGGGGTCAGAAAGGGCTACCTACACATTTATTTTCTAATTCACTGAAATATGCCCACTCACAGCCTTCCTGCTGGCTCATGATTTTGCAAGTAATCGCAGTTTACAAGATTGGTCTAGAAGTTGAAGTCGTCCCCAACTATCTGCATTCTAAGTTTTAGGATTACAGGAATATGACACCATTCTCAACTTTGATTATCTTGCTGTTGTTATTTTTCTCTTTTAAGCCAAGAGTTTGAGATACTCCAAGACAGAAGTCAAATATGGTACTAATGAAACCTCACTAGTGTTCCATTCCCCAACACTTAAGTCATGTCGTACCGTGTAGGATATGTCCAAGGTTCTGATTCTATATCTCCATAATCCCTTCTCTAAGAATGTTCATATATAGTTGTCTTAGTTGAGTTTTTACTGCTGTGAAGAGACACCGAGACCCTGAAAACTCTTCTAAAAGTATCATTTCATTGTGATGGTTCTCTTACAGAGCTCAGTCCATTGCTAGGTGCATGGGAGTATGCAAGTAGATGTGCTGGGGCTGAGAGTACTACATCTTGATTCAGAGACACCAGTATCCTGAGTATCTGAAATCTCAAAGCCCCTTCCCTGACAGTGACACACTTCCTCCAGAAGGTAGAGCCATATTAAATGGATGCTCTTCAGCCTCAAGGTCTGGAGTAAATGTGTTTGTAGTCCAGCCTCCTGCAACAAGATCATACTTCCTCAGAAAAGGCCACATCTAATAATGTCACACTCTATGAGCTTATGGAATCCAAATATATTCAAGCTACCACATTAGTAAAATGGTTATTTCATGCCACTAAATTTGAAAAAAAATTGTTGTGCGGCAAGCCATATTATAAACAATAGTAAGTGAAAATATTTTTCTTCACTTTTTATTCTTTCTCAAAAAATCAACGGAGCTGGTAGGATATAATAAGTATAAGCCTCTCTGCAATTTTCTAACTGTGAACTTTGGCAGTCCATTGCTGATGATATGGATGATATTTTCCCATTGTAGGGTTATAAAAATAATTGTTGGTTTTTGTAAATAATAAAAGACTTCATAAGTCAAGTAACATTGATAATAATACACTTTATAGATGTATTTCAAAATATATTCAATATAACAAATATATGTATATGTCAGAAGTAGGCAGAGTTAGGGACAGGATGGTGAATATAAGTATTTCTTTTTCAGGCTTCATAGGTTTAAAATCAGGCATATAAATGAAAATTGTAAACTTTCGTATGAAGACTTTCAAATTACAAAGATTCTAAACTGCTATGGGAATACATAGCAGCAAAGCTTACAGTACTCTAACATAACAAATGGTTTCCTTTTAAATTACAGACTGCTCGGAAAGATTAGTCAACTGAGAGTAAATGTTAATGATTTGCTTCAGGGAAAGAATAACACTGATAAAAGCTTCGAGGAGGCAGAATGCAGAAACTCAGAAATGGAGAGAGATGAGAGTGTTTGTGTCATACGGAAGAACAAAGCCTGTGCCTAAGGAGATATGTCTTTATCCTGTCACAATGATAAGGTCCTATAGTCTAATGTTCAAGATTTGGAAACTACTCTTAATAAGAGTAGAAAATAATTGGAAAATACTAAAACACAAATTTTTGCTGTATGCTGCTAGGAGAGGGGGGAGAAGGGAGGGAGGAGGGGGATGGGAGGAGGGGAGGAGATGGAAATTTTTAATTAAAAATAAATAAATTTAAAAAAGAAATTCCTTTACACATGGATTATAAATTCAACTGTTCTTATGCTCTTTATCCCTTAGACATATTTGGTTATCAACATGACTACATCTGGAATTAACAAAAACTTACGTTTCTGGGTACACCTGTAAAAGATTTTTTAAATTAAATCATCTGAAGTGCAAAGGTCCTCCTTTAATCTGGGCTACACCTGCTAGCAGCCTATATAAAGGACACGGGAGAAAGAAAAAAAAATCACGAAAGCAATTGCTTGAATTACCAGAAAAATGGATCTGCTTCTTCAGAGTGTAAATGCTTGAAAATAGCTAATTAGCTCAGAAGGCCACTGGCAATTTCATAACTATTGATTTGGTATGCAAGTGTTTGAATCTCCACAAAAGTCTGAGTAGTGAGGACCAAGGGAATTATTTAAGAGTGTGGAGTTTCTGTCCCTATAGGCAGAATGATTCCCATTACCGGAATAGTGGAGATCTTCTATCATTGTTAAACTTTCAAAGGCAGAGAGGAAGCATTTCCCTCTGAGAACATATCTTAGTATCACAAAACTTTCCTCAGAAGCATAACTTTTACTGAGACATTCCATAAACTGATGTCAAAATGATAAATTTGTAGCTAGGGACATGGAACAACGGGGCTTACACATGTATTTTCCTCTTGGTCAGCCAACTCACTGTGGGAGGCTCACAACAGTTTGTGACTTCAGCTCCTTGTAATCTTGCTGCCTCTTTTAGACTGCAATAGGTCCTGTGCTCACACACACACACACATACACATGCTCACACACACACACACACACACACACACACACACACACACACACACACACACACACTCCAGTCATGACACTCATGCACATAATTGAAACCAGAAATTAACAATTCGAAAAGATAAATATGTCATTACTTTGAGATACTTATATGTAAATAAAGTGATAGAAAATAAGAATAAACATTATACGTAATTATTATTTAGTGTGGATTAGTAGCATTCATTATCTTGTATATTAAGAAATATAGGGATTTCAAGGAAATTAGTTAATTTATTGATCATCCATACAATTGAACCCAAGCAGAATAATTTAATGTAATAAAATGACAAGTATCAAGGTAGATAAAGAATTTTTTTTTTTTTTGGATTTTTGAGACAGGGTTTCTCTGAAGTTTTTGGTGCCTGTCCTGGTACTAGCTCTTGTAGACCAGGCTGGCCTCGAACTCACAGAAAATTTATACTTATTCAGATCCTTAGATCATGCACTCAGATGCACCCACCCATACAGTGTTTAAAAAATTTCATACATCTGCTTTAATTCTTTTCATAGCATTTTGATCACTAGAATAATGACCAGAAACCTAAATCTGATTTGATCTTGCCATGTGATTTTTCATACTTTCCAGTAAGAAAATGTAATTATGAAAAAAGGAAGGAAGGAATCAGAGGAAGAAGGAGAGAAAGAAGAAAGGGAAGGAAGAAAGGAAAGAAGAGGCAGAAAGAGAAAGAAAAGAAAGCTCTATAGAATTTTGATTGACATTTTAGAATACTAACAATAAACTTTCTATTCCCAACTTGAAATACTAATTCTGCTGGGAGAACGCTTTATTCATCAAAATCCCTGAAAAATTCTAATTTCTCTTATTATTAAAACCAGGCCTATAAAATATACTTTTTCTTACTTTCCACATTGTCAATCTTATTCGATGAATAAAGAACTTAATTAAAGATAGCTAAATTTTTGTCTCATGTTACATTTTAAGCAAATTAGTATTGTAACACATTTCTCAAGGAACAAATGCTTTAATTGCATCCAGTAAAATTGTTGCTTGTTATATTACATTAAATTATTAAGCTCAAGTTATAGCTCAAAGGTTTCACAGAAATTTCTGGATATGTATCTGTGCATATTTGTATGTGTGTGTGTAAGAGTTAGTATATATTTCTAAATAAAATATATGTATTATGGTTTACAAAGACTATATTCTTGAAGTATTTAGAGAAAAAAATTCAGTTTTCTAAAAATCTGGACTATTTAGAATTTAATTAATTGCTGCATAGAAAAATACCTAGTTTGCAATGTCAATATGTCCTTACAAATTTTTATTATACACAAATATATGGCAAATAAATTTTATCATAGTGGACTTCAGGCCTCACCATGCTAGGCAGCTCCTTCATTATTACATTATTAAATAAATTCCCAAATGCTTTTTTTTATGTTTATGTAGAGTCATTCATTTTATTCTCTAATGTGTAAATCATCATTTAAAAACTTAAAATATTTATATAGTATATGTTAATCTCCTTGACAATATTTAAGTATGCATTAAAAATTCCAAATGGCATTTAAAATATAAAAAATTGGGATTTTTACTTTGAAAACATTTTAAAATTTCTATATATTTTTCTCCAATAGTAAATAACTGGCATCTGAAGTTCGCACAGGCACCTGCCTACCTTTTTAAAGCTTTTAGCTAACATCATCAAGATTTTAAATATCCTGATATTTTTACCTTTGTATTCTTTGTGTTTAGCTAATTAATATTTTACAAGAGTGATTCTGGCTAATGCCAAATCTACTACATCTTGATTTACTGTTTTATCTCAGTAAAAGTGGAAACTATCTAAGGGAAATTTATAAATTGACTAAATATTCATGTATCCTAAGACATGAGTAACCACAAAAAATTCAAACTCTCCTTTCATAAACTCTACCAGATCTCTGTCAGATGGTCCTTAATCTCAACAAATGTGTTTCTTCATCATTTTATTAGGTAATGATGAAGTTAAAAAGTCAGAGAAAATGTTTATAAACTGTGTAGATACTTAAATAGTGTGATTAAAAACATCAAATCCTTAGCAGAAAAACCTTAAGTATAAACATTTCAACTAGCTGTCTTAGTTTCTTTTCTATTGCTGTCACAAAGACCATGACCAAAAGGACCTTGGGGAAGAAAGGAATTATTTCACTCTAAACATTTTCAAACCACTACACGATCCTCCTACAAACAAACAAACAAACAACAACAAAAAAAACCCAGAATCAGGTATGTCACCAAAAACAACCAACCAACAAACAAACACACAAACAAAATTCAAACAATAACCAAATAATTAAACCCTCATGATTCTTTTTTACTAATTTCTGCTTTGGTTTTCTTTTGATATCTGAGATAAAACATTCACCTAAGGCAAGTTGGTGAAGAAACGTTTTATTTATCTTATATATCCTGGTCACAGTCCATTTTGAGGGAAGTTAAGATAGTCACTGAAGGCAGGAAGCAGGAATTAAAACAGAGACCATGGAGAAATAATGCTTACTGGCTTGCTCAGTTTTTTTATACACAACAGGACCTTCTTGGCCAGCACACAGAAGTTTGGGAATTTATACATATATCATAAATGAAGAAAATACCCCACAAAATTTTAAAAGCCCCAGAAGTCCAGTTTAAAGCCATAATTCCCCTAATGGAATTTCCCTATTTTCATGACTCTGGCTTGTGTCAAGTTGAAAAACCAATCCAAACTAGCAAACAATGTATTTTAATAAACTCAAACTGAAATTCATGACACAACTCACTGGAATAATCATAAAATTTGAGTCACCACTGATCAAAATCCTCACCCTAAGCCATTGTTTTGTCACAAAAAGGAAGATCTGCTTTTCATCATTTGCTTCATTTTAAGACCAACAAAAAATACTGGTTGCATACCAGTTGTTTTCTTTTTGTTCTGTTTTATCTTCAATTTATTCCTTTCAAGATTTATTTTCATTATTTTAAATTATGTATATATGTGAGTGTCTGTGTCTAGAAATACCTGTATGAGTACAGATGTTTGTGGAGGCCAGAAATCTATGATCACCTCGAGACTGGATTTTCTGGTGGTTGTGAGTCTCCTTATGTGAGGGCTGGAAGTTGAACTCGGGTACTCTGGAAGATTAATAGTGGCTCTTAACTGCTGAGTCTCTCCAGAAGTTCTTTGTTTTATTATTTTAGTCTTGGGTGAAATATTCCTTTTCTTTGTGCTTTCGTTACTTTTTTGAGACTCACAAACATACTGATGCTATGCTATTGTACATCTTACTTTTAAAAACTGTATACCAAGTTAATGAATCCCATTAAATAATCTGTGGTCCCATTTACTCTCTTCCGTCCCTTTTAGTTGACTGTTAGATAGATAACCCATGTGTTTCAATGTGATTTTATATTAACATTTTTCCACATTTCAATTTATACAATTGATAATGATTCATATTTTTAAATCTCCTAGTCTAGTCTAATTTATATTGATTGAAATATAATTTGCATAGAAAATGATATGTTGGGTTTTAAAAGCAGATAAGCTATTAGAATTTTCAGATTTTATTTTATATCCTAGTCTTATATCTAATAGTCTTAATGTCTCAGTCTACTGATTGCTGGAGTTACATGCCTACTATCACCAACTATATTTATTACTAAATATAATTTTATGGGCAAGTTTTCTTTCATCTCCTATTTTCTTTATTTACTTCTCTGTATTCAAATGTATTGATCATAAAAGTTCAATGTCTTTGTCAGTCATCTCCAATAAGTACCTAGAAAAATGTGGAGTATTCTTATCTCAAAGTTTTCTTTTGTTTTATTCTTGACTATTTCGTTTTCTCTTGTATTTAAATTTTGTTGTGAGTACAATGTATATTATTCAAAAGGGGACCATAACATGTCATATCCTTCTGAAGAACATGCTTTTCCTAACATTGCATCTGGAAGAGTTCTAGGCTTTGTGCACACACTCAGTCACAGTGGCAATGGTAGTGCTTCCTCTACCTTCATGCTCCTGCTAGTTATAAAGTGATTCCAAATTAAGTCCTGAATATTTTTCACTGTACCTTTAGATTTTATTTTGTAGGACTGAGAATACCAACGCTGCCTTCAGAGTTTCTCTTAGAATTTTATCTTTTTTCTCAACTCACAGAACCCTCAATTTAAGCAGACAGACATGGGACCAAACATGCTCTCTGGTGTCCAATCCCATACCATATATACCTCCAAAGTAGTATTTCTGGTTCAGCTGTTTGCACTGTCTGTCTTTTCTCATTGCTTATTATCTGAAACTCCCCAGAGCAATGACAGCTGATGAGTTAGATGATCTAACCAGTATGGGTCACACTTCTTTGTAGTCTTTGGTGAAATATTCCTTTTTTTTTTTTTTGCTTTCTTTACTTTCTTCTTTCAAACTAGAGCGTTTCTCTGATGCCTCAATTTCTTCTTACATACTTTAATGGCAGTACTCCCTTGCTGATGTTTCTATAGCTGACTGAGAAGACCTTTAATTATTTGTTGAACTAAAGAATCCTCTGAAATAACAAAATTGCAAAATGCTACACTGAAAATTCTGCAAGAATTATATGTAATTTCATAATGATAAAAATTCAACAGTGATAAAACCCATCTTCTCATTTTTAATATAGAAATGGAACTGGTAAAGTTCTCTTGCTATCAGATAACTATCAAACAAAGAGTTCTTAGTTTTTATCCCAGTACCAGAAACATTTGCTGTAGTATTGAGACTAACTGAAATGAATTGAGTATCTGAATAATAAGAACTAAAGGGAAGAAAAATTTAAATGGGATTTCCAACAGTTGCTTTGAAGAATGTAGGACAGAAATATCCCATTTTTTCCCCAGAAAATAGAAATTTTAGTTAAAGAAATCATCTTAAATGTAAAAGTAAATTGCTGCTCTTTATATCATAAAAGTTTCCACACAGCATGAAATATTTATTAAAAACTTAATTTTGTGCTGTGGGACAATGGTTTTATGCTGTAAACATTAGTTTCTTGTACTTGTTTAATAAAATGCTGATTGTCCGGTAGCCAAACAGGAAGTTTAGGTGGGATGACCATGCAGGGAGTAGAGGCAGATCAATAAGAATAGGAAAATTTTGGGAAGAGGATTCTGCAATCTTCAGTCATGATCCAAGCACAGAAGAAGCAAAATATGCCTGCCTTGCCGAACAAGGTACCAAGCCACGTGGCTATCATAAACAAGAATAGTGGGCTAATACAAATTATAAGAGTTAATAAGAAATCTGAGCTACTAGGCCATCGGTGTACAATTAATGTAAACCTCTGTGAGATTTCTTTGGGACTTAATGACCATGGGAACTGGGCAGGACAGAAACGTCAGTCAACAATGTTAAAATGAATTAAATATTTTGGAATGTATTTTATACATACTTTACATTTCTTTTTCTACCTGAACTTTCCTTTTAAGGTTTAACAAAAATAATTTAGCTCTTCCTGAAAACATCCTTAACTTGAAAAGTATTTTAGAAGACACTGATATTATTTCCTAAGAGAGTTGCATAAAGCATAGTTAACATAATTTAGAACACTTTCGGATGTGTGAATCTGATGATGAGAGATTAAGCTTTACTGTGAAAATGTTCTGTTAAAAAAGCCTCAAGTTTTCACACATCCCATTTATTTAATGTGTTTCTGTTATTTTAGAGGAAAAAATCAATTTGCATTTCCTTTTATTCAAAAAGCCCACTAAGAGATGAGGTAAGTTGGGTTTGGGCCATTTCTCGGCTTTTAACTAGAAAGCATCATTCTTCATGCGTCCTCATCTCATCCACCTTAAAATCGCTTCCCTTTTAAAACAATACAACCTTAGCTAACGATGCCACGATTAGCTTTATTAGAAATTACTTCTGAGGAAAGTGAAAAATGCTTGTAAATTATTTTTTCGTGCACATTTTTATTAACCATAATTTAAAACTTCATAACCATCACTTGTTCTGTTGCACAAAACAACTATTAATTATTGTTATTACTGATGATCTTATTTGACTGGGATCATTTAAAATAATTTCTAGATGTAGATAGATAGCATTCATCAAGTTGTTAATATGTGCCTGGAACTAGACACACTATGAAATATCATTGTTCACATAAAAAAAGCTAAATAAGATATATAAACTAATTTTAAATTCATTGGGCAAGTTACTCAGTTGTAGCATTCACATTGGAAATGGCCACATGAGTAAAGCATGCTTGAGTACATCATTATTTTTTAATAGAAATATTAATCTAGTCATAAAACACAGGAGGTTTATCATCCTTTTTGTCTAAATGTTAGGATGCAGTTTTTTGTTCTTATTGATTGTAGAAGATAAAACTGCAAAGGTTATCAAGTTGGTTCTTTAGCTTCCCCAGGTAACTTTAATGGACGATATATAAGGGACTGTTTATAATTATATTTATCTACACTATCAAGTATTCTGAGCTATAGCAAGAACAAACTGATTTTGTTTTCATCATAATTATTATCCCTTTCCTATTTCAGTACCACTTTGCAATATACTGCTATTGAACTCCTTTCACCATTACATCTACTACTTCTTGTTTGATTAAAAAAAAAACCTTAATGTCTTTACTTGTATCTATTGTCTAGTGATATGGTTACAATTGCTAGTTGGCTAGAGCTTGGTACAGCAGTGAAAATAAATCTTAACATTTCTTTAAGGAGTTCTGGTTTGTTTGAATGGGTATTTTAGTAATTCTCTCTCTCTCTCTCTCTCTCTCTCTCTCTCTCTCTCTCTCTCTCTCTCTCTACTTGGAGCATTCCTTCCCTTTTGTATTGACACACATAGCAGTGTGGAGAAAGAATGAGTGATTGGTCAGCTGGATGAATCTCACTTGACCCCACAGGCATAACTAAAGACAGGGCATTCATGTCCAATTTTTCAGCAGGAAAGAAAGTAGTATGACCTACAAATGCTGAGTCACTAGATTTGGCTCAGGTTGTAGCAGAAGAGAGCTAAACATGAAGCAACATGTTTCTCTGAAACTGAAATTCTTATTCTCATTGGGCTTTGCTTAGCTGACTAAGTCATTGTTTGGTAGAGCAAAGACTATTGTAAGATAAAATCTGAAAGAAATGAGAATGTTTCTACTCAAAATTCTGACAATATGGAGGACCCTTAGACCTCAACTCAAAAATAATTTTTATTCTGATTTATATTGACTATAATTGTTGTTAATTTATACATCTTATGAATGCTAATTTTTCTGTCATTTAAAATTAAAATTTCAAATGCTTGCATCTTTTTACATATAATGCAGATTAATATCTTATTATTTATTGGTCTTATTTATTATTTATACTCTATTAACATCTCTTACAACTATTAATCTAAATAAATTTGACTTGTTTTCTAAAATATTTGTTTCTTCCTTATTTTTTCTATAATTAAATTTGTTTTTTTAATTTCTTTAGTACTACAGACAATATTTAATTTTAGATTTTTTTGGTTTTTTTGAGACAGGGGTTCTTTATGTAGTTTTGGAACCTGTCTTAGCACTCTCTCTATAGATCAGACTAACCTCAGTTTCACAGAGATCTGCTCACTTATGCCTCACAAGTACTGGTATTAAAGGCATGTACCACTAACCCCTAGATAATTTTAGATTTATTTAAGTACCCACTTTTATGATTACGTTAATACACTGAATTTAAGGATACAGAAAAGCATTTCTTTGTCCTCCTTTCTTATGTGTTTTCCCAACATGCATATGATATACAAAGTATATCAAAATGCAAAGCCTATTTTTACAATTCCTATGCTTTCTTCTTTTTCCCCTTTTTCAGTCACTCCAGATTTCTCCTTCCACTTTTTGTTCAGTTCTAGTATGGGAGTTTTGAGTGCTTCATAACTAAATATTCTCAGTTTCTGCCCTCAAAGACTAGTGTAGCATTTCCCCCCATTCCTTTGAAGTCTCTGTGGTCAAATTTTTCATTATAACCAGTGAGTTGTGAATAGACAGAGGTATGCCAAATATTTTTTCTCTCCAGAAATGAATCTTTATCCATTTCCCATCTGTCACAACAAAACACGTTTTGAAATGAAGAATTCTCTGCTTATATGATTCCATATGTAATCATTCTGACCTAATGGAATGGAACAATTTCCTTGGCTATCTGCGTATGTGATATGAATAAGACATTGTACTATCTTTGAGTATAGCAGAATATCATTGCATTGAATTTTTTTCTCTAGACATGTTTGTTTCTCTCTTGGGTCTCTGGGCTATCTAGATTCTGGCTTGTAGCTATTCAGGCCATATTAGACATGGGTTTCCTCTCCTGGCATGGGCTTTAAGTTGGACCAATCATTGGTTGTCCAGTCACACTTATCCCAGAACATTGTGGAGGCAGGTCAGATTGTAGATTGAAAGTTTTGTGTTTAGTTTGATGTCTCCATGTCATTGTTGGAAGCCTTACCTGATTAGAGAAGGTTGCCAGTATGATACTTTGAAAAAAAATAGTTCCCAAAATGAGTATCACTGATAGGAGGTGTGACTTTGTTGGACTAGGTATGGCCTTGTTGGAGGAAGTATGTCACTGTGGTGGCAAGCCTTCGAGGTCTCAAATGTGCTCAAGCTATACCCTGTGTCTCAGACCAATTTCTGTTGCCTATTAGTCAAGATGTAAGAACTCTCAGCTCCTTCTTTAGCATCAAATCTGCCTGCATGCTGCCTTCTTTCCTTCTATGATGATAATGAACTAAACCTCTGAAATATAAGTGAGATACCACAATTAAATGTTTTCTTTATAAGAATTGCTGTGGCCACAGTGTCTCCTCACAGGAAAAGAAACCCTAACTAAGATAGCCTGTTTAGTTTTCATATTCCCAAATACTAGGATTCTTTGTGAGACACACAGGCACTCTCAAAATTCCAGAGGATTTCCACTGCCCTAGGTTTCAACATTGCCCTCCAAACCCTTCCAAACCCCAGTTATCTTTCCCAGTACTCTCTTTTTCTGTCCCTCTCATTGCTCCTCTTCTCATGCCCACCAGCCTCCTATCTAACCACAAAATCTATTCTATTTCTTCTTCCCAAAGGAGAGCTGTAATTCTCTCCCTGAGCCCCCTTTGTTACTTAGCCTGTCTGGGTCTGTGTCCTGTAGGATAGTTATCCTTTACTTATCAGGTAATGTACAGTTATCAGGAAATATAATGTCCACTTATAAGTAAATATAATAAGCAAATATTCTGAGTCTGGGCTATCTCACTTAGGATGGCGATTTTCTAATACTGTCCATTATCCTACAAATTTCATGATGTCATTGTTTATAATAGCTGACTAATACTCCATTATGTAAATGTACCACATTTTCTTTAGCCATTCTTTGGTTGAGAGACATCTAGATTGTTTCCAGTTTCTATCTATTATGAATGTGGCCACTATAAACATAGTTGATTAGGTGTCCTCTGTAGCATCCTTTTTGTATATAACCAAGAGTTGTGTAGCTGTGTCTTGAGATAGATCAATTCCCGATTTTCTGAAGAGCAATCACATGTCATATTGAATTTCATAGATCATGACTTAGCCCAATTGCCATTATAAAGGCATCATCAAGCAAATTATGAGAGAAGATGCAGAGACCCACAGAAAAACAACAGTTGGAGCCAGGTGAACCCTTCAGGTGTGTGTGTGTGTGTGTGTGTGTGTGTGTATGTGTGTAGGATTTCAGGATCCACAGGGGTTGAGGACACAGCCTATAAAATGCCCTGAACAAGCCTCATTGGGGATCACACAACTGAAACAACATTCATGAACCCTGTATGGTATGAGCTAGGTATTCTGTCTAGACATTATGGTTGTGTATCTGGGTGTTCTTGTGGGATTTCTACCAATAGGAATGGGGTATTTCTCCTCTTTTGCTTGCTCTTGAGACTCTTTTCCTCCTACTGGGTTTCCTCATCCTGCCTTGATATAATGGTTTGTGCCTAGTATTGTAAATTGTGGTGCCATGTGATATAGCGATAAGCAAGTAAACCCTTATGTCTGGCTTTAAGTTAAATTCATAGTAAAACATTTGTGTCTGGATTTTTGAGAAAAGTTTCAACAAAGCCTTTCCTATGTTTGGGTCAATCAGTAGAGACAAAGAAATTGTTTAGAGACAGTTTAAACCTTGAAGAGTGGTTTTCTGAAGAGTCTGCTCTTGTGCTATGTATGTGAGAACTTGCAGCTGCACTGCCCTTGGTACTAAGACACGCCAGGCAGACGTGGAGTATTTACTTTTGATTATGGCTTGTCATAATCAAAAAGGACTGTGATTTGTGTGGATTTTCTCCTCTTATGTGCAGCAAGAACAAGACGACTGGTAGCTGGAACATTCCTGAGTCCAAGTTAACCTTGGAATTGTTAGAATAAAATAACTGGAGTGAGCTATCTGGGAGTCAGGCTTTTTGGATGAGGCTATACCCCTCTGCTCCTTCAGAAAATGAAGGCTTAACATATTAGTGAGGATCTTTCTTTACTACAAAATCTACAAAACAACATTAAACAATATTGTTCAGTTAATATCCCTGGGAGACATGCTCTTTCCTGAAGGTAAACAAAGGAGAAGATGATCTAAGGGAGAAGAAAGGTAGGTGAGGACTGGTCAGAGTGGATGAGGGGAAACTGCATTTGGGATGTAAGATATGTGAGGAAAACACAAAAATGCTATGAAAAATAATAGAAAATGTACTATCTTGTTTTATGTCAAATAGATATATCTATGATCATTTGGGAAGAGCAAAACTCAGTTCAGAAAATTCTGCAAAAGTAGTCTGTAGGCATTCAAGTGATACATTTCCTTGCTTTCTGATTAATATGAGAGGGCCTATCTTACTATATTTAGGCCACCCTTGGGCAGAGTTTCCTGGGTGCTATAAGAAAGCTGACAGAGCAAGCCAAGAGGAACAAGCCTGTAAGCAGTGTGCCTCTAATGACTACAACTTGAGTCTCTATCTCAAGGTTTCTGCCCAGCTTGTGTAATGCCTTGATTTCCTCAGAGATCAGCACTTCCTGGAAGTGCTAGATGAGAGAAGTCCTTTCTTCTTTGAGTTGATTCTAGTTATTATGATCTATAACAGCAATAGAAACCAAAGTTTAGTCAACAACAAAAAAACCCTCAGTTTTGAAATCATTAAGATTGGTTATTTGTTAAAATAACATCATTAACCTCAAGTCTCTTATACATTTGAAAGCTCCTGATACCACACTCAACCCAGTATCTTTAATAGAATATAAGCAATTGTTGGCACCATAATAAAAGACTGTTTTTTATTTAGTGATGTGCAAGATTTTTTTGGAAGCACATATCAATTTGTATGTGAGAAACTTCTCAACATGGCTTCAACATGGGTTTATGAAAACAAGACCAGAATGTCAAAAGTACAGTACAATGGAAAATACCATATATTTTATTAAAGGATTTATCATTTATGGCAAGGGTAATACTGTTGTTAGATGAATTATTAATAAATTCCATCTAGAATTTTAGAGATATCATTACTAGTAAAATGAGAAGCTGTTTCAGAGACTCATTGCTTTGGCACACTAATGAATGATTTATCGAAGAAACCATGTTATCTGGTTGTAGAAGAGTACTTCAGCAAACAGAAGGACTTAGGTTGATTATTGTAATTCAGTAGTACAGAATGTCAAACTCGCCTTTAAACAACTGTTCTGATTCTTATTTTCACCATTGGCATGCTTTTCAGATCCACTCATGGTTATGTGTTGGGAGCAGTGAGATTCCCAGATTCTGAATTTCTTCTAATCCCCTGATCTGAGTGCCTACAGCTGCTCTGAGCATGAGACCTTCAGGAGTCCCTGATGGCAGGAGAGTGGTTTCTGGTGGGTTTGGCTGGGGTGTGGCTATCTCTATATAATCTGCCCCTGAACACAATAAAGGGGGCATTCTTGGGGAGTTCAAAGATGACCCGTGTCGCTGTCTCTCTGTCTGTGTGTGTCTGTGTATTTTAACCTCCAGCCCCCTTACCCGAAGCTCGGTAACAGGGTAAAAGCGCACCAAACGCAGACACGGGAGTGTGGTGCACAGCATTTGGAGGTATCCGCCGAGATTTCGGCAATTGGAGGTCTCCACCAAGATATCGGCAGTTATGCCTCTGCTTTGGAAATGCTTCACAGTGATTAAATACTCTGGTGGCACCATGGACCCCCTGGCTACACACCTCTCCCTACAGATAGGTTGAATGCCATCATGTACAACCTTCTCTGACAGATAGTCAATGTTGATTGTTACTTTTTTGTGTGATTTTTCATAATACAAATTATATATGATTTTTGTGGATAAACATAAATATGGAAATATACAAATTTCAATCTATTTGTTTTAGATAAATTATTTATAAATTGTTCTTTTTCTTTTAAAAGTTATTAAAGTACTCTTCCTTAATGTGTTGCCTTTCATTTAGTTCAATTTGTCATCTTTCAAAATTCATGGAAGCAGATATTTATGGGACTCTAAATAATAATTTTTATGCTTCTAATGCCTCATAAATCCATACACTGTTGAATGAATTCAGTTTCCCTTTCTCCCATTCCTACCTTCCTTTCTCCATTCTCTAGGAATCTAAACTCAAGTCTTTCTTTTTAGTTTGTTAACAGATATTTATTCTGTGTGCGTGCATATATGTATTCATTAGTGTGTGTACCCATTGCATATGGCATATGTGTATATCAGAAGACAACATTCAGGAGTTGGTTCCCTCCTTCTACCATAAAATTAAAACTCAGAATTATTCATCTTTTTGAATATACAACTTTGCCCACTGTGTTGGATAGTTTCATGTCAATGAGACATATCTGTGGTTATTTTGGAGAAAGGAGCCTAAACTGAGAAAATGCCTCCACATGATTCGCTGGTGGGAAAATCTGGGATACATTTTCTTAATTGATGATTTATGTGAGCCCAGCACATTGCGCACTAGATTGCTGGTACTGGCTGTCTGAGGAAACAAATAGAAGAACTCCTCCCTGCTCTTGTTTCAGTTTTTGCCTCTAGGTTCTTGTTTAGTTTTTGCCCTGATTTTGCTGGATGAGGGACTAAAGGATGTAAGCTGAAAAAAATTCCTTCCTTCTAAAATTGGCTTTGGTCATAATGTTCTATGTCAGCCGTAGAAATCCTAATGAAGCATTCCGCTGAGCCATCTCACTAGCCCTAACTCTTGGTCCTCTTCCAATCAGGCCCTTTCTATTTTGCGACAGGGTCTTCTTACATCAACCAGTTAGGCTTAGGATGTGCAATTCAGTACAGTTGGAATGTGAATTTACAGGAGCCATATTGGCAGTGCTCCCTGGATAATATAATGACAGGCATGTTCCACAAAACCTAACCAAATCCCGTTTTGTTTGCAGTCATCTTATTATATGCTTGGTGATAAAGCACATATGAAAACAGGCTAAGATTTCCTTTTATTATTAGCATTTCTTATTACTTTTAAGTATTCCATTTAAACATCTTTGAAATAACTCAGACATTTGACCACAATTTCTTTGTTTTAAATTTTTCCCCAAATATAATTAAAATTGTGAAGGATATCATGTTGATTCATTATAACGATTGGAGCATGATGATCAGCTCAGCCTTTCAGGTATCACAAAGCACAATAATTGTTTCATTAAATCCATTTCATAACAGAATGGTATTGTGTTCGAAAAAGCATTAGTAAAACATTTTGTTAGAAGACTGCTTAAAGCTAGGGAAAATTTTATCTAAGCAACTCCTATGGAATCCCAAAGTCCCCAACCAAGGCAAGAGTCTTTGCTCTTGTTCTCCTGAGAAGGAAGAATTCATACCTGGAAACATAGGATGAATAGTCAGACCTATTTCTAGAAGACTAGGAAATGAAGTCAGAAATAACACCCTCCTGAGTGAAGAGCAATCAGCTGTGCTGCAAAGTCTCCCCCCACTTTGATATTTTGGCTTATGAATCTAGATCCATTTTTCCTCCATTGGACCATACATGGAGTATTCTCACATAACCCCTTCCCTGGAAGGAGTGTAGCCTTTCTTAAAGGCTTTCCTTATCCAGAATTAAATGTGTTACCAAGAGATGCATTTGATACATGAACATGTAGAAAAGTGTAACTACCCATATTCTAAATTAATTGGGGCAACTGACAATGGTGTCCAGTGATAGCTCCTATGGGGCAAAGTCTATGACACATTGGACCCAGAAGGCTATGCAAACAGCTTTGCTGTTGTCCACTGGATGTTTCCCTTATTTGATCATCATGGTCATTTTGTAATGGAATTGCAAATTTGTGTATTCATTTTTTTTTTTAGTTTTCTGGCCTCAAGATGTAAACCTTGATGTAACAGAATGGGATGCTTGCAGTGCTCTGCAGACTTCTTGTAGACATCTTTGTTTCAATATAGATATTTTCAGCACTTCTATTGAATGTGTCAGGAATTAATGAAAATAAAATTAACATTTGAATATCAATGTCATTTAAAAATCTTTTTACCAGTAGTCAATCTTAGTACTGATAATGAATATGTCTGTACAAATTAGAAAAATTAAGGGCTTCTAATAGTGAGGTTAATATAATTGAAAAATCTGTTTTGCAATAATGACAAAAATTAAAAGCCTCAAAGATTAAGAGTGATGTCTTTGGGAAAAATAATTGTGCTTAATTTAACTTGTTTTATCAATAATCATTCATATCTTATCCTTGTTCTCAACATTGTGAATGCAAGTTACACAAAGAAATTTTTCAGCATTAATGACAAACATAAAATGTTTGAATTTTTAAAGATTTTTTGTCATAATTTTAATAAAAATCCAGCATATCTTATCAATCTAGTTCATTAAAAAATTGAATGAATTTCTAAGCTCAATTAGCTCAAACTCAAAGAAGTGTTGTGACATATGTGTCAGCTCTCCAAGAGATACATGAAGACGCTGACATTGTCTGTATACACCAAGCATCTTCCATTCTTCCACTCATGAAAAAGTCCTTGTTATTTGCCCTTTAGTGTAGATTGTCATATTTGGTGTCACTACTTGTACATTATTCAGTAAAGACATTTAATTAATTAATTAATTGTACATTTATATTAGAATAATATAAGCATATAAACTTTACACAACACTATCATTCTTTAACATGGCTTAATAATTTATTTTTTCTTGAATTGCCATGTTTCCCAGAATATTTTTTTTTTTCGAGACAGGGTTTCACTGTAGTTTTAGAGCCTGTCCTGGAACTAGCTCTTGTAGACCAGGCTGGCCTCGAACTCAGAGATCCGCCTGCCTCTGCCTCCCAAGTGCTGGGATTAAAGGCGTGCGCCGCCACCGCCTGGCGCCAGAATATTTTTTCTAACTCGTTAACACAACTGATACAGATTGACAGCAGTCACCTTTAGCTTATTGTTCATGTAGCTCTTTTTAAGTAAAAGCTCAGATGCTATGTATAATTTTCTTTGACTATATGGAAATAATAAAATGCAGTATTCATATCATGCTATTAAGAGTGTTTAATACCATCTTATCATGTGACTTCTTCAAGTGCTACAGTCTATCTTCTTTCACCTGAAAGATTGTTAGTAACTCATTTTAGAATAATAATGCCATCATTGCATCATCAATACTCCCTTAGAAAAACTATGTAGCCACAGAGCAAAGCACAATTCGTTGGACTTGTGTTTAAACTATCCATCTAGAACTGAAAAAATACATTATTTCCTGACTGTAATTTATTAATTTCTATTAAGATAATTTTCTAGGAAATACGGAGATTATTCAACCAGTTAAATATTTGATATACAAGGATGAGAATCTGAATTTTGTCCACAAGAACACATGTGGATAAAGTCAAGTACAGCAGTGAAGACTGCAATCCTAGTACCAGTTAGATGGGGATAGGATGATGGGGTTTGCTGACCATCCTGACCATCAAAATCAACAGGTTGTCTCAAAAATATAGTGGAGAAAAATTAAGAGAGATCTCAACTTTGACCTTCAAAATTCTTTCAAGTTTAAGTTGTATGGTATGAATCATTCACATAATTGAATAGAAAAATAAATAAGAAGGTTCAGACCGGTTGAGACCGGTTTCAACCAGGTCAAACAGGTCTCAACTGGTTCCAACCAGTTCCGACCTCTTCAAACCTGTTCAGACTGGTCTCAACTGGTTCTGACTGCTTCAAACCTATTCAAACCAGGTTCAGACTGGTCAAGACAGGTTTAGACCAGTTCAAACCGATTCAGACCAGTTGAGACCAGTTCAAACCAGTTCAGACCAGTTCGGACTGGTCCAGACTGGTTCAGACTGGTTCAGACTGGTTCAGACTGGTGGAGCCCCTTTCAAGCCAGTTCAGACTGGTCTTGACTGGTTCCGACCGCTTGAAACTGGTTCAGACCGGTTTAGTCCGGTTCAGACATGTAGAAAATGGTTCTGACCGGTTAAAAACGGTTCAAACTTGTTCAGGCCGTCGAAACTGGCTCAAACCAGTTCAGACCAGTTCAGACCGGTTGAGACCGGTTGAGACCAGCCCAGAGAGGTTCAAGCCAGTTCAGACAGGTTCAAACCGGTTCAGACTGGTCGAGACTGGTTCACACCGGTTCAGACCCGTTCAGGCCAGTTCATCCCAGTTGAGACCAGTTCAGAACGGACAGGTTCAGATCGTTTGAGACTGCTTCAAACTGGTTCAGACCAGTGCAAGCCAGTTCAGACAGGTTGAGACCAGCTCAAACCAGTTCAGGCCTGTTGAAACCGGTTCGGACCAGAACAAAGTGGCTCAGACTGGTCCAAACTGGTTCAAGCAGGTTCAAACCCGTTCAGACCGATTCAGACCTGTTCAGACCGGTCGAGTCTGGTTCAGACCAGATCAGACGGGTTCCAACAGGACCAGACATGCATTCCAAAATGACACATATGACAAAAATGACACACATGATGAATACAACACACGTGATGGATACGACATATGTGATGGATATATACATATGCGGCACGTGTGATAGATATGATCCTTGTGACAAAACAACACGCGTGACAAAAAACAACATGTGTGACACCATCATGTGTAGCATTTATGAGACGTGTGACAGATACAACTGTTTTGTCAAAGTTTTTCAGCTTCTAATGAGATGATCATGTGGATTTTTTCATTCAGTTGGTTTATATGGTGGATTGCATTGACAGATTTTCATATGTTGAACCATCTCTGCATCTCTGGGATGAAGTCAACTTGGTCATGGTGGGTGGTTTTTCTAATGTGTTCTTGGATTTGATTTTCCAGTATTTTGTTGAACATCAATGTTCATGAGGAAGATTGGTCTGTAGCTCTCTTTCCTAGCTGTGTCTTTGTGTGGTTTATGTATCAGGGTAACTGTAGCATTAGAAAAGGAGTTTGGCAATGTTCTTTCTGTTTCTGTTGTGTGGAACAATTTGAGTAGTATTGGTATTAGTTCTTTGAAATTCTGGTAGAATTCTGCACTGAAGCCATCTGTCCCAGGCCTTTTTTTTGGGGGGGGGGGATACTTTTGATGACTGCTTTTATTTCCTTAGAGGTTATAAGTTTATTTAAGTTGTTCATTTGGTCTTGATTTAATTTTGGTATGTGGTATTTTCCAGAAAAATTTTCATTTCCTTTAAATGTTTCAATTTTGTGAAGTACATATTTTTGAAGTATAACCTGATCATTGTCTGGATTTCTGAAGTATCTGTTATTAAGTTCCCCTTTTTATTTTTGATTTTGTTAATTTGACTATTTTCTTTTTGCCTTTTGGATAGTTTGAATAAAGCTTGGTTTTTCTTATTGATTTTCTCAAAAAACAACTCTGTCTCACTTATTCTTTGTATTGTTTTCTTTGATACTATTTTATTGAATTCAGCTCATAATTTGATTATTTCCTGTCATCTACTCCTCCTGGTTATGTTTTGCTTCTTTTTCTCTAGAGCTTTCAGGTGTGCCATTAAGTCACTTGTGTGAGATTTCTCCAGCTTTTTGTGTAGACACTCAATGCTGTGAACTTTCCTTTTAGCACTGCTTTCAAAGTGTCCCATAAGTATGGGTATGTTGTGCATTCATTTTCATTGAATTTTTTGAAGCCATTAATTTCTTTATTTTTTTTTCTTTGACCCAGGGGTGATTCAGCTGAGCATTGTTCAATTTCTATGAGTTTGTGGACTTTCTCCAATTCATGTTGAATGCTAGCTTTAAACCATGGAGATCTGATAAGATACAAGGGGTTATTCCAGATTTTTGTATTTATTGATGTTTGCTTTGTTACCTAGTATGCTCAAGATCTCCTGAGTAAATTGTGAACATGGGGACCTTGGGGGGAAGGGTTGAAGGGAGGATGGGAGAGGCAGGGAGGTGAGCAGAGGAAAATGTAGAGCTCAATAAAAATCAATTAATAATGTAAAAAAGAGAAAAACATCCTGAGTGAGGTAACCCAGACCCAGAAAGATGAGTATGTTATGTACCCACTAATATGTGAATACTACCTGTAACGCAAAGGGTAAGGAACCCATAGTCCATGACCGCAGAGAAGCTAAGTATCAAGGAAAACCCTAAGAGAAACATACATAGATCCACTTGTGAAGGGGAAATAGAAGATTTAAAAAGAAGAGATAGAGTATGTGAGGGGAAAGTAAACTACTCGGCTTGTTTGTTTTAGTTTTATTAGGTTGAAATTGATTTTTTTTTAATTTTTTATGTTTATTTTATTTTTGTCTTGCCTGTAAGTATTTTTGTGTACAACATGCATACATTTTTTTTTCCAAAGATGTCAGAAAAAAGACATCAGATCCTCTGGAACTGGAGTTATAGATGGTTGTGATCCACTTTGTGGATTGTGGAAACTGTACCCAAATCCTCTGCAAGAATAATACATGTTCTTTACCACTGCTAAGCCATCTCTGCAGACTGCTGGAATTGTCTTGAGCATATGTTTTGCTCAAAAAGCAAGTAAATAACCAGGAAGAAAAATTTTCAAAAAAGATTGTTATTGTTAAACACTGAAGTCATTTTGGGCAGAAATAAAATGGAGATCCAAGATGAGGGCACACAAAGCTGACATTGAAATGTACCCAAACACCCTTGCTTTTACAGAGAAACAGAACAAGTCAGATGCAGGGATAAACTTAAATTAGCACTAGGAGGAGTTCTGTTCATTTGTGCATATCTTTGTTTAGTGTTGGAACTCAGGGAATGTGTTCTATAGGCTTTCTCATCCAGAATTCATCCATTCAAATTTCTGATCTTTGTACCAGTTCTAATTTTAGAAAAGAAAATATTTGAAGATAAATTTATAAGGCAGGATCCATTAAAATATCTTTTCATCCTGAGGACCGGATATCATAGTAGTAGTGAGACTGAGGTCAGAGTACTAAAAAATACAAAAAACAAAATGAAAAAAGAAATATAAACTCATGAAAATGTTAATACTCAGTAAAAATTGAACTTTTAATTAACTAAAATCTTCAATAATAATTATTAAATTGTAAAACAGTTGTAAAATCCTGAGGAAAAAAATTCATTTTTCATTTGGTTGATTTCATAGAAGGACACTAAGATGAAGTTGCTAACATTTCCCAGATCTGTTGTCTTCTCCCAAAACGATGAAGAGAAGCTTCCAACATTATTAACAAGTAACTTTGGCTTCACTCCATCTTGTGCTATTTAAAATTCATTTACAACAATGGAGAAATCTGGTATATGATATCTTGAATGTTTAATACCACTAGGGGTCTTTGCCACCAGAATATGTGTACCAAATTTAAAACCAAATCACAGTGTTACATGAAGAATAAATTATGATGAATTTCCTACTATTAAAACACAATCAAATGTTAAAAGTCATATCCAGATCTGGGCGTCAAGGATGTGTTTTTTTTCTTAAGTCTCCTTGTGTGTCCCTCTCTACTCAATCTGGATACGGCAACTTGGTGTCAGTCATACAGATGACAGGGATGTTATAAAGTATTACAACACATCAGCCAGGGATCCAATTCACTACGGATTAAAGAGTCATGCCACAGATATAACTAACAACTTGACAACAACTCCTTTTAGCTGGCAACAGTTTCTTTTGCTTGTTGCTTTTGTTCTATATACCATCCTCCCACACCATTTCTTAGCTGGAGTTCCACACTCCCTGTGTAATTTTTCTGTGTCCAATGAGACTACAGTTCTTTTTCTTGCCAATTTAGTCACAGAACAAAGACAATATAGATCAAGGCATAAGGCAGTCCCTTACAGATAATCAGAAATTAGGTTTTAGCATTACAAGCCCCTGAGGTTTGAAGTAGTTAGTAGCATCATATTGTTACCAATCCTGTTTACTTCAAGAGTTATTTGAACTGTAGTTGATAGAACCACATTCATCTATGCTACAGTTTAATCTGTTTTTCTGAAATCAAATAAGAGGCAGAATTAGTGATTATTTCTTGAATATGAACTCTAACAAAATTGTATATACAACAGAATGCAAAAATCTCTATTTTGTTGATATGCATCAAATATATATATATATATATATATATATATATATATATATATATATTCTGAAAATGCAATGGAGAAAATAGATTGTTGAAGGAGCCGCGGGGCTGTGTCCCGCCACTCTGCTAGCTTTACCAAAAATAATTTCATGGAAACTGTATTCATTTAAATACTGCCTGACCCATTAGTTTCAGCCTCTTACTCACATCTTGACTAATCCATATCGAATAATCTGTGTAACACCACAAAGTGGTGTCTTACCAGGAAAGATTCAGCACGTCTGACCTGGTGGCTGGCTCCATCACATCTGGTTGTAGAGGCAGGGCAATTGTCTCACTTAGGAGAGGTGTCACATCTGTCTGAGCCATCTACCTCACTTCCTTCTTCTTGTTCTGTCTACTCCACCCACCTAAGAGCTGGCCAAGGCAGTTTCTTTATTAATTAACCAATGAAATCATCAGATAGATAGAAGACACACCTACATCAATAGATATATAAATTAATTCTGTACAATTTTGAAAATCCACAGGTACATTAACTAAATAAGAAGATAGATTAACTAAATATAAAATAAGTATGATATGGAAATCTGGGATTTAAAGATATGGTAGGGTTGAGTTTCTAATTTTAATTAGAAACTACAAACAAAGTGTTATTAACAAAAGACATGTCAATGATGAAGACAATGATGAAATTCTGTGTCTGAGGCAGAAGGTAAAACTAGAAATAATGACAATGCTTCCTGTCTTTCAGTTTCATGAGGTCCCATTTTCTAGTTGTTGATCATAGTGCCTGTGCTGATAGTTTCTTAAGGTTTCTTCCTGTGGTGATGAATTCAAGGGCATTGCCTGGTTTCTCTTCTATCACATTTTTTATGTGAGGTCTTTGATCCATTTGGAGTTGAATATTATGATGATAAATATGCATCTATTTATATTCTTCTAAGTGTAGTTGTCATGTTTGAGCAGTTTCATTTGTTGAAAGTGCTCTTTTTTGAATAACAACATTCTTAGTTTCAAAAGGATTATGTGCATTCCAAGATGTTTAAACTTCAAATGCACTACTAGCTTGAAAAAAGTTATTTAACAAATATTAAAGGATTTTTTTACATCGATGTCGAAACAACAAGTTCTGAATCTTGACTTTTGAAGAATAAATGATTATTGCTACCACAATTTGGTTTTGACACAAGCCAGTCAACATCAGACAACATTAGAGAACAGTCAGATTGTACAACACATTGTACAACACAAAGCAACAATGATCTAGATATGGAAAATTAGCTATATACACTAATATTTGGTTCAAAAAAAACAGCACTGAACTTGTCTGCTCTCTGAGCCACTTGAAAGGCTTGGCTGGAAATCAAAAAAAAAAAAGCTAGTCAGTGTTACAGGGGAAAAAAATCTATCTTTCTACACACCTTGAGTTATTCAAGTAGTCTATATTAAATTTGGACTCTAGAACCAAGATTCTTAATATTGCCCCATTGTCATTTTATAGAATTAGAGGCTTTCATATGTTGTAAAACATAATGACTGTGAATGTTAGGGTAGGAGAAGCAGATAATAAGAGCAACAATTTTTAAAAATGAAAACTTTCTTCTCAATCATCTTTCTTCCTTCTCATCTTTCTTCTTCTCCCCCCCCCTTCTCCTCCTTCTCCTTTTAAAAATTGCACTAGAGACCTAAATAACTAGATCTTCTGAATTCATATATATTGGAGGAGAACCTCCAACCACATTAGCAAGGTGGCATATTCTAACTAAACATTTGCTATTATACCTAGAGATAAGTGCAATCTCCACTCCTCATCAGGAAACTTATTTTTCAACAGACTAAGACTATCAGAGTAAACTACAGTCAATCAAAATGCAGGGTTCTTGTGCTCAGTCCCAATAAATACATCTAAAATACACACCTAGGGCTTAGGGATCATTGGAGAAGCGGCAGGAAGATTGTAAAACCAGAGGAACATGGAGTTTTCTGTGATACACTCTCCCAGAGATGACAGAAATCGCAAATATAAATTCTCACCAATATGACTACCTAAACATGCACTGAGAAAGACTTGAATAAATGGACATGCCAAAGTGGATGGGAAAGGGCCCTTGAGTCCTCAACCCTACACTAAAAATAATAGACAGCGAAGGAATCTGAGATTGGGAGAAATTACTTTCCCAGGAAAGTGCACAGCAACTGTTTATTGAATACCCATGGTTAGTACAGAAAAGATATATATATATATATATATATATATATATATATATATATATATATACATACATACATAGAGAGAGAGAGTGTAAATACACACATATTCATTAACAACAATATTATAAGTAGAGGCCATAAATTTAAAAGAGAACAGCAAGGAACATATGTGTTTGGTGGGAAGAAATAAAAAGAAAAAAATTGTTAATTACATTATAATCAAAAGATAAACAAACATGCATGTGACTTAGAAAACAATGAGAGCTCTGATAAAATTATAAATTTATATTTTGGTAAACTCTGATGGAATAAAATTTTGATTTAAGAATACAATTTCTGGATATGTGAAAAAAATCTCCAGTATCCCTCAATTTACAAAATCTGTTACACATTTTATGATAGCTTATAAACACAGAATGTGAGTCAGCAAGTTGGAAACACCCATGCCACTCTACCACATTTTACCATTGTATCTTAAGAATATGATTTTGTCTATTTGAGTGAATAAGAAGGTAATGAAAATGCAATAGTTCCTGGTTAATATTTCACTAGAATCATCCTTAGAACAAAATGCATTTGGATAACCAATAGAATTTGTAACTTGATTATAGTAAAGTATCTTCCTGAAGAACTTGTAAAAATTCTAGACTCATAAGTGGTAAAACTATCAACATTTTAAATGTTTCATCTAGAGTTTCTCATCTATCAATCAATCAATATAATGGCCATGTACATTTCCCATTGCAAACGCACTGTAAATACACATAAATGTGTGCTGTGACATGTTATTCTCTTGGATTGAATATTAGTGTCTACATAACCATTCAACAATTTACAAATATAAATTCTCCACCAAACTCTTGGAAAAACAGTAGACATTGTGCCTTATACTTCTAAGGAAAATAAACATTGGCCTATACACAAGAGGAAGAAAATATCTTTTTAAATTCTAAATGGATACTTCATAAAATGCTTCCAAGAACGTTATTCATTAGTGATGGTGAGTATCTACACTTTGCAGAAAATTATGAGTAGATGCATAAGGATTTTAAGGTAAACTATTGTATTATTTTTATTTGTACATATAAACTGTCTGCAATGGAAGGACTACAAGGATTTCTGTTAACATGTACATTTGCATTTTGAGTGGAGCAGTATTAAAAATAGTTCTCTAAATTTATCCATCTAAGTCAGATTGTTCTCTAACAGACATGGAAACAATGCTTTGTTATTTGTAACCATTTCTGCTAGGAACTTAAGCTACAGAGAACTTTAAAGAATTAAGTATTTACATAAGTTATTTTTCTAAATAATAGTATAAAATTATTTTCTCTACTGACTGTTGATCATTTTGCAAAATTTAGTTGTGGGCATAATAATTGTATTTGCCTATTTAACTTTCTTTGCCATTTCAGGTTCTGAGCAATAGAAAGAAAAAAATAAATAACAATAATTAATTTATTATATACTGCATTTAGATTAACAGATACTAATAGATCACAGAGATGCAAATTTGTACATGTGTATAAAGTTGGTAAGATCTCCTTACTACCAAGTTAAGACACCATCTAACATTGCACTATTTGGCTTTATATTTAAAAAGAAGCAAGCTGAACATATTCTCTATTTATGCCTTTCTTTGACTGAAAACAACACTCCCCACAGTAATGAATTATTTAGGCTTATGTGACTGTTTCAGTTACTGAAGGTCTGACCATCACAGTCTAAAAAGAAGACATTATGCTAATTTAATGCACAGTAACTATGTACCATCACAACAGCTTTTGAGGAAAAAGAGGCCTGTACTTAATGCTCCGCAAACTGGGGGCCATCTGGAATATCAGCATGGAACATATTCCCCATATTTGCATCAATACAAAGGTTCAGCATATTTCCTGTTATAAACTTCCTATCAAAGGGATTTGCACTTACATATTTTCTGTAATCATTTCACCTCTTATAATACGCATAGATCATGCTAGCATATGGACAGAGACACTCTGGTAGACAAATCAATTATATGTGCTTTCTGTATTTAAGAGCAATCTAAAATGTTTTGAGAGATTAAAGACAGTGCTACATTCACAAGGTACAAATTTATTTCATTAAGATGAAGGCAAATTACCATAATAAATCATTTTCTTGGGAATATTTTGCTGGTGTACTGTTCTGAGCAATTGTTTTTCTTTTTATTTTCTTGAAATGAAACTTCTCAAACTTTCCATGGTTCCAGAAAGATTTAACATCTTGAATTTTGCATGCAAATGGGTGGAAATAGAAAACACTATTCTGAGTGAGGTAACCCAGACCCAAAAAGATGAACATGGGATGTACTCACTCATAATCGGTTTCTAGCCATAATTAAAGGAAATCGAGCCTATAATTTGGGATCCTTGAGAAGATAATAAGAAGGTGAACTCCCAAAAGAAGATATGGTAATCCTCCTGGATATTGGAAGTAGACATGATCGCCAGGCAAAAATTGGGAACTTGAGGGTTGGGCGAGACTCGGCCAAGGGAAGATGGGGAGAGAAAAGCGTGAAGGGGAAAATGGGGGGAGCTCGGAGGAATGGGATGCTTGGGACACAGGAAGGGTGGATATGGGAGCAGGGAAGCATATATCTTAATTTAGGGAGCCACCTGAGGGTTGTTAAGAGACTTGACCCTAGAGGGGTTCCCAGGTTTCCAGGGAGACGCCCCCCCCTTAGCTCCTTGGGCAGATGAGGAGAGGGAGCCTGAAAAGGCCAGTTCCTATAGCCATACTGATGAATTTCTTGCATATCACCATAGAACCTCCACCTGGCAATAGATGAAGAAAATGACAGAGCCCCACATTGAAGCACTGGACTGAGCTCCCAAGGTCCTGATGAGGAGCAGAAGGAGAGAGAACATGAGAAAGTCAGGACCGTGAGGGAACCTCCACCTGGCGATAGATGAAGAAAATGACTGAGCCCCACATTGGAGCACTGGACTGAGCTCCCAAGGTCCTGATGAGGAGCAGAAGGAGCAAGAACATGAGGGAGAAAGTCAGGAACGAGAGGGGTGCGTTCACTCATGGAGACGGTGGGACAGAACTAATGGGAGATCACCAACTCCAGTTGGAATGGGACTGATGGTTCATGCGACCAAACCCGTCTCTCTGAATGTGGCCAACAGCGGGGGCTGACTGAGAAGCAAAGGACAATGGCTCTGGGCTCTGATTCTTCTGCATGGACGGGCTCTGTGGGAGCCTTCTCAGCTTGGTCGATCACCTTCCTGGACCTGGGGGGAGTTGGGAGGACCTTGGTCTTAGCATAGAGTGGGGAACCCTGATGGCTCCTTGGCCTTGAGAGGGAGGGAGGGGAGGTATGGGTGGAGGGGAGGGGAGGGAAGGGGAAGAAGGATGGGAGGGAAGGGGGAGGAGGAGGGGAGGGAAGGGGGAGGAGGAGGGGAGGAGATGGAAATTTTTTAAATATAAAAAAATAAATCATAAAAAAATATTAAAATGAAAACAATAAAAAAAGATTCGGTCTCTCAGAAATGGTTACACACAAGAATGATAATGAAAAAAGTATTAAGAATTAAGCAGCCTTATAGGCAACCTTGATTTTTGTTGGTATTTGTTCAAGTATGGTATGACAATGCCAGAATTTTCACCATACTTCCAAATGTTTACTTTTGATTTGTATGCTTACTTGGTTTATTATAATGGATAAGTTGATATCAATTTCACAGCTGTTTTACTTTGTATTTTTCAGATGACTTAGCATTCGCTACACTTGTTGGGCATCTTCTATTCTGAAAGATTCATTCAAATCTCAAAAATTAAAAATTTGACTGTTTCTGTCTTTGTTAATTGTTAAGAATTATTTATTTTATTTTTTGAATCAAATACTCGATAAGATAAATACTATAAACCATATTTTTGTGACTGGAATATTCTAGTTCTTAGTAATTAATTTTATAGACTATAAATCTAAGTGTTGGCTGATGATTAATTGTGGAATGTTCAATGTTGAATTTTTAGTTTTTATTTTTTTGAGTGCTACCTAAGAAAAACTGGAGAAGTACAATTTCAAAAATAATAACTCTCATTTTCATTTAAACTATAGTTTTATTTCATTAGATAATTCAATTTAAATTTTCTGAGACAAAAGTTGAAATGAATGACATATCACCAAAGAGTCACTCTCAAATGAAAAGTGTGTTGAGGGGGAGACATAGTAGTAATTGCTGGGAGATGGAGCTGCAAGAATTAAATGATAAAAGGAAAGGGATATTTATTCTGACATACTGGAATTAATATCTGTATAAGGGAAAGAACAAATATAGCAGTGAACCATGCAGAAAGCTGGATGAAATACATAAGGTGAGAGAGTATTTACCAGGGAGTTTAAACACATTAATACAGGAACTTCAGAGGAGATGAGTTGAAATGTCAAGAATAAGACAGATCTGGCTGCACTTAGAGTCAGGACTACCCAACACATGACTGAGATCACTTCAGATAAAGCTGAAGGAAAAAATGTGTTAGCCACACTATCAGCTGAAAGGTTTGAAAACGTTGTTCAACTTAAAGACAAGAAAGAATCTGGAGAAGGAAAAGAAGCAAGGCAGAATCTACAGACAGCTCTATGGTAGGGAGTCTTAGTGTGTCTGATGAGTTAAGAGAAGACGTTGGATTCTCCTAAAAATTGTCAATTAAAATTATAACAGTCAGAGAGTAATTATGATGTCAGTTGTCATACATCAATAACATATAGACTAGTCTCAAACAAGAGAATATTCAAGTATCAATTTAGTTTAGCTAAAGTTACTTCATTAAAAGGTACTAAAAAGACATTTCCTATATATTGTGTGTTAGTACTGCTGCTGTGGTATTGAATACTTAACCACGGCTGAGAGGCAGGCAAGAGAAACAAGTTAACAAACATGTAAACAAGGTAATAAATGCAAGACTTCCAGAGATAATCGCTTTCTCGCTAAATAAGGCATATTATCACAAAATAAAGCTACAAATTAACATATAGCTTCATGGCTTTTTATCCACTAGTAGCAATTTGCACATAGGTACATCATTTGAATAGCAGAGAACAAGAATGACAATATTTCATGCATGCTATTGGACAAGGCTCACACAACCTTTGACTTATGCAGTTACCTTTCTAAGTTTGAAATAATCTTTATGACTTTATCAGCATGTGTATTTTAAGACTTAATGTAAAGAGTCCTTTAATTTCTGTTGCAACCTTATGAGAAAAGTAACTGTATATGTCCTAATATCTTTTCTTTTTTCTTTCTTTCTTTCTTTCTTTCTTTCTTTCTTTCTTTCTTTTTTCTTTTTTTTTTTTTTGAAAAAAAAGTGTCTAAAGATCCAAGTTTCTCAAATATTTGATGTTATCTAGACCTAGTACTCTTCAAATTATACAATGTAGCTCCAACCTAAAGCAGATTGACATTCCTGGTAATAAACAGCTCAGCAATTAAGAACACTGACTTCATTTTCAGAGGTCTTGAGTTCAGTTCCCAGCAACCACATGGTGACTCATAACCATCCTTAGTAGGATCTGATGCCCTTTTCTGTCATAAAGCTGTGCATGCAGACAGAACACTAACATATATTAAATGAATAAATATAATAAAAAATAAAAGTAAATCTTTTTTAAACAAATTAAGTGATTGGGTGGTTAGAGAATTTAAAAAAATATTGGCAAAACTTCCTAGATATATAAATTATATATAAACTATATATCATTATAAAATGATAGTACCAGACAGTAAGAATCAAAGTAGCTACACCGTGTTCTAACTTTTCTGTATATCAGTATTGAGAAAATGGAATTTACTTTTAAACACATATTTTCCTTTATATTACTTTTCTCTAATCAAATGCTTATACATATGCCTAGCAAAATATAGATATAGACTATATAAGATAAACTCTACAAGTCTTAAATAATGAATGAAAGAACAACTAATTAAAACAATCAAAAATATTTTGAAAAAAATGAGTATGTATTTTAACTTTTCTCCAGTGACAATTCTTCACACTACTACCGATACATTCAATGGAATTCCAAGCCAAATTAATACCAGTTACTTTGTGAATATTATTATCTAGTTGTGCAGTTGGTGTTGGGAAGCAAAGAAGACTAAAGACCTTGAAATGTTACTAAATACCAAAGCAGGAGAAAATGGGACAAAAGTGGCCATCCATTTTGAGAACAGTGTCTTAATGGCAAAAGAATAGACAAAAGACCAATATTACAGAAAGAATAGACCCAAACTAGTCAACATACATGTGACCAACAGATCTGTAAGACAATACTATAGAGAAAAAATAAAATACTATTATGAAATGGTGCTGTAACAACTGAACATTCATATGCAAAACATGAATATAGTAAAAATTTTTATGTCATCAAAAAATAATTAGCTCAAAATAGATCTAAGGTGTGCTAGTATAATTGGAACAACTAAAATATTCCCAGAAAACATTATAGGAAAGAGATAACTTGTTCCATGGGGAGATTTTTTAGTCACAGCTTGAAAGACCCAAAGAAAGAGCTAACCAACAAGCAGTGATTCCATACAGTCTACCCTTTTATTCCCCTTAAGACAAAATACAGGCTGTCAAGACAAGCTATAGACTTTGAGAGCATCATTACAAACGAGAGTTTTAATAACAGTATATTATCTTAAATAGCCAAAGCTCTACAATTTGAACAAAAACAAAGCAAATCCTAAGAAACATTTTAACAAGAATATACACACTTGGGAAATAAGTCTAGGAAATGATGTTCCTTATATATATGTAATGTTCTATACATTATATATATATATATATATATATAAAATATAATGTATTTTATGTAAATGACATTGCCATTTACATGGCAGAAAACAAGAAGACTAAGTCCTGTATGGAAAAGCAAAGAGCTTTTATTTTATACGAGTTTGCAAACTCGGTCTCTCTGTGTGTCCAACATACTGAAATAATCTGAGAGCCCTGAGCTCAGTTAGAGTTGGGCTTTTATAGTAGTAAAGGTGGGTAAGGGATTTCAAAGTTTCAGTACCCCTGTTTGGATGACATTTGTCTAATGGTTTCCTGGTGAGTGTGTGCTGGAAGGTGGTCCTATCTACAACAGTTGGGATGTTAGAAAATTTTCTTTGAATGGTCTCTTCTTGGGTGGTGCCTGTGTAATCTCAGTTTGTAGTCCTTCCAGCAACCAGGTATTGCCTCAGGGTAAACTACTGAGACTCAGGCCTCCAATAAACTTTTCGTGGCTGGTCCTACACTAGCAGGTAATAATGATTTAAGAACTTCCGTTATGTGGTCTGTTTCTAGAAAGCTTTCCATGGTTGGCTCCTACACTTCCCCCTTCCCAAGCACCAATGGCAGGACCCAATCATGGGTTCTTTTCCATGGTTTTAAGGAGGTATTATTGGGACTGAAAAACAATTTATTTAATAAATCCATTAATTGACAACTCTGTTCCTAATTTTCTGGTGTATCAACAGGCACTAAAGGGAGCTATTTTGTCTCCCATGACAAGGAATTCTCTTTTGTCTCAGCCTTTCAACCTATTCTGTGTCAAAGTCGGGACAAAAACACAACAACACACAGACACACAGGGCAATGAACAGATAAATCATCTTGGCACCAAACCAAACTGAACCAAAATGACAGCCTCAAGCTGTTTTGCCGGTGCCATCTGCCTGTCTGTCTACAGAATAAAGACATCTGGAGCACCATGCACTTCTCTCTACTGAACTGAGACATTGGGAGCATCCCACTCTTCTCTCTACAGAAACCAGCTGAAACCACCCTCATACAGAAAGGTCCTGGGGATATCTCACCAGGAGCCCTGCCTGTAATCTTTTCATGCATCCACAGAGATATCTACAGGCTTTTACAGCTCCTGGGCCCTCTTACAGAAAGACATGAGACATAGACATGAACCATGAAACAAAACACAGACACCTCCATGGGTGGTAGTTCTAGTGGGTTTGAGAGATCACGGATTAGCCCACAAATATTATGCCCAGATCTGCAAAGTCCCCACAAAACCAACAAAGAGACCAAGTCCCATATGTAAAACCAAAGAGCCTTTATTTTATACAAGTTTGCAAACTCAGTCTCTGTGTGTCCAACGTATTAGAATAATCAGAGAACCCTCGAACTCATTTAGAGTTGGGTTTTTAAAGTAGTAAAGTTGGGCGTAAGGGATTTCTAAGATTCAGGACCCCTGATTGGCTGACATTTGTCTATTGGTGTCTTGGTGAGTGTGTGCTGGAAGGTGATCCTATCTACAATGATTGGAACATTAGGCATTTCCTTTGAATGATCTGTTCTTCGGTGGTGCTTGAGTAATCTCAGTTTGTAGTCTGTCCTGCAACCAGATATTGCCTCAGGGTAAACTACTGAGACTTGGGCTTCCTTTAAGCTTATCATGGCACAGTCCCACCCTGACAGATGATAATGGCTGGAAGAACTTTTTTTGGGTGGTCTGTTTTTTATTAAGCTTATCGTGGCTAGCTCCCACATTTACAATGACAATTGGTCTGATTTAAATTAATCAGGGCATAGAGAAAGGAAGAAAGCAATGTAAAGCCTGGACATCTTGACATCTTGACTGTTTTATATATCTATATCTATATCTATATCTATATATATATGTGTGTGTGTGTGTGTGTGTGTGTGTTAAATAATATGCAAGTAAAATATCTGTACATCCAGTCCATTCTTAGTTATTCTTAATGATTGGTATTTTAAAAGTTATGTTCAACCTTTTATAAAGGTTTTAATATGATGCTAAATATAAACCTAGAATTAAAACTTGTTTGTAACACTAAAATCCAACACTATATTTTTTTCTTTAAATTATATGAATTCCAGACCCAGGTATAGGGTGTGTATTATAATCCCAACTCTAGGAAGGAGAGACAGGAGTATCATATATTTGAACCCAGTCCATATAATGACAAACTGTCTCAGTACTTGCCCCATTACCACCAAAAATAGAAAGAGATGAATAATGAGTCATATATATTCTCCAGTTATTTCAATAACTAAGGGATTACATGATGAGTGTTTTCCAGTCCACATTGATATCCTTAATAGAGTTAATATTTTTTGAAATTTCTCTAAGTGCGAGTCAATAGGCTATTTATTAAAAATTGAGATATTATTTACTTTGTAAGATGTTTTTTTAAATTTTTGTTTGTCTGTCGCAGTTATGGACACATTTATTTCAGGTATGCACAATGGCCAGAAGACGGTATCAAGTCCCCTAAAGCTATAGGTACACATGATTTGAGCTGCATTAAGTGTTGAAAATCAAATCTGATTCCTCTCCAAGAAAAGTACACGAACTTACCTGCTGAACCATCTCTCCATCCCCTCCGTAAAACTTTCATAAACTAAGAGTGACATAATTTTTGCAAGGTTCTATATCAATAAATTATATCTCAGTGTGGTATTAAGATGACGATTATCACAGCTTCATGTGTGAGGAAAGTGTAATTCTGAGTCTATAAGATCTTAAGGTTTCTAGCAATTTTGCAGGAGGTGAGACATGGAAGCTAAATGCTGCTTCATAGGCTTCAACTAACATGGAAGTTCTGTATTTACTTGCCAGCCCAACAAGAAATAGGTATTATGATTCAATCAACAGACAAAATACGCAAGGCTATTACTGCCAAGAAATGTAAATGTCTAGAAAGAATCCTGGGACTATAATAAAATAGAAAAAAATTCCTAAATAGTAAACAGATATATAGTCATATTCATATTCATGCATATATTTACATATTGGCATTTCAGAAAAATACACGTTTATATTATTGCTAAATGTGTACATATATAATTTTAATAGAGAAAATAAATATATGTCCAACATTTATTTATGCACACAGAAATATGTGTGTATTTGTGGATATGCATTCTTTAAAATATATCTATAGATAAATGAGTGATTTTCCTCAGACCTGTATACAAACATCCCTCATGAAATTTTATGGTTAGTGTTGTTTGATGATGCAGGAAACTGTAGTCAATGACATTTCAGATTTCCAAAAAGCACTGTGAATTTTGAGAGACTACAAACCCTAGATCAGTCAGAAAATAGGTTTAAAAATGTCCTTTTGTCTGTCTCAACCTCTATTTGATAGGAAAAAATGAGTGTCTAGAAAATAAGTTGGCATGAAGAGTAAATGAACATTTCATTCGAATTGTTGAAACACAAGCTTTAGTCTATTCTTGCTATGTTTTGCTTTGAGCTTTAATCTATTCTTGGCACCAAGTAAGTCATTATGTATTGATGGATAACACAAATTTTGCTTGACAAATACTTCACACCTTTGTCTCTGGGATCAATTGGCCCGCTACAGTGCAAATGAAATTGGGGAAGAACTAGGTTGTTAGTAGCTATGAATGTTTGTTTTAATTGTCACTAAACACCCACTCAGCCACTCTTCTAACACAATTGCTACTCACAACTGTTAAATGCTCTATAAATACAAGCAGACCTGGGTGCCTCTCAGCAACTTACAATTAAGTTACTAACATCTGAAAAGCTGATTCCTATAGGTGTTTACTAAGGTTTCTGTCCTGCCTGGTTCTTACAGTCATTAAGTCTCTCCAAAAATATTACACAGAGGTCTACATTAATTATAAAGTGATTGGCCCATTAGCTTAGGCTTCTTAATAATGCTCTGTTACATCTTATATTAGCCCATTTTTCTTGTCTGTGTTAGCCACATGGTTTGGTACCTTTTTCGGTTGAGGTAATCACATCTTGCTTCTTTTGAGGCTGGGTCACGATTGCGGACTTAAATTTCCATCTTTCCTGAATTCTCATTGCTCTGCCTCTAATTCCTGCCTTGTCAATGAGAAGGCTTCGAAGAGGGAAGCTCTGCAGTCGTGACCCAAGCACAGAGGAAGCAAGATGTGTCTGCCTCGCTGAAAAAGGTTCCAAATCATGTGGCTAACTCAGACAAAAATTATGGGCGAATGTAAGTTCAAATGTAAGACAAAAATTATGGGTGAAGCCTGAGCTACTGGGCCAATCAGTTTATGATTAATGTAGACCTTTGTGTGATTCTTTGGGACTTAATAGCTGCAGGACGAGGTAGGACAGAATATCTCTGTCAACATATAGGTAGTTGATATCTACCATTGCCACTGTCCCCCACTACCTAAAGATGAAATTTTGGTATAGGCACAAGGAGGTTGCAGGTCAGTAAGTATTGGAAATTAAAGCCAAGTTCTTAAAAATTTTGGAGATGGGATACCAACCTGAGCCATAGCCCCACTGTGATCTTGCTGTCAAATGCTAAAATCTTTCTACTGATAATAAGTTTCCTCTTGCTGCCCATCTTCTTGTCATATACTTAAAGCAGAAAAAAGCTTTACACGTTTACTTTGGACTCATTTCAATGCTAAAACAATCACTCTGGCACCAGGACAGATCCAACCATATCCAAATCAGGAAAGAGATGAAATGAATTTCACCCTGGTGCCTTGAAATCATTTACTTTTTCTTCAAAAACCCTGAAACCAGCATATATATCCACCTGCTCAGACTTCCGCTTAAAATATGCCCAGAATCTAGACCTGTTCACGGGAAAAACATTTTAGGATCCATAGCTCCCCTTCTTCTTGGCTACTGAATAAACATTCATGTCTGTTGCTAAAATGACTTTGCTATCTGCAAATGGTAATAAATTTGAAATACAGTCTGTCCTTAAATAATAATATTCTAGGCTCATTTGTACATAGTAGATACACCATGTCATTGTCTTCTAATGATTCATTTTCTCCCTCATTCTCTCTCTCAATCTCTTTTGCTTTATCTGACACATATGCACAAACACACACACACACGTCTTTCTCTCCCCCCCATCCCTTTCTCTCTCAATATTTTAAAATGTGCAAATTCAGGTGGATGTTTTTAAACTAAAAGAAAACCATCAGCCCCAAAAGCATAAGCCTATATATCTAATATGCAAGTTAAGAAAGCAAGTAACAGTGAAAACAGATCAGGGAGACTTATCTAATGTGGCCTCGGTAGAAAAAAAGAAAAGTATAAAAAGATCCAATGATCACAAGCCTGTCTTCAAAGTACTAATACCAACTGAATGAGGAAAAAAAAAAAAAGGAAATAATTCAGACAATGGACAAACAAGTTAAGAAGTTTTGGTGTAGCAATAATCTTGTTGGTCATTGTGTCCCTTCTATTCTTGCAAAGTGGGAGAGTCTTTATTGCTTGAAATAATATAGTAGTTCCCAGGAAAGATCATTCCTATTCCAGAGTTTGCGTTGTTTCACAACTGCCAGTTGTGGATAACTGCCAGTATCCGGGGAAGATGTGCTATGGTTTGTAGATGTTTACTCTTCTTAGAATTCAAGGAGTTGCAAGAATAAATGTTAAAGACAATGACTGATTTCTGTGCCTTCATCCTTGAAGAGAGGTACAAGATGTTAGACAGATACTCCTTAAGTATTAATACAGAGACCTAAAGTATCAAACTGACCAGCAAACGCAAAATGAACAGCCATTGGGATTTTATCCTTGATCAAGAGTTATCTTGTGGGCCAAGTAAGGTATCAAGACTTTGTTGCAAAACAGCTCTTAACAGCTTGTTTCTCAAATAATAATAATAATAATAAATAATAATAATAATACATAAGTCAAAACAATAAAGACTAGTACATATTCTCCTGTAATATTTACTTTTTATCTTTACACTGCGATTTCACTTATAGCTCTTAAGGTCTCTTTGAAGATCTGTTCAGCAAAGGAAGCAGACAATTATGGAGACTGGAACTCAAGCTGATCATTCCAGGCATTCCTATCCTTGGGAAGCTTTATTCTTTTCATCTGAGATTTTTCACTAAATCTCAAAAACACTTTGCTTTTGTTGGGAAGCATCTTTCAGAGGAACACTTCTACCCACGAGAGACATGTAAATATATCGTCTGTTTAGAACAAATGAAGGACAAACTGTGTGTTCTAATTAGAGGGGAAAATTACTGGGAATGGGACAGTGAATCACTAAGAGTGACTGATGCAAAGATTTAGAGCAAAAGAGCTCTTTCTGATTTAAATGTTCTTTATAAAACTTGTGTGCCCATAATTGGAAAGCCAAATTGTATCTTCTCTCCCCGATGATTGTAAATTTCCGTGAGTCAATGACAGCACATTAGAACTGTACTTCTTCTTAAGCAAATGCATAGATCTTTAACCTTCCTTCTCCTGAGTTGGCAAAATTTATCTAGAAGTATTATTAAAACCTGAATGGTCTTGGTCTTGCCACACTGAAGTGACAGACTTTGTTGACTCCTCATGGGAGGACTGGCTCTCTCTGAGGAAAGGATGGGGGTGGGTGGGAAAAAGGAGGGAGAAATGGAAAGACAGGAGGGAGAGGGAACTGGGATTGGTATGTAAAGAAGAATTGTTTCAAACCTACATAGTCGTAGAAGAATTTTCTTACAGGTACAGTAAATACACCATCAAAGGCTTTGCTCTGATGCATTTTGATTTTGTACTCAATCAGCAGAAGTTAAGCATAGAGCAAAATTCTGTAAATCTAAACAAATCCAACAAACCAACCAATCAGCTAGCCAACCAACAACAAACAGAAACCCTTGTTATTTAAAAATAAAGTTCAATAAACTTTAGTTTAACTTTCTACAAAGGCAAAATAAAGGTTTGAGTATCAGGTCAAGAGGCAGCTTGCTTCCTATTTGATCTGTAGCAACTGAAGCACACATAATACAAACACTATTTTAAACACAAAGGTTAAACACTGCTGCATTTTGACAAAGGTTAAATGCCTATTTACCAGAGTTAATTACTTAATAGCACTCTGAATACCATTCTTTATATAAAGGTTAGTCTCATATTTTTAACTTCATGTTTCCTGTCTTTAAAGGAAGTATTCATTAGGACTTAAACAATTATCTAATTGTTAATTTGTTTTGATATTATTTATAGTACTTGATTCAGATTATTATCTGTTGTGATTAGATGAGTTTTTTTAAAGAGCGTTCAAAAAAGAAAATTAATAAAATGAAAAATAGTGTTATTATTGGTGATTATACTCAAAAAGTCAAAAAGGAGAGATGGATTTGGCATGTAGCGGAATTGGTAGTGTGCTTCCCTAACATGCAGAGAGACCCTGGTTCAAATAAATTGGACTGAATGATACAAACTTGAAATCTTAGAAAACAGAATGACATGTTCAAGGTTATCTTCTGCTACATACTTCATTCATATCCATGAGGTCACACAATAAATTCAAATTATTGGAGATACGTGAGTTGTTAGACTCAATAGAAAAGTCATCAGCAGATAATCATATTTATAAAATGCAAAGAAAATGATTACCCAAGAGGAGATCATACAATCAATTTGATATTTACTCCCGATGCTGTTTTACCAAATGCACATACAATATTTTGCTGCAGGCAATATATTAATTGCAATATTGTAAAGTGTTTTAGCCATCAGTTTTTTTATTAAAAATTTCCATCTTTTCCCCTCCTCCCACTTCCCTCCCCTCCCCTCCACCCACACCCCCATTCCCTCCCTCTCCAGACAGAGACGCACATTGGATCACTGGACTGAGCTACCAAGGTCTTAATGAGAAGCAGAAGGAGGGAGAACATGAGCAAGGAAGTCAGGACCACGAGGGGTGCGTTCACCCACTGAGACGGTGGGACAGATCTAATGGGAGATCACCAAGGCCAGTTGGAATGGGACTGAAGGAACATGTGATCAAACCGGACTCTTTGAATGTGGCTGATGGTGGAGGCTGACTGAGAAGCCAAGGACAATGGCTCTGGGCTTTGATTCTACGGCATGGACGGGCTCTGTGGGAGCCTTGTCAGTTTGGATGCTCACCTTCCTGGACCTGGGGGGAGTTGGGAGGACCTTGGACTTCCCATAGTGTAGGATCAAGGCAACCTAGCATGGGGAATAGATTACCAAAAGTAAGTCAGTTCAAGTACCAGGGACAGGTCTTGATCTCACAGCTAGGATACCTACAGAAAGAACCTGGAAGCAACCTAGATGCTCCCTATCTATCTACAAAATATGGATTAAGAATATATGGTACATTTACACAACGGAGTATTACTCAGTTGTGAAAAATAAACAGTGACATCATGAAATTTGCAGACAAATGGATAAAACTATGAAAAAAATCCTCATAGAGACAACCTAGACCCAGATAGACAAACATGGTATGTATTCACTCATAGGTGAATATTAGGTATGAAGTAAAAGATAACCGTGCTACAGTCCCCAGTTTAAGAGACAATAAGTAACAAGGAGGGCCTGAAGATGAATGCATGGATTTTCCTCGGAAGGAGAAATAGAGATCTGGGTAAACTGAAGGCAGGGGAGGAAGAGGTATGGGAACCTGAGGAATTGGGCTGGACTGGTTGGGGATAGGACAGAGGGGGAGAGTAATGAAAGAGATATCTTGATGGGGGCATTTTGGGGCTTGGGAGAAACTGGTGCCAGGGAAAGTCCCAAAAATCCATAAGGATGACTACAGCAAAGACTCCTAGCAATAGGGAAGATGATCAATGAACTATCCTTCCTCTGTAATCAGATTGGTGAATACCCTAATTGTCATTAGAGAGCATTCATCCATTAAATGATGGCACAGATGCAGGGATCTACAGTTTAGCACTAGGCTGAGCTCTAGGAGCTCTGTAGAAGAGAAGACGGAGGGATTGTATGAGCCAGAGAAGTCAAGGTCATGACACAGGAGCCCAGATAGACAGCTGACCTGAGCTCCTGGGAGCTCATGGACTCTGGTCTGACAGCCAGGGAACAGGCATGGGATTGACCTAGACCCTCTGTTTATTTGAGCCAGTTGTGTTGCTTGGTCTGTTTGTGGGGCTTTTAGCAGTTGTGTACTTTTAAAGTCATTCTGTTTCATATGCTAAAGAGAACTTTAACACACTAGTTTAGAACAATTTTTAGTTCACAATAAAACTAGTGAATATATAATTTCAAATTTATTCCACACATGCATAGCCTCCTCTTTAATCACTATCCTTCATTGTGATACCTTTGTCATAACTGGTAAGTTAACATTGACACATCATCATCCTGGAACCAAAGGTTACCTTAGAGTCCTGTATATTCTATGAACTTGAATAAATTTAATAACAATATGGATCTAGTATTATATCATCTGATGAATAGTCTTATGAGTCAAAATCCAGCTCTGCTTAATTCATTCTGCCACACCTAAGTCATGACAATTGACAATTATTAAGGTTTTCTTTCTCAGTTGTTCTATTTTCAGAAATTGGAAATGCTGTGATAATTTCATTTAAGTATCATCCATAGTTTTCATCATTTGTATTCCCCTACACTCAAAATTAAATATTTTTCCATTGTCTAGGTCTAAAAGAAATTCAAATTTGCTTAAAACCTGGTTGCTTTTAAAATTTGGCAATTATTTCAGAAGAAAATCTTTGTCATCACATCTGTTTTGGCTGTGGTCAGTAGCTCTTAATGCCCATGATTTAAAAACAAGGAGTGTGGTTGCTGATTCTAGTATGAGAATGTGCTTTTTGTTTTGTTTTGTATGTTTGTTTTGTAGGAGACTGAGGAACTAAACTGAAAGACTCTTCCCCAGTGCTCTGTCTGTCTGAATCCTAACTGAGGGACTCTTCCCCAGTGCTCAATCTGTTTAATCCTAGGAGCTGTATGTATGAGTCTTGTTTTACATCTTCTCTATAATGATTTTTGTCAGGAAATTGAGATTCAGCTCTTCTGATAATTCTGTTATCTTTCTTGTTTTGGGATTTTGTTTTGTTTTGTTTGGTAGCTTGAACTTTTCTGAGGACAAGTGATATGGAACATGGACTTTCCACCCAGCTCTTTTGTCTTCAGCAAAAACTTGCTCTGTAGTCCAGACAAACCTCAAACTTATGATCTCCCTGCTTCTGACACCTGGATTCTGGAGCTGTTACAGTATATCATCATATTAGCTATCTTTTTTTATGAAATATAATAAAGGAGGTTTGTTTATTTTAAATCCTAATTACTCTTTTTATCATTGAATTCACATCTCATATAATTTGGATAGCAATCTGTTGAAATATATGCTATTCATATTTTTCTAAGATGCTATCTTTATGGCAACTTTTTGACAGTGTTTAATAAGAGAAAAACTATTTTAATAAATTCTATTTTATGAAAATTTATTTTGTGAAACTTGAGTGCTATATTTAAAATGTTACTGTAAAACATAATTCATCTTGACTTTTTTGTAGGTTGGGGGTTCTCAACCTTCCTAATGCTGTGACCCTTTCATACAGTTCCTTATGATGTAGTGATCCCCAACCATAAATTATTTTCACTGCTATATCATAACTGAAATTTTCCTGCTTTTGTTATGAACCATAATGTAACTAAATATATGTTTTTCTATGGTCTTTGGGGTTGCAATCCATAGGATGAAAACCCCTGTCCTAGGGATGTTATAATTTCACATTTTTAGATCTTCAACTAAGTTGATTTGAAAGTTGTGAAAAATTTTATATTTCTATAAAAATATGCGGGATTTTGCATAATAAAGCTTTAAAGTACCCTCACAACTTTTAAAATTAAAGTTGTCATTGCAAAGTCTTTGATAGTTATGTTGAAGATCAACTGATTATTTACAATGGTTTGCACATTTTACTTGCAATCAAAATGAAAAGAACCTGATCCCCATAAATTAGCTTTTTTCTCACTTCCCCTCTTGAGAGTGCCTTTGGTATGTACCCCAGTGTGCTTTTGCTTTCTCCCATGGTGCTTGTGTTCCAACTCTCTTCATCCTTGATTGTGCTACTTTTCTCTCTCTGGGTGGGTTCTTATTCAATTTGTACACCAATGAGCCAATTTCTCTGAAAAATAAAAAAAAACATTTCACCAAAGATAAACTTTATGGATTTTCTAACTGATATTAACTAGTGCAAGTTTAAAGGTTTCAGTGACTAGAAATGAAAATGTACTGACAGACAAAGCAACAAATATAGGATGATGTCTAATTTATGCTTTAAAGCTGTATACTTTGAATCAAAAAAAGACTTTTTGTTCTGATAACATAATAGCCAGAAAGTGCATTTTGTTGTCCTGTGATGATGTGGTTAAACATTCAAGTTGTATTAGCTAGAACTTTTCTTCAGTGAGTTCTCTTAATGTGGGTAACAAGAGCAGAAAAGCACATCAAAATAGTGAGTACCCAGGATAGCCGGGCATATGTCAACTTTCCACAGGATTAATTCACAGAAACAGCTGTTAAGTATTATAGCATTTCATACTTGACTTTTGCCTATTATGTCTTACCACTGTGCATGTTAGAGACAAACTCTCCATCTAACCAATAGGAATCATTTTACCCAAAGACTCACGTCTTAGAATGTAGCTTTGTACTAACAAATGAGTTCAATCACACAATCACAAACTCTGTTTTGCTTGTTTTGTTCTCCTTCACACAGACAGTAAGACTGCATACATTCGACAAAAATGGTAAATGTCACTAAGTAACACTGAGTTGTTTAAAGTATTGGAATATTTGAAATAATATCTGGAATATGTTAGTTCACAATGTAAAAGCTTGGAGGAAATCACATGAATTTTACATAAAATAATGTAATGGTAGAATTTAATCTTTATAAGATTTTAAATATGTAGCATGATAGATTAGTAGACAAAATATTAAGAAAAATCAGTTTATAGCTGTTAACATATATTAATATGCAACCATGATTTTAATCAATATATACTTAATGCAATTTGCAAATTAAATTAATGCGATTTTTTTCATTTTAAGACAAGAGATATGTGAAATAAGTCAGAACAAAGGAATATTTAGCTATACAATATTAGAATTATTTTTAAAAGATATAAACTTTAATTTTAATAATTTAGGTTTTATACAAGAACCATTAGCCGGGCCTAAAATTTTTAATATAATTTTAAGAAGTAAATTTATGAGCAACAACGTTAATATTTTTAATCTTATTTCTTTAAGAAAAGTAAGAGCTGGGGTGTTTCTCTTTTATAGTCTATTTAGTATGTGTGAAGTTCTGAATTCAATCACTAATATTGTAATAAATAAAAGAGGAAAAGAAGGAAATCTAAAATAAATGAAGTAAGCATAATAAAATTTTTGAAAATAAAAGATTAAAACTGTAGACTGAGGCATAAATGTCACTCCTATATAGAGGATTTTATATGCATGATAAATGTGTATGGAACGCATAATTTATATGCACAGTTAAAAGTCCTTTTGAGCAACTTTCTAATTCACATGGCATTTATTGCAGTAATAGTTTTGCTTTACTTAGCTATAATAACATTTGGTTAAAGGCTTAATAATGATTTATCTGAATTATTTAAAAGCAAATGTTTCTATGTAATAATGATTTACAGAAACCTTATTGCCTGCTCGAGCCAAATGCAGTGTTTTAACTGGCTCAGTGTTTAGCACCACACCAAATTCCCTCATGCATTATAATTTATTATCCAAAATTGCTTAGAATTATTTGGATGAAAAACATCAAAGTCATTGACATTCAGTTCAAGAAACAAAGTCATTTGAGGAGTAATCATGAAATTTGTAGCTCAGAAACCAAAATAAACTCCTCATTTTTTCACTAATTATTTTCTGTTGATATAGGAAGTGCTCCCTGAGTAGGTGACATTTACATTAAGACTTGAAAGATGATAATGAGATAAAGAGGAAATGCTCATCAGAAGTAGGACTGTGCTTGGTTCAGTATCTGATAGAGCCAGAGAAACTGCCATTTCAAATGAACCTCCTGAGTGAGACAAAGAATATCCCTGGGTTTTACAAACTGGACAGGAAATTAGTGATATTGGTGACTGGATATTACTTTATTTTTTATTTTTATTTTTAGTTAAAATATGTTGTGATCTAGTGCTTTATGGCAGAGTATCAGTGTTTCAAAAAATCTGAGTATATGAGGAAATGACATGCAGACATTCTAAAGCTTGATTTTTTTTAATCACTACACAGGGAAATAATGCAATGTGCAGATAAGATTAAATTCACTATAATAGCACATTCATGCTAGAATAGCTGGAAGAGTTTAAAATATTGTATGGAAAATAGAATACTGCTTTAAAAAAAACAAGAGGTATGATTTGAATTTTAAAGAGACTCCAGCTGATGGTTTCATACTGTTTGGGAATATTATGGGAAGTTTAGGTACATTAGCGTTGTTGGAGAAAGTGTCATTGGAATAGACTCGGAGGTTTTATAGCCTGATCAAACTTCTTGCTCTTTCTCTGCTTTGTTGAACTCTGGTGCAATGTAATGAAGCAGCCTTCTGCTGCTGCTGCATCAAGGCCTCGCCTGCCTGCTTGTGTTCCTGACTGTGGTGGATTCCACACATCGGCAACTCCAAGACAAAATAAAGCATTTCTCTCTAAAGTGTTTTTGTAAGGACATTTTAATCACAGCAATAGAAATAAAACACCAGCTTTTGAGAACTGAAAAGCAAATAAAATGCTGAGAAAACTCAATGCAGCTACTTTTGTGCAAAGACTATCCAAAAATTTCATAATATAAATTTTATGTCAAGATTTTTTTGTCTTTATTCTCACTATACATTTTTAGATACGGTCTCACCTTGTAAACAAGGTAGACTTGATTGTTAGGTAAACTTTCTGCCTGAGAGTACCAAGTCCTGGGATTACAGGCCCAAACTATCATGCCTACTCAAAGGTGTTTCTAATATAATTTTCCATAAAGTAAATCAGTGGAAATTAAGGCAAAAATAACAACTATTACTCTAAATATGATCTCTACTTATCCAGCTTCATTCTCACTTTTAGGTAGACAGTATTATATACTTATCTTTCTATGTTAATACAATAATGGAAGAATCAAGTACTGGAGTTGTTCCTACCATCACAACTTTTCCATAGGATGGATCCTATCTCCAGGCCATTTAAATTGTGTTGACTTTTCAGTTTTTTTTTTTTTTTGTCATAGTAAAGAGGAAACTAATATCGATATATTTTCACATTTTCTGCTCTTGTTGATTCTCATCTTAGCAGGCTCAAATATAGTGGAACTAATTCTTATTTATATCAAGAATATCCAAGCATATCTATTTGGGGCATGTACAGATGTACATGCACATATCAATATATTATTTAGCCTTGATTTATTTTATCTTTCAGTTTTCTGCACAGGAGTAGACAAGAGGTATGACTGCAATTTATTATTCATACGTTGGCTACTGAATAGCTTCATCTCTTAAGGTTGGATAAAGTGATCTGGAAAATTTCCATCAAACATTTGCCTAAGCATCAAAGCATTGAAATTAAAATCATACTACAATAAATCTTGCACTAGCTCCTATAAATATTAGTGGAAATTGGTGGTGACATGATTTTTGGAAGACATTTAAATTCTATTTCTCTGATTAATTGGTTCTATGGACCATTAAATATGCTGTTTAATTTCTGTGTGCCTGATGTTGACATGTGAAGAATGTGAGGGTATTTGCTATGACGTAAGCATTATTTCCCAGTGGTGAAGTTGTACAATACTTTCCTAACCTCATTTCTTCTTCCAGTCTCCACATTTTTCAAACTTCACCAAATAAGTTCATACAGTGATTGAATATTTTAATTGGTGCAGAAGCATTTTTAGTAGAGGCTCTATCAAAAGTCCAGTTAACATTGATCCATGAAGACAAATGAAAGGCAATACACGTGTTGACTTACATTCATAAATCTTTCAGGAAAACAAGAAGAAAAGGAATTATATTCTTCATCAGTTTAGTTGTAATGTAAATAAAAAAAACCGTCGTATTGTGTAAATCTTTGGTGCACAAATGAATGTGACAATTTTGATAGGAATAAAGCCTTCCTCAAAGGAACTAGAAGCCATTTTGCACTGAAGTATAGGTTTTAGTCTGTTCCCTGCTGAAACTAAGTGAAGTATAATACAAGCAAACAAAACCATAAATTCCACAAATAGCAATGTGTTATATAATTAAACTTTTAATTTTTCTGCCACTTTGTTTTGAGAAAATGTAATATAAAATGTGCCTATTTAATGAGACACATTTATTCTATGGGAGACTAGTACATTTTAAACATCCTTTTAAATTGAACCAAAACTCAATAACAGAAGCAAAATGCACTTTTACTTGAGCCAAAGACTATTTTAAGTGGAGTCAAAGTGGCTATGTACATAAGGATTGTAAAAGTGAATAAACGTAATTATTGGAAGGATTAGAATGTGCTTCATTGCTAATATTTTCAATTCACATGTCTACAAATTGCCTGTAAAATGCTTATCAGCAAGCACTTATTTTGGTTCTCTAGCAATAAAATTTGGGTTTACTATTTTTCTCTTTGTTAAACTCATTATTCATAACTGGAGGGGGTGACCTTCTTCCTAGTATGTGCATATTTGGCAATATGTGGGTTTGTGATTTCTTGATGACAATTAATATCAAGTTAGAAGTTGAGTAGAGGACATGAGCACCCACTAATATTTGAAAAAATACTATGTTTTTCTTCATTCTTCTTAAAAATAGGAAAAATACATTCTTTCTAGCAGCCTAATTTGAAAGTATTGTATTGTTTGATATTTCAACAATACTCTGATTATAAATGTTTAGACAAATATATTGAGAATAATTTAGTAATCTAAAGTGCGTGAAACATTGGTTGTTGAAAAGTAGCAATTCAAAGTCCATACAACTAGAAGGTAATCATGCTCTATGATTATTGTAATATTTCACAAGTTGCTTTATTTCCCTACTGGCTAGTTCAAAGAAATATTTTTTTTGCAGATTGCATTGAATTCCTTTATGTGATTTTTATTTTACATAAATAATCATTTGCATATTAATTGTTATATTATTTACTTAGGAAATATTAAAATTTTAATTAATTATATTGAGTTTTGCATTCAGATTTGGAACACATTTAGAAAACTAACTTTGTATTTAGAATTTGTGATTTACTGTGGAGGGCAAGTGCGTAAATGCATGAACCAGAAAAAGTTAGATGCTATGAATAATGTGTTCAGAGATGTGCATGGTCAAAGTTTACTTGTTTTAGATTTTTACAGTTTTTATAATTCTATTAATATGAAGTTCAGGAAAATTAACGTCAGCTTAGGCTGTTAATACTGACAATATTGGCATTGGGGGAAGAGAACAACGGCTGAACAAAATAAAAGTCATTTCTGTCCTGTCTTGATTGGATCAGGCCCCTGCATGTGTCACTGTGCAGAATCTTTATATTCTTTCACAAAAAAATTATATTTTCCTGGTTATTTATATTTTTGCTATTCATTGTTAAAATTAATTCCAATGACATGTATATTTTAAGCCTTACACCAGATTTACAGAATTGGAATACCTATCTGATACAAATATTTACTTATAGGAATCTGTGGCAAACTTTCCAAGGATTTGGTTAATTTAGACACGCGTTTTTTGATTTTAAACTGCTGCTTCAGGGAAATCAGCATTTTAGATTTTCTTCCAAAAAGCTCAGCTATTTTTTTTGTCATGGAAGATTCCACTGGAGTGTATTAATCTGTCCAGTTCACTACAGTAATATTAAAGAAAGCTGGGGGTAACCTACTCACTGGCTTCCATAATTCTTGTATTTTTGATAACATCTCAGGCACTGGTTCAAAAAACAAAATAAAACAAAACAAGGCAAAATAAAAAACTAAAAAAAACCCCAAAAATATGAGGAATCAAAATAAAACAAGAAAAGCATGAAAGTGGGTGACAATGTAACTTAGAAAATAGATTATTATAATATATAAAGAAAATTAATAGTGGGGTAAACAAGACTTAAATAACAAGTAATTTCAGATGATAATGTAAACCAAGTGCTCATGAAGATTTTGTCTAAAATACAGAGAATTAAGACATGTGCATCTGGTCATAAGCTTGTGTCTTAAGTTGATTTCTTCATAGATTAATTTCTTTATTTTTGTCTTCAATTTCTGCTGTTGATAGTAATGTTTTATACAATATATTTTAATCACAATTTTTCTTCCATCTCCTACCAGATTCTTCCCATCTCTCCACCCATCAAATCTCAAGTCTTCTTTTCTATGTGGGGTGTATACCTAAAACTGTGTAGCTGGAGTTAGATAACTCTAGATTCCCAAGGATCTGCCTACCTGATTTCCATGGTGCCTGTACAAGTTTTCACTCCCACTAACAAAGGATGTTTTCTCTTTATGCCGTATCCTTACCAGCATGAGATGTCATTTGTTTTATTGTTCTCATCCATTATTATTGCTGTAAACTGAAATCTCAAAGTAGTTTGGTTTAGAATTTCCTTGATAACTGAGGATGACCATTGGTGTGGGGCAATCCTGTATTCTGTCAATTATGTTTTAAATAAACGCTGATTCGCTAGTAGCCAGGAAAGAAGTATAGGTGAGACAACCAGACAGGAAGTAGAAGCGGGGCAATGAGAACAGAAGAATTCTGGGAAGAGAAAATTCCATTCCTCTGCAGTTCTGCCCAGACACAGAAGAAGGAAGATGTGACTGCCTCACTGGAGGCAGTACTGAGCCATGTGGCTAACATAGATAAGAATTATGGGTAAATAAAAGTTATAAGAGTTAATAAGAAGCCTGAGCTAATTGGACAATCAGTTTATAGTTAGTGTAGACCTCTGTGTGATTTCTTTGGGACTTAATGACTGCGGGAACCAGACACAGAAAACTCAGTCAATAGTCGATCATTCCTTTAAATGTTTTTCTGCCATTTGTGTATCATTATCTATCAACATTGAAAACTTACTGCTTAGTCTATACATTATTTAATGTGGTTATTTTTTTTCTTGGTAACCAGTTTCCTTGCTTTTTTTTTTTTTTTTTGGTTTTTCGAGACAGGGTTTCCCTGTAGTTTCTAGAGCCTGTCCTGGAACTAGCTCTTTTAGACCAGGCTGGCCTCAAACTCAGAGATCCACCTGCCTCTGCCTCTGCCTCCCGATCCTTGCTTTTTTATATTGCAGATATTAACCCTCTTTCATATACGAACCAGTAAAGGTCTGTGAAAGATTACTTTTAGAACAAGTGTAGGGAGGGAATACTTGTGAAAGCAAAGAATGTGAAGATTTCCAAATGAGGTTTTAGAGATAGATCAGTGGAAAAAGTGCTTTCTATATAAGGGTCTTAGTTTAGATCCCCATCACTCACATAAATGTTAATAGGGTGTGGATGACTGCCTCCAATTCCAAGTGGATGATGGGGAAGGTAGAAACAAGAATCTCTTATCAAACTCAAATTACTAGAATAGTCAAATTTATGATACATGAGTTCAAGTTAAAGATTATGTCTCAATCTATACATAGTAAAATGGTCAAATATATAAACAAAAATCAGTCTTTAGCCTCTACACATACACATACATACATCATACACACGTAAATACACAAAAGGCAGAGATAGAGAGAGCGCCCACTAACAAATGTATCTAAAACAAGGGCTTCTTTCCAATGCAGTGACATCCCATTCAAATGCCCTGACATGAGATGATACATGACATTATTGAAAATATGTATGTACACAAGTCAAATATAACCAGTGAGGTCTTAGGTAGATAAGGGCATATCAATGGATTGTAGGAAAGCAGAATATAAGAGGGAAAGAAAGCTGCTCAAGAAGTGAAATATTACTGCTAGGGTGGAAAGGGACTAGTTTTCTTGCGATACAATAAATAAGAAAAACAACCTAAGGTGAATGTAGGAAGCATTAGTCAGTTACCATAGCTACCACATAAGTCACGAATGACATGTTTTATGCTGATACTCAGGATAAGTAAGATTATTATAGTTGATGGTATAGTTTTCTTTAAATATAAATCATAGCCTGACTGATTGAGGAAATTGGGAAGATAAACTAAAACTTATTCAGTTTTAGCAACACTTAAAAAATATGTTCTGAATAAAAAAATCTGTTTATCAAGTCTTCTTTTCATTTTTCATTAATGTAATCAAGGTATTTATAGCTCAAATATAGAATCCCTTATTTGTGAAATTACATATTATGTTCCAATACACAATTAAAATGAATCATCCTACATCAATTAATGCAAAAAAGATAATTTGCCATAGGTATGCTCTTTTGATTCAAAGAGATATGTCTCCATAGAACACATGTGAATATGTGTTCCCCTGTTTGGGGTGCTGTTTGGGAGCTTATGGAACCTTTAGAACATGGAAACTTCCTAGAGAAAGTACATTATTGGGACAGGGTTTTGCAATTTTATAGCGTTGTTCTATAGCTCTATTCCTGTTTTCTCTGTGTGTTTCCCACATGCTGTTGGAATGGGATCTCTCAGATCCTGCTTTTGTTGCCTATTCTTTAATGACATATACACTTCTATTCGTTTTCAGTTCTAAGCCAAAGTAAGCACTTGCTTAATCTGCTTTTGGTCGTGTTCTATCATCACAACTGAAAAGTAACTGATAAACATGACCAGAGGACCATCTCTTAGGGGAAAATAGATTATATTAAGTCGACTATGGACATTAACCAGCACAATGTCCTGACCTCTTGAGGAACAAATGGTGGACCTGGAGAAAAGGATTATAGTTTCAATTTGACATCAGTGACCTTAAGATAAGACTGAGGGTTTAAGAAGAAGATGCCACCTGTCAATAAAAGAATGGAGATTCACCATATGCTAGACTATAACCACCTGCATAAGTAACTTTAAAGAATTTGTGACCATTAGAAATAAATTTATATTTTCTGTGTGACACCTAGTTTAGGGCTTTTTTTTTGAGACAGGTGTTCTCTGTTGCTTTGGAGACTGTCCTGGAACTTGCTTTGTAGACCAGGCTGGCCTTGAACTCAATGAGATCTGCCTGACTCTACCTCTCAAGTGCGGGGATTAAACCACCACCATTGGGCTACCTAGTTTATGGCAATTTTGATAGTAGACTAAACTTATAGAAGTATATAAACTATTAATTTCTACTGTTTGCTTCAAATATTCCTCTAGGTATTTTTATTTAAATTTGTACCTGTCTCTTGCTATACAAATATTAGTATTTATTATTTAGAGCTCTGCTGAATGGTTCTATAGTACTACAATCTTTATTAATTCAGCAAATGTGTATCTTTAAAATAATTTTCCTGATGTTATTTTGCATTATCGTGTGTTCATTACTGTATTATTATAATTTTATAACTTTAAATCATATATATATATATATGATAAGTACTTTCACAGCATCAAATTCATACTAGAAATTACACTAGTAGAAAATGTATGTAATAATATAGTGTTATTTTTCATAAATGTTCAATAGGCAAAATATGCGGTCATCATATACTCACTAAAATGCCCAACAAATAATGCTGTATTTCAAGATATAAAAGGCACACCCCATTTTAAAGAGTAACAAAAAGAAAATATGTCTAGGAAAATTACTATCAAGCTAATGATAATGACTCAAGTCATTGTCATCTTTAATCACGTCCTTACCCAACCTCAAAGCTCCTTCTTCATACAGGACACAAACTAAGGGTCTCCAAAATACCAGGGACTGTTTGTGCTATACCTCTCCCCACTTTTCCCTCATCATTGATTTCCCCACTTTTCCCTCATCATCGATTGCATACATCCCTTTTAACATCTTGCTAGCCAGGAATCAGAGACCAGATGACTAAACTGTATGAATAGTATATTTATCTCTCACATCTATCTGGCCTCCTCCTTCTGTAATCCTGCATAGACTCCTAGGCCTTATCTCTACTCAGAGCCCTCACCAGCTTGTCCCTCCATTATCTTAATATTGCTTCTAATAAAGCCTTTATTCAAAAGACAGTATCATCCTGATTATCCCCTTGAGAAAAAAATTTGAAAACTATCAATATTTAGATGTTAACTAGGCACAAGGTCTAAGAAACCTTTTAACACAAGAATATATAATAAAAAATAATAAAATCCTAGTTTTTAAAGAATAGAAAGAGTTTCAGCTAGGAGATGAATGTTTTCTCCCCTTTGGGCTTATAATTCATATAATAAATAAGATGGCTTATGAACAGCAGACATGCTATTTTCACAGTAGTAGGAGTTGAGGTGCCCTAGACTGAGACAGAAGCTTTACTTATTTGAGAGTTTGATACCCAATTCATAAGCAGTGACTGTTCATATGCTGTTTATATTATGTTATTAAAGAAGATTCCCTTTCATATCAATCTCTCCTTAACCCTTTCAAATAAGAGTATTGAATCCAATGTTGATGATCCTGACCCCTTGGAACTTGATTCACGATCATTTCTTTTACAGGGGTCATCATAACGGTTGTATAAAATTAAAGAAAATTAGTATTATATATTGTAGTAATAAAATAGAAATTCAAAAATACATTTTTTTCAATAGCAAATGTTTTCCTTTGGTAATAGAAAATGAAATCTATTATGTCTATACCATTAGTATATGAAAGCATCTTTGTGCTGATATAACTGTTTTTGGAAGTCAACACTTTTTTCTGAATTTTCTATCAGTTGGCTTTGATATTAAAAAACAAATTTCTGATTAATGCTCTTCAATTTTATACAAATAATTCAATAATTTTAATTGCTTATCAAATTTTTAATATTAATATTTTTATGTTCCCCGGTAGCTGATGAGCCTTACTTCAGTTTAAAGGCTAAATTCTAAATTATAATGGGACATCAAACATAAGTTAAGTCAGAGAAATACACTATATTCTATACCAGGTAAAATAAGAAAATGAAACCATGTTTGGTACATGCTTCAATAATGATTATAATAGTAGTACTAATTACCTGATAGGTACTTGCCTAGTGTGCTGCACTATATTAAAATGCATTGCTTGCATATTATTTTATAATAAAGCTCCCAGGTGTTTAGCATCACTTAACTCACTTTATTAATAAGAAATGTACAAAGACAGCTGAACCAAGCTTATAAGAACCCATGAACTGTAGCCTAAAAGCTGTGGAGCCTTCATGGGACTCAACTAGGCATTCTGCATGTGGGAGACAGCTGTGTAGCTTAGTCTATCTGAGTGACCTTTGGCAGTGTGAATCCTTGGTGCATCAGCAATCTTTTCGGAGCCCATTCCTTATGGTGGAATGCGATGCTCAGCCTTAATGCAGAAGGGAGGGGCTTGGTCCGGCCTCAGTTTAATATACATGCTTTGTTGACTAACCATGGGATGCCTTACCATTTGGGAGGAGAGGATAGTGGGTGGGATGTGGGGGGTGAGTAAAGGGAGAGGTAGGAGGTGGGATGGAATGGAGAACTGTGGTTGGAATGTAAAATGAGATAAAATAATACATCTAAAAATTGAGGCGCAATGACCAAGTCATATACAATTTATAGGGACTGTAGTGATGGCCTTTGCAGGACTGGATCACTTTTATTTCAAAACCTGTATGTCTATAGCCAACTGTAACCTACGAAGTCATCTCTCAAGACCCAAAGGGTACCTTCTAGGGACACAAGTCCATTAAATAAAAACAATATTTTATTATAGTTTACCCTAGATATTTATATTTTCAATAATACATTCCTGACTTATAATACCCTGTTTGAAGTGAATTAATTCTAGGTAACTAACTGTTCTGTTTCATTAGAGAGCACCAATGAGAGTGGATTTGCATGTGTTCAATACATATATACTTTTCCTAAAAATATTTTCATTATTATTATTATTAATACTATTATTATTTTGTTTTGTTTTTCGAGACAGGTGTCTCTGCGAAGCCTTGGGTGTCCTGTAACGTACTTTGTTGACCGGGCTAGCTTCAAACTCAGAGATCTGCTTACTTCCACCTCCCAAGTGTTTGCATTAAAGTTGTACATCACCATCACCTGACTATTATTTTTATAATTATTGATAATTAGCCCATATAAGAATAACAATAATAATAATTTCTTATGTTATTTCCATAATAATATTATATTCAGGTATCCTATAACTATGATTTGAGTTTGGACAGTTATGTTAAACATGTTTATTTTCAACTTTACTAGTATATATACATTGTTGATGTCTCAACCATATACTTTACATCAAGTAATCTGTGGCCATTACTGAAGCACAATCTTTCCACCTCTTACCCAATTAGGTGTGCTAGAAAACACTCATCTTTGAGTGTGCAAATTCACTTGATGTTTAAAGTAGAAACATTTAGTATTTGGAATTAAACTTTGATACATTAAGAAGATGTTTACCTCTGACCGTAGAATTGTGTTGGAAGAGTAAATTGTGTTATAAAGGAATATGTTAATCCTTTAGAGAGATAGTTTTTATTCTATAAGTCTAACTGAAAACAAAAATTAATGGGTTTCTCAAAAAGAGATATATACCTTTTTTCTTTGAGATACTTTGCAATTTTTGACATCATAATTTTAAAGTCTGTGTTTAGTCATCAACATCTATTCCTGTAAGGATATAAGCTGCTCAATAATGAATACATATGTAAAATTACAGGATTTCGATGCCTCACATGAAAAGACTTTTGGCAGGGAGTGTTGTGTAGTTTAGGACCCCTCAGGGGTGAATAATTTTAAATCAATGACAATGAATGTTATGCTTCTGAAATACAGCCTCTCACAGGAATTTTCCATCAACAGTGGTAAACAAAATGCCATCTGTATAATTGTTCAATGTAGTTTTCATTCCTTCAGCTTGAAAAGCAGATTATATATATATATATATATATATATATATATATATATATATATATATATATATATATATCCAGGTTACTCTGAAAAACACTGGCAAAATTTACCTGAAACTTATATATCAGAGTTTCATTAGGTAAAACTGATAGAGTTAAGAGACTCTTTTCAGGTAGGTTTCTTCAAAATTTAATCAGGTACCAATATCTCTTTTGTGATCCCACTCTTTACTTGAGTCTGAAGGTGTGCAACTTTGGTAGCGAGGGACCCTCATAATGGTGTGGTGTGTCCTTCAAGACAGAAATACCTTTTCTTTAAATATCCAAAGCTCAGTGCTTCCCATGGACTGGGACTGTTTAAGGCTGAAAAGGAGCTGTGGGAACCAAATAAATTCCCCTTAAAGGAGACTCTCTTTAATCTCTATTTAATCTGTAGGTGCAATCTAAGGTTTTGCAAAGATCCATGGTATTTTCTCAGTATGAAATGCTATGAAACACTATTCCAGGCTATGTACTAGCTGTTGGATACCTGAGGACACATTATAGATTCATTTTCCTCTCCATTATATGTTTTAGCACAGAAATAAATGTTCCTTCCTATCTGCTCTTTATGTTCTTACATGCCTGTAAGCATTATTTTTGAGATTTATTTTTGAATAAACAACATGCATGCAGACCTATCTTTCGGTGGACAGCCACATCATAGACAAAAGAATTTCAAAAGTGCCATAGCATAGAAGCCACACATACGATTTTTACTTCCTTAGCAATAATTAGATTGGCCTGTGACTACAAAGAAAATGCTATTTCTTCAGAGTACATCTGCAATAGGGAAGAAAAATAAGAAATTTCACTCCAGTTTATACTTTTTAGTTCTTACTAATATAACAGTATACTCTTAAATGGGTGTCTGACAGTGAACACTTATTTTCAAAGGTCTAGAGTCAGAAAATTTGAGATTAGGGTGCCATCAATGTCACCTTCACATGGATATCCATTCCTGGCCTACAGATCACCGAATTCTTGGTGTAGTATCACATGCCAAAGATAGTAAGCCCTAGTAACTTCTAGGCTTATCATGCCATGAGTCATGTCAAGGGCCTCAAACCTTCAGAACTTTATTTAAAATGATTACCTATAACATAATTTTTTTGGTATTAGACCTAGTAAAATTTAGAATAAAGGATAATTAGAATTTTGTGAAAAGTTTGTTTGTATTATATGTAATGTATAGGGATTATAAAATAATATACTGTTTTAGAAAAATATTTTCGAAGAATTTTACCTCAATATTGTTTCAACTGAAACATGTTTATTCACACTGATGCAATATTCATATTATACATATTTAAGACACTTATAATATACTTTCAAGAACAAGAGAAAGTGTGAGTTATTAATCTGATGATGCCACAATACTATTGATACACTTTTTAAATTATAGAAAGTAACACATGGGTTCTATATTATGAGATCAGTTTTATTGTTAGGGATGAAGAATAACATACAGAATTACAAAAGGATTACACAAAATTAAAATGTAGACATCAAGAACACATTCTCAGTATAGCCATTGTGTTTGTTTATTTATGAAGTAAGATAATAAAAAATATCCCCTTGATCCAGGTGTTGTAAAGTCAAGAAAGATATAATAATGACCTCAAACAAGAAAATTACAAGAACAAAATCTTTAAATATTCAAAGTACAACAAAATAGCAAGGAAAAAATAAAGGCCCAAGAATTACACATGTGTAATTATAATCGCATAGGGTATACTCAACATAGAGTTGCTAGCTGAGTGTGTATGTCAGTTTATAAATATTATAAATGTGTATATTTATATATACATATATATTATAAATGTGTATATAAATATGTATATTTGCTCAGATAGAGCATATTTACCCAGAATTTTTGAAATATTTGTCAGTCAATAAATATTATAAATAAATATATATGTATGTATATTTGCTCAGATAGAGCAGATATAACCAGATGTTTTTTGAATTGTATACCTACAGGAAGATTTATAAGTAGGAAATATTTCATAGCAGGTAAAGGACAAAAAGTGACAGACTTTTTTTGTAAAAATAAAGTCAAAATAGTTATGCCTTTGAGATCACATACATTAGCCTAGTATCATAAAAAGCAAAACAAGAAACATGACGTCTTGAAAATTATTCTCATCCATGCAAGCATAAGACATAATGCAAGCATTATGTCTTATATTAACTAAACTTCTGATGGACATTGCTTCTTTGTCTTAGGGAAAAACCAAGCTGATAATCTCTATTATCCAGAGTTTGTCTGATTCTGGTGAAAAATATGACAGCAATATAAATCACTATAACGATGTAGAAACATATGATGAATAAATTAAACAGACTGAAAGAGACCAACTGTTTCCTCACATATGTTTTAGTATGATAATCAGTGAAGACATCTATGAAGGGAAGTTTTAAAGAAAGGGAAGATATACAAGTAAGAAATATAGTTATTTAAACAACAAATCAGAGGTTGTCTAATGGGAAGTGCATCAAAGGCTAGATGAGGAATTGTGGACAACCTGCAGTGAAGCCAGGACAGTACACCCGTTTCATCACACACATACACGTGTTTTCTCTGCTTTGAGCTGTATAAACGGCTGCACAAGATCTATATATTTAAGGTGGTAGTTGCTATTTTTACAACTTTGTGCCACTTTTAGCAACCTATGGGTTCAGCAGATCTTTTGAAATGGCATTTACAAATTGTACTTTTACCTATTTTGATTTTACAAAAATAGTTCTTAAGAATCTTGTTTTACTGGATTTCCCCCTTGTATTTAGTTGGTGTATATTCTTTCTACATTGTATTGGACTTGATAAAAAGGTTTACAGTATAATCTGAACAAATAGTCCCACACTACACTCTGTCCTCCCTCTTCTTCCCTCCCATTCCAACACTCCCCTTTGTTTCCTAGAAACTTTCAGGGTTTTTGCCATAACTGTATATTTTTTAGATATTTATGTAGTCTTATATTTTTGTTTGAGATTGACACTTTGATAAGAATATGATAGTTAGTTAAATACATTTTACTGCAAATAATACAATTTTATCTCTCTTCATGATAAATAAATTTCAATTTTATTTTATTCATCAATTAATAGACATTTAATTTTTTCCACATCATTTTTAATAATACAGAACCAAATTTCATTAGACTCATTAAGCTTTGAATATTATAAAATAAATAGTAGAAAAGAAATTGTGAAGCAAGCTCAAGAACGTTTTGTATGTTTAATATCAAATAAGAATTTAGATTTGGGGTATTGGAAATTATGATTAACAAGGATAGGAATTTTTAGTCTGAAATTTTCTGATAAAATAATTATATAATTATATAATGCATAAAAGAAAAAAATATTTCAAAAGTAAAAAAAAAAAACCAAGAAATTAGCACATACATGTTAATGCAAATTTGATAACAGACATCAAAAAAGCTTCCAAATTCCTTAAGAAAACTTGCCAAAATTATCAATAGTTATTATTTTAAATACAACTAACATGTGCTTTCTTTGACTTTTCCATTTTTCTAAATTATTTTTGAAAACTTTGCCAAATTACTTATGTGGAAATAAAGAGCAAATCCACATAAATAAATAAAATGTATTTATCAAATTTATTGGAAAAAATTTAAATATTGAAAAATAAAGATTGACAAAACTAGTCAACAATTTATGCTTTCAAAACATAAAATAGCAAGATTAACATTGAGACTGTATGTGTCAAATAATATAATCTGTTAATGAGCTTTACAAATGGCCTCATAGTAAGACGAAAGCATTCTGAAAATGCACTCTGGAAAACAGAAGCTAGAAGTCTTTGGTGACAGATTTTGTGGTTTTGGTGTGAATTGTTAGGTGTAGAGAGCTAGGAGGCTAACCCTTTGTTGCAGGAGGGAAGCCAGGGAATTCTCCTAAAACTCAATTTCAAGATCATCCGCAACACTTTTACTTAGGCTAATGTAATTGGATCTGGAGTAGATAGATGGTAAAGATTTGAGAGGACTAAATTTTTCCCTGTGGACCCTGCCTTGGCAGACTGTTTCGCCACACACATACATCGTACTATGTGGAATCTGTTTGTGACAAAGCTGATGTTTGTTAGGGGCTCCTGGTTTAGGCCGTTTAGTGAACTTAGACTGAAGTATAAAATTTTAAGATAATTGGATGATGAATAATTATCTAGACTTGAAAGGCTCTGGAATAGTGGTGCAGCCTGTATTTTAAAGACATTTTCTAATTTTCTTTTTTTTTCATGTTTTATTTATTTTTTATTTTTTTCCTCATTTTTTTATTAAAGATTTCCATCTCCTTCCGTCCTCCTCCCCCTTCCCTCCCCTCCCTTCCACCCATACCCCCACTCCACCCCTCTCCAAGACAAAGAGCCATCAGGGTTCCCTTCCCTATGTTAAGTCCAAGGTCCTCCCAGCTCCCCCTAAGTCCAGGAAGGTGAGCAACCAAACTGACAAGGCTCACAGTGAGCCCATTCATGCTGTAGAGTTCATGCTCATCGCCGTTGTCCTTGGTTTCTCAGTCCTCCTCCACCATCAGCCACATTCAGAGAGTCCGGTTTGGTCCCCTGTTCCATCAGTCCCATTCCAATTTTCTTTCTTAGTTGTTTTATGGCTTCGTTTACTGTAGTTATTTTAATAATATCTTACTCTAATATAATGTTAATTAATATATTGCTTTGTACTCTCTCTCAGCAGAATTCAATATATTGAAATATTTTCAGATATTGGCTGTGCAGCATAGGAACTCTACTCCCTTTGGTACCCATTAGCCTCTTGAAATTAAAAATTCTATAATCTTAATGTCTTTTGTTATATCCTGAGAGCATCACTGCCTACTGTTATAAGTTTTATGTTTTCTTCAACCTTTAAATATATTTAAGATAAGAAGGTGAACCCCCAAAAAAGATATAGTAATCCTCCTGGATATTGGAAGTAGACACGATCGCCAGGCAAAAATTGGGAACTTGAGGGTTGGGCGAGATGCGGCCAAGGGAAGATGGGGAGAGAAAAGCGTGAAGGGGAGAATGGGGGGAGCTCGGAGGAATGGGATGCTTGGGATACAGGAAGGGTGGATATGGGAGCAGGGAAGCATATATCTTAATTTAGGGAGCCACCTGAGGGTTGTCAAGAGACTTGACCCTAGAGGGGTTCCCAGGTTTCCAGGGAGACGCCCCCAGTTAGTTCCTTGGGCAGCTGAGGAGAGGGAGCATGAAAAATCCAGTTCCTATAGCCATACTGATGAATTTCTTGCATATCACCATAGAACCTCCACCTGGCGATAGATGAAGAAAATGACAGAACCCCACATTGGAGCACCGGACTGAGCTCCCAAAATCCTGAAGAGGAGCAGAAGGAGAGAGAACATGAGAAAGAAAGTCAGGCCCGTGAGGGGTGCATTCACCCATGGAGACTGTGGGACAGAACTAACGGAAGATCACCAACTCCAGTTGGATTGGGACTGATGGAACATGAGACCAATCCAGACTCTCTGAATGTGGCCGACGGTGGAGGCTGACAGAGAAGCCAAGGACAAAGGCGCTGATCTATGACTATTCTGCATGGACGGGCTCTGTGGGAGCCTTCTCAGCTTGGTTGATCACCTTCCTGGACCAGGGGGGAGTTGGGAGTACCTTGGTCTTAACATAGAGTAGGGAACCCCGATGGCTCCTTGGCCTGAAAAGGGAGGGTGGGAGGGTATGGGGGGGAGGGGAGGGAAGGGGGAGGAAGAGGGGAGGAGATTGAAATTTTTTAAATAAAAAAAAAATATTTACTTGGCTAAAAATAAACATGAATTGTCTTATCAAAAAAACTAAAAAAAAGAGAAATTTACAAGAAACTAAAACATTTCACCCTTATATTAGTACACTTTGATGATCTTTACAAGAAATCCAAATCTGTGATGACTCTGAAATGTTGACAAAAGCTGATGCCATAGGAAGATGTGAGCTATGTAGGAGGCTGTGGTATACTGTGCAGGAGTGAGGTGGAAGAGGCTATGTAAATGCTCAAGGAGGGTATCAGAGCCCCATCTTTCCCCATCTCCTTATTATATTGTGTTTTTAATGAGATGAACAACTGCCTCTGCCTAGTACTCCTGTTATGATTCACAGGCTCCTCATGAGCCAAGAAGCAACGGGCCAACCATAATAGACAGAAATATTTACAGTCGTGATCTGGAACAAAGTTGCTTCTTTTAAAGCTAATTGTGTCATATCTTTGTGATGAAAACTGGTAACTTACTACAGTGCAAGCTTTCAGTTAAGATTATTTTCTTTACATATAGAAAATCATTTTAGCCATCATGATGTTTATGCTTATTAATAAATTCTGTTAGTTTTACTTCATCTATTATTATTATTGGAAGAATATTTTCACTGGATATTTCCTCCTGGGTTGACACAGTTTGGCTTACTGTTTCTATGAAAAAAAATACCCTCGCCAAACAAGCTTGAAATAGAAAGGCCGTATTTAGTTTATAATTCTAGATTACATTCTATCATTCCAAGGCACCAAAATGCTTAGGACTTGGGGCAAAGATTCACATTAAATCTACAGATACAGAAAAAAAAACTGCATTAAATTTGTGGTCAAAAGCAAGGAGCAATGCATCAAACCTGTAGTCAAAAGCAATGAACAATGAATGAACACAAGCATGCTACTGTTCAGTTTGTTTTTTCTTATCATATAAAATCCAGGACCTGTTGTTAAGTAAGGGTACCAAAGCAATAGGCAGGCCTGTCTGCTTCCATTAATACAATCAGACAATTCCCCCAAATCATGAGGACAAGCATGCATTATCTAGACAGTATCTCAAATGAGATATTTTCCTAGTGATTACATTGGGTCAGGCTGTCAATTAAAACTGACCATTATACTGGTCAATAAATCTTTTCCTCTGATACTGAAATTTATTACTAAGGTTTACTCCTTTTAGTCTATAATTTCAAGCAAGAGATATGCAGTCATTCATGTAAATGTTCTAATACATAATACTATATGGTTTATGCTTATACATACTCTCATTTTTCCACATTTTTGGATATCAGGAATTCAATTTTGAGGTTTCTTGGTATGACTTTCTTTTGTAAGATTTTCAAAATTTATGGTTTTTCAAAAACATTTTTGGGAAATTTCATTTCAATGAGTCCTGGTTTTTCCTACTGAATATTTTTATTTGTTTTTAGGGAGTCCACAGGTAGTACGAATGTTACTTTGTAGATTTGCCTCATATTTCTCTTTTATTATGAACAAACTAGCATTTGATTGTTCTCAAAGTATTGTTTTTGCTATGATTTCTTTAAATTGTTGTTCTTCAAAAGAATTTCTAGCTGATTGTTGAAATCATTTTTGTGGTGATTGCTATGAAATAATGGTAAGATTATTCTAATCTCTCCTTCATCTCAGCAGTGATGATTTCCTTTTCATTCTTGTAATGGTTCTGAACTTTGCGTGATGAATGATACTGTGCACATTTTACATACTGCATTATAAGCTACAGGGTACTGCTACATTTTTAGTAAGTGACTCCATTTTTGAGCTGTATGATGAGGGTTCATAGGCAGATTATCTTCAGGTTTTTTGCTGGAGTATTCTACATGGTCTTGGAAAGTGAAAGCCCCGATTTCATGCCTTTTAAATTTATATAAACGAAGTACAGCTGCTTGCAAGCTTTTCTCACATACTCAATGAAATCAAAACATTGACTAATATTACCGTGTTTTGCTTAGTGAGGCCTGTAATCTAAGTTTTTCACTGTGCCTTTATTGACCACGTGGTATGGGAGAGGTAGAGTGTCAACTACCTCATCTTCTATGATCTATCATCTTTTTACATGATGGAGAAGTCTCAGATTGTCATCATGTTGGCTGATAAAACTTATGTAATAATAAAGACCAACTTGGCAGAATAAAGAAAAATGTAAGCATCTTGTATCCTGCCACATTAATCAAAAATATCAGTAGTTCTCTTATATATACATGATAAAGAAGCTTAAAATGAAATCAGAGAAATATCACATTTTACAATAGCCACAAAGAGCATAAAATATCTTGGGATAACACTAACCAAAGAAGGGAAAGAACTATTCAGCAAGAACTTTAAGTCTTTGAAGAAAGAAATTGAAGAAGATACCAGAAAATGGAAAGATCTCCAGTGCTCTTGGATAGGTAAGCCAAACATAATAAAAATGACAGTCCTGCTAAAAGCAATCTATACATTCAATACAATCCACATCAGATCCCAGCACAATTCTTCACAGACCTTGAAAGAAAAATAATCAATTTCATATGGAAAAGCAAGCAAACAAACAAACAAAAAACAGGATAGCCAAAATAATCCTGTAAAATAAAGGAACTTTGATGTGGGATTTCACTCTGTATGCTGTGATTAGCATTAATGAATAAAGAACTGCTTTGAGCCTATAGCAGAGCAGGGCAGTGTGGAACAGAAGTAGGCAGGGAGAATTGGACCGAATGCTCGGAGATAAAAGGGCAGAGTCAGAGAGAAGCCATGTAGCCCCAAAAGAGTCAGATGCAACTTAACGCGGTAAGCCACTTTCACATGGTGATATATATAGAGAGAGGAATAGAAATGGTTTAAATTAATATGTAAGAGATAGCCAATAAGAAGCTAGAGCTAATGGGTCAAGCATTGATTTATATAATACAGTTTCTATGTATTGCTGCTCTCAGTGTCTGTGATACTGGGGTTATATTTAGGAAGTGGTCTCCTTTGCCCATTTATTGAAGGTGATTTTGGGGCTAAAAGGCTAGTAACCAACAAGAGGCTTTCTGCTTACTACAGAACATACAGAGGCATCACCATCCCTGACATCAAGCTCTATTACACAGCTACAGTAATGAAAACAGCTTGGTACTGGCATAAAAACAGATTGGATGACCAATGGAATCAAATCAAAGACCCAGATATTAATCCACCCACCTATAAACACCTGATTTTTGACAAAGAAGCTAAAATTGTATAACGGACAAAGAAAACATCTTCAATAAATGGTGATGGCATAACTGAATGTCAACATGTAGAAGAATGAAAATAGATCCATATCTATCTCCATGCACAAAACTCAAGTCCAAATAGATTAAAGATATCAATATAACCTGACCAAACTGAACCTTGGAGAAGAGAAAGTGGGAAGTAGCCTTCAATAAATGGTCAAAGGAGACCATTTCCTAAATATAACCCAAATAGCACAGACACTGAGAGCAACAAAGAATAAATGTGACCTCCTAAAACTGAGAAGCTTCTGTAAAGCAAAGGACACAGTCAATATGACATAAAGGCAGCCTACTGAATGGGAAATGATCTTCACCAACCCCATATAAGACCAAGAACTAATCTTCAAAATGTATAAAGAAATGAAGACGTTTGACATCAAAATTGTAAATAACCCAATTTAAAATGGAGCACAGAACTAAACAGAGAATTTTCAACAGAATACTCTCAAATGACTGAAAGATACTTAAGGAAAAATTCAGCATCCTCAGCCTTCAGGGAAATGCAAATCAAAACAACTCTGAGCTACCACCTTACACTTGTCAGAAGTGCTAAGATCAAAAACACCAATGCTAACTTATTCTGGAGAGTATATGGAATAAGGAGAATACTCATCCTTTGCTGGTGGGAATGCGAACTTATACAACCACTTTGGAATTCATTATGACAGTTTCTCAGAAGATTGGGAATCAACCTACCTCAGGATCCAGCAATATTACTCTTGGGCATATACCCACAATATGCTTAACCATCCTACAAAGACATTTGTACAACTATGTTCATAGCAGCATTATTTGTAATAACAGGAACCTGAAAACAACCTAGATGACCCACAGCCAAAATATGGATCAAGAAAATGTGGCAATATTACATATTAGAGTACTATTCAACAGCAAAAAAAAATTTGACAACTTGAAATTTGCAGGCAAATGAATAAAACTAGAAAACACTATCCTGAGTTAGGGAACCCAAACCCAAAAGGATGAATGTGGTATGTATTCACTCGTAAGTGGATAGTAGCTATAAACAAAGGATATTGAGCCTATAGTTCATGATTCTAAAGAAGCTAAATAATAAGGGAATCCCTAAGAAAAACATATATAGCTCCATCTGGAAAGTCAAAATTGACATGATCACCTGACAAATTGAAAGCATGGGGGTGGGAAAGAAGAGATGATAGTAGAAAAAGAGGTGGGGAGAAACTAGGGATGTGGAGAACTTGAGGGAATGGGATAGTCGAGATGGAGGACGGACAGAGATGAGAGCAAGGAAAGAGATACCTTGATTGAGGGAGCCATTGTGGCATTAGCAAGAAACCTGGCTCTAGAAAAATTCCCAGAAACCCACAAGGGTGACCTAAGCTAAGATTCTAAACAATAGAGGAGTAGGGGCCTGAACTGCCCTTGCCCTTTAGTCAAAGTGACGAGTATTTTAAATATCACCATAGAACCTTCATCCAGCAATTGATGGAAACACAGGAAGAGGCCTCCATCTGAGCACTGGACTGAACTCTCAAAGTCCAGCTTAAAAGTGGAGGAAATGAGATTATGAGAAAAGAGGTCAAGACCATTATAGATTCACCCACTGAAACAGTCTACTGGAGCTAATGGTAGCTCACCAACACCAGCTGGACTGGTAAGGAACAAGCTTAGAATGAACTAGTCCCTCTGAATGTGGTTGACAGTTGTATGGCTAGGACAGACAGAAGGGCCACTGGCAGTGGCACCTGGAGTTATCCCTATTGCATGTACTGGCTTTTTGGAGAACCTTTTCTCTTTGGATGGATACCTTGCTCAGCCTAGATATAGTAGGGAGGGCCTTAGACCTTACCTTCTCTGAGGATTGTATGGGGGTGGGGTGGGAGTATAAGTGGAGGGAATGGGAGGAGTAAAGGGAGTGAGAACTTGTATTGGTATGTATAATGATAAATAATAGTCTGTTTTCTTGTTTTAAAAAATATATAAAATAAACCTATAAAAAATGAAACATAACAAGAAAACAAAAACAAAAAAAGGAAAAAGAACCTAACAGTCAAGTCTCTATACATGCTAGTGATTGATTATATTAGGTTACTTGAGGTGGGGGAATTTATCATCCATGGACTGCATCAATCTAGGGTCCTGAATATATAAATAGAAGGAAAGGATTTGAGAATGAGTGCTCTGTGACCATTGCCGCCTGACTGAATACAATGGGACAAGCTGTCTCAAAGTCTTTCAATGACTATCCCACCAGGAGAGACTTCATTTTTGAATTTTGAGCCAAAATAAATCTTCCTTGTTTATGTTGTTTATGTCACATTTTTTACCAAGAAGAAAAGCAGCTAAGTCAGACAATAAACAAAGAGGACTGCAGTATTTGATTTGAACTTCTTCATTTAGTCTCACATCATTCATTCACAGACATAAAGCCAAGGAATGTAGTTTGTAGACTACTAGTCTCAATGTCACTCTAAAGCATTTAGTCTCTCGTTTACTAGAGGAGAGTGACGATGGAAGTTACAAAATAATCCCACACACTTGTTCAGAATTACACACCTTTAATCCCAACACTTGGGAGGCAGAGGCAGGAGGATCTCTGTGAGCTCAAGAACAAACTGGTCTAAAAAGTTAGTGCTAGGAAAATTAAAGATATACAGAGAAACCTAGTGCCAAAAACCCCAAAATTTAAAAAAAAAGAAAGGAATTTTTAAAAAGCCACATAAAAATTGAAAATACATAATTTATTGTGCTGTGTAGAAGGAGATGTGGGCAGGCCTCCTTTTCGTCCCGCCCGGCTCCCGCATGGCTAGCTTAGCCCCAGAAATAATAATACACTAATTGTATTCTTTTAAACACTGTCTGGCCCATTAGTTTCAGCCTCTTACTGGCTAACTCTCACATCTTGATTAACCCATTTCCATTAATGTGTGTAACACCATGAGGTGGTAGCTTACCAGGAAGGATCTTAGCCTATATCCATCTAGGGTTGAAGAATACATGGTGACTGCCTGAGGCATCTGCCTCACTGCCTTCTTCCCATCATTCTGTTCTGTCTACTCTACCCACCTAATTTTCTGTCCTATCAAAGGGCCAAGGCAGTTTCTTTATTAACCAATGAAAGTAACACATAAACAGATGACCCTCCTCCATCAGTGTTGTCTTTGAATTATATGACTGCTAAGGAAGAAGCAACTGCTGCTAAGAGATATTTGATTATAAATGCTGCTGGATTATTCCAACATATGTATTTTGAAAGTACTTTGACTTCAAAATTTAAGTCAAAAGATATGTTACTTTGGAGAAGAGTTTTTGTTTTTGTTTCCACAGGAAATGACAGGCTGTGGATTCCTTCTGTGTTAAGAAAAATCAGGTTTGATCAAGTAAAACCATATGAATAATCTCCAATAGGAGCAGATGCTACAGATGATCCAACATATTAGAAGACCTCTATTGGCATTTCCTCTGAGTTTTACATCTAGAACAGCTTCCAGACATACCGCTGGCTGAGATGATCAAGTCTCACAAAATATTCTAGTCAGGACTCAACTATAATTATAAATTTTCTTTAGGTCCCCATAAGATTATAAGCACCCTAATCAGCAGGAAGTAGACTGGCAACCTATGCCCACATCCCCCAAAATGGATTATGGATTATCTTTGTTTAGAGTGTTGATTACATGTCATTATTTATAATGGTCAGCGAAAAAGCTAAACAAAGGAGAGTTGATTCAGGGTTCTTGTTTTGAAAAAAAGGGGGGGCTATGGGAAAATGGTTTTTATATCCCGTAAAGTTTTGTCAGTTGTACTTGTTTAATAAAATGCTGATTGACTAGCAGCCAATCAGGAAGTTTAGGCAGAAAAGAATCATGCAGGAAGTATAGGTGGAACTACCAGAACAGGAGAATTCTCGGGAAAGAAAAGAGTCAGTTTGCAGTTGTAACTAAGATGCAGAGGAAGAAAGATGGGAATGCCTCACTGATAAAAGGTACCAAGCCATGTGGCTAGCACAGACAAGAATTATGGTCTAATATAGACTGTAAGAGTTAATAAGAAGCCTGAGCTAAGCCGGGCGGTGGTGGCGCATGCCTTTAATCCCAGCACTCGGGAGGCAGAGGCAGGCGGATCTCTGTGAGTTCGAGGCTAGCCTGGTCTACAAGAGCTAGTTCCAGGACAGGCTCTAAAAAAGCTGCAGAGAAACCCTGTCTCAAAAAACCAAAAAAAAAAAAAAAAAGAAGAAGAAGAAGAAGCCTAATAGGCCAACCAGTTTATGATTAATGTAAGCATCTATATGTTTCTTTGAGACTGAATGACTAGGAGACTAGGTGGAACAGAAACTCTTTCTACAGGAAAGAAAATGTAAGAAATTAGACCTACCATGTTCCATGGAATCAGAGCACTGGCTGATTTTTTTTAGTCAGAGAAGAACAGCTCAGTTGCTGAGTCAGGACTTGTCTTGATGGAAAAATAACATCACTTTACTATTTTTGCAAGGGAGGAGATGGTGGTTATATGCGTCACTCATATAAAAGAACTTGAAGGAGAATATTCTGCATACTAATATTCTATGTACTGGAAATTGGAGTACTGTTGACTACTCCCACAGAAATAAAGTTAAAATTTGTTCTTTATTTTGGGGGAGAGGAGAATTTGGGGCACTTGTGGCTTTTTTCTTGTTCAATGATGAAAGATGTGTTTGGGGGAAAAGTTTTCCTTTTCTTAACATGATACTTTTATTTTGTTGTTCTTCTTATGGAAAGATGTGAGCACATTTTACTCATTTTGGTGAGTGTGATAGAGTAGTGGATTTTTTAAATTTATTTTTCTTTTTCCCCTTTTAATCTCTGATTCCCTGCACACAACTTACACTACTTATAGAAAAGCCATAGATTATCAACATGAATACGATTTAATGATATCACTCCTGTGGTTGTAATTTTAATGAATTTTAATTTTTCAAAACCAAATACAAAATGATTAAATATGGATGGAAAGACCACTTAAGTACATCTAACCCCATCTTTTTTTCATTTTTGCTTTGTTTAGAAAAATAATGATGCATGTCTGTGTAGGTCTTGTAGCCTTGCTTCTTTTAGACTCTCCTCTCAAGCAAGAGAAAGATTTCCTCCTCAGTTTCTATATTGCAATTGTTCCTTCTCTATAAACAAACTTGACTCTGGTTTTTCTTTTAGTTGTTACATGGTACCTAATGTATAGCATTTGGGGAGAACTGAAAATTTATTATATATCTAAAACTTTGAATTCTGTTTCAAACCAACTAGAAAAGTATCTATTTTACTTTCAAATTAATATGATTACTCTCCTGTAAAGGACCAAAGTGCATGATTCTACATTACTTCTTGAGTCCTTATGTTTTCTGCTACTACGTTAATATTAAGTGATACCCACCTTTCAGGAGATTCGGAGATGCATGGAGAAGAAGACTTGACTTCCACAAAAAACCATACTTAATGGCAAGAAAAGTGGAATGTGTTCAGTACAGACTGGCTAAATAAATGCTTCTGATGACTTAACCTTGAGTTTCTCCAACCCTTCTGTATTTCTTTTGACATTGTATTAATCACAAAAAATTCTGTGTTATAAGTAGAATGCACATTTCAGATAAATACAAACCATTTTAATATAACTGCATCATATTTCTGAGTTTATTTTTATAGACCTATTTAAGTTTTACATACTTTTGTTAATAAAGAATCACCAATGAAAAATATATAAAATAAGATTATACGATGATTATATTTTTGTAAATAGGGTAAAATAATGCTTGTTCAATGTCAATGCTATGAATTGTTTGCTTTCTGTATACTTCGTTATTCAACTATAGTACTAATTGCATAATGAAAAAAATCTTTTTCTCCATCCCACATCTTGCTAACTTGTATTTGAATTTCTGAAACACAAAGTTCTAGCTTTATACATTTTCCATCTTTGCTACTTCTAGTGTTCTCATCTTAATTTTGAACCTCACTTACATTTCTTAATCTTGAGTAAGTTATTACCTACTGTCTCCTTATAGACCCTTGTAATTGTATAATTATTAACTTGTTGAAGAAAACATTGGTTTATTTTTTATCACCAGTAGATCTTCAGTGTGCATATGCTAAGCAGCTTCTCAGTATTAAACATAAGCAATTGCCATTGGAAAATTATTGTGGCAGTGCATACATAAAATTGTTAACATCAAATTTCTCCAATTTAGAGGTGCAAGGTTTCAGTTGGCCAATTTGTCTGCTCTTTAAATTATGTCACTTGTGACTAGAGAAGCAAATTACTTTTCTGTTGACTGAGGTTTCTGTCTTGTCCAGTCCTACAGCTGTTCAGTCCAAAGACATATATTGAAGTGTACAATACTTATAAACTGACTGGCCTAGTATCTCAGGCTTCTAATTAACTCTTATAACTTACATTAACCCATAAATTTTGTCTGTTTTAGCCACATGACTTGGTACCTTTTTTGGCAAAGCAGTCACATCTTGTTTCATCTGTGTCTAACTTCCTCTCTGTCCGGGTGGCGACTGCTGACTGAAACTTTCCTTTTCCCATGCCTATATTTCCTGCCTTATTGCCATCACCCCACCTAAATTTCCTGCCTGGCTATTGGCCAATCATCAGTTTATTAAATAATAATACAAGTGACAGGATAAAAGGCCATTGTCCTATAGCACTTTTCCAATGAAAATATAAAAGTGTTGAGATAATCATGCTAAGCATGACTATCCTGACACTTGTCTGTTGCTACAATGATGCTGCAAGCAACCAAGAAACCAAAAATAAATGCATAGTGAGATCATGACTCTGTAATCAGTTAATGAAGTCATTAAGACGGTCATGCCCTGGCTGGTTTCACTTATATATTTGGATTCAGCAGTGGACCAGCCATTATGCATGGGTTTCAGTCAAGGTAACATAAGTGGTGCATTTCTACTTCAAGTCTTGTGTGTGAATGAAATACTCCAAAGTAGTATGTTGGCTTAGAAAAGTCAGTAATTAAGGATATATTTATAAATCAACAAAGTGCTTTGCTTTTTGCTTCTTTCCTACTTACATTTTTGAAATTCTATTATCCATAAAGTCAGAAAGTAAAGAACTGAGTCAGGACATAAATAATGTCTATCCAGAATTAGAAAGTTACATTTCAAATGGAGTAATATAAGGAAGGAAGTTGAGCCTAAGATGTCAATGCAATCAACTTCCTAGAACAATTCAATAATTAAATAGTGGATTCTTGCTCTTATATTTTATTTGTATACCAAGCATACCAAAATTTACGCACCTTAGATAGAACAAATTTACCTTTATTTTAGAGAAGTATATCCACATAAAATATGGATAAGGATCTGGATGATGCTGAAATCCATGTGATGTTCACAAGTTTTCAGGGGAAATGAAAGATGGAGGTGGTAGGCAGTAGAAGTAAGCAGAGTTATCCTTCATTAATGCTTGGAGAAAATACCTTCTAGACAGAAGAATATGAGAAAGTATGAAACCAACCTGTGGAAATTGAGGCATTATATTATGACTCTCCTAAGTAATATTTTTTACCTATTCATATTTATTTTTGATTCAAAAATCATTCCAGATGAGTAAGTAATGTGTAAGGATGTCTCTCGATTTAATCAGTGAAGTTCTCAGTACAATATTAGAAAGTACCTTACTGCATGTTTTTGATGTATTGCTCCTGAAAGAAAAGATATATACCTTGGTTTAGTGTGAAATGCCTTTTCAGAAAACATTTGAATTGGATAGAAACAGTTTTGACATGTACTTGAAGAGTATAACTGCTCCAAATGACAGCTTTTAATCAGCGTGATAAATAGCAAAGGTCTGCAAATGGTATCAAATAATTTCTAAAAATGAAAACTAATTTTCCACTCCCACTGCTAGCAAATTTGTCAACTACACTTTGAAAGAACCAAAACATCTGCTCTTAGAAGCTGTGTTAACTCTCCCAGTAAATGATGCATTATTTTGTTTTCAGATATACATTCATCTCATTCCTAATTTAGAATGTTTATGAAGCTCTACGATCAGATCCTGATTGAAATTTGTGTTGAGTTAACCACAGAAGTTTTGTTGATTAAACTTTTGCTTTTAATTCTCTTATCTTCTTCCTTTTGTATTTCTTTTTCACTGTACTGCAGAAGAGTAAGTATATTCATTCTGTTTTCAGGTTTAAAAATATATTGTAGGGGAGGAAATAACCTTTTTCATCTCAAAGCTCATAGTCCATATTGAGGAGAATCATGGCAGTAACTCAAACAGGAACTTGAAACAGAAATCATGGAGGAACATTGCTTGCTGGCTCACCACACTCAGCTTGCTTTCTTACCTGGGTTAAGACAACCTGAGTAGGAGAAAGGCTGAAAAAAATGGGCTGAACCCTCATACATAAATTAACACTCAAGAGAGCTAGCAGACATTCCCACCACAAATCTAATCAGCACAATACCTCAGAAGAGTTTCCCTTTTCTCTGGTACCTCTATATTTTATCAAGTTGAAAATCAAAACTAATTAGGACACCTACTGAGGAGGGGACAATTTTCCTTAAAGTTGGTCTTAGCCTACTTTGATCCAATCATGAAACAATAAAATTAAAAAATCAAAGGTAGAAGAAAAGTGGAATTTTTTGTCCATAAACAAACATGCACATGACCTCAGGTGGGAAATATGTATTTCAAAAGAAAAACTGAAATCAATATAAATATCATTTGCATTTATATACATGCACATAATTTTAGTGATTTTTTGAGATTTTAAATCATTAATACACATAAAAATGTCATATATTATTAAAACATAGCACTCAACACTCCTGCCAATGGACTACTAAGTATCAAGACTCTTAAGTTTTTAGTTAAAAGAATACAGATTTTTAGAAAATGAGAAGAAATTCACTACTTTGAAATGTATTTGAAAAAAATAGCATCTGAAAAAGGCTATTTTATAAAATCCACAAAGAACTTTTAAAAGACAATGATATGCCGGGCGGTGGTGGCGCACGCCTTTAATCCCAGCACTCGGGAGGCAGAGGCAGGCAGATCTCTGTGAGTTCGAGACCAGCCTGGTCTACAAGAGCTAGTTCCAGGACAGGCTCCAAAGCCACAGAGAAACCCTGTCTCGAAAAACAAAAAAAAAACAAAACAAAACAAAACAAAACAAAAAAAAACAATGATATGAAAACAACCTAATTTAAAATGCTAAAAGATCATGAATAGGCAGTGCATTAAAGAAGATATGCAAATGGAAAATTAGCATCTAAAGGAAACTTGAATCAATTGTCTGTAGGGAAATGAACATACATTGGGATACTGTATTAAGCATATTGAAATAAACAAATTCCAATTGCTGCCTGAGGGAGTATTTCTGATGAGTGGACAATCACAGATCCCTGAGTATAGTACAATATCATCGAGAATCATTTTAATAATTTTTTTTTTAGCCCTACATCTCTGAGCTACCAGTCTCCTATTCCTTGTTTTCTGGTCAGTCTAGATCATAGGCTCCATCTATCTTGCCGCACTGGCCTCATGTTAAATCGAACATTGCTTCGTTACTCCTCCGTGTTCTGTCACCATTGCCCCCTTACATGGTTCAGGCAAGACAGAACGTAGGTGTAGGTTTGTGTGACTCGGTTTTGAGAACCTGGTGTTCAAGATTCTCTTTCCGTAGTCTGCAGAGTAGACCCAGATATTATGTGGAGAAAGAGTAGCCCTTGGAGATCAAGGAACCATGTCAAACAGGGGAGAAGAGAGTGTAGGAGTCAAAGGGCACGAAGGACAACAGAAGAACATAGCTCACTGAATCAACTCAGCACGCCCCATATAGACTCACAGAGACTGAAGTGGCAAACAAAAGGCCTGCGTGGCTACACCAGGTCCTCCGTGTATGTTATGGCTCTTAGCTTGGTGTTTTGTGGGATTGCTAACACTGGAATCAGATGTATCTCTGACTCTTTTGCCTCCTTTATAGACTATTTTCCACCTTTTGGGTTGCCTTGTCCGGCATCAGCATGAGGACTTCTGCTTTGTCTCATTGTATCTTGTTTTGTGCTGTTTGATAGTGGTCTCTTGGAAGCTTGTTTTTTTCTGATGAGAAAGGGAGGGGGAGTGGATCTGCTGGAGAGGAAAGGTGGGACAGGTGTTAGCAGGATTGGAGCGAGGAGACACTGACTGTTGCTGGGTTGTATTGTTTGAGAAAATGATATATTTTATTTTATTTTTCCAAACTTTCCACTCCCTTCCCTCCTCCCACATCCTCTCCCCACATAACTCCCATCACACCACCATCCACTCCTTAGAGAGAGGAAATCCTCGCTTGGGGAGTCAACAAAGTCGGGCATAACAAGTTGAGGCAGGACAAAGCATTTTCCATGTATCAAGGCTGAACAAGGTATCTCACCATAGGGAATATGCACCCTGGATAACAGCTGGTCCTACTGCCAGCCCTCACACCACCAAATAAATAAATAAATAAATAAATAAATAAATAAATAAATAAATAAATAAATATAAAATCAAGCCATGTAACTGTTACCCACATTCAGAGGGCCTAGTTTGGTCCCGTTCAGGTTTCCTAGCTCTCAGTCCAGAGACCACGTGCTTCTACAAGTTCAGGTCAGCTCTCTCTGTGGTTCTCCCAATCATGATCTTGACCACTCCCGCTTTCTCATATGATCCCTCCTCCCTCTCTACTGCTGAGCTCCAGTAGCTCAACCTAGTGCTTGGCGGTGGATCTCTGCCTCTGCTTCCACCAGTTACTGGACGTAGCTTCAATGATGAAAAGTAGTGTAGTCACTAATCTGACTATAGGGGACGGCCAGTATGAAATATATACACACATATATAATATATATTCTTATATGTATGAAATATATTCACATTTCATATGCATATTTTTAAAACAGATTGAAAAATATGAGAACATCAAATTCCAAATCAGTAAGACCCAAAGCTTAAGTAGGTTGGAAAAAATTGGAACACGTACTCACTAAAGTAAGAAAAGAAAAAATAATATAGTCAATATAAATGCTAACAAACTTATATGATGCAGCAATAGGTCTTCTTGATTTATAGTGCAATGAACTGAAAAGTATTTCTCACACACACACAAACACACACACACACACACAGAGAGAGAGAGAGAGAGAGAGAGAGAGAGAGAGAGAGACAGAGACAGAGACAGAGACCGAGACAGAGACAGAGAGATAACCTAGAGAGTAGATACAGGAATTTCTTTCACTACTGGCACCTCTTAAAAATAAACAAATTTTCCTTCATAGAGAGTACTTAAAAATAATTGCCATTATTTAGCACTAAAATGAAGCAAGATATCAAGACATGATAGGATGTAGAGTAATTTAAATGCCTATTACAGGATGGAAGAATGCAATTAGAAAATGTACACACTTTCTTATCAAGTTATGGAGGGAATGAAGATATTGTGTACTAAGAAATATTAGATGTCAAATGAAAAGAAAGCGGAGAAATTTTTGAAAGTAAATTAATCTATATGACATTACAGTGTTGAAAAGCAGTCATTAAACAATTGTACAGTTCATGGATATGTGATGCCAAGGATTAATATTAATGAGGAGTTTGAATGTACTCCATAATAGTCTATTAATTAATACATGTACAGTTTATAGCATGTTATAACATGTATATATATATATGCACATATGAATTTATCTTCATAGACCTGAATCCAGATTTTTATGGAAAAACAGTTTTAAATTTAAGGTTTAAAAGTTGTTTGTGCATGTGTGTCTAGAAGCTGAAAATATCAATGTTATCCTATCATCAACCAATTGAGAAAAGCCAGAGCTGTGAAGTTAGTTGACCCAAGAGCTCCAGAACCTGTAGGATTCTCAAGGTTTTGAAATCCATCAAGTTGAAGATAGGAGAAGGTTGATTTCCCATCTCAACTATAAAGAAGACACTGTAGTCTTCTTCAATTATTTTTTAAAAAATAAAATATACATGCAACATAAGAAATTACTCCGCATGTTGATATTGATACTTAGGATGATATTTTATTTAATTTCTGACTTCAAAATCTAATCTCTTATAGGAACACAATCTTTGATATACCTATGTAAATATATAATGATTATCTAGGTCTCTTTTTTCTCATGTGAAACAAAAAGTTAATTGTCCCTAACTATTAAGTATGTAAAGACAAATAAAATATTACTGTATAATTTATATTGTAGCCCTTTGCATATTTGTATTATTTATTATGAAATAATAATGTGCAAGAGGTATTTTCAGTATATTTTTATTTCATATTGAAAGTTTCCTATATCTCAACATGAGAGAAATAGAACTTAGGAAGCTAGGACAAACTTGCACAGAAAGAAGAAAAGCTAACAAGAAACTCTGTAATTACTGAGTTGTGTGGAATATGATTTGATGATATATAGTGAAAAGTTTGTTTTCTTCAATATAGCATAATTTTGTTAGCATCTCATAGACAATTGGCCTTTACTTTTACTAGGGAATGGTTAACAGTGAAAGTATTGAGCAAATAAACTGTATAGTTAGAAATATATATTTTAAAGTATGAAGTCTCTTCACAAACATATAATCAATATAATTATAAACAGTAAATAAAAATTGTGTATCTTTAAACATATTTTACTTAGTGTATAGTATAAATACTACATACATTCATTGCTTAATTGAGAGAAAAGAGACTTTTTTTAACAGTCTCTTAAGAGTTTATTATAAACCAGCTTCAAAGGTCACAGTGGGGAAAAAAAAGGACTATGTACACAGCCTTTTGGGAAACAGGCAAGAAGCTGAGGAGGACCAAGATGAGCCTAGAGCCTTGAAGGGCACATTCCCCAGGGAGTTGGGCCCTGAAAGGGAAACCAGACGATCCATGGAGACTCCATGAACAGCACACAAACAAACAGGTGTGTGGTAACGTGGCTCCGGGGACTAGGACCCACACCTCGGTGGAACTACTGCCATAATGCTGTGTGAGGATCAAAGCAGACCTTGCATCCCCGGAGGAGGAGGTCGCATCCCAGGAGGAGGCATGCCCATTGGAGTTCCTCGGCCAGGAGGGATCCCCATAGGGGGACCCATAGGAGGTCTCATGCCAGGAGGAGGGCACATCATACCTGGAGGAGGTGCCCCTCGGCCCATAGGTGGAGGAGGACCCCCACGACCAGGTGGGTACTGAGTTGGGGCTCCTGCAATACTGGCTGTGGCTGCAGCTGCAGCAGCTGCAACAGTGCCCCTTCCTTGTGGAGTCATCACCTGCTGTGATGGTCCTCCAACCCCACGACTGGCCCAGCAAGTCCTGCAGGAGCCTTTTAATAGAGCCATCCTATTGTTCTTATTGTACATCAAAGACTGTAAACAAAAAAAAAAAAAACAAACAAAAAAAAAAAACTAAAGGAGCAGTGAGATGTTGTGAAACTGTGGGCCAGAGAGGTCCCATAGACAGCCAAATCTGATGACATCTAACTACTTTCTTATCCTTATCAATTTGGAATACAGAGAATTTAAGCTAATTTTCACCTGGAAACTTTCTCTCTCTTGGATTAACACTCACATTGCCAAAAAAGTGTTATGCATGTTTCCAGAAGAAAAATAATCACTAGTCTTATCCACCTGTGAACACTTTGATCCATAACAATGAGTGGTATGGAAAGATTATTCCCACAGTGACAGCAGGGCCCAAATGTCTGGAGTGTAAGAAAACAATTTTCCATTAGTTTAAGGGCCAAGGCGCAGGATGTGACTCACAGCTGCTACCATTTCTGAAGACATAGATAGACAGGTCAAGGTCCTAGAGCAGGCCCAACTACTAATATTCTGTTAAATTAAAATAGCATTGCACCCATTTTTAATGAGTGTTCACTGTACCCATAGGCTAATGCTTATATTAATCGTCATTAGACAATCTTATTCTTGCAGTAATGGCAATTAACAGACAGACTCACATGTAGTCTATATGGAGAAATAAGAGACAGGGGAGTGCTTAACACTTAATGGAGCATCTCTATTGCAGACTCCCCTTACAAGTTTGATAATAATAGGAACAGGGACTGGAAAAGAGTGAAAGAGGTAGAGGAGGTAGAGGGCTACAATGAAACAGTGAGTTTCCAGACACATTTGGAAAGTTGTATATGTGACTAAGAAAGGAAGTACAGCAAAGCCTACTCACGATGAAGCTAGGCATAATCTAGGCATGGAGAATGGTCATTAAGAACAAAATGGCACCCTTAGCTTGATGGAGGAGTGTCTATGTGTTACTTTCATTGGTTAATTAATAAAAAAAAACTGCCTTGGCCCTTTAAGAGGACAGAAAATTAGGTAGGCAGGGTAGACAGAACAGAATTGTGGGAGAAAGGAAGCAGAGTTGGGGAGACGCTTCAGGCAGTCGCCATATGCAGTTGCCATGCTTCTCCTCTCCGAGATGGACAGCGGTTAAGATCTCTCCTGGGAAGCGACCACCTCGTGGTGCTATACACATTACTAAATATGGGTTAAAGCAAGATGTGAGAATCAACCAATAAAAGGCTGAAACTAATGGGCCAGGGGCAATGTTTTTATTTATTTATTTATTTATTTATTTATTTTTTCATTCTCATGGTTTATTTTTTTTTTTATATTTAAAAATTTCCATCTCCTTCCCTCTCTGAGTTCGAGGCCAGCCTGGTCTACAAGAGCTAGTTCCAGGACAGGCTCTAGAAACTACAGGGAAACCCTGTCTCGAAAAACAAAAATAAAAAAAAAAAAAAAAAAAAAAAAAAAAATACAGTTTGTGGGTTGTTATTTCTGGCGTAAAGCCTAGCCAGGTGGCTGGACGCAGCCCCGCCGCCGCTCCATTCTACATTAGCTGAAAAATAATTGGCTGTTGATAGCTGACAGTTTATTAACTGTGCTTCCATTAATAGCCTATATCCAACAGTATTTGAGCAGTCCAAATTTAATTTAAATATTTTTGAAGGTAAACATAGTTGATTAGGTAGAAAATTGGGGATCCATTTGAGAGGAGTTGGGGGAAGGGAAATAAATGTTATAAAAATACATTGTCAGACATTCTCAGTTAATAATAATATTTTTAAAAATCATGTTGATATGAGAAAAGTGGTCTTGAAATTTTTATGTGTTATGTGTATGACAAAATACAAAGAAAGGCTAAATTTATAAAAATTTTGGATTGGTCATGTAGATAGTGGCAGAGCAGTGACTTAGTATATACTAAAGATGAACTCAATCTCTAGGACCTCAAAAACAGAGATAAAATAACATCAAAAAGAAGAGAAAAAAGTGGAAATTAGGCAAGGACAGTGGTGTATACCTGTGGTCCCAGAATTTTGGAATCTGAGGTAGAGGTTTATCGGTTTGCTATATGTTACTACCTACATAGTAAATCTGAGGTCACTCCAGGCTCCATAACGTGTTCTTGTCTCCAGAAAAAAAAATATATAAAGGGAACAGAGAAACTAATTAAAACATATAAAAAAAGTATTGTGGGTGGTTCAAAAGCACAGAATCACAGTAAGTTTGTTATATTGGTAACCTCATGGCTGGTGTATCTCAATGAAAAGATTTTGTGTGAGAGAAAGGATTCACATCTCTAAACAGGAGGTCAGATCAAGAATGGGTTCCATATTCTTTTCTGAAAGCACACCCTTCTTAGTCTACCATTAGGATGCATCACTTAAAGAATGTTCTTCCCTCCAGTGCTGTTATCCTGGTGTCCAAGATCCCAATGAATAAAACATAGTATTTGTATAATTTCATAGTAACAGTTCAGTTCTCCCCTAATTTCTCTGATCTCTGTGGTTTCGTTTCCATGTGTTCTTTTTACATCCATTGTACTTTAGTCATTCAGTTTATGTAAAATTTTGAGAACACTTCTGTGCAGATCTCTCAAGTAGTTACTTTTTTGTAGTAATGCTTCTATTCTACCTATCATTGGATTCTGAGCTCTGTGTCTTTATTAGCACTTTTAAAAAGTTTTCTATAATTTACTAACATATACATTCTACTTCTTTGATTTTTCTTACCAGTATTCCTAACCCACATTATTGTAAGAACCTCTAAAACCATAATATCATACATACATGTTTAATTATTTAGTAGTCCATGTCGGCCATGTAATATGTGCTCCAGTAAGAAAATTACTTATGGTTATTGAATCCACTGTTTTTAGAACAGCATCAAGAAAAAAACTCGGTAAAAATTAAGTGAATGTATTTCTTAGTTTAAATTTACCCATGCACACAGAGGCACCTATCCCTACTATTTATTCAGCTTTGAATCTTGTACATGCAAAAGTTATAGCCAAAGGTGCTGAGTCTATATGAAAAAGAAGTTGATAAAAAAGAAGGTAATGGAGCAGTCACTATTGACCTCTCTGCAAACTCTTTTCACAGCAAATGCCCCTTCATATGTCTGACCATTTTATCAATTCAATCCAATGCCATTTTTCTACTGTTGCAGGCATTCTCCTAGTGACAGTGAATTTATCATTTCATTCAGGAGTTTAAACGTTTGCTTACCCTGCGTATGCAGCTAAACTGTCTCATTATTTTTAGTTTATAGAAATTTGCTTCAGAATCTCTTTAGAATTTTTCTGTATTGTATCAATACCCCAAGCTGTATGAAGAATTACATTTCTTATGTGAATTTAGTCTGAGAATTCTGAATGGAAGTACTCATATTCACACAAAATTTATCAGCTTAGCACATTGACTGTCATGTGCTCTAAGTCTATAATATCTAAAGTTCACAGAAATAGAAAGCATAATATATATTAACAGTAATATAGGTATAAGATACATGTTATAATACATGCTACTATTTAGTATTAATTGTCCATTTATACATATTCTAAAAATGTTTAAACTGAAGAGATATTAGTGAACAACTATATTACTTTATTTTTATTAAATCATATAAGGAATAACACCTTTTAATTTTTAAACTTGAAACATATTTTCTCTCATGATTACTGACCAACTAAATTCAGATTTGATTATCTTCCACTCAAAAACACAATTTATTGCTTAAAATCTAATTATATCTCTTTTGAGGATCAGTTTCTTTTATGGCTCTATGTTCAATGAATGTGTGCTGTCATACTGTTAACACTATTGTCTGGTGATCACTGTGCCTATAACCCAAGGCCACAGTGCCACTTAGAAAATAACTGCTCCACACAACAGAAAAACCCTGGGCTAGTTACAATAAGAGAAACTAAGGCAAGACAGACTATATAACTACCACAATATATGATCCAATACACAGTACCAAATGCAAAACTAGTCAGTCTGTGTCTGACCTCCACAGCAAATGGCCTTTCCACCTGACACATGTTCTCCATATGCTTTCAGCTTTGCTACACAAGGTTCAGTGTTTATTGATGTATAATTTGCCTGATCCCTGAATTGCAAAATGAAGAAAACCTGTTTAGAAGGTTACAAAGCTGAACATGGAGAAACGTGGCTGCTCTATGGGTTAAATTAGAGATGTTATTCTTCAGGGGTTAATTACTGCAAATTAAGAGCTTGCAGGCGTCTGGAAGCATCAGGGAAGAAATAAGAGATTAACACTGATAAAGTCTCAGGGGCTCTAAACGGAAGCATTTCATATTGGTGCTAATGAAAAAAAATCAGAATCAGCCATGCTTCGGATGCTTAGAAATGACTATTTTCAGCACGTTTAGAATTCAAAGGAGACTCAAAAGAGCTTTAGCATTACAATAATTGAGTGAAGACAAGAGTCTTGAACGTCAACTAAAACTTTAGGGAAATTACTCTCTTCTAAGAATAAATTATTTTTCACTCCTAGAACACGTATTTTACTTTCCTATTATATTTTACATATGTATTTGTGTGTTTGTGTGTGTGCGTGTGTGTGTGTGCAGGCATGCACTTGCAAGCATATGTGCAAGAACACACTCACATACATGCTTCCAGAAGCCTTCAGATGTCAGAAGTCATTAGACCCTCTGAACTAGAGAGGGTAGTTGTGAACTACAGCTGTGTGCTCTCACCATCCATACGCTTTTCCTTCAATCGAGTGTGGTGAGGAGGCTGCTTGTTTGTCCCAGCCACCCAGAGTGAAAATAATCACACAGAAACTATATTATTTGAATCCCTGCTTGGTCCATTAGCTCTAGCTTCTTATTGGCTAATTCTTACATATTAATTTAACCCATTTCTATTAATCTGTATATTTCCAGGTGGCTGTGCCTTACTGGCAAGATTCCAACCAGTGTCTGTCTCCCGCAGCATGAAGGCTTCTCTCTGACTCTGCCCTTTTTTTATCCCAGCATTCAGTTTAGTCTTTTCTGCCTACCTAAGTTCTACTCTATCAGGTCAAGGCAATTTCTTTATTCATTAACCAATAAAAGGAAAACATTGAAGGACCTCCCACACCATTTCCCCTTTTCTGTTTAAACAAAAAGGAAGGCTTTAATTTTAACATAGTAAAATTACATATAACAAAACAGTTATCAAGCAAGAATTACAGTTACAATGTTCATACCTACTTTATCTTTTATCACAAGTAAGGAAAATTATAACTATTCTTCAACTCCATCAAAGACTCCAGAAGGATATAATATTACTTAACTAAACAGGAAATGCATTGCAAGCAACTTTCAAAATTCTTGAACTGAAAGAGACTTCTCAAACTGGACAGTCTTCTGTACCATTGGGGCATCCATCTTCAACAATAGAGCATTCATCACATTTCATTACTGAGCCTTATCTTCTGCCCATTTATTTTACTTTATAAAAGTAAAGATTTTATCCTCAGCTACATGGTAAAATCGAGACTATACAGAGATATAGAAAACTTCTCTCCCCTCAAACAAAAAGAAAACAAAAATAAAAAGTAAACTTGATTTGAGATGTTGTTGCCTCTCACTTCAAAAGTTTTTTTTTTGAGTTGACTCTTGTGTTTGAGTTTTTGAAAAGTGTATGCAATAGTTCTGCCATTGGGTGAAGGGTTGGCTTTCTTTGCCTATCTGTCTTCTCTCAATAATAGACTAAAAGAAGACTGCTAAGCTTTCTCTACATATTTCCTTATAGAGAACTAGCATGATTGGAATGCTAAAATGTTAGGTCAAGTAAATTCTTCAAAAAAACATTCTTCAAAAAACAAAACTCCCTTTTAAAATCTTGGTGTATATTTACATATTATTAGTAGAATTTACTATAAGAAATATAAAATATTAATATATTTATCTAAACATTTTGTGTTTTAAGAAAGAATGTGTATATGATGAAGTCAGAAAAAATAAATATATTTTACAGAAGTATAAATGATTATTAAAAGAAAAAATTCCATTTTAATGACATTTAATTGTAAATCTGTTATCATGTTATTTGATAAATATTGCCAATATGTTATTTGATAATATTAAATGCTGTAGGAATTCCTATAGCCAGCAGCCTTTAAGTTACCTGCCCACTTGGATGTGGATATATATATATATATATATATATATATATATATATATATGCCAATGTAAAGTACTGGTTTGGCCTCTCTTCCAGTGGTGTGATTCAGTTTCTATTCCTCATTCTTGTAGAAGATTGTGATCTGTGAGTCTACTGCTAAAAAAATTACCCTTTATTATACTCAATTCAGAGCTAGTGTGGGATTTCTTTTTATGGTCCTTCTGCATCTGGTGCCCACGTGGATCTGGATTCCACACTTACTGGGTGGACCGGCTTAAAGGCCTAACCAGGCCAGAAAATCTCTCAACCCCACCTGCTAGGTTTGATTTTACCTAACATTCTTTTGTAAAACCCCAGCCACAGCAGAGCTAACTGCATGTGCTGACTTGAAAATTTCCCAAGCACATGAGCATCTACTCCATCAGTGCCACATTTCTTGCCACTGCGACTTGTACAACTTCTACTTCATACTCACTGACTGTGACCTTTGGGCTTCTTGTTCCCTATATGGAATTCATTTAATTGTTTTTAATTTATCAAGAAAAGCATATTTCTCCATATTTAACGAGTACCAAGTTGAGAAACTAAAGTGTCTCAGGACCCACCATTCATGTCACCACTGGTTGCATTGCTGCAAAACTGATGAATCTGGAAACATGACACTTGCTGGACAATAAAAATTATTACATCTAAAACAATTTACCAGACCTCCTAACAGGTAATTAATAAATCAATAAACTTGAAAGTTATAAAATGGCAGACAACATTACCATTGAAACTTATAGTAACTTTTTTGTTAATACTAAGGATTGTATTCTGCAAGGCTTATATGGTTATTGACTGTGATACACCCTTTTATTGGATATTGAGACTCAGTTTTTTTTTCCTTCATAGTATATCCTTAATAAAATGGTTTGTCATATAGTTAGACTAATCAGGTTCTTCAGATACATAGATATTTTGCATAGATAGGTAATCTTCAGTTACTTCAAAGAGCTGAAGAATGTGGCATTTAAATAACTTAGGGTTCTGTTGAGGTAAGACACGATTGCTCCTGGCAGCACAGATCTATTCCTGAGAGAATGTTGAGCACTGAAGACAGGCCACTTGGCGCTTGTTTTCTTCTTGGCAAAATGGCCATTGGGCAAGAAACTGCCCATGCAGTGACAACTATGTCTGGAGAGGAAAAACAGTATACAAGAAAAAAAAAAGCTATCAAATCTTGCCAAGGCAGGATAAGATGGTTTTGAAAAATTTACTACATCTAAAAATTATCTGTCACTTACTCTAGGCCTTAGTCAAAGTGAGTTGTTCCAATACTGCAAATGATATGTTGAGTATTTGCCCAGATAGCCAGTAGTCTCTGCCATTTGTTGCACATTTTGGAAGTTGCTTGATTATACTTCCTGCTTACTCAAGTAATATTTCTGTTCTTGGGTCTCCGATGGAGTTGAAGACTAGATAGTTGTAGTTACTTTCCTCTCATGACTTAGCCAAGTTATTTATAATTTATGTTTCTTGCTTGATATTGTTTATGCTGGTTGTAATTCTTATTTTTTTTATTTTTTATTTTTTTGGTTTTTCAAGACAGGGTTTCTCTGCAGCTTTTTTTACATCCTGTCCTGGACCTAGCTCTTGTAGACCAGGCTGGCCTCGAACTCACAGAGATCTGCCTGCCTCTGCCTCCCGAGTGCTGGGATTAAAGGCGTGCGCCACCACCGCCCGGCTGTAATTCTTATTTTTATACCTGATATTTGTTCTTATTGTATATAATTTTGTTTTAGGCTTAAAACTCTCTTATTTAAACAAAAGAGGGAGGTGATTTTGGAATTCCTACTGCCAGTAGCCTTTAAGTTACTTGCCAACTTGGGGGTGATATCTTATAGAATATATGCTGATGTAAAACCCACATCTGGCCTTTCTTCTGGTGGCATGATTCAGTTCCTTTTTCCTGTTCTTGTAGAGGATTGTAATCTGTGAGTTTACCCTTAAATAAATATCCCTTTATTATACTCAATTCTGAGCTAGTGTGGGATTTCTTTTTATCATCCTCTTTCAATTAAAAACACAAAATAAAATTAATTGCCCATGTTCTCACTAACTAGAGTCAATGATCTGATCAAAACACCAGTTTAATAATTTTACACATTTTCTAGAACCAGTGATCTAGAATTTATATTTTGTTGTGTATATATTTTATTTTCTTTTATGATATATTTAGGACCAAGGTAACTGTAACACATATGCACAGTGCCTAGGTGAGTCCTATGTTGGCACCCTGTCTGTCAGTTCAATCTCTGTGATCCCCTATAAGCCCAGGTTAATTGATTGTATAAATTTTTCTATGGTGTCCTTGACCTCTTTGGTTCCTATATTCATTGCTCTTCCTCCCCTTCAGGATTCCTTGAACTCAGCCTAATGTTTGGCTCTGGGTCTCTGTATCTGCCTCCATCATTTGCTGGATGAAACTTGGGCCACACACGAATCATGATTGTTTTTATAAATCTGGATTGCCTCACTCAGGATGATTTTTTTTTCTAGTTCCATCCATTTGTCTACAAATTTCCTGTTGTCCTTGTGTTTAACAGCTGAGTAATTCTCCATTGTGTAAATGCGCCACGTTACTTTATTCATTCCTCTGTAGAGGAACATCTACGCTGTTTCCCGGTTGTGGCTATTACAAATAAAGCTGTTATGTTCACCGTTGAGAAAGTGTCATTGTGGTATGTTTGAGTATTCTTTGACATTTGCTCAAGAGTAGCATACCTGGATCTTGTGGGAGGTTGACTCCAAGTTTCCTGAGAAACCACCACACAGACTTCCAAAACAGCTATACAAGTTTGCACTCCCAAAAGTGGTGGAGGAATGTCTCTCTTGTCCCACTCATTTTCAGTATGATCTGTCACTTGTGATTTTGATCTCTGTCATCCTGACAGGTATAAGATAGAGTCTCAGAGATTTCAGTTTTGAATTTATAATAGAAAAATCTCAGTTTTGAATTTATAATAAAAAATATGTCTTCAAATATCAAAACTCTATTGTGATTTAATAACTGTAATAAATAGGTAAGTATATTCCACCTCACATTTAATATTTAGATTACAGTACATACACGACATTTAATGGGGATCTCCCATCCCTCAGGATAATATTCTGCTTGTTGTTTTGCTTGTAAATAATTTAGTCTCATTTTATATTGGCTGTTCTGGCCTTAAATATTTTCTGGAAATTCATTCTTTCGTTTACTGTTTAAATTTTGTTCTGTTTGTTTTGTTTTTCACACATTCACTTTAATGCTGCATAGTGCAGGGCTCGATAGGCACCTCTGTGGTTGGATCTATCTGCTGCCTCTGAAGAGGGTAAGGGTTCAGTTCCCAGAGCCCTTGTTGTTGTTCACAGTTACCTCTAATTTCAGCTCCAGAAGAGAACATGCTATTTGTCACCTCTTCAGGCACCAGGTAAACTTATGACACACATACTCATTTTACGAAATTTTGTAATATCTTCGAATTTGAACTGCTATATTTATTTCAGATATATCCTTTATAAGCATCTACATAAAATATTAGGAACCTGAGCTGTTTGAGAAAATTAAGTGTACTGAGATATAATTATAGCTTGAAACCATAAAATAATTTAATAAATTATATACCTGCATAAATATTAGAAGAAATGTTCTATTCAAAATTTAAGAAGAAGTAAATTGCTTAACAACAAATATGATGCACATTTAGGAGTGCTTTCAATTTATTTTCTTTAACCAAAGAGATTATTTTCTCTCATTCTCTCTCTCTGTCTCTTTGTCTCTCTGTCTCTGTCTCTCTCTCTCTCTCTCTCTCTCTCACACACACACACACAGTCATTTTTATAGTACCAACTTTATTTGGAGGATATCTTAAAACTACAATGTGTTCATATCATTAAATCAAAATCAAATTTAAACCTTCATCATTGTCATGATACAACGAAATCTGTGCTGCTAGCACTTCATAATATTAATAATGCTTTTTTGTGTATATTATATTAAATTTGTTGCACAATTAGTTTGCTATACCTGTACACAATAAGAGAATAAATTACTGAGGAAAATATTAATTTCATATTCAGAATGTAAGTATAAATTTAAATATTTAAACATATGGTTCAATTCTCTCCACTGAAAATATGATAAAATGACCCTAGAAGTACTATTTTAATTTTCTTTATAGCACCTACCTGAAAAATTTGTAACTATCAATACTTTTGACATATGTAAAATTTACTTTGAAAATGTATAGTCTCATTATTTTTCATTATGTCTGAGTAATGGCAAACTGCCTATCTAAGTAATAGATTTTTAGAAAGTAGCATTTTGAGGCTGAGGTTTTGTTTGGTATAGGATGACTTCACCACTTGCAGTGTGGGAGGTCCCACATTTCTTGTTCTATTAAAATTTATTTAGTCTTCCAGTTTGTTTAGAAATATTTGAATGGAATTTTACTAGTGACACTCTGAGTTGCAATGCCTAATCTTAACTGCATGATATTTTTATTTGTATTTGTTTTTTTTTCTCTCTCTCTCATGGTTTATTTTTTTTATATTTAAAAATTTCTATCCCCTCCTCCTCCCCCTTCCCTCCCCTCCTTCTCCCCCTTCCCTCCCCTCCCCTCCACCCATACCTCCCCTCCCTCCCTCTCAAGGCCAAGGAGCCATCAGGGTTCCCCACTCTATGCTAAGTCCAAGGTCCTCCCAACTCCCCCCAGGTCCAGGAAGGTGATCAACCAAGCTGAGAAGGCTCCCACAGAGCCCGTCCATGCAGAAGAATCAGAGCCCAGCGCCATTGTCCTTTGCTTCTCAGTCAGCCCCCGCTGTTGGCCACATTCAGAGAGACGGGTTTGGTCGCATGATCCATCAGTCCCATTCCAACTGGAGTTGGTGATCTCCCATTAGTTCTGTCCCACCGTCTCTATGAGTGAACGCACCCCTCACGTTCCTGACTTTCTCCCTCATGTTCTCGCTCCTTCTGCTCCTCATCAGGACCTTGGGAGCTCAGTCCAGTGCTCCAATGTGGGGCTCAGTCACCTTCCCCATCCGTCGCCAGCTGGAGGTTCCCTCACGGTCCTGACTTTCTTTCTCATGTTCTCTCAACATGATCAACATGGATGTTTACAGCAATACCAAGAGAGTTTCAGATAATTTGTTAAGAGAAGTGATTTTTTTTTGTCAGTTTGTTTTTGTTTTTCAAGGCAGGTTTTTTGCTGTATAACCTCAGCTGGGCTCAAATTCACAGAAATCAGCTTGCAACTGCCTCACAAGTGCTGGGATTAGAGGCATATGCCACAATTGCCCGACTTTATTTATTTCATTTCTTAATATCCATGGAGATCTGAAATTTCTTTTGTTTCTATTTGTATTTTTTCCCATTTGTGATGGTAACTTTCTGTTATGATTTATAATTGCTGTGGAAACAACCCTAGGTGTACCTGCGGGTGAAGCTCTGGGGCATTTTAGTTTAGGAGGGAAGATTACCATGAAGATGGACAGAAGTCTCACATGGGTTAGACTTGGACTGAAGATAGAGGACAAAGAATACTCCAGTGGAGCTCTGGTTCTCATCTATCCCTGTATAGTGATTATAGATACAATATAAACAACCTGTATCAATATCCTGCTGTCATGTAGTCTCACCATGATGGATGTTACTCACAAAACAAATCAAACACACCCTGCCCCAATTACTGGATTACTTAAAAATTGCAACATGAAATACTCACTACATAAATTGTTACATTATACAGTTCAGGGAACTAACCAACAATTCAATCCATGATAGTTCTGCGCATTTTGTTCTGATTGTGTGGTCTGAATTGCTAATGTAAATTTCACAGACAGGAAGAAACAGCTCCATATGATGGGCTGTATTTTCTTTATCAAAGCTGATTTTCTCGTGTGTAATCTGAGTTTTTAGTGGATTCACTGTCTGGTCAGCTGCTTCATCACAAATTGGGCCGTTTCCTTTCTTGCTTGCTTTTGCAGAGAGATATTTATGTTTGGAGGGAGATTTTGTTTCTTAATTGTATTTTCACACACCAATTTGTCTAAGATTATCAACAGTACCTTGTTGATGCTCATGACAACCTAAGTATTGGGGATTGGCAGTTTTCACTCATATTGCACTGAAGAAATGTTAAGTCCAAATTGTAAGATAGGATATATTTCTTAAGGTATATAAGACACTTTTAAATTAGAAAATAATATTTTTCAAAGCCAATATGTAATCATCCTTCCTTCAAAAAAATATAAATCACTATAGTGCTCTACCACTGTGTTCTTTTCAGGAAATTAAGAAGAGATAAAATTGATTATAAAATTGGTTAATTTTTAATTTATATTGAAGATATATGTATATATGTATTTCAGTATAATAGTGTTAAAAATCTTATAAGAAACTAATTTCTCATAGAAAATAAGATAGAAAGAAAAGGAAGAAAATTAAGGCACAGCTAGTAAAAATAATACTGAACTGTGGAACATGGTTAAGAAGTGCTGACTTTAAGGAAATACTCTCATCTGCAGAAAACTACCAGTCTCTGCATTTTCCAGATAGCACAGAAGTTAAATGTATGTTTTATATTTCATTTCTTATTCATTTATTCAAAATAGTTTAGTGAAAACACTGTTACTTCCTTCCATATAAATACCGTATATCTCATGTATTTTCATGGAATGTTCTGGGGGAAAATACATGCTGAAAAATATTTGGTAGATTATATATATAACTTAAATGTGTCTAAATAATATTTCCAATTGGATTTCAATATGTAATAAGTTCAGAGGAAATTGGCCCAATTTAAAAAAAAATAGATAACTTCTGGGATAAGCATAATATATTATGATTGTGCTTCTGTTCCACTTTATTTCAGCTCCTTCATTAATGATTGCAATAACTGTTGGCGGGTAACATTATATTCTATGCATTCTCCACATTTCTCTGCTATGTCTTATTTTCTTGGTGGCAAATTAATAATTTATGTTACACGTATTTACTAACAGATTAATTTAAAAGAATATGAACCTGAAACTTCTTCTGTGTAGCTTCACATCTCAAAATGTGAGGAAATTGCTATGTCAAACCAAAAAACATCTACAACAAAATTCATCCCTGACAATATTAAAGCCAAAGCTTCCCTCTGCTGTTTTGGAATGATTCTTCAATCCCCTACCAACCTAGAAACACAGAGTCATCATTTTTTGCTGATGAGGAAATAAAACCCTGCAGGGATCTTCCTTTAGACACCGAGAAGAGGAAACAATTCGGCAAACACTTTGGTGCTGACACAAATGAAAAGACAACCCAAAATCTTCCTGATGATAATGATGTGTTCATATTTCTGATTCAAAACCCCAAGAGTGAGAACATTAACAGTCTTTACACTAGTCACATTCCCTATGAAGAAATAATTGATGGGCACATCTTATGCCTCTTACATACTTTTATTCTCAAATTCAGTCCATTTTGTTCAATCACCCATCCCTCATCACTAACCAGTGAAGGTGCTGTAAACAATCTATGCTTTCTTCTTTTTTTTTTTTTTTCATGGTCTAAATAGTGAGACCTTTTCTCTCTGGTAGATATTTTTTCAGCTGTGATTCAGTTCTGGTACTGATGTTTAGGGAATATTCCTGGTATAGAGAAGGCCTTCAGTTCCTATCTCTTCTTTATTTTTGTTGTTTTCTACCACTATTATATACTTTTTCTCTGAACAAAAATCCATCTTTGGTTTTAGTTAACTGGTAGCAGGTGATTGAAACCCATGATCCAAATGTTTATACTCACACGCTCAAAACTAGAAAGATCCCCACCTCTCCATCCAGGAAACATCAGCTCAACTAAGCTATTAAAAAGCACTTGCCATCAAAGTATGACTTAGCTTTAATCTGCAAAAATCCGCAAAATATAAGAAAAGATGGAAGGAGAGGTGACGCCACAATGACCATATTCTCAGACACCAATACATGTATTATAACATGTATGCCCACAGAGAGATGGATACACACACACACACACACACACACACACACACACACATACACACACACACACAAACAGATACACAAACACCAAACCATTCATATATGGTTCATATAATAGCAATAATTAGAATAGTAGTAGCTATAATAGCAATTAAACACCTATAAAATGAACCATCCCTACTAACACATGATTCATCTGTCCTTTTTTCGGTGCATCTCTTTCCTCCTGCCAAGTCCTTTGTACCCTGTTGTCCTCTGAAACTGACATTGTTAGACGAAATTCTATCTGTTCTCCTCAGAGCTAGCTTAGAATAAATCTGCTTCATTGCACTAACTTGTATCTTCTAGGTTTTCAGTAGACTTCCATCAGTCAACATCCACACATTTTACTCCAAAATGTAGTTTATTCTGATTTCAGATGAGTATCTATAAATGGGAATATAGTTTCAGGTTATATTAAATAACATAACTCACTATGAAAAAGCCTGCAAATACATTTTTGGAAGAAAATAAATGTGTGATATACTATTTTTGTTGGTGGGAGCCATGATTTTGAGAACTTTATTTCACAATGTTTGAGAACTTTATTTCACAAGTGGGGAATCCTGGTTCTGGTAAAAACTGGGTCAGTTTATGACTTACATTTGCTGTAGTTCAATAAAATTTTCTGAGACCTGTGACCTTTAGCATTTTGACTTATGATAGTCCATTTTTCTTCGGAGCCTATATTTTGTGTCTTTTCAAGTTACATTTATGTCAGCTATGAGTTAACTTGAAATTGTTGCATTGTCTCCATCTTTTCGGATATTAAGTCTGGAGGCACAGAAAAACATTCTACATTAGATATTAAATTATTAAGTGATGAAGGAGTTGTTGTACACATTAATTGGGAAAATATGTTTTAGGAAAGCAATAAGGAACAGCAGGGTATTCTCACAAAGTAGAAGGTATGAATTAAGGCATAGCTGTGGATAGTGACAGGAACATGTTAGAAACAAAAGATTCAGGTCATGCTGGGGAGTGCATCTATAAAATAAAGTTCAAATCAGATATTTTCACATAGTATATGTTAAGAATGAAAATTTACATACTATTTGAAAGCAGTATCTCTCTGAGGAGATGTATTCTCCCTTGCTTATCTATTTAATATATTTGTTCTATATTACAATATCAAAAGCAGAAAACAGAGCAAATATTGATGTGCTCTACCAGTCCAAACTGCAGTTTCCAATTTAAGTGGCTTTGCTTTCAAATAGTATGTAAACAACAACTCCTTCATCACTTAATAATTTAATATCTAATGTAGAATGTTTTTCTGTGCCTCTAGACTTAAAGCATGCTTTGTGAAATATATTTAAATAATAATATATATGTCAAGGATACCATTTATTGGTAGCATTTGAATATTAGCTGTATAATTTGCTCACTTATTTATCTCTCTTACATATATTACAAACTCAAAACTTAACTCTTAAATTGTTTATACTGTAAACATATCAACTGGCTTGACATCTCAATAAATATATATAATACAAATACATGAACATTTGGAGTAATATATGATCCAATATCATCTCATATTGTTACCATATGAATTCCTTTATAGGATGCATCCTTAAAATATTAAAAATGTGATGTGAGAAGGTGAAGTAAAAACTTCATTTCTCAGTGAGCAGTGAAATAAGTGACTTAGTGCCTTCTAATTTTAGGGATGAAGCCACACCAACAAATTGATCTATTTTATTTTCTGAAAAAATATTTGTTTATTTATTTTAATATATATATATATATACACATATATATATATAGGCAAATGCATATTAGGTAAAAGATTTAATAGTTTAGGAAACCCATAGAGTCAAAATATTTATTTAGTATTAATTTCAAGAAAAATCCAATGTAAGTAAATGTTTTCTTTTCCACCTGAGAATAACTGAGCCCAGTGCTGAGAGAGAAATTTTACCTATCTTCTATGTTATAAGACTTTTGAACCCTATTTAGTAATAAGCATGTATAATGTGAGCATCTGCTAATTTAAAAATGCCCAAATTGGTGTTTTGGGGAAACTATTTGTAAGTTAAATTTCTGAAGAGGCAATTGGCTTGTGTGCAAGAAAAAAAATGTCCTTTGTCTCGAACTTGGTAGCATTGTAAAACTTCTCCTAAAATTACCGATGGCACAGTTACCTTTAGCATCCCAGAAAATCCTTGATTCATCAAGACATGGACTGCAAGGCTCAAAAGTTAAAGAAGGTTTGGGGGTCAATTGGACTTGTCTGTCTACTGACATGTTTCTTGTCTTTTTCTCCGTATCCCCTAGAGCCTTCCCCATTTTGAAAGAAGTTAGTTTTTCTTCTAGTGGATCTTCTAGATTGGAGGGTATTCTAACTTTTTTACATTGCAAGATTTAAAAATAATGAAAATGACCAGAGGATTTTTATCACCTATTTTATAAAATTGAAGATAAAATTGTTGATATCATAGAACTCGGGGAGATAATATTGGCCCCTATTGTCGGTAACTGATAAAGTGGATGGTAGGGAAATCATAACGGGCTAAAAGAGAGCTTTGCTAATAGACACAAAATAACAGTTAGATAAGAGAAATAAATTCTCACACTCCACAGCAGAGCACTGTGACTAAAGCAAAGAAACTGAACTGTGCATTCCAATCAATCTCTAGGAGGGGCCTTGGAATGCTATTATCAGTATATATCCTCAAAAGCATGAGAGAAATTTGAGGTGAAAGAATTTCTCATTGTCCTCATACAAAACAGTGTTATTAAAAAATAGGATAGGGAAAAAATATAAATCTTTAAAGAGGTGGAATTACCACTGACCCCCAAAACATGTTGAACAAAAAGTTCAATTCATGACAGTATTCAGTTACTAATGGAACAAGCTTGACTGGATATTTTCTGCCTTCTTTTCTCCCCATTGCTTTTGGGGCCTCTTCCCCCACTCCATGCCAAGCTTGCCTTTGGCTTCTGTCTCCTCTTTAAGACAATTTGGAGTCTATTTTTCTTTTTTGTAAAATTTTCTCAAAAATGTTTAAGCCGTCCATATACTTTGAGTGCTCACTCCTTTTCTTATATGTCGCTTATTTGTAGTATTAATTTTGTTTTGAGTGCTAATATTGCATTTTAATATATCTATGACCTTTCAATTTTATTTTTTAATTATGAGAATTTCTTACATTGCATTTTGATCATACTCATCCCTCCCCTCTCTTCCTCTGCCTTTTCCTACACTGAACATTGTGTCCTCTATTTCTCCGGTGCTGGAGTCCAGTTTGTATTGTCCCTGTATCCAACAGCCTCTCCAGTGAGCTTTGCTTTCTTTAATTTAATATTTATGATAACTTTTTCTAAAAATTATTGTTTCATGTATATTTTCTATGCAATGAAGAGTGTTCATTTTGTCCCTCAATCCACTAATTAAAATATCACCCTATCTCTAACAATATGGCACTAACATGTCTCTTGAAACATATTTTTAAAATGAAGAAAAAAACCCAAATACATTGCTTATACTCAGTATAGTAAACGTTGGTATACAACAGATTCAAACTATTTTTTCTTGTCCTGTATCATGTCTACTTTAAGTGAATTTTTCTTTCATTACAACTTCTATATAAAAAGATCTTCTATAATTTTTTCCAGTGTAGGAAGTGTAGTTTAGTTTATTTAAAGCTAAATGTCCTGGTTTTCTGCCTTTTTTGGATTACAATGGTGTTCACTGCTGATGTGAATTCAGGATTTCTTCGTTAGCTTTAGGTGACTAATGGTATTTTGAAAAATTTAAATAAAAAGGAAAAAGATTTTTCTGATGTCATTCAGAAATGTTGGCTGTTTTTCTCTGTATGTGAAAGGGTATAATATATTACATTTTTTTAAGTATGAGAATGAAAAAAAGATTCCATAGGAATAAAACACAGTAATGTAAATGTTGGTTTCAATGGCAAGACTTCAACTCAAAGCTTTTATTGAACTGGAAACAAAACATCACAATAATATTCCCTAAAATAACATTTTCTGTTAGTTCATGGGCATATTACTTAAGTAAATTTAAATATAAAAGATATCTGTACCAGGGGTTTAAAAATGTTTCTTTGTTATTTAAGCACAAGCAATTTTTTAAATGTAAGAGGATGTATTGATTTCCATATGCTAATTTCTGCTTGCATATGAACTTTATTACCTCAACTTTAACATACACACAGATCCACATATCAGTCTTGGTGGTTACTTCAGTTTAACACCTAAATGTATAGGTTCTTCTACTATCATACCTCCTAAGCAGAGCCTGAACCTTGGTTCAGGAATCTAAAGTGATTCCTTTGTAATTCTTAACACAATAATAACACAACTCTTTTGGAGTTATTTGAAATGCTTCTCAATGGCTTCATTTTAATCAAGCCTTGGCAAAATTAACCACTGTTGAAAATCATCATTTTAAGTCTAAATATTAAATTTACATTTTAAATTTTAAAGTATTGAAAGAGACACTATATTAAAATTACAGATTAAATGATTTGCTGACTGGATCTATATGTAAATATTAGATATAATCATTCAGTTAGAGACAAGGAATGCAAATTTAGGGGTTATAAATACCTCCAAAGACTATAGTTTTGAAATCTTGATTAAAAATTAATGCCCAGTAAAAATAATTGTGAAAATTTAGATTTAAGAATCAGAAAATGTATGCATCAGATGGAAAATAAAACAGAAAAGAAACTAATAAAAACACACTTGAAGATGCATTAAATTCCAATTATTATGCGTGGTCGAAACACTTTTCTTACACAATAAACTAGTCTTCAAAGTTTATGAGAGGTTTCCGAACACAGGAGGAAAAGAAATAAGCATGCAAGAAAAAGAAAAAGAAAATCCATCCAACAGCACTGTTGATTACTTTCCCAACCACTGCCTTTTCAGTTCAATTTCTGAACTAAACAGTTATTAGACATCTTAGCATTCATCAGTTTCAATAGTACTGCTAATGTACTGTAGCAAAGATCTGTCATTCTACTACTAAAATCTGTCTTCCTTTCAATCTAGTTATGTTTATAAGGGAAGATAGAAACAGCAGGCTTCATAAGAAAGCACTGAATAGCATCATTCCCATTATTTATGCAACAAAGCACACACATAAATTCATCTAAGTAGTAGACATGAATGACATAGTTCATGCAATTGAGAAACTTATTGAACATCTATCTATGATCAAGTTCTTGAAGGGCATTATATTGTAGTTTAAGAAAACTGAAATCTATAATATTCTACATATAATAATATTCTACATGGAAACAGAGTGTTTTATTTCTTATTTTAATACTCTATTTTCCACCTAATTTGAATATGGAAGGTTATCTATTTTTCACATTGGAATTCTCAGGTTAGTTGTGGGATTTTATATTTAGATGTTATTATGTTGACCAAATTTCTTTCACACCTTCTTTACTGAGTGTTTTCTCACAGGAAGTTTGAATATTTTCAAATGTTATTTCTGCATCTGCATCAATTATCCCCTTAAGCCTTAATCAGTTGGGAGAGTTCATGACTTAGCAAAGGGAGTACCCCTAATAATGAAGGCTCAACTTAGGCTATGTTAAGGATGTAAGTGAAATAACTAACCCTTAAATAAAATATTGTGCTTTTTCTTTGCAGAATTTTCCGTTCCAATCAGTTTTTTACAGGGCCACTGATATTATACTGCCATGTATGCCTGGCTTTCTGGGTTATGAAGAAAAGCATACTTGAGTGGGAAGTCCTTCTGTATATGTGTTGTTTTTCTTGGCCAATAAAGAAGATGCCTTAAGCCAATGGCTTAACAGAATAAAGCCATGTTGAAAAAGATAAATAGAGAGAGAATAGGCAGAGTCAGATGCCATGGAGCCGCCAGAGGAGAAAGACACAAGCTGCCAGTTGGAAGCTTGCCGGTAAGCCACGAGCCTCATGGTAAAATATAAAATAATAGAAATGGGTTGACCAAAGATATAAAAGCTACCTAGCAACACACTTAAGTCATTAGCCAAGCAGGGATCTAAATAATATAGTTTTGTGTTATTGTTTCGTGAGTGTAGCGGCTGGGAAATGAACAAGCAGCCTCCTACTACTGTACACAATATTCATTTTTTGCTTCGTCTTTTTTAAAGAATGCTACCTGTAGGATCTTACCCCTTATTCTGAAAGGGGTGAGAAGAAATTTCCTTGCAGATGTTTTTCCAGGAAGATAGTGGCCTTCCCCTCTCCCACCCGGGAGATTCCAAGCACGAGGTCACTTAGTTCAGCCCAGCCTGCCACAGGCTGATAAAGATGGCCTAACTCAGGAACAGTGACCTTGCTCTAAAAACAAGGAAAAGCTGACTTAGCAGAATGGGAGGGAGCAAAAGTCCTTGCACCATGCCATAGCAGCTTCAAAAAGCCTCTTCGTAGTAATGCCTTTAAACACCCTAATCCACAGAGGAGATATAACTCCTCTCTTTACCTGGCTATAACGGGGTCAGTAGACAGGAGTTCCAAACATGTTTGTATTATGCTGATTGAACCTTGCTTATTACAGTCTGTGCCTCTCTGGTGGTCTCTCTCTGGGGGTCGTAATGTGGGCACAACACTACACCAAACATTTTTGCTTTCCCTAAAACTTATGGCTTCATTTTCTTCCTTTAACCACAGATGCACCTGCCCCATGATTCCCCGTTGGCATGTGTCTGACATCCATGAAGACTGACTCAAGCAACATGGTTGTTTTCACCTTCTTTGTTCCATTCTTTTCCTCTGAGCAGTTTTGCCAACAGCTACAGCTTACTGCTCAAGCAGTGAGAGTGGTTTTGTTAAGTTCTAGTAAAAAATTTCTTTTGACTTGAAAAACAAACCAATCACATAATTTATATTACTATTTGTAATATGATAAATGTTGATTGTATTCTTTACCTTCCCTACCTCCTCTCAAATTCTTTCCACTTCCCCATTCACTCAAATTCATACTCACCAGCTTTACGTTCTTTTCTTCCTCTCTCTCTCTCTCTCTCTCTCCCTCTCTCTCTCTCTCTCTCTCTCTCTCTCTCTCTCTCTCTCTCTCTCTCTCTCTTCAAAGACAAAAATTAAAAATAAAAATCAAGATAAGCCAACAAACAGAAAACAAGCAAAAACTCAATAAACAAAAATTGAGAATCAGAAGTGTTAACACCCACATATATGTGTATGTATATATACATGCACACACACAGAGACATAAAAGCAAGCAAACAACAAAAACAAAATCCATGGAATCCCTTTTGTGTTGTTCCACTGCTCCTGGACATAAGGGTTTTGAGCAGTGTTGTTGAATAGCCCAATGACCATCATTTGGGAAACAAACTGATTTCCCTTTCTCAGAAGTATTATTTGTGTCTACTTCCCCTTCTCTGTGCTGGGAATTTTTTTCTGGTTTGAACTTGTTCGGATATTATTCATGTTGTCCAGTTGCTGTGAGATAATATGTGCATCAGTTCCCTTGTGTCTGGAAACCACTGTTGACCTTGGGAGATATGTGCATCAGTTCCCTTGTGTCTGGAAACCACTGTTGACCTTGGGTGATATGTGCATCAGTTCTCTTGTGTCTGGAAACCATTGAGTTGGAGTCACCACCGCTTCTGTCTTCTAAAATCTTTCCTCCATCTTCTCTGAATCTATCCATGAACCTTGAGGGAAAGCCTTAAATAAAACAATTTCCATTTAGGGTAAAGACCCCCAAGTCTCTCACACTCTGCATATTATTCAGTTATTAATCTCTGTGTTAATTATCATATGTTGCAAAAAGCTTCTCTGATTAGAACTGAGTAATGAAATGATATATGAGTATAGCAATATGTCATTAGAATTATTTTATTGCTATGTCCTTTTAGCACAATAATAGAACTAGGGTTTTTTTTCCTATGACCATGACCTATCTAGTCTCAAGTTCTCAGTCTCAAGTATTGGTTGCATCTGACAGAGTAGGTTTTAATTCCAAGTGCTTGGCTACTCTCATAACATTTGTACCACTATTGCACCTACATATTTTGCAGGCAGATCACTGCTGTAAGTCACAGGGCTTTTAACTGGAAAATATTAATAGCTACTTTTCTCATCTGATATTATTCAACCTACTTACCACTACCATAAATGTTCATCACTGGTGAGGAAGTTTCAAGTAGGCACTAACTTAATTTTCCCATATTCAATGGCATTCATAATTAGTGTCTTCAGAAGCGGGGCCTTATAATCAGATCTTGAAAGTAACTAACCATGTTGTCAATAGCCCTGAGTATTTTATTGTGGTGTTAATATAGAGAGGAATTTACATTTCAAAGAGTACAAAGATTCATCCGTGCAAAAATGATGTGTGTTAAAGATGATTTGCTGTATATAATTAATAATAATTTACATCACACTTAAAATTAATTAATCTTTAACTCTCCATTTCCCAATAGTAGAGATTGTTTTTAAAAACTATTTTACCAATAAACATGACATTGTAGCTTGTGCCTTTTTGCTTGACACTTCCTTGTTTGTTTGTAGGGAATTCATAGGTGTCAAGAATAAGAATAAAATGACTTTATTTACATATTTCCTTTGTAGTTTTCACCAACTTCGTCCTCAGCACTTTGCCAGTTTTGCCTACTCAACAAAGCAAGAACCAAGCAGGTGAGCACGTCCTCTCCCAGTGTTCACCAGCAGCATACCATGCCTGAACACAGCAAATGCCACACTCTACTTACTGAAGGAGTCAAATTTACCCAAATCTAGAGAGTTGCCTGTAATTTGAAATGTGCTCTACACTCATAGTGACTTTCTACAATTTGGTTTGATACATTATCCAATACTGATCTTTAAATTCTTCAAATATGTCTATGCTACTTCTTTGTTTATTTTCAAGGGGAAATGATTAAGTTGTGTTGTCATTAGAAGTCATTAAGAAAAAATGAAAATTAGAAATTAAGCTTGTTGCAAAACTTTGCTTTTGAATATTTCAATAAGGAAATGATATACTACTTTAAAAAAGCAAAGCTAAAGAAATAAACATAAAATGTTGACTACAATCTTCGAGGCAGAAGAAACCACGTGTTTGCTTTAGGAGATAATAAATTTACATCACAATAGCACGATATCTGTGCATTTTATAACCTAGAGAATTTGAACACTGCCTGATGTCATTTTTTAATAATGAGTAAATATTCTGCATGCAGGGAGTTCACCTTGAGAGTGAATAATAGCAGAACCAACTAAATTAACTGAAGGAAATGACAAAAGTCTATGAATAGACAACAGCATGTTTTCCCTTGAGGAGAGGTACAACAGAACAGTCACTGAAAACCAATTACTAGGAAATGTGTGGATGTATGCAGAGAAAAGAAAGTTAATGATTTAAACAGAGAATAGGAAAGTAGCAGTAAGAAAAAGAAGTCATTGAAGTATTACATTTATAAGCAAATTTATTCCTGCAAATGAAGTTTGTAGATAATCTAGGGTTTTTATGATTTCTTTATTTTTAGCTTGTTTTTTTATTTGCTTTGTTTTATATCAGATTCTAAAGTAGTACTATCTTGTCTCTCACTCCCTGAACTTGAATTGATATTGCATATTGATTTAGTTTTTATGATTAATAGATTGTGAGATGCACAAAAGGATAATATGAAATGTTCCTTGAAGAATTACTACTACCTCCTACTAGATTGTCAATATTCGAAATAGAATCTGAGAGAAACATTTTCTGGACAGGAGAAACAGCACAGAGCAAGTAGAGTCTGTCTGTATCTTTATGAAGGACCAGAAGGATGGGGAATTTCCCTGAATCAAGGCTCAGTTCTTACTCATGTGTTCTCTGCAGTTATGAACCCAGCCAAGTAAACACTCGCATATGCTTTCGTCTTTCTATGTTGAAGTACCTGAATCCAAAGAATTTGTGTTCTGAGCAAAAAGCTTTTCCTTCTACTGCAGAACTTGCAAGATAAAGCTGCTATTTAAGAAAGTCAGTCAGTACACCTGCCTTACCTATGACAGCTAACCCATTTGGAAGCCTAAACAATATTGCTGGGACTTCATTTCTTGAAGCATCATGTTGACATTGTGTCCTAAGAAAAATTGAAAACTGCCCAAAAGCACTTTACTCAAGGGGAATGTGGTGGTTTGAATGAAAGATGGATGGAACAGACTGATAAATCTGAACAGCGGGTTCCAGAAGTGGCACTGCTAGGGAGTGCCTTTAAAGTTAGGAGCCTTTAGGAAATTTGACATCAGTGGAGGAAGTACAGTTTGGAGACAGGCTCTGAAGGTGTATATTCCACTTCCTTGCTTCATCTTCCCTTCAGCATACCATGTCTCAAAAGCATGATGGACTCTGAAGCTGTAAGTTAAAGAAATCTTTTCCTGTAAATTTCTTTGTGCTATAGTGTTTTATTAAAGCAAAGGAAATTAACTACTATATGAAATGAGAGGAAATTATCCTTGGCCTAAAAACACTGATTTATTCTGCATCAATTACTTTGCACCAAATGGCAGTCCCAATACTGAAGTGGTTCCCAGAACTCATAGAGTTATAGAACAAAAGAAAACCATAAAACCATAAATCGATGCAAAGTGAGGCAAACTTTATTCTAGGTTTCAGTTGGAATCTAATGGCATTCTAAGATTTTTTTTTTTGTTAGTAGACTTTTTTCGTGATAGTCAAAATAGAGATATATAATTATTGGCAGATAAAGAATGTGAAGATAGCTCAGAATAAATTTAGTTTGGGACCAATAGAATTGCATCTTTCCACATTTAACTACATCCAATCGGCATGTAGTCTTCTTCAACATAGGCATGAGTGTATCAGGATACTTTGCTCAACCTTTTATTAAAAGACATAATAGGGCTTAAATATGCCCCTCAGAAATGTTTTAGAGTAGATGAAGTGATACAGTGGGCATAAAAGAGGAAAACTCTGGTTTGTGAGGGTACAGCTTTGAGAAGCTGAAGGGTAGTTGAGATGGGGCCAGATGAAACCAGAAGAGCTCAGACATGTCAAAATGTATCTAACAAATTATATGCTGATTTAATAATCAGAGAACACTATAAATTCAATAATCTTTCCAGCTTACTAATCTTCAGACACATTTTTTAAATGTTTCTATGGCTACTTACCTATTCTTTGTAGCACATCATTATTGATCGAAAGAACAAATAATCCAATAAAATGGGGGTACAGACAAAAACAGAGAACTTTCAACAGAGGAATCTGAAATGGCTGAAAGACACTTAAGGAAATGTTCAATATTCTTAGCCGTCAGAGAAATGCAACCCAAAACAACACCCAGATTCCATCTTACAACTGTAAGAATGGCCAAGATCACAAACACATCATGATGACAGCATATGCTGGAGAGGTTGTGGGGTAGAGAGAACTCTACTCCATTGCTTGTGGGAGTGCAAACTGGTGCAACCACTTTTAAAATCAGTATGGAGATTTTCCAGAAATTTAGAAAACAACCTACCTCAAGACCCAGCAATACCACTTTGGGGTATATACCCAAAGGAAGCTCAATCATACCACAAGGACATGTGCTTAACTATGTTCATAGCAGCACTATTTGTAATAGCCAGAACCTGGAAACAACCTAGCTGTCCTTCAACTAAAGAATGGATATAGAAGATGTGGTACATTTACACAATGGAGTATTATGCAGCAGAAAAAAATAATAACATTTTGAAATTTGCGGGAAAATAAATGGATCTAGACAACCTCATATTGAGTGAATGAGGTACTAACTCATTAGTGACTTTTAGAAATAAAGCAAAAAAAAACAACAAAAGCCTACAATTTACAGTCTCAGAGAACCTAGACAACAAAGGGGACCCTAATAGAGACATACATGGAACTAATATGTATGGGAAGTAGAAAAATACAAGAACTATTGAGTAAATTGGAAGCATAGGGATCATGGGAGAGGTTAGAAGTGGATTAGGAAGGATGAGAGGGGAGCAGAGAAATAAATATAGCTCAATAAAAACAGTAAAAAAAAAAAAAGAATGAAAACGTATGCTCCTAAATTCCTTATCTGACACTTTGAATCATAAATGTCTAAGTACTGGAATGTAGGAATAGTATCAGAAAGGGCCCAAGAACCACATCTCCGAAAGGTGAACACATTAAAAGTCTACCTTATACCTTAGTGCCCCAGGCTGCATGAGTAGCCCAACTCAGTTTACCGATCAGCAAACACAGCCTAATCTCAGAGAAAATCATTGGTAAACTCAGGAACATGATCAAATCTCTCAACTTCCTTCACAAGTGGAAACTTGCTTATCCTAGTATCTGAAATACCCCCTGGATTTAAAAAATTGAAAACCAAAACATATTCTTAATTTTTAGTGGATTAATTTGGTACTGATCATTAACTTTTAGAGAATAATTACAAAATTTAAAAAATTGAAAACCAAAACATATTCTTAATTTTTAGTGGATTAATTTGGTACTGATCATTAACTTTTAGAGAATAATTACAGATGTACACAAATAGCTTTAAATATATTCCCAAATATGAGGCACTGTAATACTAAATTGTGGCACAATCAGAAAAGAAATATTATACAATATCATATAGCATTACTGAAAAATATTCACTAACACTTAGTTTTTATTTTTAATGCTATATGCGAATAAGAAGAATTTTGTTAAGCCATGTCTTAATCAAACTATACAATATTATCTAACAAGGAAGTTGGAATTTTCAGAAGAATGAAGACAATTCATGAAATCAGTGTCCTAGAAACTGAATAATAAACAATAGGTTTTGTGCAACATAGCCACTTGTAAGAATTTGTCATCCTAAGCCATTGTTTATTAAGAAAAGATGTAGGAAATCAGTATTTTTTCTAAACTAACAAGAAGATTAAGTCATTTTATGTATTTTTCTTGAAAGAATTTCCATGATGAAGTATTCAACAGTTTTCAGCAATTCAACAATTATTGCAAAATACAATATCCTCAGTATTTATGAACAAGTATGTTTATATTTTTATATTTTTAGAGGAGTACTTATAATAGACCAGGTTTATTTTTCAACTGCTGCCCAAAGGGCCAATCCATGGGCCAGTGTTTCCTTTCTCATATAATTTTAGAGAATGATCCAGATGTTTTGATGAATGACAGAGATTAATGAGGTATTTTATGTTTTTTCTCAGAGGGAAACTTTGAACTTTTTATTGTGATTTTTCTGAATAGAAAATTTTCATAGGTCATAGAGATGCTTATTTCTTTTTTGTTTATTTCAACATTATAGGTATTATCTTACTTTTTACATATAAGTGTAAAGTTTCTAAATGAATTCATTCAATACATATTAATTTTGATTCTTAAATGTACCATTTCCATTACAGAATCATTGAAAACCATAAAGGGCATTAAAAATTACTTATCTATCAAATTATCCCATTACTTAAGATATATGTATTAAGAAGTGCTATAATTAAAAGAACTAAGTAATACTCATCCCACATTGCTTACACAGAAGAACAAATTTAAGCTTCAAACTAAATTCCTAAAATGTTTGCTTATAGCTGAGTTTAAAACACCAGAATTTTTATTACTAATGAAATACCTGAAAACTGAGTATAACTTATAAAGCACAAAAATGGGACATATAGGAAGGCTCACCAAGTAACTCTGCTTAATATTCAGAGCTGTGCAAATTTGACAACATTTGGTAAACTACTGGGTTTCAAGGTAGAAGGAGATATTCAGCTCTCCAATGTTGTCCTTTAGCTTCTACATGTGTGTTTTGTCATGTGTATCTCTGTACACACACGCGTGCACATGCACACACACACACACACAGAGAACTGCACAGTTAATAATTAATCAAATAAAATTTATTCAACACCAAGTTGTCAACTGTGAAATCATATACATACACATGAAACAAGTAAATGGATTCAGTGGATTGTATAAGTATATATGTCTGTATGAGTATTGTGTATGTGTGTATATATAAATTTTATTGTCACATACATATATGTATGTATTTGTGTGTAGGTTGTGTATATAATTTTTACTGTCACACATGAATATATATGTGTGTGTACATGTGTGTGTGAGACAGAAAGACAATAACAAAGAAGAGATGATAAAGATGACAAGGAATAAAGGGTATTTTGAAAGGAATGAGGGAGGAAGTAAATTTTGATCAAAAGAAATATTTCTTTAGAAGAGTAAAAGAGAAATACATTATCACAAGAATGTTTTGCATGTTAGTATGGCAACATGGAAAGTGAGTTTCATAATCTTTTCAAAAACAGCAGCTGTATGAATCCTGTTCATTTCTTGTAAATGTTTCTCATTCTGAATGTCCTGAATTGCCCCATCGCATCTCAAAGATTTTTAAGTTCTTCATAGTTGACTCAAAGTGTGTGTCAGATATGAGTGTGCTTACATTTCAATTCTTGTAATTACAAGTGCCCCCTCTTCAGACTATTCTGTTTTCCATGGATCACAACAGAAAGCATCAAATTAGGAGAAAAGAGTGGCTAAGGCTGCCCCAGGCAATTAAGTGAATTAACAAAAATTGCTAGTGGATGCTTTATGTACAGCAGGGGCTCTGCGGATGAAGAAACATAACTGCTAGTCACACCTGTGCTGATTTGCACTGTGGAACTGAAATTATCATGAGTAAATATAATTACTTGTCAAATTTAATAAATGCTGTTTGGGGCTCTGAAAATGGCAATTGAGTCTACAAATCACGTAGTGATGAATGTGGAAACAGATTTTCAGTGATGCTTAAAGACACAGAAGTGTGTAGAATAACCTGAGATGTAGCAGGGGAGCTTATGGGTAAGTAAGGATGATGAATTGCTGGAAATTATGAAATGGGGAATAGTCTACATGTATTTATTCATGTACTCGTGATTCAACTACACAGTTTTATATAAAATTAGCTTTGAAATAAACTATGTATTCAGCAACTGTCCTAAGTTACAAATATTCTTGTTTTGTTTTTAGTAAGATATTACTATTTAGGGCTAGAAATTGTTCAACAGCTCTTGAAGCTCTTCAAGAGGACCTGAACTTAGTTCCCAACTCTCAGGTCAAGTGACTTATAACAACCTGTAACTCAAAAAGCTCTAGGGAATTCAATACTACAAACACACACACACACACACACACACACACACACACACACACACACACACACAATTGTAATCACACAAGTAAAACTTTTAAAAATATTGGGTTTTGTTAACACTTAAAATGGTGTTCTCTAAGTGTTTAGTTTTTTATTGAAATATTCATCTATTTTGCTGACAAGTAAGTTTGGGTCATACACAACAGAAAACTGTGTTATTTTCAAATTTGTGGACCTAAGACGTAAAAAAAATTACTCTAATCTCATGCTAAAAACTTGGTATCTGATACTTAAAAATTATTCAGAAAAAAATAGACAACCAGAAGAATCCCATAGATGATGAGTCACCACCTAATGACCTCAGTTCCTTCTAGCTTATAAAGGACACTAGAATATCTTGATTTAAATTATGTGAATTATCAAGTCACCTCTCTTCTTGCACCTGTTTGGCCTTTTATGAGTGTGGATTTGCACTGCCTTTCTAATCCAGTCACCCTGTCTTGATTTGGCACCATAGATATTCATATAACTTGCTAATTTCTATGTTCTCTTTATTCTTAATCAATTTTTTAATTTATAAAATTAATTAAAATTTTCTAAAAAGTGTTTTTTAAATTGTGACTCTAATAACAAAGTTGTTTAAGTTTCTTCAGAATTTGCCTTTAAGAATTAGAAAGAAGCCGGGCGGTGGTGGCGCACGCCTTTAATCCCAGCACTCGGGAGGCAGAGGCAGGCGGATCTCTGTGAGTTCGAGACCAGCCTGGTCTACAAGAGCTAGTTCCAGGACAGGCTCCAAAGCCACAGAGAAACCCTGTCTCGAAAAACCAAAAAAAAAAAAAAAAAAAAAAAGAATTACAAAGAATTCAAACACTTAACATAAGTCCACATAAGGAATACATAATGAAAATAAGCACACATATGTAAACTATACATTAATATGTATATACCTGTCAATATCACTACAGTGATGGAAATATAAGGTATCATCAATTTAAAATTATTGTATATGTAGGTGTGTATTGTGGTTGTTGCTATTAGTGTGCATTTTGTGTGTGTGTGTGTGTTTAGAATAGATTCTGAAACCTCTACACTCAACAAATTTTTAAGTAATGAGTATAGAAGGAACTTCACATTGAGTTTACTTTCTTTGTGACAAAGTAAGATACTGGGATATAAAATGCAACTGCCTTGACTGTTGACAGTATACTGTCCTAATTAGACACATCCGATATCCTGCTTCACAGAAAAGTCTGTCAAATATTCTAGGCCTGTAGTCCAAAACGGATTCCCCAACATTGCAGAGGAATTTTGGGTGACTGTCCAGGCAGCCAGCTGTTTCTGTCATTATTCACAGTTTTTGGAAGTTGTTTGCTTGCACTTTCTGATTACTCAGTTAATATTATTTTCTTCCTGGGTCTCTGAAGGAGTTGAAGATGAGATAGCTATACTTAATTGTTTACCCCACACGCAGAAAGCAAGGTATGATAGAATGTAAATTCGGTATAAGACTTTGGAGTCACCAAGAGAGGTTAGATATGAAATACTTTCTCTGAATTTGTCAAATGCAAATGAACTAGACAATGTTGATGTGTTCATTGCCTGTATATATTGTATATAGTCATACTTATTGTATACAGTTTAAGAAAACTATATTAGTTATATCCTTCTTTTTAATATTTTTAGATAAAAGAGGAAATGTAGTGGCATTTCAATTGCGTTTTAATAAATAAAGATGGCCTGAAGTCCTGAGAGTAAAACAGTCCCACTGGCCATTACTACAGGCCACACTATAGTAACACACACATTTAACCCCAGTATGACATGCTCCTTTAATCCCAGTAGCAACCCAAGTTAATAGAAATCAGGTGGTGCATGTCTTTAATACAATTGGTGCACGCCTTTAATCCCAGCTCATAGAGGAATATGAAACAGGGGAGACAGCTCTCCAGCAGACAGTCTTATTCTGAGATTCCTGGAGGTAGCATTACCATTTCAGACTGTGGTCAATGTTAAGAGCCAGTGGCTGGCTATTTTCCTTTTCTTATTCAAAGGATGAACCCCAATTTCTGACCCTGAGCTTTTATTAATCATGTTTATTTTGTTTTTCTGAGGCAGTGTTTCTCTGTGTCACTCTGGCTGTCCTGGAATTTGCTCTGTAGATCAGGCTGGCTATGAGTTTACAGAAATCTGCCCGCTTCTTAGTATTGGTGATTTCTTAAAAAATATATAAATTTACTATTTTTCACATAAATTTATCTTTTCTCCAAAATTATCTTTCTGTTAAACATGTGTGCAAGTTATAGGCATTTTATATGTATTTATTAATGTTTCTGGAATAGCACGGCTTGCTTTACATGGTTTCAGTATAGTCATAACTGAGAATATACAGTATATTATTATAGAAAGTGTGGTTGTACTAAACTTGTAAGGGTTAACAAAAATTGCTAATGTATGTAAAGATGAAAATGTATACAAGGAAAAACAGGAAGATTGCAAGTAATTAGACAGTCCAGGGTTGATTTCTTTCCTGTTCCAAACAATCTAGATGATTTCTAAAATCTCCACAGCAACTGTGAACAAATTATGAGGCAGGAAAAAACATAAGAAATAATTAGTCAAACACATCTGCTGGTGTAAGGCAATACAAAGTACCTTAAAGAAGTTTAGAGTGTCTGTAAACTAGACAAAATAAGAAGGAACCAGAAAATCTGAGATGACCGGAATTAACGTGGTAGATTTCACATTAATAATTAATCAGAATATCACATACTTAAGTATGAACGAAAAACAATATAGAGAAAAACATACCACTACATTAACTGAGAGTAAATTACATTGAGCACCAATTTTTATTAATTAAGTGATATGCTACTCTTGATTTGTACTATTTATTTCTAAATTTCATAAAGCATCTGGAGTGTTAATATAGTAATTTACATCACCATCTTCGAAGTATGATCTTGGAAATAGAGAAATGATAAATAATCTCTGTTATTGTATAAATGTGAAATACCTTCTCAGATTCCCACATTTAAATACATTCTCCCTGTGCTCTAGGTGTTATTTTTAGAGTTTTTTGATTCATTACAAGTTGGAGTTTAATTGTAGGAAGAAATTAACACAATGTAAAAAACTGAGGATAATAACCTTATTCTACTTCTGGAACAATTTCTCTGCTTCCTGACCGTAAGGGTGATGTAACAAAAATCAAATCAATTATACCCTGATTCTAGACCTTGATGAACTGTGTATTCCCAAATAAACTATGATCCCAAACATATCTTCCTTTGACTAAGTTGTTTAGGCAATGTATTCTGTTACATAAATGGCATGAGAACAAATAGAGCAAGCATTGCCTTTAAATCAAATAGTTAAATATTTAGTTAAAGTTTTCTACTTATACAATCAATTTCCAGAGAAGAAAAATTAAATTATATCATCAATCCAGTGGGACCAGATGTAGGAAATAGACGAGTATGGAGAAAGGGAGACAAGTGATAAAATTGCTTTATATTTATTTATGGTAGCCAGTGAAATAAATTCTCTTCTATAATGTTGTATGTAGAGTTATCATGGACAAAAAGTTCATGGCATTTCTTTAAAGTGATTCCAATAGAAGAGCAAGCATTAAAATTTAATTTTCATATCCATCAAGTTTGAAAACCCATTATTAAAAGATTTATTCATTTTTATTTTATTTCATATTTTTGGACATTTTGCTTGAATAATTTTCTTTGTATCATGTATATGCCTGGCACTGATGAAAAACAGAAAACAGCAGTGGATTCATGGATCTGGAGATCTAGAGGACTATGAGTCGCCAGTGCTCTTCCCTTTGACCTCTATTCGTCTAATTTGTTTTTGTATGTGAAGAACCTGAGTCTTAATGCCTGTGTATGGAGAATACATTTTTGTATGTTTAAGTTTGTACTTTTGTCCTCACAGCAGTAATTCCAGACAACAAGTTATTTGACACAAATCATCATCAGAGAGGAGGAATGTTGGGACTAATGAGTCCTGGCCTTCAGCTGGATGTTGGGACTGAGTCCTGGCCTTCAGCTACTCTTCCCTGCTAGAACTTTCTAATTGAAGTTACTAGAAGCCGTGCCTATCTTAGAGGATCAGAGGATGGGATTTTCACCTGTTGGCCACTGACTGTAGTGTATTTAAGCCTCCATGGTACTATTAAAGATGGGCTTTTGGTACCAGTGTTTAAAGTTCTACGTGTCAGTCTGTCTCTGCTTGTGTATTCTCAACCTCCAGCCCCTTTCCCGAAGCTCGAGAACTGGGGTCTAGTGCATAGAGCACAGACCGGGGCCGTGGTACACGGCAGAGGAATCCTCAATTCAGAAAATACCTCCACAAATCTGTTTGCAGGAATGTCTTAAGGGCATTTTCTGATTCAGTGATTGATGAGAGGGATGCAGCTCATTGTGGGTGTTGCAAGTCCTGGTCTAGAGGTCCTGGGTGCTATAAGAAAGCAGGTTGAGCAAGCCATAGGAACAAAGCAGTAAACTCTACTCTTCTACAACTCCTGCCTCCAGGTTCCTGTAATGTTTGAGTAACAGTGATATAGAAGCACAAACCAAATTAACCCATTACTCCCCAAAGTGTTTTTTTATCGTGGTGTTTCATAGTAGTAATAGTAACCATAACCTAATTAAGATAAGGTTTAATCATTAATTTCAACTGATCTATGCTCATTTTTCATACTAAGGTTGGAACTGACGATCAAGAAACATTATATGATGGTAAATCAGGGTCTCCTGAGTTTTAGGATGCTAAAAAAGTTCTTGTGCCTTTTAGTATATATTTAGAATTTTTATTCTACTTTCTTCATTTAGTTTTCCATATGTTGTGTACACGTGTGTGTGTGTGTGTGTGTGTGTGTGTGTGCGCGCATGCATGCAGGATAACACGTGTGCTTGTGCGGATATATGTTCTTCTGTTGAGGCCAGAAGATGACAACCTAAGGCACCATCTGTCTTTTGTTACAAGGTTTTTGACTGACCTGATAATCGTCCTGTCTTCTCTACAAAACTGACATTATAAATGTATGCCAAAACACCATACTTTTTCGGTGGGTGTTTTAGATAAAATCACTGACTGAGCCATCTTGATATCCTTAGAACTCCTATTTTGAAAAACATAATTCAATCATGCAAGGTCCTTAAGCTGCAATCCATCGTTCACAATTATTATTTTTGCATAAACATGAAATATTAAAAATACCCTCTGGCCTTATTCTATTCTTTGATGAATTTTCAGTGTTCACAAATAAGCATGTATGCAATGCAAATGTGATGTTTGAGGAAATTCTAAACTGTGACCCACAGATTGTGTTCTCTTCATCAGATTGGCTTCACAAAATAGGAACACATTTTATTTTAGACAGGCAGTGTCTCTTTGTATTCACAGCATCATCACTCAAGATGGGAATTATTAGAGTGAACATTTGTGTCGTTATCCTGGGAAACAGTTTAACAGATTGCTATAAAACTTCCTCTCCTCTCTAAGGTCCAGTGTCTGTATGGCCCTGATAATATTGAAGCTGCATTCAGTATTAAGCTAATGTTAGGAAATGAATACATATTTATTGGAGTTCTAGCATCTTTGTGTTTCACCCCCACCAAAAAAAAATAAATAAATAAACCACAGTTTTAGAATAGCTCATAGATTATGTCAATGGTTATTTCTCAAATACCGACAAAAGATATTTAGATGGCTTTGGTTACAGAACATTTGCATGTGAGATCAATATTTTCAATTATATTTTTTACATGCTGTTATTAACAAAACTTGGCATTTTACTGGAGCTACATGTATGTGAGGAATTATATTATTTTATGCTATGTTTCTATATTTATTATAAACAGGAAAATACTTATTAAGTATTTGTTTTACTGCTTTGTTTATTTTGGACATTAGAAGAGTAGTTCTATGCAGTATTTTCTAAGATACCCCTCATTCATGGCAGAGATCATTTAAGGGGAGAAACCGAACATAAAATTGGAGTATCTATTTTTTTTAACTAAGATGTGTTGATAAATCTCACTGAAAAGCCATAGATAGATAACTATCTGATTTGGTATGTATGAACATGTTGTTGCTGTTTTATTTTTTTCCAAGTAAAATTTCTGGGGACTTACCTTACTCTCAAAAGTATGCACATGAAAATCTCATCTACAGCATCTCACTAGAAGACTGTTTTTTCTTCACACAAGCTGATATTCTAATGACAAAGAAGATTATAGTATCTGATTCCTTATGCAGCACTTTTCGAAAAAAGTAATAGAAACATGACCTGAGCACAGTCAAAGTGCACTTCAGGTTTTCCTGAGGAGTTAGAGTGTGTAAAGTGTTTATTTCTGAGGAAATTATGAGAAGAATAAGGTCCCATCTATCTGTGAGACTTGAGAGATGCTGAAATGAGAAGGAGCTGCTCAGACATGGGAGGAGATGTGAACTAGAGATACCATTGACTGCTCTGAAGAACCTGCTTTTCCACTGAGGTCAGATTCACAAGTGCCATTTTTTTTTTGTTATTGCAGTTTCAATGCTGATAACAGTTCTTACTCTCACTTTTCCTTAGCTAAAATTAGTTTGTTTTTTCTTTCATACTCAAATCAGTGCTAAAAGAGAGATTTAACATTGATCAAATATTACAGAGAAATAAAAGTTAAGGACCAGGGAGCTGTCCTTTACCCTGACCCTCACAGCTTTGTTGTTCTGATGCTCGATTGATACTTCATGCTTCTGGGGTCATTCTAAATAACATCAGGTTCTCACACCTAAATATGGTTTTCCTGTTTTTTACACCTATAGAAAACAACTACTCAGAGGGTATTAGTTTTGAGATTGCTTTTAGACTTGATAGATATGTGGTATTTGGAGTTCAGGAAATACGATGAGAATAAAATAACTATAAACTGAAAAAGACGCCCTTATATCTTGAGTCCTGGCTTTAGACTAACAATACAATACTAAAACAGAGAAACAAATTATCAACAATCAAAAATAACACAATCACAATAAGTTGTAAATACACATATAAAAGTAAACATAAAAGCATAGAATAGCTGGATAGTTGACTTAGTGGTAACAATACTTCCTGCACTTTCACCGAATCCAAGTTCAGTTCCCAACACACATGTTTGGCATTCCATTTTAAAATTGCCTAGAACTTCAGATCCAGTTGACCTGGTATCTCCTGGCCTGTGCAGACACTAGCACACATATTGCCCTTATGCATACACATGAACAAAGATAAATCTTTAAAACAATAGAAATTAAAAGACTTATACAAGTCCACACTCTAGATTTTTATTAGTGTACTGACATTTCCTATTTGGGTCTGGGCAGACAGAAAACAAAAGCACAGTCTCTGCTTACACATTTGTGGTTTAAAAATATAAACATTAAGAATAAAAGGTAAAATGCAGGAATCACTGTAACTCCAGTTATCCGTACATAAAACCAACCCATACATAAAGCCTGATCTTTGATCCAGAGGACGTGTTTTCTTTGTAGATTACAAATCTCCAGGATTTAAGGCAGATATCATTGTTTCTAAGAAGCTGAGGTACAAACCAAATCAGGGTATTTCATGGTAAGAATACAAACTGGTGCATTTGGTATCAAATTACTGAAAAGGTTTCACAAAGAACTTAAAATTGAACTACTAGAGCATATGATTAAGTTATGTCATTCCCAGATGTACAAACATTAAACTGGAAGACTTATCATTTAATTAGTTTCATATATATATGTATATATATATATACATATATATATATACATATATATATGTGTGTGGTGTGCACTATTTACAATAGCTAAAGTACAAAACCACACTGAGGAATAGATAAAGACAATAGAGTACATACACAAAGAATTTCATTTAAGAAAAACAAAACATCATTGCATTTGTAGGAAATAAACAGAGTAGGAAATCCTACTATGTAAGTCAGACTCAGAAAGACAAATATCCATATATATATATATATATATATATATATATATATATATATATATATGTATGTATCCTAGAGACACATTTGTGTGTAAGGAATAGAGAGTTGTCTTCAAGGTCAAGAGCACTGTCAATCTTCTGCATGTTGTTTTTTTTATAGCAGATAATGGATTTTTAATTTTCCTGGTCAGACATGTCCTCTACAGTGACTTGGAATGACTGGACCACATTTGACTTGTGGGGATTTTAAAGCTCCCCAAGGAGTTTCCCAATGGTATCAGGTTGCCTTGTCTCTGTTTTGTTGATCTACAATCTTTGGTCCAATGTTGACCTTTGCTACATCTTATATATAATTCAGAATTTTAAGTCCTTCTATTTGTGATTGCCAAAGAAGGCATTATTTCTAGGAATTCCTTGTCTACAGTTCTTTCTCAGATGTCCTGTTCTACCACAATTAACATATTTGGTAATTTGATGTCTCTTCATACCTTTGAAAATTGCTTCTCCTACCCAAGATTCAGTATAATAGTCAAATGTCCCAAAATTCATTATATGCAGGATTCATTCATCCATTGGTGCTGACCTAAACTTTAAAGACCCAAGTACTTTTTGCATACTAAGTTGTCATTTTCAAAAGTCAGATATTCAATAAGTACTCATCTAATTTCAGGGTCTGTTACTCCTTTTGGTACAACCTTAGTTAATCTTTGTAAAAAGTCATTAGAGTGTTCTCTCTGCCTTTGTTTAACAGTAATATATGATTCAATTCATTTTCCTAGTTTTTGACTCATCCCAAGCATTGAATTCTGCTGTGTGGCATAGGGACAATATCTGTGCATCATAAAGAGCTTGATCCTGTGGATCAGCATAAGTGTTCTCGTCAAGAATTTGATCTTGGGAAGCCTCAAATTCCTTTGCTTTTCTCTGTTCTAAACGTTTTTGCCTCTTATCACCAATAGCATTTCCATACTAGTTGTGATCCATCTTCGGGGACTGCTGAAACTAATTGAAGCCATTTGCATTGGGTAGCCATATTGTAGGAAGCCCATGTCTTTATCATCATCCTACCAAATGGTGAATGCAAGCCATAAGATGATGTTGTTTGCTTAATTTCTTTTAGATCATTCATACCTACAGTTTTTAATCTACATTCTTTGGATACTTTGGGGCATTTAGAACCTGATGCATTTTCAGAGGTGATTACAGGTTAGGAAGCTAAAACACTAGGTAAGTCACTGTTGACTCTTACAGGTACCAGTGATTTTAAATTCTGTCCCTGTACCTTCTCTCCTTCTCATCATCTCTGATAATTTCCTCAATTGTTTCCAATCCTTTTACTACTGTCTTTTTTTAAAGCTTGAATCTCTTCACCTGTATATATTCCTAGTAATCATGTTGATGTTCCTAACTTCATTCTGCACTTGTTATCCCAAGGTATGAAGTTTTTCCTTTAAAGATAGCCTCTCAGTCTTGGACATTATTTGGATATCATGTAGGTTGCCTTCCTGGAGAGATACGCTATCTACTCACTTATAATAACATTTTAACAGATTTTGATTGTAAATTCAACAGTATGAATTCTTTCAGATAATTTCTCAGTACCCTTTGACTTGGATTAAACTTTATTTGTGAAATTAATGTTATCCTTTTCAATAGTATTAATTTTTTTCAACTAGCTTTTGATTTTTGCTGGTACTGATACTGACAGCTGTTCGTGATTAGTCTGTAAAGGATGTATCATTTCTAAATGTATGCGATTCTTAGCTCTGTTATCAAACCATTTTCTTAGGGATTATAATATGGAAAACAAAACTAAATCCTAATATCCAATAAATGGATGTATCAGAAAAATCATTTAAGGTTTGCACAATACTATCCACAGTATAAATAAAAAGGTTACTAAATTTCTGGATGGTAATATTGTCTGACATTATATAACTTTCAAGCATATTGATTTATCTATTAGTCATATAGTTACCTTTGTTATGAGATATCAGTAAATTTCTATAATCTAATAATCTTTATTGGCTAGCATGTGTCACAGCTGCAGTCACAGAGTGCAGAGAAGTGATAGGTGGTGGCACAATGACCAATCTCATGCTGCATTGATGCCCAGTTAAATACTAACACATATGCTTTTCTTGACAAATTAAGAGCAATAAAATCAATTCCATACATGGAGCAACCAGAGCTCTCGAGAAGGGAATACAAACTGGCTCCACTGTGGCAGGGGTTTGAAAAAAATGTTTAGTAGGTGAAGTCAAGACAGGTGGGAAGGGTGGGAAACCTTCTGAGTTGTGGACCTTTTGGGCCTTTTTGTCCAGTCCACCCACTGTGCATGTAGTTGGGATTCACATGGTCACTGGGTAAAGCTGGATGCTATAAGCAATTCCACATTAGCTTATAGTTGTGAATAATAAAGGGTTCTTTATTCAGGGATAGACTCACAGATCACTGTTATCTGCACAAACATCGAACAGGAACTCAATCCAGCAGAAGAGAGACAAAAGTGTGTGCAAGATTTATGGCTTTATTTATAGTATAGGAGACCATGCCCAAGAGGGCTGGTATCTTAAAGGCTATTGGCTGAAGGAGTTTCCACAGCAGTATATAACTACTAAGAGCACTTTGATACATGGCTGATTGCCTTTGTATGCTACTATCAATACCTACAAAATCCTTGCATGCTATTGCTGCATATCAGTGTATTTCTGATTTTCTTCAGCTACAAAGTGCTTGCATGCTGCTGCTCAATAAACATGCACTGTTTAGCTGAAGAAAATGTGTATAAACATATTCCTTATCAATAAAATTCCCAATTTATTCACAGAAAAATACATTTTTAAACCTTGGTGACTGTCTGGTTTTCTTTTATTATATTTATATGAGTAACCTTCAATTTTCATATTGTGAACTGAAGTTTTTCTGTAGAATAATTTAGATCTCTTCTACTGTACTTGAATATACATTTCATCCAACTAATCACACACTACTGAATAAGATACTTTTTGTGAAAAGGAAAATGGGTATGCTAAAAGCTAAAGGAATTGACTTTAAACTGTGCTTAAATATTGTGGTGGCAACTTTAATTAAGACTTAAGGTTGTTTAAAGCATTTGAAAAGAAGACAAATTTCCAGAGGATTTTGTCTCCTCATTTCAAACTTGTTAGAATTAAGGGTATAACTTGGTGAGAGCACACTTGCTACATAAGCACAAAGCTCCATATAGAACCCTAGAACTGAAAACAAGTACCAAAAAAAATAACCTTGAAAGTATTTGCCTTCCTGTATTTTAAGCATTCATCGAAGTAGTGCTATTTTCAACTGAGATTAAAATAAGCTAAAAATAACAGAACAGCAAAATTGTACATAAGTTCTCTAGTTTTGTGATAGTTCATAATAATTACCAACTTCATTAAACTTAAATAACCCTTAAGACTAAATAAAGCACAACTTTTGTAAATGTGTGAGAATATGCCTGTTTCCAAGAGAGCATGAGACCTCTGACACAGAGTCAGGGTAAGGGAAGTTGGCAAAACTGTGTAAGGTAAGTGCCTCCTATGATTCTGAGGATGGATGGTCTATTTTTTTCCTAGGTAACTCTTTTTATGTGTCTCTATTTGTACCCTGGTAACCATTAGTTTAACATATTCTATTACATACTCCCAACATTATGATATCACCCCTTACTATGGGAACAGAAACAGTAAGACACATGTATATGAATGGAAATATCTGAAATATTGAACTGAAAATAGTTCTTCCTCTTTAAGGCTGTTTTCATGGGTAGTTTGGTCACATTTATGAAAAATATCTTAAAACATTGATACCAGTAAACTGGTGTTATTGCTATGGATAAACATATATTGTCTCTTTATTAAGTCTTTTAAATTTGTTGTTGAGAGGAATTTGGTAATGTTGGGAAAGATGGGAGACAGAGGCTCTGTAATCTTGTAACTCTAGTTTAATAGACAATTCTATTGGAAGGTAAGAAAACCAGAATATGTTTGCCTATCTTAGGCTTCCCTTTGCTATTGTTTTCCTGCTCCTGAGCTTCTGGATTTCTGTGTGACAAGCAGATTTGATCTATCTAATCCTTCTTACCCTGATGAATGGAAACCTATGAAGCCCCAAACATGATAGCTTCCATCCCTGAATGTGTGCTAGCAGCTGTTAAAACGTGCTTTAGATGTGATTGCTAGATTATCATATGGAATAATCCTGGTCTGGTTAATTCAGATCAAGACAGTTTCTCAATTTTTTGTATTGATATTTACTAGACCCATTTATTTATAGTTTATTTAAATAAAAATTCAATACAAAAACAATTATAGTTTCTTTGCCTTTCGAAGCATTCTAAACTCATATCTAAAAATGTGTGTTGTGTGTGTGTGTGTGTGTCTGTGTTTGCCTGATGTTGTATATGCCTATAGGTGTGTGCCTGTGGGTATGGGTATAACTTTTTTGAATTTAAAAGTTATTTATTTGTTTTCTATTTTTTTTTCATTTTTTTTATATTTAAAATTTTCCATCTCCTCCCCTCCTCCTTCCCCTTCCCTCCCCTCCCCTCCACCCATACCCCACCTCCCTCCCTCTCCAGGCTAAGGAGCCATCAGGGTTCCCTACTCTATGTTAAGACCAAGGTCCTCCCAACTCCCCCCAGGTCCAGGAAGGTGATCAACCAAGCTGAGAAGGCTCCCACAGAGCCCGTCCATGCAGAAGAATCAAAGCCCAGCGCCATTGTCCTTGGCTTCTCAGTCAGCCTCCACCGTCGGCCACATTCAGAGTCCGGTTTGGTCGCATGATCCATCAGTCCCATTCCAACTGGACTTGGTGATCTCCCGTTAGTTCTGTCCCACCGTCTCCATGGGTGAACGCACCCCTCACGGTCCTGACTTTCTTTCTCATGTTCTCCCTCCTTCTGCTCCTCATCAGGACCTTGTTTTCTAAAATACTGAGGGACACTATGCCAATTTAATAGTGTTATAATGTTTTTAGACCCACTGTACTACTTATCATTTTTATTATTCATCATTTTTTAAACTGTTTTACATAACAACCACAGTTTCCCTTCCCTTCTCTCCTCTCATTACCTCCACTCACCAAGGCCAATTCATATCCCTGCATCAAGGCTGAACAAGGCATCCCACCACAGGGAATAGGTTCCAAAGAGCCAGATCATGCATCAGGGACAGGACCTGGTCCCACTGCTTAGGGGTCCCTCAAAGTCCAAACTACAAAAAAGTCACCCAGATGCAGAGTGCTTAGTCCAGTCCCTAGTTGTCTGCCCAGAGTCTGGCCTTCTCCTCAAATCAGATTGGTGACTACCATAATTGTCACCATGGAGCCTTCATGCAGTACCTGGTGGAAGTAGATTAAGAGTTCCACAGCCAAACTCTGGGCAGAGGTATGGAATCCAGTTGTAGACTAGGTGGAAGGATTTTATGAGCAGGGCGTGGAGTGAAGATCATGACAGGGAAACCCACAGGGACAGATTACCTGATAAGTAATGATAAGTACTTAAGGTTACTTATTTTTAAGCTGTGTTTTTTATAAATTTTATGTCTCTGTTATATCTTTGAAAATCTAACAGTTTTAAAACATATCTTCACCAATTTCTGTGCTGCCCATTTGCTTTTTATAGAGACATTTTGAATGAAAAGATATGTTTTAAGTAGTTATAACTGGTGAATGAGGTTAGAAATTTATAAGAGCTTTTGGATGATTACTACTATGAAATTTGCTTCATAGGGAGGGTAAACTGGATTAGACTGGGCAGAACTTGCACAATTTCTACTGTTAATTGATATCCATCAATCTGTAGTCAAAATTGCTGTATAATTTTTCAGTACTTTATTATTACAGATTTTTGATGATAATCTGCAAGCCTACAGCAGATATAAAATTTCCACAGTAGTCCTATTTGCTAGATACTTCTGAAGCACATGCTGTTCTTCGGTGATAGGTAACAAATTCCTATTGATGTGCCAACTTATCATTCTTTATTACTTGAATTTTAATTTTTCAAACACACTTGATATCTTTGAGTTTTAACCCATACACAATGGAAAGTCACACATGTACTCACACTTCTCCACAAACACATCTATTTTATCGCTACTCATATCAATAACAACACTTCATTTTAATAAAGAAATGGTATTTTCATAATATACGTGAGATTAATTTAATATCACAGTTTTAACTATCTTTATATTCCCATAGGCTTTATTTACTTACAGAAACTTTTCAAACATTCCCTTCTCTTTGCATGTAGATTGTATTCTTTTACACTTAAGGAATTTTATGAATCTAGAATCTGCTATGTGCAGTTAAATTTGACTTTCTTTCAAATCAGCAGTTGTATCTGTACAGTTCTTTTACTTTTAAATTAGCCAGTATGACTATAGTTTAAAACATTAATCCTCTTTTACATATTCACAATTGAATATATAATAACTTTTATCATAGTGAATTCATAAGCCAAAGTAAACTCTTTTTTTCTATAGATTGCATTGAGCATAATGTTTTATCACATCAGAAAAGTAATCACTTATGATATTTGGATATGTGATTGATATACTTTTAGAAGTTTAGCATTTCTGATAATAAAGTCCATACAAAGAGTGCATAATAGGTATCACAACTATTTTGTCAAAATTTTCATAAAATAGCAATATATAATGCACAAGTTGTGGTGAAAAAGTATGCCTTCATTTATTTGAAAGAAATAGTATTTTTTTATTTTACTATCAAAATTAGACTAAAATAAAAAATATATGTGGTAATATTATCCCAAGCCTAATAATCTTATAGATTAAAATGAAATGATAGAGTGATATTACTTTGTATAAATAGGATGTTTCACCCCCAGAAGAAATAAACTATATATTGACTTTGAGAATATTGAATAACATCAATATTTAAAATGTACATGTAATATTATTATAAAAAAAGAATACATAATAACTTTTGGAAGATAAACAATAGCAATTAGTCTATTATTTGTTTGAAAACATGTTTTCACTAATGAGAGTGTAAAGAATACTATGCATAAATGGAATAATTACATTCAAAATTATATTATTTCATAAACATATAATCATAATGAGAACATGAAATTTATCAATAATTTTATATTACTGAAACTGTGTATTCATGTGTGTGTGTGTGTGTGTATGAGTGTGTTTCTATTTGTTTGCTTTTTACCATGCGAATCATAAAAGAATGTCAGTCAGGTTCTCCTTTATACCATGAAGAAGGTGTTGAATAACTTTCTTTAGGTTTGATTTAACATATTTTAAAGTCACTAAATGAAACAATTTACTTATCTAATTACAAACCAGTAAACATATCTTCAAAAATGGCAGATATGTATTTAATTAATAATTGGGTATATATACATTTTTGAAAAAGCTTGTATAATTATTTCAAAAATTGTTCAAGTGAGATATAACCTTGTTAATCAATATTTCTTTATCAACTTTCATGGTGTGTTATTTTAGATATTTCAAATTATAACTAAATATTTCAATTACTTTACTCTTAATAAAATTCTATTTGAAATATGAAACATTCAACTCTACCTTATTTCTTATTTAAATATTATTGGTTTGTACATTATAAAAAATAAAATGACATTTGCTTGGATAAAGCTATGTCATTACTGAGCTCATCCTTGATGAAGACAATAAAGAAAAGAAAACAATCTTGAGTAGTTAATTAATCAATAGTCAATTGCATCTCCATAAATAGTCTATTCTGACTTTAGTTCATTGGGGTAGCAGCAACAGTAATGAAATTATAACAGAAATATATCCTAAAAAACATCAAAATCATCAGTAGAGCAAGCTTCCCGCAAAACAAAATATAATATTTGCTTCAAAAAGTATTGCAATCTTTCCCTGAATTACTTGTTTTGATAAGAAATAGTTATATAGAAATCAAGTTTCTTCATGACTTATTAAAATTTATTCTAATGTTGGCACATATTTATTCCCAGTACTTGGGAGGCAGAGGCAGGGGGATCTCTGTGAGTTTGAGACCAGCCTGGTCTACAGAGCAAGTTCTAGGACAGGCTCCAAAGCTACACAGAGAATCCTGTCTCAGAAAAAAACAAAAAACAAAAAACAAAGCTTTGTTGTGGAGTGGTAATGGTGCATGCCTTTAATCTCAGCACTTGAGAGACAGAGGAAGGTGCACCTTTGTGAGTTTGAGGCTAGCCTGGTCTACAGACTGAGTTCCAGGTCAGCTTCCAAAGTTAGAGAGAAATCCTGTCTTAAAAAAACAAAAACAACAAACAAACAAATAAAATATCTATTTTTTGCTTGTTTGAGACTTTTAGGAGTAAAACAATAGATGAAAATTATCAATAGAGCATTTTTGACATTCAATGGAATTTTCATAAGTAGCAGGAATGATGTATAATATAATATATGGCAATGAACAAATATCACATCTCAATAATTATGACTGGATATCTGAGACTCTTTTCTCGTGGTTAATAAAGATTTTATTAACAGTGTTTTTTGTACCTAAACAATAATAAATTATTAGAAATGCCCTACAGGTTATATTCTGGTTTGTAGTTGAAGTACAATGTCCTATGTGAACATATAAAAAATAAAATGCTGTGTAAACTCTCTCACCTGATAAGTATGTTTCAAATAGTCAAAATTTCTATGTGTTTCATAAACAGGTTTATTTTGTAACCAAATGGATTTTATAAATTTATTTCCAAATAACTAATAAATTAGTGAATTGAATTATTTTCTAGGTAGATGGATTTGTTTTCCATATTATACAGTTTACATCAAATCATTTTTGTCAAAATTTTAGGAAGGAGCTATTCTGCATACCATAAATTTTCATAATTTAAATGCATTATATGATTAAAAATATATATATGTGGTCTTTATATTTGTATCATGATATTATGAATCAGTGAAATAAATTATTATTGTTAGTTAGTAAACATGTAACTGAACTTATTTTTGACATCTTTATTGTTATCCTGAAAAAATTTATAAAATATTAGAATTATTTGAAGAGTTAATTTGTTCAATGTCACTGTATTCAAATTCAAAACTCAATGTAGAAAACTACTTCACTCTTATACCTATATCCAAAGATTCAAGGCTACATTTTTTGGAGTTCCTTTTGTTACGTGCATGCTAATTAATATAGCTCATGGAAAATAGATAATGGAAAGTTTAATTATGTGGTTAAAGATCAATACTAGATGAGATCTTTCTTTAGAAGCTTGATTTTATATAAATGATCACAATTATAATTACTAGCATTATATAGCCCCTTTGGGAAGAGAATGAGTCTCACTAGGTGATCTTTGTCATAATTCATTATTATTATATTATTATTGTACATAGGACAATGCATTTATCATTGCGGCTTGTTCCTTGAAATGATAGGGCATTCCTGGAGAGCCAAAAATCACATCTTATTAATCTTTCTTTATTTCCTGCTAAGGGTTAGGGCAGTGTCTAAGAGCTAACATTCAATAAAGAATTCAATAACTTTTCTTTCAAATGAGATAAAATGCAAAGTGTGAATAATTGTGGTTCTTCCTTCTTAGAATGGATGACTTTACCTGAGAGACAACAAGAATGGTGTTGGCTCAGACAAATTAGAATTCCATGTGTGTGTTTTTTATCCTGTCCTTTTCAGAATGTGAGTTTAAGGTTATACTATTTTTTTAAATCCTAATTTATTCAAATTGCTGTATATCGCAACTGTCTGGGATGTTTAAATTAGAGCTGTTAGTTCTGTCAGTTCAGAAATCTGGACAATCTGAGATTTCTTTTGCATTTTTTTTTGCATCTAAGTAACTTGTTCTTACAGACAAATGGTATTAGCTCTTACACTTTCAGATAAAATAATTTTATATGGATTAGTAATTATAATTGTTTGCCATTGATTAATAAAAGTTAACTTTTAAATGGTAATTTTTAAGTGAACACTCCTTGCTCTTTCACATTTTTGTTTACTATCGCAGAAAAGTCAGGATTTTCAGAAAACTCCATACTAAAAATTTAGACATTATTGCATTAAGGTAGTCTAGAGGAGAATCAGTCATAGCGCCAGGGAAGTGCATTGCTTTTCATTATTAAGTGGCAAAATCCATCCATATATGTGTATGTTTGTGTGTATTTAGATTGAGTATTCAAATAAATCTAGAAATTGTTAAGAAATACAGTTTTCTCGATTGTATTAACCATATTAGTACATAAAACTGAAAATCTATGATACACATTCTTTTGGTTTTTTTTTCCGTTAAATGTTCTGTGTCTTACTGTGTATATGCTGACCTGTGTTCTGATCACTAGTCATACTGACACTCACATTTTCCATCTTATTCCTGGGACTTTACTTGCCAACATGGTACTGTCCAGGTGGAATTTACCACTAAAGTTAATTGTATAGTGAGAATTATATCTTATCTTAAGGTTGTAGTGGCATTTTTATTTTGTTAATATTTTATAAGCTATATATTTTTTAAAAAATATATGTTTATCCTTTGGCTTTGCAAATTCAAAAAATTATGATTTTTAAATTTAATTTACTAGTTTAGATTTATTTTAAGACAATCTTCTCTCAATTTACATACCAGTCCAAGTTCACTCTCCCTCTCCTCTTCCCACTACCCCCCCCCTTAAACTCACCCCAACCCACATCCACTCCTCAGAAAGGGTCAGGCTTCCCTTGGGAAATCAACAAAGTCTAACACATCACTTTGAGGCAAAACCAAGGCCCTCCCCACTATATCTAGACTAAGTAAGGTGTCCCTTCAAAGAAAATGTTCTCCACAAAGCCAGTTCAAGCAATAGGAATAAATCCTGGCGCCATTGCCAGTGACTCCACACTATGTACCAGCATACAACTGCCACCCACATTCAGAGGACCTGTCAGTCTGGAGTCAGTCAGCTCCCACTAACTCAGGTCAGCTGTTTCTGTGGGTATTGCCATGATGGTCTTGATCTCTTTTGTTCATATTATTGCTCTTCTCTGTCCTCAACTGGACTCTAGGAGCTTGACCCAGTGCTAGCTGTGGAGCTCTGTATCTGCTTCCATCAGTTTCTGATAAAGTTTCTATGATTACAATTAGGGTAATTGTCAACCAGATTACAGAGGAAGGCCAATTTAGGTTCCACTTCACTATTGCTTATGGTCTTAGCTGGGGTTGTCCTGTGGATGTGGAAATTCCTCGCAATTTCCCTACTGCCAGGTTTCCTACTTGGCCCATTGTGGCTCCCTCAATCAAGATATCTCTTTTGTTGCTCTCCCATTTTAATTTAAAATGTATTTTTGAGAATTTTATGTATGACAGCACTATATACAAACAATGTCTATTGTTTCTCCTCCTTCCTTCATGAAGGCTACCCTATTAAATGTAAGAGTTCTTGTATAATTATTGTTCTGATACACACACATGCATACACACCTGAAATACTACAATGTACTAGCACATCTTGTGTTATCTGTGTGTGAAGGGTTTAGTTATGTACATTTACACTTTGACAACTATCATGGAGTTTGTTACTGAAAAAAAAAATAATTTTCTTCCCTTAAGCAACCTTTGATTGTCTTAACTATTTGTCTATGGGTAGGGCTTTGTGAACTCTTTCCCTTCTGTGCTGGCGTATTAGCTGTTGTGGTCTTGATAACTTCTTTAAACAGACATATTGTTGAGAAATGATGGGTACAGTTTACATATCTTGCCCAGATTAAGTATCTCACAGCTCTTATTCTGATCCTTATACTTTTTCCTACTCCATCTTCTGGGATGTGTTGTAAGAAGGGCTGCTTGTTAGTACTAGGCCGTTTACCCAAGAGATAATCACTGTACTAATTAAATCACAGCTTGGCCTATATCTCTAGCTTCTTTTTCGCTAACCCTTGTATATTAATTTAACTCATTTCTCTTAATCTGTGTATAACCACATGGTTGTGGCTTACCGGTTAAAGTTCCGGTGTCTGTGTCTGGCGGGGCTACATGGCTCTCTAAACTCTAAACTCTAAACTCTGCCTTCCTTCTCCCAGCATTCAATTAAGTTTTCCCTGACTTCCTCTGTTCTATCATATCAGGTTTAAGACAGTTCCTTTATTAACCGATGGTATCCACAGCACACAGAGGGGAATCTCACATCGTGGATGTTCCTTATCTCATACATTTTACGGATTATATTTTGTTATAGATGACCTCCTCCTTTTTTTCTGTTTCAGCATAACTTATTTATTATGGTTTTATGTTGCTCATAGCAGAAAGACAGCTCCATCAGTAAAGTGTTTATATCTACAAGTATAAAGTCCTGACATTGATAATAATTCATATAAGAAGAAACAGGCATGGGGGTGTACAGTTTGTAGTCAAAATTATGATAGAGACAGGCTTGTTTTGGGGCCTCCTTTTTCAGCTAATCTATCATGCTTAATGTGAACCAGGTCAGTCGAAAAATGCTATCTTGTAATAAATGGGGACAGGGTAGCACATGAGGACTGATCTAGAGTTGTTCTTTAGCATCCATGTGACTTTAACATACATTTATATATGCTATATGTGTAACATAATATTAGTTTTAAAAAAATAAATCCAGGAGTCAGATATAGGGGTTAACATTGAAAGATCAGAGAAGCAGAGCAGCCAGTCTTTGGATCTTACCTCTATTGAGTTCTCAGACCAAAGAGATGATCCTGTCCCTACTGATCCTCAGATGAGTGCTGCCTCTACAAAACTTCAGACTGAATTCAGTCTCTATAAAACATCAGCATGAATCTTGAGCTCCCATCTCCTCCTGTCTTATATTCCTTTCAATGTCCAGCTATATCACTTACCATCTTCACTTCCCTAGTGCTGAGATTAAAGGTGTAAGCCACAAATGCTAGGCTCCGTTTCTCTTTTAGACTGATTCAATTTTGTGTATCTTATGGTCTTGAAATCACAGAGATCCACCTCTCTGTTCATAGTGTTGGGATTAAGGCATGTCTCACCATTGCCTGGCTTCTATGACTAACTAGTGGCTACCTATGCATTCTGGTTTTTAAGCCAGCTTTATTTGTTAGATCAAAAACAAAATATCACTACACATATGAACATGTATATAAGCAAACATTCAGAAAATCTTACAAATATAGGGCCCAGCCATGAAAATCTCAATAGAAGTCTCAGTAGTTTACCTGGTTCTGTGAAAGACCACAAACAGACTACTCAGGATTCACCCAGGAATAGATCACCCTAATTTTCCAACTATTAGGGTCACCTGCAAGCACACACCCATTGCTTTTTACCAGAACACCTCTAGACAAATGTCAGCCAATCAGGATTGAACCCATCACCTCACACCCTAGTAATGTAACTTTTCTGGTTTTTGTTTTTAAATAGTGACCTCTAGAAGGGTTGGGTACCTCTTCTCACTTCTGCACTGATGAGGTTACTGCTGCCTTGTAATGAACACACAGTAAACCTTGCTTTTGCATCTTGTGAGTCGGTCTCCCTGGTGGTCTTTTGGGATTTTCATGGACTGGACATAACAATAAACAATATCATCCATAAACACATATATAAAAAGCCTCTATTGTTCATTTATATACCTATGAATAGGTCAATAATAAGCCAATCAAGATTTATTACTAACATTGTGAGGAAGTAATAACATTGTAATCTAATTTTCCATATAAAAATTTCTGTTTCATACTACCTTTACAAACTAGCACCTAAAAGACTCTATTTTCTAAGTACATTCCCCATTATGTCTGTACCATAAAGATCCTTATGAAGTGTTGGTTCTCAAATGGTATGTTTGTTAAAGTTGAACTGAGTAGTGTGCTATTTCTCCTCTTGCATGTAAACTGTTTTCCAATAGAGGATATTGTCAAGTGTCCCAGATCCTTCTGATGGATTTTTACTTCTTTTTTTTTTTACATAGATTAAGAAGTTATTAGCTTCCAAGGGAATAAAATGTAAGTTTTTTTCCTTTTGACACTCTTTATGCTATTCAGGGAAGTCATGATTGTGCTTTAGTAATCTGTTATTCACATATGGTTTTGAATTTTTTTATGGCTTTGAATTTTTTATGAGTCCAAATTCACTTTGATTCAATTGCTCTCGAGGGTTAATCACCCACAATTTTAAGATATCTGCAGAAATATTTTATAACTTTGTGATACGAGCACCAGTTTTAAAAGTATCTATTTCTTATACTTAAAGTATATTCGTAGCTAATATACTTTACCTAAGGAAAATACAGTGTGAAATTACTCTCTGCTAGTATTTGTGGTAGTGACAGATTTTATGGATAAGTATTTATTAGACACCTAAGCTTACTTGGACTTGGCTGAGCACAATAGTTTAGGTCATTGTGGACAGGAAATAAAACATAAAATGAAAGCTTATATGACACAATAAATCCACATAAAAGTGTGTAGAGTGTTTGGCACACTCTGGGAATGGGACAAAAAGGCAATAAAAATATTTGGAAAATAGAAGGAAATACCTTGGCAATATTTCAAGAGATAACTACCTTACAGGATGAGTAAACTTTCCGGAATAGAATACAATTTTACTTACCTCTTCTTTATTATAACATAGTGTGAGAGAGGACTAGTTAGAGAATAAGAGACAGAGAAAATTTGGAAGAATGTGGAAGGCAGTGTTGAAAAGTCTAAGTTTCTTATGTTGGAAAACAAGACATATTAGACTGTCTCATTAAATAGAAAATATGGGAGCATAGACTTTTATATAGGACATTTTAAGCTTAGGAATCAATATGCTTAAAATAAGTATAACATTTAAGATAATATAACAGACATACAGCTGTTTTACAAACATACTACATTTATGTTGTATTAGTCAGTGCTCTCTATAATAAAGAGGCAAAGAACAGAAACTCCCTTCTTCTATATTCTAATATAGCCTTCCAGAAGGAGGTGTAGCCCAGATTAAAATCAGTTCTTTCCACTTTAATAGATCTGATTTAAAAGCAGTATGATGTCAAAGGTCTAGATTAAAGGTGTGTCTTCTCACCTCAAAAATTCAAGAATAGCCAACTTGATAACCAAAACTATCACTCATTGGAATACATTATTTCTTCTCAAAGATTAATTCTAAAATATTAAATAACTTTAAAAGTATTCTGTACAACAGAAAAAGACGTATTTGGTACACAAATGGCAAAACTCCCATATAGATCCCAGTTTATGATGTTATGCTAAAATTATGATAAAAAGCATCTGACATAATAATAGTTAACATGTACTGAATACTGTCCATGATCTATTCTCTCCAAAAAGCACTTTCCATAATTGTTGCATTTTCATTTTGAGATGCCCTCCAGAGTCCTAGAACAAAGAAAAGACATTAGCTTACCCAATGTCAGTGAACGCATATGTATTGAGCTCTGTATCTCCAGTGTCAATCCTATATATAGCAACCCAATCATCTATGCACACACTTAGTGTCATAACTATCATATATCCAATGAAAATGTATGCTACTATATTAGGGCCAAATTGGGGCTTATGTATATAAGGCTAAGCCTCACTGTGTTTTAAGTTCACACTCTGAATATTAATCTGGTGAGCCAGTGCAGGCACACATAAAACAAATTTTTGAGAGGTGGAGAAGCCTCTGTATTTTTTTTTTTTTTTTGTCTGCAGCTCTCATTGCCAACTTATCTGTTTGCATTCTTGCTTTTCACCCAACGGCACTCTTTTTAAAGATGTTAGAAGGTGGAAAAATGCTGAAGAGTTGTTATACTGGAGACAGACTTGGAGATTTAATAATCTGATGTCACTTTCTGTTATCTCTACTTCTGGACAGTCAGTGCAATGTGATAGGTTAGGCTAATGCTCCTTCTAGAAGCCAGTTCCAAATTCCTCTGAACTACACTTTTAACACTTAAATCAACTACCGGAATCAGGATTAACTGAAACATTTAAAAATTGAGACAGTATTGATTCTACTGAGATAATTTGTTTCAAAACCAAAGAGGAAAACACATACAAAAAAATTAATGAAAGAAGCAAAATTATGTATATTTTACAAATAAAATTAAAGCTGAGAAATAGAAGTTAAATAACTTGTTAAAGGTCATTAACTACTTACAAAGAAAATATGAAATTCAACTCTCATTCATACTCACTTGGAAATATCCTATTATAATCTATGAGATATTTGTTACTTTTTTCAGAAAAAGAAATATTTTCTATGTCTACAAACCACACTTGTTTATATTCAAGGGTTAAGTCAAGAATAATCATAGAATTGTTCTATTTCCTAAAACCAAAGTAAATTTTTACTTTTTCATTTTTCAATAAAAGTGCTTCTATTGTTTCATTTATTTACTCACTATCATTCATTTTCTTGAAACAAAGTTTTACTTGTAGAAAGAATAACTTAGGTCAATTTATATGCAGATGCTGTTCATCTTCTGTAATTGAACATCAGTTGACTCAAGATGAAATATTTGTAACTGGTTATCAGTATGCATAAATATCATACCTTCTTTCCTGTATTTTAAGTAAGGAAAAGATCTAATCTATGGTTTTAAAATACATTTTGCATAAGAAATAGAGCCATCCAAATCTGTTGACCCAGTGTTCTTGTATAGTAGGATATCCTCATGGATGTAGATTGATTTGTAGTTGTCACAGATTTATTTTATACTTATAAAAATATAAGCCTTAAGTAATACTACTTGAACACATTCAATTCCTATATTTATTCATTTCATAATCTGTTCCTATTTTATAATTTAACATAAAAGATATTAATGCTTATATAAATATCATAAATTAATTTTCAGATTAAAGTTAAATCATTTGGTTTTTCAAGACAGAGGTTTTTTTTCTCATGGTTTATTTTTTTTTATATTTAAAAATTTCCATCTCCTTCCCTCCTCCCCCCGCCTCCCTCCGCTCCTCCTCCCCCTTCCCTCCCCTCCTTCTCCCCCTTACCTCCCCTTCCCTCCACCCATACCTCCCCTCCCTCCCTCTCAAGGCCAAGGAGCTTTATGTAATAGCCCTGGCTTTCCTGGAACTCACTACATAAACCAGACTTGCCTGGAACTGAAAGAGATTCACCAGCTTCTCACTCCCTAGTACTAGGATTAAAGGCATGAGCCACTACCTACATGAAAGGTCATTTGTTTTGGGACAATACATAATATAATCTTTAAAGTAAGATCAAGTGTATGTTTTCTATTATCTATTACTTGAATATATTATGTATAACTTTAAATGCTCCAGATTGATTAAAACTGCCTGAATATGTGAATCCATATAATGTGTTTAGTAATGTGTGTATATATATGTGTGTGTGTGTGTGTGTGTGTGTGTGTGTGTGTATTATAAATATGTAAGTACAATTTTAGCGACTATCCAGGAAGGGTCTATAAAATATACAGTAATCATCATATCCATAGATATTTTCTTCATTTTCATTTTTTAATGTAGAAAATGACCATGTTAGTTTTATATGTGTTTCTAATTAATAAATACTAGTGATTATAATATCAGATGAAAAGAGTAAGTGTTTTTCCCTAAATATCTTTTGCTAATACATGAACCAGTATTGTAAGGATGCACATTTATATGGCAAAGGAAGGAAGAAAATGTGTGCTTTATAAAAACTGATGAACTTCATTACATTGCCTTGCATTATTACATTGATTGTCTTTATTACATTGGAACTAAGATTTAGAAAGAATTTAAAAATAAAACAAATCCAAATTTCTTAAAAGTCCATCCACTATACATAGTCCTTGTGAATTTTTTCACTGAATTTAGCTCTACCATTACATTCTTATTAAAGAAGATCATAAAAAGTGTGTCCTGCCTCCGTGTTTGCATCCTAAGAGAAATTTATATAAGAAAAATATTTAAGAGTCTATGGTCAAATTGACTCATGGTGCAAAGGGAAGAAGTGAAAGTTGATTTATTGGGATAAGTGCTAAGGACCATAATAATAGATAAAGGATGTCATTAAACAGAAAATACAATTGGACATTTTGATAATGGTGATTATACATTTATTCATCATAAATTGTAAACCACTACAATTACTAAATATTTTTATATAATTTGTGGTATAAAAACTCAAATACTGTCATAGCAATCATAAATTGCTTCCATTAAAAAAGATAATACTTTTGATTGAGATTCAGTATGAAAACAAATAATTTTTATCTTTAGTCAAACTTTTAGGAAACAAAAAGTAAGAACCACAGAAGAAGAGGTCATTAACTATCTTTGTGAAAATGTTACTTGAATATACTTGAATCATCATGCAATTTATAAACATAAAAATGCTATCATCTACTCTATACTTGATCCTAGCCAAAAGGTTAAGAAACCAAACTCCATATACTAAAGTTATAAAGAAGAAAATAGTGAGTTCTCACAATGGAGACAATATAAAGATTTTAGGAAAGGTCAGTCTAGGAATGAGATGTAATTGGAAAAGATATTAAAATCTATAAAATCAGTATAGATGAAGGCAGATAGATGCATTTTCTTTCTCTCTCTCTCTCTCTCTCTCTCTCTCTCTCTCTCTCTCTCTCTCTCTTTCTTTTTCTTTTTCTTTCTTTTTTTGAGATAGGGTTTTTCTCTAGCTTTGGAGCCTGTTCTGGAACTAGGTCTTGTAAACCAGGTTGGCCTTGACAGAGTTTTGTCTGCCTCTGCATCCAAAGTTCTGGGATTAAAGGCGAGTGCCACAACCCCTCAGCTAAGACATAGTCTTGAGTTTCTTATAATGCATGTAATGTTTAGCGATGTGTACTCAGAAAATCTCTGTTGGGGACCAGCTTCAGTAAGGATACCACTTACCTGGGTAGGGACATGTGCATTAGAAAAATTAGTAAGGAGCACAAAGACACAAGTGAAAATAATAAAACAGAAAGCATAGGATAGTACCAGGAAGGAATTCCAGAGAATACTGAGCTGTCCCATTTAATTTTCTATATACTTTTACACCTCAATACAAAAAAGGGAAGAAGACAAAAGACTGTGTTAACAAAGATACAAAGAGCAAATAGAAAAGTTATTTACTACTTCCTGGACACTCACCCAAAGTTCTTCTGTAACATTGGGGCATCCATCTTCAGCTTATAGACCCATAGTATCCAGCAGAGTTTTTCATGAAGCAGGAAATTTCAAAGACAGTTCAGCCTATATTGGCAGTTTGTCAGTCACTTTCTTTTGTGTCTAGCAGAATGTCTGGCAGACTCTTTCATGAAGCAGAAACCCTGAAGGACCAGCTCACCTTTAGAAAAGTTCAGCAGTCATTTATCTAAGGGTCCTGCATGTCCAGTTCATACAGCTGTCCAGGCAAGCGTAGTTTCTTACACAAATGTCTAACAAATGCTATAAGGAACCTCTTCAATGCCCATCCTTCTCTTGAAGGAAATGGTATTGTCAGATACAGATGTATCTCATTGTCATGAGAAGGCCTACATTCTTAAAATGTTTTAAATGCTATATTCTGAAGGTCTCTGAAAGATAACAGAAATATATCTCTATATAGCTGGAAAACCCAGCTAATGAGACTAGAAGCTTGACTATTATAGATTATTATCTATTAACCTATATATGTTAATTACACATTACATTTTTAAATGAGCTGCACAAACATAATATCTTAATCAAGAACACACACACACACACACACACACATATATATATATATATATATATATATATATCACAAAATTGACCTTAAACCTGTATCAATAGACTAAGATCCATACCAATGCAAAGTATTCTTCTCTCTATCATATTCCCCTTTAAATGTAAACAAACATTTATATACAATATTTGGGAATTTGTGCATATTTCTCTCCAAACTGCTTCTTTCTTTTTGTTAGTTAAAGTAATTGGGGGGGTTCACTGCTATATTTCTGTGGATCTTGATCCATCAAACCACATTAGTCTGGAATGATTCCACACATTCTCATCCTGTGTGGAAACAAAGAACCTCTTTTCCAAAGCAACATATCCTTAGACCCACATTTTGAAACCAAGAAACCTTTTATATATGTAGGTTTACTTAGAAGCCAATACAGTGAAATGTCTCTCTGTGCTTAGCTCCTTCACATATTCCAGACTCTCTGTGTATTTTTATCTTTACTTGACTTATTTTTATTTACTCCTTTTAATCAATAAGTATCTTACTCTGTCACTTTAAAGACTTCATTTTGGTTTTTATAACTCTCTATACTTTTTCTTCTCTCTCCCAAGCCTACTTAAATTTATCAAACACTGTGACAAATTTATAGGTCTTTTTCATCTGAATCTGTCTTTATTGTCTATCTGTAATGGTTTTCTGACCAGGACATTTTCTTAAAATGCTAAGCGCTTCTTAAAAACCTAAGCAGCAGCATTGTTAGAGAAAACAAGGCCCTGCTTGTTTGCTCCACCCAGTTCAACATGCAGAGCTGTCTGGTGCCTCTGAGAGCCATGCTGCACCATTATTAGGCACACAGTGGGTCTGTGTTGCCGTTAAGCAACTCTGCTCACAAAACCCATTTAAATGCTCTGTAGCAGAATCTTCCCAAAGACCCAGAGTTCATGCTGGCAGCATGCAGCAAGAAACTGGCATAAACTGTGCAGATTTGTTATTTTTTCTGCTACCACTGAATCAGAAAAATCTTTATTAAAGGAGCTGTAGCATGCTACCAGCAGCAAGCAAACTGCTGGTTACCAAGAAGCCATGCTTAACTCTGTTGTTTTGTGTCTAGAATTACTTTTTAAGCTTTCTCAGGTTTTATGTGAGTTTAGCCAGCACACAGTGGAGTGCCAAGAAAAGATACTTTAAAAAGGATAAAATGAAAAAAGGAAGCATGGATACAAATTATGGAGGCTTATGACAATGTGCAAATGATATGATTTATTCTTAAGGAAAAGTATCTTGTTGCAACAAATTAGGTATTTGTTGTGTACTATGAAGAATAAGTAAAAAAAGAGAAAATGATTATGAGGATACATGTTGCAGCAATTATTAATGACATCAAAGAATTTATGTGGCACTAAAAAATATTTCCTTATATTTCTGTACCAATATTCTCCTTCATAGAACTGCACATTGCCATAGTAAAGTACATGATGTACATACATGGTGATAATTACTTTATCTGTGAAGGATCAGAAAGAACATCTTTCAGACTCTCTGAGCCATAGCTCTGTTGTAGTCACTTGCCATTGACCTGGAAATTGAAAAAGACTTAATGTTTTGAGAAATGAATATAGTTTGCTTCTTAGTTATTATAAATTGTTATAGTTGATCTATAAGCTATCACAGATTATTCCTAAACTAGATGAAAATAAATATTCTGGAAGATTACTTTGTTTATTATAATAGAAATAGAAGCATTTAAAAATATCTGTCTGTAGGTTAACTTTTAACATTATGTCATAACTCAATGGCCTATTTTTCTTCATTTGTATTTATTCTTTGAGGACTTCATACATTCTATATGTTATCATATTCTTCCTTATCTTTCAAATCCTTCAAAATTCTCCTCTAATTTCCTACAAACCCAACTTCATGTTCTTTTAAAACAAAGCAAAAAAAAAAAAAGGGTTACCAAAGAGTAGAGACTGATGTCCTTTGAAAATCTACTCCTCAAGGTGGCTTAAATAATCAGTTTCATTCTGTTGAAAAAAACTACTTTTTTTATTCAATGACCAATCATTTAGTAACAGCTTCTTGGCTAGAAGTTGTACTTTCTGCCTATTTCCCATTGAAAATACTGGGATGTTTGTCCTGTTTAAGCTTATACAGGTCTTATGTACACATAGACTATGTGAGTTCTTATATTGAGTCTTCCCTGTTGTATGTAGAAGGTGCTGTTTTCTTAAAACTGTCCAGCACTTCTTATTCTGTATAGATAGCAAGCTTTAAGAAGGGTGTGTCAAATACATATATAATTCAGGGATAAGCATTTAAAGTTTCTCTTTCTTGGTATACTGTCTATTTTTGTGCTTCAGTGTTTATTACCATTCACTGTAAGAGGAAGGTTGAAGGCTGAAGGTAGGAGTCATTCTATTGCCATTCTCATTTAGCAGATTACTAGTAAGAGTTTCCCAAGCGGCCATGATAACCTCCTTCAAGTTCTTGGCCTCATAAATAATACAAAGTTTGGATTTCAACTATTAGAGCAGACCTTAAATCAAAACAAAAGTGGTTAGTGACTTTTTTAACATTCATGCTATAATTGTATAAGTAGACATTTCTTATAGACATGCCATTATAGCTCATAAGATTTGTAGATGGCTAAGATTAGTGATTCTTTTCTTCTGTATTGTGTACAAAATCTTCTTGATCTATGAGTACTAGTCATTAAGAGTTAAGCTTTGAATTGAATAGCAACTATATTTTTTCATGTTCTGGGCTGTATATATGCACTGTTATTAAGTTTAGGATCTTATTCTCTAGCTGTAGAGAGTAAACAATATCATTGGCAATAGTCTCTAAGACCCATTGGCCAACATCTTTTTAAAATAAAAAGATGTAACCTACTTGTGATATTGCTGTTTTATTTGGTAGCATATTATGTCCTAATGTTGTGTTGTCTCCACCATTATATTGTGACTCCACTTAAATTCCCTTTATGTACCTATATGCTTTAGAAAATGGCCAAAGAAGCAGGTCTTAATATGGCATTTCAAATGACCTTTGGTCTTAGATATGTAGTCCCATAGTCCTTCTAAACTGACTTTCTCTCCCACATCTCCTTTAATCCCATTCTAATTCTTTTTGTCTCTGTAATATTATAGTGTAGTCCATATTTTAGTTTTATTAACTCCATAATAATTTTGTTTTCTAATCAGAACATATTCTCCCTTGCTTGGAGTTAGGATTTCAGCATATTTTTCTGAAGGGTTGCACTATAACCACAATCATTTGTTTTAATTACAATATGAATGTGTGTATGTAAAATACAAAGAAAAGCAACAAAAACATAGAAAATAAAATATTCAACTAAACTTAAGTGGCTGAGGCCTCAGATGCATTAATTTGGGAAATCGAAATTAAAATATGAATCCATCAAATTCAAAATTATAGATATTCATAATTACAACAGAAGGTCAAGGAAAGCAAGAATGAACCATAGTATATTTTCAATCTATGATGAGGGTAAATTGTCCTGAAAAATATCTATTGATGGACAACACAATGGTGATCGCATCAGACCCAGTGGAGCTATATTATAAGGTTAACTGTCATATTTAGCCCAAATATACACTCAGTAAAGTACAGGAATTAACTATGAAGTACTTGATTATAGGAGAAAAAAGTGGTAATGATGTTATCATAATGGTAGGATACAGTAACATGTTCTTTGGATATGTAAAAGGAAGCAGGATGATTTCAAATAGAAACTAAGATGAATTCCTGAATAAGATGTTAGAAGTGTTTTTTGTAAATAATTATAATGCTCCACAGTTTTAGCAAAACTACACACTGGTTTTCTGGAGAGTATTTTACCTCATGGCTATTTTTTTTTCATTTAGAATATACTATAGATATATGTTTTCCAAATAATTATTTCAAAGCTTATAAGAACAAAAGCATTTGAAAGCCAGTTTCTATTTTCGTTTAATGTTAAGATATTATTTTCTTAAGCAGAGAAAGTTTACATAAAACCAGCCTGCCATTTTGTTACTGTGAAAATATAAAAGAGGAATTCACTAAGATGTTATGCCACAATTTCTCCCTGTATGAGAACCTCCTCATGTTTAGGAGTCCCATTGATTGTTAATCTTCCAGGCATCTTTTAATTTTAATTACTTTTGGTCTTTGTTTCCCTTTATCATTTTTCCTTTACTGAAAGATTAAGACAAGTTTTCTGGGTGAGCATTTAGAGGACAGAGGAAGAGCAGGCCTGGCTCAGAGAGAGGATTAGCCACTTGTGATTTATAATCAAGCATATCAAGAAGAATAATCAAGCATCCGACGAAATTCTTCCTGTGGGTAAAAGTGAATGATTAAAAAGTTTCTGTGAAAGAAGGCTGAATCAGTGTAACTATTAAGACAGCCATTCTATGTGAACACTTTTATTAATTTCTGAAGTACCTTGCCAATGCCCATTCAGCAATGAAGACTTAGAGTAACAATCATTATACAGAATTCATGCCAAGGGTTTGAACTATGAGGCATAGGTTGTGCTAATAATGAGGTGAACTCATTTAACGTGTACAACAGATTTAATGGAAACAGTCTACCAACTGAGAAACAGACATGCAAATATTTGCATGGGAATTTATGACATTCTCTGTGGTATAACAGATTAAAGTGGGACAAAACGTGTATAAACCTTTCAACGGGGAAATAGTAAACAAAAAAAAAAAAAAAAAAAAAAAAACAAAGATGTCAAAAACCATATCCCCAAGAAGGTGGAAGGTGATTACAAGTTCCTAGCACTGCAAAGTGAACCAAATAAATTTCCTTTTGTTATTAAGTTGTTGTGCACAAAGTCTTCCTAGAAGAGAAGGAAGTTGTCTCTGCATCTGTAAATTCTACCTTCATCTTATTTATTTCAAGCAGCTGCTGGGAAACAATGAAATTCGGTGCTGAGTTGAAGATAACAAATTTTTATTGACCACAAATTTATTTGCATACAGCAGAAGAGCAGACACACAGGGGAAAATGGTGAACTAGAAAAAAACTGAATAAAAGAGCTATGCGTGTCGACTAGACAGCCCCAAGGATGCTCACTTCTACATGTGACACTCTGCTCCATCATTACTAACACAACACTAATAGAAAGATTCAATTTCATTCTGAATTTCCAAGTTAGATGAATAATTTGCCAGAGCTGGTTTTTCCTCTCATTACTCTAAAGGACGACCTTCCCTTCTACATCTGGTGATCGATATGAATACGTGTCTTTCAAATTCACATTTTCCATGTGGCATCCAATGCAAAGACATGCCTATACCAGTTTGATCATTCCCAGACAATAGACAATATTTCAAGGCCTAAGTAAAACAGATTTAATTGCTAAACAAGATTTCAAGGAACTGAACTTCATTTTAATCACAAACAAGCTGCAAGGCAATTTTCAATTACAGCAAGCTTTTTTATTTTTCTCCAGCTGTGTTTCCCTGCTGATTCCTGAAATTACATGTAAGTTGTCCCAGATTTTCAAGTGGTGTACCTACGGAGGTTTTTCTTTTGTCAGTTGATGAAGTATCTGTGATTAGAACTTAAATAAATTGGCATTTATAAGATTCATTACCCCACCCTGTAAATTTCAGGACATGATGATGAAGCATAAAGATAGTTGGAGATATCCCTAGTGACAGTATTGAGCCTAATTAGGCTGCTGGTGCTGTAAGACATCACCTCTGCTGCAGGAACATCAAACGATAATGGGAGAGCTAAGTCCTAGAAAATGGAATCTGTGGGGTTTTAAACAATCAGGTCAACAAGGAATTGTAGTTTCAAAGTTTTACAAAGTCCCTGCTTTTAGCAAAGTTTGCAGCTGTTTGTTTCCCCTAACAATTGTTTTCACATAAAGCCTTAGTGTTGGCAGAATTGAAAATGATTGTATTTACAGTTGGAGAGTTCAAAGAAAATCTGGCACTTACAGGAAACCCTGTATTATTCTTTGAAAAATAAGAGAGCAGTGTTATACCCTACAAAAAAGAATAGCAATACTCATGTCATAATTTGCTTTGTTTCCTTTATGAATCTAATTACTACTGGTGTGCTACTTCTAAGTCCCTTCTTTTTTTTTTTTTCTTACTGGCCACTCACTGAAGAAATGTAATTGTCAGTTCTTATTTGAATGACTTTTTTTTACTACTTTTATAAAGCTCTGATACAAAACCACAGAGGTGAAATCCATGTCAAGAGAAGATGTGAAGCCAGAAATGCAAGAAAAACAAATACAGAAAGTTCTCAAGTAGAAACAAAACATACATTAGATCAGTCAGAGTAGTTTTTTTCTTAATTTTTGAACATATATGAGGTGTCAGTGACTCACTATAAATCTGCAAAAGTAATGCATGCAAATGTACAAAAAAGAAACAAAAAAACAATTGAGTTTTAAGTATAAGAATTGCTTCAAATTGTTTGTTTTGTTTTTGTAGACTAAAAATAAAAGGTTGGTGACTGAAAAAAAATAGTTTCTTAACCAAAAACAGAACTAAACAAAACGTATTATAAAAATTCAGGAACACCCCTTGGACAAAAACAGAAAAGCTAGGAAAACACTAATTGTGGTCGAGTATCTATACAGTGGGAGACTTACAACACAGAGACAGGACATGTCCTTGGCTATCTCTGGGCAGAATTTAGAGTATTTTAATGGTTTTTGTGGGTGCTGAGATTTTACCTAATGAGTCTTTAGGTGTTTACTATGAGACTGGAGAAAACAGATTGGAAATTAGAGATGTGTAAAGACAATGAACTGGAAACATATTTTGGTAGATTTGGAAAATACAAACTAAATGAGGCATAACAGTAGCTTGAATTTAAAAATCTAAAATGGAAATTATTTTTTCTTTTAATCAGTTTTTTTTAAAAAAAAATGTGAAATAGGAAAAAATGAAAACAAAAGATATTGTAATACATGCATGACTTTTCATAAATCATGGGATTTTTTTAAATATAAAACAATGAATAGGTTTTCTGAAATAGTTATTTTTCACTGTTGAATTTTTATACTTACTGTTAGCATTCCAGTCTTTGTAGGTATAGCAACTATGTGAGACCTACCTGTAAAGTGCAGATTTCAACATTTCGTAAGCATGTATATATTCTAAGAAGAATTTACAATGAAGCAACTCTATGTATTTTAATACATGTCATACATATCTGAAAAAATTAATTAATATCAAATATTCCAAATATTCCAAATCCTTTACATCCTGGATGATTTTATCCTAATTTTCACATGACTATTGATTTTTCAGAACAAGAAATTTTAGTACAAACGTGCTTGTGTTACATATGCAAATTTTAGCATCATATTTTATTATCTTCTGAGTTTCTGTTTTTAACCATTATTTCTACTACTACTTTGTGATAACATTTTTTGCTTAAAATATAAGAAATTATATCTTAAAATAGATTTATGATCTCCAGTTGTAACTCTTACAGATTTAGATATATTACTGGACTGTGTGTATGTATGATATGTAGTTAAGAAGAAAGTGTGAGAACACATAAAGCAATGCCTAATGGTAGGAAAAAAATAATTCTTCATATATATTTGACTGCCTTTTTGCTATTCTTGTTTTGTAACCCACTGTGTGCAATTAGTGGTGCTTGCATACACGTGTGTTTCAAGCACTAGGGAATTGGTCACCCTCCAGAGACCTTTTCTCTGAGAAAACTGGCTATTCTGATTATCTATACCCCACAGTCATGTGCAGTATAGCTCCTCAGTTAGGATTAGCTCTTCAAAAACTCTCTCCATCCATGCCAGAACTATAACTGGGTTGACCTCATATAGGTTTTGTAATCTAAAGCATCTTTGAGATAATATTTGCAGCAGTCATATTGTGCTTAAATGACAACATTTCACAGGACTCCTCCCAGTTTCCTGACACTTTACACTCTGTCTGCCTGCTCTCTTGTGATGGTCACTCAACCTTGGAATGGGCAAAGATGGCGTACCTCTGATGTAGGTGTGTCTTCTATCTATCTGATGATTTCATTGGTTAATTAATAAAGAAACTGCTTGGCCTGATAGGTTAGAACATAGGTGGGTGGAGTATACAGAACAGAATGCTGGGAGTGAGGCAGATGCCTCGGGAAATCGCTATGCCTCTCCTCTCTGGGTCAGATGTGATGAAGCTCTGGCCCAAGATGGACATACGCTAGAATCTTCCTGGTAAGCCACTACCTCGTGGTGCTACATAGATTATTAGATATGGGTTAAAGCAAGATATGTGAGAATTAGTTAATAAGAGGCTGCAACTAATGGGCCAGGCAGTGTTTAAAAGAATACATTTTGTGTGTTGTTATTTAGGGTGTAAAACTTGCCATGTGGGATCCGGGTGGGACGAAAAGCAGGCCTGCCCGCAGCTCCTTCTACATAGCTCTCCCATCTCTGGCTGAGCACTTGCAGTCACTTATTCTCATCAGCATGTTGATGAGGTGAGTCTTTCCAATAATCATTGAATTTTATACAATGAAGCTTCTCCAGCTCAACTCTCAGCATTTCAATGCTTCAGTTACATAAAACATCTTTAAAGTTTTTTTTTTTATTCTAAGTCTGCTTACTTTCTTGTTGTCTTCTGAGACATTTAATTTAAAAAATAATAATTCAGTTCTGACACAATTTTAAGCTCAGTGTAATGTAAAATATCAAAACTAACAATTTGAGATTCATAAAATAGTGTTCAGGGATCCATTTTTTTCCCTAAAAATCTCCCTTCCATATAATTTCATGAGGGCCATGTATTTATTTCAGGTAAATATGGCTAAGTAACTATGCACACTGATACTCATTCAAAATAAAATCCAATAAAGACAATTTAATTGATTTAGTAAAATAATTGTACCTTAGCTGGATTATAAGTTCTTTTATTAGAGATGTATTTTTCTTCCTTAATTTTATTACATACTACTGCTTCAATATCAAAGTTCTAAAAGTCTAGCTGGCAAATAGAAATTTTATTGATATCATGTATCTATAAAAGTCAAATTTTTGTTTATATGGTATGTGAAATCAATCTCAGAAGAAAGAGTTTAGCTTGACTACCAATTTACTCTATTTTAGAAATTCATATTTCACTGACAGAGCTATTCTGTCAGTGAATATTTTAGTAGTGCATGTTAATAACTGACAGTATAATATTTCTGCATTAAAATACTCATTAAGGACAGACTGAATAATGAATTTCCCAAGGTATAAATTAGTTTCCATTAGATATTAGTACTTTTTAAAGTGGTCAATAAATATTAGTTTTGAGTACTTTTTTATTATTCCTATTCTAGAAGTATAAAATTAAAAAATAAATAATGATAATGAAGATATGCTTATAATAGATTTTTATATTTTTATAAGTCAACACAAACATTTTCAACATAGATATCTATATATGTCAAATTTTATGTTGCCATTCAAGAGAAACTATCTCTCCTTTGATTAAAAATATGATGATTTAGGTTAGATGGAAATATTTAAATATAAAACTTGACCATCACATACTATACAAATTAAATATATTATTTTATAATATGTACAAATTACAACAATTAAAATACTAGTAATAAAAAGAAAGTGAATGTGTTTGTAAGGATATTAAATAGTCAAAATTTAAATTCTATCTTGGATGAGTTGAGAGAAAATTCTGGCTGTACTCAAATATACAAATATTATCAAAATGACAATAAACTCTGTGAAGAGCCCATCACTCTGCTAACCACTCTGCATTTTATTCTATTCTATCACTCCTGGATATTTCAATTATTGCCTCAAGATTCATTGTATCCGTATTAGTTTATCATAGAAAACATATCAGACTAAATATTTAGTTAGAATACATACCATCGGTCTTATAAAGTTTATTTTGTCAATACAACTAAATTAGAGAATCTATCTCTGGCAAGTACGTGTGCTAAATAGCCAGGTGCTGGGGAGTGCAAACAATGGTAGCAATTGAAGAGAGACAGTACTTTGGCTTTCAATACAATCATAAATTAGAACAGCACATCAAATTTCCTGGCCAACCCCTAAACTTAACCATAAACCATAGACTCTAAACTCAGTTACCTGTATGATTAAATGACACAGAAGGTTAACAAAGAATATTTCACAAGGATGTCTGAAGTCAAGAAACTCCACTGTTGGAGAAGGTGATATGGGATTTTCTTCTGTATGCTATGATGAATAAAGTAATTTTTTGGTCTCATAACAGAGCTATAGGGAAACAGAGCTAGGTGGGTAAAACTAAGTTTAATGCTGGGAGAGAGAAGGCAGAGTCAGAGAGACTCCATGTAACTCCGCTGGAGACAGACACTGGAACATTAGTGGATAAGCCATAGCCATGTGGTGATACATAGATTAATAGAAATGTGTTAAATTAAAATAGAAGAGTTAGCCAATAATGGGTCAAGCAGTGATTTCATTAATACAGTTTCTGTGTGATTATTTCTGGTCTGAGCAGCTGGGAACCAACAAACAGCCTCCTCTAACACAACTAAATTCATGTTAAACCTGAGAGGGCTTGCAAAGATATTCTAGACACTAAAAGACAAAGTTTGGCTGCATTTTCATTTTCGGAATGGGCTTTGCTCACGGGAGGCATGCTTTGGCTCCTTTAAGAGAGGTTTTCCTGGTTCATTGGTAGCAGGAAGAAGGCTGTTCTGTTTTGAAATGCCAGCTTCACCTCTGGTTCTTAGGAGACTGAACATTTGAATGGAGTTTGTGAGGAAAGTGCTACAGCTTGCTTGGTGGAAACATGGATCTGCTGTGTGCCTAGAGATGCGGCATTGTGCATGGCTCTCAGAGGTGGTGCGCAGCTCTGTCATGCTGGGCTGGGCATGGCAAACAGGCAGTGTCATCTTTCCCCTAGAAATGTTGCAGCTTATGTTTTTAAGAAACTCTTAGCATTTTAAGAAGCACTCCTGAACAGTAAAAGACTTACAAATAAACTATAGGACAGATTCAGACTAAAAGCCATCTAAACGGGTCATAGTGTTGGATAAATATACATAGGCTTGGGAGAGAGAGGGAAAAGAACATAAATAGTTACAAAAAGAAGTAAGTGCTATTAAAAGGGGTAAAGTCTTTAAGAGACAGCAATGACAGTCATAGATTAAAGAAGTAAAAATATAACAAGTTACATAAAATGGAAAATACACAGAGTCTGGATTGTGTGTATTATTGTGTTTTCTTTGAAATTTTTTACTGTGAATGAGGTAAGTAACCAACATATATAATTTAAATGTATCTTGTCTTCAAAATATGGGACTAAGGATAATGTTGCCTTGGAAAAGGGGTTTTTTTTTTTCATTTCCACAGAAGATGAGAACCTGTGGATTGCTTCTAGACTAATATGGTTTGATGGACCAATACCCTCTGAAAGGTTGCCTTGAACATCCCTCAAAAAATTACTTGGTCTAATAAAGAGCAGGAGGTAGTTTGGAGAAAACTAAGCCCATATTCCCAATATTATTTATAAAAGTTTGTTTACATTTAAAGGGGATATGCTTTAAAGATTTGTATTTGTGTGGATCTTGGTTTATTAATACAAATTTAAGAATAATTTTGTTATACTGCATATATATATATATATATGATCTTGATTAAGGTATTGTGTTTGTGTAGCTCATTTAAAAATATAATGTATAATTAAAAATATAGGCTAATAGATAATCATCTTTAATAGTCATATATATTTTATCATCATCATCACCATCATCATCATCATCATTCTTATCATGTATTCCCCAGCAGTGGTTAAACATGCATGGTTTTAGATGTCTCAGATGCTTGTGATATGGTCATACTCAAGGTTCCACAGTCGTCCTTCATGCTGTCTATCTAGTATTTTGGGGGCCTTTTTCTTTGCCTTTTCACATGCACTCTTCTAAGCAGTCCTATCTTCAGGTATCTGCTGTCATTCATTTTTGTAACATGCTCAAGTGCTGTTGCTGTATTCTGTAGTTTATTTTCCTCTATAGATAGGGATTTTTTTTAAAAAAAAAAACATATCATCCTTGCATAGCCTATCTCTTCATGTGATGTCAAAAATCCTCCTGAGACATACCATCTCATACACATTCAACCACTGTTAGGAGGAGTGTTTCATTGTCCAGGTTTTGGAGTTTTAAATTAGGCAGTTCGAGACAAGTGCCTCATATACGTGTAATTTTGTTGTTGTCATTGTGTCTCTTTATAACCTAACCTTTCCCAGTGTCTTGAATGCAGCCATGGCTATCCCTATCTGCCTCTTGACATCTGAAATAGTGCCCTTCATTGAACTAAGGTTTCCTCCAAGATAAAGTTGAATGTTTGCTTGAGGTTCTAATTCTTTATTACAATTCTAAAATCCATATTCACTCATCCCATGTGTTGTATTTCAGTCTTCTTCAATGTTTACTTTCATATGAAGTTTTCACTTACTTCTATTGCTCTATTTACCATAATCTGCAGCTCATTTGGACTTTCAAAAAGCATCTATATTTACTTATATTATATAAAAATTAATACACCAAAATATATCAGACAAATTTCACTGAATATATGGTTAATGTAAACAGAACAAGAAAATAAGTCCTAGGTGAAATCCAATACTATTATTCTGCTAAATGAATATGAAATTAAAATGACCACTGATGACTGTTTCTGGCAGTGGCTCCATAGCTTCTCTGTGACTTTGCTTTCTTTCTCCCAGCATTCAGTTTTGTTTTCCCTGCCTAGCTCTGTCCTACCCTGCTCTGCTATAGGCTCAAAGCAATTTCTTTATTAACTAATGGTATTCACAGCACAAAGAGGGGAAACCCACATCAAATTAGTTGAGGAGTTATTCACATCTCAAATCTGTTGTGAGAAAGGGAGAAGATTTTGAATGAAGGGACACCTAGCAAGTAAACCAGATGACAGGGAAGACCCCTTTTCCACTACTAGCAACAGACACAAACCGGACATTATGAGGATGATGAAAATATCACAAAATTTAGAAAGAATGGATTGGAGGGAAGTAAAGGAATAGGGAATATGAAGTGTGAAAATGAAATGTATAAAACAGTATATTAAATTCTTAAAGAATTAATAAAAATATAATAAACAATAATTCAAATTCCCAATATTAGTAACCTTTCTTAAATTTATCATGAAAAAGGCCTTAGTAAAAAAAAAACAAGTACACAAACACTCACACATACATACACTCACATTAAATATGTGTGGCATAAGTAACTTTCATATTATTTTCAATAGTAGTGATGTATTCAATAATTTCATGTGTATAACTGGTACATTAACATAAGATTAGCCAGTGATGATGATGTACACTTTTGATCCCAGTACTTGGGAAGGATACAGAGGTAGATTTTATTAGTTTAAGATCAGCATGGTCAATGGAACACCTTCCAAGACAATGAAAGCTACACAGAGAAAATGTATCCCTCACAAAAAAACAGATACATTGTGAAAAGTAGCAAATACGGTGCTTAATTAAATAACTGTACCACCAATTATTTTAAATGAAAAATAAAAGATTATATTCCAAATAAACTGTGTTTATTGTCAATGTATTTAATTTATTAATTAAAGTATTATGAGAAAAAATTATTCATATTGGAAGTAGGTCCCATGTCTACATGTCTTCATTCTTTAGGGAATAAAGAAGAAAATAAGAATAATCAAGGTTTTAAGCCATACAAAGCAATATTCAGGAACATTATAACTTTGTGTCATTAATTCTACTTTATTTTGTAATTAGGCAATGTTCTTGAAATGATAGATCAATATCGATACTGAGTCTTATCAATTTTGAAATTGTGTTGATTAATCTTGCTTCAAAACCTGTTCACAGACCTATAGGAAGTAATATTGTAGCATATGAAGATGAATAAGAAAAACAATATTTATTTAAAAAATTATTACAAATGCATTTTACTCTTGACAATGAATGAGTGGGCACATTTTCAGTGACTCATGCAAATATACATTTTAATGTGAAATACAATATATTACACAAAAGCACACAGTCTTCTTAATAGATTCTATCACAGTGGCTGGTCACTGTGGTGATCACTTTTTGAACACAGAAGCATATAAATTAAAATCACACCTTAAAATGATCAGCTTTTTACCATTCTGTTGAATATAATTGGGTAAATCTAGGTATGCATCTTTCAAAAGCAAGCTTTATTTTACTTTTTAAAATTATGCATTTTTATTTTATATCTTGATTCTTTTTGTGAACATGTAAATTTTTTGATCTATGCAGAATACATAGAGCTACTGTTATGTTTTGAATGATACCATAGGCTTATATATTTGAATGTTTTGTTCCCAGCTAGTGGAACTGTTTGATAAACATTTGGAGGTATTGACTCTTAGGAGTAAGTGTGCCACTGGGAGCTGCCTTTAAGGTTGCAAAAGCTCCAGAATTTTCCATTTATCATCTCTAATTTTTGTGTGTGGATCAAGAAGTATGTTCTCAGTTACTGCTCCAACAACCATGCCTTATTCCTAACCAAGATGGTTCCAAGGGTTATTATATGAAACTCTAAGTCCCAAATGACTACTTTCTTCTACAAGTTGCCTTCATTCTAGTGTCTTGTCACAGAAAACTGGAAGAGTATCTAAAACAGCTATCAAATGAAACTACATAGGAAAAGAATCATTGTCATTGATCAATTATATGAATTAATGTTTACATGATTCTACACATGTGTTCTTAAAGAAATATGTGCATATATATTAAAAAGCTTTGATTTATAAAATAACAGTTAAAATAAAATATTTTGTATGATACATTTATTATGAGTGATCTTCTCAGAACTATTAAAACCTATAGTTTAGTGTAAGTTGGCTTGCCGTAAAGTTTGATGATCAGTAGTTTTCATAGATGATTGTAAGAATGCAAACAGATATTGTAAGAGAAGCTGGTGGCTTGATGAGCACCAGCTCAAAGCCAAGAACATATCGAATCTGCTATGTTTGTTGGAAGTTAGTCTGCGAAGTAAATCAGAAGCGAGACAACGAGGAGCATATTAGCATTCATAATATATCATTTGGGTAGGAACAAGAAGAAGCTGTGAAAGGAGAATGTCAAGGCTGAAAAGACAAAGTAGGACCATGAGAAAGATTCAGTAGCTCTTCCAAATCTCAGTACTATGACTATCATCTGTGAATTCTTTGCCAGTACAGAACTAATTCAGAATTATAGTTGATAGACGAAATCTCCTTAGTACTATTATTTGATGTATTTCCTTATCTTTTTATCTGAATAATTTATAATCTAAAAGTTACAAAAGTTGTGTTATCCTAACACATCCCATGTGCTAAGTGTCTGAATAAAATTAATATGATATGAAGGTGACTATAAAATAGTTATAAATATGTACATAAAAACCTCAAAGAAATTAACATTCTAACATAGTACACATATCTTAACGTGTTCTGCTTGGTATTATTAGACAGTCTCTCATTATGTACCCTGAACTAACCAGTAAGTAATGTCCTTGAGCTTGCTCTTCTTTTCCTAACTTTTTTGAATTAATTTTTTAATTAATTAACTTTTTTGAATTAATTTTTTTGAAATAATTTTGAAATTATAAGTATGAACAACCATGGATGACAATAAATATTGGGATTGTATTCATTATATTTTGAGATTTTTGGAAAGAGTCTTAGCTTGTTTAGAAAATTAAGCTTCAGCTTTATAAAAATATTAGATTTGATATTACAAAATCTCATTTTCTCATTACCATATAGTCATTCTAATAAGAATTTATCATTTTCATTTTCTTTGCACATTCAAGAACATGAAATTCTCATTAGAATTCTTCTAAAATTTCCTTCTGTCTTCCATGGAGTCTTCCTGCAAGAAAGAAAGAATAACTCAAAGCAAGAAGACAGTCAAAATCAGAACAAACCATGTCATTTTGAAAAACTACAAAGAATAAGAAAATTGTTAATCATATGAAAGTTGTGGGAGCCTGTCATTTTTACAGTGCAGTCACCCAGAAAATAAATGTGTGAGTCTGTCCACAATATCAAGAGTTATGAGTTCAGCACACTGTACTACAATGAAGTAACCAGGTGAAGAAATAACCTAAGAATCATGTTTATAAATCTACCATTTAGAAAATGCAATATCCTTGAAATCTACATAAGCCAATATTTTTTTCATTTTTAATTTTAATTTATTTTTTAATTTCATTTTACATTCTATCCACAGTTCTCCTCTCCATCTGTCTCTCCTCATATGTCTCTCCTCTAGTTCACCCTCATCCATCCTCCCAATAGGTAAGGTAAATCAATCTTTTAATTTTTCTTTTCTCACAACACCTAGATTCTGATATTTAATTAATGAACTCAAAGTGAAAAAGAAAGCTATCAAGTGTTAAGATCATGATAACAAAATTGTTCATTCCCATTCCAAGTTTTATTTCACTTTGTCATCAAGTACATTTAATCCTTTTGGTCTGAAGACAAAAACTTCAACATTTGCAGTTCATTTACAATTTTGCCTGTCAGATTTAATACTGCACAATATTAAAGCTTTTGCTTAATGAGAAAGATGGTACAATAAGAATATAGTAGTCTGAATGTAATTGGCCCTCATAAGCTCATAAGAAGTAGAACTATTAACAAGTGTGGCCTCATTGAAGTATGTGTGGTCTTATTGATGAATGTGTGTCACTGTGCAGGTAGGTTGCTTTGCTAATGTTTTGCTCAGTGTGACAGTCCTTTTCCTGTTGTATTCTGATCAAGATGTAGCCAGTACTATGTCTGCCTACATGTCAGCATGCTCCCTGCCATGATGATAATGGACTGAACCTCTGAAACTGTAAGCAAACCACTACAATGAAATGTTTTCCTTATAAAAGTTGCCATGGTCATGACGTCTTTTCACAGTATTCAAATTCCTAATTAAGAAAATATGTTGTAATGAATCACTTTAAGGAAACGTGTGAAGATGAAAAATGTAAAAAACAATCCTGGAGAAATAAATACTATTACTAATACATTACTTTTAGTTTTAAATTGTGCCCAGATAGAAATTGAGACCTATAAATCTAATTTTGAAGTTATTTCAGTTTTGATTAAGTTATTGTCTGCTCTAAGTTCCTTACACAATCCAATTTTACTTCATAAATCTTTAAATGTTGACTTGATAGCAGAATGAACATGAGTATTTATTTATTCTTAGTTTATCTGCAGAGCCACTTGTTAAATGTGAGAGTAACAGTGAATGACAGACTAACAGTCTGCAGAATTTCTCATCCTTACCACTTCAATTTCATGCATTTCTCAAGGGTGCCATGCTGTCCTTTGCCTTGGAAGCTCTTGCATCTCAATAGTAATGGAAATATTCTTTTAAAATATCTCTTCCAATGAATAACAGAGTTTGAAATATAAATTCACATAGTATACTATAGAAGATATAAAGTCATGATATTTATGCACAAATCTTCCTAAACGATTGGAGCAGTAGCCCACACACACAAAAAAAATTAAAAATACAACTTTTGAAAAACAAATACTAATTTTCATTATAAATTTTCAAAAATGCTTCTCAAATACTGTACATACACAAAAATATATATTCATATATATACACATTTATAAATATATATTTTAAAGACATACACACATATATACATATACACACATGTATATACACATACACACATACATATATACATATATATAACAATCAGTGGAAAATAGCAAAACATTATGTAGAATATTATTTTGTCATTTACTCAATGAATACTTTCTGATTTTCACTTTATAAATGACACTAGTCTATATGTAGGTTATTTGTAACATTAATGTTCCCTGGATTGAAGTTCTATCATTATTGTATATATTAAAATATAAAAGAAGCATTTTAAAATGCTCTACAAGATACTGATTGAATTGTTTTCTTAAGAATATTCTTTCAGTTTAGGATTCTTTTTTTTTCTAAAATGTATGTGTAAGCTTTTCTGAATTCAGAAGAATGTTAATATTCTAATTGTTTTGGCATTAAAGTGTTGTGCAGTTAATGCTTTTATGTGTAGCTGTCAGTTTTCATCAGTTGCTTCATAAGCTGATTTTCTAAAGCAAAACACAAAACAAAAAAGTTGTCTTCAAAGTAAAGAAACTAAGATAATTCTGAATACATTGCATATGCAATTTAACTGCTGATTATTTTTAATTTTAGCCCATATGAAAAGTATATATATGGTAGATTTTCTTATTTCATTGTTGAACTGCTTTTTGGAATTGCCTTTCATGCAACTGCAATAAAAATATGACTAGTATAACTAAAATTAATTAATTATTTAATCAGGCCATACTCAGATGGGGTAATATAACAAACAGTGTTAATTTGAAATACAGTTCAACTTTTGAGGCCATTATCAAAGAACATTGAGCAGAGACATAATAAATCACATTAAATGCTATGTTCTTGAGCTGTCTCAATTTGAAATATATAAGGATCAATTATACATATTTGGGAACATCTCTTTACTCATTTATACATATTTTCATGCAAACAGTAATAAAAATGTGCTTTATCATTTACTGGAAAGCATCTATAAGAACAAAAGAACTTGCATGATTTCTGTTATCTAAATTAATAATATAGCCCAACTGCAGTTAGAACAGCTAAAATGTTGGTAGTACTTTGAGTAACATTGGCTTTAAAGTTCCACCCCTGATCAGGTTTACAACTCTAGCCTATTAGTCTCCAATATAACATCATAAAATACCTTGGATGTAAACAGATTTTTCCCTGGGCAGCCAGCTTACAAAAATCAACAAAGAGACTTATCATTAATGATGAAAGCTTTGTCTATAGCTTAGGCTTATCCCACTAACTCTTGTAACATGAACTAACTCATTTATACGAATTAACATTTTGCCTTGTGGCTTTTTACTTCTCTTCCGTCTTTCACATCCTGTTTCTACTCCACGTCCTCTGGCATCTCTCTTGAGCATAGATTCATCTCCTCTTATTTTCTTACTTTGTAAGTCCTGCCTAACCTATTCCTCACTAGCCACTGACCATTCAACTCTTTATTAAACCAGTAAAAAGGCATCTTAGCAAAGAGAATTCTTCACAGTGTACAAAAAGAATTTTTTCATAACACATGAAAATCTCATATTAAACAAAATTGTTGCTTGAAAGATGCTAGTAACTTTTTTTACCAAATGTAAATCTGAAGTTTGGGATGGCAGTAATTTATGCAATCCTAGTACCCAGGAGGTACTGCCAGGTGGATAGATGGGAGGTGAAGGCTGGCTTGAGCTACAGAATGGGACCCTGTCTAAAAACAAATCAAAAGAAAATGTTGCTGGCACTTATGTGGACAAGTTTCATAATATTCTCTTTTTTGAAATTTTAAATGATTATGATGTATCATCATTTCCAGTTGCATGAAGCATATGGGTAAGTTTTCAATTTTTTTTCTAGAAATAATAGTATCAGGGAAACAAAAATCAAAAGAGGAAAATATTCCCGATTTCACAAATTCACCTCGCATATACATGCCTACTGTCTGAAACTATTTGAACAATGAGAAGAGATGGTAACTGTGAAGGAATTTAGAGTGGTAGGGGGAGAGGTCACAGGAAACAAGAGATGCTCAGTTAAGCAGTGAACTCATGTGAACAACTAGAAGATTACTAAAGTGGTTATAAACCTAGGAGCCTCAGTTTAATTCTGCAAAGAGTTCAACAGCCTGGCAAGAAGACTGAAAGTACTCGAAGGCTATTCTAATTCCATGCCAGAACTGAACTATTTGCTCAACAAGAAAATCTATAAGTAAATATCATGAAGATAAATAACAAAATCAACAGTAATCCTATAACTGTATTAAAGACTTCATTAGCATTTGTGTATTTACTCCTCCATGGGTGTTTTTAATCAAATCATGAGCACATTTCCTGCAATCATTAGCACTTTAGTAATGCGTGCCTGTAGATTAATTCTGATCATTTCACTGATTCTCACTGACCAGTTTGAAAAGAAGCATAAATTTGCTCAAACACCCCTGTAATATTTCTCAACAGAAGACAACACACGCTTCTGTGTTGTTTCTACAGATTTTTGCAGATCAGTGTAATATGGAAGAGAGAATGCAAATTGCAGGAGAAAATATCAATTCAGTAAGACAATATTAACACACTATGTTCAGTACCCGAGTTATTGCAAGAACTCTACCTAAATAAATCTCATTGATTTTTGGTATTTCAGGTAAATGTTACTGACTTCTAAGAATTAGAGTTTAACAAAACTTGCAAGTCTTCTAAAACAATATTCAGGAGGCATGTGATGGACCAAAATCTAGTTTCCAATGACAGTCTGTCACAGTTGTAAATAAATGAGACTAATGAGGTCAATATATATAGACACATCAGTTAAAGCATTTTCCACACCACTATGAAAGTTTTTCATTTCTGCTTCTGAGGCAACTGTCTTAGGGTTTTTATTGCTGTGAAGTGACACATGAACAAGAAGCAAATTGTGTGCTTTATTGGGTATAGAATGAGCATGGGAGACCTCAAAGCCCACATCTACAGTGACACACTTCTTCAGATAAGGCCACACATACTCCTATAAAGCCACATCTTCTAATAGTGCAACTCCCTATAAGGGCCAATTTCTTTCTAAGACCATGGTTGTGCAAGATTCTTGCATTAAAAGTCTCTTTGAACTTTATTAAATCTACTGAATAAGATCTGATGACATATATTTCTTATTTGCAACAAATAAAGAACAGAATCCTATGTTTATATACACTTCATTCTGAACAAGATTAGAAGTGCTTTTGCCTCTTAAAAACAAAGGTGTAGAAAGGTGTTTTCTTTGTTTCTATGTTATTAGTGACCATTATCACGGGACACTCATTTCTAAGGTTAAGTATACGACTTGCATGAAATCTCCTTCATTGTTGAATGGCTATAAATTCAGTTTATCAGTGATTTGGGGAGTTGCAAATATATATATGTGTGTGTGTGTGTGTGTGTGTGTGTGTGTGTGTGTGTGTGTGTGTGTGGTGTGTGGTGTGTGTGTACACATATGTGTGTGTACATATATGTGTGTGTGTGTGTGATTATACCTGTGTCTTTATGTATACAGGCCAGAAATAAGAACTGGTATTTGCTTTTATCGTTTATTCCTCCCTACCTTTTTCTCTTGAGACAGCATCACTATTTCAACTAGACTGGTCAACTGTCCCACAGGAACCATTTATCTTGCCCTTCCAAGCACTGAGTTATAAGTTTGCACCATCATGCCTTTAACATATGTGCCGTGCCTTAGACTTCTGGCTTTCTACTGTTCAGCCACCACTTTGACCACTAAGCTCTTTGACTACTGGAGTTAAGTTTCTCTCTGAATGTTTAAAATTTAGTAACTAGTATTTAATATATGTGTGTATATGTATTTGAGTATGGCTATGTTCATATCACATTGTGTGCATACCAAGATATCATGTAGAGGTTGGAGAGCAATTATAGAGTTGTTACTCATTTTTCCTCTATTGTTTTTTTCCCAGGGTTGAACATGTTTGTACACCAAGTACTTTTACCTACTGGACTATATCACCAGCCCTCTAAAAAAATATTTTGAACATGCCAAGTCAGATTAAAACTAAGAATACTGAGTTTGTAACAACATCTGTATATGTGAGATGTATATATATATATATGTATATATATATATATATATATATATATATATATAATCTACATCTGTTTTGTATAAACATATCATGGTAGCCAACAGGGAAATACCTTTATAGTGAATGTTTAAATGGAATTGTAGACAATGCTATAAAGCTTGTAATTTGGGACACTTTATGTGAACTGACATCTTATAGAAAAAAATCACTGTTATCAAATACCAAAGCAACTAATAAAAGACAGAGTTTAACTGGGCTTTTACTTTCAGAGAATTAAAATCCCAGAGTCCTGCAGGATAAGCTGAGATTTCATATTTTGATTGACCAATATGATCAAGAGGACAAATTCAAAATGATGGTAGACTTTAGAAACCTTAAAATCTGCCCCTCAGTGGCATACTTTTTCAAGCAAAATCACACCATATAACCCTCTATAAACAGCCCTAACTGGAGACGAAATAGTCAAAAATATGAGCCTGATCAATTCACAGGTTTGGAACAAGTTATTTTGTACATATTAATAACTGTGTGTATTCTAGGTTACATTTTTTCTTTGGAGATGAAGTCATGATTTGGAAATTAGATTTTGAAATTTTAGTTTTACATCTGAGAATATAATCATTTTCACTGGCTAAAATTATAAATGTAGTTTTCATTATTTCAGGGTAATATATGCTTTATTTACATTTTATGCTTTCCTTTTCAGCTACATTCTGTATAAATGCATAGGAGACAAATAACCTTTTTAAAGATTTTCATGTTAGTAAATAACTGAACTGAATAAATTATGATGCTATGTGAAATCAATTCATAATCAGAGATTAAAATTGCAATATAAATAAAATAGTCAAGTATTTGTTAACTGGTCTCAAATATTCCTGAAGTCCTGAGAGTTTCCTTTTTTTTAAAGTTTGACAACTGACTACAGGTTTTAAAGGCTGTAAAACTTGTTCTTGAGGTGAGCACAGAAGTAAATGGTATTAACTCTCCCAAAACTGGAGAAAAAAAATCTTTTTATAAAAGTTACAGTACTTCCAGGTGTCAATCATTGTATTTGACAGGTGACATCCTTAACAGAATTGAAATATTTAATATTTTAACTAAAGAAAGAAAAAAGAAATTGCTGAGTATACAACTTTAAGTAACCCATTATATGCATAACTTTCAGGACAACTATCTGGATCAAATTTTGTCCTTACAGCAAATTATTCCTCCAGAACTTTCATTTTTTTGAGGAAAATATCATTTACTATACATAATAAACTGAATGTATCTATGAATTATATAGTGTAATAGTATTATTAATATAAGTCAGACCCCAAAGACTAATAAGAAGGTCAAGAAAAGCAGGATGTTACTGAACATAATTAACCATGCAAATATATGTTTGCTAACCAGAGTATGATAACAAAGAAGAGTACTAGCCTTAGGCATGGGGGATGAAATATAAAGCCAGACAGTATAATCATTAAAGTTCCTAATTGTTCTCAAAAAAAGTTTTTTGTTTACCCAGTATCAAAATTTAATGTGTAAGAAATTTCAAAATGGCCAGTCATGTTTGTTCATGTCTTGTTCACTTCAAGCAGGTTTTGGGGAGAGGCAGGAAGATCCTTTAATTTAAGGTCAACCTGCCCTACAGATTTCAAAATGGCTACATAGAGAAATATTTTCTCAAAAACAAATAAATAAAAAAGAGAATTTTTTTAAATGAAACAATATTAATAATTTAATTCAGAGTAGAATTTGTTATAAATAACTCTGGACTCACACACATATGAGTATTAATACAGCAGTATTTAAATTATCCAAATGCAATTTAAAATCAAGAGCAGTGCCTTAGTTATTTTGTCAAAAGCAACTTCTAGAAGTACGAACTTATTTGAAACCCCAGGTCAGTAACCTACCATGTAAGAAATTTAAGACAGTAGGATTTTGAAGCAAGTGGTCACTGTACAACCATGATCAGAAAAGATATAGGGATTAATCTATTCTACTGCTCAGTTAGTTCTCTTTCTCCACTTATACAGCCTACGATCCTAGTCAGGGAAACAGTATCATCTTCAAAAAAAGGGGTCTTCCCACTTCAAATAAGGCAGTCTTGTTAATCTTACACAAATAGACCCATAGGCTCACATCAGAAGTGATTCAGGGAGGTTCTGTAAAAATGACAATCAACATCTTCTGTCACAGGGAGCAACGTTAATATAAAGTATTCTTCTGTTAGTAAGTAACAAAATAAATCCAATAAAAATATTTGTATTTGCCTAGTCACACATATATAATCATGAATAGATAACAACCTTGCTGAAAACACAAGCTCATCGATGTCTCAGAGAATTAAGAATTGTCAAGTACCATTAAGTTTCACCATGTGGTTCTTTAATTACCTGAGTGGGATTTCAGCATTGGAGAGAATGCATTAAAGTAGCAGTAGCAAATATTTGAGTAAAAGACCTTACTGAATGTCTATTAAATTACCTTACCATCCCATTAATACATGGTGTGTCAGACAGAGTAAAATGCACACCTTCTTCCATGCATGGCTTCCCTCGGGTCTGGCAGGGCCTAGGATGCCAGGTCAGGTAGATGAGCCAGCTCATCCACAGCTGGCCTTCCCATGGCTAACAAACCCCTGAGGTGCCATGACAGGGTAGATGTGCCCATGGTGAGGAACAGACCTGGTGAAGATACAGTCCAATTGCAGTGAAGAACCAAGAATTTTTTAGTTATCCATCCTATGAGATTACCATCAAGGAGATCACCAGTCATAGAAAAGAGGTTGCCTGAGGCTAAGATAAACCATGTGAGTTAAAGATAGAAGAGCTGCAGAATTGGAGTTGCTGAGGTTGTTTGACCTCAAAAGACTTTAAGTCCCAGACATCTGACATTTATACTAGTGGTCTTCACTTTTGCTTTTATTTGAATGTAGCTCTTCCCTGGTGTTTCCTTGTTGGAGTAGAAAGGATGTAACTTTTCCGAAAATTTTATAGGAGCCCACAGTTGAAATAATTTGATTCTTTGGAGGAACTTTTGGAATTTCAGAGGTGCTCAGAACTTTTAAAAGTCTTTGGCTCTTTTAAAGAAACAACTTTGACAGTGGTTGTAAATTGTAAAACCTGTGAGACTGTTATTGTTATACTACTTTTAGCTCGTGTTATTAATATGAGATGGTTTGAATGAACAAGAAAGGAAAGTTTATGTTTTAATCATTTAAGAGTTTGTATGTTAAATTGATAAGTATTTGTGCTTATTTTGGGAAATTAACACAAACATAGATATATATGAGAAGAAGGAAACAACTGAAAAGAATTCCTCCATAAGATTGGCCTGCTGGCAAATCTGGGTGGCATTCTTTATTTTTTTAAAAAAAAATAAAATTATAAAAAAATAAAGAAAAAAAGGAAAACAAACTATCCTTTGTCATTTTACACACCAATCCCAGTTCCCTCCTCCCACTCTCTCCAACTTTTCTCACATCCCACCCTCATCCTGATTAATGATAGTTTGGGAATATAACTCACTGTGATGGTTCCACACTTGGGAATGTTGTTTTGCATGGTAGACACAAGCAGGCAGAACATGCCCTGGGAGTAAGACAGTAAGCATCATTCATCCATGACCTCTGAGTTCAGGTTCCTGTCTACTCTTGGCCTAAACACAAAAATGGATATTTAGTGATCAATATTTAAAATTATTTCAACAACAACCATGAACTGAATAATAATTAAAGTTTAAGGTGGTTATATTTTCAGATTCTCCTTTAAAAAGGTAGCCAACTTAAGGCAATTATATTTTTGGCAATAAATTTTGTCACTCAATGCACATATATTAGAGAGTAAAAAAATTCAGAAAGAATATGTCATATACATATGCTTCTAAAAATACAAAATTAAATGGAAAGATTGAAACCTAAAATATGTGCCACTACTGTTCTTTATGAAAAGGATACAGCCAGAATGAATAAATTTAAACAGGTAATAATCTATGACTATAACAGACTTGCACATTTAGGAAAGCATTTATTTTTTTGAAAATAATATTTGAAAATATTCAAATAATAAAATATAAGTTAAGCCTAAATGAAATATCATCTTCCATATCAATGGGGAAAACAGTAAATTTGGCAATGATGACAATTGACAAGCATGATAATTGACAAGAATTTCCATATTAAGATTTATTTTTTATAAATATTGGGGACAATAATGTGTATATTTCGAGAAAACTTAAAAGTAAAAACATCATGTAATCTAGCATTTATACTCTTATATATAAGTTATAGGACTGTGCTATATGGTTGGGCAGCCATTGACGGCATCTAGCAATTAAAATTCAAAATTTAAAAAAATATAGTAAAATTTGATTATGTAAAGAAGTTAGTTACACAAACCACTTCTGGTGTGTTATAGCTACTTACAGTTGTAGCTACATTTTGTTCTGCATACATAGCAACCTTTTTATCATGTAAACCCAGTTACATTTCTAAGATCAAAAGTTTATTATATTGTTTGCAATAGATATAATATTACAAGCAATTCTAAGGTTCAGCTACTCACAATAAGTAGAGCAATATTAATAAACTCTCAAACTAGGAATATATTAAACAATGGATAAGTATTGGATTGACATACTCATTAGGATTTCATTTATGTAAAGGTCAAACAAACAAAAGAGATTGTTTTATTAATAACATTTCCACACATGGGCAAGATCTCATACAAAGTTTGATGGAAATAGAACATTTAGAAATTTATACATTCAGAGGAGTCAGAGAAAGAAAAAATGTGGTGGAAAAGAGAGAAGAAAGGAGGAAGAGCCATAGAAAGGGAGGGAAGAGGGAAAGGATGGGTGGGAAGGAGGGAGAGACAGATCAGTGTCATTGAAAATCAGAGAGATCAATTCATATTTAATTGTCCAGGTTCAATACTGTGAGATATTGGGAATAGAAATGGAGAAGAAAGATTTTCTTATAATAGACATAACACGTTTGAGGAACTATTGATATATTCAAGTGAATGTTCCCACCAAAATTTGTACATTTAAGGCTGAAATTATAGAGATTGGTTTGAAGTAAAAGAAAAGACATATCGATAAAGAGATAATGATTTATGCTGTGATGTTAGGTCAAAATTTTAAAAACAAAGCTTTAAGAACAAATTAAAAAACTAGGGGATACAAAAAAAAAAAAAAAAAAAAAAAAAAAAAAAAAAAAAAAAAAAAAAAAAAAAAAAAAACAAAGGCAAAGGCTTGGAAAGCCTGATTTAAAAATTTAAGTCTGTGCATATAGGGCACTAATACAAAAACTGTCCCATAACTAAATGGTGTAAATATATCTAAATATATCGATAGAACTTCTGAAAGGAAAATATCATTAAATATCTGCCTATTCAGCTCATACCAACATTACTTATTTTAATTTTAAAATTATTTAAATATAGGTCTAAAATATTAAATTATTTTAATGATTCAGAAATATATGCAAAATATGCATGTTTTGCATTTTATTTCAAGGGATTCTAAAAGCTCATATATCAATGAGGAACCATTTGAGTTTCAGATAAGGTTCTGTTTACCATGAATGGCATTGAATTCATCTACTCATGATGTCCCCAGGTACTGATAATAAGTAGCTGGTGATATCAAGCAATAAATAAAAAATCATACGACTCACTGTAAGGAAAAGGGAATATGCAGATGATGAGTCTGAAAGAATAGTTGAGTGGGTGTATAGAGAGAAGGGCTGCTAAACACTATCTTTAAATTAAAGACCTACCTATTGCAATCACACACCCATTGCATCTGCAGCTGCATACATAGTGCCTGCATAAATATTGTCTGTCAAAAAAATCAGACAAAGATGGAGGAGGGGGAAGAAAGATGGGTTGTAATTGCCTTCAGTTGAGTACCTATTCGTGACTCTGTCAGGCTTCAAAACATAGTTACAGTCCAGTGGTCAAACAGACATGGTTAAACTAAATGGGCCAAAACAAATCACAACCCTTAGACTGCAACAGCAAGTGGTGTTGCTGCTCTGCATGTAGGTGAAGTTTTGTTAGGGTAGGATGTAAGAAGGAGATTAGTGAGAACCGATTATATCCATGTTAAGTAGCTGTCAAAGAAGAAAACGTATAAATACCCTTAAATATCATGAAAATCTTTTTAAATTACGCAAGAACCACAAGAAAAAAAGCTAAACAAATCAACAAAAATAGAATAAATATCTGCCGCGCACCGTGCCTCCTGTCTGTGCTCTAAGCACTAGAACCCAGTTCACGAGCTTCGGGCAAGGGGCTGGAGGTTAAGGAAACACACTCAGAGACAGAACGACACACGGACCTCCAATCACTGGTACCAAAAGCCCCTTTTAATAGCACCATGGAGGCTTAAATACCCTGCAGTCAATGGCCAACAGGTGAAAATCCTATCCTCTGATCCTCTAGGTAAAGCACAGCCTTTAGTAACTTCAATTAGAAGGCTCTAGACAGGGAAGAGCAGCTTAAAGCCAGGACTCAACTAGTCCCAACAAATATATTTGATAATTTATAAATGGGGAACTATTTATGCTTTGGTCACATGTCAACATTGCACAGTTTTTAAGGCAGACAAAAATGATCTATTCTCTGAAATCTGTATCATGTTTTCATGACAAAGGCAACCAGTATCCTTCCATTAGAGCTTCTGTAAAAAAATAAATTCCATTTTTATTTGTGTGTTTATCCACATGCGTGTTTGTGTATATATGTACCTGCGCCGTAGCACACATGTGGAGGTCAGAGGAAGTCTTGTAGGAATCTCTGTTTGCTATGTAATTTTGAGAATGGGACTCTTATCTTCAGATTGGAAAGCAAGTAATTTTGCTCACTGAGACAACCTGTTGGCCCTATGCTAGTTTTCTAAAAGGAGCAAGACATTGTTACTATTAATAATCACCCTACTGTACAGCATGATAACAAAACCTCCTTCTATTGTTTTGTGACTGGTTCCATTGTTTTTAATATCTTTCCCCCGTGTAAAATCTCTGACATTTGGTAATGAACATTGTCATCTTCTATCTACACAAAATTCCATTGCTTTTAAGAAGGCTTCCTTCTCTCCTATCTTGTTTAGTATGTGACCACTGAGAATATCATTCTCTGATTCCTCTCTGTAACAATTATCACTGGGCTGAGTTGCAGATCTACAGAATACATATATTGTTTTCTTATAATTACACCTTTCATTTCATTCTACAAGAGCAAAAATATCAAATAGCTCTACCCTTTATTATTATATTATATTATATTATATTAATTATATTATATTATATTATTATATTATATATTATTCTTACACCCGGGTGTTGACTATTTGACAAAAGGTGTGGATAAAAAAATGTATTGATGGTATTAAGTCAAATTTCCTTATTTTTGTTAAGTTTGTGGCCATGTACATAAAAATGCAAGGTCTTTCAAGAGATTTGGAGTACAAAAAGTTATCAATATGAAGAATATAACTAGATCTAGATCATCTATAAACTCATTACATTTGATTCAACATTTATTACATTTTCCTACTTTTTCATATGTAAAGGCATGAGTGCACATTCTTAATGCAAAATAATCATGACTGATTATTCTATTACGAAATAAGTTGAATTTAAAAATATCCAAATATTTCTGATGAGCTAAATTTAAATTTCCATTAAAATATCTTCAAAACAAAAAATCTTTTGACATATTATTTATGTAGATGGAAATGGAATCTATGTATGTGTGAATTTATCCCATAGTTTGCAGAATTCAACACCAAAAAAAGGAGATGGCAATATTAGAATTTATGTCTCTTTTTCTTATCTACATTTTCTGGGCAACTGTTGTTAATTGTTGTGATAAAGCCTGATCATTAAAGGTTTACACAATTAAATGTGAGGATTAAAAATTCACCCATTTCCAGACTTAGATATTAATCCATGATGAGAACAAATTGAATTTGCCATACATAAGCTTCCCACTCTCACAGATGTTCTGTGAAATCTTTGGAAACTTGGGGATTACCACTGACATATTGATTTTGTGGAACTCATTTGGCTAAATATGTCAGAATGAATTTGTATATTTCAGTCTATTAGACAAAAGGAAAAAATTCTTGTAGATTCACTGCAATTCCTTAGGGTGTGTGAACTTATGTTCATTTTTCTGAGAGCAGATGTTTTGAGGTAATGCCCTTTCACTTTGATGTTATATAAAATTATAATTTTCAGTCATGGTTTTCTTTGAGATAATACATAAAATATTTAAAGAAAAAACTACTTTAAATGTCTATAACCAAGGTCAGTCAAAGCCATTTATACTCTTAAAAAAGTCTGAAGAGATTAAGCTTTGAAAGATAGACTTCCCTGAGAGCATATTATCAGTGTCTACACATTCTAATCCACTGTGACACTGAAGAACTTTAAGGTCAGCCTGACTAATGAAAAAGTCAATTTTATTATGTAACTAGGAAACAGTTGAGAAAGAATAATCAATTGCATTTGTTTTTATAAGTTCAGAATGACTAGGTTTTCTCTTAGTCATGATAACAAAACCAAAGGGTGCCTTGGAATTTTATACTCTAAAGAGGGAACATTCAAACAGTAGACAAAGATTTATCATGTAAGGGTTCTTTCTGAAATTATTACATCAAATTTCTGGCCTTTAAAACAGTTGTTTGGTTAGCAATGGCAACAGAAAATTTAAAACAAACAAAAAAGCTCCCTCTCTTTCTCCCTCTTCTCTCACACATTATTAGTGCATTGAGTCTCTTCACTAATCACAGATTGATCTGTCAGAACAAATGGGTTATAGAATTACAGGAAGTTAATGTACTAATATGCCTTTGCCTGTAAACCTGCTATTTCATTTTCTTGCACTGTTAATTTATTTAAATGTATTTTTCATTGACTTCAAATAATGATTTGATGCTATGTTAATTTGATAAAATAAGAAGTCTGAAAGATAAAGCAGGATATTGAATTTAAACCTTATTTTGAAATTTCTGATCTATAAGTTGAGATGGAAAAAAAAGAGTTTGCTCTTTGGTTTGTGTAGCCACAAAAGTGTTCTTTAGAAAAGACTTCTATAAACATTACAAGCTAGCATTTTCACAGGACTTTTTTATTATTAGTAAAGTTATGGGAATGCTAGTTGGTTAAATAGACTCAATTTGCATAATTCATTGAAACATTCACAATTTATGCTCAATTTCTAAAAACATCTTTGCAATGACCTTCTTTTAAATTATAGATAAATCTAGAAAGGAAATACATTTTTTACTGTTATTTTGTTTTAAAATCTCATAGCTTGTTACAAAATATTAAGCATAAGAATAGAATTTGGAATTACTGAGTTGAAAGAGGATGAAAGATTAGAAGAATATGTTTCCCTATGACAATTGTTCAAAATGCTTCACAAACACTTAACACTGCTTCAGTTTAGATTAATTGACAGGAGATCTTATATCTTAAAATTCATATTAAATTTTATTTTTATTTCTTCTGAGTGGGGCCCTTTCTTGAGCACTACCAACTTAGTTTACTTATTTACTTCGAACATGTTTTAATCATTATACTTATATTTACTTATTGTTCTTAACCTATATAAATGGGCTTTTGTAGCTGGAGGCTGCTTATTTGTTACCAGCCACACAGACCAACAATAATTACACAAAAATTATATTAATTAAAATACTGCTGGCCAACCATTTAAGCATATTGCTAGCTAACTTATATATCTTAAATTTATCCACTTCTATTAATGTCTGTATTGCAACATGGTTGTGACCTTCATGGTAATGTTCATTCCGGCATCTGGCGTCTGTCTCTTTTTTCATTTAATGTTACTCCATATTCATGATTAGGCTACTTCCCTTCAATTATTATATTTATTAACTAATATCTTAGAATAGACCAATAATTCATCCAACAGTTATTGGAGGTAAATGGTTGACTATTTAAAATATTATAATATTTACATAATGGGCATATCTATTTGTGGTTTGTGGTTGCTTCTTTAGTTAATATTAGAATCTCAAAGAGGTGATGGTGAGCATGTGGACTTAGTATTTAGTGAATGAACTTCTTTGCCAGTCCACTGGATGTGAATGACACTTCAACTTTTTTTCTTGTGGCACCTACATGGCTTCTTCCTGACTCTGCCTGCTCTCTCCTCCTCTATCTGCTTGGAATTTCTGCTTTGCCCTATTCTTTATTGCAAGAGGCCCACAGCAGCTATTTTATTAACCAATGGTTTTCACAGAGGGAAATCCCACATCAGATTTTAAAAGTGAGATGCAGGCTCACTTGATGGAGGACTCTGATTGGTTAATAAAGAAACTGCCTTGGCTTTTTGATAGGGCAGGATTTAGGTGGGTGGATTAGACGGAACAGGATGCTGGGAGTGAGGCAGACGCCTCGGGCAATGGCCATGCCTCTCCTCTCTCGGTAAGATTTGATGAAGCTCCAGCCCAAGATGGACATATGCTAGAATCTTCCCAGTAAGCCACCACCTCGTGGTGCTACATAGATTATTAGATATGGGTTAAAGCAAGATATGTGAGAATTATCTAATAAGAGGCTACAACTAATGGGCCAGGCAGTGTTTAAATGAATACAGTTTGTGTGTTGTTATTTCGGGGTATAAGCTAGCCAGGCAGCTGGAAGCAGAACAGCAGGAACGAAGCCCGCAGCTCCTCATTACACTCACTTTTAATGAAAACTATTCTTATTTTCTCTAAAAATATTTCTTTAAATATGAAACTATTATAACATTAAAATCTGATGCAATTTTTATAATTGTGTTTAAACCTTCTTTCTTTTTTTTTTTGGTGTGTGTGTGTGTGTATGTGTGTGTGTGTGAAAATGTGCAGAAATATGATGATGCCAGAGTACACCTGTGAAAATAAGAGAAAAGCATGACTTATAAGAGTTAATTTTCTCTTTCCAACACTAGAGTTTTAGCAACTAAACTAGGGTCCTCATGCTTGGTAGCAAGAGCGTTCATTTGCTGAGCCATCACATTCATAAGCTCAATATATTTTGTAAGGTTACTTTCCTAAATTTGAAAAATGCATTTGCAGCAATTCATATTTACCTTCTTTCATGATCAATATACTTACTACCCCTTAAGAAGAAAACCTGTTACAATGGTTCTATATAACTGGAAATATATTACTGTTCCATTTTCTGTTTATATTTTTTTCTTTAGAGTTTTATCTTCTGATTGTCAAGAGAATTGTGACTTAAGATAATAAGGCATCCTACTGAATGGGAGAAGATCTTCACCAACCCCACATCAGACAAAGGTCTGATCTCCAAAATATATAAAGAACTCAAGAAACTAGACTTTAAAATTCTAATTAACCCAATTAAAAAATGGGGCACTGAACTAAACAGAGAATTCTCAACAGAAGAAGTTGAAATGGCCAAGAGACACTTAAGGGCATGTTCAACCTCCTTAGCAATCAGGGAAATGTAAATCAAAACAACGTTGAGATACCATCTTACACCTGTCAGAATGGCTAAAATCAAAAACACCAATGATAGCCTTTGCTGGAGAGGATGTGGAGTAAGGGGAACACTCATCCATTGCTGGTGGGAATGCAAACTTGTTCAACCACTTTGGAAATCATTGTGGTGGTTTCTCAGGAAATTCGGAATCAACCTACCCCAGGATCCAGCAATACCACTACTGGGAATATACCCAAGAGATGCCCTACCATATTCCTACCATATTACAAAAGCATTTGTTCAATTATGTTCATAGCAGCATTATTTGTAATAGCCAGAATCTGGAAACAACCTAGATGCCCCTCAATGGAAGAATGGATAAAGAAAGTGTGGAATATTAGAGTACTACTCAGCGGAAAAAAAAAAAAGAAAAAAAAAAGACATCTTGAATTTTGCACGCAAATGGATGGAAATAGAAAACACTATCCTGAGTGAGATAATCCAGACCCAAAAAGATGAATATTGTATGTACTCACTCATTTGTGGACTCTAGCCATAAACCAAGGTCATTAAGCCTATAGTTCACAAGCCCAGAGTAGCCAAATAACAAGGTGGACCCACAGAAAAACATTTATATATCCTTCTAGAAATTGGAAGCAAACAAGATTACAGGGCAAAAATTGTGAGCATGGGGGTAGGGACAGGGATGGAGGTGAGGTTGGGGGAAAGGGGAGAGGGGGAGAAGGGAGGAAGAAGGAAATATCTGGCAACAACTTGGGGGAGTGGGAGAGTGCAGATGGAGGAAGAGCGGATATAGGAGCAGGGAAGAAGATACCTACATTAAGGGATCCATTGTAGGGTTGGCAAGACACTTGGCTCTAGAAGGGATCCCAGCTAGGTCCTTGGACAGCAGCGGAGAGGGTACCTGAACGGTCTTTGCCCCACTATCACGCTGATGATGTGGCTGACAATGGGGGCTGACTGAGAAACCATTGGTAATGGCACTGGGACTTGTGTTTATGGCATGTTCTGGCTTTTGGGGACCCTAGTCTATATGGATGCACAGCTCACTAGGCCTGGATATCCCACAGGGCAGGGTTTCCTGCCCTCTCTCAAGCAGGGTGGGAGAAGCCTCACATTGGAACCAAAACAGAGATAGTAATTCATACCGTCTGCAAGAAAGTATTCTTCCTGTTCCTTTAAGTCCCAATGTTCGCTGGTTACTATGGTTACTGTTGGGGTTACTGTTTTGCTTTCACAAAAACCCCAGAAACATACGAGCTAAAATCACTGTACTCTACAATGTGACAGACTAGTCAATTGTTCCTTAACATGTTCCCACTCATATTGAAAAGATACCCTTCCTGGAATATTTAAGTTCATCACAACTGGTTTATATGAATGAAACATTTCAAACATATAGATAAAAGTAAAAGAAGGTAAACAAAATCTTGAGACCAAGAGACAAAAAGGGAAAAGATAACGTGAACATACATATTTTGAAAAAGATTCTCTAAGAAGGAGGAGGCAGAACAGGGAGCAGAGGGATAAAGGTTACTCTGTAAATTGCTACCTACATTCACAATGTGAAAATTACTTTCCTTTTATGTAAAAACAATCAGGACAAAAATCAGCTGGTGATAAACAATGACAAATCTTACTGTTCTAACACAAGTCTTAACTCTTAGTCAAATGTTCTGCAGAATATCTCTGAAACTGTCTATTGTCTAACAGGCAAGAAAACATTCCCAGTCATAAACAATAGATAAAGGAATCTTAAATACCATTTTTTATAATCTATAATCACTGAGTAGCTTGGATTTATTTACTATTGTTTTTTCCTCTTTTAATATTTTTAAAGGCCAATTGTCAGTGGATTTATTGGTGCTGAAGGGCCTTGGTAATAAAATGTCTTTGGCTGGTGCTCTTTTTGACATTTATGTCATGCCAAATCAAACTACAGTTTTATTAAACTTTTATGGTTGCTGATTTCAGTTTATTAATTTCCTACTTTCTGTAATTTCAATATTTACAAAAGACACCTATTCAGTAACATTTCTTAATCCATAGCTAAACTTCTTTTTCATTAAGAAAAATGAGTTTTTTCTATTTTATTATCGCAGTTCAGGTGATATAACACAGGAAGTAGCAGTCCCACAATGTTTTTCTATTTCATGTAGTTTGGGTAGTCTAGAATTACATTTTATTACTCTGAAAATGCCCAGCTATCCAGATCACAGAGGTTCCACTAAGCATCAACAGTCACGATGCAGTTTCTGACCATGCAGCTGTTAGAAAATGGCCTCCCACAGGAAAATGCTGTACAGCTGCTGGATGTGACACACAGTTCTTAAGAGGGAGTTGTCCTTCCTCCCCTCTCCTCCCTTATCCTGCCTTCCTCTCTCTCTCCCTCTCTATGTACCTACCTGCCCCCAACTTACATTCTCCTCAGTGCCCTTCTCTTTTGTCATGTTTTCTTCTCCCCACCCTTTTAACTATACTTATATAATTGCAGTTACGTGAGCTATGTTGAAAACAGCCCCTACACATCAGTCAAAACCTTCTACAAATAACCTAACTTAATGCTAATTTCATGAAAGTTTATGTTTCTATTCCCAATCTTGGTTCTTTCAGTTTAAGTTGAAGGAAGCAGCATCTTCTGGTAAAAATCACAATGCCAGGCTTGACTTCCTTCTTTTTTATAGAAATTTTTTAAATCAACTCTTGTCCAAAAGTTTTTCATGAAAAATTCTAGAAACAAGTGACTAATAAGTTTTAGACTGTATACTGTTCTGAGTAGCATGTTGAAATCTCACCTCTGTATCTTGTCCAGCATCCCCATGCAGTGTTTTCTGCCATCACTGAAAACTGCCTAATTGTCTTAGTTAAGAAATCAGCTACTAATATATAAGACACTTACACCACATTCTAATAACTTATATGGAAATAAATTGTTATAATAACCACCCTTCATTATTGTCTGTTATTAAGTCTTTATTTTATAAACAAATTAACATATTATGACAATCATATGAAATAAGAACTTTATGCCAGGTTTAGGGTTGTGATTTCAGACATTAATTGTGGTCCTGGAACATTTCTCTGATAAATAATTCAAGACTTCTTGCTTAAAATAATTCTGAAACATGTAAGGCTTATGCTTTACATTGTGGTCACTTTTATTAATCATGTCTGCTACATGTTTTGAAAATTAAATTTGGTATGGGCTTTAAAAATTAGGGTGACTATCAGATTTATTGTTATATTTAGTATACATATATTTATAAATCATTTCTTTGGTAATCCTAATTCTATTAAACTCAGTACCAATTTAAATAATAAAAGATAGACTTCTGGATACCTTTTCATTTTCTCTTAACTACTTATTCCATATGTGACAGAGTCTTAGCTGAATCATTATTTTATTTATTTTATAAGTCCTTTGAGAATTTTGTACAAAATATTTTGATCATATTCATCCCTCCTCATTCTCCTCCTAGATCTACTTTCTTTTTATTTTCCACCCCACTTTGTATTGTTTCTTTGTTTTCACCCATTGACCTCCAATTTGTGCTGACATATATATATATATATATATATATATATATATATATATATATATATATATCTGTGTGTGTGTGTGTATAGTTTTGTGTGTGTGTGTGCGAACTTCCATTGGAGCATGATAAATTTACCTGAGTTAATACTTAAAAAAAAACTGAACCTCTCTCTTATAACATCTTTCAGTCACCAATACCTATCTGCTTACAAGTGATGGGAGCTTATGTCTAGCCCATCCCCATTCTAGAGATGGTCTTGATGGAGCTTGTCTGGTATTATAAATGTTGTAATAACCACTATGAATCCATATGTGCTGTTTCCTTGTCGTGTGTGGAGGGCACTGTTTTCTTCTTTTCTTTTCTTTTTCTCATTTTTTTATTAAAAATTTCCATCTCGTCCCCTCCTCCTCCCCCTTCCCTCCCCTCCCCTCCACCCATATTCCCACTCCCTCCCTCTCCAGGCCAAAGAGCCATCAGGGTTCCCTACACTATGTTAAGTCCAAGGTCCTCCCAACTCCCCCCAGGTCCAGGAAGGTGAGCAACCAAACTGACAAGGCCCACACAGAGCTTGTCCTTGTCGTAGAGTCCAAGCCCATCGCCATTGTCCCTGGCTTCTCAGTCAGCCTCCACCGTCAGCAGACATGATTAATAAAAGTTACCACCTCTGATACTTCCAGGTTTCTACCCCTTATTTTCCAAGTGTCCCTGAGCCTTGGAATGAGGGAACACAGTATAAATGTTCCATTTAGCACTTAGATTTCTACAGTCTCTTATTTACTGCACCATAGCCATTGCTGTAAGATTGATGATTGTATTTACCCACCATCATACATAGCACCTTGTAGAATTATAAAAACAAGTTAGTTGGGATGAAGTTTTCAGGAGAATAGCAACTTAGCTTAATATATCCATGATTTGTTTCTCAAAGATGTAGTGTCTTCAGCAATATGGACTTGCTGTCAAGTTCTGTGGGCTAACCAGAAGTGTTACTAATACACTATAATGTTTAGGATTCTTTATCCCTACCTAATTATGATAATATTTCTAAACATTGTATATTTAAAAATCAGACATGTATTTTTCTTTAATGTTATTTCTAAAGAACTTGACTTTATTATAACCTAGAAACATTTATATCTTTGTCAAATGTCATTTGGAATTAAGTGAAAAATATAGAGAAGAAATATATTTACTTTAAAAAATTGGCCATGTACATGCATACATATCAGATGCTTTTTCTAGGAGGTAAATATATTTTTTCATGCGATTTTGTGGTTTTTGAATGTAATTATTAGCAATCTATTTACTTGAAATTATAAACTCACTTATGAAAATAAACTAGAAAAATCATCTTTAACAGTAGGATTGCTTTTCCTTTTTATGTTTGATATTATTTGATCTTTATTTTATGCCTAAGAGAATGAACAAAAAGGAAGATTGCCTTTACCTTTTCTGTCATTCAATTATCAAGGAGGAACAACTTCCATGGATCTGGAGAGTGCTGAGCCATCAGAATTTGTCTTTTATGCAGGCTCAGTTATATAAGCCAGCATAAACTAAGCTTCCATAGAATTAGCTTGTCTTTCAGAAGCTGCATATTTCTCTATACAGAGTAGTGGATTAAGGACAAAGCTGCTCTGGCCTTCATCCTGGATTTGTCATTCTAGCTATTTGTGTGATCCAGGTCAGATCATAAGGCATGCCTGCTTGAACATTCACAGCTGCAGAAAGCAGCTGCTTCTCTGGAAGTTACACACACTCACGAACACTTTAAAATAAATTTCCACATTCATGCTTAGCATGAAAGCGATACTTCTTGTGCAAGTTACTTATCATTTCCAGTCTCATTTTTAACTTCATAAACTTTATTTTAAAACCTGCTTACAAAAAAATTTAACACATCAAAATTAACCAAATCCCCAAACTATGCATGTTAAGGTGCTTCCATCCAGTTTGAAAAGCAGTTCTGAATCTGTGTAGCTTCCAGTTGAATTTTACTTGCAGTTTTGAACATATGGTTTGATCTTCTCCATCACAAAACTGGAGAAATACATGACATAATTAGAACTAGAAAAACAATTAACTGTAAAGTTTTGTTTTTAACACATATTTTCTGCCTTTATTTAGTTTTCCCCATCCCGTAATACTTAACCCATTTTGAGTATATCATATTCTTTATTTTTTAATTTATTCTTTTCTTATACAGAAATCCCAACCAATTTGCCCTCCCTCTACTTGTACCCCTACCCAAGATATACTCCTCCTCTGTTTCCTTTTTAGAGATAAGCAGACTGACCAGGAATATCACCCAAACACAGCATGGCAAGTTACAATATAACCAAAATATCAAGGCTGGACAATGCAACCCAGAAAGAAGACAAGAGTCCAAAGAGCAGGCAAAAGTGTCAGAGACACTTCACTCCCAGAGTTAGGATGCCCTCCCCCACAAAATAAAACCCAGCAAACTACATGAACATAACATATATGCAGAGGACCTAGAGAAGGCCAATACAGGCAACATCATTATCACTTCAGTCTATTTTTGTTGAGCTAAACTAAATAGCAAGCAATGAGAAAAGAAATTAATTTCCTGTTAAATGCATTAAGCTTCTTTACGTATTATGTATTTATATAATATATGCCTAAGTTGTTAAGTAATATTTTAGTAGAGGAAGTATAGTTTTATTAATAGCTATTATGCCATGTAAGGAGTTAACAGATTAAATATGAAATGACATATATTCCTGTTCATCTTTAAAAACAGTTGCACAGTAGAATTTTGTACATACCTCTACAGAGATTTTATCATAGCAAATTTTAAGAAGAAAAATTGAAATGAAATTCTGCCTGAGAGGAGCATGTGCTACCAGCACTTAGTTGAGCAGATTCTGTTTCTTTCCCACTTAACTATGTTTCTCATTTTTACACTATTACTTTCCACATGGCATAAATATAATCATGTATTTAAAGGAGATTAATTAGCCCATAATTTTGCAACTATAGGTATTTATGACTGATATCTCTGAATATTTCTATTTTGTCAAGATGAATATGCATTTAAGTGATGTAGCAAAGATTTCTGCAGCTTCAGTGTTGCATGTCTTTTAAATACCATCCTTATCACAATACCTGTAGAGTTCCAATACTTCTGAAGTATTATCATTTTGAAGATATATGCTGATATTAAACTTGTCAATAAAAATGCAAACCAGTTAATAAGAATAATTTCTATGCTTCTTTCCATTTGTAATTTACATACTTCCTGTGACTGTACGTTACCCATAGTCTATTTTCCTTCTTTCTTTGATGTGATTCTTTGCCTTATATTATGGCCCAAGAGGACTAATATACACACACATTTACATTTACATAGTCCAATCACATTTTCACTTGCTGATTTATTTTTTTTCTCCTTAGTACATATTTTTCTTCAAAATCTCCTTCTACCTTAGCAATTATCAAACATGTTTTCCTCCAGGATGCTAACTTGACCTTGCTTGAAGGAGCAGGAATCATACTTTTGTTCTCAGGAGCTTCTACGACAGTGTATTATATTCTCCGTTTCCCATGACTGTGCTTTGATGGAGAACATTTTTTATCATCATAATTTCATTCTACTCTTAGTAGCTACTTAATAACTGACTCTGAACGGGAATGAGTTGATTGTGAGGCATTAGTGTAATTACTGCTTTCCAGCTCAGGAAGAAGCTGTAGACAATTACCAAACCAAAACTGGCTGGCTGACATCTTATTAAATGAACTGGGTGGTAAGTGGGTAAAAGTCGATCGACCCACTTAAGGCTTAATAATTTTAATGAAAATATTTTAAATACAACTGGATGATTTAGCATCAATATATTATGAATATATAAATATATTACTAAGAATTTACTGTCAACATTATGTCACTCAGTAATCCCTTTTTGAAAGGTCCTTGCTATCCGTAAGCTTCAGTTCCTTGAACTATTAAATAAACAATAAAATCATTAAGTCATTTAAAACTGAACATACAGAGAAGTAGATCAGAACACTTATATGTAAAGTAAGTAATATATTATACTTTATTCAAAAGAAGCATCACACTTTGAAGTATGTTATATTGAGATGTTAAACATTGTAAACCTTTGTGAGCTGGATAAAAAATTAGTGAGCCCATCCCTGGGAAAGACTAATTTTTCCTCTCTCTCTGCTATTACTTTTCTGTCCATATTGTTGCATTTTGCTGCTTGGTAATTTCACAGCAAATTATCCTTTCAGCCCTTTAAACTCTATTAAAAAGCTAAAAATATAAACAATTATACAAAAGAAGTCAAACATGAGTGGTGTTTGGATGTCAGAGCTAGTTCTTACAAAAACACCAACATGGAAATTACATTAAGTGAATGAATGAAAAAAACCAACAAGAGAAAGCATTTGCAGAAGATACGCTTCTGTTGTACAGCACCATCACTGATGCAATTCTCCCTGTAGGGATCAAACTGATTCAGGCATTACAGGAACTTTAGATTTATTGATTCAAATACAAAATGTGAAGATCCCATTAGATAAGAGCTCTGCTGGAAAGGAGTAAGTCTCTGGGCTTGGAAAGACTATTTTTTTTCCTGTAACTTTGTGCTCTGATCTCCTTTCATTCATTCACTCATCAGTCAGGATTATCTTTTAACTACAATAGTGTTGCCCAAAATTTTTCCACAATTTCCATTAGACACTTTCTGAAATAAAATCCCATTCTTTTTGGGTTAGTTAATAAAGTTTTGGGTTGTTTTCACATTTGAATATAGAATATATATATATATATATACATATATATATATATGTATATATATATATATATCAAGAACATATTCCTGTGAATATTCCTTATAAATGTAATCTCATGAACTGGGTTGAGTTTCTAACTGAATTGTCATTCTACATGAGCAATCATATAAGCAGAGGAAACTGGGAAAATTATCAGAACTTCCTTAAGTCTTTAATACAGGTTAGTCACACTGAACCACTTGATTACCTATAGTGAGAAATACGATGTGGCAGGATCAGTAACAAAATTTCTGAAATTCATTAGTACTTCATGAATTTTATTGCTTTTATCTTGAGAAAGAGTAAAAAAACCAATAATATCCAGAGATCTAGAGAGACATACAAAAGTTTGCATTCCAGTTATATGTAAAATCTTCTCAGGTACCCAAATCTATATTCTGGAATCACTGAAGACATTCTGTTTATAAGGAATTTCATTGGTTGAGTTGAGGATCAATTTATTGGTTGAGGATAGTAAGCTCAATGTTTCAGCCCTTTGAGCCCATTCTTCATCTGAGAAGAAACTTGCTTCCCCCATCAAATAATGAAGTATAGGTCTGTAAACACCTTTTATAAGTCAAATTTTGTCATTTTTAGTGTCTCATTATATTGAGATCTGGATAACCAATACACACATTTTTTTATGTAGTTTTGAAAGTTTTTGTATAGAACCATTTTTCAGAAATTAACATTTAGTAAATTGTAAGTAAATATGAGTTAGAAATATTATTTAGAGACCCATTTGTTTAATAATGAGGTCATACATACGTACATTTGTAACATCTTCTTTTCCATTATCAGATAAATTCTTGAATCAACTATAAAAACTTAGAGTCTGTTACCTCTTGTTTTATGTATGTTTTTCTACCCCTACATTCAAGCTTATAGTTGTAATATTAGAATTGTCAAGATGTTATGCTATTGAAATCAGCAAAGTCAACAGGACTCAACAAGAAACATTCTAATTGAAATCTAAGAGATTGCATTTCTTTCATTGTAAAATTAATCACACTAGATAAGATGAATAGTGGTATCATCCTTACTTTGAATGAAAATGAATAACCTATCAATCTTCATTAGTTGTTAGAAGGCAAACATTTAAACTGGTACTCACATTCATTCAAGAACAGTGCTAATTTTCTTTCTCATGATCTCTCTCCTTCTGCTCCTCATCAGAACTTTGGGGGCTCAGTCCGGTGCTCCAAGGTGGGGCTCTGTCTCTTTCTCCATCCATCGCCAGGTGAAGGTTAAGGCTCACAGTGAGCCCGTCCATGCTGTAGAGTTCACATTCATTGCCGTTGTCCTTGGTTTCTCAGTCCTCCTCCACCGTCAGCCACATTCAGAGAGCCCGGTTTGGTCCCCTGTTCCATCAGTTCCATTCCAACTGGACTTGGTGGACCATGAGGGATGCGTTCACCCACTGAGACGGCAGGACAGAACTAATGGGAGACCACCAAGTCCACTTGGAATGGGACTGATGGAACATGCGACCAAATCGGACTCTCTGAAAGTGGCTGATGGTGGAGGCTGACCGAGGAGCCAAGGACAATGGCGATGGGCTTGGTCTCTACGACATGGACGGGCTCTGTGTGAGCCTTGTCAGTTTGGTTGCTCACCTTCCTGGACCTGGAGGGAGTTGGGAGGACCTTGGACTCAACATAGTGTAGAGAACCCTGATGGCTCTTTGGCCTGGAGAGGGAGGGAGTGGGGGTTTGGGTGGAGGGGAGGGGAGGGAAGGGGGAGGAGGAGGGGAGAAGATGGCAATTTTTAATAAAAAATAAATAAACTGGAAAAAAACAAGAACAGTGCTAAAATAAAGAAAAAAATACATTTAACACATGGAATTTGTATTCAAGAGATTAGTGCAATTTTAAAGTTGTTATAAAATAAATTTTGTTTGTATTGTTTTCTGTATCTTCTTTAATAAACTCTATAATGGAAGCATACATATCACTGAAAGTGATTATCAAATTATACTTTTTGCTATTATTGTGAAACTTTTGAGAAGTCCTAATTTCCTAATTCTAATCATAATTTCCACCAACAGATTGTGACAAAATCAGGGTGATCTGTGAGAGAAATGGATGACTATTGAAGTGACATTGTTCACTAAACTGGGTGATCAAGAAATTTTGTTTTAGAGGATTGTTTGAACTATACTCAGTAAAGAATGTCACTGAGTCATCAGGAATACATAAAGTTTATTGAAAATTGAAGAATAATAAAACTGCGAACCACTGGTAGTGAATTAAAATAAAAAATCAAAAGATGGAACAATTATAGAAATGCATTTTTCTAAACTTTGTCATTTTATCTCTACACGGGCGCTTAGTGTAACAGAAGATTTAATGTAAATTCTCTCTAGGATGTGATTTACTTAATATTTCTATTTAGACTGATTAAAATAATGTAATTCATATAAATAACACAATAAAATTGTTTTGAATTTCTCTTTTCCCAGATTCTTTAAAACATCTTCTTCATAATAGTTGTGATGTATTAAAACTTGCCAAATTCTGCAACAGCAACAATGCTAGAAGAAATCTACAAAGTCACAACTAATCATGAAAATTTATTGCAATCATTCTAATATAGTTTCACTGTAGAATCCGGTCATGATACCAATACATTCATTTATAGATAATGTTTTTCATCACTCTCTGTTTCCTTTTCTATGCATGTAATTCAAAGTCCAAAAGTTTTAGACTGTTGCACAAGGACGAAGTAAAGGTTACAGATAATGAGAAAGACATAGTTCCCAGGTAATTGAAAGTGGAATTCCTAACACTGTTAGAGAAGGAGATGATATCATTATCCCTGCATTCCTTTAAAAAAAAAAAAACATAAAATACATGTGTCAGTTTCAGGCACTGCTACTTTTATTAAAGCATAGGTCACTGCTATCTAAAAGAGCTTAATTAAATATGGGGGTTAATGAAGGATTACAAGAAACTGAAGTTTATCAAGTCCTTGTATGTAAAATATCACTTGACCCATAGTCACTGAGAACTAATTCTACGAAGTCAACAATGATGGGAGTGAGAAGGAATGCATTATGAATCACCTTTTGAAAATTTCTCTTTTGAATTTTTGCTTTCCTATACCAACTATCTTGCTGGAGTACTTTCAAGGTCATAATAATTGTAGATGTCACAGAGCATTCGAAAGTACTACCATAAACAAGGTAAAATGGTTAGCATGAGGCAGAGCTGCTCAATGTCAGCTCAATGTATTCAAAACACATTTTCACTGCAAATACAAATTCATCAGGTTGCTACCTTAAGTTATGGGTACATCGTCAAAGAACTGGAACACCTATCATTCTTTGTCTTAAATAAGGAGAATGCCAAAATTCTATAATTCTAACCAAAAAGTACCTTGTGTATTAGAAATACTCATTTGCCTGCATAAGTACTAATAGATGTTAATATCAATATTAATATCAATGTCTTCACTTGTGGTTTTGAGAAGTGTGTGGAGCCTTCAGCTGAAGTGTAGCAGTCTATTCTGTTCTGAAGAACCTGAGTACTCTTAACCATGTGCTTCATAATATATTTTTAATCTTTATCCAACTACAAGGCTAACCCAAATAATATTAAGATTAAGTATATTCTCTTTGATTGTTCTGAAGAGGTATAATACTTTTTTAATGCCCAAGGTCCATATCACCCTAAAAGAAAAAATCTGGAGGGAGGATATGTCAATGTACAAATGTGTGTTAAGGTCAAGAATCAATGTTGGGTGTTTTACTCAATCATATTATGATTTTTATCTTTTTCTTTTTGAAAGGAGTCTCCCAGAACCCAAAGTGTACCAATTCTGCTAGCCAGCAAGCCACAAGCATCATCCTGTCTCCACTTCCCCTCACGGGTGCTGGCATTGCAAGTATATAGCATCATGCGTGTCTATTCTCTTTACCTCATGCTTTATTAGTTCTTTAACAGTTAATGTATTTTCATCATATTAACCCCCTCCCTCACCGCTTCCAAGATCTATCCCTCTTTATTATTTAACATTCAATAATAAAAAATAAAATCCACCGAGTGCAATTTATGCTGCTCATATACTTTTGAATATATGCTCAACCACACTCCAGTGTGGGCCACACAAACAAAACTGAATTTCTATCTCCTAGAAGCTACCAATTGCTAAGAACTCTTTGAATAGGAGTAAGACTTCATCCCCCATCTCTCCTCTCTATGTTGGTATTTGGTCTGGCTTCAGCTTCCAAAAGTCTTGTGCATACTGTCACAAACACTGTTCATTTGTTCACTATGTTAAATCTAGAAAACATTGTCGTCCTCCATCTCTGGCTCTTATAATCTTTCTGCCTCTTCTTTCTACAATGAACCCTGAGTCTTGGAAGGACAGTATGTGAGACAGATGTGTCTTTGAGGGGTGAGCATTCTGCAGTCTCATATTTGCTGTCCATTGGCAAGTTGTAGCTCTCTGTGTTAATCAAGACCTACTGGAAATTCAGTTTTTCTGATAATGTACAAGTGCTACACTAATCTAATGGTATAATAAGTCTTTAGGAGAAAGTTTAATGCTATGTACACTTAGTACTTGAATAGGAATAGGTTGTCTGCTAGGGCTTTTCTAGCCAAGATTCTTGTCCTCAATGAGATTCTGCTCTCACCATTCCTTAGATGCATCAGTTCTTTGTGTAGGGTTCAGGTCCCTTGAGCTTTCCCCAGTCAACATTAGCATGCCTATTGGTGTGGTCCTTGTTCAGCTCAGGTTTAAACAGACATGTTGGTGGAATTTTATGGGTACAGTTTCTGACATTCTAAGGACATATTGATTGTTTATCCAGTACTAACTAACCAGCACTGAAGAAAACATAAACAAAAGTAAATTGCACAGACAGAATAGGCTCTATTTATGTGTATAGAGGGAGAACTTAGAGGAAAGGGAAAGTGGCAAAGCATAATTAATTAAAATCTTATAAATCAATATTTTAAGTGACAGCTAAGAACTCTATCCAGAATAACATATATGGGAAGGGTCTACAACATGAGAATCCATGGCACATGGCCAAACATTTAAAGTTAATACATTTGATTGCAAGGTACAGCAATTTTTTCAGATATCAATTCATGTAGTTTTCTTAATTATCTCAGCAGGCAGTTATATTGTACCAGATTTTACTTAGTGTCCTTCAATGAAATACTATTTGGAAAAATTTTTGAAGATTTCATATCTGTTCAATGATATTCATGTATTGTGAATTGCTCTTCTTGTATTATAAAGCAAAACTAAGTACAGAATTGCATACTAAATTATGTTGAAAAGCATTGTAAAATACAAGATAGTAATAAAAGCTATTTATGCAGTTGATGTGTGGGGTATTTTTTGCTACTAATCTAATATAATCTAATCTAATCTCCAGTGAAGTATTAAAATCATCAGCATTTTCTAGATCAGAAGTAGAATTCTAAAGAACACATTAATAACTTTTAGATTTAGTACATGAAACACCACATTCAAATTCCAGCTTCCAAGCTCTTAATATTAAACAACACTGTTTTTCTTCTTGTTGCTGTTTCAATGTTTCAGGATAGGATTTCTCTGTGTAGATTTGGTGCCTATCCTGGAACTAGCTCTTGTAGACCATTCTGGCCTTGAACTTACAGAGATCCACCTACCTCCACCTACCAAGTGCTAGCATTATGGCATGTGCCACCACCACTTGGCACTGAATAATACTGTTTTAATTTTATTGTATTGCATATGCAAGAATTCAAAGAAAAGGAATAATTGAGACCAATATAAATGTACAGATATTGTTAGTCTGTTTATGTTTGTATGTGTGTGTATGTGTGTGTTCTTGTGTGTGCAAGTGTATACACATGTATATGGATGCTAAAATATCATCAGGCATCAACCCACACACTCGATCAATATTTTATTAGAAAATGTTTTTTACTGGTTCTGGAACTCATGAAGTATGCTAGATTGTCTGGTCATCATCGAGTCCTTTTACTAAGATTTTCCTGTAGGAGCCTCTCCAATCCTGTGACCCTAAGAAGAAACAGTTTTAGTTTCTCTATGTGGATTTGGGGATGAAATTTAAGTACATGTGTTTTCCAAAGGAACACTTTGTTAACTGAGCTGTTTCTCTGTCCCAGAAAAGCATCTAATATCTAGAGAAGTGGGTTTCATTAGGTGAGGCTGAAAAGTTTAATGTTCAGAGACCCACATCAGAGCACTGGACTGAGCTCCCAAGGTGCAGCTGAACAGCAGAAGGGGGGAGAATATGAACAAGGAAGTCTGGACCACGAAGGGTTGGTACAACCAATGAGACAGTGTGCCTGAGCTAATGGAAGCTCACCAAATCCAGCTGGACTGGGACTGAACCAGCATGGGATCATACTGGACCCTCTGAATGTGGCTGACAATTGGGGCAGACTGAGAAGCCAATGATAATGGCACTGGGATTTGTCTCTACTGCATGGAATGGCTTTTTGGGATCCTATTCTATTTGGATGCATACCTTCCTAAGCCTGGATGGAGGGGGGGAGGGTCATGGAGCTTCCACAAGGCAGGGTATCCTTCCCTCTCTCAGGACTGGATGGAGAGGGGGAAAGGGGGATTGGGGAAGTTGGAGGGAATGGGGGGAGGGGAGGAAGTGAAAATTTTAATTAGTATTATTTTTAAAGTTAAAAAAACTAATTATTGTTAGTTATAAAGTTATGATGATTGACATTCATCTTTCTCCCCATAAAAACTACTCACCCATGCTCCCACCATTCAAAATGCTGACAGTGGAAGACATTAAAATAATGGTTTCTCTGGGGGTCGTGTTGTTGTGAAGAATATTTCTAGTTAAGTTATCCTACTTACATGTTGTACTCCATAGTCCATAAATTTCTGTTGTGTATTGCAGTCAGGATCAGACAGCTACCCAACATCACAAAGCCTCAAAACTTAATCATGTACTTGGTTGATTCAAAGCCTTATTCATAGTCCTTGTTTCACATTCTTCCTACAAACATAATTTATGGATCAAAGTAGTAATTGTACAGGGAATGTCAAATATTTACATGTCTTTTTTATAGAATAATTAGAATTTTGCTTCTTTCATCTAATTATAATAGTTTTATTCTGATTTTTAACATAGACCACAATATGAAATAAACAAGGAGCAATATTGAAGGATGGAGGTAATTGTCACTGACAGAATTTTAAGTGGTACATTGTTATATATTTAATATATGTGCATAAATATACATATATTTCATAGCTTAAGAATATGTGGGTTTTGGTATTGAACACACCATATTATAAATCTGTGTATCCTAGAGTTGAGAAGAGTTATTTTGTTAGATATTTAAGAAATATTTTAAAAATAGCAAGAGTCAGTTACTCTGCAATCTATGGTTTTACGTGTCATTAAATCCTTTTTCCTGTTGAAAGAACTGAAATGTCTATTATTTGAAATGCTGTATATAACAGAAAGTATTTCAGTTGTGCTTCAACTATTTCTAATAGAAAATCTTTAGTCTATTTTCAAGGCTTTAAACTAAGCTTTTTATCCCAGAATTTCACCTGCTGTTGATTCAAGACATTTCCTTCTTATACACAACAACTAGTTAGGCTCAATAAGGTAATAGTTTGAGCAATTGAAACTCCATATGTTGTGATTCTTGCTGACAGCATGGGTTTAGGCTTGAGGGCATTGATCTATTAGACCACATGTTATGATCAAAGTGTTAGTTGCTGGCAATTATGACAGGAGTATCTGTTCTTAGACTTGCAATACAGGCATAGGTCATAGATTATTAAAAGAGTCAGTGTCAAAAAATGTTGCTTCTTAAGGCCCATTGCGGTAGATGTATGAACTCAACAATTATCTGACCCTTTAACAAAGTTACAACAGTAGGCTGTATTATTGTGGGAAAATATGTGCTTACTAATAAATAGTGCATATATTAGATCAAAGTTGAGTTTTGAATGATCATCTTAATTAAAGTAACACAGTGAACTATAACTTGTGAAGTACACACAAACTGTCCTCCCAAAGTCAGATCATTATTGAAAGTTCATTTCTAGATCAAATAGTAAATTACTAAGTTCATACATTAAAAAGAATTAATAATAAGCCATAAAGATGATTATATTTTTCAATATCATTCATTAGTAAAATCACTTTAATTTAGATTACTAGGTCATATAACATAAGGTAATATATGGATTATATTGAAATATAATATGAATATATTGAAAAAAACATGTACTATTAAAATCTTTATTGCTTATGTTTATAGAGAAGATAAAATGTGTTACTATATTGTCTTTGATCATTTAGCTATTACTTATACTGTTGTTATTTTCACTTTAATTACAGTCTTGGCCCTCAAGATAACACTTCCTTAGAGGAACTAACATGATGATAAAATTAAACAAAACAAAAAAATAACATTTCTTTGAAGAAATTTTATACTTTCTCATACTGATCATTAAAATAGACAGCTTTTACGGGCTCTGAAATATATTAAGCTCTGTATTAAAAAGGACCCATTAATTTTTATTTGTAAACACACTTTGCCATGATAGAATATACCATTTTACCCACAATCACATTAAAACAACTCAATAAAAGCTGATGACTTTATGTAGAGCAGAAAAAAATAATAATATTTAATTCTACAACTATTTATTTAAATTAACTTCTCATACTTTTAACTATAAACATGTACAGCAAACATTAGCATCATCCAGCTATTTAAAGATTAAAACTTCAAACTAGCTGGGTAGTCATGGTGCACACTTTAAATCACAGTACTCAGGAGGTATAACATGAATGGGCCAAGCCTGTTTGTTTGGGTTTCTGTCCCGCCCAGTACCCCACAACTGTTTAGTCCCAAAGAACATCATAGGTCATAGAGACATAGGTCTCTAAAGTTATAAAGCTGATTGGCCCATTAGCTCTAGCCTCTCACTGGCTAACTCTCACATCTTGATTAACCCATTTTTCTGATCTATGTTAGCCATGTTGCTCAGTACCTTTTTTCAGTGGGGCAGATCACATCCTGCTGCTTCGGTGATCTGGGCAGGAGTGGGAGGAATCAACTTCCTCCTTCCCAGAGTTCTCCTGTTCTCATTAGATCATTTCTACTTCCTGTCTGGTTTTCCCACCTTTACCTCCTGCCTGGTCAATCAGTGTTTATTTAAAACATGATTGACAGAATACAGACAATTCTCCCACACCACTTCCCCCTCTTTAACAAAAAAAGGAAAATATCCATAGTCCATTTTTTGGGAATGTGGGCGTAGCATTTTAGGCTACTTCCAGCTGGTTGGTGGCACTGATAATCTTATGGGGACCAAAAGAAAATTTAGAGTTATGATCAAGTCCTGACTGAAGTATCCTGTGAGACTTGATCATCTCAGGCAGCAGTCGTGAACCTGTTCTGGATGAAGAACTCAGACATCTGGGCCATCTGTTCCTGCTGGAGATTTTTTAGGTGGTCGTCCTTGATCAAATTGGATTTTTTTAACTCTGAATAAATCCACAGCCTCTCATTTTCTGTGAAAACAAAAGCAAAATCTCTTCTCCAATGTAAATTACCTTTTGACTTCAATTTTGAAACTAAGATATTTTTAAAATACCTATCTTGAATTAATTCTGCAGCATTTATGAGCAAATATCTTTTAGCAGCTGTTGCTCCTTCCTCAGCATTTAAATAATTTAAAGAGAGTGTAATAACATACAGTATCAAGATTTTCTGTGTATTTTTCATCTTTATGTGGCTTTATTTTAACCTTTGTTTTTTTTATTTTCACTTTTAACTTTTGGCTTTTGGAGACAGGTTTTCTATAGATCTTTGTCCTGGAATTTCCTCTGTAAACGAGGCTATCTTTGAACTCACAGAGATCCATGTAAGCAGTCATTTCTCTATGAGTTCAAGGCAAGCCTAGTCTACAAGAGCTATTCTGGGATAGGCTCCAAAGCTACAAAGAAAACCTTTTCTGAATCCCCCCCTCAAATTCAAACTGTGTGTGTGAGTGTGAGTGTGTGTGTGTGTGTGTGTGTGTTTGTGTGTATCTTGTTCTGCTACAATTATATCTAATACTTGATATAAAGCAGGTTGACATATGGTATAGTCTCACTAGGACCAAGGTCTTAATTCCATATAAAGGTAATGACCCATGCTCAAATACTCCCAAGGTTTGGAAGGATATAATATATTAATATGTAAGAGCGATTGACTGTTTTTTTTTTATATTTCAATCCCAATTCTCAATTGCTTAGATGTCATAAAAGAAGATTAAATAATAGAAGTTTCAGTCTTCCATTGGTGTGTGCAATGCTTCAAACTGTTGTTCTTTTTAAAGACTCCATAATTCAGAAACATAAAAGTCTTTCTAAACACTTATTGATCTCTGGCTTTGCTATGTATATACACAAATTTACTATAGATATCCACATAGCATGAGAAAAAAACATTTTAAATTATTGCTTGTTGTTCCTGAACCATATTGAATAGCATATTATCTTATTGGGGAGACAAAACTATGGCATACTATTACTTCATCTATTTTAAGTTCTTACAATGAATGAAAGAAAGATAAGGAAAATATTGTTGGCAGGGGATTCAATGGTAACATGTTTAAGTAACATGATCTGGGGAAAGAGAATTCTGAAAGTGTTCTCTGAGATGTGTGGAGGAAACAACTCAGGTAAACATCTGCTTTAAAGACATATCAAATGAAATAGTAAGAATTATATTTGCTCAGGACAGGATTTTGACTGACATGTTAGGAGCACCATTCAAGTTATTGCTTGTATTCATTAGAGACAGAGCAATTGAGAATTGACTTCAGAAAATTAGTAGACATAAGACTATGTAAAGTTGCAAAAGAGAAAAATATTGTTGCATTCTGAGTAGAAATAACAGCTTCTTATTGGAAATTTGATGTCCTCACTTTGGCTACTGATAAGGATCTCTTTGAAAGTAAAAGCTGTCATAAAGAAAACTTAGCTATCTTGTAGCGGAATTTCATTTGTATTTTAATAAAGTTTGTCTGAAGATCAGAAAAGTAAAACAGTCACACTGGCCATCCTTACAGACCAGACAGCAAAGACACACACCTTTAATCCCAGTAGCCACACTAGCTTGCCATAGAAACCAGGTAGTAGCAGTGCACACACTTAATGCCAGAACTAGAGCGGAGTATAAGACGGGAGGAGACAGCTTTCAGTCTCAGTCTCATTCTGGGGTTTCCTGGAGACAGAATCACCATTTTGAGACTGAGATCAAAGTAAAAGCCCGGGGTTGGCTGCTTTGATTTTCTGGGATTCAGGTTGAGCCCAAAATATATACATTGATTGGCTTGCGAAGTACTATCTGGACTAATGATACTACAGTAGAAATCAAGGCGTAGATAGGGCATTACCTGAAGAACTCAGACTGGTAGAAAAAAAATGAAATTATAATGAGTTGGTTTGGTTAATGATAAAATCTTTTTTATCAAGAAACAAATATTAATAGATAAGATATATGATAAGGGTCAAATACTTGAAGATCATAGAAAGACTAGCTTTAGAGAGAGGAAGAATGGGGTTTACCTGGGAATGAACTATGCCTTTAGCCTTGATAACTCATATAGTCACCTCTGCTTTCTTTCTGACACCATCACTTATGTGCAAAAAATCAAGTTTGTCTGTTAGCCCTGTTTGACAAGAGCCATATGTAACTGCCGGGAGGTCTGGCTGCATCTGCCGCTTGCTCTCCTGAAGCACACCGTTGTGATGTGTCATTTGAATTTGTGCTTCAGTGAATCTTTAAAACCTTTCTCCTGCATAAGCGGATTAAAGTCGTGTGTCGAGTATGCGCAGTTGACTGCTGATGTTGAAGAACGCTACTGCTTAGACGCAGATCACGTACAAATGTCTTTATAATTATGAAAGACATACTTGGAAAAGTAAACATTCGCAACAGCCTTCACTTTGCCAGCACCCAAGCATTTCATCAACAGTGGCCAACCACCTCAATTCATTTATTACTTTGGATATGTTTGGGATATGTTTGTCATAGTGCTACATTCCCATTATTATAATAAAATACCCAAGAGAAACAGCGTGTATGGAAAAAAGACTTTTTTTTTTTACCCTGTTGGTGATTTCATTCTTGAGTCATCTGGTTCCGTAGTTTATGGGACTCTGTGAGGCAGGGCATTATGATCCAATTATGTCTGCAGTGCTCTCTTCATAAGAACAATTTATTTCTTGTCAATCTAGAATGAAGAGAAAACAAAATATGGTGAAGAATTTGAATATCTCCCTCAATGTCTCACTGTCTACAACAATATCCCTCTTCTAGACCACAGTTCCTCAACACCCAGGTATGGTGACCAAGTTTTTGGGAGACATTTAATATCTTCCCTATGCATTAACTCCACAATTAGCATAACTCCTTTTGTTATTTTAATATTTTGTTCAGGAATTTTATTTTACAGAAAGACTAGTTCAGACACTTTCTTTTCCTTGCACTGTTTCCTTTCCTTATGGCAGTTCTCCCTATTGACATTATTCCAACAATGACTAGTCTGTAAAGCTTTTGAATGTTTACCTATTATTTTCTATCTTCTGCCAAATAATTTTCATGACACTGAGCAATTTGGCATTTAAAATATCAAATGTCAATGAAAGACCTCCACAAAAATACTTCTTACCAAGGTAGCTATGTGGGAATTGAAGAAATATAAGTAGAGAATATTAAGACACATAAAAATACTAAGGCAGAAAACAGAAAATATTGGGAGGGCATTCCAGTGAATGAAATTACAAAATTTGCCCGCATTGTTTTTTCCACAGCTTTTATGCTCAACGTAAATGGAAGAGAAGGTAACAAAAGAATTTATTAAAATGATACAAAAGGATGACTCACACAGTCAGTGGTTTTTATCACTCTGAGACATCAAATCAGTAGCATTATGTAGTCTAGGTGGCAAAGGTGCTCTAGGTCACATATGCTGAAGACCGACTTTCCATAGGTGACCTCAGAGTTACAGAAAAATGAGGAGTAGAAATACATTTTCATATCCTGATCACCTATCAGGATGACAGTGAGATACATTAATTTCAAAAGAACCAAGCAATCACCTCCTGAGTTAGGATATGCTTCTATGACTGTCAATCTCCAAACTCTCCTCTTACCATTAGACAAGGTGGAAATGGGGCTGCATTTTTTCGGTCTCCACAATCAAATATTCATATTTCCTTTAGCACTTCAAATAACTCTTTAAATTATATTTTTAAGGTGAACTGTGTGCTCTTTGATTGTGAAATAACCTATTACTGGATAGTATATTTCAACGCTGGTGGTGAAGTAGAATTATTGAGATCATAACTGCTTTCCACTCAGAAAAAAAATTGTTTGTTGGTTTGGATTGAGACAATGTTTCTCTGTGTAACAGTCCTAGTTACCCTGGATGTAGCTCTGGAGTTAAAGCTGGCCCTTTACTTCCAGAGCTCTGCTTGCCTCTGCCTCCCAGTGCTGAGATTAAGGGGTGACCATCAACACTCTGCTGAATTATTTTATTCTATAAACATTAAAAATTTTAAATATTGAATCACCTTGGAATGAACTTCTAGGCATTTGCAGTTTTTATTTTAGAAGGGACATTTCAAAGTCTTCTTTAGAAGAAGCAAAATATTTAAGAGAATTTATACATTTAAATAATAACACAAAAATACTAAAGAGAGTGAAATAAGCAAAAGTTTACACTTATAGTGTTGTGAATAATTGTATACCCATGTAAACTTAGTATTGAAGGAAGGACATGCATTCAGGATAGATTGATAAAATAGATAATGTTTGAACAAGGGCCACTTGACCTTCATGAACAGCTTCTTCTGGAGACCAAAGGAGAATGCACTACAGTGCAACTCCCACAGTAATGGTCAGAGAAACTGCACCCCCGGACATGCAGTAGCTTAGGGTGAATCAGACATAATTTTTTCTTTTGAGTAAATGGTAATCAGTTCATTTACTAGAATGAAATAGAAAAGGAAAAGATAAAGTCTTCATTTGCTAAGAATGATGACATGATCAGTTATGACATTGACTAAAATCTGCAAATTTGGCTCTGAGATTAGAGGAGACATAGCTCGTAATATTCTGACTTAAAAATTTGACTTCTGTGCTTAATGTCTAATTAAACTTGTTATTTTCTTAGCACTAGCAAAATTATTATTTACTTCATGGAGACTCTTATTTTTTATTCTTTGAATTATTTATATTATTTATACCTTATTTTGCTTTTATCTTCTTGGTATGTTATTTATGTGTTTATCATATAAAAATTGTAAGTTATTTTACCATGAGAAGGATTAATATCAACCCTTCAAAAATTTTAAAAGATAGTTGTGTATTTAATAAATATGTGTCTCTGAGGAGTTAATTACTGCTGGAAATGATTATGTGATGTTCATTTGAGTCTATATCAGTGTGTTTTCCCTTTGAGTCCCTTTGTCTCCTGTTACTTAATTGTTGATATCATCATATTTTAATTTAAATTCCAGGAGCTGCATAATAAGCTGTTTTCTATAGGCAAATATGATTTTTCTTCTTTTTTATGTTTTACATACCAACAATAGTTTTCTCTCCCTCCTCTCTTCCTAATCCCTCCCCAGTATCACCCTGTGGACTCCCATCCACTTATCCTCTGTTTCCACTTAGATGGGATAAGGCCTCTCATGGGAATCAATAAAGGATGGCACATCAAGTTAAAGCAGGACCAAGATCCTCCCAACAGCATCAAGGTTGAATATAATTCAAAATTCATCTGTTGAGAAATCTGTTTAAATCTGAACACCATTTTTAATAGGATTATTTGGTAATTTGATGTCTACTTTCCTGAGTTCTTTATATGTTTTTGTTATCCATTTCAGTCAGATGTGTTGAGCCATGGGGAAGATGTTCACATGCATAGGGTTCGGCGGTGAAGTGGGTCTTGCTAGGACAGCATCCAGTGGCTGATGGGGTTGAGGCACAGCCTGGAAGCAGGTCTATAACCTGCCCACAGGCTGGTGGGGAGTACTGCCAAATATTTTATAACTATTTGACTTAACTGATATATAAAATATAAAATGTAAAATTTATACATATTAATGGGGTACCATGTTGAATCTGTTACATTTTACGATGTTCAGATATAGCAACTCTAAAAATAAATAGATTTTTTTTTCAGATCTCTAGAATCTTCTAGTTAGTAGCTACTCTTGGGTAAACAATGAAATATAACATGAGGGACAGTCATGGAAGCAGAGTTAAAGTGCTTTTGTTCATTATTTTTAGAAGTTGTAATATTGTGAATCCTCTAGGATTAAAGTTTGCATTAAAAATATGAAAGGATCTTCCTTGGGGAACATATCTATAATTTTATGTAGATGGATACAATAGAGTAGTGTACACTAGCTTAGAACTGAGTATAATAAAGGTTTTTTTTTTGTTTGTTTTTTTGTTTTTTTTTTTTTTTGGGGGGGGGTTGACTCACAGACTATAGGCTGTTTCAAGGGTTGGGAATGAATCCAGCAGCTAAGAAGAAGTGCTCAAGATTTATGGCTGCATTTATCAATGTATAAGAGACCACGCCCAAGTGGGCTGGTATCTTAAGGGTTATTGACGGAAGGATTTCCCACGGTAATCATAGGTTCTTACAAATTGAAGCATAACTGTTAAATTATAATTTAGCCAACCATGGGTTACATAGCTAGATCCATGGGAAAACAGCCTTCTCATTTGTTTTTAAATCCATATTAACATTGATAATAAAGTTTGGATCATATTACTAGTGTTAAAATGTAGAAAACAACAAAATAATCTAAACATAGTCAATGTTTTAACTATTCATTTTCGGAAGTTACTAGTAATTAGACATATTACTTTCATTATTTTTCAAAATTTTGAAAGCTATGTAATTCCAAAATCTCCATAGGTTATTTCCCTTGTGATGGTTAACATTATGTTTAAAGTTTAAACTCACTTGAGAAATCAAAAAACAAAAACTACTCAAGTATATAAGATCCTAGCTTGCAGAAGCTGTACCCTGTCAGCCTACTTTCCTTATATTCCCCAGACACTGAAGACTATTCTTAAATTTTATTGATCTTGTGAAATTTGCTATTTTTGCAAGATAGTTGCTCACAAGCCCAACCCTTGCTTCTGCTTTTGTAATCAAGCTTGCTTACTCTGCTCACAGAGATGTCTAGGACAACTGGAAGATGTATGTTAAGATAAACCCTGCCTGCATTAGGCAGGATATATGCAATCTATGGGGTTTGCCTTTGTGATCCTTGAGCTATAATGGGTAGGGGCTGCTCATTGAGAGCATTCTCAAATACAGCCTTGGTAGCAATCAATCCTGGAGCCAGCATCTGAATAAAAGTGTGATTTTATTAAAATTGTATCCATTGTTAATGTGGTGAATGTCTGAACAGTGCCAGACCCATAACATACTCACTTCTTCATGCATAACCTCAAGTAAGTGCAAGCACTCAAATATTCTTTCTACATGGTTGGAAATTTATATATAATTCACATGACTACATACATAAAATATATGGGATGAGTTTTGCTATATTTGCAATAATCAAATATCATTTTTTTGTTTTTAAAGGGAATTATTTTTCCTTGAACCTGATATTTTGATGATTAGCTATCCATTATTCCTCATTCATTAATTCATTAGAGTGTGATAACCCCAAGTATCAATTTGTCATATTTATATTTCAGATTTTTCATAATTATGTCTATGGAGCTCTGATCACTAGTGTCCTTTCTGAGCAACCATAATTCAACTTACATATCAATAATAAATTCCTAGGGTGAGTTTTGATCATAAATTCTTTCACTGAAATAATTTACTCTTCTATATTGTTTTATGATTTTCATGTGTTGTATGATTGTGTATAATATATTCAATAATTCACTTCTATAACAATATCCTGTTAATCATTATTTAAAGTTATTAAAAGAAATCATAGTCATTATTTTATATTCATCAAACTTCATAAAAGATTTTATTTTTTTGGACTTGTAGTGATTTTAAATTTTTCTTCTTTCATTTTGAAGCACTTCCTTAAAAATGGTTTGTAAGTAAAATGTTTATAATTAACGATCTTACACATATATTTACGATATTGACCTAAATTTGGAACTGCCTTATAAGATGAGAAGAAATGATCCCTATATTTCATGTTCTGTAGAATAGTTTACCAGTTGCAGAATTCTGGATTAAATACTGTTTTTAAAGTTTATTAATTATTTTTAAATTTTTTATTAAAAATTTCCACCTCCTCCCCTCTTCCCATTTCCCTCCCATCCCCCCCACTCCAACCTCCCACTCCCTCTCCAGTCCTAAGAGAAGGCAGGGTGCTCTGCCCTGTAGGAAGTCCAATGCCCTCCCCTTCTCCATCCAGGTATAGAAAGGTGTGCATCCAAACAGACTAGGAACCCCAAAAAAACAGTATATGCAGTAGAATCAAATCCCAGTGCCATTATCATTGGCTTCTCAGTCAGCCCTCATTGTCAGCCACATTCAGAGTCCGGTTTGATCACATGCTTGTTCAGTCCCAGTCCAGCTGGATTTGGTGAGCTTCCATTAGCTCAGGCCCACTTTCTCAATGGGTGTACCAAAGCCTCGTGGTCCAGACTTCCTTGCTCATCTTCTCCCTCCTTCTGCTCTTCATCTGGACCCTGGGAGCTCAGTCCAGTGCTCCAATATGGGTCTCTGTATCTCCATCCATCGCCCGATGAAGGTTCTATGATGATATGCAAGATATTCATCAGTGTGGCTATGGGACAAAGCCAGTTCAGGCACCCTCTTCTCTCCTGCCCAAGGACCTAGCTGGGGACATCCGTTGGACAGCTGGGATCCCCTCTAGAGCCAAGTCTCTTGCCAACCCTAAATGGCTCCCTTAATTAAGATATCTTCTTTGTTTCTGTTTCATGTGCTTGTATTTGCTAATGAGGTTGACTACTAATTAGCAATGTGCATTTCACATGACTTCCCTTTCTTTTTCTTTTTCTTTCTAGAGGTATGATAGGGTATATTTGAGACATATCTTACATTATAGCCCGGTTGGCCTGGAAATCAGACTGGGCTTGAACTTTCAGAGATCCATCTGTTTCTGCCTCCTAAGCGCTGGGATTAAAAACTTGTGTCATTATGCTCAGCATGTCTTAAATTTATTCTCTCTCATTTGCAATATGTAAATTACTGCCCAGATATTACTGTATGTTTGTATAGAGCAAAACTCTAAAAATCTTTTACATAAAAAATGGGGATTAAGGTAATACAATATATCAGAGTTGTACTGATACTGTCCCAGAATAATTACACAGAGCAGGCACAGCAAGAGTATATAGTATGGTTTTAATTGTAGCATATAAAATGTATAATAGCAAAAGAAAATATGACACAAGTTACAACCTCATGTTAATAACCAAAATTAAATCCGACTATTGGGACACATGCCTTTAATCCCTGCTCTCTAAAGCCAAAGACAGATGGATCACTGTGATTTCAAGGTCAGACTGTTCTACATAGGAAGATCCAGATTGGTCTATATTTAACAAGAAGATTATGTCTCAAAACCAACTAAACAAATATGCACAAAATTTATAGCCCTAAGAAAATTATAAAACATGAGAGTTCATAGGCATGAAATAAAAATCTGAGAGGAGAAATAGATATGTTTTGATACCTAGAGAATTTTGATAAATAAAATTATTTTGCTAGATTTCAAAGTGTAGTTTGGGGAACTTCAGAGCTAGACAGAGAATACAAAATAAATTACATTAATAGAGACCATTTCTTAGACATAACAAATGTATTCTAGGAATAAGAGGCATAAGATGTCTAAATTAAGCAATTACATCATAACACAGATTTGAGGACATATAATTCCCCTTTAGAGACAGAAATTCAGTATTGCAACAACCTTGTCTTCTTTGCCTATTAGCTATTTTGATTGTAACACTTTAAGATAACTGTTTTAGGGTTCAAGGGATGAATCAGCAGCTAACAAAGTTAATGTTCTTTAAGAGAACTCAAATTTGAGTTCCAGAAACCATATTTGGAGTTTTCACTTATTTGCAATTTCTACTCTAGATTTAATTCCCCTTTTTTGTCTCACCTGCAATACCCACACCAATACACACAATCAAAAACATAATTTAAAATAAAAATTTTAATAATAAATGTTTTTAATAATGTATTATAATTTTGTTCAAAGTTTTAAACCTGCAGATATGTAATTTTTTATAATATTTTATAACCCTTATTGACAGCACAACCTATCAGGTAGAAATCCCATCACCATATAATAAGAAGTTATATTAAAAAAAATATATTTTTGTAAGAAAGGAAAATTTTGCTATAAAGTACTAAAATTTGAGAGTGACACTTGGGGTTCTTAGAAAATTATAATTCACCAGTTAATAGATTCTATAATTTGTATATTTAAGATGTTAACTTTTTAGTGCAAATATAAAGTATTTTGAAAAACTATATAAAATAGTGAAAATCTTGTTATTGTTCAACTGTATTAATACTTGATACATTTTTTTATTTCAAATTACTTGGAAGTCTGTTTGGGAAAGAATATGTAAGTTCATACCCAGCACTGAGGGTGTAATATTAGCACGGCATAAATGTATAGCCATATTAGCTAAATGCTGGGCAAGAACCATTAACTTGAAATTCTCTTGAAAGGAGGATTTAACACCACCAATATTCTTTTAATCATAACTACGGAAGAACTGGAATTACTGATTTTAGTGTATTCTCTAGCTGTTATATTATATATTGTCTATTTGTGTCTTGATCAAATCTGAAATTAAAGTACACATTATTATTGTGTTTATTTCAAAATATTATTAATTAGAAGTGATATACTTAACTGTTCAAATTATAGTATTGAACATAATTGATAGATTTATAATATTTCATAAACTTTAGGAAAAAATAATAAACTCATAGGAAAAGCAAGCTACAATGGTATCTATAGCAATACAAAACTTAAAATTCCTGGTATTTTAAGATAGATATTATGAATGGCTAATATTTGCTATCCTCTTAAAATCTGGGTGCTTTTATAATAAAAATCTTCTAGTGATAGAATTCCACATGGCTTTATATTAAAAATAAAACTATATGAAAATGATCATAATACAAAATACAGTCACATTATTGTTTTCTATGTATACTCTAATGGACCCCTAAGACCTATTTCTTTATTTAAAATATTATAATACAACACCATGAACGTTAATAAAAAATAGTGTTATATGAAAAAAATGTTCTACTTATTTGGCTTTCAATTAAATTCTGAAAAGAACATTGATTTACATTTAATAAAATGTATTTGAATTATAATACTAAAATAATTTACAAAGATCAAATGCATATGTCATCATTTCATATTTATTTTGTACATTTCATTAAATTGTATATGTTCTAAAAACATAGAGTCAATGGTATATTGAGTCATGCAAGGTAAACTACACTGACCAAAATTAAACTGACAAATTCTAATTAAGACTTTGTTTCAATCTGTGGAAAAAACACAATGAAGTAATGCTTGCTGTGAACATTTAGCATAAGTTGTAATTATGTGTATCAAAATTTTACACTTTTCAGTCCACTTTATTTAAAACATTCCATAATACATAAGGGTGATTGTCCAGTTGTATAAATGCTTGCCTCACCAGCCTGACTACTTGAGTTTGATCATCTGACTCCTTAAAGAAGAAGGGAATTGACTTAGACCTCGAAATTGTTCTATGATGTCTATCTTCATGCTATTTTATGCAATAGGAAACAGTTGACACAGTAATTATAAACTTAAAGTTAAAAAGATGGAAGTAAACAAGAAAAAAACAAACAAAAATAATTTTCATCTCTCAAAAATTTAGTTAAGTACAAGAGGGTCACACAATAAATTGTAGTTTATGTCTAGATTAGCAATAACATGGCTGTAGCAGGGGACCTAAGAGGATAGAGAACAATATGTCCTTGCTCATCATTTACCTAAGAGGATAGAGAACAATATGTCCTTGCTTATCATTTGTATTCACCGTTCTTGCTTGATACCTCTTTTACTATATGTAATTTTATTATGTTCAAGTTAAAGCCTTCCTTTTTATTTAAACAGAAAAGGGGAAATGGTGTGGGAAGTACTTCTGCATATGTGTTGCTTTTATTGGTTAATAAAGAAGCTGCTTTCTGTCAAAAAAAAAAAAAAAAAAAAAGAAAGAACATGAAATAAAATGAATGTAAACAAGTAAATTTGACTCTGTTTGCTGATTATATGACTACATAGATAGAAAAATATAAAGGTTATACACAGAAAACCTCTTAAATTAACAAATGATTCTTAATGACTTATCATTTTATTCATAAGTCATTGTATCTTAAAAGTCATCTGAAAAGCTCCTTCTTGGAGTAGATATATGTAAGCTATTTACATGCAGACACAGGCACACACACACGTACGAGCACAAACACACACACACACACACTGTGTGCAAGAATGAATACACAAAGTAACATAGATACAAAATCATAAAACCTGTTAAATAAGCAAATGATTCCTAATGACTTATCATTGTTTTTAGAAATCAGTGTATCTCTTAACAGTCATCTGAAAAGCTCCTATTTGTAATAGATATAGGTAAATAGCTATATACGTGCAGATACAGACAGACACACAGAGGCACAGGCACACACACATACATATATTGTGTGCAAAAATGAACACACAAAAGAGACATAGATACATAATCCTGCAATTTTTAAAAGAAGAAAATGTTAATCAGTTGTGTTATAAAGGTAATTCTAACATTTATATTATTTGCACCTAGAAATTAATAAGTCGGCTGTGGTAGGAAAGCCTGTTAAGGATAGGTAAATATGTCACAATTAATTTTTGATTGAAAGAGTAAAAATAGAAATATAGTCATGCTTATATATTTACTTCAATTGTATGCTTATTGTGTTATACTTGAGGTCAATGTATTATTTGTAAATACCTATGAAAGATATTAGACCAAAGTTCTAAATCAAAACAGCACGTATAGTGTCTACTTAGCCATGATTTCTTTTCTTTTCTTACAAAGAAAGCTAATTTATAATATACTAGATGTCTCTGTATCTGAGACATACAACTTACTAAATTGTAAATATCTGTTGTTTTGACTCACTGAGTTTAGAATTAAATCCCAAGTTATTAGTAGAGACTCAAAGGACTCTTTCATAGCCCATTTTGAGCCAAATATTTGTTATCCCTACCACTATGGACTGTCCGAGCTTCATTGTACACTTGCATATATTCTAAGTTTTTCTTCATGACACATCATTTGTTCTTCTCTTCACAGTTTTGTACTACACAATTGACATTACTTTCTCATTCAGAAATTACTTCTTGTTAAATATGTAAATCACCATTTAGATGTTAATGGTAGAATAAGTAAAAGATGGATTAATTTATATTTATAGTCTATATTTAGGTACAGAGACGCAAACTCATGTTCATGATTTTTCTGGTGATGCTGAATAATTATAATATAAAGGTGTAAATATATCAGACATTACTATAGAAGAGTTAACTTATGGATGCATAGAGAAGTGTCGTAGCCATTTTTAGAACCATAAAAACATGTCATCAGGGAAGTATAGCTTAGCATAGCATGGACTGTATCAAAAAGTAAAATTACATCTTGGAATGTTATTTGAATCTTGATGATGACTGAGTAGCAAAATCAAAACTTAACTACTGATTAAACTTAGCATTGAACAGTGGCTACCTCAAGCATCACCAAGTTACTTATGGAGGCTGATTCAAAGACCCACAGCTAAACATTGGACAAAGCTAGAACAGTCTTGCTTTGGAGAGGGATGAGGGATTATAGGAGCCTTACAGGAGCTGGGGTGGGGGTGGAGGTTGAGTGGGTAAAGGACAACAGAAAAAAATGCCACAGAATCTTGTCATTCACAGATTGATTCACAGAATCATGAGCACTGACAGGGTCTGAACTAAAACCCAGGGAGCCTGCCTGGGACCAAACAAGGCCCTGTCTCTATATATGATAGTTGGATAGGTTGGTTTACTTTTGGGACTTCTGGGAATGAAAGCAGGTCTACACCTGGTGCTTTGGCTTGCTCTTGGAAACTTATTCAACATGCTGGATTACTTTGCTCAGTCTGAATACAGGGGAGAGGTACTTGATCTTAATGCAGCTTTGTATGTCATGCTTTACTGATTCCAATGAGAGGTCAGTTCCTTTTTGAGCCAATACAGTGGAGAGGTGCGTTGAGGAGGGAAGGAGTAGGAGGAGAAGAATGAGGGTAGGCTGTGGTCTGGAAGTAAAATAAAGGAATAAATTAATAATTTAAAAAGATTGAGTGATGATTTATTGATGTGGGAGAGTCTTCTGTTTGTGTTGATTTCATTCGTTAATAAAGAAACTGCCTTGGTCCATTTAATAGGCCTGCCCTTAGGTGGGTGGAGTAGACAGAACAGGAAGAAGGAAGTGAGGTAGATGGCTCAGTCAGATTGCCATGCCTCTCCTCTCTGAGCCAGTTGCCATGAAGCCAGCCACCAGGTCGGACCGATGAAGCTCCGGCCCAAGATAGAGGTATGCTAGAATCTTCCAGGTAAGGCACCACTTCGTGGTGCTACACAGATTATTAGATATGGTTTAATCAAGATGTGAGTAAGAGGCTGAAACTAGTGGGCCAGGCAGTGTTTAAATAAATAGTTTGTTTGTTGTTATTCCGGGGCATAAGGTAACAGGTGGCCAGGAGCTGGGTGGGATAAAAAGCAGGCCTTCCCCCAGCTCCTACTACACTTTATTGTTAGAGAAATAGGAAGCCAGAGTAGTAGAAAAAAGACATAGTTGGAAGACTAACACGATATGGAACTAAAGCTAAAAAGAACAGAGTTATGCAAGAGCTTGTAGATTGAGACAAAGCTGTTCTTTAAGCTTATGGGAAATATTTCCATATGTTCAAAGCAAATATGTGCTATGATCACACATAAATGTTTAAAATGCAATTTGGGAGGTTGCTTAGAGAACAGATGAACAGTGGTTGTAGAATAGCTAATGTGGGCGGACTGAGTCAGAGTTTCCTATGTAATTCAGGCAAAAATGATGAAGAGTTGAGCTAAGGTACTTTGAGAAGGATGGAAAGAGAGGGACTGAAAAGCATTTAAAGAGGATCTCATAATTCATTCAATAGTGGAGATAAGAGAGAGTAAACTATATGTTATTTTCTGTAGAATATAAACTATAAACTCCTAGTTGGTGGTATCCATATTATCATGGACATAGTGCACATAATGTCCTGATTTGGTGTGTAGCACAGTTTTCAAAAAGTAAAATTGCATCTTGAAATAAATGTTATATTATGTTAAATGAAACATAGAATTAGTAATACACAATTGTCATTATTGGTTTTTTGAGACAAGTTTTTTTCTGTAGCTTTGGGGCCAGTTCTGGAATTAATTCTGATAGAGCAGGATGACCTCAAATTTGCAGAGATCTGCCTACTTCTGCCTCCCAAGTGCTGGGATTAAAGACATGTGCCCAAACCATCTGTCTTTAAATTATATTTATTTTTAACCTATGCACTTTAATTATTTTTAACTGGTTAGAAATATTAAATTTGTTCTTTGACTATTGAGTGGATTTGACAATTGACTAAATTCATGACTTTTGTATTGTTTCATGACCCACAGATTTTAAACCAAGTTGTCTATGTGTCTTTGAGTTTGAAATTATCCATTGGAGCCTGGTTGACTGACTCTTTAATTCATAAATTAAAGTGATAACACTTTATTTTCTAGAAGTCATCCATAGCCTATAAATAGTTCAGCAAAAAAAGGTATAGCCTGTGATTTCCTCCCTGATTCAGGAAGGACTGTTGGTAACCTTTGTATAGTTCAATTCAGGGAAGCATCTTCAGCTGCTGTAAGATCATGCTCACAGTGGGTATCCCATGCCCTGAAGATGAATTCTGAAGCCAATCTTTCTGTCTTACAGTTCTTAAATTATTTGCAGTTTTCTTCTGTGATGTCTCCTGAAACATGGGTGAGATGTGACTATGTGAAAATAAGCTTTTTAGGAGTTATTTACTAGTCGATGGTCACTTAGAATTCTCAGCATTCAGAAGTATCATGTCTCTATAGTCACTTTTTTCTAAAAAGAGAATCATTTCTGATTGAGCCTGAGAATGTAGTGATGGGAGTGGCGGGCTGCATTCCCATCCAGCTCCCAGCCGCCTGGCTAACTTATGCCCCGAAATAACAACACACAAACTGTATTCATTTAAGCACTGCCTGGACCATTAGTTTCAGCCTCTTACTAGCTAATTCTCACATCTTGCTTTAATGCATATTTAGTAATGTGTGTAGCACCACAAGGTGGTGGCTTACTGGGAAAGATTCAGCACGTATGACCTGGCGGCTGGCTCTATGGCGTCTGTCTCAGAGAGGAGAGGCATGGTGATTGACTAACTTCCCTTCTTCCCAAGCATTCTGTTCTGTCTACTCCACCTATCTAAATCCTGTCCTATCAAAAAGCCAAGGCTGTTTCTTTATTAACCAATGAGAGTCCTCCTTCATGAGAATAAGATTCATCTATAAATATAAAATAAACATTTAATGTGCATTGGTACCATGTGTATTTAGATAAACAGCAATAGTAATTTTGCACCTCTAGCTCTTTTTCCATGAAATTTTGATCTACTTTTGGTATTTGGTTTGTGTTCCTTCCTATGGAAATGGTGTTGAATCTAATCTAAGAGCAGTTGATAATTTCCATGACATTTGTGCCACTTTTTCTTCAGATGGTATATACACGACAGGTTGGTTTAGTTGTTCAAAGATTTAAGTCAGCTTTGACCGTTGATATCTTTTCTACCCTAAGATTGAATAGCATCTTCTGGTAGTAGGGAATCTAGTCAGCATGGAGGAATTGTTCTGCTTAATTCTACCTTTATTTCCCTGTATTTCATATCTACATTATGAGAAGTCTTCAAGAAGTTGGCTTTTACAATATAATTTTTGTGGGCATGCTTGAGGATTAGCAAGAGCCTATACTGGTTTGATAATTTCTAGAGCCTCCATGATGCAAGACATCAACACTCATGAGAAGGTTTTTCATAGTTGGCACTCAAATATTTGTTTAATATTACAATAGTTGCTAGAAGAAACTTTAGCCTATTGTATAGCATATATTCACTCAAGTTCTGTATCTTTAAGCTTATAAATTAATACTTAAAAAGTAGTAGGTTTACATATACGTTTTTCAAAAACACCTCACCTTTTAAATATTTCTTCTATACCTTCATCTCCTCAGTTTCTTTCCCTCTATCCTAGCTTCAACCTTTTTCTACTTGGTATTCTTTCTTCACATCTATTATCTTCTTAAATTCCAACTTTCTTCAAGTTGTATTTCCATTTCCCTACCTATTTTCCTGACTTTAACAGAAAACCCTATTTTAAAGACAATTTATCTATTTTGAACAAGGATTATTATATGAGAGAAAAACACGCAATGCTTGCCTATTACCTCACTCAATATAGTTTTCATATTCATCAATTTACTTATAATTTTCATATTTTTTATAGTTGAATAAATTCCATTGAACATATTTCACATTTCACTGTGCATTCTCTTGTTTGCAAACAACTAAATTGATTCCATTTTATAGCCACTGTTAATAGAAGCTAGAATGAGCACGGATGTGCAGGTATCAGTGTAGTATTACATAGAATCCTTTTGTAGGGTGTCAAAGTAGTTTTATAGGCAATGATCTAATACCTGATTAAATGGAACACACTTTAAAACCTTTGTGCTGTTGTTTGTTTTGCTTTTGCTTTTGAGACAGAGTTTCTTTGTGTAGCTTTGGAGCCAGTACTGGAATTCACGATGTAACCGAGGCTGGCATTGAACTCACAGGTGTGCCCAGTCTTAAAATCTTGATGAGCCATTAATAATAGCTTTGGACAACTGAGTATCACCAAAGTCTATTTATATTAGTTTGATTGATTTATTGATATTTATCTTATTTCTTAACTTTATATATATATATATATATATTTTAAATTTAAAAAAAAATTTCACCTCTTCCCATTTCCCTCCTCCTCCCCTCTTCCCCTTCTCCTCCCTCTCCAGTCCAAAGAGCAGTCAGTGTTCCCTGCCCTGTAGGAAGTCCAAGGTCCTCCCTCCTTAATCCAGGTCTAGGAAGGTGCATATCCAAGCAGACTAGGCTCCCACAAAGCCAGTACAGGCAGTAGGATCAAAACCCAGTGCCATTGTCCTTGGCTTCTCAATTATCCCTCATTGACTGCCACGTTCAGAAAGACCGGTTTGATCACATACTCCATCAGTCTCAGTCCAGCTGGCCTTGGTGAGCTCCCATTAGATCAGCCCCACCGTCTCAGTGGATGGGCGCACCCCTCGCGGTCCTGACTTCCTTGCTCATATTCTCTCTTCTGCTCCTCAACTTTGATCCTTAGGTGTGTGTGTGTGTGTGTTTTTTTTTTTTTTTTTTGAGACATATTTCAAAAAGGAAGAGCAGATGGAGGAAGGGTGGATATGGGAGCAGGGAAGTATTAGTTAAGGGAGCCATTTTAGGCTTAGCAAGAGACTTGACTCTAGAGGGGTTCCCAGCTAGTTCCTTGGGCAGCTGAGGAGAGGGAGCCTGAAATGGCCCTATCCTATAGCCGTACTGATGAATATCTTGCATATTACCACGGAACCTTCATTTGGCGATGGATGGAGACAGAGACAGAGACAGAGACCCATATTGGAGCACTGGACTGAGCTCCCAAGGTCCAAATAAGGAGCAGAAGAAGGGAGAATAAAAAACTTTTTATATATTTTAAATAGAATTTTTCAGTAGTATAGTTTTCAGTATTGTTCTTCTATTCACTAACCTGCTTTGTCTCTCAGTTGAGAACTTCTTTTGCTTTAGAGAAAGTCATTTACTTCATAAAGTCTATTTAACAATTGTTATCTGTATTTCTTGAAGAAGAAATTATAAATTAGAAGTTACAAAGAGTTTAAGTTCATCTGCTATTTTGTTGTGTAATCCTTATTTTTTTCTCGAACTCTGAGATGTAAAATTGAGGACCTTGATCACTTTTAAGTGGTCTGTTGTGTAAGGTAATAGAGATGGGGATATTCTTCTATATATGGATATCTAGTTTTTCTAACACTAATTGATGGACAACTTTTTATTTAAATGTGTGTTTTGAACCACAGATAGTCAAAAGTGAAGTTTTATGAGTCTGCCGCTGTGACCTCTATTGTTTGCCATTGATTTATTTGTTTAATTTTGTACAAGAAGAACATTATTATTACTATGAATCTGTAATATAACTTGAAACTAGTTTTTGTTTCTTGCTGTTTGGTGCTATTTAGAAGATTCGTGTTATTTTGAATAAACATGGGAGTTTTTATTTTATTTTGTTGTTTTATTTCTATGAAAAATGGAGTTTGAATGTTGACTGAGACTTCATTGATAGTATAATTTTGATAGTATGACTATTTTTTACTCTTTTACTCTTTCAAAACATAAACATTTGAAAACATCTGTAGTCTTCACATCTTGTAATGACTTTATATTTTTTGAATGATTTCATTTTCATTCTACTTATCTTTCACTTCTTGCTTAAGTTTATTCCAGGATAGTTTATTATTTTGAGGATACTGTGAACAGAAGTGTTTCAATAATTTCTAATTATGTCCATCACTGTTATTAGAAATATAACAAATTATTTGTGTATCATTAATTTTGTTGTGTTCTTGTTTATCCAAGATCTTGGATGGATCATTAAGTTATTTATTTTATGTAGCTCTAATTTTGAGATATATATACTTAGAGATATAAAATTTTTGTATTGACTATCTTCTCTTTATTCCATAGATTGTAAAATTTATTTGGGTATGTTTGAATCCAGAGATTTTTTTAATTTTCCTCTTAATCTAAACATTCTTTTATTATTCCATGTTTATTGTTTAGTCCACAAAATTCTAAATTTTCTATACCCTGAAGGTGTTTATCTTTGATGGTAGGTGTGTTTCTCAAAGGCACTCAAAAAATAAAGTTTCTGTCTTCTAATATTGCCTACTTGTCTATTTCTTTGGATTATGGAATTGAGTCAATTTATAATCATTTGTTTTTAGTAGAAGTGTGTGTTGGATCCTATCACTTGGTTTGTTTCATAATATTTTTTGCTGTGTTTCCTGAGTCTTCATCTGTTTAAAAAAATCTTATTCTTTATATTCTTATTCTTTATATTATCTTATGAAATTATAATCAAAATGATATTCTTTCCTCCAAACCCTACCATATAAACTTCCTTGCTTATTTTTCAAATTCATGATCTCTTTTTTTGTTAATTACTGTTATATATTTATAAATTATAAGAAGATACACACATAAGGTTTCACACACGTGACCTCCTCCAAATTAGATAAGCAAGAACAACAGCTGTAGACATGCTAACATGCATGAGGAAAAGCTCTGATGGCCTCAACCTTACCAAAAAAAAAAAAGAAAAAAAAAGAAAACTAGGAATGCACATGGGAGAAGTAGTCCTTCCCAGGAATTAACAAGGAAAAGCCAAATAGTCAGTCCTAATATAAATAAAAGTAAGAGACTGATGAGGTTGTCCTTACTTATTTAGCATGCTCCCCACAGCAATCCTCTACTGCTCATTAACATGTTTAGCATTCTCTTGAGTTCAGAGGATTTCCTTTAGGAACCTCTGAAGATCTGACTTTCACCTATTTTTGCCATTAAACGTTTTATTTTCTCCTTCTATTATGACAGATAGTGTTTCTGGTAACACTACCCTTGGTTGTCAGTTACCATCTTTCAGAATTTGAAATGCATTCTTTTGTGACCTTCTGGTTTTCAGACTTTCCCTTGAAAGCCTGTTATTCTGAAATGCCTGACACTATATATAACTTTGTCATCTGTGGACACTTTCAATGGTCTTTTTCACTTGAAGGTTTGTTTGTCTCCTGTGCTTGTTGGTTATCTTTTTGTAGATTGGAAATTTTCTCTAGGATCTTATTGAATACATTTTCTATGTGATAGGCACATAATTATCCTCCTTGCTCATATATATTTGTATATGAATATATGTGCCCATGACTTTCACCACATGATACAATTTTTCTATTTTTCTATCAGGCTCTAATATTCCACTTTCCATATTATAAATTCTCTTGGTGTTGATTTCTATTTAAAAATTTCTACTGAATTTTTAATGTCTGATATCATTTCAACATGGATTTTCTTCAGTTCAATTTTATTTTCATATCTTGAAGTGGCTTCCAAATTTAATCTGTTTTCTGTTTCCTTAGCATTCAATAATTTTCATGTTTCCTGTTTTCTTAGCATTCAGATCCGCTTGAAATTCATTAAAATATGTACTTGTTTCATCTTTGAGATCTTTTAATGTATTTAACATAATTTAAAATATTTTTAGAACTTGGAATTGTAGAAACATCTAAACTGAGACATAGGTGAGAGAGACAGAGATACTCATTGTAAATAAGGATCAGACTCAAAATAGTAATAAAAATGGTTAACAACATCTTTTATGTAAAAATGTTATGATATGTTGGAAAATAACATAATAATATTCAGCACACCATGGCCTGACACTGACACTATGATAATTTTGGACAGAATTAATGAATTAGCTGACATTTGGATATAAAAATGTCACATACCTTGAACTTTTCTACATATATGCAACTGTTCTGCCTCTTTCTTTAGTTCTCCTGTGCTATTCCAATGGATACTTCACAGCGTGTTTCTAGTCCCTCCCTGACATGAATAAGAGAATCAATTTCCATAAATGATACAGACAGAGGAGCAAATTTGAAGACTTGGAAGGCAGCCAGTTCTCTTGATTTACAGTGATTTTCTTGTATTGCAAATGTTCTTTTTTTTTTTTTTTTTTTTTTTCGAGACAGGGTTTCTCTGTAGCTTTGGAGCCTGTCCTGGAACTAGCTCTTGTAGACCAGGCTGGCCTCGAACTCACAGAGATCTGCCTGCCTCTGCCTCCCGAGTGCTGGGATTAAAGGCGTGCGCCACCACCGCCCGGCCTTGTATTGCAAATGTTCTGTGCTGAGGGCATAAGAAGTAGAGAAAGTACATGGTTTAGTCCTATGCGGACTGGAGAACTCTGTGGCATCAACTTCAGAAAGGATCCTAGATGTCTTTTTAAATGCCCCAATACCCTTCCACCCATATGGAAATGCTCTGGAAAACAGAGGCATGAATGTAGCACCTTGGTCACCTGTTGTACTCCAGTTAGACAGGTGCCAGAATAAACCACATTAAGGCCAGAACAAATAATGTCTAACTTTTGTTGAGAAATGTCAGCATGCTAGTGTCATTAACCCAATTTCTTATTTATTTTTAGTTGTTTTAACACGATGCTCTCTTGTGAGACTTGTGTCCTAGTTCTGCAACCCTAAAAATTTTTGCTTTATATTTTGCATATGCAAGAACAAATAACAATGAGCTGTGGGGATAGCTCAGTGGTTACGGGCTATTTATACTTTTAACAACAACCCAGGTTTGATTCCCCATACTCACATGGAGAGGTTCAGGACAGTGTGAAACTCCAGGCACAGTAATTCTCTGTACACTCTTCTGACTTTTACAAGCACTATATGCATATGTTGCACATACATATGTGTAGGAAATGCACTCATACACATAAAAATCAAAGTAAACAAGTCATAAAAATAGCAGTAGTCATCTATGACTTGTTATTAAGCAATATTTTCTCAAAAGAAGTAAACATCATTATAAATGTAGCAGAGGAGGCACGCAATAAATATCACATCTTCATCTAAATTTAATTTAGGCACTTTGAGATCATTGCCATTATTAATAACTGACAATGGTAGAGTTAGGAAGAAGGTATCTATAACTATTTAAATGATACTTCTGCTTGTTTCATATTTTAGAAATCTCTTCCAACAATGATTACACTATATTACACTATATCATCAGCATGTTATAAGGCTATGAATTATAATAAATTTTAAAAAGAACTTTATAATATTAGAGTTGTACTTTGAATTACACAAAAACTAAATTTTACTTGAAGTGACCTAGTTATAGCAGCCATATTTAACGCTATTGTTTTCTACATAGTGGAATAAGATGCTGCATTATGCTGTATATCCCCAAACATTACTGGTATTGACATTACTCTTAGAGGAAAAAGAGGAAGAATAAGTAAAGAAGAATAATGGCAACGATATGAGAAACTTAAATACATGAAGTGGATTTTTGCCAGTGTTAAACAAGTCTATTGTTATGAATTAAGGGCTCCATAACTGACATAAACATTTGAGAGATGTAGACTTCTTTGCATGTGGCCATAGATATATATTTAACAGCATTTACCACATATGTCCTTATTGGTTTATTTCTACAAGTACACTAATTCTAAACATGAAATTAGCTGCATTACAGTTTATACACATATTTAAAAGAGTTAAAGTTGAGTTATCCTATAAAAGGACACCAATGTTCACATTAGTGTTAACCAGAAGTTAACAAATAAAAATCCCTGTGTCAGGAATGAGTTCCTTAGTTTGAAGTTCTTAGCTAGGGAGACTCTGTCATCTGCCTGAAACATTGGAGAATATTACAGTAGGTCACAGTTACTCTTAGGAAGCTAATGGTAATGGGGGAGGAAAACATGAGAGAACAGGATGGTCAAAAGTCAGGGAGAGGGATGGAGTGGGAGAGCAATGAAAGAGAGATCTTGATGGAGAGAATCACCGTGTGGTTAGGAAGAAACCTGATGCGAGGAAAATTCTCAAGAATCCACAAAGATGACCCCAGCTAAGATTCCTAGGAAAAGCAGAGAGGGGGCCTGAACCCTAATCAAATTGCTGACTAGACCAAATATCATCACAGAGCCTTTATCCAGAAACTGATGGAACCAGATGCAGAGATCCACCACCAAGTACCAGGCCAAGATCTAGGAATCCAGTTGAAGAGTGGGAGGAGGGAATATATGATCAACTGAGGTCAAAATCATGAGGGAGAAATCTACAGAAACAGCTGAACCAAGCTTGGGAAAACTCATGAACTCTAGACCGAAAGATGTGGAGACTCCATGGAACTGAACTAAGTCATCTGTATGTGGAAAACAATGGTGAAACCTAAATAGAGGGGATCCTGGCAGTAGGACTAGGATCTATCCCAAATGCATGGGATGACTTTTTGGAGCCCATTCCCTATGATGAGATGCAATGCTCATCCTTAATGAAGGTAGAAGGACTTGGTTCTTCCCCAACTTAATATGCTATACTTTGTTGACTCCCCATGGGAGCACTTACCTGTTGGAAGGAGTGGGGGTAGATTGGAGGGGAGGCAAAGGGGGGCAGGAGGAGGGGTGAGAGGGAGAACTGTAATTGGAATGTAAAAGAAAGGAAAAAATAAATAAATAAAAATTGATGGTAAGACTCTATTTCTTATGATACAACAAGCCTGAACCACAGACATGAAGAAATCAAGCTGGAATTAACCTAGAAGAATAATTCTTACTGGCCAACTTCTAGAGCATGGGAAAATATTATGAATGGTATCAAATGCAAAAGTAATCACCTACAATACTCAGCTAGGAAAGCTTGAAGTTACAAAAATGACTGGTCTGGGAAGACATGTCAGTGATGCAATACTGACATGAGCATCCTTGAAGTAATCCACTTTAGTCACATCCCACAAGATATGACTTAAAGCAGACTCCATGCCTGGGCTAAGAACCTATGACTAAACAGTTTATAGGCCATTAAGGAGAAATAATATTATCCTTTAAAATGGGGGTAGTATTACACCTCTTCCTAAGTAGTTATTATCACACCCAGACTATTGTGCCTATCACCCATCATCTTAGAAGCTTATTTTACAGCAGGCAACGATTAGCACTGAATACTATAAAGACCTACAACAAGACAATGGGCAGAGAATACAAGACCAAGAGATTTTCATCCTTAAAGGGAATATATTATATTACACAATTTCTATCCATGTTCAATGATAAGTACAGAAAATGGCAGAGGAGGGCATTGAAAGAATCAGATGCAGTGTTTGAAAAAAAAAACTCAATAGGGAAGCTACATATATAAACTTTCATCAGTTAGACTTTTGCACACAAAGACTGTGCATGCATAATTCTAAAAAAATTCCACTGTGGAAGGAGAATTGGAAGCACAATCCCATCATAAGTCATGGAACAATTAAGAATTGTGACCTGGGAGAGGAAAAGATAGTTTTCTCTAAGAGTTTCAAATTTGTAAGGGGAACATTTTCCAAAGGAATACCACACATCAAAAAATATATATGTATTTGAGCAGCAGTTTAAAAATAAAAAGACCCAAATTTGGGTAGGTATGGAATGGGAGATGGATGTGGAAAGAGTTTGGATAAAGAGAGGAATATAATTTAAGTACATTTTATATGTGCTGTAAACCTAATAATTTCATTAAAATTCACTGTATAAAAATTAAGCTTAACTTGATTTATAAAGTAAGAAGCAATTTCATTACATAGCTGTTATACTGTTCCTTTGTGCCATAAAAATAGAGTGGATTAGTGATGTTATATGTTGGACCTGACATGCATTTGATATTTTAACATCTATGGAGAAAATTCTACATTTAAAGGCATTATGTTCAATTTCATAAAATGATACATAGTACTGATCTATCACTCATATACTGAGAATTTAAGTAAAAAAAAATCAATCAGTCTTGAGATGAAAATCCTGAATATTAGTTTTTAATACAAATACAGAGTCCATGAGAATATATGCTTTTATGTTATTTACCAAGTATTTATTATATAAATAGTGGTCATGTAGTACCAAGGTGGGACTGAATCATGTTAATTTCTATTTGAATAGTGTTGATACTTTGGAATTGTGATTTTCAGCAACAAATTTAAAAACTATTCATTGGTTTTCTAAGTATTTTGTGCTTGTAATTCAATGAGTGAATTTTGCTTAATAGAAATTCAGTGGGAGATTGAATTTCATGTACTTGTTTAATGCCTTGTTATTGAATGATATTTTGTAATTTAGTTTCTCATAATATAGTCTATGAATGAATTAAATAATATTGAAGTTGTTCGTCTTTTACCCATATATTCTCAAAGTACAGAGTAAAGATAGTGAGGAATCCTGCTTAGATTCACCTCCTCGGAATATTCCTTTAAATTTCTCTTATAAAATAATGGATTGTAGCCACACAATATTTAGGCTACTCAGTAGCAACAAATGCCTATTCATCACTAAACCATTCTCAAATGAAGATTCCATTTAGCAGTTATGATGAGAAGAATTAATCATAAATAGTACATTTTTATATACTTTCTGCTAGTTGAAGATATACTTAACTAGTAATTAAAAGAATATTCAGGGACACATAATTTTCATAAGGCTTCATTTATCAGAACACATATTGATACTAGTAATTCTCTACCTCAATATGATACATTTGATCTTATTTCACAGAAATTTTTAGGAATGCCTTGCAAATAACTGGACCTATATGTCATCATTTTTTCACTTTTAGTTTTTAAGTAAGTTTTCAATAATTTAGATAGAAATGAATAGAAAAAAAATTATTTAAAAATGATTTAAAGTTATGTTACACAGCACAAATATTCAGAACAATCTTAATCTTCCTTTTTGGAATGAACTTAAACACTTTATTCTTGGTAAGTTTCACTCAAACACACACACACATACACATCACACATTGCTATTTAAATGTATTATTATATTCATATATACATATATAATTATTATAAGATATAATACAATAAAATCAGATACAATTTAGCATCTGTTACAGATACCATTAAAAAACTGTGTCTATACAAAAAGTACACAGTTCTTAAGAGAAAGAGGCAATGAACTGAATCATTCCCTTTCCATTCTTTGACTCTTCTCAAGCAGACACAGTTTAAAGTGGAGCAGGAAAAGTGGTGTGTTGATGAGCACTCTCTGAAGGGCATTGTAAACAAGGCAAAGTATTGTTTAGAAGGGAATCTGATTTCCATGGAGGAAGAAGGTAACATTTTCTTGGTATCTGAATCTGCGTGGAGCAAAACAAACTACTGAACCCATGACTAGAGAAACTACTAAATAAATGCCTCTTTTCAAAGAGGCTGAGGGCTTGACACTATGAAGTTGAATAAGCATGATATTTTACATGTTGTACATAGACAGTTTTAAAGATTATCAGCATCTCATTGTAATGATCACAGCTAACACAAAATAATAATATGCATAAATTACTTCTGAATTTATTATTTTACAAGTAGAGTACTTTCACCTCCATATTAAATACATGTACAGATTTATGTGTCATGCTGTACACCATTTATTTCTATAAATGTTATTTGTAGAGAGCACATCTGATTGTTTATTTTTTAGGTTTCATAATCCAAATGTGAAAAAATGCATTAATTTTTATAGAAGCTTGCAATCTTAAATATGAGTATAAACATTGTCTTTTAAGAGCTACAATGAGTTTTGCAGTTTAAATTCTTCATATTATAAAGTATTTACATATTTTACATACAATAAAATAAAAGAAAATATAGGCGATAATATCTCTTTAGAGAGTAAAAAATCATGTGATATTTTTTCCAGTGATATTTTTCACAGCTTCATGAATTCCTCTTGGGTGACCCTGAACTGATAATGATGGCCCTGCTTATGAAGGATCATCAGTCTTGGAGAAGCTCAGTGACAGCGTGTCAATTTCTTGATCATGGCAGCTCTATAGCTGAAGAGCTTACAGTTAGACTGAGTTTAAAAACATGATGGTCTACAAATGCAACAACTGGCACAGCAAAATGCAACCATATGCAGAGAAATTGAGACTTTGTCAGAATATAATTAAGAAGAAAACTATTAAAAAATATGAAATGAAGCAATAATTAATTTTTGAATAAATGAAAGTCATACATAGCTCCTAGATTATTAGAAGAAGTAACTTTGATCGAAATTTCTTCAAATAATATGCCTCAGATGCTGATATAATATTCTTATCTCCAAGATAGATATTGTTCTTGCTGGTATAAAAAAATTTGGCATTTATAATAATAAAAATTAGCAATCACAATAAATAAGCAAATCTATATATAATGAAATTATTAAGCAGAAAATATTAAGCATTCTAAATTAAGCCTTCAATTTTCTCAAAAATTTTGAGGTACGGAGTTGATAAAATATATAGACTGATATAATAACAACACCATTTACATTATTTACTTTTTAAAATACATTGATTTTATAAAGATAGTGACTTTTTTCTTGTAATTTTATTTTTTTAAACCAGAGTTTCTCTTTGTAGCCCTGAATGTTCTGGAGCTGTCTGTAGACCAGGCTGCTTCGGAATCAGAGGTCTGCCTCCCTGTGCCTCCTGAGTGCTGGGATTAAAGATGTGTGCCAAGTACTACAGGTTATTGCCATTGCTCTTAGTTACCATCCAGAACTTAATATTAAGACTGTACTGCTAAAATCACCTCATTTTTGAGACATAGAACACAAAGAAATCAATCTGGTAATGATTTAGATGCTGTATTCATCCTGTCTTGATTTCATGGTACTAAAATTTATTATGCATTCTACTGAAAGATAAAAACTAAAACAAAATATCATCCTTGCTCAGGGGGAATCCCTTCAAGTTGCAGTAAAGAATGTTCTAGTTGGGCAATAATGATGCAATAGTGACAGAAATGTCATAAGAGTAGCAAAAAACTTTATAATTGGATGATGGGCCCATTTATAATATAAAGCATATAACTGACATTATTATTAGAGCTAAGAATGCATGGCTATACAAGACATGGGACCTAGTAGAAAATCTAATGTGTTATTCTTCTTACTGGACATAAACTCTTGGGTTATTGCGTGGCTCAACCATCACTCAAAAAGCTTATTATTGCAGAATATATTAACACAGGCTCACAAACAATGAAGGTGCACAGAATAAGTGACTACTAAATGGACCATCTGCATCATACCTTCTTCCTCTGAGGCTCAGTGATCAGTTCTGAAGACGTGACAGATAAACTGAAATAGTGAGTGACTACTAAAAGACGACAGTATTTTCAAGACATAACAAAACAATTGAATTTACACCAATTATCACAGCATGTGCAAATCCTGTTTGTGATCATAACAGACTGATTCTCAGCATAGAGAATGGAGAAAAGCACAAAACTACATTCCTATCTAAGATAATGCTGAGAAGTGATCATTGTGGGAGGGACATAACATCAGCATTATTTGAGAATGTGGCCCATGATAGAGCAAAACTGCTCCAATAGATAACCTGACATTGAATATCATGAATTGCACAAATTATAGTCATTAGGTTTTAAAAAATATGAAGGCATATTGTTGTGTGAGTATATAAATGGGATGGATCTCAGAGGATCTGGGAAACTCTAGGTGAGAGGATCCAAATACATTGTATGATGCTAACAAAGAATTAATAAATTATTTAAGTTGATATCAACAATATTAAATATATTTTCAATACTCTCAAAAATAATTTGGTTTAAAATTTATTATTATTATTATCATCATCATTATCATCATCATCATAACTCTTACCCTTGTGCTATAATTTATCAAGCATGAAATTTTGAAGAGCAAAATGCTTTGGAACTGCTAAGGAAATAATCTATTAACAGTTTGAATGTTGTATGTGTCTGGGGGATATGTATTTGTATTGGAAGAAAGGCTAGGTATACAAAGTACATGAGTGTGGATGTGTGTACTCACATATGCATTATATGTGGAGACTAGAAGAGAACATTAAGTTGTATTGGTCAGGAACCAGTTTGGAAATTTAGTTTTGTTGTTGTTTTGTTTTGTTCTTTAACACCTTGAAACAAGACACAGATTTTTGAGAAGAATCTCAAGCAAGAAAATGCCTACTTAAGACTGACTGTTGGTAATTGTGTAGGGCATTTTATTGATTAATGGCTAATGTGGGAAGGTGCAGCTCACTGTGAATGTTGCCACCCAGGAAGACACGGGCCTAGGCTACAAAAGAGAGTGGACTAAACAAGCCATGGGGAGCAGGCCCAAGAGCTGCATATATCCATGCCATTTGCTTCAGTTTTTGTCTACAGATCCCTGTGTTAGCTTCCTGCATTGACTCCCCTTCATGGTAAACAATAAATCGTAAAATAAAATAAGTTTTTCTTAACCTGATTTTCTAGGATGCAGAATCTTGGTTATTGTTTTTGTTACAGCAACTTGAAATCCTAAGTAGGACACCATCCACTTTCTTCCTTTTAGATAAAGACTCCCTCTGGCCTGGATCTCATCAGCTAGTATTGGCAACCAGGCCAGCTAAACCCAGAGATCAGACTTTCTCCATGTTACCAATGTTGCAATTACTAGCTTATATCACTTTAAGCCACACAGTTTCAGGCTTATCAATGCTTATATCTGACTGTAGTGAGTATGCTTAAATATCTGTGCTTTGCTCAGTCATTGGTACCACGAAAGCTCAGGAAATCATTATCTGAAAGAGAATGCAGCTGTGAGATGCTGGAAACTTTAATAAAAAGCAGACTGCATAAAAGCGAAACATAGCTGCATGTATGGTATGTTTTCACATTTTGAGTTTAATTCCAAGGACTGCCAATGCCTGCCTCCTGGTCTATTTTGGGTGCATCACAATTTGAGACCAAGGTAGACCAATAAATCCTAGACTGTTGAACAAGAGACAAAAAAAAAAAAAAAAAAAAAAAAAAAAAAACTGCAGTTGAGAAATGCGTGAAGGAGATATCTGGTTCTCAACACATTTTTCTCAACTTCTTAAGTTTTCAAGAAGAAACCTTGCCTACATATTAAAGTCACTCACCTGTATAAAATGTTACCCAAAGGAATAATTTGTCACCTTGAAACATTTTACGTGAGAACTGTGATCGAAAGACAACACATGGTATGAAAGAAGAATCATTGAATTCAGTTTCAGTGCAACGTGTGTGTGTGTGTGTGTGTGTGTGTGTGTGTAGTATATGAATTTCCCCCTTAGGAGTTATGGAGGTCTCGTTTTATTTACTTTGCTTTGTTTGTGTGATTTCATTCTTTTTGTGTATCCCATTTTTCCAACTTTCTATTCACTTCCTTTTTCATTTGTCTTTTTAACCTTCTTTTCTATATTTTACATCCCTTTGTGTATTGCCAAGAAGCACACTGTGTATTAATCCTGGAAAATAGAAGAACATGTGGTTTAGGTTCTAAGAAATATGCCCTGAGTTTGCTAAGATGCCAAACTATGACTCAGTTAATGACCTGTGGGATCCTGTATGTGCTCACTTCCTTGCTGTATAAGTGGCTGGGGAGAATAAATCTTTTGAGATTAGTTTCTGTATACCATTTGTAAAATTTATAAAAAGAAAGATTCCTGGCACCAGAGGTTACCTAGCACAAATATTACTTCGATTCTCAATTTAAAATCCAAGAGCTCTTTTGTTTATGATAAATTTTACTATGTTGAAGAAAAGAAAAATTTCATCTTGTCACTGCAAAATTTGAGAAAACATCATAAAACTCAAAATGATAAATGTTTGCTTACAAATACAAGATACATTTTAAATGAGTTTGAAGTAGTGCTAATTTATAGCTGACATGGAGTTTTAATCTGTTTGAACTTAATACTTCTTCCTTTACTTCCTTCTCCTCCTCCTCCTCTTCTTTTCTTTTTCTTCTTCTAAGAAGACAAAATGACAAAGTCATCTTCATTGCTGTAAATAATATAAATCATCTAACCTAGAAGCTTAGGTATTAAACATCATATGCAGGCAATAGCTCAATCTAGACTCTTAGGTTGGTTGTAATCAATTAATTTTCTCTAGTGAAAGCTTATTTTAAGTCTGGTGAATATGTGGACTGGACTAGGGTACAGCAGATGGGTTATATCTAGAGATATGGATAAGAATAAGGGTAAGTATCAGGACATATACAGCAATAATTAGAAACTGAAGATATGTACAACAGTACTGAGTAAAACTCCGTGTTCCTTAAGGAAGTAGAGATGGGATTCTAAATGAATACATGGGAGATAATGAGTCAAGTGTGTTAATGATGTCTAATTATTTGAAGGGGAATGAAAAGTTGAATGAAGTCATAGTCACAGGGATTTTGTTTATTTGTTTAATTTTTATTTTTAATTTAGCAGATTAGAAGAATGAAAAGTTTGTTGTTTGTATTTTTCAGCAAAGAAGTGAGGACAGTCATTCAGGCAAATTGCTCCTGAGCTGAAGCGGTTTCGCCTCCTGAAGAGTGGGGGATGGGGTCTTGTGTGTCTTGCACATTTGTCACATTTAAGGAATTTGAAATGATACTTCTATGTGATCATAGACTCGAGTAACTCTTTGGGACATTTATATTTAAACTATACACACACACACACACACACACACACCACACACACACACACATACATATATTACATCAACTGCTATCAGTAAGCAGAATATGTAGAAAAGTAATGTTTTCATTGAGAAATTTTTTTCAGATATTTGAGTACAAGGCAGGGGAGTATAAAGCAGGGTCTCTCCCTGATGGCCTAGGCCTGAAGTAAAACCAAACATTGGCTGGCCATTCCTACAAGTTCTGTGCCGCCATTGCTCCATCACATCTTGTAGGCAGGACTGATAGTAGGTGGAGGATTTTGTGGTTTGGTTGCTGTCCAGGTTTCTCTGTCAACAGCCTCTATAGTACCTTCTAGAGTCAAAAAGACTAGAACGCAGGAGTAAGGCTCCATTTAAGTACCAGTCAAGGTCTGAATTCAATGATATGTGTGGATGTTGTCCTCAGCTATGGGATCCCGGCTGTGGCCGTCAGTTTTCTGAGAATGACCTTCCATCCCAGCATCAGCCTGGCTTGTTTAGGTATTTCCACCAGACCCCTTATGGCCAAAACCCACAACTGAATACAATCCAGTGCCACCACTGGAAGACTTGCCTGGCTATAAAATTTGTCCAGTTCAGACTCTGTGTCCTTCATTACTAGGAGTCTTTTTTTTTTTTTTTTTAATTTCAGCCTCCTCCCCACCTCCCATTTCCCTTCCCCTTCCTTCTCCAGTCCAAAGAGCAGTCAGGGTTCCCTGCCCTGTGAGAAGTCCACGGTCCTCCCCGCTCCATCCAGGTCCAGGAAGGTGCGCATCTAAACAGACTAGGCTCCCTCAAAGCCAGTACATGCAGTAGGATCAAAACCCAGTGCCATTGTCCTAGGCTTCTCAGTCAGCCCTCCTTGTCAGCCACGTTCAGAGAGTCCGGTTTGATCCCATGCTTGATTGACTAGGAGTCTTCACTTCAGTCATCTTCAGAGATTCCAGAAAGTTTCCACTACTTTTGGCTATTATAAGCACCCTCAAATATTCACCAATTCTAGCTGTCTCTCACAGTACTCTCTCCTTCCATCCTTCCCTGACCCTACATGATTTCTCCTTCCCATTTGAGTTCTAAACTAATGGAACCATAATTATTATTAATTTTATTTTGAAACTTAACTACATAGTTTTATTTTTAAAGAATAACTTTTTAAATTTATTTTAAAGTCAAGGGGCATTTAGGTTGTTTCCAGGTTCTGGCTATGACAAACAAAGCTGCTATGAACATAGTTGAGCACATGTCCTTGTGTCACGAATGAACATCCAAAAGTGGTATTACTGGGTCTTGAGGAAGGCTGTTTCCTAATTTTCTGAGGAATCGCCATACTGATATCTAAAGGGGCTGTATCAGCTTGCATTACCACCAACAATGCAGGAGTGCTCCCTTTACCTCACAACTTCTCCAACATAAGTTGTCATCAGTGTTTTTGATGTTGGCCATTCTTGAAGATGTAAGATGGAATCTCTGAGTTGTTTTAATTTGCATTTCTCTGATGTCTAAGGAAGCTGAGCATTTCCTTACGTGTCTTTCAGCCATTTTAGATTCTTCTGTTGAGAATTCTCTGTTTAAGTCTTTACTCCACTTTTAAAATTTGGTTTAATGATTTATACATATATGTTACAAGGAGCATATATAGTGCCCCAAGATGGCCAGTAAAGAGCAAAGGATCCCACAAAAATTGAGCTATACGTTGTCCTATACTGCTTACTTTATGTGTTGGAAACTGAACTTTGGTCCTCTGAAAGCAGAGCATTTATCCTAAACTTGTAAACTATCTCTTTAGCTACTGTGATCAGTTATTACGTGAAGAAGAGAGTAATAAGAAGCAGGCAACTTAAGAATTAATATCACACCACAGGAAAAAAATTACATTTAGTATTAAGTAATATCACATTATTTTGGAGTTAAGTTTACCTAAAACTATTGAAATGTAATTTAAATTTACATTGTGCATCTTATTTTGATGATATCAGCTATTTCTCTTTTTGAATGAGGTTTTGCAAGTAAGATATTGCTACCTATTTAGTTGAACGCAATCTTATTTGGAAGTAAATCTTATAAATAAAAAAATTGTTAAAGTAATCATGTCACATTTTGTTTATAGACACAAATAAATATTTTGGAAAATACTGGTACATTGTAAATTTATAAGTGTTTACTGCCCATTTGAAAATGATTATCAACACTTCATATACAGTTAGTGATATTTTATAGTTTAAAAGCATGTTATGAGTGATATTTCCAGTACTTTAAAGATCAGAGATATAACACACAGTACTCAGCTTTAGAAATAAATTGCCCTGTATGGCTTTAGAGAACATTACCTTATACTTTATAAATAGCATTTAAATGTCACATCTATCTCTGACGTATTTAAACTTTCTCTTCTCTGGTGAGATTTTATTATTATTATTAATATAATTTAGTGGTTAAGGGAATACTTAATTGAGAAGAAAAAGGCACAGATACAAATCCTGGTATCAGACTTTTTAAATATGATGCTTTCCTTATGTACTTTATTTGTATTGCAAATTAAAATAACTTTTAAATTATCCCTAGCTATAAAATAATAGAAGAAACAGAAAATTAAAAAATCATAAATATTTGCAGGACAAGTAACACATGTATTTTATCATTAAGAAAACTTAATTCAGATCATGAAAAAAAGCATCACACTGTAATATATACTAGTTTCTCAGTGAGGGTGTTTTAATTATGGATCTAATTATATTTTAAAGGAAAGCCAAAGATTCATTTTTTTTCTCATCTCAAGTACATGATTAAATAGTTTTATCCTCTTTAGCATAAAAATTTTCAGAGGATTCCTTGAAAATCATTATTGTGGTTACATGACCAATGCTTTTCTGAATACCTCATACATTATTCCATTAAGATATTCATAGACATGATTGTTGTTATTCCCATGTAATTGTGGGTCATTAAATTATTGATGTTTACTGAGATGTTAACACAAGGAAAAGCCTATGAAATCATTGTTTATTCATTCATCAGAATGCTTATGTTGGCTCTCTAAACATAACTGTGATAGATTATTTTATTCTTCAACAATTTTGTGATTATTACAAGGACAACAAACCAGTGACTCTGATTTCTCTATGAAGGGTTTGGGTGAATTGATTCCTCAACACCTAGATACTCTGACACTGGAAAGTAAGTTTCAGAATACTCATGTCATGTTATTTTAAAACTTTAATCCCCAAATTAATCATCTTCACCTGCATGTTAAATTGAATATTTTATCATAATAAAGCCAATTATAACATATTTTTCTTTTGCTTTTTGAGACAGGGTTTCTCTGTATAACTTTGATGCCTGTCCTGTAACTAGCTCTGGTAGATCGGGCTGGCCTTGATATGAAAGAGATCCATCCACCTGTCTCTGCCTCCTGAGTGCTTGGATTCAAGGGAAGTGCCACCACTGCCCAGGTGTTAGTTACAGTGCTGGGACTAAAGGGGTGAGCCACCACTGCCTGACTGCTAATTATAATATGTAAATAAATAATGGGAGAGTAATATTACTCAGTGTTTAAAAGAGTTTGTTCTAAAAGTGTGAATTCCTGGGTTTGATTCAAGGAAAGATATGATACCTGAAATTCGTTTCCTGATTGGTTTGCTCAAAAATCTCCAAGACCCAGAGACTAGGTATCTCAGAGACCTAAAGGAACATCTAGCACTGCTGGTCTGAAGAAAAAATAGTATTAATAAATAACTCCTAACGATATTCTGCTAAACTCATAGTCCCTTATCCAGTCGTCATCAGGGAGGAGCATCTGAATAGTCCCACAGCCAGATTTTATAAGGACAGAGAACTTAAAAGGTTTGTCCTGCCAGAGGTCAGGAAAACGCATGGCAGAAGAGGAAGAAAGACTGTGATAGCTGGGGGACAAGGAGAAAGATACTAGATACCAGGAGAACAAGGTCCTCTGACTTAACTTAGTAAGGCATATAGGAACTCACCAAGACTGAAACAGCAAGCAAAGGACCCATATTGATCTGGAAAAGATCCTATCTATGTGTAATATAGCTTTTAGCTTAGTTTTATTGAACTCTTGAGAGTGAGAATGAGTTGTTTGTTGATTCTTGTGCCTACTCTTCAGACTCTTTTTATCCTTTTAGATTGCTGTATTTAAATTCAATATGATATTTTTTGCTTCATCTTACTATATTTTATTATGTCATGTTTGGTTATTTCCTAGAAGCCTATTTTTTTTTTAAAGAGAGACAGAAAAGGAACAAATTTAAAGGAGAAGAAAGACGGGAGGAACTGGGATAAATAAGGGGAAGGAAAACTATAATGTGATTATATTGTAAAAATATCAGTAGAACAGGGAAACCCTGTCTCGGAAAAAAAAAAAAAAAAAAAAAAAAAGAAAAAAAATACTTAGCCGGGCGGTGGTGGCGCACGCCTTTAATCCCAGCACTCGGGAGGCAGAGGCAGGCGGATCTCTGAGTTCGAGGCCAGCCTGGTCTACAAGAGCTAGATCCAGGACAGGCTCTGGAAACTACAGGAAAACCCTGTCTCGGAAAAAAAAAAAAAAAAAAAAAAAAAAGAGGAAAAAATATCAGTAGATATGTGGACAAATATATAAAAGATATATGGATAGACTGATAAGCATTCAGATAATAGAGAAATTAATTAAAGATTTCTGTTAAGTCACTTTCAGTGACACTGCCAATTAATTGTTAATAAATAATACATTATTTTTTAGATTTTGGCATTATTCAAAAATATCATTTTGCCAAACAAAATCTTTTCCCTGACATAATGCCATAAACCTACCAGATATGGAGAATGGGAATTTGTTTGCTATTATAAAAAATGTGCATGAAAGTTTTGGAAGATTTTGAAATACACATAATACTAAAATTTCAAGGGTATTGAGACGAAGCTATTGAAGCTCTGACTAAAACAGAATTCAGAAGAAAAAAGAGTATCTCGATAGAGCAAAACTTTTAGGTGAAATGCCCTTTTAAAGATGTGGAGGTAAATGTGAGAAATTTCTAAAAATGATGTCCAAAAATATAAAACTGACTAGGTGGTTGCGGTGGTGAACACCTTTAATCAAAGTGCTTGGAAGGCAGAATTAGCCAGATCTCTGTGAGTTCTAGGCCAGCCTGGTCTACACATGGCGTACCAGGACAGGCAAAGCTACACAGAGAAATTCTGTCTGTAAGAGGTTTCAGTGAGAATAGGTCTTCATAGAAGACCAGATGATCTAATTTTGATACAAAAACACATTGTGCAAGCGGAGAACTACTCTTCAAGGTTGTACTCTAATTATAACACCCATACTGTGTGGAATACGTGCACACACACACACACACGCACACACACACATGCACACACAAAAATATATTTAAAATAAAATAGCTAAATTCAAAAATTCTTGAAATTAGAGGATTGGCTAGGTAATTTGGTAGAATATTACAGAAGTACCGAAATATTAACCATTTTGTTGTCTTAACTTTTAAAATATATTCTGAGATTGTTTCAAATATTTGAAAGCAAAAGGAAGAACAGGAAAAGTATTTTGTTCTACAGAAATATGTAAACACAATTTGTCTTGTCAAAAATTGCAAAATGGATGGAGGAATAAAGCACCTAAAAACAAAATATAGAAGCCTTTTTAAATTCCCCGATAGTTACAATGTAACAGAAAAAAATAAGTACTATTTTAGTGGGCAAACATTTCTGATGGATTTAAAGTTAATAAATTTTACCACTAAAACCACCAAGAAGACAGCTTATTATTGCTACTTTCATATTAAGAGAAATGAAATACATGGTCGCTGAAAAGACAGGATTTGTTATAAAATGATTCACCGGAAACATTGTTTGAGCCTTTATGTTATTATAACTCTTCATTACTTAATATACTCATCTCTTTATCTATCTTCAAGTCAACATATTAGCTAACATAGCTCTGAACATATCATATAGAGATAGGAATAAAGCTAATATCTCATGAATATTTAGGTAAAAATATTTTCCCAAAGCAATGATATTGGTATTTGGTGTTTTTACTTCATGATTATAGATTTTCAAACATTTTTTACTATTAAGTTATAATTCTTTTAGTATTATTAATTAATGCAGCTCTGTGTCTTTATCTAGTTGTAAGACAAAGCAGATTTTGTCCATACCTAGTACTATCAGTGTTTAATTACATGATTCAAACTCAACAAGAACAACAAAATGTATCTATAAGATTCTGAAACCTGAGTGTGGCTTAAATATAGAGTATGATTTATTTATTCTCCATAGCAAAAACTTGTTTAGCTTGTTCTCATTTAGCCTGTTCCCTGAAAACAATAAACCTTAATTCCTTAAGCAAGTTTAAGATCAAGTCATTTGTCTACAGTCAATGTTTTGAGCAATGTTGAGAAGACAGTTTTTCTCCTATCCATGTTTAACTACCTGACATGGCCAAGTAATAGAAAGGTGGGAAACAGAATATAATCACTCACCATTCTTCCTAATGTGTTATTTCATTTGACTTTGGTTTTGTGTACCACTTACTCATTACTTGGGAATTAGAACAATTTAATAGTGTGATCATAAATTGTGGTATAAAATTCAAAGAAACATTTACAGATATTGAAAATTTTTCTCATACAAGAATGCTTTATGCCGGGCGGTGGTGGCGCACGCCTTTAATCCCAGCACTTGGGAGGCAGAGGCAGGCGGATCTCTGTGAGTTCCACACCAGCCTGGTCTACAAGAGCTAGCTCCAGGACAGGCTCTAAAGCTGCAGAGAAACCCTGTCTCGAAAAACCAAAAAAAAAAAAAAAAAAAAAAAAAAAGAATGCTTTATAAAATAATTGTAAAATGTAAAATTATGACAAGGAAAACCATAAAGAGACCCCTTATGCTGCCAGTAAACATATGATTAAAGCCTGCGGATTGTCTATAAAACAGTTGATAAAGCTACTAAGGGAAGTGTGTTTTCAATAAACCAATATGGGAAAACTTAAAAGTTATATTATCAAAGAGAATATTCAATCCACAAAAATATATTGTAACGTGACTTCTTTAGAGTTAAGGTAGCTAAACATTTTATATTCACAAGCAATGTTATTACATTTCTATATGGTTTATTAAAACTTGTATTATATACAATTAATTTTATGAATTTTTGAAGTTTACTTTTATATTATGTGTATATGTGGCATACTTGGTACCCATATAAGACAGAAAGGGTGGCAGATGGTCTTGAATGGAAACTACAAAGTTTTGAGACGCCATGCCAGTGATGGGATTCAAATTCAGGTCATCTTCCAAAAGCAACAATGCTCGTAAGTGCTGAGCCATTTATTCAGCCCTTTCTTTCCTTAATTTATATAAACCAAATCGATGATTTAAGCTAATTCTAGGGTAGAATATTAATTGAAGTTTATTTTCAAAGCAATGTTTAGCTTTATATGATACGTGAACCTTCCTTTTGGGGGGATAACATATGTACAATTCATATAATCAACATTATTTTTTAAATAAGATAAAATTTAAGAGAATTGGCCTGAGTTAATTAGCCATTAGTATCTGAATTAAATAAAATTGTAGTTTTTTAAAGCATTATTCTTCACTTACGTTTTTTCTCGAATTCTAGCAAGTGACTAATTTTCATTAGGCATTCCAAACAGAAAGTGTTTAAGTATTAATTGAATTCTAGTTAAAGTAGGGTGGTAATATAGCTTTCCATCTCTGCCAGTCTTTTTATTAATTAAATGATTTTGGTAGGATTAAAACTGTTTGGGAAGAAGGTAAATGAGGCATTTCATAAATTTGTAATGAGCACAGGACAAGTAACTTCAATTTTCTTCAAGGCTAATGGTTTTCTAACAGCAACATCCAGAAAAAAATCACTGGAAGCCTTTGTTGAAATAAAAAAAAATCCCAAATCCAATCACCATAAAGCTAGAAAAATACTCTGTAACAGTGAGACCCCTTGTTGGCACATTAAAATTTAATAGAAGGGCACAAATATGGACAGCAAAGCTTGGACTCTAAAATTTTAAGCTGGAAAATGACAAGAAGAGGGTGGGAAAGTTTGATCTTAGAGGAGATAAGGAAAAGAAGTCAATATGACCAAAGCTTGTGGTATTAAATGTTTTATGAACAAATAACAAAAGCAAAAGAAGTGAAAGAAGAAGAGGAAGAAGAAGAGAAAGAAGAAGAAGAAGAAGAAGAAGAAGAAGAAGAAGAAGAAGAAGAAGAAGAAGAAGAAGAAGAAGAAGAAGAAGAAGAAGAAGAAGAAGATCAAATTAGAGAATTCCAAGGAGGTGACAGGCTATTAAATAGTCTATGTGACTTTAGGAAATCCAAGCCCTACTTCCATACAGGTTCATAACTCTGAATTAATGCCTGCAAACAAGAAAGTAAAAGTATCATACCACTAACTACCTGAGATTTAGATAATGTAAGGCTGGATTGGGCCCTTGTAGTGATATTTCCTTTGTATTTTAATTAAAAAAAAAAAAAAAAAAAAGCTTGTCTGAAGTTCAGAGAGCAAAACAAGCACAGTGATCAGCCAGGTTGTGGTGACACACATCTTTAATCCCAGTAGCCATGCTAGTTTGCCATAGGAAAAAGGGCAGTAGTGACGCACACATTTAATCCCAGCACTGGAGAGCGTTATGAAATGGAAGGAGACAGCTCTCAGACATAGTCTCATTCTGAGATGCCGAGAAGCAGGGTGGCCATTTCAGACTGAGGTAGAGGTGAGAGCCAGTGGCAGCCTGTTTTGCTTTTCTGGTCTTCAAGTCAAATCCCATTTCTGTCTCCGGGTTTTTATTAATTGTGCTACAGGTCATAGAATAAATTTTCTAATGACTGCAGAGTCCTATTATGCCAAGGTGGGTTTTCAGGGCTTGACGTGTTCTCCACTGAATTTAAACAATTTTAAAAAGATTTCCTTTATATTTTTTGAGATTATAATACAATTATGACAATCCTAGAGACCCTTCCTTATGCTCCATTCTTCCGTTTCTTTCAAATTTACTACCTCCTTTTTTCATTAGATATCTTTACATACATATATAAATGTGCATATATATTTCTAAATATAATCTGCTCAGTCTGAAATGTCAATTATATGTTTATTTTTAGGGCTAATTAATTTTTAATTGCATAAGCAAGCAGTGTGCTCTTACATGGGTCAGGATAATTTTTAAAAGAGCATAATTTTTTTTTGCCTGGCAAACTTGTCCAATTTCCAGGAGGATAACTATATGTTTTTCTTTGGGTTCACCTTCTTATTTAGCTTCTCTAGGATCACGAATTATAGGCTCGATGTCCTTTATTTGTGGCTAGAATCCACTTATGAGTAATTACATACCATATTCATCTTTTTGGGTCTGGGTTACCTCACTCAGGGTAGTGTTTTCTATTTCCATCCATTTGCATGCAAAATTCAAGATGTCATTGTTTTTTACCGCTGAGTAGTACTCTAATGCGTATATATTCCACACTTTCATTATCCATTCTTCCACTGAGGGGCATCTAGGTTGTTTCCACGTTCTGGCTATTAAGGCCAGCTGGACTGGGACTGATGGAGCATGTGATCAAACTGGACTCTCTGAACATGGCAGACAAAGAGGGCTGACTGAGAAGCTAAGGACAATGGCACTGGGTTTTGATCCTACTGCTTTTTTTTTTTTTTTTTTTTTTTTTGTACTGGCTTTGTGGGAGCCTAGTCTGTTTGGATGCTCACCTTCCTAGAACTGGATGGAGCAGGGAGGACCTTGGACTTACCACAGGATAGTGAACCCTGACTGCTCTTTGGACTTGAGAGGGAGGGGGATGGGGGGAGGGGGAAGAAAATTGGAGGAGGAAAGGAGGTGGAAATTTTTAATAAAAAAATAAAAAAATATGTCAATTAAATTTAAAAAAGAAAAAAGAACATAAAAACAAACTATGGAGACAAGAGTGCTTTTTATTTTTCTAATTTTTCTTTTAAATATTTTTCTTTTGATAGCACACAGATAAAAGTTTTTTACTTAATTTAAAAAACTATACAAAATAAAAGCAAGATTAAACTCTAGGTACTGCAGTTCATAGCATATGATATTAATTTTATCTATCTATGGTATATGGGCAAAGGAATCTTGTAAAGTGATATTTTCTTTGTCTTTCATTGATAGTAATCAAAAATTATTAGCTGTGATCCCTTAGTCCAATTTTCTTTCCTGAAATTCTGTAACATAATCAATATATTCTGTAATAGATTATTTTGTTTTTAAGAAAGTGGTTTCTGCTTCATATTTTAAAGGTATGTTAAGATAAAGGACAATTACTTTTGTTAATTTATTAGACAAGAGGTGTATAGTTTATAACTAAGAAAAGTTAGAAGAAACACCCTAAATCTCTATGTGTCTTCTCAGAATTTATGCAACATGTTTATATTCACATTTTGTACACCCATTTAAAATCAATTATCTGGAGTTATATTTTATTGTTGGGTATGCCATCTTATGCCTACTAAACATATCTTCTCTTAGTTAAGTGTTCTGTTGCTGTAAAGAGACACCATGTAAAGAGGCAACTCTTATAAAAAAAGCATTTAATTGAGTCTTGCTTAAAGTTTCAGAGGCTGAGAGCATGGTAGGCATGTATGCACGCATGTTGCTGGTGAAGAACTTATGAGCTTTGTATCCTGATTCAGAGGAAGCAGGTAACAAGAGAAAGAGAGACACTGGGAACGGTAAGGGCTTAAACAACTCAGCTCACTCCCAACAACAGACCTCTAAAATGGCCAACTGACTAATTGTTCATATGTATATAAGTCTATGAAGCCATTCTCTTTCCAACTACCATATGTCAATTTCTATCTATAACAAAAAAAAACCAACACACACACACACACACACACACACACTCACACACACACACAAAACATAAACAAAAACAGAACCAATTATTTAATTCCCAAAATTTGGCTATTCTAATGCAAATGTTAACTTAATTTCATGACAAAAGCTCTGCTGCCTAGTGCCTGTAGCTGTTTTTGTAACTCCAGGAAGATAAGTCCAAATAGGAATTAATAAAAATTCTCCTGGATATTGGAAGTAGACACAATCGCCAGGCAAAAATTGGGAACTTGAGGGTTTGGCGAGACCGGCCAAGGGAAGATGGGGAGAGAAAAGCGTGAAGGGGAAAATGGGGGGAGCTCGGAGGAATGGGATGCTTGGGATACAGGAAGGGTGGATATGGGAGCAGGGAAGCATATATCTTAATTTAGGGAGCCACCTGAGGGTTGTCAAGAGACTTGACCCTAGAGGGGTTCCCAGGTTTCCAGGGAGATGCCCCCAGTTAGTTCCTTGGGCAGCTGAGTAGAGGGAGCCTGAAAAGGCCAGTTCCTATAGCCATACTGATGAATTTCTTGCATATCACCATAGAACCTCCACCTGGCGATAGATGAAGAAAATGACTGAGCCCCACATTGGAGCATAGAACTGAGCTCCCAAGGTCCTGATGAGGAGCAGAAGGAGAGAGAACATGAGAAAGAAAGTCAGGACCGTGAGGGGTGCGTTCATCCATGGAGACGGTGGGACAGAACTAACGGGAGATCACCAACTCCAGTTGGATTGGGACTGATGGAACATGAGACCAAACCAGACTCTCTGAATGTGGCCGACGGTGGAGGCTGACAGAGAAGCCAAGGACAAAGGTGCTGATCTTTGACTTTTCTGCATGGACAGGCTCTGTGGGAGCCTTCTCAGCTTGGTTGATCACCTTCCTGGACCTGGGGGGAGTTGGGAGGACCTTGGTCTTAACATAGAGTAGGGAACCCCGATGGCTCCTTGGCCGGAGGAGGGAGGGAGGGAGGGGGGGGGGGGGGGGGAGGGGAGGGGAGGAGATGGAAATTTTTTAAATAAAAAAAAATCTGATTATGTTACAATTATATTAGGTATGTTAACTATCATTTTTAAGGAAAAAAACAGTACATTTATAATAAACATAAGATCTATGGGGTGTGTTAGAATAAATTAATAGTCTGAAGTTGTTTAGAAAAATAGGTATGAGTGTATTTATTGTATTTTTAGGATTAATTTCTGAATAGATAGATTTTCCTAAAGTATTGGTACTTAATACCTGTGAAAATGGCTGGATGGGATGGAGAGTAGGGAAAAGAGGAAATGTTGATGACTAGTAATAAAGTCTAATAACACAGATTCTGGAGTTTTAATATCCAGCACAGTTCTTGTAATTAAATGATACTGTGTTAGACACTTAAAGTTTGCTCAGAGAGAAACTCTGAATGTAGTAAACCTCAGTGATTCATGAAAATATACTTTAGTTTGCTCAAGTGCGATAATCTTTTAAAAATCATATAATGCACCAAAATCGTGTTGTGTAGTTCTAACGTAGAAACTTTTATGTTTGTTAATTATTTTTCAATATTGAAAGCAAAAATTCCAATCATAACTTTTACTATCTTGGCTTGACCTTTTTTTGTCAATGCCTTCTCATTTGAAGAAAGTAAACACATGTAATAGTATTTTTAACATGTAGTAATACAGTAAACAATGCAGATGTTTTAGGAGCATATGTACAAATTAATATGTATGTGTACAAATGTATAAATACACACGAATACACAAATGTACAAGTAAATCCAATATTTATGAGCTAGAACGCAAAAGCCAATTTAATTTCAGTTAGCAATCAAAATCGGCAAAATTAGGAAGTTTTCATATTTTAAAACAGCAAAATTAAAATCATGTGCTTAAAATTTGTTATAAATTAGCAAATATTGTTACCAAGACATAAAAAGTATTTAAGTGCATATTAATCAATATTTATTAATTTTGTTAATATTTATTAATGATCATTAACTTTAAGATTCTGAAAGCATCAGGGTGTTACTACTCTTCATATTAAGTCTTAAGCTCATGACCCATATTAAAGTCTTATAATCAATGTATAGTTTATAGTACAACTTGATCCACTACACTGAGCAGTGTCTCATTATATAACAGGCTTCTCCAATCTGCACATTAGGAGATCTTAGTATTTTATTAGTCTTCTATGAGAAGATATTAAATTTTTTTTTCAAATTTTATATAACATAGAAATTATTCATTAGAGAAACTCTCATTTTCTGCTTGGTTGCTTACTTATATAGAAGGTAATCTACAAATTAAACATTGTCTTATTTCCGTGTTTTGTGTGTGTGTGTGTGTGTGTGTGTCACCTTGTTTTCATTTTTTGCCTATTGTGTATCAGGAAATAGTATATTACTCTAGTAGAGGAACTGCACTATAGCAGCTCTAACTATGAGCAGGCTCTCAAATCACTAATGCGGACAACTGCTTAGCAGCCTTATTTTTCTTTGCAACTTATTTTTATCTCTAACTCTTTTAAGAAGACTTCTGTTTTAAATGATAGATCACATAGTCTTCTAGCAGATCAAACAACTTTATGCTTTTTTAAAAAACTTGCAATTGCTCTCAGATATAGAAGTCCTAGAAAATCAGATAGAATGGAGAAGTAGATAGAGTTGATGGTTGGTTTAATGTTTTTTTGATAGGACTTGGAGGTTTTCAAATCATCATGGTTGGTTCTATTACAAGAAAACAAAAGCAGACAAGTAAAAGAGAATGAACTTGAAGCTTATTCTACTTCCCTTTCTTTTCAGATACAAACAACATTACCAAAAACTACCGAAACTGACCTGTATCCTTCCTGAGGACTACCTTTCTAATGCCAGATAGAATAAAGCATCCTAAGGAGGGAATCAATCAAGAGCCCTCCACAGCTGTGATGCCTACAAACCACAACAATGACCAGCATAGCATGTTAACCCCAAATATGTAGTACTGATGTAAAGAAAAAGGAGGTGGATGGGAAAGCAATTGATTTTGCCATCTTGCTTACTGTCTAGAATGCAGGAGTCTAGAAAACAGAAGCAACTCGGCATTTGTAAAGCGCTTCTGATGCTTCGTGGATATTCCGTTGATACAGAGCAGCTCACACACCTCATCATTTACATACCCACCCAGCAGGAGGTGAACTGTTTAGAGAAAGGTTGAGAGATGAGGAAATTACTGAATGTAAACACACTTAGGGAGGGGGTAATTTCTAAACATCATTTGGGCTTAGTTCTATGGCTTGATTTGCATATCTTGCGGAAAGAATCACGATATCCTCATGTTTTGCAGGTATGCTCTTCTGTTGATTATTGGAGAATACAAATCACTTCAATACCACATGACTGAAAACAACAACTGTTTTGTGCCTAGATGTGAAATGTGAGCATCATGGGGGAAATGTCTTTTCTGCAGTCTGCTGAGGCAAGGCAGCTGATTACTCTTAGGTCTCCAACCGTACTCATGAGTGTGGTAGATGAGTGCTAATCATGTGGTGGAACTTCAAATGCGGCTGAAGATGTGGGGGCCTTGCTTCTGTTCATCATAGCGCGACTGGTCATTCAAGTAAACTTTGACTATTGTAGCTGTGTTCTCGGAGTCATAACCCCAAGCAAGAGCAAACTAGGTGAGAGTATTTTCTGCTTTAGTGATCCAGCATTGAAAATTACATAACTTTACTCTTCCAAAAGTGAGCTTAGTATCAAGGGGCATAACACACAGGAACCAGTTTTTGATATTGGGATAACTACATTAAAAACGCAACACTTCGTAAGTGATATTATTGTGACTATTTTGTTGATCAATTTGAGAGGCTAAAGTGTTGCTAAGTAATATAGCTATAAAAAAATTTAAACTAAATTTTAAAAAAACACAGTGATATAGAGACATTTCTTCAAGTATTTTAAATATTTAACTATTCTAAAACATATCTTTTTCATTTTTTAAAATATTAACTATAAGTTATTTATACTAATATACCTATTAATATGTTCCATACCAGTGCTACTTATTATTTTAGAGTTGCATGTATTCCATAGTTTATTTGCACAAAGCTCATAAATTGCTAAAAAAAAATCTATGTAGGGAACCATGTATCCCAAACACATTGCTTCAGAAATAGTTATTTGAATATCCTTAAAATTATGAATAATTTAAAATATTCCAAGTCTGTGATCTCCAGGAAGAAGGGTATGAGTGTATACCTTTTTGCATTTTCCATCTTAAGACTGCATTCCCTTGGGGGTACAACAAATTTTCCCTATCATCTTAGTTGGAGAGAATGAGGCAAATGTTTCCCATCCTTGGTTCTTCGCTTTTACTTACTTCCTACTTATCTCATCATCTTCCCTACAATTTCATAAGCTGCAAAATGAAGCCCTCCCAGAAATAAAACACAGCTGCACTGATTACATCCCAAAAGTCCAAAATAGACATTACCACATTTATTTATTGTAAAGATTCAGCAATGTCTCTAAGAAAGTGTGAAGTGGGGTAAGAGGAAGGTAATCACTGTAAAAGTTAAAACGTAGGAATTATAGAATATCATTTGCAGAGATGATTATATCTATTAATTAACAAAATGCTAATAATGTGTTTGGGTCTTGTATTAAGCTCAAAATAGGGTAATGAATTAATTTTACAGGGTAATTTTTGATTAAACAACAACTTCATTACTCAACACATTATTTTCAGAAGTCAGATTTGTTGAATTTTCAGAGTTCATATTACCATAGAACTCAATTATCTAAAAACACAATTAAATGTTTCTTTCCAAAACAGATCAATGTGTTATTAACTAATATATATTACTATAATCAAAAAGTGTGTAAATTATAAAGAAAAATTTTAAAGAAATATAGTTTTACTTAGTAGTACCGTTGCACTTTCTAGTTAAAAATAAATGTGAAAAATACAAATGAAAATTTTGGAGATCATAAAATACATACTTTTTAATTTGAAAATATTCCATTATAAATTTTTAATGTGAACTTGGAAATTTTTATACTGCAAATGGAAAATATATTGATCATTTTAAATTTTTTTGATAAGTCTTAGTTTTTTTAATGGCAGCTAAATACAGAATATTTGAAATATGGAAATTATTTTAAATAAAATGAAGTAAACTATACAGAAAAGTAAACGTGCAATTCTGATATATATTTTGTTAACAATTAAGAATTACAGTGTAAACATGAGTCAGTATCAGTTAATGCTTACAGATAGCCAACTTTACATGTATTATGTTCCTATTAAACATCATTTTCTAAATTTTTCTTTAAATGTACCAATGGATTTGACATTTTCATGATTTATATTTCTCAGATAGTTTATAAACAGTATAATAACTACATATATTGCTAATACCTAATGGAACTTGGAATTTTTTCATTTTTCTTTTACTCTTTGCTCCTACATTATATGTTGCTGCAGTTTCCCTTCTTCCTGTCCTCCACTCTACCCAGTTGTTCATCCTGTCTCCACTCTTCCTCAGACTCATGCCTCCTGTTTCCCTTGAAAAACAAAGAAACAAAAAAAGCAGGTTTCCTAGGGATATTACTTAATGACAGAATAACAAGTTACAGAACTGTTAACTACATATGTGATTGTCAAAGACAATAATGTCATCTACTTTGAAATAGAATAAAAGAAAGGTTGATCCCAAATTTCCTGAGAAACCTCCACACTGCTTTCCAAAGTGGTTGCACCAGCAATGGATGAGTGTACCCCTTACTCCACATCCTCTCCAGAAAAGGCTATCATTGGTGTTTTTGATTTTAGCCAATCTGACAGGTGTAAGATGGTATCTCAACATTGTTTTGATTTGCATTTCCCTGATTGCTAAGGAGGTTGAGCATGCCCTTAAGTATCTTTTGGCCATTCAAACTTCTTCTGTTGAGAATTCTCTGTTCAGTTCAGTGCCCCATTTTTTAATTGGGTTAATTAGCATTTTAAAGTCTAGTCTCTTGAGTTCCTTATATATTTTGGAGATCAGACCTTTGTCTGTGGTGGGGTTGGTGATATATCTTAATTAAGGGAGCCATTCTAGGGTTGGCAAAGACTTGACTCTAGAGGGGTTCCCAGGTGTCCAGGAAGACGCCCCCAGCTAGGTCCTTGGGCAGCTGAGGAGAGGGTGCCAGAAATGTCCAGATCCTATTGCCATACTCATGAATATCTTGCATATCACCATAGAACATTCACCTGGCGTTGGAGAAAATGACAGAGCCCCACATAGGAGCACCGGACTGAGCCCCCAAGGTCCTGATGAGGAGCAAAAGGAGGGAGATCATGAGCAAGGAAGTCAGGACCGTGCGGAGTGCATTTACCAATTGAGACGGTGGGACAGATCTAATGGGAGACCACCAAGTCCAGTTGGAATGGGACTGATGGAACAGGGGACCAAACCGGACTCTCTGAATGTGGCTGACGGTGGAGGAGGACTGAGAAACCAAGGACAACGGTGATGGGCTTGAACTCTACAGCATGGACGGGCTCACTGTGAGCCTTGTCAGTTTGGTTGCTCACCTTCCTGGACTTAGGGGGAGTTGGGAGGACCTTGGACTTAACATAGTGAAGGGAACCCTAATGGCTCTTTGGCTTGGAAGGGAGGGGGTGGGGATATGGGTGGAAGGGAGGGGAGGGAAGGGGGAGGAGGAGGGGAGGAGATGGAAATTTTTAATAAAAAAATGAGAAAAAAGAAAGGAAATTAGTTTTAATATTTCAAATTGCTTTACTCTTTTAGTGTGTATTGTCTATAAACAAATGTTCAAACTGATCTCTACATGAGGAAAGTAGCAAGATCAAAATAAGTTCAAACTATAGGTGCGGTTTAGTCTATAAGGCCTTGTGTTAAAGCAGTCAGCACGCATGCACACACACACACACACACACACACACACACACACAGACAAAGAGAGAGGGAGAGAGAGAGAGGGAGGGAGAGAGAGAGAGAGAGAGAGAGAGAGAGAGAGAATACATGAATACACACATATATCATTCACATAAAGTCACATAAAGTTTAAGGTTTTATATTACAAAAATTCTAAAAATTGAATTCTACATGCTATTTGTCCAAGGAAAATCAAAAGCTACATTTGTGAATTGATGCTAAAAGTAATCACAGTCATTTGCAAGATGTTTTAGATGTGTCTGTGCATCTACAAGGGACATTTTGATATATTAGTAGATAAGATCATCATGGTCAATTCATTGTCTCGAATCTTGTCGTGCTGTTTTCATGGTGTGTTCTACTCTCCTTTCTGTCTCCTGTGGGTTCATCTACACAGTCTTCTCAGATCTCAGCCCATGTTAACCAACCACTTTATCAAACAGTACTACCCTTCATTTCATTTCAATGAAATCTATGAAAATTGCCATTATAGTAAACTTAAGTGTTTAATGTGTATTCCCCTCAGAAAATATAATCTCTTTAATGTTTAATTATTTTTGTATATAGGGAGGGATGCACTTGCCATGGAACTTGTGGATGCCAGAGTACAATTGAGTCAGTCTCTCCATTTTACTCGTTTCAATGATTGAATTGAGTTTATCAGGTTGATTAGCCTGTCAGTAAATTCCTTTACATGCTGCTACATTTCACCAGCCATAAAATATAATCTTAATGAACTGCACTTTGCCTGGTGTTTCTATGGCTACAAACAAACCATATCACAGAACATACATGTGGTAAACATTTATGTTACATTAGATGAATTAATAAAAATTTATTAATCTGTGTTCATAGAAAGTTTTATAAGCACTACCGAAACGTGTTAAATCTGAACGAATGCATTTTAAAATAAGTTGTACTTTTTTTATTACTGATGAATCATTAATGTGTGTTTGTTTTGATTTTCTTTCAACAATGCTTTGATATATATATACAATTTCTTTGATCACTAAATCATTTTTAGTTACTGAATGCCCAAGTCTGGACAATAAAATCAGAAACAGTATGCAGTCCAACAAGTAAAGAAAATTTCAAAGTATGTCCAATCCTAATGATGAAATGAGTAGAGACTATTAAGGCAAGTGATAGGTTTATTTGATTGTGTCAGGATATTTTAAGTGACTATTTTGATAATGTATTTTTGGCCATCTCTAAGATCTTATCTTTCAGTTGGTTATTATCAAAGTCATTAGTAAGATCTACCTTCGGAACCCAGAATCAATTATTCAAATACAATTTGTTGAGTTAAAAATGAGCACAAAAAATCAAAATTTCAAAAATTATTTAAAAATAAGTATTTTGGATTTTAATACTAATTATGGTCTTAATAGTGTTGAAACATTTTATTTCGTGAAAAAATCTGAGAAGTGAGTATACAATTGCTTCTCCATTTTTTTTTTTCACTACGGGAAAACATTTGGTTTATGAAAAAAATATAGCCAGTATTTTGATAACTTTAGAATTCACACAGGCATCTTCATCTGGAATATTGTTTGGCATTTATTCATCTGAAATTCTGCCCGTCTAGTCCACTTTCCTAAGCAAATGAGACTTCAGCTGATGCACTTGCAGGTGCTTGTCTTTGTCCTTTTGAGACTAGGTTAAACACAGCTGGTTAACTCTGTCTATGGTTTGAAAGAGTTAGCATTTATTCTCATGTTCTTTCTGTCCTTCATTAAGGAAACAGATTTTCCCCAAAATGCCTTCTTGAAAGTTTAAACGGTACTATGTTGAGAGAGAGAAATCTGTTACTTCTCTATTTTTCTTGCAGAAAGTCTCTCATTTTGTGAGATCACTTTCCTTCTAGCAGCAGGTGACTTGAGGTTCAGTTTTTTTAAATAAAAATAAAACTTTTAAATATGAATGTTGGAAAATTAATCCCAATTATCATCTTTTCAATTCCACTGTACTTTGTTGTATTGTGTTTCACAGTATTCTTCTTTGACTATCGTGCATTAAGTAATGCATATGACTATACCACAACTTGACTCCATTTTGTATCACTATTCACAGTATTGTAAATAATAACACAACTGAATAATATTATCTTATATCAATAATGAAACAAGAATTATGTTTCCTTTATAATTACCTTGCCTTTTCTCTGTGCTGTGGATGCTCACTGACTAGAACATTACTCACTTCCCTCCCTTTTCCTGTCGTCCTCTGCGGTGGGTGAGGATAATAAAGAATCATCAAGTGGGGGGCAGTCATTTGAGTCCACATTGTGAAATATAAAGGCCAAAGTGTTCTGGATAATAAAACGTGATTATCGAGTTCTTGTGAAAATAATAGCACTGAGGGACATTATTTTAGGATAGAGACACTGCCACTGACTAAAGAGCCATCATGGTCCTTACACCTGGGGAAATCACTCTCTACTTTAATGGACTATTCTTCTAAACTCAATTTTCTGCAATAATGACTACATGGATCCTTATTCTAAGATACAGGTTTGTTCATGATGGTATCTTTGAAGCATCAGATTTAGTATTCTTAACTACATCCTCCTAAAAACAGTTTCCATTACAGAACCTCACTTGTGGAAGCAATGGAGTTCCAGCAAATGACTATCTATTTATTCTTTTAATAAAGTCTAAAATATCTTTCATTTTAAAATTAATTAATAAGTATTGCCCAAGATATTACCTAACTCTTTTTAATACAAGTAAATTATTAATTCAAGTATTTGAAATCAATACCTATTATTTAAGGAAGTTATGAGATGATAATTTATACATGTTATGAGTTCTTTGTCAGGGACTCTAATGTGATGTAACCATCACATGACACAGATTTCATTTCTCTAAATGGCTTTTTCTCTCCAAGGACATATTATTTTCTATGCTTGATTTTAACTGACATATAGACAATCAGATATAATTGTGTTCTCCATCTGTCATGTGGATGACTGTCTCCTGTAACGAAGTTGGTCCATTAAGATATTTTAGTGTATATGTTTTCTCTAACATTTCCTGGACCTGCCTTAGGAAGATATGCTTCCTTCTCAGATTAGTTGTGAGAAAGCAAGGCACAGCTCTTGCTTTTTGAGGAATTTCAGTATCATTTTCTTTCCCAGTCATAAAAGTGCAGCAGCTCAGTCCTGGTACACTGGGATGCAAATTCTAGATAGGTTATTCTTGATCAAATGACTAAAATATTTAGTATATTAAATAGAATTTGTTGAGGAAAATGTGGAGTTACTATATTGGAGGTCTAGCCAAACAAGATAAAAAGGAGATAAAACAGGTTGAGAATAACTTCACCTAATGCTACAAAACCTGTTGTTCTTGTGAGGTAATAATTACCTCACAATTACCTGCTGCTGTAATAATTAAGTTATACAAAATCCTAACAGCTACCCTTCCTACATCAGCTCTTAGCATATACCTGATCTTTCATTTACATAAGTATGCACAGATCTGCCCGATCCAGTAAGATATCTAATATAGAGCTGCATGAAGGAGCATGGTAGCTGTTTAAAAACTGTCTTGCCAAGGAAATGAGCAGAGAAATGGACAGAAACACCTGTTCCATCAATTATAAACATGCTGTCCTGAGTAGTGCACACGCTCACACAAATAAACACACATACACACATCTCTCCTGAGAATTCCCAAGCACAGAATTTCTTAGTTTATGTTAAAGGTGAATAAAATAATCCTTTAAGTTAGTATAGGGGACTTGTTGCTTGTTGTTTTTTTGTTTGTTTGGTGTGTGTGTGTGTGTGTGTGTGTGTGTGTGTGTGTGTGTAGACATGTGGAAGACAGATGACATTTGTGGGAGTCAGTTACCAAACATAAGTCATCAGACTTTGCAGCAGGTGTCTACCCACTGAGCCATCTCACCTACCTCATAGGAATGTGTAATGTGGTTTATTAGTTTATACTTTATTACACGGCAGTAAATATCATGATTACTGCTCTCAAGTAGTTCACGGTTTAGTGGGACATTCACATGTATTAATAGTAATTACAGAATCAAACTGCTACCCAAAAGAAGTCACCATAAGTCAGAAGGGGAGGGGCTGGGGAGATGGCTCAGCGGTTAAGAGCATTGCCTGATCTTCCAAAGGTCCTGAGTTCAATTCCCAGCAACCACATGGTGGCTCACAACAATCTGTAATGAGACCTGCAGGAAGAATACTGTATACATAATAAAAATAAATAAATATTTAAATAAGTCAAAAAAAAAAGAAGACAATTCTAGAAGCTTTATCTTTTTTTCTTGTTTCCTGCTTCATGGCAGGGGAAATACACTTACCAACATGATTTGTTATTGAGGAACATTCCAAAATGTTCAAATATTTTATGGAACAGACTGCTCTTATCAGTTTAGAAATGTCTGACTCATGTATTTCTAGTTTTTTATAGCATTTATAGATGAGCTGAATTGCATATTTGTTTGTGTCAGTACGCATTGTTCTGCTTTTTTAATATACACAATTAAGTTCAGACCATATTCATACTTCAAATATAATAATTCATTTATTTCTTAGACAAATATATAAAGTAGTAACTAAAATAATTTCATTCTAAAGTGTACAAAATTAAAGAACAGACTAATTAATATTTAGTATGACCTGTATAAAGACCATAAATTTGGTAAACAATATTTTTTTTATTTACAGCCACAATTACGTGGCTTATGTTGTACCATGATAATTCTTTCTCAGATGACCAAATATACTTCTGACAATATCCATATCTCTATTTTCCTCAAACTTAGATGTGTCCTTCCTCATTCTTACACCATAGAATAAGTCATAGCTTTCTCCACACTCATAGCAAGATTAACTCATTTAAAAATAAGTATTAACATAAGTCTTTATACCATCCCCAGTTGCTCTCTCTGCTATATCCTTGTGATTTAGATGCATCTCTCAACTTGCTGCTCCAGTTTTCATGATTATCTATTGCCATGTTTCCCTACCATGATGGTGATAAATTGGCAACCCAAATATAATCTCCTCTGCTTCCTTAGTCTTGATGTCTTATAACAGCAAAAGAAGTGTAAATAATGCAGATATTGTCACAAGTAGTTGGCTACTGCTTTCATAGACCTGACCACACTGGGTTATTTTTAGGAATGTGGAGGACTTTGAAACTATGGACTAAAAATGCAGTTGAAAGCTGTAGGCAGAACTTAATGGATATATTAGTAGTAGAAACCTGCTTTTAGATTCTATCTCCTAGAAATAATAGAAAAGCTTGCCCATAATACAATAATATTTTGCACAAAATAATAACAGAACCATGAACACAAAAACAGACATGTTAACGTAGAAGAGAAGAATCCTATTGGCTCCATCTCTAGAAATAGAACAATAGGCAAATAACAAAGTGGGAGAATTAGTCTTTCCCAGGTATGTGCTTAATATTTGGTTACCCAGTACTAAGTGGTCAACTTTGAAATCATATGCTTACAAGCAGCACAAAATGGATTTAGCAGATTCTATTTATACATTTACGTGTTTATATACATATGTGTACTTAACAATAAGAGAGAGAGAGACAGACAGAGAGAGAGAGAGAGAGAGAGAGAGAGAGAGGAGAGAGAGAGAACATAAATTTCAGAAGCAGTAAGGGGGCAAAGCAGGGAAAGGCTAGGGTGACAATACAATACATGGGAGGGGTTGGAGGAAGGAAAGGGAAAGGAGGAAATGAACAAATTACATTTTAATTGAAATTAATAAATTAATGTGTAGAATTTATTCACAGCTCGAATACTGAAGGCAAATGTCAGAACACAGTCTAATGTCATTAGTTTTCTAGAAGATCAAATTATCTCTAATTTCCTAATTGTTCACTTATGGAAATTTTCAACTCATACATTCATGTTATAGTTGGCTAAATCAGTAAAAAGATGAAATTCATTATTCCATTTGTTGTCTCTAAACATATTTTCCCCAAGTGTTATAGTGTGAGTTTGGTGAGAGCAACGGGCACATTATAAAGATTCAAAACTTCTAAAAATCAAATTTCTAAATGGTTCACCATGTATTACATGTATGGCTTACTTCATACGCTAATTCAGTTCTTACCACTTTCTCATTTGTACTTTTTAGCAATAACTGACAAATTGAAAAAATAGAATATACTGGTCAGAACTCTCAAGGCTTCAGGATACCCGACCACATTTTTATCGCAGACTACATATCCTGAGGAGATCTGATTTATCATTCTGCTGAAGCTCCTCTAGGAGCCCTCCTAAGCCTCAGAGAAGCCACAAACCCTAGGCTACTCTTGATTATTGCTGACTATCTGTAAATAATTTGCTTACTTCATGAAACTTCTTGCATGAATGTTCCTTCTCTTTAAACTTGGCTAAGAAATAGAAAGCATAGCCTAAGGTGATGTAAGCTATAGTGATAACTAACACAAGAATGTGTTTCATATCAAGCAAGCAATTTTTTAGTCTTTTAAAAGTTAGAAATTAAAATGAATAGGATTTGACTAAATAATGCATACAGAATAATATAGAATACATTTATTTCAGAAATAAAGCTTGATGACATTCATTATGTTTTTAATTTATCAGACATTCAATTCATTAAAACTCAATTCATATTGAAAAGTATATTCAATTTACATCTGATCATATGAATGCTTTTAGTTTTTTAAAAATTGATTTTATTGAAACTAGATTTTTTTCCCTCAAACAATATGTCCCAACCACAGTTCTCCTAACTGTAGACTATCTACTGTTTCTCTTCAGGAAAAAGCCGACCTCCAAGAGACAACAGCCAAACAGGAAAAATCAAGAGAAAACAACAAAGGCCAAGGCCCTTCCGTCGAAGCTAGACAAGACAACCCAGTAGGAAAAGAAGTTCAAAGATCAGGTAAAGAGTCAGAGATGGGAAACCCTGTCTCGAAAAACCAAAAAAAAAAAAAAAAAAAAAAAAAAAAGTCAGAGATGTACCCACTCCTATTGTTGGAGTCCCACAAAAACATCAAGCTGACAACCATAGCGTATCCACAAAGAACCTGATGCAGATCCTTGCAGGACGTTTGCTTGACTCTTCAGTCTCTGTAAGCCTAAATGAATCTTTCTTTTTTTTTTATCCCCCTCAATAAATTTAAGAATACAGACTGTCAAACTTTCAAGTCAATTATAATGTGTAATTTTGTGTTATTTTTTCTTTCATGATACAATTACCTTATGGTTCTATGTGTGTCACATTTTCCCTTATAATACATTTTTGCCAATTGTGATTTACATGGAACCTTACCCACCTATTTCTTTTTTTCCAGTTTATTTATTTTTTATTAAAAATTGCCATCTCCTTACCTCCTCCTCCCCCTTCCCTCCCCTCCCCTCCACTCATACCCCCACTCCCTCCCTCTCCAGGCCAAAGAGCCATCAGGGTTCTCTACACTATGTTGAGTCCAAGGTCCTCCCAACTCCCTCCAGGTCCAGGAAGGTGAGCAACCAAACTGACAAGGCTCACACAGAGCCCGTCCATGTCGTAGAGACCAAGCCCATCGCCATTGTCCTTGGCTCCTCGGTCAGCCTCCACCATCAGCCACTTTCAGAGAGTCCGATTTGGTCGCTTGTTCCATCAGTCCCATTCCAAGTGGACTTGGTGGTCTCCCATTAGTTCTGTCCTGCCGTCTCAGTGGGTGAACGCATCCCTCATGGTTCTGACTTTCTTTCTCATGATCTCTCTCCTTCTGTTCCTCATCAGAACTTTGGGAGCCTTGATTCATTAGGCTGTGGTCTGATGTCCTCCATCCCTTCTTACTCTTACAGGTCTTCCTTCCCACATTCCATGGAAGAAATGAAAGGAGAGCGTATGGGGGACATTTGGGGAGCTTTGTGGAAATCTAGTGAAATGGAAACTTTCTGGGCCCTACGAGGGTGACCCTAATGAAGACTTCTTGTAGCCAGGCAAGGCTTGTAGTGTTGATACTGGTTTGCATTCAGTTGAATTTTTGACCAATATTGTCCTATAAAGATGCCTAAACAACCCAAACTGATGCTAGGACAGGAGGTAACTCTGTGAAAACAGACAGCAGATTTCTCTTCTCTTAGCTTGCAGCTTAACATCCTCAGACAGAGACTAGAAGGTAGGGGTGGAGGCTCCATGCATGGACCAGCTTGACATCTCTAAGCTGTGTTTGTCCTTAACGATGGAGCCCCTGCTGTCAGTGTTCAGAGAGTTACCTTATGTCCCTTCTCCAACATTCAACATTCTTCCCTATTCATTCAAATTCATCACACAATTTTATTCTTGTCTTTCTTTGAATTTATTTACTTCCATTGCAGATAATTTCCCTGAGCTCCCTAAATGACTGAAGTGATGAATCCCATTATGTGTAATTGAAAGCACTTTATAAAAGTAAATACACTGCACTTAAGTATTAAGCTGGAAAGAAATTACTGTGCCTGCTTTAGTTTATAAATTATAACACTTTCCATATTACCTGCTGATATTATTGTATTGGTATATAAATTTGTGTCAATACCCCAATGACACACATGTATGTGTTTCACCAATAACTGTTAAATAGCTTTGAGTTTTCTATCTTCCTGTCACTGCACTGGTTTACATTAATATTTACAACAAACTTAGCTGACTGCTACAATTCCATTTTAAGGTACAGAAAATCAAGAACAGAATGCTAAGCAATTTGTCCAAAATCATGAAGCTCATGCCTAGTGTAATACTGCTACTGTCTTTCTCAGGTTTGCCTTCAGTCATTTTACTGTATTTGGTGAAGGAAAGGTATGGGGGAATATTCACTGAAAATGAGAAGTGACCATAATCAGAATGAATATGTAATATCATGAATCAATAAAGAATATATTCAGTAAAACTCATTAACAGACATAGAGAAATGTTTGTTATACATAAATAGGGACCATTATTAATAGCAATAAAATCAATAAAATAGATGTATTCCTTGATGCAGCAATCTTATACAAACTCATTTGGAATAATTATTGAATTTCATTTTATAAAATAATGTGATGTTATCCTCTGTATTCCTTTTTTTGTAAGCAGAAAGCAGCCTTTGGGCATGGGAAGTTTAGAGGCAAGTGAGAGCTAGTGAAAGAGACTGAATGAGAGGCAGGCACATTTTTATTATTTACATTACAAAGATTGTTAGCCCAGCCTACATGAGCATGTCAATTCATACACAAGAGCAAAACTCTGTTGACCAAGTCTCCTCTCATAAGAAATGATTTCCAGGAAGATGATCGACCAAGCTGAGAAGGCTCCCACAGAGCCCGTCCATGAAGAACAATCAGAGCCCAGAGCCATTGTCCTTTGCTTCTCAGTCAGCCCCCGCTGTTGGCCACACTCAGAGAGACGGGTTTGGTCGCATGATCCATCAGTCCCATTCCAACTGGAGTTGGTGATCTCCCATTAGTTCTGTCCCACCGTCTCCATGAGTGAACGCACCCCTCTCGTTCCTGACTTTCTCCCTCATGTTCTCGCTCCTTCTGCTCCTCATCGGAACCTTGGGAGCTCAGTCCAGTTGGATTTGGGAAATACACTCCAAGCTGGAATAGAGCTTTTCACAAGTCCCACCGGTAGAAAATCGTGTCATCACTTTTGATAAACAAGCATACATGCAAAATGTATTTTAGAGAATCTTGGAAACAATGGGTTCTAGGAATGACGAAACAAATCATTTTAATTTAAAATATGATATGCAAATTATTTTAATATTTTAGTTGCAATTATGTCTCTATAGTTATATCTCCAGTTTGCTCTTGGATCAATGTCTTAGTATTTGTTTGATATTTTGCTAAGATGTTAAGAAAGAATATTACAAAGCTGTTTTGTTAATTGTGAATTATGTGAGGCTCAGTTCATATAAAATATTTACTGGTTGCCAAGGCATTTTGTAACACAGCCACTATTGGTAATATTAATCATTATTTATACTCTGCCATTTCTTTACTAATATGTTTTCAGCTTTCCTTCTTCTTTACTACAGTCCTTCTTACATTTGAGATTATTGTGTTTCCTCTCAACAGTGCACGTCTTCATGTTATCATTTTTAGTACGCAATACTTAGCTCAGGTTCTACAATCAACAAAAATATTAGATAATCTTTAAGAGCTATAGTTTGTCTATAAAGACATTTTCAAAAACATGCAATGTAACAGATAAATAAAGAACCTGTATCCTATGAATCAACAAGTGAACTTTTTTTCTAGCTGAAGAATTAAGAATTAAATTCTATTTTTTCTATTATTTTGTTCTAAGCTTGGTTGGAAACTGACTTTCTCCAATTGGGAAATGATTCAAAATTTATTTTCTAGAAATAATAAATTGGAGAGATTTTGTATGGAAAGTGAAGAAAATGCAAATACTGCATAATTGATTTTTATAACTAAAACTAGAAAAAAACACAGAACAATGGCTTAGTATTTAAAAGGCAAAAGGGTGGATAATAATGTATGTATTTAAGATGTGTTAATGGAGCCCAATGAAAACATTTTACACATAAAAATTCAAAATATATTCTATTTTTAGAAAGAAACTAATGACAAAATCAAAAGAAACCATACAGTGAGAAAATACGAAGGTCACATGTCTTTTACGTGAAACAAGTAGAAAGCATCTATTTTATCTCCATGAGAGTAAGTTGATAATTCTTTCTAGTTTTACACATACTTTTATATAAATACTATATGTATAGTTAATTGATCAATAACAAAAATGTAGATGTGTCACTTTTGTGAGAGAGTAAATGTTTTTCCAATGGAAGGTATACCTATTAAGTAAATTAGTATGGTGATACGATGCACATAGGGAAATAAAAAAGATGTATGAAGTGTGCATTGAATAGAAATGACAGAAGATTAAAGGCTGTGAAGGAATGCTAATCATTATTTTTCCAAATATAAAATAAGAAAAAACACATCATTAAAAATGGGACTGATGGAACAGGGGACCAAACCGGACTCTCTGAATGTGGCTGACGGTGGAGGAGGACTGAGAAACCAAGGACAACGGCAATGAACATGAACTCTACAGCATGGACGGGCTCACTGTGAACTTTCAGTTTGGTTGCTCACCTTCCTGGACTTAGGGGGAGCTGGGAGGACCTTGGACTTAACATAGTGAAGGGAACCCTGATGGCTTTTTGTCTTGGAGAGGGGTGGAGTGGGGGTATGGGTGGAAGGGAGGGGAGGGAAGGGGGAGAAGATGGAAATCTTTAATAAAAAAATGAGAAAAAAAATGGATATAAAACAAAAAATACATTCTGAACCTGTTAAAAAATGTTCCTACTATGAGCAAGTAATATAGAAAAATCAAGGTAGATTTATTTTTATTATTAAATTCTTTTTTAGTCATTAAATTTTCTTTTAATTTATAATATGTCTATTTATCTGCTATTTTTTTCTAAAACTGAAACACATTTACAAATTAGAGTACTACTCAATGGTAAAAAAACAATGACATCTTGAATTTTGCATGCAAATGGATGGGATTAGAAAACACTTTCCCTAGTGAGGTAACCCAGACCCAAAAAGATGAATATGGTATGTACTCACTCATAAGTGGATACTAGCTATAAGCAAAGGACATTGAACCTATAGTTTATGATCCTAGAGAAGCTAAGCAATAAGGTGAACTCAAAGAAAAACATATACAGAACCACCTGAAATTGGAAACAGTCAAGATCGCCTGACAAATTGGGAGCATGGGGTGGGGGGAGAAGAGAGGATGGAAAGAGAAAAGTAGGGAAGAAGGGGAGGATTGAGAAAAACTTGAGGAAAGGGGATAATCGAGATGGAGGAAGGATAGAGATGAGAGCAAGGAAAGAGATATCTTGATTGAGGGAGACATTATAGAGTTAGCAGAAACCTGTCTCTAGAGAAATTCCCAGGAATTCACGTGGCTGACCTTATCTAAGACACTAAGCAATAGAGGAGAGGGGGCCCAATCTTGTTTTGCCCTGTAGTCAGAGTGATGGATATCTTAAATATCACCATAGAAACTTCATCCAGCAACTGTTGGAAACAGAGGCAGAGACCCTCATCAGAGCACTGGACTGATCCCCTCAAAGTCCAGTTGAAAAGTGGAAAAAGAAATGAGAATATGAGCAAAGAAGTCAAGACTATAATGGCTTCACCCACTGAAACAATCTACCTGAGTTGATTGGAGATCACCAAGTCCAGCAGGGCTGGAAAGGAACAAGCATGGAACTAAACTAGTCCCTTGAATGTGATTGACAATAGTTTCATGACTGGGACAGACTCAGGGGCCACTGGCAGTTGCGCCAGGATTTATCCCTACTGCATGTACTGGCTTTTTGGGAACCTGTTCTCTTTGGATGTATACCTTGCTCAGCATACATATACTAGGAGGCCCTTGACCTTCCACAAGGCAAGTGTCTTACCCGCTCTGAGGACTGAAGGTGGGTGGGGTGGGATGGTGTGTGAAGGGAATGGTAGGAGGGGAGGGAGTGGAAATTTGGATTGGTATTTTTAAAAAATCTAATATATTTTTTAAAAAGAAATAAATACAGTAAACAAGGAAACAAGACACCAAAACGCTCTTTAGTAGTGGTTGAGGCCTGATGGAGAATATTCTTTATAAAAATAAAGAAGTAAACAAAAACAGAAACAAACAAACAAACAAATAAAAAACCCCAAGATGACAGACAATTCAGGGTCTCATAGTTGAGATATGTGTCAGTGTATTATGAATTTGTTTTTAAAATCTGTATTCAAAAGACAAGAGAGGGTGACTTTATAAGCACCACATTTTTAAATTTATTATTATTATTATTATTATTATTAATTATTACAAATTTTCACCTCCTCACCTCCTCCCATTTCCCCCCCTCCCCCAATTCCTCCTTCCCCTCCCTCTCCAGTCCAAAGAGCAGTCAGGGTTCCCTGCCCTGTGGGAAGTCCAAGGTCCTCCCCCGCTCCATCCAGGTCTAGGAAGGTGAGCATCCACATTTTAATTCCCTGGTCTCCATACTGCACTTCACTACAAGAAGGCATGCTGAGAACTATTTATTGAGCAAATACAAATTCCATTTCTATATTAAGATCTTCATTCAGGTTGCTGGCAATTTTGTGAGATGGAGCGTGAGAGAAGAAAAATGAAGTGAAAAATACATTATTCTAAGCTATCTTCTTATGTTAAGGCTTTCTGGATTCTCATGGGAAGACCTCACATGGTAGCACCATTCAAGTCTTTAGTCTTTGATTACTCAAGTGCTCAAAGTACTGTAAGTAAAGAATCAATTATCAGTCTCTGCTAATTCAAATGTGTTCTGAAAATTATAGCTGTCTACTTAAGTTAAACCCTCTCTCTGGACCTGCAGAAAAAATATAGTTGAATGATACCCCTGAATATTCTCTTTAACTAAAGGCTCTCAAACATTAAGGCACATAAGAATCAATTGTGAATCTAATTTAAAATGCAAATTGCAGAATTGCAAAGCCCAGTCTCTGGAGATTTTGATTTACTAATTCAGTAATGCAGCTGATACGAAGAAATCAATCAGTCTCTCCCTCTACATTCTTTCTCTACCTCTGTTCTCACATGAATTGAAAACAATAGCTTGAATATTTAGAAAAAGAAAAGAAAAGAAAAGAAATTTAATAGCACTGTGGATTTCTGGCAGGTGTTAATAATACTCACCTTAGCAGCTGCACTTCCAGTGACCAACTCTTGTCCTATGGGCATAATGGGCATAGTGCTAATTTGCTTGCATATCAATATACTTTGAATAATTTCAATAGTCTCATCACCTTCTTAAATCAACATTACCATATTGTATTCATCACCAAAAATATTGATAATTCTAAATATAAAACCATAATATTTTAAATGATGTGCTCATTCATTAAATTTATGCATATACATGCTCTATCTGCAAGCCAGAAGTGGACATCAAATACCATTATAGATAATTATGAGCAACAGTGGTTTGGGGGAGACATGATCTTAGGAAGAGAAATCAGTGCTCTTAACTGCTGAACCATCTCTCTAGACCAAGACTAAAATTTTTGGGATACCTTTATTAGGTAATTAAACTTAAAAAAAATTAAAAATAAAGTGAGGAAAACATATTTATATGTGACAAGAAGGGAAGTATTTCTTTTTACATAAAAAAGAGACCTTTTCCTTAATTAAAATTTTAAAGCAGAATAACAAATTATAAAATAAATAAATGGTTTGATAAATTAATACCAGAACATACTAATGTAGGGTATTTCAAATCATTTTATCAGCTAATTAATGTGCTAATTAGTAACATTTCAGCAGGAAATTTTAATCCCACTTTTTTTGTTTTGTTTTGCTTTGTTTTTCAACTGTTTAATTAGTAAATTTTAATAGAATTACCAACAAAGCAATACATAGCTGCCAGGAAATTTTTCTCTAATTCATTCTTTGTGATCATCTAACTAGATTTTTTAATAGTTTTGTTCATGCTGAGTTGAAAATATTTTTTGATGCATGAGGTTAAATAAAATGTATTATTGACATTAACCTTATCCATTTATTTTTACTTGTTTATATAGCTAGCATAAAACACACAGTTAAAACCAGGTACTGTGGTATACATGTATTATGCCAGCTGTCCTAAAAACCAAAGAAGTAAGAACTCAAGGTTCCAACTAATCTGAGCAAGTTAGGACATCCTTTGCCAACATAAAATATGAAGTGGGGATTGATGATAGCACTTGGTTGGAGAGCATCTTTCTGTTCTCCACATGGCTCTGGGTTTCACATATAACACAAAATAAGGAAATAAAAATGACATATTTTTAAGAAAAATTTTGATGGGAGTATGTGTGGTTGCATGTGCGTATTTGTGTGTTTATCTCTGTGTTTGTGTGTTTATGTGTGTGTGTGCTTGTTTGTGTGTTTAATGTTGCTGGGACTTGTAATTAGGCAGATATTTGAGTCTGTTGCTAGCTAGAATTCATGCACTAGATGATGCAATTCACTGCTCTGTGGGAGGAAAATAATCAACAACCTTAGCTAACTCTAAACCTGAGAGCCACAAGAACAAGCCTGTCAAGGTATTTCCAGTTTGTAATAGTGGCACTTACATTCTTGGAATAACCAACTACTTTCTGTATGGATTGAGGCCTGAAATCATTCATGGTGATCTTAACTTGACCAATAACATGTAGCTGAGTGGGACTGCTGTTATTATGCTAGATGGATATTATATTAAGCTAAATTGCATCTTAAATGCTTACAACTACATCCACAGTTTAGTGCAGCACTAACTCTCATCTTAGAAGCTTCTTTTTCAGTGGATGATAAAAGATAAAGAGAATCAATCACCTTTGCTCAAAGTGCATAGTGAATGAGACCGTAGTTTGCTCAACCCTAATTGGATCAACTATATCACATTCCTCCCTGGTAAGATTATAAGGAAGAGGTGATAAACATAATGTAAGTGCCAGAAGTCACGGAGGACAGTTGCACAATATCATTCTTTGAATGTGACAGGGATATTGTACACATGAACTCAGAGTTGCTGAGACTGCACAAACAAAACACAAGACCTACACAGACAGGACCAAGCCAGCCAAACTACCAGTATGTATATGTGAGGTAGGGTCACAAAGTCACATCCTTAGCTGAGGAGCAATTAGTGAGTACTGGGTTCGCTGAACAGGCAATCATTTTCCTTCAGGGTAGTTTCCAGTAGATGAATCTTTACCTATTTCTACACTGGCAAAACTGATTGGAGTCTACTGCTTGAAGTACGATGCACAAAGCAGAGAAGAGAAAGTGGAATTGTTAGGATATGGAAGGACCTGGAGGATAGAGACAGAGGTGACTGTGATAGAAACATTACAACCATGCAGCAAACTCTCAAACAACACATAAAAATAATAAAGAAATAAACATATACGTATGGACTAGATTATAATTTTTATGTTTATTCCTTTTTACTGAAATATAAATGAGAAATGGAAGTAGTGTGTGTATAAAATATTTAATATTTTTAAAGTATCTATATATTTATTAATTTACCAATGTATTTCAGTGGGGGAACATGAGGGTCATGGCACAGATTTTGAGGTCAAAGGTTAACATGGACGAGTGAGTTCCCTCTTATACCATGCAAATTGAGATATTTAATGAAGCTCTTTAGGCTTGCTGACATGTACAATATCCATTGACTCTCTCACCAGCCTATAAACAATACTTTGAAGCAAGAACATATAGTATAATCAAATAATAACAAAATATCTGCCACCATGCATAGTTATACTTTGTTCATTTATGGCAAAAAAAAAAAAGAGATGTTCACGTATTTCAAATATTCAAGACCTCATTATTCCCTGTTGCAATCCAGCTGTATTTATTTTCCTGTATAAGTTAAACCTTGATGCTATGGCTGTACAAGGAAGCTGTCAGGATCAAATTCTTTCAGATTTTTATTAGAAATCTCCCATCTTGTTTCCACATAGTTCCTGAACTCTTAGCAGGAATTTAAATGCCAGAAGCTGCACTAGAGTTGCAGCCAGGAACAGCAATGGCCTATGTTCTGCCTCTGTGCCCTCTGCCCTCTGGAGTCTGGTCATTTTCTATTCTTCCCTCTCCCTGGAGAGCTGGTCTCACCTCTGCTTCTGCCCTCAGAAGTGATGGTTCTGTATTGGCTTCTGTCCTCAGCATGACTTTGGTTTCTCATTTCCTTTAGCAGCCATACCACCCACCTGAAGATAAAGAAATTCGATAAATTTGGCCTATTATTTTACTCCAAGCCAGGTCCAAATCAAGATATAAGAAAAATATCAGCCACTTAATCATAGACACAACTAATTGATATTTAGTTTACAGAGGTTTCTTTATTCAATCTATTATTTTATCAAGTTTAACTGGTAAAATATCTGCAATTTCTAATTGAAAGGATAAAGAATGTGAAAGCCTAATATACCATTCTTTTTTTCCCCAGGAAGATAATGGTTTGCTAAGCAAATTCATAATGTAAAGGTTTTTCAGAGCTAATTACAATACTTTCTTACTTGATCATTAAAGCAGTTTCCCTCTGCTAGGCATTATTTAGCTAACCTAGTTTAGTCATAGCACAAAGTAATAAAAGCGATTTAAAAAATATGGCTTATTATTCTATCATTATTTTTGGCTCAAAATGAGCTTTGCTAGAATTATGAAAAATAAATTAGACTTTAAAAATTGCTTTAGTTTTAACAAGGTACTGTTTCTTTTTAAGGCAATTCTTTAAATCTAATTCAAAAGAAAATTGCAAATTCTATTTTTTATTGACTACTTAACCAAAATTTGAATATATTTACCTGGATATCGCCAGTGGTTAGACAAAATATGATTTTCAAGTACATGCTTGAACGAGATAATTAAGAATTTAATATACTTTTACCTTAGTAGATAACATAAAAAAATTTAACTCTGGACTCTCATTTTTTTTCTCTTAATCTTTTTATTTCTGGCTGTAATAAATACCAGTAGGCAAACAACTATGCATTAAATAGGACATCACATTTTACTACATACAATATGTTTCTGCTATTGTAATTTCCAATTCTTTAATAATCTAAGCATACCAAAGAGACTATCTACCATATCTCCAAACCTACTTAGTAGGTAGGACAATAGGGGCCTATGAGGAAAGCTGGCTTGGGAATTGCTCAGATCAGGCAGTGAAGACTGCTCAGTTTAGCAGTGAGATTGACTTCGTGCAAAATCAGATGATGACACATGAGACGATGGACTGCAGGAAATTGGTCATGCGTATAATATTCATGACTTATAATGGGAACATGCAAATTTCTAGTAGTAATACTCAAGAGTTGGGCAGCAGCAAGCAGTCGAACTTTCATGAATGACAGCACTGAAGGCTTGTAGGTTAAGGGCACTCAAATATGAGTGGCTCTGGATATGAAGTAGGCAAATTAAACCCTATTCCCCCGGATCACTACCCAATACATATTTAACTTAGAGACACTAAAGTCCTTTCCAAGGTCACATGGTAAATGCATACATATTGCATGGCTTCACCTAGCATTACAGAGATTTCTATTGTAATATACTGGTATTTGATCGGGCCATAGTCTAAAAAGCACAATAAGGTGAATGTGTCTCATTAACAGGACATTCCAAGAAAAGGCCACAGAGGGACATATTTCCTGAAGATCCACTCTAATCATACTGGCTGTAGCTCTGCTCATTTGTTCAATTTTCCTTCAAAGTTTACACTATCTCTGCTATTTAATTTTTCTTATAGGACACCATAGTTGAACATAATCTCCATTTTTTTAATTGACAGTCTTAGTGATTTCTGTCTGCTTAACATTTCCTTCTCACATTTTATATCCTTGTTGTCTTGTTAAATCCTGTGATTACTATAGTCTATACTTCTAATTTCTCTCACAGGTCAATATGTAAAACACATGAGCACCTGCCTCTGCTGTCTATGGAGCTTTTTGCATGCATTTTGTGGTGCACGACCAATATGCAATTTTTGAATAGCAAAGGATAAAACCCCATTGCCTCCTATAGGCAATGGAACCCTAAGGAAAGAGTCAAAACTGCAGATATGATCATATTAATTTCAAGATGGTGGGGCAGGATGGTCTGCAATACTAAAATTAAGAGGCACAGAGCTCTTAGCGAAAATTTACTATGGAAATTTACTGTGGAAATTTACTATGAGAGAACAGTTTTATCGACACGGCAGATAAAATTCCAATTTGATGGATCATCAATAAAACACAAAAACACTTTCAATGTCAGATATGAAGGATAAAATTACAATTGCTTCATTTCCAACACTGTCAGGTATGTCTGCTAAAAGAGCAACTTGCTTCTTCCATCCAGATTGTTATAGGCCAAGAGTAGATTCTTGGGAAGCCAGAATTTGGTTCTGGAACATCCTATCTACTAATTTATAGTTTAGTCAATTTTTAAAATTTTCTCTTTCCCACTAATTTAGGGCATGTAATGCATCTGGTTGAAAGGCCAAGGTATAATTTGTTTTTACCTGAGGCTAGCGTTATTTTTTTGGTTGGCATCAAATAGAAGACAATACTTGGAAAGTACTAGTTCTATGAGAATACCTTTTTTCTTCATCAGTAGAAATGTACATTCAGCTCTCATCTTTAACACCAATGATTTATTATGCTTACATATACATACATATATATGTATATATACATGTATGTTCATATACATGTCTATATATGTATATATACATATGAGGAAGAGACCTGGTCAGTAGTCCTCATCAATTTAGATGACGGAGCCTAATATGGATGAATTCAAAAGAAACACCCTATAAGGGTTTCCCATTCTTCAGCATTGCCAGGGCATAAATTTCAAAATATTCAAATATATAATGTGTGTATACATATACGCATATATGTATATATGCGTATAGATATACAAAAAACTTTTGCACTTATAATTAAAGAATATTAATGTTTTTTATTATTGTAAAATCTCGGAAAATTACATTGTATATATGTATAATTTTTTATGTACATGTTACATTATGGTAGACTGTCCTAAAGGCAAATCACCATTAAAAATTCAAATATTTGAATAGTAGATAGTTTTCCATTAAGCTAAAGATTCAATATTACAGAATATTTTTGATTAAAATGAATAACGGAAATGGGGCAGAGCCTTTAAGTTCAGCCATGCTAAGTTCTTGGTGATGTATCCTATAAAGGGACATGTAGAAGAGAGATAAAATTATAAACATATAAATTAAAGGTCAAACATAATGGGTCATATTTTAATCCCAGTAGTTGGAAGTCTGAAACAGGCAGATTTCTGTGAGTTCAAGGCTAGCTGGGTTATACAGTAAGTTTCAGGACAGTCAGAGATATTCTCCTGGTGTGGGAGAATACTCTTATAAACTGTAAAGATTTTTTCACTCATATTGGTTTAATAAATTGCTGATTGGCCAGGAACAAGGCAGGAAGTATAGGTGGGGCAACCAGACCTGGAGAATTCTGGAAAGAAGAAATGCAGAATCAGTTACTATCTAGACACTGAGGAAGCAAGATGAGAATGCCTCACTGAGAAAAGGTACAAAGCCACGTGGCTAAACATAGACAGTAATTATGGGTGAATTTAGGTTGGAGAAGCTAGGTAATAATACGTCTGAGGAAATAGGCCAAAGAGTTTATAGTTAGTTTCAGCTCTGCTTATTTCTTTAGGATTGAACAGCTGTAGGATTGTAAACTTCCATCTATGTCCTCTCAAAAAATCCAAAAGCAAAAAATAAATAAAATTATTTTTCAAAAAATAGGATAATTACTTCTTGGCCCTTTCTGCTTTACCTCCTTGATGATGTATAAAATGCCTCCCTTCCAGGCACTCCTTAGGTGGTATTCTGTGATTCCACAAACCCATAGATAGTATGTAAAGAGACCATGAACAGAAATATCAGGAAAAATGGGTTGAATTAAGCTCTCCTTTGAATGTTTGCCACCCTTTTTTCTCACTGTAAAAGAAAGTTGATACAATAATCATCCTAAGTACACAGCAAGCAAAGACTAGAATTCTTTTTACCACTTCTTACCACTTCATATTCTTGATCTACATGAAATATAATTCATCTCCTCCTCTTTCTCCTCTGTTCCTTCTTTTCTTCTGTTTATTCCATCTTTTATTCTTTTGTTATTTTTTTAAACAGACAAGTACATCCTCCTGCAAGTTTCAATTTTTTAACCGTTTAAATTTTATTTACTCAGTAATCGTTTGCTTATGCCCATGGTTAGATTTTATGTTCACCATTTTTATATCAAAACTTTGCATAAAACAAAAGGACCCTCACCTACTTTCCATCATAGTAAAATATACTTTTCCATATATCTCTTGTTCTGGCACAGTTTTGTTCCTTGTCAATGTCTTAGCCTTTATTTTCTCCCCTTTCATCATCTAAGACAAGGTTTACTTCATTGCATTCACTTATTTATATCTGCTGAAATTACAATTGGTTGAAAAGAATTCATAATACTTCACATTGACTAGGAACTAAACTTTCTGTAAACTAAAAGAGAAAACAAAGGTTGTAGAAGAATTTGTCCACCAATGTCTAGAGTTTTCATAATCTATCACAGATCTGACAGCGCCAGAGAAACATACTTGCACTGAAATGGGCCCTATGACCTGATTTGACTGCTGCTGTTTAGGTGCCACTGCTCAGGCTAATTGCATTGGCTTAGGCACTCAATGGAGCTTTGGAAGAAGCAAATTAGCCACTCCTAGGATACCCAGATATTGAAAGCAAAATGGTCATTTGTACCTTATCTCTCACTTTCATGGTGCTTCATAGATATGAACACCATCTTATCCAGTTATTTCACACCAATTTCTTTTTATTTCGTAGTTACATCTTTCAAGTTCTCCATCTTCCTTTTTTATTAATCAGAAAACGTCCTTTTTATTAAACTACTATTTCCTATTTAAATGGCATTCTCATTCTTTGCCTTTTCCTTTAATAATTAATGGAGACACAATCCTAAAAACAACTTTAAACTCCCAAATAAAAACTAGTGAAATTTATATAAAAACCCCTTCTCTTGAGACCAATGCTATTACAACATCAAACTAATAAAGATTGCAAAGCTGAAATAATGAAAGTATAGGCAAAGATCAGATGAGATGCTCACTAAACTAGTCCACCTGTTTGTTTGTTTCACTGTACTGTGTACTTCATCTATTTAGTTAACGCTTGCCTTCTTTAATGGCACCACTACGTAATTCTTTTAATGAATACTTATAGGATATATTTTTAGGAATACTAAGGACTGACAATACTTATTTAATTTAATATTCAAGAGTATTGTTCAATGTATCATTAACACGTATCAATATTATTTTTCTTTTAAAATGTCAATTCTAGACATATGAAAAACAATTGTAGTATATCCTAAAGAAATAACTTTAAAATAAACAATTATAACCTAGGGAGAGGGTTCAGTCATCAAAAACACTACTTGTCAATCATGACATCCAGGGTTCAAACTGGATGAACTCATATAAAAGTCAGACGCATACCATTGGAATGTGCATCCTAGTGCACCAGGTAGTTCCTGACCATATATGGAAATAGCTAAAGATCTAGTTAATCAGCTTCTAATGATAACAACTAGAGGTGAAATACTGATGGATGCATCTAGATCTAGGGATCTAATCAAAGAAAAGCATACAGAGAACATGAAAAATGCCTATGTGATGGACATTAGATATTTTTATCTGTAGAAAACATTTCAGTTCTGATTCTGCTACACTGGGGCTGAAGCACAGGTCACCCTTGCACAACATAAAAATTTACTTTTCAACACCCAGATCAGGCAGGTTATAACTGCTTGCAAGTCCAGCTCTATGGGTCTGATACCCTCCTCTGTCTCCACAGGCACACATGTCATATATTCATATACACACATGCATGCACATGCACACACACACACACACACACACACACACACACACTTTAAAATATGATTCCAATGATACTGTTTTCCTGAGAGAACAGGGAAGACTCATTTGTACTTATGTTAGTTGTGGCAACATGTACAAAATCTGCATAGACTCAAGACAGAAAAATCGTAACGTGTCATAGGGAAGTGAGTACAAAATCTTGTCTTTAGGTGGGATGAAAGTAACTTTTGATAGTTTCTAGGAGTGCCCATTATCTTTAATGGTGTTATTCCTGATAAATTAACCACTCCCTAGGCCAGGCCCCATATACATGAGTATGTACAAAGCACAAATTGGAAAACATGGGTGAAAAAATGAGCAAACATTTAAAATCCCCAGAAAGTTGGATTTATAGGGATGGACCTCAGTGAAGGAGTAAGAGCAAAATGTATTTTTAAACAATACTCTGTGGTTCACCTTCTTATATAGCTTCTCTAGGATTTTTACGAATTATAGGCTCGATGTCCTTTATTTATGGCTAGAACCCAATTATGAGTGAGTACATCCCATGTTCATCTTTTTGGGTCTGGGTTACCTCACTCAGGATGGTGTTTTCTATTTCCCTCCATTTGCATGCAAAATTCAAGATGTCATTGTTTTTTACCGCCGAGTAGTACTCTAATATGTATATATTCCACACTTTCTTCATCCATTCTTCCACTGAAGGGCATCTAGGTTGTTTCCTCCTGGATACTGGAAGTAGACAAGATTGCCGGACAAAAAATGGGAACATAGGGGTGGGGTGGGATGGGGGGAGGGGGGATGGGGCGAGAAAAGTGTGAAGTGGAGGATGGGAAGAGCTTGGGGGAATAGGATGGTTGGGATATAGGAAGGGTGGATATGGGAACAAGGAATTATATATCTTAAAAATTAATAATAAAAAAGAAAAAAAACACAATACTCTGAGACAATGTGCCTGAGCTAATGGGAGTTCACCAACTCCAACTGAACTGGGAATGAATGACCATGGGATCAAACTAGTCCCTCTGAATGTTGTTGACAGTTGGCCAGACAGTGTGGCCAATGACAATGGCACTGGGATTTGTCTCTACTGCACATACTGCCTTTTTTGGGATCCTATTCTCTTTGAATGTATACCTTGCTCAACCTAGATGTAGTGAGTAGGGCCTTGGACTTTCCACAGGGCAGGGTTCTTTGCCCTCTCAAGATTGGAGAGGAGTTGGGTAGAGGGTGTTGGAGGGAGTGGGAAGGGAGGAGAAGGAGGAGGGGAGAATGTGGGAATATGGATTGGTATTTTTTAAAGTAACAAAAAATAAAATAATAAATTAAGAAGCATGAGAAGGGTGTTATTTCAGAAGAATATTATGCCAATAGAAGGCAAGACTAATGTATTGTCAGTGCTAATTAATTACATACATAAGGTAATGATACTTTTATTGGGTCCTTTAATCAAAACCAGCTTCTTATATTCACTAGACAATATTGGTATTTTTCAAACTATTCTTTTTCCTTGCTGTAAAAATTAAACAGAGCAAACATGCAAAATGAAATATTTGTCTTAAATCTTCTGCTAAGGGAGTTGACGGAACTCCAAACACAAAAGAATTTTAAAATATACTAGTTTTTATTTCTCTTGGGAACATAGCACTTAATTTATAAACAAGTTTGCACAATTAAATGTCTTGGAAAATGTTATAGTTTATTATTCATTGTAGTTGCTCTCTGAATACTACTGCCTAATGTAGATTACAATGACATCTTGAATTTTGCAGGCAAATGGATGGAAATAGAAAGCACTATTCTGAGTGAGGTAACCCAGACCCAAAAAGATGACCATGGGATGTACTCACTCATAATCGGTTTCTAGCCATAATTAAAGGACATCGAGCCTATAAATTTGGGATCCTTGAGAAGATAATAAGAAGGTGAACTCCGAAAAAAAGATATAGTAATCCTCCTGGATATTGGAAGTAGACACGATCGCCAGGCAAAATTGGGAACTTGAGGGTTGGGCGAGACTGGGCCAAGGGAAGATGGGGAGAGAAAAATGTGAAGGGGAGAACGGGGGGAGCTCGGAGGAATGGGGTGCTTGGGATATAGGAAGGGTGGATATGGGAGCAGGGAAGCATATATCTTAATTTAAGGAGCTACCTGAGGGTTGTCAAGAGACTTGACCCTAGAGGGGTTCCCAGGTTTCCAGGGAGACGCCCCCAGTTAGTTCCTTGGGCAGCTGAGGAGAGGGAGCCTGAAAAGGCCAGTTCCTATAGACATACTGATGAATTTCTTGCATATCACCATAGAACCTCCACCTGACGATAGATGAAGAAAATGACTGAGCCCCACATTGGAGCACCGGACTGAGCTCCCAAGGTCCTGATGAGGAGCAGAAGGAGAGAACATGAGAAAGAAAGTCAGGACCGTGAGGGAACCTCCAGCTGGCGACAGATGGGGAAGGTGACTGAGCTCCACATTGGAGCACTGGACTGAGCTCCCAAGGTCCTGATGAGGAGCAGAAGGAGCGAGAACATGAGGGAGAAAGTCAGGAACGTGAGGGGTGCGTTCACTCATGGAGACGGTGGGACAGAACTAAAGGGAGATCACCAACTCCAGTTGGAATGGGACTGATGGATCATGCGACCAAACCCGTCTCTCTGAATGTGGCCAACAGCGGGGGCTGACTGAGAAGCAAAGGACATTGGCGCTGGGCTCTGATTCTTCTGCATGGACGGGCTCTGTGGGAGCCTTCTCAGCTTGGTCGATCACCTTCCTGGACCTGGGGGGAGTTGGGAGGACCTTGGACTTAGCATAGAGTGGGGAACCCTGATGGCTCCTTGGCCTTGAGAGGGAGGGAGGGGAGGTATGGGTGGAGGGAAGGGGAGGGAAGGGGGAGAAGGAGGGGAGGGAAGGGGGAGCAGGAGCGGAGGGAGGGGGGAGGAGGAGGGAAGGAGATGGAAATTTTTAAATATATATAAAAAAAAATAAACCATGAGAAGAAAAAAAAAAGATTCTGTCAACATATTGATCTTAAATATAATTTAAATGTTGCACTGCACAGAATCATACTTTTATTTGTGATTATCACAATTAATATGTATAAGTAGAATAATATAGTCAAATAAGATCTGTGTAGCTCTGTCTGGTAATATAGATACTTGTAGAAAGATGTATTTGGTTTTCTTTTGTAAAACATAAAATATCAAACTATTGTTAATCTCCAATAAGTTAAGTACTGACACAGGGATATTTCATTATCTTAATTTATGTTTTTATAAATTCTGCACAAGGAAGAAAATTATGGTTTTTAATAATCAATCATAGAAAATATTTAATATTACTGTATTCAGTGTATTTGAATATTACTTTTATTAACTTCTATTAGTAGAAGCTTTTATATGTTTTAATCTATTTTTCAAAGAAAATGCTAAATTACAGAAAGATGATACTTGTGTTAATTTTTTTGAGGTTAATTGTTTTAAACAACTAAAACTAATGAAAAAATGCTTTAGGAATAAAGGGGAAATTTCATTCAAACAATATTTATAGTCATTCACTCGTGGTTAATAAGTGCATGCATACCTTAGGTATTTTTCTATCAGGCTTAAACTGTAATCAAAGAATGTGTTCACCTCCGTTTCCTCATGGACTTAGTGAGGATCTTAGATCATACTGATTCCACAATATTGATTTGCAATTTTGAGTATAAATGACTTCTCAAAAAATTCCTTAAATTGTGAGAATTTAAAGAGCTGCTATACATTTCTTTGAAGTAAGTTATAGGTTCCTTTGAATATAAGCTGTTAGGATTATTCTTTCTTTGAGAGAGAGACAATTGGAGGGAAGTTAGGTAGACAAATAATTAATGTAGAATCTTACATTACTGAGAGTTTTATAAAATATGTCAGCTTAGTTAACTAGCAAAATCTGCATATGCAAATAATGACACTAATCTTTTTAACTATCTTTTAAAAGTCTTACCCTTTCTTAACTCAGCACTTTCTAGCTAAGAAGAAGAAAACCTAGTTCTTTCCAGGCATATTTCTCTCTATTCTACAGAGTAAGCAAGTGCAGAATAACATTTGATTCACACGAATACACATGTATTTATGAAAGAGCAGTGAGAAGATGCAGAAACTAAAATGCACGCTACGTTCTTATTCTTTAGCTCGCTTCTGGAGTCACTCTTCTAATGACGAAATCATGGCAAACAGGCCAAAATACTCACTTTTACAACTTCATTGAAATTCCACTGTTTCTTATTACTCTCATTTCTCTATGCCACAGAGCAATTTTAATTAAGGTTATATGCATCCAGGGTCATTAATAATCTGCTGATTAATTGCCACCCCATGATTGTAAGATGGCCACTTTGGAAAGGTTATAAATTACGTCTACACTCGAAATGCTAGACCACTCAGTCTGAGTAAAAAGAAACAGAAAAGACAAATGGGGAAAATGGAGGGAAATTGAAGAAAAGAAAATAGAAAAAGAATGGAGATGAAATAACTCATCAAGATATTTTTTGTCCATTATGTTGGACCTGTCTTTATAAAGATATAAAACAAGTGACAGGATTTTGACTAAATTGGTTTGAGAAATATCTGTTTATGTTGACAGACATATGAATGTGTTTTACTCTAGACCACCCCTGAGATTTTTAATTTATATTTTAAGATCAATATGGCATTTTGATATCAATTAGAATCTCCTCACAGTTATTTGTTGAAAAGAACTTGCATAAATGTGGTTTTCTTCTTTGTATCAACTATATAATGTTATATGTGATATTTTAATGAAAAAAATCTGTTCAAATCTTTTCTTTGCTAACTTACTTGTAGCTTATTACATTCTCAAGAAGAATCTGAGAGTTCGTTCTATCTGAAAATATTTGTGGTGGTCTGGATGAGATGGGCTGTCCTCCTGAACTTCTGGAATACGAGGTGTAAAGAGACAAACAGAATTTTAGGAAATTTATAAAAATTTGTGCATGATGGTGCTGATTTTACATTTTTTTTTTGTCCTTCAATTTCTAAATAAGAGTTCCACCCAAGGTTCTTCAGCTTCCGGCCTGAGCTCACTCTCTTTCCCATCTTCCTCTTGGAGAGGCAGCTTCGCTTCTGCCTCTCTCCCCTTCTCCACTTCTCCCCTCTTCCGTTTCTCCTCTCCTCCTTCTCTCTCTCTTTCTCTTCTCTAAGTAAAAAATGTCTACTTTTATGCCTGCCAAAAAAAAGAATCCCACCCAATAAACAAAAGTATATTAATCAATAAATAATCAGAATAAGATAATTCAACTAAGATTAAGTACCTTGCCAAAGTTTATAAAAGTTAGCAGTAAAATATTTTTATGACTTTACATGAATATACTCCCAGATCACACAATTTTCCGTTGATGGTGTACAAATCTGTAGGAAAATTTCAAATGTTCATAATATGCAACCATTGCCATATCATTTTGCCATATCAAAATATTCCAAGTTAATTCTGTGCAATCATTTGTTGCCCTTATTCCCGTCCTCAACTCCAACACCCATTAATGTCTCCACATGAATCTTTATATATCTATTCATTTTCCTATTCTGAGAATTTCACTAAATAGAATAGCAGCCCTCTCGTGGAGAGTAAGAACTCCAGTATTCTCCATTCTGCTGTGTGACAATACTCTTAAAGCAACTGCTACACAGTCACATTATATAATATCCTCTGCCTGCAATTGTTTGCGATATTATGAATAATACTAATAAATATTGATGTGATTTCTCTTTTTATTATTATCATTAATAGATGTCCTGGTCCAGGTTTTGTGTCAATATACCTTTTCATGTACATTATGTATATAACTAAGAATTGAAATTCTTGGTCATTTGGTATTTGCTAATTCCATTTCTAAGAATTGGGAGGTTATTAGACATATATCTAGCTGAATACATCATTTTAAATGTATTCAACAGTTCCTGAGGGTACTATACCTTGTTTGGTTCTGTTGTTGATTTGTGGTTATACTCGTGTAGCTATATCTCTTGATGATGATGTGTATGTACTTAGTAATTAATGGTGGTGACATCAATGGTTACTGTATAGTTACAGTATATTCAGAGTTCCTGTTGCAGAAAATTTAACTAAGGGATTTTTTCATATTTTTAAATTCATTTGTTTTTGAAAAACTCTATGTCCTCTTTATCAATGAATGCTATATTCTCATTTTAGAATTTTCCAACTTGCTTTTTCACATTATGGGCTGTTTTTATGTTGTCTTTTCTACTTTTTTTTCATGTAAGCAAGAATTTTAATTTTGTTACTTCGTTTGGTTAGTTTTAGATATTTTTTCAACTACCATTTTACTGAATTTTAAAGTAAATATTAATTCAAAATCTCAAAAGTTAAAAAAATTCCACAAAATTAAATAGTTTATAATGTGAAAAGAAATGTACATGTACATCTAAACACATCAATGTTTAGATGGTATCAGAAAAACTGTAAGAGCCAGAGGGTGAGAAGTTATGGAGTGAGGCTAAGTGTTATGATTATGACTATAGAGCTACATTTTTGAAATATGAAGAACAAGGCTGCCTAAACAACACCTGAGCAATTTATAAGCACTGGACATCTCATCTAGATAGACACTTGACTGGGTTTATTAAAAGATGAGGCCCTGATTGCTTATCTAGTAACAGGTGAATGGTAGTAGGTACATGTACTTGTAGGCAACATTGAATGCATTTTGCTTATTATTTTTATATGGTTGATGTGCTTAGATGTATATGAAACAAGAATGGGTAAAGAAGGAAAGGCCTCGAATTTTGGAGAAAGAGAAAATTAGACATGGAAAATCTAACTGGAAAGAGAGGGAGGGGGATTTGTCATATAATTATTTGTATATAATTATATTTAATACAATATTTTTAGCATGCATTAATTTCCACACCACTGAGACTTATTTTATTTATAGAGTTGTCTTTGTATTTTTTGAAAGGGAAATCACTGTCTGTGATTGTAAATTTCTGTATTTACCTTTCCATGTTGTTTTGTTTTGTGATATACTCTGTGGTCTCACTATATGTCATTTTGTGATATGTTTTAATTTAGAGCATGTGGTTCAAGTTTTGTTGCTACATATAAATGGGGTGCTATTCTGGATTCAGATTGATATTTTAATCTTAACTACACAATTAAACAGACATATACTCTTTATTTGGAGTTTATAATTTGACCTTGATAAGCCAAAACAACTATGATCAACCATGAACTCTTAACCTACAGATGCTTGCTATGCGTTCATCTAAACACTTTCTGCTCTCACTTTTACATTTGGTTTGCTTATGATTGCAATCACTTCAATTTTCTAGATCTCTTTCAGCTTTGCTACACTAATCAGTTTAATGTATAGTCTTAAAAATGCTTCAAAACAATATTATAGCTGCTTTGTTTCCCTGATGTGTAAGAAACAACTGTCAATCAACACAGTAATATAGTTTCATTTTATTATGTAGTAAATGCTGCACCATGTGCTTCTTCTATTTGCAGAAAATTAGGTCTTTCTAAACTTTTACATCTTACAGTAGGCTTTATTTTTATAAGCTTTCTGTTTTTCAAATTCAAGGCACCTGAGTGTGAATACATATTTTGTTTACTATTTAGCTTCACATTCCTCCTCCATATAACACATTTGTTCTCCTGTTTTTAGTTTTTAGTTTTGTGTTGAGTCAAAAATGTATGTGTGGATTTCTATTAGGTGACATTCTAAATATCTGTATTTGGAATACAGTATGCATTAACACTACAGAAAAAAAGTCTCTCCTTTTCATGACTTACTTCTCCTCCTTACTTCTGCTTTAAGGTAACCTTTGTGTATGGTATATATGTCAAAACGTTTCAAGTGTCCGCTCTGTCTATGTCTCTCTGCCTCTGTCTGTTTCTGCCTCTTTGTTTGTCTCTCTGCCTCTTTTTTCTCTCTTTGTGTAAGCAGGTGCGTGTGAATCAGCATGTGTTGTGTGTGTGTTTGGATGTGTGCTGTGTTTCTTTCTTCACCCATCCTCAAGTCTGAGATTACTATATTGATACCACTCATGTTGATCATAACTGCTTCATTATTTATTTCCTTCCTATCTGGCTCTTTGTCTTCTTCATTTTTTTTCTTTTCTTTCTTTTCATTTTTTTTTTTTATATTGGTAGAGTTAAGGATCTTGCTCTGTTGCCACCAGGCAACAAATGCCTAGGATTTAAGCATTCTTGTGCCTTAGCCTCTGAGTAATAGGGACTTAATATGCACAATACAATGACAAATTCAGTTCTTCTATTTTATGATCAGCCCTCTATAATGTCAGAAGATTAAATTCATATGAATAAACAATATTACACTCATTTCTTAGACACCTTGATTTTTTTATTGGTTAGCATACTATTATATACAAAATTCACCCAGTTTTGTGATGGGATTCTTTACTACTTATCTTCAACATGGACATTAGTGATCCCTTTTGAAAGATGGCACACATTTATCCCTTTCTGTATTATTCACATAGCCTTCATTAATAGCAGTTTCTTTTTTCCTTTTCATCTTTCTCTCATTTTTTTCTTTTTCTTTTGCTCCATCATAATTGTTTGTTCGTTAACTTGTGCTTGTTGGTTACTCCTCACAATTCTATTGATCTGCCTGCTGTCTTCTGCAGCAGAGCCTTTGCAAAGCAACACAAAACACCTAATTACTCCCTATTTCCTTCTTTCATGTTTTACTTACATTTAATCGTTTGTGATTTTTTCTTTGTTTTGGTTTCGCACCTTGTAATTCCTACATTCTCTCCTTTGATACTTGGGCAATTGAGTTTGTTAGTGAAGAAATCTGCCACATGTCGTGTGGTTGGATCTCTGCTCTGAGTCTTCTTGGAGGACAGAAGGTCTCTAAGAACCATTAAATATTTTTACAGGTTTTCTTGGGATTTGCTTTTTAGTGAATTGTCTTCCACATTTAATGTTTTTTACTGCAACAACAATAATTATTACTTTTCTTATCTCTGGAAAAATAATTTGTGTACCTTATGTCTAAAGAAGTTTGAAATTTTTTCTAGTTTCTATGCAAGGTACCAAGAGAGAAAAGCAATCAATAGTCCAGCTCAGATGTAAAGTTATGAAACACAACACTGACCAACCTGACAAGAAGGTATCTTCAATTGTATTGATGTCATTATGTGCTATGGAATAATCCTACTGTACACTGTGAAGTAAAAAGCTCCTGGTATTATTAGAAAGATGATTGGCCTCTATCTAGGCAAAATTTTCACCACAGAGTGAATGCTGGGAGAAAAGAGGGTGGAGTCGGAGGAGTCATGAGCCAGACACAAAACATTCGGCAAGGGAAAACCACGGATGAGGTAAACAAGCCACTAAGCAACACATAAATGAAAAGAAATGGGTTCATTTAAGTTATAAGATCTGCATGAAGACAAAGCTAAACTATCGTTTGGGCATTTATGACCAATGATATGTCTCTGTGTGGTTATTTGGGAATGGCTGGCATGACATAGCTACTTGATGGGCGGTCTAGATGGAAAACCCTACCTAAATATATATAAAGTGGTCATGACACTGAAGAGTAATTGGGGCATGTAGACAATTATGGAAATGGAACAAATAGAATACTCATTTATGAAATTCTCAAAACTCATAAATTAAATTAAAAAGTATAGCTTTCTGCTTTTCTTTATACCTGGTTTTCCAAATAATTGGTCCTTCTATTTCCCAGCTATAAGAAGGAGGCTTTCAATGTCTGTGAAAATGGCTAATATGATGATTAAAAGCTACTCATAAAAATAGCTTTACATAGTATAAAATAGTTATGTCCTTTCTGTGTATAATTAGAAAACTTTACAATGTGTATATGTATTCCATTTCATTTTGTGTACTTTTATGTTCCTCTCCTATGGTAACTATTATTTGTATAATTTTTGTGATCCTTCTCTATAGGAATTGTTCATGGGTAGTGAATGTGTGTTTGTGTGTATGTGTCTGTATATAGGTGTGTTTGATATATTTTTCAGTTAAGGCAATTTAAAAGAATAACAATGTAGATTTGAACTTTCATTCTTCTTAAAAAAGAATATGAGCATTTGATGTTAATTATTAATTTTGACAAAATATTTTTCAATAATTTGAATGTATTATTTTAATTAGCTCATTTTATCAGTGATAAACAACTGACTAGGGCATTGGGCCATTATAACAATTAATAGTTATGTACTTGAAATTTTTGTACAACATTTCATTTAGTTTACATATTTATTTTCCCCAGAGTATGCCATGATACATTTTGGCCATCAGCAAAGGACAACAAGCAAAAGTCCATTGAGCAAAGAGAAGTCGACTTCCTTTTTGTGGTGTAAAATTCTAACCACTTTAATCTGTATTGATTGCACATTATATTGTGGTACAGTGACCAGTACAAAAAGAGAGAAAGTAAGACAGAAACAGACATGCAGCCTTCATTGACAGATGGGGATCATCATATGGCCTTGTCTGCTTCAAGAATGTGGGGAAATGTCGTGTATCTGGGACCCAGAATGTAAGTGTTAAGTAGTCTTAAACACCATATAAGTGACTTAACTGCAAAAAGTATTCACATTTATAATAAATATATAAAATCCATATATATAGGTATGTATATCCATATATACATGCATATATATACATATATATTTTTTCCATATCCCTTTAAACTGAACAGTGTAATTGCAATGTGATCTTATATGTGGCTGTGTTTTACAAAAAGAAATTATAAGAACTTTAAAAACCCCTTGGAATTATTTTTCTTAATACACATAGAAGCTTATAGTAAATCACTGTATTTTATTGCCCTGAATTTAGTAAATTATTTTCAAATAAAAAAAATTGAGAATTATCTCATCAAAAAATTCAGTAGTGTTTTGTTTCTGATTATTTTCACAAATTTTCCTTATTACTAAAATGGACAATGAGTCAAATGTAAAACCTTTTCAACTTCAGTTAACATTTTTGGTAAACAGGAAAGAAACTGGGAAATCCAGCATACTATACTATAGTTTTAGCTAAACTGAGATACACAATAAATATTGACATTTTTAGAATAACTATTTTATGTATTTAAAAATGCAAGCACATACACAAGCCTACTTTGTGTCTCATGACATATTCTACACAGTAAACTAGTGATTTAAGAGCCACATAAAGATGAGAAAATAAAATAGACAGATAAGGGGAGAAATCAGGAAGAAAAGGGATGTTGAGAGTCTTGGGAGTTACCGAGCATGCTAGCTGTCGTTTCCAGTGCTGTCTTTGAATACTCTATCATTTCTTTAGTTTTCTTTGTTTTAAAGATGTCAAGTGCCATGAGCTGCAGCTTTGCTCTGGTTTTACTGCCTGTCATTGTCACAGTTGACAAAGCCAGTCTTTTTCCTGTCAGTCAGAGTCCAACTATACCACGGATTTCCTCCTACAGCCTAGAAAATTTATTGCAAAGCAAGGTGCAGTTTATGCTTACAGCTATTGCAGCAATGCTGGTAATAATAACACTGACATTACTCCGAGCAACTGCTATCTGTAACAGAGGAGGCCAAACTTCGGAAGCACAATATACCGGCACTGGAGAATATCTTCTAGTAAAGATCTTGATGTTTTGAAATTTTCCATTAGAAATAAATCTTCCAAATTGTTTATAATATTGCTATGCTTATTTTTACACTGACTTATGCAAAAATATGTGCAAACATAATTTGTTGTATAAATCTTATTGTGAAACAAAAGCATGTGTAAAGATGTTTGCAAGGTGTGAAGTTTACATGAAGATGTGAAATGAAATGTGAATTTTGAGATTTCTTCTATGCAGAGGAAGGATGAACAAGAACATCTGTACTCTCCTTTCTTTCAATCCCATCTAGAATAAACACACACACACACATACACACACACACACACACACACACGTGTATAACTGGTCATTATCTCTTTTATAATGTTCCTCATACGTAAAATTGAACAAATAATAGTACCTGGACTCTCCATCACATCTAAGGAGATGTAAATACCTTGTCCCTTACTCTATCTCTACCTCTTATTATTCCATACATGACTCCCATCCCTAACTGTTGATTTATTCATCCCCAATTAAATAACCACAGATTTTTTTCATGCCTGTTAATTTTCTGTTTGTAGTGGGAACTTCTTGTTATCATTAAACAAACAATCTATATTGTCCCTTATGAGGCCTTTTCTAGTTTCTGGGTCTGAATGACAACAGGTAGTGGAAGAATGAATGAATTAAGACATTCCTCATCTAATATGGTACCCACATCTCCCACTACTCTTAGTCTCAGTTTTTTTCCCTTAGTTTGATGCATAAATTTCATGACAATGTTATTCTTTCTTTTCTCCCTCCATTCTCATTCCACTCAAATATAATTCATAAACTGCAAATTACCATAACACAAATCATAGTGCTTCCTGAAGATGCTATCACTTTTTCCATACTTCCCAGATTTCATAAAAGATTTCATCAGAATAAATTGAGAATATAACATATAGAGTTCATTGAAATAATGAAGTCTATATAGTCAACAATAAGAAAGATTCAGGCCCAGCCCAAATGTCATTTTTCAATTATGGTTTTTAAAATGCCAATTACCTTTAAATTATTATTGCTACTTTTACCTGGATGAAAAATTAACTTAAAACTGACACCTGGGGAGCCTATATGGGATGGAACTAGGCCCTAAACATGTGAACAACAACTGTGTAGCTTGGTCTCTTTGATGGGTGCCTGACAGTGGGATGGAACCAGGATCTACCTTTATGGAGCCCATTCTCTATGATGGAATGCCTAGCTCAGCCTTGATATAGTGGGGCGGGGCTTGGTCCACCTCAACTAAATGTGCCAGACGTTTTTGATTCCTCATGGGAGGTCTTATCCTATCAGAGAAGAGGATGGGGGGAAATTGAGGGGTAGAAATTGGGATCAGGAGGAGAACTATGCTTGGAATGTAAAATGAATAAAGAATTTAAAATAAAAAATCCAATTAAAACCTTAATAAACTGAAAAATTACCTCATATTTTAATGTTTATCAGATGTAGACATTCTATTAATGCACAGAACATATTCTTTATAGTCTATTACCTGTGATGACCAAATTATATTGAATTTTTTGTTTTCAGATTAAAGAATTATTCTAGGCTGAAAACCTGGTTAAATTCCTATACTTTTTTTCTAGAAGAGAGATTGATTAATGCTAGAAATAAATAGTTGATTAAGTCATGAGTTACTGTAGTTTCTGAGGAAATTACAGTTCTTTATAGTGAATAGAATGACATAGACTATAATCATCTTCATATGACAATTTTAGTATCAACTTCATCATCTAAATATGTATTTGAAGACTTCTGATGCTCTATAAACTTAAACATATTTAAATGCCATTATCTTTATAGTCATATGCTACTAAAGTATAAGTGGAACTGGAGTATTATCTAATTTGCTTAAAGTATAAGAGTTCAGAACAACTAAAATTTCCATTTCGACAATATATAATTTTCATCTAATATTTTTTACATGAAATTATAAAACTTAAATAAATTCTTGATTTAGTTTAGTTTAAAATTAATCCAAATATAAAAATACACTTTAATTTTGATATCTCTTTTGTGAGACATTTTATGTTAAATTTTTACTATTATGTTGCCATTTCCTTCACCTAATTTTAAATATTCACTTCCTGTGACTTTCTGACAAGCAAACTACCTTATTGTGGGAGCTTGCTAAATCTTTATTTGTCTAACCATTAACAAATGAATCTACCTTCTTAACAAAATATGAAAGATGTGGTTGACTCTCAGCATATAAGTAGGGTGAGAAGATACTGATCTGTACTTTAGGGTGAAGAGTTGCAGATAGCTACATACTGAAGATTGGAGAATTTTCTGCGTGTGATCCTCTATTTTCTCTCTGAATTTCAGATCCATAACAGATGAAGGCACAGCAACATTGATCTAAATACAGGATATTGTTTAAATATGACAGCTACCAAGCACAATAAGCAATTCAACATGAAGCTCTACTAAATATTTAAAAGATCCTAAGATCCCTTGACCACCATTTATTTTTTATAATTTATTTTGTTTTATTTAAAAATAATATGAACTATTTTTTTAATTTTACATACCAATCCCCTCCTTCCATTCCCTCCACTGGTTTCCCCATCCCCCATCTCTCCATACTACATCTAGGCTAAGCAAGGTATCCATCCAAAGAGAATAGGTTCCAAAAAACCAGTACAAGCATTAGGGATAAATCCTGGTACCACTGCCAGTATCCTCACAGTCTGCCCCAGTCACCCAGCTGTCCCCCACATTCAGAGGGACTAGTTTGTTCCTATGCTCATTCCTTCCCTGTCAGGCTGGAGTTGATGAGCTCTCATTAGTTCAGGTAAACTGTATCAGTGGGTGTCCTCATCATGGTCTTGACCTCTTTTGTTCTTATTCTCACTCTTTCCATTCTTCAACTGGATTCTGGGAGCTCAAGCCCAGTGCTCTGCTGCAGGTCTCTGCCTCTGCTTCCATCAGTTGCTAGATGAAGGCTCTATTGTGACGTTTAAGATAGTCATCACTCTGACTACAGGACAAGGCCAGTTGGTTACCCTCTCCTCTACTGCTTAGGGTCTTAGCTGGGGTCAGCCATGTGGATTCCTGGAAATTTCTCTAGTGACAGATTTCTTGCTAATACCACAATGGCTCCCTCAATCAAAATACCTCTTTTCTTGTTCCCCATCTCTGTACTTCCTCCATCTCGACTATTCTGTTCCCTCAAGTTCTCTTCCCCACTCCTCTTCTCCCCCTCTGCTTTTGCTTCCAACCTCTCTTCTCACCAACCTCTCTTCTCACCCCACCTCCATATTTCCAATTTTGGTAGAATATCTTGTCTATTTCCCTTTCACGGTGAATCTATGTATGTTTATCTTGGGGTCGATCTTGTTACTTAGCTTGTCTAGGATCATGAATACAACTCTGGAAATCAGTATGATGGTTTCTCAGAAACTTGGAAATCAACCTACCTCAGGACCCAGCAATAGCACGCTTGGGAATATACTCAAAAGAAAGTCAATCACACCACCATTTCTTAAGGACGCTTACTCCTGAAATACAAAACTAAAAATTGCAAGTGAGGAATAGGACATAGATGAGTTGAACACATAGCTAGTCTTCCTTTTAACTCTATCCAGTAGCTTTCCAGAAGTACACACAGCTCAAAAAAACAAAATTTTCTTTTTTCCCTTTGTTTATTTAAGTTGATATTAATTCAATGTCTATCCCTGTTCTTCATGTAAGTAGTCACAAATAAAATCTTTCTTGCCACTTTAACCGGTATGGTATACAAATGTTTGTGTGTGTGTGTGTGTGTGTGTGTGTGTGTGTGTGTGTGTGTGTGTGTACTTAGGAAACATTAGGGTGATATTTTAAGAAACATAAAATTTTATCACCATCTATCCTCTTTAATTCACTTGTTTTAGCTTACTTCACATTTTTCTAATTTGGAATGGTTAGTATTCAGATTGTCTAATTTCAATTCCAGAAAAATATATGGAATCTCTCTTTCTCCCTCTATCTCATTATTTTAAACCGGGCTCTTACATTTTTAATCTTTAAATAACGATATGGGAAATGTAAGTTTATCAGCAAATGCATATTAGTATTTGCCTGAAGGCAGTTTAAATGAGGAAAGCAATTTGAGTTTCTCAGACCTGACCTAAAATATGTAGTATAAAATACAAAATACTTAACCCACATGGAGAGGAACTCCTTGAAACCCTGAGTGTGAAAGCCAGGAGTCTGAAAGTGTGCTGGAAGAGAGGAACAAAATGAGAAACACATCTTGGTTATAATTATCGACCAAGTGGCAGTATATCCTTCAGGCTACAGAGTGGAGCCATTAAGGAATCATTTGGGGCTTAATATTTCAAGAAATTTCCTTATCTTTTGTTTCATCACACAATCACCAGCTGTAGCCTTTATTTTCAGGTTGTCACATGAATATCCTAACATAATTGACCATGTCCTTAAAGTTAGTAAATTAATGATAATCTATCCTGTTTTGCCTTCCTTCCAAATTCTTCTCCTGGCCCATACATTAATCTGAAAAGTCATGATGAACTAGTTTGCCAAATAGGCAATACTGTCTTATTTATGCTTAGCTGTTATGTCCAGAAAGAAGGCTATAATGCCAGGATGGCTTCTAATTACAAAATCAGGACAAGTAATCATCACAGATAAGACTCTATGCTCTGTCAACACTGTGCTTCTTTACTTTCTAATTTGCTCAAACTGGAAAACAACTAAATGACCATTCCTAGTCTTTCAAAGTTAGTGCCAGTGGTAAAATTGCAATGACAAAAGAAGATTGTTATGTTTCAAAAAATGACTTTCCAGATCCAGAGCCTTCAAAATTATAACACATTACTCTCCCAAGCTACTCAATGCTCCGTCATTTGTTCATTCAACATTCTTAAAGTCAGATGACTTTGACATTATCAGACTCTGGAGAAATGTCTGCCTAACATGTCTCTCTTGTTAGGAGAATTGAAGAATTTCCATATTAGTACTTAGAAACCACAAATATGAAGATGGACAAAAGAACACAACCAGGATAAACAAGGAAAAGTAATAGTTTTTCTTCTTTTCACGGTTTGGGAATATCAGACATTATTATAAATAATTTGCTCTTATCAATTCATTTAATCTCAGCAACAACTCAATCAAATATGATAAATTTATTCTTTGTCAAATGAAAACACTGAGACAAATGTAAGTTCTGTGTTACAGTTAATTACTAGGAAATATTAATAAAGATTGTAGTATTTGTAAATACATGTAGCTTTGTTCAAAATTTGCATTAAAGTGATTTTCGGTGATAGACTGGATACCTTGCCAGTAGATACTTTCAAGAAAGGAGAGAATATAGAGGATAGAATCAAAAGGATGTAGCTAGAAAAAACAGAGATAAGAAGAGTACAGTTCAAATATTAGAATTTTCTTCGTGATTTTGATATAATTCTTTCCATGTTCTCTGCTGGCATGAAAGCCCTTCTTGAAACCTCTTTTAGGATGTGTTATCTTGAGACTCTGAAGGGTTGGGCAGGATGATGCATACCTAGGAAACCTGGATGGTGGATGTAATAAGCAATCAAGACAGTAAGACTGAGAAGAGGATAAGTGTCATCTGTTGAAAAGTACCACAAAAACATAAGCATTTCAATCTAGTCACATGTAAAATTACATCTGTTCCCCAGAATGACTGAGGTTATCTTCAGGTAGCCATCCTATATTGTCTGCTTATTATATTTGCAGTATTTATTTACAAGATTCTAATCTACTGCAATTGATGGAAGACAAGAATGTGGCTATATTTATTTAAAATAAATCAGGTACTTTGCATTGAGAACAAGGTAAAATCAAGAATAACTCAAGGTAAATATCCCTAAGAATATGTGTGTAAAAGACCATACAATAACAGTTTGTGATTCTCTTATTTGAAAGGGATATATATTTCAAATATATATATATATATATGTGTGTGTGTGTGTGTGTGTGTGTGTGTGTGTGTGTGCATTTGATAATTTATCAGTAGTAGTTCTGTTTCTTGCTTAATACATAAAAACTCAAACTATGGAGGCAAAGAATATTTTATGCTCCTTTTCCTAATCACATCTGACACCAGAATTTCCAGGCAAATGAATCATGACTTTCATGCCACTGAACTGCTTCTAAAGTGTGATGTTGTTCAATATGCCATGGGATGCTAGAAATTTCAAGAAAGTGCTCATCATAGGAAAGGTCATCAATTAAAGAGAAAAGAATGACAGTGTTTTGAACATTCTTTGATTATGAAAGAATAAAATTCTTAAAAGAGGAATACAAAGTATTAAGTTATGCATAGTAAAATAAAAATAAATCTTAAGAAATAACATTTTAAATACATCAAAGGCAAGAAAAAAAGTTCTCAGACTTGATAAGGATTTTGAGAAATTTCTACATTTTAAAATATGTTCATGTAAAAAAGTTTATTCCTCTAAAATTATAGTGGGATCCAGCCCAATATCATTGGATAGTGAAATAAACAGAGGCATTCAAAATTTATACTGTTCATCCTTTGAATTTTAACTACTTTCAAGATAGATATTAATGTACACAGAGTCAGCATTATAGGATTCTAAAATTATGATTTAAATTATTGGGTTAATTCCAATTTGAAATATAACTACAGTGTTTTAAACTTTTATTGAGAAGTTTATGATAGAGCCACTATAACAGACAAGAATTGAATAACTTACTTAATTCTCCCAAGACCAATGTAGTATTAGTCTTAACATAAAAAATCTTTTTGGAAATTAAGTATTTACATTCAAGTTACCAATAAAGCAATACTAATGTTATTTATGTAAAAATAAATTATCTTACATGACATTGTCTCTGTCTTACCCTAAAAGTAATGATTTATTATGTTTGTATCAAGTTTTCTTTCACACACATATCTTAAATAAAACACATTATTATTTTGACTGTAGTAGAAGTTTTATTTTATATTAATCAACAGAAACTTATAAGTTGCTTCTATAATTATCTCTCTGAGCCTCCTCACCTTCATGTTTCATCAAGAGAGACCTAGCATGCATTTCATAAAAGTAATGACTCAGTGTTATTAGTACAAGTCCCATCTTTGATGTGACATCTGTACAGATTGCCCCACTATTTCCAGAATTTTAGTAAAAGATAACCAATATTCTAGTTTAAACTGAGGGCACCATTTCGATTTTACTCCAAAAATAGACTAAGAGTTTCATATTTCCAGTTGCAAATGGTACTTAGTATGCAAATAATACCTTGGCATTGAGTACCCCTCACTCCATATCTGATTCACGTATGACTCCAAAGGTATCCTTTCTTTTCTGTCCTCTAAAAAAGAACTAGTTTCAAGCATATGAAAATCTTTCATTAATTAGAAGCCCAATCCCTTTTGTTCAAATGACTATCTACATTTTTAGTCTTAAAAAGATTTCATCTTCAGTAAGAGGCATCAGAAGAGTTAAAAAGTACTTTTAGTAATGTATATATGTTTATGACACCAGCTACAACATGAGTGTATGTGAGTGTGCTTGTGTTCATGTGCACTTGTGTGCATTTGCTTTTGCATGTATGTATGTGAGTGATTGTGTATGTGTGTGTAGAAATCTTTAATACTTTTTTACATTATAAGAAGAGAGTCTTCTTGAATAAAGACGAAGAATCAAATATTTGCTAACTTTGTTGTTGCTAATTTAATTGACAGTGCCTATTTCAGTTTCACAATCATTACTAATATTCAAAATGATTGCTTAAGAGAACACAAAGCAGCATGTGGCATTGATAGTAAGACTTATGAAGTTACATGTGATAATAAAGAAATAATTATAATTCAAATTTATATTTAGATGAATATTTTAAATTTTCTTTAACCACAACAAATATTAGCAACAAATATTAAAATGTGTTTTTCCTTGTACAGTTTGATACTTTTCCCATAGGATTAAGTTTTTGGTAGCTTAACCTTATGGAAAAAAAATGCTGTGACTCTAATAATAAAATGTTGGCTTGCCAACTCTATTCCTTACAGAATACTCTGTAAAATAAATTATAACAACCAAAACTCTTTTGGGCAGCAATGATGGATAATTCCAATCTATCTTATTTCATGAATAAAAATATACCTATCATAAATCCTTTATTTTAACATAAATTACTACTATTAAACTTCTGATGATGCTACCTCCCACAAATCATCACCTGAGATTCCTAAGAAGGAAGCTGAAATATATTATGGATGATTTCATTCTTTACATTCATATTGATCTATGGAGTACACCTGACATATTGAAACCATTTGTCCTTCTAAAACATATTTTATTCAATAATCTTAATACATTATATTAATTCATCATGATGCTGTAAATGTTAGGTACATTACATACAAAAGAGCTATATAAATTATCAAGTAATAAGCATTAATTTTTCTGACTGGTATAGGAAATCAATTTGAAGAGCATAAAAAGAACAACTTATTTAAGTTGGCACAGGAATCAGTAGTTATCTTTCTTCTATTTTAATTTTTATCATTTGTATTTGTATATGCTTTAATATCCACATATTTTCATATAATTTTCTTCACTGTTTTAGAGGAATATATCATATATGTAATGAGTAAAAGGAAAACTGTGAATTTCTTTTTCACTATTTAATAAAGGCTCTGTAATTGGTAATTTACACGTGTAATTTCATTTGCATATTGGATGTTACTTCCTTTATAGTTTTGAAACAGAGACTATTATAGCCTGGACTAACCTCAAGTTTTTCAGCTCACAAGTATTGGGAACACATGTTAAGAAAAAATATATATGACTTTGTTTCAGTGTCTTTGATTAGATAGACGACAAACAGTTTTGGAACAAAACAAGTGAAAACTTAGATATTGAAATTTTGCAATGATTCATGTAAGGGTTTGAATAATTGAAGAATGGATAAGGATATAAAATATGGAAATTCATTATCATTCTGTGATGGACTTATGCCACTCCAGAATACTTGACTCTTATTTGCTTGAAAACAATATTTAACCTGTTTTTCACAAATATAATTACTTTCCAACTTATGCAGAAACAACATTTGATATTCTCCAGTCTAAAGCTTTAGATGAAAACATACAATGATAGTCATATTGATTGCAATATGTGAGACACTTAGTAAAGTCTGGGTTTAGTGCATTCTCTTGTTATAGCCATAATAACGATGACATTTTTTAAAAATAAATGACTTTGAATTGAAATGTATGAACAATGCAAGATAATAATTGTATTTTCTTTTAAGTCACTGTGTGGCCTTTTTATAGATATATAAAAAATTATAGTTCTCTGTAATTTATATAACACTGCCTTGTGATTTGGCACAATTTATTACACCACAATTTCATGATTGTCTTGTGGTGTTAGGCTACTGTAGAAGTGAAAATTAAGTGATAGTTTCAAAAACAATCTCGTCAGCCACTACAACCATAAATGAGATAATAAAAATGTCCCTATGTAATTAGTCAAGCAATATCAGTATTAAGTACACAAGAAATTTAAAGGTGGTTAACAATAAAGACATCTGTATTTAATTTAACAAATTGATTTCTTCTGTGAAACTATAAATTTGAATGATAGTAGACTTTCAGAAACCCATTAGTACTGCTAAATTTAGCCACAATGGGAAATGTTATGTCCTTATCAGCCAGAAAAAAAAAAAAATGATCACTAGGACTTTGTAGAAATTTACTTTATGGATGCAGTGTTGCTCCACACTTCTTCTTCCTCTTTGAAAAAAAATATTAACACAGATTTCGTATTTAATTTGAACAGTTGATGGCCAACATTCATATCTTGACTCTAAAACTCTATTATCTCCTTAGTATATCCTTAATATGGATATCCATGTATTCTCATAATGATTCATTATACCAATAACATTGTGCTAATTGAACTAGTTGATGAAAAGAAAAGGTAAAGACAGAAACAGAATCCATCAGGTTGGAAGTTTTCCTTTATGCCATTAGTTTATTGGGTAAAAGATGCAGACAATAAAAAATACTATATAAATTTTTATATTACAATTTTGAAAATACCATGAATATAGATATCCTGGGACATGACATTTAATATACATAACATGTTTATTTTTGCTTATTTCCATAAAGTAGAGAACATAATGATTTAAAGTTCTTTATCTTTGTAATGACAGTGAATGCTACACCTAAGAGGATTGCTTGATCTCATGCTCTAAAGAACATTAAAAGCTACCTTTTTCCATTGTTCCAAAGCAAATGAGTTTACTAAGATGATTTAAAGCATGTTGTAACTCTTTTATTATATTTTTTGTCTTTTTCTGCTTCTCAGACTTATATGCTGCTAAATTCTATGAGAAGGAATATATTAGTGGTCAACCAAAGGTATGGATCTGAACAAAGCCCTGATATCGGACTAGGAATCTTGGATTCTAGACTAAGGTCATATTATTTTAAAAACAAATAAGCAAGCAGACACCCTATTGTATTCTGGTGGTCAGTACAGACAAATATGAGAAATGCCATGGGATCATAGATTAGTGATTTTGAAAAATGAACTAAAATTTTTCTATTCATCAATCATGAAGAGTGAGAAATACAAGTGATAGAACATTATACAATGCAATCAGCACAGATCAGAGGATACAGGCCAAACCAGATCCCAAAATGAGTTGGGGGAAATCCAATCTGTTTGTTCCTGGCTGCTCAGACCCAAAGTCATCACTCAGAAAATATATTATTTAAGTCACTGCCTAGCCAATCACTTAAGCATATTACTAGCAAACTCTTATATCTTTGCTTAATCTATTTATTTATTTTATGTTTTACCACGAAGTTCACATCCTACTGGCAAGTTTCAGGCTGGTGACTCATGTCTATCTCCTCTGGAGGCTCCATGGCTTCTCTTTGATTCTGCTTCTTTCTTCCAGCATTATGTTTAGTTTTCTTCTCCCAGCTCTACTCTGCCTTATCACAGGCCAAGCCAGATTCTTTATTAACCAATAAAAACAACATATATACAGAAGGAGGTCCCACACCATTTCCCTTTTCTGTTTAAATAGAAAGGAAGGTTTTAACTTTAACACAGTAAAATTACATATAACAAAACAGGTATCAAGCAAGAATTATAGTTACAATATTTATATCTACTTTGTCTTTTATCATAACTAAGGAAAGCTATAATAATATCTATTCTTAAACTCCATTAAAGACTCCAGAAGGACCTAATAATACCTAAGTAAACAGTAACTATATTGTAAGCAACTTCCAAAATTCTATGAAGCTGGAAACCCAATTGATGGTCTTACCTTTAGGCAAGTTCAGCAATCATATTTCTGTGGGTACTGGATGTCCAGTTCTCACAGCAGAACATCAAGCAGTCCAGGCAAAAGCAATTTCTTGCCCAAATGGCTAACAAACTTCACAAGTAGCCTCTTTGATGCCCATTTTCCTTTTGAAGTAGAATGGTGCTATCAGAAGAAGATGTGTCTCATTGTCATGAAAAGTTTTAAGTCATTAAAACATTTTGGATGCCATATTCTGAAGATTTCTGAAATATTTGAAGAAGACCTATTTAACTAAAATATATCTCTATATATCTAGAAAACCTAATATGACTACAAGCTTGACTATTATAGATTATTATCTTTTAACCTATATATATAAATATATATATATAATATATTATATTTTAAATAAGCAGCACAAACACAATACCTTAAGAGCAGAAATATATATATATATATGTATATATATAACAAAATTGACCTTAAATTTGCATAAATAAATAAAGATTCATATACATACACAGTATTCATCTCTAGAGCATATTCTGCTTTAAATGTAAATAAACATTTATAAACAATCATTTCAGGAATTTGCGTGTAGTATTCTCCAGTTTCCTGCTATTTGCTGGGAAAAGTAATTTTTTTGTGTGTTTATGATTACCTTTTCAGAGGTCTTGGTCCATCAAACCACATCAGTTTGGTAGGAATCCATAGGTTCTAATCCTGTGTGGAAACACAAGCAGAACCTTTTTAACAAAACAACATATCCTTAGACCCAAATTTTGAAGTCAAGATGCCTTTAAAACCTATGTGTTTGTTTAGCTTAGCAGGCCTCAGAATCAAATGTCTCTCTACAGTCAAAAAATTCATAGAAAATACAATAATATACATAATCCAGACTCTGTGTATATTCCATCTTGATGTGGCTCATTTTTCTATACTCCTTTTAATCTTTTACCATCTGTTATCTGTCTATTTAAAGACTTTGTTTTATTTTTTTAAAAAAACATTTACTTCTTTATATAACTCTCTATACTCTTTCTTCTCTCTCTCAAGCCTTCATACATATTTTAAACACACTGTGTCCCATTTAGTGGTCTTTTATGTCTGAATCTGTCTTTACTGTATATCTGTAATTATTTTCAGACTAGAGGCACCTTTTCTCATGCTAACTGGGTGTGATTAGGGACAACACGCCCTGTCTGCTTGCTCCACCAGGCCAACATGGAAGAGGCATGCTTGCTGCTTCTGAGCATCATGTACATTGGGCCACTTTTAGGCACACGGATGGTCTATGCTGCCATCAAACAAGTTGTAGCACTCTTCCCCACAAACCCCATTTTAATGCTTTGTTGCTGAACCTCCAAAAAGAGTTAGAACTGTTTGTGGGTGCAAACCAGTAAGCCGCCACTTATTTTTTTAAAAAAGCAGTGCAGTTTTTATTGTACCTTCCTTTCAAACAAAGCTTATCTGAAAACTTCCTGATACCAAACAGCTGCCCTTGGCTCTTGTTTTTGTGGGTCTAGACACCTTTGTTTTTAAACTTTTTTAGACTTTACTTGGAAATTCTTGCCTCATATTGGTGTGCAAGTTTGTTGGGGAGATCTAATCTGTTTGTTCCTGGCTTCCCAGACCCCAAATCATAACTCAGAAACTATATTATTTAAACCACTGCTTGACCAATCACTTAAGTTATTGCTATCTAGCTCTTATATCTTTGGTTAACCCATTTCTATTATTTTATATTTTACCATGAGGCTCGTGGCCTACTGGCAAGTTTCTTGCAGGGGACTCACATCTTTCTCCTCTGGCAGCTCCATGGCTTCTCTTTAATTCTGCCTTCTTTCTCCCAGCATTTTATTTAGTTTTCCCAACCTACCTCTATTCTGCCCTATCATGGCCAAGTCAGTTTCTTTATTAACCAATAAAAGAAACACATATACATACATAAGGACTTCCCACACCAAATATCAATCTGCTTCTTTAGTGAACCCAACCCTAGTAATCATAAACTGTTTTGTATCAGCTTTGTTTCTCTTCATATTTGTGTCTCTGCAGAAAAACAACACCTAATAGTGGAATAAGACACTAAATATGATTTATGTATAAGCTATTTCTTTATGTCTAAGAAAACTGAAAGTAAGAAGCTCTGGCATTATAATTTTAGAAACATTGGTTTAGTAGTATTTTTGTCAAAAGACAAAGTAGTAGATTAAATTTTTCTGATTAAATACTTTGTGTATAAAGGAACATAATAATCACATGAATCAGTATATATTTGGGTTTTTTTTTGGATTTTTGAGACAGGGTTTCTTTTTATTGGAGCCTATCTTAGAACCCACTCTGTAGAACAAGCTGGACTTGAACTCATAGAGATTTGCCTGTCTCTGTCTTCCAAGTGATGGGAATAAAGGCATATATCACCTCTGACCAGCCATAGATAGATTTGTAAAGATCCCATCTATAATTGTGATACAATGATTAACACTGATCACTGCAGAAATTCTAGTGTCTATTTGAAAAATCTATGAATGAGTAACAGTTGATCATAGGGCTAATCACATGGACTTTTACTTCAAGCATCTTAGGACTTACTTCTGTTATCACACATCTGATTTTCACACTACTACTGAGCCCTTAGCCTTATACACCCAATAGAACAACTACACCAGGCTCATGGTGGTAAGTTAAACATTTCTTTACCTACAATTCCCAAAGACTGTTTGTAACAACAGACAGCTGTTTGTTATATGCAGTTTATATTCAGAAACCAGCATGTATGACAAAGGATTAATTGTGTGCAATGAATAGTTGTTTTTGATAATATGAAGATTGTAGAGTTTATGGGAGATTGTAGAAAAAAATTACATAGTATTGCTGTAATCCTGGTTTTTCCCCCTTGAAACCTCACTGAATAATTATATTGTCAAATGATCAATTGAAAAAAATCTTACAAGGTCATTGTGACAGGAGACTCAGATAATTTGAAAAGTTACAACACTAAGATCCTTGATCTTGGAATCCTCATTCTCCATAAGTATGAACCAAATAAGTTATAAGCATTTAGTTTTGGACAGTTTATAATGATATCAGAAAATAGTGAGTGATGGTGTTGCATTATTATTTTTAGAGAAATTAGAGCATATTGAATAAATTAAAAGGAATAAAATATGGCTTATTAAAATCTTCTTTGAACTTCTATCACATCCTAAGCTTTAGTGTTCCACAATAATTTTACTTTGTAGTACAATGTAAAAAAATGTATGTTTTTAGAGGGCATAATCTTAATCAACTCCTTGGCATAATCCCTTCTTAAATGTCTCATAAGAAGAAACTCCAGGGTAGGAAAAGTATAATTTTTAAATTATTTTTAGTTGGAGAAAATTTTGAATGTGTTTTACTTGATCAAATGGGATAATGGACAGAAATATTCAAGGTTTAACAATATCTATCTATCTATCATATATATATATATATATATATATATATAAAGAAAACACTAAAAACATATATACAAAAATAATAAAAAATATAAGATCAGATCAAGATAATTAATTTTACCAAAAGCAACATGATTTCTGCAACAAAAGAATATGAGATATGAAATCGATGAAGACTGTTTAAGTATGTGATTTGTAAAACATTGAGGTGTGTTACGTATATCAGAAAGTTTTAGAATGAGATAAAATTTTACCTCATATTTTAAAATACAAAGCTAATTTATTTACCTGGCACTGCTTTAACACTTAGTTAAAATTTTTCTTTTCTTCCTAGAGTGTTTTCTATTCAGTACAGGTTGAAATACTTCCATTTGTTATTGCAACTTGCAGAAAGTGATTTTGTCTTCTGGAACTTAAATGAAGTAGAGGTTATTTAAGGAGATTTTATGGGAAGCTAAGAAGTTTAAGGCACTATGTGTGCCCTGGAGAAATCTCATCCTTGAAAGGTCTTATTTGTGCTTCACTCTGTCTTGATATGTCTTTAGTTCCCTTAATTGATGAACACAACTGCTCCACATAGCCCCTAATGCAGTACTTGACATAAACAGTTGGTTTGCAGCATAAGAAAAAAAAGCCTACTGCAAGGGCTTTCCAGAATATGTTTACTGGTTTCTGTGACAGAAGTTTTCAATCACCCTTCAGCCAACACACACTGTGAATGGCAAGTGTGCCTTTGTCACTCACATTGCTGCTCGTCACATTCCCGATAATTACGCTTTGTGACAATTCTAAAAAGTAGACTATTGAAACATTTTTAAACAGATATCTTACAGATTAGGGAAACAGGGTAAAAAATTAATAAAAGTAAAGCCTTAAAATATTCTAATCTATTTGCACTTTGTCCATGTTCAGATTATATCTGTGTGAGCCTTGTCAGTTTGGTTGCTCACCTTCCTGGACCTGGAGGGAGTTGGGAGGACCTTGGACTCAACATAGTGTAGAGAACCCTGATGGCTCTTTGGCCTGGAGAGGGAGGGAGTGGGGGTATGGGTGGAGGGGAGGGGAGGGAAGGGGGAGGAGTAGGGAAGGAGATGGTAATTTTTAATAAAAAATAAATAAACTGGAAAAAAATATAAAAGAAATTAATAAATCCTCTCTCTTTTTAATGTATCAAATTCCCTGAAGGTTAAAGAAAGTTTTAGTGTATAAGAAATCTTTAGATTATTGGTCTTTCAAGGTCGGTGAAAAAATGTGATTTTCATGGGGATTGCATTGAATCTACAGATTGCTTTGGTAGGATTGCCAGTTTTTGTTATGTTGATCCTACCTATTCAAGAGACAGATCTTTCCATTTTCTGGTATCTTCTCCAATTTCTTCCCTTAAAGTCTTAAAGTTTTTGTCAAATAAATCTTTCATTTCTTTGGTTAGTGTTACCCCCAAGATATTTTATGCTATTTGTAGCTATTGTAAAAAGTGATGTTTATCTGATTTCTTACTTAGCTTCTTTATCATTTGTGTATAGGAGGGATACTGATTTATTTGGGTTGATTTTCTATCTTGCCACATTACTGAAGGAATTCATAAGCTATAGGAGTTCCCTAGAAGAGTTTTTGCAGTCTCATATACATACTATCATATCATCTGCAAAACATGAGAGTTTGACTTCTTCTTTTCTGAAGATCCCTTGATCTTTTGTTGTCTTATTGCTCTAGCCAGAATTTCAAGAACTACATTGAACAAATAAGGAGAGAGTAGACAGCATTGTCTTGTTCCTAATTTTAGTGGAATAGCTTTGAGTTTCTCTACATTTAATTTGATGTTGGCTGTCAGCTTGCCATAAATTGCTTTTATTATGTTTAGATATGTTCCTTGTATCCCTGATGTCTCCAAAACCTTTATCATGAAGGGTTGTTGGATTTTGTTGAATGCTTTCTCTGCACCTAATAGATGACCATATGATTTTTTAAGTTATTTATATGGTGGAATACATTGATAAATTTTTATATGTTGAGCCATCCCTGTTTCTCAGGACAAAGCTGATTTGATCATGGTAAATAATTTTTTGATATGTTCTTGCATTCGGTTTGCCAGTATTTTATTGAGTATTTTTTCATCTGTGTTCATGAGTAGGATTGGTGTGTAATTCTCTTTATTGCTTGAGTCTTTGCAAGATTTCAGTATCAGAGTAACTGTAGCCTCACAAAAACAGTTTGGCTATATTCCTTCTGTTTCTTTTATGTGAAACACATTGAGGAGTATAGGTATTAACTCTTCTTTGAAGTTTTGTAGAATTCTGCATTAAAAGCCATTTGGGCCTTGGGTTTTTTTTATTTGTTTGTTTTTTGTTTTTGTTTTTTTTGTTTGTTTGTTTGTTTGTTTTTGCTTCAGAGGCTTATGATAAGTACTTTAATTTTCTTGCAGTTCATGGGCCTATTTAAATTGTTTATCTGGCCTTGATTTAATTTTTGTATGTGGTACTTATTCAGAAAATCATCCATTTGTTTCACATTTTCCAATTTTGTGGAGTACATGTTTTTTAGTATTACCTAATGATTCTCTGGACTTCCTCAATGTCTGTTCTTATGTCCTGTTTTTCATTTCTGATTTTGTTAATTTGGATGTTCTCTCTCTGCCTTTTGGTTTTGAACAGGGGTTTGTCTATCATGTTGATTTTCTCAAAGAACCAGCTCTTCGTTTCATTGATTTTTTGTAATTTTTTCGTTTCTATCTTATTCATTTCTGTCTTCAATTTGATTATTTCCTGTCTTCTACTGCTTGTGGGTGAGTCTGTTTCTTTTTGTTCTGGAGTTTTCAGGTATGCTATTAAGTCATAGGAATCTGCAAGGATGACTCTAACTAAGAACCTGAACAGTAGACGAGAGGGCGACGAAATTGGACTTGCCTTTTGTCAGACTGATGAATATCTTCAACATCACCATAAAACCTCAACCAGTGACCGATGGAGGCAGAGGCAGCAACCTGCAGTGGTTGTCTCATTCAATATGATGTTTTCTAGTTCCATCAGTTTGCCTGCAAATTTAAAGATGTCATTTTTTTCTGTGCAGTACTCCGTTGTATAAATGTATCATATTTTTCTTATCTCTCCTTCAGTCAAGGGGCATTTGGGTTATTTCCAGGTTCTGGCTATGACAAATAATGCTGTAATAAATATAGTTGAGCACATGTCCTTTTGCTATGATTGAGAATTCTTAGCATATATACCCAAAAGAGGTATTGCTGGATCTTGAGGAAGGTTGTTTCCTAATTTTCTGAGATATCGCTATACTGATATGCCTATTTTGATTGAAAAGTAGCTAATAATAACAAAACATAAAAGCTTTCAGTTTAAATAGTTTCCAAAAATTGTTCTCTTTTGGAATAAAGTGTATCAATTATTTTCCTTTTTAACAGAATATAAAACTTGTTCTATCTGGTTCCACATTTCTACAGTTTAGTTTTCTCTATGTTGAATTTTCTTGGATAAGTTTATCTGCTGAAAAAGTCATAACTGAAACTTTTTGTACTTGTTTCTACTGCAATTTATAAATTAACCTCATGGATCGCAGTTTATTAAACTTCTGTTAGTCTAATTAATTATTGAAAGTCCAATTGACTTTGACCATGAAGGTTTAAGAAATTGCCAAAGGGTGAAATATCAGGAAACTGTTTAGGTGAAGTGTAAAACATAGCCTATTAAAAGGAATTGAGAATTTTTTTAAAGGATCTTTGGTGTCACATTAATAAATCACATCACTCAGGCTCTGTTAAAGGATAATAATGCTAAGAACCTACCTGTGAACTTGCTTAGTTTATTGTAGCAGGATTTCTAAAAATTTTACCTCAGATTTCAGATTGATTTCTTCCTAATTCCTGGTTAACTTCCTAACTTTTAGCCACTTCCTTTTCTGATAAGCAGTGATATTAGTTCTTTTCAACTTTTTGAGTCTGTGTTACCTCACTCAGGATAGTGTTCTCTATTTCCATCCATTTGCATGCAAAATTTAAGATGTCATTGTTTTTTACCGCTGAGAAGTATTCTTTTTTTTTTTCTCATGGTTTTTTTTTTATATTTAAAAATTTCCATCTCCTTCCCTCCTCCTCCCCCCTCCCTCCCCTCCTCCTCCCCCTTCCCTCCCTTCCTTCTCCCCCTTCCCTCCCCTCCCCTCCACCCATACCTCCCCTCCCTCCCTCTCAAGGCCAAGGAGCCATCAGGGTTCCCCACTCTATGCTAAGACCAAGGTCCTCCCAACTCCCCCCAGGTCCAGGAAGGTGATCCACCAAGCTGAGAAGGCTCCCACAGAGCCCGTCCATGAAGAACAATCAGAGCCACATTGGAGCACTGGACTGAGCTCCCAAGGTCCCGATGAGGAGCAGAAGGAGCGAGAACATGAGGGAGAAAGTCAGGAATGAGAGGGGTGCGTTCACTCATGGAGACGGTGGGACAGAACTAATGAGAAGTATTCTAATGCGTATATATTCCACACTTTATCCATTCTTCCATTGAGGGGCATCTAGGTTGTTTCCAGGTTCTGGCTATTACAAATAACGCTGCTATGAACATAGTTGAAGAAATGTTTTTGGAGTATGATAGGGCATCTCTTGGGTATATTCCCAATAGTGGTATTGCTGGATCCTGGGGTAGGTTGATCCCAAATTTCCTGAGAAACTGCCACACTGATTTCCAAAGTGGTTGCACAAGTTTGCATTCCCACCAGAAATGGATGAATGTTCCCCTTACTCCACATTCTCTCCAGCAAAGGCTATACTATATAGTGGCAGGTGATATTCCAGGGATATATCCAGATACAGTTGGGATAGCATCTTAACTTCTAGGTGTCACACCAACACCTGTTTCAAGAAAAGTTTTAGGATTTCAGGTTCCGTTTCACTAAAAATTTCAGATTTTTAGTGCATCTAGTTTGTCCAACAAAATCACAGTGGAATCATTCTTTTGACAAGTGGAATTGTGTGGTATATAGCGCAATGATTTCTTATCTAGTTTTTTAAATACTCTAGAGATATTTGGGTACATAGGTGGACTTTGAAAGACCCAGAAAATAGAGTTCTTGGAATTTCAATTACACCTTAAAGCTTAGACAACCACATACAAAAGTGAGTCCCAGGATTTCCACCCATATACAGTTGTGCTTTTACCAGATAATCTAATCATGAAAAACCTCAAATGACTATGGAGATCTTTAGTTCTTCTGAACAAAAATTCCAGAATATTTACTTCTTTCTTTATTTCTGGCTGCTTATACTACTGCCTCTATAGTTCTACCTTTGTATTGGTCATATTTCTAGTACTAAAAGAGATACCATGACCAAGGCAAGTCAAAGAAGAAACATTTAATGGGGTTCATGGCTCCACAAAATTAATATCCTTAACTACTATCTTAGTTATCTTCTTTTATCACCTTGACAATGCACCATGATCAAGGCAGGATATAGAACAAAGTGTTTAATGGGGTTTACAGTTTCAGAAGATGAATCCAGAACTATCATGGCAGGGAGCACAGCAGAGGTCAGTCAGGCATGGTACTGAAGCAGTAGCTTAGCACAGACATGTCATCTGCATTAAGCTATGAGTGCTGTATTTGCTTATCTATCGCTGTATTTTTTTTTAAATCAGAACTAAACTTTGGAGTCTTCTGCCACCCTAGTCATGTATACCTAAAACTACAAATGTCCTTTCCTTGACTTCAGCTTATTGAGAGTTCACTAGTAGTTTGCCCATCTTCAGATCAATATTGCATTTCAGAGAGAAAAAAAAACCTCCCTCATGTGTAGACTGATATGAAGACCTTCCTGCTGCTCTGTGATACAATAAACTTTAGAGATGTTTTCTCTTGATTTCTCTGATCTCCCATTCCTTTGGATTTGTTTTAGGGAACACAGAGTTATAATTCCTCTTTTGTCCTTTTAAATACCAAACTCTATGATGACTTCTACTAATATGACAATAGAATCATTCCTTTGGAAATTTTAGTCTATGTGGGAGAAGAGGAGACTGACCCCAGTGGCTGACCTGTTGCTTCACATGAACACTTAGAATGCTTATTTTTTCTTTTTGTTAGTACCAATTGGTTAATAAACACAACTAGGCCATGACCTGTCCAACCTGTGCCACATTGTAGAAATGTCAAAATCCTCCCTCCCTATTTAATTTGGTCATCTAATATTTTATGAAGACTAACTTCAGAAATGGAGTAGAAGTAATTCTTTATGGAAATTGTTAGTGGATTATTTTAAATCTAGAAATATGACTTGGTTTATTTTATAGTTTTCTTGTGTTGTGTTTTAATAGGTTAATTTGAATTGAAAAATACAAATATGCTTTTATAACAATTAAAATGAAACTGAAAAAATGTTTTATAATATTAAATCACGTTTTACTTCTAAGCACCATGAAATGTAATAAAGTTTGTATGCCAAATAAGGGATAATACAGATATTTTTCCTCACCATCTGGTCTCCTTTTTAAGTTCTTAAATATGCAGTTTAACAGAGCATGTCCTCTATATTCCTGTTTCATACATTATTATGCTTCTCTAGGTTTTGCTACATAATTGATCTGAATCAATAACATTATAATTTAACAAATATAACTTATTAAAGTATTAATTTCAGGGTTCAATATATGCACATAATTTTAACCTTTCCATGCATGTTTGCTCAAAGTTTTGATTGATTTAAAAATATTTTCTAAAGGTAGAATTTAATAAAACACTATATATTTTCACAGTTTATGTCATTTATTTTCTATAAACATTTGTAACTTCTACTGATCTTGTTTTCTCAGAAGATGGTCATCTTAATATAAGACAATTGATTACAATGGGCTCTGGACTCTCTTATCATTTTAGGTGATAGGAGCTTTTATATCAGGAGAAATTACAATTGTAATCAGTCATCTTGCCTTATGTTAATCATTCATCACCAGCATGCCTCAAAGACCATTCCTTACTTGTAATTGGACATCATAAGATTTGAATGTTACATCATTGAGCTTTACAGATGAAAATATCATGCAAATGAGTTTTAGGTTAGATGAATAGGGGCAGAGCTTGATTAAACTGACATGTTACATTGTGAAGAAATCCTATGAAAGATAGTTGACTTGTGAGTGCTAGGTGTGGACTCCAGTGTTTTAACCCAGAGGATAAGTACATTTTTAACAAAGTACTTGGGAGTTAAGTTTCCTTTGCCTTCTCTGTTCCAGAGAACACCAACTGGCTGACCCTATGATTCAAGGTCCATAATGCTCTATCCTTTTAATCATTTCCCACTATTGAGATCAGTGACATTCAGAAAAAGTAGCACAGACATTGAAAGCAACAATAAATAAATAGGACCTCCTAAATCTGAGAAGCTCTTATAAAGCAAAGGACACAGTCAATAAGACAAAAAGGCAGTCTATTGAATAGGAAAAGATCTTCACCAACCCCAAATCAGACAGAGGACTAATCTCCAAAATAAATGAGAACTCAAAAAACTAGACATCAAAATTCCAAATAATCCAATTTTAAAAATGGGGTATAGAACTAAACAGAGAACTTTCAGCAGAAGAACCTCAAATGGCCGACAAACACTAAAAGAAATGTTCAACATCCTTAGCCATCAGGGGAATGCAAATTAAAATGACTCTGAGATAGCATCTTGCAGCAGTCAGAATGGCTACAATAAAATCATGAATGATAGATTATGCTGGTGAGGATGTGGAGCAAGGGGAACACGCATCCATTGCTAGTAGGAATGCAAACTTGTACAACCACTTTGGAAATGAGTATGGCAGTTTCTCAGAAAACTGAGAATCAATCTACCTCAGGACCCAGCAAAACCACTCTTGGACATATACTCAAAGGATGCTCAATCATACTACAAAAGACATTTGTTTAACTTTGTTCATAGCAGCATTATTTGTAGTAGCCTGAACCCAGAAACAACCTAGATGCCCCTCAACTGAAATATGGATAAAGAAACTGTGATACATTTGCCCAGTGGAGTACTACTCAGCAGGAAAAAAAGCAAAACAAAACAAAACAATGATATCCTGAAATCTTCATGCAAATGGATGGAACTAGAAAAAAAAAATCTTACTAAGGTAACCCAGATCCAGAAAGATGAACACAACATTTACTCACTCATTAGTGTGCACTAGCTGTAAAGCAAAGGATAACAAACCTATAGTTCACGACCCTAGAAAAGCTAAGTCACAAGGTGAACACCAAGAAAAACATATAGATACACTTGGGAAAGGGAAATAGACAAGATTGCCTGACAAAATTGGATGCATGGGGTATAGCAAGAAGGGAGGGTAAAAGGGAAAAGTGGAGAAGGGAAGGAGGAGGAAAACTAGAGGGAACTCGATAGTTGAGTTGGAGGAAGTACTGGGAGAGAGAGAAAGGAAAGAGGTATTTTGATTGAGGGAACCACTGTGGGACTAGCAAGAAACCTGTCAGTACAGAAATGCCCAGGAATTCACAAGGATGAATGAAGTTAAAACCCTAGCAATGGAGGAGAGGGTGCCAGAACTGGCCTTGCCTGAGCCAGATTGATGAGTATCTTAAATATCACCATAGAACTGATGGAAACAGAGGCAGAGACGTGAAGCAGAACACTGGGCTGAGCTTGCAAAGTCCGGTTGAAGAGTGGGAGAAGTAAGAATATGGAAAAGAGCTCAAGGTCATGATGGGGACAACAACTGAAATGGTTTACCTGAGCTAATAGAAGCTTACCAACTCCAGCTGGACAGGGAAGGAGCCAGCAGAAGAACAAACTAGACCCTCTGAATGTGCGTGACAATTGCAAGGCTGGGGTAGGCTGTGGGGCCACTGGCAAGCGGCACCAGGATTTATTCCTACCACTTTTACTGGCTTTTTGTGAACCTATTCTCTTTGAATGGATACCTTGTTCAGCCTAGATATAGTAGGGAGGGCCTTGGCCCTTCCCCAAAGCAATGTGCCTTACCCTCTCTGAGGAGTGGTTTGAGGGTGGGGTTGGGAGGTAGGTGGAGAGAATGGGAGGAAGGGAGGGAGTAAGAACTGGGATTGGTGTGTAAAATGAAAAAAAGAGAGTTTGTTTGCTTTTTAAAAAAATAAAATCCAACTTGCTGGAAGACAATGATTTAATGAAATGTGAGATCAAGAGCAACCTGCAGTCAAAAGCAGGCACTCGGTTTTGAATTTTAAAACCTGGACGTCCTCAGTGGTAGCTTAGAAGATAATAGACTTTATATCCTTCAAAAATGTTTTTCTTTATTCCCAATCCCCCCCTAATTTCATATAGCTTGGTGTGTTTTCTGCAGCCTCTAGCCTCTTCTCCACAGAGTGTAGGGTAAGTGTCCCTGGGAGCTAGCCACATTCCCCTTCTCTAAATTAGCTGATTATGAGTTGAGGTAGATGTCATTCTCTCTGAGGTGTGGAACTTCTCCCTCTAAAATGACCAGTCTCTACAGACCAATTAAGCCAAAGAATGCTGAGCCGGCATCCGGCAGGTAAAGCTTTCAAAAACACACAGCAACTGTCAGCCTGTGTACCTCTAAGCAATTTCTGTGAGAGCCTTCTGAAAGGTTGAGCTAATGGATTTGAGTACAGCTGTGCACGATGTTTTGCAGAGCCAGCAAAACGGAGGAAATGTGAGTTTTTGCCAGTTTCCTAAAACAGCGATCACTGCTTGCATAAACAAGGCTTTGGACGTGTGCAAAGGATCACTTAGCTATAAACCTCACGCTGCATTGGGGCAGTCAGCAGCTCTGCACACAGACCACCCTGTGGCCTTCAGCTGTTTAAAGTGAAGAGCAAGTGGAGTTTCACCGAATAGATTCAGCTAAGCTTGTACTTTCATCTTTTTTTTTTTTCTTCCCTGAGCTTTTATCTGACATCCAGGGGAATTTCTCAGCAGCCTTTTCTGCATAATGAGAGCTGAAGTTCTGTCACCCTTAATCGATCTGAGCTTGTTTGAAGAGTATCTTCCATTGCTTAGGAATCCAAAGGCATACATTTTATTTATTTAACATGAACTTTGGGGAGGTGCCGTTCATTCTACATGGAACGAACTGAAACTTTGGTGTCCAACAGATAAGGATTAGAACTCCGCATGCACTCAACTAAAGGTTGAGTCCTTGTACATAAATAAATTGTCTTTTCTCCCTTTTCTGCTTTTGTAGCTGGATATTATTGGTCAAGGAAAAATTCCTCACCTCTAGCGGCTGGGAAGTCCACAGTCACACTACCTTGTCAAGTCTCATGAGAGATTTCCTGCTTTGGTTTGTTTTTCTCTTTTGTTGTTTCGGTTTGTGTTTGCATATTTTGGTTTTGTTTTTCTGGTTGGGTTTTTTATCTGTTTGTGTATTTTACTACTTAGAGAGACACAACGATAGAGAAGGGAGTGAAAGATAGAAAGAACTGTAACTGCTGACTGCAATGGCAATGTCTCTCCACAGGGAGCTTTCTTCTGAGGTGAGGACATTAGGTTATTCTTTTTTTTTTTTTTTTTTTTTTTTTTTTTGGTTTTTCGAGACAGGGTTTCCCTGTAGTTTCTAGAGCCTGTCCTGGAACTAGCTCTTTTAGACCAGGCTGGCCTCGAACTCAGAGATCCGCCTGCCTCTGCCTCCCGAGTGCTGGGATTAAAGGCGTGCACCACCACCGCCCGGCTACATTAGGTCATTCTTAAGAGTGAAGTGTCATAACCCAAACTCTTCTTCAATTTTTTACCTTCCCATCTAGTCCTTATATTATTCGGGTTAAACTTGATGTGGGAGAAGCATTTAAACTCTAACAATTGTTCGTTCCTTCTATGAGCCTATGATTTTCAACTCCCAAAGCATAGAATTCAGGCTCATGTATGACACTGCAAATTTGGCTGCCAGCTTGGCATGGAACCTTGCCCCTTCAAGACCACAGTAACAGCAACTTTTCTCTGCTTTCTAAGAGCACAAATCCCTTTAGGCTTTTTCTTCACTAATTAAAGCATTAACTAAGTAAGAACTAAAATCATGGCCCCTTCCTATTTTTCCTAACCAGAGCAGAAGAGTTTGCTTTAATGGTCCAATCTCCATAATAGCTACTTTCTCCTTTATAATAATAAATGACTTAAACAAAGTTTTAAGTTCTTGAATACTCTTTTTCTTTCCAAACTGCAGTTTTTTTCCTCATTTCATTTTGACCCAATTCTTTTTCTTTATCTTTTTCTCTTTCTTTCTTTTTTCTTTCTTCCTTCTTTTCTTTCTTCTTTTTTTCTTCTTTTCTTTTCATCTTTCCTTTTCTGGTGAGGGCGGCATGCATACAAATAATCAGCAATAACCAGTCCACAGTCTCAAGGTTATGTATGGTGTTTTAGAATTTATTCTACAAAACAAACAAGTCTATTATTTTCAATATATATCCTAACAAAAAATAGGCAATATAAATTGAGATTTATTTTAATTTACACAATTAAATTCAAAGACATGTGTGGCCCTGCAGTAGCCAAGGTCTGTGTTGATCAATTTTAGAGAAGGTTCCCTGAGGTGCTGAGAAGAATGTATATTCTTTTTGTTTGGGTGGAATGTTCTATAGATGTCTGTTAAGTCTGTTTGATTCATGACATCTGTTAGTTCTCTTATTTCTCTGTTAAGTTTCTGTCTGGTTGACCTGTCCATTGGTGAAGGAGGAGTGTTGATGAAATCTACCACTATTAGTGTGTGGGGTTTGATGTGCTATTTAAGTTTTAAAATGTTTCTTTTACATATGTGAGTGCTCTTATCATAACTAAGGAAAAGTGTAATATAACTACCTATTTTTTAAGTTTACTAAAAACTCCAGAAGGATATACTATTACCTAAGTAAGTAGAAAGTACATTGTAAGCAACTTTCAAAACTCTAGAATTGACAGAGATATCTCGCTGCCTGGACAGTCAGCCGAAGTTTTTCTGTATTGCTGAAGCATCCATTTTTAGCCTATAGGCCTATAGTGTCCAGCAGAGTTTTCCATGAAGCATGAAATTTTAAACACAGTTTTGCCTATATTGACAGTTTATATTTGTGTATCTTGTAGAATGTCTGGCACACTCTTTCATGAAACAAAAAGCCAAAGGACCATCTCACCTTTAGGAAAGTTTAGCAGTCATCTGTCTGTGGTTCCTGCATGTCCAGCTCATACAGCATAACATCAAACAGTCCAGGTAAGAACAATTTCTTTGCTAAATGTCTAGCAAAGTCCTTAAGGAGCCTCTTTGATATCCATCTATCTCTTGAATTAACTGGTGCTGTCAGAAGCAGATATGGCTCATTACCATGAAAAGTCCTAAGTTATTAAAACACTTAAATGCCATATTCTGAACGTCTCCGAAAGATTTGAAAAATACCTATCTAAATGAAGTATATTTCTATATATCTAAAAAAACTAACATGACTACAAGCTTGACTATTATAGATGACTATGAACCTGTATTTCTTAATTATGTATTACATTTTAAAATGAGCTGTATAAATACAATACCTTAAACAAGAGCAGAAATATACATATAACAAAAGTGACCTAAAACTTGTATCAATAGAGCAAGATCCTTACCAATGCAAATCTCTGTAGCATATCCCTCTTTAAGTGTAAACAAACATTTATAAACAAAGCAAAAGGACTTCCTACATCACTTATTCTAATGTATATCTAAGTGAATGAGCTTTGGATTTCTGATACTTAAACTCAATTTATTCAGAATTTTTTTTATTTTTTAGTCCAATTTTTACATAAACTTTTTTATTTTCTTTAAGTTATTATGTGTTCTTCTAAACTTCATTTAAAAGTTTATTTCCATCTTATTTCTTTGCTTTGGTTAAAATTTACTTCAAATGTCAAATTCTTGAGTTTAGTCTAATTTATTTTCATTGGAATCCATCACTGTGAAATCAGTATTTTAAGAGGAGTATATTATTGTACCGGCGAGTACCTGCGGTACCGGCGGTACCGGCGGTCGGAGGAATTAGGAAGTGACCAAGACAGTCCTTTTAAAATAAATCAGTTTTAATAAAAGGGGGGATAAGGGAACTTACAGAACCAAGGGTCCAGCGGAGCAGCGGGTGACGCAGGGAATAGCAAAATGGGGGTCCTTCCGGCCCCCGATCCTATTTAAGGGGTATCCTACTCCGCTGGGGCAGCCATGCCCCTGAACGCAGGGATTGGGCCAGCTGCCCCAACATATTATCATGAGATATATATTTCTACTTTATAGTACTTGTAGATTAGGGTTATTTCATTATTATGAGTGTACACAAGCACATACACACACACACATATATATACATATATATATGTATATGTATATATATGTGTGTGTATGTGTACTCATGAATTGTTTATATATAATAAATATATACATATACAGTATAAGTATGTGTACAAATGTAATATTTACATATATATGCATGTATGTGTATAAATATACATACATACATACATGCTACCTTTAATTCCTCCTTTCCCATCAACTATATTCCTTTAATGGAAGTATTTGAAATATTCTAGTGGCATTATGTTTTAGTTGGGTTTAGATAGCATTTCTGTCCAGTGGACTGAGATGTACTTCATTACTGAAACTCCAATTGCAAGCCATAAGTGCACCAGTTATGAAGCCCATTGACATTCGAAGGACAAATTATAACTACATAAGTAAACACAACTTCTGGATATGACCAATCTGTGGCACATAAGTGGCTAGTTAAAACAGTTATTCCATTAATGTAATAATTTAATGTGACGGATGGACTAGGATAATCAAATAATAAGAAAGTAGTTATCAAGTTTAGGAACAGAAATATACAAAATAAATAAAGAAAAGAATTATTGTTATACCACCTGATAAAAAATGAGGAGTAGAAAGCAGATGTAAGAGAAAATTATATATATATATATATATATATATATATATATATATATATATATATTATAATTGGGATATATTTTAATCCATAGGGCTTATGGACTGTTAATGTTATGGAAGGCTATAGTTATGAAGTATGAGCTGGTGAAATTCTTTGACAGACATAATCACTTTCCCCCAAGCATAAATGACTTATTTGACCCTCAGTTTTGAAGCAACTCACAAAATTTTCCACTGCCTTCCCCATGGAAGCCATAGAATATACACATACAACAGATAAGTGAATATGATTAAAATTATTAAAAATGCAATTAAATAATTTTTTACTCTCACTTCTCTTTCTTCTGTCACTTGACATGCCAGCCCTACTCCATTTTAAACTCTTGTCATCATTACCTAATATTGGTGTGTGTGTGTGTGTGTGTGTGTGTGTGTGATTAAGTATATAAATGTAATCTGATGAGCTTGTATGGGGGAGGGGAAGAATATGCTCAAAATGTATTTAACTTTAAAAATATTTTAAATAATAAAAGTTAGAATTAAAATAAAATAATTTATCTGCTTTCCAAATTTATTCACATTATGAAAAAACCATCTAAGCATGCATTTTGTTATATCTGAACAGATTTTGTAGTCTACATATTCTAAACTTAGTCTTGAAGTAAATTTCTTGTATAACATGTAAAGCATACTCCTTAGGAACATAATTTTCTTCCATGATATCAAGAAACTACAAGCTTTAGCAATTACTTTCTAGATCCAAAGTATAGACTTAGGAAACAACAGATTCCTTGTCTGTTTATGTCTAACTAATTAGCAGGGTATATACCTAGCATATGCAAGACACAGAGAGAGAGAGAGACAGAGAGAATCAAGTAGTTCAAGAAGTTTCCATTTGCAGACCTTTTACCATTTGCCTTTGGTATTTTATTCATTGTCAATTTTTAAAATCTTTTTTCTTTTTTTATTTTTATTTTTATTTTAAAATTAAAAATTTCCATCTCCTCCCCTCCTCCCACTTCCCTCCCCTCCCCTCCACCCACACCCCCACTCCCTCCCTCTCCAGGCCAAAGAGCAGTCAGGGTTCCCTACACTATGGGAAGTCCAAGGTCCTCCCAACTCCCCCCAGGTCCAGGAAGGTGAGCAACCAAGCTGAGAAGGCTCCCACAGAGCCCGTCCATGCAGCAGAATCAAAGCCCAGCGCCATTGTCCTTGGCTTCTCAGTCAGCCTCCACCGTCAGCCACATTCAAAGAGTCCGGTTTGATCACATGCTCCATCAGTTTTAAAACCAAGATGGGCTAGCTGGAGAAATCCCTAATCGGGTAATTTTCTTGCAGAGAGAAAGAAGACTTGAACTTGCAACTCTCAAATCCGTACAAAACATTGGTATAGCTCTGTGTGTCTGTATTCCCAGTAAAATGCCAGTGAAATGATAAGAGAATCCAGAAGCCTAAAAACAAGCATTTTGGGTGGCTAGCAGTAAAGAAATAAGAGACCCTATCTCAAACAAAATCCAATGAAGGAAAATCTCCTGGATTTTTTGGACCTTTGTGCATCTGCAATAACATCCACTCATACATATAAATGTTGGAATATATCAAATATACACACATATCATGGAAAATCCACTCACACACACACACACACAAACACACACACATATTCAAGCCTGCGTAAGTGCTTTATATGCCCAATCCTTAAAATTTTTATGATAATTTGTCTAATTTATTTTAGGAAATAATTGAAAGCACAGTTGCAAAGTACATTTTGATCCCTCACCTCTTGACTTTGAGGTTTAAAACAGTATTTTATTTTGTTTTACTTTTGCTTTTTAATTTCTATATATTTAGAAAAAATATTTCACATTGCTCAGTGCTCTGTGGCATTAGTATGTTTTGCCATAACAAAATCAGAGAAAAGTTGGAAAGAAAAGCCCACGGAAGGCAAGGATAGATCATATTTTATTGTGTCCTTGCAAGTATTTCATGCTCTTTTCAATTTCTGTTCAAAAAAATAAAAACCGTCTGTACACAGACACTTTCAAATGAAAAGATAAAGGACAAAGGGGTTTGGATTCAAAGGCCCAGGGCAGTAAAATAAGCTGTTAGAAATTAGGGCAGAATGATAGGCAGGACACAATTAGGGCACTGCAGTTCTGAGATAGGGAGAAGTAGAGGGCAAGGAATCACAGAGTATGACAGGTGAGGGATGAGCTGAGTCTGTACACTACAAAAGAGGACGATGAAGCACTCCGATGGGGAGGGGAAATCAAGTGAACATCTGCTGGCTGCAAATAACGTGCCAACACCCCAAAGGTGAGATAGGAAACTGAGCAGGAGAAGCAGTAATGGACCCAGATTGATCATAAGAAATTAAAAGTATCTCATGAAGATGAAAGAAATGCATCCTTCCTGGAAAGGACAGATATATTTTCTGCTTGGGTGCTTCCTTTTGCAATCTGTACCCAACTGCTAATTAATATAACAAATTTGTCATCAAGCTTCAAAAAATTTGTGAATATGGTTTGAGTTAGATTTTACTGTATTCTAATCCCATTTATCTAAATCAAAGTTTACAAAATTTCTCACATGACTGATTATGGATATCCCAGATAGGATTTTGAAATATTACTATATATTTATAATATTTTCATATTCATAATAATGCATTTTTCATATTATAAAATTTAAATTATCATTTAAAATTAACATTTGCATTTTTCATCACTTTTAACTCATTGTCCTAAACATCACATTGTCAAAAAACAAAAAAAACCTGATGAAAGAGGAAAAAAGGGAATAACTTGATTCCTTTTCTACAAAATCAAAACAATAATTAATACTGTCCAACGAAGACTCAAAAAACAATAGGTAATTTAGTACAATGGAGCATCAGTTTACATAGATGTACAAAATTTTTGGTTTGAGTAAGAGTGTCCTGAAGAACTATGTATTTCTTGTAATGTTGTATAAAATAATATACATTTTCTGTAAGAATAAATAGCTCTTGAGAAAACCACAGTAGAAATGCTCTCAGGTTTGCCCATCGCTGTGGCCTGTTTCTCCATACCCTGAGATTAATAAGAAATATTCAGTATACACACACTAGTCAGCTATCCATTATACCACAAGTTCACAGGGACACTTCCTCCTCCTATTTAAACTCAGTTTCCCCCATGTGGAGAGGCACTTGCTGAAAAGGAACTAATGGTAAACACGGTAGGTCATTCAAGTGTGATCAAAGTCAAACTGCTGTGAAGTGAAAAAAAAAAAAAGGAAATTAATAATGAAAGAGATTTTAGAAGGTCTCTTGCGGAAATTGCAATAAACTTGCTTGTTGCAGAAGAATAAGGCTAGAGAGATGTGCCAGGACTGTACTCTCAAACCTGGAAACTTCAACTGTATGGCATTACAAGTGCAGTGATCCTTTATTTAGCTGCATTTTTTTTTTCTTTTGTTTGATTTCAGGCTTCCTCCCAGTTCTGCCAGGCTTTATTTCTTATATCAGTCAGGGTCTTTTTCTATACCCACTCTTTTCATGCAATACGTTTTTAAAAATATAATCTTAATTGCATGTCAAAGTCTAAAATCCCAATATAGTGTCAATATTTCACAGTATTTTGTAATCAATGAAGAAGGCTGATGTTGCTGAAAATGTTTACAGTTTTTGCAAAGATCCCCACAAATTTGGAAATTCAGCTTCTTGGAGGAAAACTCAGGCAACAATCACTAAACTAAGACACGTTCCTGTGAGAAAACTGCAGGCCACATCATGTTACAAAGCATTAATCACATTATATAAAGGACATGAAATAATTCAACTTTAAGTCAGCTATTCTTCTGACTACTTATAATTGGGTAGTACTTAGCTTTTATAAATAAAACCATAATACATAAATTTTAAAAAAGGAATAAAATCTGTCAAAATGAAAAATAAGCCCTTATATTTTGCCGGTGGCTAAATTTACTTCCATCTCTCCTAAGGGCATTCATGTCTTTCCATCCTAGGAGCACAGCTGTATTCTGAACCAAGTACCAAAACCTCCCACACAAACCACCTGCTCATTCCTTTCCCCAGGCTCTGTTTCCTCTGTCTTTTTTTGCCAGGAAGCATTACAGCCTCTCTGTTGTTGCTATCATGATTTCATTTCTACAGTCAGTATCAACACCATCAATCCTTCATCATAAATGAGAAATCAAGGAATTTAAAAAGTATGGTTTTCTTTAATTTGTGTTTAGTTAGAGTGCCCAGATATTTGTCCATCAACAATAGTTCGTTTCATATGTTTGCAGAATCATATGTTTGCAGTGGTATAGATCTCTGAAAACTTGCCCTCAGCTCTATCATCGGGTGCCTTGTGAGACACAAGATATTATGTGATGGATTGGTCTCTCTGTTAGGGCTTGCATATAGTTTGTCTTCAAGAAGTGCTAGTGTTACAGATTTATTTAGGAATACAGTCATATTGAATTATTAAAACCTTTAAAAAAATTGGAACCAGCATAAGGTAGTAAAGACACTAGGAGAATAATTTCCAGAGTAAATTAGCATGGCTTCTGCAAGTCTTTGTTACTTCTTTTGAAAGTGGGTCATTACAAAAAGAACATGGCCGAATCTTGATTATTTAGCTTTTAAAATTAAGCAATGTAAGTGTCTTGTTAGACCACTCCACCTGAGGTATTCCATTACAGTAAAATAGCCTTCTATTCACCTGTTCAATTAAGAAAACTTTAATAATTGTTGCAATAAAGGTATAAAAATAATGACCAAGTTTGTTGAGTATATATATAATTTGGTTTTTTGTAAAACTTGATAAATATCTGTCTTAGTAAAATCTTTATCTTAATATTATATAGGATTTAGAAAAAAATGAAATTGAAGCTATTAAAAATGTTAAAAATTTAAACAGAATCACACAACTAGTTAGAGGAAGAAAGTAAAACCTATAGACTAAAATTGCAGAAATCATATACCTAAACCTAAATATAGAGAAATGGTAACTCTCAATATAAAGTTTCTTATATCACAATCCTCATACAATAAAGAAACATAAACACTTGTATAATTACATATGACATTGTAATACTCATGATACTCTTAAAAGATCTAAAATATTCAGAAGCACATATTCAGAGAAATGCTTGTATATTGTTTTTCTCAATTAAAATCTATGTTACTTCCTGTATCTTTAAATAGAGTGTTATGAGAACTTGTTTGTCTGAAGTGGTACGACACTGTTTTTCATTATATCTCCCTATGTCCATAGCAGACATTCACTTGACCCATTCAGTTTTCAATTCCATCTCTATCATAAAATAAGAACATTTCAGACATTTATTAGTCAATATTTAGTAAATAAACTATTCATTCCAACATTATTTAACTTAAAATGTAAATGTAAAATTAATATAAAAATTCCCATTAATGTATAACTGATTCTTTGTTATTGTTATATTTTTAAAGTCTCTCTTGACCCCATATCTGCCTTCTGGTACAGCCCAACTTTTTGCTACTTTTCACACAAATATCAAATAGTTGTCTGCAAGCTATTTCAACTTTCTGAACTTCTTTTCTTTGCTGAACTTGTGCCCCAGCTCTGCACTGAAGCTGCTCCTGTGTGTCTCATACTGACCTGTTATTATAGAGAACAATGTTCCTTTGTCTCGCCTCTTCTTATGTGTTCCCTCAGACACACTCAAAAATTTTAGTCCCTTTTTGAAGCACTAAATGTCCCTGGTTCCTTGTTATTTTTACCGATGCCTCATTTTCTTATCATTTTATTGATGGATCTGCTTGCATTCAATTTTCTGCATTTTATCTTTTTTTCTTGAGTCATAAATATTGCTAGCTTCAAAAACGCTGAGAACATCAACTGCCTTACTGTAACCTGTGCTTTAAACTCTCCTCTCTGGTCAATTTATCCTGGACATAAACTTGACAGTGTTTCTGTATGGGCCATTGGTTTACAGATGTGTCTTCAAGTTTGAACTCTATCCTAAATTTCAGGCTCTTGAATTCGCAGTATCTTCCTTTATTTTTTCATCCCTTGATTCATTTATTTTTACAATTCAAGCCCTTTGTACAGACATAGAACTCAGTTTTAAATACCAAAATTACCCTATTCTACAAAGCTTCTTTATTTCATTCCTGTTAACTATGGCTATTAATATTATCATAATCATCAATTTTGTTATTGTCATTATTTTTTGTTATTATCAGGTTCACTCTGTTTGACAATCTAAGACATTTTCACTAGCATATGAAACCTCAGGTGATATACAGTAGTGGTGTCTCAGAATGGTCCTTCTGAGCAATGTACTTTACTGGGTATTAGGAATCATTGAAGACACTGAAGAGGGCTAGTGATATAATTATCATTTTTACTTAAAGATAATTATGTATATGGCATGTTACTTATATTACTCTGTGAACCTTATAGTTGCTTTTTTTGTCATGATGGAAATTTTTTACGACACTTCATCATAGAGACTAAATTTTCCCTATCTTTTTCTACATACTCTTTGCAAAATTTACTCAAGTGTTTCATAAGGATACCCCTAGGTAATTGATACAATGTGTCTATGTCAGTACATAACATCTGATTCTGCCTGAAATCTTCCATTCCAAGTTTTTTATCAAAGTTTCTTAAGTAGGATTATGGAATCAACTAATATAGATATGTATATCCACCCCTAAGTATTGAAGTTTGAGGAATTTCTTTTCTTTTATTTACTTTTTTATTGAGCTATACATTTTTCTCTTCCCCCATCCCTTCCTCTCCCCTCCCCTTCAACCCTCTCCCATGATCCCCACGCTCCCAATTTACTCAGGAAATCTTGTCTTCTTCTTCCCATGTAGATTATATCCATGTATGCCTCCCTTAAGGTCTTCATTGTGGTTGAGGTTCTCTGGGTTTGTGATTTGTAGGCTGATTTTCTTTGTTTTATGTTCAAAAACCACTTATGAGTAAGTACATATGATAATTGTCCTCTGTGTCTGGGTTACCTCACCCAATATGATGTTTTCTAACTCCATATCTAGATGTCTGTTAAATCCATTTGAGTCATAACATCTGCTAGTTCCCTTATTTCTCTGTTATTTTGTGTCTGACTTACCTGTCCACTGCTGTGAGTAGAGTGTTGAAGACTCCAACTATTAGTGTGTGGTGTTTTATGAATGAGTTAAGCTTTAGAAGTGTTTCTTTTACATATGACGGTGCCCTTATATTTGGGGAAAGATGTTCATTATTGAGATTTTCTCTTGATAGATTTTCCAGTGACTAATATGAAATGTCCTTCTTTGCCTCTTTAGATTGATTTTGGTTTGAAGTCTATTTTATTAGGTATTAAGATAGTTACACCAGCTTATTTCTTAGGTCCATTTGATTGGAATATTTTTCTCAACAATTTACTCTGAGGTGATATCTGTCTTTGAGACTGAGGTGTGTTTCTTGTATGCAGCAGAAGGATGGATTCTGTTTTTGTATCCAATCTGTTAGCCTGTGTCTTTTTATAAGTTAGTTGAGTCCATTTATATTAAGGGATATTAATGACCAACAATTGTTATCTCCTGCTAATTTAGTTTTATTGTTGGTGATTATATTTTGTGTGTGTTTTTTTTTCTTCTTTGGGAATTGTTACTGTCAGATCATTAATTCTCTGTGTTTTTGGTAATGTTGCCATCTTCCATGCATTGGAGTTTTCCGTCTAGTATTTTGTGTATTGCTGGGTTTGTGGCTAGGTATCAGTTAAATTTGGTTTTGTCATGGAATATCTTGTTCTGTCTTTCTATGGTGATTGAAATTTTTGCTGGGTATAGTAATCTAGGCTGGCATCAGTGGTGTCAATGTCTGCATAACGTTTGACCAGAACTTTCTGGCTTTCATGATCCCCATTGAGAAGTCAGGTGTATTTCTGATAGGTCTGCCTTTTTATGTTATTTGGCCTTTTTCCTTTACAGCTCTTAATATTCTTTCTTTATTTTTTATGTTAGTGTTTTGTATGGTTAATTTGATTATTATGTGGCGAGGGGACATTTTGTATTCTTACCTTGCCTACCCATCTTTTCCTTCAATTTGTGTGGTTGGGGCTGTCTGTGACTCTGCTGATCAATCTTCCAGGTGCCAGTAGATCCAAGGCTCAGGTGGTTGCTCCTTGTGGTGCAGTCATTGCCATAATTCCAGTCACTCTGTTGATCAATCTATTCCTGGAAATTGCTCAGCTCTCCTGGGGTTTGATATTCTCCTGTGGAGTTTGCTGTCTCAGGCCTGCTCACAGAATTCAACAGAAGGTTGATAGTAGAATAAGCCATTGTGTTAACTTCCAAATCTGGTGAATAAGTTATTAATAGCTTCCAAAGTATGAACTCACCTGCAAAGTGCATTTGAGTTATCACCACTGTTCCTGAAGACCCCAAATGTCATCAGTATCTCCAGTACATTTTATTCCATGTGTTATTCACTTAAATCATATAATATTATCTTTCCAAATTAAGCTAGTTTTGGTGTCTTAATAAAAACATTTTTTAGTAATTTTTTCATTTATTATATATACCAACCACAAATTCGGCTCCTTCCTCTTCTTTTGTTTCTTCCCCTGCCTCCTCCCATCTCCAGCTCTCTATCCACCCCTCTTTTGTCCAGTTAAGGGCAGGCTTCACATGAGTCAACAAAACTTGACATATCAAATTTCTTTCTTTCTTTCTTTCTTTCTTTCTTTCTTTCTTTCTTTCTTTCTTTCTTTCTTTCGTTCTCTCTCTCTCTCTCTCTCTCTCTCTCTCTCTCTCTCTCTCTCTCTCTCTCTCTTTCTTCCTTGCTTTCCTTTTTTCTGTCTTTCCTCCGTTTTTAATCATTTTACCCTTTCTCTTAAATTTTATGCTGTCTTATTTTGGGTGGGAGAGGGCAGTTGGTAACATCAGACGGCATGATGTGAAAGACACAAAGAATAAATAAAAAAAGGAAATAAAGAAAGAGAGAAAGGAAGTTAAAAGAAACAAAGGGAGAAACAAAGAAAGAAACTAAGGAAGAAACAGAAAGAAGTAAAGAATTGCCCACTGCTTCAATAATGTCAAGAATAATTTGCCGTAAACTGTTTCCTAATTGGTTAGGAGCCCACTTTGTTCTCTTCTCTGCTTGCAGATTTAATGTGGGTCTCTGTGTTAATCATTATCTACTGTAAGAAATAAGTGTTTTTTGCACTTAGATGGAGACATGCACTAAGTTTTTGTTATAGCAATAAATCATTAGTAATTGGTTTAGTAACATGTCCACTTAGCAGAAAAATAGAAGGAGTTACCCTCTAGGACCTTTGGCCTATCTAACCACAGGTACCAGATATGTGTCAGATATGCCTTCCACCTTATTGAGGGGGGTCATAAATATAACCAGAACTTAATACATAAAACTTATTATTTGTAATAATTTTTAAAAATGGGGCAATGATTCTTACAAGAATAATATCCCTAAAGTAAGCTTTTTATTCTACATGTTTTTAACATTTAAAATTATTTGTTTGTTTTTCTATTATTATTATTATCATCATCATTATTATTAAAAATTTCTGCCTCCTCCCCACCTCCCATTTTTCTCCCCCTCCCTCAACTCTCCTCCCCCTCCCTTTCCAGTCCAAGGAGCAGTCAGGGTTCCCTGCCCTGCAGGAAGTCCAAGGACCTCCCCCCTCCATCCAGGTCCAAGAAGGTTCGCATCTAAACAAACTAGGCTCCCCCAAAGCCAGTACAAGCGGTAGGATCAAAACCCAGTGCCGCTCTGTAATGCCGGGCGGCAGTGGCGCACGCCTTTAATCCCAGCACTCGGGAGGCAGAGGCAGGCGGATCTCTGTGAGTTCGAGACCAGCCTGGTCTACAAGAGCTAGTTCCAAGACAGGCTCCAAAGCTACAGAGAATCCCTGTCTCGAAAAACAAAAAAAACAAAACAAACAAACAAAAAACAACAACAACAAAAAAAAAACAAACCCAGTGCCATTGTTCTTGACTTCTCAGTCAGCCCTCATTGTCCACCACGTTCAGAGAGTCTGGTTTGATCCCATGCTTGGAAGGAGGGGGAGGGAAATGGGAAGTGGGGAGGAGGTGGAAATTTTTAATAATAATAATAATAAATAATAATAATAATGAAAAACATTAGCAAGAATGTTCGCTCCATGGGGCTGGAGAGATGGCTCAGTGGTTAAGAGCATTGCCTCGTCTTCCAAAGGTCCTGAGTTCAATTCCCAGCAACCACATGGTGGCTCACAACCATCTGTAATGAGGTCTGGTGCCCTCTTCTGGCCTGTGGGCATACACGCAGACAGAATATTGTATACATAACAAATAAATAAATAAATAAACGAACAAACAAATAAATAAATGGATAAATAAATAATTTGTATCTTTATTTTTTTGTTTTCAATATACCCCTACTGCAGTTTTCCCTACTTCAAGCTCCAATTCTCCCTAACTTCCTTCTACCGCTGATCCCTTTAGACAAGAGCCGTCCTCCCAAGAATATCCACTGAACTCAACCTAACAAAATACAGTAAGATTAGTACAAACCCTAATATCAAGGTTGTGTAAGGCAACCTAGTAGTAGGGAAAAGTGTCTGAAGAGAAGAGGAATGAGTCATAGATACCTCTTCCCACTGTTAGGGGTTTGACCACAGCACCAAGCTAACAACAATATTATATATTCAGATGATTAGGCACAGACCTGTACAGGCTCCGTGATTGCCACTTCAGTCTCTGTCAGCCAAATGAGCCCTAATTAGTTGAAGTCTGTGGATTGTGTCATCCAGTTATCCTCAAACTCTCTGGTTTCTACAATGCCCTCCACACACACACAGTGTTTGCTGATTGATATCTTCAGTTTGGCCTCTCTCTGTGTATAATTTTGGCTATGGGCCTCTGTGAGGAAATATATTAAGCTGAGTTTATTCTAGAACCCTAAATTTAATGATACTATCATTTGTTATCTTTTAACATACCTTTCAAAGATATGATTTGTTCCTATACTGAAGGGAGTTGTTGGCCTTTGCTGAAATATAACAGTACAGATTTGAGTTGTAAGAGGTTTTTTTTTTTTAAATTTCATCTTTAAGTAAAACCAGTGTGTCATAAGAACAAAAGGTCAAAAACCACTGCAGTCTGTTTGTTTTCAATTATTTGACATTTCTGTTTTTATGAGTGAGACGGTGAATCTCAATTTTGCTCTTCAGCAATACGTGAAATGTCATCTGAATTTTGTGAACTATCAAAAACAGAAATTCATGTTAATTTGGCATCACTGTTCATCCAATAGATCATGATTTTGATGAACTGGATTGAGGGGAAATTGTTGATTAGTCAGTATAAGCATTAAGAGGACACTGATCTACTGTTAGGAGTGAAATAAGTATATTGAGCTAGGCAATAGTCTGTGGTTCTTTCATACCATTTATCATACTTCCCAATGAACCAGCATGGAAAATATATGATCAGGACTGCCATGATGGTAGAGAGCACATATAGAGAGGACAACTTCCTGAACTACCCATCCACTTGACATGGCTTATATACTGATCTCTTTTTCTACATTATCCAATTTAAAAGAGTAGTACTCCTCCTTCAGCAATGCACTATTTATGTGGAAGATTTAGAACCTAAATGATAAGTTAACTAGACTAAGAACTTTATATTGGTACCCAATTATTTGTATATTTCTGCTAAATAGAAATGTGAAACAAATATCATATAATATAATCCTATCTTCAACACTTAGAGTATACTTTGTTTTGCCTATAATCATACATATTTAAGCATGCAAACTTAAATATATTGCATATTAAGAAAAATGTGATGTGTTTGAAAGTCCTGTATGCTATAAATGTCAAAAATTTCATCCAGATACATTTGTAAATCATGTATATTATCAATGTCAAGAAATGGCATCATAGAAGTTTGTCGATAAAATCAATTTATTTTCTGTATACACTAAGTCCAATGCTATAGGATACAGTGATATAAAGTTAATGATGCATATGGACAGTATTCTGTAATTTGACACCAGTTATTTGTGGGTGTTCTGTTTTTATCAGTTAAGGATTTAGCAGACAGAAAGACACTTCACCAGAAAATGAATGTGTTTATTAGCAAGTGCTACAGACTTTGCAGGTAGAGAAGCCCCCAGAACTTTTGCGGACTGACTCTGAGGGTAATGAGGATTTACTCTCGGCTTTTGGTGTTCCACTCTGTGCTTCTGCCTTCGTTATTTCTACTACAGTATCCCGTCTATGCCTAGGATTAAAGCTCTATCTCTGTCCACAGGTATTTGAAATAACAGAACTGTTCTTTTCAAGGAATTAAGTGTGTTTGGGACAGTATCCTCTGCTCGTTGTGAGATAACTGGTACAGACACATCAACCACATGTGAATAAAACCTATCCCTGGTGATGAAAACCAAAACAGGAAAACAAGTTCACTCTCAATTGCTGGGGGCAAAAGTCATAAAAATTTCAAGTTGAAGTTATTATATTGTCTCTTATCCCATCCCAGAGGCTCTCAAACTTGAATTCATGTTTCATGAAAGTGTGTAAAAAGGAAAGTTATTTACATAAGACAGCAATTTACAGAGTTCAGAGATGGGAAGAATAAATACTTCTGTAACAAATTTGTCCCTTATCTTCATTTTGTTAATATTTGCACAATTGGAAATACTGATTAGTATTGTAACAGTCATGTAATCATGTATTATACCCAATAATTTCACTATCTCCTGCTCAACAAAAATATAATAACCAGGGTCTGAGTGAAAAGTTAGACCTGCTTTGCTATAAGCTCTTAGGCATTCATATACACACTGATAGAGAGCAAGTAAACACTACCCCAGATATTCACAAAGCTTATGGATTTCATGACCTTGAGTACAAGAAGTATGTTCTCTCGAGTTCTTTGTCATCATCTACACCATAATGAAAATGCCCACATTTGACAGCAGGATGAGGAATGGGTATAATGTTTCTGGCATGCTGCAGATACTTAATAGTTATTACCATTTTTCTTTATTACCCTTGTCATGACAGCCATAAACAGTAATGTAGAGATGATGCTTATAGTGGCTTGCAAAGTTCATTCTTTGATAAAGTAATGCTAACCAATGATCTACCATTACCTGTAGGCACTTGGGAAAGCATGAAAGAATATTTTGTTAAATATGACATTTTTAACACTTTTCATAAATAATTCAAAGTAAAATTTTAAAGAGAAAAATTAGGCTGAAGCCTTACTGTCTAGTTTTAGTGGAAATCTTAGAGTAAAATATGACTTTATTCATTCCTTAATCTAAGATATTTCATAAGCTATCAATTTCTGGATGGTTTGATTATCACCAATATACAACTGGTGATAAATTCTAGATTTAATTTACTTTAATTTTGAGTATGAAAGTTAGGAAGTTTAATAAAAAAAACTTATATATCAGCAGGTTAAAAGAATAGTAACTTAACCCTAATAAATTATGCATTCCACATTTATAATTCTTTTAGAAAAATAGATATACAATTCTGTAGATATGTTTCTATTAATAAAACATCTAAAAATAGCCAATGTGATAGTTTAAATAAAACTGGATTGTCTCCATAGGCTCCTAGGGTAAGGACTTACATGAGGTATGCCTTATTAGAACAGGAGTACTTTTTGCAGGAAGTATGTTCCTCGTGGCTGTCTTTCCAGTCTCAGATGCTGAAGCCCAGCTAATGTGTCACTATCTCTTCCTGCTGCCTGTGGATCTAGATATAGAACTCTCACCTCCTTATTCAGCATCATGTGCACTAGAACATAGGCTTCACACTATGATGACAATGAACTAAACCATTTAAAGTTGTGAAACAGTTCCAATTAAATATTTTTTATTAGAGTTGACATGGTTATGGTATATCTTCACAACAACAGTAATATTTCAAAGACGTAGGTTTGTACCAGGGACTGGGGAACTCCTACAATAGGTATGACCATATTTTTGCTTCGAGGAATGTAGACTTTGTGACTTTGGTTTAGAAAAGCAGTTCGAGACAGATCTAACGGGAGACCACCAAGTCCAGTTGGAATGGGACTGATGGAACAGGGGACCAAACCGGACTCTCTGAATGTGGCTGACGGTGGAGGAGGACTGAGAAACCAAGGACAACGGCAATGAATGTGAACTCTACAGCATGGACGGGCTCACTGTGAGCCTTAACCTTCACCTGGCGATGGATGGAGATAGAGACAGAGCCCCACATTGGAGCACCGGACTGAGCTCCCAAAGTTCTGATGAGGAGCAGATGGAGAGAGATCATGAGAAAGAAAGAACCATGAGGGATGCGTTCACCCACTGAGACGGCAGGACAGAACTAATGGGAGACCACCAAGTCCACTTGGAATGGGACTTATGGAACATGCGACCAAATCGGACTCTCTGAGGGTGGCTGATGGTGGAGGCTGACAGAGGAGCCAAGGACAATGGCGATGGGCTTGGTCTCTACGACATGGACGGGCTCTGTGTGAGCCTTGTCAGTTTGGTTGCTCACCTTCCTGGACCTGGGGGGAGTTGGGAGGACCTTGGACTCAACATAGTGTAGAGAACCCTGATGGCTGTTTGGCCTCAAGAGGGAGGGAGTGGGGGTGTGGGTGGAGGGGAGGGGAGGAGATGGAAATTTTTAATAAAAAATAAATAAACTGGAAAAAAAAGAAAAAAAAAAGAAAAGCAGTTCGGAGATTTAAGAAGCTTTTTTTTTTTTTTTTTTTTTTTTTTTTGTCTGCGAGTTCCCTTGCCAGCTAGGGATCCTGCATCAGAAGATCCATCAGAGGGGTGAGTGAATTCCTGACCCGGAGCAGAAGCCCAGGAGACAGAGCACAGACATTCCTCAACCCCCTATACATCCTGGTCACTATGCAGGGGCTACTCTCCCTGGCTACTGCCTCTCTCTTCCTATCCCATCCCAGCTTTCACCCAGGCTACCCCTCCCTTCTTCCTCCCTTCTTTGGGGCCATAACATCCTCCAGCTCAGCCTGTTTGGGCACTGGGATGGGGTGGTAAGCACAACCGGGCAGGATTTCCTTTGTTTCAATAGCCTTAATCAAGGTAGGCCTTTGGTCTGCGAGGTCCCTGGCCAGAAAGGGGACCTGATCCTGTACCAGAAGATCCATGTGGGAACATTTGGAGAAAGAGATGGGCAGGCGCCAATGCAAGAATCCCTCCAACAATCTGAAAAACAACATGAAAACACCAGAAACCCGCGAACTTACAACAGGAGGACTTGAACACCCTAATCCAGAAGAAGTAGAAAAAATTGACTTTATGAAAGTGATAGAGTCTCTTAAAAAGGAGGTAAAAAAAAAACTCCCTTAAAGAAATGGATGAGAAGAATAACAAAAAGTTTGAAGAAATGAGTAAATCCATAAATGATACCCTAGGTAACCAAGAAAAAACAATCAAACAGATATTGGAAACAGTTCAAGACTTGAAAACTGAAATGGAGGCAAAGAAGAAAACACAAACTGAGGGCTGGATGGATATGGAAAATCTAGGTAAATGAACAGAGACTACAGAAACAAGCATAACCAACAGAATACAAGAGATAGAAGAGCCAGGCAGTAGTGGGGCACGCCTTTAATTCCAGCACTCGGGAGGCAGAGGCAAGCAGATCTCTGAATTCGAGGCCAGCCTGGTCTACAAGAGCTAGTTCCAGGACAGGCTCCAGAAACTACAGGGAAACCCTGTCTCGAAAAAGAAAGAGAGAGAGATAGAAGAAAGAATCTCAGATTCTGAAGACACCATAGAGAAAATAAACGCTTTGATCAAAGTAAACAGCAAATCCAACAAATTCTCATCACAAACCATTCAGGAAATCTGGGACACAATAAAAAATACTAAACCTAAGAATAATAGGAGTAGAAGAAGGAGAAGAATTACAGCTCAATGATCCAGAAAATATATTCAACAATATTATAAAAGAAAACTTTCCCAACCTAAAGAAAGATATTCCTATGAAGGTTCAAGAAGCATACAGAACACCGAATAGACTGGATCAAAAAAAAATCCCCTTGCCATATAATAATAAAGACACAAAACATACAGAATAAAGAAAGAATATTAAGAGCTGCAAAGGAAAAGGTCAAGTAACTTATAAAGGTAAATCTATCAGAATTACACCTGACTTCTCTATGGCAACCATGAAAGACAGAAGGTCCTGGATAGATGTACTAGAAAAACTAAGAGACCATGGATGAAAGCCCAGACTACCATGCCCAGCCAGGCTTTCATTCACTATCAATGGAGAAAACAAAATATTCCAGGATAAAGACAAATTTAAACAATACTTAGCCACAAATCCAGCCATACAGAAAGTAATAGAAGGAAAATCACAAACCAAGGAGTCCAACAATGCCCACAATAACTCAGACATCTAGTGATCCTTCACCAGCTCAACTCAAAGAAGGGAAACACACAAACTCTACTACCAAAAGAAAAAAAAAAACAAAAAATGGAGTCAACAACCACTGGTCATTAATATCACTTAATATCAATGGACTCAATTCACCTAGAAAAAGGCATAAGTTAAGAGATTGGATACAAAAACAGGATCCAACATTCTGCTGTTTACAAGAAACACCTCAACCACAAAGACAGACACCTACTCAGAGTAAAGGGTTGGGAAAAGGTTTATCAAGCAAATGGACCTAAGAAACAAGCGGGTATGGCTATACTAATTTCTAACAAAATTGACTTCAAACTAAAATCTATCAGAAGAGATGGAGAGGGACATTTTATACTCATAACAGGACAATCCATCAGGTTGAAGTCTCAATCCTGAATATCTATCCCCCTAATATAAAAGCACCCACTTATGTAAAAGAAACATTACTAGAACTCAACGCAGCTATCATACCACACACATTAATAGTAGGAGACATCAATACTCCTCTCTCACCAATGGACAGGTCAATCAGACAAAAACCTAACAGAGAAATAAGAGAATTTATAGAGGTAATGAATCAAATGGACTTAATAGTTATCTATATAACATTCCAGTTCTCTGCAGCTCATGGAACATTCTTGAAAATTGACCACATACTCGGTAACAAAGCAAACTTTCACAGATACAAAAAAATATTAGTAACCACCTGTGTCTTATCGGATCACCATGGAAAAAAGTTAGAATTTAACAATAAGTCTACCCCCAGAAAGCCTACAAACTCTTGGGAGCTGAACAGTCAACTACTGAGCAACCACTGGGTCAGGGAAGAAATAAAGAAAGAAATTAAAGTCTTCCTTGAATACAATGAAAATAAAGACACAACATACCCAAATCTATGGGACACAATGAAAGCAGTGCTAAGAGGAAAGTTCATAGCTCTAAGTGCCCACATTAAGAAAAAAAAACAGAGAAAGCTTACCTTAGAGACTTAACAGCACAGCTGAAAGTTCTAAAGTTCTAGAAAAAAAAGAAGCAGACTCACCCAGGAGGAGTAGAAGATTGGAAATAATCAAAATGAGGGCTGAAATCAACAAAATAGAAACACAGAAAACAATCCAAAGAAACAATGAAACAGAGAGCTGGTTCTTTGAGAAAGTCAACAAGATTGACAAACCTTTATCCAAAATAATCAAAAGGCAGAGAGAGAACATGCAAATTAACAAGATCAGAAATGAAAAAAAAGGGGGAGGTAACAACGGACACTGAGGAAATTCAGAGAATCATTACGCCTTACTACAATAGCTTATATGCCACAAAGTTGGAAAATGTAAAAGAAATAGACTTGTTTTTAAATAACTACCATTTACCACAATTAAATCAAGACCAGGTGAACAATTTAAATAGACCTATAAGTCATGAGGAAAGAGAAGCGGGCATTAAAAACCTCCCATCCAAAAGAAGCCCAGGACCTGATGGTTTTAATGCAGAATTTTATCAGAACTTCCAAGAAGAGTTGATACCTATTCTCCTTAATGTGTTTCACATAATAGAAACAGAAGTCATTGCCAAACTGTTTTTACGAAGCTACAGTCACCCTGATTCCAAAACCACACAAAGACCCAAACAAGAAAGAGAATTACAGACCAATCTCACTCATGAACATCGATGCTAAAATTCTGGCAAACAGAATCCAAGAACACATTTAAAAATTATCCATTACGATCAAGTAAGTAGGCTTTATCCCACAGATGCAGGGCTGGTTCAACATACGAAAATCTATCAATGTAATCCATCATATAAATAAACTGAAAGAAAAAAAAACATATGATCATTTTATTAGATCCAGAAAAAGCATTTGACAAAATTCAACAACCCTTTATGATAAAGATTTTGGAGAGGTTAGGGATACAAGGATCATACTTAAATATAATAAAAGCAATATATAGCAAGCCAACACCTAATATCAAATTAAATGGAGAGAAATTCAAAGACATTCCACTAAATTCAGGAACAAGACAAGGCTGTCCACTCTCACCAATTCTCGTCAACATAGTTCTTGAAGTTCTAGCAATAGCAATAAGACAACATCAGGAGATCAAGGAGATTTGAATTGGAAAGGAAGAAATCAAACTTTCATTATTTGTAGATGGTATGATAGTGTACATTAGTGATCTCCCACCTTTACCAAAGAACTCCTACAGCTGATAAATAACTTCAGTGAAGTGGCAGGTTACAAGATCAACTCAAAAAAATGAGTAGCCCTCCTAAACACAAAGGATAGAGAAGCAGAGAGGAAATTCAAAGAAACTTCACCTTTTACGATAGCCACAAATAGCATAAAGTATCTTGGGATAACTCTAACCAAGGAAATGAAAGATCTATTTGACAAGAACTTTAAGGCATTGAAGAAAAAAATTGAAGAGGACACCAGAAAATGGAAAGACCTCCCATGCTCTTGGATGGGTAGGATCAACATAGTAAAAATGATAATTCTACCAGAGGCAATCTATAAATTCAATGCAATCCTCATTAAAATCCCTAAAAAATTCTTCACAGACCTTGAGAAAACAATAGGCAACTTTATATGGAAAAACAAAAAACCCAAGATAGCCAAAACAATCTTATACAATAAAGGAACTTCTGGAGGCATTACCATCCCCAACTTCAAACTCTATTACAGAGCTACAGTAATGAAAACAGCTTGGTACTGGCATAAAAACAGAGAAGCCGACCAATGGAATCAAATAGAATATCTGGATATTAACCCACAACCATATGAATACCTGATTTTTGACAAAGGAGCTAAAAGTATGCAATGGAAGAAAGAGGGCATCTTCAACAAATGGTGCTAGCATAACTGGATGTCAGCCTGTAGAAAAATGAAAATAGATCCGAATCTATCACCATGAACAAAACTCAAGTCCAAATGGATTAAAGATCTCAATATCAATCTGAACACACTGAACCTGATAGAATAGAAAGTGGGAAGTACTCTACAACATATGGGCAAAGGAGACCGCTTCCTACATATAAACACAGCAGCACAGACATTAAGGGCAACATTGAATAAATGAGGCCTCCTGAAGCTGAGAAGATTCTGTAAAGCAAAGGACACTGTCACTAAGACAAAACGGCAACCTACTGACTGGGAGAAGATCTTCACCAACCCCGCAACAGACAAAGGTCTGATCTCCAAAATATATAAAGAACTCAAGAAACTAGACTTTAAAATGCTAATTAATCCAATTAAAAAATGGGGTACTGATCTGAACAGAGAATTCTCAAGTGAAGAAGTTCGAATGGCCAAAAGACACTTAAGGTCATGCTCAACCTCCTTAGCGATTAGGGAAATGCAAATCAAAACAACTTTGAGATACCATCTTACACCTGTCATAATGGCTAAAATCAAAAACACCAATAATAGCCTTTGCTGGAGAGGATGTGTAGTAAGGGGAACACTCATCCATTGCTGGTGGGAATGCAAACTTGTTCAACCACTTTGGAAATCATTGTGGTGGTTAACCACATATGGTTTAACCCATATCTAATAATCTTTGTAACACCACGAGTGGTGTCTTACCTGGGAAGATTCAGCATATCTGACCTGGTGGCTGGCTCCATCGCATCTGTCTCCCTGAGGAGAGGCACGGCAGTCTGTCTAACTTAGGAGAGGCGTGGCATCTGACTGAGCCATCTACCTCACTTCCTTCTTCCTGTTCTGTCTACTCCGCCCACCTAAGGGCTGGCCAATCATATGGGCCAGGCAGTTTCTTTATTAGCCAATGTGAGTCCTCCATCAATATATTATTTTATAACCCTTAGAAAAATGCTTCAAAGTATTTTTATTTGTAAACCATCCCTCTTTAGAAAAATAGTGGTGTTCTGCATATGTTTAGTTAATTTTGTAGTTCTTTATTAATGTGAAGTGAATCTTATGACTTAGAACCAAAGCAAGTAAATGCAAAGCATGTATTCTCCTGTGATAACATTAGTTTACTTTTATTTTCTTCAGAAGCCAAAATGACCTGAGCAATAACAGCATACTTAAATCCTGTATTAAAAACAGTTTCAATAAAATGAGCCATAGCAGGCAATGGAATTGCACAAAATAGTAATAATTCCCTTTAGTTTCAGGAATAGTCAGTTTACTACAGTGAAACCTTACCAAACTTTCATGTTCAAGAATTTTACACGTTTTAGCTTTTTTTGTCACACACTATTGTGTACATTAGTTTCAGATTGGTTTGTTTGTTTAGATAACAGAAAAATAGCTAAAAATTATGGTTACTTTCATGAGGTTATTTTTATGTATTTGTGTTTGTTATATGACAGTCCTGAGAGTTAAGAATGGATTCAGCTGGGGCTGATCTAATGGGAGTTCACCAAGGCCAGCTGGACTGGGACTGAAAAAGCATGGGATAAAACTGGACTCCCCGAACATGGCAGACAAAGAGGGCTGCTGAGAAGCCAAGAACAATGACACTGGGTTTTGATTCTACTCCATGTACTGGCTTTGTGGGAACCTAGTCTGTTTGGATCCTCACCTTCCTAGACCTGGATGGAGGAGGGAGGACCTTGGACTTCCCACAGGGCAGGGAACCCTGACTGCTCTTTGGACTGGAGAAGGAGGGGGAGGGGAGTGGGGGAAGGGGGAAGAAAATGGGAGGCGGGGAGGAGGCAGAAATTTTAAACAATAAAAACAAAATAATAATAATAAAAACCAATATTAATCAAAGTAAAAAAAAAGAATTAAAAGCATTTGAGAGGATGTTCTCACTATCAGGAGTCAGGGTACCCAGGGAAGGCACTATTGGAAACACAATTTTATCTTTATTTATATAACAAACTTTATAAAGTATAATTCAAATAGCTTTTCAACTTTTTATGGACACTTAACTTCTATATAAATGGAGAGAAAAATTCAAAGGTTATCTTAATTTTTAAAGACATAAGAATTTAAAAGCTACTCATATGACCTCATAGAGACTGAAGCAGGAAGTGCAGGGTGAGTAGGCATCTGTACCAGGTCCTCTGTAATTATATTATAATTTCCAGCTTAGTGTTTTTATGGGACTTCCGAGTGAGTGGGTCTCTACCCGCTCTTGGGAGCACTTGTCCTTTTATTGGGATGCCTGGTTCAGATTCTGTGTGATTTTTTTTATCTTATGATATTTTATTACATTATATTTGGTTGTTAATCTGTTAGAAGCCTGTTGTTTTCTAATGAGAGACAAAAAGTGAGTGGATAAGGGTGGGAAATGAGGGGAAAAACTAGAAAGAGTAAAGAAAGGAGAAATTCTAATCAGAATCTATAGTATGAGAAAAGAATTTATTTTCAATTAAAAAAAACAAAAACAAAAACAACAACAAGCATAAAGACTTCCCCAGAAAGCTTGCTAATGAAAGCACATCAGAGACTTTAACATTTTTGGAGGTGAGACCTAAAGTTTTCCATTCAAAATTATATAGAAAACTCTTGACTGTCAAAATTATGTTTGGCTATTTAGAGATGTCTTGATTTCATTTGAATATTATTGGAATACTTTGAGGTGACATAGGGTGAGGATGCACATATGGGGATATCATATTTCTTCTTAAGGATCATACATGTATTCAGTATTTGGTTATTAAATCTATAAAAGTAATACTGCAATTTGGATGTTCAGAACAAGAAAACACAGTTCAATTTTGTTACATAAAATATGAATTACATGTTTAACCCAGGTACAGTAACTTATTGCAAATAGTAAGTATTGATTTATTAATTAGGAATTTTATGATCTATAACAAAGCCTAGGGCATCCACAACTTTGGATACACAGAGGACCTGTGATAAGCAACAGAAGCAACAAGTATCAAATTTGTTTAAACTCAAAGACCCAGTACATAAAAAGATGGCTTCTATTGGGAACACAAATGTAAGCACAGTATGAGTCACAAAAATAAAAGTTAATAATCATTGGCTACTTGTCTGCTCTTAAAATACTTGAAAAAAGAAATTTAACTGATTAACATATGCAAGATCTAAAGGAATGATTTACTCAAGTCTGTATTTTGAAAGATTCATTTATGTTTAAAGCATGGGAAATGAACAGAAATTCATGGATTTTTCACAGCTGTCTAGCCTGATTGGTTAGGGTCATATTTCACTTATCTCTGACGACTTAGGAAATTATCTGGTAACTCTCATTTATTCTATTTAATACCTTAAAGAATGTATGAAGACAGACACAAATGAAATAATATACATTATTTACTCCTATAAGTTTGTACAGAGTAGTATAACTGATTTGCATATTGCTTAAATATAATATAATATTTGCCTTTAAGAGAATTTATGACACTTAAGAAGTCTGTTCATATAAAAGCAATTTTCTCCTCTCTTTTCTCTTTCTGCATCACGTAAACTATAATGTGTTGATCTGCATTCAGAATCTTTTCCTGAAACTTGAAGAGATTGTTCACCAGCTTGCTTTTGTTCACACAGGAACTGACTTTTGCTACCAGATCCTAAATAAACTGCTTCACAACCACATGTAATTCCACCTCCAGAGAATTCATCTGGTCTCCTGGTGCATTCAAAATTACACATACATAACACAAAAATAAAATAAAGATAAATCTTTTAAGACATGAAATATTATGAATAATTTTTTTAAAAAAAATTTAAATTCTTAATGTCTTGAAGTTAAAACTCATAATCTTTTGTGTCTGTCTTTTTCTATTAGTATAAACATTTTCAATTCTTTTTTGAAAAAAATATTTAATTACAGATATTTTTCAACTGTTCTGAATGTCTAATGGTTGAATATCTTTGTAATCTCCAGATTCACAATGTGTAGTTATCTCATATATGTATTTATGGACCAACAATGTGAGAAGTGTGTACTAGGAATAAATTAGTAATTTAATACTATGTGGTCTATCCATTTTACTAAAGAACATAAGGTATTGCCACAGCTTCACAGTTCTATTTCATATATGGAAGAAAGAGACCATTCTCAATGTGCAATAGTTGCTACACTAAGTTGGTAAGTATTGCTGAGGGAATGATAAATATACAGAAATAATATGTTTAGTAACACAAAGTACATGTTACACATCATCAAAAGTATTTTGAAACTTTAGTATAATATGCCTCATGAATGTCTTAATTTTTTCTCAGTTAAGATGAAATTATACCAAGGAATGTTGATAAAATCTTTATCTGTTTGTCTACCATCTATCAATCTTTCTGTTTATCCTCTATCATTATTTGTGCATATCTTTTAAATCTTTCTAGAACCTTTTGAATGTACTTCATGAGAGTGGTCAAAAGTACAGAATCTTTATGAAAGGAAATATATACCCATAAACACAGTAAAAGCAAACCTTTTAATATGCAAAAATCTTGAACTGAGATAGCAAAAGCCCATTATGAAAATTGTCACTGCTATTTTAGCACATGTGTCAGCATGTGTACAAGAAAAACTTCTATTGGAGATACTGTATGCTATTTCTTAATTGCATGCATATTAAAAATCAAAATAAATTATCTTAGACTATAATTAGAAATATGACAGAATGTTATTAGGATGACTTTGCTTCTAACTTGAACAGTTTACTAAAATTATTTTGTTGTGATTGTGAATTTATAAAATATCATAAGGATGCATGTTTATGTAATATTTCTTTTTTTTTGCTTTTTTTTTTTTTTTTTTTGCTTTTTCGAGACAGTGTTTCCCTGTAGTTTCTAGAGCCTGTCCTGGAACTAGCTCTTGTAGACCAGGCTGGCCTCGAACTCAGAGATCCGCCTGCCTCTGCCTCCCGAGTGCTGGGATTAAAGGCGTGCACCACCACCGCCCGGCTATGTAATATTTCTTAAAAATAATAACTCATCTGTATAAAAATATATCATTTAGTATGTCCGTGAAAACATCAGGAAATACTATAATTTTTATATCATTCCTTAAATTCATTGGATTTGGAATTAATTTTGTTCATCTAGTTCATTATTATTTCTGTTCATTTGGTTAGGAAATACAGAAGAGTATAAAATTTTAACCTAATTATCATGAATCTGAAAATGCTGACCACTTCAGAATTATTCCTCTAAAGTACAGAAATTTTTATTTTAGTACTAAAAATATTTTCTACTCATATGTATAGATTTCTAGTAAAACCACCAATCCAATATGCAAAGTAAATTTATTCCTTGAACGGATTTAAGGTATGTTCTAAGTCTCAGAAAACAAAACCAAACAACAACATATAGTTGGCCTCTAATTTTTGACATTTAGTCTTTATTTTCTTGTACTACTTTTGATTATATTTTAAAAGATTTATTTTAGATTCATTTTTTTTTCTTGTTTGTTTTGTGTGGGGGAAGTATGTATACATATACACAAACATGCCTCCTATGCCACTTGGCTCTAAAGACCAGAAATTTGGAAATAGATCTACCTTAGGTAGATTATAACCTGAACCTATAACCAAAGCAGGTTAAGATACTACAGGGACTCATTATCAAGTATATTATGCACAGCAGATTTATTCGCAAGAGCCAGAAACTGAAAACAATTTAGATGTCCTTTGTCTGAAGAATGAATAAAGAAAATGTAAACAATTTAGGTGTCCTTTGTCTGAAGAATGAATAAAGAAAATGTGGTACATTTACACAATGAAGTATTAGTTATCTGTTAAAAACAATAACATCGTTAAATTTGCTAGCAAATGCATGGAACTATGAAAGTTTATCTTGAGTGACATAACCCAGATCCAGAAAGAAAATCATGATATGTATTCACTAGAAGTGGATAATAGTCATAAATTAAAGGATAACCATGTTACAATCCATAGATTCAAATTAAGTAACAAGAAAGGCTCAAGGGGGACATATGCATCTTACTGTGAAGGAGAAATGGAATAGACATCATAGGTGGGTGGGGGAAAGGTCTAGAGGGGGAGTGAACATGGAAAAAGAAAGATCAGGTTAGGGGATAATGGAGGGAGAGAATAGTGGGAAAGACCATTGGAATAAAATGCATCTCTGCGATGAAACAAAAACCTAGCACAATGCAAACTTGAGGAATCTGATGGTGACCTTATCTAAGACTCCTAGCAATGGGAGATATGGAACCTGAAGTCCTGTCTCCCTAACCAGGAACAACTTCCAGGGGAGGAATCTGGAGCCCATCACAGGCACATAACTTTTGACCTACAATTTGCCGTGTCTATAAGTTATGCTAGGACAAAGGTGTTGCAGCAATTATGGCTGTGGTCAATCAATGACTGTGTCAGTTGTAGACCCATATTTTAGAGGGAGTCCACCCATGACAATGCCTGATGGGTCATGACCCAGGGACTGCACAGCCAAGAAACCTAGAGTAGAACCAAGAATGAATGGCAAAAAAGAAAAAAAGTCAATGAAATGATTTCTAATGATATTCTGCTATACTCATAGTTGCTTAGCCCAGTTGTCACCAAATAGCAAGTACTCTTCTTAGCTACCGATCCTTCTTTCCCGGTCTGTTCTCCATCTTCCTTGAAGACCAAACTTTTATTTACCAAACTGAAAAGAACCACCCTCCTCCACTCCTGTTTATAATAATGCTTTAAACCACTCATCAAGCAGGGATGATATAACAGACCACCTGCTGTCTCTCATGAGGCTCCTGCATAGCCCATTAACTCTGACATCTTTAAATTGGGGTCATATATTCAGAAGCTGAGGCTAGGTAATAATACTACTGCTGATGCATTAGATCTCATCAGTAATAATAATGAATGTCTGTAACAATTGCATTCCCCATCTGGGTGACTTCTTGAAACTAATGCTAATTAAACAACAAAGGAAATTGAAATGTTCTCCTCTCCCTGTGGTTCCTAAAAAATATAGTAAAAAAATAAAATTTGTTTAAAAAATTTTCATGATTTTTTCTTTACTGGTGTTAAACTAGCAACAGCTGAACCCTGGCCAAAGATAATTCAAAGTAGGAAACTATCATTAAAACTGTTTAAATTTAACCTTAAGTGTCATCTAATAATTTCTCCAATACCCTCCTCATCTGTCTTTCTGTAAATTATGATAACAAACAATATTCTGTAATGAGATATAAATGCTCTTAATAAAAAAAGACATATAGAAGCATTCTTAGTACTGTAAGATTCTTTTCACTATTTCAGGAAGGAAGAGAAAAAAAATTACAGAATAAAATGGGCTAAATTCCCTGACCAATGGCAATTAGAAACATTTAAATTCAAGAAAGCTCAAAATAAGTTATGAGTATATAGAATCACATTAATTTTTCTTTTGTCTTATTTTATCACAGAAAAAAATGAGATAGAGAAGAGAACTTCAGTGGCCAGGAATTTTTAGCAATAAATGAAAAAAGGAGGACAGATAAACATACAATGATGATAGGTGTCAAAGTTTTGAACTCTTAAATGACCCTGCACAAGATTCATTTAATGTAGGCTTTACAGTGTAAAGCAATACAACTATAGTAAGAAATACAATATCTTAACCTATTTTAATTAAAACCAATAAGGTAGCAAATGAATGAATAAACTTAAATATAATATCCTGAATCCCAGCTTGCACCCATATATTTATGTCAATCTATTTTTAATAAGAGAGATATATTCTTTTTTAGAATTTTTAGAAAAGAATATGAATTAGAAAGAATATAAGTCACAAAAAGTAAATGTGAAATGCTTAGCACTGGAGATTTAAGGAAATAGGTAGAGAAAAAGCCACATGGATTTTATTTGTGTTTTAAAAGAACTACTCCATCAGCAATTTATGACATGATTTGAAGAGAAAGTTAGACTGTGACTCAGAAAGGAAGTTTGCATACAGGAATAGTTTTAGAAAGGGAAGGTAAGATCTTTAAATAAGTTTTCAGCTATAAGAAATCAGTGATCTGGGAATAATGCAGAGGATGTTTTATGCAGATTTTAGAGTGATATGTCTAACTATCGTTTCAACAAAATATAAAACAGTATATAGAAATGTGTTTTGGAATGTTTTATTGTTTGTGCTATTTTAATAATTGACAGTACAGCTAGATTTCTCTACTGTTAAAGGAAAACTATATAATGATGAAGAATGTGTTCCATTTGAATAAAATTATGCTATTATAGTTTATCTCAAAGTAGTGAGAATGATAGTTGTCTAATTAATATTACATGTCCTCTTAAAATAGTCACTCTTAACCTTTTTACAAATTTGCTTGGTATATTTTGTTTTATGGGTGATAAAATTAGAGCAAATATATTAAAATAGAATCTCTCAGTTCAATAAATGGCCACCAGGTTGTGAAGTGGTATGCATTTTTAACCCCAGCTTTGAGACTGAGGTGGAGAACTTCAAGTCTGAGACTTACCTCCTGGATTATATAGTGAGATTACAGTCTCAAGAAGATGATAGATAGATAGATAGATAGATAGATAGATAGATAGATAGATAGATAGATAGATAGATAGATGGATGGATATGTGGATAGATGGATAGAATGATGGATAGATTAATAGATGGATAGACAGATAAATGGATAGATGGAGATATACAGATATCGATATATAAAATATACTTTCTTTCCTCAGAAAATATTTCAGTGATTTTTGTTTTCTACCGAATTAATCATGCACGTTATGCAGTTAATGTTAAGAATTATACTGAGATAAATAAACAATGAGAATTGTTAAGAATAGTTATAAAAGTCATATAAAATAAACTTCTATTGCTAATATCAACTATACACATGTGTTAACTCATACATCTTCTTTATTAGAATAAAACAAGATACAGAAAGAATTCATAGCTTTCTAGAACCTAACAAATTAACTAAATAAAAATTTAAACTAAAGTGTTATTAATCCTTTTATTCATTAAAGCTCATGTTCCTAAATGTTTCTGTACAGAAATCCCATCATCTACTATTTATCTACCACTTATTTCATGTATGACTTTTTATTCAGAGTTGTTTTTATTCTATAAAATTGAATGAATAAAATCTCACCATGTTGAGCATTTTTATAATAAAATATATTATTTTTAAAGTCTTTTTGTATTCTTATAGTATAATTATTCAGAATTAATTATTATCTTTCCAATTATACAAACTTACATTCCTTAATTTAAATTCCTCTCCATTTACATTATACAAATATACACTCCTTTTATTTCTCAAAATATTTATAAACTTTTCATCCACACCAATTTTGCGTACTTTCATATTTCGGCAAATTTTAAATGTAAACATCATTTTAAAAGTGTAGGGATTGAATAATTTCAGTAGATCTTAAGCATTCAGAAAAAGTCTCATCTATATTTTTTTCCTTTTGTAGGTAGAAGTGAGACATTATGGATACAAACAGATGATTTTCTAAAGTGATGATCTACTAGAGGGTGGTAAGGAGCTTAAAAGATGCTGCACTGGAGGATATTTTTATTCATGGTAAAGTGAATGTCGGAAAGAAGTATCATTGATTTCATTGTGGAAGAGTAGGAAGATTTGGCAAAATAGCCATTCACAACTTTTTGCATACTGCAAAGTTGATAGGCTATTTGGTTTGTTCTTCTGAGTCGGGAAGAATGTAAAAAGTGAAGAAAACTTGTGATAGTCATTTTTTGGCTCAGCAAAGACTTTTACCAGAGCTTACTATAGCAAGAATTGTGAGATTAAAGGCATTAAATAATGAAGTCTCAGAATATAAAGAGCCAATTTTATCACTTACTTTTATATTTATTGCTTTTAGCGTTCTTATTCTTACTATTCCTTGCCATTTAACATTTTTAAAGCAATGTTATCTCCAATTGTCCTTCTGTAAAAGTGAAAGCTTTTACTCAGAATAGTGACTATTATAACATTCAAGTAAACATTAGAGACTTATTGGCAAGTGCAGTTAGAAATTCAGAAAAATCATGGTATTTTTCTTATTAAATATATAATAATGACTGTTCATTTGCCTATTTTATGAATCCTGTCAAGTCATAAGTGTTTATTTGTCTAAAAGTCAGTCCTTTGACCAAAACTAAACAGGTTTTCTCAAGTACAAAAAAATGATAACATTTTGTAATTCTTTCATGGACCTAATTAGAGATCAAGGATAATTTAACAACCATGGACAATTGAAGTAAAGAACAATTTTAAAATATTATTAATTTTTTATTACATAAATCAATCTCTATTTACTTTTTATCCTATTTATTTGCTATATGCTAGGGTCAAGTTTGTCCTGAGAGACAGAGGTCTTTAAGGAAGTTTCACAGATTTAAAGGAAAAGCAAGGTGCACAATCTGCAATTAAACACTTAAGTGAATCTAGTAACATTAGGCTCAAGGAAGTGTGATAAATCTGTTATAGAGGATTGCATCCTAAATGATGGGGAAATATATATCCGAAGATCTAGGTGAGATAAATAAAACAGCAAAATTTAAATATCTTCAGTGTGAACACCTAACAGTGAAGTTCTATCCGTTATAGTTTCTACTTTACATACAAGTTGATAAGTGTAAATGAAACTACACACTTCCAGCAACAACAGATTAATTTTTAAATAAATAAAAAAATCTTATCTGTATTATATTGAGAAATTTTATTGACTAATTTTATCCTGAAAAAGCAGATTGCATTCTTTACATTTCATAAAAGTTGTCTTTAAAAAGTAGATGATGCATATCCTCAGATTCATCTATTTTTATTTTCAAAATAATTCATAAAATATTTATGGTAACTGAATTACTAAGAAATTCACACTGACGATAAACTCTTGAATGCATATCAGACAATTTATTATAATGGAATAAATAGACTTTGAATCAGATAGAATTCTGGTTCAACATTTTCCATTTTCTGAAAAGGGCAATTACAGAAGGGGTGGCATTGCTGTTAACCTGTATACAGTAGTCTATTTAAATTGTAAAATACTGCTATTGAGAATTTAAATGTGTAGAATGTTTTTGACACTAAATTTTACATGAATTACCATATTTCTGTCTACCTTATGACCTAAATGTGGGAATATGAAGGGATTTTCCTTTGATTATAGTACAAACTATGTGTCCTAAGCCATTATGAGGATGATTGATGTGAAATCCACATCAGCTAATAATGAAGAAGGAATTCCAGAACTGTCCTCGTGTTAAATATTTTTAATCATCATCTACTTTGAACATTGGGAGCAGTATTTTTTCCCTAAAATACCCTTCTTTAATCTTACTCAAAAGCCCAAAGTAAATGGTACTTATAGACAGCATTTTGGGGATGTTGCATGTGTTAGAATATCCAATAAATGTAATGAAACATCCTATTTTTGAACTTCTTCTTTCTAAATACCACAGTGGGAAATAGCATTTTGATATATTATAGAGACAATTATTTTTGGAAAATATGCTTTAGGTCTCATCAAGACATTTGGAATTAATTATAATGCCTTTAAATACTGGCCAGTTAAATTTCTGTAACAAGATAATACACACCAAATAGGTAGTCCTAAACTATGACAATTACTATAAGAGTATCCACTATTATGTATCACATAGTAAGATCTTTACATATGTAAGTTTCTTTGGATATAAATGTTATTGCTAATAATAATTCTTAGTATTTATAATATCACTGGCCATTTGGAACAGTTCAAAACATATAATTCCATATCAAGTCTTTCCGTAAATCACGGGATGACTAAAACTTGAAATTTACAGATTTTAAAAGTGATTAAATATAAGCAAACTTTATTTTATTTTGAAGTTAGGGAGTCAGAAAGAAAAAAGCTAAAGAAAATTATGGTCAAGTTTTTTGCATTTGAATACATTTAACAAAACATATGAAGTAATACTTTAGTGTTGAAGCAGAGGGGTTGAGTACAGAAAATAATATGGTAAGTACCAGAATCCTCTGTCCACAGTGTAGTGCTGCAGCATTTTCACATCCGTGCAAAGACTGTAGCACTGACTTTTTCTGCATTATAATCAAAGCCCATAACAATTTTGAAAGATCAATAGGAATAGTTTTGGAGGATCCCATCAATAAATTGTGCATCACCAATTCATTTTAAGCCAAATAACAAAACTGGGATTTCAAAGTGACTCCCAGAAGAGCTGAACATCCATCATGCTCACGGTGATAAGTATGAGCAATGTGTACAGGGAGTAACCAGGTGACCTCTATAGTTCTGGAAGTAAGAAAATAAGCAAGTAGAGAAAACCACACATATTATCAATATTTATTATACATCATTGCAATTTCAAAATATTTTACCTCATTTTCAACACCAGAACATACAACAGGAAAGTAGAGTAGTTAAAAATTTAAGTAGATAGAATAAATCCAAGATTCTCAAAATCATTATAAATTTACCCACTAAAATAAGAACAATTGGAAGTAATACTTGTTTATATGAGTTTTTTTTCCCATGTAGAGCAGGCACAAATCCAAAAAGAAAGAAGTTGAGTAATCCCAATTCTGCCATTATGAAAATAGTGAGCACATCTTTCTTGTCAGGTTAGTATTAGAGCATTCAGGGTCCAAAACTGGATAACAAGAATTAAATTATAAATTGTCAATAAATTGGATGGTGAGTAGGTTTTAAAAGACACATATCAAAGTGGAGAGAAGAAAAACATTTTCCTCTTTTGTTTACTTCCAGCTCCCAAACAACAACAAATTTATGATGATGAAGGGGAAATTGCTCTCACCTTTAAATTTTAAGGATTGTATTATATAACAAATATATAGCCTGGCTCCAGCTACAAATATTGTACCTTTGTTTCACAATTACCTCGCGGATTGGAATGTGAATATAATTGGTGCTTGGAATTGACAAAGAAAACAGGAAAAGTTCTGAAGTCTAAACTGCTGATAGTAACAGAATATTATACCAGGTAAGGTAGAGTCACATTAGTGGTAATAATAATTCATATTTAGCAATTTAGAGCAATGTCTAGAACAGAAAAGATACTTGTAATTGTGCCTTTAAAGTAAGAAATATATAAAACAGAAGACATTACTTACAAAGAATCCCAAGAATTGTATTTGAAAGACAAAATTAATAATGAGATATAACTATGTTTAAATTAGTTTACACTGAGATTCATGTTATTCTTGTTTTTAAAAAAGCCTCCTATTTTAATTCAAAAGCATTTGTTCAACTATGTTTATAGCAGCATTATTTGTAATAGCCAGAACCTGGAAACAACCTAGATGCCCTTCAGTGGAAGAATGGATGAAGAAAGTGTGGAATATATACATATTAGAGTACTACTCGGCGGTAAAAAACAATGACATCTTGAATTTTGCATGCAAATGGATGGAAATAGAAAACACCATCCTGAGCGAGGTAACCCAGGCCCAAAAAGAGGAACATGGGATGTATTCACTCATAATTGGTTTCTAGCCATAAATAAAGGACATCGAGCCTATAATTCGCAAAAAATCCTAGAGAAGCTATATAAGAAGGTGAACCCAAAGAAAAACATATAGTTATCCTCCTGGTTATTGGAAGTAGACAAGATTGCCGGACAAAAATGGGAACATGGGGGTGGGGTGGGATGAGGGGTTGGGGGATGGGGAGAGAAAAGTGTGAAGTGGAGGATGGGAAGAGCTTGGGGGAATAGGATGGTTGGGGTATAGGAAGGGTGGATATGGGAATAAGGAATTATATATCTTAGTTAAGGGAGCCATTCTAGGGTTGGCAGAGACTTGACTCTAGAGGGGTTCCCAGGTGTCCAGGAAGACGACCCCAGCTAGTTCCTAGGGCAGCTGAGGAGAGGGTGCCAGAAATGTCCAGAACCTATTGTCATACTCATGAATATCTTGCATATCACCATAGAACCTTCACCTGGCATTGGATGGAGAAAATGACAGAGCCCCACATAGGAGCACCAGACTGAGCTCTCAAGGTCCTGATGAGGAGCAAAAGGAGGGAGATCATGAGCAAGGAAGCCAGGACCGCGAGGAGTGCTTTTACCCATTGAGACGGTGGGACAGATCTAACGGGAGACCACCAAGTCCAGTTGGAATGGGACTGATGGAACAGGGGACCAAACCGGACTCTCTGAATGTGGCTGACGGTGGAGGAGGACTGAGAAACCAAGGACAATGGCAATGAACATGAACTCTACAGCATGGACGGGCTCACTATGAGCCTTGTCAGTTTGGTTGCTCACCTTCCTGGACTTAGGGGGAGCTGGGAGGACCTTGGACTTAACATAGTGAAGGGAACCCTGATGGCTCTTTGTCTTTGGAGAGGGGTGGAGTGGGGGTATGGGTGGAAGGGAGAGGAGGGAAGGGGGAGGAGATGGAAATCTTGAATAAAAAAATGAGGAAAAAAAATTTAAAAAAAGCCTCCTATTTTAATTCATGCAAATTAAAAATATAGATTTACAAAAATGGTAATCAAGGACATATGAAAAATTACGTCATTTAATAACCATATATATCTTTACATAATTCATCTACAATTAACCATATACATCTCTAAATATGTAATTAGAACTCATTATGTCATTGCTTTTCCTAAGCAATAAGATCATTTCAACTCTTATTTATGCAAATACCTTTCATAAGAACACTTCATCCTGGACTATTGAGTAATAATTGTCTAACTATGCAAAGATGAGTTACATTTGTTTAACTATGTAAAGATGTTGCATTTGCTTAATTATGTAAAGGTGTGCTGCTCCTTTGCCTAGCCTGCCTAAGGCTCCTCCTAATTGGTCTATAAATAGCTAAACAGCCAGTGGATGGAGGAGTTAAAGACAGGACTTCCTAGCAGGGAGAGTAAGTAGAAGAGTAACTTAAACTCAGTTGAAGAAAGAAAAAGAGTCTCTAGGGACACAATAGGGGCATTCAGCTAGACACAAAAGAAGCAGAAAAGTAGGGCATACAGAACTAAAAAATGTCAAAATCCCTGAGGCAAACTGTAGATGAATAGAAACGTGTTAGATTAAAAGTGCTAGTGGGACAAGCCTAGACTAAGGATATGCATTCCCAGATAATAATAACTCTCAGATTCTTTAATTGGGAGTTGGTGGTGTACCAAAGAGAAGACTCAAACTACACTTGAGTATCACAAAACAAATGAAGACGACTGCTATGGATGCCCCCTGCTTTACCAGAGGCGACTCTGGGACCCAGAAACAGAGCTCACACAGGCCACCAGAACCCTAGGGGAGGCATCCTGCTTGATTCAGGCTGGTTGCCAAAAACACAGATCACTTAAGCCAAAAGACCAGAGCAGAAGCAGAATCTATGGGAAAAGAAACCCATCCGACAAAGATAAATTCAGAAAGCAAGACTTAAAGTTATAATTACCCCAAATTCAGATACTGAGATGCCAGCATAAGAAGACTATCAAGCACAGATTGGTCAATATGTCACCACCAGAGTCAGGTGTCCTACTATTACAAGCCTCGAGTATTCCAGCACAGCCGAAGCACAGAAGATTATAGAAGTCCTTACAGAGGAAATTAAGAAATGCTTTAAAGAATTCAAGTAAAACAAATCAAAAAAATTGGAGGAGGTGAACAAATCTCTTAAAGAAAGCCAAGAAAAAAATAGAAGAAGGAAATTAAACTGTTCAATACCTGAAAACAGAAATATAAACAGTAGAGAAAACAGAAAATGAAGGAATTCTGGAGATGGAAAACACAGGTAAGCAAACAGGAATTACAGACCCAAACATTGCCAACAAAATGCAAGAGATGGATATAATCTTAGGGACAGAAGATAAGAGAGAAGAAATCAATACATCAATCATTCAAGATATTAAATCTAAATATTCCTGACACAAAACATTTAGAAAATCTGGTAGATTCTTTACAAAACAAAACAATAACATCAACAACAAATAAACAACTAAAAACCTGAGTATAATAATAGAAGAAAAAGAATAATCCCAAAAGCCAAAAAAAATACTTTTAATGAAATAATAGGTAAAACATTTTCTAGCCCAGAGAATGATATGACTATAAAGGCATAAGAAGCTTACAGAATACAGGGTATATTAAGCTGGATAAGAAACCTTCCTTGAAACTTAAAAATCAAAGCAAAAAAAACTGCAGAAAAGAAATGAGAATATTAAAAGCTGCATGGGGAAAAGATAAGCAACATATAAAGGCAAACTTATTAGAACTAAACTTCTCAACAGAGACTCTGAAAACACAAAGGGCCTGATGAGACATCCTGAATACACTTTAAGAGACTTCAATTGCAAAACCAGTCTTGTTTACCCAGCAAAACTTTCAATTAGTATGGATGGAGATAAAAAGATATTCCATAAATTCTCAACAGAGGAATCTCAAATAGCTGAGAACGACTTAAAGAAATGGTCAACATCTTTAGACATCAAGGAAATGCAAATCAAAATTACTTTGAGAGTGTATCTTATACCTTTCAGAATGGCTGAGATGAAAAACACAAGTTACAGCTTATGCTGGTGAGGATGTGGAACAAGGGGAAATACTCTTCCATTGCTGGTGGGAGTGCCAACTAGTGCAGTCAATATAGAAACCAATATGGCAGTTTCTAAGAAAACTGAAAACTAATCTGACGCAAGCCCAAGCTATACCACTCTTAGGCATATACCAAAAGGACTCTCCAAGCTACCACAGGGATACTTCCTCAGCTATGTTCACTGCCCCTTTCTTCATAATAGCTAAGAACTGGAAACAATCTAGATGTCCATCAGTGAAAGAATGCATTAAAATATGTGGTAAATATACACAATTGGAGTACTACTCAGCTTTTAAAAATAATGACATCATAAATTTTTCAGGTAAATTGACGGTATTAGAAAAGATTATCCAGAGAGAGAATATCAAAACCCAAAAAGACAAAGCTGGCTCGGCTTACTTATAAGTGGATATTAGCTGTAAGTAAGGGATACTCACTCTACAATCCACAGACCCACAGAGGCTAATTAATAGAGGAGCTCAAGGGATGATGCATGAATCTCACTGGGAAGGGGAATACAATATATTTTGCAGTGGGCCTGGGAACAAGAAGAATCAAACAGTGTAGGAGGGATGCAGGAATAGATTACTGGGAGAGATGATTGGAATTTGATTACATTTAGGGGGAAGACGTAGGAACCTCACATAGTGAAAACTTCTTGGTATCTACAAGAGTGACCCAAGCAAAATCTCCTAGTAATGAGAGACATGGAGCATGAACTGCCCTTCTTCTAGTAAAGCTCACAGCAATGTGTTTGGGAAATCGATCCAGCCACAAAACCTTCAACCTACAATCTGCCCTGCCTGCAAATGTGCTGGGGAATTGGGATGCAGAGCTTGTGGGAGTGGTCAGTCAATTACCTGTTGAAATTGAAGCCCAAACCATGAGGAGTCCATGTCTGATATTGCCTAGATGTCTGGAAACTACGGGAAGGACAGCCAAGAGATCCAGGATAGAAACAAACACAATTGGCAAAACAAAAAATAAGGTCAATGAAATGATTTCTAATGATCTTGAAACCTAGCCCAATCATTATCTCACATGTATCATCCAGCAATTCATGGAAGCAAATGCAGAGACCCACAGCAAAACACTAGACAAAGCCAGGGGAACTATGCAGAAGAGGAGAGGAAGGATCAAAGAATCTGGAGGGCTGAACAACAGCTCTTAAACAAGTTTCATATTTATTCTGTGGCTCATGAAGCTGCAGAGTGAGTTATAACACAGTTGATCTAGTTCTTCATTTAGCAATCCTGTCTTTTCCCAAATGTATTGAGAGGAAAATGGTAAAGTGGTACACAACAAAAAATATATTAAAGAAGGAATGTTGTTATGGTTGTAAATATTTATATCATATAGTTCACCTTTCCAAAGTGTTATAATAAAATATTGTAGAATGAAATTGATTGAGTAAAGCCGGGTGGTGGTGGCGCACGTCTTTAATCTCAGCACTCGGGAGGCAGAGGCAGGTGGATCTCTGTGAGTTCGAGACCAGCCTGGTCTACAAGAGCTAGGTCCAGGACAGGCTCTAGAAACTACAGGGAAACCCTGTCTCGAAAAACAAAAACAAAAACAAAAAAAAAAAAAGAAATTGATTGAGTAAAATCAATAAAAATCTAGTCAAACCGAATATAATATGTATAAAGTACAAATGTATAGCTTAAGGTGCAGAGGATCATTAGAAAGTAAATATGAACAGTTGATTTGAAAAAAAGTGGGTTGATGCTGTCCATTTTATTTTTGTGAATGTCCTGTTACTACAGTTGAGTTGTAAGTTGAGAGATCATTATTTATATTTACTCTAAACAAAGTGCTGTTTTTTGTTTCTCCAAATCAATCATTGTGTTTTACAAAATATCATGGAAATTAAGTTAAAATATGATTAGAGATTTGTAAATTCAGTTAGTATGGGCAGGCACAGGCACCTCTGTGCTTCCTTCTACATCTCTATCATGGGAGATAAAAGCCTTCAGTATTTATCCATTTGTGCCAGAGATTATCAACATACCTGACCAGTAGCAGATGACCACTAAATACAGGTAGAAAAGAGTTACAACTTTTTTACAACAATGCATTTGTAATTAAAATATTGCTTCTCAGATTACAATTATCTAATATCCTTTGATATTGAGTACTTACATTTTCTGGACACATAGTTAACTTTATATATAAAAATAAACTTACAATAACACATAGATTAACAATTCATTTAACCATGCTTATTGCATTCTTTCTTTAGATAAGACCTATGAAAATGTTACAGAACATAAATTTTATTGAAAACAATGTACACTATTATTTGTCACAATCTATTGACATCACTCCTGGTTAAAAAAAAAGTAATGTGATATTAAAATAATGATTTTGTAAAAGATCAGTTGACTTAAAGAGTGGAAACACTGAAATATGACATTTCTTTTTTACCTTAAAGTTTTCAGGCTTATTATTTTGGTCAGCAATGATAATAATTTATTAATTTATTTACATTATGTTTAAATTACCCATGTATTTTATTTTTATTCATTAACGACAAAGAAAATACAATATTAAATGTCTCCGGGACATTTTATCCTAATGATGGTTTAAAAACCCCAAGAGGAGTGCCTCTGTGCTGTGACTATATTTGCCTACATCTTTGTCACAGTGTTGTGACTGATCTGGGGCTCAAAGTTACTTCTATGGTTTTCAATAATATAGTTAAAATTTATGGACCAAAATGTTATTTCTTAATAAATTATTCATGAAGTACAATTCTTCATCAGATAACTAGCAACCTATTCTATTAGGGGGGTGGCAGGTCTTAGCAACGTTGTTTGAAGGAGACAAGAGTTCACAGTTGGGTGTTAGAAGCATGTGTATTTATTTTAATGTTACACAATCAGCCATCTCATCTCACCACATATCATTAGCCACTGTCTCAGTAGATATGGTTAATTATCACGACTCTGTCATATGATGAATACTAAGTGAATAGTTGCTCTGTTATGAAGGTAGAAATCATTTTGATAAGAAAAATTATCTTATTTATTTAGAATAAAATGAAAAAAATACTTTCACACTCTATTAAACCTGGCCTAAAGATTGTTCCATGTCTCTAATCTATCTAGGGATTGTTTCTCCCAAATGAATTGTGTCCATAAAGCTAATAATTTCAAGAGTCAGTAGCAGAATTTTAAAATTGATGCTAGCGCCCAGACCAGCAGAGGCAGCAGCCAGAGCAGCCGTAGCCTGCGCCCTCTCCCTCCCGCCCGTCCGCCCGCCCTCCGCCGCCCTCCACCCGCCCCGGGGTCTCTTTCCCCTTCCTCCTCCTCCACCCCCCTCCTCCGCCCGCCAGCGGGGTATCCCCTCGCCTTCCCGCCTGCCCCTATTGTTCCGCCCCCGGCCTCCAGCCCTTCCCCTTCCCGCCTGCTCCCCTTTTCCCCTCAGTCGACTCGCGCCTCCAGTTTTGGCATTCACTCCCACCCGTGACCAAAGACTTGACCACTCAAAAGTCCAGCTCCCTGTAACTACTAGACAGGGACACCGGTGTGATTGAAGGTGGATTAAATGTCACTCTTACTATCGGGCTACTTATGCATGGAAAGGAAGTTGGCAGTATCATCGGAAAGAAAGGAGAATCTGTTAAGAAGATGCGCGAGGAGAGTGGTGCACGGATCAACATCTCAGAAAGGAATTGTCCTGAGAGAATTATCACTTTGGCTGGACCGACTAATGCCATCTTCAAAGCCTTTGCTATGATCATTGATAAACTGGAAGAGGACATAAGCAGCTCTATGACCAATAGCACAGCTGCCAGCAGACTCCCAGTCACCTTAAGGCTCGTGGTTCCCGCTAGTCAGTGTGGCTCTCTCATTGGGAAAGGTGGTTGCAAGATCAAGGAAATAAGAGAGAGTACAGGGGCTCAGGTCCAGGTGGCAGGGGATATGCTCCCCAACTCCACTGAGCGGGCAATCACTATTGCTGGCATTCCGTAATCCATCATTGAGTGTGTCAAACAGATCTGCGTGGTCATGTTGGAGACTCTCTCCCAGTCCCCCCCGAAGGGCGTGACCATCCCATACCGGCCCAAGCCCTCGAGTTCTCCAGTCATCTTTGCAGGTGGTCAGGACAGGTACAGCACAGGCAGCGACAGTGCGAGCTTTCCCCACACCACCCTGTCCATGTGCCTCAACCCTGACCTGGAGGGACCACCTCTAGAGGCCTATACTCAAGGACAGTATTCCATTCCACAGCCAGATTTGACCAAGCTGCACCAGTTGGCAATGCAACAGTCTCATTTTCCCATGACCCATGGCAACACTGGATTCAGTGGCATTGAATCCAGCTCTCCAGAGGTGAAAGGCTATTGGGGTTTGGATGCATCTGCTCAAACTACTTCTCATGAACTCACCATTCCAAATGATTTGATTGGCTGCATAATTGGGCGTCAGGGCGCCAAAATCAATGAGATCCGTCTACTGATAGGCAGGTCACCATCACTGGGTCTGCTGCCAGCATCAGCCTGGCTCAGTATCTAATCAATGTCGGGCTTTCCTCGGAGACAGGTGGCATGGGGAGCAGCTAGAACAGTGCAGATTCACCCATAATCCCTTTCTGCTGTTCACCTCCACCCATGATCCATCTGTGTAGTTTCTGAACAGTCAGCGATTCCAGGTTTTAAATAGTTTGTAAATTTTCAGTTTCTACACACTTTATCATCCACTCATGATTTTTTAATTAAAAGCGTTTTAATTCTTTCTCTGTTCAGCAGTTACACTGAGATATCCATATTTAGTTTTATAAGCTTCTCCCCCCTTTTCCTTTTTTTGGGTTTTTTTTGGCTCATGAATTTTTGTTTGTCATGGAAATGTAAGAGTGGAATATTAATACATTTCAGTTTAGTTCTGTAATGTCAGGAATTTTTCAAAAAAATTAAAAGATGGACTGGAGCTTTTTCTTTGTGAATAGAAACTGGATGCCACAGTGACTTATGTGGGTGTTATTCCTGTCTTGATGTTATTTTTATACCTTTAAACCTTCACAGAGCCCTGGCTGGGTTTGAATAGAATTAAGATTTTCTTCTGTTTTATCAAAAAAATAAATAATAAATAAAAAATAAAATTGATGCTAGCATATAATTATGACTTAACTTTAAAGTACTATTTTCTAGAACAGACTGGATCATTCTAATTGCAACATATTAAAGATTACCATTTGCTGTAGAAATTTCTACAGCCAGTAGCCTTTAAGTTCTTCACCCAATTGGGCGTACCTATGATACTGTAAATGCCAATGTAAAGTGAGTGTGCAGTCTCTCTTCTGGCTGTGCCCCATTCGAACAGAGGACTATAATCTGTGAGTCTACCCATAAATGAATAACCCTCTATTATACTAAATTCTGAGCTGGTGTGAGATTTCTTTTACATGTCCATCTTCTTCTGGCACCCATGTGTGGCTGAGCTCCACACCTACCTGATGGACCGACTTAAAGGCCTAACCGGTCCACAGCCCAAAAGTCTCCCACCACTGTCTGCTTGGCTTGTCTTTACCCACTAAGCGGTTTTTAGGTAAAACCCCTGCTCCAGCAAAGCTAAGTGTGCATACCAACTTGGAAATTTCCCAAGCTTGTACACACTCCACTCACTGCTGTGTTACCTGCCATGAGGTGACTTGCACATTTTCCAGTTTGTCCTCCCTACTCTTGAGTTCTGGGCTTCTTGCTTTGTGTACAGAATTGATTTAATTGCTTTTAGTTTGTCAAGAAAAGCATATTTCTCAATATTTAACCAGCATCAAGGTGAAAAGAACCACAGCAGCTAAGGACTGTTAATAGTACCAGGTTGTGCCACTAGTTATGACTCTGCAACCACAACACCTGCTGGACAACAATAACACCTAAAACAATTTACCAGACCTCGTAGCAGGTAATTAATGAATCAATATATAATTGCAGACAACATTACCATGGAAAATTTTAGTAACTTTTGGTGTAGGAGTTCCTTCTGTTTGTGTGTTGCTTTCATTGGATAATGAATAAAGAAAATGCCTTGGCCTATTTGATAGTACAAAATTTAGATAGGCAGAGTAGAAAGAACTGAATGCTTGGAAGAAGGGTAGAGTGGGAGATGCCGTGGGTCTCCTACCTGAGATGGACATTGGTTAGAATCTTGCTGGTAAGGCACAGTCACGTGGCGATACACAGATGAAAAGAAATGGGTTAAATAAAGATTTAAAAATTAGCCAATAAGAAGTTAGAGCTAATGGGCCAGGCAGTGTTTAAATGAATACAGTTTCTGTGTGATTATTTTGGGTGTAAGATAGCCAGGCTACAAGGACAAATGAAAGGACCCGCACTCCCTACAACAAACTTTTTTTGCTAATATCATGGATTGTATTCTACAAGGCTTGTATTATTACTGAGATACATCCATTTATTGGATATTTGGACTCAGTTTTTTTCTTCATTTCATATCCTTAAGAAAATGGTTTCGTAACAGAGCCACGAATGAGACACTTTGGAAATGATACAGTCATTACAGATTAATAATGAACAGCTAGCTGACAGGATTAATACCATCAAAAGTCAGAAGTTACCTGAAAAAAATAATACTATTGAAAAGGGTAAATTTAAATTGACAAACAAAATAAAATTCATGCCAAAGGGTACTGAGAAATTATCTGAAAGAATGCATAGTGTTGAATTTGACAAACAAAATTTGTTAAAAAGTTGTGATAGGTTAGCAGATAGAGTATCTCTACAGGAAGGCAATCTGCATGCTATCCAAATAATGTCCAAGGGTGAGATATTATCTTTAAAGGAAAAACTTCAGAATTTGGAATCACATGTACAGAATGAGGACGAAAGGCAAGGTGCCTCAGTGAAGTCACTAGAGATATATACAGGCCAGGAGATTCGGACTTTACAAAAAACAGTAGTAAAAAGATTTGAAACAATTGAAGAAATTATTGGAGTTGATGAGCAGGGAAAGAAGGTACAAGACAGGATTTAACATTGCCAGTACCTGTCAGAGATAACTCACTCAGGGTTTTAGCTCCCTACCCTGTAATCTACTCTTACAAAACATCAAGTTCTAAAGGCCCGAAAGGATCCAAAGAAGGTAGAAGGATACCTATAGGAATGAATGATCTGAAAGGAATTAAGCAATCAATAATAACTTATAGCTTGCATTTTGCATTTGTTAAAGAGATAGTAAAGACATGGGCTTCAAGCATTAAAGCTACTCCACATGACTGGCTTCAGTTAGTTTCAGCAGTCCTGGAAGATGGGTCTCAACTGATGTTATTTCAGAGAAGAAGCTAAAATTTTAGGACAACAGGGAAAAGGAAAAGGACTTAAGACCTCCCAAGAACAAATTCTTGGTGAGGGCACTAATGCTGACCCACAGGTTCAAGCAGTGTATGATGAATAAATCTTGTTCCTATGCCACAAAGCAGCCTTAAATGCTTGGGACAAAATTCAAGAATTAAGAAAACAAATTGAATCCTATACCAGGGTTAAACAGGGCCAAAGAGAACCCTTTAGTGACTTTTTTTTACAAAGATTAACTAAGGCTTTACAAATAGGGGTAACAGACCCAGACGCTAGAAGAGTACTTATTGAATTTCTGGCTTTTGAAAATGTCAACTTAGAATGCAAAAAGATACTTGGGCCTTCATAGGTTAGATCAGCACCAATGAATGAATGGATACTGAATATAATGAACACGGGACATTTGGCTATAATACGGAAACCTGGGAAGGAGAAGAAATTTCCAATGGTGTGAGGAGACATCAAATGTCAGATGTTTTTATTGTAGAAGACTACGACATCTGAGAATGGATTGTAGACAGGGCATTCCTAAGATTAATTTCTCCTCTGGGAATGGCAAGAATAGGAGGACTCAGCCTTCAGGTATATGTAGAAGGTGTGGCAAAGACCGACATTGGGCCAATGAATGAAGTTAGACAAAGGACAGAAAAGACAACCTGATACCACTGGGAAAGTTTTCGGGGGCCTCTTTCAGGCCTCCAAGTCAAAAATTTTCCAGTCATTTCCAGTCACTATGGAGGACATGGCTCACCAGGAAAATTTAAAACTTCAGATCCTTCTGTAAAAGATCATACTGTTATGGATGATGGAATAAGCATGGAGGATAAATTAAACATTCCAATAGAAAATCAGAAACTTATATTCTGGCAGACTTCCATAAATGATCAAAGACCAAAGCTAAGAGTGCTTATAAATGGCATTGTAATTGTGGGTTTGATAGACACAGGTGTGGACGTGACTATCATTACTCCAGAATCTTGGTATCTAAATTGGCCTCTTTGAGAGGCAGAGGTTCAATACCTAGAATTTGTAACCCAGTCACAAGTGGAACAAAGCAGGAGATGGGTTGAATGCATAGGGTCAGAAGGACAGAAAGGAAAGCTGGTATCATATGTGGCTAATATTGCAGTGAATTTATGGGGTCGTTACCTGCTGAAGCAATGGAATACCCAGATTAACATTCTTCCAGGCCCAGGTACTCATAATTCTGGGAAGGATATTATAAAGTACTATACACAAAAGTCACCAGCCATCAGGCTGTACAAGAACACAAAACAACTAGCAAACCTTTTAAGGTAGCAGCGGCCCTACATTTAAAATGGTTTACTAAGAAACCAACATGGGTTAAACAGTAGACTTTAACAGAAGACAAACTGTAGGCTTTAGAAGAGCTAATACAGGAACAGCTAGATGTTCATCATATTGAAGAATCAACCAGCCCTTTGAATTCTCCTTTATTTATTGTAAAAATTAAATCTAGTAAATGGAGAATGGTGACAGATCTAAGAGCTGTCAACAATGTAATTCAGTCTATGGGCCCTCTTCAATCTGAAATTCCTATGCCTTCTCTATTACCAAAAGGATGGCTTGTTATAGTTACTGATTTAAAAAACTCTTTCTTCATGATACTTTTACAAGAAAAAGTTTTCAATGGGGTTGAAGATTAGACTGTTGTAGTTATTTTCCTCTTATTACTTAGCCAAGTTATCTATTACACAAGACTTAAACTCATTAGGATAGTATAATTATTGAAACATTTATCACCTGTTTCTTGCTTGATATGGTTTATGCTGGTTGCAATTCTAATTCTTATACCCGATATTTGTACCTATTGTATATAATTTTATTGGGTTTAGAACTTTCTTGTTTCTAACAAAAAGGGGAGATGCTGTAAGAATTTCTATACCCCTAGCCTTTAAGTTACCCTCCCACTTTGGGGTGGCCTCTTATACTATAAATGCCAGTGTATAGAGAAGCTCTAGCTCTCTTCTGTCTTCATAATTTGATTGTTGTTCCCAATTCAAGCAGAGGACTGTAATCTGTGAATCTACCCCTTAATAAATAACTCCCTATTAATCTCAATTCTGAGCTGGTGTGGGATTTCTTTTAACAATTTTTCATTGTTACAAAGAATTCCCTACAGTAAAAATATTTAACTAATTTGTTTATATATATTATTTATTCTTTATATATGTATACAATTAACTTTAGCCTCAATTAACTGTTTATTATATGGATCTTGTCTTCTCTACTCACCCAATGAGTCTCCCTCCTATTTTTATATCTATTTTGTCATTTGTCCTACTGACTCTATGGGAACACCAACATTATCATGAGTCTTATTGTTTTTAGTTGAATCTGGGTCAATTTGTTGTGGAACATATCTAGATGTCCAGCAAGTATGGTCTATTATTCAGTTCTGCAGAAACTCATAGGCAAATGGACATAACTGTTAAAAGCTAATTAGAGGTGTTATCCAGCCTTAGAAAAGTGAGTTTTATATGTTGTTTCCTCACATGGGCCATTGTTTTAATATTTATACTGCAGTTTAAGTCAGTGTAACTGCAAAAGCTAAAAAAGTAGACAAACTTACTGAGAAGACAAGGAGTAATAGAATACAGGTGCTATATCTATAGAAAGGGAAAGACAGAATAGGTAAGTTTTAACTGTGGAATGGGTAGGAACATAGCAATAAGTAGAATTGTGGGAAGCATAATGGCTCATAAGATATTTGCAAAGACTTTATGGGAATGTTATAATCTTATTAATACATAATTTAAAATATTTGAATAGAAGTACTACAAATGGGTTGGTGTAATGATTCTCCTTGAGCTATAGGTTTCAAAAGAAAAAAATTAGTACTTGGTTTGTATTGTCTGTAGCTAGAGAAACAGGCTGCTTGTTTTGGCCGCCCAGCTAGTCTACATCCGAAATAATCATACAGAATCTGTATTAATTAAAACATTGCTTGGCCATTAGTTTTAGCCTCCTATTGGCTAACTCTCACATCCTGATATAACCCATCCCCATTAATCCGTGTTTATCACAAGGTGGTGGATTACTGGGAAAGAGTCAGCATGTCTGACCTGGTGTCTCCATGGTAGCTTTCTCTCATTCTGCTTCCTTCCACCCAGCATTTAGTTTTGTCTTCTCCGCCTACCTAAGTTCTGCCCTAACAAGCCAAACAGTGTCTTTATTGATTAACCAATGAAAGCAATACAAAAACAGCAGGAAGTCCTACACCATCTGAATGGTACAGGTTACCAATATTGGTCTTTTTTAATCGTGAAAACTTGGAAGTAAAGCCCTATTCCTGAAGATACCACATAATTTGGCCAAAGGGCATGAGAGATAGCAAAGAGGTTTTAACTTGATTATTTATTTCTGGATTATGGAGATGGGTGACTAGGACTTCATAGAAAGAAAGACTTAACACCATCTTAGGAAAGCTAGAGGGCAGAACCATTCCTGCTTTAAAATGTAGATGGAGTAAGACTAAGGCAATTAAATGTAAAATGCAATTGTCAATGAACTTACACTAAGTAAAATACAGCACAACAATGCCTTCTATCATCATTTTGTGATACATAAATATGTATGTTATGTAAAAAATGTAATCACTTTCCTGTGAAACATGAACAGCATGGAACTAGTAGTGGACAGGAGCAGAGGCTGATGGTTTGTTGTCTAAGAAACTAAGATCATAAAGATTTAGCTTTTTATTGAAGTTAAATAGATTAATCAAATAAAAGTAAATCCATAAAGAAAGCTACAGTACTCAATGCCTTATTATAGCACTGCAGTACACATCTACAACTTGAATAAGTAATGGGAAGAGAAGTTTTATCAGGCCCAGGGACTTGAGATACACTAGAAAGAACACTACGTTCTTGGAAAGAGACAGGATTCACTATTTTCCTAAAAATTCTCAGGAAAATGGCAGGAGGTACTACTTTTTTGTCTTGTAAATGTGTATTATTTGAGTCCAGTTCATATTCCTAAAATGCAGTAGGTACCCTAATTCATTGAGTCCCAAGGGTTACTCTCAAGACTTATAGACCAGGATGAGTAGTGTTTGGGAGATTATGTTTGGAATTTTGTTAGTTTCTCACTGAAGTAACTAATATGTTTCCACTTTAAAACCTCTCCTTCTTCCCTTGGAAGCTGGATGCTAATTGTCTTCATAATCCATTATTCCAACTTTTTAAAAAAAAAATTCTAATGGCCCAGTGGCCCATTAATCCTGTGGACTTGATATTATCTGATTGTCACTCAAAGTAAGAGACTTCATTGAGAATTACCTCTCTACATGGTAGAAGCAATTTAAAGAACTTTGAAAGTAAACATATTCATTTTGTGGCATGCATTGGAGAAAAGGAGGCTTCTTTGAGAAGTGGACCTTTCTATGTTCTCTGATGATGGACTGTCTCTTTTTAAAGAAGACAGTCCTGTCTAAGAGCAGAATCAGCACTGCCATTCAATTCTATGTCTTCTTTCCTGAATGCCCTGTTATTACAGCCACTCTGAATATTTAAAAGCTCTGGTTAACCCTGCTGTGAGGGCTCTGTTGTTCACAAGTAAGTTTTGATTGTGAGAAATGTCAAGGGGACCTAACTGCTCTGCCATTATTTAGTATTTTTATTGTTCAGAGACATATCCTTACTTTGTTCTCCCTGCTGATTTTTGTGATTAATGGATGTGTCCCTTTCTCTGGCAACTTTTGAATAAGTCATTGACTGAATGGTTCTAACTCTAAGGATGCTCTTCCAAACTCCCTCACCTACTTAGAAAACTGGTAAAGATAAAATAACCTGAGGACCAGTGAATGCCCTTTGGAATTGTACAGTACTATTTTTTAAACTACTTTATCTTCAAGTGAGAATTAAGTCTTGTAATATGTCAATGTTAAAGTTAAAATGTAGCCATTATTTTTAATTGTTAACTAAAGAGAAACATAATTTTAAATTATTTCTTTTATTTTTGAGATTATAATTACATCATTTTCCCTTTTCCCTTTCTCGAGAAACAGTTTTACACAGTTATAAAGACTATGAACCACTCAATGACTTGTATCACATGAATATGACAAGGGGGCTGGAGTGTGAAACACACATTGGTGAGCCACACTGGTGAGAACCAAAAGTTTCCTTACTGAATTAAGAACTGGTCATTGAAGGTCATTGAAATTATGTCTCTTAATATAAATCTTTACAACTAGCCAAGGCTAGTGAATTCCTGGGTCTTGGAAGAGAATCGACAGCCACCACTTACCAAGAAACATAATTTCTAAATGTCTACTATTTGTACTTATACCCATATTTTGGGCTAATGGAAAGTAAATGGATGCCATAGGAAAGTTCTCTGCCAAGAAATAATTTTAAAGAGATCATATCGTAACTATACTCAGGAGTCAGGAAGGATGACAAACCATTTGTTAGAAAAGTTTTTCAAATTGTGGACTGTTTCCCACGTATTCTGTGCTCAACCTCCTGGGAAATGTACACATTAAGACTTTCGGCAGTTGATAAATGTGGTCTTTTCTGTGTTGGAAACTCTATATCATGTAAGATATGAAAAGTGAATTCTTAACAAAAAGACAAAAATACTAAGAAAAGTAAACTACTACTAAGTACTATAAGTTTGGCAGCGCTAAAGAATACAGAGCTTAGTATGGGTGTCAACTGTAATCCCATAACACGGGAAGAAGCCACAAGATAAGCATGACAAATTGAAGGGCGTCCTGAATCGTACCGTAAATTACAGGCCAGTTGAGATACATAGTCAGATACTACCTCAAAAACAAAAGCAAGTTTGCAGTGGCAAAAGAGATGGTTCAGCCATTGAGATCACTGTTGCTCTTCCACAAGACCAGATTTTCATTCCAAGCACATGCATTGAGTTGCCTACAGGTACTTATAACTCCAGCTCTGGTGGAACCAGTGCCCCTTTTTACCCTCAATAAGCATGTGTACACATGCTCAGACATGTATGCATAATTTAAAAAAAATAGATCTTTAGAAATAAAATGATATCATAAATAAAAACAAAATTCTACAGTTCAAAATATAAAATATGTATTTGACTCATTTTACTGTGCTAACTGTGCTGAACACATCGTGTGGCATGACTTCTATATACTGCTAGTGAGGTTATATGAATAAAACCCCTCAAAAATTTTCTCATTATCCTAAAGCAATGAATCATGTAAACATTCAAGTCCAAATAATTTTCTAAAACAGAAAAGGAAATATGTGTCTATGTAAAGAATTGCACGAAATTTATAAAATGAGTGGTGCTTTATAATTGCCAGAAATTAGAAACTACCTGCCTTAGCTACTTCTCAGGTTTCTGTGATACAATTATCTAACAAATCAGCTCACTGGAGAAAATGTTAATTTCCACTCAGACTATGAGAGCAAGTCTATCAAGTCAGAGAAGTTAGAACAGTAGAAATATGAGACAGATGGTCAAGAAGCAAAAAAAAAAAAAGCATGCAAACGACAGATAGAAATAAAAGTATATGTTGTTTAAATGTTATTTACTTTTTAGTCTATGATATAATACAGCTAATGATATGACTCACAGTTGGTAAAATTTACCACCTTTATTGATATAATCAAATTAATCCACCAGAGACCCAAATCCTAGGAGATTAGAGACCTAGGTAAATTGTTAAATAATATTCATGATCACACCAAATGAATGCTTATTAGAAGATGATGCAGAAATGGTTTGTTATTTTTTTATCTATACAATTAAGGTTTCCAAGTAATAGCCATGAAATCCAAACTATTACAATAATAGCTATTTAAACATGGCTTAACAATTATGGAATGCTTATGCAATAATGTGAAATATGTGATTAAGTAACTATCAATATGTGTAACATTATTCATGAATAACAAAATAATCACTTCGAAAAAGCTAGAAAGAGGGAATCCATGCTGTATTTTTTTCAGTCTCACAGATGAATACAAATGCAATAATTTTCTCTTCCAAACGTTTTTGTATCCTGCAGTTAGAATTATTTGTATTCAAGTAATTTGAAAATATTGAATTTAAAATTCCATCAATAAAAAAATAAAATAAAATTCCATAAATAATGAATATTATTTAAATCACTTCCTATTCTGTTTTTGACACAAAAATCTTATGTTTTGTTGCTTTAAATATTCATCTGTGAATCTATTCTTCAATCAGTATGTCTATAGTCTACAGTATATGAGACACCTGCCTTTAGATACTAGCTCACTGTCTCACAGGATACATATCCACTGATGTCAGTTCTGTCTTCAATTAAACCTTATGTGGTACACTACTGCAGTATTACAGTGACCACATCATTAATCTCACTAGAAAGGCCTTATGTCTTCTTGCATCTTTATCATAAGAAAAGTGGGTACGTTACAATAAGATATTTGAGATAGACCATTTATGTAAGATTTGTTATAAAATATTGTTAAAATAATTTCATGTTTGCTTAAGTTGTTGTTTATCTCTTACTATACTTAAGATGTAAACTTAAATCTGGGAATAAGGATACATTGGGAAAACTTTATATATGCTTTCTATTGACCTTGAATTCAGATGTCCACTGGTGGCTTGGTGTATAATTTACCCACAAAAGTAAGGGATGATACTGATCATAGTGAATGCAAATCTCTGGGAATTCAATCTAAGAGAGGGGGAAGGAAATATATGATCAAGAGAGGTCAAGATTATTATGGAGAAATCTACAGCTACAGCTGAAACAAGCTTCTGGAAACCGTGAACGCTAGACTTACAGCTGTGGAGCCTCCAAGGGACCAAACTGGACCCTCTGTATATGGGAGTCACTGGAGAAGCTTGAACTGTGGAATACTTGGCAGTAGGATCAGGATCTATCTGTGGTACAACAGCTAGCTTATTGGAGCTCATTCCCTATGGTGGAATGCCATGCTCAGCTTTATTGCAGCTGGTGGGGTTTGGTCTTGCCCCAAATTAACTTGCCAGACTTTGTTAACTACCTATTGAAGTCCTGACCCATTGAGAGGAGTGTATGGGAGGTAGGCTAGGGGTAGGGAAGTGGGGGACAGTGTGGTGGGAGGGAGAAGTGTGGTTGGAATATAAAATAAAATTTAAAAAATAATGAATATATTAAAAAAGAAAATTAATGGAAAAACATGATGCAATAATGTGATCTGCTTATTATTCAGCTGATGTGAGACGACAATAGATTTTGCTTTCAAGAGTAAATGCATGCTTCAAAGAAGGATTCTGTTTTGAAATTACAAAGTGACATTTTCTCGGATTTTATATATTTTATTTGTGTAAATATTTTCTTCTGCATGTATGTCTGCTTATTTAGTGTTGTCTGGTGCCCATATAGACTGGAAGAAATTGTCTTATTCCTTTGAAACTGGAGAGGAAAATGGTGGTTGCTTTCCATGTGGGTGCTGGGAAGAATACTGATGTCATCTGCAATGACAACAAGTGCTATAAATTGCTAAGCCTCTTCTCTGGTCCTCAGAAAGAATCATTTTTTTGTAGACTGATAAATAATTTATATTTCATAGCAATAGGAGTGAATATATTCTCAGAATAAAAATACAAAAAACAAAATTACATGAGAATACTTGGATGTTTGGATAAGACAAATGCTTCAAGTTGTATTAATAGAGATTTTCTTCAGGGAAGATGATAGTTTGTGTTGTCAGTTTTTGAAACTTCTTCAAATAGGTACACTGAATAGTAGATACTTGAATGTATTCTTGTAAGAAAAGTTGATAAAAAAATAGTTTTTTTCAGGCCATCAGAGAATATTGAACAAGATTCCCAGAATACACATAGATTAATGTCAACAGTCTTTACTTCTGAAGAGATTGTGTTTCTTCAAGTAGATCATGTCAGAAAGATCCTAACATATTGTGTACAAACCACAAGTTGCTGTAGATTCCTCTTCAGACAGTGAATGTCTAAAAAAAGAGACAGGGCGTGGAACAGAGTCTTCCAAGGTCCTCGCTAAGGCAGGATTGTCCAGTCTTTGTGAGGATCATAAAACTTTGGCTGTTTTTGTTTCTTTTTTGTTTGTTTATCTTTGGTTCAATAAGAAAATCCACAGAAAAGGGTTTTGCCAGAGAGTACTGCATTTCAGAAGCTCTCTATAGCGATATTCCACCTTCTCTCCTCCAAACTTGAGCAATAAACATATTGCACCTCAGGTATTTTTGTAAGTATTGCTTTCAGAGCGGTCATTATACAAGATTTTCCAGTCCTACTTAAAAGAAGAAATTGTCCAGCTAATAATAATATTTAATATTAGTAAATTAACCAAATACATGCAAGATCCATTCCCCATTACTTGATACCACTTTTTCTGGCAGGACAATCTTAAGGGTGTCTATTGATATATTATTAGAGTTTTTAATGAATTTTGAATTTCTGGATTTACCCTAACTGTATCTATTTTGTCAATTTTATGGATAACTTATCTTTTATATGTTAGTAAATACTGCTGGCAATTTCAAGTTGAAACTATTCTTAGATGGCTTTTTTTTTTGAAGCAAGATAAATAGGGGAGTAAGACTTAAGCAATTAGAGGTAGTGGATTTCTTGGGAAGAATTGAATGTGCTGGTCAAGCAACTTCCTGTATTAGTCAACTTTGGGAAAATTAATCTTCTGATCCAATGGGGTATGTATTACTTGTTTTAACTGCTCAAAAATCTGAGACATATTAATATCCAGCAACTCAATTATAATAAAATATCAAAACCATTTATCTTCATTTCCACATAAAATGGTAAGATTTGATTTGTATGATTAATTTGAAACTAGCAGGATCAAATTCTCAGTATACCTTTTCCAGCTATCTGTCCAGTCATTATAAGATACACATACATGATTATCTTCAGACCACACAGAATCTCTCTAACCCTTTGACTGTAGTTAACTAAGGATCCTTTATCTTTTTGTTAGCGTGCTTGGAAATTGGAAAGCAACACCCTATCCTTGAATTTTAATATTATTACCATAATAATGCCTAACTATTGACTTTTCTTAGGCAGTTTAATTCTCCACCCCCCAAACCAACAAAAAAAATATTTAGTACTTTTGACACCACCATGGGCTACAAACAGTGAATTTCTAGTATCCTTTCTTAATTAAAAATAATTTCAATATGATTCTACAACCCCTGGAATACCCTGGAGACCACTTAAGGAAAGATAGTAACAAGAGAGAAACAGTGGACACAACTGTTTCTGTCACAGATACAATTAATATAGTATATTGCTTGCCAAACTCTTAAATCACTGCACATGTGGTCACACAAGGAAAAAGAGCTGCCAGTAAAACCTCGATACTAACTGCATATGTTTAAACAATTGTCACTTCTACAAGAAAGTCTATGAAGAGATACTTTGTGGTTCTTTGTCAATAGTGATTCAGTCATGTGTGTGTGTAATGGGTGGGGGGACAAGGAAGAGAGAGAACACTGCAAGTATCCTTGAGCAACTGATGATGCTCATATCACTGACAGGAAAGAATATCTTGTATGGGGAATGTGAGCAAACTGAATGGTACAGGCTACAATGCTATTACTCCAAATCAGACAGAATCAGTAAACTGAAAGACAATTTGTTCCAAATTTCTCTCTTTCTTATTTGCTACAATGGCCTGTCCCTGACAGAAATTAGAGGAAAAGAATCCTTCTGGGCAGGGACTTTGGGGAAATAAAATATATGTAATTTCTCTAGCTAACAACCTTAAAGCAACACAGAAAATGTGAACTTCGGATTGAGATAGGAAGAAAATAAAATCTGTTCAGAAATTCCTGGAAAATAATGCTCTCTTTAACATACTAAAATAAAAATGAAAACACAAAGAATAAATGACGACTTTGTTATTCTCAGACAGCTAAAATTCATAAGGCTTTACAGAAAATGGAGTTGACAGAAACTTTAATGAGAAATAACAAATTGAAGGTTACAGGTTATTATTAATACTTAAACATATTGGCACATAATTAAATAGAAGCATAAAACATTATCAATTCTTTTTATAAAGCTTTATCTGTTTATTATTAATATGTTTTTAATGTTGGGGATGATGAGTACTCCATTAATCCCAACACTCTGGTGGCAGAGGCATGTAAGTCACTTTGAATTTGAGTGTGAGTTTGAGGCCAGCCTGCTCTACATAGTGAGCTCTAGCCCTTTCATAACTACAAATGAATCTCCCTGCATATTTATTCTATGAGAATTTCATACATTCAAACAATATATTTTATTCATATTCACTCACTAATTCACCTCTAACTTCTTCCCACATCCAATTCCCATTGCCTGTTCACCAATCCCTTTCACAATTTTATATATATATAATACATAAACATTAAACCACACTGAGTCCATTTGGGGCTTTCTATATATGCCTGGGTGTGGAGCTATCCACTACAACATGGCACAACAACCAGAGACCACACCAGTATAAACCTAAATCTTTCACTCCTAGCATCCATCCCTGCTAATAGATCATTAGTTAGTGGGGATTTGTGAACCAGTCACCTACCCATGCTGGAATGCTGACTGGATTGATCTTGTGTAGGACTTGATCTGATGACCACAGCACTTGGGATTTCACATGTACTTCTTTTCTGTTATATATGAAAGAAACCACTTTGGTTAAGTAATTCCTGACCTAAAACTCTTATAGTATTTCTTCCACAACTTTCATAATTTTCCAAAGACTTGGGCATAGAGTATGTGGTATAGATATCCCATTGATGGCTACTAACTCAACAGAGAATTGTTTTCTCCAATTTGACTCATTCTAAAGGATGGCGATTGTGATACAGTTATCAGCTCACTTTTTAAATGCATATCACTATTAGCTTTTACTTCATTTGTTATATATGTTACAAAAACTGCAATTTTCACTTCTACCGTGGGCTTTAATGTAATCTTATATTTAAAAAATATAAGATTTATTTCTTAAATAGAGCCTCATATCTAGAGCTGAGTTCAACAGATGTAGGTTTAGATCCAAACTCACGAGTGGCTCTTGTTCTTACTAAACATGAAAACTGGAAAGCCAAATCATTTAGGCCTTATGATGTTTTAGATTGTGTTTCTAACAAATCTTTCTTAGCAACAAATATTTCTTAGCAATTGTTATCAAAAACAATTCGATATCTCTTGCATGAGAGACACTCCTTTAAATATATTTAATATTATACTACTGGAGTTTTAGAAATTTGAATGAACTTCAATTTTATTATGAGATAATTCACTCAAATTTTAGCAATTATATGATTGTTACTTTAAAGTAAAATTAAGTAGGAAGAAAATTCCTATTATATAGAACTGTGTGGTGTTGGGCTTTTGAGATCTTTTTATACTGAAATGAATAGCATATCTGTATAGCGATGACAGTGAGATAAGAATACAAGAACAAGCCTTAATATACTTGCTATAGCATTCGGGCACAGCTTATGGATATATATATATATATATATATATATATATATATATATATATCCATGTGTGTGAATGTGTTTGTTTATATATAATTTTGTGGGAAAATTTAACATTTTTTGTACTCACAAAAGCCATTTTCTACATAGCATTATCTGGCATTCTTATAGTAATTATAAATTAGTTTCAAATTCCAAGTTTCCAATTTAACCACTTATGAGGAAAATTGATATTGAAGCAATCTTCTTTCTCATGGCAGTAATCTTCACAAATCTGGTCAGCTGCCAGGCTAATACTTTTTAGAATGCATTATTATTTTACAGGAAAAGGGAGAATAATTTAGTGGTTTTTTTACTGCATCCATGTATTTTTGTTTCTAAATAATTGTATTACACTGTGATCCACACTCTAATTTTATTATATTGCATTATCTCCTTTACATAGTCACCAAAAAGCACTGTTCCAAGTTTTAAAATAATATCTGGCCTTCCACTAAGATTGGATTGTTCTCCATTCAACAAGAATGATCTTAAGAAAACAAAAGACATTTTGTTATAGGCACTGGCAAATTTCACATATATGTAAGATGTATATGTATATTCTAACATTAGTCATATTCATATATACCTATACAAACCGACAAATGCTGTTGCATGTTGTAATTTTATAAGTCATTGCAAATTTGTTGGAAGTTTTCTTATTCAAACAATTCACAAATAGGACAGTAAATAGAGCAAAATAAGGAATCATTCAGTTTTATCACAGATACCTTCTAAACAAGTAAACACTTTCAATTACTTTGCTATGATGGGTGCAATAATTAGCACACACTAGTGATTTGAAACTAGAGAAATTTATCCTAGTTATGAAATTAATCACATCAACAACAACAGCAAGAAAACACTGTATTGAAGGAAGTATGAGTCGAGCAGCTCTACCTCTGGGAAAGCTACAGAAGGCAAGGCATTCCATGCAGTCTCTGAATAACCAATGACAGTCAATGGCTTATGAGCATATTACTCCTTCCAACTTTTCCCACTTTCAGCTGTGCATTCTCCCTGCTTGAACTTAAAAGACAGATACAATGGTATAACATTCTATAAAGATAACCCATCATATATTCTCCATCAGAAGGTTCTGAGTATTCATTTCTGCTAAGACTTTTTCTCCAAATAACAAAAGATCTGCAGCTTCCAAAGATACTGCGGTGATATACTTGACAGCCATCATTAAATATGAAATATTTAATTTTTCTATTAATGCTTCTCCCTTTTTCTGATGACTTTAATGGAAAATGAGGTATCGATTCATTTGTATTGTTGTTTTTGCTCAATAAAGGTGTTTAACAATTTATTCATTTAATAATTGTCTACAATGTTTCTTTGGTTAATAGGTATCAAAACAGTCAAAAATTCTTATTTTCTGGGCAATGACAGAGAACAGATTGAGATGACAGTTGCAAAGTGGTGTTCATGCCAATTTCAACTAAATCAAATCATCTGATTCTGGAAAATCATTGCACTCTACTTCCTTCAGTGTTAGGATTTGCTAATTTGACTGGAAAAACAATGATCTGTCCACACCTTTCTCATATCTTCCTTAGAGGAAGTTATAACATATGGATAATTTGTAACTCCTCCAAAAATAATTTTAATATTTAATTATTCCTGTATTCATTTACCCAACTATTAGTGACAACACTGTATTCCATGTGGTATGCATAACCCACTTGTCTGAAATGAGAGAGAAGCTAACACATACCATACTTTATAAATCTTGAGTATCTAAAATAATTTCAAATATAAAGTATACTAGAGAAAACAAAAGAAAAAATATGAAACAGACAGAAAGTACTTCCTTGAATTTTTTGAAAATGAGCAATAACAGAGAAAACATAGAAATATGATAATTTAAAATCAAGATTAGCAGGGAGGTGATGATGAAGGGTTTTTTTTTTCATGGTTTATTTTTTTTTATATTTAAAAATTTCCATCTCCTTCCCTCCTCCTCCCCCCTCCCTCCCCTAAAGGGTTTTAATCGCAGAAATTGAAAGGCAGAGCAAGGCAAATCACTAAGTTCTAGGTTAGCTTGATTTAAAGAGTCCAGCAGTACCAGTACTAACTACACAAAGAAACTTGACTTGAAAAACAAAACAACAAAAAAATAATATTAACAAAATAAATAAAACAAGCCTACATAATTAGATTACAATATGTTTCATGAAAAGTTAAACCAGAACAATAAAATAGATGTCTTAGCACAAATAGTCAATACTAAAAACAAAGAATTCCCAATTCCTTTTTAGATAAAAGTATCAAAATATTTTTTAGTGGAGATAAGAAAAAAAATATTGCTTTCCATGTATCTTTTATTTCATACAAATCCAACACTTTTACAAAATTCTACAAGAAAAGTTGAAGTTCAAAGTTTGAAAACATTTATACTATAAAATATTAAATCAAGTTATGGGACATATATGTTCCCTACTAAACAAATTCTCAAGAGTTTTTTTTTTTTAAAAGTGGAATGGTTTATCTTTGTAAAAAGTTAGTTTTGAGCCTCTAACCCATTTTTTACTCTTTAGCTATACTGATGAAAGCTATAATAATGATAATAAAATTAATAATGATGATGATGATGATGCATTCATGATTCTATTTGACTTTATATACAAATAATATGTCAAAAATTTGAGAGAGAGATTGAGAAATTTTGGTAATTTTACTTTCACGACTAAAACTTCTTGAAAATAAGAAAAAAATAACAACAAACAGTTTAAAATTACAAAACCAGGTAATATAATAAAACAAATACAAATTATGAAAGCTAGACAGAAAACATCAAGGATAGCGATATCAAAAGTTTTTTATTAATTAAAATGAGACCTTTATAGAAATAAAATTTAAATTATAAATAATATTAAAATATAATTGTGAGCCAACCCTCCAAACCAAAAAAAACCCTATTTACTAAAAGTAAACAGAGATTAAATCCTAAAAAAATAAAATTGATAATAATATGAGTAAATAATTTTGTTCTTGTAAAATAAGTCTATATGAACATTTTGTTTACAGTCAGATTGAATACCTGAATATAAGAAGAAAAAAAATTTGGAGCACTTTTGGAAAGTGAATACAAATCAGTTTGCATTTTCATTTATCTGTTACATTATTTAAAGTATAAAGTATATATAAAATGCATATTATAAATCTAGTAAGTCCATAATAAAATTTTGCCAATAATCAAAATGTTGTGTAGGTAAATGATGATTGAAGGAGAGAGTTGACTGAAATTGTCTTGTTTTGTATAGTTTTCTACAAACAGCTATAAATCCTCATTTACACATACTTGGGTCATTATACAAAATGTGTAAAATCCTCATGACTGTTTATTGTAAAATATCTCAACACAACCAAAAATATTGAATGCTTATCAATTGTGATAAATGTTACTTTAGGTAATACTAGAGAGAAATATGGTTTCTTATTGTCTTTAGTCTTGTATTTTTGCATTGAAAAGAGTGATAACATGGCAGTATGAATGAGGAAATGAGAACCGGGGTACAGCCTAGGAGCAGTTGATTGAAGGGTGCAGAGAGACTAGAAGTGACGCAAATATTATAGCCAATGGTTAGAGTTAAGATTAATGAAATGCATCAAATCCAGAAGCTTCACTCTCACGTCCACCATCAACTTATTTGATGTCTCTTTTGTTTTACATTTTTTATTGATTTTATTGAGCTCTACATTTTTCTCTGCTTTCCTCCCTTCCTCTCCCCTCCCTTTAACCCTCTCCCATGGTCTCCATGCTCCCAGTATACTCAGGAGATGTTGTTATTTTCAACTTTCCATGTATATTAGATCCATGTATATCTATTTGGGGTCCTCATTGTTGTCTAGGTTCTCTGGGATTATGAATTGTAGGCTGATGTTCTTTGCTTTATGTCTAAAGGCCACTTCTAAGTGAGCGCATATGATATTTGTCTTTCTGGGCCTAGGTTACCTCACTCATTATAATGTTTTCTAGTTCCATCCATTTGCCTGCAATTTCACAAAGCCAGTATTTTTTTTTCTGCTGTGTAGTACTTCATTGTGTAAATGTACCACATTTTCCTCATCCATTCTTCAGTCGAGGGGTATTTAGGTTGTTTCCAGGCTCTGGCTGTGACAAACAATGTTGCTATGAACATAGCTGAGCACATGTCCTTGTGGTATGATTTAGCATCCTTAGGGTATATACCCAAAAGTGATATTACTGGTTAGGATGTCTCCTAATTTTCTGAGAAATTGCCAGAGTGATATCCAAAGAGGCTGTGCCAGCTTGCACTCCCACCAGCAATGCAGGAGTATTCCCTTTACCCCACAACCTCTCCAGCATAAGTTGTCATCAGTGTTTTTGATCTTGGCCATTCTTACAAGTATAAGATGGATCTCAGAAATGTTTTGATTTCCATTTCTCTGATGACTAAGGATGCTGAGCATTTCCTTAAGTGTCCTTCAGACATTTTAGATTCCTCTGTTGAGAGTTCTCTGTTTAGTTCTGTACTCCATTTTTATTAGATTATTTGTTCTTTTGATGACCATTTTTTCTTTTGACTTTTACATTTCTTTCTTATTGATTTTTATTGAGGTCTACATTTTTGTCTGCTCCCCTCCCTGCCTCTCCCCTCCCCCTTCAACCCTCCCCCAAGGTCCCCATGCTCCCAGTTTACTCAGGAGATTTTGTCTTTTTCTATTTTCTACTTCCCATGTAGATTAAAGCTATGTAAGTCTCTCTTAGTGTCCTCATTGTTGTCTAAGTTCTCTGGGATTGTGGTTTGTAGGATGGTTTTCCTTGCTTTATGTTTAAAAACCACCTATGAGTGAGCACATAATGAGTGATAATTGTCTTTCTGTGTCTGGGTTACCTCACCCAAAATTGATGGCAACTTATGCTGGAGAGGTTATGGGGAAAAAGGAAATACCCTTTCTATCATAATGTGTATTCCTATACCAGGCCTAGAAACATGGAGTCAAGCCATAAGAACTGGAATGCTGCCTTTCTTGGTTGTCTTATTTTGATGAAATCACTGCTTACATAATTATGGACAGTGGTTTGGAAGGAGATAAAAGGAGGGAAGATTTGCTCATTGATTAGGTCTAACCACTGAAACTTTTGTTTCCAAGAGCTCATAAAATTATGAAATCTTCAATAGATTCGTACATGAACAGTTCAGATTTTTCAGGATCCACTTAGTTCCCCAAAACTCCAGTTCTTTTTACTATGTCTTCATCACATTTGTAACTTTAGGGGATATGTTTAAGCTCAAACCATAACAGCCAGGAAATTGATTTTTTTTAAAAAAAAAATCTAGGTTTCCAAAGAGGTATAACATTCATTGTTATTTTATCAAAAATTTAGAATATAATGGAGAAAAGAGAATTTCCTAGAAAATATGACTAAGACATACAGAAAAAATGAACCTAAGAGCTCGTCATAGCTGTCTGAAAGTTCTTATAATCTATGCAAAATTCTGCAATGAAGTTTTCTGCAACCGGTTACTTCCTTGGCTATATATGAAATTGGGCATTATGAACAAAATGCCTGATGAAAAAAGTATATAATATATATGTAAACAAATATATATATATATGATATTGCATACTTATTCTATGCAATATCAAGAGCTGTTGGTACTGAATCCTGTTCCTTCAATAGAAGATTCTAATTTTGTGTGTGTGAAATGAAGGCAGAGTTCAACATTTGGTGAGTAAACAGGTGAAAATAAAAACAGGGTTTTTTTTTTTGTTAATTACTCAATATTTTTAAATTGGGAATAGATGAAATCATGCTTAATATGCCTTCCTCTAGTTCAGTGGAACCAAGTGACTACTTCTCTCCAATAACCTGCTGTTTTAGTGGCTATTCTGTCAACATAGTCAACACTCTGAGAAAAACAATTTAAGGAATAATTAGTTTATTTTGCTTCATAGTTATTTGATAGAGGCCATGATGGCAAAGAAGTCATAGGGAAAAACTGAACAAATGGACATATGGAATATACATGCAAGAAGAGACAGACAAATGTGTATTCCCAGCTCACTTTTTCTGTCTCATACAATTCAGATTCCTTACCATGTTAGTGGTTCTTCCAAACTGAATTAACCCAGTCATGACAATATTGCAAAAACTGACTGATGAATAAACGAGAAGAATTTTTCAGCATGTGAACTCTTGATTGCATGAGGGGTCACTGAGAATCTCCCTCCAATAAGGCCATGTGAGTTGTGTCTTTATTCCCATGCTGGTCCAAAAAGATAGTTTATCTTGGTGTTGGACCCCGACAGTCTACAGAATGGGAAAATATCTTCACCAACCCTACATCTGACAGAGGACAGATCTCCAAAATATATAAAGAACTCAAACAACTAGGCATCAAAATAACAAATAATCCAATTAATAATGGAGTACAGATCTATACAGAGAATTCTCAACCGAAGGAACTCAAAAGGCCAAATGATAAAGGAACTGCTCAACGTCGTTAGAACTCAAGAAATGAAAATCAATATAGCTCTGAAATACCATCTTACACTTGTCAGAAAGGTTAAAATCAAAAACACTAATGACACCTTATGCTAGAGAAGATGTGTAGTAAGAGGAACATTCTTTTACTGCCGGTGGGAGTGCAAGTTTGTACAGTTGTAATCAGTGTTTCCCCACTGCTCAGACGCAGATAATCACACAGAAACAAAACTAATTACAACACTTCTTGGCCACTAGCTTAGGTATATTCTCTTAACTTAGGTACCTATCTCTTATATCTTAAATTAACCCATTTATATTAATCTGTGTATCACCAAGAGGCTGTGGTTTACCAGAAACGTTCAGCATTATCTTTCTATTTCGGTAGCTACATGGTGTCACTTTGACTCTGGCTACTCTCTTTCTATATATCTGTTCAGATTTCAAACCTGGCTTTACTCTGCTAAGCCATTGACCAGAAAAGTTTGATTCATTAAACAATAAAAACAACACATATACAGAAGGACTTCCCACATCATACAACTACTTTGGGAATCAGTGTGACATTTCTCAGAAAAATGGGAATCCATCTATCCCAAGTACCAGGAATATTATTCTTTGGCATATACTAAAAGGATAAGCATTCATACCACACAGACATTTGCTCAACTATAGCCATAACATTATTTGTAATAGTCAGAACCTGAAAATAACAGAGACATCCATCACACAAAGAATGGGTAAAGGAAATAAGGTACATTTATACAATGGATTATTACTCAGTACTTAAAAAACTGTGACAGTTTGAAAACTTCAGGCAAATGGATGCACCTAGAAGGAAAACATTCTGATGGGATAACCCAGACCCAGAAAGACAAACACAGTTGTATTCACTCATAAATGGATATTAGATGTAACGGAAAAAGTAACCAGACTACAATCCACAAACCCTGTGAAGCTTGATAACAAGGAGGAACCTAAGAGAGACTTGCATGATAGCTCTCAAGACTATGTTGACATAGTCTCTTTCTGAGATTCCTAGAGACAGGATCACCATTTCAGACTGAGTTTGTGGTAAGAGTCAGTGGCCAGCTGTTTTGCTTTTCAGATATTCAGGTTGAACCCCAATTTCTGACCCTGAGGATTTTATTAATCATACTTCATTTAATCATGCTTCAGTCACCAATCTGACTACAGGGCTTGACCAGTTCATACATTTTCTGTGCTATTGCTTATGGTCCTGGCAGAGGTTGTCCTTAAGGATTCTTGGGAATCTCTCTAGTATTAGGTTTCTTGCTGGCCCTATAATGACTGCCTCAATCAAGATATCTCTTTACTTGTTCTTTGTCCCTGTCCTTCCCCTATCTCAGCCATCCCATTCCCTCTAAATCTCCTCTACCCTTCCTTTCTGCCAAAAGGACATGTGTTCAACTATGTTTATAGCAGCTTTGTTTGTCATAGCTAGACCCTGGAAACAACCTAAATGCTCCTCGACCAAAGAAGAGATAATGAAAATGTGGTACATTTACACAATGGAGTACCACACATCAGAAAAAAAAAATGATATATTGAATTTTGCAGAAAAATGGATGGAGCTAGATGACCAATTTCTTAAGAAAACTAGTTGACATAGAAGTGTTTAATGACACTTGTAAAATGTTGAAAAAATACTGAAATGAGATACTGATTCTTAGAAACTCTGACTCAAATGGATACCACAGAACTCAGAGTCAATATAATCTGATTCCCAGAAAATTCATTTGCACAAAATAACCAAGAATAAGAAAATTAAAGTATGTTTTTCCAGAGAAGTATGATGTAATTAAATTACTAACAATTAACAAAAGGCAGTAGTATCCAAAAAAGGAAAGATTTCCCACTAGTCAAAGAACTTTATATAACCCAATGTTTATTTACCTACTGGTACATATTGTTAATTTACCAAAATTGGCGGTGTGAGTACTGTCTTTGTGGAGAAGTGTACCACCAATAATACCATATTTGCAACTGGAAAACATTTGTGCATCTCTAGACAAGAAGATTCTAGAAATGTCGGAACAGTGGTTGGTCATATCATTCAGTCTTCTAACACCAGGGTCTTGGTTTTCCATCAAATTCACATCTCAATCTTATCCTTGTTAGATAATCTGTTAACAGATGTGATGGTTCAATTTAGTTGAATATATTTCTGACTCAAGAGAGAGGATTCATATTAGTTTTCATAGATTCTTTTTTTATAAAACTTTGCAGTAGTCCCATTCATGCAAACTTTTATTATTATTATATTCATCATCATCATCATCATCATCATCATCATCATCATCATTATTACTTGGATTGGATAGCAAGTATTTCATCAAAGATAGAGACAAAAGAGAAGAGTTTGCAGCCAAACTCCTCTGTTGTTTGCAATGACTAGCTTTAATGAGCAAAAAAGTCATCATGAAAAGAATATCTGCCATGAGAACTGGAAGAGTATATTCTAGTGTTGATATTGCAGTGCAAATACAGTGAGCCTCTCTGTGACTTTTTAGATCATCTTTGATTTCTATAAAGAATGAATAGAATTTCTATTTCCTGATATCCTTTTGTAATAATTCTATTATATAAATATAAATCATTCTCCAATATAAATCATTCTTAATCAAGAAATTTCATGTTATTACCACAACACTGAATTTAAAAAAAATACTGCACTATTTGTTAGTGTCTAGAATCTACTGACATGTAAGAAATGTTTCCCAGTTTTTATATACTATATAGTATAAAATGAATATTGACTCTGTTAATAAACAATGATTTTTTTATCGGTATGACCAAATTCAAAAAATGTCTGATATTTTAATTGGTATTATTTTTTATTGAAAGTATGCTATAAAGATTTTGACCTCTTTGCTCATATTCTCACTTCTCCGTGTCTTTGACTGGACTTTGGGTGCTTAGCTCAATGCTCCACTATGGTTCTCTGCTTCTGCTTCCACCAGTTGCTGGATGTCAGTACTATGATGACATTTAAGATAGTCATCTTTAGTGGCATTTCAATAGTATTTTTAATAAACAAATTCTGCCTAAAGCTCTGAGAGTAAAACAGTCTCCCTGGTCAGCCTTACAGACCCAGTTATAGTAAATAAACCATTAATCACAGTAACCACAATGACATGCAACTTGAATACCAGTAGCCACACTAGTTGCCATAGAAATCGAGTGGTGCATGCCTATAATCATGGGGTGCACTACTTTAATTACAGCCCTAGAGAGGAATATAAAACAGGAGTTTATTCTCCAAACTGCCTTTATACCAACGTGTAAACTGAGAGGGAAATTCATTAGCATTATGTTTCCTAGGTAACCAGGTGAATGGCTTTCGTCACGTCCACACTTTTGACCACACCTTTCTATGCCTATTTTGTCACATCTCTCTATCTTCCTACTCTATATGCTAGTTCTGTCATGTAGGCCTGAATTAGCATCTCTATCCCAGGTGTCCTCCAAATTATAAAGGAGCAGAACAACATCCTGACCAATTGATAGGGTAGCAACAACCAATCTGGAAGACTGCATGACCTCCTCAGGTGCAGCTATTGCTTAAGAGGCTGGCTGTCATACCACATAGAAGTATGGGCCTACAGTAGACTGCCATTTTGTCTTCTTTGCCAGAAGCTTCTCAGTTTCAGGAGGTCCCATTTATTGATTGGTGCTCTCAGTGTCTGTGCTACTGGTATTACATTTAGGAAGTGGTCTCCTGTGCCCATGTGTTCAAGGCCACTTCCAACTTTCTCTTCTGTCAGGTTCAGTATAATTGGATCAATGTTGAAGTTTTTGATCCACTTGGACTTAGTTTTGTGCATAATGACAGATAGGGATGTATTTGCATGTTGACAACCACTTACGTCAACACCATTTGTCTAATTTGCTTTTGTTTTTCTATTGTACAATTTTGTCTTTGTCAAAAATATGGCATTCATAGATGTGTGGATTAATGCCAGGTTCTTAGATTCAGTTCTATTGATGCACATGTCTATTTTTATGCCAATACCAAGCTGTTTTTTTTTTTTTTTTTTAAATTACAGCTATATAGTATAGCTTGAAGTCTGGTATGGCGATGCCTTTGGAGTTTCCTTTGTTCAGAATTACTTGCGTTTACCTGTTTTTTTTGCTTTTCCACATGAAGCTGAGTATTATTATTTCAAGGTCAAAAGAATTGTGAAAGGATTTTGATGTGAATTGTATTGAATTTGTAGATTGGTTTTGATAAGATTGTCATTTTTGCTATGTTGATCCTAACTATCCAAGAATGAGAGGTCTTTCGATTTTCTGATATATTTTCTATTTCTTTCTTCAGAGGCTTAAAGTACTTGTCATCAAGTCTTTCACTTGTTTTGTCAGAGTCACCCCAAGACATTTCATGTTATTTGTGGCTATTGTAAATGTGATATTTCTCTGATTTCTTTTTCAGTTTTTCATTCGTGTTTAAGGGAGCTACTGATCTTGTTGAGTTGTCTTTGATCCCACCTAATGACTGAAGTTTAATCTTTAAGTAGTTATACTAAAATTTACAAAATAATGTGAATTTAGATTATAAAGTATTATTATTGTCTTTGACTAAGAATTATTAATTTCACAATACTTCATTTTATTGTATGAGTACTAAAAGAATTTATTATTAAAATAAGAATGAATCATGATAATGAACCTTCATTCTTTTATGTAAAGGATATATACCAAAATATATTTCATAGATTACCTATCATAGGCCCCATGTTGAGATGGTGAAATAATCAGGTTTACTAGCAGTGAAAAAAAATTATGTCTGGGAGAATAAATGTAAGATTCATGAATGCCATAAGTCTGTACTACACATACTTCAATCCTTCAAGATAGTCTTTAAGATGCTATTTTAAACAGAAAAGATAGCAAGCTCATTATAGATCTCAGGAAACATAAAGATGAGAAGACATAAGTCCTTAAGGAAACTGAGGAAAAGTCTAGTGGTATCTTCCTAGTAAACCCCTTCAAACCGGAGGGTTTCATTATCACTTCTTTTAAGGTGTTATGCCATTAGCTCTATTGGACACAGTGTGAATTTCAGCAAACTATCACCTAATTTTACAATGCTTTCTATCTATATGGTCTTTTATTATCATGTCTATAATATATTAAGAGCTAATTGTTAACAGGTTGGTCACCTGTGTTGTTAAAGGAAAATAATACAGACTCAAGAATGCTGAGATATAGGTTATCTACAATCAGTTCTGACTGTGAACAAATAAAAGCCTGAAATTTGTATTACAACCCACAATGCAGCTTGTGTGTTTTGTAAAATGTAAACATCTTTTAGACCACAGTGTGTGCTTTAGAGTATTATTTTGCTAAAATTGTTGACAGGATAATGAGAGAAAATAAAAACAAATTGTCTATTATAACAGTTATCCATGATAGACTTAATCAAAGAAATTCTATAAAATGAAATTATGATCAGGAATAAATATAATAAATCATTATAGTTGCTAGATTCTCATTTTGACCATTCTCTCAAATATTCCTTTATCACATTTTATTTAGTTTTTCATTTAACACTTGTATTCAGTATATTTGTCAACCACTGAGTCTTTTATCATACTCTTCTAAGTTTTGAACTCTGTAGATGTGACTAGACTGTTCCATATTAGGTTTTAATGATTTATCAAGATCCATAAAATGTATTCCAATGTTTATATATACAAATATAGTTGCACTTGACCACATATGTGTGTATGATTTATGTATGTATGTTTGCATACTGTTGAGATGTATGATGGTTTCTCACAGTTGATTACAGTTCTAACTGATGCAAAAGGAATAATCTTATTTTTATACATCATTTTTCATAAAACTTTGCTGTAGTACCGGTCAAACATTGTTTTAAAATTTGTAACAGAGTATTAGAATTTTTAATGTTCTTGATTTCTGTACTTTATCTATTCAAGTATTTATTCAATATAATCATGGAGCATATATCAATATTCTCATAGACAGAACATGTAACAATTTATTGCATTCATTCAGGACATTAATATTCATTAAAATTTACTTGAAACCTGGGATCGCATATATACACATTGTGGCAAGTGCTAAATAATGGCATGTTCCAGGAGTTACAATAAAAACTTATTCCAAATGAACTTTAGAAACTTAAAGAAAAATATTCATGAACAGCTATAAAGCATCACTTTAATATTTAAGACTGTATTTTAATCACAGTTATTTCTCCCTTCCTTTTCGCTTTTCTCCCTTCAAAGTCTCATATACACAACTCACCACTCTCCTTCAAAATGCATGAACCTAGGCAAAGTGTAACTATGTGAGTTATCAGAAAAATTGGATTGTTTTTTATTTCAGAACAAAATTTGAAGGGTGCTAAAAACTTGTGCACCATATCAGCAGGGTTTATTTTTTTTTTCTTTCAAAGGAGAAGTTTTCAAGCATAAGCACGATTCACAGACTTTTAATCTCCCCTCCAAAATAAAGTGATGATTAGATAATTTGTGAACATGTGAACATGAGGAGGCAGGAAGAGATGAGCAAGGATGAGTTTGCTAACTGCACCACAATGGAGCAGTAGGGAGGCGCCAGGCTGCTTGGAGGCCAATTATCACCTCCCAGGGAGCAGTGGTTCCAGAGATGGTGTTAACCCTCAGATAAAAGGGGAGGATTCCTCATAAGAGTTGTCTGCCAAGAAGCCAAGGTCTTTTGCTTTCAGAAGTAGTGGTTATGAATTAAGGCCAACTGCTGCTCAAATAATTAGGATTTGTGGTGTTTAAGATTTACCCCTATTAGAGATGTAAAATGATATTAATAGTGTGGCTGCATACTGAGAATTATAGAAACACCACTTCCTAAGGCAGCTGTTCAATTGTTGTTAGAATGTGCAAACTCCCAGGGGGAAGGGTTGATTTGAAGTCAATCACGCCTGGCAAGCAAAAAAAAAAATAAAAAACCTCTGAAGAGATGAGCGTCCTCTTGAGCTGCTGGAACAATTACAACACCATCTACATTGCTAAAGGATCACAGAATCAGAATGAGGGACCAATGCTATATTCCCACAAAGAGCTACAAAAACAGTAGGACTTTCAAGGATAGTTAACTTGGAAAAAAAGTCTTAAGGATTTCTTAAAACTTTATACTCTATATAGCACAAGGTCATACTTCTTTAAAATATTTAAAATATTTTAAAATATTTTTAATTTTTTTAAATATTAAAATATTAATATATTTTAATATTTAAAATATTTCTTTGTCTACAATGTGTTTTGAGTGAAAGAAAATTATAACTGTACAAATTTAAAATATCACTTTTATAAAGAAAATTAAGAGGGTAAATTTTCAGTACCTCCTGGGAGAAGTGTGTTCTAGGAAAAACAGGAGATAGACTTTGGTGCAGATAAGATCAAAAAGTATTGTATACCTGCATGAGACTCTCAAAGAATGAATAAAAATATTTAATACTTTGATTAATATGTTACTTTAAAAATAATATTTACTACTAAAATATTTTATTCATTTTCAAAAAATTCATTGAGAAATATGGTTGAAAATAAATACTTTTAATTTTTTATAATATTTTGACAATTCCATGAATTGTATTTTGATCATTTTCATTCCCCTTTTGGTCCCCTTTAAGATCTAATCTTGTGACACACTCAAGTAACTTTATGTCTTCATTCAGTTTTAACCTGAGGGAATCCTGTAACTGTTGCCTACAAGCATTTGGGTGTGTGGCTTTTGATGGGATTTCAGAATTTGTACTTGTGGACTTAATAATCATAGGGCAATGTGTTTATGAAGAATCATTTGATCAAAACTTTGAGAAAAGAGAAAAGGTATTAAGGACAATATAGAAAGGGGAGAAGAATTTCACCGAGAAACAATAGGCACCAGACAGACGGAAAAATACTTAAGGACTAGATAGGGTGAAAAAAACAATATTTGAAAACATCAATGATGAAGACAATCTAAAAGTCCTATGACCATGTATGTTATCTGCTTATTAAGTTCCTATATAGGCAACAACATCAGTGAGACTCTGTAGGTAAAGCTTCTTCTATCATTCCCAGATGACAAAAAAAAATCTCAGCAAACTCCTTATTTCTCTGGAACCCAAAATCCTTTCATAAACTTTTTTTCAATGATCCCTGGGCCTAACAATGAGAGAGAATGAGGGAGAAAGAGAGAGGGGGGGCAGGGAGGGAGGGAGGGAGGGAGGGGGGGGGAGAGAGGGAGAGGGAGGGAGAGAGAGAGAGAGAGAGAGAGGGAGGGAGAGAGAGAGAGGGAGAGAGAGAGAGAGAGAGAGAGAGAGAGAGAGAGAGAGCATGAATTTGAAAGAGTGAAAGAAAAGGGAAGGTAGAAATTGTAAATTTATTTTTTAATCTCAAACATAACATTTACAACTCCTATGGAATACAAAGGTGGGCAAATTAACTGTAGTTCTAACTGTACTGGGGTGGAATATTTCAAGAACTTTGAGCACAGAGGTAACTTAAGCATTGCATTAATTTATTGTATTGAAAAATCAGTCACTGGATAGTGGATGTCGGAGAAGCGAGCCCTTTACAGTGAAGTCACTCAACTGGGGGACTCAAGTATTACCAGTCATTATCAACAGGGCAATTAATGAAGAGTATTAAGAAACTGAGATCTATGGACAGAAATTTGGAGATCATTCAAAACAACATAAAGAAACAGAGACAGAAAAGAGGAGGGTAAAATAAGTGAGGTGTGGTGGAAATGGAGCAGTGGGATAGTGAGTGTTACAATGGTAGGAAACAGGAGAGCAGAGGAGAAACTGAGTTTTTAAAAATAGTGAAATAAACTCAGCCCAGGTAGTGATGTTGAGGGAAAGTTAGTGGGCTGATCAACCCAGTTACCCACCAGGTACAGAACCACAGCAATGAGTTGACCTACATCAACATCCCCCTAATCTATGAACTATTGGAACATGTGAAGGGCAGGAACCTACAGATCCAAAACAACAGCATCTTCACAACACAGGATAACAAGAGAATATCCATAATAAGGCCCAGTGAAAGCACCTCATACATAGTATAGCAGAGGCCGAGAACTTCCCTTTCTACTCTTCCATTTCGGGGCTATTAATGCTTCTCACATAAGCCACAGACTAACAAAAAAAAAGTGTTTTTGTGTACTAGGAGGAGAGGTAGACTGTGTCCTGCTGCCAGGCTAGCTATACCCGAAATAATCACGCAGAAATTGTATTAATTAAATTACTGCCTGGCCCATAAGCTCTAGCTTCTTACTGGCTAACTTTCACATCTAGATTCAACCCATTTCTAATAATCTGTATGTCACCCTGAGGTCATGGCTTACTGGGAAAGATTCAGCATGTCTGACCTGGAAGCTTCATGATGGCTTGGCTCTATCTGCTGCTTTCTTCCCCCCAGAATACAGTTCTGTCTTCTCCACCTATCTAAGTTCTGCCCTATCAGGCCAAGCAGTTTCTTTATTGATTAACCAATGAAAGCAACACAAATACTGAAGGACCTCCTACACCATTTTTGAAAAAAAAAAATCTTCTGAGGAAGGAAGAAATTGAAAATCCTACCCTGATCTACATGGATCTAAACAGGAAAGAGGAAAAGATAAGATCTGCTAAGTAAATTATAAGCATGTGGGTCATGGAAAAGAGTAGAAAAGGAGAGGGGAGAAAGGGAAGAGAGCAGAGAAAAATAACTTAATAAAAAGCATAAAAAATAAAAATAATAATTCTACCCAGCTGTGATAAGTATGAATTACAATAATAATTAGACTGAAAAGATATTCATAAATGTTCAAGATGACTGACTTGTTAGTGGTAATCAGATATTATCTAATTGGACTTTAGACAGACTTAAAAGGAGGAAAATCATTAATGAAGTGGTTTAGAAAATAATCAACTACAGCAACCTGCTAGCCCAGTATTATTCCTAACTATATTCTAAGTCTTACCTTTATACATATATGTATAGCATTCATCCCTCATCAAAGAAGACATGATCAAGGAAGAGGCATTAATTTGAGAGTTTGGGAAACAAATAGTTTTAAGAAGGTAATTAGGGAAATATACATCCCTTACTAACAGTTTATATTTACAAAAAAGGACTTGTGTATTTTTTGCTATGTAAAATACAGTCACTTTATAATAAACACATATATTAGCTACTCTTAAGAAATATGGGATAGTCACTGTATTTTATTAGTTAATGGAAATATTTACTCAATTCAGTTGATATTTGTTTTATACCATCAATGTTGTTTATTTTATAATCTATTAAGGTTTTGACCTTAATGCAAATCAAGTTATAACTAAAATATTATATAATATTTTTAACACATAATATATATTATGGTATAATATATATTACCCTATTAACTTCTGAAGGAAACAAATGTAGGCTTGGTGTTTAATGAATTAGAAGATAGTTTAAGTAATTTACAATGCATTGCCCATTTATGTCAAGTCAAGGTAAAATTTATTGTTTTATAAGGGGAAGAATGAAAGTTCCTTATCATTTTTGCAATGTGTGAATAACCTCCCCGTCAAATAAAGCTAAATTTGATTAACAGCTTACTCTAAAAACTCAGAATTTTAAGCAGTTTAGTTTTTCTTGTTTCTTATAATTTTGCTGCAAGGCTAACTTTTAGACACCTGCAGATGGGAACTAAGACATTTGATGAAGATCTGTGTCTTGCTTACCTTCTTGCAGAAAAGAGATAAATTGGTTATATAAGCCAAAAATTGACTCTCAATTTTCTTATGCTATTACTACATTTGAACAACTACTTTTTGCAAGTTTACCACATATATTCAAGGGAACACTGATTGTACTTCGGAGAGTAGCTATAACATCTATTCCATAAGAATTGTCAGTGCCTGCTCACTCTTTTGTTACTCACAGCTACCCTGTATTATTTACTTATTTATTTGTTTAATTTATATGCGATTCATTGGATTCACAGGATAGTTAAGAATACACACATAGGCAGCTATGAACATATCACAATCAAAATACTCAATAATGGTGTAGTAATCTCATAACTGAAAAAAGTGTGGGTACATGTGATAGTTTTCTTTCTGTTGCTAGATTAAATATGGAGGGGATCATTTTGTGGACTATCTTAGTGAGTGTACTATTGCTGTAAAAAGACACGACATCCATGGAAATTTTTATAAAATAAAACGTTAAAACTGGGACTTGCTTATAGTTTCAGAGCTTTAGTCCATTTGGGAAGCATAGCAATAAGGGGGCGACTATGGTACTGGAGAAGCAGCTGGGATTCTGTATCTGTATCCTCAGGCAACAGGAAGAGAGAACCAATGGGCATGGCATGGCCTCCATGACCCGCACAGAATCAGAAACTCTGGATCACTCACCTCAGCAAGGACACAGAGCAAGAGAGGTTCTTAGTTACTGAGGAGTCTCTGTTTCAACTCAGCACCCAACACTGAGCATCTCTCCTGGTTTCTATCCCAGACCCCCAGAAGGGGGGAGGCTTGCGGAGCCCTACTCTCTTGAATATCATCAACAAAGTTCAGTGCATCCACAAAAGTTAAAGAAAAGAAAGGAAAAAAGAAAACCTCCAAACCACCTCCAGTGATATACGTCCTCCAAAAAGACCATGCCTCCTACTCCTTTCAAACAGTGCCACTGCCTGGTAACCAAGCATTCAAGTCTATCAGCCTGTGGGAACTGGTCTCATTCAAAGCACGACAGCAACAGATGGGTTTGTGAGCATTACTTTACCGCACCATAGTCATCCTTGAGTTGATTCAGAGCAGGAAGTGTAGAAGGAACCTTGAGGAAATCTATAGAAACCAATGGAGCAGCAGAACTAGAAAGACAAGTAGAGACCCAGGCCTCCATCTTTAAACAAGAAGCAATCTCCAGTTGATAACCTTTTGAAAATGAAATTTAGTTTGCCCCAAGGGACTCTCCCTAGAAAAACACACCATTCTTAAGGGGTAAGCTGTCTTCCCAGCAGTAAGTAGGTGACCAAAAGAAAATGTCACCATCCTCTCTCTCTCTCTCTCTCTCTCTCTCTCTCTCTCTCTCTCTCTCTCTCTCTCTCTCTCTGTCTTTCTCACTCTCATAAATTTATTTTCATGCCTATTTCTATCTCTTCTTTTTTCCTAAAGATTTTTTTGTATATATTATGCCTTCCAGTGTTCTGGTTTTGTGTTTTTATGAGCTTCCATACATGGAAACTATTGGCTTCCTGTGTCTACACCTATTTTCTGTGGTTTTCATGAACTCTTTTTCTTGTTTAATTTTTTTTTTTTTTTGCTATTCTTGTGTGGTTAATTTTATTTTATTGTTATCCCTTAGAATCCTGTTTATTTCCTAACAAGAGAAAGTACTTTGATGGATCTGGATGGCAAAGGAGTTAACAAGGAACCAGGATGAATAGAGGGAAAAAAAATCATTATAAGGACATATTATATGGAAAAATTATCTATTTTCAATAAAAAAATGAGTCAAGCAGATATCATAAAGGAATGCTGCTTGATGTTTCAATTCTCATGAGTCACTGCTTGACCTTTTATAAAGAGCCAGGCCTGCCTGAAGTGTCACAACCTATGACGGACTATCCTGTATAAATTAGCAATCAGAAAAATCCTCCACAGACACACCAACTATCCAATCTGATGGAAGGACTTCCTCACCTGAAATCACTCTTTTCAATGTATCATGCTTGTGTCAAACTGACAAAAACTAAAAAGTACATTAAACTTTTGCTTTAGTGAAAAAAAATGTCATCTTATTCAGTATTTCGCATCAGTTACTTCAGAAAGAATTACAGTATGTGTGCATGCTTAGATTATATAAACACTGGAAAAATTAGTTTTCCAACAAAATGCTTGATGAGTTGAAAACTTGTTATAAAATATGAGCCTATAAAGGGAGGTCATATCAATATCCATATCCACTTAATTTGATTTGCCTTGGCTATATTGTGAGGCACCATACCGTACTGTACTCATTCATACAGAAAATAAGTAGAGTCAATGAACAGGAACTTACTTTTGCAGGTAAGATAGGCTCGCATCTTGAACCAATGAAATACACACACGTATTTGGCATACATGTGTGTATGTATATGACATATGTGTATGCATGTGTGGTAAGTGCCTTTTACTACCATTAACTACAAGGTACTATATAAAGGGAAGAAATACTTCCTAAGTTTAATGTTACTGTTTGGAGCCATCACCAATGTCACCTTTAGCTCAAATTTGTTATTTATTTCCTTTCCTCCTCTTTAACACTAGTTTTGCACGAGATGGCTAAAAATTTAGGTGTCTGTGTAGCTTTGAAAATATTGACTTTAAGGAACAATTCAGTTTAATGTGTCTGGGTACACTTATTGTTTTAAATAATGATAAGAATTAATGCCTCAGAAATAATGTGATAAGAAATACATCGACTAAAATTTTCACTCCTCGAGGACGTATACCGGCTGATTAACTGTATTAGCCTTTGTGCTTCAAGAAGACTGATTTGGATGTACCTGGTTTACACACACATATAACATAACAGATATGTAAATAAATTGATAAACTTAATTTACAAAGTAATTAAATAAAATTGGAAGGCTAATGGACAGAACACTAAAGTGTCTACTTCTTTTTTAGCTTTAGGCACATCCACCTGATTTAAATAAGCCTGCATCCACTACTGCTCTCATAGCGACTAGAAACTTCTAAGGAATTGGATGTTAATAACTGAGATATTTGTCACTTAAATAAGCGCAATAGTTGGGAGGTTGTTTCATTGTTTATAGCATATACTAAACTCATCATTCAAATTAGTATCAAGACAATAGGACAATGTAAATCCTGAGTACTTGATAGTACATGTCAGTTTAACATGATCCTTTTTATAAATTAAAAATCTGTTTTAAATTTGTATTTTTTAAAATTTGATTAAAATCTCTTATAATTTATTGATATCCTAAAATCAGAGCATGAAAAGGCTTTAATCACTAGAATTCCATTTAATTTTTATTAAGTAGCTTCTAAGCCAATTTAACTAATGCACTGATATTAATTAAAGGTTCTTCACACAGCAAGCACAACATGAGCTTGGTCCTGGTGGATTTACTGCATGGGGCAGTGCAGGTTTTTTTGAAGTATTTCTCTTTCTAATGTTACTTGGATATTTGAAAATATTTTCTTCTCTGTCAATTTAGAAACACAGTTAAAAAGTACACAAACACATGAATTGGAACATTTTTCAGTATACAGAATAAAAACAATTTTGGAGTGTTATTGATTGTCTAGTATTATATATAATTTCATTCTTTTGTGTTCATAGCATTCAAATTACCAGATAAAATTTTCTGCTTCCATCATTTTAAAATCTTTCATTTATCCTATAATATCAAACTTTTAAACATGTCTCAGATTTTTAATTTAATCTCCTCTTTACAGGTAGCTAATGATTCACAGTATTTATATATTATAGACTCAAAATTACAAATTATTATGTAATAGAGTAAAAAATCACTATACAGAAAAATTAGATTCAGTTATTAACCATAATCTTTGTCTGTAATGTAGATCTTATAAACAGAATAAATCAGAATATATAAATTATAAAATGAACACTTACAAAAGATTTACTAGTTTGAATCCCCAGCGCTAGTTATAAAGTGGGAACCTATTTCTCATTCAAAGCAAAAAATTAGCAACACCAGTTTCTTTCCAGCCCCCACACTAAGTTGAATAATTTAAAAGAGATGTTGATTTGTGCCGCAATCTTAAATGAATCAGGCTATGCTTTCAAACAAGTATCATTTCTATCTTACACTATAAAGGATGCAGAAGGATTTTTTCTTTTTTCTCTTTCTTTAAGAGAAACCTTCACATTGTATTGTTAGGAAGTCTCAAACTCCTAGCAATTGCATTGCCTTAGCCTCCCTAGTGCTGACTTATAAGCATGCACTGTACCTACCATCTGATGCAATTCAAAATGTTTTTTCTATTGATTTTGTTTTTGCTTTTTGAAAGTAGTTGTCCATTAATGCAGATATCACTTGCCCTTAACTGAAGTAATGAATAGTAAAATAAATAATGAAATGTAATAATTTTAAAATTCTAGATTCTTTTAGCAGTTCCCAGTCAAGTTAATGATTAAAGCTGGATTTGAAGTTGGAGTGTGGCTCTCTCCTTTTCTAAATCAAAGTATGCTTATTAAAGTAAAATCCAAAATATTTGTCTCATGTCAGAAGAGCCACCTCATATGGGGCAGAAGACAAACAAATATTAAAGAACCACTATATTGTCATAATCTCATATCCTTTGGTTTTATGTAGACTCATGAACTATTTTCCTTAATGTATAAATTATATTTTATGTTTATTTTCTCATGATAGTAATGGTTATATAGAGTACTAATTAATTTTAGGGAAAGGTTTCATCTGTTTCTGTGCATGATTTCGAGGCTGAATAACAGTTTTCTTCAGTGAGCTATGTCAATGCCTAACAGTGATCTTGAAGTCTCCAAAAGGAGAATGGGGCCCCACAACAATAATTTTCCCAGGACTAAGCTGACAAACATAACCTGAAGATGGACTTTTGGTCTACTAGTGCTCAGAGCAATTTCTAAGTGACTATCTGAGATGATACAGCCTCACGTACTCCTTAGTCTAGCCAGGATTTAAGACAAGTCCTGCACTTCCCCATTACACAGAAACTGAACAAGTGACAGAGCTACCTCTCCTATGTAACTTGTTAACTTGACAATTCACCCAATTTTTTCTATTCAGGTTCCCCTAAAAGTTCTGTACCCCCCCCCAGATAGCAGGAAGTAAATTAAAAATATAACATTCACAATCCCAAGGGATGGGGTGGGTGGTTTCTGGTCATTCAATGGGTTATGGCTATTTGTCATTGTTAAGGAGGGATTGGGTTGGTTACAAGTTGTTATTTGATATAGTCAGGACGAAAGTTGAACAAAGTAGATTAGGTTCAGAATTATAGATATAATAAGATAAAAAGATAGATTACTAAATCCACTTTTAAAAACCAACTAATAGTATTAAACATTTATGCTTGATTACACTTTTGTATATTGTATACAAATACTGTATATTCATACAAATTTGAGATTAATTTTGTTAAAACATACTATACATGTATTAATAATCTTGTTCAAGGTAGTGTACCTATACAACACATTTAACAATGTAATGTAAATTTCTAATCATTGAAAATTATTATTTCCAATGGTTTTGGATAATAAGAAATGCAGGTTAGTAATTAGTCACCTATTATTATCGAAATTGTAGTTACATTAGGTATGTTTTCAAGGTCAAACAGGATATGATTTAGATAGATAGGTTGATGCCGTAAAACAATCCCACACCAGTTCAGAATTAGGATAATAAAAGGATTATTTATTTCAGGGGAAAACTTACAGATCACCGTCCTAAACTACAGTCCTCTGAGCGCAAACAGGAACAGAATCTAGCAGCCCAATGGGAGCCAGAAGCAAGAGAGCAGGTGCATGGTTCCCACTGCTTTTTAAGCTATAAGAGACCACGCTCAATTGGGCTGGTATCTTAAAGGCTATTGGCTGAAGGAGCAGAATGTGCTCCCGCAGGAAGAGGTCATCTTCAACAGTTCAGAAATCTACAGAATATGGCATTTCCTGGCTGTACCAATCTATTCCAAAGAATATAATGGGCATCAAAGAAACTCTCCATGGTGTTTTACATTTGTGTTGCAACAGTAAGCCACTGGGCAAGAAAGTGCCCCTGACTCAACTGCTGACAGTATGCTATCCAAATTGGGAATTGAAGACTAAATAGCTTTAGTTATAGTTTTCCTTACTTATGAGACTCAGAAAAGAAACTCACTAAAATGGTTTAAAGTGTAATGGCTAGAGACATTAAAAGACAATTTGATCATGTAAATTTGAATAGAAAGTGAATTAGGTACAAACTTTTGTACTCATCAAAATAGGATAGATTCAATTATTGTCTCTTAATATATCAAAGGAAAATTGACTAGACATTGTTTATGTATTTATGGCCTGTATATATTGTATATATTTATTGTACTTCTTGTATATATTTTTATAATAGTTATAACCTTTTTATTTTAGATAAATATATATATATATGTATATATATATCATTTGTGTTCTAATAAATAAATAAATAAAGCCACCACACTTGTCAGCCACATAGGACAGGCAGTGGTTGCACATATTTTTAATCCAAGTATCCACACTAGTTAGCTATAGAGGCCTGGTAGTACATTGTGATCAGGTGTGTGTGTGTGTGTGTGTGTGTGTGTGTGTGTGTGTGTGTGTGTGTGTGTGAATGATAGACTGCACTGCATAAAAAGTAAATATAAATTCATAATATTAATATTTTACATGGAAGCTGTAGTGTGTCTCATTGTGTCACACTGCTTACCTTTTATTCCATTCATCTCTACTTGCAAGGTTTTTGTTTGTTTCTGTTTTGTTTAGTTTTTGGGATTTTCTTTTAAATTTAGTTTTGTTTTCAGGATATTGTAAGGGCAGAGAGCAGATGAGAGGAGATGAGGAGGTAAGTTGGGTAGAATGCATATTGTGAAATCCACAAAGAATCAATAAAAGCTAAGAAGAAGCTGGAATTAAATACAGGAGTTTTCAAGTCTCTTACAGGTTTTCCCGGCAATGACTTTAACTTCTTGTTGATGTCATTCACTTTGTCCAATTGTGCTGTTGCTACATTGAACAAATACAAGACTGAGAAAATGCTATTAATTAATGTGAAGCCCCGGTTTGATATTTATTTATCCAAACCTTACCCATATCATATAACCAGAGCTCAGTTTGGTTAAATGCAAAGTAAAACACACATGAATGTCCAAAAAAATTGTATTTTCTTAGTGGTATGATTTCACTTTTATAACTTGCATTTAAAAATATTATGCTTTTAAAAAAGCATCTACAGAGATGTAGTCATGGCAAAACTTAAGAGTAATCAAAATGAAGTGACAATACTAGATTCAGTATTAATATAGTATCACGTACCTGGTCTGTCTTTTTTTATACGAGTGTTCAATGCATGTTAACATCTATTTTTGTTCAGTGAATAAAAAAAGTTATGTGTGTAAAGGTTCTAGCTTAATTTTTTATCTTGATTTTCTGACTTTTTGACTAATCATATTTTATTATTCCTTTTACACTTGTCTTCCTCACATATGCTTATTAAAAGAAAAAAAACAGGAACACACAAGCTTCTGGCTTAGTGTGGATTCCAGGGATACTACTACTGTAGCAAATTTAAAGATGGTCCCGTAGACAGTGGCTTCTCTACATCCAGCACTGAAAAGAACATTCTCTGGGACTATGTAGATAACAATATTTGGTGATTAGTTACAATATGAGTAAATTCATTTCCTGGGACATTCGGAAAGTTTTTCCTTATATTTATACTTTGCTTCCACTTCCATTTTCATGAAAGGACAGAGACACTGACAAGCAGGAGACAATGAAAAGCTGTTCTGCTCCCTAACTAAATGTCAGTAGTTGTGGAGGAGTCCCAAGAGGCAAAATGCAATGAAGGTAAGCACAGTGAAACTCTCGGGGGAAACTTTTGACTCAATTTTCCAAGAATCGCAGAGGAAAAGAACAGAGGTCTGTCAAGTACCACAGAAGATCATCGCAGTCAGTCCCAGGAGAAATGCTTAGAAAGTGGGCATTGCTTTTGTAGTTTTTAAAGCAAGCCTTCCCTCAATCTAACACTTCAGTTAGTGCCATTAAACTGCACAGTGACCTACTTCAAAGACAGAAATTTGGGAAAAGCAAATGACAGCTCCGAATCCCCATCAGCAGTGTCTACATGGGCGTGATTTGAAAAAAAAAAAAAAAAAACAAAACCATTTTAGGTTGGGGACTGCTGCTAAGCTACTGAGAGTGAAGAATTCTGAAAGGCTAGTGGAGTCGAAGAATGGAGCATGCTTAAGACTCTGCACAACTATGCACTAGAATTAATTTTGAGACTGCTCAAAATATTTTACACATTACTGGTCCTTACAGACTTAGTACTCCTTAAACTTGCCAGAGAACTTTTTACTCATATGTTTAAGAAAATATTACTTTGATGTCATAAAATCTTCGTTTGCTGAAAAAATCATTAAGGAAATTCCAGAAATTACTAAACTTAACTCAAGTTATATAAAACTCATTACTGTTTCAACATGAATGCCATGATTATCTCCTTGCCATGAAGAAAATTATTATTAACTCAAGTTGTTTACATAGTTGGTAATATGTGAAAGCCAAAAAATGTGATCCTTTTTACAAGTTGACCAAAGGTCAGAAAGTTGGAACTTTCCTCTCATTTCTTCAAGATTTTTGTGCTTCTACCACAAACAAAGGTTCCACCTATATTTTGACCAGAAGAGTTCTGCTCTCTCAAAGTTATTGTCAACAGGTGTGGCTAATGGCCAGACTCTGTGCTCCAGGAATAGAGAAGTAGATTGTTCCTACCTCAAACAAGAGTCTAAATATCCAACTAAGTTCCAGTTCCTTTTATGAAGGTAACTTGGGATTCCACCCAAGGAAAAGTTTGCCTACAGATTGCTATAGCCTAGGGTGTTAGTAAGCATACACTTATTTTTGACTTATTTTGTTCTAGTAACACAAGGTTCAGCTATGAATGTAGTCTGCAACTTTCAATGGTATGTTCATTTCCTTGTATCCTATTAATGGAGTCTTTTGTCTTACTCCCATATTTTGGGGTCAGTGGTATTTTAAGCAGCTGGAAATTAAACGCGGGTGAATTTTCATTAATCACTAAAATTCCTTCCCAATGTTATCCTACATGTTTCTCCATTTTATTATTTTCATTCACATCTTCATATTCTTTATTATATTTCTACCTCACCTGTTTACCCTGGGAAGAGATATTTTTGTTGCGTCTGGTCCCCAACAGTAATATACTAAAGTAAATAAGGAATTAGATGAATAAATCTTCTAAAACAATATTGCTTCACAAATAATTTAAAATTTATCATGTTTAAAGTTATAGTGGACATTTATTATATTTTAGGATTTATATTATAAAATCTTGCTCTCTTAATAAAATTCTTTGTCATTTAAGTCTATGAGAGAAGAAAAGGTATTTTGTGTGTATAAATTTACATATATATTTATGGGTGTGTCCACAAATGTATGTATGGGGGTCTACTTCATTGTATACATGTGCAAGTCAGATATTGATCAAAGACATGTATATTCTTCTATCAATCTCTACCTTTATAATGAGTTTTTCTTTTACAAGTCATTATTTATATGTGTTGCTGTTTTGCTTCTATATATGCCTTTTACAACACCATGTATATGCCTGGTGACTGTGGAGGCCAGAAAACAGGTTTAAACAGTTCTACCTGGAAGCAGAACTACACAGCTGTGAGCTACCAGCCATGTGGGTTCAGGATTTCTGAACTGGGTCCTCTGCAAAAGCAACCATTGCTTTTACACACTGCCGTATCCTCCTGGCATGTCTTTATAACATTTACTGAGACAGCGTCTTTCACTAAACTTGGCACTCACTGATTCAGCTGACAATAAGGACAGTTATACTCCTGTCTGTCTCTACAACTTTGGAATAAGCCTTGTTTATTTACTTGACTGACAAATATTGAAACAAAGATGCTCATGCGAGATCATCAACCCAGGTAAGAATTATTGTTTTAGTAGAAGCTGACATGTTAGAAAAATTCTAATATTCTATATTTTCTCTACTTCCAAGGTTTTATGATCTGATAATACAATGATTTTTACCTCTTATTTATAAAATTCTTTGTAGCATATCACATATCTAATTTATTTTCTATAGCATTTGTATTAAAATATTATTACTAAATTTACAACATTAGTCAATATAATTTAATTAAATCTTTTTTTTTTTTTTTTGTTTTTGATTTTTCGAGACAGGGTTTCCCTGTAGTTTCTAGAGCCTGTCCTGGACCTAGCTCTTGTAGACCAGGCTGGTCTCGAACTCACAGAGATCCGCCTGCCTCTGCCTCCCGAGTGCTGGGATTAAAGGCGTGCGCCACCACCGCCCGGCTTAAATTTTCATTGTTTTGATAACATTTTGTGCTATTTCTATATAATCCCTTTGGTTGTCACATGAATATTGTTTTCTGTAGAAAATGGAGTAAATTAATTTAAAAACAATGTGAATAGCTAAGGCTGCAATATTTTCTTTTTTCTCTCTTTTTATAATGAATTATCTTCTTAAAAAACAATCTTTTCTCATTTTACATACTAATTCCAGTTCCCACTCCCTCCCTTCCTACTCTCTCCACCTTACCCCCTGTCCCACCTCACTCCTTTCCTTATATAGGGTAAAGCTTTTCATAGGGAGTCAAAAAAATTAACACATTGCTTTGAGGCAGGACCAAAGTCCTCCCCTACTACATCTAGGCTGAGCAAGGTATCCCTTCAAAGAGAATTGATTCCAAAAAGCCAGTACAAGCAGTAAGGATTAATCCTGGTCTCAACTACCCCACAGTCTGCACCAGCCATACAGTGCTTATCCACTTTCAGAGGAACTAGTTTGTCAGACAGGTCAGTGAGTTACCATTAGCTCAAGTAAGCTGTTTCAATGGGTATTCCCATCATGGTCGTGACCCCTTTGCTCATATTATCACTCCTACCTCTTTCAACTGGACTTTGGAAGCTCAGCCCAGCGCTCAGGCTGCAGTACTTTCTAAAAATTTCAATTTTCTCAAATCTTGAATTATATTTCTCCTGAAGAGCATTCAATATCTTAATTGTATATTCATATTAGGTTGATATAAATGTGATGAGTGTGTTTCACAAAAAATATAAATTGCTTAATATCAAACCTTAATTCTTTCTGAATATATATATATATATATATATATATATATATATATATGAGTGGTTTGCATGCACATATATATGTTTCCATGAATATGACTGGTGCTTATGGAGGTCAGAGGAGGAAACTGGATCCCCTGGTACTGGAATTACAAAGGAGTAGGAACCACCATGTGGGTTCTGGAACTTAATACTGGGTTTTCTGCAAAACTAACAACTTCTCTAATTGAATGAACCATCTTTCCACCTGAAATCATTCACTTTTAATAATCTTTTAGGAATGTATCAAATCCTAATTAGTACTCATTCACAAACTGTCATTTTCAATGACATTTCTATTTTAAATTTAAGCAAAGCAAAGGCATAGCAAAACTTCTAAAATTTGGTTTATTTTCATTAATGACAACTTAAAACTTCTTTCAACTAGTTTATTTTAAAATTAGTCATATGTCAAAATACTAATCCTCAGTGTCAAACTAAATTGTGATATAGATTTTAAATACTTTTCATTTTCTGAGAAAGATAATTACAATCAAGAAATATGTCACTCGTAGAAAAAAAACAGTAATGTTAAATGTATATCAGTGAAGATAAAAACAGGTTAGAAATAATTTACAATTGATGAAAATGTGGTTGCTTGAAAATTTCTTTGGTTTTCTGTAGAATGGTTGGAATAAATTACATCATTTCACTTAAATAAACCATGTACTGTGGAAGGTGGTTTATGTCTGTTCTTGTGACTTTCTTAAATATTCACTTGTAACATGAATTTCCACAACAAATGATAGTCTCTTTACCCAGGACATATGCTCTGGGAGAGCAAAAACTAGTCACAGATATGTGTGTAAAACTTACAAAACATTGAGTGCATGTGGGATTAGACGTACTTCATAAAAATATTCAAGGGCTTATGCCTTGTTTTGTTTCTTTTTTTCTTGTCCTTTTTGCCTGTCATTTCTTACAGGCCTTCTCTTTCCTGAAAATAAAATGGAGAGGAAGATGATGTGGCATGTTCTTCTGTGTTGTATGAGGCCACTTGTTCATTACCTGGCTGCCCAGATTCCTGAAATAACCACAGAGAAACTGTATTAATTAAATCACTGCTTGGCCCATTAGTTCTAGCTTCTTATTGGCTAACTCTTACATATTATTTTAACTCATCTCCATTAATCTGTGTATTGCCATGTGGCAGTTGCTTACCAACAAAGTTTACTCATGTCTGTCGGCAGCTCCATGGCTTCTCTTTGACTCTGCCTCCTTTCTCCCAGCATTCAGTTTAGTTTTCTCCACCTACTTCTATTCTGCTCTGCACAGGCCCAAGACATTGTCTCTTAACTAATGGTTTTCACAGCATACAGAAGGAAATCCCACATCACCTCTCCTTTTCTGTTTAAATAAAAAGGAAGGTTTAACTTTAAGATAGTAAAATTACATATGACAAAACAGATATGAAGCAAGAATTACAGTTAGCATATTTATATCTACTTTATCTTTTATCATAGTTAACAAAAACTATACCTATTTTTCATCTATTCTTCAACTTGATCAAAAACTCCAGAAGAATATAATATTACCTAAGTAAACAGGAAGTGCATTGTAAGCAACTTCCAAAAATTGACAGAGATATCTCACTGCCTGTATAGTCACCCAAAGTTCTTCTGTAGCATTGGTGAAACCATCTTCAGTCTACAGGCCCATAGTAATTAGCAAACTTTTTCATGAAGCCGAAAACCTCAAAGACAGTTTCTGTTTATATTGGCAGTTTGTCAGTCACTTTCTTCTGAGTCCTACAAAATGTATGGCAGACTCTTTCATGAAACAGGAACGCTGTCTCGCCTTCTTTAGATAACTTTAGCAGTCATTTTTCTGTGGATCCTGAAGGTCCAGTTCATATAGCATAGCATCAAGCAGTCCAAGCAAGAGCAGTTTCTTCCCCAAATGGCTAAAAAACTCCATAAGGAGTATCTTTGATGCCCATCTTCCCCTTGAAATAATTGGTGGTGCCAGGACAGATGTGTCTCATTGTCATGAAAAGTCCTAAGTTCTTAAAATATGTTAAATGCCATATTCTGAAGGTCTCTGAAAGACGTAAAGAATACCTAACTGAAATATATCTCTTTATATCTAGAAAACCTAACATGACTATTATAGATGATTATCTATTAACCTATATTTTTAATTATATATTTCATTTTTAAATGAGCTGTACAAACATAATATGTTAATCAAGAGTAGAAATATATATATATATAAAACAAAATTGGTGTTAAATTTGTATCAATAAAGCAAGATCCATACCAATTCAAAGCTCTATAGCATATCCCCCTTTAATGTAAAGAAACATTTACAAACAATATTTGGGGATATGAGTGTAGTTCTCTCTATACTGCTTCCTGCTTGTTTATTGGGTGAAGTAATTTTTTGAAGGATGTTCATGGTGACCTTTTATGGGTTCTCCACAGATTCTCATCCTCTGTGGAAACAAAAAAAGCACCTATTTTTCAAAACAACATATTCTTAGACCCCAATTTTGAAGTCAAGATACCTTTAGGTTGGTTCATCATAGCAACCCATACAACAAAATGTCTCTTGTTACATGACTCTTTAATAGTCAAAAAATTCAAAGAAAACACAATAGTACACATAATCCAAACATATACAAATCCCTGTGTATATATCTTGTTTATGTGGATTATTATTTTTACTCTATTACTTTTTCTACAAGTTTAATATTTATTTTATTATCTTATTCCTTTAATCTATGATTGTCTGTACTCATTTATATTACATTTTCTGTCTCTTTACTCTTTCTGTTCTCTTTCCCAAGCCTACATACTTTTTTTAAACACACTGTATCACATTTAGAGGTCTTTTATGTCTGAATCTGTACTATTGTGTATATGAAATCATTTTTTGCCCAAGAGTACTTTTTAAAATGCTAAGCAGATTGGTCTCAGTGTCCCTGGGTACTGGTTCCACCTCTCTCAGGCTTTAAATACAATGGAGGCAGTTCCCTGCAGGTTCTAGGACTGGCAGGTGGGAGCCATCCTCAACACCTCAACTCTTGCTAGCACTGTGCAACATATAAACCCTTTTTATCTGAGTAAAAGCTAAATCCATCATGCAGCGCACTGCATGGTCTGGAAATATCTTTGTGTATGGTGGCAGAAATCAGCCATGCTCTTCTGCTGTACATGCCTAGTAGACCTGATCCTGCTGCCTGAGTTGGCAGGGGATGCTAAGCCATGGGTGTGGTCTCAGACAATTTCTTCCTGACCCTGAGTGGGCACATAAACACCAGGGACCACAAATGCCATTCAAATGTTCCATAGCCAAAGTTCATGCTGGCAGTATGGCTCAGGAAGCCACATTTCAAAACTGTGTGGTTTATTTTCTGCTACCACTTAATCAGGAAAATCTCTCTTAAAGGATCTGCTGCACACTGCCAGCCAGAAAAAAAAAGAGGCTAAACTTTGCTTTTCTGGGTCTAGAATTCCTTTCCAAGCTTTCTCAAATTTTATGTGGTATTAGTTAGCAACATTGGTGCAACAATTTGTTGTTGGACGCCATTCATTCATTTCCCGGCTGCCCAGACTCTCAAAATATCCACAGAGAAACGATATTAACTAAATCACAGCTTGGGACCATTAGCTATAGCTTCTTATTTGTTAACTCTTACATATTAATTTAACCCATCTCCGTTAATCTGTGTATTGCCTTGTGGCAGTGGTTTACCGACAAAGTTTCAGGACTTATGTCTCTGGTGGTGGCTCTGTGGCTTCTATTTGACTCTGCCTCCTTTCTCCCAGCATTCAGTTTAGATTTCCTCACCTACCTCTATTTTGCTCTGCACAGGCCCAAAACATTCTTTATTGACCAATGATAATCACAGCATATAGAGGGAAATCCAAATCAATTCTGTATATGTGTTACTTTTATTGGCTAATGAATAATTCTCTTTTAGTCAATGACTTAAGCAGGAAAACCAGGTGGGAAATCTGGAAAGAGATATATAGACAGAGTAAGCAAAGTCAGAGGGTCATCATGTAGCTACCAAAGGAAAGAGATATCAGAAAACTTATCAGCAGGCCATACCCTTGTGCTCATACATAGATTAAAAGAAATTGGGTAATCTAAGACATAAGAGTTAGCTAGAATTATGACTAAACTATTGTCAAAACAGTGTTGTAATTAATAGCTTCTGTGTGACTATTAGGGTCTGGGCAGCTGGGATACAAATGTACAGTCTCCATTTACGGGGAGATAAATGGGAAGAGGGGATTTTGAATATTATTCAAGAATTCATAGAGGGAAAATTATGGTCTGAATATATTGTATAAGAGAAGAATCAATCTATTATCTGTCTGTTTGTCTATCTTTCTATCTATCTACATGATATTAATGTACATTAAGATGAGATGGAGATTGTAGAAATACATTTGATCTTTTAAAACAGAAGAGAAAAAAGGCAAAGGTTTGTGATAAAAATAAAAAAGTGTAAACCATGACTGTTTTTGTTTTCTTAGCCAGTATGTATTCTTCAGAAAAGCAGAGAAAAAAATCTACCTCATTAATTTAATAAATCTCATAGAGAATGACAGTTGATATTAACTTTTGTCACTATTTTAAAATTATTTTTTATGTTTTAGATTATAAAATAATTACATCATTTCCCTATTTTCTTTTGTTCCTCCGTTCCTCATATATTCTTTGTTGCTTTCTTTCAAGTTCATAACTTTTTTATATTGTTGTTTTATACATGTATGTAAATTATATGCATGATATACATATATACTTATATTGTCTATGTATAATTATTTAATATGACCTAGAAGGTCTGTATAATTTTACTTGTGTTTACTCTCCCCCAGGGACAATATGTACTTTAAACATTGGGCATAGGGATCCCTGAGCTGAAACTTTTATGACTTCTGTAAATAGTTTTTAAAGTCTATTTTTGCTTTAAAATTATTATGTGAAATATATTATTGTTATTTTGATACAATATAATCAAAGTAATCAGAAAACAAACTACATCATTCAGGATAATAAAAAAAACAGATACAATGAGAAAAGTCATAAAATTTTGTTATAATGACTTTTGTGTGAGCCCTAAAGAGACCCATTTTCAGTCTCACTAATGCCTTGGCATGAGTAGATGTCCACTGACAAACATGGCTCTTTTTGTCAAGTGTCTGGGAGTTTTGATATGCATTTTTCTAGCTCTATTCAATATGTATATAGAGTATATATAATCTGTCTTCATAAATAGTATGAGAAAAGTTCCAGAAATCATATGTGAATATAAAATAGTGACTCCCTGTTTCTTCTCAAACAGTTCTCTGAAAACAGTTTAACAAGAAGACACTTGTACCCTCCACTTGAACCAGTATATGGTGTGAAGTTCTAGGTGGTAACACGAAGAATTCAGAGCAAATGGAATCTCCCAGTCTCTGCAAGTATTGAAGACACTAGGAATCAGATGTAACTGAAGCTCTTAGGCCAGTGAGTTCCCAAAGGAGAGAAATGGATGAAGGAAAGAGACCTGGATGAGGCTCTCTTCAAGTTTCATGATCATTCTTACATAAAACTGTATTAACAGCTACCAAAGATGATTATGTGGAACTATCCATAACTATCCACAGAGTTTATGTACAGCCTAGAAATGTTTCTAATTACACTAGTTACCATGGAGAGATATGAAGAAATGATTATTCATTACTTTACGCACCTGTTTATAGAGGCCTTTGTTTCTTCTAGTAAGATAAAATGTCCATTAATGTGTAGTCAACTAAATTGTGAAATGTTTATAAAATGAAATAGTTTTCAGTCAAAAATTCTAACAAAAATTGATAGATCTACAACATCAATGAAAATGAAATCTACGCTGATCAGTGAAAGAAGGCAGACAAATCTCCTTTAAAAGAACTTCAGGCCATTCAAATAATACGGTAACAGTAAACGAACTTTATTTGCCTCTAGCATTTTGAGGGAGGAAAGAATTGCAAAAGGTCTTAATGACACTGCAGAGTGAGATAATATTTTACATTAGCATTACTTTGCTGGTGCATTCAACATATTAAAAGCATTGTATTAGTTATAAATATTCATGTTAATTTGAAAAAGATGACTAATCGTGTTTCATTTTTACAAATTGCTTTTATGCATTCATCAACCGTACTCAACTTAGACATATAAAAATATAGAATAACTTTTTTAAAAAGACTATTTTGATTTACATTTAATATAAATTTTGATGGACAGTCAGTATTACTATGTTAGTATCCCGGCAGTTGCCTCCATGGTCACGTGTTTGTCAATTTTAGTAAACAGATGCTTCATCATTCATTGTTCTTTTACGAGGTTCCAGAAACCATCAATGTAGCAGGCACCATTACCCACAAAATAGAAAACATAACATTTAACCTGCCTGTAATGAGATTTCACAAGCACATTTTATTCACGCACATAAACTTCAGAGGGAAAAGAGAATATTGCTTTCTAATAGTTTTTTCTGAAAATAAAAAAAGTCCACGTTGCTTTCTGACACATGTTTGTTTCTAAGATGCTCCTTCATGAAAAACAAAGAAAAAATGGAAGAGCTGCTTGGTGTACCTGTTAGAAAATGGACTGCAATTTCTCTATCAATACTTTTCCAATAAAACACACATAATGTTTTCTAACTAAGATATTTTAAAGTCTGTCAGACTCATACAATATTATAATCTTCTGACTAAATTGGGGGCATGGGGACTTTGGGAGAGGGCTGAAGGGGAGGGGGGAGAAAAGGAGGGGAGCAGAGAAAAATGTAGATCTCAATAAAAATAACGGAAAAAAATGAAAAAAGATTATAATCTCAACATTTATTTTTATAAATACTGCTTTATGTGTAATAAAATAACATCATGATAAATTATAAGAAATGCTAAAGCAGATTTGGATTCTATTTGAATTTTATTAATCCCATAACAGAAAGCTTCTCTAACAAGTAAAGTAAGTGCATTAGTTTTACTGACTCTATGAAGTCTAACTACAATGAAAGGAGTTTTTAATTGACTAAATAAACTGGTAAGGAAGAGATAAATTAGAGCTCATATAATTTAATAGGTTTGGGTAAAATTGAGTAGGATATAACAACAGTAATGAAATCAAACTACATAATTTGAAAATATCAGAATAAGTGAAATCCTACAGAATATTTTTTCATATTTTGGAAGCCTGTAACATCTATTTCAAAATCAGTCCTGTCAAAACTCAGACATTAAGATAAAGTTATTTCAAAGAAGACAAGGTAATGTCACCAATTTGTGTAAATACAAGGTGTTTTCTTAATAATTGCATAAATTTACCAAATGCCAAATTGTATTTTAAATGTGTGGGATGCCCATAATAGAATACATATCACACAGGCAGCATTTCATCTTTTCCTAATTTATATTTAATATGTATCATTAATATAGGAAAGTGTCTCTCATGTGAGGCTGCAGCCAAACATGCTTGAGGAACTACACAGATTCATTCTCGTTGCTAAGTGTCTGACCTTGCCACAGATTCCCGCAATTTGCCCTTGCGGTGGAGTCGCTGCTGCAAGATTCTGCATTCTATAGCTCCATCTTGTGTCATGCAGTTATTTGAAATATTTTTTTTCTGTTTTCTGATAATTATCTTTTGCTTCTGGAAGATACTGAAGGATGACAAGGTGGACTCGATGTAACCGCTTATGAGCAAGTGTTAACAGCAGCCAGATGAGAGGTGTAGTTACTATGCAATGCATTAGCTGATCTTTTCATCAAACTCCTTGGTAAATGGCTTCTCACTGAGACACCAGTTTAACCTTGAGTGTCTGTCTCCTTTGCTCTAAGTTCAAGTGTGATAAGGACCATCAGCCGAGCATTACAGTGGCCAGCTGTTTTCCTCTTCAGCTACTTATTAAAACTAATTCTTGTAGTTTGGATTCATTATTTATAAACAAATTGACCTTGGCAGTAGATCTTTGTAATTGGTGTGCTTATCTTCAATAGTATCAAGTTTTATATATAATAGACTGACTTGTTTCAGCAAGTGATATTGTAAATGTGGATTTCGCTTTGCTGTTATTCAGGTATTTACCAAGTTTAAGGTAAATATAAAAGCGTATTCAGTTTAGAACACATAATTAGATTCTTTGAGACAGAACACCTGCATGGGGAGCTGAAAGCAATAGATTTTGAAAGTATAATAAGATGACTAGAACAATGATTTAAATCTTGTATCTCAAGCAGTTTGTTATTGATAATAATAGAAACTGCTATTGGCAAACAATATCCTTATTGTTGAAAAACATCCATTTCCCATTTCAAGATTATTACATGTATTTATTTAGTGTTTTGAAGTGTGCCCATGTGATGTGGAAGTGGTCATATAGACAACTTACTGAAATTGGTTTTCTCTTTCCCACCATGTATTGGAGAAGAGGATTGCTCTTCTATTGTTCATCTATGTGTAGCTGTCTGTTTATTTATGTGTTGAGACATCTCACCGCTCTCCTTGGCTTCTTTTTAACTGCACATAATTGCATGTGGAAACTTTATAAATTCATTCACTGTCATTTATGAATCTATAAAATGGTCTGCTTTTCTTCATAAAAATAATATTACCACACCTTCAGAAGCTAAAACATAAGCAACGTTTCCATTAAACGTGACTCAGGTAAAATTGAAGCCACTTTATTAATACTACTTTATGTTAAAACATAATTATTTCAGTTAGTTATAATTAATTGATCAAACCAAGTCATTATAAAATATTATAGCCTTCGTTATTTAATGTGTGCAACCCATGTGATGAAACACTTGGACCTGACTCAGTTTGTTCTAGAATGAAGAAAATGAACCAAGCAGTAAGTGTGCCTGCATTCACTCTCTATTGTTGATGGTGGATGGGATTTGCTATCGAAATTCTTGTCACCTGAACCTGCCTGCAATGATGAATCATAACTTGGGGTTTATTACAAGAAAAAAGTTTTTTCCTAAGTTGCTTCTTTTGGAGTTTTATTTTGTAACGCATCAGAGATGAAACTAATGCAAGTCATAATGGAGTAAAATTTTATTTTATGCAATATTTGATATATATATATTTCTTATTAATAGTATTAAATACATAGAATGTATCAGTTATGAATTTCTCATAAAAATTGTTGCTTACTTACTATGGAAACAATTTAAATGATTTTTCTGAAATTATAGTAAAATTTTAAGAATCGTTTAATAATCTAGATAAGTCAGCTAATGAAATATCAGCTGAATATTCTATAATAGTACATTTTTTGAAAACAAGGATTTAAATTATTTTTTTTAGAAATTAGAGTGGGTCATGGGGGGGAAGAACAGGGAAAGATGACAGGAATTGAGGGGCTTTTGGAGGGCGATATAGAAACCTAGCGCAGTGAAATTTTCCTGGGTCTATGAAAGTGACCCCAGAAAGGTCTGCTAAGTAATGGGGGATACGAAGCATGAATGGGCCATCTTCTGTAACCCACAAGGCTCCCAGCAGATGTAAGGGGACATCAACCCAGACACAAAATATTTGACCTATAATCTATCCTGCCAGCAAGATGTGCTGGGATAATGGTGGCTTAGAACTTGCATGAATGGCCAGTCAATTACGTGTGCAATCTGAGGTCTATGCCAGAAGAAAACCCCATGCTTGCATGATGAAATACCAGGAAATGGACAGCCCAGAGACCCAGGATAGACCCAAATAGGACCTACAAAAAAAAAAAAAAGAAGAAAAAAATCAATGAAATGATTACTAATGATTCGAATGATATCTGTTATACTCATATATCAGTGTGTAGCCTAATTACCTTCAGAGAGGCATCACCTAACTACTGGTGGGAGCAGCTCTAGAGACTCACACCAAATACTTGGCAGATCGAGGGGAACCAGGCAGAAGAGGAAGGACTGTAGGAGCCAGAGGGGTCAACGACACCAGGCAAACATAGCCCACAGTATCAAGTTAGCAGGCTTCATAGGGGCTCACAGACACTGAAGTGACAATCATGGACCCTGTATGAGTCTGGGACCTCTTCACATACATTGTGGTTGGGTGGCTTGGAATTCTTATGGAACTCCTAACAGTGGAAGTTTGGGGGAATCTCAGTCTTTCGCCTGTGCTTGGGACTCTTTCTTCCTACTGGATTGCCTCAACCAGTTTTACTACCAGTTTGTGCCTAGTCTTATTGCAGTTTGTTATGCCATGTTAAGTTGACATCCTTGGATGACTTCTTTTTTTATGAAAGGAAAGAGTAGAATAGAGGGGGAAAGGAGAGGTGGCAGGGGTGGGGGCACTGGGAGGAGCAGATGGATTAGAAATTGTGGTATGTGGTAACATATGAGAAAAAGAATAAATTATCACTTAATAAATAAACAAAATTTGCATTGCATAAACCTTAGATTTTCAACACTAACAATACTAAAAATAAAAATTATATATGTACATTATTTAGAAACTGATTTCTAATTTTCAATTTTGTTTGATATTTGCTATGATTTATAAAAATATGTAATGGTAATCCTCACTCAAAGTTTATGGAAAACTTTGGAGTGTGAAGAAAAGGAATATAAAAGTAAAAGAATATCTGAAATCCAACCAAGGCAGATATAGCTATATGATATTATAAGAACTATAACAAGGGACAAAAAAAGACAGAGTTCTCGCTAGAACTGGTGATGCTTTATTCCAATTAAATAAAAGCTAGGAAATTAGCCACATGCCCTTCATATCCAGATAGACCTTGTAAAAATTTTAGTTGATGTTTATATATTTAAATTGTCTCTCTTGGAGTGTAAAGGGAAGCAAAGGCCATAATCATACCCTATCATTCTTGTTTAATATATTTTGCTCAAGCTGTTCTTTCATCTAAGACAAAAAATAGAAAACTTTTCAACCTAAAGTATTCCTTAAAAACCTTCTGGAGGTGGGAGGACCTTGGACTTCCCACAGGGCAGGGAACCCTGACTGCTCCATGGACTGGAGAGGGAGGGGGAGGGGAAATGGGGGGAGGAAAAAGGAAATGGGAGGAGGGGAGGAGGTGAAAATTTGTAAAAAATTATATAATTTAATAAAAAAATCTAAAAAAAACCCTTCATGAACACCCATCTGTATTTGCTTATTGTGGGACTCAGCAGTTCTTAGGTCAGTCTCCTGAACTTCCTGACATCTAATTAACAATTTCACTGAGGAGGCCACAATGTCCCCTTATCTGATACCTTATAATATACAGGAAAGTAAATGAATAATTTTTTTCTTATTAAATGCTTCCAATATTCTTTATTTCTTCTAAATCCCTAATAGGGATTTAGGTTAGATCACATTGTTAAACTCATGGTTTATGGATTGTCACATAATAGAAATGTGAAGATAAAACAATTTTGCCTCTTAAAAATAAATAATATTATGGGATATTCAGTTTCTAGTATGGAGAGAGAGTCACTTTGTTTGATGATTATTCATTGGGTAATTTTAAAATCAGTTTATATAAACCTACTTGTTCAAATACCTATCTATATTATGGAAAAAGTTAAAAAATCTTGAACTTAATGTTGCATTTTTCCTTTAATAAGTATATTAGATGGAAGGTGAATTTAAAACTATAAAACAATCAAAATATTTAGAATAACTCCACAGCATATGTATTATATTTGTGTGGTAATCCTCACAACCACTTCCCTGTATAAATATATTTTATTATTACCCTGGTTTTTTTTTTCAAGTTGACACAAAATAGAGTTTATGGAAAGATGACTATCTGGTAAGAAAATGTGTCCAGCATAATGCTTTTAGACACTTTCTAGATGAAAGATTAATGTGCAGGAACGAGCACACCATAGGTGGTGCCACTCCTGGAAAATGGAGCAGCAGTTTTAGGATAAAGCAGTGTGAACGATACCCGGGAAGCAAGCCAGACAGCAGGGTTCCTCCTGGATCTCTACCTCAGTTCCTACCTTCAGATTACCCTACTGGCTTCCTTCCATAACTTCCCTTGATGATGGCCTGGGACGTGGGACCTAATAAATACTTTACTTCTCAATTTGCCGTTTGTAATGGTGTTTATCAAAGCAATAAAATCAAATGAAGAGAATTATTAGTGGTCAGTTAGTAACTCTTTTTCAATCTTTTTTTATATTTTAATTAAGTTTATTTTCCTTTTTCTTATTTTTATTATTTAAAGCATCTATCTGTTATCATTTTTTTTTTTTTTTGAGGCAGGGTTTCTGTGTGTAACGTTCTGGCTGTTCTCAAACTTACCTTTTAGACCAGAATGTCCTAGAACTCACTGAAATTTACCTGCCTCCACCTCTTGAGTGCTGGGATAAAGGTGTGTACCACCACCGCCTGATTATTAAAACATTTTTAAATTGACATATATTTTAATCATTTTCCCTTCTCTAATACCTCCTGATCCTCTCCCCCTCCCTATCAAAGTACCTTTCAGTCCATTCTCAAAACACAAGCAAAATCCCTACACAACAAAACCAAGTAAAAAAAAAAAAAGAAACAAAATAAAAACCCCCACGAAACTGTAACCAAATAAAATCTTTCTCTTTCTCTCTCTCTCTCTCTCTCTCTCTCTCTCTCTCTCCCACACACACACACACACACACACACACACACACACAGAGAGAGAGAGGAGAGAGAGAGAGAGAGAGAGAGAGAGAGAGAGAGAGAGAGAGAGAGAGAGAGAGAGAGAGAGAGAGAGAGCCAGCCTGTGGAGACACTTATATGTTGGCCAACTCTCCTGAACATGAGGCCTATCCAGGATTAGTTGATGTATCCAGTGTCACTCTTTTTTTGTTGTGGGATTTCCAACCATTCAGCCACTGATTTTTAGGGCAGCAAGCCTAGGCCATGGTTTGTCTGCCTATGACACAATTTTATAAGCTGTGGGAAAGGATGGGTCTCTTACTCTCTTGCTCTCTTGGGGGTCAGAACAGAGAAGGCAGCTTGACTGGATGAAGGGAACTGGATCTAACAGAAGTGGCATCTAACACGTTTGATATCAATGGATGTTTATTGCTATTTTGTACTGAAATAAATTCTTGGGAACTTTTACCAGACTCTCGTGAATTCATGCCAGCCTTTTGGAGAAACTCCTTCTGGGAGATGTATGTTTCAGTTCCATGTTACCATAGGTGGCAAGATGTTCATTCATTCATTCATTCATTCATTCATTCATTTTTATCATAACATTATACAAAACAAAAAGATAAAACAAAACCAGAACATAGAGGCTGGACACAGCATACCAACAGGAGGAGAAGATCCCAAAAGAAGGCACAAGAATTAAAACCCCATAGTTTAAGTGCTCAGAAATCCCATAAAGAGTAAACTGGAAGCGATAATATAAACACAGAGGACCTGGTAAGCATCTCTGTAGGTCCTATGCATGCTTGATTCTCTGAGTTCATATGAACTTTGTTCATGTTGATATGTTGTTCTCTGCATGGCTATGATTCTCTCTGGCTTTTACACTCTTTCTGCCATTTCTTTCACAGTGGTACCTCAACTCTGAGGAGAGGGATTTGGTGGAGAATTCTATTTTAGGACTGAGGGTCCAAGTGTCTGTTACTCTGCATAATGTCTGGCTGTGAGTCTCAATATTCATTACTATTAGAGGGAGCTTCTTTGGTGATAGCTGAATAAGTTGTTGATTTATTAGTATAGAAGAATATCACTAGGAGTCAATTTATTACTACAGTTTTATTTCTTCTTCTTCTTCATCATCATCACCATCATCATCATCATCTTCTTCTTCTTTTTAAACCAGTATTATTTGGTGTTACTCTAGATCCTTGGGCTATCTAATCTCAGGTTCTTGGTCACACAAATAGTGTCCACTGTGTATTCCAAGCTAGCTATAGAATAAGGGACTAGAAGAAACAGATAGAATCCATTAGGAAAAGAAAATAGAATAGATAGTCACAGATGGACAAAGGCAAGGGGCTCAATGGGGGGGGGGATTGAGTGAGGAGGGAGATGATATTGGGGTTGTGGGAAGGAATGGCAGAAGGGGAAGAACTAGAAGGAATGAGATTGTCGTGATGGGGGAAAGACAGAGATGGAGAACAAGAAATGATATATCTTGATTGAAAGAGTCATTATAGGACTAGCAAAAAAACCTATCACTAAGGAAATTCCCAAGAACTCCCAAGGATGACCCTAGCTAAGACCCTAAGCAATAATGAAGAGGGTCCTGAACTGACCATGCCTTGTACTCATATTGATGACTATCTTAAATATCATCATAGAACCTACATTCAGCAAGTGATGGAAAAAATACAGGAACCACAGTAGAGCACTGAGCTGAGCACCCAAAGTAAAGTTGAGGAGTAGAAATAGTGAGAATATGCGCAAAGAGGTCAAGACCATGATGGGGATGCCCACTGAAACAGCTTATCTGAGCTAATGACAGCCTTCCAACTCTAGCCTGACCTTGAGGGAGCCAGCATAGGACCAAATTAGGCCCTCTGATTGTGGGTGACAGATGTACGGCTGGGGCAGACTTTGGAGCTACTGGCAGTGAGATTAGAATTTATACCTACCACATATATTGACTTTTGGAACCCATTATCTCTGGAGGGATACCTTCCTCAACCTAGATATGGGAGTGAGGGTCTTGGTCATGCCTCAAAGCAATGTGCTGGACTTTGTTGACTCCCCATGGGAAGCATTACTCTCTTTGAGGAGTTGATAAGGTGGGATAGAAAGTGGGATTGGGAAAGGGAGTAGGAGGGTAGGAAAGGAGGGAGTGGGAAATGGATTTGGCATGTAAAATGTTAAAAGATAGTTTGAGATATATATATATATATATATATATATATATATATATATATATAAAAGAAACCGATAACTGATTTGACTTGAGTCCTACTCCATGAGATAAAATCATACCAACTGAATACAGTCATTCATACTCTGTATTTGAAATACAATAACCATTCCAAATAGCAAGTAATTAATAAAAATTCTTTATTTAAAGTATTCCAATAAAATCCATATAAAAATATAAATAAAATACATGTATTTGGTAATTTTTAAGTTATGGTATTTATAACCTATATTTTAAACTAAAAATTGCAAAGGTAATTTTTATTCTTGGAAAAAATTGGAAAAGATAAAGTGAAGAAATATTATTTAAGCAGGTTATTTGTTCAATGCATGCTTTGTATTACAGGTATTTCTTTATTACTTATTTGTGTGTATGTTGGTGAGGGCATACCATAACTTTTCTATAGAGACTAGAGGTCAGTTTGCTGGAGTTCGTTTTTCCTTCTAATATGTGAGTCCCCATGATAAAACTTAGGTGTGCAGGCTTGTTGAAATTGCCTTAACAGGTTGAGTCATCTGCAGCCTGAGGCTTCTTGTTCATTCCCGGCCACCCAGACCTGAAATAATTGCAGAGAAACTATATAAATTACAGCACTACTTGGTCAATAGCTTATGCATATTTCTAGCTAAGTCTTACACCTTAAATTAACCCATTCCTATTATTTTATACTTTACCATGAGGCTCATGGTTCACCGGTAATGTACTTCAGAGTGTCTCCTTCAGCAGCCACATGGCATCTCTCTGACTCAGCCTACTCTCTCTATATATATCTTCCAGCCTGGCTATATTCTTCCCTGCTGTAGGCCCAAAGAAGTTTCTTTATTAACCAATGGTACTCACAGAATACTGAGAGAAATCCACGTCATTAACCTCACTGGTCGTTAATTTACATCTTTAAATAATCTGGCTTTTGTGTTTTTGATTAGTATATATACATATTTAAGTAAAGTGAACATTCTCAAGTAAAAGAATGAAAATTTTTTTTATGCAAACAATGAGCTTTTTATGTAATTCATTTTCTTAACTCTTTACAGGATTATTCATGTTTTCAATAAACACTGACATATTCTCTTGTTTTCTTTCTTTTCTCTGAAGCCCTCTACATTTTTGTTTATCTGCTAATAATAACTTAACTGCACTGCAAGATTTTTCTTGAAAATATCTCTAAATTGCCTCAGCCTCTATGCCTTATCCACTCACAAAGTTTTTCCAATTTTTTAAGGATTTGTAAGGAGATCATTACATCTCCTGGTACCAAATCCGTCATTATGAGCTCAATCATAGTGGGTGACATAATTTTACAGTGTATTAATTTAAAGAAGAATGTGTACAACTCAGTCTCTGAACACATCACTTACTAAGTTAGTGTGAACTATGACTAATTTATAGTTGCAGATTTCCAGGTCAACATAAAGAGTTAGTTGCATCTTGATGGCCATTGGTGGCTGCAACAGGTCCTTGTGCCTAAAAAGTGGAGTGAGCCAGAGGCTTCCTTTGAGGTTCATTTTGTAGAAGAAGCCATCCTCAAGCACTCTTTCTAATTCAGTGAAGATGGATTGAGAGAAGCAATCAATTGGTCATCTCTCAGATTCATCTTGGCAGAAAATAAACTTAATTGCTAATTTATAACTAATGATCATAATCTTCCCACTCAATATAAATGAAAGAAAAATGCATTTTTGTCTTTATTTGGGATTGAACTCAGGACCTTGCAAGTACTCAGTAAGCAATCTAACATTTAGTAATAGCCCCATGTCATATTCTGGTTTTTGTTGTTGTTGTTCAGAGATATTATCTCATTAGGTTTCCTAGGTTAGCCAAAATCATGCTGTATAATTTAAATAGGCTTTGTCATTCACATTCCTAAAATAACTAGAGTTACATGTCTTTGATAGGAGGCATGGTTCTAAGACATTTGAACCACATTCCTGATCTTATAAAACCACCATGTATTTCAGAGCATTAATGTTTTAACCTATACAATAGAAAAGGTAGGCTCTGTAAGTATATTGCTTTATAAAACCTTGAAGTATTGTTTTGAGATGAAACAGAATCTTGTGTCTTTTATAGTAAAACTCACATTCTAACCTTGCATATATATACACTAACACATATGCACAAATATCCACATAACAAACTATTTTCAGAAAAAAATGCAGATTTAAATATTTTAATAGAAATAATTAAGTCTAGTTTTGATAATAATATCAAGCATTTTGGTTGTTGATCATATAAAGCAGATTTCTAAAATTTAATACTTATCACCATCATGTGTTGTATCCATTTATAAAAAGTGAAAGAGAGCATTGGGAATAGGAAACAATTAGAGATGGTTTAATAAGCTACTAGATGATTGAGTCCAGACTTGAATTTGTGTATCATTTTCTATATTCCTCTACCCATGAAGCACTATCTCTAAATGTTTTTCCCTGGGTTTAAAAAAATCCAAATGTGGTGTTAATTGTTTTAGATATACACTAAAACATCGTTGTTATTTTTTTTTTTTTTAAAGAATCAGACTTTCTTTCTCATGTTCTCCCTCCTTCTGTTCCTCGTCAGGACCTTGGGAACTCAGTCCGGTGCTCCAATGTGGGGCTCTGTCTCTAGCTCCATCCATTAGCAGATGAAGATTCTATGGTGATATGCAAGATAATCATCAGTATGGCTATAGGATCTGGCCTTTTCCGACTCTCTCTCTCCTCAGCTGCCCACGGAACTAGCTGAGGGCGTCTCACTGGATACCTGGGAACCCCTCTAGAGTCAAGTCTCTTAATAATCCTAAGATGGCTCCCTTAATTAGGATATATGCTTCCCTGCTCCCATATCCACCCTTCCGTGAGGGAACCTTCCTCTGGAGATGGATGGAGATAAATACAGAGCCACACATTGGTGCACAGAACTGAGCACCCAAGGTCCAAATGAGGAGCAGAAGGAAGGAAAACATGAGCAAGGAAGTCTGGACTGCGAGGAGTGCTCCCACCCACTGAGATGGTGGGGCTGATCCATTCGGAGCTTACCAAGCCCAGCTGGACTGGGACTGAAAAAGCATGAGATAAAACCGGTCTCCCTGAACATGGCAGACAATGAGGGCTGCTGAGAAGCCAAGGACAATGACACTGGATTTGGACCCTACTACACATACTGGCTTTGGGGGTCTTGGCCTGTTTGGATGCTCACCTTCCTAGACCTGGATCGAGGGGGGAGGAACTTCGACTTCCCACAGGGCAGGGAACCCTTACTGCTCTCTGGACAGGAGAGGGAGGGGAAGTGGAGGAGGGAGGGGGGTAATTGGGAGGCGGGGAGGAGGCCGAAATTTTTAATAAAAAAAATTGAACAATAGACGGCATGGAAAAAATAAAAATGAAAAAAAAAAGAATCAGAACTAGATTCTGGCTTGGAAAAATATGAAAAAAAAATCTGTTCATGATCACATCTTATGAGATTAAAATCTGTCTTGTTAAGCTCTATATGTATGTGTCTTCATATTGGCTTTCAGAAAACAAAATGCTATGAATTGATATACTATAGAGGGGAACGGATATCAAGGAACTGAAAGGATTTACTATCTTTAGCTAGAAACTGAGGTCCTCAAATTAAGAGCCTCCTAGGTTAAGGGCTGTCAATAACCACATGAACTTCCAAAAGAATCAGTTTAGTCATTGCTAATATTGATTCAACACAAAGCACAAGAAGAAACTAATAATAACTGTTCAGAATTCTTTCCAATAGTTCTTATAAAATAATAATTTGTACTGTGTAGTGTAAAATTTATAGCAATATTAAAATACCTCAGTAAGATAAATACAGTCTTAGTAATGATACACACACACACACACATACACACACACACACACATACACACACACACACACACACACACACATATTATGCATGAACCTTAGGTGTCTAGCTAGCCAAGACTCTAGCAAACTACATTGACTTATGTATGTCTATTGTATATTTGTTTGTGTATGTCTCACTCAAATTCAAACAATATGTTCCCATGTGAAAATGAATGAATAAAAGGTATATTTGTTACTAGAGTAAATAAAATGTTAACTTTAAACATATTATCCTTAAGTTTCTGTTCCAATATCCACCCTTCCTATATCCCAACCATCCTATTCCCCCAAGCTCTTCCCATCCTCCACTTCACACTTTTCTTGCCCCATCCCCCCTCCCCCCATCCCACCCCACCCCTATGTTCCCATTTTTTGTCCGGCAATCTTGTCTACTTCCAGTATCCAGGAGGATAACTATATGTTTTTCTTTGGGTTCACCTTCTTATATAGCTTCTCTAGGATTTTTACGAATTATAGACTCGATGTCCTTTATTTATGGCTAGAACCCAATTATGAGTGAGTACATCCCATGTTCATCTTTTTGGGCCTGGGTTACCTCACTCAGGATGGTGTTTTCTATTTCCATCCATTTGCATGCAAAATTCAAGATGTCATTGTTTTTTACCGCCAAGTACTATTCTAGCATGTATATATTCCACACTTTCTTCAACCATTCTTCCACTGAAGAGCACCTGTCAGAATGGCTAAAATCAAAAACACCAATGATAGCCTTTGCTGGAGAGGATGTGGAGTAAGGGGTACACTCATCCATTGCTGGTGGGAATGCAAACTTGTGCAACCGCTTTGGAAAGCAGTGTGGAGGTTTCTCAGGAAATTTGGGATCCACCTACCCCAGGACCCAGCAATCCCACTCTTGGGAATTTACCCAAGAGATGCCCAATCATATTACAAAAGCATCTGTTCAACTATGTTTATAGCAGCATTATTTGTAATAGCCAGAACCTGGCATCCTTAAGTTTCTGAACACAGAAAACAAGCTGAACTTTTACCAGTAATCAGGCACTTCAGTAGAGCTTCTCTAGTACATTGGTCAAAATGTTGAAGGCCTGAGGCTTTACCAATTACTTGTTCCCAGAAAATGGCAAACTGAGAGGCCACCACTACTATTACAAATAATAAAAAAAAAGTTTCAAAATTATCCCTGTGTGATGGAAGGTTAAAAGCTGAAATGTCTGTTGCCATGGCAACACTTTTATTTCCAGCACTTGTCTTTTCTACACATTGTCCATTACAAGGTAGGAAAGGGCCTCTCTCGTCTTAACATTGTGTTACACAGGCAGCTTCATCCGCTACAACTGCATTTGTTCATTTTTTTCCTTGACAAGTATAAAATATTCCATTGCTCATTTTGTCTGCTTTTTAATTCAGTATATCTGAAGAAAACGAAAATGCATGAGTTAATCCCATTGAATCAAATTGAGTGCTCAGATGTATCTCTAAACATTGATAAACATCCTTACCATTATACAGGACAGAGTGTCATAGGCAATGTCATGTTCCCACGTGCATATGACAGCATCATGATTATCTCATTACACATTTTTCTTACTTTCTAATAATGTGTATTATTCGAGATAAGATAGGCTTTATAAATTAAACAATTGATTCTCATTTTTAAATTCCTTAAATTTTTCTTCTTGAATTCCCAACATTACCTGAGACTCAGATTAGTGGTGTTGTTTTGCCCCCCGTGAATTCAGTGACTAAGTCATTTGGAACCATGGTTCCCTGATTTTAGAAAGGAAAGTGAACAAGGAAGATAGGCAGTTAACCTAAACTACACAAATCTTGGCCATACCCGTCTCCAACAAAGCTGGCACAAACAGATACCAGCTGTATTTGCCAAGTGTGTAGAATCCACTCCTAGCTAATTCAGGTAAGATTATTGACTTGTCTTGCTTGTCTTTTTTTCATGGAGCTGTGAATGTGTATGTGTATTTATGCATGTATGCATTCAAACATGTCAATGAACTTTTACCAGTAATCAGGCACTTCAGTAGAGCTTCTCTAGTACATTGGTCAAAATGTTGAAGGCCTGAGGCTTTGTACATAGCACAGACACAAGTTGGGCATAGTCTTCAATCATTTTATACCGTATTTTCAAGAGTGACTTTCTTACTGAACCGGAAACATATTGATATGGGTAGAATGACTGGCCACTGAGCCTGAGAATTTTTTTTTTTTTTTGGTCTCTCCCTTCCCAGCGCTCAGACTGTAGGTAGCCATGGTCATGTAAGTCTCTCTCTCTGTCTCTCTCTCTCTGTCTCTGTCTCTCTCTGTATATATATGTATATATATATATAAAACTACATATTAAGATAAAATGTTCATTCCTAAAAGTAAGCACTTTACTGAGATAACTGCATCCACATAATTGTAATCAATCCATAAGGCTTTTCTTTTGTTCCAACCTATTGTTCTGCTACTAGACAGTCCCATTGCCAAGCAAGTGCTTCCCCATTCTATAAAGATTATAGAGCATAAAGTAACTGTGATATAATTGTTCATGCTAAATAAAACTTTATATTACATTCATGCCATTTATTGCTGTGATAATTATAGAATTTAGCTAAAAACCAATGTATATGAATGTTTATTAGTACAATAACTGGTAGATTTTATAGCCATCAAAAGAAACACTAGAGTTTAATAAAGGAGATGTGATCACATAGAATGGTGTGTACTTCCTGTATCTCTTCTGTATATTTTCACTTATATAACAGGGATTGCTTTGGCTAATTCTAACATTCATTTGATTATAGTAGTTCATATGATGTTAAAAACTTAAGCATAATTAAAACATTGTATGTTTGTGATAGTGTGTTTTACATTTCCTGTATGGTAAGTAAGATACACATAATGGATAGTGCCGTTGAATTGAAACTAAAACTTCTGCTATGAAGGATGAATTAAGTGGAGAAGTTTCTGGAAAAGTCTTTGAAGTAAAATAATTGTGACTAGTTATTTGATATAACTAGTAGCATGCCATATATATAATTTGTGGGTTGCTGCAGAGAGCTACAAGAGCATCAACAACATTTTTCTTTAAAATAAAGTGCTTACACCACTCTCAGATCCCTGATGTTAGCAATCTATCCTTGTTGAAATATCCTCTAATTTTCCATCAATCGTCTAATGATCTAGATTGCACATTGCTTCTAGTTATCTTTTCATGTTTTATTTGGTTACAGGAAAATTAGCTTTACATTGTGAAAATGCATACTGTTAGTGAATTGTGAATTTGTGAGGGATTGTGCTGTAATTACTGAATATTGGCTCTCCATGAACATGTTGCTTCAATGTGGGAAGATCTGGCAGGGAAATTAAGTTTCTCTCCTCAGCAGTCCATCATTACAGCAACAATTGTGGAAATCAAGTGAGACGTGGGGCCATTTTTGATTGCTTTAAATGCCACATTTACTCGTGCCAGCAAGAATCTATGCTTCAATATAAATTGAAAAAGGAAAATTAAACAGTCTGTGGATGTGGACGCTCCCAGGTTGAATGTAGGTGGATCAGCTTGTGTTTAACATCTGTTCAGGCTGCAAATGCAGGGGAAGTTTGATGTGTTTACTCAATTGTAATGGTTCCTGGGTGCAGAAGCAGAAAATCTGAAACATGTGACTTGTATTCACACCATGAGGGAGCTATTTAAAACAAAGGTGATGTTACTGTAGAAAAGATGGAGATGCTATATATGAAGCCAGTGCAGTTGGAATCCTTTGCTACCAGCAATCAGCAGCTTTTAAATTTCAACAATGCAGGCTTTTGTTAACCAGCTCAAAGTAGAAAGCATTTCTGGTATATTTCTTAATACACCAAAAATATCAACATGTAGTAGCAAACCCTCTCCATTCCATTCCCCAATTTTAGAAAACTACAACGCATTTAATATACCCTCTAATTTAGATTATTTTCAAAGAAATATGTTCCTAGCATGGTTTGCATGCTCATGGACACTTTAAGTAGACAGACAGTATTTTATTACAGTGCCAAAATTGGTGAACTTGTGTTTCCTGACAGAAATTGCACCTCTTGAAGCTAATTGGCTGACTTGGATTCTAATTAGCTAGGGTTGTCTTTAACCTCTTAAATACTCTTGTATTATTCACATCTGTGTATTCCATATACTTGTGACAATTGGGTATATGCCCTAAGATATAAAAATAGATGCCCCAGGTTGCACTAACCTAAGATGTTAAGAAGGTCTTCACTGCATCTGAAGACTTTAAGAAAAACTGTCTTTCTTTACTGTAACCTACCACTGTATATGTCCTAATGTATTTGAAAGTGTTTATGAGTTTATTTTTTTTTAATGAGACTAGAAGTTACCTTACGGAAATGTGGAATTTTGGCCAACCTATGTCTGTAATGTCCACTACACATTGTTTCAGAATGACTTATTTCTTATCCTCTTTTAGGTGAGAATTGAGTTTTTTGCTTCAAGAAAGAAATTCAATAGGAATGTGAAACTAATTTTCTTATTCATATATGTGTATGTTAGAATAAAGTCTCATTAAATCATGTATAATTATTTTCACTGAATGAAATTAATGATTTATTATTAATTTATAGACTCAGTGTTATGTGGTTGGTATTCAAAAATTCTCCCATTCCTAAGACGCTCCTGTTTGGGTTGGAAAGTAAAAGGACAGGAGCTGCATTAAATAGAGTGACATGTTTTACTATATTTCAGAACATAAACAGGAGGATTCACAGGGAGTATTGATTTAATTGACTGGGAAATTTTTTAAAGAGTCACGGGTGTTATTTGAATTGGATATTGTTAGATAAATGAAAATTTACTAATTACAGAAGAAAATATAGCGGGTTGAGAAAACTTCCAGGAAACATTAAAGGTCATGAAGTGTTGATAATGATTTTTTTTTTTTTTTTGGTTTTTCGAGACAGGGTTTCCCTGTAGTTTCTAGAGCCTGTCCTGGAGCTAGCTCTTGTAGACCAGGCTGGCCTCGAACTCAGAGATCCGCCTGCCTCTGCCTCCCGAGTGCTGGGATTAAAGGCGTGCGCCACCACCGCCCGGCTGACAATGATTTTTAGATGGACTTCAATGCATATTGGATCCAAGCATATGCAGTTCAAAGGACAAAACATGAAACTATAAGAATGGAGAGTCTCTTCAAGGGATGCTGATATCACATCATGAAAAATTCATGTGATCACAGATGAACATATCCTGCACTGAGGTCAGTCTGAGCTGGACTGCTCCTCTCCACACCTTGTCGTGCTATCCCCACTCTTTCTTCATAAACAAACGCTGGCACCCTTGCCTCTGTATTTCTATCCTCCAGTAATAGCATCCTGGTTACTTTCACACAAGAGTTCCTTAGGTAAGAACACTCTGATACATGAAAAAGATATATAGCATATGCAACATGCTAAATGGAAAGGATGTTTACCTTTGTTATAACAATGTTCCCAGATGGGTTTGAGAGAATGTGAAAGGTGGGTCATAATGGGGTGATCATTCCAAGGAACTTCAAACAATATTTATTAGAAGTCACCTGTTCTAAGTAATGAAAAGGGCCAATTCACCACAATTGTGTGACCTAAGATCACTAGAGATTTTTTAATATATAACAAAATTATTTAAATATATAACAAAGTGTATGTATTTATCATATACAATAGACAAATATTGCAACTATTTTTGAAAATACAATAGTTAAAGAATATAATTCATGATATGATAACTTGAAGATAAAAATTGCTTGAAGTGTACTATATTTATATGAGTTTTAATTTACACATTTAAATGTATGAATTTTATTAGGGAGCAGATAGAAAATAGTATAAATATGAATATTGGTAGAGAATTAATGTCTGTTTTTCATATGCCCCTTGACACGAAGTGTAGGTTATATTTTAACTGGACTATGGTAAAATTAATTTAAAACACTCTAATAAAGAAATTAATGACAGAAAAATAAAGTACCTATTAATTATATTAAGGCTTATTTCTCCCATCTTTTATATTATGTGTGGTTCTCACATTGGTAAAGGGAATGAAAAATTATTAATTTGGGAATTACTGATCTCAATATTTACGATCAAAACCATGCAGAATTCATCTACAGGAATTTCAGTTTAAGTTTGAATTATATTAACCATGTTATCAACAACTATTAGATGTGTAATAAAACATCTATAATATATGCAGAAGTCAAGTATTCTAATGCTGATCCAAAGTATGTGACAATAAATAGTAACAGCATTTGTGATAGGAAGGGGTAGGTGACTAATGGCATTAGGATTTCAACAATAGCAGTTATGCATGCAAGTCATCAATTTTCTATATCATGTAGCTACAGAAAATAACAAAATTTTTGTAGTAACAAAAATATAATAAGCTGAGTGCCTTCTTCCCACGTAAAAAGAAATTAATATAAGCAGTTCAAGAAATTAAGTATTGCTTAAAAATTTGTACATATGTATGAGATTTAAATGCCATTCTTATTAGGAGGGCATTCACCCAATCAGTATAATACACACCCTTCAAATGAAACAATAGTAAAAGAGTCAAATGTGAAACGTCACATTTATATTAAACTTGTGAGTGCTATTTCTGTGAATTTGAGCCATCTGCATGTTTGAGGTCTAATATCAAAAGTTGCTTCAATTTTAAACTTAAAATAATGCCCTAAATATTGAAGCCTGAAATTATAGGCTATGATAATACAAAGTGACTCACTGAGATGTGTGTTTTTATATAACCAACATGTAGGATTTACATTAGGTTTTATAGATGTTCTGGTGTAGAGAATATATGTATTATGTTCTTCAAAATTCATAAAATATTTAATGTTGAAAGAGAAAGAATAAGCAATTGGGATATTAACAGAGCAATAATTTTTAAAGTGAATGGCAGAAATAAATACTTAACCAACAGACTGTCATATTTGTTCTTTGTCATGATTGGTCAGGAAGAATTTTAAGCCATCTGATAAGTCCAGAAAGAGCCACTGATTTAAAAACACAGAGTTAAGCAGGCTAGCTATAGTCTCTCAAGAAAAAATGTCACACTGGGCACAGCACATACTGGAATAAGAACTTATTCATTAATATTTACACAAAAACCTGATTTCTTTATCCATGTTGGAACAAACGATATCTCCAAACACCCCCAATCTTCCATTTAAAGAGTGAAGTTTGAACACACTGCACTTTATTTTAGACATCTCTCCCTAAGTTACCAAGAATACAGGTTATTCTCGTTCTTATTTATATCATGGAGATTTTCACTGTTTTGACAAATTCTTGACTAATTTAAGCCCAAGGCAAGAAGGAGGATAAGGTCAGTGAAACAGAATTAACACACATTGTCTGATTCAGTGGAATACATTTGAAGAAAAAGTGTCTCTTGATAGGCAGCCTGATCGCCAACAAGCCTGGAACTGTCAGGAAACCTCAGGTTTCCAGACTATAATTCAGTTTCTCTTTGTATTCACGGAGTTGTGGGATAAGAAAATGACTTTCAGAATAAGTCCAATTTAAGAGTATTGTTTAGCTCAATGTTTCTATTGAATGAAATACTCATAGTTTGGTGGATAATAACAAAATTGAGGTGAATTACTATTGTTATGTTGTGCTGAGTTCAGCATCTGACACTCTTATGGAACTTTACACAAAGTTCTAACTCATTCACCTACGCAATGGGGATGGGGAAATGATGTTTCCTTCTCACTAATTGTTTTAAATGTTCACTATTCATCCATCTGTGTTCCAATAAACTATGATATATGAGAAGCTTTGTAATTAATGAGCAAAAAAAAAAATCTCATCCTCCATTACATCATTTTGATCAAAATACTAGACAGTTTAGGCTGGGAAAGATTGATTTGGTTTGTGGTCTCAGACTGCAAGCATTGTGGAACTGTTCATCTCACAGTGTCTTGAGCATGTTCTCATTATGGAGAGCCAGAAAGCCTAGAGCATGACATGCACCAGGGATGGAGCAGAACATTCACTAATCCACCACTAAATATTGTCAATCTTCTCCAACCAGGAGAATTTACCTAGCCCGTGTGTCAGCAAATCTCAAATTGTCAGGATAAATAATTTTCAATATCAACAACATCATTTTTTGAGAAGCAAGAAGATAATAGTCAGGCTTTTGTGACCTTGATGCAGCTTCATTTACTTTCTTTCATGCTGGTATCCAGTCTATTAGCCCCCTTTTAGTAATACTTTTAAAAATGGATGCAGAGTTCATAATCTCTAGTGCTCTAATTCAATTTGAGCCAATACAATTATAAGTCATGTCCTAACAATGCACATTTCCTACTTATGGACTTGAGAGGCTTTTTTTTTTATACAAAATTCTTAAAAACCTCTTTTTTAAAAAAAAACCGAGTTACTGATGTAACAGTAGCTTCCCCATGCTTACAGGGTTTATCTTCATATTCGTAATAGAGTCTTAAGTTTACAAAAACCCAGGGCATCTCTTAATCCATATTATCACTTTCATGTCATATGTGGTCACATATAATCTCATACTAATAGCACAGGTCTAATTGCTGTTGATAAAAGTGTTATAGTATATGTCAGATGATACCAAAGCATTTGTCCATTTTTTTTTTTGAGACAGGGTTTCTCTGCAGCTTTTTTAGAGCCTGTCCTGGAACTAGCTCTTGTAGACCAGGCTGGCCTCGAACTCACAGAGATCCGCCTGCCTCTGCCTCCCGAGTGCTGGGATTAAAGGCGTGCGCCACCACCGCCCGGCCCATTTGTCCATTTTTTAATTGTATAAACTCTAGGTAATTAAATGATTTTGAATGGGAGATATGATCTAGTGGTTAATAGCACTGAGAAGCAGAAAAATATCTGTAAGCCCAACTATTAAGAAATCAATTCACTCTTCTGATCCTGATAGACAATACACATAAAGGAAATTTTCAAGATCAATCCTAGTAAAATAGAAAGTTGAGTTTGACCACTCTCTCTCTCTCTTTCTTGGTTTCTCTGTCTGTCTGCCTCTCTCTCTCTCTCTCCTCTCTCTCTCTCCTCTCTCTCTCTCTCTCTCTCTCTCTCTCTCTCCCTCTTGTGTGTGTGTGTGTGTGTGTGTGTGTGCGCGCGCGCACATAATGGGGAGTCTTTGTAAGAAAACCATCTACCTCCTTTGAGATATAATCTCTCATTGACCTGTAGCTTGACAATAGGAAACACTAGCCATCAAAAGAACCCAAGGATTTAACTGTTTCTGTTTCCTGAATCCACAAGGTACAACATTGTGACATTATTATTGGCATTTTAAGGTATGCTGGGTGGACTTGACACAGTTTCTCATTCTTGGGACGCAAACACTGTACCAACTGAGCTATGTTTTTAGTCCTATATCTACGCTTACATAAGATAACAAAAGAGAAATAATTCTTGATACTTTATATAAAATATTATTTTGCTGTATATGTGTGTGTGATATATACATATATCATTCGCCATCGTTCAAATACTACCAATTGCCTTCATTTTCTTATTTACATTTAAGTGCTTCTAATTCAAAAGCTTTTATGTAACTACAAGTAAGGGTGGAATGTTTACACAAAATTATTTAGATGTCTTATTCACTGTAGAAAAATATGCTTAAGATGTTGCATAAATGCATGCAAATAAAGCAAATGAAATGAATACAACTAAACCAAATGTTCAGTGAAATCAATAGATTTCTTTTTTAAGGTAAGAGGAGAAAAGATAAAATTTCCTCAAAGATTCCCTAATGTGCCAGGAACAATGTTCAATTGGTAAAATTCTTTGTTTGGAAGCATGGAAACTTCAGTCCAGATGGCAAACACATATGCAAATAGTAAGATTATTATACGTACTTGGGACATCCCACATGAGGTTGGGGAAAGAAGTTTGTATTGCTCACTGACCAGCAGACTTGTTGAAACATTAAATTTCAGATTCAGTTGAAATATACTGTTCAAAAGATGAACTAAAGAAAAGAATTACAAGAAATTCTGATGTTAACCTCTGTCCCTATATGTGTCCCCATTAGGAAGTATACCTACATATGTACATGTGCACATACCCATCCATTCCTACACACACAAACACCTCCCCCAACAAAAACCTACACACATACTTCATAGGCTTAAAAAGGAATAAATCATTGATTGAGAAAAAAATTTCCCCATTGTTTATAGGAGTAAATTTATTAAGATAAATTTTGTGATTTGTGATTTGATATTACTTTCTATTATTTAATTTTAAAGAAAATACAACAATAGATAAAAATTAAATTTTATAATGTCATGTGATATTAAACATGCTTCAGAGCTATTACAATTAAAGGTAACACATTCATTCAATGCTTCTTTTGATAAATATAACATTATGTTTGTAATTTTTTCTTTTTTATGTTTGTAACTTTTTCATTTTTATTTAAAAAAACTATCTTTTCTCATTTTACATGCCAAATCCAGTTCCCACACGCCCCTCCTCCTGCTCCCTCCACCTTTCCCACCTTCCCACCCACTACTCAGAGAGGGAAAGGCTTCCCATGGAAAAGCACATTGCTTTGAGGCCAGACCAAGGCACTCCTCACGATATTTAGGCTGAACAAGTTAACCCTCCAGAGATAGTGGGTTCCAGAAATCCAGAACAAGCAGTAGAAATAAATTCTGGTCCCACTGAAAGTGGCCCTCCAGTCTACCCCAGCCATACAACTGTCACCCAAATTCAGAGGGTCTAGTTTGGTCCTATGCTGGCTCCCTCAATATAAGGCTGGAGTTGGTAGACTCCCATTATTAGGTCAGGTAAGCTGTTTCAGTGGGTATCCCTTGCTCATATTCTCACTCCTCCCACTCTTTGACTGGACTTTGGGAGCTCAGTCCAGTGCCCCACTGTTGGTCTCTGCATCTGTCTCCAGTGGCTCCATGTTGTCTCTCCGACTCTACCCTTTTTTCTCCCAGCGTTCAGTCCACTCCTCCCTGCCTACCTAACTTCTCCCCTATGAACAGACCAAGGCAGTTTCTTTATTCATTAATGGTAATCACAGCACACAGAGAGGACTCCCACATCAAGAAATCTTAACTAAGACAGTGGGCTTGAATAGTGAGTGATACAGCTATCATGAACAGTGTTATAGAATTACACAAAAAAGAAAAAAATATAACTACCCTAGGGTCTACATCTGGGCATATACTCAAAGGACCTTAAATGCCACTATAAAGACACTTAACTATTCATATTCATATTTATTGCTGCTCACAATAACAAGCAAAAGGAATCAGCTTAGGTATCCATCAACAGATAAATGGATAAGGAAAAGATGATTGTATATATAATAAAATTTAATTTATTTATACACAAAGTTAAATCTGAATGTTCATAGGAAAAAAAGATGGATATGGATATAGATGTTATAATAAGTAAGGAGACTCATTCTGAGAAAAATCACTCCATGTTCTTTTTCATTTGTAGACAAGTAATTCACATGTTATGCATGTATGGGGGAGTTAGTGTGTAAAAGGGTCATGAAATTAGGATTGGGACTGAAGAGGGAAGAAAGGGACTTTAAGGGACGCTGGTGTGAGTAATATAATGCACATGGCATTAGAGTTGCAAGGAAACTTGAAGAGGATTGGATGTAAAAGGCTACAAGGGCAGAGATGATGGAGAAGTGCCAGGGGCTCAGCAGAAGTCATGTCAAAACCTAGCACAATGAGATCCAGTTCTCTTCATGGTAATTAAAACAGCATTCATGTTTTCTTTATAAATATTTGCTATTAGGGAGACAGGTAAGAGAGGGAGACACAGAGGAGAGGGGAAGATAGTTCTTATTATTCTTGGTAACAAAGTTACAATGTATATAGCATTTTAGGAAGAATTTACTCGTATTATAACCCAGATGAGTAATATAAAATTCTTGGTAAGTGTAGCATAAAAACTAGTGTTGTTCCAATTTCCACAACTTCAGCATTGGTATTAAGGATCTTTATGACAGAAAATCTGCTTCTTATATTCCGAGGTTTGCAACAACTTCCTCAATTCCAATGTCACAATCATTCTTCAATGTGTGCTGGCTAATTTCCTGACTAGTATGTTGAGGAAGGCTAGTGATTCAAGTCCATTCTAACTTCCAGCTGATCATACCCATGTAAGAAGAAGAAAGAATATATCTATTTTGATGTAAAATTTAATCAACTTTCCTTTTCAGTTCTATCTTTAAATGAAATAAATGCTAAACGTTAAAATAACGTTTAAAAGGCATTCCATCAGAGTGTGAAAATATACAGTTTTGAGTATTGTTTTCCAATCACTAGTATATTGTGAATGTCCAGGTTTTAATGTGAATACCTGATTTTAGACAATCATTATGGTTTCCCAATTCCCAGTACTATTTTTCTCTTATTAAGTATGCTCATAGGAACGCCTTTGGCCAGGAAACGAAAGGCGAGTCTCCATTTACAAAATATATATGCTTGTGAATGATTGTCTTTTCTAGAATTTGTTTTTGTTTAAAATTCAGTAAAAATATGACTTGAAGAAGATGATTTTTCTATTCTATTGAAAATGAACTAGAAAAGTAGGCTAGAGGTAACATGCATGAATTGTTTTATAGCAAATGAAAATTTAAGTGGTTATTATAACCAAATGATTTCAAAATAATTATATCTTTTCACTGTCTAAGATTAATTTAAAAAAAAAACTTTTATAGTATCTGCTAGTGGTTAGCTTTGCTTAGAACCTGAGTTGATTAAGTTTTTTTTTCAACATGACCAAAGTTGCATTCATTTGGGAAAAACAATTATCAGTTAAAAAATGTCCTCTGCCAGGGTTCCCAGGTGTCCAAGGAGATGTCCCTAGCTTTTTCCTTGAGCAGCTGAGGAGAGGGCGCCAGAACTGGCCCTATCCTATAGCCACTCTGATGAATATCTTGTATACCACCATAGAACCTTCATCTGGCGATGGATGGAGATAGAGACAGAGACCCACACTGGAGTGCAGGACTGAGCTCCCAATGTCCAAATGAGGAGCAGAAGGAGAGAGAACATGAGCATGGAAGTCAGGTCCAAGAGGGGTGCACCCACCCACTGTGACGGTGGGGCTGATCTAATGGGAACTCACCAAGGCCAGCTGGATTGGGACTGATGGAGCATGTGATCAAACTGGACTCACTAAACGTGGCTTACATGGAGGGCTAACTGAGAAGCCAAGGACAATGGCACTGGGTTTTTATTCTACTGCATGTACTGGCTTTGTGGGAGCCTAGTCTGTTTGGATGCTCACCTTCCTAGACCTGGATGGAGGGGGGAGGACCTTGGACTTTCCACAGAGCAGGGAACCCTGACTGCTCTGGACTGGAGAGGGAGGGGAAGGGGGAATGGGGGGGAATGGGAGGAGAGAAGGAGGTGAAAATTTGTAATAATAATAAAAATAAAAATATAATAATAATAATAATAATAATAATAATAAAAGTCTTCTGCCAGAGATGGCTACAGGGAAGTTAGTAGAGTATTTTTTATTACTGATTTCTTTGGGAAACACACTGTTATCTGTTCTACCTATGAGCCAGTGTCACTGGTTGTATTGGCTGGGCTTCTTGCTTTTCTTTCTTATTTTTATTATTTGTTTGTTTATTTTCCTGTTTGATTTCTATTCACAGATAGATAAAAGGAGTTTGGAATGTGTGAATTGGAAGGTTGCAAAGATCTGGAAGGAGGAAGAAGAGGGAAAATTGTTATTTGAATACATTGTATAAAATAAAATAAAGTTCAGTACAAGAACGCATAAGGAAAGAAGAACATAAATAAAAGCTCTGCGGAGACACAGGAAATGGTGCTGGAGCTTCTCAAGAACTCAAACTTATTCCATGTTTCTGTTCCTAACAAACAGACAAGTTGAGTAAGCAATGAACAGTGAAGAGTAAGGAAATAAGCAGCTCCTTGCTCTATGGTTCTACATAAGTTTTTATCTACAGATTCCTTCTTTAAGTTCCTGTCTTGTTTTCCATCATTGATGGACTTGGATTTTGACCTGCAAGCCAAGTAAACATTTTACATTTCAGTTTGCTTTTGGTCAGGGTGTTTTTCACAGTAAAATAATGCAAACTAGACCAGAAGAGTACTACAACGGTAATATCATCGAATGTTAATAAATTTCAAATAGTACACCAATAAGAAACCATTTTCATATTCAAAATATATAAGAACATTTGTAGGTAATGTCATAAACACTATAAATAGTTAAAATTAATAAAACTCATTATTAAGATAATGTTAAAATTAATAAAACTCAATTCTCTTTAATATAGGTTTAAATAATTTTATTGGTCAATAAAGGTAAACAAAATTATTGTTGAAATACTTAAAGAATTTAGAGGAAAAAATATTAAAATGAATATCAGAGAAAATATCAGAAAGAAACAATCAGACAATTTATAAATTCAAATCAAATTTAGTTGGTAAATTATATATATAAACACACATATATAATACGTGTGTTTGTATGAATAGCTTATAAATTTACATATATATATATAAATATATATATATAATAAACAATATGGGAGAAATTAGAAAATTGAACACATTTATTAGACTGTGAAATTAATAATATATATTAGTTAACAATTTTTTTAAATATTGTCAATATCTCAATTATCTTTTATTTCATGTGAGTATAAAATACTGAAATAAATGGAGGATAATGATGAATCATTTGCAAAACCCAGATTTATTATATAAATCCTTACATTAATGATATCATTATTCAATTAAGAAAAAAACATTATTGTTTAAGGCTTTTCTTTTCAAATAAAATTCATAGTTCATAAGCTATGGACTGCTCTTTTAACAAAAAAGTTATCTTTACTCAAAAGTCAGAATGGGTAAAATGACTAAAGGCTTTGATTTGACACACCATATCGGTCGTGGCCTGCGAAGTTATGACTGACAGCCTGCTTCAGGCCCCTGAGACAAAGCTTTGGAAGACGGGTAGTGTCCAAAAGCAGAGTTCAAGGAAAAGGTCTGGAACAGAGCAAGACTAATACCTCAGAGGAGAACAAAAGCTGCCAAGGTCAAATTAAAATCAATCCATCAGTTTATAGGCAGCTTGTGTGGCAAACACAGAGCATAGTTCTGTGATTCTGTTCCACACAGTCAAGTTGAAATATTTTCATAAATTTTACACAAAGAGTGTAATCTATATGAAAGTGGCACACAAGCTGTCAATCCATTTCGTATCTGAATTGTGCTCTCTCTCTCTCTCTCTCTCTCTCTCTCTCTCTCTCTCTCTCTCTCCCTCTTTCTCTTCCTACATATTGGATTACTTTTTGTATAATGAAGTTGAAAGCTAATAAAGATATAATTTACATTAACAGGAGACAGGAGACTTTCTTTGTCATGTCTCAGCCATGTGTACATTAAACATCCCTGATGTCTTAGTGTGTATAATGAAAATCATTTTAATATGTCTACAACAGTGAAAAATGGCTTGCAGTGTTTCTATGATGCTTCATTGGGAAGATGAATTAAATATATATATACATATATATATACATATATATGTATATATATATTTATCTTTTCTCATTTTACATACCAATCTCAGTTCTCACTCCCACCCATTTTCCCGCTCCCTCCATCTACCCCCCACCCTACGCTCCATCCACTCCTCAGAGAGGGTAAGGTTTCCCACAGGAAGTCAACATAGTCTAACACATGTTTTTGAGGCAGGACCAAGGCTGTCCCCACTATATGTAGGCTGAGCAAGGTATCCCTCCAAAGAGAATGGGTTCCAAAGACCCAGTACAAGCAGTAGGGATAAATCCTGGTCTCACAGCTAGTGGTCCCACAGTTTGTGTAAGCCACACAGCAGTCACCACATTCAGAGGGCCTAGGTATGTCCTATGCTGGTTCCCCAGCTGCCAGGCAGGAGTCGGTGAGCTACCATCAGCTCAGGTAAGGTGCTTCAGTGGATATCATGGTCTTGACCAGTTTCCTCCTTCCCTTCCATTGGACATTGGCAGCTTAGCCCAGTGTTCTGCTCTGCATTTTTTATATACTTCCATCAGTTGCTGGGTGGAGGTTCTATGATGAAGTTAGTCATCAATCTTACTGCAGGGCATGGAGTTCAGGCTTCCTCTCCACAACTGCTTAGGATCTTAGCTGGGATCATCCTTGGGGATTTCTGGGAATTACTCTAGTGCCAGGTTTCTTTCAAGCCCCATAATGACTCCCTCAATCAAGGTATTTTCCTTACTCTCCATCTCTATCCTTCCCTAACTCAACCATCCCATTTCCTCAAGTTCTCCTCCCAACTTTCTTCCTCCCCTCCTCCTCCTCTTTTGCCCTCGTTTCTCCACCCACCCCGATGCTCCCAATTTTCTTAGGAGAACTTGTCTATTTCCCCTTCCCAGTGAGATCTATGTTTGTATGTCTTATGGTCCTACTTGTAACCTAGCTTCTCAGGGTCACAAACTTCAGGCTGGTGATCCTTTGTTTTATGTCTAAGATCCGTTTATGAGTGAGGACAGACTGTGCTTATCTTTCTGCATCTGGGTTAGAAGTCTAGAAGAGTGTTATGACAACTATTGTTGTATTTTATCCTTCTTTGACATATTAGTTGAAGATAAGACGCAAAGTCTACAATTTAGTCTGTTGGTTAAAATGAACATTTTAGAGCTAGGACTGTAAAACTTTCATTTCTCTGTATGTACCTAATCTTTCATGTTAATATACATGTGTATACAATGTTTCTGTAAAGTGCCAAGTGAGGTAAAACTTTGTAGTTCAGAAAAGAACATCCATGAACATGTATTATTGGTGAGAACACAGATGATACCTTATGCTGACACAGTATAGACGATTTTTTTAAATTCAACAAATAAAATTATTTCTTAAGAAAATGTTTGCATTTAGAATAAATTCACCTTATTTTATTGTTGTTTTAGATAATCACATGAGCCCAAAATTGAAATCATTATAATATTTTGTCCAACAACATTGTTTACAATATCAAAAGCAAATTGATTTTTCAGGGTTTTTTAATAACATAATGTCAGTTTTTTCTCCAACTACCCTTGTATCTACATCTAGAGTTCCTGAATCAATTTCTAACCAGCAGAATAGTGATGAGTATTGAGAATACTGAAAACGTAGCTAAGGAGGTCATCTGAATCACAAAGATTGCATTGTTTCAAGATTTTCTGATTGAGAGGATTATCTTACACAGTAACAGGCTTGCAAAGGACTTTCCCAGCCCCTCTTAATGGGTTGCCTCTTTACATCATTTTGTCCTGATCTGAAAATGCTTGACCACATATGTTATATGTTTTATGAAACTATATACACTATAAATATTTAATAAAGATAATATTTATTTCATTTATAATTATATATTTAAGAAATATATAACAAAAGTTTATTTATTATTTCTTGCTATTACTTTGTTTTTATGACTATGGGTACTTTGGTTGCATGTATGATTGTACCACATGCATGTCTGATGGCATTTTAGGCCAAAGAAAGGCTATCAGATCCTTAGGAGTTTGTGTTACAGACACTTGGGAGCCACCATATGGATGCTAGGAATTGAAACAGGGTCTTCTGGAAGAGCAACCGTTCCTCTTAAAGGTTAAGAATTTCTAAGTTCCCAATTTTCAGGTAGGTCTATATATGTTTTTCTTTGGTTTCACCTTATTACTTTGCTTCTTTAGGACCATGAACTAAAGGTTCAATGTCCTTTGTTTATAGCTAGTATCCACTTATTAGTGAGTACATGCCATATTCATCTTTTTGGGTCTGGGTTACCGCACTCAGGATAGTTTTTCTAAATGCATCCATTTTCATGCAAAATTCAAGATGTCATTGTTTTTTACTGCTGAGTAGTACTCTAATGTGTAAATGTGCCACATTTTCTTTATCCATTCTTCAGTTGAGGAGCATCTAGGTTGACAGTTGCATGGCTGGGAAAGACTGAGTGGCCACTGACAATGGCAAAGGGATTTATTTCTATTGCATGTACTGGCTTTTTGGGATCCTATTCTCTTTGAATATATACCTTGCTCAGCCTAGATATAGTAGGGAGGGACTTGGACCTTCCACAAAGCAATGTGCCTTAACCTCTGTAGGATTAGATGAGAGTGGGGTGGGAGGGTGTGTAGGAAATGGGAGGAGGAGAGGGAGTGGGAATTTGGATTGGTATTTTTTTTAAAAAAATCTAATAAAATTTTTAAAAAGATATATAGATAATGCCAAAAAATTTTCTCTGTCCGACAATAATATTTTAATGCCCATGTAATATTTTAACTTTGGGCCTTAACTGAGATAAAATAGGAAGAAAAAATAGAGAATTAAGTAATGAAAAAAAATAAAGGAAGGAATCCAATAAATTAAGTAGAACTTGTAAAATATTCAAATTATAAAAGTGATATGAATGAGAATATTTGAAGTATAATTTCTTTTAAATTGACAGTGACCATTACTTACTCATTCAACCACTATTATTTGTTATTGTCTATAAAATTCTAGTTTATTCTGCTCTGTTTTTACATAATTAGAAATTTTAATGCATACTATTACAATCTATAATGTTTATTCATTATTTAATGTGCAATCTAATTCTAAGTACACTGTCTTATTCCACTCTGCCAATGGAATAAAGGAAATATAAACAGTTTATAATCTGATAAGCATCAGGGATTACATGTCCTTTGTCTTATATTTAGAAGACCCTTCTCACTGCGTTTCCACAATTAAAGGTAGAAGGTATGTAATAATCTTAAAATTGTCTTTTATTTTTAAGTTTATAATGGACTTATATCAATTTCCCATTCCATTTCCTCCTTGTATGAAAACCCTACTGTATACTTCTTCTTCCTTTCTTTCAAATTTGTGGCTTCTTTTCAACTAATTTTTGTTGCATTCATATGTGCATCTGTACATACATATACATACCTATTCTTAAATATTATCTGTTCAGTCTATATTATTTTATTGCTGACCTTTTGGTACTAAATTAGCAAGACACATAGTCTTCCCTTGGATAGGTGATTTCTCATCCTTTCCACATTTCTGAGGTTACCAGTAGAATTATTTTGTGTAGGGTTTAGGTATCATAGTCTTTCACCTGTCCAGTTTAGCTTGGTGCATCTCTCTTTCTCTCTGTGTATGTGTGTGTGTGTGTGTGTGTGTGTGTGTGTGTGTATGTTTATGTGCGTTGATCATCTATCCCATGGTACTTAAATTAATTTCAGTGGACTCATAGAAGTTGGATCTCACAAAATGTTGAAAGGAGTCTAAAGCATTACTTCAGTTTGGTGGCAAATGGTTTTACCGCTGCGCAATTTCACTGCCATCTTACACACCCTCCATTTGTTTTACGTTTTTATTGATAGTTTTTTTTAAAGTAAACAATAAATGTTGAGTAAATCTACCATAAACCCCATTCCTTCAATTGTTTCCTTTACCTCCAGCCATATTGTCCTCCCAACTTGTGTTCAGGTGTATTATTGTTACTATTGTTTGTTTTGTTTCTCAAAAAGTAGTGGTCCTATTTAGTACTGAACATCCTGCAGAGGTTTAGAACCATGTAATATTGCATGGGAAGAATAGAATTTCAAACCCACCATTTCTGAAAAAAACTTACTCTCCTGCTACTAGCACCCATAATTTTCTTCCCTCATGGTGTAAACAGAATTTTTCAATACTATAAATCCAGTCTGTAGCACAATTAATACAAACCCAGAGACAGATATAGGTGCTCAAATTAAAGGTCAGAAAAGCAAAACAACCAGCCACTGACTTTTACCTTTATCTTCGTCCAAAATTGTGATTCTCTCTCCAGGAATCCACAAAATGAGATTGAGAGTTGTCTCCTCCTGTATTGTATTCTCTAGTGCTAGGATTAAAGGCACGCACCACTACTGCCCAATTTCTAGGACAAACTACTGTGCCTCTTGAAATTAGAGGTGTGTGTCACTACTGCATGGTCTGTTAGAGGAGCATGGTCATGTAATTGATCAGAGGAGCTGTTTTACTCTCTGATCTTCAGGCAAGATTTATGTACTAAAATAGAAATGAAATATCTCTACACTAGCCAGTAAGGATGAAGCTTGTAACAAGACAGTAACAGTCCTATGACTCAAATATGTAGTATGCTCAACAATATTTTTTTTCTTGATTTTTCGAGACAGGGTTTCCCTGTAGTTTCTAGAGCCTGTCCTGAACCTAGCTGTTGTAGACCAGGCTGGTCTCGAACTCACAGAGATCCACCTGCCTCTGCTTCCCGAGTGCTGGGATTAAAGGCGTGCGCCACCACCGCCCGGCTGCTCAACAATATTTTTGCCAGTAAATTTAACACAGCAAACAAATGTAAAGGCAAATAGTTCTAATGCCTATTGGGTCTGTGGGACACTGTTTACCATAATCTCAGAATGCCATAATACTCACCATGCATCAGACTTTAATACTGATAGTCTATCTACCTTAATTGTCATCATAGAACCTTCACCCAGTAACTGATGGAAGCAGATGCAGAGATTCACATCTAAACACAGTCAAGCACCTGATGTTCAGTGGAAGAGAGGGAGAAACGATAATATGAGTAAAGGTGTCAAGGCTATGTTGGGGCTACCCACAGAAAAGCTGACCCAAGCTAGTGGGAGTTCACTGACTCCAAACTGACAGCAGGGTAACCTGCATAGGACTGAACCCTCTAAATGTGGGTGACATTTGTGTGGCTTGGGTAATTTGTGTGGCCACTGGCAGTGGAATCAGAATTTTTCCTAGTGCATGAATTGACTTTTTGGAGTCCATTCCTTATGGAGGGGTACCTTGTTTAGCCTAGATACAAGGTGGAGGGCTTTGGTCCTGCCTCAGCGTGATGTGTTGGGCTTTCCTGAATCCGCATCGGAGGCCTCACCTTCTCTGAAAAGTATATGAGGCATAGGGTGAAAGAAGGTGGGGGAACTGGGATTGGTATGTAAGAAAAAAAAAATGGTTCTTAAAAAAATGATTGATAGTCTCTGATGACTGAGGGTGTCAATGCCCCTCCACTTAATTCTATTAAAACTCCCTTTTATTGTGTATGTAATATTTTGGCAATATGGCTATATAGTAGTAACTAATTACATGGCATCTTTAAAGGGTTTGCTTTCAGTTCTCTGCTGGCAGTCTGTCCTCTGGCACGTTCTTCCATTCCCAGGCCATTTATCTAGTCCACATCCATTGTTCACTTCATCTTTCTTCAAAAAACTCTTCTCCCATTCCCTTCCCTTTGAAATCTCTAAGAAAACACTCTCATGACTCCTTCCTTGTCTGCTCATTTACATGGCTATTACAATTGAAAAACTTATATCCAAAGGGTCAATTGCAGCATCAGCATATGAAAATGAGCATAGTTCTATGTGTCATTGTTTACACTATTGTAACAGAGGAGGTTGTATTGTTTTCTTAATTCTTACCAATCCTTTAATGGATATAGTGAAATTAAGGTTGTGATTATACTTATTTTTAATACTGTTTCATACTTTATTCACATAATCATAGAGTCAAAAGCACATAGCAATGTACATGCATTAATTTATATGTATGTGTAACTTTTCACACATTGAGGAATTCATTTTTAAAAAGCATTAATTTAGAACTCAACAAAATATCTTGCACATACAATAATAAAACTGTTAATATATAAGGTTGAGTAAAATATAATAATTAATATAAAATAGAAAAAAAAATATAGGTGCAAATATAATAATAGTCACTGCGTGGTAACTTAAAAGTTAACAAATATTTTCAAAATTCTGGCTTCTTTCTTATTATGTATAATATAAACTATTCATAATTATTGCTTAATTTGCATAATTCTTCCACCTGCTCTTCAAGAATTTTTCATGTGATCCATTGTATTTTTAAGGCTTTCCCAAGAATTTTTTATTGGTATGAGTTTTTCAATTATACTTTCTTATTGTTTCTATATGCTTAATGAATATGATTTTCAAATTCTTAATTGCTTTATTATTTCATTAAGTCTTATATTTTTAATTTTAATTTTTCCTTTAACTTAATATTCTTTAGCTTAATCAAACATTTTGGTAGGAGGGGTGATTGTTTTTGCCTACTATGAAACCAAAAACAATAACAATAACCTAGAGGATCTTAGGAGAGTGGTATATTCTGAATTTTATATTAGTGTACCATGATTTGGAATTCAAAGTGATCCTTTTATCCCACTTCATAAATATTCATAAAACTTTAAAATGTACAACAAAGCACCTTACTGTGTTGTTCTCCCCTCTTTTGGGGGAACTCACTACAATCTCTCTTTATAGTGCTGAGTTGATTATTTTGTTTTATTTATTTTTGTAAATGAAGTGCTTAAGTTATTTGGGTTTTTGAATAGAAATCTTTCTTTCAGGAAGTTAAGAACTAAGAAATAGCTGATATAATTACTTATATTTCAGCAAAAATAGATCAGATCTATTTCTAAAGGTATGTTTCAATAAGGTTATGGTTATTTCCCATGGAAATTTATCAAAGTCTCATGGTATTTACATATGTCAATGAACTTAGAGATGAGGCCTTTAAGGAGTAGAAGACAAATAAGTTTATATAAATCAACCTTAATTGCACATAAGAAGTACCATTATATGAGCTCAAGACATGGAATAAAGAAGGACTGTATAGTCACATCAGAAGACTGTCAAGGGTGTGGAATAAAAGAAACCAGACTCATCAACAGTTTGATCTCATGTTTGCACCATTCATGGCTGTCCCTAATAAATTTCTGTCATTGATGCCAATGTGCTGTGTTATGAGGTATAGAAGCAAAAACTGAATATAAATACACACACACATATATGTGTGTGTGTGTGTGTGTTTCAATATGCATATATTTAAACTAGAACACATCCTAATCTACAGTGCTGTCTGGCTCCATAGATCTTCCCTAGAGTTTTGAATGTGCCAAAACTACTACTACAGGTTTATATTAATATTCAAGAAAGAAGGGATAAACTAAAAGACTTTTAAATAATTTTACCTAAATTTGATTGTGGAAATACTCTTTCTACATAAAAACCAAAGATAGAACTAATAAAAAGTTAAAGATCAGACAGTAACAATTTATCCTGGATAAGAAGGCCAGGAAAATAATTTGTAAAGATCTTAGAAAGGTGAACAATATTGTTGCCTGTGGAACTAAAGCAAGGGAATGAGAAACTCCGACAAAAATTCAGCAAGGACCTTTCTAGAAATTTTTCTAGAATATTTCTCAAATATGAATCATGCCAATAATGTTTTTTTCAAAACTATGTTCTTTTCAGCACCTTGCTAAACATACTGCACTTCCCTAGTTCATTGAGCTCCTATTTTCTCATATACTTTTGCTTATCTGGATTGAAAAATGATAAATGTTTGTTTTTTGAAGCAGTGGCTCAGATACAATAACTTACTCAATAGAAAGTTAAGCAACATTGTTATTGCAACTGATAGAATTTTCTAGCAAGTCTTTGAACAAATTAAAGTATCCAAGTTTTATTTTCAATAATGATTTTATGAAAAACCCTACCATATTAAACAACATTCCTTATTTCATCATTAAAAAAATTTAAAGCTACTAGTGATTCAAGAATCCTGAATAAGCTTCAAACCTTGAAGTTAATTTTGGAAAAATTAAGCAAGTTATATTCTATATTTTGCTAAAAAGGCATTTTGTATCTATACTTCACTCCTCTAATAATATTTTTGTAAGTTGACATTGCCTAATTTTATCTATTCATAAAATTAGAAATAATTTTATCTACTCCCTTCACAAGATATTGTGAAAATTAATGTAGTATATACAAAGCTCCAGAAACCTTTAAATAGTGCCATTAAATGAATATTTTATCTCTGTAGGTGTCTACCTTTTTCTCTGAATGACTTACAACATCGAAATAGAAAGAGATAATGGACAGATAAGTAGATAGGCAGACAAACAAGGAGAAGAAAATGACAAGGGGAGAGAACAGAATAAATGACAATATAAATGAATAGCTTCTAATTTTAGTGGAATTATTTCAAAATTCTAGACATACTTACTTTTTAAGCATTTGCAAGCTAAAAATCTTTGAAGCATCCTGCTTTTGCATTGGCATTAGTAGATTAAGTTAAGAAAATACGGGTTGATCTTCATAAGTAAGATAGTTCATTATTCTCCTCTGCCACTTCATGATGCAGCTTGTCAGTGAAAATTTTCACCAAAACCTAAAATTTACAGTATACATCATCAAAAAGTTCTGTCTTGGGCCGGGCGGCGGTGGCGCACGCCTTTAATCCCAGCACTCGGGAGGCAGAGGCAGGCGGATCTCTGTGAGTTTGAGGCCAGCCTGGTCTACAAGAGCTAGTTCCAGGACAGGCTCCAAAGCTACAGAGAAACCCTGTCTCGAAAAACCAAAAAAAAAATTAAAAAAAAAAAAAAAAAGTTCTGTCTTATTTCAGTATTTCAGTGTACATTTTCTCTACTTAGTGATGTTGAATATTTTGAACTTACAGCATTCTTTCTGTTTATAAATATAAAATTTACAATAATATATATATATATATGTATCTGAGTCCTTTTCAAGCTTGTGTTTGTGAAACCTAGAGCAGCAAAAAGAAACAAGTATAGGTGTCAAGTTATGCGAAAAGACAAAAAAATATAGAACACACCTCTGTTCAAGGCTTAGAGATGTGCTGTAAGATTGTCAAGCTAAACACCTTCTAACCCAAACACAGCTCAAGAAACATGCTTCCACCATCATGATAAACCTTGGAAAGTCAGAGAAAGTGTCAGTGAGATCCAGGTCTTAGCATACCTCTTCAAAGACAAGGACTCACACCCTCCCAGCAATCCTTGTTACAACTGAGGGGACTCAAATATGTACAATAAATCTGAGAGCATGTGATATTTTACAACAATCTTATTCTTCAAAATAACTGAAGATTAAAGTTGTATGTTCCTCGTTGATTTAATAAACCTCAATTGTTCATACAAAATATATAAGAAAAACTAAAAGACCAACACTTTCAAAATGGAGAAGGGAGCTGAATCCACAGAAGTGGACCAGAGAATTGTTCAAGTGATACATCAGAATACACCATCAGCTGTATGTGACAGATTCCTCTAGAGCAAGGAGGCATTGTCTTAAAAGAGTGTTAAAAGCATCATTCATGATGAGACCTGATAGAGGCGGGTCTTCTATCAATCTGTTGATTTCATTGGTTAATTAATAAAGTAAACTGCTTGGCCTAATAGGTTAGAACATAGGTGGGTGGAGTAGACAGAACAGGAAGAAGGAAGTAAAGTAGATGGCTCAGACAGTTGTCCTGCCTCTCCTCTCTGAGCCAGTCGCCATGAAGCCAGCCACCAGGTCAGACATGCTGAATCTTTCCTGGTAAGACACCACTTGTGGTGCTAAACAGATTATTAGATATGGGTTAGTCAAGATGTGAGTAAGAGGCTGAAACTAATGGGTCAGTCAGTGTTTAAAAGAATACAATTTGTGTGTTGTTATTTCGGGGCATAAACTAGCCAGGTGGCCGGGAGCAGGGCGGTGGGAAGCCGCCCGCAGCTCCACACTACAGAGACCAACTATATGTCATGGCTTCTCTTCATAAGATGCCTGATCCCTCATTATGATCTTAAGCTACATTCTTCTGGGTCCAGGCATGGTAGAAAATGCTGCAATAAGAGAAACATTGTTGGGTTTGTACAGCTGTAGGATGCTTAAATTGAAATAATCCATATCAAAGGAATGATAAATTTAATCTGAAATTTAAACTTCTGAATTTACAGACATATTTATGTACATATTTAAATGAGTCTTTGTATAGACTTTATGGGAACATTTGACACCTTAATACTGTGAAACAAGTCAATTCTATGCATCATAATCCTGGAATTTTATTAAAAACAGTTAATTATGCCCTGTAAGAGGTTTGAACAACAAGAACTAAAATTGGCCGGGCGGTGGTGGCGCACGCCTTTAATCCCAGCACTCGGGAGGCAGAGGCAGGCGGATCTCTGTGAGTTCGAGACCAGCCTGGTCTACAAGAGCTAGATCCAGGACAGGCTCCAAAGCTACAGAGAAACCCTGTCTCGAAAAACCAAAAAAAAAAAAAAAAAAAAAAAAAAAAAAAAAAAAAAAAAAAAAAAAAAAGAACTAAAATTGAATTAAGTCATTTTATTTTGTGCCCAAATTTTAATGCCATCCATATTATGGGCTGTGTGAGTTCTCTACTGCATAATCGTATATTGAATGTATATTGGTAAGTTGGTTAAAATTAATGAAAACACTAAGAGAATTTCATTGATATGAAAATACATAAGGGTATTATTAGAACTATAATGGACATAAAATTCATTCTCTTAATTATTGACATCATTCATGTGTTGTATTTTTGTATTCAATTATTTGTAAGTCTTTGTTTATACAAGTTTGAGTGTGTATGCTTGTCTATGTTGCTTTTTGTCATTTTTTGGTTTTAAAGATCAGTTATTACTGGAGAGCACTCATCTATATAATGTGCATTTATGAGTTTATTGAAGATTATATTTTAAGAATTCTATGAATAGAAAAATCCCATATGTTCTGAGTATGTTTGCCCTTATCCCAGCCCCTCCCAGACTGCCCACATCCTTTCTTGCTCTCTTTCATTAGAAGACAAAGAAAATCAACATATAAAGAGATAATATAAAAAGAAACAAACCCAACAAGGTTCTTTGGCAGTTCCATTAGAAAAACAACATGATTAGGTGTAACCCACTCTCTAGTGTCTGGAAGTGGGAGGTCAAATGAAGAAAAAAAAATTGAAGGAGATGAGGGAGGGAGAGAATAGGTAAGGGGAGAAAAAAAACTGTATATGTGAAGATGATCTAAATGGAATTGACAAGGGGCTCAGAGGCTGGCATAATACCAGCTGTACATCTCTTCTCACCCAGTGAAGCAGCCATGTCTGAGAATGGGTTATACCTAATCAGGTTGTTTTTCTAAGGAGCTCTATGGGAACTGACAAAGAACCTAGGCTATGGTCAAGAGTATTGATTGCTTTCAGTGAATTGATAGTAACACGCTATTACTGAAGACAAAACCTACAGAACTTATTGAACACTGAAAAATCGAGATGGTCCATACCTAGAGATTCCAACTCTATTGGCTAGTCTCATAGCACTGGAAGATACTTTGATGCTACCAAAAGTGAAAGGCGAATATCAGTCCACTTAAAAAATTTTCAATCTACAATGCTGACTTGCCTGAAAATTGGCTGGTATCGCAGTAGAAAAAAGCTTATAGACTAACCAAATAATGATTGGAGTGAAGGACCACTCCATGGTATGAAACCCAACCCAACATTGCTCCGGTAACAAAACCTGAGAGACCCGAAAGACCAGTAACCAAGGTGAAAAAGAAATACTACTCTTTTACCAAAGGAATGTAACAAAAAAAATGACTCTTCATAACATTTTGCTGTTCTCATCGACCAGTATTTTGTACAACCACCTACAGATAAGTTTCTTCCTGGAGTCTATGGAAATAAATACAGAGGCCTATGTTGGAAGAGGGGCTGCTTGGTCGTTTCCGGACACTTAGTCCTGAAATAACCACAGAGAAACTATATTAATTAAATCTCTGCTTGTCCCATTAGCTCTAGCTTCTTATTGGCTAACTCTTACACATTAATTTAACCCATTTCTATTAATCTGTATATCACACCAACAGACCTATAGGTGGAAAGCATGTCGAGAATGAAAGACCTAAGAATACTAGGTTTCCATCAATTCCCTCTGCTTATGGCACAGGGAATCCTGTGGAAGATGAGGTGGATACATTAACTCACTCTTTATGAACCCAAATTGATCAAGAAAAATATAATAAATGTTAAAATAGTACTATCGAAGTTATATGTGCATGCTTTATATATATATATATATATATATATATATATATATATATATGCCCATAATGGAAGATGATTAGAGGTTTTTTGTTATAATATTGTTAGGAACTCCTTAAAACCCTTGTGACTGATAATATGTAAAAAAAAAAAACTTTACTGTTTGTAGCTTTAACTATTTTTTAAATAATTTGAATGTTATTGTGGGACATAATGATGCTAAACTTTTAAATTCTATTATTATGTATATTCACTAATTTTAGAGAACAATAAAACCTCAGAAAACAACACAATATTGTGTTTGAAGGTCATAGAAGCTAAGTAAAGTAAACTCTGTGCCTTTGTACAAGTTTCTTAAATTCTTTAATTTTATAATATCAATAAATTTATATTATATTATAACAGTGTTATAAGTAGAAAGTGAATAAAAGTTTGTGAGATTTTTTTAAATATTGACACAGAATTAGGAGAGGAAAATATTTGTGAAATAAAATGTTTTCCTTTATTTAATGAGGCTGATACATGCAATTTTACTATTTTAAATTTATATTTTACACTTATATGCCATATAATTTATACTTTTATCTCACTGAATTTCTATTTTTTGTTTTACTTCTGAAACTATCAACATATTTGGCTATCATTAGACGAAATCTACTTGAAAAATCCAAATTACAGGAGTGTTCATATAGCCACATTCTGAAGTAATTTCATGAACAACTACAAAGGACTGTTTATGAATTGAACCATTGCAATAGTCTTCCAGAAATTTTCCATTGTAAGTGAAGATCCCTAGAAGCCCTGAGCAATGATTATGATATATGTGAAACAACAAGATATAAGCACACTGCTTTGGGTTTTTTCTCCTCCAATGTAATTTTTATTAAATATTTATTTGTTTAATACAATGCACCACAATCACACTTATTTTGCTTACCTCCTAGCTCTACCCTCCAACCCTAGCACTCTCTCACCTGCCACCACCCACCACCAAAAATGAAAAAAAGAAAAGAAAAAATGAAAACAAGGTAAGAGACAAAGAACAAATACCAAATCCAGTTACTGTTCCCCTTATACTCCCTGGATGGTGGTCAAACTCCCAGTAGCCAGCTCCTTAAAAAAAAAAAAAAGCCACTCCCCTGCTCATCAGAAGACATAAACTGTGAAGAGCTACATTTCAGCATCTTTATCACAAATTTTAAGGACTCTTCTTCAATAGCCTCATGTTTCATGTTTATCTTTTGATGGGCAGAAGGAGAAAGAGGTTGGCACAGGAGATGACAATGTTTCTCATTCTCAGTTTTTAGTTTGCAGTCTGCCACACCACTACAACAGATGCCTCTCTACCCATAACGACCAGGAATAGCATAGACTGTGTCCACAACCTGGTTTCTAGTGACCACACAGATTGCAGACCTCAATGTGGTTTCCTGGCAGCAGTGTGGATCATGGAAGTCTTTCCAGAAAACTTACTGTTCATTACCTGAGTATTAGAGGACCAGGAAGGACAATTTGTAAATAGCCTGTATTTGGCAAAGTACAGTGTTGGGCAGGACAGAGGAACTGCAGTAGGAATCTGTGTGGGCTGTGTACCCTGTGTGTTAAAGGAAGAACTGGGTTCTCTGTGGAAGAAATGGTGGCAGCCATTTTCTTATGGAGACTAAACAGGGGATTATATTTTCTGTTCCAACCCATCTCCATTTCTCTCATCATGTCAGTAAGAATATAAGACAATGATGGATTTAAAACAGGTTAGCAATTTGCTTAAATAGAAGTTGTTACTTAATGGCTTATTATTATTATTATTATTATTATTATGCTTATCCACCCCAGAATAGTTCACTGCTTTAAGTCTAAGCTTGATGTTAGAATACATCAAAACTCATCAGGACCTTGGGGGCTCAGTCCGGTGCTCCTATGTGGGGCTCTGTCATTTTCTCCATCCAACGCCAGGTGAAGGTTCTATGGAGATATGCAAGATATTCATGAGTATGGCAATAGGATCTGGACATTTCTGGCACCCTCTCCTCAGCTGCCCAAGCAACTAGCTGGGGGCGTCTTCCTGGACACCTGGGAACCCCTCTAGAGTCAAGTCTCTGCCAACCCTAGAATGGCTCCCTTAATTAAGATATATAATTCCTTGTTCCCATATCCACCCTTCCTATATCCCAACCATCCTATTCCCCCAAGCTCTTCCCATCCTCCACTTCACACTTTTCTCTCCCCATCCCCCCATCCCACCACACCCCCAAGTTCCCATTTTTTTGTCCGGTAATCTTGTCTACTTCCAATATCCAGGAGGATAACTATGTATTTTTCTTTGGATTCACCTTCTTATTTAGCTTCTCTAGGATTTTTTACAAATTATAGGCTCGATGTCCTTTATTTATGGCTAGAAACCAATTATGAGTGAGTACATCCCATGTTCATCTTTTTGGGCCTGGGTTGCCTCACTCAGGATGGTGTTTTCTATTTCCATCCACTTGCATGCAAAATTCAAGATGTGATTGTTTTTTTACCGCCGAGTAGTACTCTAATATGTATATATTCCACACTTTCTTCATCTATTCTTCCACTGAAGGGCATCTAGGTTGTTTCCAGGTTCTGGCTATTAGTCAGGACCGTGAGGGGTGCGTTCACCCATTGAGACGGTGGGACAGATCTAACGGGAGACCACCAAGTCCAGTTGGAATGGGACTGATGGAACAGGGGACCAAACCGGACTCTCTGAATGTGGCTGACAGTGGAGGAGGACTGAGAAACCAAGGACAACGGCGATGAGCTTGAACTCTACAGCATGGACGGGCTCACTGTGAGCCTTGTCAGTTTGGTTGCTCACCTTCCTGGACTTAGGGGGAGTTGGGAGGACCTTGGACTTAACATAGTGAAGGGAACCCTGATGGCTGTTTGGCTTGGAGAGGGAGGGAGTGGGGGTATGGGTGGAAGGGAGGGGTGGGAAGGGGAAGGAGGAGGGGAGGAGATGGAAATTTTTAATAAAAAAATTTGTATCAAGTCGGGCGATGGTGGCGCACGCCTTTAATCCCAGCACTCGGGAGGCAGAGGCAGGCGGATCTCTGTGAGTTCGAGACCAGCCTGGTCTACAAGAGCTAGTTCCAGGACAGGCTCCAAAGCCACAGAGAAACCCTGTCTCGAAAAACCAAAAAAAAAAAAAAAAAAAAAAAAAAAAAAAAAAAAAAAAAAAAAAAAAAAAAAAAAAAAATTGTATCAATTAAAAAAAGAAAAAAATCGAAACTTAAAAGTAGAGAAAATGAAAACATAAGATAAATGATTATAAATAGACTTTCAGCTTCAAATAGAGGAGTTTTATGATTGATGAAATTAGATGAGATCTAAACTTTGGCAATGTGTAATTGGGCAGGACATAGAATTTGGAGAAATGTACTAGTGTGTATTGATCGTGCACATTTTTGTCTATGTATCAAATTGGCCATCAAGGTAGTGACTGAGTGGCAGCAATTTCCTTTGAATTTTCTCAGGATTCCAAAATCAGATTGGTTGAGAACTCTGTTCCAGGTTTTGCCAAACTCTATCCAGGCGGAGGATGAGCTGTAATTTCATCTGTAGCTCAGCTTCCTCTTCTATACCCAATCAGACTTGCATGGAATCATGTCACTGGTGTAGGTAAGAATGACACACTTGTTTGCACACCAGCCACTAGAAATCACCTCAGTCCCTGACTACATTATTCTCTAAAAACATGGCAGAATAATAGTTCAAAGACAAATATTTCTCATATGCAAGGGATACAATTATAAAATTAAAAACTAGTACTCTTAGAGTGGTTACGATAGAAACAATTGCTCTTCCCTATCATCAGCAATTCTAATTACCTGCCAAATGACGCTTTCTAATATTTCTATAGAGGGTAAGACTGACACATCTGAGTTGGAAGTGGGGTGAAGCAATGACATCCCATTCAAAATACTCTTTCAAAGGAATATAATATTAGAACTGTGCCTAAAACCTGTATGGTAGAAAAAAATGTAGATTTAAAATTTGACAAGAATAAAATAGGATCAACATAATCTGTCATTGGTACTCCAAAATTATTCTTCTCCCATGAAAATTCAGCACAAACTGCTTTTGATGACTAAGAAGCCACTTCATTCATTATATTCAATGGACAATACATGGCTAATCTTCAGTTTCCATGTATTCTGCTCTACTGAGTTTTTGCTCTGTTTCTTCTTTGTTGTTGTTTGTTTGGAAAACAGATAAAAATATATTCAATGTGGCCACAACATTCTAGAAAGAGATATTTTACATTTTTTCTTACAGCACAACTCTTGTGTAGTTGAACCAAGTTTATGGATGCTGGGCCCATTCAACTATTTCTGTGGTATGATCTAGACTCAGCATTGTGGATCTAGACTGTTCCATCAGTAACTAAAAGGATGACACTCTACCACTTCTGAGAATTTGACACTTCATGGGATCAAGTGCTTTTACTAAGAAGCAAGAGATGAAAAATATCTCATATTAATTTATTTCCCATCCTATTCCGAAAATTCCTTCCAAGGACATTAGACTGCAGTGCTGTCATAGGTATAACCTGCCAAACATGATCTCTTAATCCTTTATTTGAAGTAAAGGCCACCTTATAAAGGAAGTTCATTTTTCCCTTGTTATTTTCATGAAGCATGATACAATAAACTTAGTTATTATTCACTGTGTCTCAGGCTGTGTTATAATAAATCTTGGCTAAGACATTCAGGCACAGCAGACTCAAAGTCTTTGAGGTCATATTTCTTCCAGTACTGAAACAAATTCATCAATGTTTTCCTATAAAGAAGAACTTTAATAATATTAATTATAGTTATTTCTATACAAGTAGAGCAAAGAACAAAGAGACAGTCACAGGGTAACTCAACTTGTCTTCTCAAATATTTTTAGGGGAGAACGCTCTGTATAATCAGGTGACAGTAGGCATATCAGACATGCAGGTCCTTATTCTAAATTTTCTGTTTGACTTAGGAAGAAGTGTAAGCTTTTATATCTATGTTCGTTTAGTAATAACATGATCTTCTATTAAAAACAAATCATATCACATATGTTATTATTTGCCTGTCAGACAAAATATTCATTTTCAAAGTGGCATATGATAAAGTGGCTCTCAAAGAGATCATAATTAAAAATAGCATAGTTGTGAAACTATGTCTAGATAGTAGTATAATAAGGGTACTCTAAACCAAGAGCCTAAAGCTGGGGAACTTAATAATAATAAGATAATGTTATTTTTAAAATAGCAAGGAATTGAGAAAATGTGTTTTGCAGTATATGCTGTTTGCTCAAGGCATTCACTTTCCACATATGAGATTCATTTATTTTTAATAGTCACTAGGTGGTGATTTAGGGGCCAAAAGGCACAGTGTCTAGCTATTAGTGTAGTTTTATGATCTATTAAATTTGTTCTTCATAATGTAATGCAGAATTATCTAGGGAAATTAGCAACATGGGCCTTAAAAAAATCTGGTTTTGTAAGGTTGACTGAATATACAATCCAAATGCAGATAATGTGGTATTCATTAAATGCCATTTGACTAACACTCATAATTAAAACTGTCCCACATCTTCCCCTAAATTCTTCCCTTTATAGCATTTGAGCATTTTCTTTTGATCAGTAAGAACACCGTAGCATAACTATAGAAAATGTTTGCCTCATTAAAATTTAGCCTACTGCAAGTTTAGAGGATTCTAAGTGTATGTATAATTTTATTTCCGCTGGGTGATTTTTGTAATGTGTATCAGCCATTCTCTCTAATGGAAAGTGCAATAGTAAGGTACTTTAAATAGGCATTAATTCTCAGAATACATCTGCAAGTTAGGTAAGCAACATGAAGCGTAGAACCATAACAAGCATTATCCATATTCATCCACCTTCACAGCTGCAAAACCAGAAATTGCACATCATGAACAAAGAACATTTTCAGAAGGAATAGCAGATGCATTTGGCATATTTCCTTTCAGATTATGATTAGAATATTAAGCTAAAAAGAGCATAAGCCAAAATGTATTTTTGAATGTGAAACAATAAGTTAAAATAAAGGAACCCAAAGCCATGCAAAATGTTTGTTGTATAAGAAAAGAGTCAGAATAACATGAAGCTCTTTAGCTAGAGGAAGGCTCTCAGTCACCAATAGATAAAACTATTTATTATCTTCAAAATTTCTTCCTGAAAAGTGTATTTTTTTTCTTCAGAAATTGATGTATCAACTTCTTTTTGCTGAATGAGCGAATTGAGATATCTCAGTAATTCACTTGGATAGACATATAGAAAGAAACGAAAACAGAAATCTAAGCAACAAAAATGATTTTATGTGATTGGGTTTTTTTTGGGCAAGCAAAGAAATCTTGTGCATAAACAGATCACAAAGCAGCACAGTATTAATTCATTGACTTGTCTAAGAGGCTGTGATTTAGTGAGTAACTGGGGGATAGCTGTTTAGTCTTGTCTTTATCATGTCCTGGAGCACTCCTCATGTTAATTCGTGGAATTTTACATATGGGATACTAGATGTGATTAGCTATCAGGTTATGTCAAAGAAAATTTACAATATTGAAAAAAAAAAAAAATTAAAGTACATATATTTCTGTAATCTTATGTGTATTTGCAAATACCTACTTTGTTCATTTGAGATCATTTTTTTTACTATTTTTCAACGTTTGTTATGAAAGAATTAAAAGAAAACCTCATCAAATATATCTAAAGTGATTGTTACAGTATATAGGATGGGATCATATTCCAAGATCACGTGATTGAAATATCACATACATTAGAAGACAATTAGTATAAATTCCAAGGTCAAGCATATGCTGCAGATGTACAAGTTGTGAGTTGCCTATAACAATATAACGCTCTTCTTATTATCTTTGATAGTTAATGAAGACATTAATTAAAATTAGTTAGTTCTTATTTGTTTTGGAGATAATTCAATATATTGTATTATACAGAGAATGACTCTTATTTATTTAAACTAGGTAAAAATATATACATTGATTCTTGGATGTATTAAAACATGATTGGTCATGGTAAAGAAGCCATCAAACCTGAAGCACATCACTAAATTCTCATTTAAAGTGTGAAGTTAGAAACCTAGATGGAATTTGATTACAGAAATTACATCAAGTTGAAAGGATGTTAAGTGGCTACTGGAGGCTGCAATGTCTTTTCAAAGATTATAAGATGATAGATAAAGTCATAAATCAGTTTTAATCATTTGTAATAAAATAACTTACTCGAATCTATGTGGAGTACTTCTGATCTGATATTTACAAAAGGGGTTGGTGACCCTGATAGAGGTGAGTCAATCTTTGTTTTACAAAGGGGTGGACAGACCTGTGTTGACTGAGTTTTCTGTCCTGCCTGGTTCCCACAGTCATTAATTCCCAAAGAAATCACATAGAGGTCTACATTACTTATAAACTAATTGACCCATTAGCTCAGGTTTCTCAATAACTCTTATAACTTATATTAGCCAATTATTCTTATTTGTGTTAACCACATGGCTCTGTACCTTATTCAGTGGGGCAGTGACATCTTGCTTCTTCTGTGGCTGGGACAGGACTGCAGAAACAGCTTTTCTCTTCCTTGTTCTCCTGTTCTCATTGACCTGCCTCTACTTCCTGTCTGGTTGTTCTACCTATACTTCCTGCCTGGCTACTGGCCAATCAGTGTTTATTTAAAATATAATTCACAGAATACAGACCATTGTCCCACATCAGACCTGAACTCAGATCCTGAAGAGGTACAGTGAAGATGAAGCAAGGTTCATTACTAACAAGAGAATGAGCTTGGGGATAGATTAGAGGGTTGTTTATTATTATTATTATTATTATTATTATTATTATTATTATCATTACAATGAGTTCATAAAAGTAAAAGTGTCTTGTAAAAGAAAGAAGAGTTTTAAAAATAAATTGAATAACACATTTTCAGAAAACTATCAAGAGGTAAAATTTGAGGAGATCTGATTGGGTAACTTAATATGGAAATAAAAGTCATAATTCCCCAACATTCCCATGAAAATGAAGTTTTGAGTGCCAAACACTGGAAAATTTAAAACACTAAGTTGCCAAAAATCAAGTCAGACATTATTTATTTTAAATATTAATAAATTTGGCTTTTCCATAGCATTCTTTATTTGTCTACTGGGGAAAAGCAAACACCCTGTCTGTTTACCAAAGTCCTTTTTTTTTTTTTTTTTTTTTTTTTTTGTTTGGTTTTTCGAGACAGGGTTTCTCTGTAGCTTTTGGAGCCTGTCCTGGAACTAGCTCTTGTAGACCAGGCTGGTCTCGAACTCACAGAGATCCGCCTGCCTCTGCCTCCCGAGTGCTGGGATTAAAGGCGTGCGCCACCACTGCCCGGCCTCAAAGTCCTTTTTAAGGTTAACTTCAGAACCCTGTTTATGTGAAGCCAATTCAGCCCTTCCAAATCAGCAGAATTCCATCTCTGTAAAAATTACATTTCTCACTTTGCAACCTTTACCTGGAATAATTTTCTGTTACTTACTGAATTTCAAATTTGTCTAATAATGTGTAAGGTCACTTTTCTTGTTCGTTTTGTTTTTTCGAGACAAGTTTCTTCTGTAGCTTTGGAGCCTGTCCTAAATCTCTCTCTTGTAGACCATGCTAGCCTGAAACTCGGAGCTCTGCCTGCCACTTCCTCCCTGAGTGCTGGGATTAAAGGTGTGCACTTACTCTTATCCGTGTCAAGGTCACTTTTTAAACACTTGAGGGTGACACTCCAAAGGAAATGTCTGTTTACAAAGTGTATCAATCACTAGATTTTTAGGGTGAAAAATGAATATATCTGGTACACAGCTATATTACTGAGGGAAACTATGTGGATAGCTGGAATGCATGGTGAAGCACTCATGAAAAAGGCAGAAGTCTCCTTTCCACTAACTTGCCCTTTCCCCAAAGCTTTTAGTGTGCTGATAGCATACTGATTGGAAGAAATTTGTGTCAGAAAGACCACAGCAGGATATGGAAAATCCCCCTCACCTGGGCACCCAGATTCCTGGCCTATCAGCCATATCAAAATCTTACTTCCCAATACGAGGGAAAATGAATTTTATATTTCCTAATAAAGCCCAGCAAAAGGAGGTTTGTTTAAATTCCATCAAGGAAACTGGCTATATTTTAATATATTTATATGAGAAATTTGAATATCTGTAATTTAGGAATATCTCTGCTACAGAATTAAGAATACAATCCCCTCAGGCTTCCAATGAGAGAAAATAAACAGCAGGAGGATGTTGCCTATGATTTTTTTATAGAGATTAATTTTATTTTTGCTATTCTTAATATTAAGTTTTCAAATTATACTACAGTTATGTCTCCATTGTCACCTATAGTTTGGAAATAATTCAAAGAAAGACAAATACCTAATAAAAGTGGGAAAAACAGTTAATTAACTCTTACTTAACATTATGAGCTAGGAAGTAACAAGAATGTTATATTAATGGTTCTGATGCATTTTAATAATAATTTAATTTTAATAATAATTTAAATTTAATTTTTTCTTGCTTTCCATAAAAATCATATGTGGAGGGACTGCAGGTCTGGGCAGTAGTGTTGGGGCAGCTGGCCCAATCCCTGCGTTCAGGGGCGTGGCTGCTCCAGCGGGGTAGCCATGCCCCTTAAATAGGATTGGGGAGCCGGAAGGCACCCCGTTCGTTTGCCCTGCGGTCACTCCGCTGGACCCTTGGTTCTGTAAGTTCCCTTATCTCCCTTTGTATTAAACTTGAATAATTATAAAAGGACTATTTTTGGTTATTTCCAATCTTCGCCGCATCATCTGGCGCTCCAACGTGGTGCTAAATCCACTTAAAAACCTCGTGGGTCAAACCGCGACTCGCTTTGGCCCCGCGGCCCGGCCGGAGCCCGCGCTCCCCCCTCCCTCCCAGACGAAACCGCGCCTGAAACCAGGCCTGCTGCCCGGGAGCTGTTTGCCCGGTCTCACGGGCTGCTCCGCGCGCTGCGGGCGGGTGAAGCCAGCTCAACTTTAATTAAGCTGATTGAGCCGGAGAACGCATTTTTTTTTAATTGTTATTATTCCCACGCCTCCATTCGGAGCAACGCAGTATCCTTTGCTGTACCGGGCCGGCTGCTTTGCTCGGTCCAGAAGCTGTTTGCCCGTCCTCGCTGGTCGCTCCGCTCCGCGCAGCGGGGACCAGAGTCCGCAGCTCCCTCCTGCGCTTGCCGTGCGTCCCAGTAGCCAGGTACAGACACCCGCCATTGAAAGCCGTCCGCGGGCGCCCGCGCGCGCGATCCGCCCCCTGGGCTTCCCTCGGCTCTGCGCCCCGCGCCGCGCCGCTCTCGCGCCCCGCTGCACTCCCCCTCCCCACACCTCAGGGCCAAGTCGCCCGCCAAATCGTTTGTGAAGTTCTTGCAGGGAACCGAAGCCCCGCCCCGCCACTTCGCCGCTGCTTCCACAGCTACGGTGCTCTGCGCGGAACGCCATCTTTGGTTTCCTACAACACGTGAAACTCGGGGCCCTACGCCATCTAGTGGCAGACAACGGTAATTACAGGTAATTTTTCATTTGATTAAAAACCGTTCGGATTAACAATGTCCGACAATATCACTATTAACGGATTTTATAATTTGTTCAACTACACGATGACTGAATTTTTGAGCGATACAGATGTGGTTTCCCTTGGCTGGATATTTACAGGGTTTGGTATCTTCTTTATTTTTGTTTGTTTCATTACAACGTGGTTGGAAAATAAAAAGGAGATAGAGTCCTTACAGGCAGGAGCTAAAAAACTAAACAAGGACATAAATGGTTTGGAAAACACTAATAAACAGCTTGAAAAGATGGTTGCAGCTCTCGAGGAAAGGGATAAGAGACTTTCCTCTGAGATGGCTTTGTTACTTGAGAAATTTGGAACTTTCGAGGAGAAGTTTGAATTTCATGAGGAAAGAAATAACAGATCTCTCTCTGAGATGGCTTTATCACTCGAGAGAAAAATGCAAGGTATGGAGTCAGGAACAACGGATCTGAATCATAAGTTACAATCTCTGTCGGTAGGAGCTGAAACATTATCTGAGGAGATTCGAACCGTTAAATGTATTAACAAGACTTTATCAAAGAGCTATGAAAGATTGCTGGACAGAATTTCAATACAAGATGGCACCATTCATGCCATGAAAATTCTGTCCAAGGATGAGACGTTATCGGTATTGGACAAACTTCATACCCTTGAATCCTCTATGAAAGCCTTGGAACATAATACTGGGCAAGAGATTGAGGCATTGCAGAAGGCAATGGTAAATAGATTTGAAAAGATCGAGGAACTTATGGACTCTCATGAACAGGAGCGAATAGTACAAAAGAAAGTCCCAACCCCATCGAATAGAACTCTCCGGGATAGCTTCAATAGAACTCTACCTATTTTCCCAGTAATAACTACAGAAAAGGTGACTGGTTCTAAAAACCCTAAGATCACCAAGGAATATACATGGGAACCTATCCGTATGAATGATCTGAAAGAAATTAAACAAGCTGTTATGAATTTTGGGATGCATAGCTCCTTTGTTAAGGAGATGCTAAAGTCTTGGTCCCTTACAATTAACCCAACCCCTAGGGACTGGTTGGACCTAGTCTCAGCTGTGTTAGAGAACGGTCATCAGTTGAGCTGGAAGTGCATGTTTAGACAAGAGGCCAGGCTTTTAGAACAGCAGGAAAGATCAAAGGGAGTTGACATCACCCTAGATCAAATTATGGGTGAAGGACTTTATTCTGATCCTCTAGAACAAGCTAATTATGATGAACACACTCTATCCATATGTACTACCGCAGCCTTGAAGGCTTGGGACAGGGTTCAAGACCCAAGACAGAGAACGGAATCATATATCAGAGTTAAACAAGATCCGAGAGAACCATTTGTGGACTTTTTACATAGACTAACTAAAGCTGTACACATAGGGATATCTGACCCAGAGGCAAGGCAGGTAATAATTGAGTCCTTGGCTTATGAGAATGCCAATGTAGAGTGCAAAAGGGTATTGACGCCCCTAAAGATCAGATCAGCACCCCTGGAGGAATGGGTCTTACATACAATGAATATTGAATCGAATGAGCTTCACGCCCATCACGCCCATCACGCCCATCACGCCGATAAGTGGGTAGAAGATGCCATTGCCAACGGTACAAGAAGATATCAGAATACCAAATGTTTTAATTGTGGCAGAATAGGACATATGAAACGGAATTGCAGACAAAGGACTTACAGAAATAATAATAATAATAATGCCTTTGCCAGGAATAACAGGAATAGAAGGCCTCAGCCTTCAGGGTTATGTAGGAGATGTGGGAAAGGCAGACATTGGGACAGCGAATGCAAATCATCAAGAGATAGGCAAGGAAATCCGTTGCAGGCGGGAAACGCCATGGGGGGCCTCTCGCAGGCCCCCATGGCGAATGTGGTCCAGTCATTTCCCGTTACAACGGAGAACATGCCTTGTCAGGACAATTAGAAATCCCCATGTCTGCTGTTGGAAGCGAAAATAGCCCAAGAGATGAATTACGTGTATTTTGGCAAACTTCTATAAGTGATCAAAGACCAAAGTTAAGAGTGTGTGTAAATGGCATTTTCATTACTGGCCTGCTGGACACAGGAGCGGATGTTAGTATCATTACTCCAGAATCTTGGCATCCGTATTGGCCACTACAGGATGTAAATGTTCGACTTTTGGGAATTGGGACCCTATCTCGAGTAAGGCAAAGCACTAGATGGGTCGAATGCATCGGTCCTGAGGGACAGATAGGAAAATTAAGGCCATATGTAGCTAATATTGCAGTAAATTTATGGGGTCGTGACCTATTGCAGCAATGGAATACTCAAATTAACATTCCTGCTGCCTCTAGAGCATATATTTCTGAGGAAAACATCAAAAGGTATTACAGATGGCGAAAACCAGCCATTCGGGCTGTACAAGAACACAAACCAATGGATGCCCCTCCAGAACCACCAACGGCCCTACCTCTAAAATGGTTGACTGAGAAACCGATATGGACAAAACAATGGCCTTTATCTGAGGAAAAGTTGCAAGCTTTAGAACAGCTAGTACAAGAGCAATTGGATGCTCGACATATAGAAGAATCTACCAGCCCTTGGAATTCTCCTGTATTTGTGGTTAAGAAAAAATCTGGTAAATGGAGAATGGTGACGGATCTCAGAGCTATAAACAGGATTATTCAACCTATGGGCTCTCTGCAATCTGGACTTCCTTTGCCTTCTCTATTACCAAAAGGATGGCCTCTCATAGTTATTGATTTGAAGGACTGTTTCTTCACAATACCTTTACAAGAAAAGGATAGAGAAAAGTTTGCCTTCACTGTACCTACTTATAATAACTCTCAACCTACCAAGAGATACCAGTGGACCGTCCTCCCACAGGGCATGTTGAACTCTCCTACCCTGTGCCAATACTTTGTGAATCAACCATTACAAATAATACGCAAGATGTTTCCCAAATCCGTTGTTTATCATTATGTCGACGACATATTATTGTCTGACTCAGACATGGATACCTTAGAGAAACTGTTTGAAGTGGTAAAAACAGTTCTACCTAAATGGGGATTACAGATTGCTCCCGAGAAAATTCAGAGAGGAGATTCTGTTGATTATCTAGGTTATAGAATAGGTTTGCAAAAAATTAAGACACAAAAGGCACAAATTAGGAGAGATCAGCTGCATACTCTTAATGACTTTCAAAGGTTGTTGGGAGACATTTCCAGCCTTCGACCGGCTGTTGGGATAACACCTGACATGATAGTTCACTTAAACAAAACCTTAGATGGAGAAAGAGACCTAAACAGTCCCAGAGAATTAACAGCTGAAGCAGAAAAAGAACTGACAATGATTGAAGAAAGATTGCAAGAAGCACATGTGGATAGGGTGAATCCAGAACTCAGTAGTATTCTCGTTATATTGCCTTCAAAAATTTCTCCTACAGGAATTCTAATGCAAAGAGATGATATTATTTTAGAGTGGCTCTTTCTACCTCATAAGCCAAGTAAGAAATTAAAAACCTATGTGGAAAAGGTTTCTGAACTAATCATAAAAGGTAAATTGAGACTTCGCCAACTAGCAGGCATAGACCCAGCAGAAATCATAGTGCCTTTCACCGCTGATGAGATACGAAAATTGTGGGAAGATAATGAACCATGGCAAAGAGCTTGTGCTAATTTTTTAGGAGAAATTAATAACAACTATCCAAAAAGCAAAAGGCTTAACTTTATAAAGAGAACTTCTTGGATTCTTCCTCGAATTGTCCGTGATGCTCCGATAACTGGAGCCCGCACGTTTTATACTGATGCTAATAAATCAGGGAAGGCAGGCTACAAATCAGAAGACTTGAGTAAGGTGGAACAAAGTCCTTATGATTCTGTCCAAAAGGCAGAGTTATTTGCCATTCTTATGGTGCTAAGGGATTTTAAGGAACCTCTTAACATTGTTACTGACTCACAATATGCAGAAAGAGTTATTTTACATATTGAAACTGCCGAATTCATACCTGATGATACTGAGCTAACCTCATTGTTTATCCAGGTACAAGAAATGATCAGGAACAGACTTTGCCCTATGTATATAACACACATCCGATCCCATACGGGTCTGCCAGGTCCTTTAGCACGTGGCAATGCAGATATTGATCAGCTATTGATTGGTAGTGTGCTGCAGGCTTCCGAATTTCATGAAAAGCATCATGTCAATAGCAAAGGCTTGAAAAAAGAGTTTTCTATTACATGGCAACAAGCTAAGGAGATTGTAAAGAAATGCCCTACTTGCTCTTTCTATAACCAAGCACCACTGCCTGCAGGGACTAATCCAAAGGGCACCAAAAGGAATGAAATTTGGCAGATGGATGTGTTCCATTTTGCAGAATTTGGAAAATTAAAATATGTACATCATACCATTGACACTTATTCAGGATTCCAATGGGCAACTGCTTTAAGCTCAGAAAAGGCCGATTCAGTAATCACTCACTTATTAGAAGTCATGGCCATCATGGGTATACCTGCGCAAATAAAGACGGATAATGGTCCAGCTTATGTCTCTAGAAAAATGAAACGGTTTTTTTGCCTATTACAATATTAAGCATGTTACAGGCATACCCTACAATCCTACAGGTCAAGCAGTCATTGAAAGATCAAATAGGACGATAAAGGAAATGTTAAACAAGCAAAAGGGGGTGGAGAATACCCCCAGAAATAGATTACATAATGCTTTACTAACTTTGAATTTTCTCAACGCTAATGAAAAGGGGACAACGGCTGCAGAGAGACATTGGATAATGGAAAAGTCTGTTGAATTAAATCAACCAGTTTATTTCAAGGATGTGCTAACCTCACAATGGAAGCCAGGGGATGTGCTGCGTTGGGGAAGGGGTTTTGCTCTTGTCTCCACAGGAGAAGAAAAATCGTGGATACCATCAAAATTAATAAAGGTTCGGTTTGAAGAGGAGAACCCCCTTGGAAAAGAAAAATAACAATTCATGCACAAGGATGGTGACCATACTGATGGTAAGAAACATATAGTACGGGGGCAGGGTTTTTTTCTTATCCCCACAGGAAGACACTCACCTTCAAAGGACCTGAGGGACCCTGCATACCTTGAATATTGATGAATTGGAGCCAATTGCAACCCAACAAGGATCAGCATTAACATTGGGTAAGCTCGGTGAGTATAGAAAACAATTTTTGTATGTGTGTCAATATGCATTTCTTCATAGATATTCAGAGCTGGTTTCTTGGAGTTGGACTCTGGCCCAGTCCCTCTCCAATTCCAACCTTGTTTATAAGAGATTTCTCAGAGTTTCTGTCTCAGGTTAGGAGTAATATTATGAGACAGAATATTAATAACAATAATGTTGATAATGGTACCAATATATTTGCCTTCTTTGCCTTCATTCATATCTATGGTTGTTTTTAATGCACCTTTCATTGAAGATATGCACGTATACGTCTGTATGTGTCCTTGTAGATAATGCTTATCTCTCTCACAACAAACGACAAAAATTTTTTTTCTTCAGTAATCTTTGCAGTTTCCAGGATGAAGACGGGGCCCCGCAACATCAACTCCAACTAGTTATTATGACGTCATGTTTTAGTAGCGCTAATTTTTGGCCTGTTTTTTGGTACCAATTGCACAGAACACTTTTGAATGGTGCACATTTTTGACAACGCTCTGGCCTCATTTTTCAAAAAAAAAAAAAAAAAAAAAAAAAAAAAAAAAAAAAAAAAAATTCAGAGGCTGGACACATTTTTCCTAGACGAAATGTTACCCTGGGTATTCTACCATCATTTGCTTTCACAGGAACCCCTGGGAAGAAAAGTCGCCCCTATGTCAGCTGGAAGCAATCTTGGATGACGACGCCCCCCCCTCCCAATAAAGTTTACCCTCAGATTTAGGGACACTAATTGGTGGCTGGTATAGGGTGGTCGGGTTGTGGAAGGCTTTATATGGACTCAGGGGTATAATTTATCTGTATATCTATATGTATTAAAAAAAAAAGGGGGGGGGAGGGAGGGATTAACTGGTGATCTGAAGGAATAATTGATTTTTGTGAGTTATTGTTTTTCTTTTTTTTTAAAAAAAAAAAAAAAAAAACTATATGAGTGTTGATTCTTGTATATTGATATATTGAACATTATATGAGAGTATGATACCACCTCTGTTTGAAACAATTGTTATATTGACATTGTTTACTATATTGCAATGTACATCTCTACCTCTGATATTATTTATGTAATGACATTGTTTACCATATTGCACTGTACATTTCTACCTCAGATATTATTTATGTAAGGACCCTGTTTACATTTGGAAATCATTGTCTTCATTTTTTGCACAGTCGTCTATTCTATTAGTCATACAGTTACATAAGTGTTGAGAATTATATGTTGGTCATATTTATATTTAGGACAATCAGGTTTTTTAAACACATAGAGGTTGTATTTAGTATAGATAGCATAATCTTCAACCTCTTTGAAGAACTGTAGAACATGGCCTTTAATCTAACCTACAGTTTTGTATTTTTGAGACACAATCACTCCTGGCAACAATGCTCTACTCCCGAGAGAACGTTGAGCACCAAAGACACTCCACTGGGAGTTTGTCTTCTACTTGGCAGAACTGGCCTTGGGGCAAAGAAAAGCCCATACCTCCATTACTGACTAAAGTACAAAATATCCATAAGTGGATAAAACAGAATTGTCTTATCTTGCCAAGACAGGATAGGATAGTTCTACTAAAGGTTCCTTGCCATTGTATAATGGTATGTCAGGTTTTTTCAGGCCTCAGCCAAAGTTGGTTGCCTCAACATTGCTATCAAGACTTCGTGTGGTTGCCCAGGTAGTCAATTGTCTCTGTCTTCTGTTGCACATTTTGGAAGTTTCTCGTTTGTGCTTCCTGGTTGCTTTGGTAATTTTACTCTCCTTCTCAGATCTTTGATGGGGTTGAAGATTAGATAATGGTAGCTACCTTCTAGATTATTTAGACTTCTCAAAGTAGAGTGATTAGAAAAATTCTTCGTTATATACTTCTCGCCTGATATTGTTTACTTTTTGTAATTTTATATGATCAGTTCCCATTGTATATAGTTGTATTTGGTTTCTGAATCTGTCTTATTTAGACAAAAAAGGGGAGATGTTGGGGCAGCTGGCCCAATCCCTGCGTTCAGGGGCGTGGCTGCTCCAGCGGGGTAGCCATGCCCCTTAAATAGGATTGGGGAGCCGGAAGGCACCCCGTTCGTTTGCCCTGCGGTCACTCCGCTGGACCCTTGGTTCTGTAAGTTCCCTTATCTCCCTTTGTATTAAACTTGAATAATTATAAAAGGACTATTTTTGGTTATTTCCAATCTTCGCCGCATCACAGTAGAAAGGTGTAGTAGGAAACGACTTGCTCATTTCCAGCTGCCCAAACCGAAATAATCAGAAACTATATTATTTAAATCACTACTTGACCAATCACTTAAGTGTATGTCCAACTAGCTCTTATATTTTTGGTTAACACATTTTTATTATTTAATGTTTTACCATGAGGCATGTGGCCTACAGGAAAGGTTCCAGCTGACAACTCATGTCTTTCCCCTATGGCGGCTCCATGGCATCTCACTTACTCTGTCTATTCTCTCTCTCTTGCTATCTATCTATCTATCTATCTATCTATCTATCTATCTATCTATCATCTATCTATCATCTATCTATCTATCATCTATCTATCTATCTATCATCTATCTACCTATTATGTATATATACATAATAGGTACAACTTCTTTATTAACCCATAAAAGCAATACATCTACACAAGGACTTCCCACACCAGACAAGTAACCCTCCAAATGTTATGCTGACCATATTTCTAGCTATGTACACAGATTTCATACAATTTCCTTTAATTTGTTTGGAGTGAAGGGAATGGAGGATATGCAAAATATTGACAATAATCATGAATCTTTTCATTTTCTAAATGTTATTTTCATGTCATTTTATTTCCACAATATTGAAAGATCATAACTATCAGTGAGGCAGGTAATACCATGAATTTATGGTTCCAAAACCACAACACTAGAAGTTAATTAAATGGTAAGAAGTCACACACTGAGTAATTTGTGGGTCTTAAGTTTAAACTCAAGCAAAAAAAAAAAAGGAAAAAAAGAAAGAAAAAAAAGACCAAAACCTCCATGTGATAATATGAACTATCAAGAATGCTAAGGAAAACATCTGAATATACCTTGAAGGAAACATTTCTTTTTTTTTCTTCCTTTCTTCCTTCCTTCCTTTCTATCTTTTTATTTTTATTTATTTGGGTTTTTTTTTGTTTGTGTTATTGGAGTTTTTTTTGAGATGGGGTTTCTCTGTGTAGTTTTGGAGACTGTCTTGAAACTCACTCTGTAGACCAGTATGTTCTCAAATGCACAGAGATCTACCTTCTCTGCATCCTGACTGCTGGGAATAAAGACATGCACTACCACTGCCCAGCTGAAGAAAACTTTCACGAGTGTACCTGGACATTCTTCATTACTAATGAGTGGAAGACCAATCAATTTATATCTCAGGCAACTCTGAAACAAGAAATGAGATTTTGGAGGTGGACAAATAGAAAAGAAGCAGAGCAGAATTGTGCCAGTCAGCAAAAGTGACTAAAGGGACTTTTGCTCTAGTGGGAAACACTTCCACATGGACTCTCTTATAGGTTGCTCTTAATTCCTGTGAAAATGTAGTATATACAGATTATAGATGATTAGTTCACAAAAATGAAAGAAATCTTGCCGTTAAACTCATATAGGTAGGTCTTCAGATTGTTATCCGAAGTGATATAAAGCAGTAACAAACCCTAAAAACTGCAAAATTCCTTTATATGAAGCACATAGACAGGTGATTCATTAAAACAAAATAATTTGTTATTCAGATTATAGGAATTAGATAAAATGGGGTGAATATTCACTGCACGCAAAAAAATCAGTTTGAGAATATGAAAGTTATTCAAGTAAGTTTATTTCAGAATAATGAAAATATGATGAATAGTATGAACTGTATAAGAAGGAAAATGGCTGTGAAAATGCCCCCGTACTTGAGGAGATGAGGTTGAATGCCAAGAACACACACGAAAGACAAATATATAGCTTAAATGTCTCTAGTCCTGTTTCTTTTCTACACAGAGGCATGAAAATCCCAGGAAGTTTGCAAGCCAGCTAACCTGAGAAGTGTGGTGGAAAAACAACATCTCTGCCTCAAATAAGATAGAAAGTGAGAACTAGCCAGGTGATGATGTCACACAACTTTAATCCCAGCACTCAAGAGACAGAAGCAGGCAGATCTCTGTGAGTTTGAGGCCAACCTCATCTACAAGAGCTAGTTCCAGGACAGACTCCAAAGTTACAGAGAAAACCTGTCTCAAAAAAAAAAAAAAAAACCCAAAATAGGAAGTAAGAACTGACACACAAAGCTATGCTCTGACCTCGACATCTATATCTCATTGTAGAAATGTACATACATTAACCATGCTACCACATATTGTAACACATATACACACATGTGTATGTACTCAGAAGCACAAAGAATAGTAAATGTTATATTAATAATTTAACATCTATGTATATGATGCATTTATTCATATGAGTAGAGATATATTTCAATATATATTAAAATTGTAATATTTAAGTTTCACTGAGACATTAGGTCTCCCAACCTCTATCTTTCCACAATTGTATAATAGAGTCTGTAATAAATAGACAAGTTGTTATTTTTTATGTTTTGTTACATCAATGACATATGAAAAATACTTTTCTCGATGCCTATGAAATAATATTTTTAAAAAAACAGTGAGAACTAATAGTAAGAAGCATAATAAAAAGTGATTAGATGAATTAGAGTGGAAATAAAGAATGGAATGACAAACATGTTTTCAATAAGTCACTTTGTGATTTTGTGTTATTTTGTTTCAGGAAAAAAATAATGTCTCAGAAAATTCGGTGGAGTATTTTTTCATTTATTAATCATATCCTACTGCAGAAATGAAATGTGGAATTCTACTATGAATCATTCTGGTGCAAGATACCATGGCCAGCATCATTTTATTCACTATATTAAAGCACCTTTTGAAATTAACATTGTGCCAGTAGTAGTTGGAATAATCAGAGCAAAATGCCATTGCTATGTATGACAGATCTTTATTTAATCAATTATGGTAATTGCCTAATTAAACCAAGCATGATATTAAAACCAGAATGTGTTAGTAAGTTGAAGGTACTATTAGTTTTATGGAAAAAGAAAGAAATAGGTTAAACACTCAAAATATTTACTTATATAATTTGGTCATCTTCTTACCTGCTGTTTTATCTTCAGTTTTTTTTATTTCCATCATTATATCCCCATCAGGAAGCATAACATGCTTGAGTGAGTTATTCTATTAAAATTTAAAGTAACAAATTTTCAAGCCTTTCTATATGTGTTGCTCTTCCTCATTTTAGATTCTAGGATTAAGTGAACTAGAAACAGTGACTGCTGTCAGTGTGTTTGTGTCTATGTGTATCTGGGTATGTCTCCCTCCCTCCCTCCCTCTCTCTCTCTCTCCCCCTTTTCTGTGTATATGTGGATGTTGTGTGTGTCTCTGGGTGGGTTGTTTGTGTTTAGAGAGCATCTCTGTATGTGTGTGAAAGAAAAAGAGTGTGGATGATACAAATTATTCATTATATATGGTTTCAATTATTATACAATTGAGATGATTAGAATAAGTTATGAATTAATTTATATTTGTTTAAATATTTGGGAATTGATTAAGGAAGCTATTCAGGGGTGGGGCCCGGTCCCTTGGGAGTCATCCTCATTTATATGTTCCCTTCAGTTTTCAGACCATTTGAGATGCTAATTATGAATTGCTTTAGATTGTGCTGATGACCCAGGGAGTGACACCATTGAAAAATCTCACCATTTGAATAACCTCTTCTGTAATGAGCATAGCTTTCTAAGGAAGTCTGAAGGAATAGAGTAATGTACAGCCTCACTGTCTATGAATCTGGAGTTAGTGTTTGTTTGATAAAACTTTTAAATAGTTGTGAAAATATTTAAATATGCTTTTAAAAATAATGAACATGTATATATATATATAATCATTCATGAAACTATGTATATACATACATACCACACACACACGCATATATCTTTTTTTCACTATCACTATACTCTAAATCATATTCAGAAAATCCAATACTTTGAAAATACCAAAGACAATTAAAGCTGTCATTCCTAATTTTATAATTTCAGATGAAATGGGGTAAAGTAGTAAAATGAAAATTTATGAATTACACTATATCAACAACAGTTGAGTCTGTGATTAATTTGATAATTAATATTTCAGTTTGCCCTGTCTCAACTTACTCGCTAAATTGCTGTTTATTTATATATTTCCTGCAGTAGGACTGAGATTTGTATCTGTCCCTATATATGACCTCCTGATATGAAGTGAAAAGCAAATTGAATTGAGAAAAATATTATTTATTAAACAAAACGTTCCTTACTGAAATAAGTTTTTGATTTGTTTATCTGGCTCCCTGTCTCATCACAAGGTATCGTTTACACACAGAAGATACTGGCTTTTCATCTAACCTCCCTGATATCTGAAGCAATGGTCTAATGTGTTTCTGCTTTTCAACATGAGGAGGAACCTTTCAAACCAACAATAGGTGAGCAGATGTCCAATAAGTCCTTCAGAATGTGGGGCTTGGGGAAAAAAAAGAATCCTCTTCTCTCCATCTTTTCCATCAATTTAATATAGAGAACAAAGAACAGAGCGAGCAGCTCATGGTGCTGTCATCTCTCTCCAGCTCAGTGAAGGCACACATTTTCCAGCTTTCCTGGCTGTGCATTAATGAGGGAATTGTCAAAGGGAAAGAAAAAGTGAGTTCATGGTTCTCAGTTCCATATGTCAATTCTTCAGCTACCGACCCACTTCATTATGGCCTCTCAGAAATATGTGCTAGTCATTAGTAAATGGTAATTTGGAGAGCATTATGATTTTACTGCAAAATCCTACTGACCCTCCCCAGCAACATTCATTAATATTTGGGGCGAGGAATTGCCTGTCTGATATTGTCCTACAGCTTTCCCTCTCCTCAGACAGACTTACGTTGGCGACCAGCCATCTCTAATTATTTCTCATTACTTTCCCTCTTCTTTCAGTATGTTCTTACTGTGTGGAGTTTTGCCAATTGCTGACAAAAGCCAAATGGAAAGGAAAGAGGAAGCCACTTTGATGAGTAATCTGCTTCCACAGCACGGCGGTACCACTCTAAGCTCCACTGGAGTCTGCTTATTGCCAAAGATTCTACCTGCTGCTTGAGATGTTTAACATATGAAACCAATGTTGAGGCCATTTTGGTTTGCTAACTCCCAAGCCTTGGATGATCCCCAAGGAGACAGCAACAGGAAAGAAATACACCAGTTTACTTAAGTGTATTTATAAAGAAAGGCTTTTTCCATAGGTTCTGAGCTCTGTGATGTCTATCATGTTATGAAAATAAACTCATTTTTCATTTCTCAGTAGTTCGAGTAGATTGTAAAAATTAAAATATAACAACATAATTTCCCAAATTTTGTTCTTCTCTCCAACTCCTTTCATGTACCTCACTACTACTCATTTTCAAATTTAGTGCTACTTTTTGAATTATTGTTATATATATATATATATATATATATATATATATATGTTAAGTACATATTCCGAAATATACAGATAGAACTTACTCAGTCTTTATGATGTTACTTGGATATATATGATTTGAGGACTAGCCAATTGGCATTAAAAACCATTTGGAGGATTCTTCCTTAAGAAAGATTGTTTCTTGTAGTGATGGGCAAGCAGGCCTGCTTTTCATCCCACCCAGATCCTACACGGCTAGCTTTACACCCGATATAACAACACACAAATTGTATTCTTTTAAACACTGCTTAGCCCATTGGCTTCAGCCTCTTACTGGCTAACTCTCACATTTTGATTAACCCATATTTAGTAATGTGTGTAGCACCACCAGAGGAGGCTTACCGAGAAGATTCTATTGTATGCCCATCTTAGGTTGGAGCTTCATTGCATCTGACCCAGAGAAAAGAGGCATGGCAATTGCCTGAGGCATCTACCTCACTCCCAGCATCCTGTTCTGTCTACTCCACCCACCTATCTTCTGACATATCAGGCCAAGCAGTTTCTTTATTAATTAACCAATGAAATCATCAGGTAGATAGAAGACATATGTACATCAGTTTCTCCTGCATTCCTTAATAGACTGTAGGTTTTTGTCTAGGGTGAAGGCCAATGGGATTAATCCTTCCATGTTAACCTGTCAGTTGATGTCGCTTTAGTTTAGGTCTCCTTTAGGCAGTTGTATTGTTCAGACATTACAAGCTTCCTTGGAATTTCCAGGAAACACAATTAACTTCAGAGTAGATTTTCTGTTTTCATGGCTCCTCTTCCATGAAGTTCTGTGTTGTGTTATAGATACAAATGTTGTGGCTAGTCATAAGGGTACAACAAAAGCAAGAATGGCTTGGTGGTAACCAAAGTTTCTCTATTTTGATTTGATACTTCCTTGACAAGTGGGAAATCATGCCTGGTACTGGAAACCTAGCCAAATATCTGAGGCTAAAGAGGTCATGGATCTTGGAACTCAAAACTTCCAATTTACTAATTCAGTATATTTCAATGTATATTTATATTTATTTATTTAGTGAAATGTATTGAATGATTTCCATGTCCAAATACTAGGTTAGGCAATGTAAATGAACTTCTACAAAATAAAATGACTGCATGAAGCATCTGCTAAGAAAAATTCTATTTCATGGGTAAAGATAAGATGAATTGTAAAAATTAATAATGATTCTGGTGATGATAATGTCAAGAAAAGCTTGAAAAAATCACATTATTTTACTCAGAATTTAAAAGAAGAAAGAAGCTATTCCTACAAAATTTTGGTGTAATCTTGGAAAGAGTGAATCTAATCAGACCTTTGATGATTTCACAATGAACAAGAAAAAAAGCCAGAGAAAGAAAAGATAGTAATTGGCTTTACAACGCAACATGGAATCTTGTATCTGTAATTTATAAAAATTCTAAAAAGTTGATCACATAGAGGTTGAGACAGGGTACAAAAGACTGGGCTAATGGGAATAGGGAAGAGCAACAAGGACAAGATCAAGTGCACAATCTGTGTTCTGTATCATGCATATATGACTAATTGTATTCATAATGTTTCACAGAAATATGAAAGACAAATTTGAATGACTTTCCATTTAAGAACTATAAAAACTTTAAAGTATTACATATGCTAATAAGTATCTATCAAATAATTCTTTAAGGAAACGGAGGAACCAAATCATCTACTGTCCCATTTCTCACCACTATCTCTGCTTTATGGAAGCTAATACCTTGCAACAGAAAAAAAAGTAGGCGAGAGAAGTCTGTATCACAGCAAAATATATAATATAGTCCATAAATATGTTGGAAGATAAGAATCTATAGCAAGACATTATTAAATATTTATTTAAAAGTGTGTATTCTGTCATTTTCTCAATGCCTACAGCATGGATATTTTTAAGAAGCAACATTTTCAAATGTTTTATAATCAATAAAAACACACAGAACAATTTAATCTGAAATTTTTAAGGTTCATTAGTCAAGAAAGCAAATTTATTCCATATTCCAACCAAAAGTTTATTATTGATTTATTAAAGAATGAAAAATTATAGTTCTTTGTCAATGGATGACATTCTGCCAAAATTTCCAAATTCTATGTTAGCATGTTCAATAATATTGCTATTGTGCCAGTTTTGCCTATATATCCAGATCTAGAAGCAAATGTTTCATCTCAGATTTCCTGCTATCTTGGCTCCTACAATCTTTCTACCAGTTCTTCTGCAATGTTCCCTGAACCGTAGATGGAAGGACTGGGATGTATATATACCCATTAGGGCAGCTTTCCAGGATATGATGATGTTTGCACTACATCCTGTGTACGTTTTCTGTGATCCCATTTGCTATAAAGAGAGGTATCTTTGATGAAGGGTGGTAGCAAATTTTATAAAGGAAGAATTTATACATCATGATCTAGTGGTAGTGTAGACTTAAGAAGCTAAACGTATGTATGTGTGTGTTTGCGTCTGTACATGCACACATATATGTGTAAATGCATTTGTGACTTTATATACACATATAACAGTAACAATCAATTTAAAAAGCTTTCATCTTGAGAGTGATTGTATGAGAAGAATTCAAGGGAGAGTAGCTGAGAGGATCTGGAGTGAAAAATGGGATAAGACATAATTCTACTCAAAGTATCAAAAATATTTAAAATGAAAAAAATAAAGAGGAAAATGAATATTTAACCATCAAAAGATCTGGTATAGTTTAGAAACTATATACATGATAACATAATTTAAAATGCCTGCTTCACTGTTGGAAAGATTTCTCCCTGAATTAGAAAAACAATATATGTCAGTATTTCCTGAACTGCGTTTTTTGAGGAGTTTATTTTGTTTGGATTATGCTTTCAGCTGTAAAAGTTATGATATCGAATTCATCAAAATGCATGAGGAAAATCATTTTAGGAGTTATCATTATATCACATTTCCAAAACTCATTTAAGGATTATGCCATGTTTTCAAAACATGTAAGAAATTTGATTGTAATATTATAATTGTACATTTGCTTTTCAAAATGAAATCTCTTGGAATATAATTAAATGCATAACATTTTGTGCATAAAGTTTAGAATATGCAATAAGTAAAAATCTATTGAAACTTTGAGGCTATCTTTGTGAAGATACTAAACTCTAAATCATTTTAATTCTAGAATGCATATAAAGAAATATTAATGTTTAATCTTACTTGGAAACTATGCATGTGTTATGTTTCAGGCACTACACCTACAATAATTTAGAATTTATATCTCTTCATCTATTGTACATTGAAGTTGATTTACCACACCTTATGCATTTTATTGCCTTTGATAGCAATCTCTTTCATCATCTTAGACAAATACCAGTTTCTTTATTTTTTAAAAGAAAAGTGTTTTTTCCCCAGAATGAGCATTTTTCATTACCACTTATAATCCTTCAGGTCACTGGGAAAAAGAATGAATGCACTAAAATACTGGAACAAGTATTTTACAAGCAAACCCAGGAGCTTCTTTTTAAATGTCACGGGGAGGGATATCAACTATCAGCCATTTATCACTGGATTCCACTACACAGGATCAGAAAAGTACATGAGATTATTAACTTATACATTAGTATATTATATTCACAGTTCCATGTATATCACTTCCAAAGTCTGAAATTCAGAGGCTATCAATCTCTAAACTGTGGTAAGTACAAAAGCTGAAGAAATCAGGAGTGAATTTCAGGATGATGTTATAACAGTCACATATGCTCCTGTGTTACCCCCAACCATGTGTCACCCTCCCTCCAGGGTTGAAATCTTTCACTATGTAATTATTTATATGTGTTTAATAAATAATATCTTCTTCAACTTCTCTGGATGAAATTCCGCTTAGTCTTTGCAATATGGAATTTAGCATTAGGTTCTAGGATTAGCATAAAGCTTATTTTGAAAGAAATTTTAAAAATCACTCCTTAATTCATAACTCAGTGCCATGATTTAAAACTGTAAAATCACATAATGCAAAGTTTCAACTCTTCTTGTATCATCTGGAGTGTGAACTCAGTGAAGGCATTTCCCAGTCAGGATATTGTCACAGTCAGAAAAAAACTATTTCAAAACAAATTTAAAATATTAGCACAAGTAAAGTAATATGATTTCTTTATAACGTACCAGTTTGTGTTGCTAAAATATACTTACTAAACATTGAAAGAAAACAGCATAAATGGATTTATAGGGCAAGTAAAATACCCTATGTTCTTAAACAATTATGAGAATAACATTCTGTATTCACTATCTATTGAGGAAAATGTTGATCATATTAAAGATGAGTATTATATTTGGAAAATCTATATCAGGAATAACAAAATATTATTTCTTATATTATTAGCCCTTCATCTAAGAATGCTTATGGAATGATCCTTTTACAACCTTTAATACAGGTATAATGTATGTAGTTGTAACTCTGAAACTATGACCTCATTGCAAGATTCACCCTAAATGTCACAATTTTCAAATCCAATCATAAACATGATATAAACTGTAGAAAAATAAAAAAAGATCTCAAAATTAAAGTGGATGATGAAAAATTAAAGATTCAAATATGTGTTTTGGAGGTAAATTCATGCAACTAAAAAAAGAATATCTTTCTGAGTGATGTAACCCAGTCCAAGAAAGATAAACATGGTATGTACTCCCTTGTAAGTGTATATTAGCTGTAAAGTAAAAGCTGTGCTGTAATCCACAAACACAAATAAGGTAGGTCTCAAGTGGAACACTGGAATCTTCCTGGGAAGGGGAAATCGAAGAGATGTTGTGGATGGACTTGGAAAGGAGGGGAAGAGAACATGAAGGATCAAGTGGGAGTGTATGTGGCAGGGACGCTGAAAGGGACAATTGGAAAGGTGTTCATATCAGACTTTGGTAGAAGTCTGGTGCAAAAGATTAAGCCAAAAATCTACAAGGATGACTCCAGCTGAGAGTCCCAGCAATTTCGAATGTGTAGCCTGAATGGTTACCTTCTATCACCCGGCAAGACACCAGTAGAGGGACTGGGTCACCAACTAAGCCACATAACCTCCAATCTACTATCTGTCTGTCTTTGGGATGTGTTGAGGTAAGAGTGAACCAGAGATTGTGGGAAGGACCTACCAATGACTGATCCAACATAACACCCATGCCCAGAGAGTGTGCTCATCCCTGACACTGACTGGAGCACCATTTCCCAAGGGATGATGGCCTAGAGACCTAGGAAAGAACCAGATATGGCAGGAGAAAACAAAACATCACTGTAATGATGTCTAGTGATATTCTGCTATAATAGACTGGTGTCTAGTGCCATAGCTATCAGAGAGGCTTCATTCACCAACTGATGAAAAAAGATGCAGAGACGCACAGTCAAACATAAGGCTGAAATTAGGGAATCCTGGTGAAGAGAGGGAGGAAGGATTGGAGGATTCAGAGAGGTCAAGGATATCACAAGAAAACCCACAGAATCAACTAAACTTGGCTCAGAGGCACTCAGAAACTGAAGAACTTACAACCAGGGAACCTGCATGGGACTGACCTGGGACCTTTCCTTATAAGGGACAGTAGTATAGGTTAGTATTCTTGTGGAACTCAGTGTGAGCAGGGGCAGTCTTTGACTCTTTTAAGGCCCTTTTCCTCATACTGGGTTGCCTTTCCTAGCTTTAATACAAGGCGATGTGCTTAGTCTTACTACAATTTGATACTCCATGTGTAGTTGATATCTGTGGGAATCCTGTCATTTTCTGAACAGAAACAGATGAGAAGTGGATAGGGACAGGGAGTTACTGAGGGAGGGTAGGGAGACTGGGAGGAGAGGAGGGAGGAAAAACTGCCCTAGGGCTCTAAATAACAAACCAACAAACCAACAAATAGATTCAAATATCCCCTCATACCTATTTCTTCAGTTTTATTCATCACAGTAAATGCATCAGAGTCTGCTTCATTGTCTAATTTAATAATTTGACGTATAATTGTTTTTTCCTTCTCCCTATCTATCCTTCTTATATTAAATTTATTATAGTTAACCTTGAAATGTAATACTTATTTAATCACATATTGTGGAATTAAAGGAACATTATAAAAAGCCAGCTAACTGAAAACGTCTAGTTCAATACTGCAGGGATTAAGGTGCCCTCATTTTAATGCATAATAGTCCAGAAAAGGTTAAGGTGAACAGGATCTTGGCTTTAGCTAATTGTCTATTACTCAATTTCTTTTCTGATCCTCATGCATAGAGGATGGGAGTATTATCTTGTATTTCTTCAAATTTATGTTTCAAAAAGATAGTCACAAGCACCTTTGGGAAAACTTGTATAGATTATGGATAATTTACATCTCAAAGAGGCAAAAATGATTAACAATAGAAAGTTAGCTAAAGTAAGTATTAAAAGAATGTGGAAATTGCAATTTATGATTAGGAAGCAACCTGCCTAAGATTTTGTCAAGTTCAAAGCAAGTTAAAAATTCTTATTCAAGGCTGTGACTTTCTTTGACAAAAGAAGAATCACTCAATGCCAGAAATAATTCTGTATATGGGATACTTCATCCTCTTTTTCCCTTCTTTGCAGTATAAGTTAACACTGTTTAAGTTGTATTTCTCCTCTGGATGTAGTTTCAAGAATACAGTGGATTCTTTATAATAAATAGCTAGTCTCCTTTATTAAGTAGTTGACAAAATTGGGTCATAAGACTAGAAATAGTTTGTATAAATACCATAGTTAAAATCTTTCTACCACTCAAAAGATTTATGATAAAACTCAAATTTTTCACACACATTAACTGAGGCCAAAATTTTGTTTGTTTCAATACACATACACATACACCACACACACACACACACACACACACACACTTGAGAGAGAGAGAGAGAGAGAGAGAGATAGAGAGAGAGAGAGAGAGAGAGAATGCTAAATGGAATTATTTATATTTTAAAATTATTTTTATTTCTTTTCTATTTTCATTGAGATTTTATGCAAAATGTTTTTTAATCACATTCACGTCCCTCCCCCAACTCTTCCCTTATTCTCACCACATTTCCTTCCATCCTATTTTATAGCCTTTTTATTTTTTAAAATTTAACCCATTAAGATAAATAAAGGGAGGCTTTATCCTCTAAGAGAGGTAGATGAGGTCCAGGAAGGGGAGAGGCAGGGTGGCTGGAGAAAGGAGAGAGGGGGAACTGGGGTTGATATGTAAAATTAAATAAATAAATAAATTTAACCCATTGAAATAAGTTTTTAAAAAAAAAAAATAACCCATTAGGATAAATGTGCATTCCAGATATTTTTCCCTGTGTGTTCTTCCACTGGAGAGCAGTCGACTTAATCAGATGCTAACTTTTCTCTTAGAAAATAAACACTTTTCCTATTTCTCTCTCTCTCTCTCTCTCTCTCTCTCTCTCTCTCTCTCTCTCTCTCTTTCTCTCTCTTCCCCCCACCCAGGTACTTAATAATTGTATCAATCCATGGCTATGTGTGATTTCATGTCCAATAACTATCTACATGTTGGGTTTTAATATGACTTGGTCTTACAAATATTTTATATATAATGTCCCAACTACTCTAAATTCCTGTTTAGCTAGCATGTCTTGTTCAGAATATACAGGGTTTTTTTTTTTTTTTCATCCACTGCTTCTGGATCTCCTACACTTTCTGTAGTTCCAACTACTGTGCTATGAGCTTAGGTAGGAGGGGTCACAGTCTTATGCATTCCATTTAGGACTGTCCATTTTTAAATCCCTTACTCTCTGAAATTTGACCAGATTTGTATCTATCCATTAGTTATAATTTACTCCAATTCTCTATAATTCCTCTAATGAGGGATAAAAGACAAACTAGTCTATAGGTATAATGGTAAGTCAACAGAAGTCAGTTTAATATTTCATTTACAAGAAACAATGGCAGTAAGCTCTCCCCGGGACCAATAAATTGCCTAGTCACAGGTTTGTAGCCTGTGAATGTAGTTAAGTAAGAGGTTCTACTTGTAAAAGTGTTTACGTCCGTGATGTTTGTGTACACACTATTGTACCAGGATTGCCTTCCCATCAGTTTAATCCTTGTTTACTCCTTGAGGTTCATAGCACGGTAAAATTGAAGACAGTTTTTCTATGCTGATAGCAAACCTAACATTTTCCACCAATATGAAGTTATCAAGTGAGGATTTTTTAAAACTATTTTTATTTTTGAGAATTTCATACATTCTTGCAAAGTGTCTTAATTAAACCCATATCCATCTTTGTATTGTGTGTACTCTCCATTTTTTGTTCTGATAAGTTTACACCAACATCTCATTATTGGGCCTTTGAATTAGTTCTTTCTTTATAAATTGAAAACATTACATCAGTACAGACTAGGTTGATTATTTGCTTTCCCAAACAGATACTTCTATTCTCAATAACTTTTTTTTTTTTTTTTTTTTGTAGTGATGGCTCTTGAACAATGCAAGGACAACTGTTCAAGTGACTATTTTGTTTTTCAACTTTCCTGGAGGAAATACTTGAGAAACAATCTTTGTATAGAAACAAAAGCTCTCATTCTCACTCACAGCTAAGAAAGTTTTAAGTGATTTGGTTTAGGCTCCACTGTTGTGTTTCTACAATGAGGAAGCAGCCCATCATAGTGGAGGTTGCATAAAAGGATAAAACTCTTCATCCCAATGACTAAAAAGCTAAAAAGAAGAAATTGGGGATTTATGATTGCCTTAGGGTTCACATTCTTGATGACTCAAGCATGTCACTATATTCTATCACTCCAAGTTTCTACCATCTCCATATTGTACCAAAATATATAGACCAAGTCCTTGTAAGACTTCCCATAGCCAAGCTATAACATTGATCCACTGCTCCCTTAATATCATACTGATCTTATAATTCTAAATGCAACCTCTTATTTCTCAAGGACATTAAGATGTGTAAGTATTGCTCAAAAGTTAAATCCAATAAGTTTTCCAGGTTTCAAAGCCAATCATGAACCCATTTTAAAACTAAACTGGAAGTTTTTATGTTTTAAGAATATTAGTGTGGGAGAAACAGATCATAAACACTGGTATTTAAAGGGAATAAGAAAGGGGCAGAAATACTGATTTACTACTTAAGAACACTGGCTTATTTTCCAAAGGATCTAGATTCAATTCCCAGCATGCATATGGAATGCTTACAACTGCTGGTAATGCCAGTTCCAGTGAATACAACACCCTCCTCTACCCTCCAGAATCACAGACATGCAGGTGATACACGTACATAGAGAAAAAACTCCCATATGCATAAGGCAAAATTAAATTAAGCTAAATTAAGCATTCAGAATAGAAAAATAACAAGGAATGAGAATATCCACACAAGGCTAAAATACAGTCTCAGTCTATGTCCTCAGTCTCAGGTTGGCACATAGGTGTGGAAGCCCAATGAGGTCAAAGGTCAGAGAGTTTGGCACCTGTTTCTTCCTTATTTAAGGTTATTTGTACTTCTACCTTAAACAAAGTTTCCACCTAGTCGTAAATCAGAGAAATCTGATTTCTCAAGGCATTGTCAACAGGTGTGGCTAGTTGCCAGACCTTGTGCTCCTAAAATAAGGAAGTACTTTGTTCCTACCTAAAACAAGAGTCTGAGCACCCCACTAAGTTCCAGTTCCCTTTATGGAAATAACTTGGGATTTTACCCAGGAAGTGGTTTCCCAACAGAATGTTTGGTCTAGGGCATGAGTTAAGGGCTTAAGCACTGAATGTACCCTGCGACTTTCAATTTGTATGTTAATGCAGTCTTTTGCTTTAGTCCTACCTTTTGGGGTAAGGGATATATTAACCAGTGGGAAATTAAACACAGGTGAATTTTCAGTACTCACTGAAAAATTCCCTCCTGATACTATCCTATGTGTTTCTGCATTTTATTATTTTCATTTACATCTTTGAATTTTTTACTATATTTCTAAATTCCCATGCCTTCACTCTGTAGAAAGGCATTTTTCGTTGAGGCTGGCCCTTGACAAATGGTGTCCAATGTGGGGCTGACTGGTAAACCATGATAAACATGAAAGAGTAACCAGATGTACAGAAAAAAACATGAGGAATTCACAAGAAAAAACAGCACTACAGATGAAAAGGTACGTAATAAGCCACTCAAAAAAATAAAAAATAAATAAAAATAAGAGAGAAGCAGGAAAGGTAAAACTAAAATAAAACTATAAATATTTGTAAGTATATCACAAAGGAATAGGATTCAACTATATGTACAGTTGCTTGGATGTATTTTGATAGCTACCAAGTTGAAATGAAGCAAAAACTTAGGCAGAGATTTCTAGAGTTTATAAATATTATATTTCTGTCCCTGTACTTGCAGCTTATCCTCTGCCAACAACAGGCTGCTCCAGGGCTTGGGGAAGCCAAAGTAAGGCCTTGCCTTCGCAACTGCAAGCTATGGTGTTGTGGTCACTGAGCTACAGCCTCTACCACTGTTGAGCCGGTTCCAAAGAGTGTTAGAAATGTGGCTGTGGCATTTGACTGAGCAATGACTTGGGTTACTGCTGGCATGCACTGTGGCCAGCTGAGTCTGACCCCTACTGAGCAGTAGAGCCAAGAAAGGCAGGAGACAAAGAAAGATTACAGGACTATTTATTCCTCCCACAGTCAGCACCCAGTGTTGGTTAACGGAAATACCTAGAAGTTAATTGACCAGTGAGCCATGGAGCCTAAATGGATAAATGTATGGCTTTAACAGAGGAGAGGATTTAGAAATTCTCTTAATTTTGTGATTACAAGATTTTAAAAAAGGCAAGAATAGTAAAAATTCATATGGCTATAAGCTTATGAATGTGGCAGTCTCAAATCCACTACAATGGCAGACACCTAAGAACCTGAGCTAAATTTGCTAGCTAGTGACAGTCTGTAGCAGGACCAATGAACATGGCCTGTGACCTGCTGAGGCAGAAGCAAGAAATGAGGGACTGACTGCCTCATCCAAAGTACCCAGGCAGGATGGCCAAGTGGTGGAGGGAGCATGACTTGTGCCCCACCACTTGGCCCAGCTTCAAATACAGATCCCAGTTTCCAAGCCTAACAGTCAAGCTGCAAAAAAGTATCCTCAGGGAACTACAGCTCTGGACCCAGACAGGGGTCTGTAAAAATGTAAGTAAGCAAATTAAAGCTATCATCTAGGCAGACTTATAGTTTGGATTGAAAAGAAATCAGGGAAATGGAGATTAATTCAGGACTTAAGAAAAGTTAATGCAACCATGCTGCCTATGGGAGCATTACAACCAGGGCTGCCTTCCTCTACAGCTATAGCAAAAGGCACCCATATAATCATTTTAGACTTAAAAGATAGTTTTTATACCATTCCTTTGGCACCACAAGAGTGCCAAATATTTGCTTTCAGTATCCCCTCAGTTAATTTCAAACAGTCAATAAAGTATCAATATAGAATCTTACCTCAGGGTATGGCAAACAGTGTTAGTTTGTGCCAGAAATTTATAGCTCAGGCTATACAAAATGTCAGGTATCAAGCGCCACAGGTTTATATTGTCCATTATATGGATGATATCCTGCCTGCCCATAGAGATGAAGGAGTTTTACTTGAGACATATGGACTACTACAACAGTTCCTTAATTATGCAAGCATAGTCATTGCTCCAGAAAAAGTACAGAGCCACTCACCTTTCCAGTATTGAGGTCTTATGTTATACCCCAAAGAAATTAAACCTCAAAAATTAAAAATTAGGAAGGATGGTTTAAAGACTCTAAATGATTTCCAAAAGTTTTTTGGAGATATCCAATGGCTGAGACTTTATTTAAGATAATCTATGGTAGAACTTGAGCCTCTAAGTAAAATCCTTAAAAGGGGCAGTGGTCCAAATTCCAATAGGCAGCTTTGAGAAGCTGCCAGACAGGTGCTCTCCCAGATAGAACATGCTAAACAAAAACAGGTACATTATGCAAATTGCAACTAACCTTGTTAAGCATGTATATTACCCACAAAACTTGCTTCTACAGTGGTTTTGTGCCAAAATGAGACAGTCTTATGGATGCACCTTCCCATATTGCCAGCTAAGGTATGAAACCCTTACTTTAAAGCAGTAGCTTGCTTAGCACAAAAGAACAGTAGATATTTTGGCAAGAAACAAGCTATGATCAATGTTTCTTATACTAAGCAACAAATTAAATGGTTATTCAAAAATGATTCTTGGGCAATTAATTGCATTTGCTCAATTTGAAGACCAGACTTACAATCTTTTTCCAACTGACCCATTGCTGCAGTTTACACAACTGAAACTCTTAATTTTCCCTAAAACAGTAGCAAAAGATACTTTAAAAGATGTGTTAATTTTCACTGATGACTTTTCTAATGGGAGGGCTGCATATGTAGTTAATTGTAAAAGACACATACTGCAGACAAAACTAGCCTTGGCTCATATAGTCGAGCTGCAAGCTATGGCAATAGTGTTTGAACACTTTGCAAATGAAGCTATTAATCTATATACTGACAGATGATATATTTTTAATGCTCTTCAGGTCCTAGAGACCGTCCCTTATATTGGGACTAGCAATAAAAAAGTTAATATGCTTTTCCAGCAGATTCAAGAGGCCATACCACAAAGAAAGTTATCATGTTTTGTGGGACATATCAGAGCACATTAAAATCTTCCCAGCTAAAATAATGCTTTAGCTGATAAACTTACAAAAATAGTTGCTCTATCACAGGTTGAGCTTGTTCAGCAATTGTGTTCTTTGAACCATTAAAATAGTCTACATTTAAAAAGCAATTTAAACTGTCAAGAAAAGCTGCTCACAACATTGTCAAACAATGTGAGATGTGCCCACAATATTTACCTGTACCTCATTTTGGGGTAAATCCCTGAAGACTACTTCCAAATCATATATGACAAATGGATGTTACTCATGTTTTAGAGTTCAAAAAATTGAGAGATGTACATGTGACAATTAATACATATTCAGGATTCTTGATGTCCACTGCAAAAACTGGGGAAGCCACCAAGTATGTAATAACTCATTGCTTAAAATGCTTCTCATGTATGGGAACACCAAAAATAATATGGATGGATAATGGAACCAGATATGTTAATAAAGTGATTCAGCAATTTTGTGCCCAATAAAATATCAAACATAAGACTGGTATTCCTTATAATCCTCAAGTGCAAGAAATTATGGAGCTTGAATACAGCTCCTTAAAAACAAAACTTTAAAAAATAAAACCAGGAGAATTATATCTTCAAATGCCACATGCTGCCTTAAATCATATGCTGCTTATGCTAAACTTTTAAAATATGAATGTCAATGAGTAATCAGCAACAAACAGATTATGGCATAATGACATAAAAGTGACCTTTATTAAAGCAAGGTGGAGAGACCCTTGCACTAAAAGATGGCAGAGTCCCAACCCTGTATTAATTTGGGGTCGAGGATATGTCTATTTTTTCACATGATGAGGATCAAGTGTGATGGCTTCCAAAATACCTGGTTTGATGTGTCCAGAAAAAAAAATAATTAAAAAAAAAAAAACACCAGATCCAATGACATCATAGCTGCTAATGTCTCCATGGAGGAGTTGGAGTGAAAGTTTTTCGTCCTGCCTTCTTGACTCCATGGAGAGAAATGCCAGATCCATGGGACCGGCTGCCACCATTCTGCACTGCAGGACACTGGGCTGCTTCCAGACAGAACCCACACAGCCACTGAGAGCCTGCTGCAACAGCCACAATAATTACAACTTGCTACTGTCTAAATCTTGCTTACTTTATTTTTTTTTTGGTTAGGATTTTGCTTTATTGATATAAATTTTATCAATATTGCTTACTTTAAAGCCGGACTAGAAACACAGAACTCAGATCGCAAATGAAGTATTCAGTCTGCTGTTAAAATGTTAAGAAAACCTAAAAACTGATATCTCAATTTTCCCCCTTTGGGGAAAAAGAACTAAAAGCCCTCTTCACATATGAGGAGGATAGCATAAGGTCTTTTTTTTTTTTTTTTTCTGCTGCTCAGAGACTGGGACAGTTACTTGAAAGCAGCATTGCATTTGGACTGTTACCAATTACAAAAAAAAAAATAAATAAATAAATAAAATAAAATAAATAAAAAAAAACAAAAAACAAGCCTTTTCTTGTCTTTTGATTAAAATGGATTTAAGAATCATGATTTTGTGTTGTGTTACATTACTGACCTATTAAATCATGGTATGGTATTTTCCTGTTAATACTTTAGTTCACTATAAGATGTTAATGGTCAAAAAATGATCAAAATTTTCTAAGAAAAGTTTGACACTCATAATGTTCACTATAAGATGTTAATGCTTAAAAATGTTTAAAACTTATCTAATTTATTTATTAATTTATTTAGGAATAAATTCTTAAATCATATATGTTTGATAAGACAAATTTAGAGCTAAATACTCTAGACCAATTCACAAGTAGGCATTCACAACCCTGGTGATCCTCTATTCCTTTAATAAGGAGATATATTAGCCATTAAAGAATGCCCAGCACAAAGTATCCTCTGTTTGTTTACCATTAGCTAATTAATAATGAACTCTCTTGACAGAAACCTGGTTTAAAGACAAAGAGCCCAGTACTTTATCCCTTAACCCTTTGTTTAGAGATGGGTTTTGATCCTTCCCCTTCTTTTCCCCCAGGCGCCTAAGACTTGGATTTGCACGAATAAAAATGCAGGTTCCAAAGATGAGTAAGACTGAGAAATGGAAAAGTGTTCATCCCAAAGCAGACACGATCATTTGTACGGTTGCAAATGCACAAGCATTATTAAAATTAATAAAAAAAAATAGGGAAGAATTGTGGAGGCCTAAAGACGCCAAAGGTCAGAGAGTTTGGGACTTGTTTCTTGGTTATTTAAGGTCATTGTACTTCTACCTCAAACAAAGATCCCGCTTAGATCTCTCAAGGCTATTGTCAACATGCGTGGCTAGTTGCCAGACTTTGTGTTTCTGAAATAGGGAAGTAGTTGGTTCCTACCTAAAACAAAAGTCTAAGGATCCAACTAAGTTCCAATTCCCTTTATGGAAATAACTTGTGATTGTTTCCAGGGAGTGGTTTGCCTACAGAATGTCTGGTCTAGGGTGTGAGTCAAGGGAATGAGTGGTGAATGTAGCCCTTGACTTTCAATTTGTATGTTAATGCAGTCTTTTGCTTTAGTCCTACCTTTTGGGATAAAAGATTTATATTAACCAGTTGGAAATTAAACACGGGTAAATTTTTAGTACTCACTCTAAAATTCCCTCCCGATACTATCCTGCATGTTTCTGCAGTTTATTATTTTTATTTGCATCTTTGAATTCTTTGCTGTATTTCTAAATTTCCGTGCCTTCATTCTAGAGAAAGCTATTTTTTGTTGAGGCTGGCCCCCTACACATAGTGAACAATGTGGTACAATAAAATTACCCTTGAACTTGTGTATGATTAGCAAAGCAGACTTATTGCTGATATTCATATCATCACTCTCTTGTATAGCCTTCAGGAAATAGTCCAGTAACTATTAGTTTTAACTTCCTAGAGTCTGGTTATGTTTCATTCTCATAACTTTATGGTTCATATTAACAAGGCCTTCTTCCAAAGGCAACATTATGGCTAGTCTCTGAAGGTTTCCTTTGAAATTTGATAGTACTGTTCCTAAGTCTCTTCAGATAACTTGGATAATCAGAATCACATATACTGGCCAACGCTGTGAGCTGTTCTTTTTTAGACTTGATCCATGGCTATCATAGTCCCTGAGTGCCTTGCCAACTAGATATTTAGGAACACAACTCTATACACTTCGGCGTCAGGCAGTTATCATGGGGCACTTTTAGAAAGATTTTTTTCCCAGTTTATTTATTTTTTATTAAAAATTGCCATCTCCTCCTCCCCCTTCCCTCCCCTCCCCTCCACCCATACCCCCACTCCCTCCCTCTCCAGGCCAAAGAGCCATCAGGGTTCTCTACACTATGTTGATTTTTGATCTGGAAAGTTTTTGAAGAAATAATCCGTTTCTACAACCCTGTATCTATGATGGATGTCACACATTTTTGAGATGCCATACATACATCTTTCTAATCACCCTAATTAACAGCTTTTGTCTCCTTTCCCTTGTTATTAATATCATTAGTATATGCACATCTTTGACCCTACTTCCACATGCATCAACTTGATGCCTCGCCTTGAAATTTTCCAAGTACCTTTGTATTGTCTTTTGTGTGCTCTCAGTTTTGTTAATTAAATAAGCAGTGGCATTGATGTAGAAGCCTGGGAGTTCTAAAGCTTTGAAACTTCCTCTGCCAAATAAAAAGTTACTTGCTTTTAATTTCAACCTCTTACAAAATTTCTGGCTGTGTACAAAGCATATTCATTTGACACATTGGACAAAAATGACATTCAGTTCAATGTTCTATAAATTTCTACTTTTCTTCGGAAACAACATCAGCATATTCTTTAATGTTTGCGTGTTGATCAGTATTACACTGTCTTTAGTTCCAATCATAAACTATGAATATTCTTAAATTTCTCTCCACATCTTCTCTGAATGTTAACAAACAAGTCCCTTGAGCCAATGTCAAAGGCATTGAAAAACTATCTGGAAAATTAACAACATCTCTTTTACTTCTTGGTTCAAATTTTTCATGGACTTTTCTGTCACTGTAATGAATACCAAAAATAAAATGATTATAAAGGTAAAATTTCATTTTTTCCTCCACAGTTTTAGCTTTCAGTCTTTGAACATTTGACCCCCTTGCTCCGAGATCTGCAGCAAATGGGATAATGTGTTATAACAGTAAAAAACTGTTCAACCATAATCCATTCATGAAAACTGTCAGTGAAACACTAACCTCATACTAGGCTCTGCTTCTTAGTGTTTCAATGATCTTTCAATTTTTCTGCCCTGAATATTAGGTCTTTAACATGTGGGACTTGGAGTGTCTTTCCAGATTCAAATTATATCAGATGTGTATTGTGTTTCTGATAACCACAGTTATTGTTTGCTTACCACAATATTATAGGAAGGTGACTCTATCTGCTTCATATTCCTGGAGTCTGATATAGTTTCAGGATTACCTTAAAGCACATATTCTGTCCTAGCAGAATATGGTTCATGAATGTCCTTTCTAGAATTTTTTTTGCTATATAATATAAAAAGTCTGATAATATCCCAAACTACTATAAGCTTGACAGATACAATGGACTGCATATCAGTTGCAGAGTACATTTATAATTAAATTATACTATAGTTTGTTTACACATTATGTTTACTTCCTATGTACTAAGAAAACATTGAACAAAAATATAAAAACATCCTTCATTCTGTATATGTACAAATAACATTGGGTTATCAATGCATACCATACTGTATATGTTTGAGAGATATCCTACACATTTTTATGTTTTTTATTTAATCTCCTAAGCAAGAAAATAAAGTAGCTCCTGAAGTATCTCACAAATTAGCAAAACATGGAAAATATTAGTTTTACCGAGGACTTACTACCTACTTTTTTAAAAAATAATTCTCTCCAAGTTAGTTCATTTTTTCTTTAATCTAATAAGCTTAAAATTTAATGAAATTATCTTTTATTCTCTTTGGATTGAATTGACTCACCTTAACCGATTGTCATAAAATCACCATTAAATTATTTTATTCCAATTGGATGCTTTGTGAGGCTTCTTTGACCATAAATAAGCAAACCTACAACCCACATTTTGAGACATTTTCTTTTACTGACAGACATTGAAGTGTAGCTAAAACAATAGACATATTTTAAACAGTACTTGTATTATTATCTAAAAGTCCAAGTGAAAAACTTTCTTTCCATCTGAAATATCGAAATAATTATTTTAAATAGTTTTCTTTTACTTCCCCTGACATAGCAGTGTAGATCTTTGTGTATGTATCGCATGATCACAAAGTGCATTGATCGTCACTTTTTTCCTCACTCAGTGAAGTAGAGTTTACATATGAACTATTAATTATTAAATTATGGTTCCAGGCTGGGGCTCACCATACTGCGTTCCTTTCCTTTCTGATTGGTATGAGGCCAATTTGAGTGCTTAATAAGTCAACAGAGAATAAGGGAAGTGACTCATAAAAGAGCCTCAAAACATCCACTCAGCTATTCAAAGTCTAATGGTTTATGAATGAGCTCTATTCTTCTTGCATAGAAAGACATTAAGCCAGACGTCTCTTACTAAGTGTAAACTCACAATCAGAGAGTAAAAACATACAGTAAAAACTAATGATCCTTTAACCAGATATTTAAATATCACGTCGTAGATAAAAAAGTAAATGTGAACTTTTTTTTAAAAAAGATTTACTTAAATGGAAAAGTAATAAAACTCAAATGACAAACTTGCAAGTAGAAGCATATAAAAGCTAATAAGAAGTTAACAAATAACAGTAAAATTTTAGTATTATTGTAATAAATTTAGCATGGAAATTGTTACATTAATTATCTTATTTTGTATTTGTATAATATGATTTTTTAAAATTTACTTCTAAATCCAGTTAATCATAGCATCCTGAAAGAAGTTTGTAGAAATGGACATTATTGATTTTAAAAAGCACAAATTAAGCAATGTTAGCTAGTAAAACACATGATAAAATCTTTTCAACAAATTTAAATTGCAAATGTAATTTTCATATTTTATACTAATATTAATTATAATGAATGCAGTGAAAATATTTATATTTGTATCTTGTCTACTGTATATATTTAAAAATTAGAATTGAGAATTTGTACATGCCAGATAGAATCATGTCTATAGAAGAATTCCAATTCCATATTATTAACAATAAGAAAATTATCATATTATCCTAAATGCTTTCAAGATTAAAATAGATTATTCTCTGAATGTACAATATCTTTGTAATACAAACATAAAATGTCATTATGTTATGGATCACAAAACTGATGGGTTCTTTTTAAGCTTCTACTGAATATTTTACTTTTATGCATAATTTTTCTGCCTTATTCTTCCTTTACCTTCTTTCCTTTCTTTCTTCCTTCCTTCCTTTCTTTTTTTCTTTCCTTCTCCCTCTCTTTCTTCCACAAAGCATTACTTCCATACCTCAGGTTTGATTATACTCAAATATATTTAAAATGATATACTCCACATTTGTCTTTCTCTTTTGTCTATTATGTGGAGTACAGAGTGGACTCAGTCTCATAATGCACATATTTTAAGTTTTTTAACATTTCTATGTATTACTTCCACTTCTGTGTGGAATAATCCTATTCTTTTCCCATTTGTTCTATTTTTGGTGGTGCTGTTGTTTTGATACACATTAATTTCCATAAAGAAACCTTTTTTTTAAAGTTGGATCATGTGTCTTTAACTTCAGGTCTGTCACTAATTTAAAGAAACATAAAAATAAAGGAATGCAGAAATTCCATGCTTAAGAATTAGAATTATAAAAAGAGCTCTTCTTTTGTAAAGTATTAACACTCAATGTTCCAAATACAAGAATGGAAAATAACAATACTGTTGCAGAAACAAAGAAGGGATATGATGGCAGAAACCTCTTCCTAGTGTTACTATTCCTCTCATTATTGCTGTGTTTTCCAAGGATCACCAAACAGCACAAAAGCAATGCAGTGAAAATGGACACTACTTGATTGTGCAGCACCATTCAGCCCCAAAAATATATAAACAAGCACCATTATACATACCCATTATACATACTTAACAGGTTATATTATGGAATATATATGCACATGAAATACAAACACACACTCAATGAAAATTGATGAAAAAGATACCATGAATTTGTATGAGAGTGAAGAGAGGAATATGGGAAGGTGTGAAGGAATGAAAGAGAAGAGAGAATTGTTGAAATCAAAATACAATCTCAATTAAAGAAAAAAGAATGTATAGTCAATACTCTACTGTTTTATATTGAGTCTGTTGCCTTTTTGCTAATGTAAGACAAGGGAATGATCTTAAGCCTAACATATAAGCTCTCTTATTTTCAAAAACATATGCTTAATGTTCATTTTCCCTGATTTTATATTCTTAGTAAAGATACTATAAGGTCACACTTAACTAGTAAGTTAATAAGTTATTTCAAGTATATACATTATACAAGAGAAAAACAGAAAAGATTGTAAGCGAGATCAGAAGATGAGAAAGCCATTCAACTTAGATTAGCAAATTGTTACTCCTGGGACAACACTTTTCAAAGAATTTCATATTAAGCAGACCTTTCATGTTCTCTTGCTAGTAATTTATTCTTATATTTTTTTCTTTATTTCTTACCATTACCTTTCTTTTAAGTGTCATGTAGGTTCTCTTGATGATTTTCAGGGTTGCTTTAAGAAACAATTCATAGTTCATTGGACAAAACAAACTTTCCCCCATTTATTGAAAATGAATTTTTTTCTCATACAATATGTCCTGATTATAGTATCCACTCCTCTACTCCTACCAGCTCCCACCCCCAGATCCACCATTTTCTGTCTCTCACTGGAAAAATCAAGCATCTAAGGAATTATAACCAATAATTACAAAATAAAATATAGTAAGATGAGGCAAAAACTATCATATCAAAATTGGAAACAGCAACCCACAAGTGGAAATGAGTGCCAAGAGCAGAAAAAAAAGAGACTTGATTTCATAGTGAGGAGTTCTGTAAAAATATTAAGCTAATAGCTAGGGTATAGATGAAGAAGAAATGATGCATGTAGGCCTTGTGTTTGCTGCTTCAGTCATTTTAACTGGAGCCTTCACCTCTACATTCTAGTCTCTTTGGTGTTGGAAGGTACTCTGCAGAATACCTAAAGAAAAATATGGGCATCAATTCAACCTTAAATCCTTTGACGCACTCCATGAGAGGGAACCCATATCTTACACTGCTAGGGTTACCAGAGACAAGAAAAACCAAGGACCTAGGACAAAGCTAAACAACCAAAGTCAACTGTTCTAAAAAAAAAAAAAAAAAAAAATCAGTGAAATAATTAAATGATTCCTAATGGTATTCTTTTATGCTCATAGATCAGCACCTTATCTAGTCATCATCAGAGAGGCTTTTCCAGTGGCAGATGCATAGCGATCCAGAGACCAATAGCCAGGCATTATGTGCAGAGACTCTACATTGGAGATCAACAAAACTCTCCCTTCAGAGCTCAGGAAATTCAGTGGACAAGTAGAAAAAAGATTTTTTTTTCTCATTTTTTTTTATTAAAAATTTCCATCTCCTCTCCTCCTCCTCCCCATTCCCTCTCCTCCCTTCCACCCATATCCCCACTCCGCCCCTCTCCAAGCCAAAGAGCCACCAGGGTTCCCTTCACTATGTTAAGTCCAAGGTCCTCCCAGCTCCCCCAAAGTCCAGGAAGGTGAGCAACCAAACTGACAAGGCTCACAGTGAGCCCGTCCATGCTGTAGAAAAAAGATTTTAAGTGTCAAAGGGGGTGGAGAATGAGGCATTCTGACTCAACTAGAGAGACTAACTTTTCCATAAATGATAAGCAGTTTTAAACCTGGTATATGCTGCAAGGGAACTGTATAATTAAGTATGAAACAGCTGCATGTGACAGCTGAGTTCAGAAAAAGAAAACTGTTGCTCTGTTTGGGAACAAAGGAGTGACTTCTTTCTTTAATAGGCTACTGTATATAAATAGTGTAATGATTGTTTATTTGAGATGGTCTCTGAAATAAAGATATCTTGGAACAAATAAGAAATAAGTAAGTATTTAATTTATCTTAAATGATAATTATCATTCCTGATTGCTTGTACCTGGGATTTATTGCATTGAACTGTATTCTAAATGCTTTACAAATAGTAATTCATTCAATTCTCATACAAATAATCTCAAATGTATCAGATCCTAGTATTACCATCTGTGTTTAAATAGGATAGTAAGTAGAAATTTTCATAGACTGATTAAACTATGGGCCTACTAAGTTACTGAAGGGGGATATAAATCCTGTTGGTATAGATTCAGAGAACAAAATCATGCTCATTTCAGTGTGTTCCCTTTCCAGCATTCACACTTGCAGTATACATATGTGTCAAATCAGATGGGCCCATTGGGAGCACCAAACTTTACTTTACACTTGACGCTTTCATCATAACTACCATTACTATCAAGTAAAGACGATTATTTTGAATATGGAAATACACAATGTCTTGGTTTACTTTACTTTGTAAGGGAGTTACATACTGATGCTCATGTTAATTTAAAATTAACTAAATCGAAATTATATATAATATACAAATTACATATATATAATTTTGAATTATATATCATATAGGCATGTATAATATATACATATATGTATATGAATATATGTGTAAGTACATATATTCATATATGTATATATATTTGCAGGCAGGTGGTGAGATTATAAAATGAAAGTTAACATAATTCATTATTCTATGGTTAGGTACAATTACAATATGTATATGAATATTCTCTTTTCACTGGGCATTGATGGTGCACACCTTTAATCCCAGCACTCAGGATGCAGAGACATTTGCTGGCCATTTGAGGCCAGCCTGGTTCACAAGAGCTAGTTCAAGAACAGGCTCCAAAGCTGCAGAGAAACTCTGTCTTGAAAAACAAAACAAAACAAAATTCTCATTTCTTTGTTTCAAAAATTTTTAAAACATTCTGTAGCTTCCATATCCATTTGTGCTTCCATTTGCCATCCAAATTCAAGTATTTTAATCCTTGGAAGAAAATTAGTTTTTGGAATTGGTCCCACCAAACAGCAACATTAGAATTGACTTTATTCTCCCTATTGTAAATGAATGCACCCAGTGGGAGAGCAGTCATAATGTGCTAGTAGGGCACTACATTTGTCTTTAATAGTAACTCCTTAGACTACATATCTTGACATGATTATAGAATTTTTGCATTTGATTGCTGCAGTTATTTTTTTCCCTGCAAGCCTTGAAGAGGAAAATTCTACTTCCAAGAAACCATTTGAATCATTACCTTTTCTTGACTTGAATTCACTGTCACAGATTCTATTTAATAGGAAAATGTTGTTCCAAATATAAACTACATCAAGCCTGTCAGCTACACACTAAGAGGTAAATTCTGAGAACAGATTCCTTACCTAAACGCCATCAGTCATGCATATGCATAAAGCTCTAAGATTTACCCCATTATCAAAAATAAAATAAAAAAAATTCAACAAAACTTTTCTTATTAAGCCTTTTTATTTGCAGTCACATCTCTGTCACTTGGGGATAAGAGTACTTAAAAAGTGAAACACTCCTTAACTTTTCACCCTAGGCTGATTGCAAAACTCTCTGGTGGAAAATTAGGTAGTAGGAAGAGTGCATTGACTGTGTAGTTGAAGAGGCAACCTAATACTCAGAAGCGCTTATGCGCTCTCCTAGCCCTTGCTTGCTTCAAATTGGGTTTTAAGATGCCCCAGTAACCTAAGTGTCCATATGCAAATAAAGTTGTGTTTTAGTATTTGATTTGCTGTTGGTTTTGATATAGTAAGAGAAAATTCATCCAGTGAAGGAATTTTTCTTTTGAATTTAAAACGTAATTACATCATTTCCCCTTTCTCCTTCCTCCAGACCTCCTATATATACCTCCATACTATTTTTCAAATTCATGGTCTTTTTGTCCACTAATTGTTGTTACTTATGTGTGTGTTTGTGTGTATGTAAATATATCTGTGTGTGTAATATATATGAAAGAATATATATAAGAAAATATATATATATATATATATATATATATATATATATATATCAAATAAACATGTTACCTTCTCGGTCTGTATAGTTCTTGTATGTATGTTATCGGGAAACTTTAAAGGAAAACTGCTCCACTGTCTATGTCATATTTAGAAATGACCATCGATAACCCTTAGAAAACAATGCCCTAATGTCTAGAGGTGGTCAATCTCTAGTGCCTGCAAAAGTTTAGCCCCTTTCTTTATGCCACAGAGCAAGATGGGGTGCTCTTTGCAATACAAATGCCAAGCAAAAGGCAGTAACAAAGGACCAGGAGGCATTATGTAAATAAGGACTACAGAAAGCACAAAAGACCCCAAGCCCTTCCAGCATCCTCCCTGAAGTTCTTCTAAAGACTAGCATTTGGTGTCTTAAAAATGTTGGTAGTCAGAAGAGTTTTAAATTTTGACCTGGAAAGAACAAGTTTTCCCATTCTGAAACATGTGAAAATGAAGCTAGCAGCTCTGTTTATGCTACAGCTTATTAAAGATGTAAATTAAAAATAACGAAAAGCAGAGAGATTTGCTTAACCTTTGACAAGTGTAAATCTTTAATCTGATCTTAATTTGAACTTCCTTGATTTGCTTTGAGTTTCATAACACACTGAACTTGAGAGGTGTTAAAAGTACCTTTCGTGGTCAAGTATGGCATGTTGAAATTGATAGAAAAAGGTTAATTTGAAATCCAGTCAGGAAATCATTTTATATTGCACAACCTATATCTGCTTTAGTAAAAAACTGACAAACTGCAAATGCCTCAGAGGAAAAAATTCTAGTGAATTAAAAACAAGATTAATGTGCTTGGAAATGAATTTGCATTCAACTGTAAAACAATGCTATTATATTAACTTCCTTTTTTTCCTGTGCAATAAGAGTTATTTCTGAAGTTTTTAATGACTAAATTTGGCTATGTAATATAAAATAGAATGGCATATATTTAAAAAATCATTATAAGATTTTTTTTACTTATAAAATATTTTAAAATATGTTATTTATTTTTTGAGAATTTCATATGTGTACAAATTTATTTTTAACATATCTCCCCACTAAATAAATGAAGCATTCCTCCCTTGCAGAAAAGTTGCTTTTTGCAGTGAACTGTGGTTAAAAGATAATCACTTGATCAAATGGCAGAGAATACTGGACTGTGTTGTGCTCACCACTAAATCGTAAATCCATATCACACTCTCTCACCCAAGGCTCAGGGAACAACACAGAAATGAAAGGAGAATTAGGAGTGAGAGAATAGAGAGAACTGGTCTTGGACTTGAGAGGGTTGCTATACTAATGAACTAGCTTCAGCAGAAGTTGCCTCCTCAGACCTGCACAAGATCAAGTCAGTTCTTAGTCCAGCACGGATAAGGAGGGATTCCAGAAGCCCACTCCTAGTGAAAAATTTTTGTATTTAGTGGCTGCTGAAGTAGGGAGATTCTGTTTTCTCCAAGCATAAGAACCTTCCACGGTTGTTCCTACTCCAGCTGATGGACCTAGAAACAGTGCATGTCGGTTTAAAAAAATAATAGGGCATGGATTTGGGAAGGGAACATGAGGAAGTGATAAATACATTTTAATGCTTGTCTGTTTTTTATTTATTGTTACCATTTACAATAAATATAAATTTACAATGGCACATGAAGAAGTTTAAAGTCCACAATTAATAAATAGTATAACCTTAGAGCATGATTGAATTTTACAACTTTAGAGGTAGAAGTAATAAAAAACACTCTAATATTCCAGAAATAGAAAGGTGGGTCCATGCTTCTTTATTTTTTATTTTTTATTTTTTGGTTTTTCGAGACAGGGTTTCCCTGTAGTTTCTAGAGTCTGTCCTGGAACTAGCTCTTGTAGACCAGGCTGGTCTCGAACTCACAGAGATCCGCCTGCCTCTGCCTCCCGAGTGCTGGGATTAAAGGCGTGCGCCACCACCGCCCGGCTCATCCATGCTTCATTTTTGCACAAGTTACTACTTTTATCTTCCATATTTGAAACCTACTAGTGTAGAAACTTCCTAAAATGTATACATGTATAAAAGTAATTTAAGAAGAGTTACCTTGAAATGAGAGGAGACAATACTCCAAGTAGACATCATATGCTACCAAATAAAAGGCAGTACTAGAAATTTGTTATATCCTTTTGTGTTTTTGGTTAAAAAGTCCTTATATCCCTTCCAAAGATTATAGGCTATTGCTGGTACTACCAGATACCATTAAAGATTTTATCATAAGACCCTATTGCAGAAGACATCACATATTTAAGTTATCAAACATGGATAAGGAAAGATTGATACTTTACTTCTACATACTAGAGTCCATAGTGCTGGAAGGAACCGTACATGCCATCTGAAGAAGAAAATAATTGCCAAACTTATCCAGTTAAAAAGCCTGTGAGTTATAATAATGGCTTAGCTGCAAGAAACATGCTTATTTTATCATTTGTGGCACAAATATATTGTGAGTTACCAACCACAAAAATTTATTTTTATTGGATCCGAGAAATGCTCTATATGATAAAATCCATGCTTGATATTGTTATGAGGTTGAGAACCTAAGAACAACATAGGTCATGGGCCTAGAGTAAAACCTTCTACTGTATTCTGCTAATTAAATATAGCATCACAATGACCCTAATAGCATATTATGATAGTCATAGATCAGTGCATTACTCTGTCCTCATCAGAGTAGATTCTTCTTACAATAGATGGTAATTAGCAGAGACCCAAGTGGAGCAATGTGAAGAGAGTGAGAAATATTAGAACTTTCAGTTCTACATAGAATGTCTTATGGATTTCTTCCCCTCAGGCTCAAGGGTCTAAGCAGAAGAGGTAACAGAAAAATTTTGGAACTTACTGAGACCATGACTCATGCACATGACCTACACAAGACCAAGTGGAACAAAATCTCAGCAAGAAGTAAGTGAAGTGGATTAAAAAGTTCCAGCCATAGCGAAGAATCTGCTTGCTACAGATTCTTCAGCAGGTTAAAAATGAAAACCAACTCTTCTTCAATTTAGTGCCACTGGGTATATCAACCAAATACCAAAGCATGCCTCAAGTTTAGGAGCAGTTAACCAAAAGAAATTAGGTCCACTATTTTTAAATTATATAGTTATATATTTGTGTGTGTAGGTTTTTTTGAGATAGAAGAAATATGAAGTTGAATGGGTAGAATGGGGAAACTATAGGGGAGAGAAAGAGTAGGATCACATGCTGAAGTAGTCATTCCTAAGCACAGGTAAATAAGGCCAACAATTAACTTGACTTAATAGGATTGTGTGTATCTGGGTAACTGGCAAGCTGAACAAAAATGTTTTAAGAAATGACATAAAATATTAAATCAAAAAAAAATAAATAAAAGTCTAGCCTCTTGTCTGAAAAAAAAATATTCAATCAAAATCACAAGTGACAGAAACATAGAAGGCAAAAAAAAGAATAATGGCAAAAAAACCACAAGATAAAATTGTGATGAGTAAAAGGGCACATATTAATTCTACTGTATCAGTTCTTACCAAAGCGATGATGGCTGAAAAGCATAAAGTAAGAAAGTTTCAGAGTGGATCAAAACAAAAAAGTCAAAATATGCCATGTACAAAAGAAATCATTTTCAGCTATAATGCTATAGGTGAACATAAGAATATGGAGAAGGATATGTAATGCTTGTACAAATAAATAGAAAGTATGAGTATCTCTATGGATTTCAGAACAATGAGTGGACATTAACAGATTTTATGTGATAATATTTCAAGAATATACACAGCCCCTAATGTGCCTAGAATATCAAAAGATATTTTGATATTCAAATACTGATGAGAATATCAAAGACGGATAGAAGTGCGTGTTTGGGGGAGGGAATAGGAAGCATCTATTATAACTGAAGTTTGGCTCTTGTAAGAAAAGTAACAGACTCCAGCAGGCTGAAAACCAAACTCAGTAAGAAAAAAAGCATAAACTGCAGGGTAACATCAATTAATGATGCATAATAGACATTTATAGAGTACTTCAACAAAAACACCCCAACAAACTTGAAGTCACAAGAAAATATAATTTCCATTTAATGAAAGTATAGTGAAAGAAATAATAGACTAGAACCATGTAACAAGAAAAAGACAAAAAGTTCTAAAACATGGAGATTGGAGATTAACCAACAAATTGTAGTAATGGAACAGCAGGAAAGAAGTTGAAATTATGTCAGGAAAAAGAACCCAATTTGTTGAGTCAGCATGCTACACAGTATCTACTAACATTAAGGAACAAAGACAATGATGAAGACAAAAGGTCAGTTATTGATGGATTAATGGGGAGGTCCTAATGAATAAACTGTGGCACCATTTCTCATAGGTCTGCAATGACAAACTCAATAAAATCTACATCCTTATAACTGTATAATCAATTAGAATATGTAATACAATTTTAAAAATAAAAAATAAATATAAGAATATGCAACACCATGAGAGAACTACGTTGACCTCATTTTGAGTGCATTTTGACCTATGACTGATAGTGAATTAAGTGACTAAATTTAACAAATCAAATCACACATGCATCACAGTGCTCATATAAACAAAATGGGACATTATGGATCATTTAGATCTAAGATTCTTTGTGAGTCAGGTTTTGGGGTTTTTTTAGCTTATAAATACTTTTATGTATTTATTTTATTGCTTTATAAATAATACCATTCAAAATTTCCACTTCCCTCTCCACTTCCCTCCCGGTCCCCCACTCACCCCCCGCCCCGTTCCAATCCTAAGAGAGGGCAGGGTACCCTGCTCCGTGGGAAGTCCAAGGCCCTTGCCCCTCAATCCAGGTTTAGGAGGGTATGCATCCAAATAGACTAGGATCCCAAAAAGCCAGTACATGCTATTCCCCCAAGCTCTTGCCATCCTCCACTTCACACTTTTCTCTCCCCATCCCCCTATTCCCCCATCCCACCCCACCCCCAAGTTCCCATTTTTTGTCCGGCAATCTTGTCTACTTCCAATATCCAGGAGGATAACTATATGTTTTTCATTGGGTTCACCTTCTTATTTAGCTTCTCTAGGATTTTTTACGAATTATAGGCTCTATGTCCTTTATTTATGGCTAGAAACCAACTATGAGTGAGTACATCCCAACAAGATCCTGATGAGGAGCAAAAGGAGGGAGATGAGCAAGGAAGTCAGAACCGTGAGGAGCGCATTTACCCATTGAGATGGTGGGACAGATCTAACGGGAGACCACCAAGTCCAGTTGGAATGGGACTGATGGAACAGGGGACCAAACCGGACTCTCTGAATGTGGTTGACGGTGGAGGACTGAGAAACCAAGGACAACGGCAATGAGCATGAACTCTACAGCATGGACGGGCTCACTGTGAGCCTTGTCAGTTTGGTTGCTCACCTTCCTGGACTTAGGGGGAGCTGGGAGGACCTTGGACTTAACATAGTGAAGGGAACCCTGATGGCTCTTTGGCTTGGAGAGGGGCGGAGTGGGGATATGGGTAGAAGGGAGGGGAGGGAAGGGGGAGGAGGAGGGGAGGAGATGGAAATTTTTTATAAAAAAAAAATAAAGAATTAAAAAAAAAAAAGCCAGTACATGAAGTAGAGACAAATCCCAGTGCCATTATCATTGGCTTCTCAGTCTGCCCCAATTGTCAGCCACATTCAGAGGGTCCAGTTTGATCTCATGCTCATTCAGTCCCGGTCCAGCTGGATTTGATGAGCTCCCATTAGAACAGGCACACTGTCTCAGTGGGTGGACCAACCCCTCGAGGTCCTGACTTCCTTGATCATATTCTCCGTCCTTCTGCTCTTCAACTAGACCTTGGGAGCTCAGTTCAGTGCTCTGATGTGGATCTCTGTCTCTATCTGTCTCCAGATGAAGGTTCTGTGGTGATATTCAAGATGTTCATGAGTCTAATTACGGGACAAGGCCAGTTCAGGCACCATCTCTTCCACTGCCCAAGGTCCTATCTGGGGACATCCCCATGGATACCTGGGAACCCCTCTAGAGCCAAGTCTCTTGCTAACCCCAAAATGGCTCCCTTAATTAAGATATCTTCTTCCCTGCTTCCATAACTGTCCTTCTTCTATCTGATCCATTCTACTCCCCCAAGCTCTCCCCAACCCTCACCTTCTCCCTTCTCTCACCCCTCTCCCCTTTCCCCCACCTCACCCCCACACCATGCTTCTAACTTTTGCATGTCGATCTTGTCTGCTTCCAATATCCAGGAGAATCTATATATGTTTTTCTTTGGGTTCACCTTATTACTTAGCTTCTCTAGGATTGTGAACTATAGGTGAGCCAGGTTTTGTATATAGTTAGGGACAACAATTATATGGAAACATTGGCTTCTCTCAATTTTTCTGCAATCTAAAAAAAATGTTTGGTGATTAAGAGAGAGTCATCTTAATATAAACATTAAAGTTTTTCATTTTACAAGGCCTCATCTGCCTATCATACAGGAAGATGTTCATCAAGTCACAAAATGCATAGATAGTAAAGGAAGAAAAATGATTATAAATCAGTTACTTAAAAATGGAAGTTTCAGTTCATAATTACAGTAAAGAATTTGATGGACTAAGGCCTATTAAGAGATTTACTGAAATATATGTCAAATAGTGAATCATGTAAACAGTTCAATCTCAAAATTAATACTCAACCACTATAGCTACATTGGTAAACTAAAGGGATGATAGTGGTTGTCATACCTCTACCTGACCCTAAAATGATAAAATCCTGTGCTGGTATTCCTAGAAAACTATTAAGTTGCCACAGATATGCACTAGACCATATATAGAAGAAAAGAGAGATCACAGAACACAGATTTTAAAGGAAATCAGACATGTGAAGTCAGGTTGAAAGAAAGAGGATGAAAGAAAGCAAGCTTTAGGGAAGAGATGAAACAATGCCCTTAGACAAAGACAAATGGAGAGATGGATGGACTCAAGGCACAAAGGGGGAAAGGGAGGAGGGGAAACTAGAGAACATTTCTGTAAAAAGGTCAATTTGACCTTCACATTTATGTATAACTCAATTATCTGGATACGTTTTGTGGCTAGTAATGTCTTATTAACTCTGTTTTCTCTGAAGGCAGCAAGAGTCTATTCATGATTCTTAGAAGTGCAGTTCATGGAAAGATGCAATACTGACTCATAAATTGTGGAATGTGTGTGTGCAATCAGCCAGAAATCACCATGGCAATCTCATTAAGGCTGTGGATCAGTGAATACCCTTCGTCTAAAGTGCCCAAGGTTTAGATTTTTGCTATATTACAGGGAAGTTCAGTCTAACCATTTTTTTTATTCACTCCAAGTTCAATAGAAGAAGATATTTTAATATTGGAAACCCTAGAGTCCTCCTTTTGTTTCTTTAGCTGAAACTTCCTTGTAATAATGGCACAAATATCAAGAAAGATATATCATATAAGAGTTTGCTAGACATTTCTGACTATATTTAAATGAATTTACTGAGAAACCACAGAAAATGTATATTTTAAAGAAGTAATAAGCAGAGCAGTAGCAAGTCCTAGCCACTGAAGGATATGAGCCAGCACATATATTTAATGTGGAGCTTACAAGACAGGAAACTGGTGTCAGCAACCGTGCATGCCCCATGCATAACAGTTTTGCAAGTGATCTGCCATGTCTTCAGTGCTCGCTCCTGTCTACCAGGGAATGGCAAGGTCAATGGAAACTAAACTATTTCAAAATATGCCAAAATAAACCTCAAACACTTGTTTAGAGGATTCAGGTGATTTAAGTAAGATGTGACAATGGATGAAAAACTTACTGTTCAAAGTGGCATCATTCACCTACAAGAGCTATTTGAAAGTTTACTTTCATGTCTGGGAGCTCTATTCTCAGTTTTTGAATCATTGAATTAGGACTGTCAAATCCCATTTTACTAGTTTCGGTCCAGCTGTAAGATAATATAAGTCAGACATAACCCAATTAATTTTCATGGAAAACCCACTCAATTTTATCCATTACTTTAAAAAAAAACTTCATGTGTATATGTCTGCCAATGCATGTATGTGTGCATATGAGTTAGGTATTTGTCCTATTTTCTTAGTGCAACTGTAAGAATCTTTTCCAGTCCATTATATTTCATGTTTTAGCCCAACATTCTAAGGTTACCTTGTGGCCCCAGTACAAATTTCTTTGGTAATTTTGACAATTTACCAAACCTGAACATATTACATATATTTCTTCTGCATTAGCTCAAGCAAGTACCTAGAAAAATGGCCTTGAAATAGCATAACCGGGAAAACTGTGCAATCAACAGCAAATGATATCAATTTTGTAACTTGTGAAAGTGTGTTGAGTGCTCAGGTGACAGTAGCCAGCCGAAAAATAATGGGAAAGGTTCACCACTGCGTTGTTCCTTTCACACAGTGTCAATTCTATTTATGCAGAAGGTAATTAGATCGGCCATCAATTGTTAATCTTCAAATCAGCTTTCTTTTCCCTCCTGTGCAGCCTCATCTAAGAGCATGTGGGTGAATTTATTGCTGATGGCTTTGTCACTGCTGGGCTATGGTCAAACACTTGGAGCAGAGGTACTATGAAAATCAGTCATTTGCACTCTGCCCTCTAAACTGTCTTAGCAAATGCCATGCTGATGTACAATAAAAATAAATCTGCAAAATCAAATGCAGTTTCATTCTGCAACATACCTATGCTTGTGCCATCAATGAGCAATATTAAGTATAAGAGAAACTGCATCAGATCCATGTGTGTATATTATGCGGCCTATACTTTTTGATTCCATTATGTAAATCAAATAGTGTACAAATTCCCTAGGAGAAAATGAGAAACAAAATCTGTGACCTCATATAATTTTAGTTTCACTGAAGAAACTTAACAAAGAAAAACATTCACTAAAATACATGTATTAGAATTAATGGTGGTTATTTACTACAACATTTATTCCACTTATAAGGAATTATTCAAGGTGTGATAAATGTAACATAGTCTTTTCGTGGCTAATAGAAAAATCAATTTTTCATAAAATGTGTTTTTATTGTCTTTATAACTTATGCTATATGTTAAATCTTTATTTTAAAATATTTCTCCCAAAGTTGCATTTTTAAAGATTGAACTTTTATTGAATTACATAGAATTCATTCCTAAAATAAGGGACAGATATTAATCACCTTCAATAAGAACATGAACCCTGTGAGGTTCTAAATATAATTGGAGAGTTGCCTGATATGCTATCCAGCACTGCCATTTAACACAATAATGTGCCATCCTGAAATTCTATGTTCCTCTGTAGAAAGTTGCTGATTCTACCAGCCTGAAGCAATGTCAACACCGAATTTAAGATTTACAGATGAGTGTTATTATTTATAGAAGCATACATCACTTTCATTATTTGTGGAGCAATGTTGATTAATTTTTCTCAGTCATCAAAATGTTTTCTTTTTTTGATATTTCCTCATTTTTTTTCCTCACAATGGAGGATTGGGAGGCCTCTAAGACCCTCACCTGGCATCCAGTTAATCGCTACTAACTGTTATATGCAACTTATCCTCTAAATACATGTGACCTCAGGGAGACTAGGCAAACAGGCCTTAATTTATGTGACTACAGGGAATTTCTCATTGCTGCTAGGTAAAAACTATCTAGGTAAAGTCTATTGCGTGTGTGTAGGGAAAAGGGGAGGGCATCCATACATCTGAAAGCAATTTTGCACCCTTGCTCAGTAAGGAAGCCAAATAAAATCACACATGGGGTATCTGGTAGGATCGAAAGTTCCTAGGCTAAGAACCACAGAGCATATTAAAGCACTGAATACTGTAAGTAGTTGTAACATAAGAACAAGCATTTGTGTGTCTTAATACAGCAAAGGAAACAGGAATATTAGGTATTATAAAATGTGAAAAGGATGGTTAGTCGGGACACTTATCTGAGTGGAAGTGGCAGAAACAGAAGTTATGTTGGATTAGCAGAGTAAAGTGACAATCAAAGTCATTCCTATAAGTACTCTAGACTTTTAGTCCCTGTGAAAAATAATTCATTTTTGTCTGTAATTTTAAATCAACCTTATATATTTTTCAAAACACTCCTAATTTTACATAACTATTCCAGTTCCCACTCCCTCCTCTCCTCCCAATGAACCCGTCTTCCTCAACCCCATCCACCCACCAACTCCTCAGAAAGGATAAGGCTTCCCTTGGGGAATCAACAAAGTGTGACACATCACTTTGAGGCAGGACCAAGGCCCTTCACGCTATATCTAGGCTGAGCAAGGTATTCCTTCAAAATGGGCCCTAAAGCACCAACTGAAGCACTAGGGATAAATCCTTGTCCCACTGCCAGTGGCCCAAGCCACACAACTGTCACCCACATTCATGGGGCCTAGTTTTGTCCTATGCAGGTTCCCCTGCTATCAGTCCAGAGTTCAAGAGCTCTCAGTTGTATGGCTGGGACAGACTGCAGGGCCACTAGCAGTGGCACCAGGATTTATTCTGACTGTTTTAACTGGCTTTTTGGGAACCTATTCACTTTGTATGGATACCTTGCTCAACCTAGACATAGTAGGGAGGGTCTTGGACATTCCCCAAAGCAATGTGCCTTATCCTCTCTGAGGAGTGGTTGGAGGGTGGGGTTGGGAAGTAGGTGGAGGGAATGGGAGGAGGGTAGGGAGTGAAAACTGGAATTGGTATGTAAAATAAAAAAAAGATAGTTCGTTTTCCTCTTTATAAAAAATTAAAAGAAAATAAATTTTAAAAAAAGAGTAAGAAGCCAAACACTCTTTTTTTAATATGGTTTTTTTTTATATTTAAAAATTTCCATCTCCTCCCCTCCTCCTCTCCCTTTCCTCCCCTCTCTTCCATCCTTACCCCCCTCCCTCCCTCTCCAGGCCAAGGAGCCATCGGGGTTCCCTACTCTATGTTAAGACCAAGGTCCTCCCAACTCCCCCCCAGGTTCAGGAAGGTGATCAACCAAGCTGAGAAGGCTCCCACAGAGCCCGTCCATGCAGAAGAATCAAAGCCCAGCGCCATTGTCCTTGGCTTCTCAGTCAGCCTCCACCGCCGGCCACATTCAGAGCATCCGGTTTGGTCTCATGGTCCATCAGTCCCATTCCAACTGGAGTTGGTGATCTCCCGTTAGTTCGGTCCCATAACCCAATTAAAAAGTGGGGCGCTGAACTGAACAGAGAATTCTCAAGTGAAGAAGTTCAAATGGCCAAAAGACACTTAAGGTCATGCTCAACCTCCTTAGCTATCAGGGAAATGCAAATCAAAACAACTTTAAGATACCACCTTACACCTGTCAGATTGGCTAAAATCTAAAACACCAATGATAACCTTTGCTGGAGAGGTTGTGGGGTAAGGGGTATACTCATACATTGCTGGTGGGAATGCACACTTGTGCAACCACTTTGGATAGCAGTGTGGTGGTTTCTCAGGAAATTCGGGATCAACCTACCCCAGGACCCAGTAATTCCACTCTTGGGAATTTACCCAAGAGATGCCCAATCATACTACAAAAGCATTTGCTCAAATATGTTCATAGCAGCATTATTTGTAATAGCCAGATCCTGGAAACAACCTAGATGCCCTTCAGTGGAAGAATGGATGAAGAAACTGGAATATATACATGTTAGAATACTACTCAGCGGTAAGAAACAATGACATCTTGAATTTTGCATGCAAATGGATGGAAATAGAAAACACTATTCTGAGTGAGTAAACCCAGACCCAAAATGATGAACAGGGAATGTACTCACTCATAATCGGTTTCTAGCCATAATTAAAGGACATCGAGCCTATAAATTTGGGATCCTTGAGAAGATAATAAGAAGGTGAACCCAAACACTCTTAAGTACTGAGCCACCAAACCAGTCCCTGGGTTACATGTCAGTGATATCTCAAAGGAATTAAGAAAATTATATACTCAATATATAGAGAAATCAAATTTAATGATAAAATAACATAAAGTAGTGCAAAACTAAAACACAAATGACTATTAGTATATTTTATTCTTCTATTTTTAATGCTTCAATGGATTTGTTTCATATTTTCCTCTCTGAAAAGTACTGTTGGCACCTAGTTTTTTAAATATAAAGTTAATTTATCATTTTACTCCTGACTTATATTGTAGAGAATGCGACACAGTGAGACACAGACAGAGATAAATACACAGAGAAAATGTGACTATATAAAAGAAAAATACATTACATATTTTAAACTGTATTCCAATTCATTAAATGTTATTCTTTTATTAATTTTGCTAGGAAAAGTAATGCTTGAAATATGAAGTCAAATCTATTTTCTTAAAAACCTCATTTATTATGACTTTAAAGAGATGGCTAGTTGTTATGACTACCATTGTCTGTTCTTTCATAAGATCCAGTTACGATTTTGAACATCCAGGCATTTAAAACAGTCTCCATTTTCAGGGGGAAGCATCTTCCTCTTCTGGCCTCCATGGGAACCAGGCACAGATATGATACACAAACATACATGTAACCAGAACACCAAAATGTATAAAAAAATTAAAATAAAAGAAATTTTAGTGTCATTTTTTAAATTTATGTTTAACTTTGAATAATTTAAAGAGAATATATGAACAACTGGGGTGAAATTTAGAAAGATAATAGAATGGAGTGCAGTCATCTAAGAGAAATGAGGAAGGAAATAAATAAAAGGAAAACAAACTAAACAGACGTAAAGGTACTCTAAACAGGTAGCGAAGTCCAGGCATTACCAATACCCCTCTGATCATTCACCTCTGAAGTAATAAAACAGAAACATAAGGGTCAACAAAATTAAGAAACTTGATCACCCCACAAGCTCCTTTAGTCTCACAAGCACAATTTTTGAGGGTTTTATTTGGCAGCAGACTGCCTAGGCTATTGTGTTCACATCATTAATAACCCATAATTCCTTTTGAGTGGTAGCTCATAAACATACTATGTGAATAATTAATTGGCTATTACACTGTTGTTATTCGGCACAGTCTATTAGCATTCATTGACTCCATAAAAATCCCATTTTATTTTCCTTTATAACAGAACCCTTATACCTTCCTATTTATTTCATTTAATACCCTGATGTTCACTCCCAGCAGAGCTAGTTTTGGGTAAATGCTGTAGCAGCTATAGAATATCCACGTTTGTTTATCTAGAGCAGATATATTCACACACAATGTACTGAATTTATCATTATTGATCTACCTTGGCTTAAAATTGAATGGTAAGCAACTATCATTGTATCAGTGTATTGCCACATCTGTGATAACAGACATTAATAGATGTCTATAGAGAAATACACACTCACTTTCTCTCTCTCTCTACATATATATATATATGTGTGTGTGTGTGTGTGTGTGTGTGTGTGTGTGTGTGTGTGTGTGTGTGTGTGTGTGTGTGTGTATGTATATATATGGAGTGTGAGAACAAATATACTAAGTATTATAGGATGGTTTCTTCCATGCATTGTTTTGGTTTTCTAAAATACAGATGTGAGCAAATCAGGCATGTGCTTTATTTTGTGAACCATATAATAACTCAGTGGAAGAGAAAGATTTAAATAATGGAGACACAATGACATCTCAGAGATGCAGTCAGCTTTCATTCTCACACTGAACATTGGAGTCTGTATGCACTTAAGTCAAAATAATCCTTACAGACAGGAGAGTCTAATTATTATCACTGAAGGGAACAAATTGGGCGTTATCAAAGTGCTCCTCCAAACAGTGGCAAACTGGTGACTTGGACCTCCTTTAGTTATTAGGATGTTTTTCCATTCTATTTAGTGGTCATATGTGAGGTATTTTATACTTCATTATGGTGCCAACAAAACTCCACTACCTACAAGAAAAGCAACTTTACTGAGAAAGATGCAAGGCAATAGTTTATTCCCCTGGACTGCATTGATCATTTCATAGCTTTGTTTACCCAGGTGGGGTTAGCTCATGAAAAATGTATGGTCCTCTGTTTATTTATTTATTTATTTATTTTTCAGTTTTGATTTCATGCTTCAGGATCTATCACATGCCCTGACCAAGTAGGTACTGCTTCCCCCACAGCCCCCCCACATCATTATATAACACACCTGTTAGAAATGTTGCTAATATATTTCACGATTCTTTTCAAATGTTTGTCATCTGTGCCTGAATCCTGGGATATTACTTGATTTGATACTTTAGTAGTTAAGAAAGTTTCCAGCTTAAGATGATAATATTAACTTGTAAGACAAGTTCCTACTTGGTACTTTGAACATTCATGATTGAAAAGGAATTGGTACCAGGGTTTCAGTACATCAAGTCCCACTCAATATCAAGTATAGTCAGAAGTAAAAGACCATCAGAAAGAAGTATGGAGAGGAAGGAAACAAAGACCCACTGGTATACATCTTCATTCTGCTAATGACAATTGTAAAACTGTACAAGACTCTTTATCCATGCAGAACTTCAAACATTTAAGGTGTCAGTTATGTCAGCAATGAAGGTTAGTGTCATTATCTGGATAAATATTCAGTTTGGGAGGATTATATGTTACTAAAGAATGTAAGAGTTTTTCTTTCCTACACTTACACAATGGAGAACTATTCAGTGCTAAAAAATGATATATTGAAATTTGGAGGCAAATGGATGGATCTAGGAGAAAAATCATATTGGGAGAGGTAACCCAGACCCAGAAAGATAAATATAATATGTACTCACTCATAAATGCCTTTTAGACCTAAAGCAAGGAATAACCAGACTATAGTCCACAATCCCAGAGAACCTAGACAACAAAGAAAACCTTAAGAGAAAAACACATGGATTCACCTAGGAAGAGGAAAAAGACATGATATCATAAGTAAAATGGGAGCATGAGGGCTGAAGGAGGGGAAGAGGAGAGAGGAGGAAGAAAGGGAAGTGGGGAAAGATGTATAGCTCAATTTAAAAAAAAGTATAAAATATAACAAAATAAAAAGGTGCAGAAAAATAGATGGAAATGGAAAACAATATGTGAGGTTGAAAAAAAAAGAAAATGTAAGAGCTGAAGATATGCTTCAACTCAATGCAATAAAAGGACTTAGCCATGAGATTGGTTACCAAATTGAGGACTTACCAACATTAATCAGGCATCTGCATTCACGTATGTATTCCATATTTGAACTGACTTATGCCCTTTTAACTGATACTGAAACAGAAATGGAAAACAGTAAATGTCATTGTGAAATCTAATTTGTGGAACTGTACACAATCCTACACGACACTAGGTAATTTTCCTCTGAAGCAGGTGGGTAGATATGTATTGGGGGTGAGTGAAGCAGTGTGTTATGGATGATAAAGTTTATTTGATAAGAAACAGCCTAAGTGAGGTAAACCAGATCTAGAAAGACTTATAAGTGGGCATCAGGCACATAACAAAGAACACCAGTCTTCAAGCAAACCCCAGAAAACTAGAACCCTCATCCAGACCAGATGGAATCAGATGCAGAGCTCCACAACTAACCACTGGGCCAAGCTCCCTGTGTACAATTGAAGAGAGGGAGCAGCAATAATATGAACAAAGGGGTCAAGACCATGATGGGGAATTCCTCAGAATCAGTTGGCCCTAACTAATTAATAAGAGCTCACTGACTCTGGAATGAAAAACTGGGGTACCTGCGTAGGACTTAACTAGGCTCCATGAGTGCATGTGTCAGTGGTATGTCTTGGCCAGTATGTTGAGCCACTGGCAATGGGGCCAGGATCTAACCCTAATGCATGAACGAATTTTGTGGAGCCCATTCTCTATGGAGAGATACTTTACTCAGCCTAGGCAAGGCAGGAGGGGTGGGGGTGGGGTGCAGAAGGCAGGGGAAGGGCCTTGGTACTACCTCAACCAGGTGATAGAACAGACTTAATTGAATTCCCAAGGAAGGCCTTACCCTCTCTGAGGAGTGGATGCTGGTTGGAGCAGGGACGGTGAGTGGAGCATGAGGAGAAGAGGAAGGGAGAACTGGAATTGGTATGTCAAAAAAGAAAGTTGTAATAAATGAAACAAAAATTATAAAAAGTAAAAGTTGACAAATAAATACAAATAATAGTTAATATGTTAATAACTCTTAAAAATAAAATGCCACTTAGGCAGAAGATTAGATTAAATTTGAGATAAAGTGAAATAAATGGAATTCAGTTTTGTTATCATTTTAATGCTGTGTCACAGATTTGCACATTAGGAAATTTTAGACTATTTCTATATGGTCATGTTAGTAAAAGAAGGGAGCAATTACAATTACTATCTAGTACAGAATCCAGAAGTCCACTTGTTTGAAACAACCTAAATATCAACACAAACACACACACACACATACACACACACACACACACACACATATACACATTGAAAATAGATATAATTAGATAACTAGATAACTGAATCAATGCATTGCTACAAATGAGGAATTTTAACCTGAGAAAAGTGTAATCAAGGAGGCTCTGGTTTCTATTTTTTCCAGTGGAAGTACAGAGGATCCAATTCCCAGAAATAGAAGCTGATGGCTTTCCAGGTGCCATCAGCAAGCAAGTGCATAGATGGTGCTTATATAGGCTGGTTCTGTCTGTGGCCTTGCATCTACTACTACTTGCCAATTTTCAGTCATTTTTTTCTGTTACTCTACCCTAGACCCCATAACTTCCATTTATGTGCATGTACTAATGAGAGTCAAATTTGAGAAACTGGTCAAATATTAACAGTCAACATATATGGGTAACGTTCAAATGATTGGTAAAACCCATTTACATAAACTGAGACATTTAAGAATGATAAATTCTTAACCTGGAGTGACTTTAGAGACAACTCTGTGTTTCTCCTTTTTAGTAGAGGAAGGTGAAACTTACAAGGGATGGGATGTACTGAACAAGACAAAACAAGAACTACATATTGAATGCTTACAGTGTATTAAACAGACTCAGATAAGAACTTTGGCTGCATCGTCATGTTGAAGGAGGGCTACTTGTTTGGTTCCCAGCTGCCTGGCTAGCTTAGACTCAATATAATCACACAGAAACTATACTAATTAAAACACTGCTTGGCCTATTAGCTCTAGCTTCTTATTGGATAACTCTTACATCTTAATTTAACCTATTTCTATTAATCTGTATTAATAGTGGCCTACCAGCAAAGTTTCAGCACATCTATCCCAGGTGGCTCCATGGCATCTGCCTCTCCTCCTTCCTTTACACAGCCTTCAGTCCACTTCCCCTCCTACTAAGTTCTGCCCTATCAATAGGCCAAGGCAGTTTCTTTATTCATTACCCAATAAAAGTAACACGTAGAAAACTATAGAAATTTTTATTTAATTGTAACTTTGTTTTTTTTCCAGTTTATTTATTTTTTATTAAAAATTGCCATCTCCTCCCCTTCTCCTCCCCCTTCCCTTCCCTCCCCTCCACCCACACCCCCACTCCCTCCCTCTTGAGGCCAAACAGCCATCAGGGTTCTCTACACTATGTTGAGTCCAAGGTCCTCCCAACTCCCCCCAGGTCCAGGAAGGTGAGCAACCAAACTGACAAGGCTCACACAGAGCCCGTCCATGTCGTAGAGACCAAGCCCATCGCCATTGTCCTTGGCTCCTCGGTCAGCCTCCACCATCAGCCACCCTCAGAGAGTCCGATTTGGTCCCATGTTCCATCAGTCCCATTCCAAGTGGACTTGGTGGTCTCCCATTAGTTCTGTCCTGCCGTCTCAGTGGGTGAACGCATCCCTCATGGTTCTGACTTTCTTTCTCATGATCTCTCTCCATCTGCTCCTCATCAGAACTTTGGGAGCTCAGTCCGGTGCTCCTATGTGGGGCTCTGTCATTTTCTCCATCCAATGCCAGGTGAAGGTTCTATGGTGATATGCAAGATATTCATGAGTATGGCAATAGGATCTGGCCATTTCTGGCACCCTCTCCTCAGCCGCCCAAGGACCTAGCTAGGGGCGTCTTCCTGGACACCTGGGAACCCCTCTAGAGTCAAGCCTCTGCCAACCCTAGAATGGCTCCCTTAAGTAAAATATATAATTCCTTGTTCCCATATCCACCCTTCCTTTGCCCTCAAAGAGTTTTTGTGTTTCCCTTAACTCCTTTAAGTAAACATGTGAACCACTGGAACAACCTTCTGAAAATGACATCTCTCGTATGTCCAGTACTCCAAAAGGGCACTTTGATCATTAAGTTCCAGCTTATTTCTGAAGTATAACCTAAGCTCCATAGTAAACAAGAAATGTTCTCACAGTCATCCCTACTGCACACTGATTGACATTTTTCAGGTCAGCAATTCTTTGTACCTATGGTTATATGACAATGAAAGGAAGTTAGCACAGTCCCATGAAAGAATAGTTCTTTATTCTCTCTTCTTTATTTTGGGGATATAGTAAGCCCAAACAAATATAGTGGATTTTTAAAAGTTTCTATTTAATTATCAAAGTTGAAGAACAATTTAGGCACATCTACACTTGCTGTGAAAAGTGGGAGCAGATAAAATATGCTCATATTTTAATGACTGCTTTGCATTTCTATTTTTTTTCTAGCAAAGGGTTGTTATTATTTTCAGTTTTATTTCTTTGAACATTCCATATGCTTTACCATTACTCCTTCTAAGACTTCTGCCCTATCTTGTTTGTCATGATGGTGAGAACTTTTCTCCAATGCATCTTTCGCTAAGGTTCATTAACTTTGGAGTATATGAAGTTACATTTCTAACAGATTAGAAGTAATTTCAGCCATTTTTTTTTATCACAGTTCATATTTTTTTCCAGAAGGAATATTATAATTTTATTCCCTTTATCAAATATATTGAAGCATTTGGAATAAATGTGTGAATCAGTAGTACTCACTTATTTAAAAATAATTTCAGGAGTATATGTGTTTGCTAGTGAAAATGTGTGCAGTGTATGGAGTGACCTCAAAGGTCAGACAGGCCATCAAATCTCTTGGACGCCTAATTATAGACAGCTGTGCATTGCTTGATTAGCTGACTGAATAAACCAAGCTTCTGATCCTTCTCCTCAGGCCCATATTTTTTACTCAATGTATGGCTTGCTTATTAATTTATATATTTATCAGTTATTGCAAAAATTCATTCTACAACCTAAAAGCAACACAGTAATGCCAGAATTCAGTGGTCATACAACAGGAAGACCTGATCATCCTAACCCAGAAGAAGCAGAAGAAAACAATCTTAAATAAAACTTTATGAAGATGATAGAGACCCTTAATGAGGAAATGAAAAATTCCCTTAAAGAAATGGAGGAAAAGACAAATAGAAAATTGGAAGAAAACAATAAATCTTTTAAAGAAACCCAAGAAAATTAAGAAAAAGCAAACAAACAGGTGAAGATAATCGCTCAAACAGTTCAAGACTTGAAAACTAAAGTAGAGACAATAAAAATAATAAACCAACAGAATTTAGGAAATTTAAAATCTGGATAAGCAAACAAGAACTACCAATGCAAGCATAACCAACAGAATAAAAGATATGGGAGAGGGAATCTCAAATGTTGAAGATACAATGGAGGAAATAGATTCATCAGTCAAAGAAAACGATAAACCCAACAAATTCTTATCACAAAATATCCAGGAAATCTGGGACACCATGAAAAGGCCAAACATAAGAATAAGAGGAAGAGAAAGAGAATGCCAGATCAAAGGCATAGAAAATGTATTCAACAAAATCATAGAAGAAAACTTACCCAACCTAAAGAAGGATATGCCTATGAAGTACAAGAAACTTATAGAATCCCAAATAAGTTGGACAAAAAAAGTCCCACACCATACAATAATTAAAGCACAAAACATACAAAATAAAGAAAGAATATTAAGAGCTGCAAAAAAAAAAAAAAATCCAAGTAACACGCTGCAAAAAAAAAAAAAAAATCCAAGTAACACATAAAAGACCTATCAGAATTACACCTGACATCTCAGTGGAAAACATGAAAGCCAGAAGGTCCTGGACAGATGTGCTTCAGACACTAGGAGATGACAGATATTAGCCCAGCAAAGCTTTCAATCACCATTGAGGAAGGAAAGAAGATATTCTATAACAAAACCAGATTTAAACAATACCTATTCACAAACACAGCCTTACAGAAAGTACTAGAAGGAAAACTCCAAACCAACGAAGCTAGTTGCACCCCAAAAAATACAGGAAACAGATAACCTTGCACCAGCAAACCCAAAGAGAGGAAACACAGAAACACTACCACCAATGAATAACAGGAAATAACGATCATCATTAATATCTCGTAATATCAATGGACTCAATTCATCTATCAAAAGTCACAGGCTAATAGAACGGACACAAAATCAGGACCTATGCTTTGGATGTATAAAAGAAATACACCTCAACCTCAAAGAAAGACATTACCTCAAAGTAAAGGGTTTAAAAAAGATTTTCCAGTCAAATGGATCCAAGAAATGAGCATGTATAGCAATCCTAATACCTAACAAATTAGATTTCAAACTAAAATCAATCAGAAGAGATGGAAATGGACACTTCATACTAATCATAGGGAAAATCCATCAAAATAAAGTCTTAATTCTGAACATTAATGCCCCAAATACAAGAGCACCCTCATATGTAAAAGAAACATTACTAAAGCTTAAATCACACATCAAACCTCACACACAAACATTAGGAGACTTCAACACCCCACTCTCCCCAGTGGACAGGTCAACCAGACAGAAACTTAACAGAGAAAAAAGAGAACTACCAGATGACATGACTCAAATAAACATAACAGACATCTATAAAACACTTAAGCCAAACACAAAAGAATATACCTTCTCAGTACCTCATGGAACCTTCTCTAAAACTGATCACATTCTCAGTAACAAAGCAAACCTCAAGAGAACAACAACAGCAACAACAACAAAAATAACCTCCTACATCTTATTGGGTCACCATGGTTTGAAGTTAGAATTTAACAACAACACTAATTGCAGAAAACCTACAAACTCACGGAAATTGAATATCTAATCACCCCTGGGTCAATGAAGAAATAAAGAAATTAAAGACTTCCTAGAATTCAACTAAAATGAAGGCACAACATATCCAAACCTATGGGACACTACAAAAGCAGTGCTAAGAGGAAAATTTATAGCACTAACTGCCTACATAAAGAAGTGGAGAAATCTCACATTAGGGACTTAACAACATATCTGAAAGCTCGAGATTTAAAAAAAAGCAGACTCAGGTGGAATACATAACAGGAAATAATCAAAATCGGGGCTGAAATCAATAAAATAGAAACAAAGTAAACAATACAAAGACCAATAAAACAAAGATCTGGTTCTTTGAGAAAATTAACAAGATAGAAAAACCCTTATCCAAACTAATCAAAAGGCAGAGAGAGAGCATCCAAATTAACAAAATCAGAAATTAAAAGGAGGATGTAACAACAGACAGTGAGGAAATCCAGAGAATCATTAGATCATATTACAAAAACCTCTACTCCACAAAAATGGAAAATGTAAAAGAAATGGACGAGTTTATTGATAGGTATCACATACCAAAACTAAACCAAGACCACATGAACAACTTAAATAGACCTATAACCTACAAAGAAATACAGGTTGTTATCAAAAGCCTCCCAACCAAAAAAAAAAAAAAAAAAAAAAAAAAAAAAAAAAAAAAAAAAAACAAGGGCCTGATGGTTTTAGCACAAAATTCTACCAAAACTTCGTGGAAGAGCTAATAACTATACTCTTCAAATTTTTCCACATAATAGAAACAGAAGGAACATTGTCAACCTCTTTTTATGAGGGTACAGTTACTTTGATACCAAAACCACATAAAGACTCTACCAAAAAGGAGAATTATGGACCAATCTCCCTCATAAACATTGATGCAAAAATACTCAGTAAAATATTGGTAAATTGAATCCACGAAAACACACACACACATCATCATCATTATCATCATCCACCACGGTCATGTTGGCTTCATTTCATAGATTCAGGAATGGGGAGAAAATCTAACAATGTAATACACTATATAAGTAAAGTGAAAGAAAAAAAATGATCATTCCATTAGATGCTGAAAAAGAATTAGAGAAAATCAAACATCCCTTCATGATAAAGGTCTTGGAGACATTAGGGATACAAGGAGCATATCTAAACATAATAAAAGCAATATACAGCAAGCCGACAGCTAACATCAAATAAAATGGAGAGAAACTCAAAACGATTCCATGAAAATCAGGAACAAAACAAGGCTGTCCACTCTCTCCATATCTATTTAACATATTTCTTGAAGTTCATGCTAGAGCAATAAAACAACAAAAGGATATCAAGGTTATACAAATTGGAACAGAAGAAATCAAACTAGCTATTTGCAGGTAGATATGATAATGTACATAAGTGACCACAAGAATTCTAATAGGGAACTCCTATAGCTGATAAATACCTTCAGTAATGTGGCAGGATACAAGAGCAACTAAAAAAAATTAATAACCTTCTTATATTCAAATAATAAGCAAATTCAAATGATAACAACAAATAACATAAAATACCTTGAGGTAACACTAACTAAACAAGTGAAAGACATTTTCAATAAGAACTTTAAATCTTAAAGAAAAGAATTGAAGAAGCTATCAGAAAATGGAAAGATCTCCCACACTCTTGAGTAGGAAGGATCAACATAATAAAAATGGCAATCCTACCAAAAGCAATCTATAAATTCAATGCAACCCTGTTTAAAATCCCAACAAAATTCTTCACAGACCTCAAAAGTACAATACTCAACTTCATATGGGGAAAAAAAAACAAGAAGATAGCCCCTGAAATAATGTATCTAATGTTTTCAAGTCACATTACAATAAAGATTCCACTTGATCTAATTTCTTTAATATTTATGACAGATGTAATCTTCTTTTGTCATCAAGGTTCATTTATCCGGATATTTTAAAAATATATTTCACTTTATGTGTTCTAGTTTGACCTGGATGTAAGTATGAGCACCACAAAGGCCCTAAGAGTATGCTAGATCCTTTGAAGCTTCAGATACAAGTAGTTGTTAGCCACCATGTGTCTGCTGGGAAGTGAACTCACAGTTCTGCAAGAGAAAGAAGTAGTGTTAACTACTGAGTCATCTCTCCATTCCAAAGGAGGCAACTTTAAACACCGTAACATAGCAAAGTTTTCACAGAAGTCAGAAAGAAAAGAAAATGTTGCATTGTTTTATCTAATGATTTTTATCTATTTTTCTGTCTGAAGAAGAACTTGACTAACCAGGCTTCCAAACATCTATTTGGAAAGCAGCAAATTCAGAATAGTAAAACTGATAATTGTGTTTCTTTCACACAGCTGTAATTGAATAAATCTAATTGCCTGTTCTGCTTAACTTTAATACTGGTTTTCAAAGTGTTGTACGGACAGGAAAGCAGCAGCAGAGGAATTACTCTAGTGCTGCTTTCCCTCCTATATAGTGGTTTGAAGTCGGGCAATAAAGTTAAATGGAAAACGCTGTATACTTGATTTTCAATTATAGCAAAGGCAGGGAGCCACAATTATCTCTTTCATTACCGTGAAGCTCTCCACTGCTGCCTGGGCAAAATCTCGTCACTGTTGCCATCTCATGCTGCTGGGACTCTAGTGAAGAGCACTTGGAAATCAAAGGTTAAAAGCAGGGGACCAAATTAAAGCTGTAACACAATAAAATGTAAAACTGTATATTAAACCAGAAAAAAAAGATAAGAATTATTTTAACTGTGTAATTGACTTCCAGAAGCTCTGTAAGGAATGAAGAAGCTAGAACAAATTTACCATTTCCTGCTCAAAATTCTAATTGTGTTTTGCTATTGATATTTTCTACTCAAAATTTGAAGACATTGGTGGGCAAGATGGCTTAGTGAATAGAGGCAGAGTCTGTCAAGCCTGACAAACTGTGTCTAATCTTTAGAACAGGCTCCACAGATTGTCCTCTAACCTGCACATGAATGGTATAAAGTACGAACATGCGCACAAAGAACCAAGAAAACGTTCATGTATAAATCATATTATTTTAAGAGTCTTCCATGATTTCTGATGTAGTTGTTTCAATATTTATAATACGACTTTGTTAATATGTTTTCTATACTGAATTTGCTAGCATCACTCAAAAAAATCACCTAGATGAACCTTTAGTTAGATTTTATTGGATTTTTTTTCACTGTCAAGACCTACAACATCTTTTGTGAATTATTTTCCATGCTGATTGTAATGTCATATTAACTTCATTGATGCTTCTTTTGTCTAGATGCTAAAATACTAAGTGCCTGATTTTTATTCAGACTGCAAAGTCTATATTACATAGACTAGGTGCTTTAAACAACAACCAAAACCATTGAACTCATCTTATGTTTCTGGTGACTGGAAGTATGAGATAGGATACAACCAATATCACATATAAGTGAATGTTCTTTGCATGCTATACAGAAAAAAAAATGAAAACTCTCTTTTATAAGTTCACTTGGTAGAGAGGAATTCTGTTGTCTTCTTGTCCTTGCAAGAGCATGATTATTTCACAAAAGCTCAACAAATGCTATCTGGAGTGTAACATATGAGCTTCCCGTGACATAAATATTCATTTAATCAATGCTTAATGATTCACTATGGTGGTTATTAATTACGTCAACGACTAATCCATAACTTTTATGTTAAATTAGCTACAGAAAAACAAAAAAATAATAGAAAAGTAATTAAAAGTCACTCTGAACTCCTTTATAACTTATCTTTATTTTTATTGTTTTCCATCTCTAGGTGTTTTTCTGTATATATGTATGTGTACTACATGTGTGCACTGTCCGTGGAGGCCGGAAGGATGCATTATATTCTTCTGAAACTGATGTTGCAGAGGGTTGTACATTGCCATGGGGATACTGGAAACACAATCCTGGACCTCTAAAGTGCAGCCAGATGTTGTCCAGTGCCGAGACATTTTTCCAGGCCCAAGACAGAACTCTTGAATGGATCTTTCCTAAGAAACCTGAAAATTAGATACCTGGCTTGTTACTTTAATGAACTATCCCAAATTCCCAAATTATGTGAATGATAAACATGGAGATATATACAACATACACACGTATATTTATTTGCACATATGAAGCTATCCAAACATTTCACACTTATACAAGGATGTATGATCTTTAAAATACACTATTGCTATCCAACCATTTGTCTGTAAATATTAATTTAAGTATAACTTGAATTGTACATAGTAGTATATACAATTTATATAGTATATATAATTATATAATAAAATATTTTAATTAGCTACAAAGTTTAAATATCCAACCTTTTCTCTTTAAATCACATGTGTTCTTAAGAGGAGGGAAGAAGGGAGAGGGTAGAGACAAATGTACAGCTCAATAACATCAATAAAAAGTTAAAAAAGAAAGATCACAAAAATAAAATAAAATATGCTATAGTTATATAATCATTCACTTTAGCCATTTACTAAAAGCTGGTTAGGATACATTACTACATGATCCCAATTCACACAACTAGAATTTTCTTAATTTCAGTAAATTTTCTACAAGTAGTCATGTACTCTGACTTCCAAAGTAGAGTTCATATTTATAAACTAGAGTTCATTCAATAATTTTTTTAAAAGCAAACTATTGTCATATGTGAATACATTTTTCATGTTATATGCACATGCATAGAACTTTACATTTAATTGCTAAGACTTACTATCATTAATTCAAATATACTGAACCTAGAATGAAAGGGTATTTAAGAAGTTACTTATTTGGGGCAATGTACATGAGGCTAAAAAATAAATTAGAGATTTTAAACAAATAATCGTCCTGGATAACTAATTTGTTTAAATGATATGTAATTTTATTATCATTCAGACTACATAGTTACTTTTAAACAACTGTTTTATTTTTACTAAGAAAGAGAGACTATGCATATATGTATTTGACAGCTTAAAGATCATTTCTTTCAAGATATATGGGTTTATTTCTGGGTCCTCTCCTCTATTGTATTGTTCTGCATGTTTATTCTTGTGTCATTACTATGCTGAGATTAAATACACATTATTTTACTAAGTTAGTAATAAAAAATAAAGTTATTTGAGATTTAGGAACTTTGATTTGTGTTTGGGTTACAGGCTCCAATTTCTCTATTTTTAACCTGTTTGGGAAGGTGTCATAGTGTATTTTGCATTACTATAAAAAATTCCAATTGCTGGGCACTTTCTAAAGAAGGAGGATTATGTGACTTATATTTGCTTGACTGGATGTGAAAATGATCTGGGAGTGATGGACCCTTGACTGAGTTCCAGACTGATAAACAATGGAAGAAGCTGGTTTATGCAGAACAAAAGCACACGAGGTGATTTGCTTTACAGTACCCTACCGTCTAAAGACTAACTCACTAATGAGCTATTGATGCCATACAAGAACATGACTCCCTTAACCTAGTTACTTTCAGTAGTCTCCCATCTTAAAGGTCAGTCACACCATTGCCATCCTCCAGTACATGACCCTTTGACAGAAGAAGTGAACAACAACATGAGATATACGTCTTCTGTAATTTTTCAAACTAACAATAATAAAATTTATAATGATCATTCAAAGAAATTCATGATAATATAAATTAAGATTAATATCAATAAAATGAGTCACTTTATTATTTTGGTTCTATGATAGGGAAATGATTTCAAGTGCTAGGTTTGTAACAGAGAAGGCAGAAAGAGGATAAAACAAATATCTCTCATCTCAAATTTTCCAGGATTTTATCTGACCATCCAGACATTGTCCTATATACAGAGAAAATTTTGTAATCATGAACAAATTACAAAATGAATTGAAGAAAAATATTCCCATGAATTTTTAGTAATTATATGCATTTCATTTTAAGTTCTAAATATTGGACTATTGCCACATTATTTGTCATTTAGATTGTGTGGAGTCTCAAAATGGATTCAAAGTGTTAGGTATTAAGTAAGAAACAGTTCTCTAGAAAACCTCTTCCTATCTATTAGCTGTGGTTGCTTTCCATGCACTACTTCTATGCACTATTTTTATTTATTTTTATCCTGAATGGGAGCTAAATAACAAGTTTTCTCACCAGGAAAATTATCCCATCACAAAATTCATTTCAAGGAATTCATTCATATTAAGTAGAACCTTCAATACCAACAAAGACCATATATAATAGATTTATTTTTATATTTAGAAGACAATCAGTTCTTTATGAAATTATATCATTGGTGTTTTTTATATTTTTGCTTGTCATGCTAGCATCATAATCTCATCATAAATTTAAAATTTTATATTTATCATTTAGGTCTGCTTCATTACCATTATCAACCGAACTGTAACCCTGAATTTAGCTTTATTTCAACTGTCCAATTTTCTACTGACTGTGGTAGTGATTTTTAAAATATCTATCCCAGAAGAATGGACAAAGGAAAATAATAGTTTTTGTGAGGAAATCGAATATATGTTTATTAAAGACAAACAAGTTTCTCTCTGCTATTCACTCTGTGAAGAAATAATTTTCTGCTTGAAATATTTGAGTTGGAAAATGTGTTTATTTAGTGTGGAGAGCAAGTTAACTTTAAATCAATATGCATCTGAGCTAGTGTATTACATTATGTTCTTTGCTTATATTACTCAAGTTTATTATTCCATATTTTGTCTTTAGGTCTTATATAAATATCAGGCAACCAAAAGATGGAAATAAAAATTCTAAATTTGATTCTGCTAATTCTTTCAATTTTGTGAAAATGCTCATACCTTAGCAATTTTTAATAACTATAAATAAGAATAATTCATATTTTGTATCTTCCGATATAATAACATTTATAAAATGTAAATCTTTACTATTCTTTTATAATTAATATATTTATTCTTTATTTTATTTCCTTTTATTAAAAATATTTTTTTTAATATATCCTGTTTTTGGTTTTTGTTCCAACTACTCCTCTCAGTTTTTTCTCACCTCCAGTCCACAAATTATCTAACCTCTGTTGTGTCTGTCATAAAAGAACATACAAGTTTTTTTTTTTTTTTTTTTTTTTTTTTTTTTTTTTTTTTTTTTTTTTTTTTGGGGAAATGTGTTTCATTTTTTATTTCCAAGGAAAATCTGTATATTATAAAAGCAAACATTTGTCATACCATCAAGTACAGAGTTCACATTGCAAACTGAACCATTTTCATGGACTATAACAATATAAAATAAAACAATAAGATGGAAAAAGTACCACATTAGATTGGACAAGTAACACAAACAGAAGAAAAAGATCCCCCCCAAAAAACAAAAGAAACAGAAAAAGACAGGGGTAATCACTTGTTTGCACTCTCAAGAATCCAATAAAAGGAAACTAGAAGTCATAATTTGTAAATGGATATATGTATATTGTATTGTTTTTTAATTAAGAAATGTAATGCTTTGTGCCAGTACTGTGCTGTTTTTATTACTATAACTCTGTATTACAACTTTATTCCACAGTTCTATTTTTTATGTTTATTTATTTTACACCCTGTCCTCAGTTTCTCCTCCTTCTTCTCTTCCCTGTTCCTCATGCCCAATAAATTCCCTCTGTTCCCATCCTCCAATCAAATCCACCTATAATTTTATTAAGGACAGAACAGGTCTCCCGAGAGTATCAACAAAACATGGCATATCAAGTTGCTATAAGACTAAGCACCACGTATTAAGGCTGGGCAAGGCAAGCTAATAAGGGTAAGAGCGGCCCAAAGGCTAGTAAAAGAGTAATAGACAACCCCTATTCCCACTGTTAGGAGTTCCACAAGAGTATCAAGCTACACAATTGCGACATATATGCAGAGTACTTAGGTCAGTTTCATGCAGGCTCCCTGGTTGGCGGTTCAGGTTCTGGGAGCACCTATGAACCCAGTTCGGTTGATCCTGTGAGGTTTCTTGTTGAGTCCTTGACACCTGTGGTTCCTTACAATCCTTTATCTCCCACTTCTTCAGGCTTCATCCAAATTTTTGGTTATTGGTCTGTAACTGTTTCCATCTGTGCTGGCTGAAGCCTCTCTGATGACAATTGAGCTAGACACCAATCTCATTAGTTCTTTTATTATTGAAATTTGTTTCAGCCACTCTGTTTTTTGTTGGTGGTGATGTTGGTGGTGGTGTTAGTGGTGGTGGTGATGGGTTTTGTGTGTGTGTGTGTGTGTGTGTGTGTGTGTTTGTGTTTCTTTATGAAGCTGAAGTTTGTGCTTTTCAAAATTCTGTTAATAATTGTGTAGGAATTTTGACAGGGATTGCATTGAATCTGTAGATTGATTTTGGTGGAATGATCCTTTTTACTATATTAATCTTATCAATGAATATGTGTGGAAGATCTTTCTGTCTTCTGATATTATCTTCACTTTCTTTCATCAAAGTCTGAACTTTTATTTTTCAAGTCTTTCACTTGCTTGGTAAGAGTTACTGGAAAATATTTTATATTGTTTGAGGTTAGAGTGAAAGGTAACTTTTCTCTGATTTCTTTCTCAATCCTTTTAACGTTTGTAGAGACAAACGACATAGAAAGACTACTGGGCTAGGTAAATAAATTTTGTATCCAGGTACACTGCTGAAAGTGTTTGTCAGCTGAAGGAGCTTCGGGATGGAATTTTTAGGTTCACTTATGTATGATAGCATATCACCTGCAAATAACTATAGTAAGACTTCTTCCTCGTTCAATTTGTATCTCCTTGAACTCCTTTAGTTTTCTTATTGCCTTAGGTAAGACTTCAAGTACTATACGGACTAGATATGGAGAAAGTGGGCAGTCTTATCAATATTAGTGTTGTAGAAATTGTGCTGTAGGAAGACTTACAGCTTGTGGTTACCGGCCTGCTGGGGCGTGGCCTCTTGTACTATATATGCTGATGCAGAGCCTGCGTCCGCCCCTTCTTCCGTGGCCGCTCTTTCTGGTTGCTGGATTCTGTCTCTTTTCTCCATTCAAGCAGAGAATTCTGATTTGTGAGTTTACGCCTAAGTAAATAACCCTCTATTTCTCAATTCTGAGCTAGTGTGGGATTTCTTTTAAGTATCCTTTCCACAGAATTGTTTATGTCTCTCTATTTAATTTGATGTTGACTATAGGCTTGCTAAGAATTGCCTTTATTATGTTAGGTATGTTCCTTGTATCCAGAATCTCTCCAGGATTTTTTTTCACTTGTAAAGTAACACATTTATTGGGCTGCCTTGCTTACAGTTGCAGAGGTTCAGTCCACTATCATCATGGCAGGGAACATGGTGTCATGAAAGCAGATGTGGTGCTGGAGAGTGCTAAAACTTCAGCCAACAGCCAGTTGACTGGGTGGTATCCTCATTATAGAAAACTATGACACACTTCTTCCAAGAAAGCCATACCTCCTGGTAGGGCCACTCCCAATGAGATTATGGGGGCCAATTATATTCAAACCATCACAACAGTTTCTATTATTAATAAGAAAATAAAAGTACTCCATAGACAGCAGAGATAGAAAGTTAGACCTTCTCTCCAGGATTTTTATCATGAAGACATGTTGGGTTTGTGAAAGGATTTCTCTGAATCTATTGAGATGATCATTTTTAAGTTTTTTTTTTAAGATGGATTGCATTTATTGATTTGCATGTATTGAGCAATTCCTGCAACACTTGGATGAAGTCTTGTTGGTCTTGCTGAATGGTCTTTTTTGTGTGTCCTTGGATTCGGGTTGCAAGTATTTTATTGAATATTTTGCTAGTATGTTTATAAGAGAAAGTAGTATGTAATTTTCTTTCATTTTGGGTAATTTTGTGATTTGGTTAACAGGGTAACTGTTGCCTCATAAGATGAGTTGGGCAGTGTTTCTTCTGTTTTATTTTAGTGAATAAACTGTCATGTGGGATTCCCCTCTGTGTGCTGTGATTACCATTGACTAATAAAGAAACTGTTTGGGGCCTATAGCAGGGCAGAACAGAGCTAGGCAGAAAAAAACTAAACTGAATTCTGGGAGAAAGAAGGTGGAGTCAGAGAGAAGCCATATAGCTCCACTGAAGACATATGCAGGATTCCGCATGGAACATTATACGGTAAACCACAGCCACGTGGTTATACACAGATGAATGGAAATGAGATAATTTAAGATATAAGATTGTGTTAGATATGCATAAATGAATAGACCAAGCAATATTGTAATTAATATAGTTTCTGGGTGATTATTTCGTGGTCTGGGCCGCCTGGAACAAAGAAGCAGCCGCCAACAACATAACTGGGCAATTTTGGCATTAATTCTTGGAAAGTCAAAGAAAATTCTGTATTAAAATCATGTAGCCTGGGGCTTTTTTGTTGCTGTTTATTAAAATCTTAATTACTAATTTTATTTCACCAAATTTATAGGTGTGCTTGACTTGTTTATTTCATCCTCACCAAAAGCTTTGTTAAGTGATTATATATTGAGAAAATTGTCCATTATTTCATATTTTCCAACTAGGTAGAATATAAGTTTCAATGTATGTTCTGATTCTCTGGATTTTTGTTGTTGTTGTTGTCTTTTGGTATATCTCCACTTTCATTTCTAATTTTATCTTCTCTACATTTTTGTTAATTTAGAGAAGGTTTTCTCTATCTTGTTGATTTTCTCAAAGAACCAACTCTTTGTTTCATTAACTCTTTAGATCTTATTTCTGTTTCTATTTTATTAACTTCAGATCTAAGTTTAATTATTTCTTGTCTATAAATTTTGGGGTGATTTCTTTCTTTTGTTTAGAGATTTCAAATGTGCCCTTTAATTACTAATATGAGATCCCTCCAATTTTTTTAATGTAAGACTTAGTGCTATCAACTTGTCTCTGAGAACATTCTTCATTGTGTCTCATAAGGCTTGAGTATATTTTGTATTTATGTTCATTCAATTCTAGAAATTTGTTAATATCTTTCTTGACGCATTTATCAGCTGTTATGTTTTTCATTGTCCATGCCTTTATGAGTTTTCAGGTGTTTCTATTGTGGATCATACCCTGCTTTGATTCATGGTGGTCAGATAGAATGCAGAGGATTACTTTGACTTTGTTGTTTCTTTTGAGAATTGCTTTGTTTCCAAGTAAATGAGAAAATTTGAATAAAGTTCCATGAGGTGCTTATAAGAAGGCATATTATTTTGTGTTTGGATGCAACATTCTATAAATATCTATTTGGTTCACTTCGTTTATATTGGCAATTAGTGTGGATGCTGAAAAATGCAGGCCCATTTCCACCTTGTCTATTAGAGAGTTTGGAGACTAACAAGCATAGTTGCATGTTCCAACTCAGGATGTGATTGCTTGGTTCTTTTGAAATTAAGATAGCTCCATACCATCCTGACGGTGGTCAAGATATGCAGAGGTACTTCTGCTCCTTCTTTTGTAATTATAAGGTCACCTGGAGTAGGGTGGTCTTCAGAATATGTGATATAGAGTGCCTTTGCTACCTCCACTACAGAATGCTAATGATTTGATGTCTCAGAGTGATAAAGCTATTGACTGTGTGAGTTATCCTTTGTATCATGTTAATAAAGTCTTTTGTTACCTCTCCCCCACTTACCTTGGGTATAAAATATGTGGAAAAATAAACGCGGGTGGATTTTCAGGATTTCAGTCATTGGATGCCCTCCCAGCACTTTCTATGGTTTCTGTCCTATTATTTTTATACATCTTCATATTCCTTAGTATATTTCTAAAATTCCCATGCCCCTACCCTTGTCAGAGGTGATTTTGTGGAGGCTTGTCCTTGACATATTAGGTCCAATCTTTCTCCTGTTTTTGTCTGGTTGACCTATCTGTTATGAGATATTGAATTCATTATGTAAAGATTGGTATGTGGTTTATGCTGTAGTAGTATTTCTTTTATGTAGTTGGTGCATAGATGCTAAGAATTCTGGTATTGTCTTCATTGGTTTAGCCCATTGATTAGTATTTTGTCTCCTCTATCTCTTCAAAATAATTTTGGTTCAAAGTCTATTTTGTCAGATATTGAAATGGCTGTTCTGGCATTTTTTATGATTTGCTTGGAATATATTTTTCAATACTTTTGTCCAAGGTAGTGTATATCCTTGATATTGAGGTGTGTTTCTTGGAGGCAAGAACTGATCCAATTTCACATCCATTTTTTCTTGCTCTGTGTTTTTTTATTAGTGAATTGAGACAACTAATGTTGATAGTTAGCAATGAATAATGTTTCATTATTTCAATTACTATGTTGTTACAGTGTGGATCTTCCCCTTCTTTTTTTTTTTTTATTTTAAGACAGGAATTCTCTGCACCTTTGGAACCTGTTCTAGAACTCTGTAGAGCAGGCTCACTTTGAACTGATAGAGATCTGCCTGTCTTTGCAACCAGAGTGCTGGGATTAAATGTATGTGCCACAACTGCCAAGCAAAGGGTTTTCCCCTTTTAAATTGACTGGTTTCAAATAATTCATTGTGTTTTCTTGGGTATGGTTAACCTCTTTTAATTGTAGTGTTCCTTCCAGTTCATTCTGTAGAGCTAGATTTGTCCAGAGATATGGCCAATAGCTTAAGCTAACTCTTATATCTGAATTAACCCATCTTTATTAATCTGTGCATCACCACGAGGTTATGGCCTACTGGGAAAGTTTCAAAGGGCTCTGGCAGAGACCTCTGTCTCCTGAATAGGCTACATAGCTTCTCCCCAACTCCCCTACTCTCTCTCTACATATTTGTTCAGGTTATCCTGCCTGGCTTTACTCTGTTAAGTCATTGGCCTAAAGCAGCTTTATTTATTAACTACTAAAAGCAGTATAAAATGGAATTAAAGAAAATAAAAAATAAAATTTTCAGAATTTATTCCAGTTTCTTACTCATGTGGCCTATAATCCTAGCCTATTGGTGACATATATTACTCAAGAATATTTATAACAGATAGTACATAACCATATTGATTCTATATCTTTATATAATAATAAAATTAAAAACAATTATATTTTATAAAATTTAGGCAAATGGCATGTATACTAAGTCTGAGGTAGAGTCCATGTAGATGGAAACATTTCTAGTAACAAATTTATACATAAATTAACTTTTAAAATCTTATCATCCAACTAGATGTATTTCTTATCGGCATTGGGATGTTTTATTAAGCTGCTTACAAACACTGATACCAGGAATATAAAGTAAATAGAGGTCAATATTACCATTAGTTAGTTTATCTTCGTTAGTCTAAATTCAAATGAAATAATTACATAGTCAGCCATAATAAAGTATCTGTGTGCATACTGAGAAAATTCACCTTTGTTATTCTTAAATAAACTAGTGGAATGGTGTGAAAATGATCATGATCATGGGAGGTTGCCAGGCTTTGAAATCTGTTTTACGATCAGTCCTACTGTTATTGTCTACCAACTATTGTTAATACAGCAATCCGTTTTAATGTTCAAGAACAACACCAAACTTTCTGTTGGATTGTGTGTTGTAAGGCTAAAAGAAGGCACAGTGCTTATGTGGCCAGGTGCACACAACAGGAAGGAGTTAAGATGAAGCCATCAGAAAGATAACAACTGCAACTTGATGAGTTCTTGTTATTTTAAGACACACCTGCTCCAAGTCAGCAGGATTTCTCAGGAAAATAAGAAGTGTGTTGGATGTATCCCAAGGCGCATAAAAGATTGAATTCGATTCTGTCTAGCTGATGTTTGGAAATTTACAGCCCTGCTGACTGGGCTAAATGTCTTTCTTACTAAATTCCAGAAGACACAGTGTTGCTTTTGTCAGAGAAAATCACATAACTTACCTTGGTTAAAAATGCATCACCTTCTTTCAGCCCTCCTTTCCTTTCCCTCTGGAGATTCAGTGTTGGTCATCACCAAAGTGGAAGCATTCAGGATTTATAAAGAAAGATGGAAGTTGTTTAACTACTTCAGTTTTAATTGATGAACAACAAAGGTCTAGTTCTATAGCCCAAACAGTGAACATTAAACAAGAAAAGTTGGTGGGGTATGGCTCAATAAGGAACTGCTTACTTCTTATTGCAGGAGCTCACAAGTCAAAAGTCATACAACAACTGAAATAAAGCACTGACTTTATTAACAACAAATTATGCATACACACACACACAAAAAAACACATAACAGTTTACAGGCTGATGCAAAGCAATTGTGTCTATTTTGTTGTATGTGATCATTATTTACTTAATTCTATCCAAAGAATATTCATCAGTGTTACTATTTTATGAAGCAAAAAAGGCTTGTTTGTATTTTAGTACGAAATATTGTATTGCACATATAGAAACTAAGACAAATGACTAGTAATTATTAGACCATTTAAATAAATAATTGATGGATTATCTTAATATATCTAAAATTTAATATTTTCTTTATTCTTACATATCTTATAATCACCATGGAAAAGAGTAAAATTCAAAATGTTACAGATAGGAATTAATTCTAAAATTCCACAGGATTATTTATATCTATAGTGTTCGTTAAGAATAATAAAAATATTTTTATTTACACATGAAATGTGACATTTGATGGTGACATAAAATATAAAAAATAAAATTGAATGAAAGTCATTATTTAAATCTGAATAATAAAATATTTCTCTCCTGTTACTATTTGTTTGTTAATATAAGATTTATTGGACAAAGATACCACCATAATTAAAAAAGACACAATCTAATTCACACTGTCAAATGGCTTTTATCAGAATAATATCAGTAACAATGCAGGTAAACTGATAAGAAATTTCAGCCTATTATCCCACCTTCTGTCTTTTTTTTTTTTTTTTTTTTTTTTTTTTTTTTTTTTTTTGGTTTTTCGAGACAGGGTTTCTCTGCAGCTTTTTTAGAGCCTGGCCTGGAACTAGCTCTTGTAGACCAGGCTGGCCTCGAACTCACAGAGATCCGCCTGCCTCTGCCTCCCGAGTGCTGGGATTAAAGGTGTGGGCCACCACCGCCTGGCTCCCCACCTTCTGTCTTAAGTGATGACAATTTCACCTGGTACATGTGTTCTCAATATTTAGTGTGAGGACATTATCTTTAAAAGTACCCATGACAGAAACAAAATGAAGGTATCAAATGCTGTGGGACAATGGCTTGTACCCTGTCAATTGTATTTTAACAAAATGCTGTTTGCCCAGTAGCCAGGCAGGAGTTTAGGCAGGACAACCAGACAGGAAGTAGAGGCAGGTCGATGAGAACAGTAGAATTCTGGGAAGAAGGAAGTCCTAGTCTGCAGTCATGGCCCAGTCACAGAAGAAGCAAGATGTGACTGCCTTGCTGAATAAGGTACCAAGCCTTGGCTAACATAGACAAGAATAATGGGCTAATACAAGTTATAAGAGTTAATAAAAAGCCTGAGATAATAGGCCAATCAGCTTATAACTAATGTAAACCTCTGTGTGATTTCTTGGGGTTTTAACTGTGGGAACCAGGCAGGACAGAAACTTCAGACAAATAGTTGAGAGAGAGATTTCTTAGAATATGTAAAGAAAATGTTCACTGAGAAAATTTAAAAAATTAATACACTTTTGGTGAAGACCTTGGCCAGAAACAGAAAGCAGAAAACTTCAAGTCCATGGAGTTTTCCCGTTATTGCTGTTGTTTATTATAACTACAGAGGAGAAGATGTTAGAATCTCTTTACTAAATGCTGAGATTGAAAGGAGTGATAAACTTTGCTCAGAAGGTAAAATAGTATGAACCAATAAACCCATAACTTAAGATTTACATTGGTTCACCTTTTAATTTATTTTTTAATGAGAAAAATACAGAGATAGTTGATTTGAGTAAATAGATTTGGAATTGGGAATGTTCACACATAAATTACTACTCTTCAAAATGTGGATTTCGGTAGTGTCTTCCATTGATATTTGTTTATAACAATGAATTTGTTAACAAAATGCCCCATAAAGAGTTCAGAGCAGATATAGTAAAAATAAAAGAAAAGAAAGCCATGCCCAAGAACGGGACTCAGTTCGAGAGCTAGCACAGCACTGAGATTCAATAGATGCAATGATTTTATACAATCTAAGATTTCTTTTTCCTTCTTTTCTTTTCTTTTCTTTTCTTTTCTTTTCTTTTCTTTTCTCTCTTCTTTCATACAGTACAGTCCTATTCATCATCCACTCTGACTACACTTGGACCCAACCTTCCTCTCCCAGATCCACATCTCCTCCATTTCCCTTCACAAAAGAGCATGTTTCCCAGGGATATGAACTGAATAGGGATAACAAGATGCACTAAGACTAGGCAGAAAACCTCATATCAAGGATGGATGAGGCAACTCAGTAGGAAGAAAAGGGTCCCATGAGCAGGTAAGGAAATCAAGGACAGCCCATTCCCAGTGTTAGGAGTCCCACAGTAAAATTACAGAACACAACCACAACATATATGCAGAGGATCTAGTGTGTACCAAAGCCTTATGGTGTTGCTTCAGGCTCTTCAGAGCCCCTGTGAGACCTGTTTACTTGATTCTGTGGGCCATGTTCTCCTGGTGGTTTCTACCTTCCTGATTCCTACAATTATTCTCCAGGTTTTTTTTGTGTGTGTGTGTGATACCACAAACTCTGCCTAATTTTGGTTGTGGGTTTTTGCTTGTCCTCTCATCGGTTGCTCTCTTGGGCTAGGCAATGATATATGAGTATAGCAGAGTATATATGGGAATCATTTCATTTATTGTATTTTTATTTTTGCCAGTAGAGTTTGTTTCCATCCAAGGTCTCCAGGCAAACCAACTTTTGGTTCCTCACCACCCAGGCAGTGTCAGGCATAGTCTCCCTATCAAGGCATGGACCTCTACTGAGGCTAATCATTGATTAGTCACTAGTACAAGTTCTGCACCACAATTAACCCAGCTGATCTTGACCTTGCTGGCAGAGTGAACTGTGAATCAAAGATTTTGTTTTTTTTGGCTGGGTTGGTGTCCCAGTCCCACTTCTGAAAGCCTTGCCTGGTTATAGCCTGTAGCTGGTACTGGCTCCTTAATTCCACTATTAGGACTACCTTCTAGGGTCACCCTTGTAAATTCTAAGGACTCTCCAATGCACTTATATTCCTCCTCACCCACCTAATGCCCACCAACATCAGTAATCTCTACCAGTAGTATTCTTTCCCTCCATTCCCCAACCATGCCTGATCCTTTTTGTTCCCAACCCAACCAATCCTAGGTCACCTGCAAAATTTATTCTATTTCTCTGTCCCAGGGAAATCCATGCATGTCTCCTCGAGCCCTCCTCGTTACTAAGCCTCTCTGAGTCTGTGAGTTGTAGACTCAGATTATCAATTACTTAACAGCTAATATCCACTTATAAGTAAGTACATACCATATTTGTCTTGGTTTAGGTTACCTCACTTAGGATGAATTTTTTTATAGTGATATCTATTTGCCTGCATATTTCATGGAGTCATTTAAAAAATAAAAAGCTGAGTAATATTCAGTTATGGAAATGTAGCACATTTTATTTATCCATTTCTGTTGTTTCCAGTTTCCAGTTTTTATGAATAGAGCTGTTATGAGCATATGTGAGCAAGTACCCATGTGGTAAGATGGAGTATTATTTGCGTATATGCCCAACTGGTAAGCTTGAATTTGAGGTAGATCCATTCACAACTTTCTGAGGCTCCGCTGTTTTGTATAACTACTCCATAATTGTATAAGTTTGTAATCCCATCAGCAACAACAGAGTGTTCCCTTTGCTTCCCATCCATCCTCCCAAGCATGCTTTGTCATTTATGTTTTCGATCCTAGCCATTCTGACAGGTTTAATATGGAATCTTAAAGGAGTTTGGATTTATATTTCCCTGATGGCAAAGGATAGTGAATATTTCTGTTTTTCTTTTTTCTTTTTCACCCATTTGAGATCTATTGAAAAGTCTTTGCTGAGGTTTATACTCTGTATTTTAATTGGTTTGTTTGGTTTATTGATGTCTGGTCTTGAGTTCTTTATATATTTTAGATTTTAGCCCTTGTTCAATAAACAGTTTTCTCATTCTGTGGTACAACTTTGCCTTAAGGACAGTGTTCTTTGCATTACACAAGCTTTTCAGTTTTATCAGATCCCATTTATTAATTTTTGATGCTAATAAATGTTCTATACATGTTCTGTTTAGGAAATTATCTTCTGTGCCAATGTGTTCAAAGTGATTCCTTACTTTCTATTCTAACAGGTTCAGTGTATCTGGTAATATGTTGAGGTCTTTGAGCTACATGGACTTGAGTTTTGTGCAAATATATATAAGCATTCTTCTACATGCTGATATCCAGTTATACCAGCACCATTTGTTAAAGATACTTTCTTTTTCTCCAGTATATATTTTTGGTTTAGTTTTTTTTAAATAAGAAATCAGGTTTCCAGAGATATGGGTCTTTAATTAAACTCCATTGATCAAAATGTCCGTTTTTATGCCAGTGTCATGAGGTTTGTTTTGTTTTGTTTTATTTGTTTGTTTTGCTATTGCTCAGGAGTACACATGAAATCAGGCATGGTGGATCCTCTGGAACTACTTTTATTGTTCAGGAATTTTTTTATTTATCCTTGGCTTTGTTGTTTATTTGTTTGTTTTTCCATATAAGTTGGGTTTGCTCTTTCAATGTCTGTGAAGTATTGTGTTGGTATTTGGATGGAGACTGTGCAAGAACATCAAATACTATATTAAATAAATATGGAGAGAGTGGTCAATATTATCTTCTTCCAGAGTTTAGTGGAATTGCTTTGAGTTTCTGTCTTTTACTTAACCTGATATTGGCAATAGCTTTGATATAAACTACCTTTATTATGTTAAGTTCTATCTTTTGTATCCCTAATCATGAATGAATGTTAAACTTATCTGAGGCCTTTTCAGCATCTAGTGATGGTATGATGTGTTTACTTTTCAGTTTGTTTATATGATAGTTTACGTTGACTGATTTTCATAAATTGAACTATCCTTGCATCACTGGGATGAAGCCTACTTAATGGTGGTATATATGCACTTCATTTCGATTGGTAGGGTTTTAGTTCATAATATTGTATCTAAGGCCATGATGGGACATGGTCTGTAATTCTCTTTTATTGTTGAATATTCCTGTGGTTTGATTTTCAGGGTAAATGTGGCCTCATAAAATGAATTTATACTATTATTATACTATTTCTACTTTGTGGAACAATTTGAGGACTATTTGCCTTAACTTTTCTTTGAAAGTCTGGTGTGATTCTGTGCTAAAACCATCTTTCCCTGTGCTTTTTTGATTGGGAGACTCTTAATGAGTGTTTCTTATTTCTTAAAAGTTATAAATCTATTTGAGGTTCTTATTCTGATCTTGATTTAACTTTGGCAAGTGACAAAGCTGTTGAGAAAATTGTCTGTTTCTTTTAGATTTACCAATTTTTTTGAGTACAGGTTTTTAATTATGACCTAATAATATTTTGGGTTTCCTTTGTGTCTGTTGTTATGTAACTCTTTTCATTTCTGATTTGGTTTATTTGGATATTTATTCACTGTCTTTTAGTTTTTTGGAGAAGGGTTTGTCTATCTTGTTGAGTTTCTCAAAGAACCAACTCTTTATTTATTCATTCTCTGTATTATTATCTTTGTTTCTATTTTATTAATTTCATCCCTGAGATTTATTATTTCTTGCTGTCTATTCCTCTTGATTGTGCTTGATTCCTTTTGTTCTAGAGCTTTCCAATATACTGTTCAGTTGCTAATATGAGATCTCTCCTATTTGTTTATAGTAGACAATGTTATGAACTTTTCTATTAGGACTTTTTTTATTGTGTCTCATATCTTTTGGTATTTTTTATTAATTTTCATTGAATTGTAGGAAGTTATAAATTTCTATGTATTGCTGCCTTTATCTAGTTGTTATTCAGTAGAGTTGTTCAATTCCCATGACTTGTAGGCTTTATGTTCTTACTGTTGTTGAAATCCAGCTTTACTCTGTAGTCATCTAATATGATGTAGTGGGTTATTTAATTTCCTTGTAACTGTTGAGATTTGTTTTTTGACTGAGTATTTTCTCAGTTTTGGAGAAAGTTCTTTTGTGTTTTACTGGGAAGAATTAACACACTAATCAAGGGGAAAGTCCTTTAAGATAATCTTTTCACTCTATACATCTATATTCTGAAAACAAGGGCACTACATTTGTAAAAGAAATATTAATAAAGCTAAAATTACACATCAACCCTCACTCATTGAAATTGAGAGACTTCAATACCCCACTCTCACCAAGAGATAGGTCATTCAGACAAAAACTAATCAGAGAAATACTGATGCTCATAGACATTATAAACTAAATGGACCTAACATATATATAATTCTAATCACCCTATCTTTATATTATACTTGTTCTTTTCCTGTGAAATTTTAATATTCTTTCTCTTTGGTATATTTATTGATTTGATTATTGTGTGGTGTGAGGACTTCCTTTTATGGTTTAATCTGTTTTATGGTGTCTTTCATGCTTATTGTATCCTTATAGCCATCTATTTTTAGGTTAGAAAAATATTACATCATTTTTTTTGAAAATATTTTCTTGGGTTTTGAGCTGGAATTCTATTCTTATACTGTTAGCTTTGGTCTTTTCATAGTGTCCAGATTTCCTGGATGTTTTGAGTCAGTAATTTTTTCGAGATTTAACATTTTTGTTGACCAATATATCTATTACTTCTATCATAGCTTTAAAGCCTGAGCTTCTTTCTTTTATCTCTTGTATTCTGTTGTTGATGCTTGTGTCTGTAGTTCCTATTTCTATTTCCAGAAACCCTTCAGTTTCTGTTATCTTTTTTATTTTAATTTCCATTTTCAGGTCTTGAATAGTTTTAATTCCTTCAACTCTGTTTTTCTTCTTGGCTTCCTGTAAAAGTCATTAATGTCCTCCAATTTTTTGTTAGTCTCTTCTTTGATTATTTTAAAGTGATTTATTCACTTATTTTGTAAGAACTCTATCATCTTCCTAAAACTGATTATCAATGCCTTTTTCTTGTGTTGCATCTATATTGGAATATTTACCACAGTATAAGGCTGGTTGTAGGAGAGTTGGCTCTTATGGTAAAATTTTTCCCTGGCTGTTGTTGATTGTATTCTTATTCTGCTTTCTAGGCATCTGGGATTGGTTTGATTATAGGTCTATGTTCCAATTTCTGGGTTCATCTTTGTTTGATGGCTCTTTTGTTCCTTTGATTTCTGTTTCCTCTGTCGTCTCTTAATTTGTGGTCTGTAGGTGAGCAGGGGCTTTCCACTCCAGATGGAGATGGTTCACAGTGACAAGTAGGGGGATGAGATTGGAGATGGAGTTCAGTTGCTCTGCACGAGGGCCACCTACCTGGAGTTCTCGTGGCTTATTTGGCCACTTATCAAGGAGGGTGTCTCTGCCAGAGTTTTCCACAAAGTGTGAGTGATTATAATACTTTGAAGGCCTGGCATTAAAATGATACCTAAATTAAATAAATAAGATAGCCACACAAATGAAGGTCAAGCAGAGATGGAATTCCTGCAGCAAACAGTTACAATAAAGTTTGCAGAAGAGAAGAAATGGAACGATAGCTGTGGCCATCACAATGGAGTGACCGAGAGGCACTCAAAGCAAATAAAGACATGGACAGGAAATAAAGCGTTTTACTATTTTTCTGTTGAAGATGTTAGGATGTTCCAAATAAAGTATATTGACATGACTTAAATTTATAGTTTAGCAGCAACATGGAAAAGTCAAAAAAACTTAAAAGAATACTGATGGAGGACTCTCTTTGGCTAATAAAGAAACTGCCTGGCCCATTTGATTGGCCAGCCCTTAGGTGGGCGGAGTAGACAGAACAGGAAGAAGGAAGTGAGGTAGATGGCTCAGTCAGATGCTACACCTCTCCTAAGTTAGACAGACCGCCATACCTCTCCTCAGAGAGAGACACGATGAAGCTCCAGCCCAAGATGGACGTACGATAGAAACTTCCCGGTAAGGCACCACTTCGTGGTGCTACATAGATTATTAGATATAGGTTAGTCAAGATGTGAGTAAGAGGCTGAAAATAATGGGCCAGGCAGTGTTTAAAAGAATACAATTTATGTGTTGTTATTTCGGGGCATAAACTAGCCGGTGGCTGGGAGCCGGGCGGGTTGAAAAGCAGGCCTGCCCACAGCCCCATCACTACAGAATGGCGCCCACGTGGATAATTGAATCCACAGAAAGCCCGAGAAAGCTTGGGAAAGAATAGAGTAAAGCATGTTTTCTTGGTAGCAGCTATTTCTCAGGTTTGGCTTTGCTTGCTAGAGGTAAGAAAGCACTCTCATCTTAAGAGAGACTTCCTGACTCAGCTTTAGCTGCAAAATCTTGCAGCTCTTTTAAGAGGTCCTGCCACGAAACACTTAAATGGTGTTGATGAAAAGCTGAACGTTTGTTTTTCGGTTTTCAGCAGTAGCAGGAAAAAAGCTGTGCCGTTTTAAAATGCCAGCTTTCTGGGCCGTTCCACCAGGGCAAACTCTGACTCTTTCAAGCAGGCGGTCCTGACTATGGAGCTTTTGAGTGTTGTTTAACACTGTTGCAGCTTGCTTGCTGGCAGGGACCTTGAACCGCCACAGAGTTGTGGTGATATACAAGGCTATAGCCAGTACCTCTGCCATGAGGCTGGAAAGCTAAGGAATGGGCTGGATCTAGCTGTCAAAGCCACGGCTTTAATCCTACCTATATTGCTTGGTAAATTAAAGACTTGTGTGGTCAGAAAAAGAGAAATATACAGTAAAGAAAGATTCAAAGACAAAGAAAACCTCTAAATGGTTTACAGTGTGTTAAAATTATGTGCAGGCTAAAGGTTAAAGTTCTTAAAAAACAAACAAACAAAGAAAAAAGAGAAGTTTGTTGTGGTAGTACACACCTTTAATCCCAATACTTGGGAGGCAGAGGTAGATTGACCTCTGTGAGTTCAAGGTGTGGTAGCACACACCTTTAATCCGAATGCCTGGGAGGCAGAAACAGACAGATCTCTGTGAGTTCAAGGTGTTGTAGAGCACACCTTTAATCCCGGCACTTGGGAAGCAGAGGCAAATGGATCTCTGAGAGTTCAAGAACAGCCTGGTCTACAGAGTTATCCCAGGTCAAAGATATAAAAAGAACCTGTCTCAAAAAGTAAAAATAAAAGAACCAGAAGTTAAAGTAAAGCCACATAAAGATGGAAAATACACAGAAAATCTTGATACTGTATGCTATTATTCTCTCTTTGAATTGTTTGAATGCTGAGGAAGAAGCAACAGCTGCTAAAAGATATTTGTTTACAAATGCTGCTGAACTAATCCAACATAGACATTTTGAAAATACCTTGACTTCAGAATTTGGATCTAAGGATATGATACTTTGGAAAAGAGATTCTTTTGTTTTTACAGAAAATGGGACCGTATGGATTGCATCTATCCCAATATGGTATGATAGACCACGCCCTCCTGAAAGGTTGCTATGAACACCCTCAAAAAATTACTTCACTCAACTGCCGACTGAGATGAATCTAGCACACAGGTTACACCATGAAAGATCTGATTAACAGCACCCCCATTCAGCAGGAAGCAGTTTGGAGAGAAATAACTGCGCCCATATTCCCAAATATTGTTTATAAATGTTCTTTTACATTTAAAGGGGGAGATGATATAGATATAAATAAGTTGGATTGTTGTGAATCTTGGTTAATGACATTAAGGTCAATCTTGTTATATGTATTTCTGATCTTGATTAAGGTATTGTGATTATGTAGTTCATTTAAAAAATGTAATGTATAGAGGTTGTTAATGGATAGTCATCAATAATAGTAAAACTTGTAGTTATGTTAGATTTTCTAGATATATAGAGATATATTTAAGTTAAATAGGCATTCTTCATATCTTTCAAAGACTACAGAATATCGCATTTTAGATGTTTTAATAACTTAGGGCTTTTCATGACAATGAGACACGTCAGCTCCTGGCAGTACCAATCTACTTCAAGAGGAAGATGGGCATCGAAGAGGATCCTTATGGAGTTTGATAGCCACTTGGGCAAGAAACTGCTCTTGCCTGGACTGTTGGCATAAACTGGACACAAAGAACCCACAGAAAGAGGACTGCTGAACTTGCCTAAAAGTGAGATGATCTTTCGGGTTTCCTGATTCATGAAAGAGTCTGTGAGACACTCTGCAGGACACAGCAGATACTGACTGAACTGCCTTTGAAATTTCCTGCATCATGGAAATGTCTCCTGGAAACTATGGGCCTGTAGGCCGAAGATGGATGCCCCAACAGTACAAAAGAACTTTGGGTGACTGTCCAGGCAGCGAGATGTCTCTGTCATTTCTAGAGTTTGGAAGTTGCTTATTTCTTGTTTACTTAGGTAATATTATATCCTTCTGGAGTCTTTGATGGAGTTGAAGAATGGATAGATAGTTATAGTTTTCCTTAGTTATGATAAAAGATAAAGTAGATATAAATACTGTAATTCTTACTTGATAACTGTTTTGTTATATGTAATTTTACTATGTTAAAGTTAAAGCCTTTCTTTTTTGTTTAAACAGAAAAAGGGGAAATGATGGAGGACTCTCATTGGCTAATAAAGAAACTGCCTGGCCCATTTGATTGGCCAGCCCTTAGGTGGGCGGAGTAGACAGAACAGGAAGAAGGAAGTGAGGTAGATGGCTCAGTCAGATGCTACACCTCTCCTAAGTTAGACAGACCGCCATACCTCTCCTCAGAGAGAGACACGATGAAGCTCCAGCCCAAGATGGACGTACGATAGAAACTTCCCGGTAAGGCACCACTTCGTGGTGCTACATAGATTATTAGATATAGGTTAGTCAAGATGTGAGTAAGAGGCTGAAAATAATGGGCCAGGCAGTGTTTAAAAGAATACAATTTGTGTGTTGTTATTTCGGGGCATAAACTAGCCGGTGGCTGGGAGCCGGGCGGGTTGAAAAGCAGGCCTGCCCACAGCCCCATCACTACAGAATACCACAACACCTTTCCCTCTTTCAGGCATGAGTTTACTTCTGAATCTAGTAATTCAGAAGTACAGAACTTTTGTTCTTCTCCCGGGTGTATTCATTCTCATTGTAGACTGCCAAGGAGTGACAGTTATACCAGTCCAGCTATGCAATATACAACTTCCAGTGTCACAATTTTGCAAGTACCATCTGGTGTTACAGGCGCTTTTGCATCTGAAAATGACATTATATTCAGGTCATGGGTGCATAGGCAACCATAGATGAATGCACTTTGGGTAAATGGTATATATTGTGTTCCAGAACTCCTATGTCTCTGAAATAAATTAAAAAGCATACAAACTTTATGAAAGAACCTGGCCTTTTTCAATTCATTCTCAAAAGTGACTTTGTCCCAGTAAGAGATTAAAGTCACTGTGGCTGTGGTAGCAGTTGTGGATGTATTGATAAAAACCAATGATAGAGGATACACTTTAAATACAAAGCCAATGGTAAATTTGTTGCCACATTTCTATCCCATTCCATACAGATTTTGGCACAACATTCTCATGGAATGTACTTTAAAGTCATAATTGAAGTCATATAATATTTTTGAAGAAAACTATTTGATGGTTTCCATTCTTATTGGCAACAGTCTAATATTTTAGATCTAAACATCTATTAATTTTCACACATTATCTTTTCTGTATCTCCCACTAACACTTTTCTAGTCCCATTTCCAGTTGGATTACCTTCAGGCTACTGTAGCATTTTTGAATTTTTTTCTGTCGGAAGTTTCCTCAATATCCCTGCATCTTTTCACATATTCAGCTTCTTTTTCGTTCATGCTGTTATTTTCAGATTCAGTTCACAAAACAATGACTATCATGTTCATTGTACTAGGCTTCACCTTATTTCCTTCTAAAAGGCTGTATTCTAATTTGATCTCTTTGTTTTCAAGAAAAGCAAAATTGTTTTGGGTGCAGCAATCATCCTCATGAAGTGTCCTCTTTCAGTTTTCTCAAGATTTCCATTATTTTATAGTTGTAGCAAATGAGAATACCTATTATCAAGTTACTTTATGGCTATAAAATGATATTTAAAATAAAGAGCATACTATTATAATTTAAAATGAGCTGGTCTACAGAAACACAGTCTGAAAGCAATTAGTCAATCACAGTTATTGATGTTGCTAGCAGGGCTCAAATTAGCGCCAACATTGACTGCTTCCTCTTTGACATCTGCTTTATGGGTATTAAGTGGAATGCAAAACAGCAAAGAGTTCAAAGGAATCCTGCTGTTCTTTCCTTCAAATGTAGCCTATGATCACTTTTATATATCTTTGCATCTACTTATCTTCTGTTCTAGCTTGTTATATCATTGATTCCAAGTCCTTGATTTTTTTCTTACTTGTATCATATATAACATTCTATCAAATATCTTGCTGAGATTCAGGTAAAAGACTCCCACTGTCTTTGCCTCATTAACTTCTTTCCTCAGATTAGACACTTGATCAGACCACTCAGAGCCTTTGCTTGTGTTCACATTCAATACCTGCAAATGGTGTACTCTAGGCTCCTCACCGAAGAAACCTGCATGCATTGCAGTTCTAATTAGAAATCTTCACATCCTAAACAACAATTAATCGCACAAACACTTTGATTTTGATTTTTTTGTAACTGATATAGCACTTCTTTTTTTTCTTTGTCCATTCAGGTCTAAGGACTGATGAAAGGAATCATGGTTTAGAATTTCACAACTGTAGCTGATCCTCATCTATGCACATTCTGGATTGTTTAACCACCTGGTCATTGGTGGCATTTAAAATGAAATGACTAAGGTAATACATCCAGTCCTCATGTGATTATGTTTCTGCTTGTTCAGTTCTTAACCTTCACCATGCAACCACCAATATATCTTGGTAATGTTTCTGTGACAGTCCATAACGTTGTCCATGGTCCAGACGTACTATGCAGAGCCTGAAAAATGCTAATGAGCTTTACAGAAAAAGCAAATGTGACTAGGCTGGTCCAAATATCTCACTAGTATAACTCCCACAACTTAAAAACTGGATGTAATTGCAGATTTCTCTTTTAAAAAGTTATACCCCTGAGATTTGTCACCAAGAGACAATTCAGAAACAAGAACTCACTCTTGAATTGGCCGTTGACAATATTCTAATTAGCTTATTTATTGTGTTTGTCCATAACTCTCTTGCATGAATTATTTCACAAATACTGATATCATTCTAATAGTTCCATATCTGCCATTTTTTCTTCTACTGTTCCTCCTTCAAAAGCAATTTAACACTGCCATTCAAAATATTTCATATTTACCCCATTATCCTAACCCCACTCACTATATATATATTCTCTATGTAACCTCATTAATTATTATATAACTTTCGATTCTTTTCTTTAAAACCCATGGACCCCTTTTGCCTAGGCATTCTGAACTTGACTTTTCTCAGCACTGTTATCTTCACTATTTGTACTTTATCGTGACATAATCATCTTGACTCCGCCCATCATTCTCTTTCAGTTAAATGGTACCTTTCTATGTACTGCTGAATTCCCAAAAGTGAGAGTTGTAGGAACTGCCACTCCTTTCTCTAAATAAATTAACTATATCCACCTGATTGTAATGTTGTGAATTTTCTAATTTTACTTCTTCATCTTGAAGGTTCTCATATTATTGCTCCCATATAACAAGATATATACTAAGTGCCATCACTGTAGATGGCTTTCTGATAGTCATCTGCACAAAGCACCTGGAAAAATCAATTTTACATAAACTCTAAAAGTCTATCGATTGTACTCAATCGTATGAAGCTGGACTTAAGGCTGCTTCCCTTTGATAATAACTTTATATTAAATATACTGTAGATAATGCTTTGTATATTTATATGATTTTGTTCCACTAAATCAGTCTTATAACATATTCATTTAATTTTATTGTGGGGACTGACTAGGCCATGTATTTTTAATGTTAATGATGTAAATTATTAAATTAAAAAAACAGAGTTTCTTTACCTCAGTTTCTGTTATGTAGACACCATATGTCAACTGCCTTTACTTTCCTTCCTTATTTATGGGACAGCATGACACATCTTCCAACAGTTATTTTAAAATCAGTCATGAGAATTCAGCTTGTATCAGTTAGGATGCTGGTTTGAAAATCAATTCCTAGTAACAGCTGATTGTTTAGAATGTATTCATCAGTACATTATTAAACCATTCTAAACAAGAATTTGAAACCAAAAGTAACTTACAAGTCTACCATTGGAGAACATACCTATAATGGCAGTTCTTGGTTGTCAGTTTGACATACATAGAAAAAAAACACCCAATTGAGGAATTGCTTCTATCAGATTGATCTAAGTATAGAAAAATCTGTAGACCATTTTCTGTTTTTATTTATTGTTTCTTTTGTTATTTTTGAACTTTTTTTTTATTTTTAATATTATAATATAATTACATCATTTCCCCCTTCACCTAAACCTACACATATACAACTCATTGCTTTCTCTTAAATTCATGCCCCCTTTTACATTAATTATTGATACAGATTTATTAATATAATATGCTCAGTCTCTATAATGTTATTTTTATATATATTTTCTAGTTAGTATATAACTGACTAGTTACTATTGAATTGCTAATTGGTATGATCTTCACTGAGCAAAACCCAACATTCCTTGATTGCCACAGTGATTTGTTCAGCTTTGAGGCCTTCTTGGCTTATTCCCATTCACTATACCTGTTTATTGATGATGTTCAAGTCATATTTGGGCAGTCATGTTGGTAAGACTTTAAGCATGTAACTACTGACATTATAAAGTGAATTGTTCTCATGACAAATTTCCTGGTCTTCTTATCTTACAGTCTTTCTTCTTCCTTTTCCACAATATTCACTGTACACTTTCATGTAGCTATATCCACTGAAACTGAAGTCCACGACTCACATTTTGATTGTTTATTGTTGTTCTGTTATGGTATTCATTATGATTTCTGTCTGTTGAAAAGAGAAGTTTCCTTAATGAGGAGTGAATATTCTACTTCTCTTTGGCAATATTTAGAATGAAGTTAGGGGTTATGCTTGGTTAGTAAAATGGTGATTATAGGTTCTTCTTCAAGATCTATGATTTCACTAGGACTGGCTAGTTGGGTTGGTTTCCTACACCAAACATGAAGTGCCCTTAGTTCCAACAACAGAGATGCTGAATATCACAAAGTTATGTGTGTCACTCTTGCTTCCTTAATGTTACTGTGACATTCTTTTAACTGTAGTGATTTACAGGCATTATAACTGGGCAGGGCTCTTGGCTGATTCCCTCCTTTGGAGACTTTGTTGATATTTTATGGTACCAAGAATGTCAGTCCCTAAGAAGGGATCAGTCAGCTCAGGGATTTTTGAGCCTTTTGTCTGAATTTCATGAATCAACAACAGGGACTTAACTTGCATCTTTGTGGACAATCAAAGTGATAACTATAAGCAGAAAGTTTTGGGAGTACCTTGGACAAACTTTACCTACCAACAACTCAAACTAGAGCTTTGTATGCCTAGTTTGGTTTTTATTTGTTTGTTTGCTTGTTTGTTTGATGTTTTTTTTCCAAGACAAAGTTTCTCTGTGTAGCCTTAGCTCTCCTAGAACTTGCTTTGTAGACCAGGCTGGCCTTGAACTCACAGAGATCTGCCTGCTTCTGCCTCCCAGTGCTGGAATTAAAATCATGCACCATCATAACTGGCTATTGTTTTGGGTTTTTATTAGGAGATCTTTGGCATTTGTATAATGTTTGTTAGTGAAATGAGAAAAATGTGTGTGTGTACATGTATTATAATTTTTAGGTAAATACTTAATAGTGGGACTTTTTATGACTTTTTCAGACATCTTGTTATTTGAATCCCCTTCCTCCTTCTTTTATATTCATCTCCTTCCTCCTCCTTATTAGAGGCCCATTTTTCCCATTTCTCCAATCATTTTACATGTATCTTAGTGTATTAACATTTTCATGATTAATGATTGTTTTGTTGAGTTCAGACCATAGTCACACAGGCTTGTGATACTCCATTGTCTCTGTTTCAGTTCCTGTCCCCAGGTTCCTGCCTTGACTACCTGCTTTGGTTCCCTTTGATGCTGGAACTTAAGACATAAGCCAGAGTAAGCCTTTTGTTATGTAAGTTGGGTTTAGTCAGTGTTTTATATTGGCAACAGAAAAAGGAAAAACCTGAACACTTTTTCAATATTATAAATATTTTTATTGAAAGATGTATAGTTAAATTATATTTCAAGTAAAATATAATTTTATCTTAAATCATACATTTGTTCCTTATTTATGAAAAATATAGATTTTTTTCTAACATTGATGTGGAACACAGAGTCCTATTTCTAGTACCTTTATTTCTTTCTATAAATCATTGTTGAGAACCCTGAGCCAATTTACTATTAGTTTCATTGATCTTTCCCACTGATATTACAAGACTGTAAAGAATTTTGTCAAAAGCTTTCTGAACATCTAAGTTTAAAATCCCCTTTAACTCCCTTTCCATATTTGTCTACCTGGAGTGAAGTCCCTGAAGAATTTCACAAAAGTAGTGAGTGATTCCTTTTATTCTCCAAATGTGTGCTGTCTGCTCTTAATCAAGCTGAGCTTTTCAAAGCCATTCTCCTTAGATGTCTAAAAATAGTTTCTTTAAGTTTCCAACTTAAACAGTTATCTGAGTTAAAAGAAACTGAAATACAAGAAAGTCATTCTAAGACTGTTTTCTGTTAACATTTTGTTTTGCTCACTAATCTGAAAATATGGTATTTTAATAGAAAAATATTTAATATTGCTTATCATTTTTTAATTGGACAGATACTCTCATGGACCTGTGAGTTCGTTACTGTGCTTTTCTATTTTTAATACCTATTAATGAATAACCAATTTCTGTTATTAGAATGACCAATTTCTTGCCTAAATTTTAAATTCTGAAATATACTAGAAATGGGTTAGAGAAACATCAATATTTGTTACATTTATTTTAATGTGCTACTGCTATTTCATGAGAATTTGATATATATTTCATTATTAGACATCCTGTCACAGAATCCTATAATTTGTTGTGAAATATCTGATAAAGATATTAGACTCTTATTTTTTGCTTGAGAAGAGCATAATTGATTTAATCCTCAGTTTCTCCACAGAAGCAGAGGCAATCTAAAGAAAATAAAACTTTAGAAAATATAGCAAGATGAAGACAATAAGAGTGGGATGAATGCCAGTCTTCAAAACCAATAGTTTCCTAGTCATATGTGTAATAATGTATTTATGAGATTTTGTATACATGCTGCCATATGTATTTCTCAATTTTTGTCCATCTTCAAATTAGTCTGATTATACTGAGGCAGCCTTACTGTCCATCTCTGCCAAAGATTACTTGAACATATTTAACAAATTGTTTAAGTAAAATGAGATTCCTGTTGCATTTATATTGTCAAATAACTCTATAGCTTTATGATGATGATCCCTTTTTCTTTCAAACTTGATGGTGACTTTCAAATTGCAAATTTCATTTAATAGTGAGTTTTATGTTGAAAAGTTTGAGCCCTTCTGAGGCAGGGCAATAGTGCAAGCTTATCAAGTGCATGAAAACTAACAATGAATAAGCAAAATTGGCCACAACAATCTGTCAGTGGACCAAAAGCAAACCAGAGAGAGTATGCACAGTACAGAGATCTAGGATAGAACCAAACTTGTCTGGGAAAAGAAAATCAATGATATGATTCCTAATGATGCTGTTTATTCTGTAGCCCAGAGCCTAGAATTGTTGTCATCATAAAGGCTTCATTCAGCAACTGATGGAAACCAACCAATGCAGAGACCCACAGCCAAAAAATAATCAAAGCTGGGGAATTCCTGTGGAAAGTGTGGGAAGAAGATTTGGAGGAGACAGAGGAGTTGAGCACACCTCAAGAAAAAAACCTATATAACTACTAGGCAAGATTCACAGGGTTTCACAGAGACTAGATCAACAATCAGAGAGCCTATATGTATCTAACCCAAGTTCTCTGCTTATGTCATGGTTGTGTAGCTTGATCTTCTTACAGAACTCCTAATAGTGAGAGCAGGGCTTGTTTATGAGTCTTTTGCCTACATATGGACCCTTTTTTTATATTGAGTTGCTATCTTCAGGCTTAATATGAGGAATTATGTCTAGTATTAAAGCAATATGATATAAATTGTTTGGTTGCTATCCCTGAGAACCTGCTTTTTCCTAAAAGGAAATGGAAGAAGATTGGATGGGGGAGAGGGGAAGTAGGGTTGAGAGACTGGGAGAAAGGAGGGAGGAAAACAGTGGTCAGGATGTAATACATGAGAGGAGAATAAGGAAAAGCACACAAACAAAACAAGTAGAAAAGGAGAAAAAAGAATCAAAGAAAAACATCAAGAAACACATACAGATACATGCATTTGTGCACACACAGAAATATCATAAATACACAAGACCATGTGTATTATATACACAAAAGACATTTACAGTTGAAGAAAATGCCCTACTCAACACTATGGCACAGAGAACATCCAAAGATTCCTTGGGATTTCTTCTTTTGTTTTGGCCATCAACCATTGAACATGGTGTTTATCAGTAAGTGTGGTGTGTTTATCCTGTGAGACTCTCTTGGAAAAAAAACTGATTTTTCATTTGAAGTGCTCATCAATTGGAGATAGCTTTTATGTTGGGGTTGTGACTGTGTCCACTTTTCTTTTAAGCTTAAGGACCCCATCTGGAGTCCATTTTGAATGTCTATGCATATTGCCAAAGTTTCTCTGAATTCATATATACACAAAGCCTATTGTGTCTGGAAGGCTTGATTGCATGGTGTCTTCATTCCCTTCTGATGTAGGAGTGTTTCTATCTATCTGTTGCTTTCATTGGTTAATTAATAAAGAAAATGCTTGGCCTGATAGGTCAGAACATAGGTAGGCAGGGAAGACAGAACAGAATTGTGGGAGAAAGAAAGCAGAGTCAGGCAGACGCCTCAGGCAGTCGCCATGACTCTCCTCTCTGAGACAGACTCAAGTTAAGATCTTTCCTGGTAAGACACCACCTCGTGGTGCTACACAGATTACTAAATATGGGTTAAAGCAAGATGTGAGAGTTAGCCAATAAGAGGCTAAAGCTAATGGACCAAGCAGTGTTTAAAAGAATACAGTTTCCGTGTAATTATTCTGGGGCTAAGCTAGCCATGCAGGAGCTGGTCGGGAATGCAGCCCGCTACTAATTCTTCACCTTCTTGCTTTTAAACTCTTTTTACACTGCAGAGATCCCTGAGTGTTGTTGAAAGATATTGGATGAAGACATCCTTTTAGAGCTGTGAGTCTCAAAGACTCCCACTCTTTGCCTATTGTTTTGCTGTGGGCCTCTGTATTTGTTGGCCATTTTCTACATGAAGCTTCTCTGAAAATGGCTGAGAAATGCTCACAACTACAAGTAAAAGAGGTCATTAAAACTCATTTTATATAATCATATTTATCTTGGCCATGAATCCAAGAATAAATAAAATTAGTATTGAATTCTAAATCTTTCATATCTGTGACTAAAATGCTTAATTTATAATCTCTTGTAAAAATCAAATAATACTACCTAAAGTAATCACTGTACATGCAATAAAAGTCTCATTATTTCTTCAATATCAGTTCAAGTGACATCACATAGAATTATTACAACACACTATTTAACTATGCAATTTCAATATAAAAGAGATATTTTAGCATAAGTCATGATAATTTCTTATATAATAAACTGATTCATAAGCATTAATGAAATTTTGAAAATTATATCATTTTAAAATTACACTCCTATTTGAAAACTTAATTTTCTACTTAATAACTGTGTTCAGAAACAAGGCATTGTGAATTAAGTTAGATATAACTAGCATAATTAGTGAAGAAACTATACAAGATTAGCAAAGTTGAAGTTGATTAAACAGGTCTGATAAAAATTTCCATTTTTAGAAATATTTTGTTCCTATTAATGTTAAAGCACATTATTATGGATCTATACCAATAAACAATTATTGACCAAAGAAAAGAAATGGTATTTATATACAGAAGCACAATGAATTAGTTATATATTTTCTCAAGTGGTGGTTCACAGCAATCAACTTCAGTACTCACCTCGTTGTTTAAAGTCTCCTCTAGTTTCTCTCCTTGAGAACTGGAATTAGCCCCATCACACTTCATGGAGCTTCTTTTCTTCTCAAACTGTACATTTTGCATTTTCCTTGCTTAGCTTGCTACTTGTATATCATTACTGATTTACATAAGAGTCACCACTTTTAGTCATATGTTGGCAGAGTCAATATAAGCTGCCTCAAATTCTCCTCTGCTAATGCCATTGATCCAAAGCTATTCTATTTAATTTGGGGCAGAAATTTTGCACGAGGAGAGAGGACAATGACATGTTTCAACATGATATCATGAGAATAGTCTCTAGGCCATTTATTAATATTCTTTTCTAGGGAATGCTATCAGATTCAAGTGGCAGGCACAGGCCTTCCAGAACTGAGATTGCATCCATACTGTCATACCCTGCTTTTGAAATGTTTGCTGGAGACTTAACTCAGGTATTAATACTTGTACAGGCAAGATTTTTTCCCAGTTAGACATCACCCCAGGCACCCAGGTTCATCTTTAACAATTTATAATACTGCTGCATGAGCCCCAGGTAGTTCACTGAAAAACTCTTTGAACAGGAAACTAGAGGAAGTAAGTCATTGATCTAATGCCGCATTTTGCACTTGCAAAATGATACTTAGTAAAGATTTAAGATACTGCAGATGTTCAATATGAAGGCTCCAGTGTCCACTCTGGAATTACATCTCTGTATTCCACTAATGTAGCACTTAGCTCTGTTTTCTTTATATCCACAGTTCATTGCAACATTATTTCTTTGTCTCCTCAGAGGCCATCTCATTTTAGTTATTACTTTTGGTCAATTGTTCTCAATCATTTCATTTAAGTTGTTTCCAGGAATCTTTCCTTGGGAACTCCTCTTCTAATTTCCTACTGATGAAGTCAATGTTTTCATCCATTCATATTGAGCTAAAGCTATAGCAGCAGTACACCAGGGAGTCATCCCTGCTGTCTTTTTGATGCCCATGATAGGAATGAGCCTTCCACCATTATATTCTTTAATATCTCATTTGTCTGACTGCCCCTCAACAAAAGGCTTGATCTCTATTTGCTCAGATAAATGTCATACATTTAGTGCTCACTCAAAAGGGATTTGTTTTCTTATTCTCTGAGTCTCCATTTCACATATTGTCTTCATCCACATAAGGTTTTCCTTAGTGTGGTATTAGGATAAGATTAGCTACTTTATATATGCTGCTATATTACTTCCAAAAGTTATTTTTTTAGAGAAATAAATATATAAAATATTAGTAGGTGGTATTTATCAAGAATATACATTTCTTTTATCATTTCCTATTTAGTAGACTACATATTTTTTTAAATATGTTCTGATATAGCTCTTAATTTCAAAGGTATGTTTTTATTTGCCCCATTCATATATAATTTTGTTAGTTTTTATGTTTTATTTCAACATTTTAGTAAATTTTGCTAAGTGCTTATCAATCTTGCTGATTCTCCTCAAAGAAACTTTTATTTCTTTCTCCCTTTTTCTTCAGTATTTTGCTTCTTCCTATTGTTATTGTTTCAGTGTTAATTGATTTCAGTCATGGGTTTGATTTCTTTCTGCCTACTTCTTTAGTTGTAATAGTGTTTTTTTTTGTTTCCAGTTTATTTATTTTTTATTAAAAATTGCCATCTCCTCCCCTCCTCCTCCCCCTTCCCTCCCCTCCCCTCCACCCATACCCCCACTCCCTCCCTCTCCAGGCCAAAGAGCCATCAGGGTTCTCTACACTATGTTGAGTCCAAGGTCCTCCCAACTCCCTCCAGGTCCAGGAAGGTGAGCAACCAAACTGACAAGGCTCACACAGAGCCCGTCCATGTCGTAGAGACCAAGCCCATCACCATTGTCCTTGGCTCCTCGGTCAGCCTCCACCATCAGCCACTTGGAACAGGGGACCAAAACGGGCTCTCTGAATGTGACTGACGGTGGAGGAGGACTGAGAAACCAAGGACAACGGCAATGAATGTGAACTCTACAGCATGGACGGGCTCACTGTGAGCCTTAACCTTCACCTGGCGATTGAAGGAGATAGAGACAGAGCCCCACATTGGAGCACCGGACTGAGCTCCCAAAGTTCTGATGAGGAGCAGAAGGAGAGAGATCATGAGAAAGAAAGTCAGAACCATGAGGGATGCGTTCATCCACTGAGACAGCAGGACAGAACTAATGGGAGACCACCAAGTCCACTTGGAATGGGACTGATGGAACATGCGACCAAATCGGACTTTCTGTAATAGTGTTTTTATGAGCAGGAGTACTCATATTTTGTGCATAGATGACTATCATTGCAATATATTCTTGGTGGCTTTCTTCTTCATTAAGTATGTACCTTCTTTCCCTATTCCTTCTGATTAGTTTTGATTTGAAGTTTATTTTGTCAGATATTAAAATAGAAAAGCAGTTTTTTTTCTGTGTTTTTGTCCTGAGGTAATGCCTTTTCTTGATGTTGAGATGTCTTTTTTCTTTCTAAATTCTGGCTATTATACATAATGCTATTATAAACATAGTTGAATAAATGTCCTTGTAGTATGATTGAGCATTTTTGGGTATATGCCCAAGAGTGGTATTTCTGGGTCCTGATGAAGGTTGATTTTCAATTTTCTGAGATTCCACCATATTGATTTCCAAAGTGGTTGTACAAATTTCCATTTCCAGAAGGCTTAACATCAATTTATTATTACATTCTATTATTTGTGTTTTTACAGATTTCATTAATAGGCTTAGAAAGTCTCTTTAAGATTCCTGAACATTCATAATAACCTTTTAAATTATTTTTATTGTACTATTTATTTTTCTCTGCTGTTCTCCCTTCCTCCCCCTCACCTTCTATTCTTTCCCATGATCCAGATGCTCCCAATTTACGCAGGAGATATTGTCTTTATCTACTTCCCATGTAAATTGAATACATATATGTCTCTCTTGGGGTTCTCTTGTTGTCTAGGTTCTCTGGGGTTGTGAATTGTAGGATGGTTTTTCTCTGTTTTTTATCAGAATAAAAACACAATCAACAAAATTTAGGATAATATGACCCCAATAGAGTCCAGCAAACCTACTATATTCAATCTCGATAATTCAATATAGACAACCAGAAATAAAGAAGGATAACTTGGTGATTAACTGTTTGAGACACAAAAGTCATTCATTCTCAAGAAATACAAGGCTGTCCATCTTAATTTCTGCAGAGTTGTATAAGCATAAACAACAATAAAATTGTTGCTTTTGAATGACGAATAATGTACAACCCATTATTTTTCACGTAACTGAAATAGGTTAGCAAAATGCTGCTGTATCAACATGTTACAAGTTAGAATTTGTACTGATTTGATTTAGTCTGTATGGATAGTTTTCAACTTGTGAATGAGTAGATTTTTAATTTCCTCTTTTTAAAAAGATTTCTTGTGAGATGAGTACATGATCAAAAAACTTCAAAAGAATTGTTTGGCTTCTATCACATCAAAACATTCACTACCATTCACAGTTTGAGAAAGTGTCTCCCTGACAGCCAGTCAGATTTGATAAGAACATATATAGCAGCCTCTCTCTATCCTGTAAGAAACTAATGAGAAAGGAGCCTAATTGTGCCAGGTTTCAATGTTTGCATGACACACTTTCATATAATTTGATGTGAGACATGTCTTCCTCTGTCTAGTTGATCATTAATTAGTTGTCAGAATTAGAAAGAATTGCTTAACAAATGTTAATTGATTTTTACTGTAACTATATTTTAGAATATAAAGCTGAAGGAAACAAAATTGATTAAAGAACTAGAATATAGATTCAGTACAGAAGGTCAAAATGAGTTGAAATTACACAATTTGATTTTAAAGCAAAGATGACTTCAGGGAAAAGAGAGAGGAGGAATGCATGGAGGCATGATTTCAAGATACTGAAAGTCAGTGAAATTCACCTCCAATTAACATCTAAAGATTAACTTTAGCTGTGATAAAAACTAAATTAAATTAGATATTATGATCTCATTACTACAATGGGAAGAAAAGCAGAATGAGTCTGTCATCCTTTTATATGACTGGCTCTGGCTGATTAGCCTTAGCCAGGCAGATAAATTATATCAAGGTTGATATAAGTGCTTAAAGATGTTATTGCAATTGTACATGTACAAGAGAGTCTTATATAAAATATTGTATTTAATGTTTATAACAATCATTATTTCTGTACATTGACATTTAATGTTTTTAACATAAAATCTATATACATCACATCTGCACATGCAACTTCACTTCTATTGTTAAACATACATAAACCATTATTAAGCTTTGGAAAGGCTTTTGTCAAGCCAAGTCAAAAATTTTAGGTTTTCCTAGTGTTTTTACTTTTATCTCTCATTCCTGGTTTATTTTTTTCTCATACAGTAAGGCCCAAAGTTTTATCTTCACATTTTAAAGCTGTCACCATTCTTTCAAATGTTCCTGAAACTGTGCTATCAAATTCTAATATACCATTATAATATTGTATTATTTAAGATTTTACTATCATCCATATACTCTTTATTATTATGTATGCTTGCTTCACTTGCCAAAAGAATATTTATATACTACCCAGTGTTCGAACAATAAATTGGTTATGAATCCTCTCTTCAAAATTTTAAAAATAGCTCTGTGGTTCTTACATTCCATAAGACACAGAGTAGCTCTTAGTAGAGCATACACACACACACACACACACACACATACACACACACACACACACACACACACATACACACACATATTTGAAAGCACAGGGGGAATAAAAAGTCTCAAGGAATTTTAACTGAGGTCAGAAAATATATAAAATGTGTTTAGTGATTTAATTAATATCAGGTCAAAATCAAAATATTTCTTCATAATTTTTTTATTCTTATAATAAAAAGTTAAGGTAAACTGCAATTAAAACCCCCTTTAAACATAGAGGAACTAAGAATAAAACATTTTGTAAGGATTGCATATTTGCTGTTACTGTAGGTGGAATTTCAATTTAGTCACATCTCAATACGCCTTTCCAACATGCCACTATAAAACATTTATTTCTAAATGAATTTCTTTTACTGCCTATAAATAGAAATGTTTAGTAATTTTTTTCAACTTTTACTATACATTGGAACCTCTGCTAAGATTTGTGTTGCTACTGTCAGGTTCAATATACCATAAGCTATTTAAAATTAATAAATATGTATTGTTTCACATTCAGTAAGAGTAAGTTCTCACGTTGTGAGAACAAGTTTAAATGTCATAATAATAATATCAGTCTAAAGTCCAGTGCAAAAAACTTCAAGCCATTGAAAATAAGTTACATGGTTGCAAACGTGCTCCAATGGCACAGCATTTATTCATAGAGAGAGAAGAGAGAATGGCATAGGAGTTAGCCCCAATAACTGCCTAGGTAGCCTGGCCAGTGGGAGTAACATGCAGTTCTCTTTCAGATGCAGTTGCACTCTAGGTCCTCAATTTGAGGCCTCAGATATAGGTGAGGGTCATTCATCAGAGTCTTTGATCCACCTAAAGGGGGATGTGTAAATTATAGACTATGGAATAATATTCTGTAAGAGAGACAAATGTTAAGTTATGGCACTCTTGTGCATGTGTGTGTGCACATATGTGTATATATGCCTGTATGTGTTTGTGTTCTACATGATTACTTTTCAAAATATGATGCATGTTTTTATTATAAATAAACTTAAAATTTAAAATTAGAAATACTCCCAAAACTCAACCTTTTCAAGAGTCAAAGTAAAGTTTCCACATGTGGAAAAGTCTCAGCTGACTTCAGTGAAGGGTTACTATCAATAATCAGTGGATAAAAAGTCTGACATGTAATTAAGCTATATGTGCGTAAAGCATCAATGGAATACAGTTAAATGCTGTCTCTAAAAGAATGGAACATTCCAAAAGAGTACATTAAGTAAAAGTAGATGTGCAAAATCTGAAAACATTAAAATATTCTGAAATCCAGATCAATATTTTTGTTAACCTGGACCATATTTAATTATTTTATCACTTTATTATGTCAAATCACATGATGTACCAATTCAGTGACTTTTATCAGGCTGGAGAGGTAGACTATATTCACAGAACTTTCAGTGTAACACTTTACCAGATATGCCTTTACATATTGAATAGAATGCTTTAAAAATTCTACATTTCCTCTGTAGATTATTACTTCCATGTTTTATATTTCTTTTAAAAAGTTGTAATTTAGGTGTAGATTTACTTCTTAAAACACTGCTTGCTTTATAGGATTTGCTTTCTTTCTTTCTGTCTTCCTTTCTTTCTTTTTCTCTCTCTTCCTTCCTCCCTCCCTCCTTCCCCCTTCCTTCCTTCTGTTATATATGTACATATGTAGTGAGGAGCAGCAGGCTGTGTTCCTGCCACCGAGCTCCTGGCCGCCTGGCTAGCTTATGCCCCGAAATAACAACACACAAACTGTATTCATTTAAACACTGCCTGGCCCATTAGTTTCAGCTTCTTACTCACATCTTGACTAACCCATATCTAATAATCTGTGTAATACCACAAGTGGTGTCTTACAGGGAAAGATTCAGCATGTCTGACCTGGTGGCTGGCTCCATTGTGACTGCCTCAGAGAGGAGAAGCATGGAAGAGAGGCATGGCATCTGTCTGAGCCATCTACCTCACTTCCTTCTTCCTGTTCTGTCTACTTCATCCACCTAAGGCCTGGCCTATTAAATGGGCCAAGGCAGTTTCTTTATTAACGAATGAAATCAACACAGAAGACTCTCCCACATCATACATATGTACATATTTAATTTATTTCTTTTACATTCTTGTATGGTTTCCTCTCCCTTCTCTCCTCCCGTTATCTTCCCCCACATCCCCTCTTACCTCTTACCTCTTACCTCTTACCTCTTACCTCTTGTTCTTCTTCTTTCTTATCCTATTCTCCTCTTTTCCTCTTATAATCTTTTATCTCTCCTCTTCTTCTTTACTCTCTCTCATTTTGATGGGGATAAATTATTGGACTACCTCTTTATAACACCAAAACTTTTCATATTTCTTCTTGTCTGAATGAAAACCACAAAATTTGAATCAGGAACAAAAAAGTGGAATTTCACACAGATCAAGAAAGTTTTTTTTTGTTGTTGTTGAAGGAGGAGGAGTAGGCCACTTGGTCATTCTGGCTAATCAGCCCCAAAATAATCACACAGAACCTATATTAATTAAATCATTTTTGGAATATTATCTCTAGCTTCTTATTGGCTAGCTTTTACATGTTAATTTAACCCATTTCTTTTAATTCATGTATCACCATGTGGCTTTGGCATACCAACTAAAATTCCAGCATGTATCTTTAGCAAGCACATGGCTTCTCTTTCTTTCCACCTTCTTCCTCCCAGCATTCAGTTTAATTTTCCCTCCCTAGCTCTCTCCCTAGAGCCCTGCTATAGGCCATAAGCAGTTCCATTATTAACCAATGATATTCACAGGATACAGAAAGGAATTCCACATCACCTCCCCTTTTCTGTTTAAATAAAGGGAAGGTATAAATTTAATATTAAAATTTCATATAAAAACAGGTGTCAAACAAGAATGACAGCTATAATATAATACAAATAATCTACTTTATCTTTTATCATAACTAAGGAAAACTATAAGTTCTTCAACTCCATTAAAGACACCAGAAGGATATAATCTTACCTATTATATCCTTGCATTATAAGAAATATCCAAAACTCTAGATATGACAGAGACATCTTGCTGACTGGACAGTCACCCAAACTTCTTCTGTACCATTGGGACATCTGTTTTCAGCCTACAGGCCCATAGTATCCAGTAGACCTTTCCATGAAGCAGGAAATTTCAAAGACAGTTCTGCCTATATTTGCCAGTCACTTTCTTTTGTGTCCTGCAGAATGCCTAGCAGATTCTTCCATAAAGTCAGAACCCTGAAGGCCTTTTCTCACTTTTAGACAAGTTCAGCAGTCATTTTTCTGTGGGTTCTACATGTCCAGTTGATGCAGCCTACCATAAAGCAGTCCAGACAAGAACAGTTTCTTGCCCAAATGGTTAGCAAATTCCAAAAGGAGCCTCTTTGATGCCCATAATCCTCTTGAAGTCACTTGGTGCTGCCAGGAGCAGATGTGTCTCATTTTCATAAAAAGTTTTAAGCTCTTAAAACATTTTAAATGCCATATTCTTAGTCTTTGAAATATTTGAAGAATCACTATCTATCTGAAATATATCTCTGTACATCTAAAAAATTTAACTAATGATGTAGGTGTGTCTTCTATCTATCTGTTGATTTCATTGGTTAATAAAGAAACTGCCTTGGCCCATTTGATAGCCCACCCCTTAGGTGGGTGGAGTAGACAGAACAGAATGCTAGGAAGTTAGTCAGACCACCATGCCTCTCCTCTCTGAGACAGATGCAATGAAGCTCCGACCCAAGATGGACATAGGCTAGAATCTTGCCGGTAAGCCACCCCTTGTGGTGCTACATAGATTATTAGAAATGGGTTAAAGCAAGATATGTGAGCTAACGAGAGGCTGAAACTAATGGGTCCGGCAGTGTTTAAAAGAATACAATTGATGTGTTGTTATTTTGGGGCATAAGCTAGCAGGTGGCTAGGAGCGGGGGGGGGGGCGGGAACGCGGCCTGCTGCTCTCACTACAAACTAACATGATGACAAACTTGACTATTATAGATGACTCTATTAACCTATATTTCTTAATTATACATTACATTTTAAAATGAGTTACACAAACACAATACTTTAATCACTAGTGGAAATACACATACACACACATACACACACACACAGTGTAACAAAGCTGACCTTAAATTTGTATCAAAATACCAAGATTCATATCAATGCAAATCTCTATAGCATATCGCCCTTTAAATGTAAATAAACATTTATAAATAATATTTGTGAATATGGGAGTAGTTCTCTCAAAACTGCTCTCTGCTGTTTATTGGGGGAAGTAATTTTTTGAGGAATGTTCAAAGCAAATCTTCAGGGGTTGTTGGTCCATCAAACCACATTAGTCTGAAAGCAATCCATAGTTTCCCATCTTCTGGGCAAATAAAAGAAAAACCTCTTTTTCAAATCAATATATCTTTAGATCCATATTTTGAAAACAAGATAGCTTTAAAGTATATGTTGGCTTAGCTTAGCAGTCCCCAGATTCAAATATCTCTCTGTAGTCAAAATATTCAAAGAAAATACAATAGTATACATAATCGAGATTATCTGTGCATATTCCATCTTTACATGGCTTATTTTTCACTCCTTTTAATCTATGACTGTCTGTCTCTTTACAGTTTTTGTTTTAATTTTCAAAACCATTTACTTTTTATAACTCTCTATACTCTTTGTCTTCTCTCTCTTAAGCTTATGTTCATTTATCAAACACTGTGGCCCAGTTAGAGGACTTTTCCATCTGATTTAGTCTTTATTGCATATCAGTAATTCTTTACTGACCAAGATGGCTTCTTAAAATGCTAAGCACTTCTTAAAAATTTAAGCTGCAAAATTACTAGGGTATTTATGGTTCTGTATGTTTGCTCCACACAGTCCAGTCCAACTTGGTGGAAGTCTGTTCACTGCCTCTGCAAGCCATGCACATTGCCCCAGTTCCAAGTATGCAACGACTCTATGTCAAACCATTAAGCAGTTTGTAGCACTCAGTTCACTAAACTACATTTAAATGTTCACTATCCAAAATGAGCCAGACATCGCAGTGGCAGAACTGCCCAGAAAGCTGGCATTTCAAATTGGCATTGCTTTTTTTCTGCTACTGCTGAATCAGGAAACCTTCCCTTAAAGGAGCTGTGGCATGCCACCAGCAGCAAACACCAAGAAGCTGAGTTAATCTCTGTATTTTTGTGTCTATAATTCCTTTTTAAGCTCCCTCAGGTTTTAAGTGGACTTTATTTGCCCAGGTGGGAGCCAATTTGTTGGAGGAGGCTGCTTGGTCAGTTCACTACTCACCCCCAAAATAATCACACAGAAACTATATTAATTAAATCACTGTTTGCCCTGTTAGCTCTAGCTTTATATTGGCTAGATATTAAAAATTAATTTAACCTATTTCTATTAATGTGTGTATCATCATGTGTCTGTGGCTTACTGGCTAAAGTTCAGTGTCTGTCTCTGCCTGGCTACATGGTTTCTCTTTGTCTCAGCCTTCTTCCTCCCAGCATTCAATTTAGTTTTCTTTGCCTAGCTCTGTTCCTCTGTAGGTATTCTATAGGCCCAAAGCAGTTCCTTTATTAACCAATGATATTTACAGAATACAGAGGGGAATACCACATCAGTTGTTTTGAGAATAACTAAAGTGATCTCTTAATTTTTCTGACTATGACCCCACAAATTATCATTTAGTTAAAAGTCCAACTGAAAGTGGTTAATGCCAAATACAGTGGAAAGTTTCCTGAGTTTGTGTGTAAGAATGTAAAACATAGGGTATGCCTTTATTAATTTATATAATTTAGTAAACATACTTGGTATTGGATTGGTGCCTTAACTCCATTCATTACATCTGCATAGAAGTAAGAGATACTATTATTAAACTCTTCAAGATGCAAATAATTTAGAAAGAATACTCAGTTTAGAATGTAACAGCACAGAATTCAAGTTCATGGAGGCAAAGATTTTAAAGAAAAATATCATGGAGAGGAACTTACTGTTCCTTGGGAACACTCATTCCTTTGTAATTATGCATGAAATGAGAAAGTCCCATTAAAGACCAAAAATGCAGACAAAGAATATATTGAAGTTGCCAGGGTTTTTAAATTTTTAATTAAAATGCTCTTGTTATTGTTGCAGTGAGAAGGACATTTTCAATTTCTTATGTAAAAATAGTGGATAGGGAATTACAAATGGAGAAAATCAATTACACTTGGCTTTACCATGGAGAGCTAAGCATTTCACGATTAGATTTTTCTGGCATATTCACCTTTGCAGCTTACTAGACACAAAGAGAAACCACATTATGCAGAGAAAATAAAAGAGACAAACTTTGCCATTTTATCTCCAAGTGTTCAGCCAATGTTCATCAAATAGACATATCAATAAAGAGTGAATTTCAATATTATCTCTGATGGGATGTTTTCTTTTCACTTAAAATAAACACACTGTAACATGGACACTGACTTGCATACCTCTGCACCTATGTACACTAAGAAGGAGACAACTAATACATACATGCTGTGTATTCATGTTTAGTAGGGAGAAACATAGGAAATGTAGACTATGTACAAGCACATATATTCAGGTGCAGAGGCAAGCTGACTCAGATGTCTGTTTATATTTTGTAATAGATTTTGCATTGTTGATCACCTGAGTAGCACAGAATAACAGAACCACAAAATAAAGGAAAGGGGAATAATTGTAGATATAGTAGCAACGGTATAAAGAAAAGAATTTTGGCATCTTTATCAAATCCTCTGTACCTTTTGTCTTTCATTTCATCCTATCTTTTCTTCAAGACTTCCTTGCTTCCTTCCATTTTGTTTTTATTTCTGAGGAAACCCCTCATCTACAGACCTCATTTATGTATGTATCATGCTCTTCCACTGAGCAGTTTTCCCAGAAAGCTCTGTCTGTTAGTTAGGACTCAATATTTTGCTATACTATTATTGGATAAACAAATTGGTGTTATGATCTGTCTGTCAATCATCTGGCAATATATTTTGAAGCAGTTGAGAAGGGAAAAAATTATCTTAATGACTGTCCTGATATTTGCTACATACCATAAACAGAAGAGGTGATTTATATCCCACTAGCTTCTATGTGATAGTGCCTCCTATATCAATCAAGGCTTTACTAAGGAATGAAGGATGGAAAGAAATAATTTCTCATGTTCACATTCCACCAAGAGTGGTACTGAAAGTAGTAGTATATTGTCCGTTTCTTATGTATCAGCACCATTTTTACTTGCAGTACCAAAACCTTTGAATTAATTGTGACATTTGTTATAATTGTGCAAATAATTGCAGTTTAAAATATATAAAAGTAAATGCCTCAGTTGTTGGAATCTAATATCCTTAGACAATTTTTAGTATACTTAGTTTTTATCCAGAGAAAATAAGAATGTTTTCTAAGACATAGTCTAACTACCTAACATATTAACACAAGTCTACGGAAGATGTGGAGTTTGTATCATGGAAGGCCTTAACAATTTATATTTTTTAATTGAGATGACACTAATAAGTCAATGATATAATTTACAAGAGCTCTAAGTTTAAGCCTCTGGTGATTTTTTACTATTGACTGTGATCTCTAAAATATCATGGATCTCTCATGTCAAAAGGAAATACAAAATTCTGTAGTTTTCTTGTACATAAAATGAAAATATATTATTTAAAAACCTGACATAAAATGAATAATTTTAGTAGAAGACTACTTTGTAAATTATTTTGTTTCAATAAAGATTAACTATATATTCTTCAGAAGATAAAATTACATCATCAATTATGTATTGGGTTATACAAAGCAGAATTTTTGGAAATTCAATTTAATATGTAAAGCTATACAAGTACATAATCAAAAGTAAGATCCATGTGGGAGAATGAGACTATTTTAAGTAGGTTTACTTGCTTCAGCCTAAAATTCTAATATTTGTTTATTGTACTTTAAATCACGTGTTAAAAATTTACAAATATTATATTTTATTTTCACAAGTTATATTTCAGTATAATCTGCATTTGTAGTTGCCCATTTTTAGCCTATAAGCAAACATATGGAAAAACACTAAAGTGACTTTTAAAATTGATGCATATTTGTATGTTTATGGGAGTTCCTTTTATTTACACATTTTATTTCATCTAAACTTCACAAAAACATTTTTTAAAAAAATTACAAGAACAAAGGAAGTGGGTATAAAAGGTTTACAGAAGGAAGAAAAAGACCTCTCTGTATAGTAGCAGGCTGTGCTTCAGAGTTTCACTGAAGGGCAGACTGTAGGGCCACTGGCAGTGGCACCAGGATTTATCCCTACTCCTTGTACTGGCTTTTTTGGAACCTATTCTCTTTGGATGCATACATTGCTTGTCCTAGATATAGTAGGGAGGGCCTTGGAACTTCCCCAAATCAATGCCTTTCTGAAGAGTGGATGGGAAGTAAGGTGGGGGTTTAGGTGAAGGGAAGGGGAGGAGGGAAGGGAGGGAGAACTGGGATTGGCACGCAAAATGAAGAAAGATTGTTTTCTTTTCAAAATACATAAATAAATTAATTAATTAAAAGAAAAGAAGAGAGAAAAGGAAAGGAAGAAATTTACTTAAATTCACAAAATAAATTATAAATACATATAAGTATATGTATTTAAAATTAACTATGTACTTTCTTTACCTAACAAAACTTTCTCTGAAGATAGAAATTGAAGAAGATATCAGAAAAGTAAAAGATCTCCCATGTTCTTAAGTAGGTAGGCCAAACACAATAAAAATGGTAATCCTGACAAAAGCAATCTAAAGATTCAATGCAAGCTACATCAAAAAGCCCAACACAATTCTTCACAGTCCATAGAAGAACTATATGTGACTTCTTATGGGAAAAAAAAATTCAGGATAGCCAAAACAATCCTTTATGATAAAGGAGATTTTGAAGGCATCACTATCCCTGACATCAAGCTCTATTATAGAGATACAGTAATGAAAACAGCTTTGTATTGGCATAAAACCTGAAACATTGACCATGGGAATTGAGTTGAAAACACAGATATTAATCCACACATCTATGAACACCTGATTTTTGACAATCCAAAATTATACAATGGAAAAAAAAAGCATCTTCATCAAATGATGCTGGCACCACTGGATGTAAGCATGTAGAATGCAAATAGTTTCATGTCTATCCTCATGTACAAAACTCAGTGCATCAAATGCATTAAGGACTTTAATATAAAAGCCAACCATACTGAAGAAAAAGTGGGAAGTAGCTTTGGATGCATGGGCACAGGAGACCGCTTCCTAATACAACACCAGTAGCACAGACACTAAGAGCAACAATAAGTAGATGGGAACTTCTGAAACTCTGAAGCTTCTGTAAAGCAAAGGACACAGTCAATAAGTCAAAAATGTAGCCTAGCCGGGCGGTGTTGGCGCACGCCTTTAATCCCAGCACTCGGGAGGCAGAGGCAGGCGGATCTCTGTGAGTTCGAGGCCAGCCTGGTCTACAAGAGCTAGTTCCAGGACAGGCTCCAAAAAAGCTGCAGAGAAACCCTGTCTCGAAAAACCAAAAAAAGAAAAAAGAAAAACAAAAATGTAGCCTACTGAATGGGAAAAGACATTCACCAACCACACATCAGAGAAAAGACTAAACTCCAAAATATATAAAGAATTCAAGAAACTAGACATCAAAATACCAAATAATCCAAATAAAAATTTGGTACAGATAAAAAAAAAAAACTGAAGAATCTCAAATGAACAGAAGACACTTAAAGAAATGTTCAAAATTCTTAGCAATAAGGGAAATGAAATAAATGATTCTGAGTTTTGTGCATGCAATAGGTATGAATCTATCTATTTTCATTCTTCTACCTGTTGCCATCCAGTTATGCCAAAATCATTTGTTGAATATGCTTTCTTTCTTCCATTTTATATTTTTTGCTTCTTTTTCAAAATTCAGGTGTTTGTATATGTGTGCATGGATAGCCAGGTCTTTGATTTGGTTCCATTGGTACTCACACTCTAAAATAATTCCATACTAGCTCAGAATTTAGTGTAATAAAGGTTTATTTATTTGGGAGTAGACTCACAGACCACAGTCCACTGTATGAACGAGGAACAGGAACCAAATCTAGAATCCAGGAGAGAGAGCATTAATAGTATGAGAGGCCACACACCCAAGTGGGCTGGTATCATAAAGGCTACTGACTGAAGGAGTTCACGCAGCACCTCCTGTTTGTTTTTACGTCAATACCAGGCTATTTTCAGTACTGTAGCTCCATAGTAGAGTTTGAAGTCAGGGATTGTGATGCCTCCAGAAGTTTCTTTATTGTACAAGATTGTTTTAACTATCCTCAGTTTTTTGGTTTTCCATATGAAGTTGAGTATTGTTTTTTCACGGTCTTGAATAAATTTGCTGGCATTTTGTTTGGCATTGCATTGAATTTGTAGATTGCTTTTGGTAAGATTGCTATTTTTACTATGCTAATTCTACCTACCCAAGATCATAGGAATGGATCAAAGACCTCAACATAAACCAACCACATTGAACCTCATAGAAGAGAAAGTGGGAAGTATACTTGAACACATTTGCAAAGGAGATCACCTCCTAAATAGAACCACATTAGCTCAGACACTGAAATAACAATAATAAATGAAACCTCCTGAAACTGAGAAGCTTCTATAAAACAAAGGACATGGTCAACAAGACAAAATGGCATCCTACATAATGGGAAAAGATCTTTACCAACTCCACATTGGACAGAGGGTTGATCTCCAAAATAAGCAAATAACTCAAGAAACTGGTCATCAAAAGAACAAATAATCCATTTTTTTTAAAAAAAAATGAGGCACAGACTTAAACAGAGAACTCCCATTAGATGAATTTAAAATGGCTGAAAGACACTTAAGGAAATGCTCAACATCCTTAGCCATTAGAGAAATGCAAACCAAAACAACTCTGAGATTTCATCTTACACCTGTAAGAATGGCCAAGATCAAAAACACTGATGACAAATTATCCTGAAGAAGTTTGGGTGTAAAGAGAATACTCCTCAACTGCTGGTGGGAGTGCAAACTGGTACAGCTGTTTTGGATAGCAGTATGGCTATTTCTCAGAAAATTAGGAAACAACTTACCTCAAGACCCAGCAATACCAAAGAATGCTCAATCATACCACAAGGACATGTGCTCAGCGATGCTCATAGCAGAATTATCTGTTATAGCCAGAACGTGGAAACAACCTATATGTCCCTTGACTGATAAGAAAAATGTGGTACTTTTACACAATGGAGTACTATACACTGAAAAAAAATGATAACCTGAAATCTGTGGGCAAAAGATGAATCTAGAAAACATCATATTAGGTGAAGTAACCTGGACGCAGAAAGACAAATATATATATACTCACTCATAAGTGGCTTTTAGACACAAAGCAAAGAAAAACGGCTTACAACTCACAAACTCAGAGAACTGAACAACACAGAGGATATTAAGAGAGACATACAAGGATCTAAAATACATGGGAAATAAAAAAGCACAAGATCTCAAAAGTAATTTGGGAGCTTGGGAATTATGGGAGAGAGTAGAAAGGGAGGGGAGAGCAAGGACAGGGAGCAGAGAAAAGGAAAAAGCTCAGTAAACACAATTAAAAATGATTCTGAGATACCATCTCACACAAGTCAGAATGACTAACATCAAAAACACCAATGATAGCTTTATATTGGAGAGGGTGCAGAGTAAGGGAAACACTTCTTGTTGTCAAGAATGCAAACTATACAGCCACTTTGGAAATCAATATAGACCTGATTTAATTTAAGGTTCACTCCATGATATTGAAACCAATATCACCAACACTGCTAGCATGACTGAGAACCTGGGACTATATAAGCTAGGGATTGAAGGGAAATCTAAATACTGCTATTCTGCTGAAGACATAAAGCAATAAAGTGGCTCCTAATGACATTTTGCATCCAGTTATATTTGTCATGATTTGACCCTAATTTCCTGAAAACAAAATAAGCGCTTTTCCTTCCTGTACACTTGATTCTATTTTTTATGTCCTAGAAAAATTAAATATTTATCATACTTTGGCTTTTAGATCTTATTCTCGCCTGTTCTATGATATTTTCCAAACATTAGGTACGAGGATCTTTGGATTGGTTTTGTTTTCTGTAGTTGTGTCTGTAAAGTTTTTCCAACTCGAAAAACCTCTTCACTGAAGCAATAATCCAAATCAGACCAAATCAAACCAAATTAGTAAAAGGCTAGGTTTAATGGATGCCAGAGCTCCCCAGTGGCCATTTAGCAGGGAGGAAGACGGGGAATTCATGAAGAGGGAAAAGGAGAACTGGAAAGACCACCTGCTCATTCTCTAGGGGGTAGTTTACTCCATGTGGAGGGGGGCATCACCTTTGGTGGGCTTTCTCGGAAGTGGAGTTTGTACTGAGGCAACTCCCAAGAGAAGCGGCTTGAAATGGAACTTTCTACCAAACATTTCAAAATGGATGCCAGGAGATGGAGTGAAGCTGCCAACCAAATAGTGTCTATCTGCCAAACACCTAACTAATTTCTGAGAACCAGTTAAGTAACTCATTATTGGAGAATAATCTAATCTACAACCTAAAATTTACTAAACCACCAACCCCCCTAACAATATTTTAGCATTTGTCCTTATACCCAGTAAAAGGTGCCAACGATTCTATTGTGCTGGCATTCTTGGGTGAAGGCTCAATGTAAGCACCAGGTTAACATCTCCATGTTCAATGAGTTGAATAAATGTAGGGGTATTCTGTTATTGTTGTTAGTTTTTTTTTTCTTTTTTCTCTTTAAGGGACCTACTACTCAGCTCCCAAAAAAATCACACCAAGACTTATTCTTTCTTATAAATGCCTGGTTTTACCTTTGCTTGTTTCTAGTCAGACTTCATTACCTTAAATTAACCCATATATCTTTTGATTCTGAGTTTTTTCTTTCTCCATTCTATATACCTTTCTTCACTTCATACTATGTGGGTTGCTGTATAGCTGGGTGACTGGCTCCTGATTTCTTCCTCCTTCTGCTTCTCGATCTTCTCTTCCCAGATTTATCCTCCTATTCATTCTCCCTGCCCACCATCCTCATCTATCCTTTCTCCTGTCTAACTATTTTCTGTTCAGCTCTTTATTAGACCAACTAATCAGGTTTGTTAGACAGGTGATGTAACACAACTTCATAGAGTTAAGCAAATACAACATAAAAAATTGCAACACAGCATCATTAAACAAGTGTTCTACCGCTTAAACAAATGCAACACTTCTTCATCTAATAACCCCTGAGAGGAAAGTGTTGTCTTTAGTAATGAGGACGTATCACCAGCTTGTGGAGAATAACCTATAATCTTGAAAATGACATGGCATTTTTGGAACTTCCCATTGGAACCCTTTGACAAACAGCTTTATACAAATCAAATACTGGTGCTCGAAATTTCATTTGGTGACAAGAGATGTCCAGCTGGGGCTGTGTCTCCCCCAAAGGAATTATTTGGCAATTCCATTTAAGACCTAAATTCTAGTCTGATTGTGCCATTGACTATGTGGTCTAAAAAACATTATTGACTTTTTAAAGTCTTAAATCCCATGTACCTCAAGTTCACATAGTAATAGGATAATTTACATTCCTGTTGTGTCAAATGAATATAAAATTTTATTTGTAATAATTGTTAATTATGAATTAATCATTGAATATTTACAAGTTGGCAAACTTTATTTAATTAGTATAAATAATAAATATGTTTGATAAGCTTAGGAGAAACTCATTCAAAGTGTTTACATTTGTTAATAGTAAATTCAAACTAATTTTAACTGACTGACATTAAGAAAAGTGATTATAAAGATCAAATAGGAGCTTTTTTAAAGTCAACAGTCATAAATTTAAATAAACCATCTCTGAGGTAAGCACTTCAGTGGACATCATTGTTTTCTGAAGAGTTAACTTATTTCTTCAACTCTATGTACTATGGTCTGTCTATACAATTTAACCTGTAGACTATAAACAGAAAAAGTCTCATGAAATCTATACTGAGACACTGTGTTGTGCATCATTCTAAAGATCACGTGCTAGAATGGTTTCTTCTTTAGTCTGAATTGTAGAGTATAGATGCACAGGGTAGAGCCAAGCACAGCAAATTAGCACCAAGCTGACCTCCAGGTCCATACCTTCAAGTACAGAGCTACTGCTGGCCTGCAGTGATGCATAAGGAATTCGTTGGTTAAGCCAATGAGAAGGGACTGCATTTTCAGTTATAACTTGAAACTCACTTGGGTGGAAGGGAGAGAAAATAATGGGAGAGTCAGTGAAATACGTAAAACTTAGTACAATGGAAACTCCCTAGAACCCATTGGGATGACCTTAGTGAGGACTCCTAGTAATGAAGAATATAAAGTTGAACCAGACACCTTCTGTAACCAGGCTAGGCCACCAGTGGTGGAAATGAAACATCGACCCAGACACAAAACACTTGTCTGGTCGGCAAAATGCACTGGGATAACAGTGGCTCAGAGTTTGTGGGAATGGCCAAACATGATTGGTCTAACTTGAAGTCCAAGCAGCTAGTAGGAGCCCATGCTTGACACTGCCTGGAAGGCCAGGCACGGGAAACTGGATGGCTCAGAAACTGAGGGTAAAGTCAAATATGACTCACAAAAACAAAACAAAGGGAACACTCCTACATTGCTAGTGGGAATGCAAGCTGGTACAGCCCCTTTGGATGTCAGCATGGTGATTTCTCAAAAAATTAGGAAACAACCTTCAAGATCCAGTATATATATATATATCTTTTGGGTATATATCCAAAAGATGCTCGACCATTCTAAAAGGACCTTTGCTCAACTATGTTCATAGCAGCATTGTTTGTTATAGCCAACCTAAGTGCCCTTTGATAAAAGAATGGATAAGGAAAATGTGGCACATTTACACAATGGAGTACTATACAGCAGAAAAAAATAATGACATCTTGAATTTTTTCAGGCAAACGGATGGAGCTAGAAAACATCATTTTGAGTTAGGTAACCCAGACCCAGAAAAGCAATTATCACATGTACTCACTCATAAGTGGTTTTTAAACATGAATCAAAGAAAACCAGCCCACAAATCACAAACCCAGAGAACCTACCCAACAATCAGGACCCTAAGAAAGATATACATAGATGTGGTCTACATGGGTAGCAGAAAAAGACAAGATCTGAGTAAACTGGGAGCATGGGGACCTTGGAAGAGGACTAAAGGGGAGGGGAGAGACAGGGAAGGGAGCAGAGAAAAATGTAGAGTTCAACATATATCAATAAAAAGGCAAAAACCCAAAATAATGAAATGATTTCTAGTAATATCCTGCTGTATTCATAGATTATTTGACTACCCCCATTATCATCAGAGAGGCTTTTCCTACCTCTGCATATATACTAAAGTTGTTTAGCTTGGTGTTTAGTTTTACTCAAACAGTAAGAAAAGGTGTCTCTGATTCTTTTGCCTACTTGTGGGACTCTTTTCCTCCTGCTAGGTTGACTTGTCTGCCTTGATAAGAGGCTTTATGTCTAGTTTTATTTCATCTTGTTATGCCATATTCAATTGTTATCGCTGGAAGGCCTGTTTTTTTTTTTTTTTTTTCTTAAGGGAAATGAAGGAACGGTAAATCTGGAAGACATAAGAGGTAGTTGGGTGGGAGAAGTGGAGAGAGTAGAGTCAGCTGGAGTGTATTGTATGAGAGAAGAATAAAGAAAAAGAAAAAACTAAAGGTGACATCTCAAGTTAAAAAATCAAAAATCAACAAAACAAACAAACAAACAAAAACAAAATTGATAGAAAGCACCTTAAGTGAAATATTCTTACATGATGATTAATACCCTAGCCAGGATCTCTGAAGACAAAGACTCATTCTACTATATTTTGACTAAAAGAAATGAAAACTTCAGCAACTCTGAAGACAGTTTTGTAACTTCCTTGTAGATACTAGCTCTTAAGTAGGAAGTGTTATTTCATCTCTACAAGAATGTTTTTGCTTACACTTCCTATCATGTGTTGGAGTAACAGACAACCTTCTTAGCACCATCAGACTTCCAGAACTTAGAGCCAGGAGCCAAAATAAGCCCCTGTCCTATATACGTCGATCAGGTGTTTCAGCTTTATAATACGGTCATGGAATGTTTTAATATCTTTAATTGAAATATAAAATATAAAATGAAGAGTAGATTAGAATTTTTATGAGAATGATTGCATGTGAATTAGATGCAGCTCCAAACTCCTGTTATGCAGTATCACTGATTCATGGGTACATTCTAAGGGCTGAAAGAATTCAGAATGCCAACAATGACAGAAAAAGATGAGGATGCCCAAACTAAAGATTTTCATCTCTTGTCAGTTAACTCTACATTCTTTAATAAGTGATTCATGTGAACTCAGGTGCAAATGAGAAGCAAGGTTATAGATTTTTTGTGACAAAATACTCTAGCTATTGTTGTCACAAGAATTTCAGTTTTTATGTATAAAGTTTGCTCTTGATATTTGCATGTAAAATATATTCAACATGATGTACATTTTCAAACTTTTCACAGATGTATTTTTCTTAATGATTTTGTATTTCACAGAAATAGTATGTTAATTACTATTTGTTTTTTCCTTTATAAAAGAATATTTATATATAAATTGCTGATGCATGGACATGTCTTTCCACAGAGATCAGAAGATGATACTTTATTCTATCATACTGGAATTACATGTAGTTGTGACCCACCCCATGTAGGGACTGAGAAGCATACTCAGTTCTCTTCAGGAAAAGTAAGTGCTTTTAACTGCTGTGCCATATATCCCTCCCCTATTTGTATTATCACTTAACTGATGGGATCTGGGAAGCTATTGATTCTACTGGAATATTTGCTGTATTAAATTGAAGGGTGGTAAATTATATGTTAAAACCTAAAATATAAATAACATCTGTAAACATAATAATCAAGTGTAATTAATTTTGTATATTTCATTGAATTTAGCATGAGACAAATATACATTTTATAATATAACAATATTTTCAATTATTTGAACTATTTATGTTTTAGGAGGTACCTTCTTATAGGTTTTCTATTATTTTACTACATTCTAAATACATTTCAAGCAAGATTTGAGGAAAGTTATTTATGCACAACTCAATAACTTTATTTGCAACATCTATCATGCAAAGCCTCTAACTGCCAAGAATCTGTTGGCACTGGACAAACTGTGTAGGTTCCCTACAGGGAATTTATTATTTGGAATCAAGGAATATCATACTTCCTGGTCATTACCATGGAGAAACTGTCCAAACCAGTGAAATAACAAATTTGTGTTCTGCATACACAAAAATTAGTTCATTTAAAATGGTAATTTAAAATAATGCATATTTTGTATTATCTCTTCATGACGAATTACCAAACTGAAATATTAACAGGTCAAGACAACGTGACCTGAAAATAACCAGTACAGAAAAATTAATATATTCTAAGACTGTCCACATCATAGTGTTCATATCGTGGCTAGTCATGTAAAAGATTTTATTTCTTTGCAATTTAAGGATGTAAGTTGACTATGCTATAATTAAGGATGAAATGAATTTTTATTTTACAATACTGTAAAGTTAACAAAATGATTTTCAGTTCATTACATTCAGCTTCTCAAAAAGAGAACAAAATGTGCCTGCCCATCATATGGTTGACAGCAGATACGCTCATATGTTTTCTAATTGTGAGGTGAGCTGTTCATAATGTTACTAGTAATCATAATGCCAACTTATAAACAAGTTTTAAAGCATAAAATTTTTTTTCCTCATGGTTTATTTTTTTTTATATTGAAAAATTTCCATCTCCTCCCCTCCTCCTCCCCCCTCCCTCCCCTCCTCCTCCCCCTTCCTTCCTCTCCTTCTCCCCCTTCCCTCCCCTCCCCTCCACCCATACCTCCCCTCCCTCCCTCTCAAGGCCAAGGAGCCATCAGGGTTCCCCACTCTATGCTAAGACCAAGGTCCTCCCAACTCCCCCCAGGTCCAGGAAGGTGATCGACCAAGCTGAGAAGGCTCCCACAGAGCCCGTCCATGAAGAACAATCAGAGCCCAGAGCCATTGTCCTTTGCTTCTCAGTCAGCCCCCGCTGTTGGCCACATTCAGAGAGACGGGTTTGGTCGCATGATCCATCAGTCCCATTCCAACTGGAGTTGGTGATCTCCCATTAGTTCTGTCGCACCGTCTCCATGAGTGAACGCACCCCTCTCGTTCCTGACTTTCTCCCTCATGTTCTCGCTCCTTCTGCTCCTCATCAGGACCTTGGGAGCTCAGTCCAGTGCTCCAATGTGGGGCTCAGTCACCTTCCCCATCTGTCGCCAGCTGGAGGTTCCCTCACGGTCCTGACTTTCTTTCTCATGTTCTCTCTCCTTCTGCTCCTCATCAGGACCTTGGGAGCTCAGTCCGGTGCTCCAATGTGGGGCTCTGTCATTTTCTTCATCTATCGTCAGGTGGAGGTTCTATGGTGATATGCAAGAAATTCATCAGTATGGCTATAGGAACTGGCCTTTTCAGGCTCCCTCTCCTCAGCTGCCCAAGGAACTAACTGGGGACGTCTCCCTGGAAACCTGGGAACCCCTCTAGGGTCAAGTCTCTTGACAACACTCAGGTAGCTCCTTAAATTAAGATATATGCTTCCCTGCTCCCATATCCACCCTTCCTATATCCCAAGCACCCCATTCCTCCGAGCTCCCCCCCGTTCTCCCCTTCACACTTTTCTCTCCCCATCTTCCCTTGGCCCAGTCTCGCCCAACCCTCAAGTTCCCAATTTTGCCTGGCGATCATGTCTACTTCCAATATCCAGGAGGATTACTATATCTTTTTTTGGGAGTTCACCTTCTTACTATCTTCTCAAGGATCCCAAATTTATAGGCTCGATGTCCTTTAATTATGGCTAGAAACCGAATATGAGTGAGTACATCCCATGTTCATCTTTATGGGTCTGGGTTACCACACTCAGAATAGTGTTTTCTATTTCCATCCATTTGCCTGCAAAATTCAAGATGTCATTGTTTTTTACCGCTGAGTAGTATTCTAGCATGTATATATTCCACAGATTCTTCATCCATTCTTCCACTGAAGGGCATCTAGGTTGTTTCCAGGATCTGGCTATTACAAATAATGCTGCTATGAACATAGATGAGCATATGCTTTTGTTGTATGATTGGGCATCTCTTGGGTAGATTCCCAATAGTGGAATTGCTGGGTCCTGGGGTAGGTTGATCCCGAATTTCCTTACAAACCGCCACACTGCTTTCCAAAGTGGTTGCACAAGTTTGCATTCCCACCAGCAATGGATGAGTGTACCCCTTACCCCACAACCTCTCCAGCAAAGGTTATTATTGGTGTTTTGGATTTTAGCCAATCTGACAGGTGTAAGATGATATCTCAAAGTTGTTTTGATTTGCATTTCCCTGATAGCTAGGGAGGTTGACCATGACCTTAAGTGTCTTTTGGCCATTCGAACTTCTTCTGTTGAGAATTCTCTGTTCAGTTCAGCGCCCCATTTTTTAATTGGGTTAATTGGCATTTTACCGTCTAGTCTCTTGAGTTCCTTATATATTTTAGAGATCAGACCTTTGTCAGTTGCAGGGTTGGTGAAGATCTTTTCCCAGTCAGTAGGTTGCCTTTGTGTCTTAGTGACAATGTCCTTTGCTTTACAGAAGCTGCTCAACTTCAGGAGGTCCCATTTATTCAATGTTGCCCTTAATGTCTGTGCAGCTGGGGTTATGCGCAGGAAACGGTTCCCTGTGCCCATTTGTTGTAGAGTACTTCCCACTTTCTCCTCTATCAAGCTCAATGTGTTCAGATTAATATTGAGGTCTTTAATCCATTTGGACTTGAATTTTGTGCATGGTGATAGATATGGATCTACTTTCATTCTTCTACAGGTTGACATCCAGTTATGCCAGCACCATTTGTTGAAGATGCCCTCTTTCTTCCATTGTGTACTTTTGGCTCCTTTATCAAAAATCAGGTGTTCGTAGGTTTGTGGTTTAAGATCCGGGTCTTCTATATGATTCCATTGGTCAACTTCTCTGTTTTTATGCCAATACCAAGCTGTTTTCAATACTGCAGCTTTGTAATAGAGTTTGAAGTCAGGGATGGTAATGCCTCCAGAAGTACCTTTATTGTATAAGATTTTTTTGGCTATCCTGGGTTTCTTGTTTTTCCATATAAAGTTGATTATTGTCCTCTCAATCTCTGTGAAGAATTTTAATGGGACCTTGATTGGGATTGCATTGAATCTATAGATTGCTTTTGGTAGAATTGCCATTTTTACTATGTTGATCCTCCCAATCCACGAGCAGGGGAGATCCTTCCATTTTCTGGTATCCTCTTCAATTTCTTTCTTCAAAGACTTAAAGTTCTTGTCAAATAAATCCTTCACTTCCTTGGTTAGAGATACTCCCAGATATCTTATGCTATTTGTGGCTATTGTGAAAGGTGATACTTCTCTGATTTCCCTCTCTGCTTCCTTATCCTTTGTGTATAGGAGGGCGACTGATTTTTTTGGAGTTGATCTTGTAACCTGCCACGTTACTGAAGGAGTTTATCAGCTGTAGGAGTTCTTTGGTGGAGTTTTTGGGGTCGCTTATGTATACTATTATATCATCTGCAAATAATGAAAGTTTAACTTCTTCCTTTCCAAAGTGAATCCCCTTGATTCCCTTATGTTGTCTTATTGCTATTGCTAGAACTTCAAGCACTATATTGAAGAGATAAGGAGAGAGTGGACATCCTTGTCGTGTTCCTGAATTTAGTGGGATAGCCTTGAGTTTCTCTCCGTTTAATTTGATGTTAGCTGTCGGCTTGCTGTAAATAGCTTTTATTATATTTAGGAATGACCCTTGTATCCCTAATCTCTCCAAAACTTTTATCATAAAAGGGTGCTGAATTTTGTCAAATGCTTTTTCAGCATCTAATGAGATGACCATATGGTTTTTTTCCTTCAGTTTATTTATATGATGGATTACATTGATAGATTTTCATATGTTGAACCAGCCCTGCATCTCTGGGATGAAGCCTACTTGATCGTAATGGATAATTTTTCTAATGTGTTCTTGGATTCGGTTTGCCAGTATTTTATTGAGAATTTTTGCGTCAATGTTCATGAGTGAGATTGGCCTGTAATTCTCTTTCTTGGTTGAGTCTTTGTGTGGTTTAGGTATCAGGGTAACTGTAGCTTCATAGAAGGAATTTGGCAGTGACTCTTGTGTTTCTATATTATGAAATACCTTAAGGAGTATAGGTATTAGGTCTTCTCGGAAGTTCTGGTAGAATTCCGCATTGAAACCATCTGGTCCTGGGCTCTTTTTGGTAGGGAGGATTCTGATAACAGTTTCTAATTCTTCGCGACTAACAGGACGATTTAGAGCATTTACCTGGTCCTGGTTTAACTTTGGTATATGGTATTTATCTAAAAAACTGTCCATTTCTTTTACATTTTCCAATTTTGTGGCATACAGGCTTTTGTAGTAAGATCTAATGATTCTCTGAATTTCCTCTGTGTCTGTGGTTATGTCCCCCTTTTCATTTCTGATCTTATTAATTTGTGTGTTCTCCCTCTGCCGTTTGATTAGTTTGGCTAAGGGTTTGTCAATCTTGTTGATTTTCTCCAAGAACCAGCTTCTTGTTTCATTGATTCTTTGGATTGTTTTCTGTGTTTCTATTTTGTTGATTTCTGCCCTCAGTTTGATTATTTCCAGTCTTCTACTTCTCCTAGGTGAGTCTGCTTCTTTTTTTTCCAGAGCTTTCAGGTGTGCTGTTAAGTCACCAATGAGTGCTTTCTCCGTTTTCTTTAAGTGGGCACTTAGTGCTATGAACTTTCCTCTTAGCACTGCTTTCATTGTGTCCCATAGGTTTGAGTATGTTGTGTCTTTGTTTTCATTAAATTCAAGAAAGACTTTAATTTCTTTCTTTATTTCTTCCTTGACCCAGGTGTGGGTCAGTAGTTGACTGTTCAGTTTCCATGAGTTTGTGGGCTTTCTGGGGGTAGCATTGTTGTTGAATTCTAATTTTAATCCATGGTGATCCGATAAGACACAGGTGGTTACTAATATTTTTTTGTAACTGTGGAAGTTTGCTTTGTTACCAAGTATATGGTCAATTTTCGAAAAGGTTCCATGAGCCGCAGAGAAGAAGGTATATTCTTTCCTATTTGGGTGGAATGTTCTATAGATGTCTGTTAAGTCCATTTGGTTCATTACCTCCATTAAGTCTTTCAATTCTCTGTTAGGTTTCTGTCTGATTGACCTGTCCATTGGTGAGAGAGGAGTGTTGAAGTCTCCAACTATTAGTGTGTGTGGTTTGATGGCTTCCTTGAGTTCTAGAAGTGTTTCTTTTACATAAGTGGGAGCTTTTATATTAGGGGCATAGATATTCAGGATTGAGACTTCATTCTGAAGGATTTTTCCTGTTATGAGTATAAAGTGTCCCTTTCCATCTCTTCTGATTGATTTTAGTTTGAAGTCAACTTTGTTGGAAATTAGTATGGCCACACCCGCTTGTTTCTTAGGGCCATTTGCTTGATAAACCTTTTCCCAACCCTTTACTCTGAGTAGGTGTCTGTCTTTGTGGTTGAGGTGTGTTTCTTGTAAACAGCAAAATGTTGGATTCTGTTTTCGTATCCAGTCTCTTAGCCTGTGCCTTTTTATAGGTGAATTGAGTCCATTGATATTAAGTGATATTAATGACCAGTGGTTGTTAACTTCAGTCATTTTTAGTAGTAGAGTTTGTGTGTTTCCCTTCTTCTAGTTGTGCTGGTGAAGGGTCGCTAGATGCCTGAGTTATTGTGGGTGTTGTTGGACTCCTTGGTTTGTGATTTTCCTTCTATTACTTTCTGCAAGGCTGGATTTGTGGCTGCGTATTGTTTAAATCTGTTTTTGTCCTGGAATATCTTGTTTTCTCCATCAATGGTGAATGCAAGCTTTGCTGGGTATAGTAGTCTAGGCTTGCATCCATGTTCCCTTAGTGTCTGTAGCACATCTATCCAAGCTCTTCTGGCTTTCATGGTTTCCATTGAGAAATCAGGTGTAATTCTGATAGGTTTCCCTTTATATGTTATTTGACCTTTTTCCTTTGCAGCTCTTAATATCTGTTCTTTATTCTGTATGTTTTGTGTTTTGATTATTATATGGCGTGGGGATGCTTTCTTTTGATCCAGTCTATTTGGTGTTCTGTAGGCTTCTTGTACCTTCATAGGAACATCCTTCTTTAGGTTGGGGAAGTTTTCTTCTATAATTTTGTTGAATATGTTTTCTGGGCCTTTGAGTTGTAATTCTTCTCCTTCTTCTACCCCAATTATTCTTAGGTTTGGTCTTTTCATGGTGTCCCAGATTTCCTGAATGTTTTGTGTTAAGAATTTGTTAGATTTGTTTATCTCTTTAATCTGTGAGTTTATTTCCTCTATAGTATCTTCAGAGTCCGAGATTCTTTCTTCCATCTCTTATATTCGGTTGGAAATACTTGTCTCTGAAGTTTCTGTTCGTTTACTCAGAGTTTCCATTTCCAGTCGTCCCTCAGATTGTGTTTTCTTCAATACCTCCATTTCATTTATCAGGTCTTGTACTGTTTCCCTTACCTGTTTGATTGCTTTTTCTTGTTTTTCTTGTTTTTCTTGGGTATCTTTGAGAGATTTATTTATTTCGTCTACCTTTTTGTTTGTCATCTCCATTTCTTTATGGCAGTTTTTTACCTCCTGTTTAAGGTCCTCTATTATTTTCATAAAGTACTGTTTAATGTCGGTTTCTTCTATATCTTCTGGGGTAGGGTGTTCAATTCTTGTTGTTTCGGGATGTCTGGCTTGTGGTGATGTCATGTTGCCTTTCATGTTGTTGGAGGAGCTCCTGCATTGGCGCCTGCCCATCTCTTCCTTCAAAAGGAGCCCGGAGGCGTTTGGTGTCCTAGACCAATCTTTGCTGTGACTGAAACTGGTTGGATCTCCCCAGTGCCAGAGGAGGACCTATTCTTTGCGTCACAATCTGAAGATGCCCACACTCCCTTGCAGGAATCCTCAGACCTGCCTGGAGGCCAGGGTCTGACTCCTCTGGGTGGATGGCCTTAGAACAGGAGCAGGACACCTGAGAACACTAGGGAAAGCTTGGGAGACACACAGGGAAGGGAGAAACCGACACAAGCCTGCAGAGGGAAGTGGGGGTAGGAGGTCTGTGCTCTCTTCCAGGGCAGGTTGCCCCCGGGTCCGCATTCACTCACCAGTTCAGAAGGAATGTCAGGGCACAGGATCAGGGATTCCAGGCAGGCTAGGGTCGCAGCCCAGACAAAAGGGCCAAGGTGGGGGCAGGGCAGGATGGAATACCACACAGCGAACATGGTAGCACAATCTGAAGGAGCCCACACCCCTCCACAGGAATCCTCAGACCTGCCTGGAGGCCAGAGTCTGACCCCTGTGGGTGGATGGCCTTAGAACTGGAGCAGGACACCCCAAAGAATGATGGATCCTCTGGCAGACTGTCAGGTCCCCTTGCAGGCCAGGCAGCTCTCAGACAAAGGCCTACCTTGCCCCAGGCAGTCAAATGAAGGAGGGGACCTTCCACCGGCCTGGGTGCACTCAATTCCAGGTCCCCAGAGCCCAAACAGGCTGAGCTGTGGGATTTTGTGGCCCCAAAGATGGGAGGATGAGGCAGGGGGAGGGGGGAAGGATTCTGGGTGCAAGCTGGGAAGGGACAGGAAGAGAGAGGCAGTATCCGGGGAGAATAACCCCTGCAGGAAGAGCAGGAAGTGTGCTGGTGGCAGGGGGAGTTGTGGAGAGTCGGTGGTCCCTCTCCGGGCAGCTGCCGAGGTTCGGGCACTCACTCCTCACTCACCCCAAAGAATGATGGATCCTCCGGCAGACTGTCAGGTCCCCTTGCAGGCCAGGCAGCTCTCAGACAAAGGCCTACCTTGCTCCGGGCAGTCAAATGAAGGAGGGGACCTCCCACCGGCCTGGGTGCACTCAATTCCAGGTCCCCAGATCAAACAGGCTGAGCTGTGGGATTTTGTGGCCCCAAAGACGGGAGGATGAGGCAGGGGGAGGGGGGGAGGATTCTGGGTGCAAGCTGGGAAGGGACAGGAAGAGAGAGGCAGTATCCGGGGAGAATAACCCCCCAAAGAATGATGGATCCTCCGGCAGACTGTCAGGTCCCCTTGCAGGCCAAGCAGCTCTCAGACAAAGGCCTACCTTGCCCCAGGCAGTCAAATGGAGGAGGGGACCTCCCACCGGCCTGGGTGCACTCAATTCCAGGTCCCCAGAGCCCAAACAGGCTGAGCTGTGGGATTTTGTGGCCCCAAAGACGGGAGGATGAGGCAAGGGGAGGGGGGGAGGATTCTGGGTGCAAGCTGGGAAGGGACAGGGAGAGAAAGGCGGTATCTGGGGAGAATAACCCCTGCAGGAAGAGCAGGAAGTGTGCTGGTGGCAGGGGGAGTTGTGGAGAGTCGGTGGTCCCTCTCCGGGCAGCTGCCGAGGTTCGGGCACTCACTCCTCACTCACCCCAAAGAATGATGGATCCTCCGGCAGACTGTCAGGTCCCCTTGCAGGCCAGGCAGCTCTCAGACAAAGGCCTACCTTGCCCCAGGCAGTCAAATGAAGGAGGGGACCTCCCACCGGCCTGGGTGCACTCAATTCCAGGTCCCCAGAGCCCAAACAGGCTGAGCTGTGGGATTTTGTGGCCCCAAAGACGGGAGGATCAAGCATAAAAATTTGATTTATATTGTGAAGCAAAACATTTCGTGTTAAATATATGTAAATATATAAATATACACATGGTTAGCATATATACTTATAAGGATATATATAATACATAGACATATAAATTATAAGGAAATACTATTACTCATTTGTGCATACATTTATGAACTTGGAAGGGATATATGTTGGTAATCCTGTAAGCTCATTTTATCAAAATTTTAATCTGAGAACAGATTAAAATAACGTATTAGAAATTCATGACTTGTACATTATGAATTATTGAATCTAAGCAGAAAATATATTGTCAATAGTCAGCTTAAAGGAGCATTAAAATTTTGCATATTGTCTCTAGTTACCTGAGTTATTCTATGCAGAGCCTAGTATAGTTTGTCTGCATGAGCTGTGTGTGTGTGTGTGTGTGTGTGTGTGTGTGTGTGTGTGGATATCAAGAACATTCAACTGGGATACTTTTAACACTCGGAAGGTAATGGCTAAGGTGCCTTTACCTAAGTTCCACTATGTATCACAGATTTTGTGGTTTCTACAAAATATGTCTTGCGGATACAGAGAGACAAATCTCCAATTACTCTCAGTTTTATAAAAAAAATAGTGAAACCCAATGAGTGCCTAGATTACTTAGAAAAACTATTAAAATGCATAGCCTGTCTTCAATGAATATGACATTTAATTTTTGAAAATTTTCTCTTTAAGTTATTTGGATAATTTCATACATAAGCTCTGTATTTACACCATTTTCTCCTAACCTCCACATACTTGGAATGCATAGCTACTAGGATAGTCTCTTTGTTTCAAACACCATTGGAAGCTGTTCTATCATAAACCTTATCCAAGGGTAGGACCATACAAAATACCTACATGTGCTTATCAATTGATGTTGTCAGATGCAGGTTTTGTTTAGATGATGATATTTTATGTTACATTTGTTTAACTCTGCAAAGCTGTGTTAATTTGCCAGTCTAAAACACCTGCTTTGTTTAGTAAAGGTTTGGACAGCCAATTGCTAGGCGTGATAGGGGAATAGGTTGGCTGCTTAGAGAGAATAAGAGGACAAATCTAGGAAAGGGCAGAGGGAAAGACAAAAAGGAGAGAAGCCAGTAAAGGAGGAGTAGAGGACACCAGGGGCCAACTATCCAGCCACACGGCCAGAATGGATAAGAAGGGAAGGGAAGAAAGATATATAGAATAAAGAAAGGTATAAAGCCCAGAGGCAAAATGTAGTCAAAGAAAACTAAGATTATTTAAGATAGAAAAATTGGCTAAAAATAACTCAAGCTAAGGTTAGCCATTCATAAGTAAGAATAATTCCCCATGTGTTTGTTTGGGAGCTGGGTGGTGGGCCTCAAGGAGCTAAGAAAAAAAGAAAAGACTACAGCCAATGGTTTAATTAAATTCCTACTTTTGATTTTTAAATTACCTAAATTATCTTAATTCTATCTAATGTCCTTTCATTTCTAGTTACCTAAAAACTATGGCTGATTTCTAGAAATGGGATGCTACATTTTGCCCTTACTCTGAAACAAACCTCCTATTAATAGTTGCCTAGTACTAAGAATTGAAATCTTAAAATTAAACGTTGGGTCACATTTCATCTTTCAGAAATCAATGGAAGTCAACACTCTTAACTCAAATATTAGTGTTTTAATGACATATTCTTCCTATGAACACTTTAGCTTTCCATTCTGTAGCATTCTCATTGGTATTCACTCTCTTGCCAACTTTGTGTCCTTTAGGCTGGTTTCTGAACCAGTCATAGTTTCTCTTCCTGCTAACATATTACACAGAGTAAATCTCCTACCTAAACCATATTCCTGCTGGACACTCTCTTCAATCTGCCTTACTTTACCTGCACTAAGTTATTTGAAACCTAGAAGGTATTGACTCCATATGTTGTCAGTCACTGTCTTCATATTTTCCCTCAGAGATAGAAAATCTATCTTGACAAAGAGATCTCCAGGCTCAGGAAAGAAAATATCTACTAATTCAAGCAATATTAAAAGATTAGTAGAATATCTGTGACTTTTTTTACTGGAAACATTTTATTCAATTTTTAAATAGATATAGCTTGTTATGTATAAAGAGAGGATTCTTCTGCAACACTCATTGAAAGTGTTACTCTCTAAATAATCTGAATTCTTTGGACATATTAATGCTATTAGATGCCATTTCTATTATAAAGGAGACATTATTTTAAAATAAATAAAATGTGTCTAATTGTTTTAGCATAATAATGGAAACAGTCACTTATTTTGAATGCTATTACTTAAATTGCTTGATATCATTTTTATATAGTAGAAATAGGTAAGTTCAAACTAAAACTGGAATACAACACTGATTTTATAATGTAAAGATAGTTTAATCATTATATTCTCATTTCCTTAAAAAATCTGTGGATGCTATTATATTAACTATGTTTATCAAAATAAAGTAAAATAAAACGTTTTTTTCTAATATGCACACTAAGAAATGAAACAAGATTCAGTGAGATAATTTACTGTATTGATGTTTATTTATGAATAAATGGGCATTATCTCCTACTGAGATCATTGCCCCAAGTATTTTCAGCTATATTGTCCTACTGTAATAACAGAATTCTATGCATAACTATGGTCATCATATCACTTAGTAAGATTCTTGGATGCTTTGTATTTGAATTCCTGTCACCTTAGTGTATGTTCAGGCATTGCTCATTTTTCTCTAAATACATGTTCTTTTGGCTTACCTGACACAGTAGCAAAACAACCCCAGTCTCCTTGGTCACTGACTGATGGGAGAAACTGGTAGTAGGGTGGCTAAGTGTTGGGATACAGTGAGATTATTTTTTCTGCCTTGCTTTACATTTCCTCCTTGGCATTGTCTGTTTTTTCCCCAATTTTTATTCCTCCAGAAAACCCCTTGCTCTGTGGACCCAGTTCCTGCTGGTTTTCTCCTGTGCTATAGAGTAGCTCCAGGGCTCTGTTATATCACTACCTTCATGCATCTCTCCAAAGCAAGTGATACAGCTTCCTGCTGTTTCTAATCTGTGCCTAACTTCCTTCCTTTGGTCTTCAGTCACCCATGTAACTGATTATTTGTGCTGAGACACTTAGAGGGTTTTAAGTTTCCCTGCGTTCAAGTAGATTTCCGTTTCTTTTTTTTTTTTTTTAGGCATAAAGAAATAACGACTCAAGTAAGACTAAGGGGTTTAACACACAAGAGAAAGTATATCTGACTAGTAGTCTTCCTAACTCCAATTAAAAAATCCAACTTTATAGTTTCACACTTCATATTGCATGATTAAGCATCTATAAAAACAGTTCCTTTACTATTCTTCTGAAAGACGCTTCATTTTTCTTAAGTTGTGCAAACACTGTATTTAAAAAGAATGTATTCAATTTCTATTTCTAGTTCATTTTATGCACTTATCAAAGTGCCCTTCCATATACCCAGATTCTTATAAGATTTCAAATATATTATCTGTTCACAATAATGTAATGAGAGTAAAAAAAAAACACCTAAGAAGAAAAGAGAAAAATAGAAATGATTGTGTTCAATCCATGGTGACAAGCAAGGAAAGAACAAAGGGTAAGTGTCTCAATACCTTTCACTTCCTAAACTAATATAACCTCCAAAATCTGTGACAGATTAGGTGCCGTAGTGAAGAAGCATGAGGCATTTGTCTCTGCATCCAAAGCCTAGTATCTGCTTTCTTATCTATTCAGGAGTGCATAGAATTAAATTATTTTATTTTTCATTATTGTTTTATTCTTAGAATTAACAGGGAGATTTTGGTTTAATAATACATGCATAACAGAAATAATTATACATGTTATTATTTGTAATTATAATCTAAAATAATATAATTGTCATTATAATTCTACCTGAATCATCAAAAGTTACTGTGTTTCCCATAAAATATTTCATTCACTAGTACACTTCATGTTTTATTTTAAACGTTATATAGACTCCTATACTTAACAAAGGTTTGAATATCTTGATTTAATTTACCAAAATATAGAGTTTATCTGACTATATCTTGTTGGAGAAGCTACACTAAAATTTATACATATTCTTCTAGTTATAATTGTGCATATGAATATCAGTTTATCATAAAATCACATGAATCTGTAGTCATTTATTTTCTCTATCTTTACAAGATAGCTGAAATTTGTCGGGTTAACTAGGCTGCATCATTTCATACTCTGCATGTACAGTCATGGTTTCATCTAATGGTAATTTCTTCGTAAAGGTCCTGGCCTAGTAGAAAATAGAACTGAATGATGGTAGATTTTGTGAGTCATGAATAATTTTTGTCTACAACAGTCTTTGTAGCTTATATGAACAAAATGTACATGTTTCTTATTTTATCTTTTTGATTCATATATTTCATTGAGAATAAATAACTGTGTAATTTACATACATCTGATGTTGAATAAATGGATAAATTCCTGAGCAATTTAAACAATATTTGTGTTTAGAATTTTAGGCTGAAACAGCAGATATAAGTGAAGCTTTTGAAACAAATATATATTTCCAAGACAATATGCTTAAATAAAAAGGAAATATAGTAGAATGTCTGGATTTGATGAAAAATAATAAATATAAATTATAAATAATAATAAAAATAAATTTAGAGCTGTAATAACATGTAGAAACTGGTTTTGGTTAGAAGATTAATACCTGAACAATATATATACATAATCTTTTGTTCAAAAGAGTAACACTCTCATTATCTATCTTTCTCTATCTACATATCTATCATATGCCTATCATTCATCTATCTGTCAATCATCTATCATCTATATGTCTTCTCTTTTTATCCTACCTATTCAGTAAATAGGAAATAATATGCACTGGTTGACTAGAGTGATGCTCAAGCCATTTTAATTCCTTTAATATTGTCTAATTTTATGCCAAATTCTTGTTTTCCAAATGATATATAAAAAGAAAGAGGTAGAGTGTTTTGAAGTGAGGGAGCAAGGGAGAGAGAAGGCAAGTCAGCAAGTGACAGAGACCATACTAAGAATAAATTCACTGATTTCAATGAGTTTGCATTGTGACAAGGGTGTCAACAATCTAATAGGGTTCTGAAGGCGTAAATCACAAACAATCCCACACCAGTTTGGAACTATGATTAATAGAAAGGTTATTTATTTAAAGGGGAAAAAAACTTACAGATCACCGTCCCTGACAACAGCCCTCTGCACAATCAGGAAGGGAGCCTTGTCGCCAGAAGCAGAGCCGGAAGCCAGAGAGCTAGCAGAGGGAAGTGGCCACACTTTTAAAAAGAGAGACCATGCCCCAATGGCTGCTGGTATCTCAGCGGCTATTGGCTGAAGGAGCAGAAGGAGCTCCCGCAACAAGGTTCTTAAGATATAAAAACTAATTAATTAACTCAGGTTGATGATCCTTCTTTTTCTTTCTTTTGTCTCATAGACAGTATTTTTTGTTTTTACTCACACCTAGAAGAGGAATATGTCTTAAGAGCCCTTAACCAATTCTGAAGTTTACTAATTCTCTTGAACTTCAATCTGCTTCAACAAGGAAAAAATACACAAATAAACTATATAAAATTAAATATTTTTTTTTAAAAAAATATAAGAAGTCTAAATGTAACTCATCACATTTCGCAAAATTCTCTAGTGAAGCTTGAGGAAGAAGGTAATAGAAATAATAGAAACATGTTGCTTAAATTGGAATGAAATAACCAGTGAGAATTTACTATGTCTTAAGATTGTAAGGCATTTGTTCTGGTTTTAGTAAAAATTGTCCCTTTCCAGATACACAATGATATGCATATCATTACAAACATAAAACCACTAGCATGTTCTTGTATGAAAAAACAGATTGCCTTCCATCTTTGAATAAAAAAATATTTCATAGTAAAATGCTTTCTACATCAAAAATAAAATCCTTTTATCAAATCAAGATTGTATTATTATAGATAGTCATTGCCATAATCAATTATCACAGGGGGAAAACATGTTCCTTTCCAAAGAAGCTAGCTATCAACTACATCAGTATAATTTAAGATGTGGATTCAAATGTGTTTTTTTTTTCGTATACTGAAAACTTGAATTTCTGATTACATAATTCTGAGACTACTCAAAATAAATATTTTATTATGAATGTTGGATGATTAATATCACGAAGACTCACTTTGTTACAGGAAATATAACATCATAGAGACAGTAAGACAGTACAATTTAATAGATTGTATTGAACTGTTCAAAGTTAGCATCTGTATCTTTTAACTAAACTGTATATAAATTGCATATGAATTATAAATCCAATTCTGCATCCTCATCCTCAGGATAGTGCACAACCCAAATGTGTTTTTCCTACTGTTGTCAATCTGTGGTCCATTCTAGGTGGGGAATTCTAAGAGTTAGACAATCCTTAAAGAAATACCCAAGTTCAGGTGTTTCCTGTTGTGATCGACATGACTCTATATAATGTTCAATAGCTCTTATTGCACTTCCTTCACCAGTTTCTTCCTTCTACATCTTGGGCATATCTGTTCAGTAAATCATCCTTTCTAAGTTTATTTCAGATCCTGTCTCCAGGGAACCTAATAGGAGAAAAAGAGCATAGCACAGTGTTCACATGACTGCTTACTCACTTTCTCTTGTAAGAATGGAATATACGAAAACCTAACATTACACACACACACACACACACACACACACACACACACAGACACAGAGAGAGAGAGAGAGAGAGAGAGAGAGAGAGAGAGAGAGAGAGAGAGAGAGAGAGAGAGAGAGAGAGAGAGAGAGAGTCGGGAAATCAATATGCCAGTCATTTTTGTCAGCAATATTAAGTTGCATGTCATAATATATGTCTATGTTAGGGTTTCTATTACTGTGAAGATTAACCAAGACCACAAAACCTCTTATGAAGGAATAACATTAATTAGAGGGGCTTTCATATTTAGAGGTTTAGTCCGTTATCTTCATGGTCCTGCATGGTAGCTTGGGGCCACAGGTTGTGCTGGAGAAAAAGCTGAGAGTCCTCTACCTTGATCCACAGGAAACAGGAAGTGGTCCAAATGTCATACTGAGCAAAGCCTGAAGAAAAAGGCCTCAGAGCCCACCTCACAGTGACACACTTCTTCCAACAAGGTATACCTCTCCAACAAAGCCCCACCTTCTAATATGGTGCACTACTTATGGGGCCATTTCCTTTCAAATGACCACAATATATTCATTTTCTGTACCAATAATACTAATCTAAATGCAAATATGTGCTATTTATTTCCTTCTATCGGTCATAATCTTCTTTATTTCATTAAATTTTATTGCATTTTTCTTTCTTTTGTAAAATACTGCTTGCAAAACGTTTTTATTTATGAAAACTGTGAAAATAGAAGACATAAAAAGAAAAGAAATAATACTTTAAAGTAACTCATGTTCTATTGTGTTGTGATAAGAAATCAATAAATTTAAACGGTTTATAAGGTAATTATTTCTAATTAGGAAAACTAATGAGCACCAGTAATCGGTATGTCTAGTTATAACTATTTTGAATAGAATCGTCGTTTCATAAGTGTCATTTTGCTACTGTTGTGAATCACAATGCAAATATCTGTGTTTTCTCATGCCCTTAGTTATGTCCTGTGAAAGGGTCTTTGAACCCCCAAAGGGGTCAGTGCCTGGAGGTTGATAACCTCTCTTCTAGAACAGGGTAGGACCTTCCTTGAAAATAGACAATCTTGGGCTGGAGAGATGGCTCAGAGGTTGAGTACTGACTCTCCTTCCAGATGTCCTGAGTTCAATTCCCAGCAACCACATGGTGGCGCACAATCATCTATAATGAGATCTGGTGCCCTCTTCTCGAGTAGAGGTACACATGCAAGCAGAATACTGTATATGTAATAAATAAATAAATAAATCTAAAAAAGGACAATCTTAGCTATTCTTTGATTTATCACACACTCAAAGAAAATATTAAGAAGCAAAACACTCAAAACTAATTTGAAAACTTTATTTATGTGTGGCTACGATATACAAGATACTGTGGAAGTTCTTGCCAAGAATTTTACCTTCATATATTAGCCAACTCTCTCTTTTCAGGCAGTGTTCCAAAGTCTAAATTAGAAAGGAAGTGGTCAAAGGTACATGGAAGAACTCATATATGCTGTGTATTGAAGATACAATGAAAAACTAGGTCTTCAAAGAGAAATCAACAAATTTTAAAGTATTACCTCTCATAAGTATAGCTAATATAGGTTTATATATCTTCTTCAGAAGCAAGAATGATATGAGCATATAAACTATGACTAAGATATGACTGAGAAATGACAGCTTCTAATGGCACAGAAAGATTAGGACTAGTTTCCAAAGAGACTTAACGATCATCACATTAATAGTAAGCAATCTTGCATATTTAATTCCATAGGATTACAGATTTATGTTAAATTATTTAAGGTATATTACCTCCTTTCTTATTGTATGCTGCATTTTCTAAATACCTCATGTAAATATTTTTCTTATTTTTATGCATAGTTTACACCATGAATTAATATGTCTTTCCTATAGAAAATGGTTATTAGATTTTTAAATCTGACAGGATTGTAATATAATTCATGTAGAAGACCTAGCACAGACCCATATAGGCTCTGGGACTGCCATTCTTTCTCTGCAAGACCCTATGAGCTCTGCTTAGTTGATTCTGTGACCCATGTTTTCCCAGTGTCCTCAACTCCTTTGGGTCCTACAATTATTTCTCCCCCTCTTCTGCTGGGTTCTCTGAGCTTTGCCGAATGTTTTATTTTTGGTCTCTGTATCTGCTCCCATCAGCTGCTGGAGGAGCCTTTCTGACAGTGACTGGACTAGTTTGCATATAGAGTTTATTAATTATTTGATCCCACGATTATGAGCTGATGATTTTTCAGTCCATTCAAGAGCATGCTTGTCAAGGGGCAACAGGAAAGAGATGGCCTGGAAGTTCAAATTTCAAGTAGAAAATGTGCCCTTTTGTGCCTTCTAGCTTTCACCCAGGCACTCATCAGATAGCAAGAGCTTGCCCATGTTGACAAGGCTGCCCAGCATCACTCATTCTACTGTCTGACATCCAATCCCCTGAAATATTCAAGAAGACACTTGTAAAGATGCTTTTTTATCACATTGGTGGGCATTCTTTCCCTGTGTGACATTCAATATCAACAATTCAGAGTCATATTAAAGGAAGAATGCAGTAGCATGTGGTTTATGCTGAAATAAAGATCTTCTGTCCTTAGGTTTAACCTTGCTGTTTTGGTGTCATGGTCTCCTAGCAATGGTTCCGTACAATATTTAACCAAGACAACCTGCTCTAATTTTATTGATTGTTCATTAAAATGAACCAGGAAATAATTATATTTCTTGATATAAAAGTGTGGTGTTATAACTAAAATTGCAGTAGTTGGTGAAGCTCATTTGAGATATTAGATTAGGAACTAGAGATGATTAGAATGTAGTAGTTATGTATGCAGGGTATTACATTCTTCATTACTACTCACCAGGAATCCGAAGGCTCTCTTTCTGCAGATGCCAGTTTCCTAATACTAGGCAACTATGCAGGTTTTGAAAGCTGCATTACGTTATATGAAATGTCATTTTATTCTGTTAATTCTGTGTAGTTTGTGGTGGCCCCTCCTTTTCTCACATGTAGTTTCTCCTTGGTTCAAACTTTTAAGAGGACAAAATATGTAAACAAATGCTAGGTGGAATTTAGATATTAAAATATTAATTAATATTAACTATAAAATGATAAGCTCAGTGATCAAAAAGAAAATAAATGAATGTCTTATTCATCTAATTGGGTTAACTGAGTCACAGACACAAAGGTTCCTTTACTTTGTTCAGATAGTAAAAATAGCTACAAAATTTTCCAAATTCAGGATTTATGCCCAAGCATGCACTAATAACAGTAAATGTTTAGCCGGGCGGTGGTGGCGCACGCCTTTAATCCCTGCACTCGGGAGGCAGAGGCAGACGGATCTCTGTGAGTTCGAGACCAGCCTGGTCTACAAGAGCTAGCTCCAGGACAGGCTCCAAAGCCACAGAGAAACTGTCTTGAAAAACAAAACAAAACAAAACAAAAAAAAAAAACAAAAAAAACAAAAACAAAAAAAAAAAAAACAACAACAACAAAAAAAAAAAACAGTAAATGTTTAATTTCCCACTAGCCTGAAGTCCTGAACAGGAAAAGAGGATAAACTTGATGTATATTCACTTTTGGGTTACACAGCTAAAATTTTAGTTTGCAGTTTAACTTCAAGAAAATGATTTAAGTCAACAGTTAACAAGTCTAGTATTGGAGTATGACAGAGTAGATATTTGAAGAAATATTATTATTATTATTATTACCACGACCTTCCATAATATAGTGGTGTGATTCAAATAAGAAAAAAAATATCTGAAACCCAACAGTGGTCATGCATGCCTTTAATGCCAGCACTTGGTAGACAGAGGCAGGCAGCTCGCAGTAAGATGAAGTTCAGTCTGGTCTGCAAAGCAAGTTCCATGATAGTCAGACTGCAGAAAAAGAAACCCTATCTTGATAAACAAAAACAAACAAAACAAAACAAAGCAAAACAAGAAACACCACAAAACAAAAATCTGAATTTTTTTTTAGAATTGAGAGACTTTGTTTCCAAAATTCCAAACCAATATTTTTAATAGACTCATCCAATAATTTCACTATATATGGAGAGGACATAGAAAGACATTACATTTTATATTCCCCTTTCTTTGTCCTACCATACCAATTTCTCTGCCTCAGAAGTGTGATTAAAATAATAGTTCAGCCAAGACACAGCCACAACAATTGGTTGGGCCAATTTCATCTTTTCCTCAATTTGTCACTTGATTCTACATTTTAAAATAAGAAAGATAGGGGGATGTTAAATTTTTCATTGCCTTTAATTTGAAAAATAAAAATAGTGATCTTAATCAAGAGGATAAAATAAATTTCTTATACAAGTGCTATTATTTGAAAAAGAAAATATAAAAATAACATTGCCCATTTTTAATTCCTCTGGCATTGTTAGCAAATTATTTCAAACTATCCTGATATATACAACTTCAATCCAGAATTTTCAGTAACATATTTCTATCATCCTTTGTTGAAGTTTCAATGTTTACATCAATTTTGTTAAATAGGCAGCTATTGAGTAGACAGGTAAGTATCCCTACCTTCTAGGGGTTGGAAAGACATCTAATAGGTAAAAGAATATTAAAACTGGCTCACCACACATAGTTAATTCATTTCTTTACTACTAGGCATGCACAATTTCTGAATTGCTGAATAATCTTACAATATCCCAATAAGCAAAGACTAAAAGTGCTAATAAGCCCTTAAATGATTGGTGATTGAGTTGAAATGCCTAGCCTGAGATACTGTTAAGTATGAATAAAAAGTAGTATGCTATCTTTACCCCAAAACATACAGCACTAACATTACATTTCATGTAATTCAGATATTTTCTTCCAGGGAGAAATACAAAACATGCATTAGTAGAATAGCTATAGAAAGACAATCAATTTGAAACTTGGGTGCTAGAAACACATCTTTAAGCTAAGGGATTCAGTAAAAGACTGGGCATGTTATCTCACAATTTGCAGGATCAAGTTTCTCCTTTTGATAGAATTGTGCTGAAATATTCATTTCATTACTTTGTTCTGATTCAAAAGGGATTTTAAATGAAGCTTGATATTTTATTTTAAATGACATCAAACTCTTGGAATAGTTTAATGCATTGCTGTTACTTGTCATTATTAATAAAATATAAAATTTCAACCTTTAATGTAATGATAATGAAAAAATACTATTTGTTAATTTTTTTATTAAAGATTTCCATCTCCTCCCCCTTCCCTCCCCTCCCTTCCACACATACCCCCACTCCACCCCTCTCCAAGACAAAGAGCCATCAGGGTTCCCTTCACTATGTTAAGTCCAAGGTCCTCCCAGCTCCCCCTAAGTCCAGGAAGGTGAGCAACCAAACTGACAAGGCTCACAGTGAGCCCGTCCATGCTGTAGAGGTCATGTTCATTGCGGACTAAGATCCCAAGGTCCCGATGAGGAGCAAAAGGAGGGAGATTATGAGCAAGGAAGTCAGAACCGTGAAGAGTGCGTTTACCCATTGAGACGGTGGGACAGATCTAACGGGAGACCACCAAGTCCAGTTGGAATGGGACTGATGGAACAGGGGACCAAACCGGACTCTCTGAATGTAGCTGACGGCGGAGGAGGACTGAGAAACCAAGGACAACGGCAATGAATATTTGTTAATTTTTTAAGCTTCTAATAATACCATAGGGCCAGTGCTGAAATATTGTTCATAAAATTCTAGAAAGAGTAAAAAACATTGCCTAAGTTGATGTTACTTGTAAAATTCTTGCTGAGAATCCAATATAGATTTAGTTTGATTCCAAAATATAGAGAATCAGGTCAGAAGATTACAGATTTGAAAAAGGCACTTGCTACAAAATCAGGTGATTAGAGTTTATTGCCATGGAGTAGGTTCATTGAAGTGTCTAATTATAGATAAAAAGTGAGACTTTCAAAGATACTTGCACATACTGGGAGGCAGAAATAGAGGATAATAGCTAACACAGTAACACATGAAGTAAACTCATGATTTGAAATGTTCTGAAGCTGTGTGGTGCTGTTGACTGAGGTTTCTTTCCCTCCTAGTACCTCATCTGTTCAGTCCCAAAGAAACGCACAGAAGACTACATTAATCATAAACAGGTTGGCTTATTAGCTCAGGCTTCTTAGATCCGACATTAACCCATAATTCTTTCTGTGTCAGCCATCTGGCTTTGTACCTTTTATCAGCAAGGCATTCTCATTTTGCATAATCATCTGGATTATGACTGTAGACTGATTCTTTCCTCTTCCCAGAATTTTCCTGTTCTCATTGCCCTGCCAATACTTAGTACCTGTTTGCCCCGCCTATACTTCCCGCATAGCTACTGGCCAATAAGTGCTTTATTAAAGCAATACAACTGACATATCTTTACAGGGTACATGATCATTGTCCTATAGCATTGTGTAATTAAAGAATACTATGTAACAAGAGCAAAGAAAAGCAAATACAGATTTTAACTCATGAATTGAATTTTATGTACAGAAGATAAGACATTCATGAAAGTTGAGTGGATTCTCCTCCTAAGGTCTTTATATTAACATCTTGGCAATCTACTCATAAGAGACAGAAAATAGCTATTGTATCTTGTGTTAAGCATTTGAGAGATGGATTATCTTCCATTTTTTTCTCTTTTTAATGTGTTTACTTATGGTGAATTAATAAGAAGTTTTAATGGGAATGAGGTAAGCTTCAGAAGTAGTTTTAATGTGAGATTTTAAAAAATTATGCTTCTTAATGTAATGGAGTTTACCATTCTAAATCTTGTTTTATAGAAAAAATGAGCTTCACAATTATTTTTATTTTTTGTACACAAAGGTAATGTTTCCATCAATACATTTATTTATTTATCTATCTATCTATCTATCTATTTATTTATTTATTTACATTTTCAATCAACTGTCAATCAAACTCAGGATATTATGTACACTAGGTTATTGCTGTAACACTGACCTACATGCCAAACTCATTATTAAAGCTCTTATGCTAAGACTACAATTCATAGAACACTGATTTTTCTTTTAAACCTATACTTTTTCAAATACCTAGCTGCTTATAATGTAGTATAAAATTGGTAATATATCACAGTATACCACCATTTATTTGGAAATACAATGTCAATTTCCTACAAAGGAACTCCCCACATATAGAAATTTCACAATGATATAGAAACATAGCTATAATTCTAAATCTACATCATTTAAAAAATTTAATTATGCTTTTACTTAATAACAACACATTATCCTATAAATTAACAATTCCTCAGTGTATGATTTTCATTTTTAACAAGATTGATAATTGTAAATGTGGAGATAAATATATTTTTGATGCAATTTACTGACTATTAAGAAATTAAAAGTTTAAAATTATCCTAGAATGTAGAAGACATGCTTTAAGTCCACTTCTTCTAAGGGAGGAAAGAGGGAAAAGAATACTTATCAGGGAATACTTATCAGAAACTGAACCAAACAAATGGCCTTGTATAATAAAATCACAGGAACTGTGCATTCTAAAGAGGTAGAGAATTATACAGCATATGGCATAGAATATGTAAGTGAAGGCCTAGAGGTCAAAAAGTAAAAGCAAACCAATTACACTAAGTAACCATTGAATTGTTTTTTATTGTCTAATTGAAAAGTAATCACAAGGAATCAGAAAGCTTTAAATTGGACAGCCTTTTAGTTTCTATTTGACCTTAAGCCAAAGTTATTTAAATGAAGTAAATAATGTATTCTACATGGAATTTTTTTGCAAATTCAAATTCCGATTTGTGTGCCTTCTTATATCCAACCCACTTTTGTCTGCTTGCTATCTAAGCATGTTTTCCAGCTATTAGTTAATGGAAGCAGAGTTCTCTTTTTAAAAAAAAAATAAGAATGATGCAAATTTAATTTTAATTATAGTTCAATCCCTAAATGTGTTCAGTAAAATAATGTCAGCCAATACTGTTAATGATGAATTTAGATAATTTTTAAAAAGGAAACCTTTCATTCATTCACTTCTCTTAGTGAACAATTGCAAATATTTAATGGGGAAAAACAACGTTTCTGCTTGACTCTTACAGATTAATAATTTCTTAAGTTGACAGCTCTGAAAGTCAGTGTTACTATTCTATACTCTTGGTAACATTTCTCTCCTGTGTTGATTATGTTCAATAGCATCGGATAGAAACTACTAAAATAGCATACGGCAAGAAAAGAGGAAATTGTTCTTTAAGAACCTATTCAGGGAACCAAACTTGTGCTTTGCCCTTGTGTGATCCATTCTTTTCTGCACCAGGACAGCCCTCAAAATACAGACATAGAAGATCAAGAGGCACCACGCACGGCTTCATCAAAAGCAGTGTGTGTTCAAACTCAGCTTCTCCCCAGACCTCAATGCATTCCCTTTATGAGACTCCAACTTTCAAATTGGCTCTTAAAAGACCATTCTGTCTTTGGAAAATGGAGTAGGGCAGAAAGGAGCAGTTTCTGCTGTTCCAGTTCTTTATGTCCATGATTCGTTGCAGGCTTAATAACAGACTCAAGGATACTGGCTTGTGTGGTGTCTGGCTACAGACAGAAGATGACCCTCCTAGGTCCTAAGCAATGAAGCTTTTAATTCTCTCTCTCTCTCTCTCTCTCTCTCTCTCTCTCTCTCTCTCTCTCTCTCTCTCTCTCTCTCTCTCTCTCTCTCTCTCTCTCTCTCTGTGTGTGTGTGTGTGTGTGTGTGTCTGTCTGTCTGCCTCTGTCTCTGTCTTTTTACACACACACACACACACACACACACACACACACACACACCTATGAACCCTATGCACACAATGCTCTTTCAGTGTTTCTGGAATAATTCCATGAGGTCCTATTAAAACTCTGCTTAATCAGAGAAAATATCAAGTGTTTAATTGTTTGCAATTCTTCTGAAGTCACAGAAACTAACATCCAATTAGCACCCAGACTTCTCTTTTCAGATGAAGAACTAATCTTTTTCTAGAAACTTTTCCTGTGTATTTTTTTCTTGGAAACACACTTTGCAACCCAAATTATATACAGAATACCATGAAACAGAATATGAAGTGATATTTTTCTGCAAACTATCATCATTTCTGGTTCATTTTCAAGATCTTTGATATTTACATATGACCTTTCCATTTTTATTAACAGTTTATTGGATTTTTGCATTCCAGCTAGCAGAAAAGAAAGGTAATTTACAGAAAGATTTGACAGTTATACACACAGCTATAAACTTCAGTCCATTAACTTATTTCTCATGTAACCTTTAGTCAATTCTACCAAAACAGCCATATAAGCATACGCTTTTCTCCTTTATGTAAAAAGACTCTCATTACAAAATCCAAATTACAGAATGTCAAATGCAAGGAAACCCATTTTATCCTGTCTCCTTATGGTTCACAGATGCTTACAGGGCTGAGAGATGTTCATGACTCTTTTTAAGGCACATAAATAAAATTCACAGGTATTTTTTTATTTCAGTTAAATATGAATGTGTATATACCACATATCACTTACTTTGTTAAAATATAATTGCAGATTTGATGTTGGAAACACAACCTATTTAACTTTAAATGATGGCTCAGAATAGATTTATTGTATTGCATTTCTTCAAGGCATAATGCTATTTCTCTACACAACATTATACAATGATTTTCTTTAACAGTGTATATCAAATACTGTCTTTGGAATGGTAGTTTCAGAGGCCCGGGGGGAGAAAGAGCAGACTGAGATAAGGAAAAGCTGAATTTCAATATCAATATCATAAGAATGAACTATTATGAGATTTTTTTAAGAACTAAGATACATATATTGAATGTTTTCACCATAATAAAGTAAAAATATTTAAGAAGATAGATATGCAAAACCTATTATATACTTTATACAAACTGTGTATATGAGAGAGAGACACTCTCCATAAATACATACAAGTTTTATGTTTCAGTGATAGTACTGTTTGATGCTGGGTAGGTAACTCCACATGTAACCTATTTTCTTGTTACCACTAAGATTTAATCACAAGAAAACACATTAAGAAAAGAAAAGGAGGAGGAATAATCTTGACTCACAGTTAAAAGGCCACTAGGAGAGGTAAACGATTATAATTCCCTGGCCAACCAAGACTAACTTGTAAACTGTGGGGCTGCAGGTCAATTATAGACCTCAACAATAAAGACAATAGATACATTTCAGTGCCTCAACAATGACTTTTGTATTCCTAGGTGGAGGAGTATCTGCAAAGGATGCTCAAATTTGTTCGTCTCTGGTCTCCATATACATCTGCACAATTGTGCATGCTTGCTTATCTGCAAACCCATTTAATGTATGTGTGCATTAAAGATACACACACATGATGTTATAGAAAATACTATAAATATCTGTCTTTAAAAATGCATATTCTGATAGCTTTTTGAAAAACCTGAGATTCATATATTTTTTGAATACACATAAAAGTAAAGTTAGGTTACAGAGGAGTGGAAATGTATATTAGTTGGGTCCTACAGAGCAGGAATCCTTACAAATTTTAACATTAATATCCCTATCAATAAAAACATTTGTATATCAGAGTGTTGAGAATTATTTCTTTTAAAAATAATTAAGAAAGCTGTAATGTTAGAAGAAACAAACTAGAAGAACAATGCACATTTTATAGGAATCTCATTCTTTTAATGATAAAATACCAAAATTTGTATTTCATTAATATAAGTATAAATGAAATTACTTGTATTCAGATACTTTATTTAATGAATTGTATTTATATATATTTCATTGAATAACAATATGAAAACTACAGTTAATCATTAAAATGAGCTATTTCACATAACATTTGTCAATTTGCAAGAATTAATTGGCAAGGTTGGCCAAAGAATCTCAAAAATCAGTAAGTAGTGCCAGTCAAGATAAGAAATTATTAAAGATATTGCTATGTTGGTGTATTTATGCATGATCAATATGGATATTTTTGAGGAACATGTGAAAATCATTTAAATTGCAGCAGCAAATGAAACACAAACTTTTGGAAACTACTTAAAACATTCATATTTAACCAATAGTTTTTTTTTGTTTTGATCGCATATAATTTATTTTGTTATTATTTTTTAGATGCTTTTTTGTAATCTAATGGGACAGAGAAAGAAGAGTGTGGAGTAGCATGATTGGAGAAACATGGAAGATACAGGACCACTTGGGGAAGGGAAACAATAATCAGGATTTGTTGTTCTGAAATAACTTCTTTCAATGAAAATGGAATTTTAAAACTGAAGTAAAATAGAAAGCATGCTAAACTGGAATAGTACTCTGTTGTACAGTAACTAGTCATATTGGATCACCTTCAAAACAGAAATAAAAGAAATTTACTCAATAAAAGTTTTTTTTTTTTTTTCAATTTCATCCCATTTGTTTGGGTCATTTTAAGGAAATGGAAAAGTTTGTATTGCCATCTGGTGTTAACTAGGGGAACAGCTTTTTTAGAGAAGCATGTTCTAGAATTTTGTTTAAGCAGGAAGCTCAGGATGCTAGTCTAATACACGAATAAAATAGAAAAATACCAGAATACAACTATGTAGTAAAACTTCATATTTGCCTTTACACTGTTATTTTACTTTAGCTTATATAGTTAGGAGTAATTGCAGACATTTATATCGATGATAGATAGATGGACCGTCAACAAAGTAATTAGAGGATATAAATAAAATAATTTGTAGATACATATACATATATATACATCCAAACAAAGTAATTTGTGATATATATAAGCAGAACCAAATAATATAGATACATTCATATATATGTGCTTTCATGCTTATTACAATTATTATGAAAACATTAATAAGAAACATGCTTGAAATTATTTGAGTTCATTGTAAAACTTTCATAATAGTCATAATTTTATGATAATTTGTTTCAAATTTGTCTCATTTAAAATAACTTTGCTCCTACAATAATTTACAAATATAAATTCAATGAAATTAGTTATAGCAGGCTTTTGTAAAACTTGGCATTTTGTGTGCATATCAATGAAAACCTCAGAAACAGCAAGTATGGAATACATTAGAGCCATGAGAATTGTGTTCTCTCCATCCCACACTCTTCTTGACTGTTTTGTGTTATAGTCATAAGTTATATGCTTTTATATATGCATAATCTATTGAAAATTTGTTTATTTTTCTTAACATTATACTCTGTTGAATTTTTCTCAAATGTCTCGTTCTTTACTAATTCTGTATTTTCAATATTTAGTAAGTTATTTTGTTATCCCTTTGTTCTTTCTTCCCTTCCTTAAAGAAATAGCACTCTGTCTTCAGTTACTTTTTTATGATGGAAATAGTAATATCTAAAGTAAAAAAGAAAAAACATAAGCAGCACCTCATTTAGATTATTTTTTAAAGTTAAATCACAAATTTCTGACAATAATTTGATTTACCACTACAAAATGACTCCTTTTATATCCTAGAAGAGATGGAATATCAAAGTCATAGTCCTTCATGTTGCAAAATTCTTAACACACACAACACTGTTTTACTGTAAATTAGTATATTAAATTATTTTATGTGTAATAGAATTTGACTTTGTCCTTCCAGTTAGAGAAATTATTCATTTATTACTCCTTATCAATGGTACGTGAACACATATATTATATATTATTTTAGAAAAGCTAATTTTGAATACATTAACAAGGAGATGCTTATTCATATTTTCAAAGATACCATATCACTCTGGAAAGACTTCCAAACAGCTGCTCTCTGAGGATGAACTGAATGTGTCCCTCATATTCATGCCCACCTTTCTTTTACCCTGAAACAGCCACTGTGGGTTGTTTTGGGGCTCATGCTGCAATGATTATAACTGCGGATGGAAGCATAGCAAAAGGCTTCTTTAAATACCAAGACTCACATCGTGTATTTACACAGTGAGTATAATGTAGAACCATTATATCCTTTTGTCCAGGTAAGGTAGAGTCTCTAATGAGTGAGCAGTAAATGATGGCAATTCTAAAATACACAAGATTTGCATACTTGATTTTTTTTCAAAATATCCATGGAATAGTAACACATTACTATTAATTATTATTAACAAATGTAAATACATTAGTAACATAATAAATGACTAAAAGTTAGAACAAGTGACTGTTTCTGATGGGCAAAACATAGCTAAATACATGTCTGAATGAAAAGTGTTAAGGAAAACTTCTTAGAACGCTTTTTGTTATGTTACAATTTGACTGAAGCAATGCACAACAAACAAGTGATTCTAACATGTCAGGGATGGGGCTTAGTAAATCTCAAATTCTGTAGTCTATGTTCATAGAGAGGACTTCAATAACCAATGAGAACCTTGTAAAAAGAAGTTTCAAGGTAACTTCACATAAATAACTCATGAATTTGCTTCATATTGCTCACAGACACATGGGGGTAACATGGAAAGAAAAGTTACTTACCTTTCTACCCAGCAAAGATCTCTTTATGTTAAGTAAAGCAAGGAAGCTGGTTGAAAGCACTTTGTTTTGCAAAGGCATGTGTATAGTAGCATGAGACAGATCAGGAGACAATCCTGAATAAACACTAGCCACTTATGGATAATTGAAGGAAATCAAATGCTGCTTGGTTGCTGCAGCTACATTCAGTGGACAACAGAAGTTATCTAGGAAAGTAGGAGAAGTCATAAAGCAGCAGTCATAAGCATGCTCGTGAATTAGCCCACATATGAGATGTAACTCATTTCCCTTTTCACCCTCATTTTTAGGAAATCACATCAAAATCAGAACAAACTCCATAAAATCAAGCTATGGAACACCTATATGCGGATACTGAGTCATGAGTTGTTATCCTTACAAATATCCTAAGTCAAGGAGGCTGGGCAAGCCAAAGATATGGGGTGGGAAATATTAGCTTGAATTCAACTGTTTGAGTAACTATCACTTATCTTCTTCTGATGAAGTTACGTATAATCAATTATTTCTCATCTAGTATCAATGCTGCATTGGCAGGAGGTTTCATCTTTGGGGACAAAGAAATACCAATAGAAAAAGAGAATCATGGATTCAAGAGAACCCTTGAAACATTTTGACGCTGAGTTCTAAAAGTGAAGACTAGATGTTAATGTTGACATATGTACCATAATTCACTTTAAAGCAGAACACACTGTAAATTCTGTCTTAATTCAGGGAAAGTAATGAATAATGAGAAAATTAGACGGGTCTTGGCTGTAAATTTATCACTGAATTCATGAAAAGCAAGCATGCCACCTCATTAGCCATAAGGATCTATGTGGATGTGAAAGATATTCATAAGGCAGTACAAATTACATGCATGTACTATAAAAAAGAAGAATATGCCTCTTTTTCCTTTTCAATTGATAAAATATTTCTGTCCCTCTGGAAATGAATTCAAATATTTCAATGATGGAGTACTATATTCCCTGCGGTTTCTTTCTGATTGGGAATATAAGGGTGACAAGAACAACTCTTGAGTACTAGAGAGGGTTTCACTGAATGCTTGAAGAACGCTTCCAGAAATATTCTAAATCAGTTTTGAATGATAAAGCAGCAGAGTGCACTTGAAGCTTCCATTATCTATTATCTGTAGAACATAAACAGCTATCTATAAGATTTGGCACATTTTAGACTTTCATCACTCTTCTCTACTCTATCTATTCTGAAACAATTCAAGATTAAGTTATGCTTACAAGAAATCATTTCCATTCTTAGACTCACTCAGTGAATGCTCATGTATAATCAACCTAATTCCTAAGAACATTTTAAAGGCATTATTGTACTCAATATTTTATACTAGATCATATCCCTGCAGTATGTTGCAAAGCTATAGTACCTTTGAAATTGGATTCACGGGTCACTAAAATTTATTATTTAAAGATTAGCTGTTTCTGTCATAGATCAGCATTTTATAGATGAGGATATGCTATCAATCTAGACAGAAGAAGACTATTCAAAATTGAAGAACTTTGCAAACCCAGAAGGAAACGTAAGTGGTGCTTTTAGAAATTTTGTGTCCTTCAAATTTACTTATGATGGCTTATCCTTTTTTTCAATCACCCTGCGCTTTTCATGAAGACTATTCATGCCATCTTCGATATAATTAGTCGGATTATTGTTAAACTTGCAAACCTCTCCTTCTGAAATACTTCCTGTATTTTCTCTCACTCAGGATTCTCAGTGTTCACTGTTCATGACCTTTTTTTCTTAACAGTCTTTCTCTTGGAAAAGAAGGCTCCCAATGTCAGTTTTGTACATAATGACTTGATTTATATCATTATTTTTTGGTATTCTTTTTTGACACTCTCCAAACAAGGATATCTAGTCTTCTGAAATTAGAAATTATTCCAAAAGACCCCATTTGAAAACACATAATGAACTCTTGTGTCAGTATAATTAAAACAGAAATTAAAATTTGTTACTAAAAGATGAATTATGTATTTACAAATGTAGTGATAATAAAAGCCACAGAAAAAATAATGCATTCTTTATCAGAGATCCTATCTCTACTGTATGAGTTTTTTCTTTTCTTTCTTTTTTTTTCTGATGATCTGAGACAAATAAGGATTTAAAATTGAGCTAATTGCTTTCAATTAAACAATGGTTGAGCCTAAGGTTAAGTGTGCATTTTCTTCTGTGCTGGAGAACATACAGAAACTACTAGTAGTTAAGACCCAGTGGAGTCATTGAAGCTCTTGATATTCCACAAGATCCCATTTCACACTGGATAACGATTCAAGAAAGGTGAGGGTGCACATTGAAGTTTCAGCAGAAGTATTCTGAAGTAGCGGCTTTCTTTCTTGCCTGATATTAGAAGTATTGAGAGAGAGCTAGGAAAGTTAAAGACATGGTAAAAGCACTTTTTGCTTAATATTTTGTTACCATTATTATTATTATTATTATTATCGTTGTTGTTGTTGTTGTTGTTGATGATGATGATGATGATGACGATGATGATGATGATGGTGGTGGTGGTGGTGGTGGTGATTTTGTTGTTTTTGTTGTTGTATAGTTACATACTTATAATGAATTGCACAAAATATGTGGACCCTCACTGGATATCACATACATATAAAGTTCAGAGACCAACATTTGAGAGTCAGTTTTCTCCATCCTGTGGTTCCAGTGATTGAAAACAAGTCTTCAGTCTTGTAGAATAGTTCACATCCATGTTGAGCCACCCCATAAGCTATTGTTTTATTAATACAGATATTTTTCAATAAATCATGCTCCAGCTCCCATGAGCACAACAAACTTCATCATGAGGCAGAAAGAATTAGTTGACTATAATATTAATTGCAAGAACATGGTTAACATGGATGATATTTTAGGTCAATAATTGTTATGAATTTAGGCTTCTTCTAGAAAGAATCACAAAATGTGAAAAAGAAGTTTAAGTTTCTCAGTCCTCCTCCACCGTCAGCCACATTCAGAGAGCCCGGTTTGGTCCCCTGTTCCATCAGTTCCATTCCAACTGGACTTGGTGGTCTCCCATTAGATCTGTCCCACCGTCTCAATGGGTAAACGCACTCCTCCTGGCGGGAGTTGGGAGGACCTTGGTCTCAACATAGTGTAGAGAACCCTGATGGCTGTTTGGCCTCAAGAGGGAGGGAGTGGGGGTGTGGGTGGAGGGGAGGAGAGGGAAGGGGGAGGAGGAGGGGAGGAGATGGCAATTTTTAATAAAAAATAAATAAACTGGGAAAAAAATTTAAAAAAAAAGAAGTTTAAGTTACGTGTACCTAGCAGTCCTCAACTTTTCATTTATAATTCCTTCTCAAAAAGGATAAGGAATATGTGATACATTTACACAAAGGAGTACTACATAGCTGAAAAAAATTATGACATCTTGAATTTTGCAGGAAAATTGGTTGAGCTAGAAAACATCATTTTGAGTGAGGTAACTCAGACACAGAAAGACAATTATCACATGTACTCACATATAAGTTGTTTTTTTAACATAAAGCAAAGAAAACAAGCCCACAAATCACAATCCCAGAGAATATAGACTACAATGAGAACACTAAGAGAGACATACATAGATCTATTCTGCATGGTAAGTAAAAGAAAAAGACAAGATCTCCTGAGTAAATTGGAAGCATGGGGACTTTGTAGTAGGATTGAAGGGAAGGGTAGAGACAGGGAGGGGAGCAGAGAAAAATGTAGAGCTCAATAAAAATCAATAAAAATCCCTAAAAAAGAATAAAGTGGGAAAGGAATTGAATTCTAGAAACCTCTCTCTGAAATGACTCTTTGTGTCTATTGAGATACAATGAAAAAAATGTATCAAATTTGCCTCAGAAATCTGTGCTTTCTTCTTTAAAACAATACATAATGAAAACATACAGGTACTATGTCTCAGTAAGGTTTCTTATTTATACAAACTCACAGTAAATTGAGTAGGTTTATGAAAGTTTTGATAAAGTTGTTTCTATATAAAAGTGAGGGCATGCCTAGTTATAACGACTCTTACCTCAATATCACAATTTTTAGTGTAAATGGCTAAGAACTGTTTATTTCATTGGGAACTTATTTTTAAAAAATAAAATAAACTTATTTTTAATTTATTTTACATTCTAACCGGAGTTGCCCCTTCATAGCCCTCCTCCTGTACTACTCTGGTGTTAGAGGTCCTTCTGTATTTGTGTTATTTTCATTGGTTGAATAAAGAAACTGCTTTGGCCTTTTGATAGGGAAGCAATTAGGTAGGTGGAGTAGACAGAACTGAATTCTGGGAGGGAGAAATCAGGGTCAGAGATTGCCACCATGGAGCCAACCACCAGGTCAGACATGCTGAATCTTACCTGGTAAGCCACAACCTTGTGGTGAACACAGATTATTAGAAATGGGTGGAATCAAGAAGTGAGAGTTAGCCAATAAGAGGCTAGAAATAATGGGCCAGTCAGTGTTTAAATGAATACAACAGTTTCTGTGTAATTATTTTGGATGTAAGCTAGCTGGGTGGCCGGGAGGAAAACCAGGCCCACTACACTGCTCACCTCCCCTCTAGGTCACCTCCCATCTACTCTTCCCACTCTGCAAAAACTCCCATGAGTCTGACACATTAAGGTGGGGCAGGATCAGCCCTCTCCCTACTGTATTATGGCCAAGCATGTTATCCTACCATAAGGAATGGTCTCAAAAAAACCTAGCTTATGATTCAGGGATAGATTATGGTCCCACTACCAGGTACCCCTCAGATTGTCCAAGCTTCATTGCTATGTCCTACATGCAGAGGGCATACTTTAGTAACATGCAGGCCTCACAGCTGTCAATCTAGAGTTCATGAATTTCCACGAGCTTGGCTCAGCTGTCTCTGTAGATTTCTCCATCATGATCTTAATCTCTGTTGCTCATATATTCCCTCCTCCTTCTTTTAGACTGGATTCACAGAGCTCCACCTGGTGCTAAGTTCTAGATCTCTGCATCTGATTCCATCAGTTACTGGATGAAGGCTTGAGTATGATGATAGTCACTAATCTGATTACAGGGAAGGCCAGTTCAAACACTCTGTCCACTATTGCTAGGAGTCTTATCTTGAGTCATCCTTGAAGATTCTTGGGAATTTCCCTAGCACTAGGTTTCTCCCTACCCCAATAGTCTCTCTCTCTATCAAGATTTTGCTTTGATTGCTCTCTCACTCTATCTCTCCACTCCATCTCATTCCCTCATGATGAGAAAATACCCTTTTTAATATCCTTACTCCTAGCAAAATATTTGATTACATTCAGATTCTAGACAGATTTTGTTTTATACTTTTCTTCAAATTACGATTGTTTGTAGTCAGCTTCAACAACCTAGGGCTCTCTACGTTCACTTATGTCTCTATCTGTAATCTCTTTCATTATATCTTTCATCCTTTGAGAATCTTCAAATTTTGAAAAATGCAACACTTTTGAAATATGACCTTTGTCATAGTAATCTATATTATACATATAATCTAATGTTCCACTACTATTCAAAGTAAAACTTCCATTACATAAAACCTCAAGGAAACATTATTAATGATAATTCATAATGAGCATAATAGATATACTCTAATCCTATTGGTTAATTTTAATATATGTAAGTTGAGGCACACAGAAAGTGCTATCTCCTTCCCTCCTCCTCCTCCTTCCCTCCCCTCCCTTCCACCCATACCGCCTCTCCACCCCTCTCCAAGACAAAGAGCCATCAGGGTTCCCTTCACTATGTTAAGTCCAAGGTCCTCCCAGCTCCCCCTATGTCCAGGAAGGTGAGCAACCAAACTGACAAGGCTCACAGTGAGCCCGTCCATGCTGTAGAGTTCATGTTCATTGCCGTTGTCCTTGGTTTCTCAGTCCTCCTCCACCGTCAGCCACATTCAGAGAGTCCGGTTTGGTCCCCTGTTCCATCAGTCCCATTCCGACTGGACTTGGTGGTCTCCCGTTAGATCTGTCCCACCGTCTCAATGGGTAAACGCACTCCTCACGGTCCTGACTTCCTTGTTCATGATCTCCCTCCTTTTGCTCCTCATCGGGACCTTGGGAGCTCAGTCCGGTGCTCCTATGTGGGGCTCTGTCATTTTCTCCATCCAATGCCAGGTGAAGGTTCTATGGTGATATGCAAGATATTCATGAGTATGACAATAGGATCTGTACATTTCTGGCACCCTCTCCTCAGCTGCCCAAGGACCTAGCTAGGGGCGTCTTCCTGGACACCTGGGAACCCCTCTAGAGTCAAGTCTCTGCCAACCCTAGAATGGCTCCCTTAAGTAAGATATATAATTCCTTGTTCCCATATCCGCCCTTTCTATATCCCAACCATCCTATTCCCCCAAGCTCTTCCCATCCTCGACTTAACCCTGACTAATTTTCTTATCAAAATTATTTCATCTCATGAATTATGCAAGCTGTTCCTTGTTATACCATATTATAAACAGGATAGTAATAGTATGGCTAATCTCATTGCTAGTTATAGAAGTATATACATATGTCCCACCACTGTGAGAAATGAAATTATATTTCTAAATAAAAGTACATTTTGGAAAAGAACTCACATAAGTTAATAAAAGTATACTTAAAATAACCAACATGCTGTTACACAGTAACAGTTGAGAACTTAGGACTTCCTGAGCAGGATACTTTAAAATATGTCTATAGACTCAGTACTCTATCATTGACATTGCTATTCAGAATTAGTACCAGCTGATATGAATAAATTATAAGGCAAGGACTCTTCCTACATTCCTAATTATTGCTAGGAACTGTAGGAATATTTACCAAATTAGAATGTATCATATTATCAGCATTTTTTGTTCCTACTCATAACAGAACCAGTCTTCACAAAGGGAACGTCCTTAAGGGCATATATTATATGGGCATTTTGTCAAGGACAAGCTGCACATACTTCACCAACTAACTTGGATTTAAAGTCACTCAGGTTATCGAGGCAGACATGTGTACGAGGGAGTTTGTTTACAAATGGGTTGCCTAAAGGGGGCATTTATATCTCATGGTAAGGAAACAGAGACCTAATAAAAGAGACATAATAAAAGAAGCAGGATGAATGAAGCTAGCTGAGTCCTACAGTTGCTTCTCTCACCTTTCTTTCCCCCAAGACATGAACAGTTCTGTCAAATGTTCTTTTTTTTTTTACAAGTTTTTGAATGGAATATTTATGTGTTTTTAATGTTTTATTGAGCTATCTATTTTTCTCTGCTGTCCTCCCCTCCTCTCCCCTCCCCTTATACCCTCTCCCATGATTTTCACTTTCCCAGTATACTCAGGAGATCTTGTCTTATCCTACTTCCCATGTAGATTAGATCCATGTATGTTTCTCTTAGGGTCCTCTTTGTTGTCTAGGTTCTCTAGGGTTATGAATTGTAGGCTAGTTTTTCTTTGCCTTATGTCTAAAAGCTACTTAAGTGAGTACATATGATAATTGTCTTTCTGGGTTTGGGTTACCTCACTCAATATGATGTTATCTAGATCCATCATCCATTTGCCAGCAAATTTCAAAATATTATTATTATTTTTTCACTGTGTAGTGCACCCTTGTATAAATTTGCCACATTTTTAATGCATTCTTTGGTCGAAGTGTGGGAAGTACACCTGAATGCATTAGCACAGGAGACCACTTCCTACATATAACCCCAGTAACACAAATACTGGGAGCAATAATTAATGATTGGAATCTCCTGAAACTGAAAATCATCTGTACTGTCAAGGACATGGTCAACAAGACAAAACCACAGCCTACAAAATGGGAAAAGATCTTTGCCAAACCCACATCAGAAAGAATACTGTCAAATGTTCTTAAATCAATGCAGCATGGCATTACTCAGAAACGTAATCAAGAAAATGTGGGATGAAGTTCTAAACACATCTGCCAAAATAACTGTTTCCTTCTTTAGGACATTTTCTAAATTGAATTTGTGATTATAGTGACAAGCAGGTAACTAGTGCATTCCCCTTATGATTCCTTAAAATTTGATTTTTTAATGGAGCTGTACACATTTGTTTGTGTGTATGTGTCTAGGCTTTTCAAATTAGCAAATAAAGAATTACTATTAAGCTAATAATGATTTTTTCTAAGCATGTTGCCATAGTATATATATTCTGAAGTTAATAGTCTTCAACCTTTGTTGCCCATTTTCTTGAAACTTTCTTTGGTGCATATGCTCAGCTATTTTGTAATAATTCTCTTGCGAACTTTATCAATGTCATTATTTTGCTAATTCCAACAGCCATAGAAATGTCTGTGGTGTGTGTGTGTGTGTCCTTCAAGTTATTTCAGTTATATTGGAAATTTAATAATTGCTTTATCATAGCGATAGTTCAACTATCTTCTTGTAAGACATTTAAATTTGTTCCTCTCTACCTCAATAGATCTTTTCTGCATCTTTCTTTATTAGAGCCTTGAATACTTATTGGTGATCTTAAGGCTTTAGAATTGGCCTGTTCCTTCATGACTTGCAATCTTGCTGGAGCAACAAGTTATTGTAACTTAACCTCTTGACCCTTATATTGGTTTTTTCCTAATTTTCTGTTTACTGGACAGATCTTTTTTCCCTCCTTTTAACTCTAGTAACTCCTAATAATTCACATTTCATTAGCTTATTTATAATCATTTGATCACAAATATTTATCTATTTAAAAAAATTTAGGTTGAAAAAATATAAAATCCAAATATCTTTTTTATTGTCTTTGAAATACATCCCTTCTACAACTTTTGTACACTGAATAAATATGATATACTTCAAGAAATAACCTAATATTTAATCCTAATTCTTACCACACATACAAACCATAAGGGAATATGTGTGTTCTCCACTAAAAAAGATTTTTTTAAACAAATATAACACCTGCCATAAAAAATCACAATTATCACAATCACACATTACTGGTTTTACTGAGAATAAAGTTGAATTATTTTTTTCCATTAAACTTAGTCTTTTATTGGACACTTAAATTTATAAGTTTTCCTACAGGAAGGGTAAAATATCAATTGTGAAAAATCAGAAGACCTGAATACACAGGAGAGTGCAATTGACAATGGTCCTGAATGTTCAAATGACTAACAAAGCTAATCTTTGTGTTTGCTTGTTTTCTCTTTTTTTATTACTTTATAAATAATACCATTAAGGGAGAATATGAGCAGGGAAGGCAGGAATGCTATAGGCTGGTGTGTCTGATCTAATGGGAGCTCACCAAATCTAGCTGGACTGGGACTGAATGAGTATGGGATCAAACTGGACCGTCTGAAAGTGGCTGACAATTGGGCAGACTGAGAAGCCAATGATAATGGCACTGGGATTTCTCTCTACTGCATGTACTGGCTTTTTGGGATCCTAGACTATTTAGGCATACCTTTCTAAGCCTGGAAGGAGGTGGGGGGCTTGCAATTCCCACAGGGCAGGGTACTCTGCCCTCTCTTAGTAAGTAGAAGAGGAAGAGAAAATAAAGTTGAATTAATCTATTGCAATAGTTTAGCATGGTAGTTTCTAAAGTTACTTTACATTTCTAAGTTTTGATAGGTAAATAATAGTAATACTGCATTGAATTTTTATACTATTAACTATTTTAGATATGCTGTCTTATTAACTTCAAATTTTAAAACAATAATTGTAATTTATTTAGATATTGCAATGTATTTTGGTCATATTCAACACAAAACCCTACCCTTAAATTTTTCAAGATCTGTCCTGAAATATGTCCTAAATCCCTAATTTCCAGTCCTCTCCTGTTGTGCTTAAAAGTTAATTGACATAATTTGAGTTTTATATACACTTCTGGATACTGGGCCATCTACGATGGCAGGGTCCACTCACCAGGAGCTTTGAATTAAAATAAAATTGACTCTCTGTACCTTAAAGCTATGATCTATCCATAAGTCTGTGTTTGAAGGAAAATCACAACCCCTTCCTACTCAGTGACAGAATGCTGGACGGATTAATTTTGCACAGGTCTTTTAGAGATATCTACAGATACTATGAGCTCATTAAAGTAGAAGTGATGTCATGTCCAGAAAAGATTATTTTTTGTTTAGCTCTGGTCTTAAACAAACTCTGGAATTTGCAGCATTTCTGCCTAACTTCTATAGCAATCCCTGAACCTTGGGAAAGGTATATGACACAGATTTCTAGTATAATAGCAGAGCACTCCACAGTCATTCTTCTTCATAATTACTATTGCATTTAAAGTTTATTCCGTATTATGTATTTACATAGAATCATAATGCTATGAAAAACTCACAAATCAAGGAAGAACTATGGCACAATAAGACAATAAAAGTGAGATGGAAATAGCAAATATTATGACCAACTAACACCAAAAATATAGAGAATTTTAGAAATAAAAAGGAAAAATCAACTTAATCAATTGCTTCTGCGAACACTTACCGAACATATAGTACATGCCAGGTATTCTTTATTGTACTTGGAACATGGCCAGAGACACAAGAAAGTAATATCCTGGCTTGAGACATCAGGCAGTGACCTGGAAGGGTGAGAATGATTACCAGAAGAAAGTGACGTTGGGAAGGATAAGTGAGTAGGACTAAATGCAGTACGTGCATGGAGAGAATTCTACTGAACAAAACAAATCGCACAACGCTTACGAAATGGCTCACTACCCTGGGGAAATACAAAACAGAACACAAAAAATAGGGGGAAAGCACTGAGAACTGCAATCATAACAAGTATGAGAGAAAAATGATACTCAAAAAAGAGAAACTCGGTGTATTGTAATAGAATCAATCCCATGCAGTGCAGAAATTAGATTTCCCAAGAAGCAAGGCAGGAAAAGTCAAATGTCAAAAACCAAAATCTGTGTGGCATGAAAACTAAGGGGAAGATAAAATTTCTTTCTACTTGTGTGATACTGTGATACTATAGGTTTGACTCAATAGGTTGGTAGAACGTTTGTTGTAAGACGTAATGTAACCTATTAACTTTGTGTGGTCTGAAGTGTTTAGCTGTCGATCGAGCTGGATCCCTTATTAGACCAAATAATTTCTCTTGGAAGTTTTCTCAGATAGCTTCATGTTTAACAGAAAAAAATTAAGATGGCTTAAGTTTCATCTTAAAATTTTTCATCCCCTATAGTTCTGCATGTACTAGTCTTAGAAGTAAGTACACAAGCTAAAACAACAGGAATTCCCATGTTGCTTGTACCAAGAACAAAATCCTAAGCTTCCCTAGGTCTTGTAACTCAGCAAGGCTTGTGAGTGGAAATACAGTGCCCAGTCACACTCTGCTTTAAAAGGTAAATACAGATGAGAAAAAAGGTGAAAAAAAAAAAAAAAAAAAAAAAAAAAAAAAAAAAAACCAACCAGGATCAATCATTCATTTCAAATCACAGCTTACCTTCTAATCTACAACAAAATGTCTTTAAATGACCCAGGTCATACAAGAAAAAACAAACTTGAAGCAATTAATGAATCAACTAAATATCCCACCTGAATATGAAAAGCAATCTTCATGGTGGGCAGAAACAAGCATAATAAGGGTTATGCAACACTCATATTTCCATAATAAAATGATTAATTATAATAATATGGAACCAGAGAAATGTCTCAGTATTGAAGAGCACTTGCTTTTCTGGCAGATATTTCGTGCTTGGTCTTAGCACTGGTTTTCCCTTTTCTGACTTCCACAAGCATTGGATATATGTTCTCGTCCTACAGACAGGCACACATACACATAGACAAAAATAAAGAAAAGAAAGATGTCAAATTATTTTCAAAAATTTCCTTAAAATGTCATGAGAAATAATTTCTGATTTAGAATTATAAATATCCTTGGAAAAGTATATCTCTCTCATAAAGTAACAATTGCTTTTAAATTCAGAATTAAGTTCATATATAGGAAATACTTTCCATTTTGTTTTTTACAGTTGTCATTGAGTTAAAAATATTGTTATATAGTTGAAATTGACTTAGGTCTAGGTTTTATTTACAGTATTTGCACTGAGTCAGAAGTTACAGGTAAGCTCTTTGTAAACTTTAGCTGAGGTGCCAGGTGCTGGGGTAGATCTAAAATATTCCTTTCCCTCGCAGGCTCATATTTTGAATGCCTCTCCAGCTATGTCATGATTTTGAGCCTTTTGGAGGCGAGGCCAAGTTGGCAGAAATATATCACTAGGGGCAGGTCTTTGAAGGTTACCTCACTCCAGGTTCTGGCCCGCTTTCTCTGACTCTTAGTCTGTTGCAGTGTGATAAGTGTCTGCCACACACTTCCCTCCTCATGCATTCTATGTTGCTTTCCCCTCTATGATAAGCATAACTCCCTTTACCACTGTGAGCCCAAACCAACTTCCCTGCCTTGTGTTGTTTCCATCAAGAATTCTGCCCCAAAAGTACAAATAACAGACATGTGAGTTGTTAATTAAAGCGACAAGGTAAAGAGTCAAAGGAAAATAACAGAAAACTTAGTACCAAATGGTGGTCAGTCCTGGAAAACAAGCATATGGTAACATTGTATGAACTTAACAGTTATATTTAGGAATATATATATATATATATATATATATATATATATATATATGCATGCAAAAAATTTGTGAAAAGTTAAAAGAGAACAGAGGGATATATGAGAGGATTTTGGAGGGAAGGAAAGAAGGGGAAATGCCTTTATTATAATCTCAAAAAAAAACAGAGAGCAGATTCCTCAATAACTTTTTCTTCTCAGAAGAACCCCAATCTGATTGTCAGGATAGATGTAGTTTTGTGCCACTTTTGAGAGAGCGGCAGACAAATGGCGGTGTAAATTTGAGACAAATTAGTGCACAGTGGAAAACCGCTCAGGTCTAAGGCACTCTAGCTGAAGTTGTTTCCTGGGATCTTCATGAGAAACCTTTCACTAAGGTGCCGAAAACCTTAACTGTATGAGAAACAATCAGTATGAAGACAGGAAGACATGAATACCAGTACTAGCAAAGCAAGTATTAATTAAAGCATACTTATCAGAAACACTTGAATCTTTCATTCTAACCCAATTCAGGGGTGGTTGAGCATAGAGAGTGGTGTCCTGAGAGCAGTAGTACCTGTATGGCTTGCTAGATCAGTCTTTTGTCTTTACCTGGGGTAGCATTTAACATTAGGCTTACAAATAGACTTCTTTCTCCTCTTACAAATCAAAGTGAATTATGCAAATGCAGAAAATATGTTAGCAAATACAAGATGCTATTAAAATTAATGAACTCATGAATTTACTGTTTCAAGCCACATTGAAAGGAAGAATGTTCTTTTCCTGTGATTAGAAAGTTATACCTGAATTAGGATGAAGTTTACAGATTGTGGAGCAAAGCTGGAAGGCGGTTATTATCTTTACAATTAATAAAGGATAATTAAATAGAATTATATAACATAGTGAATCATATTACATATATTTATTTGATCATTTGAAATATCCAATTTTTCTGAGTACGGAAGTTTATCACTTAATGTGAACCAAAAGGTAAAGAAACACCATCTTTGATTCCTCAACTGACTCATTGCATATCTCCTACTAATGTAACAAATTCATTTAAGTTACTTTTGTCAGAGATAAAATCCTTCTTGATAGTTCCCACTGTCTCATGTTTTATTTTTATATTAAAAATGACTTCTAAAGTTTTTAAAGACATCTGAATGCTGGCCTGTGTTCAACATTTTTAATACTTTTCAATTCACTTACTTTTCTCATACTTAGGTAAGCAAGTCTATGCAGTAACATCTCTGGATCTACAACTGAGCAGCATCTGTAAATCACGCCTGTGATCATGCCATCCATCATCAGTTTCTCAATCTGCCATGTTCCTGTCAACAGCTTTCCTTGATTACTAAGGCAAAGTAGAAAATCCACAGGGTTTCCTGTAACACAAAGTTAACCTAACTGCAGACTTATCTTTCCTTCATCTTCACTGGTTCTTCTCACAGTGGAAACTCTTGCTAACACTAAGATTTTCGAATGTTGTATATTTACATCTATTGTACACCTTAGTTACTTCTGTCTTTCTACCATTTACATATTAAGCACACACACATTGTCATGCACGTGTTTGTGTGTCTGTGTGTCTTATATATTATAAGGTCTATGAATGCACATCCAATAATATGAATATTTATTTTCTCATTAAAACAAGAAGTCTCAGAATGTTACTTATTGCTGACATGTTACCATTAGCACAAAAAATGAACTCCAGAGATTTCTAAATAATTTATTCAGCAATTGAAAGGAGTTTCTGTTCTTTAGGAGTTCACCATTTAAGGTTGTCTCTTGATTAATACGATTAGTCTTGCTAATGATTTACTAGTTCTAATCATTGCATATTGGGTTTCAATCCCCTTAGTCATTGTCTATTTCTTTATGTGCAAGCACATATTAAATGAGTTTGGGTTTCCTTCCATTTAATCAATTTATTTTGCATCTGGAAAATCAATGTAGTCTTGTGCTATGTAGACTATATACTACAACAGAAATTTTCAAACTTTTTCTTGTTTAAACATTATTTCCAAAGTTAAGACATATATCCTTTTAATGTATCAATATATAAATATAATGGTATATAGGAATTCTTTATATCAAAAAAGTTAATAAATCCATTAATATTTGTTACTGTCCTCGGAAAAATATTCCGTTTTTAGTAGACAATTTTAAATTTGTTACTGAAAAGCAAGAAAGAACTCTCAAAAATAGGAGACATTCTAAGTAAGAAATAGCTATCATTAGACATGTTTGAAAACAGTGTTGATGGCATTACGTGAACTTAAACACAGTTTTCTTGGCTGATTTCAGACCAAATCACATTTTGTGAACTCTTTCTATAGGTCATATCAAATTCATTCAAAAACATATGTACCTTTCATTCTGACAAGTAGAAAAGATAGCTTCTTTACAAAATATCATATATCTTTTGTATTCTTTCCTGTTGACAAAAATATACCATTAATCATCTTTATCTAGTGATTTAAAAACCCTAAATAAGTTATCATGGATAACTTCTTTTAATAATTAATTTTATCTACTCTGTATTTTTACAGTTTATTTAGATATTAAATATAAATCTATTCTAAACTAGAACAGAATTCTAACATATTATTAGTGAAAATGTTTTAATTGTGTTAGTATTGATGACTACTTTATAGAAAAATAAACATAACATGATAAATGTTGCCTGAAAACAAGTCAGTTTACAAGAAGAACTTACTTACTCAGTTATTTAATATTGTATATTGAAGAATATATTTTTAATTTTGTCAATATTATTTTAAGGCATGCATATGTCATTTATGTAAATTCGAGCTTTTAGATAATTTCAGTAACAATGGAAATGATATTTATAGATATTTTAACCTTAGGTAGTCAAAATTGAAATGCAATTTAAGAATCTTTTTTATTATTTTAAGCAAACTTATTTGAAATTACCATGAAAGGGAAGAACACATAAGGGGGAAACCAAAGGATACTACTGTGAAGATGAATGCTGTCTCATTTGAAGAAACGAACAGTCTAAGTGCTGAAAACATGCTCAGCAGTCAAGAGCTCTCATTGCTCTTGGAGAGCCCCCAAGTTCAGTTGCTAGCACCCATGTCCTATTGCACACAGTAATATTTAAATTTAGCTCCAGAAGAGCCAATACTTTCTTCTGACATTGAAAGTATGCCAGCACATAAAGGATATAAGATTACACATACATAGAAATACATACATGTAAGTAAAAATATGAATTGCAAAGCACAATTTAAAAAGAATTTTACAGTCATATTCAAAATCAATAACAAAAGAGTAGATTAAAATGCTGAATAGACGATGCCTCAAATCTCACTTCAGGATAGCGATATCCTTCAGTACTGTTTATTAAGGTTTTAAAGATATTTACTATATACTGTAAATCATGGTAATGATTCTCAACAATTTTACTAATTTTTATCACTTTTATGCTTTGTGAGAATTTTCTAAATGATTACTGTATTTTCATCATTTCCATGCTTGTCTCTTCTACATTCAACTCTTCAATGTAGGAGATCTGAAGGTAGTGATTCTTCAAAATCTAGAAACAGAACTAACACATGAACTAGTTGTACCTTTCCTGAGCAGATTCCCACAGAATTCTATATCCTACTACAGATGCTTGTACATCCATGTTCTTTGTTGGACTATTTACAACATCAAGAAAGAGAATCAGTCTATGTAGTATGAGTAATAAAAACCCAGAGACAGATATTGGGATTCAAGTTGAAGAAGAGAAAACCAAATCATTAGCCACTAGAGTGTTCTTACCTATTGCAAGCCTTAGACAAACAGAATGGCAGTCCTCAATATGACTGTAGACTGCAATATTCTCCACCAAATCTTAAACTGCATACAGAGACCCTGAGCTCCTGTCTTCTCCCACTTTATATTCCTCTCTAGTGCTCGTATTAAAGGCGTGCACCACCATTGCCCAATCTTTATGGTTAACTAGTGTGGCTTCTGGGATTAAAGATGTGTGCCACAGCCGGGCGGTGGTGGCGCACGCCTTTAATCCCAGCACTCGGGAGGCAGAGGCAGGCGGATCTCTGTGAGTTCGAGACCAGCCTGGTCTACAAGAGCTAGTTCCAGGACAGGCTCCAAAGCCACAGAGAAACCCTGTCTCGAAAAACTAAAAAAAAAAAAAGAAAAAAAAAAAAAAAAAAAAAAAAAAGAAAAAAAAAAAAAAATGTGTGCCACCACTCTCTGGCCTGTATGGCTGGCGAGTGTGGCTAGTTTGGCACTCTGATCTTCAGGCAAGCTTTATTTATTAAAACACAAATAAAATATCATTATAAGCCAAGAATGCTATTAACTTACTAATGGATACAGAAAATATGATATACTTACAAACTAGAATTTGTTTTATCTGTAAATAAAACTGAAATTGGGAATTTGTGTGTAAATTAATGTCTCTGAAAACCTTTTCTTTCCTTGAGATAGCCAGGCCCAAAAGAAGTGCTGCAGGTTTGCTGCTATATGTGGAGAGTAGCATCAAATATTTAGACTTTCATGTTAACCTGGAGAACCTACATGAAAATCAAAAATGAAAAGACCCTTTGGGGTTAATACCTTTGAGGAGTGGGATAATACAAAGTAAGTCAGCTATAACTTTATATATCTAGAATAAAATAAGATCTCAGTGAAACATTTGATAGAGTATATTGTGCATACATAGAGATTAGTATCTCGATAATTTGATAGAAATGTGAATACTCACTCAAAGTGGTTATCAATATTCATCAGGCTGTAAATCTTCAAGTCTTTTAAGAACAGAAAAAGAACCATAACTGAGAACTGTGAGCTAACACAAACCTCTCTCCCTCTATCTAGTAAGGAAATAGGAACTTACTACTATTTTTTTCTAAATTGATATGATGTTAAACAGCCTTTAAAAATTGATGTTTTAACCGATACACTAATACAACTCAGAATCTAAATAAGGAAGGCTCTTTTTAAAAAATAAATGGGTGTTAATGGAGCTAAGAATAAAATATTCTTGAGCAATTAGCCCTAAAAAAGACATTTGTGCTAACACTTCTAAAAGTCAGAGACAAATCACTGATATGAGCAGAAAAAAAATGTAAGAAGTGGAAAACAGAAAGAATGGCATTGAAATGTTATCTTTCTAGAAAGACAGAGCAACAGAAATGATGAACTCATAGCAGCTGTACTTGTTTGCATTAGGTTTGCACAGGACGTGAAATATCAACTGTAAGTCATGGATGTGGAGAGGCCCACCAAATGCTAGCTCTCAGCTGAACTTTCTCGGGAGGTAGATTCACTGGTTTTAGTTCTGATTAACTCACATGCCAACTGAATAGTAAAACCTCAGTCACACAGACAGACCTAGTAGTAAACCATGGGCTGCAACATGAAATAAAAGAGATAAGTATTAGAAAGAATGGAAGAGGTATTAACAGTGGTAGGAGGAAGATTAAAGAAGGTTGGGGTAGAATAAGTAGAATACCTTTTATATATGTGTGTATTTGTGTGTTATATATGTTATATATGTTTATATGTGTGTATAAAAATGTATAGTACACATGATCATAACTGTTAAAGTATAAAATGTAATCACTAATTAATAAATTTCAAAATGTGTAATATTTTTTATTATTTATCCTTAACTTCTATTGTTAATATTACAACTTAAAATTTTAATATATATAAATATATAAAATTCAGTTTTCATAGCATAAAGGAAACACTCATTTTTTTCACATAAATGTATAGATATGGAAATGATTAACTTTTCATATTTAATAGGTTATCATCAAATTTTAAAATAAAATTAATAGTCAATTAATTTCTAACTAATTCAATGATACAAAATATTGTTATCATGGAGATTTTGTAGTCTGTGAAGATTAAGTTGTAGAATTACATGATTAAAACTCTGCAACAAAATCAGACCTGTAGGGATTGGTGAGCTTTGTGAAGAGCCTAAATTGGAGCACAGAGACTGGTTTCCAGATTGTCAGAACTTCCCCCACCCTGTGTAGACTAACTGTTGGCAAATAATGCTCTCATATCCCACATTATTTATAGTTAGATAAGAGCCAGTTCACTTTATAGAGCGACATATTTGTAATTTTATTATGGATTGGTTAGTTATTTTTTGTTAATCTTTCTCTTCCTTAGCAAACTCATTGATATCGTTTGGTTTGTTTTGGTTAATGGAAAGAAATCTTTTCCTGACTTGGTATTTTCCCATCTACTTTTTTGGTTCTTTTTTTTTTTACTTTCTGAAAATTCTCTCACCATTTCTTAAACATAATAATTATTTCCAACTACTAACAAGCAACTCCTTAAAATTAGCAACAGATAATACAATAAGTATGGCATTATATGCTTAGGAAAATGTATTATATATCCATTAATAAATTTTACCAACTACATTCTGCGTAGACATAAAGTAGTAGACGATCTTAATACTTTATGATATCCTCATGGTAACTGAAGCACTCAATTGACTGAGATAAGATGAGACCTAAAGATGAAGTGGGTGATTATACACAGTGATGCAATGTTCATTTGTGGAATTACTTGGCACTTGTATATAAAAAGAAAGGATCTGTGTGATTTGAGAAAAGTAATAATGTTACATGAATAACCTTCTTAAACCAAAAAAATGACAATTTTCAAAGGGATGAGAGTCCTTTAAGTTAGAAGTAGAAAGACTAATCTCTAATGCAGTCAATATTTATCTCAAGCAGAACATATCACAAGCAGATTGACGTCTATAGCATAGCCCTCAAGGCTTCCAATACCACTTTTAGCATCGCCTTGTAGACAACATAAGGATGCTTTATGTGTGAGATGAGCAATTAGTCATCCCGCGATAGATGCCCACTGTGCAGGAATACGCTGGCTCTCTAACAATGATGTCTCACTAAAGAGAAAAGAGAATCACTGATGCAACACAGACTTTCAAATTTTCAACTGATGATTGTTCCATTCTAGAAAAACTTTAAAATCGCATCAATTACAAAACATTTTGTGCAACATAAATGCTCCTTAGATTGTACTGAAAGCGTTATTGTTGGAACCCTGGTTCACTGTCTTGATAAATTAGAAAGGAGATCACAGCTATCACATTGTATCATTATTTAATTTTGCTTGGTAACATGATGTCTGTTTTTTAACTTTCTGAGCTAGTGTAGTATAAACATTGAGATGATTATAGTGAAAATTTTAAAAAATAATGATAGTTGATAAGTTCATAAACTAAGTGTAAAAGCCACACTTTTTCTTAATCATTATACTCATACATTTCTTTATGCTAATTTCAAATAAAAAGGTTTATAAACTAACATTTTTATCCAAAAAGGATATATTAAAAGGATTAAATTTATTTCTTATTCATAAATACAAAATAGTGGTATTATGTATGTATGTATGTATGTATTATTATTATGAACACAGTGATACTAGTGAGCCATTAATGGAAAATGTAAATTTGAAATATGTTTTGATACAAAACACACTATTTTCTCAAGTATAATTAAATCAGTTATTATGTTATAGAATAATCAAGGCTCAAATAAAACATCATTTAAAGCATCCTCTAAAGAACACTAACTATTCACAGAGCAGCAGTGTCTTATGGATCTTCCTATCTCATAAAATGTAATGTCATGGAAGAACAGTGTATCAGTGTTTCATGTTGATGATGATCACATACATATCATATTGACAGATTTTTACTATTAATCAAGTGATAAATTTCACAATATAAAAATGAGAGTTGGATATATAGAATAGTTCTTCATCTTATATGAAATTAGTCTTTAATTATCATAGAACCTATATATTATCATGAACTATTAATGAGAATGTTAACAATGCTAACAGATCATCTGATTATTTTTTCCTTTTTCTTTTTTATAAAACATATTTTATTAAGATTTTCATTTATGTCTCTGTACTACCTTTACAACTGAGACTGAGCTGGAGCATGTGTTTGTTTTTTCTCTACTACTCATGTGTTGGGGTCACATGGATGAACCATTGTACCCACTACAAAGAACATCATATATGTGACCATAATAAAACTAAAATCTATGTACTTCAGACTATGCAATGGCAATGAAAAAACACATACTAGAAAAAGCAAGACAATTTTAAAATTAAAATTTGCACACATGTTGGCATTTAAACTTTCTATTATATAAGGAATATAATGATTGTTACTTATAATTCTTACCGAATATAACAGCACAATGAGTGTGCTCATGTATTACATCTGTTTGATGGCATTGAAGAACACATTGAGATTATATCATTAAAATGTTGATAGTATTACTTCATTTTCTAACAAAATTTTTGTACAAAGTGTTAATGAATTACCTAGGAATAAATCCCAGGTAGTTGTATAACAGCCAATAAATGGCTATACAATAAGTATTTTTTCCTTCTAAGAATGCATGAACAGATGTGGTGGTACCAAAGCATCTACTCATGTCATTACTATAAACTAAAGGAAGTTACTTTAATATCCTACACTGTCCATATTCTTTCTTTTATATATTTGTATATTCTATCTAAATTTATTTTATAAAGGCTCTTTTTGTTATTGAAATTTTTATAACTATGTAGATGTGAGATATATGGCAAAGCACATATAACAGTATACTTTGGAAACCAGTATATCATCTATATGTGAATTCTGAATTGATGCTGTCAGTATTGAGTTTAGAAATATTTGATTATTAATGTCATTGAATTCACACAGATAAAGTGCATAAGCATGAACTTGAAGGATCTTCCAGCTACTGTATAGTCTGCCATGTGTACTCGGTTGCCTATTTCTATTGAAAGCAGATATTAAACAATTGAGAGGGTAAAACATCATGGTACAAAATTATAGCTGTCAAGAGGGGGCAAAGGTTATAAGCATCATTGTTGGCTCTATGTAAGAATAATGATAGGATAGATGTCTCTCAAAATTACAAGGACAGATTCTTTTGTATAAAGAGTAAATACTATGCCATTTCTCAATGAACTAAATTCATGATAATTGTCTCAAATGGCAAAACCTACCCACAGAAAACAAAGGGCAAAGTTGTTATTCCTGAATAGGACTAAGACTACTTAAAGATCTTTTGAAAAGATTTATTAATACTGTTCAAACTAATAAATCATTTCAAATATGGGTAGTATCATCCAACTGAATGCAAATTTTATCAGAAAACTTAAATTTCATACTGACAAAACATTTAAATAGCATTTTGAGTCATTTGTTTATATTTGTTACCTTCCATTATGTTCTTGTACACAATCTTTATGCAAAAATCCTTCTCTCAAAGTTTTAAGTACAGCAATAGCAAAAGTTGAAAGCCAAGCAACCATTCTTAAAATTTAAAATGCATTGATGTTACCAAATTTGTATTGCTACATCTTACTCCAAAATGAATAAACATATTTTTATTCAAAATTGTAATCTCAATGTAAACTCTGATACTATATTCTAGATCTATTTATATATACAACCTGTTGCTAAATAATTCTGATTTGGCAGAATGTCAGTATATTATTTAAACTCTCTCTTTTGTTTTTCATTTCTCACATGTCATGGGTTTCTTTACATCAGTCAGCTCTTTAAAGATCTCTGTTGTTTTGCTTTTTTTTGTGTGTTGTGAGCAGAAAATCTGTCAAAAGGCAAAATGATAAAATAATTGTTGGTAATTTTGTATGTTTGTGATATATACAATAAATTTGGTATCTAATAGAAAGTAATTATTTTAAAAACCCACATTTTAGAAATGAGTAAACACAAAAGTAATTTACAAAGTCATAACTAACTGAAATAGTAAAAATATTATTTAAAGAATTGAATCTAGTCCTTATTTGAGATACTCTAATATGTGATGTTTTTGCTTGCTATGAGAACATATCTAATTTTTATGCCTTGATTCATACAAGATTAAAATTTAAAAATCCCATTTAAGTCAAACTCTTATTTTCTGTTACATGATTTTTTTTTGATCTGCCTTTACTCATCACTGCAATAGAGCAGTGGACAGAAATAACATATGGACAAAATTATTTACTTTGCCTTATAGTTTAAAGTGTGTAGTTATTCGTGATATGGAAATTGGATTCGTGATGTGGTACTTAGTGGGGTACTGGTATGTATTGATTAGTTCTTGCATCCTATAAAATCATAGTGTCAAATAGAAAACAGCATCTGCATGGGAATAATAGTAGGCTATAACTTTTAGTTACTCACTGTAGCTATCTTACCTTAATTTGATAAACCTCTATACCCAACATTTCCAGAATTTCTTAAATCAGTACCTGGTGAGATTAGGAAAAGTACTCAAATAAATATACACACTGGAAATATTTCACATTCAAATATCAACATACAAGTTTAAAGATTCTTTTTTTTCCCTCTCACAAGTTTATGTAGATACTATTGTCAAAAACACTGGAAAGCATTAAACTTTTTTCACTGATTTGCATTGTTTGAAAAACAGTGATATACACAGCCCTTAATGAGATGTCTCCATCACATCCCCATTCTCAGAACTCAGACAATCCTGTGGTAGAAGAAGAAGGAAGGGAGAAAATAGAAGAGGGAAGGAGGCTACCAAGAAATATGAGTAAAGCTCTCTAAACTCACAGAGACAGAGGCCACATGCACTGGGTCTACATAGGGCTAGATCCAGCCTTCTGATTCATGGGCCTTCTCATGGGCTTTTCCTAATGTTGGTTTGGTCTGTTCAACTTTGATAGGATGGTTTATATTTTATTTATACGATAGTTTTATTTTATCCTTTTCCCTTAAAAAACTATTTCTTTTCTCAGGAGAGACAAATGATAGATCTGGACAAGAGGGAAAGTGAAGAGAAACTGGGAAGAACAGTGAGAGGCAAAACAAAATCAGCATATATTATGTAAGGAAACAATTTCTTTTCAGTTAAAGAAAAAGAATTATTAGGTAAAAATATGAAAATCCACATGGTTCCATATTATCAACAATTATAAAAATAATATAAATAACTTTTTCTGAAAGCAGAACTCTTTCACAAAATTTCTACAAAATGAATTAGGTACCTCAACATAGGCTGTTAAGAAATCTAAAAGGCAGTAGTCCAGATATCAGACGTTGAGTAGTATGGACTTCCACATCTAGGGTAGCAAATATCAAAGTGGCACTTTAGTATTATTTATTGAATGAAGTGGGTACATGGTGTGGGACAATTCTGTATTCTGTCAATTATGTTTTGAATAAATGCTGATTGGGTGAGTGGAGAAGACAGAACAGCATGTTGGGAAGAAGGCAGTGAGGCAGATGCCTCAGGCAGGCACCATAGTTCTCCTCTCCAAGATGGACACAGGTTAAGATCTTTCCCGGTAAGCCACCACCATGTGGTACTACACAGATTATTAGAAATGAGTTAATCAAGATATGAGAGTTAGCCAATAAGAGGCTGGAACTAATGGGCCAAGCAGTGTTTAAATCAATACAGTTTGTGTGTTGTTATTTCAGGTGTAAACTAGCCGGGAGTTGGTTGGTGGGCTGCAGCCCGCTGCTCCTTCTACAAATTTTGTCATATTATTAAACTGAATGTTTCCATGACTAGCAGGATAAAAAGTTACCAGATAGTAAATTACTTATGCAAATTCTACCTCTGCATTATTTATTGAAACTAACTAATTGTTTCTATTGTCAATGTTATTATTTTACTCATTACCTGAGGATAAGAGACATACACTCTTCAAAAATATATCATTTAACTGTTTTTAACAATCAAATTCTTCTTGTGTAAGTCCACATACTCAATCAAAAAGCATCGATTGACATTAATCTATCTATATATCCTAAGGTCCTACCTCTTAAAATAATCTTAAAACAAATAAACCAACTGAAACCTAATTTATGATCATGCTTTTTTTTGGAAAAGGTAGGCTTTTCTCAGTCAACCAAAACTAACCAAGCTTAAACCAATCATAGTCAATTGATCATACCATGTCAAAAACAGCAAGTATGCCACTCTAACAAGCAAGCAATTTTTGTACTTTACTTCTCTGCTATTTTGTTAGTATCTGTCAGTAGCATAATTTCAGTGGTTTTTTGTTTTTTTGGTTCAAAGCTCAGCCATACTTCTTAATTTATCAAATAAACTTTGCCTCATTATGAATTATTTCTTTTTTTAACATACCCAATGCATAAGCAAGAAAGAATGTGTAAGACATTGAGATATTTAATGAATATAGAAGAGTGAACACAGAATGGAACCTTCCAAGGAATGTACTTAAAAAAATACAATTGAAATTTAAAGATTTGTTATAAATCAGGGATCTAGGGAGATAGCTCAGTCAGTAAATGCTTGCCATGTAAGCATGAGAATCCAAGTTCAATGTCTAACATCCATGTACAAAGTGGGTCCTTTGCTGCACAATATTAAACCATGCTTCAGAAGCAGAGACAGGAGAATTGCCGAAACTCAATGGCCAATCATCCCAGTCTAAGGTTTGAGGTCCAGGTCGTAATGAGGAACTCTATCTCAATATGTGTGTGTGTGTGTGTGTGTGTGTGTGTGTGTGTGTGTGTGTGTATGTGTGTGTGTGCGTGTGTGTATGTATGTGTATATGTATATATATGTATGTATGTGTATATATAAATTATATATATATTAAAATATTGATATATTGAAAAATAATTACTTTCTATTAGATACCCAATTATATATATATAATATATATATATATATATATATATATATATATATATATATATATATATACCAATTAAGGAAGGTTGATTTGGTTTACACATACATATAAACATGCAGAAACACACACAAACACGCATACACATATGCATAACCTCTTTTCTCATATGAAACCTCTTCATGATTCTCCTTCCCTCAATACAATCTCAATACCACCCTTCTCAACCTCAAAATTATTTGAACACAATGTAATTTACTGCAGGATAATGAAAAGGTGTCTTCAAGAATATGTAGCTTTTTAGTAGTACTAAATTAACCAAAATTCAAAAATTTTCAAAAAATTTTATGGAAAAATAATTATGATTTTCCCAGAAAACTCACAAATGAAATTATTCTCATTTGAGAAATCCCAGGGTATTTCTGCAAAGCAGTATGTAAAAATAGCCTAAAATAAAAAGTACTAAATGTAATTTATTAACTTAGAAAAAAGCCAACAAAAATCACTACTCTCCGAGAAGTGAGATAGCTATGTGCCAAGACAACCTATTTAACATTCCCCTGAGTTCAGCACTCAAAGGGTAGTAATGAAGGTAATGTGGAAAGAGTGAATTTCAGGTGGATCCCTCAATTATTGCTGAACAGTGAAGCACAAATAAAATGAGAGCATGCTGATGGAGTAAGGGAACTTCACAACAGCTTCTTTTCTGAGGTTCATGAAAAAGAAGATAAAAGGAAGAAATCAAGTTTTCTCACAGCTGGATTGTAATGTTAGAAAAATGTTTCCTTCCTTAGAAACTGTGAGAATGAGATATATTTTTGCAAAAGCTCTCAGCGAAGGTTTTGTTCAGCACTTACCACAATATACTACATTAGTTGGGTTTCTCTAGCAACAGAACTGATAGAATAAACTTAAGATTGGCCCCCTTTTGGTCTATGTTGGAATCCAAAAGAACTAAGCACCGACAAAAGTGAAGGGATATGTTGGGAGCAAGATAAATGAATTTGTTAGCCAGAGCAGGCAAAAAGTAAAAGTTTTTTTCTTCCATGTCTTTTTATGTAGGCTGCCACCAGAAGGTAAGACCTACACACACACACACACACACACACACACACACACACACACACACACGTCACATCAGATAACTCAATAAAGAAAAAACTTCACCAGAAGGAAAGACCTAGACTTAGTGTGGTCTCCTTAATTCAATTTATAATATATATTAAGGGTGGGTATGCCAAATCAGATAACTAAGTAATGAAAAACACACACAAATAAGGTAATCCAGACCCAGAAAGACAAATATAATATGTACTCACTCATAAGTGGCTTTAGACATACAGCAAAGAAAAACCAGTTTACAATTCACAACCCCAATACAAAAAGGACCATAAATGAGGCATACATGGATCTAATCTACATGGAAAGTAGAAAAAGACAAAATCTCATGAGTAAATTGGAGCGTGGTGATTATGGGAGAAGGTAGAGTGGGAGGTGGGAGGAAAGGAGGGAAATGGAGAAAAATACATAGCTCAATAAAAACAAAAAATAAATAAATAAGTTGAATCTGCCTGTGGAGTCAATAGCCGTTTCATTAACTTGGGCAGTTAGGGCCTAAGTTCTCTATTATATGCTGGGAATTTCTCTGGCTTGAGCTTGCTGATAATTACATGTAAGTTTTCACAAAACTATGATTTAATGAACATAACCTTCCGTTCATACAACTGTTTTCCTCAAGTTTTCTTCAACTTTAGTTTCCCAAACTCTTTCCATTCCCTCTTGCTAATGGTCCTTTATTTTTGAGGGGAGGCACATGATATGTACATTCCATTTATCTCTGAGAATTCCAGAGTTTTTTATTTCCTTTTCTTTGACCATGTCATAAAGAATGTATATGTTAACTGCAATAAAATGCTTTTCTGATGAGGGATCAGAGTGAGTTATCTATGTGCATAGCAACAACTCAGTATGAGTTATTTTTTTGCTATCACTATTCAGGAGAATAAAAGTATTACGCTTCTCCTTGTCCTATGTCCTCAAATGGCACAAGTTCTTTGTCATCTTAACAGTGTTTGGAATGGGATAGATCTCATAGAGTGGGGAAATATGTTTCTCCCATACCCTATGTCCTAAAATAACACAAGTTCTTTGTCATCTTAACACTGCCTACAAGAGGATCTATCTCCTAGTATGGGATCTTAGAAAAAACAATAGGTGGTTGGTTACCCCAAAATATTCATGTGTGTTTTTATTTATTCATGCATATTTCTAAGAACACAAGTTTAACCTGTTTAGTTGAGCTGATGTTGCATGCTTTCAGGGCTTACCATTTAGCATTGGAAAACCAGTCTGTGTGTTCTTCATAATCTAAGTCTCCTAGCTCCAAATCTTTGAAATGGAGTACTTGATTTACAATAGCAGAAATATAGAAAGAAAATATACGTGAAAGCAGCATAATTTTACATGTTTTTAGGGCTTAAAAAGAAAATCCTTGCAGAAACAAGTAAATAATTTAGTAAAATTTTTTGAAGTTCAGGATGTCCTCTTCAATTCACTGGAGTGTTCATATGCATCAGTGCTGCCTGAAAGCAGTGTTCATGACTGTTTCATGCTCACCAAGAATGAGAATGAATTAAAGAGGTTGATAAACAGCCAGCACTGCTCAGAGAAGAACTTCATTCCATTTATAATGGCTAAATGTAAACAGATGGCTGAGGCAAACATATTAATGATGATTATGTCAAAGGAAGGAAAACATAACTATCACATTTTGTACCTGTTTTATAAATTAAACTCAAATACACACCTATTGACAACGAGGAAGCTGCAAACATAACATTTATTTGATCTTTACTCCAGTCCATGATGCTTTCTAAAATTTTACACTTGGTTAAACATTAGATGCAAAATTAGCATTTTGAAAACTGTTAGTTTGAATTGAATTTTGACATACAACTTGATTTGTATTTTAACACGCAATTTTAAATTTCTACTTAATTAAATATCCTACACATTTAAAACATTTACTTCAACTGAAACTCAAGCCTGTTGACTAGCTAAAACCTACCTTATTATAAATGTAATTTATAGACAATCACACAATTTTTTGTAATAATATAATCAAATAATATATTGCAATAATTGAAAATTTATTTTTCTGCTACACTTTCTCTTATCAAACTATGTTTCACAGAATGTATTACCAAGGACACAATATAATTTCATTATTGATTTGAATACACATTTAAAGGTCAGCACTAGCTAAGCAGTTTAAAAGTTGATTAGTTTATGCCTGTTAAAGCTCCTACACACCTTTGAAATTTAGAATAATTATATTTAAACAATATACTGACAGGAAAAATTATGACTGTGTTGCAAACTATGACATTATTAAGTAAAAGTAGACCTTTATAAATATACCAATTTGAAAGTTTTTATAAGTTTTATATGAGAGGAAATTTTAGAAATAATGTTTGAAATAATTTTAGGTATTGTATGGGCTTTATTTTTATAATAAATACTATGAAAATTAAGCATTTATTTATTTTTGTGTCTGAATGAATATTTACAATGCATGAGACTCATCTTTTATAGAGAAAAGATTGCTAAACAGCATGTATTGTTTTTCATGCAGTACAGATTATTTTTTTAATTTATTAGATTTTTTAAAAAATATACCAATCAAAGTTCCCATTACCTCCTCTCCTCCCATTCCCTCGACACACCTTCCCACCCAATGCCTCTCCAATCCTCAGAGAGGGTAAGGTACATTGTTTTGTGGAAGGTCCAAGACCCTCCCTATTATATCTAGACTGAGCAAGGTATACATCCAAAGAAAATAGGTTTCCAAAAAGCCAGTACATACAATAAGGATAAATCCTGGTGCCATTGCCAGTGGTCCTTCCATGTGACCCAGCCATGCAAATGTCAATCACATTCAGAGGGAATAGTTTGTTTCTATGTCTGTTCCTTCCCAGTCAGGCTGAAGTTAGTGAGCTCCCATTAGCTCAGGTAGGCTTTTCCAGTAGGTGAGCACATCATGGTCTTGACCTTTTTTCTCATATTCTCATTCTTCCCACTCTTTAACTGGAATTTGGGAACTCAGTCCAGTGCTCTGATGAGGGTCTCTGCTTCTCTTTCCATCAGATGCTGGATGAAAGTTCTATGGTGATATTTAAGATATTCATCAGTCTGGCTACAGGGCAAATCAAGATCAGGCCCCCTCTTGTCTATTGCTTACTGTCTTAGCTGGAGTCAGCCTTGTGGATTCCTGGGAATTTCTCTACAGCCAGGTTTCTGCTAACACTATAATGGCTCCCTCAATGAAGATATCTCTTTCCTTGCTCTCATCTCCGTTTATCCCCCATTTCGTCTATCCCATTCTCTCAAGTTCTCCTCAACTCTCCCCTTCTCCCCTACTCTTCCCCTTCCACCCTCTCTCCTCCCCAACCCGCATGATCCCAATTTTGTCAGGCAATTTTGTTGATTTCAACTTTCCAAGTAGGTCTATATGTTTTTCTTTGGATTCACCTTATTACTTAGCTCAATTATTTCCCATTCAGTAGGCTATCATTTTGTCTTATTGACTGTATCCTTTGCTTTACAGAAGCTTCTCAATTCCAGGAGGTACCATTTATTTATTGTTGCTCTCACTGTCTGTACTACTGGGATTATATTAGGAAGTGGTCTCCTGTGCCCAAGCATAGAAGACTATTTCCATTTTTCTCTTTTATCAGGTACATTGTGGTTGGATTTATATTGAGGTCTTTATTTAGATTTGAGTTTTGTGCATGGTGATAGATATGGATCTATTTTCATTCTTCTACATGTTGACATTGTTATGCTAGCACCATTTTTTGTAGATATTTTCTTTTCTTCCATTGTATAATTTTAGCTTCTTTGACAAAAATTAGGTGATCATAAGTGTGTGGATTTATATACATGTCTTAGATTCGATTCTGTTGGTCCCCTGTCTACTTTTATGCCAATACCCAGGTGTTTTCATTACTGTAGCTTTATAATAGAGCTTGATGTCAGGGATGGTGATGCCTCTGAAAGTTCCTTTATTGTACAGGATTGTTTTTCCATATGAAGTTTATTATTGTTCTTTCAAGGTCTGTGAAAAAATTTTGTTGGGATTTTTATGGCGATTGTATTGAATCTATAGATTGCTTTTGGTGGGATTGCCATTTTTACGATGTTGCTCCTACCTATCCAAGAGCATGGAAATTCTTTCCATTTTCTTGTATCTTCTTCCAATTTCTTTCTTTAAAGATGTAACGTTCTTGTCAATTAGGTCTTTTACTGCGTTGGTTAGTGTTACCCAGAAATATTTTATTTTATTTTATTTGTGGCTATTATGAAAGGTGATGTTTCTCTGATTTCCTTTTCAGCTTCTTTATCATTTGTATATAGAAGGACTATGGATCTTTTTGAGATAATGTTGTATCCTGCCAATCATTGAAAGTTTTATCAGCTGTATCAGTTCTCTGGTAGAGTTTTTGGTGTCACTTATATATACTATCTTATCAAGTGCAAGTAATGAAAATTTGACTTCTTTCTTTCCAATTTGGATCCACTTGATCTCCTTTTGTTGTCTTATTTCTACTGCCAAAACTACAAGAAATATGTTGAAGAGATATGGAGAGATTAGACAGCCCTGTCTTGTTCCTCTGTTTAGTGGAATTGCTTTGAGTTTCTTTCCATTTAATTTGATGTTGGCTGTCAGCTTGCTGCATATTGCTTTTATTATATTTATATATGTTTCTTGTATACCTGATCTCTCCAGGACCTTTATCATGAAGAGGTATGAATTTTCTCAAATGCCTTTTCAGCAGCTGCTGAAATGATCATATGATTTTTTTCTTTCAGTTCATTTATATGATAGATTACATTGATAGATTTTCATATGTTGAAACAGCCCAAAATCTCTGGGATGAAGCCGAATTATTCATGATAGATGATTATTTGATGTGTTCTAGGATTTGTTTTGCCAATATTTTATTGAGTATTTTTGCATCCATGTTCATGAGTGAGATTGGTCTTTAATTATCTTTCTTTGTTGAGTCTTAGTGTGGTTTGGGTATCAGGGTAACTGTAGCCTCATAAAAAGAGTTTGGCAATGTCCCTCTCTTTATATTATATGGATTACTTTGAAGAGTATAGGTATTAGCTCCTTTTGAAGTTCTGGTAGAATTCTATACTAAAACCATCCAGCACTGGGCATTTTTAGGTTGGGAGGGTTTTGATCTCAGCTTATACTTCCTTGCAGTTTAAAGGTCTTTTTAAATTGTTTACCTGGTCTTTATTTAATTTTGTTATATGATATTTATTTTTTTTAAAAATATCTATTTCTTTTACATTTTCCAGTTTTGTGGAGTACAGGAATTTGTAGCATAATCTGATATTTCTCTTGATATTTTTCAGTGTCTGTTGTTATGTCCCACTTTTCATTTCTGATTTTGTTAATTCTGATGTTTTCTCTCTGCCTTTTTATTAGTTTGGATAAGGGTTTTTTTTAATATGTTGATTTTCTCAAAGAACCAGCTCTTTGCTTCATTGATTATTTGTATTGTTTTCTATGTTTGTATTTTGTTTTTTTCAGCCCTCAATTTGATTATTTCCTGTGTTCTATTTGACCTAGGTGAGTCTGTTTCTTTTTGTTCTAGAGCTTTCAGGTGTGCTGTTAAGTTACTACTGTGAGCTTTCTCTATTTTCTTTATGTGGGCACTTAGTGCTATGAACTTTCCTTTTAGCACTGCTTTCATGGTGTCCCATAGGTTTGAGTATGTTGTGCCTTCATTTTCATTGAATTCAAGGAAGTCTTTAATTTCTTTATTTATTTCTTCCTTAAACCAGGGGTGCTTCAGTAGTTCACTGCTCAATTTCCATAAGTTTGTAAGCTTTTTGAGATTAGTATTGTTGTTAAAATCTAACTTTAATCCGTGGTGATCAAACAAGACACAGGGGATTACTCCTTTTTTTTGATATCTGTAGAGGTTTGCTTCTTTACCGAGTGTGTGACCAGTTTTAGAGAAGGGTTTTATTAGGTTCTGAGAAGAAGGTATATTCTTTTGTGTTTGGGTGGAATGTTCTGTAGATGTTTGTTAAGTCCATTTGATTCATGACATCTGTTAGTTTTCTTATTTCTCTGTTAAGTTTCTGTCTGGTTAACATTGGTGAGAGTAGAGTGTTCAATTCTTTCAGTGTGGGGTTTGATGTGCGATTTAAGTTTTTAAAATGTTTCTTTTACATATGTAGGTGCTCTTGTGTTAGGGGCATAGATGTTCAAGATTGAGACTACATCTTGATGGATTATTCTGTTATAAATATAAAGTTTCCTCTCCATCTCTTCTGATTGATTTTAGTTTGAAATCTATGTTTTTAGATATTAGGAGAGCTACACCCACTTGTTTCTTAGGTCCATTTGATTGGAAAACCATTCCCCAACCCTTTACTTTGAGGTGGTGACTGTCTTTTAGGTTGAGATGTGTTTCTTGTATACAGAAGATGGTTGGATTCTGCTTTCATATCCACTCTCTTAGCCTGTGTCTTTTTAGAGGTGAATTGAGTTATTTATATTAAGTGATATTAATGATCAGTGGTTCTTAATTTGGTTATTTTTTGTTAATAGTGTTTGTGTATTTCTCTTCTTTGGTTTATACTGATGGGGGAGTTATCACTTGCCTGTGGGTTTTTTTTTTTTTTTTTTTTTTTTGGTTTTTCGAGACAGGGTTTCTCTGTAGCTTTGGAGCCTGTCCTGGAACTAGCTCTTGTAGACCAGGCTAGTCTCGAACTCACAAAGATCCGCCTGCCTCTGCCTCCCGAGTGCTAGGATTAAAGGCGTGCGCCACCACAGCCCGGCACTTGCCTGTGTTTTTGTGAGTGTAGTTAGCTTCCATAGGTTGGGGTTTTCCTTCTAGTACTTTCTGTAAGGATGGATTTGTGGATATTTATTGTTTAAATCTGATTTTGTCATCGAATATCATGTTTTCTCCATTGATGTTGATTGAAAACTTTGCTGGGTATAGTAGTCTGAGCTTGCATCTTTGGTCTCTTAGGGTCTGCAGCACATCTATCCAGGACCTTCTGGCTTTCATGGTTTCTATTGAGAATTCATGTGTAATTCTGGTAGGTTTACCTTTATATGTTACTTGACATTTTTCCTTTGCAGCTCTTAATATTCTTTCTTTACTCTGTATGTTTTGTGTTTTGAATGTTATATGGCGAAGGGATGTTTTGTTTTGATCCAGTCTATTTGGTGTTCTGCAACCTTCTTGTACCTTCATAGGAATATCCTTCTTTAGGTTGGGAAAGTTTTCTTCTATAATTTTGTCGAATATATTTTCTGGGCCTTTGAGTTGGAGTCCTTCTTCTCCTTCTTCTAACCCTATTATTCTTAGGTTTGGTCTTTCATGGTGTCCCAGATTTCCTGGATGTTTTGTGTTAAGAATTTGTTGGATTTGATGTTTTCTTTGATCAATGAGTCTGTTTCCTCTATGGAATCTTCAACACCTGAGATTCTTTCTCCTATCTCTTGTATTCTGTTGGTTATACTTGTCTCTGTAGTTCCTGTTCATTTACCCAGATTTTCTATATCCAGTCATCCCTCGGTTTGTGTTTTCTTTATTACCTCCATTTCAGTGTTCAAGTCTTAAACTGTATCCTTTACCTGTTTGATTTCTTTTTCTTGGTTTTCTTGGGTATCTTTAAGAAATTTATTAATTTCCTCTTTTTGTTTGTCTTTAGGGGAGTTTTTCACTTTCTGTTTAAGGGTCACCATTATTATCATAAGGTTACACTTAAAGTCGATTTCTTCTACTTCTGTTTTAGGATTTTCAAGTCGTCCTGTTGTGTGTTTGCTGGATTTTGGTGTTTTCATGTTGCTTTTCAGGATGTTGAAGAAATTCTTGCATTGGTGCCTACCCATCTCTTCAAATGAGGCCAGTAGAGTCTTGGTATCTTGCTCCAATCTTTGCTGTGGCTGATTGTGTACCCTGGGAGATTTTCTTGGTCTGCCCTCTCTTAGGTCCCCTCAGCACTGGAGTTGTCTCTCGGATCCCCTCCACCCTGAAGCAGGCTGTGCTGGGGGATCCAAGGACCTCACAGATGAAAAAGGCGGGCTTGGTGGCGGGGTGGAATGAGGTAAAGAAAGCCAGCAGCAAGGAACACACCCCGCTTGATGGCCACAAAAGCTTAGGGAATTGGAGGGCCTGGATTCAGTCCCCTGGGATTGTCCCAGAGAGTGGCATTTCAGGCTGTCTGTCCCTGTGGCCACCTACTCACCTCTCTGGGTCCCCTCAACACATGAGTAGGGTCTCTTGCAGAGTTCTAAGAACCTTGCAGACAAAAAGGCGGGCTTATGGGCAGGGTAGGATGGTAGAAAGAAGTCCCAGCAGCAGGAACACTCCCCACTGGCTCTCAGGACCCCTCAGCTTTGAAGCAGGCTGTGTTGGGGGATCCAAGGACCTCACAGATCAAATGTTTTCCTTTAAAAGAGTTGCTGTGGTCATGGTGTCTTTTCACGGTGCTAGAAACCATAACTTATACGCGTGGTCATATCATCAAGAGAAAATTGTACCAAATTTCCAACTTTCTAAATATTTGTTTATTATTAATAATATTATTAATAACTATTATTACTAATAATAAAGAAAATTTCAGTTTACATTGAATCTACAAAGAAAAATTTCAGTTACATATAATGCAATAGATAAAATAACTATGATTGACTTGGATAATACTTTATAATTTTGCTTTGGAAATTGATTTAAACATCTTTTAAGGTGGAATATATATCATCAATTAAAAATGTTTACAGTTGAGGTAATCATTCAGGTTAAATACCTTGCTTACTAATTAAACTCTAAGAGCACTATTGATTGATTTCATTACAGTATAAAAAAGAGCATTTGTTAGTGGTTGTGACACAATTACTTTCTAATTTAAATGAAAGATCAATAGCCTATCATGTAACAAAATAAATAACATTGAGAAAGATTAACTATCTTTAGATGGAAGGTGAGGATATTGTTTTATTTTACATGTATGTTATTTGGAAAATCAGATTGTTGAGAATAATAATTTTATTTATAGTTCTTTGGCTTATTTAAAAACAGACTTTGAGAAAATACTTCAGCATTGGAATGCTTGTTCAAATGTACCATAAATGTACCTGTAAAGGAGGAATCAATATTAAAGTCTTGCCAAGCATGTTGAGTCCTTGGTTTGAGCCCCAGCAAAGAATAGAAATAATTTCTGGTATATCAAGTTATTTGTTAAAATCCTGGCCAATGGTAAATGTTTAACAAATATGAATGGTGAAACAGGAAAATGCCATTATTGAAATTATAATCACCATCTGTTATAGTTATTTAAGCCTTTTTTCCTGTCTCCAAAAGAGACAAAGTAGACAAATTATACAAATATACTGACATTCACCTTGTCTGTGGCACAGATGCTGTGAATGTGTATAGACATACATCATGAGAGACATTATCTTCTCACGGTTATTATGACTATGCACATATATAAAGAACATTGTTTTCCCCAGAAAATGTAGGTGCAATATAGGATTACAGGGTTCAGCATAAAAGAAGATTGTATAGAGATAGGTATATAAAATTTATTTTATTATTTTTAATTATATGTGTGTGTTTGTTTCTGAGGGTGTGTGATTTTGTCGGTGTTGGTCTTTGTGGTTTATACAGAAGTCACGAGCATCGAGTTACCTGAGTCTGAAATGGCAGGCAGTTATGAACTGTTGGACTTGAATGTTCAGAAAGAAATTTGGGTCCTCTGCAAGAACAGTATATATCCATTCTCCCATTCCCAAGCTCATTGTTTTTATAGAGTACAAAAAATAAGTGAATGAATAATGGATTCTAATCATTGTTCTGACACTAACATTAATTTAGAGTTATTTAGTTGTACAGTTTCCAATGATTATGTTAAGGTAATTGTGAAAGGAATCTGCATTCCTATCTGCTGTGTTAGTTGCAAGGAAATGCAGCTTTTCCATTTAAGTTCTGTTGCCTGACATCAGTGAAGACGTGAGTCTAAACAAATGCTTTACACCTGTGCTGAAGAAAAGGCTAAAAATGAAGCCTAAATATCATGACAAAAGCAGCCAGGGCTATGTAGAGCAATCCTAACTCCTGGGCACTCTGTGTGCTCTAGAATAGATTAAATGCTTGAAAAGAAAGAATATGTTTTGGCAGCGTTGCTAGATCTATATCCCCAGGGCAAAATTGAAGACATAGTTGCATTCAATACAGACATAGATCTTCAGAAAGATATTTTACTAAGCAAGCATTGCAGGCACTCTGCTGTGCGTGCCAAGAATATCTCATGAAACAGAGTGCAGGCCTGGAATGAACACGATGAGTGCAGAGGAGAATGTTGAAATGGGAACTGCTTCAGTGACACCCATAGCAGCAGGAGATGACAACAATGGTAGCATCAGCAGCAAAAAGGGCTATTTCTCCATTTATAAATGCAATTGAACATATGGCTAGCTTAATTAGGACTTTTCTCATTAACTCGAAATAGGCCCTCTCTACTGAAGTACCCTGGATAGAAAATCTGCATGAATAACAGTCTATAGGTTTGCAAAAAGACCATTTAATAAGTTGGAAACCAAGAAGTCAGCTATGAGCATCTGTGAAACATTTGCTCATCTTTACCATTTTTAGTCACTCTCTACTGTGTACCAGAACTCCCATTGATGAGAATGGTTTCTTTAATGCAACCTTCCTAGATGCTGCCTGTAGTTAAAAGCTGAAGTACCTTTCCGACCTAAGAAAATAATATCAGTTAATTTTACCTCTGTTATTACTGCATGTGGAATACAAAAAAAAAACCCTGAATGTGTTTTTTTGATAAAATTCCAACATTGTCAAGGCAATATTTTTCTCCTTCCTAAAATAAGAAAAACAAAAGTAAATAAACTATTAACATATTAACTTCCATAGGAAATTACACATATGTGTGTGTTGTATTGCATTGTGTGCATGTGAAATCACACATACATAATTTTTGGACTGGCTATAATGTTTGTCATTGTATATAAAATTTAGGATTTGGAATGAGGCAAGATAAAGGGCAATTGAAGAGAAAGTCTCTATATTCACATTAGTTTGGTTGAATTGGAGTAAGAAGAAAAGATAAAACTTTTTATAATTTCAAAAGTGTACATTGCCGGGCGGTGGTGGCGCACGCCTTTAATCCCAGCACTCGGGAGGCAGAGGCAGGCGGATCTCTGAGTTCGAGGCCAGCCTGGTCTACAAGAGCTAGTTCCAGGACAGGCTCTAGAAACTACAGGGAAACCCTGTCTCGAAAAACCAAAAAAAAAAAAAAAAAAAGTGTACATCAAAATGTTAAGATACTTGACTATATAAGAAACACTTCTAGTTTCAAATATAAAATTGTTTAATTTCACCTCAGACATGTAGACATAATAAAGTACATAATGTGTGTGCTTACCTGAGTAGCACAGCATAATAAACATAATAATATGGTTAGGAAATGCTCAGCTACACAATTTGAATATCACTCTTTTTTTTACTAGTATAGTAAAACTTGAACTCTGATATTTTGCAACACATTACATTATCTTGCTCTAATTGTCAACTACAACTAGTGACCTTATAAAAATTCCAGTTTTTCCAGACCTTGATTTGGTTTTTGCAGCATAGAAGAGTGGGTAACTGAGTGGAATTTGACTTCTTTTGTAAATACAGATCACATGGTTAGAGATTTAAGCACACATTTTTAATGAGTTGAGGCAAATAAGTAGGTACTATCCTGAAGCTTAAATACAACGTATTTTATTTTCCTCATATTTCATAGTTATTTCTGTGATAAAAGTCCATGACCAAAGAAACTTGGGAAGGTTTGGTTGTTTTCACCTTACAGTTCCTGGTAAAGGTGCATCATTGAGTGATATCAAAGCAAGAACTCAAGCAGGGCAGGAATCTGGGTGCAGTAAGAAGGAAACAATGAATGAGTGCTTCTTACTGGCTTTCTCCCTATAGTTTGCTCAGAACTATGTACTTTCACTGGCAGCTACCTTCCCAGAGGGCTGGACCTTCTTTTATCTGTCACTATTCCAGAAAATGCAGGGCAGTCTAACCCATAGGTGAATCTTATGGAAGCATTTTCTTAATTCAGAGTCCCTTTTCTTGAATAACTCTAGCTTTTGAAGTTGACAAAAAATAATTAGAACTTCAACATATACAAACTTTTGATACTAATAAAGCATAATTTGTCTCAATTGAAACATCTCATAGTCTTTAATTTTCAAACTTGTCATAAAAGAAATGGTAATTCTAAATCAAATATCAGACCATCCACCTGATGATTACAAAAAAATGTATATACTTAGGAGATGGATTATGTAGACGTCAGAGAGAGAGAGTCTGAATAGGTATTTTTCAGTACAACCACAAAAGCAATTCACACTCAGGGTTTTAAGAAATGTCAACATTTATGAATCAAAAGTAAGAATATGTGTGAGAAATTTCATCAAGAAATAAAAGCTCATTGAAAAAAATTTTCTGGAATTTCCTTTCATTGAACTTACTTTCAATTTGTCACAAAGTTATAATAAGTATTTTATTAGTATTAAAATGTCTTTATAAGATTGGTATAGGTTTTGTCGTGTACATGCAGGTGACTGTAGACCCAATAAAGAGCACTGGATCCCTGAAGCTAGATTTATAAATATTAGTGAGCTTACCCGTGTGAACACTTGGAATTTACTGGCTTTCTCTGTAAAAGTAATACTTTTAAAATCTGACACAATTCTCCAGACCTTGCAAACTTTGATAGATGTCTTTTTTTGTTTTTTGTTTTCTGTTGTTGAGACCTTGCTTCTCTGTCTGGATTCACTCCTCTCTTTGACTTATTATCAATGATATTATTCATGGGACTATGACAAAAGTTCTGCTTTACCAGAGCTTTAATTAATATATAAAACAAAAGTAATGAAGAAGTTCTCTTCCTCTCAAACATTTTTACATCCCAATTATACACATATTTATTTATTTTCTTTGCATGTTAACGTACTATTATCTTGGGCTTATGAATACAGTATATATGCTTTTCATTCTCTCTGATTTGTTATTTTATTTGGGTGATAATGACAGTGAATTTGAATTTTTTAAACTCTGCCCTAAAACATATGGTTAAGTAAAAATTATAAAATGTTGTCTTCAGCATATTTTGTTCCTATCTCATTTTTGATCTCCATTATCTCTGACTTCTAAAGCCATGTTAAAAAATTATATACCACAAAACTAGTGCTATATATTCAGTTTATTTCCCCTGATTATTTTTCTCATTACTCAAAATAATTTTTACTTAAAAGGAATGATAGACACTGGGTGTGATGGTGCATACCTTAAATTCTAGCACTTAGGAGGCAGAGGCAGGCAGAACTCTGAGTTCAAGGCCAGGCTCCTCTGCAGAGCAAATTTCAGGATAGGCTCCAAAAAGCTACAAGGAAAAAAAACAAAAAGAAGAAGGAGGAGTAAGAGGAGGAGGAGGAGGAGGAGGAGGAGGAGGAGGAGGAGGAGGAGGAGGAGGAGGAAAGGAAAAGAAAAACAACTACAATGAGATTCACACACATAGTGTACATTTTAATTTATTGATACTAGAGACTATATCCAAAGTTGTAACTCATATAATTCACATGATTTATGCCAAGAAATAACAGCCAATTAATGCTTTCATCCACAGAAGAAAGTTAAAAACTATGTAGCTACCAAAGCTTTCTGGTTTTTTACTAAGAACACCACCTTTCAAAACCGTGCTTATATTTCTAGAGAAAAATAATCAAATACATTATTTTCTGAAAACAAATGTCTTTTTTAAAGTGTTAATGGAAGTTATAAGATAAGACCAGAAAGTAAAAGGTTTATTATTGTCTTATATTGCATGATCTATACCAATTACATGAATGTCATAATTTTTATATATGGTTTATTTTTTATATTTAAAAATTTACATCTCCTCCCCTCCTCCTCTCCCTTCCCTCCCCTCCCCTTCACCCATACCCCCCTCCCTCCCTCTCTAGGCCAAGGAGCCATCGGGGTTCCCTACTCTATGTTAAGACCAAGATCCTCCCAACTCCACCCAGGTCCAGGAAGGTGATCAACCAAGCTGAGAAGGCTCCCACAGAGCCCGTCCATGCAGAAGAATGAATGTCATAATTTTCAATAGAAAAATAATTATTGGATAAGCAAATGATTTTGCCACATTAGAATGTTATTCAAATTAAACCCAATGTTTTACTGGACACAGTAAATAATTGTCCACATTTTATCTAAATCTTTTCACAATAGGATTATTTGGCAGACTGAAAATTTCCATTGTAGAGGAAATATAACCATAAAATTCATGAAACAATAGGCTAGGGTTTTATAATGTATTATTTTCATAGAGAGCTGTTTTACTAGAATAGTGATTTTTTGTTTTTATTAGCATTTACTCTCTCTTATATCCAATCCTGCTCCATTCACCTTCAGAAAAGAGTAGACCTCTAAAAGGCATGTAGAAGTGTGTGTATAGTTTAGAATCATTTTTCGGTGTAATATGTTGTCGTAACTTATTTCAGTAACAATTCAGTTAGCATGCACTCTCTAAATTTTAATTGCTGCTTTATCCTGAAGGCTAATTAATATCTTCTCACACATTGCATGTATAGCAATGTATTAATACATTTACATAAATATAATCAATATTTGTTTCTCAGCAGGTTGGATAATTTTGTTTTACTAAATTTTCAATCTCAATAACTGAAGTAGAATAAATGATAGATATTTAATAATGAAAAATGAGATTTCCGAGAGGTTTGTTATATTATGATCATTAACTTGAGTTTTTAATTTTTATCTGTCTGAGTGTTCAGCACCTAATAATGGAATAAGATTAAAATGTTCTAATTATTCTATATTTTCTAATCTTTCTCAAATGGTTTATAATAAAAATATACTATAACATTTTGCTTTATGGTAAAATATTTATAATAAATTATGGCTTCATTAATTCCCAAAGGAAACATTTAATAAGGGCTGTTATACAGAAATGTATGCAAGGTTGGTACTCTTTATTAGTACCCCAAATTTTCTCCTTGTTTTCTATGCCCTAAATACCAAGTACTTAATTGGTAATTAGCACTTCTATAGGAAAATTGCTTCTTTGCTTCATGCCAGTGCTCAATAATAATTAAAATAACTAAACACTAGGAAAAGAGGACAAGAAAATAGAAGGGCATGGCAACATAATCCAATTTTGAAGACATTAATTAAAATTGGGAGAGGCCTATAAAAATACTTGGATAACAACCATTTTGTGCACTTCCTCTTATTGTATTTAAATTCTGTTAGAACAATTCAGTATTCAATTATTAACTGTTATTTTCCTAGAAAATTTAACTAAACAAATCATAAGGGAATGAATATTTATCTTATCTATCAATATATACATGTATATATATTTTATCTTGTCTAATACAATGGAATATTTTCACATTCATTTTATTTTAGTTAATAAAGTATAAATGATAAACTAAAAAATATTTTGATTGTATTCTGAATTTCCTTTCCAAATAAAACAAAAAATTTTTAAAACTCAAATTCATAGTTAGATATTAATTAAATACAAAGAAATACTTTTTCAAATGGATGGTCCATATTTGGTAGTCATCTAATCCTTGTTCAGGAAGCTTCAACATAGCCAAAAGATTTGTAGTGTGATTTTTTAGTCTTATTATTCACTAAATATGAAATTCTACCCGCCTGCCTGTTTGCCATTGTCCTTTACAATATGTAGATGTGTTGCCTGCCAAGCATGCAGAACTATAGTCTGTCCTTTCAAGCTCACTATCTCTTTGGACAAATATCTTTTTGGCAAAAACAAAAACAGTGATTATCAATAAGGAGCCACAGAATCCATTAATGCATGGAAAGATACTATAATGTGAATATCTTCCCTCACAAAGGATACATATGATAGTGTGGGACCCACTCTAGATATGAAAAATTCCTTACCAAAAGATATAGAGCATAAAATGATATGGAGATTAACAGTCCCATTATGGTTTGCAAAATAGGCTCAAAAGTTCTTTCTCATAGAGAGGTGATTCATGTGAAAATCACTGGAATTTTGGCTCTTACAGATAAGACTGTAACAGATAGAAAATGATTGCTATTGATATGAAGGATCCTGAGGCCGAAAGGGATACTTGTATTGGGTGAGGTTAAAAAGTTAAACCAGCTTACCTGGAAGCCACTCCCAGTTAGTTTAGCTTCGTAAGGAACCAGAAGGAAAAGCAGAAAGTAAATTTGTTTTTAATGGAGAATTCAAAAGTAAGTCTTTTCTTCTTAAAGTTATTAATTCTACATATGAATATTAGAAACAAATGTCATTGGTGAAATGTAACAAAGTACTTATCAGCTATATAAACATGAATTTGTATGATGCATCTTTTCATCACATTCAAGATGAAACAACATTATTTTGTCCCAACACATATACTAGTGGTGTAAGAAATCAGTTAAGAACTAGTGATAGGAAATTAGTGGTTCTCTACCCAGACCATCCCCTCTGAGAAACTCTGAAGCTCCTTTTCACTTTAGTGATCTTGTGATGCAGGCAGATGCCCATTTGTTGACTTCATGTCAAAACATTTTTGTTTTAAAACTTAAAATAACCAACAAGTAAATTAAAAATATTAATTTTCCAGTCTTTTGTGTTCAATTACACAAAAAATTGGAAATGTATTACTATTTTAATGTAAACTCACTGTGTGATATTGTTGTTTATCCGAAAATGTGATTATTTTTCTCATTTAGGACATAAGACTTTAGGTAATGTCAAATCATCCAGGGGCTAAGAGGCTTAAAAAGACTCTAATCTTACAGGTTAGCATGCCTTTATTTGTTGTAGTGAAACCCTTCAGGACACTAAGTCAGTCAGGTTTTCTATTTTATATCATTAGTAGTATGTTATCACAGATTGAGTAATTTTATAAGAAAATAAGTTCAATTTTGATAAGCGGATGTAGGAGGGTCTTCTATCTATCTGTTGCTTTCATTGGTTAATTAATAAAGAAAACTGCTTGGCCTGATAGGTCAGAACATAGGTAGGCGGGGAAGACAGAACAGAATGCTGGGCAGAAGGCAATGAGGCAGATGCCATCGCTCTCCTCTCCAAGATGGACACAGGTAAGAATCTTCCCAATAAGCCACCACTTCATGGTGCTACACAGATTATTAGAAATGGGTTAACTAAGATGTGAGAATTAGCCAGAAGAGACTAGAGCTAATGGGCCAGGCAGTGTTTAAATGAACACAGTTTCCGTGTTATTATTTCCATGGCTAAGCTAGCCATGCAGGAGCCGGGCAAGACAAAAAGCAGGCCTGCCCACAGCTCCTTCTACAATAACCTCCTCATGTTAAAGTATCTTAATGAGATGTCACTAAAATGTTGGCCCTGCTTTGAGATGAGAGACAGTAGGCACATAATAATTGTTATAGAGGGGAACCTACCAAAATTCCCAATCTCATCAACAATTTAATCTAACAGTCATCTTGAATAGAGAGTAACTGTCATCTATTACAATCTTTCTCCCCTCTCTGGTGTTTGTTTGACCTAGGGGATGCTGCCTTAAATGACTGAATAATAACCAAAAAAAAACAAACAAACAAAAAAACCCACAAACGCTGCTCGATCCTACTCATAAATGGAATTTAATCTACTTGTTCCCATCAAAACTGAAAGTTGAATTGTGCTCACCTAGGAGTGTGAATAAAAATATAAGAAAGTCTATGAGAAGAGAGAGATAAGAGGTACTAGAGCATCGCTCAGTAAGAGGAATAACTATAAAAGTGTTCTCTGGCACAGCGGGTGGGTGCAATAAGCATAACATACCAGATATGTCAAAATAGAAGGGACCACTTTGACTGATATCCTCATGAACACAGTTAAAGATTAATTAAGTGCCCAGAACTAATCACTGTTATGTAAAATGTGAATCCAAACATCACACTGGGCCTGTGAGATAGCTCAGTCACTAAAGGAGTTTCCTGCCAAAGATGAGCTCATCTGAACCCCACATACTAGAAGGGGTGAAGATACTACCAATGATTCTCCTTGGACTTCCCTCTGTGCTTTGGGGGACAGAAACTTTAGGACATGCATGTGCTCAGCAACAGGTATACACAGTATAGTCAGACCCAAAGAGAAAAAGAGTAAATGTGAGCATACACACACACACACACACACACACACACACACACCACATGCATACCCATACATGAATGCTCTTGTGACCACAAAACCAAATATACAAAATCAATAAATAAATGTGTTTTTTGTGTTTTTGTTTGTTTGTTTTGTTGTGTTTTTCTTTGTTTTTTAAGAGGAGTTGGCTGTAGAAAGAACAATCTCTGCAGTGGCACAGAGAAATATTGTTGCTATGTTAGCTGACTGCAATTCAAGGACTGAGTCCTTGGGATGAAAAAAGCCTCCTGAAACTTGGTAGCATATGTCTACCTTTTGGTTTGTTGCATTTGTTAGTAATAGCTATAAATGAGATTGTTGAGCAGTACACATAAAACTTACCTACAGAAAAAAAAATGGTTTTATGAAACTCTCAAGACAGACCTGAAATGGACAAATTTCTCAAGAAAACGTTTATTTCAGAGAAATTGAGTGAGATAAAAATCTGACCATCAAAACTCCAATATACTCGGCTCAAGATGAAAAATTATAAGAAAAATCTAAGTCACCTGGGACAGAGGGACTCCCTGCAGACTCTTCTGGTGATGCTGAGAGCTCCACTTTGCCTGTATTTAATTTGAGTTTTGATTTTAATGTGTTCACTTGGGTTTTGACATTTGAAAACAGTGAATTTATATAGTGTAAGATCTCAGTGGCCTTTCCCTCACAGCCTCTGTTTTGTGGAAAAGAATTCAGCATTCTTATGAACATTCCAGACTTCCAATCTTCCAAATTTTGGCGCTACTTGTAGTATGCATCATATGTCATTGTCATGGGTATATATTAAAAGATCTAGAATAAACAAACATTTGATTATAATAACTTTACCAAGGAATTCAGAAAGAACCACCACATGATCCTACACTTAAGGTCATCATGTCCTTACACACCCAAGAAACTTATTCTACTCAGTAATTCTAATGAAAAGAGCTGCTCTTGATGCATAGCTACATATGAACTTAGCATGTAATAACTCATGAAATATGACTTTTACTTTGAATAAACTCCTTCAAGAAACACTTTATAAGAGCAAATGAATGGTGACAGTTCTTGGACAAAAATGGCAGACCCTTATAGCTCACTACATTATTTTTTAAAAAACAGATAAACTGGCTGGTATTTCAATTGTAACCTTGAGTCAGTGGCTCAAACTTATGAGCAATGTGTGGATGTTAGTAGAAGAGGCCATTAGCTGAGCATTTTGTTTCAGCTTGTATGCCTGTTTAGGTTTTTTTTTGTGCAATGAAAATGGATTTGGAGAAAATAATTTCTTCCTTTAGAAATAAGGACAGCACATAGTAAAGGTTTTACTGAGTGTGCTTCAAACCATGTCAGGCTGAATGTTTCTGCTTCCAATGTACATCTGTGCAGGAAAACCCACTAACATGAAACAGGAAAATAGAACAAGTTGTTAGGAAAATTTCCCAGGCTAGATTCAGAAAACGCAAAGAAAAAAAGCCATATATGCACCCAAATTGCTTTCTGAGGTGTACAATAGGTAGGACCTCACTGTGTCTCAGAAACCTCTACGTGGGCTGCCAGGACACACTTCCTCACATGGAAGAGGCTCACTATATAGAAATTAAACTCAACACCTCTCCCTTATCTCTTGAATTTGCATATTGTTTAATCTGAATCACCTTCCTTGCCCAAGCACAAAAACACATCCCATTCAAACAAATAATTTGATAACTTAAAGACCTCAACTCCCTGTAGCCCATTGCCTTAATGTGCTTAATAAACTCATCTTCCCATCCAGGTTTAGAAACTAAGTACATTCCAGTCGGCCAATCATCTTCCAACTTCTTCCATAGTTGTCTACTAATGATTAGAAAATGAGGATTTTATGACCTGGAATAAAATTAATGAAGGTAAGAATATGTGAAAGAGTAGACTTGGTCTGAACACAGACTGAAGCAACCCACAACTTACCTAGTAATTAATGAAACCATGAATCTAGATTTAAAAAAAGAAATGCCCAATGAAATATTGTGTATTTTATTTTACTTTTGATATTATGCTATAATTACAACATTCTCCTTTCCCTTTTTTACTCCCTAATTTTCCCATATTCCCCTTCCTGATCTCTTTCAAATTTTTAGCCTCCTTAGTACTATTTTTATTGCATCCTATAATATACATACATACACACACACACATCAGTCTGTGTGCTCTGATTTGTGTTTATGTTTACATGGTTGACCTTTTGTTACTAGACAACCAAAGGGTGAACTCTTCCCTGGGGAAGATGATTTCTTCAGCTTACAGCCTTCCTTAGTTGTCTGTAGTACTTTGTGTAGGATTAAGATCTTTTGGGTTTTCCCTGTCACCATTGGCGTGTCCGGTGATGTCATGAGTGATTAGTCATTGTGTTGAGGTTTTATGGGGTTTGTTTCTGCTATTACTGGAAACACAATTACGCTCAAATTCCATGATTCTCTTATACTTTTTCTTCCCCCTCTTTTGTAATGCTCCCTAAACCATAGTACATGTTTTTGACAAAAGAAGCACTCCAAAAAACTGTCCTAAGAGCAGACCAAGAAGCTACTACAAATAGGAATTAGTCATATCATAATTATAATGTTCAAATTATAGCTCTGTAATTTTAAATGAATAGGAACTATAAACTAGAAGCTATACATGCTTTGGTTAGTTTAATAAAATAATAGTCTCCAGATTGGTGATTTTACTAATCTTATTCTTTCCACAAACAGTAAGTTGAACTACAGAGGTCCTGGGTTTTTTTTTTTTTTTTCACTGCTTTTCCAGATTTAATGTTATGACACATTTCAATATTTTCATCTTCAAATTTCAAATCACTTTTTACAGATCAACGTTTTACTCTCTATATTAAGGATAACTCGTGTATTTGCATTTTAATACAGTGCCTATGTGTATATTCTTGCATTTGTGAGAATAGAGGTCTCCTTCCAAAGTTCTTTTTCTTCTCTCCCAAGTTTTGTGCTATGGGACCTTGCTTCTGCAATCAGGGTATCTCTTGAGAAAGCAGTTGTCTCTTTCATGTAAGTAGTTCAAAAAAGAGAAAGTGGAGCAGCTGCTTTCTGAGAAGAGGGTACCACAGACATCATTTAAATTGATGCTAATTCTTCTAGAGTTATCTATTGAAGTGCAAAGGATGTAGTTTCAATGCCTTTGGCCTAAATGTTCTGTACTGTGTTTGTTCCTTCAGGATTAACCTACCTTTCCAGTGCAGAGATAAAATGAGAACATTGGCCCTTCTGCGAAAGGAGAGTCATTGTTCACAGGACAAGTTACTACAGCAAACTACATGACAAAACGTAGAACCCATACATAACATGAGTATTTTTTAGTCTATTTTGAAGCACGATTAATAAAAACTCATGGTCAGAAATTGAAGTTCAACCTGAAAATCTCAAAAGCAAAACAATCAGCCATTGGCTCTTACCTAAATCTCAGTCTGAAAATGAGAATCCTGCCTCCAGGAATCTCAAAATGAGACTGCCCTGAGAGTTGTCTCCCCATCTTATATTCTTCTCTAAGGCTGGGATTAAAGGCATGCACCACTGGTATTCTGGTATTAAATGCATGTTATACTCAATTTCTACAGCAACCATGGTGGCTACAGGGGTTAATGGTGTGTGTCATTGTGGCTACTGGAATAAAAGGTGTGTCTTACCATAACCTGTTCAGGAAAGCTACCTAGTGGAACTGTTTTACTCTCAGATCTTCAGGCAGTCTTTATTCAGTAAAACACAATTGAAAAGCAATTATATTATTTTCTTATTAGCTATCAAAATTAAATGACAACTTTCATGGAAATTCTACCAGACAAAATACATCTGTATTTTCTTGGATTTAATGATGTTCACAACTTATAGGAATTTTATTGGTACTAGTGTCCCTCGTGATGAATTTAATAAGCAGCAGGAAACAGGATTATCAGAATAGCAGCAAAACATCCAGTGGTAGAAATAAATAATGTAAAAAGAACAGGGCCACAATATTTCAGAACATATTTTCTTTCATGAAAATTTTTGTTTGTTTTTCCCCAGGTCATCCTCTCAGTCTCATTTGACTAGAGGATTTCCAATAAGCTGTTCTTAAACATTCTGTGTCTGATGTGTCTTCCATACTCCCAAGATAGTAGAACAATTAATGAACTGTAGATATCTTGATGTGCTGTTTTTGTTGTTCATAGGTCTTACAGTGGGTAGAACTATTGTTTTCCTTCCATGGCAGTTTCCCTTGTCCCTTTGGATACTATAAGTTAGTTTTCAGAGGGTAAGCTTTCTGGTCAGTTATAGCTCAATTTCTCATGTCTTGTGTCCAAAGTCTGTGGTATCTTTAGCAAAAAGGTCTTACTTTATGTTCTGGAAAGCAACCAGGGTAATGCAATATCCATGTTAACTTGGGGTCTCATTGACTCCTATGACTAATGACTCAAATGGAAGTTTTCTATCCCTCACACTGGACTTTTAATTATATAGTCCATGGCTCTTAAGGAAAAAAATTCTAAGTAATGTGTCTTCACTTAAAAATATGTAAGTGTATACATGCACTTATTATATATTTATGATACTTTTTATTCCTTCCTCAAATTCACAAGTGGTACATATCTTTCTTCCATCCCTCACCTACTTATTGCTTATAATCCCCCTTCAGATGTATATTTACCCTACCCTGCTGCTCTCAGTTTTGTTTCATACCATATGTGCCCCTTCTCTAAAATTTTTTCATGTTTTTTAGCTGTTCTTTGTTTGCCTGCCTTATTTTTTTAATTGTTTGTTTTCAGTGGTTTATTTAAAAGATATTCACACCTAAAAATTCAGAATTGAAATGACCAAAGAGCATGCTCTATTTAAATTTCTGAATCTGGTTTTCCTCATTCAGTGTGGTATTTTCTAAATTAGCTTATACTGTCATTTTCCTTTACATGTTGGTTATTTTAATAATATTTAATTTTCAAACATTTGGAAATTTTGTAATACTCCTAGGCTTTATCTAATTTAATTAGTACCTAGTTAAATTTATTACTGATGAGATGAAGTTAGCATGAATTCAATATTTGCAAAGTTATTAAAATTGTATATATGGGTCAATGACCACCTGAACGCTCATCTTCCTGAATTGACAAAGTTTATAAATATTTGCAATGTGTCTTTATATTGTGACATTTGCATGCAGTGTTGGATATCTAAAACTGGGATTTAACTTTCTATTGCCTCAGATTGTTTCCATTATTTCATGTACAGGAGGGAGAATACCTAAGTTCTGCTCTTTTGCTCTGGATGGTTTTTTTAAACATATTTTTGCTATATTCTTCTGTTTTTTATGTCACTAGTCTCATCTAAGTCTTTGACAGTTATGAGTGCAGGTAGAAACATTTTACATATTAATAAAGTTTTTAATTTTATATTCTTTCTGAGATGGAATTATATCAATTTCTGTTTGAAGCACTAATTCTGTAGGCAGAGGCTGCTCATTTCCCAGGCCTCCCAGAACCAAAATAACCATACAGAAACTGTATTATTACAACACTACTTGGCCTATTAGCTCATGCTTCTTATTGGTTAGCTCTTATATCTTAAATTAGCCCATTTCTATTAATCTGTGTATTGCCACATGGCTGTGACCTACCTGTAAGGTTTCATTAAGCATTTGTCTCCTGCATTTTTCTCCTGCTGTTTTCTTTTTTTGAGTAAAGTCTTTAAATAAACATTGTACAGACAGTCACAGATTAAAGGAGTAAGGAAAAATAAGCCATGTAAAGATTGAATATACATAAGAAATCTAGAGTATAGATATTATTGTGTTTTCTTTGAATTTTTTGACAGCAGTTTGATTCTGGGGACTGCTAAGTTAAACACACACACAACACACACACACACACACACACATATATATATACGTGTATATATATATATATACGTGTATATATATGTGTATATATATATATATATACACGTATATATATATATATATATATATATATATATATAGAGAGAGAGAGAGAGAGAGAGAGAGCAGTTCTGTTTTTGTTTCCATAGAGGATGAGAACCTGTGGATTCCTGTCAGACAAATGTGGTTTAATGGACCAAAAAACCACTGAAAGATCTCCAGAAATCCCAAAAAGAAAAATGCCCAACAAAAAGCAAGAAGTAGTTTGGAGAGAACTAAGTCCCAAAACCCTAAATGTTGTTTATCAATATTTGTTTACATTTGAAGGGGGATATGTGATAGATTAATATTTTGCTTTGGTATGGACCTTGGTTTATTGATACAAATTTAAGGTCAATTTTGTTTATGTATATTTCTGCTCTTGATTAAGGTATTGTGTTTGTGCAGCTCATTTAAAAATATAATGTAAAATTAAGAAATATAGGTTAATAGATAGTCATCTATATTAGTCAAGCTTGTAGTCATGTTAGTTAGGCTTTCATGGTGTACAAAGATATATTTTAGTTAGATAAGTATTCTTCAGATCTTTCAAAGACTACAGAATATGACATTTAAATGTTTTAAGAATTTAGGACTTTGCATAACAATAAGACACATTTGCTCCTAGGAACACCAATGTTCTTCAAGAGGATGATGGGTATTGAAGAGGTTCCTTATGGGGTTTGCTAGCCATTTCAGCAAGAAACTGTTCTTGCCTGGATTGCTTGATGTTATGCTGTATGAACTGGACATGTAGCAAATGCAGAAAAAGGACTGCTGAACATGCTTAAAGGTAAAACAGTTTGGGGGTTCCTACTTAGTAAAAGAGTCTATAAGGCACTCTGCAGGACACAGAAGAAAGTGACTAACAAACTGCCAATATAGGTGGAACTGTCTTTGAAACTTTCTGCTTTATTAAAAAGTCTGCCAGATACTATGGACCTGTAGACTGAAGATGGGTTCCCCAATGTTGCAGAAGAAACTTTGGGTGACTGTTTAGGCAGAAAGATATTTCTGTCATTTTAGAGTTTTGGAAGTTGCTTGCAATGTACTTACTCTTTACTCAGGTAATATTATATCCTTCTGGAGTCTTTGATATTGTTGAAGAATAGATGGTTATAATTATAGTTTTCTTTGTTATGGTAAAAAATAAAAAGAGACATAAATATTGTAACTATAATTCTTACTTAACTGTTTTTGTTATATGCAATCTTGCTATGTTAAAGTTAAAACCTTCGTTTCTTATTTAGTCAGAAAAGGGGAAGTGATGTGGGATTCCCCTCTTATGCTGTGAATACCATTGGTTAATAAAAAAGCTTTTGTGGACCTATTGCAGCACAGAATATGGAAAGGCAGGATTTCCAAGAAGATAGAGGAGGAGAGAGTAGATGTACTCAGGGAGAAGTCATTGTCTGCAGCAGGACACAGACACTGGACACCAGATAGAGACTTACTGTTAGGAAACAACCACATGGCAATACACTGATTAATAGAAATGGGTTGATTTAAAATATAAAAGCTAGCCAATAAGAATTGTGAGCTAATAGGCCAAGCAGTATTGTAATACTATAGTTTCTGTGTGGTTATTTTGGGTCTAGGCAGCCAGGAAATAAACATACAGCCTTCAACTACACAGTATCAACCTTACTGGTTGATATTACCCTACTTCCAAGATCTGTCCCATTCTTATCTCATTATTCCTTCTTATTAAAATCTTACATTGGCCCAGCTGTGACATTTTACTTAATTTTATACCATGAAAAAAATTTAAGTGTCAATATGTTTTGATCTTTTTCATATATATCTCCTTTTATTAATGGATATTTAGAAAAAGCATCCAGTGTTCATATTTACATTTCTGTGACACTATAAAACATTGAGAGTAATGTTTTTCATGGATCATCTGTGTATTATCAAGTTCTGTTAATAGATCTTAAAATACCCACTTTATATCACATCACTTATCTATTACATGGGTATTAAGGTATGTAGAAATGGAAAAGAAAAACCATAAAAATTTAATAGGAAAATTAAAATTGATGAAATTTTGTATAACATACAGATCTCAAAGAATTTTTCAGTTATTTATCACTGTGTATATAAGTGATAGAATTTAGTAGAGAAAACAAAGTTATTAATTTACACGAATTCCCGTGTTTGAATAAACCAGGTGGTTGGCTTATCTAGAACATCCAAAATGAATCATTCATACACTTGCTGGCACAGTCATTTTAGATGGAGACACAGAAGTGGCTGTCAAAGGAAACACCTTTGTTTTGAAAGACTTGACCTCTGCCGGTGTTTGTAGTATCTCAAGGAACAAAGCTGACTTCTAAGAGTAATAAGATTAAAACTGGTAGCCCTTCATACCATGGACTTGAAAGATACATAATGCTCCATTTAATACACACCATTATCTAGATCAGCCAAAATATTTTCAATTCAAGACAAGATAAAACAGTCTTTATTTATGGCCATGGAAAATTGCTCATATATACACAAATAAAATAAATATTTGGGTCATCACTTGAGTCAGTTTGCTTAGAAAAGCAAACAAAGCAGTTTCTATTTAATGTTTCCTCACATCTTTCTTTCTTTGTTCCTTTTAAGTATGGATTTGGATATTGTGAAATAACCAAGTCCTAGGAATGATAATATTTGTGTCAGCCTTTATTCCTGTTGTATTAACCACAAAAACTTTTGTTTTCATACAAAAGCTTTTATAACTTTGTTGAAAAAGTTTTATAATGATATTGTTTCAAAAATGGTTGCTCAAAAAAATCAAGAGACACAGTAAAGACAACTTGGCATTAAAATATATTCTTTATGTGCTCTGCTATGCACTGTCTCTTGCTGAGACAGAATAGTGTTATTAGAAACATTGAATGCAAAGGTCTTGAAATGCTTACTCACTTCTTAAAATGTTTCAAGTAATTTATAATTCAACTGAGTCTTGCTTCTTTGCTCAATCACCAGTAGAGAAATTTTCACATAAATATGAAGCATGTTTGCTGAATTTTCATATATGTGATAGATTGTGTGAATGTTGTGTTAATATATTACCAGAGATGGTTATTATTTTCTAGTTATTATCAAGCTTTCTTTAAGTTCCATAATCTTTTCCTTAATCTACTTTATACTATTTGGACGTTGAAGGCACCTTAAGGCAAAAATGAGGTCAAAAGTAATAGCAATAACATACTAATTAAGAAGATCTTTGGTGCCTAGATAAGTAAACCACGTAATAAAGAAAAATAAATAGGCCGGGCGGTGGTGGCACACGCCTTTAATCCCAGCACTCGGGAGGCAGAGGCAGGCGGATCTCTGAGTTCGAGGCCAGCCTGGTCTACAAGAGCTAGTTCCAGGACAGGCTCTAGAAACTACAGGGAAACCTTGTCTCAAAAAACAAAAACAAAAAAAAAACAAAAAACAAACAAAAAAAAAGAAAAATAAATAAAACAGGGAGAAGTGGTTACAAATATATGCTCATTTCAGGTCATTAAAATATGTATCGACTGATAAAAAATTCACCTAAATTGTTAATAACTTTAGTTTACATACAAAACAATAGAAAATATTATTTTCCTGATTTTGTTATCTGAAAATTAACTGTATATTCAAACTAAAGATACTTTGAAAGTATGAATGTTTCCAAAAATGATTTAGTTACATATCCAAGAATATATATTTGTTATCTATAAATGTGAAATTAGTTTCTCTCTTGATTATATCATAGGCTTCATTTGCAAGTTCACAATGAAATGATATAATTTTAAAAATACAATAAACATATTTTAGTTTAGGAACAATAAAATGCAATTCATATGGGGATTTATACACTTATAATTATGCATATTGGTTAAGTGAGTAATGTATTGTTTTCTGAAGCAATTTCCTCCTAGTGGAATAGGCTTCCCTCACAATTTGAAGGAATTGGATTCAGTATTTCAAATGAAGTGATCCTTACAAAGCTTGTTTCTGAGATGAACACTAAGCAAATTTGACATCTTGCCATAAAGAAAGAGGGAAATTATGCTTTTTATTTTGTCACTTACATTCCTGGAGAGGATTTTGTAGTCTTAATAGACATTTAAAAGATAAATTATTGCAGGCGGATCTCTGTGAGTTCGAGGCCAGCCTGGTCTACAAGAGCTAGTTCCAGGTCGAAAAACCAAAAAAAAAAAAAAAAGGAGACCACTTCCTAAGTATAACCCCAGCAGCACAGACACTGAGAGAAATAATAGATAATAGGACCTCCTGAAGTTGAGCAGCTTCTGTAAAGCAAAGGACATTGTCACTAAGACACAAAGGCAGCCTACTGACTGGGAAAAGATCTTCACCAACCCTGCAACTGACAAAGGTCTGATCTCTAAAATATATAAGGAACTCAAGAGACTAGACGGTAAAATGCCAATTAACCCAATTAAAAAATGGGGCGCTGAGCCGGGCGGTGGTGGCGCACGCCTTTAATCCCAGCACTCAGGAGGCAGAGGCAGGCGGATCTCTGTGAGTTCGAGGCCAGCCTGGTCTACAAGAGCTAGTTCCAGGACAGGCTCTAAAAAAGCTACAGAGAAACCCTGTCTCGAAAAACCAAAAAAAAAAAAAAAAAAAAAAAAAAAAAAAAAAGAAAAATGGGGCGCTGAACTGAACAGAGAATTCTCAACAGAAGAAGTTCAAATGGCCAAAAGACACTTAAGGTCATGCTCAACCTCCCTAGCTATCAGGGAAATGCAAATCAAAACAACTTTGAGATATCATCTTACACCTGTCAGATTGGCTAAAATCCAAAACACCAATAATAACCTTTGCTGGAGAGGTTGTGGGGTAAGGGGTACACTCATCCATTGCTGGTGGGAATGCACATTTGTGCAACCACTTTGGAAAGCAGTGTGGCGGTTTCTCAGGAAATTCGGGATCAACCTACCCCAGGACCCAGCAATTCCACTATTGGGAATCTACCCAAGAGATGCCCAATCATACTACAAAAGCATATGCTCATCTATGTTCATAGCAGCATTATTTGTAATAGCCAGATCCTGGGAACAACCTAGATGCCCTTCAGTGGAAGAATGGATGAAGAAACTGTGGAATATATACATGCTAGAATACTACTCAGTGGTAAAAAACAATGACATCTTGAATTTTGCAGGCAAATGGATGGAAATAGAAAACACTATTCTGAGTGAGGTAACCCAGACCCAAAAAGATGAACATGGGATGTACTCACTCATAATCGGTTTCTAGCCATAATTAAAGGACATCGAGCCTATAAATTTGGGATCCTTGAGAAGATAATAAGGTGAACTCCCAAAAAAAGATATAGTAATCCTCCTGGATATTGGAAGTAGACACGATCGCCAGGCAAAATTGGGAACTTGAGGGTTGGGTGAGACTGGGCCAAGGGAAGATGGGGAGAGAAAAGTGTGAAGGGGAGAATGGGGGGAGCTCGGAGGAATGGGATGCTTGGGATACAGGAAGGGTGGATATAGGAGCAGGGAAGCATATATCTTAATTTAAGGAGCCACCTGAGGGTTGTCAAGAGACTTGACCCTAGAGGGGTTCCCAGGTTTCCAGGGAGACACCCCCAGTTAGTTCCTTGGGCAGCTGAGGAGAGGGAGCCTGAAAAGGCCAGTTCCTATAGCCATACTGATGAATTTCTTGCATATCACCATAGAACCTCCACCTGACGATAGATGAAGAAAATGACAGAGCCCCACATTGGAGCACCGGACTGAGCTCCCAAGGTCCTGATGAGGAGCAGAAGGAGAGAGAACATGAGAAAGAAAGTCAGGACCGTGAGGGAACCTCCAGCTGGCGATAGATGGGGAAAATTACTGAGCCTCACATTGGAGCACTGGACTGAGCTCCCAAGGTCCTGATGAGGAGCAGAAGGAGAGAGAACATGAGGGAGAAAGTCAGGAACGTGAGGGGTGCGTTCACTCGTGGAGACAGTGGGACAGAACTAATGGGAGATCATCAACTCCAGTTGGAATGGGACTGATTGATCATGCGACCAAACCCGTCTCTCTGAATGTGGCCAACAGCGGGGACTGACTAAGAAGCAAAGGACAATGGCGCTGAGCTCTGATTCTTCTGCATGGACAGGCTCTGTGGGAGCCTTCTCAGCTGGGTCGATCACCTTCCTGGACCTGGGGGGAGTTGGGAGGACCTTGGTCTTAGCATAGAGTAGGGAACCCTGATGGCTCCTTGGCCTTGAGAGGGAGGGAGGGGAGGTATGGGTGTAGGGGAGGGGAGGGAAGGGGGAGAAGGAGAGGAGGGAAGGGAAGGGAGGGGGGAGGAGGGGAGGAGATGGAAATTTTTAAATATAAAAAAAAAAACCATGAGAGAAAAAAAATAAACCATGAGAAAAAAAAAAAAGAATTATTTTCTTGAAACAGTTCTTTCTCATTCTTTTTATCCACAAGCCAAGGTGCAATGGCTTTTCTCTCTTAGGGCTGGGATTGTAGTTTTTTCTGTCATTTAGAATTAGTGTTGTCTATTTATTGGTTTATCTACTAATGTATGAGTACCAAGAGGACATTTAAAAATCTACTAAGTTTACTATATTCAAAATGATATTTAAATATTATCTGTTGAGTGAGATGATGAGAACACCATTATTTATTGAAACAGTTTTCCAGCCCAAATACTTCTTGTCCTGTTTTTTTTTTTTTATTTTATTTTGTTTTGTTTTGTTTTGTTTTGTTTTGGGTTCCATTTGTTTTGTTTTTGTTAAGTTGACATAATCTATGGTTATCTTTAAAGAGATCCCTTAAATAAGAAATCTCTACCAGATTGCCTCTGACAAATGTCTAGAGGACTTTCTTATTAATGACTTATGTGGGAGAGTCTAATTCACTGAGGTCAGTGCAAATCCTGGGTTTAATCATGTATAAAAGAAGCTGAATAAGTCACAGGAAGAAAGTATTTATTCTGCTAAATTGTTCTACTCCTCCTTTACACAAACAAATGGCCATCTGTCAGCTAGGTAATTAGTCTAGTCAATCAAGTGTCACTGCTATCTTTCATTACCTGAATACTGGACCACCTACTTTCATTACCTAAATACTGGACCACCTACTTTCAATATCTGAAAAAAAGTATACCCGATGTGGGATTCCCCTCTGTATGCTGCGAATACCATTGGTTAATAAAGAAACTGGCTTGGCTTGATAGGGTAGAATACATCTAGGCAGGGAAAAGTAAACTGAATGCTGGGAGAAAGGAGTCAGAGTCAGTGAGAAGCCATGGAGCCACCATTACAAACAGACATCCTGGAACCTTGCGGGTAGGCCATGAGCCTCATGGTAAAATATAAAATAATAGAAATGGGTTAAATTAAGATGTAAAAGTTTTCCAATAAGAAGTTAGAGCTAATAGACTAAGCAGTGATTTAATTAATACAGTGTTTGTGTGGTTATTTTTGGGAGTCTGGGCAACTGTGGAATGAACAAGCAGCCTTTTTACCACATACCCTGTTACAATATTCTCTCCAACATAATGACAACCATTAAAACTGTGGCAATATTAGAGTCTACCTTTATTTTTTTTTTACTTCCATGTTTTCTGAGATATATTGATGTTAGAGCTTCTACTTTTAAAGTGTTCAAATCAACTTGAAAAATTCATATCAACACTCATAATCTTGATACTTTTTCCAGTCATAATTCTATCATTATAACAGCCTAGTTTTAAGCAATAATATCTCCAGAACCTTTTCAGTTTTCTAATTCTCTTCAATGTTAAGTTTAATGAGAAGAAAAAAGCCCCCATTTCTGTCTATATATCTCGCTCTTTCTCCCTCACCCCTCTCTCTTTGTGTGTGTGAATGTGTGTGTGTTTCTTTTTTTCTTGCTTTCTCCTCTCTTGTCTTCTTTACTGATAAATGTTTGTATTATATAGCTGTTGGTAACCTGAAGTTATATTTCCAGGCACTTTCCTACAGTGGGCCCCAGAATGCTGACAGACCATCCTGTAATATTTTCTAAGGATTCTAACTTTCCTTATTTTTCTGTGGGAACTATATCACTAGTACTTCTTTCATATAAATGAATTATTTTCCTTATTCTCAATATATATTCTAAGCAATTAGAGTCAGACATTAGAGAAGACCCAGTAATTTCCTATTTTATTCCTGCAATACTTACTGCCCAGCACATGTGCCTGACTTTCTGTTATTTAATTCCAAAGTAATGAAAATCTACACTTAAAACCAAAGGGGTCCTCCCTTTTTACCTCTGTATGCCATGTGCATTTTCACTGACTGGAATTATAGTCACATTTCTTCAGTGATTCTCTTGCCTTGTTTCTCACACTGTTCATCTCTCCATAAGACCATTCCTGGAAGCATAAGGACCAGGTGCTATCATCCCAATATAAATATGTCTTATATTTTTTGTTTTTGTTTTTTTCAAGACAGGGTTTCCTTGTAGTTTCTAGAGCCTGTCCTGGAACTAGCTCTTGTAGACCAGGCTGGCCTCGAACTCAGAGATCCACCTGCCTCTGCCTCGTGAGTGCTGGGATTAAAGGCATGCGCTACCACCACCCGGCTAAATATGTCTTATTGAGCCAACTTTCCATGGTCATTTTTCCTTCTGTTTCTGCAAATTGCATCAAATGTAATTATTTTCTTCATTTCATCTCCATATTTTTCAACTTCTGTTTGTATGTGTATTTACCAAATTTATTTTCTTATTACAAGTGAAAAATGCAATTTTCTCCTACTTTTCTAAATGTTTCTATTTTATGTCTATGAGTATCTTCACTGCATCTACGTAGTATACCATGTGTATGCAATGACAGAAGAGGATCTCTGGAACAAGAGGTATATATGGTTGTGAGGTATCGTGGAGGTGCTGAGACCTGAACCAGGAACCTCTGACAGTTTTAATTAATTAGTTCAATTTTTTGAAATGATCTTTTCTCATTTTACACTCCTATCCCAGCTCCCTCTCCCTCCCTTCCTTCTGCTTCCCACACCTTTCCCCCACCCTCACCCCACCCATTCCTCAAAGAGGGTAAGGTTTCCCATATCGAGACAACAAAGTCTGTTACATCACATTGAGGTCTTCTTACCTATGAGCCAGTGATCTTAACTACTGAGCATCTTTCCAGGCCTGATTTTTTTCCTACTCTTTTTAATAAAAACTGTTGACTCTTTGATAAAAAAGGAAAGGTACAAAATCTTCCTTGTAATATATAACAGGATCTCCAGGTGAAAGGACAGGAGCTGAAGATAATGATCCTTTTCCTCTCATCTGTTTTATCTAGTTACGCTTGATACAGTAGACACTATTATGAGACCAGCATAAGATATATATCATCATCACTAAACCATGGATATCATTTGCACATGTACTCTTCTGAGGGAAACGATTACAGGAACGTAATTTCACTATTCTATGATCAACACTGGCATAGGAGGATACTTAATGAAGTTTGATGTAATAAATGAGTAAGGATAACACTGAAATTCCTGAATTGAGACTCCTTTCTCAGATGACTCAGGTGGTATTAAGTCACAGACAATGTTAACTAGGACACATAGGTTGCTTTTTAAAGAAGAAAATGATAATAATTATCGTAACTGAATTGGGAAAGCACAGCAATTGTCACATGAAAGCCTGCCCGTGATCACGTGAAAGACCACCCGTGATCACGTGAAAATCCCCCAGTGGTCACCTCATCCAGTAACTGGATACAGGAAGGTTTACAGCTAGTAACTACCCACCTACTGGAGCATGGCCTCATAGACTGTTCATCTGGATGTAGAAGCTCTTCTGGCACCTTCTTCTCTCCTCCCCCTGGGCCCTGTTTTGCTGGTTCAAATGGTTTGTTTTGGATCTCATCTTCATCCATCGTTCAAGCAGAGAATCCTGATTTGTAAGTTTTACCCCTTAATAAATGCCTGTCTATTTCTTAGTTCTGAGCTAGTGTGCAATTCCTGTTTAAAGCGTCCGATCTCTCAACCATTAAGCCTGGCCTTTACGGAGGGAGGCTTTTCCAGGCCAGTGAGAGATCCTATCTCAAACAAAAATAGAAAATGTTTGAGGACTGGCCAAGGTTGTCTTCTGACCTCCACATGTGCCTCCCACATGAATGTGCACATAGACACAAGTATATACAATAAACAAACAAATAATTGTAGCTGGAAAAGCAGAGCTATGATCCTTGCCATCGATGGTCATCTTGTCAATGGACAGAGAGAGGAACTGAGTCTTTACATGCTGTTTATTCTGAGAGTCAACAGTCTGAGAAGGTTAATACCCTGAAAACTGCTTTACATCTCATCTGTAGCCAACAGAAATGCCCACAAGTCCTTCTCTCAGTGATCCTAGAGTCTGTCAAGTTAGCAATTAACATTAGTTACATTTTTTTTTTGCTAAGGGACATGTTACCAGATTATCTTCGAAGCACTACCATTATCCCATCAATTGTGAAAAAAAATAAAATAATATTTTTTGTTTAATTCCCATAAGGAAGGAGACTTTATCTAATTAGCAGCAGCCTAAGTACTCAATGAACCGTGGCATTTTTCTGAGTGTAGAAAGCGCAATGCCCCTGTGTGGCAGCTGCCTGGCATTCCAGAGTTAGGCACATTTTACCCGCTTCTTTGTTTCTTCCTTGCCTATGACTATTTGAGGTACTGAATACAACCTGTATAGTTCAGTTCAGGTTTTTTATTTTTATTTTCCAAGACAGGGTTTCTCTGTGTAGCTTTAGCACCTGTCCTGGATCTACTGGAACTAGTTTTAGTAGATCAAGCTGGCCTTGAACACACAGAGATCCACCTGCCTCTACCTCCTGAGTGCCGGATTAAAGATAGGCACCACCACCACCCGGCTACAGTTCAGTTTTATGTGTCAGAAAGTCATATGATTTTTCTTTTTTAAATATCTGTCTGTCTTTCCGTTTTTCTTTCTCCCTTTCTCTCTTTCTCCTCCCTCCTTCCCTCCTTTCCTTCCTTCCCTCCCTCACTCCCACGCTCCCTCCCTCCTTTCCACCCTTCTTCTCTCTCTCTTTCTTTTTAATGAGAAGCAGGGGCAGGACAAGAGGAATAAACGTTTGAGAGGGCTCAAAGATCCGCAGAGGATCTCATTGCTCTGGCGATGGGACCGGAATCTGCTGTTCTACATTCAAAGCTTTCTTGCTCTGTTTACCTGTGTTCAGATCTTTGTCACTGGCAGGCATGGTCTCCCTCTTGTGGGCACACGTGATCACTCCCAGTTCACAGGTATAGGGGCATAGGAACCCGTGACATACTGCAGAAGGTGTGACTACTTTGTCTTTGCTGAAGAGGTGCGTAACATCTTTAACATTACAGTATTCATTAGGGAAGTATATATCTTAATTAAGGGAGCCATTTTAGGGTTGGCAAGAGTTTTGACTCTAGAGGGGTTCCCAGGTGTCCAGCGAGATATCCCCAGCTAGGTCTTTGGGCAGCTGAGGAGAAGGAGCCTGAAATGGCCTGATCCTATAGCTATACTGATGAATATCTTGCATATCACCATAGAGCCTTCATCTGGCGATGGATTCAGATAGAGACAGAGCCCCACACTGGAGCACCAGACTGAGCTCCCAAGGTCCAAATGAGGAGCAGAAGGAGGGAGAACATGAGCAAGGAAGTCAGGACCATGACGGGTGCATCCACCCACGGAGACAGTGGGGCTGATCTAATGGGAGCTCGACCACCACACCAGCTGGACTGGGACTGAAAAAGCATGTGATTAAACTGGACTCTATGAATGTGGCTGACAATGAGGGATGACTGAGAAGCCAATGATAATGGCATTGGGCTAAGATTCTACTGCATGTACTGGCTTTTTGGAAGCCTAATCTGTTTGGATGCACACCTTCCTAGACCTGGATGGAGGGGGGAGGGCCTTGGACTCCCCACAAGGCAGGGCACCCTGACTTCTCTTAGGACTGGAGAGGGAGGGGAGGGGTGGGGGAGAGGGAAGGAAATGGGAGGAGGTGGAAATTTTTAATAAATAAATAAATTTTAAAAAAGAAGTTACAGTTTGCTTGGGATTGCAGATATCTATTGGGCCTACAATCAGGATAACATGGCAACTGTGTCTTTACTTTCATGCTCACATTTTGGGTAAGAGTCCTATTCAACTATATACATACACAAGTTACTTAGGTCAGTTATTCTTAATATTGTGGACTTTACATTTGCATGAGGAAAATTATTAGATTTATAACATTTTTAGATGTCATACTGAACATGTTATCCATAAATAATTTATAATGTCCTCCACAGAACAGAACAGGTTCCCAAAATCCAGCAGTCACTGCCCTAAGCCTGAAGGAACACAGTCTTTATCTTAACTAGCTGACTGTTATCTGATTATTCTTACTGATTCTTTCTCCAAGTCCTTTATCCTTGCTGTCACCTTGGATTCCAGGAATAAGAGATCCTTTTGATAAATACCTTGTGACAAGCATCAAGACTACTCTCAGAACAGGCTCTAGAAACTACAGGGAAACCCTGTGTCGAAAAACTAAAAAAAAAAAAAAAAAAGACTACTCTCAGGCAATAGTACCATTTACTCTGACAGACACAAGAATGGCCAATCATGAAGTAATAAGAAAGGTCATTATATCCTAGCAAGAATGCCCGAGTGAGCACCATTTTTTGCCTATCTTGATCTTGTTCCTTTCCTGTACAATCCTAAAGTTCTTGTAAGTTCCCAAAAGGTAGCATTTAGTATGTCTTTTTAGGGTAACTTTGCTAAGAATAAATTCATGCCCCACATTCATCAAAACATGCACCCTCTTTGGAGTATAGGGCCATACTTTCTCCTTTGTGACCCCAGATGGCTTCTTTGCCTAGGCCTGTATTAATATTACCTGTTGGTAACAAGCCTGTAACATTATGCTCTGGGACACAGTTAAATCATTTTATGATCCAAGTCATAACAATACTCTAATGTAAATGTAAATTTAATATAAATGATAAAATAAGACAATACTGAATGATTATTCTGAAAGGAAAACCATGGCATCATAGTTTTATTATGTAATTCTCATATGATCATACATTAATTTAGCAACTTTCAAAAACAGAAAAGATTATAATTTAAGCTATATAGTACTATAAAAAATAATTGAGTAGCTTGAGAGGTGGCCCAGATGTAAAGAGCATTGAGTATTCTTCCAGAAAATCAGAGTTCTATGTCCAGAGCACACATCATGTTCACAAGTATCACTAACTCCAATTGCAGGGGATCCGATGCTCTATTCAGGTTTCTGAATAGAAAGGTATCATGCCTTCATGTGGTAGTACATAGATAGACATGCATACAAAACACTCATAAATATGCAAAAATCATGATCTTAAAAAGAAAAATCACCTTCAATAAAGAAATAGTGACATAAACGATTTACTGTGGAAAAGAAATATCATATGACCAACAGATATGTAATAATGTGACAAATATTTTATATATATATGTATATATATATATATATCCACAAAGAATAAGTCACTTCAGTCAGTGCATATATTAAAGCTTAATAACTAAATAAAAATGTGAAATAGGAATGATTTGAAACAAATTAAACATTTTTCAAATGAGAAATGTGGATGCACTGGAGAGATAGCTCAGCAGCAACAGAATACATTGCCCTTGTAGAGGACTCCCATTTTGCTCTTAGAACTCATGTAGTGCAATTCACAAACACTTATAAATCTAGATCCAAGAAATTTAATGTCAACTGATGTCCGTAGGTACCTGCACTCGCATTCATGGCCAAACACCAACACATGTGCGTTAGCATACTTATACAGTAAAGCATACACAATAGATTGTACTTTTATACATATATATAAATATATATATATGCATACACATACATCTGTATCTGTATAACAAATATAATTAAAGAAAAAGAGGCTAATGCTAATAGCTGGAGAAGGCAGGAATATGTGAGGAGCTTGAGAGAAGACATCAGAAAGGTGCTGGATAGAGTAAAAATGTGCAAAGATAGAAAGGGAAATAAATTATAAAAAATTAGAAAAAAATAAAACCCTAAATCATTTTGTATAACCTCTGAACATCATGGTGGGCATTAGAAAAAGATTAATGTCTTCATAAAGACATAAAAGAATAAACTAAATATTTACACAGAAAAAGAGTAACTAAAGTTAACATAAATGTATAATATAAATGTATAAAGTGACCTAATTCATCTTTGAATAAATATTTCTTTTATTGTATATGCATGATCTTGCATGTAAAACATTAGACACACATCTGTGCATGTATAACTTATATTCATCTGAGTAATATAAGACTTTATACTCTGATTCTACACACGTATTGTGTGATCTTTTGAAGTTAGAATGTGCTACTTTCACATACCAACTTTAGAAAGTTCATAAAATGTCATCTTGGTTTATAATATCAGAAACAAATTTTATTTTATGAAGTTATAAGATAATGAGTGTATCCAAAGATCAATTACCTTAGCATCTATAAATTTGTTTTTCATTTGAGCAATTACCAATTTAAGAATTAAAAAATGATAAATCACAGTTTTATATTAAATATAAACAATCTTTTAACATTTTTTCCTGATATGTATTTTTTCATTTTTTTAGTTTCCCGATTCTTTTGTATTTTATTAAATATATACAGTGTTCCTTTTAAATGAAGCCCTCTTTGTAAAAATTATAATAAAGCAACCCTAACAGCAGTTAAGATGTAATGAGCTGAAATAACACATACATGACTCACCAGAGTCTTACATTATCACAGCACTAACTTCACTCCCAGAAGAAATATCAATCAACAAACTGACATATTTAAAGCTGTCATCAGTTGCTCAGTGTCATCAGTGTTAACATAATGGCTTACTCTCACAAATATCTTGCCAGAAGAGGAAAATTTGAAATTAATTGTAGACCTCATAAATTCTTTTGATATTAAACCATAGTTATGACAGATTCGTTTTATTAGCTATCTTATGTAATTTATCCCTTTAACATAACTGTTAATGAAATGCAAATATACCTTGTTAGGTTCTAGATACTTAATCTTAATAAAACATCAGTATATAAATTCATTGGTGTATAGTTCAAGTGGAAGAAACTGAACTATGTGATAAGTTTTTAGTCATTTACATAATGTTTTGGAGCCTACCTTGACTGTGAACAGACACCATGACCCTGCAAACCTTATAATGGAAAAATACTTAATTGGGGTGCCTTACATTTTCAGAGCTTTAGCCCTTTACCATCATGGTGTGTCATGGTGACATGCAGGCAGACATGGTTCTTTAAAAGGAGTTGAGAGGCCTTCATCCTGGCCCTCAGAAAACAGGAAGTAGTTTGAGTGTCACAATGAGAAAACCTTGAGCAAAGAAGATATCAAATTCCACCTCCACAGTGATATACTTCCTCCAACAAGGGCAGACAAACTTCAACAAAGTAAAACTCCTAATAGTGCCACTCAATTTGAGGTGGGCTACTTACATTCAAATTACCACCCCAACTGAAAATTCTATAACATAACTCTTGTACCTAAGGGTCAGGATGTATCGAAGCAAAGATGATTAGAGCAAGAGCCATCTACCTAAAGCAATCTACAGATTCAATGCAATTCCCTTCAAAATTCAAACACAATTCTTTACAGACTATTCAGCTTCATATTGAATACAAAAGACTCAGGATAGCTAAAACAACCCTGTGCTATAAAATAACTTCCAGCAGTATTATCTTCCCTGATTTCAAGCTGTATTAAAAATGTAAATTAATAAAAAAAAAAAACCACATGCTGCTGGCCAGTGGTTTTGCATACCTTTAATCTCCGAATTTGGGAGGCAGAGACTTGCAGATCTCTATGAGTTCAAGGCTGCCTCGTCTACAAGAGCTAGTTCCAGGACAGCCAGGGCTGTTACACAGAGAAACTCTGTCTCAAAAACTAAAATTAAAAAAAAAAAAAACACATACTATTGACCTAAAAACAGGCACAATGATTAATGGAATTGAATCAAAGGCTCCGACAAAAATCCACACATATATGAATACCTGGTTTCTGAAAAAAAAGAACTTCTACAAATTTTTCTCCTATAACTGGATGTCTGCATGTAACACAATGCAAGCATATCCATATTTGTCACCCTGAATATAACTCAAACCCAGCTGGACCAAAGACCTTAAAATAAAACCAGACGCAATGAACTTGATAGAAGATAAAGTAGGGGATATTCTTGAACACATTGGAACAGTTAGGTATATATGCAAAGGAAGCTCCATCCTACCACAAGAACACTTACCCAACTGATGGAGGAGAGTTATCTGTCTATGTTACTTTCATTGGTTAATTAATAAAGAAAACTGCCTTGGCCCTTTAAGAGACAGAAAATTAGGTAGGTGGAGTAGACAGAACAGAATTCTGGGAAAGAGAGGGGAGACACTTCAGGCAGTCACCATGATTCTCCTCTCTGAGATGGACGCAGGTTAAGATCTCTCCTGGTAAGCCACACCTCGTGGTGCTACACGAATTACTAAATATGGGTTAAAGGAAGATGTGAGAATTAACCAATAAGAGGCTACAGATAATGGGCCAGGCAGTGTTTAAAAGAATACAGTTTCCGTGTAATTATTTCGGGTGTAAAGCTAGCCGGGTGGCGGGACGCAGCCCCGCCGCTTCCTTCTACACCCAACTATGTTCACTGCGGCTTTACTCATAATAGCCAGAAACTGGAAACAACCTAGCCCAATCATTATCATAGGGGCTTCCTTCAACAGCTGATAGAAGCAGGTACAGAAATCCACAACCAAATATTAGGTGTGGCTTAGGAAACCCCACAGAAGAGGGCAAAGAACAATTGTAGAAGCCAGAGAAATCTAGGACAAAAGAACTTGGCCTAAGAATCAACTAAGCGCAGGGATCCTAGGGCATCACAGATACTGAAGAGGCATCCATGGAGCCTGATGGATCTATGCTAGGTTCTGCATATATTCAATGATTGTTATCTTGGTGTTTTGGGGGACTCCTAACAATGGGTGTGAGCATATCTGTGAGTGTCTGTTCCTGGTTTTATTGTGTCTTGTGCCGTAGTTAGTGTGCTCCATTATAGTCCCAGGCAGACATGTTCTCTTCTCAGGTGCTAAAGGGGTAAGATGCTTGAGAGATGTGGAGAAGTGAGAGCAATGAGTCTGGGGAGAGAAGATGGAGGGAGACTACGAATAGTGAAGGGAGGACAATCTATGATCAGGATGCACTGTATGAGAGAAGAATAAATATAAATTATTTAAAAACTCAGAATTAACAAACAACAATATGTAGTTACTATAATAAAATGAAAAAATTAAATTTATAAACTCTAAATTCAGTGTGCTGAAAGTCAAAATTTTTTAAAGTGTACAGTTATTTTATAACAGAATTTTTATTTCATTAACATTTGCAAAAAAATACAGGATGTGTAAATCCACATGCACATCCAAATTCACCATCACTACAAAGGCATTATCCATATGTGCATGTATACATATTCATATTATTACATATATTATATGATTATGTGGACATGCATAAATCTGTAATATGATTCAGTTTTGCAAATCCCTTCCCAAATATTCAATATCACAATATAATAGATGTTAAATTTTTTCTTCATGAAAGACAAATTATTAGGTCTGCAGAAGTTTAAAGAGTTGGGATTCACATCCTCCTCATATTAGATTGTGCCACAGTTAACATTCATCTGAATGAAGTCATTTAATGAATATGTAACAGATTATCTCCACGAGTAAAACAGTATGATTTTTAATGCTACGTCCATCTTCAAAACCATTTATTTCTAGTTTGGATAGAAAGGCAATGCAAAGTCTCTATTGTGTTTGTTTGTGTTATATAAAAAAATCACATGTCATGTGCCATGTGAGATGTTATCTATTTTTAAACTAAATTGATTTTATTTTGATATATGAATTCTCAAACTCCTACTTATAATAACAATGCTTACCAAATCATAAATATATTTTCCTCTTGCCAATAAAAAAGTCAAAATAGTGAATATAATATCTCAGGAGTCATTTATAAATAATATAGCAATACCATTTCCAGGTCACACTTGGGAAAGGTGAATGCCTCATGGACCTAAATAATAAATTCCTCAAAAGGACTTTAAAGGCTTAAGTTATAATCTTTCATTCTCATCTACTGTGTGCTCAGCCACACAACTCAATAACATGGACAAAACTAATTTTCTAAAAATCTTGAGGCTGTTTGTTGATACGAAAATAACAAGACAATTTGCCAGGGGATACCTGAGTCCAGTGACTCCTCTATCATAGAAACAAGGCAGAAGACAAAATGGATAGTATTTTCTGCACCTTTTTTCCTTAATAGTGTTTTTACTGAGGGTAAATATAACTTAAGATCTTTTGTTGACTCACCAGCCCTTATATTAAAATGAAAACACTGATTTCAGTCAAGCATTGAAGTAATTAAAGGGAAGTTGAATTGCATGAAGGTGATTCAATCACAACATTAAAGAAAGTGCAGATGAGTTTTAAGTCATAATGAATGTTATGACGTGGAAATTTCATGTTACATCTGAAATCATTTAAAAGTGACCTAATGTCATGAACCTAGTATCACAGTTTGAAATATAAGGGGAAGCAAATTGTCTTTAGAAACTATGAGAATAATTTTTTGTAATATAATTGTGGTAGAAAAGTTAACGTAATTTTATAGAGTCCAAATTTTGTTATGATGAATATTGTATTATGATAATTATTTTGGTTGCAACATAGACACACAAAGTATATACTTATCATATTTCCTTCTAAGGAATATTTATACATTGTATTAACTAATTAGTCAATTGAAAATATTGTGTTTAAAGTCCATTTTAATGTTCAATAACTTCTTTTTTTTTTTTTTTTCTCATGGTTTATTTTTTTTTATATTTGAAAATTTCCATCTCCTTCCCTCCTCCTCCCCCCTCCCTCCCCTCCTTCTCCCCTTTCTCTCCCCTCCTTCTCCCCCTTCCCTCCCCTCCCCTCCACCCATACCTCCCCTCCCTCCCTCTCAAGGCCAAGGAGCCATCAGGGTTCCCCACTCAATCGGAGTTAAAACATTTTTGACATAAGGTATGTTTAACATTCAATTAAAAAGTTAATAAAACTTTTAATATAAAAAAGGTGATAGTTTCTTGCAGGTTAAATTATAACAAACTTTTCTTTAAAAATGTGATTTGTTTTTTGTTTGTTTTGTTTTTTTGAGACAGGGTTTCTCTGTAGCTTTGGAGCCTATCCTGGAACTAGCTCTTGTAGACCAGGCTGGCCTCGAACTCACAGAGATCCATCTGCCTCTGACTCTTGAGTGCTGGGATTAAAGGCATGCACCACTACCACCCGGATGCTTTTTATTTTTCTTCTAGAAGCAATGGAATTGCATAAATATTTATTAAAATAGTAGAACACATTGAAGAAGTGCTGAACTAACACCATGTAGGAATCAGAGTGCCTTTGAAAACAAAACAGAAATATTTAATGGACTGAGAAATGTATATTATATCTATTTGCAGTGAAAAAGATGAAGCTGTATTATTATCAAAGATGATAATAATACAGGAAAATGAATACATGGAGAACATTTCCAATGGTGATAAGAATTTTGAAGAAACAAAGATATCTGATGCTATAGGTGGGTGTGATTTGAAACTGAAGAGAAGACTCAAGGTTTAAGAGCATTGGCTCTTCCACCAGAGGATGTGCATTTAATTTCCAGCAACTGAATGGCCATTCATATCTCTGCCATGCCGGTTAAAAGAAATATGACGTTGTCTTCTAGGCTTCATGGAGAGCAGGCATACACACAATACCAAGACAAACATGACAGGCACATGTTCATACCCATTTTATAATTAAATTAATAGATTATTAAAAGCAATCAAAAGGAATTAATGAGCCCAAGTCTGTTCTAAGACACAAAACAAGATCCTGTCTTATATAAGCAGATACATAAACAAATTAAAGCTAAACATGAATTCCATCTCACATAAAGTGATGAGGCAATATAAAGTTGCTAGAAATGTGAGCCATATTGATATCTGGAAAAGAATATTTTAGACAGAAGTTTTGTAATTTGAGATTTTTGAAATTTTGGAGAAAGTTACTTATATTTGTTTCACATATGTTTTGCAACCACATTTTCTTAAGGAGAAGAAATCAATATGCATATATTTACATTTTAAGTATATGGCACATTTTTTCTCTGAAATTTGAATGTTATTTATTAATATCTAAAATGAACACTTTAGAAAATAAAAGATCGATTCTTCAATTAATAGGTCACAAATTATATTAAGTTTATATTCACAAATATTTCTATTATCTTTTTGAAAACCATTATAAAATTCTACTTATTAATTAAACAATATCGTAGAAGATAATAGTTAATATTTAATGATACAGTCATTCACATATATTCTATACATACTTCCTCATGAATAATAGGCAAATAATTTAACTGGGTTGGATCTTGACCCACAATTTTATTATATATCAGGTCACTTTTTCTTATATAGATTATAGAGAATTTAAAGATGCTATTATATTTCATATAAAGCTGTTTTCTCATCAATAGCGTCTTGTAAATACTTAATATTTTAATGAAATAAATTCAACTAGAAATCAATTGATATGCTAATTTATCCTAAATAACCTATCTAATTTACATACTTAAAGCTTATTTTGTGAAAGACATACATGGTTATAAAGTGAAATGTAGCTCCATTAATATAAACCCAGACAGATATTGAGGGTCAACCTGAAGGTCAGAAAAGCAAAACAACCAGCCACAGGTTCTTACCTCTACTTCAGTCTGAAATGGAGATTCTGCCTCCTGAATCCTCAGAATGAGACTGAGAGCTGTCTCATACCACCTTGTGTTTCTCTCTAGGGCTGGGATTAAAGGCGTGTATCACTACTGCTCAATTTCTATGGCAGACCACTGTGGCTACAGGGTTAAAGATGTGTATCACCTCTGCATGAACCTTAAGGCTGAACAGTGGGGCTGATTTACCCTCTGATCTTCGGGCAAACGTTATCTATTAGAATTAAAGTGAAATACAATGGGACAAAGCAAAGAAAAATATCACCTGCTCTAGCTCTTAAGTACTAAAGAAGACAATTCTGATATGAGATTCATTATATCATCATAATACTATTGTGCAAGGTACAGTCCTCCTATCTTTCCAACATTCCACTTTTAAGGTCAAAAGAATAAATCAATCCTGGAATAATTTACAATATAGGAAACTTGGTAAATAACTTTAGACAAATATATTTTGTGTGCTAGTGTCATAAAATGTATTTTCTTTAATCCTGTCATTATGATTATTGATTTTCACACATCAATCCATGCATTTCACAATTGGTGAAAAGTGATAAACAGAAGTAACTTGATTTTTTTATAAGAAGGTAGTGATATTTGACAACCATAGGCTTCAAATCATGACTAAAAATATTATCCATTATGAATACATTGTACAGTACAACTCTGGGTCATTTACAAGATATAAGATGGGCCGCAACCACAAACCATCATGTTTAGTATAGCTTCCACTCACTCTTTACTTGGCATCAGATTTTTTCACATTTTCAAGTAAAATCAATGAATTTTTAGAGATTTCAATGCCTCACACTTGTAGATGCTGATATTACATGTCCAAAAGTATCAAAGAACATATACCTTGAAGATCATACAGAAAACTTAAATGAGATACTTATCAAAGTGATTCTACAATACAAAATATGGTTTCCCTCTACATGAACCTATAACTATCAGGTACAAATAATGACTGCAAAATTATAAGCAATTATGGGTATAAATTCCATAAGTTTTTGGAGTTTTGTTTGATTCTTTATCCCAAAGAACACCGTGAGTTTTAAAAATATTATTTTTCTCAAGTGTTGTGATTTTGTCTTGTTATTTTGGACTTATTTGCTATTTCCTAGATGAGTCATTCCCATCAACTGGAATTTCTTTGTGTGTTAAGATACTTTCTAGACCTTTAGGTAATGCAATATCTAGAAGTATGAGAGAATGTTTTGAAACTTGTAGACCAACTAAGAAATTTAGGGGATGTGAACAGGAGAGCAAAATGACTCTCCACTATGCTCACTGCCCAGTATGCATGCCCTGTATAGCCACAGAGGGACCTATTAGCGGAAATACAGCTTCCTTGGAGTTTCTGCTAGTGTCCAGTAGTTAGTTAGGATGCTGAAAGGCAATAAAGTTATTTATCTTTTTAACCGTATTCTGTTCCTGCAGTGTCTAATGCTAACATTTCTCAGGGCAACTACATACGCTTTTCTTTTAGTTATTAGCGAAATGATTTGCTGCAGGCTACCTAGACTGTTCATCACACTTGAAGTTTTCCTTTGTGGGTGATATGGATTCATGTTTATACGGGGTATTCCTTATAGTATGTTTGTGGATCATATTCACCTGTCCCTGAACCACAGCACAAAGTATTCAGTGTTAGGATATACAACCACAAATGAAAAAATACCATCCCTATTAACACAAATGTAACACCCGATTCTGTGTTACCCCGTCGGTACAGTTCGCGTGCCACTGTACCTTACGCTAGTCGGACAAGGGCCTGGAGATTGAAAGAACACACAAAGAGACCTGGGTCATTGGAAAGGAGATCAGCCGTTTATTTAACCTTGGGGAAAATCTTACACATCCCACTGCTGCACAAGGACTTCCTCCCAGGCAGGTGGGAAATTACCATACCAACAATAGAGTCAACAATGCCCTACAGCTAATCACTAGGCGGGGAGGGGGGGGGGGCAGAGGGAGCACAGGAACAAACAGGATGCTTAGTCATCTGACCAGAAACTCTCCTCAAGATGAGCCCCAGGAACAAGGGCAGACCCGGGCCATACATACAAAAGCTCTGTTTCTATGGCCTTAAGTTTCTTTCTTCCTCAAGATAAATTTAAGAAATCTATACCAATAATTTACTCTGCTCAGTAATTGATTTCCATACCAAAGATTGAAGCAAATGTGCTATATTTGATAATATGTTCTCTACCATTCCCAGGTTTTACAGATCAAATTTTGACCATCTTCATTTTTTCTAAATAAAGCTCCTAAGAAAAAATAGCAAACTATTCCATTGAATCAACATAAAACTGTGTAACACTCAGGCCACATTAGACTGAATAAAGAATTACATTTTTATAAGAATACGAGCAGTTCCATATTTATCACCTTGAACAAAACTCAAGTCCAAGTATATATAGATATACGTAGGTAAAAATCTTTTATCAAAAACCTGTAGCCATCAAAATCATTGTAAGCAATTTTACCGTATTATATTATCACATCAGTGCCTAAAAGATGGATCAACAGTTAAGAGCATCTAATATTCCTACAGAAAACCCAGATCTGTTGTCTAAGCATGTGGCTCACAAACAGTTGACCTTCAAGTTCCATGTTATCTAAATCCTTCATATGGTCTCCTCTGGCACCTGGTCTATGTATCTCTGTATACATATGTATATACATACATACACTTTATACATATATAAAATATGCATATATGCACATATATGCAATTTGAATAATAGTATTGTTAAAAAATAAAATTTAATAACAAAGAGAAGCCCCCTTTTTTTTCTTCTGATAATGGAAACCTAAGAGCTAGATCCAGGACAGGCTCCAAAGCCGCAGAGAAACCCTGTCTCGAAAAACCAAAAAAAAAAAAAAAAAAAAAAAAAGAATTTTGTTTTTTGGGGGGTATAGTATAATTACAAGCATTGTCCTGCATGTAATATTACATTTCTGAAAAAAATCACTTGACTTTTGCTTATATTATTAAATGTTTGTAAAATTTTATTGCTACGATTCACATAACAGAAAAATTTCACTATTAAATGGTAGCATGACTGCTCTATTACTTGTTACAGATAATGTGTAGCGTATAATACATGCAATATTATCATTATATAACTCAATGTCACCTTTTCCTTATTTAAAGAAAACAGTCTGCAGTTCCATCAAACGACTAGAGGTTCGAAGGTACGAAAAATGCACAGTTCATGTTAAGTCAAATGAAGGTTTCTTCTTGGTATTCACAGCTCTCTCTCTTAATCTCATTTTGTTCCTAAAATCATAATGCTGATATATTTTCTTTTTTTATGCTTTTCAAGAAGATTTTAAAGATAGGAAGACTGGGATTGAGAAAAGTAAACATAGGCAATGGAAGTGAAAAAATACTAACCTCTGGGGCATCCAATTATTTTCACTGTGGGATAACCTTTGCATTCCTGTGTAGACCATTCAAAACAATGTTTTATACTGCACAGTGCAAAATAAGTGCTTTTAATTTTTTTCAGTTTTATGAAGCAGTGAAAATAAAGAGAACATATGGCCTCTAATAAAGTTTATTTTTCAAATTCTTCAGAATAAACTGCCCCTGGGAAATGTTTTCTGCTTTATAATAACTACATTTTTCTTTCTACTGAATCTTCTACTGTAAGTGGAATTTTATTGTATGCTACTTGATCCTAAATAATTTATAATTTGCCATAAGGATTTATATGAAATAGGAACAAATACTATTTTTTATACTTTCTTAGTTTACACCAATGCAAGTTTTGTTCAGTGAGAAAACCTAACTACTTTAAAAACACAAGTGTGTATACATTCTAGAAATCTACATACCTGATTACCATACAGCAACAACTAGAGCATTAAATATGAAGTTTCAAAAAGAAAACAAAACATCCATTACTATAATCTCACTATTAGATATTTTAAAATTAACTTTTCAAAATACATTAAAATCACAAAATATATGTTTGTGATTTGATACAAGATAATTGAGACACATGTGACAATATATATTTTCTACTTGTTAATTGAGGTCACTTTACATGTTTTTAGATATGTAATTTGTTTTTCAGTTGTAGCCATTTAAAGTTTTCAGAAATCTGTAGAACATTCCAGGATCATTGCCTTTTGGGAGTAGTCCTATTTTAGAACTGTCATCTCTGTCTTTCATCTATAGTTACCCTTACGATCTTTCCACTCAAAATGATGGTAAATTCTGGTTAGAATGTTCATTGAGTTGACTATTCCAGTCTTGATCTTGAAGTTCAACTGCTTTAGACTTTTGTGTAGCTAAGCTTTAAGACCACATTTTCCTGTTTCTCTTAAGAATTTACAAAACAAATGGAAATATGACCAAATACTGCTATATAAATATTAAATGTTAAAACTTTGTTTAAATTATAAAAGTTGGTGACAAGAAATTAATAGTTTAGTCATAGTGAATATCCTATGTTAAAAGTTATAGAATTTATTAAAATGACAGTAAATTCTAATGAGTTGTTGTTTTTCCTGTATCATACATTCATTTTAATATGAAAATCATCTGCAAATTTTGGAAGAACAGTGACAAGAGTACTATACAATATAGAAAATAGTAAAGAAACTCTAATATCATTGTTTTTCTTCGGAATTATTTTTATCTTAAATATTTGTCTCTAATTAGTAGAGAAACTTACAACATAGATTTTTAAAGTAAAAATTGTGATTTTAGATGAAGCATTCTGAACAGAATATGCTGTTAACAAGATACAAGTTAAAATTTATTGCATTTTAGGAGACACTGTTATATGTGTGTTTCTAGTTGCCTAAAGTCTTAATGTGAAAACAAGTTTTCACATGGCTATGTGTATTCATACTTCCTAGTTCTTTTTTTTTTTTTTTTTTTTTTTTGTTTTTCGAGACAGGGTTTCTCTGTGGCTTTGGAGCCTGTCCTGGAACTAGCTCTTATAGACCAGGCTGGTCTCGAACTCACAGAGATCCGCCTGCCTCTGCCTCCCGAGTGCTGGGATTAAAGGCGTGCGCCACCACCGCCCGGCTTCCTAGTTCTTAACAGACTGCAAATGAGGATGGTAGAAGTTCTTACTCCTTGATGAGAATGTCTATGGCCAAAGATCAATAAGAATGTTAATACTGTCTTGACATTACACAAGCAATAACATCCCCATGACAAAATTCTATGAAATAAAAAAAGACATTTTGAGCTCATGGATATCGTTGTGTCCTGTGAAGTGCATCAGAGTCAAATTTACAACCTCGATCCATATGTTGCACAGCATCCGTGCCAAACCCAGCTTGTAAGGTAATTAATGAGCATATGTCTTCACCAAATTAGATTTAAATATTTAAATAAAATAATTAATCATATATTAAATATTTCTATGTATTGTGCTTTGAAGTACTACAGATGATTATTTTTAATACGCCATCATTTCAAGTTTTAAAATGATTGTTACTTTCTGTTTTAGTATATTTTAGTCATTCTGGTAAATATAAGTATTGGAACAGAAATATCTCTTTGACATAAATTTATCTGTTCACATTACTACATTAGAATAAAAACTTGACAAACCTTCTGAACATCTATAAGTAAGCAAAATAGTAAACAAAAGATTTTGCTTAAGTCCCCATAACAATAAGTAGAGCACTATTTTCTGATTGCAGGGAAAAGTAACCTGAAATATCTCTAAATTGTTAACAACTTGCCCAATGAGAGGAAAATTCTCTTTCCTTTTATAATAATAATGTTGTTAATATTTGAGAATTTTAGGTTTATAGTATGCATAAATCCCTTTACATCAGTAGGCTCAGAGATATCCAATGACAATAAAATCATGGAATAAATAAATGGTGCAAAGAAGAGACAGAGTAAAAGCTGTTTATTCTATCACTGAACCCATATTGGCATCTAAATTTTTTAGATCAGTCATTCATCCTTTTCTCTTGATTAGAGTAAAAATCATTATACTTTATAAGCCCCTTGGAAGGTTTATATTTAAGTTAGAAATACAGAAAACATGTGATTTTTTGGGTCAAATTAGAAGATTTCAGAGTTGGGGGAAGGAAATCCTTTTATATTTGATGTGATATGTATCTACAACTGTAGAAAATTATAAGAAAGTATTAATTTCTGGTTCTGAATAACTAGCAATTTCAAAATGACATTGTATTTAAAATAGAGAAGTGAGATTTTAATTAATAGAAGATAATTTTTAGGAAAGAAGGGTAGAGGTGTAGTACAGGAGACAAGTCTCTCTGAAATTTGAAAGTTGCTCTCTACTGGAAATATGGTCTGCTCATGCACTTCCATGAGATCTACTCACCCTGCTAGTACCAAAGTACAATAGCAGAGTATACTAAGGTCAAAGACAGCATACTGGTTGTTCTAAAGGGCTCCAGCAATGCAGGCTTGTTGCTTGTGGCACATATGATATTTGCCATAGGCTGACTCTGATCACAGAGTTTGTTTGACTCTTGTTGGAAAGTTTGTCTATGTTTTAAATATCTCTGACTTCATGGAGTTCCCACTGGAATTTTAGCTTCATGCTCACAACTTCATGCCTCAACTCTCTGAAGCTGCTTGTCGTGTTTCGGCTCTTTCAACGCACTGCCAGGCTGCTGAAGCTCTCCTTTAAAACCATAGTGGAAGCCTATGTTACACTAAAACTCTTACGTTCTGCTTGACAAAAAAAAAAAAATGTTTTCTCTTGTTGGTTGCTTTTACTCTTTTGACTCTTTCAGGAGGTCTGCCAACCAGCTCACAAATAAATAAATCACAGAGGCTTATTCTTACTTATAAATGCCCAGCCTTAGATTGACTTATTTCTTATCAACATCCTTAAATTATGCCATTTATCTTTTGCCTCTGGCCTCTTACCTTTCTCTATTTCTGTATATCTTTTCTTTTCTTCTTCTATATCTGGCTGTGATTGGGTTGGTGTCCATCCTTTTCTAGCTCCTTGATATTTTCCTCCCAGATTTCTCCTTCTATTTATTCTCTCTTTCTGTCATCTCCACCTTCCTTTCTCTTCTCTTGTAATTGACCATTTGGCTCTTTATTAGACCAATCAGGTATAGTAGGAAGGTCATTTGTTGGTTCCTGGCTAGCTTGGCCTGATAGGGTAGAACAGAGCTAGGCAAGGAAGACTAAACTGAATGCTGGAAGAAAGAAGGGTTGAGTCAAGGAGAAGCCATGGAGCCTCCAGAGACAAATGCTAAAACTTTAGCGGTAAGCCACTGTCACATGGAGATATACAGATTAATAGAAATGGGTTAAATTAATATGTTACCCAATAAGAAGTTAGAGCTAATAGGCTAAGCAGTGATTTAATTAATACAGTTTCTATATGATTATTTCAGTTTTGGCAGGCCAGGACAAACAAGCAGCTTCTCCAACAACAATCAGGTGTTTTATTTAGATAGACACGATAACACAGCTTCACAGAGTTAAGCAAATACAGCATAAAATAATGTAATCTATGCCTCATTAAACAAATGTTCCATAGCATAAACAATATAACACATCTTAAAATAATATTTCACAAAGGTTTGTTTTTATTATGTGGTATCTTCAGCAATAGGGTGTTATCTCCAAATTCCAAATAACCAACAGCAATAACAATAACATTTCAGATTTCTGTGGCTCAACATGAATCTAAAAAAAATGTTGATGACTGGCCTCAACAAAACCACTTCTTACCAATGTAGGGGTATGGGAAAATAAAGACACAAACCACAAGACAGTAACCAGAGGAAGTTTCGGGTATTATTCAGAACACCCACATTTATTTTTCCATAGCGTTTATACCAAATGTAAACTGGGGGAGAAGGCAACAAAAATTTTATTAACATGATAGCATGAAACTTCCCATCATCAGCATTCTGTTGCCTAGGTAGCAAGATGATCTAAATCATGTGTACTCACATACACTTAGTCACATAGGCCAAAAACAGCCTTGTAATTACAATGGAAGAAGCAGAAGTACATTGGCAGATCCTGATCACCTGTCAGGATGGCAACTTCATAAAGGGGCCAGGCAGCCACCTCCTGAGCTAGAAGGCATGATTAAGACTTGTTATTCCCTAAATTCTCTGACCATCAGAGAAGGTAAAAAATAGATCTGCATTTCTTGGCCCCTACAAAAAAAGAGAAACATAACCAATTTATGGCACTTGGTTTTTTGGGTAGTAGACTTTTGTGTCCAGTATGGACATGTAGCCCTGTTAAAGAGCCACTGCATTTTAACTCCGCATTCAATAAGCTTCTACAGCAGTAGATGTCCTTCTCTGTATTTTAAAGGTTATTTTTTCCTCCCCATATTCCTTCTTATTGCCTGCTTTCCACTTGTCGACTCCAGCTTCATACTACCTGTTTCATTATCCCAACTTAATCCTGCATATCAGTGTTTTCTAGCTTCCCTCCCTTAAAAGCATCTCTTCACAGCAGCTCATAAGCCATTTCCTGTACTTATTTTTTGCATTTCAAATGAGGCACACATATCAGGGATTCAAAGCTAAATATGTGAGAAAACATGCAAAATGTGTATTTCTGTTTCTGGGTTATCGCAATCACAATCATTATTTCCAGCTCTATCTACTGGCTTTTAAGACATGGCGTCTCTCAGTGGCTCTCAACTTTCCTACTGCTGAAAAACTTTAATACAGCTCCTCACATTGTGGTGACCCCCCCATCATAAAATTATTCTTTCTCTTCTTCATAACTGTAATTTTGCTGCTGAGCAGTATTTCAGTTCCTAAGACCACCAGAAATATGTGTTTCTTGAGGGTCGAGACCCAAAGGTTGAAAATTGCAATCTTAGGGAGTACACATAAATGTGGTAGAGTTGGATGCTGGAACACAGTGAATTTAATCTTGTATTGACTTGGAAGTTTCATCCCTTTGGCTGCCTTTTATAGTACTGGAAGGTTCTATGCATCCTACTAGAAGGGAAAGTAATCATCAATCACATCCAACTGTGAACACTCTGAGCTACAATAATGACCCACTGGTAAAATTGTGACATCAACATCACAGCATTAACCAAATACTCCCAGATTTAAGTCCAGCGCCAGAAGAGAAAACGAATACTGGGCAACATTTTCAAGTCTAAAACCTGTGGTGAGACTTGTGAAAGGCACTAAGAACTTACTACTAAGCCTAACAATTTTAAGGATATTCCTAATGACTTATAGCAAACCTATAGGTCAATGAATATCTCAAGCATATCTCATTAGAGGAGCCAACTGCTTGGCTTTCAATAAAAGATCATTCAGAAAAGCTATTTTATCCCTGACTTTCCTTTTTTTTTTTTTTTTTTAGAGTATTCCGAGGAGTTTAAACTTCATCATCAGTTATTTCATCTTCTGATACTATGTACAATAAATAATAGAAGTATTTGGTGATGCTTTCTCATAAGTATTATTTCAAATATAAACTATCTTTAGATTCCAGTAGCATTTAATATTTAAAAACATCTACTTTAGATAAATATAACTCTTAAATTTGTAAGGACAAATATAATTCATAGTGTTCCCAACAGAAAGTAACTAATAATGAGTTGTCATGAAAATTTTATTAAAGTGTGACTATGATTCAAATACTGTCTGATTCTAAAGATATGGAATAAACACTGCATATGTTAGACATATAATTTGATCTTAATATTATCTCAGTATGATTTCCATTTATAAAAACTTCTGTTTTTAATTATCATAGTCATTTCTATACAACATTAAATTTAGAATAGGAAACAGAGAATTTAAATTGTATATGTCAAAAGAATTTTTTAAAAATGAGGGTAGAGATGTAGTGCAACATACAAGTTTTAAAATAGAATATAAATGAAGAAATACACTTTTGGGAAAGTAGCAAATGAAACTTTGATTATGTCCATTTTGATTTGGGCTCCATATTATTTTTTAGTCAAAAAAGCACACTCATGTTAAACTTGGTCTTAAAAAATTACAGATGCTCCATCAGTCCCATTCCAACTGGAGTTGGTGATCTCCCGTTAGTTCTGACCTACCGTCTCTCAGCTTGGTTGATCACCTTCCTGGACCTGGGGGGAGTTGGGAGGACCTTGGTCTTAACATAGAGTAGGGAACCCCGATGGCTCCTTGGCCTGGAGAGGGAGGGAGGGGGGGTATGGGTGGAGGGAAGGAGAAGGAGGGAGGAGGAGGATGGAAGGAGATGGAAATTTTTAAATATAAAAAAATAAAATAAATTACAGATGCTTTTAGAGCGCGAATAATTGAGTGTTCAAAATCAGTTTGCTTGCTAAGAATTCCTTGTATCATGGTCAAATATTTGGGCTGCAGTTGGCTTATAGAAATCTTTGTAGCTTTTAAACGGATTCATAAATTCATATTTTAAAAAAAATCACAAAATAAAATTATTATTTAGGTCCAGTCGGACTGCTCAGCAGGAATAAAGGACATGCTTGCTGCCCAGCTTGAGGACCTGAGTTCAATACCGGACATTCTCAATGTCTAATAGGAGAGTCAACTCCAAGAGTTGCCCTATGGACTGCATGTGTTTGCCATGGGATATATGCCTCACACATATATACAAGCATCACATGAACAAATTATATAGTAGAATTAAAATTTATTTCTAAGGCACTATGATAAAAGTCATTTGGAAGTATTATCACCACATTAGAATTCATAAGGTAATACTCAGTTATTAAATTTACTTAATATTTTATGATATGTACAGAATTAAAGACAAAGAAATTAATTTAAAACATGTTTTAGTAAAGTGGTATTCATTTCTCTCGCCTCTAATATGACTTTTATTTGTTACAGGAATATTTTTAAAATTATGAAGATAGTTTGTAAAAACCAAATTTTTTACTTAATTATTCACTTCAGTTAAAAATCACATGCAAAAATGATCTGTTTGATTTAGTTGGATTTTTCTCAGTGATGCTTTAAGCGTCTTTGCTAGTAATTCTCTATTTTTGATAAGCCTTTGTCTTTTAGGAGAGTTGAAGTATGATGAATAATTTCTTTCAATTTTTTTCACATTAAAGTCCAAGATTTCCTTGCGTGTTTTAAAAATCTACCAAACTTTATAAACATAAGAATTACTTCCACATTAAAGGACTGAACACAGCAGGGCAGTACTGGAGGCCCAGGGAATGACTTAGACATTGAATTGAAATGGAATACTCCCCCCCAGGTGATTTAGAAAATGTCATAATCTTTTCAATATGATGAACTGAACAGGCTTACAGAGATCAAGGTAAAAGCCAGTGTAGAGGCTAAAAGGTACAATCATCACAATTTGAACTTTTAATCTGAAAGACCTTCAATTTCCTCTCCCATTGGCTTTCACAGGACGGCTTAACTACAGGATTCACCTAATTCCAGATCAACTATTTGAGGGCATCTTAAAAGCACTATAAAGCATTAGGGATCATGCAAGAAGTTAAGAGATTTAGACATTCAAAGTCTCCTAGTGCTGACATCACATATTCTAACTTTTAAGTTTCTTCGTGCGTACAATATAAGGAAAGGTCCTTTAAGGTTATAGCCAATAAATACCCAAATGATAAAGTAAGTTAGTCTTACAAGGTTTATTGACTGTGCAAAGGACTGAGAAGATAGATGTAGGAAATTATAGTGAATTGCTGTAATCTTTGTTACCACAGTGTGCAACTATTGTAAGGCTGGCCACCACTATTTTCTTGGAACCAAAAACTTAGAAAGGCAAATGATACAGTGAAAAGCAGTGGCTTTTCAACAGACCTCGGTTAAGGATTGCATGCATGAGTTAGAAACCCAACAGGGAGTCATGATTGACAGAGATGTGTCTCTGCCTGTACCAAACGGAAATGAACCCCCTCTCAAGCACAGAACATGCATAACAATGATAGAAAGAAATTTTACTAAGCTGTCAGAGAGACAGGGTATTATGTTGAATGATGTACTAGCGACAAACCATGTTCACGTGATTGATATAACTTCGAGGCTGCAAATCTGGGAGACTATGTCAATCACACTTAGAATATGAAAAAATGCATTCGAGTAAAATATAAAAATTGGATTTAAGAAACACTTCCCACAATCCAAAATCCAAAAGATATCACATGGTTAATATTAACTTATGGGCTCTCATGAAAATTGATTTGAATTTCTAAGTACAAATACATAAAAAGTATCCTGTATAATTTTATTTAAGAATACACAATTGGGGTTAGAGAAACAACTCAGCAATATGGTATTTACATAACTTACATGAGGGCCCTGGGTTTGAATCCCAAAAGAGTGATGAAAAAATAATAATATATCCTAGTAATAAGCCCATAGAAACTAATATTTAAAGGTCACTATGTTTTTTCTTTCTTGACAGTATTACTCTTCTGTAAATTATAGTATTAGTCATAGTTACTCCAGATGACCCTCTACCATCCTCTTTCCACTTCTAGCACCCTCATTTTCTTTCCAGACACCTGTCTCCTTTCTTTATGTCCTTATGAGCTTCTTTTTCTTTTCTTCTCTAAGTCGCATGCCAGCAGTCACAGATACTTTGTGTTCAAGATTGCAGCAATCATGTCAAACCAATTGGCAATGCCCCATTGCCATCTTCCCTCTCTTTTGGCTTTGAAAGTCCTTTCAGTCTCTCTTTTGTGAGATTCCCTGGTCCCCACATAGTGTTAAATAAATGTGGCATTAGTGACCAGGCACTCAGCCATCACGTATTCTCAGCAAATTGGCCAAATTTTAACACAGCGCCGAAAGAAGTTCCTCTAATCAACGCTGAGAGCTGCACTAGTCTGTGGGTACAAAGAAACATTTGTCACAAGCAGTTTAAATGCATTTCCATTTGCCACAACATTAGTAGTTGCTTCCACTATGGGGTTATGACCTCCCTCACCATGAGCATTTTAGCAGTGCTATGATTTCAGGTATATAATACCTCTTGTGAAAGAGATCTGAAATCCAGTCCTGAAGTGATTGGTTAGTTCAGGTATCCCCACTAGTATACCAACTGATAGACTTTTAAAGGCAGATCAGTGTTAGCGCTCATAAGCTCTGCATCTGTAGAAGTTTGTGGATGGTCATTCTTCTTTTTCAACACTCTCCTCCATTAATATTTCTGACTTTTATTTCCATAAATCTTGCATTTCATGAATATCTTCTTCCAAATTTCTTTCCTCCCACAAATGCAAATCTCTACTTTATTGCTACTTAGCCTCACTACACTCTCTTCACCTTAAGTCTAAAAGATCAATCGATTTATCACCTGGTGCCAAGTCCTAACTGTTACCTGCATAACATAATTCCTTTCTAAGGTCCAGGGATCTTTGTTAAAAAGGGAGCACTCACTCAATGTACTCACTCATTAGTGGAGTCTAGCCATAAATAAAGGATATTGAGCCTATAATTCATGATCCTAGAGAAGCTAGATAGGAAGGTGAACCTAAAGAAAAACATGTAGTTATCCTTCGGATATTGGAAGTAGACAAGATTGCCAGCATGGAGAACAGAACCTTACCTTACTGGTAGGCCACAACCATGTGGCGAAGTACAGATTAATAAGAATGGGTCAATTTAAGATATAAGAACCAGTCAATAGAAGAGTGAGCTAATAGCCCAAGCAATGTTGTAATAATATAGCTTCTGTGTGGGTTATTTAGGATCTGGGCAGCCAGGAACAAAGAAGCAGCCTGTCTACAAGCAAGAGAGGTCTTCCTTTCTATCCTTTGATTTCTTTTCAATGTCTCTTTCAAAGCACTAATTATACAGGCCTTTTATTTCCTTCGTTATATTTGTTCCCAGCTATTTTTTTGACTTATGAATTCAAAATGAATGGAATTATTGTCTGAATTTATTTCTAATTGGTATATAGAAAACTTGCGCAGGTATATTTACATATTGGGGGAAAATGCACATATGTATGTACATTTGCATATGTGTGTTTATGCATATGTATGTGTGTATGTATTGATATGTTTATGTATCTAAAGATATATATGTAAGATTTATATGTATATGTAAATGTATGTATGTGTATGTATGAGTATTGTATGTATATGTAAGTGTATGTGTTTGTGATATGAGTGTATGTGTTATATGTATGTATATGTATAATATCACTTGCTGAAAATGTTGAACTGTTCTAGAATTTTCTGACAGAGTCTTGATGTTATGTTATGCAAAGAATCATTATCTGCAAAAGGCACATTTTGACAACTTTCCTATTTATATACCTTTCATTAGTTTTTCTTAAATTTATTTGTAAGAGTTGTTATTTATTATTACTTGTAAACATGTTATTTACTAAAATTCATTAAGCTACTGAAAGTCAGTATGCCAGTATGCACACACTTTTAGAGGTCATCATTAAAAACAAATTTAGTGGTAAGCATAGCAGGTACTTCAGAGTGCATGCTGCTAAATGGGACAAAAATATATTGGTATCCTCCTCATTTCGTCTCTCATACTGAGTCAATATTTTAATACCCATCTGTTCATTTAGATCTGACTTGTATGTATGTATGTATGTATGTATGTATGCATGTATGAATGTATGCATGTTTTCAAGTCCCATAGACATACAAGTAATTAGTTCTTTAAAATCAATCTTAGTTAAGGTAACTATTGCTTTGATAAAATACCATGGCTGAAGCAACTTGAGGAGGAAAGAGTTTATTTGGCTTATACTTCAATATCACTGCTCCTATCTAAGGAAATCAGGAGAGTAACACAAGCAGAATGGGACCCTGGAAGTAAACAGGAGCTGATGCAGAAGCCATGAAAGAGTGTGATTTCTGACTTGTTTTCCTTGGTTTGTTCACCCTGCATTCCTAGAGAATACTGGACTACCACCCCAGGGATGGTACTACCCATGATGAGCTGGGCCCTTCCACATACATCATCAATAAAGAAAATGCTGCAAGGATTGCCTGCAGCCTGATTTTATGGACACATTTTCTCAGTTTATGTTCCCCACTTCCAAATGACTTAGTTTGTGACCCTTTAAACAACTATCCAACAAAATATTTCTAACTATAATACAGCTCTGATATCTCCTGTGATGGAGGTATTTGGGTTGAATAATCTTTATTTAGTTAATATTTGTGACTCAACAATGTGTATTGATTATTTTCAATAAAATTGTATACAACAAAGATTGTATGTTGATCAATCAACTAACTTCTGCAAGCAGAAGTTCAAAGGATCCTAACTGACATTTTACGTTGGCTGATTCCGTTTACATCAACTTCACAGATGGTTACTACCATATGTAATGGAAATACATTTTCATTTTATTTTAAATTTACTCAAGATAATGCCTGTTTTCATGTTGACAATGTTCCAGTTTGAAAACTGAATTCTCTTTTTCTTCTTGTAAATGTCATATTAGGAGCAAATGGAAATTATCTAGAAAAAAAAGCAATAAAAGTCTAAGAAAAACTGTTGGCCACCTGCATGATCAGAATCTTAATTGTTGAGTCATTTCTAAGGCAGCCATTCAGCACTTTAAATATATATGCTTAGGACAATGATGCTCGCTATGCTCAACAAAGTCATTAGAAACTGAACTACTTAGACTTCACATTACTATCAATAACAGAGAAGGGATTTTAGCCTAAATCTTAACAAATAACATTACAACACTTTTGCAAAGATTTAACATTTTAAGAGGGATTCAAGGTATTAACTTATGGAAATTGACATTTTTCTTTTTTGTTTGTTTTTGTTTTTTTGAGACACGGTTTCGATGTGTAACAGTCCTAGCTGTCCTATAGCTAGCTCTGTAGATGAGGCTGGCCTCAAATTCACAAAGATCCACATGTCTCTGTATCCTTAGTACTGGGATCAAAGGTGTGTGCCACACAATCCAGCATGGAAATGGATATTTCATTTGACAGTTTTTTCCTTGTTAAATTTCATTTGATATGACCAAAATTGTTGTTCTATTTATGAGGTTACCATTTCAATTGTATAATTATTGAATAAATCAAAATTCATCAAGATAATAAAATCTGTTGTTTTAATGACACATGTGGAAGTTCTTATTCAATGACCTCTCCATAAATTACAAATTTAGTTCATCACAGTTACTTGAAGGAAAGAAGTCTTTACTTCCAGCAGGGTATTTAAAATCCATTCCAGATAGCTTCTATCCTTTGTATTTTTTCCAATTTCTTTTCAAGTTTTCAAATAGGAAGATTAATAATTTCCCTGATGAAAATAAGCTTTAAAAAAATCTCAAAAAATTGACAAACCAATTAGAGGAACTTAAAAAGCAGCAATCATTAGCTTAATTTCAGAGATTCATGGATGAGTCAATGTTCATAAAACAGTGACTATGTTTATGTATAGAATATAAAAGTATAGACTCAAAGACAGGAATCACAAAATCATCTAAACTGACAGGCAATATTCTTTCTGGATAAAAATCATAGAGAAGCTAGAGCTGGGAAACATACCTCTCCCTAACAAAGACTTGGTTGTTAAACACCTGACCAATATCATCTTAAACAAAGAAAGAAATCCAAGAATTTCAATTAAGATTAAGAATTAGACAAAAGTATCTGCTCTTGCTGTTTCAGTACAGTGCTTAACATATTGACTAAATAAATAAGATTAGGAAAAGTAAAAATCACAGAATCACATTTTATAGATGATGTGATTCTATATTTGAAGAGATTATAAAGATACTATCAAAATTGCTTAGAGCTGATAAATGCTTTCTGCAAAATGATGTAACATAAAAATACTTAGTCTTGCTACATATCAAATATATACGTACTGGAAAAGGAGTCAGATAATAAACTTATCCAGATGGCCATACAACAAAAACAAAATCATAGGCAAAAAATTTTAACAAGGAAACACGTCACGTGTGTTAATTTAATGGAAAGGTATAGTAATGCACAGTAGTGACATGACAAGGTCCTAGTGACAGTCTGCTCTCCTGTTGTAGCTTCAGATGAGTATGAGGACTACAGAACACCTGCTTTTTAAGGCATAAATTCTCATGACATTATTCCTGTCCCAAATCACCTATATAAATACCATTATAGTGGAGATTACATTTAAATATGTGGATTTGAAAGAACACAAACATTTAGTCTATAACAACTTTCTTTTATTCAGAGATTTCTATACATATAAAAGATCTCTGACACACGCACACGCACACACACACACACACACACACACACATATATATATGTGTGTGTGTGTATATATATCGAGTATATATATATGTGTGTCGAGTATATATATATATATATATATATATATATATATACTCGACAGGCCTTAAATAAACTGAAGAGACTCCAACCCAGATTTCTTTTATTTTCATTTTTAATCTTTTGTGCTTTGTTTATGTGTAAACCTAATAAAACAATAAAGCATTTCTTTATTTAGAACTCAAATCTGTGAAGAGGCAATGGTATGGGAAAGATTGCAGCTGTGTTATTCATTTGTAGCAATTCTGTTTTCTTTTCCCCTTCCTACTTGTTTTTACATTGGCCTTTTAATTCTTTTTCTTCCTTCATGATGTTACAAAGTTGTATTTACTGTTCTTTAATTTATTTTCCCAGTAAGACTGCCTCTGGCTACCAGCCAGTCTTTTATTTATACAGCAGAGACAAATGCTATTTCTTTGCATGCACTTCTGGTGTTTTGTGTTGTTGGAGAAGCCAAACACTGCATGCACCAAGTCAGCATATTTCTCAGATCATTTGTACAGAGATGTTTCTTCATCAGATTCCCTTCAGAAGGTGACCTCAAGCATTTCAGACACTGGCACTCAGCTCGACAATGAGCATGGAGACTGACTCTGACTTTGAAATCACAGAGTAATTTAATCTGTTGACCATTTGTCTTCTTGTCATGTACCTTCAATATTTTCAAGTTCACTGTGAAGTATTATGATTATAGAACATGCCTGAACAAAGGCAAGGTCATATAATCAAATAATTCATATACCAGTTCTGGAGAACTTCATTTAAAAATATGCATCAGCTATATGAGTTATTCAGAACAATAGCTCAGTGACTACAGAATCCCTATGACAGTTAAATAAAAAGCATAATATTAGTTCTTTTAATTTATCTAGCTATCATTAATTAGCAATGAAACTGGCAGTCATAACATCAAGTTAAATGAGAACATCAAAGAACATTAAGGAAGTAATGTTTTGCACAGGTCTGAGATTCTACTTTCTCTGGAAGCTGGGTAGGAAGTTGCTTAAAAGCTGTGTAGTGAGTTCAGGTTCAATCTAAACACTGTGGATGGTGACTGTCTCAAAATATAAGTCAAATATAAAAGGGAGAAAAGAAACAGAGGTTTGAAAAATATTTTGCTTAGTTGAAGTTATTTTAGGTATAATGGGCAAGGCCTTAAGTTTAAACTCTAGTATAAAGGAGGAAATTTTGAGCCTAGTTTTCTCCAGATGTTTTCTTATGGACGCATATGTATTCAGTTAGTAGAATAGTGAGTAATCTCTACTCAGATGTTTCATTTTCCAAGAAGCATGAAAGAGGTAGAATGTTTAAATTTTTCATTGACCTAAATTTTAGAATTTTACACATATTTGCTGATGTGCATTCAGCCTGGATTTTATGTTTTTATTGTTCCTAGGCTAAGAAGGGATGTGTGTGTAGTCTCATGCCAAATTTTTCAGAATTCTTTGAGGTAACTACATGTAGTTTGTTTATAATTAAATGCTATGAACAACCTGTTTGATAATGGAAAATAATGTGATATATTGTTCTACATCATTTTAGGTTTTAAACTGGTGCTCTACACATATTTATTCTTGTTCCTAAATCTAAAAATGAAGCTCTATAAGTGGAATTTCTGTGTTTTAAGATAGTCAACTTGGAGTGCAAGTTAGTTGGATTCAAATGTTGAATATTTGCATATGAGGGATTTGCTTTCTAAAAGTCTAAGAAACAAATTAATTCAAAGTGTTAGCTTACCTTGGAGCATAAGTAAGTTACAATTGAATACATAATCCCTAATTCAATTTTCACCTGGGTGTTTTGGACTAAAATCTATTTTTCAGCTGTACTTGACAAGTACATTGGAGTGGCTTTAGAAATGGAATCAACATCAAGTGCAAATTCCTTCTGAAAATGAACATCTTATTTCCATAATTAAGTTGATTGTTTACAAAAATTTATATGCATACAGGATTGTTTTCAGACCTTTTGGAAGTCTGGGTATGTGTAAGTAGACAGAGAAATTACCAGAAATCTGAACTATTAATATTAGTTTATTCATCTTTATTCAACTGTAAGCAGTATATATTCTTCACACAACTGTTTTACTTCTACTTTTTCACTCATTTATACAACTGAGGCATTAAAGTTTAGGTATATTTTATTAGTATAGTTAGGATAACAATACAATATTTTATGAGATTTATCTTTATTTAAAAATACAAACCATATGGAGCCAGTCTTGGAAACCATTCCTATGATATAGATACTCACGAGATACTTAAATGTTAGAAAAGTTAAAGTTCTTTACATTATGAACTAAGTGTGCATTTTTTCTGTATAACTAAGGAAAGGATCTATATTAGCAAAAATATACAGCATTTAAGCAATCTAAATCACTGTGTTGTGTAAAAAGCGGGCCTGTTCATTGGGGTTTCTGTCCTGCCCAGTTCCCACAGTCATTAAGCCCCCAAAGAAAATCACACAGAGAGTCTACATTAGGTTATAAACTGATTGGCCTATTAGCTCAGGCTTCTTATTAACCCACTATTCTTATCTATGTTAGCCACATGTCTCAGTAGCTTTTTCAGGAGGGCAGATCGCATCTTGCTTCTTCCGTGTTCTGGGCAGGACTGGGAGGAATGGGCTTCCTCCTTCCTAGAATTCTCCTTTTCTCATTGCCCCACCTCTACTTCCTTTCTGGTTGACCTGCCTATACTGGCCAATCAGCATTTATTTAAAACATGATTGACAGAATACAGACAATTCTCCCTCACCAGTGTTGAAGACAACATCTTACCCATTTCATTTTACATTTCAAGACACAATCACCTATGACCATAACCCTGACCATGATATGAAATGTAGTGCAAGGAACAGCCAATAAATTTTTAAAAAATTTAAATCCTCATTTGCACAAATTATGTCTGTGCTACTGGGTTTATATTTAGGGAGTGGTTTCCTGTGCCCATGCATTGAAAGCTAATTCCCCTTTTCTTTTTTATCAGATTCAATGTGGTCAGATTTATATTGAGATCCTTAATCCATTTGGACTTGAGTTTTGTGCTTGGGGCTAGATATAGATCTATTTTCACTCTTCTACAGGTTGATATCCAGTTATGTCAACACCATTTGTTGAAGATGCTTTCTTTTTTCCATTGTATATTTTTAGCTTCTTTGTCAAAAATTAGGTGTTCATAGGTATGTGGATTAATTAATAGCCAGGTCTTTGATTTGATTCCATTACTCAACCTGTCTGTTTTTATGTCAATACCATGTTATTTTCATTACTGTAGCTCAATAACAGAGTTTGATGTCAGGGATGGTGATGCCTCTGGAAGTTCCTTTATTGTACAGGATTGTTTAGGCTACCCTTGGTTTTGTTTTTCCATATGAAGTTGATTATTGTTCTCTCAAGTCTGTGAAGAATTGTGTTGAGATTTAGATGGGGATTGAATTGAATTTACAGATTTCTTTGGTAGAATTACCATTTTTATTTTGTTGATCCTACCTCTCCATGAGCATGGGAGTTCTTTTTATTTTCTGGTAATTTCTTCAGTTTCTTTCTTCAAAGACTTAAAGTTTTTGTCAAACAGGTCTTTAAATTCTTTGGTTAGGTTACCCCAAGATATTTTATGTTATTTGTGACTATCGTGAAGGGTGATGTTTCTCTGATTTCTTTCTTACCTTCTTTATCGTTTGTATATTGGAGGGCTACTGATTGTTTTTAGTTAATCTTGTATCCTGCTATATTTCTGAAGGTATTTATCAGCTGTTGAAGTTTCTTAGTAGAGTTTAGGGAGTCACTTTTGTAAACTATCATATCATCTGTGAATAGCAAGAGTTTGAATTCTTCCTCTCCAATTTCAGTCCCCTTGATCTCCTTTTGTGGTCTTATTGCTCTAGTCAGAACTTTAAGAACTAACTATGTTGAATAAATATGGAGACAGTTGACAGCCTTTTCTTTTTTCTGATTTCAATGGGATTGCTTTGTGTTTCTCCCCGTTTAATTTGATGTTGGCTGTTGCCTTGCTTTATAATGCTTTTATTATGTTTAGATATGTTTCTTATATCCCTGATCTCTCCAAACCTTTATCATAAAGGGGTGTTGGATTTTGTCAAATGCTTTTTCAACATCTAATGAGATGATCAAATTTTTTTCTTTCAGTTTATTTATATGGTGGATTGCACTGATAGATTTTCATATGCTGAACCATCCCTGTATCTCTGGGATGAAGCTTACTTGATCATGGAGGATGATTTTTTTTTCTTGTGTTCTTGGATTCAGTTTGCCAGTATTTCATTGAGTATTTTTCCATCTATGTTTATGAGTGAGATTGGTTTTCAATTCTCTTCCTCAATTGAGTCTTTGCGAGGTCTTGGTATCAGAGTAACTGTAGCCTCATAAAAAGGGTTTGGCAATGTTCTTTCTGCTTCTATTATGTGAAACACTTTGATGAGTATAGGTATTAGCTCTTTGTTGAAAGTTCTGGTAGAATTCTGCACTAAAACCATCCAGCCATGGCCTCTTTTAGATTGAGAGGCTTTTTATGATAGCTTCTATTTCCTTGTATATTCTATTTAAATTATCTACCTGGTCTTGATTTAATTTTGGTATATGGTACCTATCCAGAAAACTTTCCATTTCATTTATGTTTTCCAATATTGTGGAGTACAGGATTTTGTAGTATGACCTAATGATTCTCTGGATTTCCTCAGTGTCTATTGTTATGCCCCCTTTTCATTTCTGATTTTGATAATCCTTTTCATTAGTTTGGATAAGCATTTGTCTATCTTTTTGATTTTCTCAAAGAACCAGCTCTCTGTTTTGTTGATTCTTTGGACAGTTTTCTTTGTTTCTATTTTGTTAATTTCCAACCCTCAATTTGATTATTTCCTCTACTCCTCCTGGGTGAGTCTGCTTCCTTTTGTTCTAGAGCTTTCATATGTGCTGTTAAGTCACTACTGTGAGCTTTCTCCACTTTCTTTATGTAGGCACTTATCTCTTAGCACCGCTCTCAGAATGTATGAGAGAGAGTTTTGGGTATATTATGCCTTCATTTTCTTTGACTTCTAAGAAGTCTTTAATGTCTTTTTTTTCTTCCTTGGCCCATGGGTAGTTCAATAGAATCTCTCTCTCTCTCTCTCTCTCTCTCTCTCTCTCTCTCTCTCTCTCTCTCTCTCTCTCTCTCTGTGTGTGTGTGTGTGTGCATGTGTGTTTTCTGAAATTAGTTTTGCTGTTGAATTCTAATTTTAAACCATAGCAATCCAATAACATAAAGAGGGTTACTCCAATTTTGTTTTTTTAATCTGTTGAGGTTTGCTTTGTTACAAAGTATGCAGTCAGTTTTAGAGAAGGTTCCATGAGGTGATGGAAAGAAGGTATATTCTTTTGTGTTTGGGTGGGATGTTCTGTAGATGTCTGTTAATTCCATTTGAGTCATGATATCTGTTCATTCTCTTATTTCTCTGTTAGGTTTCTGTCTGGTTGACCTGTTATTTGGGGAGAGTAGGGTGTTGAAGTCTCCTACTATTAAAGAGTGGGATTTGATATGTGATTTAAGTTTTAGTTACATATGTGGGTGCTCTTGTATTTGGGGCATAAATGTTCAGGATTGAGATTTCATCCTCATGGATTGTTTCTGTTATGAGTATAAAGTGTTCTTCTCTTTCAGTTGATTTTAGTTTGAAGTCTATTTTAGTAGATATTCGGAAAACTAAACCCACTTGTTTCTTACGTCCATTTGATGGAAAAGTCTTTCCCCAACCCTTTACTCTGAGGTAATGTCTGTATTTGAGGTTGAGGTGTGTTTCTTGTGTACAACAGAAGTCTAGATCCTACCTTTGCATCCATTCTCTTAGTTTGTATCTTTTTATAATTTAATTGAGTCATTGATATTAAGCAATATTAAGGACCAATGGCTGGTTATTTCTGTTATTTTTTTGATGGTAGAGTATGTGTTTCCCTTCTTAGGATTTTGATGGTGTGAGGTTACCTGTTGCCTGTGCTCTTGTGCATTCAATTAGCTTCCTTGAGTTAGGGTTTTACTTCTAGTACTTTCTGTAGGACTTGATTTGTGGATAGGTATTTTGTAAATCTGGATTTGTCATGGAATATCTTGTTTTCTCCATCATGTTGATTGAAAGTTTTGCTGGTAATAGTAGTCTAGGCTTGTATATGTGACCTCTTAGTGTCTACAGCACATCTGCCCAGGACCTTCTGGCTTTCACAGTTTCCATTGAGAAGTTGGGTATAATTCTAATAGGTCTATCTTATAAGTTACTTGACCTTTATCATTAGTAGCTCTTAATATTCTTTCTTTATTCTCTATGGTTTTCGTTTTGATTACTATTTGACAAAGGGACTTTTTCTGATCCAATCTATGTGATGTACTGTAAGCATCTTATACCTTCATAGATATAACCTTCTTTAGGTTGGGAAAGTTTTCTTGTATGACTTGTGTTAGATGTATTTTCTGGGCCTTTGAGCCATGCTTTTTCTTCATCCAAAATTCTCACATACTTTTTGTTGTTCTCTTTCAAATTGACTGTCTCTTTTCCATATTAATTGTTGTTACATGCATATATGTATGTATGTGAATATACATGTATCTTCTGAAATACACAGGTACCCTGGTCAGTCTCTATTGTATTACTTGTATGTATATTTTCAGAGCTTATCATTTTGCATTATTTTAATGAACAAAAATTAATCAATTTAATTTCCTTTGAAAGAATATATTCTTTCTAAATATGTACTTCGTTCTTAAGGTGAATTTTAAAAGGGTATATTTGAAATAACTAATTTTTTGGATGATTACACATGAGAATACATATTGTTGAAATTTCCCTTCAACAATTATACTAAGGGGAATATATGTCAATTCAATAGAAAGTTTGTAGATATATGAGTTAATTAACTTATTTATTTTCAGCATACTTTCATTTTTTATTTTTATATTTTATTTAGATGACAAAATAAATGATTGATAATTAAAATAAATTTATCTATTTTTCTCATTGAAACTTTTTATAATTATTCACTACTTTAATTTGTATTTAATCTTTGAAGATTTTATAAATCATATAATGTATCTCAATGACAATCAGGTCTTGTTTTTCCATTCCAAATCCCTCAGGATTTCTGTCATATCTCTCTACCAACTTAATGTTCTCTTTAAATTTGAGTTAACTTTAAATTATCTATATTATAATATAAACATAAATATAAATATTAATGTATAGTGTGTATGTCTGTGTGTAAATATGTTCATATGAATACTAGTGCCAATAGATTCCACAGGCATTAAATATGCTACAGCTGGATTTACAGTTGGTGTGAGCCACATGACATGGGTCCCTGAAACTAAAAAAAAAATCATTTTTCAAAGCAATATTCTTAATCTCTACGGACATAATTTATTTGTGTTTTTAATCTTCTATGCTTGTATGTTCATGCACATAACATCATTCCCTGGGGTGAACATCTGAAGCCTACCAGTGGGCACATTCCTGAAAAAAATTATCTTTCCTAATTCTTTTTCCTCTAGCTGCTATCAAGTCGAAAGAGTGCTTCAGCTGGGGTTTTGTCCCCAGATATACCACTCGGTAGTCCCTAAGAGAATAGAATTGGCTTGATATTATGTAGGTTTTATGTAGATAACAAAAATTTAAGGGTGTTCATGTGTGCTATAGCCGTGACATAACTGGATGATAGTATTTCACAGCATTTTTCTTGATTGGAGGAACGATGATAATTGGAAGCCTGGATTTCAATATGGAAAAATGTAAACCCTTACCTCCCAACTTACAGAGGAGCCAAGTTCAAATGTGTCAAGAACTGTAAGGCCCTGCATCTGACAGAGGACAAAATCATGCTTCAACACCAAGGCAGAGGAGAAGACTTTCTCCATATGACTCTGCTAACTCAGAAATGAGATTATTCAGACAATCTCAGTAAGCTGTAGAGATTCTACACAGCAAAAAAAAAACCCAAAAAACAAACAAACAAACAAACAAAAACAGCAACAAGACAGCCCATATAATGGGAGAAAAACATTTACCAGCCATATATCTGAGAGAAGATTTGTGATAGAACACAAAGGAACCCACACAATTAAAGCAGCAAAATTTAAAAAAGCAATTAAAATGGGGTTAGGGAAGTGAAGTCAGATTCCTCAAAAGAAGAAACACAAATGGCTAGTAAACATTTTTTTTTTAATTATCTAGTATCTTCAGTCTTCATTATGCTTTAAAACATGTTGTCTTTTCCCAAAGGAAAAAAGGCTGAGAAATAGAGTAATCATCTCTCATTTAGTGCCTTGTGCAAATCTCCCCAGACAGTATCACTTTATGGAAAGTAATGTTTGTGATGGGCTCATTGAAAGTGAAATCTCGGTCTAATCTATTGTTGAAAGCCTAATAGTCGTCTGAGTATGTTCCATGATTTAAAATGCAACAAGATCATTTTGCATTCCATATTGCTGAGACTCAATTTTAATTTTACTAATCATCACTATTCTAAAAATCGATTTAAGGACATTAGAGTTAACCAGTAGTAGAGAAACTTAACAAAAATGAAGAAATCACTGAGATCTGTTGGACCGTTAGAAAAATAACAAAAACAACCTAATTTAAAATGTGGACTGTAGAAAAATAAAAGTAAAGGTTTCACAGTAAATAAATAAATGAAGAAACTTCAGCAATCTGAGTCCAGGAGTTTCTCAAACAGGAGTTTGTAGATACAATGAATGGGTATTATTATGAATCTGGATTGCATTGGGTTTTGAAGAAATGGATCTGAGACTGAATTGATTATTCTACTTTTAGGTTTTCAGATGAGAATTTTCTTTGCTTAAAAGTGAGAAATGAGTAATCTGTTTACACAAACAGGGTTTTCATTTTAGTAGTAAGATAATTAGTAAGTTTCCAAGGCAGTTCTGCCCAGTGCTGAAGAATCTGAACCCTGAAAGTTGCAAAAGTCACACATAGATAGCATAAGTCAGCTGGATTGCTTCTTCTCCTCCTCTCTGCCTTCCTTCCTCCTCCCTCCCTTCCTCATCTTTCCTTCTTAGTTTTCTCCTTTTACTTGTGCATGTGTGTATGTGTTTGTTCTTGTGGCTGTGCATATGTGTGAATGTATTATGTGTGTATATGTAAATATGTGTGTAAGTGTGTATATGTGTTTGTGTGTGTGAATGTGTGTGTGTAGTGGGCATGGGCAGTCTTAGGTGCTTTTTCTTAGGAGTTGTCTATCTTGGTTTTGATTTTTTGTGTTAGTTTGTTCCTTGCTTGTTTTTTTTTTTTTATTTTGTTTTGTTTTGTTCTGTATTTCTTTGAATTGTGGCAGTCTTTTTCACTGGGACCTGGGCCACACTTCTCTTATGACTACTTCCTCAGCAAGCCCAGGAAACTTGCTGCTCACCTTCCAAGCATTAATATTACAAGGTTTTGACCATACAGCTAGACATTATTTTATTTTTAAAACAATCTTTGCTCATTTTACATTCCAATCCTAGTTCCCACTCTGTCCCCATCTCCTGCACCCTCCACCGGCCCCCCAACCACCCACCTCCCAACTACTCCTCAGAGAGGGTAAGGCTTCCCATGGGGAATCAACAAAGTCAGGTGTATCATTTTGAAGCAGGACCAAGGTCCTCCCCGCTATATCTAGGCTGATCAAGGTATCCCTCCAAAAAGAATGAACATCAAAAAGCCAGTTCAAGCACTATGGATAATTCCTTGACTCACTGCCAGTGACCTCACATACTGCCCCAGCCACACAACTGTCACCCACATTAGGAGGGTCACGTTTGGTCCTATGCAGGTTCCCCCACTGTCAGTCCAGAGTAGTGATGCCAGCTCTTTCTGTGAGTATACTCATCATGGTCTTGACCCCTTTGTTCTTATTATCACTCCTCTCTCTTTTCTCAGTAGAAAGTGTAGACTCTGGGAGTTCAGCCCAGCTAAGCTGTGGGCATTTTTTTTTCTTTTAACATGGTGCTAGGGATTAAAATCAGAAGTTTATAAACTAAGCCAGCTCCTCAACACCTAGATTAAATTTGCTAAAATCTGTAGGCCAGTGCTTAGCCAATTCAGGGATGCAGAAAAAAAAAGATGCTTACACCACACTCCTTTTTTTTCTCTCTCACACACATACACACACATACACACACACACACATACACACACACACACACACACACAGAGAAACAAACCTGCATGTACTTTTATAAATGAGTCATTTGATGTAGGAGGACCTTCTATCTATCTGTTGCTCTCATTAGTTAATTAATAAAGAAAACTGCTTGGCCTGATAGGTCAGAACATAGGTAGGCAAGGAAGACAGAACAGAATTGTGGAAGGAAGAAAGCAGAGACAGGCAGACACCACGCTTCTCTTACCCAAGACGGACGATGGTTAGACTCATGCCGGTAAACCACAATCAAGTGGCGATACACATTAATAGAAATGGGTTAATCAAGATGTGAGAGTTAGCCAGTAAGAGGCTAGAGCTAATGGGCCAGGCATTGTTTAAATGAATACGATTTGTGTGTTGTTATTTCGGGTGTAAAGCTAGCCTTGAGGGAGCTGGGCGGGATGAAAAGCAGGCCTGCTCGCCTCATCACTACAGTCATTGGCATTAATAATAACATGATAATTTTCTAATAAAAATGGGAAATTTTACCGTTAATCTTTAGAATAATACCAAATAATTTCTGCATTTGAAAAAAAGGAAGTTAAAAATCATAAACATTCTTATAATGGTCATATGTACCTAACAATTGCTAACATAGTCACTGAATCCAAGTATAAAAGCAACATTCTCACTTCTATCTCAGCTTAGCTATAGCTGAAATATCTTTCCAATGAATAAAAGAGTCATGCAGTAAATTTTCAGGAAGTATATAAGCCTAAGACTGTACAATGGAAGTACAAACACTATTATAAACTGTGATTTGTGACAGCAATGTCGTCTTGAAGATTCATTTATTATACCAAATTTACACTTACAATGGTTCCAATTGTCTATTTCTGATAATCAGAACACATTTTGTGCTTTAGTTCAGTCAGATTCTTTACTAGGTAAGAATTTCTTAGATTTTTTTTCTTCAAACAGTTTAAGTCCATATATGATGTTCCATTGGATTTTTGCAGCTGACTATAATTAATTATTTACAGTAATATACTCTTTGACTTTACAAATATTCATGTTCTAAAAGCCAAATTTATAGCTCTCCTAAACTATAGAAAACTACTCATAAAGCTGGTTAATAATTCACCAATTTATATACTTAAATATTATAAATTTTTTGAGTTATATTACTTTAATGCAATTCAAAAGTTTGATAAAGCAACAGTTTACAGATTTTCTCAAATTTGTTAATTTTATTATAAAGCCATACTCATAAATTATAAACTTAACCTACTTTGATGGAGATTATATCAAATAATTTACGCAGTCCATAGTATCTGTTATATCTAAAAAAATCAATGTTGCTAATCTCCCCTAAATATGTAGCAGCATTTCAGGTTCTACAACCAGATTCCACTCATAAGCAAATTGATTTTCTTAGTCTTTGTTGCACACGGATATATGGTAACTTCTTCTTATTAGCCAAGTGCAGACAACTCCAATGAATACCACGGTGATGAAATTAAAGTACGGTGAACATCTGAGTCACTACAAGTTTACGTAAGCATTGCTTTGCTATAGGAATTTATTTTACTAATGGAATTGAGACAAGTCAAATTTAGTAAGTTTTAGTCTGAATCCTGTTTGTAGGCCTTAGAAATAAGCAACTCTCCCTAATTATCTATGTGATACTGAGCACGTTGAACATCTTATAACCTCAGTTTTCTCATTTGTGAACAGGAAATAACCTCACCAGGTGTCATTTTCACGTACAGGAAAGAGAGCATTTCCAAGAACACTTTTTAATACACTCATTGAACCTAAACAAAAGTCAAATTTCTCCATTTCTTATACCACTGTGGAGACTTTGTATCAAAGTTAGGTGTAGCCATGTTAATTTTGTCCAAAGTTTTGTGAATAGTGGCAAAGTAATGAGAAGATGAAACACTTTTTAAAATAGTTCTGATGGTGTACAGCCTTGAAATTACAAGTTTTCATCTTCTACCATGAAATCATCAAGAAATAGGCCTGTCATCTTTTCCTGTTAGCACATGCACTTTAAAGTAAATGTAGCTTTTTAAACTTAAGATGAGAGGACAGGATGTGAACATGAAAGTGCTGATTCTTAAGTAAATGTCATCCTGCCTCATATTTTTAGAAACGCTGAAAAGTGACTGTGTAAAAGGAAACAAGATTCTGTTTTACAGTGACCTGCCTCCTCACTTGGGTTCTTTGGCTATTTCCTCTCACCATGATTCTTAACAAATGGAAAAAGAAAATATGGTTGAAATCTCAGGGATACATTTTGGTCAATTAATTGCACTGAACTCACTAATACATATGGATTAGATTTGTATCTGGAAATTAGATCTACATAGTTTTAGGTTTGTGCTGAAAATTAATTTGTGTATATTTATGTGTTTGTGAGTTGCACATTTCTAATTACACTTTGATTTGACAGTTTTATATTTTATACTATTGCAAAAGTAATATGTATTTCAAAATTAATAAATCTTTTTTTTTAAATTAAATGAATTGGCTTTCATGATTACTGAGAATGAGACATCCTATGATTGACTTTTCTTCGTGCTGAAAATCCAACTATGTAAAATCAACAATTGCTATGGTCACAAACGGGAGATCCAGAATTATATGCAAGAGCAAGACATCTGAGACTTACTGCATGTTGTCTGACAGGAAGGAAAAAAATATGCCTTCTTATTCCTTTTTGTCACATTCAAGTGACCATGGGAAAGGTAACCAGACTGAGCAGTGCCATTTTTCACAGCTTCTTTATAAGTTCAGATAGTAAGTTCTTCTGGAAATGTGTTCACATATATAAAAAATATTATGTCTAACCTCTACAGCAAATGCTGTCAGGTTTAAGCAAAACTTACCAGAATATTATTTAATTAATTATGACCCAAGTGAAAACTACTGATTTCATGAGGCTTTTAGTTTTCCTGGAAATGGGTACTCACACTTCTCCAACTACTGAGGGTAACTGTTCCAATATGTAAAAGCTTTATTAAAATCATTCCCCATTAACTAATACAAAGTTTTATATAAATGCTTTAGAGACTACTTTATCTAACCTATATAAATTAATTATAATTAGAAAATTAAAATGAATTTTACCTTCTAATATCTGTCACAATTAAGTCACTGTTCATAAATGTGATTAGCATTGAAGTAAAATCACATGATACAGTAACTTTTAGGTAAATCCCCAAATTTGCATCTGTTAATTTATAATGAGAAAAAATAACAAATACAGATAATGGCACAGATAATAAACCAGCAGTGAAAATTTGATCAGCATTTTAGATAAATGTATTTCCTTTCCATAAAGAGAGGGAAAGTCTAATAAAATAATAATATTTTTCTAGAAAAAAGAACTAATGGCACAGCACAGTAGAAATATGAATGACTGTAAATACAATAGGAAATATTCTTTAATTTATATAAGAACATCATAAATTAGACTGTAGCTGAGTTGACATTTCTGTTTTCTTTTATTACTGAGATATGCTTGGAATACGTATACTGGCACTGCTGTCTGAGATATGATCATCTCACATGGCTCTGTAATGATTTCACAACATTTACAAAACTATGATGTACTATTATGTGAACCACAAGTGTTAACTATAGACCAAAATCCTAATGATTGAGGGATGAAAAATTACAGATTTTCTTTATGAAATTATAAAATTCAGGATTAGAGTAAGCCCTCAAAACAGAATTCCTTACAAAACAACAATCCAAATTTGTGAAATTAATTGGTAGACTAATCACTTAGAGAAATTATTATAGCTAATAGCTAATTTTATGGTGTGTGTGTGTGTGTGTGTGTGTGTGTGTGTGTGTTTGCTTTAGTTTTTCGAGACAGGGATTTTCTCTTTAGCTTTGGAGCCCATCCTGGAACTTGCTCTGTAGACTAGGCTGACCTCAGACTCATAGAGATATGCCTGCCTCTCTCTCCCGAATCCCTTGATTAAAGGTGTATGCCACCACTGCTCAACTTGTAGGTAATTTAAAAAATATATTTATAATATGGCTGTCTAAATACAGTAAAGCCTACCAAATTAACTGTACTTTTCTGTAGTAATAACCACTAGTACTAGTTGTGGGAACTACTTCAGCCAACAACCTTTAAGATACCAGCCCACTTTGGGCATGGTATCATATGCTATAAATGCACCAGGAAATTGTGTGAGGTGCTCTTTCCTGCTGGATTCAGTTCCAGTTCCCAGCACATTCAGAGGACTGCAGATCGCTACCTTTATGGTGAGTTTATCCCCAAATAAATAAACCTTTGTTATTCTCCTTTCCAGGCTATTGTGGAATTCTTTGGGAGGATGACAACTAGTCATGTTGATTATGAAACTTCTGATATATTTCTCCAGTATTTTGGATATGGCAAATGAGTAATTTAATTTGGATCTCTATAATAGTATTTAATAAATATTTCCAAATAACATAGGTCCATGATTTTAAAACCAACATTTCCATATTATACAACTAGTTATGCCCGATTCTAAAACTTGAAATAGTCATATTCAATTCCCTGAGTTAATTTCAATGAATAAATAATGTCATTTTGATATTAGTCAGCATTTGTTAGATTTACTATTTAAATGCAGGTGAAACATTTAATTCATATTATAATATATATGGTGACCTGTTGAAAACCTACACAACTAAAACTTTGTCAAAGAATTGTTATCAGGTCAAGAATTTATTACCCTGAAGAATGCATGCAAAACCTCAATAAACTATTAGACTTAGTTTCGTATTTATAGATCTAATAACAAAAAATTTATAATGCTCCTGAAAATTGATATACCACCAATAATAATCATTGATTTTATTATCCAAACTCAATAAATCTTTTAGAGTTTGAGACAAAAGTGTTATGTGATCAAAAATACTGTGAACATTCAATTATAAACATTTCCAAAAAGGTACTGCAATCTGAAATTTAGTTTAATTTTGTTTTACTTTGTAAAAAGTTTTCATTCAATTTTATCATATTATCTCCTGACCCCAATGCCTCCCAGACCATCTCCATGCCCTCTAATTACCTAACTTTCTGTTCTTACTCTCTGTGATAAAAACAAACTCCCAAAGAAAATTACAACTCAATTGGTGCAGACCACTTTCTCCTGAGCCTGAGCCTGCCATGAAGTGTGGCTGCTACAACTGGATTCAGTTGACTGAAGAAAACTGATTTTTGCTATTAATTACAAGAAACTTCTTGGCTAGGGTTGGGGATTTATACCCACTCCTTTTTACCTATGCTAGGATTTCTACCTACCATGAATTTGTACCAGTCTTGTTAATGTTGTCAGAGTATCTTTGAGTACACATACACATCAGTTTGGTTCTATCTTGGAAATACTGTTGCCTCAGCAATGCTGAACTTTCTATTTGAGCACCAGTTGAATTCCCCCATGTTCCATACACAGAGATGCATTGTCTTCAAAAATAGGGTCTCACTATCATATTGCAGAGGATCATCAACTGCATGGAACTATTTTGTGATGTTAGAGGGGATAATCTACAAAACCTCTTTGGCCAACAATTCAAATAGATGTTAATCATTTCTGGTATTGGGTAGCTGGTGTACTGCCATGTTCATTTTATGGTGATTCTTTGTATGCTTTAGGAAATGCCAGCATAGTAAGTTTTCATGTGACTTTCAGAAGGCTTTGGTCTCTGTTATAACTCTATTCCCTCCAGTACCATGTGCTTTCATGCCTATCCAATTTTAATTATTATCTCCTCTTTATCCCTACAAATTTAGTTAACTTATAAAGCTTGCATATGGTCAGCTTTGAACATATTCATGCATAACTTTTTATATTGGATCATGAGGTCTGTTTTAATACATAAGCTATAAAATTTATAAGATTGCAATTGTTATTCTCAGGTTGATCTGGAATAGACTGCCCAGAGGAGAGCCAAATATTCTTTGGGAGGCTTTCTACCTTTTACACTTACCTACTTACCTAACACATTTGGATTGTGACTCATCTACAGGTAATGGAGGTACATTAAGGCTATTTTTGAAAAGTAAAAATGTCAGCTAAGAATGTTTCCAATGACTTAAATTTCACATGTTCTATGAAACTGCTTGTGTAACAATCATCCATTTGAAGCTGTAAAAATTCTCTACAATCACTGGAAATTGTTGTTTCTTGTATGGTATTCATTATACTAGCTTTACTATGAACATTTAGGAGAGAGTTTTCCAGTTTAGATACTATTCTTTTTTCCTTTTTTGAGAATAAAACTAAATTTTAAAAATTATTAATGCATGGTATTATTATAATTAGATATATTTAAACATATTTTTTAATAACAACTAGTGAAAATGTAAAACTTGTAGCCATATTTGCAAACACTTTAATTTTTGATTTACTGTTTAATCGATGAAAAAATTGATTTTTTCCACAAATATCCACCAATTAAGTCTCATGATCTCTAAAATTGAATAGTATGTGTCCTAAGAAATCTTAATGATTAAATATTTCATATCTAAAGAAACATATATATGATTTTTAAGCAATTAATTAAATTAAAAACAACAATAACAACCTTTAAAACAATCATTAAAATTTCAAAAAATGACTTATTTTCCATTTGTTTACATTGTCAAATCAATGTTATATTTTAATATTCTTTATTTTTTGTGTGCATTGATATGATATATACATGTATGTTTGGGCACCACAACAATTCCTGGTATCATGACGACATGTGAGGAGATTGTATACCTTAGCACTGGAATTAAAGATAATTATAAACTTCGATGAGAATACTAGGAATCTAACGCAGGCCCTGCGGAAGAACAACAGAGTCAGAGACAGTCCCTGTTCCTAGTGTTAGGAAACCAAAAGAAGACCAAGCTATCTAACTTTAAGATTTGTGCAGAAAGGCCTACGTCAGTCACTTGAAGGACTTCTGGTTGTTGGTTCAGTCTCTGTTAGCTCCCCTAAACCAAAGTTTGGTGATTCTTGGATTTTCTTGACATGTCATTGACCCCTCTGGCTCCCATAATCCTTTCTCCCTCCTTTCCACAGGATTCCCTGTGATCCACATAACATTTCACAATGGGTTTTTGCATCTGTTTCCCTCAGTTGTTCAGTGGAACCTCTCTGGTGACGTTTAGGCTAGGAAATGATCTACAAGTATAGCAGAATATAATTATGAGTCATCTCATTGACTTTTTGATTCAAGATATGTGGGGGTAAAGGTTGCAGAGAAATTATGGGAGCTGCTAACCAAAAGTGGCCCAGCATGAAACTCATACCCTGAGAGAAAGTCCATCACAGACACTGCCTGAAAGGTTAGATAGCACAGAGATCTTATTTATATTATTATAGCATTTGTCTTAATAAGAACATCAAGGAAGTGTATCAACAAACTCAGATCTCCTTTATTCTCCCAAAGAACTATTTGGTCTCTTGATTGTAATAATAACCCATGTAGTAACTGAAACTTTTGCACTTGTGAATAATTTACTGCATTTTTATTAGATTTTGAGCAGTTTTAGATATATAGTCAAACCAAGAGAAACACATGGATATTCCCACTTATTTTCTCTCAACTCATATGCATTGTTTCCAACATCAACGTTCATTAAATAGATAGACATACGCTGGAGTGATATAATAACTAAATAGATAGACATACGCTGGAGTGATATAATAATTAGATAGATATTTGACAAAAGTAAAACACAAACATGCAAACACATTTCACACATACACCGTATTCAGTGCAAATCTCTATGTAGAGAAAACATTTAAATGGAGAAAAGTTTCTCACTTTTTGTTGGAACAGAATGTGATCTTTATAAATATAATCAGCAGTCGTGTTTTGTCTAGACAGTATTTTTTTTGTAATTGAAGCTGTAGTAATAACGAAGAATGGTTAATGATAAAATTTTCATTTCAGTTCTGCAATTATTGGTGTTGTTTTAATATGTCAAAGCTAATAAGAATTAATTATAAAATTTCTGATGTTATTAAACACATGAATTTAATCATTGAGAAATATTTTTGACATAATTTAGTCATAATTTTGATAATCTCATAGTTCAACAAGCATTTAGATTTTGTAGGCTTTAGTGGAATAATATATGGTATTATGTAAAAAATCTATCATCCATATCTTCAATATTATACTTATGCGAGAACTCATAATTTAGGTATTCTTAGGCATTTTTAAATGTTATGTTTGATTTCTCTTCTTTAAGACAACTTTTAAATGAGTTACTCTATTTAAAGTATATCTAGATGTACCAGTACTCACCAATATATGTTTGTATTCGAAGTAAGTTTTACAGTGAATTAATACATTGTTTTGAATGGCTTTTCCTTTTTTGAGGATAGAAATGAGAATATAAAATGTACCATGATGTTTACAGAGCTAATGTAAAATTTAGCACTATAAAAAACTGAGTCTTATAAATAGGAAACCACAATATAATGACATCTTTTTTTCTCAGTATTTTTGAGCACAAATCTCAATAAGGGTAAATACTTAATATTATGCAAATAGAGAATAATGTAGGTCAATAAAAAATTTAATAAAAATAAACATTGCAAAGATGCTATAAATAAGGCTTATTGTTTTAGCTGGGCAGTGTTGGTACATATCTTTAATTCTAACAGTTGGGAGGCAGAAGCAGGCAGATATCCATGAGTTCAAGACCAGTCTCAAAAAATAAACATAAATAAATATATAAGTAAATAAAATAAAAAGCTTTTTGTTCTATTCCTGCTTATCTGGAAAATCTCTGAATGAATGATATTAAATAGTTAAGTTGAAAAACAAAAGTTAGAGAGATCTCTGCAATTATTTTCAGAATTAATCAGAATTAGATTAAATTTAGCAAACATATAAGCTAGTGTTTGAAAGAATATTTAATAGATTCAAATTTAAATATTAATCTCCTGTGACTTTTCACAGACTACAAAAAGGGAAGATGAAATGAGGAAAAGAATGGTCTGAGGAAAGGCCTGCAAGCGAGGGAATCTCTACAAACTGAAGACAAGTCTTTCACTCAATATTATTATATCTTATGTTATTTATTTTCACAATAAAGTTTACTTTTAGATTTGCCACAGCTTTTACTGCCCTATGAAATTGAATTTTGAAATATGCTTTAGATATATTAGAAAATTTTGTTTCACTTTTGATTGTGACTGAGTGCTGTGTGTGCATGCATGTATGCCTGTGGTGTATGTGTGTGTTTATATATTTATTGTTGTATGCATGTGTTTGTGTGTGTGTGTGTTTGTATTCTATGTATATGTGTGTGTGTGTGTGTGTGTTTGGTGTGAATTTTGTGTGTATGTGCCTATGGCTGAGTGAAGTATTTCTTTGTGTGCTGCTGTGTATGTCTGTCTTTGGGTATATGTTCCTATAACTATGGTGTGTGTGTGTGTGTGTGTGTGTGTGTGTGATATGTTTGCATGGTTTGTTTATGTGTGGTTTATATAAGTGGTTTATGAGTTGGGGAGGTATGACTAGTGGGTGTGGATAGGGGTTTTAGATGCATGGTACACATGAGTGCTGGTGTCTATGGTGCTGGATCCTAAGTGATGGAATTCCAAGTGATTCTTGGCCTGTTGTAAAGTGCTGGGAACAGAGCTTGAGTCTTCTGCAAAAACGGCATCTGACTCTTTTTTTCATTTTTTTTTCTGTTTTTTTCAATTTTATTTTTGTGAAAGCTTCATATATGAGCCATACTTTTGCATCACTTAGTGACCCCTCTTGTCTTCAAACTCATCCTCTGATGATCATTTTCTCCAAATTTATGATGTTTTCTTTAATTACTTTTCATATATAAATATGTATGTATATTTATGTGTGAGTATATATTCGACATACTGAATCCATTAAACAATCTACGAAGGGGTAGCAAGGCCTTGAAGGAAGCTGATTCTCCCTCTATCAAACAGTCATTGGTCAAGAGTAACTTTTCATTCTGGGATAAGACGATGTGAAGTTTCCATGCTGGAATTTTCATGCCCCACTTGTCATTGTGTCTGTTTAATCAGACAACTATATTGTTTAGATTTCATAGATGAATTTTCTCTATTCTGTATAATGAAAATATCTACCAAGAGGAGTCTGTTGCATGAGTTCTAATTGATCTTAATAATAAAAACCTGGAGCCAAATATCAAGGTAAGTGCTGAAAGGTCAAGGACAAGGGAGCAAGTCACAGGCAACTCTTACCTCGCTTGCTAAGTCCTAGTTCAAAACGGGCTGAGTGGCTGCCCCTCCCCCCCACTTTTATTCTCTCTCCCAGTCTTGTCCCCTGCTGTCTCTGTGTAAATCTCCAGACCTCTAAGGCTTCCTAGTGGCTAGCTCTGCCCTTTGATCTTTAGGCATGCTTTATTTTTTTTTTTAATTCTTTATTTTTTTTTTTTAAATTTCCATCTCCTCCCCTCCTCTTCCCCCTTCCCTCCCCTCCCTTCCACCCATACCCCCACTCCCTCCCTCTCCAAGCCAAAGAGCCATCAGGGTTCCCTTCACTATATTAAGTCCAAGGTCCTCCCAGCTCCCCCTAAGTCCAGGAAGGTGAGCAACCAAACTGACAAGGCTCACAGTGAGCCCGTCCATGCTGTAGAGTTCAAGCTCATCGCCGTTGTCCTTGGTTTCTCAGTCCTCCTCCACCGTCAGCCACTTTCAGAGAGTCCGGTTTGGTCCCCTGTTCCATCAGTCCCATTCCAACTGAACTTGGTGGTCTCCCGTTAGATCTGTCCCACCGTCACAATGGGTAAACGCACGCCTCACGGTCCTGACTTCCTTGCTCATGATCTCCCTCCTTTTGCTCCTCATCAGGTTCTTGGGAGCTGAGTCCGGTGCTCCTATGTGGGGCTCTAAGTAGGGCTTGACAGAACAGAACAAGATCTTAACCACTGAGTAATCTATTAAACCCTGTGTTCTGAATTTTTACTTGAAAAACTAAGAAACTGAGCTACATAATATATGGTTAATATAGTCAACTTACTTTTCATTAGATCTAGAAAAGACCTAAATAGGAATTATTTCACTGGACTGTTCTTGGACTTTGAAACTACAATTATGTGCAAACACCATAAATCTATAGATATCTAAGTACTTAATATAAACTTACATGGTGATAATAAAATCCATGGAGTATTAAGATGGTTCTGAAATATCAACCCAGAAAAACACTCTGGCCTATGTGTTACTCTTCTGTCATGGATGTAGAAAACTGGGCCACAAGGTCTTTATGAGAATAACTGGTCAAGGGTGGTGAAATTTGTAACATGATTCTGGATAATCTGTTTTAGAATACAGAACTTCAACCATCATGATACCGCTAGAAAAGCACAGAAAATACATACATATATATATACAATTTAGTTTCACCTGGATCTCATATTTACTAGCTGTGGGTTCTTTGATGTTTGGATCTAATGGAAATTCTAATAATTATTTAATATTTTTTTATAAATTACATTGTTGATTGAAATTAAGATATTGAAGACCATTAAAGTAGTTTCAGAAAAGGGAGTTTCAAAAAAGAAGATATTAGTCTATAACAAGGTTAAGATTAAATAAATTGAGTAACCAGTTACCTTGAAAAATAAAATTCTAGTTATTCATGTTATTTAGTAGCAAAAATGCTTACTTTATTTATTTACTGTCATTGCCTAGAATGATTCTCCCTTAGCTGGGATCTAGACCTTAGCTGACTTGGTGACATTATGACAAATGATGACAGGTTTACACAGGGCAGTATAATTGAGTGATAGACACTAGCACTTTCTCTCTATGCTGCAAAAATAGTGTCCAGCTTGGGATTTAACTTCTGCTCTCAAAGGCCTGTGAGAACACAGAGACATTGCTCTTTGCTATAAAGATATCACCAGTCATTTCAGCTTCATGACAGGGCTGACAATCAGATAAAATTCGAAATAAAATCTGAAGTTTCAGTGTGGCAAATTGCAACATAGTTTTTCAATTCCCAGGGGTTTCTAAAACAGTACTAAAACACGGATATTTTAACACAACTGAAATTTATCTTTTTCAAGTTGTGGAAACTTTAAAGTCTGAAATTATCCTGGCCCTTTTGAAAAAACAGGGCCCAAATTAGTCTTTGCCTTTGCTTGTCACTACAACTGAGACACAATTACTGACTTTCTATGAACTATGGGTGCCTAAAGTGACGCCCATGTGTCTTTGTTCAAGTGAGTTAGTTTCTGCTTAACTTTTTCTTTTAATATTTATAACACTACATATAATCAAGATACATGAATGTCCTCTGTTAAACAGTGTTTCTTATATCCTAAACCAAAATAAGGTCATCTTCAGATGTACCAGCAGAATTTCCAGCAGAAACAAGTATTTTTGGGAGAGATATTCAATATATTACAAATGTACATTAAGAAAGTAGCAATTTCAAAATCTTTGCAGTAAAATTTAGACATAGAATGTCTGTTGAAATTTTTATAAAGAAATAACTTAATGGAATTCCAAAGACTTGGATTCATTTTGTAATACATGTAAACACTCTGCAAAGTTCATATATTTTTTTTTAATCATGAATCAATAATCTTGATGTGAGTGATATTTAATTTCTGGACCAATAAGCCAGGGAAAGAGGATGCTCAGATTGCTGTGAGAAATATTGAGGAGCTGTGATGATGCTTAAAGAAGAGGTATAAACTAGTAATTTGAGGAATGATGGAGGATTCTCTTCAAGACTGAAGGACACCACTCAGAATGTTATGGCTCGAAAGATTAGCAAGGCAAAGTGGTGTATTTCCTTTTTCTTATTGAGTCAGAGCATTGATTTTTCTCCTGCCCTTGCCTATACTTGTTGCTATGCCTTTGATTTTGGCTGCCAACTGTTACCTTGGATTTGGGACTACAATGAAGTAAATAATGACACCAGAGTCATTGGTTTTCCACCTCACAGACAGTAAGTAGATCATGAGTGTTTATAAACTTCTGTGTCGGGGTAAGACAGTTATATATTCTATGTAATATATACATATATGTGCATATACATATATATTTGGAGGTCAGGATGTTCCAACAACTGTGTGTGTGTGTGTGTGTGTGTGTGTACCTATTTTGGATGTCAGGATGTCCCGACAGCTCCCACACTGCCTGTGGTTCGGTCCTCTCTCTGCATGCTTCCCTCAGTTTTCTATAATCCTTTCTTTCTTATGCCTTTTTTCACTGAGAGCAGGAGCTCAAGTGCCTCTGTGTTCCCTTGTCCCTCCACATTCCTTCTCCTCAGGGGTAGGAGTCTTTATGGCCACACGTGACCCTATTCCTGCTTGCTCTCTTCCCATGCAGCCAGTCACTGTCATCTGTGTCCATTAACAAGCCCTCACTCGACCTGGCTGGCAACTTCCCACAGAAACATGACTCAGCTCGCCCCTGTTCAGAATGGCTCTCTATGACCACCTAGGAAACACCACACTTTCTGTCTGACATCACATTTTCTCTGTCACTTGTCTGCAAATGCCTGTCACATACCAGGTGCTATGGGTACCCAAGGGTCCGGGCAGCATAGGCGTAAGAAGCTCTGCAGTTCAGTGAAACAAAGGAAAGAGGAAGAGCTACGGCCAATGAGGCAATCACATGTCTTCAGTGCTGATTCCTCACCTGTGCTGATCTTGCTGATCTCAGTTCCACCAAGTCGGCCTCATCCTGACTCCAGGGATTGCTCAGTACAGAGGAAGGCCACAGCTTACCCACCAACTACATTTGCTGGAACGCTAATAAGCTAATAAGGCAGATGTCCTGATACTTCCTGCAGGCAGTAGATGAACAGGGCAAATCATAGGATTCTAAAAGTCAGACAATTGTCAACAACACCCAAAACATAGGATTCTAACAGAAACACAATTATCAGCCACACCCAAAGCACATGATTCTCTCTCCAGTCAAGGGTGAGCTGACTCTATGACATGCACAAGTGTTGCTGAAGATAAAGTGCTGCAGGCATGATGACAGTCCCACACTCCATGCGTTCATCATTTGTTCTTCATTATTGTTCTTCCATGGGACTAAACAGACCAGTCCTCAGAAAGAATTTAAAGAGAACATGAGTCACCTTTGATGTCTTTGGACAAAAAGACACTCCAAATCATGAAGATGTTCTTTAATTTCAGAGCTTTAGCTCCTTAGGAGTGGAATATATATATATATATATATATATATATATATATATATATATACCCATCATATACACACACTCATGTGTGTGTGTGCGTGCGTGTGTGTGTGAGTGCGTGTGTGTATGTGTGTGTGTGTATGATCTAGATGATAACATGTGCTTTTCCAACTAGAAAAGTTTAAAATAGTTTTCTGTTAACAGAGATATTTGCAAATTGGAGAATGTTTTACATGGCTACATTGGTTTGCAATCTCATTCTCCATTCTTGAGCTACTTATAAACTCCCTTTGAATGCTCTTATACAAAAGAATCTAAAGTAGAGTTGTTAATTTAGAATCTTAAACATCAGAATAAATAAATTTTTGTATCACAGTAATTGAATAACTCACACTCAAGGTACACTATGTGTGTATCTTCTGTAAAACAATGTGACACACATTATTTGTTGACTTACACATTTCATCTTCATGAGTCCATTGGCGCTAGCTTTTGCATGACTTAAATTCACCTGGCAGCCAATTTCCAGGAGCAATCACATGGCAGCAGCTCATTTGTACCAGTGGATGAATGCTTCCAAGTAATCACAGGCGCAATTCCTTTCATTTTTCTAAATAATTACAGCTGTTCTTTCGAGAACCATTTCAGTTAAAGGTCACCCACAATTTCTATTATAATATCTCTCTTATTTCTCAGCTATTTTAATTTACTTTCAATTCGCAATTGATAGTTCTGTCTGGGCAGTCTGCTCTTATTAGAAAAATTTCCACACATGTAAAGAAAAGTTACCTGTATTCTCAAGTGAATATTCAGGATGTACACAATCCATGAGAACTCATACTTCTCTTTTAAAAAATCTAAAACTGTATATTTTCTTAAAAGGCAAACCAAAGTAGTGCTTCCATTTACACTGTAAAATCTTAGACTAGAATAAATGTATCCAATTATAATTAAATTCTCACAGCCCTTGGAACATTTAGAAAGTTAGTAATATGGATCAGAGGAATTAGGAAGTCCCTCTCCTAATAGATATAAGCACCGATGTGTCAGAATTCTCAGTCATCAGAACACGTATCTGCCATACATCACCACCTAAAGAGCAAGGATCAGCCTGGTACCGAACCATCTAGTCAAATGATTCCTTTTAGAGACAGAACAGTAATTTTATTTCACTTTGTGTACAATAAACATATATGGAAATATTTCTCTCAGCTATGAATTTGACAAATAATCTGGCAGTTTTCATCTGAAAATAGGCTGTGTTTTCAGTATCATTAAAAGATGGTTGATTTAAATCCTCATTGTTGTGAGGGAGAGGATGAATGCTTCCAATATCATGGTACTAGTATTTGAAAATATATGCATGCCTGCACTCATACAATATATATATATATATATACACATAGAACTATATGAAAGTAGTATATACAATGTCTGTGTTCAAGAATTGTATATGTTTTCTGAGCCAGATAGGATACCCCATGGATTTTTCTTAAGTTAATATAGTATAATCAATTATTCAAATATATTTTTTCAATTCCTGAGTCATATACTTTAGTGATATCTTAAATAAAATACAGAATGTATATGGTATTTATAAACTTACTATTCTTCAATAAACTTTCTTTCTGAAATCTTGAGCCACATGTTTTTCTAAGATCTTTAAAGAAATTGCTGATTATATGTGGTAATTGCAAACTCCAGGTGGATGGCTTAAGTATTTTAAATTTTGTGTTGTTTCTTATCTGTAAATAACTCCTCCTTTTTAATTTGAAAAAATTTAAGTTCTTAAATAACTAAAAATATTTTTAGTGTAATGTGTGTTTAAGCTTCTGAAGTCTTTTCCTTCATGTTAAATGATTCATGTAATTTTATTTTATGATTAATATGATAAATTTCAATGATTATAGACTGCTAAGAATGAAATAGAATTCATAAAGTCAAATAAATTATGTAAGATTCTTTGCTATCATCATGTCACTTACAGGCTGATGCAGAAAGACCAGGAGTTCAAGGCAACCATATGCTACATAGTGAATATTCTTTAAAAAAGTTCTATTTATGTATTTGAGTGTGTGTGGATGTTTTACCTGCTTGTAAACCTGGGCATCATTTGCATGCAAGGTGCCCATAAAAGCCACATGAGGGCATCAGATGTCTTGGAACTGGAATTGTAAATGGTTGTAAGTTAACCATGTGGGGTCTGATAATCAATCCTGAGCCCTCTGTAAAGGCGACCACTGCTCTGAAAACTCAGACAGCTCTTCAGACTGATTTATTTTGTTTGATGCTGGCCTAGCCTATTGGAGAGCATTCTGAAGGAACACAAAACAATTTAACAATAGGTAATCAAGCAACAAATTGAGTCTTAAGAGAAACCTAATATTAAAATGTGAAATATCCCACTATAAAATGTTTGTAATATATATTTTTTAAGATTTTGTTTCCCTCCATACATAGTGTTACTGATTTAGCAATTTTAAAGTTAGATATATTTTTTCTGCTTATTTTATTAGTCTATGAACTTGTTCTTTATCAGATATTTTAATAATGCCATAAATCACTGTGCCTTTGTTAATGATGTCAATTTTATAAGTACTTTCTTTTTTTATTTTTCCATTCAAAAATTTATACTTCCTCCCCTCCTCACAATCCCATCCAGCTCCCCCTCTTCCCTTCCTCCCTCCCCCTCACTGTTTGAGAAAGGGCAGGGAACCCTGCCCTGTGGGAAGTCCAAGGCCCTCCAGCCCCCTACATCCAGGCCTAGGAAGCTGTGCCTCCATATAGATTAGGGTCCCCAAAAGCCAGAACTTGCCATAAAAACAAGTCCCAGTCCCTTTATCAATGGCTTCTCAGTCAGCCCCCATTGTCAGCCACATTTAGAGAGTCCAGTTTGATCACATGCTTGTTCAGTCCCAGTCCAGCTGGATTTGATGAGCTCCCATTAGAACAGGCACACTGTCTCAGGAGGTGGACCAACCCCTCCCAGTCCTGACTTCCTTGCTCGTCTTCTCCCTCCTCCTGCCCTTCTACTGGACCTTGGGAGCTCAGTCCGTTGCTCTGATGAGGGTCTCTGTTTTTATCTCCATCAGTGGCTGGATGAATTCTATGGTGATATTCGAGATAATCGTCAGTGTGATAGTGGGGCAAGGACAGTTCAGGCACTCTCTCCTCTGCTGCCCAAGGACCTAGCTGGGGACATCCCCGTGGACATCTGGGATCCCCTCTAGAGCCAAGTCTCTTGCCAACCCTAAAGTGGTTCCCTTAATGTAGATATCTTCTTCCCTGTTCCTATATCCGCCCTTCCTCTATCTCTACCCTCCCACTTCCCCAAGCTCTGGCCTATCTTTCCCTTCTCCCTTCCCTCTCCCCCTCTCCCCTTTCCCCAACCTCACCTCCACCCCTACTCCCACCCCCATGCTCCCAACTTTTGCCCTGCAATCTTGTTTGCTTCCAATTTCCAGGAGGATCTATATGTGTGTCTTTGAGTTCACCTTGTTATTTGGCTTCTCTAGGCTTGTGAACTATAGGCTTAATGTCCTTGGTTTAGTGCTAGAGTCCACTAATGAGTGAATACATACCATATTCATCTTTTTGGGTCTGGGTTATCTCACTCAGCAGCATGCATAGAACCTTATGCCCTACGCAAGTTAGCCAGCAGGGAGCAAATGTCCTGCAATATTTCAGACTTATTTGTATGTGATCAATAGTCAAAGTGTGGGATGGCTTCAGCAATCTGACCTTTATTGTAGTTATGGTGAGTAATCAAGCTCAAACTATAACCCATCTTAATTCAGTTAATCAGAGTGAGTAGCGTTATGATCAGTAGTGCCAGTATCTTTTATTAACCATTGTCATCTGCTAGCAACATTGTCCACTTATGAAAGATATCTCCTCTCCAACTTTCTATTTGCTTTTTTATTTTTTAATAGTATAGTATTCTAATTAATTTTTGAGGATTTCATAAAATATATCTTATCATATTCTACAACAATTCAATACAGATTTATGCTCTTCCCCTGAATAAGAGTGTATATTTTTTGTTTGTTTTTGTTTTTGTTTATGTTTTTCAAGAAAGGTTTTCTATGTGTTGCCCTGGAAATTGCTTTGTATACCAGGCCGGCCTCAAATTCATAGACATCCACCTTCCCCTTCCTCTCAAAATCTGGGATTAAAGGCATGCAGCACCACTGCCCAGCTCTATTTTGTTGTTGTTGTTGTTGTTATTATTATTATTTTTAAATTGTTGTTTACTGGAACATAGTGAGTTTAAAATCAGAGATCATTAATGAAAATTAATTTAAATCTCTTTCAAAAGTAGCTAAAGACCCTGGTATTTAATCTTTTTTCAGTATTTTTGTTTATATACATGCATTTTATTTTGTATAGTACTATTTTATTCTTAATAATACCTTAATGTTGATGTACAAGTTTTGAAAGCATTGTTGCTTTGTTTTCCTTTGTGACCTTATATTTCCTCAGTTAAAATCCTGCTTATGAGTGCTTTTTGAACCTCTATTTCTAAAGAAACACATTATTAATTACTTTCATTACTTGATTTTCCATTTTATTTTCATTCATATATTTTAGTTTAGTTTCATTGTGACACATTCTACTTTTTTGTATGTTTAATTTAGGTTGCATGCAAATTTAGAAATATGATTTCTTCCTAGAGAATGAGTCCAAAAATATACGTGTGTAAATATATATATTTATATGTGTGTGTGTGTGTTTGTGTGTGTGTGTATGTATGTATATAAGGCATACCTTTAATCCCAGAACTCAGGAGGCAGATACAGGCAGATCTCTGTGAGTTAGAGGCCAACTAGGTTTACAAGAACTAGTTCCAGAACAGGCTACAGAGAAACCCTGTCTCGACAAACAAAAAAACAAAACAAAACAAAACAAAAAAAATGTGTAGAAAGAAATAATTAACCTCTTTTATGCAATTTTCTATATTTTACTAAAATTAAATATCTTAGTTGTTTATTGCTGTTAAGAGTCAACACTTTTGTTTGTTTGTTTGTTTTTCAAAACAGGTTTTATCTGAAGCTTTGGAGTTTGTTCTGAAACTCACTTTGTAGACCAGGCTGGCCTTGAAATCACAGAGATTCTCCTGCCTCTGCCTCCAGAATGCTTGGGTTAAGGTCTTTACCACCACCACCACCAGGCCATAGCAACTCTTATAAAGAAAAACATTCAATTGGAGTTGCTCATTACAGTTTCAGAGGTTCATTCATTTCTCATCTTGTCATGGAGCATAACGGTGTGCAGGTAAATGTGGTGCTGTAGCTGTAGTGAGCTACATCTTGCAGACAACATGAAGTCAGCTGCTGACTAGACAGTCAAACTGAGGGAAACATCAGTAAAAGAGACCTCAAAGCCTGATTGCACATGACACCAACCACATCTCCTTAGGGGGGACGTTTTCTTTCAAACCACCACAGTAGTCATTGTCATTAGAGAAAATAGAAAAGTAGAAGACCTTTGAAGCATAAAGGCTTGTCAAGTCTCTGTTATAATTGACATTTAAGAAAACAATATATAGTAAATATCAACTAGGTTTTCACGATTCATTCTGCTTTGTGATGCTTGTGACTAATTGAAACTTGTATTTTTTTTATCATGATAGTTTAAAAGTATTCTGTGGTACCTTGAATAAAAATGTCTCCCCCATAGGCTAATATGTTTGAACTCTTGATCCCTAATTGCTAGAACTGTTTAGAAATACTTGGAGGTGTGGCCTTATTGGAAGAAGTATGTCACTTTGGGAGCAATTTAGGACTCAAAGCCCCAGAACCTTCCTAAGTTAATCCTCTCTGCCTCCTAATTGCTGAGAAGGCTCAGCTGCTACTCAAGTGCCAGACCTAACTACCAGCCTGCTGCCCTGTTCACTACCATGATTGTCATGAATTCTAATCCCCTACAACCATAAGCTCCAAATTAAATGTTCTCTTTCATAGTTTGCCTTGGTATGGTGTTTGTCACAGAAATGCTGAACTATCTCAAACTGCATCCACTGCTACTAGGCATTTCTATATATTCAAAAGCTGAATTATTTCAGCTTTTTCCAGCAATTTGTGTTTCTGTACTAGCTAGAAGATGGAAGTTTGAAGTATTTGGTATTAAGGTAGAAGTTTACAACTCTTCATTTGACTGTTTTCTATGACTTTTGTTGGTATGTAAAAATCCTCTAAATCATATTTAGTAAATATTGCTTTCTGAACAATTGCCACTCTAAATGGCAGATAGGCAGTCAGCTACTTTGACCTTGGAGTTTCCATGTAGATTGTACATTGTTATGTAGAAATTAATTAAAAATTAGAATCTAAAATAATGTTAATCCTGTTTTCTATACTGGAGATAAATGAAGCAATATTGTTATTTCCAGGTATCTTTAAAGCATATTATTGCAAGATAACCAGGATGTCTCTGTAGCTGCATAAACATGCAACCTCAAACTTACATGTCATTGCTTGATTTAGTTATGATTCTCCAAGAAGCAAATATATCTAAGACATGATGATTCACTCACTACTAGCAATCACTCTAAAATTGAATTTCTAAGAATAATAAAAAATAGGATCCTAGAAGTGAGAAAATGTATGGATACCTAACTTTGCAATGACATCATAAAAGAAAAACTTTAATAATTTCTCCCAGATATCCTGTAATGATATCACTAACTAGGATTTCACAGTGTTTGATGTTAATACACTTTAAATTAATTTGAAACTAACCAAGTTTCTAGTGTCCTTAGGGTCCTGACACCTTCAATATCTCTCTTGAACCTGGCAGCTTCAGTTCAAATGAAATTACTTGACATCACTAATGGCAAGCCTTTGAAGTACTGAATCCTGAACTCATACAGAATCTACTTGTACGCTGAAAAAATTTAGAAAGAAGTGAAAACATAATAACACTGTTCTCCCAACCATTGCTTTAGTTTGTCATTTTCCTTTTTAGAATTGTATTCTTCTTTCAGAAAATGGTACACCTTGTTTCAACATATCGAGCCTTATTCCTTTCTCCATGAACACTCCAATTCTTTACCAACCCAAATCTGTTTCTTCTCTTTCAATTTCTAGTGCCATATGTCAAATCTGTATTGAGTTTTTCATATATTTTTGGATATATGGTCTTTTACTGGAGCATGGTCCACTTTACCCATGACAACATTCTTAAAGTAAAACCAATCTTTCTCTCCTAGCAACTATCATCTGCCAATAGTACCTCAGCTAGGATAGGATTTCATGACTCCTTGTCTCCACTTTTATATTTGTTGTGGCTTTGGTTTACACAGATTGGTGGCTATCACAATTGATGGGAGACCATAAATACTGTTGGCCTATTATGTCTTGAGTACTATTTCCTTGTATTCCTCTACCATACTAGATTGCTACAGCCTTTATAGCTCCTCTTCCACAATGGTCCCTGAACTTTGGAGGAGCGGCTGGGATGTAGAGGTCCCATTTATGGCTGAGCTTTCCAGGTAATTATTTTCTGTACCTTGCCCACTTGTAGTTTTTTAATTTAGTCACAGTCTACTGAAGATAGAAGCTTCTCTGGTGAGGGTTGAAGATGTCCAACATTGTGTGTATAAAGATTATTCATGAGGACTCAGTTTAATAATATTTTAATGGGTGAACAATAAAGTATGGTATTCCATGGAGCATTATTTAACTATTAACAAAAATTAAATTTTGAATTTTGAATAGTTAATTGATGGAAACAATTATTTTGGTGATTTATTTCCTACTCAGAAAGACAAATGTTCCATTATTTTCTCTAATTTATGTATGCCAGTTTTTAGTATTAAGATACTTATGTTTATTTGGAATAGATACAGAAGTCATGGAACCTGTAAGGAGCCATTGGAATGGGAGGCATTTTAAGGGGTAGGAGATAGAATGCAGTAGTGTAAAGATTTAGGTGAGATTAATAAAACAAAAAGGGCAGGTGGATTACACAACAAGGTAGAGGAGACATAAGAAAGTAAATAAATATCACTAAAATCACTAAATCATTTTCAAAAAGTCACATGTAATACATACACTCACAAACACATATATTTATATATTGCAATATTATTTTTTATTCTCCAGAACTCGATGGTAAGACCCAATTTCCAAACATAGAACATACTTGATTCAAAGAACATGATGAAACAAAATAGATATGGGTCTTGAAGTTTCATCCCTACCAAAGGAATTTCAAAGTTCTAAGAGATGTAAGAGAAGTAATTATTAATTTTACACAGCCATCAATCAGTGAATTATAAAACAGTCTGACATGGGTATCATAGCAGTAAGCAATCATTTTCTGCTTTGATTTAAGTATCTGGCATAGCTATCAGAATAAAAACCCTGGATAGACAGATCATGAGCACTAGAGGAAAATCTACCAATATTATTCTGCATTTTTTCTTTTATAACATATATAAATTTATTTCTGAACAAATTTATTTTGTCAAAAATTAGAAAATAATATACTAACTGACTAGAAACTGATGAAATATGAAAATCATAACCATATTTCTAATATCTACAAGGATCAATAATTTGTGGATATAGCTCTCTGTATGTGTGTGTGTGAGTGTATGTGTGTGAGAGAGAGACAGAGAGAGAGGCAGAAAGAGAGAGAGAGAGGCAGAGAGAGAGAGAGAGAGACAGAGAGAGAGAGAGAGAGAGAGGGAGAGAGAGAGAGAGGAGACATGACTTAAATTCCACACAATTATGGTCCAATAACAAAACTGCACTAAACTAGGCAGCCTATTGTCTTAAGTAAAACTGAGACTGCAAGCTACAGAGTAACCTTGTTTTTATAGTTCTGATGTCCTTTATTCAAACATTACCTTTATGCTGGCAGCATATATTAACATAGAACTATGAGGACTGTGGGAGGCAAATCATTAGACATGTTATGTTAAATGGGTTTCCTCCATTTATGTTGGTGCTATGTGCAACATTTAAAGAGGTACTAGAATCTGATAATTATTTCTGTTAAGATAAATTATTCTGAGGCAGCATAGTATCACATGACTTTAACCCCAGAATTTGGGTGGCAGAGGCAAGCAGATCTCTTTGAACTCAACTAAAACCTAGTCTTCAAAATGATTTTTAAGAAAGTAAAAACTGTTAAAAAGAGAAACCCCCTCTCCAAGAAAACCACCAAAAAATACAAAAGGAAACAATTAACTAAAATACCACTATGGTTTTTAGTGGTTTTGATGTGATAGTCTCAACAACACAATTGTTTTGTTAACAATGTTTTAATTGACATTAAAAAACCTCTTTGTAGAATATCTATTTCTAAAGATCAAAAGTCCTAATGTGTTCATCAACAAAAATCAAATAATCATGCTTAATTATCTGTCTATTCAAAAGGGTGCTTTATTTGGTCAGTTCATTAAAGTTCTCCAGTAGAAAAGTTTGTGTTCAATTCAGATCTTTTTATTTGCTGCTTTTTAAACAAAATACCTGAAAATAAATTTAATCAAAAATTTTAAGTTAGAATTAATTTTTAGCTTACATTTCCAGATGTTATTGTTTTCAATAGCTCTGTTTCTTTGATTTTGGTGTATGATGAGGAAATTCCATCATTGCAGTGAGCAAATGGCAGATTATCATGTCATTTCCTAGTGAAAGAGAAAAAGATTGCTAGGGCCTGGGAATAGAGTTATTCTTTCCTGGGAATAATTAAATACATACATGTAAACTAAAAAACCCTGGATTAATATAGGGTTAAGTGTTGTTGTGATCATAAAGAAACAGTGTTATTAATAAACTGAATCATATTTAAGCCAATCTTCCTATCTAGTAGTATGCTTTTCATTAAAATTTAGATGTTATTATGAATTGAAATAAAGTCCTGGACTAAAACAAAATGAAAATTAATTCCAGCACCATAAATTAAAATGAAAACAAGATAATTATGTAATTGTAACATTTATTTTTTGTTTTTAATATGTGGAATATAAGTCAGAACATAAGGTAATTGGATTAATTACTTGACCTCAAAATTCCTCTTATTTTAATATTCTATAGTCTTTCAGTTGAGTGACTATCATTTTGTAAACATTTTTTGTAATTTTAAATCTGTTTAAATGAAATATTAGTAGTGACTATTGCCATATTTTTCCAAATGAATGTATTGTAAAGGAAAATAACTTGAATTTTTTGTGTGTTGTGATTTCAGAAGACAATGATCTAGATTTCCAACTCCTCATGAGAGCTGCATGTCTAGAAAATAAGAAAAAAAAGGAAAAGCATGAACAAGAACTTTACATAACCTCAAAGGCATATATATGCCAAAGCTTGAAATGTAAGTCCTGCTGGAAGGATGTTAACTCAGCTCTATCTCTTTGATTCTAGTGTGTCACACTGAGTGAGTATCTCCTTCTACTAATAGATCCCTTCCAGTATTCGTTGCTTCAATCCCACTCCCAAATACCAACCAATGGCTATAAATATTGAGACCTCGATCTCAAGTGTAACTACTGTTTGTTCAGTGTGTACCTCACCTCTTTTGTTATAGCAATATGAATCACATTAATAGTGACAAACAGTGGCAGGGTTTATTACAATAAACATAACACAAACAAGAGTATTGATTCTGCCTAATGCATAATATCTTTTTACCTGAAGGAAAGATATAACTTTATCTTTTAGTTACATTTTATCAAAAATACCCTCTGCTTGGTCTTAAATAATGATTGGCCAAACTTCATTCGTGTGGTTTCATTTATTGTGTAAAACGATAAATGGTGTAAAGGTACTTTAAATTTATTATTATGTTTTAATGTTGACATAGTCTAAATTTTTATAAAACAATAATTTCTAAAGGTTTTATTTTTAATTTTCATTCATGAGAGTATGTGGTTTTGTGAGGATATATGTATGCATGTATGATGTGGTATTTCCTTCTGTATGCTGTGAATACTATTGGTTAATAAAGAAACTGGCATCCCCTGATAGGGTAGAACAGAGATAGGTGAGAAAAACTAAACTGAATTCTGGGAGGAAGAAGGTCGAATCAGAGAGAAGCCATGTAGCTCCAATAGAGCCAGACCGAACATTACCTTGTGAGCCACAGCCATGTGGCCACACGCAGATTGGTAGAAATGGTGTAAATTAAGATGTAAGAGTTAGCCAATAATAAGCTAGAACTAATAGGTTAAGTGTGATTTAATTAACAGTTTCTGTGTGGTTATTTTGGGAGTCTGGGAGGCCAGGAAATGAACAAACAAATAAGCGGGTACCTTACAACACTTGTGTATATGCATGTTTGTGTGTGTGCCATGGAGTATGTGTGCATACCTGTGTATGCATGTGCATGTGTGTGAAGTATATCCAGGTACCCTAGAATTCAGTAGACAGTGTCAAACACTCTTGTATTGGAGTTAAAGGCTGATGTGTCCACCAGACAAGTATGTTGGAAACTGAGCCTATGTCCTCTGGAAGAGCAGTAAGCTCATCAATACTGAGCCATATCACTAGAATCTCAATAGGTTAAATTTAGCTTTCATATGTTATCACTTTTATTAGTACACAGTCAAACCCATAAATCAGACACAAAGAAACCTTTCTAAAACTCACAAACTGGCACTGGAGTAATCGCTTGTTAGCTCAAAGCATTTATTAATCTTGCAGTGGACCCAGAATCAGTCCCCAACATCCACATAGAATCCAGAACACCCGGTTCAGTCCAGGAAAAATCCACTTTTAATGTTTGCAAGCACCATCAACATAACCACATGTTTTATATACATACATATATGCTGGCAAAACACTCAGATGCATTAAAAAAAAAACAAAAATAAACTTGACATTGCTTTGAGAAAAGACAAATATATCAGTTCCTGGCTATATTTTTCCTGAATAATTTTTATTTTATAAAATAAATACAAATATTCATAACACTGTTTTCTGCATTAGCACTTATGAAAGCAATAATATTTATTAGTACATCTCCTCAAGAGAATTCTGTCTTCATATAAATCTATAAAGAAGACAGAATTAAAATCTACTTCTAATGAAAGTACAATAACAATGTAACATATTCATAAAGACAAATTTTAATTGACCTAAACTGAGATTAAAATTTTAATTGGATATGAAATTTTATAGTGTCACATCACCGTTCTACTAGGATATGCTAGTGCCAGATTTGTAATTTTCCTCATGTATTTTGAAGATACACATTGCATTAAGGATGATATTCCAATTCACAAGAATAATACTGTAACTTTAAATCTCATTAACACTTGTAAATATTACAATTAGTAAGCTACATTATCAGTTTTGTAAACATAATGCATATTTATTCAAAAACAACAAACCAATTCTACTTCCTGAAATTAAATTTCAGTCATAATAATAAATCTGTTTACAGGAATAGAGAATTGTTTAAGTGACATACAGGGACTATTTCAGTGAAAAAATTGCAATCACCGAGACTTTCATGACATTCTAATATTTGTAAGCATCCTTTTCTCACAATATGGACAATTTGAAGAACAAAAAGCTACTATCAAATAGTCCTGTACAGTAAAAATGCAGTTTATCTGTCACAAGAAGAACATCATTTGAGCAGTCCTAAATGATGTATGAATTGGGTTTAACTTAACAATATTTTCATTAATATAAAAGTATGTTTATGAGAGGTGTCATATTACATGCCTGTGGCCACAGCATTCAAAATGTATGAAGAAGAGGTTACTGACATAAGGTTTTTCTAGTGTAGAACACAAAAATAAATCTTATGTCAGAAAAGAATATTTGTCACCACCACCAATAACAAAAAAACCACAATTTTCCATATACAATGGATCATTTTAGTATTGAATGACTAACAACTGTCTTGCAAAAAATACCTAGAGTGAAGTTAATGGTGCCCTGTGAAATTTGAAAATAAGGAAACAGTATTAAAGTTCATTATAAGGGAAATAGGTATGATGAGTCAATTTATTTTAGGCTCATGTTTTATTATGTTTTTACATATACTGAACATTTACCTATTAGATCCTCCACCATTTAATTATGCTGGTATGATATAATAGGTACACCTGTTTTCTGATTTTGGATTACATTCAGTTATTTTGTTTTTCAAATTTTCACAAACTCAGTAATTGAGAGTTCTTTCAATTTGATTCCCATTATCCTTTTAGATATCCTTATATACTTTTAAATAGTTTAGATCCAGGTTTTGATCTTAATCATAGCATATGTTTTGATCAGGATCTTCTCCCTTATATCCAACTTCTCCCTGATGTTCTCCTTCATTTTTCCCTTGTTAACTTCAGGTTCTCACCCCCTCTAACTCGTCTCTCTCTCTCTCTCTCTCTCTCTCTCTCTCTCTCTCTCTCTCTCTCTCTCTCTCTCTCTCTCTCTCTCTCCTCTCTCTCATCCCTCTCTCTCACACACACACATACACACACACTTTCTCTTCATCAATCTTCCATCTCTCCATTCCTCCAACCATTCATCTATTATCTATCTATCTATCTATCTATCTATCTATCTATCTATCTCTATCTCTCTATCTCTCTCTATCTCTCTCTATCTCTCTATCTCTCTATCATCTCTCTATCTCTCTATCTCTCTATCATCTATCTATCATCTATCTATCTATTTATCTATCTATCATCTATCTAATATCTTTATCAATATGTCTCTCGATATCATGAGATATTGTTTCTCTGTGTAGCCATCTCTGTCTATCTTGGTTCTCCTTTAAAACAGGCACATATCCATCTCAGAGATTCTCCTTCATCTGCCTCCAGAGTATTGAAATTAAAGGTGTGTGCCAAAACTAATTATTTTTGTGTATATGTGTGTATGCATGTGTGTTTATGTATATTGTATATAATATATCTTACAATCTATATATACAAACATATATGTATATATTACTTTTTACACTGTAAGATGATTCAAGCCCATCACACAGAATATAATGAACTGTTTTCACAATAGGCAGTCACTCCTTTTTCCTAAGTTGTATTGAAACATATATCCATACAGTAGATGTCATCTTGCTACTAAAAATTAGTTATCTCTTGCTCCCTGTAGATGAAAAAGCTCTATATTTGTTCTTACATCTGTCCTTATATCAAGATGAGTTTTTCATTTTCTCATTTCATTTGTGTTCCATGACACACTCTGTATTCATTTTAGAATAAAACCTTAGGCATTAAGTAGTTTTAGTCTGAATTTAATAGCTAATTGTGTATTAACTAATGCAATTTCCTGGTTTTTCGTATTTATAACAAGTATAAGATAAATGACACAAACAGGTAGCTTAATCAAAGGTTCTTTTATTTTTCCAAGCTCATCAAAAAACATTCATGAATAGTTGGTTAATGCATTTTCCTTCAGTCCTCCTTGTCAAATAAAATAAAACTCCATTATAAACTTCAAAATCTTTATTAAATATGCTTCATCCACATAAGAATAAAATTTAAATTTAGGAAAAATTTCAATTCATTCCATATCCATGTTGCATATAAGTGACAACCATTTAAATTCATAACCATATGAAGATTGTTTTCAATGAATGCAGAATGACCAACAGTTTTCTCATGTGTTCTGATGATAGGGTGAAAATTGGTACTTTGGCTCTTCAGTTTCTTTTGTTTCACCTATTCTCAGTATCCCACTGTCTTGATAATTTTATTATGTCAATATTTTTAGATTTTTCTCTTTATCTACTTATTACATCATTTGCTCTCAGACAATTTTCTGATACTTTTTGAAATTATTAATTGGTCTTTTTATTTTCTCTTCATAAAAGCCTAAATTTCAATGTTGTCTCTTATTTGGGAACAAAAATGACAAGGCACTTGCCAGCTGTGATTTGTTGGATCCAATCCTTTGCTTGTAATCATTCTGACTGATGCTTGCACAGAACACCACATTCACTTTGTCGTGTGAGTTCCACCAAGTATGATTTCTACTAAGATTTTGCTTGTGCCCCTTGGAAAATCACTGACATTGAAGAAGCATTTCAGTCAAACTTACATCTACCAGCAAAGAAAAACCTGTTACAAGCTCTTGACAAGAAAGATAATTTTGAAAAACACTAAGTGCTGCAGGGGAACCCAGGGAAAAATATTGTCTTGACACAATTGGCTAGTTATATAACTTATATTGTGAATTTAAGTTTTGTGGATTCAATTTGTCACCTCTAATGTTGATTCCTCAAATTATATCTTCTTAACAGAACATGTTATTTCTTTCCAAATTGTTAGATTAATGACGCATGCTTTCTGACAAAGACTTTTATGTGTTTTCAAAATCCCTACCACTAAATCAGAAGTCTTTTGATATTCATTTTATCCTAAATGCTGTGATACATAGCACCATTATTGGAGATCCTTAGACTATCAATGGAACTTATTTTGTACATATTGGTTTAGAATTATAAAAGACTCCCAGACAGATGCTTATCTTTATCTCATTTTCTTCTTCTGGAAAATGATTAAAAACATTTGAACATAAATTGTGGCTCAATGATGTTTTAGACTCTCTGTTAATCTAAGTTGATTTTTTTTTCTTTGTAGTATAAAGTTAGTCATCAGAACTATTACAAACAAATCTAAATGAATGTTAATCTGGTTTGGATGTATCGGAGAAGATGCAATTCACTTCCAAGCTGCTTTTGCTCTATTCTCTTTGACAGTTAAACTCCATATAAAAAGGACTAATATAGTTAAAACTGAGTTGTCTCAATGTATATCTGTCATGATGCTTCAACAATTTCAGAAAATATAGAAACCTGTATTATTTTTTGTTCATTTTATCAAGAGAAATCATCTCATGTTATTGACATTCAGTAAGCTTAACTTCTAAATGACTCATGAGAATATAAATTTCTTGTTCCTGAGGAAATGTACAATTTCTAATTTATTTGGATTTCTTGCAATGAGGATAGCTACTGTCTATTCACACTAGCTTTCTTGCTTACAGACGATTAACCAAGTGGATACATTATGAAGGTTTCCATGCTTGTGTTTTTTTCTCAATCTGCAATATTTTCACCTTAAATTCCTACTTGGCATGTGTTTAAATAGATAGATAGATAGATAGGTAGATAGGTAGATAGGTAGATAGATAGATAGATAGATAGATGATAGATAGATCATAGATAGATCATAGGTAGGTAGATTTATATATGATAAGAGAAAAAAATTATATTACTTCACAGAAGATATTTTTATACTTTCCAAAAAGTATCGTATAAATCAAGTCAATTAAAAGAGGGTTTTCGCTATCTTCATTACAGTGAAATGTACAAAATGATTAATGGATATGTTGGAGACTCTGTAAATATATAGCATATGGCAACTGATACTTCAGAATTCAACCCACCAGAGAAGTGATTCTCTGATGGAGGTTAATCCTCTCCAAGTAAGTCCTAAAGGACATTGACTCTAGAAACTGACCATCACATTTGCTAAAGAATCCAGGTGTCTCCCCAATTCATTATAGTGTGTAAACTAATATGATGTGTGTATGTGATAACATGATTAAATCTCAATCTTATGGGCATATATATTGGTGGGTCATCAGAAAAATTGATCTTCATTTCATGAAATAATTTTGTTATATAGAAAATATATTAAGGCATGCTTTATAACCAGATCTATTCATCCCATGAAGAGTATAGACACTTAGAAGCCCATTTGGTTCCTTTTCCTCAAACCGAATGCAAGCAATTAGTTCATTTTTACCTCAAAGCAAGTTCAAATTAGACTAAAGGCTCTTAGTAAATAGATAATAGGTTTAAAACTTTACAGTTATGTCAAAGGCACAGTTGTACCACCAAGGTTTCTACATGAAACACATTAAGAAAAACATGCCAATTCTTCACTTTCCAAGTCTGCTAGCAATAGACCTGCGAGCAATGTTTGTCACTGGACAATCTACCACCCCCAATTTGGTTACAGTCTTGTGGAATAATTCTGTATTCTGACAATTATGTTTTAAATAAAGGCTGATTGGCCAGTAGCTAGGCAGGAAATATAAGTAGGACAACCAGACAGGAAGTAGAGACAGGGCAATGAGAACAGGAGAATTCTGGGTAGTAGGAAGCTATCTCTGCAGTCCTGTCCAGACACCAAAGAAGCAAGTTGTGACCTGTCCCACTGAAAAAGGTAGTGAGCCATGTGGCTAACATGTACTAGAATAATGGGCTAATATAAGTTATAAGAGCTAATATGAGCCAATCAGCTTATAACTTATGGAGACCTCTGTGTGATTTTCCTTTGGACTTGACAGTTGTGGGAACTGGGCAGGACAGAAACCCCAACAAGCGGGCCCTCATGTTATACAGTCTTACCCTTAAACCTTGAAACCTTTGTTTTGCTTTGGTAAATGACTCAACTTCTAATGGCTCAACCCTACGAATGTGCTTTTGACAGTGAGAGATAACTCTTCTAATTTTCTTCATTGTTTCAAGCCACAAATGGGGGAGAAAGTTTTTAGGCTACAGAAGAAGATGCTAGGAAGAATTAGAATTTGGGGAGGAGAATTAGGATAGCAGCATAACAATAAAGAGACTGATTGGAAGCAACATATGTGTGAGAGTGTTCCTTCACCATCAGATACTCTAAGAAAAAAGTTTCTTTTACTTGCTGTAGTATCAGGTCTGCACCATGAAGACAGCCTTGGAACTGGACCCCAAAGGACCTTGATATAAACCACTAGAGTAGCCTAAAGTGGCCTTCACTAAGTAACAATATATTATCTCTTTAAAATTTATACTACATACTATAAATACATGAAGGGATTCTCAAATAAAAATACAACAAAATATTTAAGGATAAAAACAGAAACTTATAAACCAATTGTTCAGAATAAGATAAACAAGTATGTTGGTATATAAATGCTCAGTGGCTATGTTTCAAAAGTAGAATGTAGTACATTATTTTAATATAAGTATGTTTTTCAAATGATTCTGGACAGTGTACATATATACTGTGTAAGAAAAACATTCACTAAATCCTATTGCACATCATTTAAAAGCATAGTGATCCTATAAAATATAGCTACAATTGTAAATTTCAAGCTAAAATGTGATAATACTGGACTAGAGAGATGTATTAGCAGTTAAGAGCACTTGACTGTTTTTGCAAAGGTCCTGAATTCAATTCCCAGCAACCAAATGGTGGCTTACAACCATCAGTAATGGGATCTGATTCACTCTTCTGGTATTCATGAAGACAGAACACTCAATTACATAAAATATGTGAATAAATAAATCTTTTAAAAATTAATCCTGATGAAATGTAAAAAGGATTGTTCTATGTAAAGCATAAATGGAGAAAATATGGATGGAATACATAAAGTCAAAATAAAAATAAATAAATATTAGGATATCTAGCTGAAAACACATAATGCAATAATATAAAACATATGGGTTATAAAGTTGTTAAAAACAAAGAATCTAATAGGTCTAAAGAATTATTCAAATCAATAATGGTGGTAAATAAAATTTTATGTAGTGTTTTGAAAAATGTCATTTAATAAAATGCATAAATAGAAAACTAAGAGATGTACAGAGAAACATATAAAAATAGTCAGCTTTAATATCTGCACACAAATGTCAATAGAAGTAGTTCCATATCATCACCTGCTAACAAGTGTTCATCATTATATAAACTGCTGAGCAAAGCAATTAAAATGCTAATTTATGAAAAGACTACCCTGATACAAAACATCATGAATAAGACTGGCTACAGCATCTGTTTCCAATGCCTCACTTGAATACAGTGTGCCATGCCTTGAATTTATTTGCTTTCTCTGAAATATGCTAGTTAGATTCCAGTTTCTGAGAGTGTGCCTGAACAACACCGGGTGTAGGATACATTGTTAACCTCTTTCTATCTGAAGCGTGGAAATAGCTTGGATTGAGGTATTCTGGGACTGGGGTGTAGGATCTCCTACCACAATACAACAGTGGGGATGTTGCAACATAGTGTATCACAGTTTTCCATTTGTTCAATTTGACTGTTTATGGCATCATTGAGATAAAGGAAAAAGACACTTATCTAGTGTCTGAAATTTTCTCAAAGTAAGCCATACATGAATTGTTAAATCAGTGTTAGCACAAAAGGAAGGGAAGACAGTATGTTCTATTTCATATTCTAACTGTTGCAATTCTCGACAGGGCTTTTACTTTCACGTAACTCCTAAAGTCAAAAGAAAAAATGAGACTCTATCTTTAATTGAATGAAAATATACATAACTGCTACATAAGTTAAGTCAACCATCAACTAAGTCTCTGAGCATTGGGAATTTTACAGAATCTGTTTACTAAAATTAAGACAGAATGTATGCAATGTTTATATCTTGAAGTAGATATACTTGAGGTAACGAAATACTAAAATATTAAGAAACACATACAATAATTATTTTTTGTATGCTGTTGTGGCTGTCAGATACTAGCAATAATTAAGAAACTAGTTAAGTCTAATCCAAGAGCAATAGAAGAAGAAGTAATTGTTAAAAATAACAGGTGTCAGCCGGGCAGTGGTGGCGCACGCCTTTAATCCCAGCACTCGGGAGGCAGAGGCAGGCGGATCTCTGTGAGTTCGAGACCAGCCTGGTCTACAAGAGCTAGTTCCAGGACAGGCTCTAAAGCTGCAGAGAAACTCTGTCTCGAAAAACCAAAATAAATAAATAAATAAATAACAGGTGTCACTAAATAAAACTTCTCTTATACCAGAAAGATACACGTTTACTAAGACTAATTATTTCTCCTTTGCTTGTTTCCAACACAGAAAGGAATACAAAGAAAGAGATAACAAACTGAATAGCTAGAAACATTTACTTTTTAGGAATAATAAAATAGTTGTACAAATTTTCTAATCCTAGTGGTACAGTGAATGAATATTAGGAGCAGAATCATTGAATTATAAAAATTAATTGATTCAATAATTATATATTGAGCATTGTATAACAGAATTTATTCTAAATACCAGCTGTACATATAGAAAAAAGTTTTACTTAAATTATATAGATGGGCACATACTTAATCATATGAAATTTTGAAATGGAGGTAAAAAGCAACTTTAAAATATTTTTAATTGGATATCAGATATCATCAAACTTAACTCTCTACTGTTTCATCAAATGAATCATTGATTTCTTTATTTATTAATTTTTGGTCATATTAAGACCCTTCAATTTGGAACTTAATTTCTATTTGCTAATTTTAAGCATTTTCATAAGCCATATAGGAATTTTCACAGAATATTTAAGAAATATTGTACAAAAGGCCAAATAATTTACATAAATAAGGGCTTAGAGTATTAAACATACCTTATGTATATGTTTTAATATACATAGAATCTCTGGAAAATATGACTGTTGCTATATATTATATAATATTTCTTACCTCTGTTTTTCAGCAGTTTTGTAAAGCTAAATCTTCAGAAATCATAAAACTCAAGAACAAACATATCTTACAAAGTTAGAAAATCTTCTAATTTATAACAGTCCTACCTGCCCCCGCCGGACCAAGGCTCCTTAGTAACGATGCTGGTAAGAAAGGAACCCTCTGACAAGTCCAGCTGTCTGCAGGCTGTGCAGGGAGCTCCAGAATACCATTCCATGAGTTGTCACCTGTCCTTTGTGAACTTTGCATTCAGCAGTCTTGTGTCACCCACACTCATGTATCTAGCTCTCCTCCTATTTTGCTATGAGCACTTCGAATGGACCCACTGATTTACTAAGTTAGTTTGGAGTGGGACATGCTTTGTCCCAGCATCAGAACCATACATAGGAGCAAACAATCATGTTCTCCTATCTCCCCAGAAAAATTCACACAGCAGATATTATGTTATAAAATCACCTATAAAAATAAGTCTCTCAATTAGCCAAAGTTCTCTAGTTGGTCTTCATTTCTTATTTATCAATAGTGACCTTGTCATAAATACATCAATAAGAGACAAGCTAAGGAAAGTCGTATGTATTTGTCTCAATTCTCCTGGTATGGTCCAAATAAAAATATTCTATAGGGTGTATTAAAGATTTTTGATAAGACATTCTTGATGACATCATCAGAAATTAGCAAACTGACCAGCATTTAAGATCATGGTGACACTCAGCTGATATTTGATGGGACATAGAGTATTGTTAGGTATCACTGAAAAATTTTCTCTCTATCTTCCAGGTTTGTGTTTCTTCCTTAAGGAAAGATAAAAAAAATCACAGTCAAGCAGAGTTTCCTAATTCCAGATGTGTAATCTCGTATCATTGCACAGTAGTTCGATGAAAACCTATAATCAAGAATTCTGTGTAAATTGGAAAACACTAGGAGATTACTACAATAACACTTGACTAATGTCTATTTTATTCTGAGAATAGCTTGGGAAGGAGATTGGTTAAGTATTAATTCACAGTATAAATAGAATATGTACATTACCAAAAAACATTCATGGTGGCAAAAAAAATATATGACTACCTATTGGTCTCATGAATATATATTTACTAAGGAAAATGTATCATTAACATTAGATGCATTATGCAATCAGTTAAAATAGTTTCTTTACAAAATTTTAAACGTTTCTTATTTAGAGCAGCATTGATGATCTTAAACTCATTAGTAAATAACTGTCAAAGGTATTTTACTTTGTTATTTCTGCTGGTTGCTTGGTGATAGCAGTATTGTAACAGGTAACACTATGATTTTCATTTAAGTAATAAAACCTTGTCTGTCTAAGAGAGTCCTGTAGAGATTCTTCCTATAGGCTGCCCAAGCACTGACAGGATAATCTGGAGAGAGTAGTGAATTCCAAATTTCTGACTTTCACACATTGCAAATATTTAATTTTGGACTCAATGGAGAAAAAGGTCTCTAGTCATCTTAAGTACTAAGTGAAGCTGATTTTGTTCTATAATTTCCTACTTTGAAGAAAAGCTACATCTTTGCATGTCAGCTTTAAGTGATGAATGTTGACCCTCCCCTAAGATTTTGGAAAGAGAGGATCCATGAACATATAACAATATCTTGGTTGTTATACATACAAGGAAAACATAAAGCAATAGAGCATTCCACTACAAATCCAGATTATTTGGTTTTCGTTTTTGTCTTCTTCAAGTGATACCCAAAATGAACATCTTTCGTATTCTTGTGTTTTCATCATATGGCATGCCAAAGAATGACTGAAAAATACTTTACATTCAATGCACACTTGCTGAATGAAATAAGGTACCTAGTCTCCTTTCTTCCCTCATCTTTACATAAAAATTGCTTCTATATTACACACTTCTTTGCTATAGAATAGCAGAAAATTTCTGCATGAAGTACATTCAGTTCTCAATTTAAAAATAGATTTGCTGAGGGAACTTCTGGATCTACATAATCTTTGCACATATCTAATCTGCTGTTTGTTAAACAGTACATGCCTATCAGATATGTTGGTGTAAGAAAATATCAACTTGTTTATTTTATGATTGGAGCATGAAAGCTCCCATGTAAGCACTTTCTTTCTATGGAACAACACACATGAACACAGAAATAACTAAACACATATTTGTAGCTGTAGTGAACATTTACCATTCTTACCTCTTCTTCTTTGTTAAAACCTTTCTATTTTCCACAAATCTCCAATGATGACCCTTGGTAATACTCCTATCATAGTGGATATGTAGCCTGAATGGGCCGTTCCCTGTGATCAGATTGGTGGCTACCCAAACTGTTATCAGAGATTCTTCATCCAGTAACTGATGGATCAAATGCAGAGACTCATAGACAAACATTAGGCTGAGCTTGGGGAATCTTGCTGAAGAACAAGAGGGAGTTTAGAAGGGCCAGGAGGGTTATGGACATCACAAGAAAACCCTCAGAAATAACTATTGGCCTTCTACATATAGTGTAGTTTGGTCTGCTTATGACCTCCTAACAATAGGAACAGAGGCTGTCCCTAACTCTTTGATGACTCTTGGGAACCTATTCTTCATAGATTGCCGTGCTCAGTCTTTTTTTTAATTTTAATTGATTTTTATTGATTCATTCTTAATACAAGAGAAGGTGCTTAGTTTTACCTGCAGCTTTGTATGCCATGCTTTGTTGATACCCATAGAAGAGCAGCCCCTTTTTGTACAGAAACAGAAGTGTATTGAGGTGGACAGGAGGGAATAGGAGTGAGGGGAATCTGTGAATAGGATGTGAAAGAAAGAAAGAAAGAAAGAAAGAAAGAAAGAAAGAAAGAAAGAAAGAAAGAAAGAAAGAAGGAAGGAAGGAAGGGAGGGAAAGGAGGAAAAAAAGAAAGAAAAGAAAGAAAGAAAGAAAGAAGGAAGGAAGGAAGGAAGGAAGGAAGGAAGGAAGGAAGGAAGGAAGGACGTACCTTACTGCATATCACAAATTTTGTTATATTTTATGTTTATTTATATTCCATACCAGTAATGCTTTAATTTTTCCTGGGTTTCTTTAATGATCTATTCATTGTTCATTTTGAATTTTTATTATGTATATTTTTGTAGTTTTTGTTGTTTCTGTGGTTGTCAATTTCCACCTTTATACCATTGTTGTCAGATGGAATTTTATCCTGGCTTTTCACATTAAGATGTATTTTACATTGGGATTTGATCATATAGAATTAATTTGTTTTTTGCAATATTTGGGATCTTGTAAATTGAGTGACTGTTTATTTTGGTCATTTCTATAATCTTTGATTTATATTTTGCCACAATTAGGTTGGACAATTGTTAAATATTGATTTGTGAATGGTGTAGCCATAGGTGATCACTTGAGGGCTGATGACCACTGACCTCACAAACTAGATTCAGTACAATGTACATATATCAGTGAATAGATGTAGGAGGAATTAAGCTGGGACACTGCTTTGTTTATCTTCAATATCTAGAGCCAGCTTTTATTAGGTGCACAGGAATGTTGTACTCTGGAGCTCACAGTCTAAATTCATGAACTTGGATAGTATGGAAAGGTAGCTCTGTGTGTGTGTGTGTGTGTGTGTGTGTGTGTGCACTTGTGTTGTAATAATCGGAGGATGTTTCCAAAATCATACTCTAATCATACTCTATATGAGGGAATATTGAGTTCTGGCCTCCCTGGCTGCTGTGAACTTGGGGTAAATGAAGTTTCTGAGACCAACTCTTTCTAGAACAAATCTGATAAAGAATTCTGTTGTGAACAGGAGACAAGAGGTCTGACATACCTTACTTTACTAGGCTTGGTTTTTGTAGGATGGTGTAATTGTATACAGGATGAAGGAGACTGAGGTTTGGTCTTTTTATTGTGTCTCAGATATCCTGAATGTTTCGTGATGAGAATTTATTGGATGAGAGGTCAAAAATATGTGATTGTGTAGAGAATCAAGTAGAATCTAAGTAAGGTTCTGCAGTCTGAATAATATGTTCATGACATCATTCTGAGCTGAGTGATGTGGTGTGCTTGTTAAAATTAACCAACCACTATCATTTATTATTTATTATCAGTTCTGCTAATGCACTTATTATAACTATACATAAGTATTAAATAAACAAAGCCACTCTAGTAGATCCAAATAGATGTGAAACACAATCAATACCAAACATAGATTTTAAACAGATATGTAATATGTTATATATGGCCAAACTCTGATATTGCTGTAAGATGGAGACTTTTCAATAATATAGTATATAATTAATGAAAATATATAATTTATATAAAATATAGTACTTGATTTATATAATAATTCTAAAAGCAAAGTACAAATTAAATTAACCTAATTAAGGAAGGATGTCATGCAGAAAACTGAAAGCAGGTTAATAGGTTTGGGACTGGAAGATCATGACTGACACTTAAATCATATACGGTTTGCTCTATTCGTTACTCTCCCTGCATGAATTTTTAAACCAATTTTGCATTGCAACAATGTTATTTCTATTATCACAAATTACCTATACATAACTGTATAGATATAAATATTAAAGGCTGTATGATCCAAAAGTCAGAGAAAATTAGTATTTTTTTAGAATACGTTTTGAGATATAATGTAATTATGCCACTTCCTCCCTATGCTTGTCCCTCCAAAACCTCCTTGGTCTCTACCAAATTTATGGCCTTTTTAAATTGTTGTTATATGTGTGTGTATTACAATTTATCTGTTTATATATAATGTTTATGTATTTGTTTTACATATATTATTTAAAATATATTATTTAATTATTATAAATATAATATATATTATATTTGTGTGAGTGTAAAACATACATGCATGTATATGTCATAAACATATATACATAAACCATCATCTAAACTTCTCTATCGTTGCTTGTATGTATATATTTTCAGGAATGGCTATTTTATTGTACAATCAATTGTTGTGCTCATTCTTGATTATTCCCCACTTCAGGATTGCTTAATTGCCATTTTTCTCATTGTTCTATGGTTGAGGCCCTAGAAAAAAATGAAATCTCACCAACAAGGGCCAAAATTGATCTTAATAAGAACGACAACAATAGATGTGAAAACATTGTTTTCTGTTTGAGACAACCCACTATTATTATAGAAAATACCCACTTTTCTTAATCACTGTCTACCAACTTGCATATCTATTTTACCTGAAATAAAGCTTGTCACAGAAATATTCTGAGTAAATTTGTCAAGAATTCTAGGTACTGTTTCCTAGTCCAGTTGTACTGATTTATTTGCTGGACATTTTCTTATTCCTCTCCTCTTATCTCTTCTCATCTCTACTTCCTTCTGTCCGTGAACATAAAAACTGCCATCTCTCACCAAATTTGAAGAATCATGAGAAAATAGTTATGTTTTTCTCCTCATCTGGTTGCTTTAGAGAATAGTTTAAGTTTTGGGGGATGGAGTGGAATACCTATGCAATAGTCAGCTTTGAGCTACTACTCCAAGAAAATGACACAATGTATGCAGAAAAAAAAAAAACAGGTTTGTAGGCAGGTGGTGTGGTGCATGCCTTTAATCCCAGCACCTGAGAAGCAGGGGCAGGTAGATCTATGTTTCAGGTCTGAGAGGGGCACACAGACGAACCCTGTCTTGAAACAAACAAACATAAACCAAGTTTGTTATCCCCCAGGTTTGTTTTTTTGTTTTTTTGTTTGTTTTTGTTTGTTTGTTTTTTTTTGTTTTGTTTTTTCGAGACAGGGTTTCTCTGCGGCTTTAGAGCCTGTCCTGGAGCTAGCTCCTGTAGACCAGGCTGGTCTCGAACTCACAGAGATCCGCCTGCCTCTGCCTCCCGAGTGCTGGGATTAAAGGCGTGCGCCACCACCGCCCGGCTTTATCCCCCAGGTTTGGAAGCTCAAAGTAGGAATACATACTGAAGCCATGGTGGGGGGGGGGGGGTATTGCTCCTTGGTTACCTCACCTGAGGGCCAATGGCAGAGAGTAACTTCAGGAGCACATGGCAGAATAAATATACAGTTGCATCCCTTCTAGAAATAGAGAAGGTACAAATGATCTTGTAACTACCTTTCAAAACATGACCCCAATGATTTAAGAAATCACAGCGTAGAGCACAGGTGAGCAAACATTGAACCTAGAGAAGACCTTAAGGGAATGAGAATCTTTCTAAGGTAGAAATCATGTAGGGCAATGATTAATATACTTATAGTGATATTTTACATTAATCAATGTTGTGGTTATTCAGTCTGTTTTGAATTTCTACTTTTAGTTTAAAAAGTCAATGGAATATTACGTTTGACATGTTATACTTCTGAAATAACTTGATAGTTTAAGAGAAAAATTACTTCAAAATTGAGACATTAGAATTTTATATTTTTCTTAAACTGTATTAATATTACTATATTAAAATAGTATCCTATGGCATACATTATGAAATATTAAAAATGCATGTCAGTCAAAAATTTGAAACAATCTTTTTGTCTTTCTTTAGTATAACTCTTTGTTTATATTTTTGTGAAATTCATATTTTACCTTCTTTTCAGTTCTGAGGACCAACCCTACAGCTCTGAATATACGAGGTGTTCACTATGCCACTGAGCTACACTCCATCCTTATAGAAGTCCTTAATTGTCTTTGAACATGTTCTCTGAGACTTCTCTCTTGGTTTTAGAACAATTTCTTCTAATGAATTCCAGTTTCTTGTATTTGTCAAATTATTCTTTTGTAATCTATTAAATCATACAGATCTGAAGACTTGTATACTTTCTCTTGCTTTATTATCCTATAAAATATAATGTGTATATGTTGCATTTGCCGTGGTCATGCACTATTTCTGAAAAATGTTAAGCATTTACCATTAAACTCATACTTGGTGGAAGCTCCAAAATTATTTTGGCAAGGTAAGCATTTTGTTTAATAAGAAAGAGGGGGGTTCCTGAAGTGTTATTTCATAATTCCCAAGTAATGTTTGAAAATCCATTAATATAAATAGCATGCACTTACCTCTGATTTTGAGTGAGCTTCTCAACAACTTTAGATGACATTTTAAGAGCGGTATGCATGGGGTACCATGTAATTTGACTGTGTTCTGTGCTGAAACTTTAGGATGAATTATAGATTTAAAGAGCAATTCATTCTGTAATGGGTGAACCAAGTAATATAAGAATGAATCCATGGTGACCATTTAAAATGGAATTCAAGAAAACAACATTTTATTTGCTTCATAAAAACCTGTGAGGCATTACTATTGAATAACGTAAGCAGAATACAGCCACATAAATCTTCTTAATTTACATCTAGGGCTTCATTATGCATATTTGATAGCACTCTGCAGAACTTTAATTTACAGACTTCTGGAACTTTACCAATCCCAAAAGAAGTACTAAACATGCCTGTTGGAACATTTAACTGAAGCAAGTCACAGGAGAGTTCCCTAATGAGTACAGAATTATCAGTTATTTGCATTCCTGGTAGATTTAAAGCAATAGGGCCTATTAACACAATAATGCTAAATTTATTTTGAATACAACTATTCCTGGAACCATTTACTAACAGGCAAAACTCAGTATAAACTTCCAAATACGTAGTAAATTTGAGTTACATTTTAATTACCTCCTCTAAATGAAAAATTACAGATTCAACTATCTATCACATAATGTCAATAAATATCTATCACATAATGTCAATAAATAAGCAAAAGAAACAATTATTTAGCAGTTACATCTCCAATGTAAATAAATCTTATCACATGTTAAAAATTTGCTGGAATAAACAAAGAAAATGAATATAATACATTTGGAAGGGTTTGTGGAAAATGAAATTATATACTCTGATTCTCAATGACAAATTCTAGGTACATTTTGGACATTTTATGAAGCATAATATTTAGGAAATTTGACATTAAATATATGAATTACTCATAGTGTATGAATGTGCAGTGTTTTTCTCAGCACCAAAAAAAAATTTGATTCACAAATGGGAGAAAAGTAAGCTGGTGATAGAAACTATAGAACTGACTCTTGTTGAAAGAAACATTTGTCTGTGACTATCTTACCTTAGACTTTTCTTTCCTGTCAACAGCCTAAAGGCTCCACTGTCCACATGTGTTGCGGAATGATGAGTTGACTCTTAGATCAGCTGTAACTGGATAACTGGTACAATATGTATAAATGAAGAAATACTTTTGTACAGGGAATAACAGTACCTAAGCAAATCATTGTCAGTAGAAACCCTGAGATGCTGCCAGATAGGAGCAGGCAGATGTGTAGACCAAAGGAAACAGAGTTAAACCATAATCTAAATAAAGTTTGCTTTTATTTAATATGTGATTACCTTGTGAATGCATCCTGTTTTAAATAGCATCATATCCTCTCTATGAGTATTCCTCACAAATTATGTGGGCCATTTGGGACATTCAATGCCATTTGATGCTATTGAAACATTCAATCAGAATCAATTTCTTCAGCACCTTTCATTAGTACAAACCAAAAGAAAATTCTGGGCCAGTGAGACGGCCATATTATATGCCTCAGTGGGTAAAATTTCTTGCCACCAAGATTGAAGACATAAAGTTAATCCCTAGAAAGTATATGAAAGAGGGAATCAGATAACGCATGCTGTCCACTGACTTCCACAAACATGCTGTGGCACGCATGAGCGCACATGCAAGCACACACACACAAGAACATATATGAATAACTGTGATCAATTATTTTCTTATTTACTGAATTTTCATCTTTATTCTTATAACTTATGAAAATATTTAAAAACCTGTATGTAAAGATTTTTTTTTTTTTTTGGTTTTTCGAGACAGGGTTTCTCTGTAGCTTTGGAGCCTGTCCTGGAACTAGCTCTTGTAGACCAGGCTGGTCTCGAACTCACAGAGATCCGCCTGCCTCTGCCTCCCGAGTGCTGGGATTAAAGGCGGATTTTTATAAGCATCTGTTAATCAAGGACTTACTGAAACACAGAATCGCTTCAGGGAAATTGAAATTTTATTAATTAAGTCTAGGTCTTTTAAATATGTATCCCATATTTACTGAAAAAAAGTCACTACATTACTTGTACCTTGAGTATAAAGAGTGTGATACCCACATCAGTTATTGGGATTCTTTCATGACATAATTACATTTCAGAAAAATTACTGAGATAATCAATCATTTGGGGTTCATTTTCTATTTTCTGATGCAGTGATTGGCTTTCATATATTGTATATAGAAATATGTTCGGCTCAACAGCATATAACTAAAACACAAAAACACATGGATTATAACTGTCTTGTCTAGAAGGGGTCTGTGCATATTTTAGCTTCATGAATGCAATGGTCAGGTAATGTCCAGAAGACAGCTGCATTTCACATCACTCTTCCCACCTCCAGCTTTTGCATTCTATGTTATTTTTCATTATTTTTAAAAATGAAATTACAGATTTAATGTTCCTTTTACTCAACTATCATCATGAACTTCACTCATAAATTTGATCAATTTGAGGATACAGAATATATTAATTGTATTTGCCATAAGTAGTAAGGGGTAACCTACCCTTGCCATTTTCACTTAGATCCAAGGAACTTGCTAGGAACACACTGGACAATTTTCTGCAGGATATTGGACTTTTAGTTGTACTAACCAATAATTAATATGTTGTTTAATTTACAGATATCAACTGAATGTATTACAATCCTTTTATATTTTAAACACTAGTTTAATTCCAATAATGCTATACCTCTTACTGCTTAGAAACTGACAATAGAATAATATGATATATTGCTTCATTTTCTTCATTTGTACAAACCTTAAAAATAGAATATCTCTCTTAGTATTTTTACAATATTGACTTGCAAAATTTCAGTTCCTATATTGTACCACACTTACTTGTTTCTAATGTAAATAATATGCTTGGGTCATTTTTTTACCTAGAGAGTAGATTTGAAATTCTTTTAATAAATGCCTCTGAACTCTTTCCTGCTTCTCGACATCTATCATATTCCTTGATACAATTTCAACTTGCATGTAAGCCATGCTAATATTTTCTACAATTGTAAAGCTACAGTTAATGCATCAGGATTTGCCGTGCTTTCTACTGTTATCTTCCCAAGACACACATCTGATCATTACACTTGCAGGCCTCATATTGAACAGTCAGTGAGTATTGCTTATGGAATGAATTCTAAACTCTTTAGTAAGACATTCCAGGCGATCCACAATCTGTTCCTAATCTCACTCTTCAGCCTCATTTCACATTATGTCCCTCAAAATCACTCAAATTTAATTATGATCTTCTGTTCATTCCCAGAAACATCAACCAAGTTTCCAGGTGGGAATAGTTACTATATCATTGTTAAGAGTCTGAGTTTCACAGTCAAACTTCCTAGGCTCAGTTGCTAGTGTAATCACTTATAAAGTGGTGAGATTTGATAAAACATCTAATGGCCCTTACATACCTTACATACCCATTGTGCATATTTTAATATCTTTAAGTCATGCTTTACAAAATTTACCAAGAAAATCTATACCTATGAACACTGTCTGGAATTTTTTTGTGGTGTGTTTTTCAAAAAAAATATATGTTTAAAAAGTATGTATGTTTTTAGATTGCTTTTGTTGTTCTGGCCACCTGAAACTTATTTACTCTTTTCGATAAACTTATTCTGTTATGAAAGAGAAAGATCAAATGGAGTTTGGCAAATATTTTGTCATTTACATGTAATCATATGTTAGATTTTTAAAGAGAGTTGGACTTCTCCCTGGTGCTTTGCTGAATTTTAGTAGCCTGTTCCCCATGCTGACTTACCTGGTTCCTGCCTCCAAGTAAGGGGAAGAGCTCGATCCTGCCTCAATTTGACATGACTTATTTTGCTCAAGCTCATGGAAGGCCTGGCCCTTTCTGAATGGAGATGGAGGAGGAGTAGATGGGAGCGAGGTACAAGGGGAAAGCGAGAGGATAGGAGTATAGGAGGGTGGTGAAACAAATTTGTATACAAAATAAATAAAAAACAATGTATTATTTAAATAAAAAATTCTAACATACATTGCTGAAAGGCCCAGAATGGGAAACCCTACCATGTTAGTGGCTCAAGCCCCTTAAGCTGCCTTGCACTGTGCCCGGGAAAAAAAAAAAAACAAAAAAAACAAAAAAAACAGCGAAAGCCATCTGTTTCCCATTTCCTCAGGCAACCTTTCTTTTCAATCTCTGTCTATGCCTTTTCTCATTCACTGTAAGTGCTGACAAAGTCTGACGTGTATTGGAGGTAATGTTGCCTTCAACCAGCACACACATGTAGAAACTCGCCAGGACAGGGTTATCTGCCAGACTTCAGAGATGTCCTAGTTAGATTCTGAGGCTCAGTATAGCTGAAAGCTCTAGATGTTATCCACTGGTCTTGCAGCAATGTAGCCCTGGAATTGTAGCAGTTGGGGGTTCCAGGCACATTTGGTCATTTCGAGATGTAGAGGATGCTCAAAGCATCTAAACATTGACCCCTGTCTGTATCTTGGTTTTCAATCCAGCCATGTATTCCATTTTAAAAAAGAGACTCCTTGTTCTCTTTAAGGACTGACTTAAAGAGCTCAAAATAAGAGAGTTGAAACAGGTGACTCTCCTTTGCACATCTGGTCTCAAAATATATTGGACAAATGGTCACTGTTCTCAAATTTTAGAACTTTCAATATCTAATATCTAATGAATTTTTGTAATGTCAGAAAACTGAATGGCAGAGTGGTTGGGGTCCTCTCCCCTATAAAACTACTATAAAACACTTAAACCTCTCTCAAGATTCTGGCTTACATTCATGCTCAATACTGGAATGCAAAATTTTCTGCTGGGCCACCAAACTTGCATTTTATTATCACAGTGATTCCTAACTGGGAAACATAACATTCTTGTAATGCATCTTTTGCTGTATGCTTTGGGCCTCCTAGTGTTTCCTCCTCTCCATATAGACAAAATCCTACTTATATCTCTAACTGATAAGAAGGAAAGGCAATTCAGGCTGGCTGCTTATATCTCCAGGCATACGCACACTGGTTATGGGTATGTAGATCATACATAGATATGCAGATCAATCTCACAGAGATGCAAATGTCTTTTGGGTATGGATACTATTGAAAATTGGTTCATGTTGTTCAACTCGACTAAGCAGGCTGGCTCTGGAGTTGGAATTTAGCCAATTTGCAACAGACCCAAGCATATGTGTTTAAAAGTCTCCTCTTAAGTCTCTGTTCTGCGTCATGGTGTCCACCTGATTCTGGACAGGAAGAAAGAGAGAAAAAAAAAACCCAGAAGACACTTTGACTATGAATACAACCATTTCCAATATAGGTTACTAATGTTTTGGTGTTTAACTCTCTGAATTACTGCCCCCCCACCCCTTTTTTCTTAGCTTTCTTTACTATCTTAAAAGCTTTTGTTGAAACTTCAATTTTCTGTATTTTAGGCTTTGTAAGTTCATTATGTTTGGTTTAAAAAGGATTTTCAGATAATCTTAATTTGTGATACTATATACCATGTATGTAATTTAGATTCAACTCTTTTTTGAGAAAGTATTTGTTTGTGTAGCTTTGGCTGTCCTAAATTCACTCTGTAGACCAGGGTGGCCTCAAACTCAGCGAGATCTGCCTGCCTCTGCCTACGGAATGCTGGGACTAAAACCATGCACCAGCACCACCCGAGTGCTTTCAATTCTTGTTTTGAAAAAGAGTATGCTCCTGATGATTGCATCTTGGAGTACTATATGGCTTGTTATCATCTTAGCTGATGACCTAGGCACACTTTGAAGTAAATAACAACGATATGGTTTGCTGCCCTTTTGGTAGTCACATGATTAAGCCAGCATCTTTACTAAGGTTAAAGAAAAGATATGCCTTCTGACTTAACTACAATTTTTGTTAAGTTAACCAATTAGTATCTATGAACTAAAGCAGAATTCCCAAAATCTAAACCCACTGAATGCTTTATTTAATCATTGTACTTCTCTTTTATCTAAAAACAAGGCAACACCTGGCTTCCAAAGTTGTTTATTTTGAAATTAAGTCATAAAACCTGGCATTTTGTAAAAGTACATTATGAAATAATCAGGAATATGAGGTTCCCATATGTTGACTGTATTATGATTTAAAGTTTATTTTGACATAATGGGTCTTTGATTCAAGAACTAACTTCTTAAGATTCAGTTGTAAAATCCTAACCTTATGAGAGAGTGGATAACATTATAAACTGTTTAAGATGATTTAGATAAACAAGTTAATGGTCAGTCATGTTAATGTTAAGGATAAGTGTAATTTATTTACAGAAAACATTTAGAGAAATAGAGCATTTTATCTCTGGGCATATAGTCTTCTGTTATTTCACATTGCATACTATTCTGTATATATTGTCAATCAGGTGTATAAAATTGATTTTAAAATATTGAATGCTTGAGTAAAATGGATTAAGTTTCTAATGCATCTGTATGACAGGAAGCATCTGTCCAGAGTAGTTCCTTTGTGTGGGGCACCATTCCACCAGAGAAGCTGCATACTGGCCTCCTTATAGGACAAGGATGTATAGGGAATAAGACCTACCAGAAATCTGTTGCCTCCTTCTTGGCTGCATAATTCTGAAAAACTCTGGCTGTGTAGTACTGACCAGTTCAGGCCATGTAAGAAAAACAAACAAACGAAAAGCATTTCCTTATCTACAGAAAAGATGAGTTACTCTTTATGTCTCACTCTACATGGGATGAATCCTTTTAATCAGTGGAGGATCTTAGAGTCTGCATCTACAAACCAATTGTTGTGAATAATAATAATAATAATAATAATAATAACAATAATAAAGCAGAGAGGCAAATAACAATTAATCTTTTCTCAATGTTTCACAAACTTGACCAACAGGATGCTGTGAACAGCAAAACCTTGTATATAAACCCACCACCTGACCAGCATGCTGGTTCAATTGGTCCTGCCCTTTCCTTAACATTCAGTTCTTCCTCTTAGCAAAGTTAATTTCAGATATGATCTCCAAAATATATAAAGAACTCAAGAAACTAAACATTAAAATACTAATTAACCCAATTAAAAAATGGGGCACTGAACTGAACAGAGAATTCTCAACAGAAGAAGTTCAAATGGCCAAAAGACACTTAAGGTCATGATCAACCTCCTTAGCGATCAGGGAAATGCAAATCAAAACAACTTTGAGATACCATCTTACACCTGTCAGAATGGCTAAAATCAAAAACACCAATGATAGCCTTTGCTGGAGAGGATGTGGGGTAAGGGGTACACTCATCCATTGCTGATGGGAATGCAAACATGTGCAACCACTTTGGAAAGCAGTGTGGCGGTTTCTCAGGAAATTCGGAATCAACCTGCCCCAGGTTCCAGCAATACCACTCTTGGGAATATACCCAAGAGATGCCCTATCATACTACAAAAGCATTTGTTCAACTATGTTCATAGCAGCATTATTTGTAATAGCCAGAACCTGGAAACAACCTAGATGCCCTTCAATGGAAGAATGGATAAAAAAAAGTGTGGGATATATACACATTAGAGTACTACTCAGAGGTAAAAAACAATGACATCTTGAACTTTGCATGCAAATAGATGGAAATAGAAAACACTATTCTGAGTGAGGTAACCCAGACCCAAAAAGATGAATTTGGTATGTACTCACTCATAAGTGGATTCTAGACATAAATAAAGGTCAGTGAACCTATAATTCCTGATCCTAGAGAAGCTAAATAAGAAGGTGAACCCAAAGAAAAACATATAGTTATCCTCCTGGATATTGGAAATAGACTAGATTGTCAGGAAAAATTGGGATCTTGGGGGTGGGAGTGGGGTGGAGGTAAGGGGTGATGGGGAGATGTAGAGAGAAAAGTGAGGAGGGGAGGATGGGGAGACCCTGTGGGAATGGGATGGTTGGGAGGGAGGAAGTGTGGATAGGGAGCAGGGAAGAAGATATCTTAATTAAGGGAGCCAGTTTAGGTTTAGCAAGAGAATTCACTCTAGAGGGGGTGCCAGGTATCCATGGAGATGTCCCCAGCTAGTTCCTTGGGCAGCTGAGGAGAGGGAGACTGAAATGGCGCTTTCCTATAGCCATACTGATGAATATCTTGCCTATCACCATAAAAGCTTCATCTGGCGATGGATGGAGATAGAGACAGAGACCCACATTGGAGCACTGGACTGAGTTCCCAAGGCCCAAATGAGGAGCAGAAGGAGGGAGAACATGAGCAAGGAAGTCAGGACTGCCAGGGGTGCGCCCACCCACTGAGACGGTGGGGCTGGTCTAATGGGAGCTCACCAAGGGCAGCTCCACTGGGACTGAAAAAGCATGGGATCAAACCGGACTCTCTGAACGTGGCAGACAACGAGGGCTGACTGAGAAGCCAAGGATAATGGCACTGGGTTTTGATCCTACTGCATGTACTGGCTTTGAGGGAGCCTAGTCTGTTTAGATGTGCACCTTCCTGGACCTGGATAAAGGGGGGAGGACCTTGGACTTCCTGCAGGGCAGGGAACCCTGACTGCTCCTTGGACTGGAGAGGGAAGGGGAGGGGAGTAGAGGGAGGGGCAGGGAAATGGGAGGTGGGGAGGAGGCGGAAATTTTTAATAATTATAATTATAATTAATAATAATAATAATAATTCAAAAAAAGAAACTTTGCTTTGGTCACTAAGTAATAGCTTGCATTTTTAATCTTTTAAACACATACACACAGTCTTCCTACTTATGTTCTGGTTCTTTACTAACTGTTATATTTCATTATGGCCCCCTCGATGCGACCTCTTTTGAGACACTTTAATTACTCTTCTGCTTGTTACCCTTTTGTCAGGCTTGAAGCAGTTACTGAGAGATCAATAATCCCAAAGCCCTAAAAGCAGTTCAGATGACCTCTGAAAGATGCTAATGGGCCATGGGCCATCCACCTCATTTGTCCTCTTGCTACTCTGGGCATTGTTTCGGGGACTCAGAACTAATACCAGAGAAATGATGCCTCCCATGCATAAATTTACCTCTGCTTGTCTCCCACCAGGTCAGATCAACTTAATAGCCTTCAGGACTAGCTATACTCCTTAGTAGCTGCAATACTCTAAAATGAAAAAAGAGAGCTAGAGCTACTGCTAAGGAAGAGATTTTTACCCTCCTTGAACAATTTGTTTCCAGGTAAACACATCCTATCTGTTTGAAATGGGGCCTAAAGACACCGGGGCCAGACAAAGTTTCCTTCTGGTTTACTCCCACTCTGGCTCCTTCCCATGATCTCCTTTTTCACTTTCTTATCCTCTGTTACGCTTTGCCCTGCCTTTTAAATGTTTTACTTATTGAATTTCACTCTATATCCAACAAAATGTTTGACTTAAGCTCTCCCAATGATTCTCATCTTGCAAAGCTCCATTTGTTCCCAAAACACCTGCATAAAAGACCTTTTAATGGAGAAACAAAAAGGGATCTTCATTGCTTTCCTTTCCAGACAGATAAATTTCTTTACATTAGCCTTCTATATTTTCTTGTTCCCTTCCTTTGATGCTCTGCAGTTCTCAGCTAATTCTACCGGTCCATTTTGGAGCTAGTCCCTGGCAATGGATATAATCATTGTCATCCTAAATCAACTTTCTGTCCACATTCTCTCACCGACCCGCTCAATTACTCCCACTTCTGTTCTTCCCTATCCCTCAACCATCCTGGGAAATATCTGTTATACTCTGTAAACACATCATCTGCTCTCAGTCCTCTAACAATTATTTTCCAAGTCTGGGAATACAGGTCGCAATTGCCTGACCCATCTCAGCACATCAAGTTAAGACTATCTCCCTGCTGCATGAACAGAGGACCACATCTTCAATGGACCCAGAACTAAGGCCTCTAACTCAGACCTTCCTCAGAAGAAAACAGCTATGGCATCCCTGCCCTGCATTTTTAATGTCTCAGAAGTAGAAATAATATTTCCCTGCTGCAAAACTAGACTTCCTAGCTTGCCTTGGAAATTATAGATATAATTTCTGTCTGTGTGAGGGGCTACATTTCACATGTCATCGTCCCTCATAGGCATTTTGGACATCCACACACGGGTAACAAAATGTTCCCTCACATTGAATAAACAAGGTCTTCACTAAGGTCAGATTAGGATTTTTTTTTCTTCTTCAATCTCTCTAAAGCTAACAACTTAATAATCTAATAATGTTCTTATTCCAGAACTTATACATTATACTAATTTACTGATAAGTAAGAATTGATAACTGCCTATTTACTGTATAGTATAATTGATAGTGAATCCATTACTGGAAGAGGTGTCTTAATCTTGAATCCATCAGCACATTTTCAGCATGCAATTCACTTCAAATATTAAATCTTATACTTAGAACAAAGTAGGTGGGCAAAGCAAGCCTCCATATAACAGAGCATGAAACATTTTCCTCAGCTGATGCAGCCTCTACTGGTTTTTCACAAGCATTAGTAGCCCTGGGACTAGCAAATTATTTTCTAATTTCTTAAACTGCTCTGATAATAAACGTAGATGATCTGCCTTGCTAAAATCAGGATCAAATCATATGGCTCACAGTTCAATGATTGCACTTAAAATGGAAAGTTACACTTATATTTTATTATCTTTACAATTTTAAGCAGAGATAAGATTTGAAATTAAAGGCAAATGAAGTTCGAAAATGGATTTTCATATTTGGGTGTACACGTGAAAAGGGATCTCTTTTCCACTACAATTTTAGAAAAAAATGTGAAGGTGCCCTTTGGGATAATGCAAGATCTGTCAACAAGCAAAACCAATGCCAAAATTATCAGATGCAAATCCTGTTTTTCTTTTCCTCAAGGCAACTGACTGTAAAGGATCAGTAATTATTGTTTACACTTGGCCCCAATAATCTTTTGGAAACCAAATAAAATAATGTTTTTCTCTAACAAAATAGCGTATCTCATCTTTCAGTATCTAAGTAAGATAATGTGTCTTTTCCTTTGATATCAGTACAAATTTATCTTGTGATCTGGATCACTATTAAATGAAATTCAGCTTTAGAATTCCACTCAGATGTTGGTTGTAGGAGCACACCCCATTTAGTCCCAGCACTTGGAAGACATGGACAGGGGTAGTTCAAGGCCAGCATGGTCTACTGAGAGAGTTCCAGCGCATCCATGTCTACAAAGAGAAACCCTTTCAACACACACACACACACACACACACACACACACACACACACACACACACAAATAAAATATCTCCAGCCAGAAACTCCATCATTTGAATGTACTCCGTAATTACTTCTGTAGATAATAAACCTCTGGATCAAATTTGAGATCAAAATTAACATCTTTATTAGGGCATTTGTTTCATTTCTTCCATTTTATTTTGAAAGTTGTGTCTTTTAATCATTGAGTTTTTAACATAATTACATCATTTCACTCTTCCTTTTTCATCTACCAAACACTCCCACATGCCTTTCCTTGCTACATTAGAAATTCATGAATTTCTTTTTCAATTAACATTTCTATACTGACATATAATTAAATACATATGTATATACATCTATACTTCTACATACATAAATACAAATTGCTCAGTCCCCATAATGTTACTTACAGGCACATTTTCATGCTTATTGTTTGGTTTGGTTACCAGTTGCTGTGCTCCTCCTAGGAGAAGACATTTGTGCTTTTCTCAGTATTCGTTGTTTCCTGTAGATTTTTGAGTAGATTAAAGCCTGCAGTCCTTTGCCACCATAGTCCCTCTTCCCCCACCCCCCACAACCTTCCCTCTCTAGCATCCACTTCAGTGTGCCCATTGATGTTCTCTTTAGTTAGCACATTCTTTTTTTTATCCCAGTAATTTATATTTATTAATGTCATATATAAACTTTTAGTATGGGTACCAAAGTCCTTCCAAACTGTCCATTAAACATGCCTGGCTCCTATCTACTTTGAACACAGGTATAATGTTTATGGGTATGCTAAACTATGCCATTGCTGAAGACACATTTTTTTCTTTATCAAAAGCACATCTGACAACACTTTTCTTTTTTTTGTTTGTTTTGTTTTGTTTTGTTTTTTATGCAATCCTTTGGTGAGACTGTATGGCTGTATCTTCTGACATTACCTATAGACGGACAATCTTGTAGCAAACTCTCTGATCTTCTTGCTCTTAAACTCTCCTTGTGTTAGTTTTGTAATACTACTTTACTGACCATAAATCCCAACAATTTAAGTCCTAACTACAAACGCATGTTCATATATTTCAGGGAGACACAAGTATTATTTAATATTTTTAGTTTGTTTTCCCTTCTGTCACCTCCATTATCATGGTTAGTAGCAGTTATTAAAGTCAGATATAGGACATTAAGGACCTGCTTGGACAAAATGGAAAGATCTGGTTTCTTCCAGGCAGAGCAGTCAGCATTTGCACAGGAGAAGCTCAAGGTCCACAGGAGAAACTCAAGGTCTAAATTTTATCAAATGAATTTGTTACTTTCTATGTGCATTACCAATGAGAAGCAATGAATATGATTGATATTATTTGAAAAAATTGATGAGTGTTTTAGAGTTTCAAGCACATATATAAAAGAGTAAATAAATTGAGAAAGTTATTTTCCCTATTGTTTGCAATATTGTCATTTGAGCTCAATGTATTTTAGTGCTATGCTCTGCTGTTTCTAGGCCAGTTGGGTTAATCAGTTTGGTGCTATTCAATTCCATAAAGTCTTGTTCAGTTTTATAGTGAATTTGCAAAGCTGCTTCAGCATTTTGAACTACCCTGCAAAGCAATTACAGAGTTTTTGTTTGCAGAGTCCTTTGAAAGCTAAAACATTTCACTGTAATCAGAGGTTTCTGTTACAAATACCTGTGTAAAGCATACTCAATTCCCCTTAAGTCTGGCCTTTTTCTCATGTTGCCAGTATTTGGAAGAGGTACTAACTTATTTATACTCATCCTAAACCACAAAAATGAATAACTCTTCTATATATCTCTGTTTTGCTTCCTTTCTTTTACTGTTTCTTATTTTAATGACTAAGATCTCATTGAAATCTTGCAACCACTTTTTATTGAGGTATTATTAACTATGTACTATTATTAATTAAATTTCTTCATTGATAATTATATACATCTGTATTTATTTCTTTGTCATAATATACTGGTGTGGGAAATTGGTCTGTATTCTGTCAATTGTATTTTAAATAAACGTTGATAGGCCAGTAGCCAGACAGGAAGTATAGGCGGAACAACCAGACACAAGTGGAGGTGGGTCAATGAGAAGAGGAGAATTCTGGGATGAAGGAAGCCTCTGCAGTCATAACCCTGCCACAAAAGAAGCAATAAGTGACTGCCCCACTGAATAAGGTACTGAGCCACATGGATAACACAGATAAGAATAAAGGGCTAATGTAAGTTGTAAGAGTTAATAAGAAGGCTGAGATACTAGGCCAATCAGTTTATAACTAATGTAGACCTTTGTGTGATTTCTTTGGGACTTAACAATTGCAGGAACTGGCAGGCCAGAAGCCCCAACAACAATATACTACTTAATATCTGTTGTATTTGAGTACATCTCCTTTGTTTATGACTAGTATTTACTTATGAGTGAGTACATACCATAATGGGTTTTTTGAGTCTGGATTACCTCACTCAGGATATTGTTTTCTAATACCATGGACTTGCATGCAAAATTCAAGATGCCATTGTTTTTTACCGTTGAGTAGTACTCTAATGTGTAGATGTGCGACACTCTCTTTATCTATTCCTCCATTGAGGGGCATCTAGATTGTTTCCAAGTGCTGGCTATTACAAATAATGCTGCTATGAACATAACTGAACAAATGTTTTTGTAGTATAATTGAACATCTTTTGGGTATATTCCCTAGAGTGGTATTGCTGGATCCTGAGGTAGGTTGATTCCCAGTTTTCTGAGAAACTGCCACATGGATTTCCAAAGTGGTTGCACAAGTTTGCTATCCCACCAGCAATGGATGATTGTTTTTAGAACTGTTTAACTAACCTAGCATACCCTGCCATGACAATTCTCATCTATCTTAGGCACTGTTCTAAGGCTGTCTCCAAGGAGGCAGCATTGAATTGAGAGATTGTTTACAACTTTAGAGGGTAAATCAATGATGATCATTGCAGAAATCAGAAGGACATGGTACTGGAGCAACAGCTATAAAAGGGCTTTGAATTCTGATCTGTATGCAGTAGATAGAGAGACAGACAGACAGACAGAGACAGGACTGAGGGACAGAGAGAGACAGAGACAGAGAAGAAGGAAACAGAAGCAGAGAGACAGAGAGAAAGAAAGATAGGACCTGGCATGGATTTTAAATTCTCATGCTTATCCCAGACAATGACATACTTCCTCATCCTGTAAGGTCACAAGGCAACAGTGAATCCTTCTGATAATTCTTCAGCAGTTCCCCTTCTATGAATAAGCATTAAAATATATGAACCTATGAGGACCATTCACATTTAAAACACCACGCAATCTTACTTAATTCTTCTTGCTCCACAATTAACATAAAAGGCATTTTAAAAGACATGAGGAAGCCTACAACGAAGTATTAATCAATACTTTGCATCACTAATTTTGGCCTACTCTAAATATAGCTTTTATTTATGTTTGACTTAAATCACTTATCACAGTATTTGCATAACTAATGATGTTGGTGCTGCACATGATCCTGTCAATCAACCAACTCTAAGTTCTCTGGAGGGAGTTTATCTGTTAAAATCCTTTGTGAACAATTAATGTTGACTAGTTTTTTTTTAATGAAGATTGAATTATACAATTTGTGTATTTTTCCTGAGTTTAAGATTTATATATACATTAATATTATTGAAATATATTCTAATTTTATGGATTTACAGTCACTTCTTCATAATTTAATTAATGTGAACAATTATTTTATATTCAGAATCTCCATTATATTCAATTTCTATTCTATTTTTATACCTTTGGAGTCTAAGAAACTAGCTCTTATGCTAAATCTGTGAGAAATTTATATATCATTGATATTTAACTCATATCACTAATTCACTAATGATTAGTTTTGTATTGCTTTTTTTCATATATGTAGAGTATCAGGGGCTTTGAGTACCAGCCTCAGGGTCCAGCAAAGGTTTGCTAAAAGAAGTAAAAACCTGACTAATTGTGTCTGAGGGTGAACAGAATAAATCAATTCACACGCATTACATCTAATTGTTCATTTTTTTCTTGGGGAGTGAAATAGTGAGAAGGGGGAGGGTCCATCTCCACCAGGTGTTTTGTTTTTCAGACTTGGTTAAAGAATTTCAAAGACAAAAACCATGATACCAGTATGCATTTCAGAATCACAGAAAGGCAGGTAGAACCGGACAAAGTTGTGCTCCCAGAAAAACTTTGACACCACCCAGGAAAGAGTCAGAATCCAAGGGGAAATACCAGACATTCCAAAGCATTAGAAGTTACTAAAGGTCCCTGAACCCTGAACTTCACCATGACTTGTGTGTGTAGGAAGGGCTGGGTGGGATATTCTATCTTTTTGAAATTCCTATGTGATCTTTTAGCAAAGGTAATTTCTGGGGAATAACTTCATGTAAATTCGACTATTGGATCAAAGAGTGAATGTTATTCTAAGAACTCATGGAAGGTCATTCCATTAACCATACAAGAGGAGGAAGTTACACTGCCAAGGTATTTTGGGAGTGAATCCCATTCTGAAGGGAAGAATCATGGCTTCACAAGGTTTCTACAGATTTGACAGCAACTTTTTTCTTTCCCTTAGCCATATTTATACCATTCTACAACATACAGTACCTAGAATTTTATTTAATTACAGTTAAAAGGTAAAATAAAGCAAGATTAAAGAAAATAGAAGAAATAATATTCTTTGACCATGATAGTTTATTTAAACTTTATTCCAACTCATCCTGACAGATAGTCTATTTAATCTTTGAAATGGCAAGTAAAGTGGCCTTTTGACCACAGCATGGAATTTTCTGAACTTTGAAGGCCCAGCACATCAACTGTGATACCTCAGTAGCCTGTTGTGCTTTCTCAGAAGTTAGACAGTTTTTCTTTTACATCTGTAGTGATTAAATTTTTTGATGAAGCATGAAATATAATTACAGTATGATTAGAAAGCATTACCTGCATGTGTTGTAATTGTCCATGAAATTAGCAATTTTCTTCTAAAATACTCATTATTTACTTTTTTGTCACATGAAAAGCACACAATTACCACTTTATACATTAAATGATAATAATAAATTAAAATATAATGCCAAAGTTTCATAATTTTAGCTTTTCCAAAGAAAATTAACTCTAAAATCTAATATTTATTTCATTCTGTATTTATTAAGCTCTAGCACTAAAAGCCTAGATGAAATTTTCATAAATCTTCATCTGTTCTAATGAATCTGTACACAGAAAAAGATTTATTTTAAGGGTTTTCAAAGCAACCTGGCATTTTAGAAAATGAAGACTCCTTTGCAGTTGTCTATATTTGAAAGACATTATAAAGGGAGCTAAGTTTCCAGCTTTTTAGCTAGTTCTAGAGTTGAATTGTTGATATAGAATACAAGTAAAATAGGTTTTACTTGAAAAGAAATTTAAATTTTGGCTGTCAATATTCAGTAAGGTATTTCTAGTTGGTTTTAGAACCTCAAAGCAACCTAAATTTTTATGAATAAAACTAGTTCTCCATGTACTTTGAAGAAGCATGGGAAGAAAAATGCTTTTATTCTCATTACAATGTTCACAATTGCAGACACTCATTGGTTGTTAATTGGATCTTGATCATTGTTTACTAATCACTGTTCCTCTACATGTTGCCTTTATCATTTCTTTCTGTCTCCCCAAGACAGGTGAGTATACTTTATTCAAGTGATATTACAAACCAAAATGTATAAATTAGAAATTACATCCTTCCATAGTTTGAAATCCAGACCCCACCATAAGCAAGTGAAATGGGAGATGCTTAGGATTAACCAGGAAAGATACACAAAAGACTCCTAGAAATGGCAATGAAGCTATTTCCATTATACTTCAACAATATATAGCTCCTTAAACAAGACTTAAACAATAACAACACCAGTAAACATGCTAATGCCGAAGTCTCATGGGGTCTCATCCACAGATTAAAGTATTCTATATAGGTAGGTAAAGTTCTTTTTTTCTTTTTTTTTCTCAATTTTTTTATTAAAGATTTCCATCTCCTCCCCTCCGCCTCCCCCTTCCCTCCCCTCCCTTCCACCCATACTCCACTCCACCCCTCTCCAAGACAAAGAGCCATCAGGGTTCCCTTCACTATGTTAAGTCCAAGGTCCTCCCAGCTCCCCCTAAATCCAGGAAGGTGAGCAACCAAACTGACAAGGCTCACAGTGAGCCCGTCCATGCTGTAGAGTTCATGTTCATTGCCGTTGTCCTTGGTTTCTCAGTCCTCCTCCACTGTCAGCCACGTTCAGAGAGTCTGGTTTGGTCCCCTGTTCCATCAGTCCCATTCCAACTGGACTTGGTGGTCTCCCTTTAGACCTGTCCCACCGTCTCAATGGGTAAACGCACTCCTCACGGTCCGGACTTCCTTGCTCATGATCTCCCTCCTTTTGCTCCTCATCAGGACCTTGGGAGGTCAGTCCGGTGCTCCTATGTGGGGCTCTGTCATTTTCTCCATCCAATGCCAGGTGAAGGTTCTATGGTGATATGCAAGATATTCATGAGTATGGCAATAGGATCTGGACATTTCTGGCACCCTCTCCTCAGCTGCCCAAGGACCTAGCTGGTGGCGTCTTCCTGGACACCTGAGAACCCCTCTAGAGTCAAGTCTCTGCCAACCCTAGAATGGCTCCCTTAACTAAGATATATAATTCCTTGTTCCCATATCCACCCTTCCTATATCCCAACCATCCTATTCCCCCAAGCTCTTCCCATCCTCCACTTCACACTTTTCTCTCCCCAACCTCCTTCCCCCCATCCCACCCCACCCTCATGTTCCCATTTTTTGTCCAGCAATCTTGTCTACTTCCAGTATCCAGGAGGATAACTATATGTTTTTCTTTGGGTTCACCTTCTTATATAGCTTCTCTAGGATTTCAGGAAATTTGGTATCAACCTACCCCAGGACCCAGCAATCCCACTCTTGGGAATTTACCCAAGAGATGCCCAATCATATTACAAAAGCATTTGTTCAACTATGTTTATAGCAGCATTATTTGTAATAGCCAGAACCTGGAAACAACCTAGATGCCCTTCAGTGGAAGAATGGATGAAGAAAGTGTGGAATATATACATATTAGAGTACTACTCGGCGGTAAAAAACAATGACATCTTGAATTTTGCATGCAAATGGAGGGAAATAGAAAACACCATCCTGAGTGAGGTAACCCAGGCCCAAAAAGATGAACATGGGATGTACTAACTCATAATTGGTTTCTAGCCATAAATAAAGGTCATTGAGCCTATAATCCGTAAAAAATCCTAGGTAGGTAAATTTCTGCCAAGGGATGAGCCTTCAATTGAATAACAAAGACAAAATGGTAAGCTCTGAAATTATATCTATATATACAAGCAACAATAAACATATACCACAGGTTATATTTATGTTTATAATGTTTATAATGTGTGTATGGACAATATGTGTGTATAGGTGTGGGTTGTATATGGGTGTATGTGTGTGTATATGTGTGTGTGTGTGTGCGTGTGCACGTGTGAGTGTATTAAATAATAATCAAAGAAAATGTTCTCAATTTGAGAGAGAGGGAAAGAAGCAAACTGGGGAAAGTGATACAATTTTATTTTATTTTGGTTTTTCAAGGTTGGGTTTCTCTGTGTAACAGCACTGACTGTCCTGGAATTTGCTTTGCAGACATGTTTGTCATACTTATAGTTACACTAATCAGGTTCTTTAGATACATAGAGATTGTAGTCTGCATAGACAGGTAATCTTTAACCAATTCAAAGAGCTGTAGTTTAAATAACTTAGGGTTCTGTTGACGTGAGACATGATTGCTCCTGTCAGCACTGATCTATTCCTGAGAAAATGTTGAGCACCGAAGACACACCACTTGGAGCTAGTTTTTTTTTTTTTTTTTTTCAAAACTGGTCTTTGAGCAAGGAAATACCCATGCATCTACCACTGACAAAGTGTACCATGTCCAATCAAGACAAGCAGGATACAAGAAAAAAGACTGTCAAATCTTGCCAAGGCAAAGTAAGATGGTTTTGAAAAATTACCTTCCTCTGAAAATTATCTGTCAGTTACTCTAGGCCTTAGCCAAAGTTGATTGCTCCAACATTGCAAATGAGACTTTGGGTGATTGCCCAGGTACCCAGTTGTCTTTGTCATTTATTACACATTTTGGAAGTTGCTTGATTGCCTTTCCTGCTTACTCCAGTAATATTATTTCCCTTCTTGGGTCTTTGATGGGGTTGAAGACTAGATAGTTGTAGCTACATTCCTTTCATGACTCAGCCATGTTATTTATAAGACAAACTCCTGATAGGATAATTATTGAAACATTTATCACGATTCTTGCTTGATATTGTTTATGCTGGTTGTAATTCTAATTTTTATACCTGACATTTGTTCTTATTGTATATAATATTGTATTAGGCTTAGAACTCTTTTATTTAAACAAAAGGGGAAGGTGCTATAGAAAATCCTACAGCCAGTAGCCTTTAAGTTATCTGCCTACTTGGGTGAGGCCTCTAATACTGTAAATGCCAATGTAAAGCACATGTTCCCTTTCCCTTCCTGCTGCTGTATTTGATTCCTGTCTCCTGTTCATGTAGAGGACTATGATCTATGAGTCTATCCCTAAATAAACTACCCTTTATTATACTCAATTCTGAGCTAGTGTGGAACTCCTTTTTAGCATCCATCTTCAGCATTGCCTCAGATTAAACTAGGAGATGCTTAGGATCGGTTATCATATAATATGACTTTCTCAAGGTTGAACCTTTTTTTTGTAACAATTCAAAAGTCATACTGCCAAATATGAAGATATAAATTATCCAGAAGATGTAAACCAGCCAATCTCATTCTGATCCACAAGTTATCAGCAGAAAAAGTAAGGTTTTAGGAACATTCCTATTATAGATATCATATTGTGGCAATTTGAATAAGATGGCCACCACTGGCTCACATGGAATGTCATTATTAGGAAATGTGGCCCTGTTGGAGTAAATGAGGTTTTGTTTTGTTTTGTTTTTGCTTTTGTTTTTGGAGGAAATGTGTCATTGCAGGTGGGTTTGAGAACACAGATTGTCAAGCTAGGCATAGTGGCTCCCAGGATGCTGCCTGTAGATCCAGATGTAGACCTCTCAGCTAACTCTCCGATGTCATGTGTGCCTGAAAGCCCCCATACTTCTCATCATGACAATAATAAGCTACACCTTTGAACTGTAAGCCAGGCACGATGAAATGTGTTCCTTTATAGTAGTTGCCATTGTCATGGTGTTTCTTCACAGCAATAAATCCCTAAGACACATGGGCAAAATGCTAGCAACATACAGAATTCAATTATTAATGTTTTTACTTTTATTTAATGCATCCTGTCATGTACAGATACATTGGAGTTGTTTTGGATAAACATTAAAAAATTAGACCAATAGACATTTTCTCTTTTCTTTAATAAAAACTATTTTCACATGTTAATATATTTATAAACTTTTAGTATTTTTCTTTTTCTTCCATTTGTAGGATACAAACTATAAACAAAGGCTAGTCAAATTTCCAGTGTTTGATCTCCCAAATAGAGTGGGTGAACACACAGAAACTTGGTGACCTGAAAAGAAACAAACTTTTTCTATTCACCCAGGAATAACTAACCAGTCTTTCTATGTGATTCACAGAATGTGAAATTGGCTGTAAATAAGCAAGAGAACTAATGGTGATGTTCACAACACAAGTAAATATGTGTTCTTTGTAGAAAGAAATATGAAAAAAATGCAACACTGAAGCACCTAAGTATACTGAGAGAGAGCGAGTATGTCTACCAAATCTGGGGTTATGCTGTGGTTAGCTGTCTGATTATAGACTGAAATTTCAAGTTTTGACTCTTGTAGAAATCCATGTTCTGCAAAGCCCCATCCTAACTGGAAAAATAAAAATGGTATTAGTGCAAAAAACAAACAAAGCAATAAAAATACCCACATAGGGCCTATAAGCCATGTTACAATGAAGAAGAGGAAGATGGCCTAGAATACCCAATCTTTTGAAGTGACAGGATTTTAGACGGTATTGAGCAAAGTACAACTTGAAGGGGCACAAGGAAATATGGTGCAGAAAATACACAAAGTCAATGTACTTGACAACTGAGCAGACACAATATGTGCAGTGCTACTGTACAAAAAGCATCAGGACATTTGCCCAACAGTGGACAGGGGGAGTCATACCTTGGCAGATGATGGTGAACATTGATGAAGACAAGTGTAGGATACAAAAGAGAGGAAGAGACAAATGTTCTGGGGTGTGAGATAATTCTGTTTGAAGAATTTGGTTTGTCTACTCTCTGAACATCAAGAATACTGTTTTTTTTCCTAATTTATTTTTTACTATTTCATATAAGGTAATGAGGTCGTAATTCTGCTTTCCCTTGATCCTATTTTGCTTTATGCCCACTCCTGCTGACTCCATTTTTCTGCACTTAATCCCCTCATACTTTAGTTGCCTAAACCCTTGTTCAGTCCTTCTCCATACCATTGCTGTCAGGTTCTGATAATTTCAAGAGCTACATTATATCCAGGAGAAAGTTTACAAAGTGTGGGGAACCTCCAGCAATAAATTCTGTACATGCAGTTCTACTGGTCAACTGATGTGAGATTCCCGTCTGTATGTTGTGAATATGTTTTATTGCCATTGCTTAATGAATAAAGCTGTTTAGGCCAATTGCTTAGCAAAGCAAAGCCAGGCGAGAAATCCAAACAGAAACATATAGAGAGAGTGTAGGCAGAGTCAAGGAGATGCTATGTAGCTGACAAGGAGAAAGACGCCACTGCTGGAACCTTACCAGTAAACCACTGCCATGTAGGAGGAGGAACGCCCACCTAGCTTAACCTGTGAAATAACCACACAGAAATTGTATTAATTTAACTACTTCCCGACCCATTGTATCTAGCCTCTTCTTGGCCAAGTCTCGCATCTTGATTTAACCCATTTCTAGTAATCTGTATGTCACCATGAGATCATGGCTTACCGGAAAAGATTCAGCATGACTGACCTGGCAGCTTCATGGCAGCTCGGCTCTATCTCCTGCTTTCTTCCTCCCAGGATATAGTTCTGTCTTCTCCGCCTATCTAAGTTTTGCCCTATCAGGCCAAGCAGTTTCTTTATTGATTAATCAATAACAGCAATATAAATATAGAAGGACCTCGTACACCACTGCCTCATAGTGATATACAGATTAATAGAAACAATCAAAAAATACACCTTAGCTATTGGCCAAGCAGTGTTGTAATTAGTATAGTTACTGTGTGATTATTTGGTTCTGGGCAGGCAGGAAATGAATGTGTAGTCTCCATTTACAATAGAATTTGCAGGACAAAACAAAACTGGAAGATATTAATAATATAGTAATTGAAGTAACACAGATTCAGGAAAACAAAAGTCTTATGCTCTTTTTCAATGCAATCTTAACCTGGAATTTTAATATTTCTGTGTATATAGGAGTGACTGTCTAGCAAGTGGCCAGGAAGCAAGAAAAAGGTCTGGGGGGTGTGACCTTAAGGAAGAATAGAAATAGAACACACATAAGAAGGAAGTAAAATATTACATGAGAAATATTTGGCAAGTGAACAGTGGTTATTATAAATTATGCTCAAAGTTAATGAAGGGATTCATTAACCATGGCAAACACAACTTTTCCTGGCCAGGCCCTTCTTTCCCACTCATTCTGCGTTCATAAAATAAAATTAGATTGCATTTCCTGTTAGCCATTGTCCTTGGCTTCTCCGTCAGCCCTCATTGTCCACCACGTTCAGAGAGTCCAGTTTGATTCCATGCTTTTTCAGTCCCAGTGGAGCTGGCCTTGGTGAGCCTCAGTGGGTGGGCGCACCCCCTCGCGGTCCAGACTTCCTTGCTCATGTTCTCCCTCATTCTGCTCCTTGGGAGCTCAGTCCTGCACTCCAATGTGGGTTTCTGTCTCTATTTCCATCCATTGCCAGATGAAGCTTCTATGGTGATATGCAAGATATTCATCAGTATGGCTATAGGAAAGGTCTATTTCAGGCTCCCTCTCCTCAGCTGCCCAAGGAACTAGCTGGGGACATCTCCATGGATACCTGGGAACCCCTCTTGAGTGAAGTCTCTTGCTAACCCTAAACTGGCTCCCTTAATTAAGATATCTTCTTCCCTGCTCCCCTATCCACCCTTCCTCCCTCCCAACCATCCCATTCCCCCAGGGTCTCCCCATCCTCCCCTCCTCACTTTTCTCTCCCCATCTCCCATCTCCTCTTACTCCTGCCCCACCCCTAGGAAGTCTCAATCCTGAATAACTATTTCCTTTTTATTGGAAAGTGTTCTGTCAGTCCGTTCACATTAGTTCATTATGCTCATTTTGTAACTAGACAGTCAGTGCTATTTTTAAATCTTAGAATGAAAATGGGCTGTCTTTCAATAAGTAAACTCAAGCATCTATGCTGCCATTTGAAAAAAATCTTGGTGCCCTGCTTAAGTAAACTCAAGTATCTATGCTGCCATTTTAAAAAAATCTTGGTGCTCTGCTATAGAAGTTAAACGGGTAGATCTAGGGGTGCTGAGTGTATCCGAATGAGATCAAGGGGACGCATGCAGATATAGAACCTGCTGTGGGAAATCAGGGTAGTTACTAAGGAAATGTTAATTTAAAACATACTCTGGAAGAGAAAGACTAAATTGAGAAATGAAAGCCTTTCCAGGGCATTCATGCTTCCATGTTAGTCAGTCAAACATAGAATGTGATTTTATAAAAAAATTAAAAGTATGTTCCAGTTAAGGAATGAAAATCTGATTGAAAGTGCATTGTTTTAGGTTTAATTAATCTATGGAAAATTTAAATCTATAATAATTTTTTGTTACATTTCATGCAAAAATCAATTTGAGATAAAGTGTACTCGCAACAATGTGTGTTTAACAGATATTTTTCTTTTCAGAAGATAACTGTGTCCTTTACATTGTTACAAACAAGCATTTCTTCTCCTACATACAGTATATGTTTATGTAATTCAATAATAAAATGTTGAATACTGCCAAAACAAATCACCACTTCCAGAAAAAGGATTAATTAGCAAGGATTGTTGCACTATTGATGAAAGAAAACACTTTAAATAGAGAGAAACTACTAGAATTGGGAGGCTCACAGCATTTCCAAGGCCAAACAGAAGAGGAATTTTGTTTCAAGGAAGGGGAAAGCAAACATAGACAATATGGCATGTAAAAAGTAAAAATAATCCAAGTATTTAGTCGTATGTTTCTTTAACTTTTTGAGATTACAATTACTTCATTTCCTCCTTTCCCTTCCTTCCTCAAAGTCATTGGCCTCCCCTTTTTTATTAATCATCCTTACACACAAATGAAGATATATGCATATACACATGCACACACACAAGACACATACATACATACTTACACTCACAAGCATGCACAGAATGAAATACAAAATTAGAATCTACCTAGTCTGCATAGTGTTACTTGTTTGTATACTTTTAGGGCTGACCACTTGGTATTCTAGAATTAATGGTTATACTTTTCCCTGAGGAAGACTTTCTCTTCATTTCTTAGTTGCCTGTAGCTCTTTGTGTAGGACTGGGGCCTCTTGAACTTTCTACTGTCATGGCAGCACAACTAATATTGTTATCGAAGACAGTTCTTCAGAGATGATATGGCTTTTATGTTTGTTCATTGTTTCTTAAAAGTAAAATAAATGGAATTGCTGAGATTGCTCTGGCAAGAGCATCTGTCAGTAAGCCTGGTAATAGTCTTGATCCCTAGAACTTAACTAGTAAAAGGAGAACACTGACTTCCAAAGCAAAGTACTGATTTTGCCATTAAGGCCAGAAAGAAACAAAGAACAAACAGCTTGACATCTCAACCTTTATTTTATTTTTATCACTTTTATGGAATACTGCTGTCAGATTGTACAATATTCCTTCTAAATTTCCCGAAGACCTATAAATTTGCAGTTACTGTGGATTCTAGAACAGTATCGATCAGGGCACACCTTATAGCAAACTAAATGAAGAGAAAAAGGAAATTATTGGTGATGAAGAACGTGCACCCTAGATTATAACAATAATATTATAGAAAGAAGATTCTCCATATCAAGCAGAGAAGATTTTTCCAAATCACCTTGAAAACAAGAACTGAGATAATGATTAACCAGGAAAGACCTTGAACAAGGTTGCAAAAATGAGCATACCTTTTCTTCCTGCCTGAATTAGACATTCAAGTAAACTTAAATCTCATGTGGGTGCTAGAATGATAGATGTATTAGATGTATTAACTTCTTTATCAACATCTCCCTATATAGACACCCTGATTAAATATTGTTTCTCAGCTATCTAAAATTACTTATCTTTATAAATGTAAAATTGGGATCCTAGTAATTTGGAATACCCCACCCCAGGAATTTTATCTAAAAACGCAGCAGGATTGAAGTGCTCAATAGGCAAATTGCTAAAATAATATTAAAGGTGAAAATGTCTGAGAATTTGACATTTGCTTCTTTGGTAATTAGTATATGTTTTAGTATAAAATATAGTCTACTATTTACTCCCAACATAGTGCGTAAAATGTAGACATGTTATTTTTTCACATAGAAATTGTCTCTAGTGAAAAATAATTATACCCAACAATCTGAAGTAAAATGCAAGTCAAAGAGAAGTAAAAAAAAAAAAAAAAAGAATTTTGAACAGAGACCAACTGAGGTTTTCTAACTCATATTTGAAAGTTAAGACAGAGCTCCCAAGGTCCCGATGAGGAGCAGAAGGAGCGAGAACATGAGGGAGAAAGTCAGGAACGAGAGGGGTGCGTTCACTCATGGAGACGGTGGGACAGAACTAATGGGAGATCACCAACTCCAGTTGGAATGGGACTGATGGATCATGCGACCAAACCCGTCTCTCTGAGTGTGGCCAACAGCGGGGGCTGACTGAGAAGCAAAGGACAATGGCTCTGGGCTCTGATTGTTCTTCATGGACGGGCTCTGTGGGAGCCTTCTCAGCTTGGTCGATCACCTTCCTGGACCTGGGGGGAGTTGGGAGGACCTTGGTCTTAGCATAGAGTGGGGAACCCTGATGGCTCCTTGGCCTTGAGAGGGAGGGAGGGGAGGTATGGGTGGAGGGGAGGGGAGGGAAGGGGGAGAAGGAGGGGAGAGAAAGGGGAGAAGGAGGGGAGGGAGGGGGGAGGAGGAGGGAAGGAGATGGAAATTTTTAAATATAAAAAAAAATAAACCATGAGGAAAAAAAAAAAAAAAAAGAAAGTTAAGACAGGACTCTATCAGTAAATGACATTTAAATTGAAATCTGAGATATGAGAGCTTAAAAGTGACCTTTGGGAGTATTTTTTTCGAGGAGATATGTGGATCAGATTTATACAGCAGTTGGTTGAAAAATTAATGTTACATGAAGAATTCAATTCACTGAAAAGAACATTGAAAATAGAAAAATACAAGTATGACTCGGTGATCTGAAATGCCAGTGAATTGACTTCATTTAGTTATCCTTGAGAAAGTGAAATGAAGCTGCTAGATTAGTTGATGACTCAAGGAAGAACCTTCTAGAACACAGGGATATCTTTTTTCTCAACTCATTATTTGGAAGTATATGCCCTAAGGTCAGGAATAAAATAGCAGAGCAGAAGGAAGTGAATAAAACACAGAAGGGCAAGAAGTTGTAAACCAGATGATATTTTGTAAGTTATTTCTGGGAGCTTGAATTTTTTCTGGGGACTGTGCAGCCTTTGCAGACTATCAGTAAGAAAGAATCATATGACCTAATTTACATTTGGTAGGCATATTTGGTTCCTATTTGGGAGGACAAATTACACAGATGTAGAGCATTGGGGTAGAAGTCCAGAAAATAAAAGAGGAATTACTATATTTAAGCAAGTTATTTTGGTGAGATTTACCAGAAAAACAGCAGGGGATATTGTCAGATTCTGTCTACTTTTTGAAGATAGAACCAATAAAATTCTTGAGATTTGAGAAGCAGAAGAATGAAAAAAATTAAAATATTTTAGATCTGAACTATGAATAAAGTGCAGTACCGTTTAATGAAATAGAATCAGAAGAATATGATTACAGGTATCAGGGTTTAGGGTGTGTGTGTGTGTGTGTTGTATATGATGTTCCTATATGTGCTTATGTGAATGTGCATGTTGAGACAAGAGACTGTCAAGCCTGCAGCTTACTAGAGTTTGCCCAGTAGGGTAAGCTGGCTGGCCAGGCCATCCCAGAATCTCACCTACTTCTAATTCCCCAGTGCTGGTATTAAACATGCGTATCACCTCACTGGAATTTTTATGTGAGCCCTGGGAATTAAACTACTGTCTTTACACTTACATGGCAAGCATGCTACATACCAAGTCAGTCCAACAGGTTTTGTGTGTGCATGTATGCATGGAGTGAGAGATTCTGTGTGACATGAAAGAATACTGACATAGATGTGTACACATGGAGGCCAGGATTTCAGGATATTGGGTGTCCCCTAATTAATTCCATTTATTCGCTAAAGACAGCTCTCAGGCTGAACCTTAACTTCTGACCCTCCTATCTATTCCCACTCCCAGCAACAGGGTTCCAGGTACACATGGCCAGGTATAGCATTTGATATGAGTGCTTAGGACTTGAATTTATATCATCTTGCTTGGTCAGCAAGAACTTTTATCACCTGTGCCAATGTTCCAGGCCCAACACATAATTTTTCAAAATTTATTGAAGGGAATATTTGGCATAAAAGCAGGATGTGCGAACAAGTTTGCCATATAAAGGTTAGTTTACTAAAAATGTAAACTCCGATAAACTAGCATCAAGATGAGATCATTTAGGTAGAGAGTAATGAAAACTTGATAAGTCGGTTTGCTGAAATTAAGGAAAATCTTTTAAAAATGATGATTATGGACTACCTAGGTAATAAAAATGTAAATAAAATTAAGTAAAACCAAAAGGGTGTCCAGTGAGAATGTGTTGTTAAAGGGAAGCATTCATGGCAGCTAGGCTTTGACAGTGCACAGGGAATGAAAACGAGTGGATCCCAGTAGGGATGATGCAAATTTATCTCACTCTTCATAGATCAGTTCCATTGTATAGAGCAGCTGATATTAGGCATTGTTGACTTACATTTATATAGTTGACTGCAGGGTGGTTTCCAAAGTTATGTTTATTTTCCTCCACATATTGATAAAATTAATTGGATCTTCCACATTTTTGAGGAAACTATTTTAATAAGTAACATCTCTCAACTTGAAACTCTTTACAATCTTAAGAAGTGATAAACATAATTATCAGCATGAAGAGTTACTAGCAATTAAATACTAGTGAGAACAGGAGAAACATTCTTCCTAAGACATGAGTCCCTTAGGTAGCTATCCAATCACATGTGGTCAGCCCTTAAATCAAATATACACAAGAGACACAAAAGCTACACCGCTAGTTGTATTTATGTATTGATTGGTATATGTGTAATAATAACATTGAAGAATAAGAAGACAAAGAATCGAAAAAGATAATAGTAATATAGGAGATGTTGGAGGGAGAGAATGGGTAGAAATGATGTAATTACATTTTATTAAATTTAAAAAATCATGAAAAATTCTTATCTAGAGAATAAAAAAGTAAAGACATACCCAAAGCACTCATTTATTTCTAAACAGAAAAAAACCTGCTTTTCTTCAAGTGTGATTGACTGATGCTGTTTCCTCCTGAAAAGGTAATGTCTGAATTGTCATCCTTGATGGATGCTTGCTGTTGAACACAGTGATGGGTCTTTCTAGTCATTTCTCAATCTGTCAGCAGGTTTTTGACCCTTAGTTCAGGGTCAGCGGAGATCTCATAGTCACCTGTGAAGAGGATGGAGACTTCCCATCACCTCTGGCAGTCTCCTCTGACCTCCTGTCATTGTAGTTAGTATTATTCATAATGTTGGAGAGTTTGTTGCTTCTTTTATGTTTGACCTTCTCTGACATGATCTTTGTACACATGCTGAGAGAGATCAAATGATAGAACGTGCCATCTATCATCTAAAGTCACCGATGAAATAGTAGCACCTATGCAAGAAACTGAGAACCATGGATAAATGCTGACAATGTCACATCAAAATGATAGAGGGTTCAGGATAATAAAATAAAATATGAAATGAGAAAAGGAAAAGAGAGATGTGAAAATAAATGAAATAAATTGAAATTTTGTCACAACTGATTCTTGTGAGTCAGTTTCTTTGTTGCATTTTGATCCAATATTCTCCATTTTTGTGGATCCACAATTTGTGGCTAAACTGCTAAGTTATATTAGATGTAAAACTCTCATTCTAATTTATTTTTATTCACTTTCTGATCAAAATCTCTATATAGCTACATCAAAAATCTCCAAATTCATCATTTGGGCAACTTCTTATAAAAGCCTAAAGAAGCTCAGCAATTCTATGAACAATTCAGAAATTTCACTTGATATAAATTAAAGGCTTCTTATTCATGGTTGATCTCCATTGCCTGCTGTTCTCTGTATTCCACTGTCTAATGTTTTCTTGCCTACAGTTTTAGGAAACCTCATAGTAAGAAATTCACATTATTTCTGCCACAAGGACAATTTTCACGGATGAATTATGTTTGACTTGTAACAAACTTTAGACATCTTATGACTATCATAATTATTAGTCTAAATTTTGTCACAATCATTTAGATCAAACACATATTATTATTTATCTTTAAAATGTGTCTATAATATAAGTTCTGTTTCTTCTCTATAACAATGAAATTAATTAAAGAGAGTGTTTTCTTCCATTTTTCTTCTTAATTTCTTCAGAAATTTTTTACAAATATGGCAAAGTTGTTACTTTAAAATGAATTACATTTCCATTCTTGATTTTTGTTTTCCCATGTACATTATCCTTTTTCATTTTATTTAAGCTTTAAATGGTTTTTGAGAATTTTATTTCTAAGGATTCTAGTGATGTTTCCACACACCTACCTCTTCAACTCATTTGTCCTCCCACTTCTTCCCAACTGCATAACTTCTTCGTTACTACTGTATTTTATATAGTACAGAGTCTATTTATTGTTTCTCATTATGCATGTGTTTATGGCTGACATACAGAATAGGATAACACATCAAAGACCTCATATTTCTATAAAACTATTTTTTCCTTTCTCAGCAGCCATCAGTTGCCTGCAGATCTTAAGCTAGGGATAGGATCTTTTGAACTGTCACTCTTCACATTGGCAGGTTGACCGGTTTCTGCATTATGCATTTCTCCTTTAGACAAGTATCTGGGTGTGATTTTATGGGTGTATTATCCATGGTATAGGTATAGAATACTCTATGTTGCAATAGTTGTCCTTGTCCTGTGTGCTGGCTAGATTTATTTCAACTTGACACAAAATAATATTCATCAGAGTAGAGACACCTCAAATGAGAAAATGCTTCCACAAGAACAGACTGTGAGCCAGCCTATAGAGCATTTTCTTAACTAGTGATTGATGGGCCATCCCCATAGGCCCGGCACATTGTGGATGGTGCTGCCCCCGGCCTTGTATGCTGTGTCCTATAAGAAAACAGCCTGAAATAACCTTTTCTAATGACATTTCTTCCTCCCTTTCTGTATTTTTTTCAGAGATTCAGGAGTCAGAGTTTCACTGTATATGTGCCCGTTCTGGATGAACACCCCATGGTCACTTATTTACATTTTTAAAAAAGTATGGACCTATGTAATAATCTCAATATGCTGCAAATGAAGCTTCATCGATCTGAGTTGTAATTTTTTGTGGGTATTCAAACATTTAGAATACATTTGGAAATCATGCTGGTTTAGAAACTTTAAGTTCGTAGCTGCTCCTCCATGTTCTATGACCTTATCAATCATGGGCTAGGGTTATAGAACCAGACTTGCATTCTCTCCTATTGTGTGGATCTTTAGTCTAATTTCCCAGCTATTGGTTATTTTCAAGGTGAAAACACCACTACTACACCATTCTAAATATCTTTATCTCTCTTACATTTAGAGATTAAAATATAATTACATTTCTCCCTTCCACATCCTCCTTTGATACTCTATATGTTCCTTTGTCTTTTTAAAATTTATAACCTATTTTTTTCTAATATTTCTTGTTACATAAATATATTCCTGAACTGGGCACAATGGTGCATGACTTTAATATCAGCATTTGGGAGGCCAAAGCAAGTAGATATCTGTTGAGTTTGAGGACAACCTCGTATACAAAGTGAGTTCCAGGACAGCCAGAACTATGGTTACAGAGAGAAATCCTGTTTTGAGAGAGAAATCCTGTTTTGAAAAACAAAACAAAAAATAGTGTTTATGTATATATATATATAGTTATAGAAATTAGGGATGTATGTTCATATGTATTTATTTAAATACATACACATATCCCTAAACATACACATACAAACTGCTCAGTTTGTACAGTGTTACTCATAGGTGTTTTTAGGGCTGACCATATGGTATTGAATAACTAATGGCATTCTCTTCTCTAAAGAAGACCATTTCTCTTGATTGCAGCATTTTTTTGTTCCTTATAGGGTGGGGTGTTTGTGTGGGCACGTGGGGGGTGTAGATTTGAGACCTTTTGTAATATTTGTATCAGGCTGGCTATGGTTGTTGTCTTTAGGTTTTACAACTTGTTAGTCTTCTATTCTCTTTTGTCCTTTTGAAACGCCATAGCTTATTCTTCTAAGATGAGTGCTGGTCCTCAAGAAGGAGGCTTCCTTGCCAGATTCAGTCCTACAAATCCCATGTCTCTTAACCTGTGCCTTTTTATAGGTGAATTGAGTCCATTGATATTAAGTGATATTAAAGACCAGTGGTTGTTAATTCGGTTATTTTTTCTGCTGGTAGAGTTCAAATCCTGTGTCTCAAGTGTATGATATTTTTAAGCTACATATTACTAACTTGATGGCAATAGCCTTCATTGTATTCCCTCCCTGACAAGAATTCCAGAGAGATTTCTCCCATACATGGCACTGTGGATGAATACATTATCTACGTTAGATAATCTATGGCTCTTAAGGAAGCATTATCTTTCATGTTGCATAATTGCAATTAAGTTATATATGATTAAAATTTATATATATTATAATTATTCATTTGCTTATTAAATAGTGTTTCCTGTAGTCAATACACAGGAAGAAGAAGAAAGGCAACATAAGTAACATTGAAGATCTTTCTAAAAGTCACATGTGTTATCCATTACAAAAGATAACAAATGTTGAGCCAAAATGGTTCCAAAATAATTTCCTAACTGACATGAATATTTGCTAGTATTCTCAAGTCTGAGTTAAGGATTTGAGTTAAATGTGTGTTAGAGTTGTGGTTATATTTAACTCAGATTGTCTAGGCAGACAGAACAAATTCTGAGAAAAACAGACTGGTCTGGATGGGCAAAAAACCCATCAATTTTAGCAGTACTGATCACCAGGAAAACATATATAGTAATAGAATAAATTGAGTAAAATGTGATTAAGATCAGGACCCTACAAAACTGAAGGAAAAGAAGCCCAGACTTAATGTTGACATTCAAAGGTTAAAGTAAGAGGAAAAACATGTGAAAATGTTACTAATTGATAATAAACATTAATATCTAAAATAAGATTGTGAAGTTAAGACTATCAACAAATTGTAGAAGAAACATCAGGGTAACATGTCTGAGAAATCGGTCATCAATCAAAATACAGTAAAGAACATCTATGCTGTAAAAAACAGTTTTCTAAAAATAAGTAATGGCTCTATTTCCAGCAGTAGAACTTCATTTCTTTAGAAATTTTATAGAATTCTAATTTTCTAGCTGAGCTCATTAGCATTCTCCTTCAATTGAATGAGTCAATTAGAAGGTTTAACTTTGCAGAAAGCCAAGCGCCCTGAAAAGCTCTATTTTTAACTACACTGAGTTGCCCTTGAAAGAAGTTTTCTAATAACATAAAAATGATATCTCATTCATGGGAATTATAGCACAGAATGATTTTTAATAGGCAATAACAAAGTAAACAGTACCAGGTAAGAAAGGGCTTTATTCTACATTCTCTACCATGTCCACTGGGATGAATTAGAAATTCTTTTAAAGCAGGATTCTAGCTTCAGAACATAGAACAAAATTGAATGTTTATGTTTCAAAGGCATTCTGCAGCATCTCCCAAGTCAGTCCTTTAAAGCTTCCTTGAAGAACTCAAGGAGAATTGCAACATGTAGAAGAGTTAAATCTACAAGGTAATTTCAATCCTTTGAATATTGCCTTTGCACAAAGGAAATACTACTACTATAGCATTCTCATGAACTGGAAATAAAAGCCAATTGCAGTCACTAAAAAACACAGTGTCATTTATGGTAGCAGAATTTGAATAACAGTTTACTATATTATACTTATAAGCAGAAAGATTTAAATACATTTATTACAACATATTAAGATCATAAATCTGATTTATAATATTTTTATATTTTATATGATCTGTTTTGTAAAGAGGTTAGAAAAAAGTCATTATTTTAGAATGGCCATCTGTACAGGTAAGTATGTTGTGATTATTAAAAAGAAGACTGTTGGTGCAGAAGAAGACACTGTAAGGTTCTACTCTACTAACAATAGTGGTAGTGTCTCTGACCTCTTTCTTTTGTACATGTAAGATATATCATACTGATGTGAACACATAGTCATTAAATCAATGTCACTAAATATTATTTTCAAATATGAATAATTTTGTATCACAATTTCATTTAACTAAAGCATCAAAATCATTTGAATCAACATGTGTGTATGTGTAGAATAATGATGTTATATTGATTATATTACATAATACAGATTTATATGAATGCTCACTTTTAGTATAAAATCAACACTAATAGAAATATTAAAACACTTCTATACATGTAAGACAATAATAAAATTTATAGTGACATTTCTAAGACAGAGTGGAGCCAACCACCATTACAATGTACTTAGCAATATAGATACAAATTTCAAGGGAAAGCATCACTTTAGCAGTGAAGAGACAGGTAAAGATTTTTAAAACCTGATCATCAAAACACTTAAGGAGTAAAGTGAGGGTTGTTACCTTTGGAAATATAATTAGATATATAATAAAAACATTTATTCATATAAATTTATGGACCAAAAACATTTTATCTAGAATAATATTCATCATATTTCTTGATGTTTCAGAACATTAAAGACAAAATGACGACTAACAGGATTTGTTGAGTATCTTATAGCAATGTGAAATTGGAATATTAACTAAGCAAATGAAACTACTAACATATATTTGCTGGTATGAATATGCCTTCAAGATATAAATCTACAATAATGAGCAAACATAAAATGTGTAACATAACATGAATTAGGTGATAAAGACATTGGTGATTATCCAAAGGTTGATGACTTTATTTAGTAAAATATTCTTATTCAATAGTTTTATTTTTAATATATTGGGTTTTATTTTAAATTTTCATAATAATTATTATAAATATGTATTTGTGTGAGTATATGTGTGTATGTGTTTGTGTGTGTTTGTATGTGTGTTGGAGGTATGTGTAGGTAATAGACTAACTATATATAGCATGAGTTATCCTGTATACTTGCATGTACTAGGGTATGTGGAGGACAGAGGACCATTTTAGCAAATTAGTTCTCTATTTCTACTGTGGTCTTTATGTATCAACTTTAGGTCATCAAACTTGAGTGCTGAAACATTTTATTTGTCACCTCATGATTTTCTATTGTCTATCTTTTAACATTAGACACATATCTAAAATTACTGGTAAAGTCCAAATATCTGTATGTACAGTAGAATTATTTAATAAAGAAAAATGTTTAAGGTATATAATGTTCTATGAACTTTAGAGACCCTCAGAAAAACATTGAAATGCACATCATAGTAAAAGTTGAAATATGCACATCAAATTAAACTATTGGAAACATTTCTGATTAAAACTTTTGAATAACTAACTTTCCAAAATCATTTTAAGCTGTGCTTTTTAGAAAAGTACTCAAATTATTAAGCATTTTTAAAACTATCAAAATTATGACTTTACAGTGTTTCTTCTATTATTATTAAAAGTAGGTCACTCATATGCTACTAATTTATAATATATTTGCTAATTTCAGGTCACAAGACCTAGGATGACAACACATTTAGATAATTAGGGTGTGCACTGTGGTCAGTGTATTGAGGAAAAGAAGACTCAAGCCTGTTATAGATTGTTCTGTATGCTATGCAGGCACCCTACAGAAGTAAACATTTCCAGCATTACAGCCCCTTGTAGGTGACAAGTGTGAAGGATACCAGTAAAGTAAGTTTCTCACAGTGACCAGAACTTCAGGTAATGTGCATGACAACACATTTTGCTTTTAAGGAGAAGTGGCCCAATGTGTGACTGTTTGCTGATTCATAAACTGAAGCTAATAGATTGTCTGAATGGTCAAGAACTGAGAAGGTACATGATTAGAATATTGGTGAGAAAAACATTTGAGGAAGAAATATGTGAATAGATTTCTAAATGTTCATCAAAAGACGAATTCACCATAGGAGGATTTGAGTAATCAACTAGACAGGATAACTAATCCTATGGATAGTTTTTATCTTCTGCCATTCCTGTAATTGAACAATACAGCCTTAAACGATGTACCAATGGTAGACAAGATTTAGGTTATAAATGAGCTCAGAGTTTGAACTTCCCCTTATTAAAGCTGACTGGCTAACATTACTGCTGATTGTAAAATCTGCTAGCAACAGAGACCAACAACAAATCCTCTGTATAGTGCTATTTCTTCCCCAAAATGGCCTCTCTGTAACTTTTTGAAAGTAGATTTCATTGGACAGTTTCCATTGTAGAGGGAAAACATTTTTTCCTTACTGGAATGGATACAGTGTCTGACTATGTGTTTGTCTTTTTTTGCATGCAATGCTTCTGCAAAAGGACTTAAAGACTTGCTAATTCACACATGGTAAATTGTACCTGACATTGATCTGATCATGGAACACATTGCAAAACTATGGAAATGCAGTACTGTGTGCATATCAACTGAACTCACGGCTTTTGCCATGTCCCCCATCATCCCTCAAGATCTGACATAGTAGAATTATGTAATAGCCTTTTAAATAAATAGCAAAAATGCTAGCTAGGTGGTAATGGCCTGTTTATAATTCTCCAGAATGCTATATATTGTAAGCAGAGACTATGCATTCATTTCCCAGACAACCAGACCTGAATAATCACACAAAACCTATATTAATTACAACACTCTGTGTATTGCCACAAGACTGTGGCTTACCAGTAAGGTTCTGGCATCTTTCTCCTTCACAGCTACCTGGAGTCTCCCCGACTCTGTCTTTTTCCTCCTATGTCTCTACTTAGATTTTCTGCCTTGCTATAGTATGACCTGCCATAGATCAAAACAACTTCTTTCCTAACAAATGGTAATAAAACAAATTCACAGTATACAGAGGGGAATCCCACATCAATATGTTTTGCATCATTATCCTGTACATGACATTGTTTACCCTACAGCCTGTATTCACAGGTGCAGAATAAAGGAGTAGAAAGTGAATATAACATTAACTCTAACTTCTAGGGACACACTAGAAAATTTTGTTTTCTGGTTCATGCAATATTATATAAGAGTGGGGTACTGAAGTCACCCACTAGAACTGCACAGGAGTCCTATTGTGATTTTAGCTATAGTAGTAATTTTTTATGATCTTGGGTACTTTTTAGTTTAGAATCGAATTGTTTAGAATAGAAAAACTCTCTTGATGACGTTTTTCCTTTGATGAGTGTATACTATCCTTCCCTACATCTTTGGATTCATTTGGTTTTATATATTTTTGTCCAATATTGAAATAGTTACACCAGCTTGTTTCTTAGATAGATTGCTAAAAATATATTTTTCTATTCTTTTACTCTGGGATGATGCCTGTTCAGAATGTTTACGTGTTTTTTCAGATAGAGTAGATGGAAAGATTCTGTTTTCATATCTGTTAATATGTGTTTTTTTTAAATTGGGAAAATTAAAGTCAATGATATTGAGAGTCAACAGTGTTTTTGATTCTTGCTATTTTGTTGTGGTGGTATAAGTACCCTCCCCCTTCCACACTAGATTTTGCTAGTCTTAAAATGCATATTCCTTCTGATATTTGGATGTGTGAGTAAACTCTTGAGGCTGAAGTTTTTCTTTAGTGTCATCTGTAGAGTTGAATTTGGAGATATCTTGCTTGTTAGGTTTCATTGTGGAATGTCTTTATCTGTCTATTGCAATTTCAAAGAGCACTGGCATTTGGATAAATAGAAATAGAAAAGAGAAAGTGAGAAAAATGACAGAAGAAGAATGAAGAAATCCACATATTACTACATAGAAACCTGCAGAAATTAATGTCATCTTTTTCATATAATAAAGACAATGAGAATCTGAAAATAAGATCAATGCTTTAGTAAAATAAAATGGTATTGAATAGAGTAGTAATCAAAGCAGCACCTATAATAATAATTTTTTGCATTAATTTCTATTTCCGCATTTAAATACAGTCACTACTTAGTGAAATGAACTTCTAGTATATTTGCTTCAAAACCACAGCGTTCAGTTGCTAAGGAATAAATTATCTGTTGTAAATGTTATGGTATGTAATGGATTGTACTTAAACAGCATACCTCAATGAAAATTGAAATACGCCAGTTAAACAATGATTGTCGCATTTAAATACATAATTACTCTTATGAGTTATCAGATATCTACATGAATTTATAATGGATTTTTGATGTGCACAATATTGACCAAATTGTAGATGTACATAATTAAGAAAATTTTGAAATGTAGATGCTGGGCATGACATACAGCAACATTACCAAGACATTTTTCTATTTTTGTAAATAGCAGTTTAATGAGCATTATAATTATTCATCCTGTCAAGAGGAACTCAAAATGTACATAGTAAATATACATAACTCATTTAACAATAGTCTAAATGAGTCATATTAATATTCTATAGGCATTATTTTAAAATTTCAACAATATTAAAGCTTTCCATACTTGCTACTTTTTGTATGTAAATGTTCTTAATTAAGGCAGTGACTTACTACACAAAGGAAAAAAAATGAAAGCTTTCCAGACTTGGGAATATCAAATAAAACGATATTGTGAGAGTCTTCTAAATGTCATTTTAATGTAAGTAATGGCTTGCCAATCATTATATTTTTAGATTAACAAAAAACTTAATATTTAGATTTGTGTCATTCTGTATACTCATGAGTACTTGTAGTATTATAAGTAGAAAAAAATAAATGCTCTAAATTTTCATTGAGGGTAACTTTGTATAAATATAAATTTTATTTTTACATAATAAAAATAGGTGTGCATATATGTATCACAAAGATAAATTATATTTTTGCAATTTTTTCCTAGAAATCATTAAAACTAAACAAGAAAATAGCTATAATGTTTACATATAGACTGTAATAAAAATTAAATAGATGGTACTTAATACATATACAGATAATAGATAAATCACAGCATTTTTGTGTAATAAACATCTAGAATATTTAAACAATTTCAATTAACATTTGTTAAATATTTAAAGCAAATAAAATTATTGTAAATTACTGAAACTATATAAACAATCACATCTATTTCAATAATACTTTTTAAATCTTACATTTAATAAAAATATGTAAGGGCTGGTTATCTCTGACCATTTTGTCTGAACTTGGAACCCTTATCCTCCTACTGGATAGCTTCACCCAGCCATGATATGAGGGTTCATACACAGTCTTGTTCTATCTTGTTAGGTTGTGCTCTGTGGACCCCTAGGAGACCAGTTGTCTCTCTCTCTCTCTCTCTCTCTCTCTCTCTCTCTCTCTCTCTCTCTCTCTCTCTTTTCCTTCCCTTTCTTTTTCTTTTTTCCTTCTCTCTCTCTCTCTCTCTCTCTCTCTCTCTCTCTCTCTCTCTCTCTTTCTCTTTTAAAAAAAGAACAGAGGATTTGATATGGGGGAGGGATAGTAGGAGTACAGGGAGGAGTGGGGGAAGGAGAAACTGTGGTTTGGATGTAATATATGGGAGAAGTTTAAAGGTTAAAAAGCAATGATAATTGAATGCTAAAGCATATTATTTGTCCATTAAAAAATCTTAATACCTAAACTGATTAACATAAGGATCTGGAAACTAATAATTTTGGAACCAAATTTATAATCAGAAAGAAATTAATTGTAGTCTCAAAAAATGTAAATGAGTCCCTATTTTTCTACTCCCTTAAAACTGCTGTGATAGGTAAATTCTAAAACAAATAGAATACTAGACTCCTGCAATATATTATCCCTGTGTGGCCCCTGCACTTGAGCATCAGTGAGTTGTGTAAATAATATATACTCCGATTCTCTCCATCAGGTATTGCTATGCTGAAAATGATGTTAGAACTGTCACTCTTGTGGCTACATCACACATATCCTAGAAGACAGCTGTAACTACCTGGATATAAAGAAGTCAGAGAAAAGTCCTGCTGAGTGAGTAGAAAGCAAACAGTTCTGCTGTAAATTTTTTGTACCTCACTGGTGAGAAAGAACTGAGGGGGAATGAAAGGACTCTCCACCAGACAGGTACCATGACAACAAGGAACTCAGTCCTACTAGAACTAACTAAGAAACTAGGTCCGTACAGGGACATGGAGCAGTCAATTCTCAGATTTGCAGCAATTTTATACTTCAGAGAACAGTGCACACTGCCAAACTATCTCAAGATTGCTTATCATCAGAAACACTGAATGAATATATTGATGTTTTATTGCAAGTAATATTTTATGCAAGGAAGAAAAGCAATGCAATAACAAAATATTATTAAAAATTTGTGGCAAATGAAGTGTTTCATTTGATTGCAATTTGACTTGTTTGCATCCTTATTTAATAATTATTATTTGGAGTGATAAAATTACATGTTTGCCTTACTCTCATGTTTATCATTTATTGATTTAACCTTTGGGAACTTCAAAAATACCCTTTAATATTTTCATAAAATAATAAGTAATCTCCAGTCCTTTTAAAACATATTCTTAAATTTGTATATGAATGGTTTCATACACTGATTATTTTCTAAATATATGGCTTTGTGTTCTGGTTTACATTTAATTGTTCTTGCTTTATAGTTAGTACACCTCTAAATTTTATGTTCTTTTAGCATTTGTATAATAATCTCTCATTGATCATACAATATACAAAGTCAAGATACAAAACTGACCTTACATTCATCATTACTTTGTTTTAGCTAAATTATTGTTCATACTTAGTAGCTTTTCTATTATTACCTTTTATTTTTTCCTACTGTACAAAATAAAGGTTTTTATTACGCAACAATTTGATAGTGTTATGCTGCTACTTTTATTTATAACTCAAATAATATGGTTTTTGAAATTCTTTTATTAATACTTTTTCATGTTTTATAAAATATCTTGTTATCTACCTCTGTTCCCTATCAAAACTCCTCAGTAATACTCACTTTTTTTTTTCCCAACCAACCTTATATTTTTCTTGTTGCTATTTTTTTTTATTAGGACAGCTATAGAAGCTGTCCTGGAACTTGCTCGCTAGACCCAACTGGCCTCAAACTCACAGAGATCTGCCTGCATCTCTTTCTTTCTTTCTTTTTTTAAAACACATAACAGAGTGAAACAACAAATACATGATGTTTATTTTGTGCAAACCAACTATTCTTGAACATGCATCCATGCCATGGTTTGTGGTTGTAATATTCAGTTTCAATCCATTGAAGAAAACTCTCTCCCAGCACCTTTGATTGAAAATAACTTTTTTGTTATGGGTGGAATTTTGTGCCCACTTCCCCTCAACTCTATTGTCATTTTTTTTCTGATTTAAACTTTCATATGTTGTGCATACTGTCATATTCTTTGTAAGTACATATTTGTATTATCCTTGTTTTGTCTGTAAAAAAACTGTTTCTTTAGAATTACTTACCACTTATGACTCTTAAAATCTTTCTGTCTCTCTTGAGTCTTGAGGGGAAAGTTGTAGTACAGATATCTAATTTAACACTGAGTGTTCCATGGTCTCTGACCATCTGCATGTTGTGAATCTCTGTGTTAGTTTCTATAATATGAAAGGAGGGGTTCTGTGATGAAGTTAAATACTGATCTATGGTACAACAAAATATTACGAGTCATTTATTATTATATTCATGTAGAATAATTGTAAAAATTAGTAAGGAGATCTACGCAGCCTTAAATTTTTAACCTCACATCTGATGAGTACACCTTAAATCTATAATATTTAGGCCATTATTGTCCTATCAATATTTCTTCTAGACAGGTCACTATTGCAGCACACAATATCCATCACTGATTGAAAATTATGATTACTTTTCTCCTCTGAAAGCATTGAGTACTTGTTAGCATATGAACACTACTTAGTAGGGGTGAAACTTCAAGTTGACCAGCATAAAGGTATTATCTTTTAAACAATAAGTTTTGTTCTCAAGTTGTGGGGAGTAACCAAGAGCCATGGCTTTGACAGCTGGATCCTCCCCATTCCTTAGCCTTTTGGGAGTCTAGCCTCATGGTGGGGGTACTGGCCGGAGCCATGCTTTTTGCTACAACTCTATTGGGTATCAAGGTCCCTGCCACCACTAAGAAGCTTGCTGTTGGCTATTCATAAACACCATTTTAATGTTTGCTGGTGGGTCCTCTAAAAGAAACTGCAAGGTTTGTGCAGCTAAAGCTGTCAGGAAGCCTCTCTTAGATGAGACAAGCTTGCCTTCTAGCAAACAGAAAACACCTGAAATAATGTTGTTATCAATAAGCCATGCTTAACTCTGTTCTTTTAGTGTCTAGAATTCCTTCCAAAACTTTCTCAGGTTTTAAATAGATTTAGCTCTCCACATTGGTGCCATTTTATTGACAGAGGTTTCTCTGTGTATCTTTGTCTGTCATCACACGCAACTACTATGGTGGTACACCCCTTTAATCCCCAAAATAGATTGTGGATGTTTTTATTTGTTTTAAGTATTGGTTATAAGTTGTTATGGATAATGATCATGAAGAAAGCTAAACAAAGGAGATTATAATGTTAACAAAAGCAAATGAGTCAGAAATACTGTATATTCCTTGTTCTCAGAGGAATGGACTATAACCCTGTATATTTGGGTTGAGAAAGTCATAATTAATGGTACACGATGACTTGATTTGGAGTATATTTTTGCTCAAAAAAACTGGCTAGTGCTATCTCATTCATATCATAGAGTGCAACATCAAGAGCAATAATTCAAGTTATTTTTGGCATATCCCTAATATGTGATGGAGATAATATTTATCTTCTGGAATTTCTTTTTGAAGCCAATGGATCTAACATTTTGTTCTCATGAATTCAGCAAATTAAATGATACTCGCTCACATTGTGGAAGACAATTATATTCAATCAATCTATCGATTGAAAGGCTAATCTCTTTGCAAGTTTCAACCACTGATGTATCTAAAATTAAATATTGCTGGTTATCCATACATCCTTTCCTTCAGATAAAAAGGCACATAAAATATACCATTATCATTAGTCATACATATTTAATCTTGAATGACAACATTTTTGAGTATGAAAGTAACACAGTTTAAGGTAAGCATGGAAACAATTTTCTGAAGCTTTAATTTCTAAGTCATTTGCACATATAGAATATTTTGTTGTTTTCCAACCCAAGTCCTGGAATAGAACTAAGATTTTCAAACAAGCAATCTACATGATTAAAACCTGCTATAAGAATTCAGAAAATTATATAAAGTATTTTATAAAAGTAGAAATGTTTATCCATTATAGAAAAGAAGCTGAGTAGATATTGGTCATGAGTAGTAAGACTGTGTATATATTTTAAACTTTCTCCAAAAATTGCTATATGTTAAACATTTACTCTGACTGCCAGAATGATGATAGTCTATGAAATGTAAATATGGAAGCATGAAAGCCATGTAGATTCAACAAGATATTGGATGGTGGTACAGTGATGGGGAACACAGAAAGAATCAATTGTATTCTTTAGAAGTTTTTAATAGAGAAAACAGTGTGTATTAGCCTTGGATATAAAAGACACAGGAGTGATTCCAAGTTCTTATCTTGCTGACCCATTTAGAAAATAACACTTTCATTTTCCAAAACAATAATCTCCTTTTGTAAAGTACAGTTCCAAATACAAATTTTAGTCTACCTTGATTGTTTTCCCTAATAGACATAAATGATATTTTTTTCTTACCACATTCAGGTTGTTCCTTTCCTATAACTTTCAACAAAATGATCAAATATATAATGACTATGTTGGCAAAAGTTCAGCAAATAAAGCTGTGAACCATGATGTCCAAGAATCTGATTTTATCACTGGAACATGTACTCTTATTCTTATTAAAAAGAAAGACTCTTATTCTTGCTCTGAAGTCTTACTATTCCTTGGTCATTCTTGCTGATTTTGAAACATCCAAGTTAATATTTTTATAATAATTTCAATATACATTGATTTTATTTCCTAATAATAAACAATATTCTTCTTGACAACCGTCACATATTTGTTTTCATAAATCCTTTTACAAGAGTTTGGGACTCTTTTCTAAGTTTAATAACATTTTTTCAAATTTCCTGGTAACATAATTTGGCTTATATCCTGACTATGGCATTTATTATCCAAAAAGTTCTGTTTAATTTCCTTATTATACATCAATTTCTTCCTGTTAAAACATTTTACTCAAGATGGCAATCATATGCTTTTATTACTGTATGTCACAATACAAATTATTCTCTGACACAAAACACTTACTTACTTGATATTTTAAACATTTTAATATATCCAAATAATAAATCCAATTTTAAGTTATAACTTATTTATAAGACAGAAAATAACTAAAAACCAAATGGTTTGTAGGCTATTCCTTTTAGATATTACCTAATGTTTCTCACTAAACTCAAATAATATTAACTAGAATCCAGAGTATCTCAGCAATAACTGTGATTTTAAAAGTTATGCAAAAAAGAGAAAAAAAGCTAAAAGTAGAAAAAATTACAGTCAAGTGATTATTGTAGTCAATTAATTGCTATATATCAAATGCATGATTTATCTCCTATTGAAATTCTCTTCATTTTGCTCATTATTAGAATTGCCTTTAATCATAAAGGGCTCTAGCCCAATATTCTTCTTTGCATTTTTTACATAGTCTCCTCATGTCATGTCTAGAAGGTCACCAAGTTAATTGGCTGTGAGTACTTAGAGTAGTTAATTCCACCATTTAAGCTACCTGATTTTCACATCTTAAACTTCTTTGGTCAAGGTTGTATGATTAGCATAAGCTCCCATCAAGAACCTGTTTCTTAGGCCTGGAATGGCTCACCAGTAAGTATGTCAGTGAAGCTGATTACATTGATATCATCAAATGAATTCATCTATATTTACCCTCGTCAGAGAGCATAGCATGTACTTTCCTTTATATATTTGTTTAAGATTTGTCACTAATTTCCAAGGGAATATGACCGGGAAACCAAAAATTGAGAATTGGAAAATAAGTGTTTTTCATATAAAATTTAACCTTGTTTTATAATGCTCCAAATATTTGTAAAAATGCTGGTGACTATTCTTTGATTGATCATTCATCTTCTAAATACAACTTGTTTTCTTGTTTATAATATGTTAAGTTGTTTGATCCCTACATATTTATTTGAATCAGGGTCCTGAAAGGATTGTGTCTTACTATTAGCAATAAGAAGTTAATGCCGCATGTTGGTGTTCTCTCTTCTTTTTATTGTACTTACTACAAAAAAAACTCAAAACAGACGTACAGAAAATAGTAAAAAAAAAAATGATGCCTGATTTCCACAAGAAATACAAGTTAAGAACTGTAGAGAACAAGACTATATAGCCATTTCCTAAAATCATTAAAGATTTAAGTGATTTTGTTGCAGTATCTTAAACCTATGTTTATGGAATTTTCTTAAGCCAGATGAAAGGATTATTAAGTGCACATTTCTAAATGGTATCTGTAACTGGACATCTCTCTTCTCCTAACCAATTTCCAAAGAAAAGAGGCTTAATATTAATTACAAACTATTTGGGTTATTAGTTCAGGCTTATTATTAATTGGCCCTTACATCTTTAATTAACTAATTTCTATTATTTTATATTTTACTGCAAGGCTCATAGCTTTTTATCTCACATCTTGCTTCATTCATGGCTGGTGGGATCTCCCAAACTGTCTTCTTTTTCCCTTTACCTTTTCTTAGATTGCTTACTTGGCTCTATCCTGCCTGGCTATTGGTCAAATTCGCTTCTTTAAAACCAATAGTAATAAAACATATTCATAGTCTAAAGAGGAGCATCCCATATCATCTCCCCTTATCTCTCTAGTTTAAAAGGAAGGTTTTAACTTGAACATTATTAAATTAGGTATAGCAAAACCAGTGTAGTCGGAGGCTGCTTGTTTGTTTCCAAGTCACCTAGACCTGAAATAATCACACAGAAACTATATTATTACAACAGTGCTTGGCTTATTAGCTAATGTTACTTATTGGCTAGCTCTTATATCTTAAGTTAACACATTTCTATTCATCTGTTTATAGCTACATGGTTGTGGCCTACCAGCAAATTTCTGTCTGGCATCCAGCGTCTGTGTCCTGTGGCACCTACATGACATCTCTTTGACTTTACCTACTTTCTTCTCCTTTGTCTCCTTGGAAATCCTGTCTTGCCCTATTCTGCACTATGATACAGTCAAAGCAGCTTCTTTATTAGCCAATAGTAGTCACAGCATACAGAGCAGTATCCCACATCAAAGAGGTATCAAGCAAAAATTATAGTTATAATATTTAGTCTATTTGTATTTGGGAAAATTAAAGAAAATTCCCTATTATCTATCCCATACCTATGAGTCTAAAGTTTCATATATAATTTATCTTTTATAATAACTAAAGAAAACTATAATTGTAACTATCTAGCCTTTAACTCCATCAAAAACCTTAGAAGAATATAATGTTACCTAAGTAAACAGGAATTACATTGTAGGAAACTCCCAAAACTCTAGAAATGACAGAGACATCTAGAGGCCTGGATAATCACCCAAAGTTCTTCTATAAAATTCGACATCCATCTCTAGGCCCCTAATATCTGACAAACTTTTCAGTGAAGCAGGAAATTTGGAAGAACGCCCTGCCTATACTGACAGTTTGTCAGTCATTCTCTTCTGTATCCTGCAGAATGTCCAGCAGTTTCTTCTGTGAAGAAGGAACTCTGAAGGATCATCCTGTCTTCCATTGATAAAGTTTAACCATCATTTTGCTGTGGGTCCTGCATGTCCTGTTTATTTAGAATACAGTCAAGTATTCCAGACAAGAACAATTTCTTGCCCAAATGGCTAGCCCTGCCTTATAGAAAATAATCTCCTTGAGGAGCTTCTTTGGTGCTCATTATCTTCATGAAAAATTATGCCAGGTGTTGTGTAATATTTTATTCTTTTGACTTTTTCATGAGTCGAAAACCTAGCTCCCAAATACATCCCACATAGAGGCTTATTCTTAGTTATGAACAATAATTCTTAGCTTGGTTTGCTTCTTGCCAGATTTTCTTAATATATATCATCCCAACTACCTTTTACCTTTGGACTTTTCTCTTTATCCATTTCTTTGTTGTTGTTGTTTGTTGTTTGTTTGTTTGGTTTTTCAAGACAATGTATCTCTGTAGCTTTGATGACTGTCCTAGAACTAGCTCTTGTAGACCAGGCTGAAATCGAACTCACAGAGATCCACTTGCCTCTGCCTCCTATGTGCTGGCATTAAAGGCATGCACCACCACCGTAGGACTTTCTCCATTTCTTTATACCCTACTTTGCTTCTTTCTCCACGACTTGCTGTGTAACTGTAACTGGGTGACTGGCCCCTGACATACTCCTTTCCTTGTTTTCTTATTCCTTCCTCCTTATTTCTCCTATTTTTAGCCTCAGCCTGACAGCTCTGCCTATTCATGTTCTTGCCATGCTATTGGCTGGTCCAGCTCTTTATTAGCAACATCAGTTGCCTCAGACTAGCAAAGAATCAAAGTTTCACAGATTTAAACAAATGAAGCATAAACAAAAGTCACATACCTTAAAATAATTTTTTCTCAACAGCCAGTAGCAAACATGTCTTACTCTTAAGAAAAGTCTAAGAACTTAAAACATTTTAAATACCATAACATGTAGGTCTCTAAAGTGTTTGAAGATTACTTATCCACCTAAAATATATCTCTCCATATCTAGAAGACATAACTAACATGGCTATAGATTTGACTATTATAGTTGACTATTAATCTGTATTTTAACTGTACTTTACATTTTAAGTGAGTTGCATAAACATAATACTTTTATTATGAAATATATAAAAAGAGTATAAGAAAATTGACCTTAAATTTGCATCGATAACCCAAAATCCATGCCAATATAAAGTATTCATTTCTATATTATATTTCCCTTTTATTTAGAAAGAAATTGCCTATGACCATTAACTATATATAACCAACCACCTTTAAATGAAAACAAACATTCACAAATAATATTTTGGGAATTTGAGCATAGATTTTTATACTATTTCCTGATGATTGGGGCCCCTGGTAATCTTATGGGGATCCTGAAAAAAAATAGAATTATGGATAAATCATGGCTATAATAGTCAATGAGACTGCATCATCTCAATTGTATTGAGGCTGTTTTAGATGTTGGATCACCTGGGTCATCACTCCCATCAGAGACCTCTCAGAGCGACTTACTTAATCAAACCATATTAGCCAGGAAGGAATCCACAGCTCTTCATCTTCTTTGGAAACAAAAGCAGAACTTCTTTTCCAAAGAAACATATCCTTAGACCCAAATTTTAAAGTTAAGATACTTTTATGTTAGTTTATCTTAGCAGTTCCCCCAAATCAAATGTCTCTCTTCAGCTAGCTCATTAACAGTCAAAACAAGAATGCACAATAGTATGCATAATCCAGACTATCTTTGTATTTTTCATTTTACATGGAGTATTATAATTCTTTATTCCTCTATTACTTTTTTTAAGAACCTCAGATTATTATCTTTGAATTTTTTAAAATCTATGGCTCTGTCTATCTTTTATTCTCTCTCTCCCAAGCCCATGCATATTTGTCATGTTGTGAAACATTTAGAGGTCTATTTGTCTGAATATACCTTTATTGTGTATTTTAATCATTTTCTGACCAAGAGAGTTTTTAAAATGCTAGTTGGCGTGGCTAGAATCAAAGCAACTTCTTTGGTTGTTGATTCCACCATGCTTGGCTTTTCAACATGGCAGAGGCAGAAATGAACATAAGGCTTACACCCCAATGATGCCATCAGATTGTATACAGCCCATTTACAAACCTTTCTTTTCTGCATGAGAAAAAGCTAAAACTGCCACACAGCATGGGCTTATTAGCCTCTCTTTATTAAGGTCTATGTGAGACTGCAGTAACCTGCCTTGCTGCTAAGCTCATGGTGGATCGTGCCTGGCTCCATCTTGCAGACAGCTGATGGGAGATATGTATCTGCTCTGCTGCTAGCATTAGACTGTTAAACGAGGAAGCCTAGTATGACTGTGTTTCTGTATATTCAGAACCTTTTAAAAGCTTCCTCAGGTCTTATATGGTTCCATGCCAGATGATGAATGCCATTTGTAGCCACTGGAAAGTTTCCAAATAACCACTCAGAAGCTTAATATTAATTACAAACTCTTTGGACTATTGGACTATTAGCTCAGGCTTACTGTGAACTTATTCTTACAACTTAAATTAATCCATTTCTATTATTCTATATTTTACCACAAGGCTCACTGCTTGTTATCTCACCTCTTGGATCTCTGGCAGCTACTGGCATTTCCCAGACTTTATCTGTCTTCTTTTTCCTTTGATATTTGCTTAAATTTTTCTGCCTGGATCTATTCTGCCTAACTATTTGCTAAGTCAGTTTCTTATTAACCAATGATGAAAAATAAACATATTCACAACATGCAGAGGTGCATCCCATATCAGGCATCATTTATTTTGCACAACCTGAAAGCTGACTGCAGCTTACAATGAAAGTCATGGCTTTTACTTTAAATTTAAATGAGTAACTTACAATATTGTCCTCCAAGCTGCCAGATTTAAAATAACCACCATTATCATAACTCATTAAATTCTGTCCTCTTAAGATCCTCCATACAAGTGGTTTTCAAACTGAATCCCACTCAACTCCAGGCTTCTCAGAATTAGTTAATGAGTCCACTCTGTAGGAAATGAAAAGAATGTGGAGTAGCTAAGGTTGTTGACTTCAGAGTGGTATTTCAATCAGTGTTCCTTTCCTTCATTTTCAAAACTACCAATCCAAAACATCCTGTTGATACAATTACTGAAAATTGCTATTCAATAATATAATTATTGCTATTCTATAATTGCTTTGAAAATACTCATTGAACATAAAATAAAATTATTAAAACATTGACACATTTCAGAGCATTATTTTATATTCTAAGAATTGTCATTTTTGAGAGTTAGACCCTAATAAATTTAAAGAGACATATAGAAGTATCTTTTTATTTTTCCTATAGAATCACCTAAAGATTTCAGAAAGTTGAATATGTAAAAGCAATTTCTTCTATTTTATTTGACAAATTTACCCTCTTGGTAGCATTGGAGCAGAGTAATTACAAGAATGTGACTTTCTGTTGGTAAGGTGGTACTTTAGAATGAGATGAATCAGTCTTCCTTATTGTTAAAAACTCAAATCAGTAAGAAACCTGGTGTTCCTGTATCCAACACTACATATTATTGACATCTATAAAAACTATTTTTTATAAGGCAGTAATGTGGAACCCTTTCAACCATCTATTCTTTATAATTAAAAAGTTTTCTTTGGTAGCTTCAAACAGTATGGTTTCTCATGTTACCTAATTTTTAATTTTAATAATATATAGCTTTTAATTTAAAACTTATTCATATTTTTGTACATGAGTTAAATACATACAAATCTTTATAACCTGTCATGGGAATTCTACTTTTAAAAAAAAAATTAAGATGATAATACATTTATATCATTTATATCATTTATACCTTAACTTTCCTCCTTCCAAATCCTCCCATGTAGCTTGCCCCTACAAAAAATCATGGCCTTTTTTTCTGTACTTGTAAATTATATTTACTTGTATTTAATTTACTTGTAAATTATATGTACTTGTATTTGTGTGTATCTCTGTGTGTATGTGTGTCTATTCCTAAATACATACATGAAAACAATATTTTCAGTTCATATGTCACTTATACATATGTTTTCAGTACTGGTCATTTGGTATTTGATGATGAATTTCTATGTTCTTCCCTGGGGAAAATTATTTCTTCTTCTCTCAGCATTACTTAGCTGCTTATAATTTTTAGTCTAGAATATAGGCCTTTTTAGCCTAACCCTCTTCATATTATCTTGTTTACTCATTTCTTCTTCTTTTTTTTTGGTCATGTTCAAGCAGTCATTTTTTTCCTTTATAAAACCTAATGTCCCTACCCTGCACTTTCCACGTTTACATTAGTATTCTGATTTTTGCAATCTCACCCATATTGCTCATCACCACTGATTCTTGAAATCTATGTCATTTCTTTTCTGCATTGCAAAACTCTTCTAAGATCCCATAAACTGATTCCAAAGTCCTATGAGCCACATAAACATATTTTATCACAGTCACAAACCTCTAATGCTGTTGCCTATTTCAGCTAAAGGAAGACAGATTTACTTTGTTTCAGAAGATTTCAGTCCATCTTGGCAGGAAGGTATGATAAAAGCCTTTCAGTTCCTGATGTGTGTGGATATACCCAACTTTGTTCATATCCCTGTGGGATAGGATAGAGATAAGAAGAAATGAAGTGCAGGTAGAATACTCAAGTCCCTGCCATTAGTGACCTATATTGATACCAAAGCCCCTCCTCCTAAACATTCCACTCCTTCTAAAAACCAAAATGTGTGTGTTGTGTATGGTCATGGGAGCATTTATGATTCAAACTATAGCATCTTTCTCTTCCTGTGATAAAACTTAAACTTATCTCACTCAGCCTTGCAAGCAAATTTTAATCTTTTGCTCTTAATGCTTATCTATTCTACATGCAAATCAGTTATTTTGCCCTATCTGACTAACAGAAAGTCTTAGGAGCATTTTCAATGCATTTGGAAGTATTAAAACTGAAACAAAAACTCTGGTTTCAGATAGCTGACTATATATATATATATATATATACATATATATATATATATGTATATATATATATATATATATATATATATAGAGAGAGAGAGAGAGAGAGAGAGAGAGAGAGGAGAGTTAAGATTTGGACTTCATGCTTTTATTTCAACTCCTGATACAACATTGCTTTATTTTTTTTAATTTTTTTTATTTCAATTTACATTCCATCCACAGTTCTTCTTCCCAGCCCTCCTTCCACTTCCCACCCCCAGTCCATTCACCATCCACTTCTCCCAACAAGTAATGGGAAGTCAACAAAGCCTGAACGTTACGTTGTGCCAAACCAAGCCCCTTCTCCCTACATTAAGACTAATCATGGCATCCAACCATAGAAAATGGACTCCAATAAGCTAACTCATGCAAACAATTTTAATATTACTCTGTGACATATATTTTCAGCTGCAAGAAACCATTTATGGACACTAAGGTCCAAGAATATAACAACCATAGATTACTTTTTCCCTCTTGACCCCCCCCTCGACTCAATTGGAAGTACTTAAAACACATATATTCACTACTAAACAATTAGTGGTATATTTAGGAGGGGATTTTGTAGCAGGTTATATGTCCACTATCATTTCAACTTTTACCTCCAACACATAAGTATATCTTATATTTTATGTGGCATAATGTAAATCCAACTAAGGACATTTGAATAACCACACTGAGGCATATTATTTCATGAGCTTACTTTAAATTATGTAGTATGTATATGTGTTATATAGCTGTATTTATTAGCATTAAATCACATTGGATAATAATATTCATCATAAGAACCATAAAGTATCTAACAGAACCTCCAGTATCAGGTATGGAAAACCTTTCTTCATGTTGATGGTCAGACAATTCTAAGTTGATGTGAGAAAATGAACAGTATTAAAATCTCCTAACTGAAGGTCAACTCTTTAAATAGCAGACCCTTTCTCCTTCTTCTACCTGTCTGCTTCCATTTCTCAAGACAAAGAGTAAAGAGTAGATGTGTATACAAGTAAATAGAAATACATGTATTCATTTTATTCTTATCCATTTTACCAGAGAATGCTAAAAAGTTTTGATATTAGAGTCCTTGATGATTTTCTATTATTATTCCAAACAATAGTAACTGCCAATTTTGTTTGCATTTAGATAAAGAAAAATTACATTTATAGTTTTCAGCTTGAATACCATAGAAGCCAACTCTGAAACTTGCAATTGAAGGGTCCAAGAATAAGAAAATAAATATGTAGATTCCAAAAATGAAAATATATATATATATATTTACAAGTCTAGGAGAATGAGAACAGACCATCAGCAGCGTTCCCAGAAGATCAAGAATCATTTATTCACAGGGAATAATGTTTTTCTCAGATGATTGGGAAGCTTAGGCCATTTTACAACTGGCTGATTTATTTACAACACAAGAGCTTCCCCATACAAATTGAGAAAGGTGTCCTGGCCATTCCTGACAAACAACAGATGTGAACTTTAGGAGACAGAAATATGTGACCTTTGGGTCAGACACTGTCTCCGTTATGGACAACTGGCACCACAGCAGGGTATTTTATGGGTTACATATGGTCAAGAGGCTAGCTGACTGGACTAAGCCCCCTAGGGTACCTTATCACAACTGTCAAAACTGTCAAATTGATGAAGTATGCATTGCGAGAAACCTGGGAACAGACAAACGGGACTGTCCCCAAGATGACCTAAGCTCCCACCAATAGAATTACTGTTACTATGCCCCCCTTGTAACCTGTAGAAAGGAAAACCTATAAAAGCTGAGTGAAGAGCTTGTTCGGAGTCCTCAGTAGGCAAAAAGCTGCTGATGCACCCGCAGGTGCCTGTGTAATCAATAAAGACACCTCTTTCTGATTGCATCTTTTGGCCTGGATTATTGAGTTTGGGGGATCTCATTGCCCTTAAATTTGAAGGTCTTTCAGCAATAAGTGAAGGACATAATAGGTTAAATTACCTTCATCCCCCCAAATAAAATAAAATTAAAAATTTTTATCTACTATGGAGGACATATCATGTTTAGATATAATAATTTGAGGTTCTATTGATTCGTATGCAGACTGCATCACGATATTAGAATGAAACTGAGAAGGTATCTGACCTGACACATAATTTGTTAGCATATTGTTTCCTTAGTAATGCATTTGTGATATCTTTTGTTCATATTAGAAATTTTACCTTCATTTGTTCAAGAAGTTTTGTCTAAAATTATTTTCTTAAAACCAGTCATAAATGTCATAATATTGAAAATACTATTTAAAATGTCTTTATAGATAGTTGTCTTAACCATCATTAAAGCCAAATCACTATTCAGAAATATCAAAGGAGAACTGAGAAAATGTCTACACTGCTACAACTCCAAATGAATAAAATTGAAAAGTAACTGTCCCAAACCTTGTGTAGATAGGCCTTGAAGCCTTTTTATGATTTTGATATACCACATAGACCTCTATTCATAAATTACTAGTCCATGAAGATGAGGTGTTCCATCCTGCCAATTATTGAGGCAAGATTGCCACCAAACATCAATGTTCAGTCAGTACACTGAAAATATTGAGTGAGACCAGAACCTACAAAAAGCAAAAGGGAAACCTGACAGTATGTCAAGTGAGTTACCTATTATATGCTGATAGAAATTGAATTCTCAGAGATAAAGTGTAATTTCCAAATGCCACCTGGATTTCCATCTGACACATTTATGCCACATGCTTCTGATGAAAATTGAAAGGTAGCTTGTAGACATGGTCAAGAATTATCAAGTCAATCAAATCCAATGCCTTCCATCTTCTGGAGCCTTAAAATACAGATTCTTCCCATCTTGCTTGACTTTATGTTGTTTTCTTTGCTCTTAACCCTGTGTTTTCTTGTGTTTTTTGCTTATTAAGTCTCTGACATAAACATAATAATTTGAGAGAAGTTAAATTACAAATCACATAATAAATAATTTCTCAAAGATGCCCATTTTAAAACTTGTTCCAATTTCAGTGTCACCATCTATATTTTCAAGGTAATTTTTAAATGTTCTCAAGAAATAGGAGAACAAATTTCCATTTTATCCATTTCATCTCCATTGTCTCTGGCTTTAGTAATACTCAAGTGTTATTTTGACTGACTAGAATCTGATATTTCTTATGTCCCTTGTGTAGCTTATAAGAGTAGGGAAGATGTCTGAACATTTTTGTAACTCAACATAGTTTTATGGAAACAGTATCATGACTGAGGCATTCATAGCTTATAAAAAAGAACAAATATAACACTTAGACTTTTTCCTAGAGAAAGTCCACCTTGCCTTTAACCATATGTTACTTATAGACAGACATGGGGTTTATAGTTTGCATTTATAACAATGTTATATTTAACAACCATTCTTTAAATTTATTATTAAGCTTCATATTTTAGTTTCTAATACTTTTTTTCAGTTTTTTTTTAAGGATCCTGGAGGGGAGAAGCTATTTGTGAAATATGTTAATCACAAGTTTCCATAATTATATGGAGAATATTTGAAGACAAACTTTTATGAAAGATTTAGTATGAAAAGTAATTAGTTAATCTGACAGGACTTTATATTAAAGGGAAAAATCTAGAATGAAATCTTTGAATAACCAGTTTAAACTTTACAAATGTAAGCATGCATATTACTACCCACAAAACATATAACAATTATATAGACTATAGATTAGCTCATTCAATTGATGTTATAAAAACTTCAGCAAATTAACAATCATTTTTGTTAAGTTTCCTTCAATCTACTGCTATTTTCCTAAAAAATTTCTGAAACAACTAATTATATGCACACAATCATTGAGATCTGTTGACAACTAGTTTGCTGCTTTTCTAAATGTCCCTAATTATGAAAACAGCAGTATCTCATCATTCTGTTACACTTCAGGAACTTATTAAATTGAATAGGTCTCACAGACTAGCTTTTTATACATAATTGATGAGTATTTTTGACCACTTTTACATCAAGGTAAATTCATGCTTTAATACTTAGGGATGCTCAAATCTTATTTGTAGATAAATGTTTAAAGCAGATTTCCATTTAGATTAAACAAACTCTAGGCATTTGTTGCAATATATTAATTTACCCGAGGTAATTAATTCTTGTCAGTTTCAAACTATATTTTACCTAAGTAAAGATGTGGGAATTGAGATAAACTCATTGCAAAATATACACAAAACACAAAGTGTCACAAACATGGGTGCTGACTGAGAAGCCATTGACAATGGCACTAGGACTTGTTTCTACTGCATGTACTGGCTTTTTGGGACCCTAGTCTGATTGGATGTACACCTTCTTAGGCCTGGATTGATGGGGGAGGGCCTTGAACTTCCCACAGGGCAGGGTACCCTGCCCTCTCTTAGGACTGGAAGGGAAGGAAGAGGGGAAGTAGGGGAGCGGGAGGGGATTGGGAGAAAAGGAGGAAGTGGAAATTTTTGAATGGAAAAATAAATTAAAAAGCCGTTTTTTTCTCAGCTATAAGAACAAGATGAGACCTGGAAATGATACAGTCATTCCAAATTATGTTTCCAATGCAGAATCTATTAGTGATATGCTATCAATGTTTACAACTTTTATTAATGATTGCTGATTTTTAAATTCAGTTTTTTATTTAAAGCAGCATTTAAGGTATTAGATAGACTTGTCTTTGCCCCTCACCTTCCCTAATCCTCTTTCCTATTTCCACAAGTCCCTTTTCCTCTCATATGTCCTGAATCATTTTGCCAAATGCAAGCATATTAATATTATTGATTTTTAATAAAATAAAACACAAATTATAAAGTTAGTGATATTATTTTCCTCTGTAGCATGAAGTTTGAAGTTCAAAAATTATAACTGTTATTCTTTACAAAATTATTCCAAATAATTCCAAATAAATTCCAAATAAATAATAATTCCAAATAATTCCAAATAATAAATTCCAAATAATAAAAAGTTTAACATCATCATAAAAATATGAAAATTAAAACAGTTAATCAACCTTAACTTTTCCTCAAAATTTTCAGCAGTTTTCAGAAAGATAGATAATAATAATTATTATGTCTTTGTGACACTTTCAGAATTCTTATTTTATTCCATAATGGCAAACAGAAGAAACAAAGCTTGATGAAATTGCTTTATCATTATTATTAATGAAACAACAAATAGCTATGTACCAACATACTGCCTCGTCCCAAATGTAATGCTCTTGATCACAATCTCAGAAATTAATACATAGAGAACACAAATTATCTTAGAATTCTTTTTATTATAATTTATTACATAATCACTTTTATGTCTTCACAGAAAATCCTTTGTGTAACATGACCACATTATACAATATATATTAAAATGGCATGAGTACCCAAAAATAAACGGAGGGAAAAATTTCAATGTTGCATAGGTCAATCTGAACAACCTACAATCTGAAACATGACTCACAGATATTACTATGATGTTTCCTCCCATAAAACCTTCATTTATTATTCTCTTGCTTGTGGAGAAATTTGATATATTTTATTTCACATGTCTGAAGGGAAGCCTATCATTTATGCCTAAATCATTTTTTTGTTTACTTTGTAGTGCCGAGGGTAGACTCAGGCTCATGAAAAATAATTGCTTAAACTTTGAAGTTCATTCCCAGCCCTACCTATATCATTAAAATTACAAACTATTTTACCACTTTCTACTGATCTCTAATCAAAAATATATGTTATCTCCAAAATATATCATCAAGTATTAAATCTAAGCTTTGTATACACTTAACCTATTTTCAGGAATTCTATTTCTCATTTTCTGACTTCTGAATACCTAGCCACATGTACTTAACAATTACTCATTTAAAATTTATTGTAGAATTTCAGAACATAATTTTTTATGGTTTCTATGCCATCAGACATAATTTATAGAACTCTTTTAAGGAATCTGTGATATATTTTGTTCAAATTGTACATGGCTGTGTTAAGGATGATACATGCTTAGTTTAATGATGATGCATATTTAGGGAGAAATGATTAATGGCTAAAAATTAAAAATCTATCACATGTTGTTGACTTTTTCTTTAGGAGTATAACACAAATAACAATTGGCTCTACTTCTGAGAGAACACTGCATTCAAAAATAATTGGTATAAAGGTTCATGTAGTACAGTACCAACTAGTAATTGACAGTTTTATGTGACTTAATTAACATATGTGCAATGTCAAGTATCGTTATCCTTTACCTTTTTGCTTTTCTTCATTCTTTGAATTCTCTTAAAATATTTAAACAATCCAAACACTTTGTACCCAGTGTTTGACTTTGACTCTCAATAAATTTTTTAGTTGACATTTAGTATACTTTGCATAACTGAACTAGCCCATTGCCCGAGTCACTTATGAGTAGGGGTCAGGAGATGGTGAATGCTTTAAATTTTGCATTTTTCCCCAGTTTCCTCAGTTTTGTTTTATAAACTTGTTTGAATTAATCTTTTCCATTTCTGTTGTGCAGCTACTGCTGCTCTGGAAAGAAATTTGCAACTGAAGTCAATTAACAGAACAGCTGAGAAAGCAGATGCTCCAGCTATGTTTACAGTATTTTATCAGGGGAATATTCTGCTTCCTTTTGAAAGGGAAGCAAACTCCAAGCTAATACATTAGTCTATGGATCTTGAACTAAGTGGTTTTTTTCATTTGAATTAATAAATGATGAAATCAGAAAGCAATATTTGTTAGAAATATAAGCAAAATTGGTTTATTAGTATGCTTCTCAAATAAGTTTATGTGTTTGCTAAATTTGACTAAAGGCATGGAAGTAACACTTATGTGTGTATTATATGATATGTATATTATATTATGATCTTAAATTTTAGTTCTCCACCTCTCCTTGATGCCTATTCACATCAGTGACAAACACAACACAATAACCTTCAGGTTGCAGTACTGACACAAATACCTTGATGTTAACCAAAAACTATCTAATTGAACTTAAGGCCCACTCAAAAAGGGGAAAACCATGGCTGGTACTGGAAACTAAGCTATGTTCTCAGTGCTAATGAAGCCATGGTTATTAAAAGAGAATTCACTACTATTTATTTTCAAAATCAGTATAATCTATAAACCTTTGTTATCATACCCACAGATAAGTATAGTCCCCATCGTTAAGGTAAATTTTCTTTGCTATAGACAGAGACTCCTATAGACAACCTCAACAAATTGAACTACAAATCTGTAGAGCACAGTGTAAGTAGATACATAAACAAAACATTCCCACACATATGTTTCAGAGTGTGATTCATTCCCACATATTGCAGAAGAGGGGGCAGAAAGATTATAGGAATAGGGGATCATGAAATTTGATCTAAGAATTTGTCTCCTACTTATATCAGAAGGTACACCAGTAAATTCTTAGCAACTTGACTACGAAAACGTGACCTGAACAATAAGAACATTATCGAACATGACAAACTGGATGGGAGAAAGACAATGAGGCCTTACTTCTACATGATGAAGTATAGGCAACTGAGAACAGGTGGGAGCAGGAGAGTCTCTCTTGTCCAGGGAAGAGCACACCAACTGGTGTCCAATGCTAAATGGTCAAGTTTGAAAACATACATACAAGTGACATTATACAGATGTATGCATTTACATATGAGGTGCATCAAACAAGAATTGTCTCCACAGACTCATATATGTTGCAGAAATTTTGTGATTGGTACAATAGGCAATTTTTAGAAGCGACTTGGCCCAAAGGGTGAAATTTTTTTTAAAGTGAATCATGGCCAATTTTATTCAAATTCTCCAAAATTAACAGCAAACATGTCAAATGCTCCTAAAAATGTATGTCGTTCTTTATATATATAATGGTTACTGTGTCTTTTACTGATTCCTTTTTCTTCTTTTCTTTAGAATTCTTTAATATTTTTATTTTAGAGTACCCAAATAAAAGGCTGGGATGTCCCCGAGTGTAGTGTCCCATGCCTTTAATCCCAGCAGACAGGAGGCAGAGTTAGGCAGATCTCTGTGAGTTCATAACCAATCTAGTCCACAGAGGGAGTTCCAGGAAAATTTCCAAGGCTACAGAGAAATCCTGTCTCAAAAAAATAAGCAAACAAACAAACAAAAGCTTGGTTGGGTTATATACTCTCTCTTGGGAGATGGACAGACTGGCATTGAGCCAAGGAAGCATGACTGGCATTCACAATCCCTCTTGGGAACAAGGAAGTAGCAGCAGCAGAGAGCTGGACCACAATAAATAGCAGAACAACTGGTGAGGTGGTGCAAGACAATTGTCTGTATTCTATCAATTATGTTTTAACTAAACGCTGATTGGCTAGTAGCCAAGCAGGAAGTATAGGTCGGACAAACAGACAGGAAGTAGAGGCAGGTCAATGAGAACAGGAGAATTCTGGGAAGAAGGAATCCCATTACTCCCCGGTCAAGTCCAGACACAGAAGAAGGAAAATGTCATCTGCCCTGCTGAAAAGATATTGAGCCATGTGGCTAACACAGATAAAAATAATGGGTCAATATAAGTTATAAGAGTTAATAAGAAGCCTGAGCTAATAGGCCAATCAGTTTATGATTAATGTAGACCTATCTATGATTTCATTGGGACTTAACAACTGTGGGAACCAGGCAGTACAGAAACCTCAGACAACAGTGAGGTGACCTGTTTTCCTCATTCTGTCTTATAACCATTGTCCAAGAATTTTGCTATTAATAAAAGGTAACACAATCTCAAGACTTTTTTTTTTACATTTATTTTAAAGTTTAGTCTCTAGAAAGTGGCACTATTTAAAATGATTACAAGGATTAGGATTATGCCCTTGTTTAAGGAAGTGTGTCACTAGCGGTGATATTTGAGGTTTCAAAAGCTCATTCAAGGCCAGACTCTTTCTCTCTCTGCCTCTGGATCAGAATGTAACTCTCAGACACTGTTGCATAGATAGTATCCCATGTTTCCCTGTTGGATCAGAATGTAACTCTCAGACACTGTTGCATAGATAGTATCCCATGTTTCCCTGTCATGATGATAATGTACTAAACTCTGAAACTCTAAGCAAGGTGCCAATAAAGTACTTAGCTGGGATAATGTTTATGTTAGCATGGCCTTAATTGATCAGGGAGACTGAAAGTATATAAAATCTTTAAACAAAATAAGAAAAAACTACAATTGTCTCATTTGGTTTTTCTAATCAAATTGAGGCCAACACAGATTCAAGGATACAGAAAAGAGATTCAACCAAATCACACTTGAAAAATATGTATTCTTTGGAGAGTGAAATGAGATTCCCTCTTGCTTGAAAAGGTCAATATTCACTCTACCAATACCAACTAATTAAATGAGCCTACTTCATTATAAAGAAGAATCTGCTATCTTCAAAATACACTGATGCAATGTTAGCTCTGTTAAACATTCTGTAATTACAACATCTTGAATCCTGTTTGACCAAACATCAGGGTACTGTGAATTGACAAAAGTCAACCATTATATGCAACATTTACTGTTTTCAACTGTTAGAATATACACTATCAGTTATATTTTAATGAAGTATTTAAAGATAAATGAGTAAAAAACAAATATATAAAGTGACAAGGAATGGATAATTTTCCATGCTAAAGATGTAGTGTTAAAAAATTTAATACCTTTGTTTCTTTACTGTCCCTAAATAATGGTATGTGAGAAATAAAAATGTACAATCATCTTATGATAAAATAAAACTTACAAATAGTTGTTTATTTACAACAACAGTGAAAGTATAAATGAATATACTTCCTACTAAAGAATGTACCAGTTGGATCTAAAAAGACAGAATTATTGATTTCTTGATTTTAAGATGACTTTAAAAAATGGGACTGAGCAAAAAGTCATAATTTTATCTGAATAAGTACTATAATATAATAGTTAATGACATTCAGTTGAATAAGTCATAATGATTATAACAACTGCTTTTTAAACACACACACACACATATATACATATATATATGCATGTATACAGTCAAAATCTTATAGCAAATAAGTCCTAGAGAATTCTTCAAAGTTAATAACTTCATTAATTATAGCAGTTTTATTATTAATCATAACATAGCTGCATATTAGATATTATCCATTATATTTTTATAATTTTTAACTAGACACAAAACCAAATTAAGCACAAATTATACAAATAAGTTAATATACTGTCTTTCATAGTATAGCTCAGTAAAGACAAAACAATTATAACTTGATTCGACAATATTATAGTAAGCAGAAAAATTCCAATAAACTTGTGACATCAAAACTTCCACAATGTCAGCACAGAAACATTAGAATATATCTGAGTTATCCTTGTATAAAGAGTCATGCTGTATTTCCAACCATATAAAGCACAAAAGTATTTTAAAGTGTAGAATTCCCTATTAAAATGACAAAATTTCATTCTATTTATTATTCTCTTCACATTATTTTTGGAAAAAAGATAAAAATATTTTCAGTTCTGTTATATGGAATTCTAGATTCTTACAGTTTTCCCCAAAGAGCTGATTCATTGATCTACTGAAGGACACTTATGCTGTTTTTATTTCTCTGCTACTCTGTGACAAGCTTCCTGATCCTCCTCATTCTCCAGGGAAAGGTGAATGTGCTATCTGTCCATCAGATGAACAGATGCGATAGGGTGTCAAGTCAAAGCAGAAAATCAGTTTGTTACTGTGAGAGTCAGCTTATATATGGTAAGTGATATCCTATGCTGTGGGAACCTCCAGTCAATGAGAGGCAGCCAAGCCCTCCCCCTGGCTGGAGGGCGTCTACTTAGGTTTTGCTGTCTCATCCCCACTCAAACTTGAGCCATGGTTTTCTCTGTCCTACAGGCCTCAAAGTCCAGGCCCTGAACTCCAGCTAGGCTTTTTTTCTGTCCTATAGGCCTGAGATAATTTTGGCCCAACATCTTCCCATTTTGTTTTATATCCCACTCTCTACTCTTGTCACCAAGCCAAAATAGCCCGCTGGTGAGAGATTACCAGTCAGGGCCACCCCTATCCAGAGTTTTGGCCTGTACACCCTCAAATTGAGAGTTCATCCGTGGGGTGGGATTTATCAAGCCTATCAGAATGTACTCGAAGGGTCATGCATCTGTTGTATTTGTTTTTGGAATGCTTGTTTCAGCCTTGGGAAATACATGGTACAAAAGATCAATAAAAAAATAGCCATCAGTGCAATTAGGGAAGAGATGAGTGTGTTAAATCATGGAGACCAATTAAGCCAGGTCTCATAGTGGTTCCTTGACTTAAATGAATCAATATCTTTCCTTAACTCATCTAGGTTTATTGTAACTATCCCAGAGTAGTCCGTATAAAAGCAACATTCTTCCCCAAGTGTACTGCAAATTCCTCCCTGTTCCATAAACAGTAACTCCAAGCCTTTCCTATTTTGTAAGGTTACCTTTGCTAAGGGATCCAAAGACTTTTGTAATTAATATATGCCCAGCCCAATCTATTCACATCTCCAGGAAGAACAGTAGTAATCAGGAGCCCACCCCTACCCCCACTACCCCTGCTGCCAGTTTCTAATAGCAGAGGTAGTCCACTTGCTTCCTGGATATAAAAGGGCATCTGCAGAAGGGCATGCCTCTTAGGGACATGAGAACACCCAGACACATTAAGATAAGATAACTAGGGTAGAGTAAACCCCCGAAACTCTCCACATTTAGGTCTCCCTTTGATTCCCACAATCAAGTCTCCCACATTCCAGCTCACACATGCAAAATCACAAAGGTCAAACATCAGGTCAGGATATCAGGTCCAGGGTGTCATCATTTGAGAAGTCTGATTTAGGATCCCTCCATTGCCAACATTCGACAGGATCCACATCACTTTCTGTGGTTGGTGGGAGCTTGCTGTCTGGACCTTTGTCACCATGAAAATAATTAACATGATTGTCACTGAGAGAACCATCTGGAATAGATAAACAAGCAACACTTTCCTCGAGGGTTAATTCCCCTTGGGCAGTGGTATTTTTTTCTTATGTTTGAATTTAAGGGTTGTCCAATATAATCTTTTTCTTTCTTTGTTGGTCATCTTGGTCTTCCCCTTTGTCCTGAGGGAAGGGGAGAAATTTTAAGTTACAAGTGAATGATCTTGTTTGAGGAGACACACTGATATTGAAAATTTTAAATATTTATTGTTAATAACAACTTTTGCAGTTGTTAATGGGGGAGGCTTCTCCCCCTTGTTGTTTTATAAGGACCTCTTTGAGATATTTGTTATTTCTTTCAACTATTGTTTGACCCTGAGAAATGTATCCCAGTGTTATGGTATACATTCTATATCTAGAAGAGTTCTTTTACTGTTTTACTTATAAAACAGGGGATGTAGTTGGTCTTGACCTGTTGTGGTAGTCCCAATGCAGCAAAACATTGTAAAAAGTGGCTTTTTTCATGGGTTACCTTTTCCCTTGAGGGGCTGGTATCTCAGAATGCCTTAGAGTCCTCTCTGTGTGCTGTGATTACTATTAATAAATAAAGAAACTGCTTTAGACCTATAGCAAGGCAGAACTTAGGTAGGCAGGGAAAGACTAAATTGAATGCTGGGAGAACAAAGGGTGGTGTCAGAGAGACACCATGGAGCTGCCAGACATGCCAAAACTTTGTTGATAAGTCACTGGCATGTGGTGATACACAGATTAATACAAATTGGTTAAATTCATATATAAGAGGTAGTCAATAAGAAGCTAGAGCTAATGGCCCAAGTAGTGTTTTAATTAATACAGTTTCTGTGTGATTATTTAGGGTCTAAGCTAGCTCTGGGTGGTCAGGAACTAACAAGTGGGCATCATTCCAAAAAATGGCACCAACTTGTTTAATTAAAATTCACTTAAAACCTGAAAGAACTTGTAAAGAAATTCTAGACACAAAAATCAAAGTTTAGCCATATCTTTTGCAGCTGGCAGCTTGCCACAGCTCCTTTAAAAGAGATTTTCCTGATTCAGCAATAGCAGGAATAAAGCTATACCATTTTCAAATGCTGACTTTCTAAGCTATACTACCAGTGTGACCGCTGGCTCTTTTGGGAAACAGAGCATTTGGATGGAGTTTGGCAGCAGTATGCTGCAGCTTGTATAGTGTCAGTGTGGACTGGCTATGTGCCTAGAAGTGTAGCAGTGTGAATGGCTCAGAAGCACAAGCAGCTCCACCATGCTGGACTGTGTGGAACAAGCATGAAGTACCCTATATACCCTAGTAATGGTGCAGCGTAAGTTTTAAAAAGCAGATAGCATTTTAAGAAGTGCTCCTGGACAGTAAAGAATTATAGATACACAATAGGACAGATTCAGATATAAAAGACCTTTAAATGGATCACAGTGTTGGACAAATGTACATAGGCTTGGAAGAAAGAAGAAAAAGAGTATAGAGAGTAGGAAAAGAAGTAAATGGTTTAAAAAAAGTCTTTAAAGATACACAGTACAGACAGTCATAGATTAAAAGGAGTAAAAAAAATAAGCCCCATAAAGATGGAAAATTCAAAGACAGTCTAGATTATGTATATTATTGTGTTTTCTTTGAATTTTTTGACTGTGAAGAAGTTAAGTACAGAGAGACAGACATTTCATTGGATAGGCTGCTAAGCTAAACCATTGTAAAGATATCTTGATTTTAAAATTTGAGTCTAAGTATATGTTGCTTTGAAAAAGAGGTTCTTCTTTTGTCTCTACAGAGGATGAGAACCCCTGGATTCTTTGGCTGGTAAGCCAATGACACATGGCAATATAGATTGCTAAATTGAGGGTAATGTGTTATATCTGTTTCTCAGATAGTGAGTCCTAACCCTCTTGGATTTACCCCCGGCCCTTATAAGGGGAGGGGGGATGTGCAGAGAAACTGTTGGCAAGTCTTACAGGTATGAACAATTCTCATTAATTTTGTAGCAGGGATCTGAGGGTATAGGTATTTGAGTCCTCTCCGGGTGATATGAGTAAGTCATGCATTTGGGTAGCATTTTGCATGAGTAGAGATGAGATCTCTATGAGACAGGTTCTGAAGCTGCAGCATCTGCAGCAGCATTTCCTTGGGAAATGAGGCCAGGGAGGTTTTGGTGTCCTCTGAGATGTTGAATATATATGTTTTTTTTCTACCTTCTAAGAGTGACTGAGTTGTATCATCAAGGCAGAAATAGGATTATCATCCAATCTGATGTAGACATAGGGTAAATGTGGCAGTAGGTTTACCACATAAGAGCTAGATGAATAGAGGTTGCAGAGTTCTGGGACCTCTTGCAGGACAATATATACAGGCATTATTTTATTTTATTGATCAGATCCCCCACAAGGAAGAATTTTAGTATTCTCTGCCTTGGTCACCCCTGCAGAGAAAACTACAAAGGTGGCCCCATTCTTCATGCCATCTATGCAAACAGTGAATGCTTAGGGTAGGGAGCTAGAAGAAAAGACAAAGGGGAATCTCCAGTGTAGTTATTGATATAGCTTCACTGAACATGACTCCCCAAAATTGGGTCCCCAGAAATCCCTCCAAGGTGAGGCTTAATCAAGATCAATACTTGACCACCCATTTTAAATTCTTAATTTTGAATGGAATTATTAATTTAGAGAGATCTTTTCAGTTATGTCAGAGGGAGGTATCTTTTTTTATCATCTAATGTTTTATTTAAATTAATCGTATCATCGGGACCTATCCCAACAGAACACAATAGATAGAAAATATCTCCTAGCAATCTTTGGAAACCACCTAGAGTCTGTAATCAGTCATTCCTAGTGTGCACCTTTTGGAGTCTAATTTTTTGTAAACCTATTTCATAGCCTAATTATTAGAATTTCCTCTTTGTATTTTTTCCAGGAGCAGTTTGTAATCCCCATCAAAGCAAAGCTTTCTTTATTTTTTTAAACATTCTTTCTAAAGTATCTGTATTTAAATCAGATAGTAAACAGCATCTCTGTAATGATAAACTATAGGTTCAGAAAATTGTTTATCTATCATTTCCAGTGACTGACATATAAAATATTGGCACAGGTAGAGTTATTTACCATCCACTGTGGAAGACTCTTTCATTGATATCTCTTAGCTGGCTGAGAATTGTTATAAGTAGGAACTCAGAAAGCAAATTTTTTTTCTGTTTTTTATTATAAAGGTATAGTGAAGAATCAGTCTTTTAAATCAATAACTATAAAAGGACATCTTTTAAGTAAATGAGAAGACAAAGGAATTTCAAACTGTAGAAAGCCCATTGGCCGAATCACCTTATTTACAGGTCTTATATCTGTTACCATTCTCCATTTTCCAAAAGTATTTTTAACTTCAAATACAGAATTTGAATAAATATTTCCAAGGGCTGGTTGATTCTTCAATATACTGACCATTTAATTGCTTCTGTACCAGCTGTTCTAAAGCCTGCATTTTCTCTCTTGTTAAAGGGCATTGTGAACCCCATACAGATTTGTCAACCACTTTAGAGGTAGAGTTCTTGATACCTCTGGATTATTAGCAGCTATTGTGCCCTATTCAGTAAAACCTGAATAGTCTGGGCCGGTTCTTTATAATATCTTGTAATATTTTTTCTCAGAATCATATATTAATTTATAGTTTGTTTCTAAGATTGGGGTAATGTTAATCTGAGTACTCCATTGCTATAACAAATCGCATCTCCACAAATTGATTGCTACGCTAACCACATATAGTTTTAATATTCCTGTCTGTCCTTCTGACCCTATATATTCAAACCATTTCACACTCTGCTTAGTCTGAGATAAAGTTTTGATCCCTAAAAACTGTACATTTACATCCTGAAAAGGCCAATTTAGATGCCAAGATTCTGGTGAAATTGTTACATCCACACCCATGTATACGAGAATTTTAATGATTCATTTATTTATATTTATAATTTTGGTCATAGAAGTTTGCCAAATATTTATTTTCTTGGTTTCTTCTGAAATTTTTGTTCTCTCTTCTATAGCTGTTCTATTATCCATAGCATACAATGGTTTCTAAAAATAGGCATTAGATTCCTTAATTGCTCTGTGAAGTTTTCTCTATGATGGCAGGAAACTACTGAATGGGATTTGGCATAGGGACTTACAGGAGACCCTTCGTAGTGTTTTCCAACAGCAAAGAATTACTTATAATGTTCCTCATTGACCTATATTCATTAGTACAATGCCTGCCTTTGTCACACCATCTGTATAATCTCGAAAAAAGAAACATCCTGAATGGATTATTTTTAGAAAAAAAACATTGTTTCTAGGAATGCCCTGTCTACAATCTATTTTAACATAACCCTGATTGCTATTATTATAACATTTGATGTGTCAATTTTTCCTCAAACCTACGGAAATCACCTCTCCTACCCATGTATCATCATGCTCTCATGAGATTCAATATTAATTATACCTCGAATCCAGTCCTCCAATTATCCTTTTGCATAGAGAATTGGCATTTTAAAAAGCCAGATATTTAATTATTACTACTCTAGCTTCTGAATGTTGTATCATTCTTTTTACCACTGAAGTCAATCTTTGTTCAAATACATGATTTTTTGGAACTCTGTATAACTTTAGCTATACATTTTTCCCATTTCTGTGATTCTATGCCAAGCATCTAAAACTGCTGTGTGGCATAAATCCGGTATGTGGTCATTATATGCAACTTACCTTTTTATAATAGCAAAGAATTTGCTCTTGGGAATTTTCCCTACCTCTAGCTTACTCCATTGTTCAATAATCTTAGCTGCTTCCGTGAACCACATATTCTATTATAAATGTAGACCTGGTTCCAAAAACCTTTAAGTAATACTATCCAGTCATTGGGGGTAATTCTATTATAAACTGAAAATGAGCTTCACAATTGCTTCAAAAAAGGGGAAAGCATGCCATATAAGACTATTGCTTCTTTGAATTTCCTTAAATCAGGAGTCCTGTTCACTGTTATTGAGCCTCTGTCTTTTGGCAATTCTTCTAAAGTCACTGGATGTATTAGGGTTGGTTGTCTGGAAACCTTAGGCTGTTCCTCTCTATTCTTATATTTCAATGCTGTAATTGGCGCTCCATTAAACTCCTCTGTCTGGATTTGAATATCTCTATTATCTGTTTTATTAGGTTTTGCTAAGTCCTGTATCTTAGCACTCAGATTAACCAATTTTTTTAATGATAAGACAAAAATGATAAAGCTGATAATGTTTACAATTAACATTACATAAATTAACATTACATAACATTACATAAATCCTATCTAAATTCGATATCCTCTCATTTAATTTTTCCATTTTCAAACTGTCTAGTATATTATCATACAGAGACCCAGCTCCCTCCATTGTAATGGTTTTCCCATGTTTTTAATGTGGGAAAGAAACTGTCTCTTTTAACTAATTCCTCCCTTTAAAAATTCCAAATTTTCTTACCAAATTTGGTGATGATACTGATGAAGATATGAGAGTTATTTCTGCTGTGTAGAACAGTAAAAGTCTCACTAAATTTCAAGGCAGCGACTTAGTTTGGCAACAGCTGGAGAAGGGGGTTCAGGGAGAGCCTGCAATCCACAGTTGAAAGAGGGGGGGCTGTCTGAAAAGGCTCAGGGGATCGTTCAGAAAAAAAAATGTTGGGTGAGGGTGCCTGCCTGAAGGCTGAACAGGCCTGTCTAGGGCCAGTGAGCCATTTGGAGCCCAGATACTTCTGGAGTTTGGGTGGCAACTGGAAACTGTTTCAGAAAGACTACAACAGGAAAATCCCGAACTTGCTCAGAGGCTTGGGGAAAAAAGAAAAAAAAAAAAAGCCTAGTCAGGTGGGACTGGAGCCCCACATGCAGCTCTGTTGCAAACCCCATGTGCAGTTCAAGCCTGTGCCAGTGGCCCTTTTGTTAATTTGTACCCCAAATATTTGGTGTCAACTGTAGAATAAATGAGAAAAACCCAGAAACAAATATTGGGGTTCCACCTGATGATCAGAAAAGCAAAGCAGCCAGCCACTGGATCCAACCTCTACCTCAGACAAAATGGTAATCCTGCTTCCACGAATAATGGGAATTAGACTGAGCATGAGACCTCTCTCCTCTAGTCTTATATTCCTCTCTAGTGCTGGGATTAAAGGCTTGTACCACACTGCCCAGTCTCTGTGGCTAACTAGTGTGACTGCCGGGAATAAAGGTGCCTGGCCTGCATTGTTGACTAGCATGGCTGCTTTACACTGACCTTCAGGTAAGCCTTATTTATTAAAATACAAATAATATACCACCATACTCAAAGTCTCTCCCCACAATACTAAAATGAAGACTACACACACACACACACACACACACACACACACACACACACACACACACACCAGGCATGCAGTTCTGTGCAGGCCCTATGCTTGCTGCCTCAGTCTCTGGGAGTTCATTTGGTCTTTTTTTCCCAGTTGATCTAAAAGTACTTGTTCTCCTAGTGTCCTCCATTAACTTTGGCTCTTATACTCTTTCTACTATCTGGCTAATTTCTTAATAACAATTAATATATAATCCTTAATTCATAAAACTGGCATTTATAAGAAATACTCTTTATATTAATAATCATAGAAATAAGTATATATTTTATTGATGCTGTAGTTTTTATAGTGTCATTATGACATGGTCATCCAAAACACAGTTTGTGACTATCTTATTTCTTTTTAGTCATTTGTACCTTAAACCAATCTAATAATTTTTATATGTCATTTTATGGTTTTATGAGTCATATTTGACTCTGAATCCCATAAATGAAGGGTTTTTTTTTCAAATTTTCACTGTAACCTACATTTTGTTATTGATACTTTTGTTTCCATCGAAGCTTCAGCCATTTCCTTTGCCTCAAGCATGAAAGTGGATGAGTGCTTAGAACCTCAAAAATGACAAATGCTAATCTTTGGGCTTTTGCCAATTTTAATTCAAAAACTGAAGTGAAAATGAGAACTCAATTTACTTTTAAATTGCATTTTCTTTTGCATGAATGACTTCAATACTTTTGTAAGCTTAAGAGATGTAAAGCATTTTCATTTCCTTCTGTAAACTGTCCTAACTTGTTTATTTTCCTCTCATGTTATTGCTTTTCAGCTGAGATTGAAGTACTTCATAACATAGAAGTGTAAGACTTCTGCTTGGTATAACTTCTAAAGATAAATATTTATATGTACATAATATGTGTATATTAATATATGCAGGAACAGTACAAAACCAAGTACATTTGATTGTATAGTGACAGTATATATTACCTTACTTAGAGCATAATTAATGTAGTTCAAGGGTCGTTATGCTGAAGGCTTAATCAAAAGAGTAGTAATATTTGAAAAACTGTGGGTCATAGGGGTAGGACTTTATGGAAGATTTTAAGACCACTGAAGATATATTATTGCAAGTCATCACAAAGAAAATGTCACTTTTTTAATGTCAGTCTCCTGTCCCATAATCTGAGAACCTGGTAAAACATATTTTCCAATTCCTTGCATTTCCCTTATGAACGACAAAATATTGCTTTGACATATCATATTTATAAACCAAAATAAAACTATCTTGATTTCAAAATTATATGTCTCAGATATTTCATTAAAATAGAACAGAGCTTGCTAATAAAGCCTAATAACACCTGTTAATGGACACTATTATGCTATTATTATTAAAATTTGAATTATATCATAACATTATTCAGTCTTTCAAGACCTATCTTACAAGAAATATAACACATGTTTTCTGTAATAAGTTAAAGTTAATATTTGCATGCTTCTCTTTATTTACATCTGATGTCAACATAAAATTAACATTTGAACCTATCAGCCATTCTGTGACTCCCCAACTACTGTCTGTCTTTCCCTTCTCCAGGTTTTTTTTTTTTTTCATTTTTTTCTATCACCTTGAATCAATTCTTCCTTCTTGAGACTTTACTTTAGTTCTTTGTCTCCACAGAATTTCTTTCAGGTGGAAAAAAAGAAATGTGATAGAACAATTATCATGAATCAATCTAGGGAAAAGCTTTATAGTAACCAGCTCCTTTGTATATCTGTGTAAGTAATATTTGATAAAAATATCAAATATGACTGGGATATGGATCTTCACATCAAAGTCAAGAATCTGCTCTGGCTAGACAGAATCTATGCCCAAATAGATAATAACACAGATATTCTACATTGTCACTTGCTTGAACATTTAGTCATTCTTGTTCAAAATTATATGACTGATGTCAAATTCTACTGTATATAATTATTTCCAATTCATAAATTTACATTGTCTTCCTTATTTTATTTTCCTTTGGTAGAAATTGCTATTTTATCAGTTTTGGTACGAATGTATTCTGTCTGTGGACTATATCTCATGGTGAAAGAGCCAAAAAGATTCCCTACAATTCAGATTAGAAGCTACTGTCACTTTAGATTACCAGTTCTCAGAAAGCAAAATCTATATAAGAAGAGACTAGAGGAAAAGGGCTTTCCTGTATTTCCTTTCCATAAATTTATTGATCAAAACAAAGAGATTTCTGATTAGTAATGAAAAAAATTTACCATTAAATTAAAAAAATCCTTAAGTGTTAAGTGTAACCAAAAAGTAACTGTTGAAAAGTTAAGAAATTAGTATAAGTTTTTCTTTCTCAGTAGAAAGATATCTGACCTAAATTACTTTTTCAGTAGATCAATCTTTTAACATTTTAATTAGAATTCTTAAAAAGCTTTCAGCATTTACAGTTCATTACAATAAAATCAGGTTCTCTGGGTATGACTCTAATCAGAAACTGTGTTCATGGATCATAACATCATATTAGTGCCAAATTACCAACTGGTGCAAAGATTAATTAAAATGGTGCTGTTTCTGATAAAATAAAACAATTGCTTCACTCGTCTGGAGGACATGTTTTCCTGAGTTCTAAGAGTCACAGGATGATTAAGGAGTTCCAAATCCCTACAAATTTAAATATTTATGCATAACCTTTGAAAATAAAATTTGAAAACTTCAATTTCATACAAAATGACAAAGTTACCATTCATGTTTTTATAATTATTAAAATTAGCAATTATAATTTTAATTAAATGTAATATAATAAATATAAAAATTAAAATTTAGTATTATAATTTATGAATGCTAAATTTTAATATTGTAATAGGCAACATATGTGAGAGCCCATTAAAGAGAGAAATATTAAGATATTTAAAGATTATCCTTATAAATATTATTTGAACAAATATGAAATTTGTTTTAATATAAAACTGAGTATGTCATTTCAACCATATGCTAAAACATGATGGCATTACATAGAACATTATAGTCATTCATTTGTGATAGAAAATATTTTATACATACTATTGCAAATGTGCAAGTATAAATGGATCGTTTTATTAGTTTAAGAGATTTTCTGCATCAGCATAGAAAATTTTACTGTGTTTTTGTCTTTCATTTTTCGTATATACTGTCTCATGTTTTATTCTAGACTTACTTCAAACTTTCCATGTATTGGAGGATGCTTCTAATGCATCCCCTTTCACATCCTTAATACCATGATTATAAAAGCACCACCATAGCCAGGGGATGCCCTGGTGGAGTCTGTATGCAGGGTTCATGCTAACCAACTGGTGCTTTAATAACTGAAAAAAATCCATAATTCTGTGCTTTTATTTTTAATATTTGCATTGCTATCATTGTTTACCTCTGAAACTATTTGTCTGAACAGACATATATGACGTTAATTGCTCAACAATCACTAACCTAGTTTTTCTATAATACTTAGAAAACATCTATTTCTATAACATTTAGAAAATATTATTTTCTCGTTTGAATTGTCTTACTATAAAATAAAATAAACTGCAATATGCATTAAAATAGCTTGCTTCTGCTCCACTGACAGATTGCTTACTGGGCTGTCATTGCTAGGCTCCATGTTAGCGTATATGTGAAAGAGTTATATAGTAAATCCAGTTACTTTTCTCAATTTCACATCATTCAGAATTTTACAGGTATTTTCAGGTACATTAATTTAAAATTTAGAATCAATTTGGTCAATTATAAAGGTAATCATGAAGTGATACTTTCCTACTCTTTTGTTGTATGAAGACTGTAAAGAATCATATATGATAGGTGGCCTCTTTAAAATGACAATATGTATTAGTAAGTAAAATAAATTTTGTAATCAATGTAAATATTAGTTCATTGGTTGTGTTTTAAGATGAATTTTTACTGGGCAATGATGGTTCAAGCCTTTAATCCCAGCATTCAGGAAACAGGCAGGCCATCTTTTAAAATTGAGGCCAGCATGGTCTCCTGAGCAACTTCCAGGACAGCCAGAGTTGTTACACAGAGAAACCCTTTCTTGTAAAGACAGATATCAATTTATATAGTATTTTCATATATTGATTTTCTAGAAAAATGTTTCAGCTCATTGCAATCAAGTCTTGTGTTTACTTCTTTTCCCTATCCCATCCTAATAATGTATCTGTATTCCATTTTATTTAGATTTAACAAACTAAATTTTTAACACCTACAACTATAATCACAAAGTTGTGTAATTTTTCTTTTTCTTTTCTTTTATTTTTTATTAAAAAATTTCCGCCTCCTCCCTGCCTCCCATTTCCCTCCCCCTCCCCCCACTCCCCTTCTCCTCCCTCTACAGTCCAAAGAGCAGTCAGGCTTCCCTGCCCTGTTGGGATTCCAGGGTTCTCTCCCCTCCATCCAGGTCTAGGAAGATGAGCATCCAAACAGGTTAGGCTCCCACAAAGCCAGTACATGCAGTAGAATCAGAACCCAGTGCCATTGTCCTTGGCTTCTCAGCAGTCCTCATTGTCACTCTTGTTCAGGGAGTCCGGTTTTATCCCGTGCTTTTTCAGATGCAGTCCCATTAGACCAGCCCCACCGTCTCAGTGGGTGGGTGCACCACTCGTGGTCCTGACTTCCTTGCTCATGTTCTCCCTCCTTCTGCTCCTCATTAGGACCTTGGGAGCTCAGTCCAGTGCTCCAATGTGGGTCTCTGTCTCTATCTTCATCCATCACCAGATGAAGGTTCTATGGTAATATGCAAGATATTCATCAGTATGGCTACAGGATCTGGACATTTCTGGCACCCTCTCCTCAGCTGCCCAAGGAACTAGCTGGGGGCGTCTTCCTGGACACCTGGGAATCCCTCTATGGTCAAGTTTTTTGCCAACCCTAAAATGGCTCCCTTAAGATATAAACTTCCCTGGTCCCATATCCACCCTTGCCTTCCTGACTCAAACACTACTGAATTTGTTTCTATTCTTGCCAATTATTCATTTGTACTTTGAAAAATTCTGCATATGCAATTTTACCAGATATTTCCTTTAGATATTTTGTGGTTTGGGGATGACTTAGTTTCAGAGAAAATGTAGTTGAGGTTTTAGTGAACAAATCAACCTAACAGTCCTTAGATATGAAAGTACTCTTTCGCCGGGCGGTGGTGGCACACGCCTTTAATTCCAGCACTCGGGAGGCAGAGGCAGGCGGATCTTTGAGTTCGAGGCCAGCCTGGTCTACAAGAGCTAGTTCCAGGACAGGCTCTAGAAACTACAGGGAAACCCTGTCTCAAAAAAAAAAAAAAAAAAAAAAAAAAAAAAAAAAAAAGAAAGTACTCCTTCTCTCTTCCTGTTTATTCATCCATGTGAATGTTCCCTTTCCAATCATTTTCATTGTGTTTTGATTTTCCTTTTTAATTTTATCTTTTTAAAATCAAGCAGGTGGTGAATGAGTGCCTTTATTATCAATATAAGCCTTTTTAATTTTAGGGTAACTGACATTCTTTTAATATTTAATATGGTTTTATTATTTATGGTTATTTCTGTGTTGCCTCACTAAAGGATTACTTGTTTGTAGTGTGCGTTACTACCATTGCTTTCTGTATATTAGGGGAGATGCATACACATGCACTCATATATGTATACTGAATAAAGTTGGTCACTAGGTTGACAGTATCCGCTCTAACAGCCTTTGGCTATCTAAATAAGTCCCTAGTGCATGAGAAACCTCCGTGGAACTTGGCAGAATAGCCCAAGTGACACAGGCCATTTTTCCCCCATGTTTTCCTTTCAGATGTTGGATGTAGTCAGTACCACTGAAAACAGCACAATCTCAAAACACAGAACTTGGGTAACTAGATGGATCTAACCCCAAAACATCTTTCCTGCAGTCAAGCTTTCATAGTATCAGAAGAAACTATATGACCCACCACAGGGTGAAACAATAAACAGTTGAATTAATTTTTTAATGCACAAACCCAAAGTCATCTAAATAAAATTGTCTCAATAATTAGGAATGTAAAATGTCATTAAAGGAAATACTTCTTTTGAATCTAATGTGTAGATAATGAACTATCTCATGTGTTAAATAAGCAATAGCAGTAATGATAGGTAGAAGGCAGCCTACTACAGGCAATTGAAAGACAACAAAACCCATAGAAATCAATGTCAACAATAATAAACCCTTTAACTTAGGAATACACCAATGTAGAAGATCTAAAGTTCAAACAAAAGAACGAGGCAAACTATTTCTTATTTCCTATTGAAAATGGCATTAAATGAGATGTTCTAAATAAGGCAGAAATCTTTTCCATGTCTCAAAACTAGCAGTAGTCTTAATTTAAGAAATCATAATACCAGTGATGGTATTTCTTAAATATAACCATTTTCAATGAAAAACCTAATCATGGAACATATTGTGTTATAAGATTCATGGTCAGAAAATGACTTTTGTATTTTCCTCATTAAAAAAGAAATTATCTTATAATTGACAAAATGAATTTTAGAACCTTTAGTATATCCAAGATAGTGAAATTGCAACAAAGCAGTTTCAAATCATTATTAACTCATTCCTTGGCCAAATGCATGGTAGACTAAAATATAGCCAATGCCAGGACAAAATCATCTTTTAATGTTTATCTTAGATTAATATCTGAAGTAGATAAAATTTAAATAAATATAAAATTTAATGACTACTCTTAAAATATTATAATTATGAAATCTTTAGGAAAGCACATATATGACAACTTTCTTTATCTATAATGGAAATAAAATTTTAATTGTTTTGTTAGGTGGAATAATACATTGAAATTATAGAACTCACTCTGAAATGATCTTTTGCCATCTTAGATAATCTTGCAATATAAATTTTTCATAATTCAAATTGTACGGCATTATTTTAATAATCTATTTTAGATTAATTTAATGACAACACTTCTATTATTATTAATTATTATTATTATTATTGTTGTTGTTGTTGTTGGGTTTTTGAGACGGGGTTTCTGGAGCCTAACCTGGAACTAGTTCATGTACACCATGTTAACTTTGAACTTTGAACTCATAAAGATCCGCCTGCCTCTGCCTCCTGAGTGCTGGAATTAAAGGTGTGCACCACCACTGTCTGACATAGATTCTTCTCTTATACAAATATCCAGGCTTGCAGTTTCCTCTCCCTCCAGTCCTCATAGCTGCTCCCCACCTCCCCTTTCCCTTAAATCTACCCCAGACCACATTTCCCCTCAGTAAAAGGCAGGCCTCCAATGTGACAACAACTACTTTCAAAAACTGTTTGCTCAGTAACAACTCATTTACAAAGTATAAATGCTTAATAATTCTAATACATATATGAAAAATAATGAGAATCCATGTGAAAGATTTGTACTTATAAACTGGTTCCTTTTTATTGGCTTTACTTTGTGTTGTAGTTTTGATTTCTTTTGAAAAGTTTGTTGTATTTTCCATTTTGTTCAATTTAGGAGATACTGAAGAGAAAGAGTTTAATATTTTAATTAATAGAGGGTAATTTAATTTTATTACCTTAGTAAACTAACAACTATATATTGTTAGAACAGTGCCAAATAAACACATAGAGACTTATATTAATTATAAACTGATTGGCCTATTAGCTCATGCTTCTTATTAACTCCTATAGCTTATATTAGTCCATAATTCTTGCCTGCGTTAGCCACATGGCTTGGTACCTTTTTTGGTGAGGCAATCACATATTGCTTCCTCTGTGTCTGGCTTCCTCTGTGTCTGGGCAATGACTGTAGACTGAGTCTTTTTCCTTTTCTAGAATTCTCCTGTTCTCATTGTCCTACCTCTACTTCCTGCCTTTGCCTTGCCTATACTTCCTGCCTGGTTACTGGCCAATCAGAATTTTATTAAAATACAATGGACAGGGTACAGACCATTGTCCCACAGTGTTATATCCCAAAAAATGCACTCATCTTTAGAGAAGATTGTTGAGATCAAACTTATGGTTTTATGAAAATTAAGGAAAATTATTATTATTATTATTATTATTATTATTATTGCCTTATTTTACATACCAATCTCACTTCCCTCTCTCTACTGTTCTCCCACATTCCCCACCTTCTCCCCACTCCAACCCCCATCCACACCTCAAAGAGGGTGAGCCCTATCATGGGGAGTCAAAATAGTCAGTCACATCACAGACAAGATCAAGGCCGTCTCCCATATCTAGGATGAACAAGGTATCTCTCCATAGTTCAACTTATTAGTTGGCTATTATGTTTCTACTTTGTAATGTTTGGTTACATAAATTTTAAATTGTATATGCTATCAATATCTGAACTATACAATAATTAAATCAATGTACCAGTTACTTATGATATACACATATACTTACTATCAATGGAAATAGATATATGATATATAGGTGACATATATACATACACTTGCATAAGAGAAATTATGTTTTACATCCAAAGTCTCTAAAATAACAAAACTAATAAGCACTGTAGTGACTTTTCAATTGAATTTTAATAAATAAAACTTGCCTAAAGATCTGAGAGTAAAACATCCTTACAGACCAGGTTATAACACACACCTTTAATCCCTGTAGCCACATTACTATGCCCTAGAAACTGGACAGTACATGCCTTTAATCTTAATGGTACATACCTTTAATCTCAGCCCTAGAGAGGAGTATAAAATGGGAGGAAACAACTTTCACACACAGTACCATTCTGTGTTTCCTAGAGGCAGAATCGCCATTTCACTCTGAGGTAGAAGTAAGAGTTGGTGGCTGGCTGCTTTGCTTTTCAGATCTTCATGTTGAACGCCATTATCAGTCTCTGAGTTTTTATTAATCATACTTTAAAGCATGATCATCTTTCGTAATTTTATGTATGTATTTCATTCAAAATCAGGAAAATACATTTAAGCCACAAATACTATGTTGAAAGAATACTGGGGTTAATAATATGGATTGTAGAGGGTATACATTTTCTGAATTAATGTCATCTATAACTTCCTTTCACAATATTCAAATATAGTGAGTCTTCAGGGATTCCAATATTATGACAAATTAACCTATAATGGGTTATTTATAAAAAACAGATAATTACTTCCCATAGTCCCTGTAGCTAATAAGCCTACAATGAAGAAAGGACAGACCTAGTCTGATGACAGCTTATTTCCTACATCATTCATAAGCCTTCTCCCTGGAGCCACACAGTAAGAGGGCAAAGTCAGATTTTTAGAGCTCTTAATAATACTGTTATTGCAAGCCATGTAGGACCCACTCTCCTGCCCTGTCACTTCCCATAGATCCCAACTAATATTTCCAATGTTAATTAAGTTTTCAACACACAACCTCTGGAAGGACATACACTCTCAGATTGTAACTCCACATCAGCTTCTTACCATCTCTCTGACTTGATTTCTTAATCTATTTAGTAAGAATTTAATGATATGTTTCCATAATAGCAGTGAACATTGAGAGTGATTATTTTTGAAATGATATACAAATTATTCAACCATAGAGTAAGTACTCAATAAATATTACGTCATGAAAACAGAATTTCTTAGAAATAAATATCTGACTAGAATATTAAAATATAGAGATTCAGGTGAAATAAAACTAAGCGCTGCAATCCTAATTTCTTTTCGAAGAATTTTTTTATTTAAAAGTTTTTTTTTTCATTTTACATACCACCACAGTTCCCCTCACTTCCCTATTCTCCCTTTACCTTCTCCCCACCCAGCTCCCCCCCACACACACACTAAGATTAAAGTGTAAGACCTCCCATGGAAAGTCTACAAAGTCCCCCCTGTATCTAAGCAGAGAAAGTTATCAATAAGGAATATACTCCACAAAGCAGGTCATGCACTGGGGATAAATCCTGGTTCCACTGCCAGTAGACTCAGAGACTGCCCAAGTCACAAAACTTATGACCCACATCCAGAGGTCCTAGGTCAGTCCTATGCAGGTTCCCCAGCTATTAGTCCAGAGTCAGTGAACTTCCAATTGTTTGGTTCAGCTGTGGCCTTAATATTTTTGCTCATATAATCCCTCCTCCTTCTCCTTGATTGGTCTAGGTTCAGTGCTTAGCTGTGGATCTTTGCATCTGCTTCCATCAGCTACTGGGTGAAGGGTCTGTGAAGACAATTCAGGTGGTCATCAGTCTGGTTACGGGGGAAGGCCAGTTGTCACCTTCATTATTGCTAGGAGTCTCAGCTGGGGTCATTCTTGTGGATTCCTGGGAATTTCCCTAGCACAAGATTTCTTCCTAGCTGTATAATGACTCACTCTATCAAGATATCTCTTTCCTTCCTCTCCCTCTCTGTTTCTTCCTTAACTCAACCTTCCTGTTCCCTCATGTTCTCCTCCCCCTTTTACCTTTTCCTCCCCTCCCCCACCCAAGTTCCCAATTTACTGAGGAAATCTTATCTATTTCCCCTTCCCAGGGGCTTCCATGCCTGTCTCTCTTAGCATCCTCCTTTTTCTCTAGGGGTTGTAGATTACAGCCTTGTTATCCTTTTCTTTGCATCTTATATGCTCTTATGAGTGAGTACATCCCATGTTTATCTTTCTGGGTCTAAGGTACCCCTCTCAGGATGGTTCTTTCTAGTTCCATCCATTTGCCTGCAAAGTTTCATTTTCACATTTACATAATGAACAATATTACTTGCCATGAATTAACTGGCAAGCACTTTACAAATAAGATTCTTAATTACAGTTGACACTTTTGGGCTTAGAGTGAGAGGAACAGCCATCTGGTTCAAAAATTGCACTATCCAGATAAAAACTCAGTGTAAGAGACTCTGGGGCAATTACAAAGATGTTTTTATTCAGTGTTAGCAGGAATAGAGCTTTCTGCTAATACACCCAAAATCTACTGATTAATACAGTTGTTGTGGTACCAATAGCCATGTCTTCCTATAGTTCCCAATGCCTCTGTTGCAAAAGGTCAACAAAATAGTCAAACACACATAAAAAAGCTGACTTACAGATATTATTTCTTTTCTTTTTTTAATTAATTAATTATGTATATGCCTGCCTGCCAGAAAAGGGCACCAGATCCCATAGATGGTTATGAGCCACCATATGGTTGCTGGGGACTGAACTCAGGACCTCTGAAAGAGCAGCCAGTGCTCTTAACCTCTGAGCCATCTCTCCAGCCCCCAAGAACTTTGAGTAGATATATGTGTATGTTGAGGGCTCAGAGTTCAGTAAAAAGAAGTGTATCTGTCATGATAAGAATTATTTACAGTTGCTATTGTGTCTTTTCCTGCCTTGGTCCTAAAATACATGATTCATTGTCTTTGGCAGTCCTATCACTCTGGAGGAATTATATGATACTTTGAAACTAATCTAAATAAATTAATTAAAAAACAATTGTCAAAATCATAACATCAGGATATTATGGACATTATTTTGAGGATAACAAACAGATTTATAAACTATGCTCTTGGGAGAACTCCCTTGAAAGGGGATGCAGAATCATATTCTTTTTCTACTTTTTATCAAATAAAAACATCTGCATTTTATAGGCCGATGTACAAGGCCAGTTAGCATGACATTATAAAGAGCATAAAAATGAACTTCGTTATTAACAAAATATATCTTTATGTTATAGTAAGTTACATGTTACAGAGCATAAGCAAGATGTTTCCCTTTGTGTCTGTAGATTAATTCAGTTTCAAAGAAAATATACTGTTTAATTAAGCAGGATAAAATAAACCCAGGTAAAAGCTACAAAGACATGGACTGCATCACCTTTCAGCCATTTTGATGCATGTTAATTCACTGGTTAAAGAACAGTAGAGAAAGTCAGGTTAAGAAATTCCAAAAGTACCCCTGGAAAGGAAACAACTAAAGAAGACACAAAATGTCCCGTGGAAATATTCTTTGCTGGAAACATGTCTACTATGAACTCTCATTTCAAAGTGGCACTGGGTGAAAAAAAAAAAAAAAAAAAAAAAAAAAAAAAAACAGTAGCAGATGTTCACTGGGATATGGGTTAGAACTGCCAAATCCCAGACTCCTCAGTTGTCTTAGTGAAAGTTCACCTGTAGATTCATAAGACATGAATCTACAGTTAAGCACATGACTGTTTAAGGAAAATGAAATAGAAGCAATAGAAGAATCATACATGTCCCATTCGTTCTGTTGAGACCCTTAGATACACTTAATGATTTCTGTAAAAAAAAATAACATCCAATTTATTTTTTTATTTTGTAGTAATATATTTTATTTCTTAACCTTTACACTTTATTATTATTAGGTACTTAGTCATATAAGCAGAGTAGCATATTGGATTGGGTAAAATATTGTCACTTTGGGTAAAAAATGAATATATCTTTTGACAATGGAAACCTCTGGCCAAATATATAATATCTAAATGCAGGGAGAGGCCACTTAATTTACAACCACTTCTGTTTCAGCAATTCCTTTCACAAGTAAGCCAGCTCACTGTGAGATAAAAATACATTTTCTTTAATCTATTATATTTCACTTAGAAAATGAAAAGTTGGTAGATTGAGTATTGCCGAAAAGCAAAAGCCTACAAAAATCACTAATTGTCCTTTGAGATTTGTGTTAGACCATCATCGACATATTCTGCTCTTTGAAGGATTAACATTCCAGAATATTCTATCTTGTGACAAAATACCATTAACTCATGATCATCACAAACACATTAAATAACAACCATTGATGGTGTTGTGACATCTCTAAAGAATTTGTATGCTTTTTTAACGATGGAGAACATCACTCAGCATCAATTCTGAGTGTTGAATTGATCCTTGGAAGAGAGGCTGGTAATTTGATTGTTCTGTAATGTGCAAGTGCATAATTTCAGAAAGAGAAATCATTTTATGAAGGAACTAATTACATGCAAATGAATTTCTTCACAGAATGTTAATAAAATTAGAAATGCTTTTCAAAAATGAAGAAAAATAACATAAAGTAAAATATATTGAAGAAGGATCAGTAGTAAGGAAAAAATGTCAAAGAGGGGAAAGTTGAGTCATTTTGGCCTCTACAACTTGGGAGAGCATCTTGTTGGTCTTTATTTAGCCTGCTAAGATCTTCTTGATAATAAGGATTACTAAATTCTGACTGATTCTGTAATCAGAGTGCTGTACTTTGTTAATACCAGAAAAGTCTCTATAAGAAGACTTACATAACATAAATCAGTGTTAAAATAACTAATATATCTTACAAGCAAGTTAACACATACACGCACACAAAAATAAAAGAAAAAACACAATTAAAACTTATGAGCATTGATGTGGCTCTATACAACAATATTTAGCCAATAATATATCTAGGAGTGACTCTCTCTTCTTTCTCATGTTTGTCATTCTTTCTGAACTAATACAACTTCCTTTTGAAATTGAACTTGTGTTGTGTTGAGTTATTCAACATTTGGAATTTTCTAAATTGTGTTATCTGAATTGTTATATCAGATCTTTAAAATGTCAAATAAATTAACACAATGAAGCCAACCCGCAAAGAGTGAGCACTGGACTCTTTATAGATATGCATATCCATGCATACTTTTAAAGTTAGTTTCTGTTATATTTAAGTATTTTGCTAGAAATGCAAGATGGATCAACCATGATTTACTCTTACACATCTCCAAAATTTGGTTCATAGTACACACTGCCATCTGGTACCATAATCCTTGGAGAATCCAATATCTAGGGCCTCCTTGTACACACTAAAAGAAACATGCATGCACATGCACACACAAACACACCCCAAACAGAAATATGCATATTTTTTTAAAGAATCTTTAAAAATGCTCTCATTTCTTTCTCAAAGAAAAATCTTTTCTTTAAGACTTAGATACCTGTATTTTTATATATGGAAAAATAAATTACATGTCTGTAGACTGGAAGACTCACTATTGGCACAATAAAACTCTTGCAAGATTGATTTAGAAATGCAATATAATTTCACTGAAAATCTAGCGAGTTCTTTGAAGGATATTGAGAAACTGATTCAAAGTTTATATAGAAATGCAAAAGAGACCGAATAGTTAACCAAGTCAGTACTCAGAATAACAGAACTTAATGAATGATACCTACATGGCAGGATGTATTTAAACCAACAGTCATCACAACATTTTTGGTATTGTGAGGGCATAAGTAAATAGAGAAATTGAAAATAATAATGCTTGGCCTAGAAATAGACAAAAGTAAATACAACCAAATGAATTATAACAGAGGATAAAGGACAGTAAAATAGATCAAATAAAATCTTTTGCTCAAATATGCTGGTACAGGTGCCTATATACATGAAGGAAAATTAGAAGTACACATACAGAAATGCATACTTGAACTAATTAAATTTTGATATTTAAATTTCTGAGAGACATTATAGAAGAAAAATATATCAATCATAAGAATAAAATTTTAAACCACTTTTTAGATTTATTTTATGTTTATTACTATTTTTACTTTATTGATGTAAGTTTACCATGTGTGTGCTTGATGCCTACAGATGTCAATAAGAGACATTCTATAACCTTAGAATAAAATTAAGGATAGTTGTAAGCAGCCATTAATATGATTGTCAGTAAAACTTGCTCTACAATTGCTCTTATCTGCTAAGTCATCTCTTCAGACCCCTTGACCTAAATTTTGAAGGTATAATCCAAGAAAGTTTGGGTTTTAAATTGGACATCATTAAAATTAAGTGCTCTATTTTTCAAAAGAAAAAATTAACAGCCTGAGAAGAAAAGCCACAGATATAGGGGAAATGTTTCCAAAAGTACATGGAATAGAGCATTATTAGCTAAAAGTACAAAGAATTCTCAATTTCAATAACAAGAAAAAATAAGCAAGTAAAATAATTGATCAAATATATTAATAGTTCAACAGAGAAAAGATAGATATATGCTTCTGTAAGGGTGTAAAAATATCGTCAATGATTTACTTCATGCTGTAATTAAAGGGGTTTAAATGGGATATAAGCATATACTACTTAAATATTCAATATATTCCAGTGATTGATTATACTGTCAATCTCAGTGTGACAAAAGTTGAGTCTGGAAGATTGGGAATTTGTACCTAACTCTGGCTCCATTGGCACTATTTTAGAACTCAGTAGATAGACTTTCCATTCATACATAGAACCATGTATGGTCACACTCAACATAGTGAGGATACCTAATGCTCATGACAATAGATAAACAGAAACTCACCCATTTCTGGTGATTCTGTGAATACACATCTTCATGAAGAGATGAAACAAAAGTAGAACTAAAGAAATGGATTATATAACCTGTGAATAATTTTGCAGCGCAAAGGGGAGGAATAAAACACCTTTAGCATTTAGCTATTAAAACATATATAGATATATGTTCATAAATGTAGGTTACTGTGAATTAAATAGAATTTTGAAATTTCATGTAATCTCTTTTGTTGTTTAAATTTTATTTATATCAACAAATGAAAACCTAATACATATCCAACAGTTTTCTTACATTCATAAGATCTACTGATATGAACAAATGTTTAAATATGGCTATGTAATAAGAAAACATAGCAGCAGGCAAAAGATTGATAAAAGTCATTATTAACAAGCATATTAAAAATCAAAGATGAGTACATGAGTATTCAAATAGGCAATACAAGGTATATTTTTGCAGAATATTTAAGTATGTAAATATAGGTTACATTGGTTTATCATGTAGAATATTACTTTAACTGTGTAACGATGTATGAATTTGTTTCATGATGTAAGGATTATGTTTTAATTATGTAAAGATGTGTTACATTTGTTTCAACTTGCCTGCGTAAGACACCTAACTGGTTAACTAAAGAGCTGCATGGCCAGTGGACAGGCAGAGAAAGGACATGTGGGAATGGCAGTCAGAGAGAATAAGGATAAGGAGAAATCTATGCTCAGGAGGAAAGAACAAGAGGAAAGAGTAGAGAAAATGAAGGAGACACCTGGGGCCAGAGGCCAGGCAACTGCCAGCCTGTCAGACATAGAGACAGCAGGAAAGTAAGATGCACAGAAGAAGAAAAGTAAAAGTCAGTGATGCAGAAGGTAGATAAAGAGAAACAAGTTAATTTAAGTTAAAAGAGCTAGCCAGAAATGAACCTAAACTAAGCTGGGCATTGATAACTAATAAGAACTTTCTATGTCATGATTTGGGAGCTGGTTGTTGGCTTAAATGAAAAGCCTGCTACAGTAGACCATATGTAGTTAATGTTTGGAATTTAGTACACCTTCTATCTTCTTCTTCCCTGCCATAATAATATTTCTACCCAGTTTGTTATAAATAGAATTGTGTGCATTTTTACTGCCCTTGTTTTCTAAATAAATGTATTGATACTTAATTTTGTTTATAAAATTAGCATAGATTTCATCTGTAGTAGCTAACCCAATACATACCATTAATGTTGGTTCAAGTAGTATTTGTATATCTCCTTTCAAAACAAGAACTGAAGAACTAAATAAAAAGCTAAACACAGAATAATGTGAACATTATGTTAAAAAGGAGGGAGGAAGAACGCCAGAAAAGATCCATGTAATCCTTTGTAAACCTGTATGGAAACTCTGTGGGATAGCAAAAGGAGAAATGGAAACTAAACCACTTGAGTCAAAGATGGTATTGGTTTGTGTTCTTCTACATGTAGACATATGACTTGAACAGCACCATTTGTTGAAGGTATTTCCCAATGTATATTTCTGACTTCATCAAAAATCAGGTGTTCATATGGGTATGGGCTGATGTTTGGGTTTTCTTTTTTTTTCCAGAGGTTTTCTTTTTTTGTGTGTGTTTTATTTTTTTTTCTCATTTTTTTATTAAAGATTTCCATCTCCTCCCCCTTCCCTCCCCTCCCTTCCACCCATACCCCCACTCCACCCCTCTCCAAAGACAAAGAGCCATCAGGGTTCCCTTCACTATGTTAAGTCCAAGGTCCTCCCAGCTCCCCCTAAGTCCAGGAAGGTGAGCAACCAAACTGACAAGGTTCACAGTGAGCCCGTCCATGCTGTAGAGTTCATGTTCATTGCCGTTGTCCTTGGTTTCTCAGTCCTCCTCCACCGTCAGCCACATTCAGAGAGTCCGGTTTGGTCCCCTGTTCCATCAGTCCCATTCCAACTGGACTTGGTGGTCTCCCGTTAGATCTGTCCCACCGTCTCAATGGGTAAACGCACTCCTCACGGTCCTGACTTCCTTGCTCATGATCTCCCTCCTTTTGCTCCTCATCGGGACCTTGGGATCTCAGTCCGGTGCTCCTATGTGGGGCTCTGTCATTTTCTCCATCCAATGCCAGGTGAAGGTTCTATGGTGATATGCAAGATATTCATGAGTATTGCAATAGGGAAGTAGACAAGATTGCCGGACAAAAAATGGGAACATGGGGGTGGGGTGGGATGAGGGGAGGGGGGATAGGGAGAGAAAAGTGTGAAGTGGAGGATGGGAAGAGCTTGGGGGAATAGGATGGTTGGGATATAGGAAAAGTGGATATGGGAACAAGGAATTATATATCTTAATTAAGGGAGCCATTCTAGGGTTGGCAGAGACTTGACTCTAGAGGGGTTCCCAGGTGTCCAGGAAGACGCCCACAGCTAGGTCCTTGGGCAGCTGAGGAGAGGGTGATGTTTGGGTTTTCAATCCAATTCTATCAGTCATGTCTGTTTTTATGCCAATATGATACAGTTTTTTATCAATATAGTTCTGTAGTGCAACTTAAAGTAGGAAATGATGGGACACCCAGTCTATTACCATGAACAAACTCAAGTTCAAGTGGATCATATACCTCAACATAAGAAACAGATACACTGAACCTGATAGAAGAGAAAGTTGGAAATAGCTTGGAACACACTGACACGGGTGACTACTTTCTGAACAGAAAGCCAGTGGTGAAAGCACTACCATAAACAGAGCAATCAGTAGACCCAGAGAGGCTAGGTAAAGAGGAGTGCTTTGAGGGCAGACCAGGGGTCTCTCTCCGAGGAAGAATTAGAATAGATTGTATGGGTTAATTCAGAGCAAGGGGAAATGAAGATGCAAGAACTGGGTGGTGAGGGATATATGGTGGATGGAGAGATTTAGGGGAGAGAATGCTAGAATTGAGGGTGGGGTCATTGTAGGTATGGTGTGGAAATCTAGTGCAGTGGCCATGTCCATGAATCTATGAAGGTTATTCTGAGGACTCCTAGTAACATGGGATGAGGGGTCTCAACTAATCATATCTTGTAGCCAGGAAACAGTTCCAATGGTGGGATTATGCTGCATTCAATTGAGTTGTTGATCAAGGGGGGTTCAATGGAAATCGCCAACAAATTCATGATGTTGATAAGACAAAGAGATGCTCTGTTTGGGGACGCTACTGCTGAGGCCAATACCCACACAGTTCATTGAACACAGAGAAGTCCAGTTAGTGCCAACATGGAGCCTCCACCCCTAAATTATACACTTTATGGTGTAGGAAGTTAGCTGCAGGCTACTGAGATAGAAATGTAGATACTAACCCTGCTACAAAACCCTTGACCTATAATCTTCAGTTCCTGCACAATATGCTAGGGCAACAGTGGCATAGAACTTATGGGAGTAGTCATTTAATGTTGATTTGATGTAAGGTCCACTTCATGATAAGCAATCCATACCCAACTCTGATTGGATAACCCAAAACCAGAGAGCAGATAGCTCAGAGATCTGTGGTAAAATGATGTAAGATTCCCCTCTGTATTCCTTGAATACCATTGGTTAATAAAGAAACTGCCTTGGGCCTGTACAAGGAATAGAGGTAGGTGGGGAAAACTAAACTGAATTCTGGAGAAGGAAGGAGGAGTAGAGAGAAGTCACGTAGCCCCACTGAAGCCAGACAGAACTTTTCCCGGTAAACCACTGCCATGTGGCAGTACACAGATTAATGGAGATGGGTTAATATGTAATAGTTAGCCAATAAGAAGCTAGAGATAATGGATCAAGCAGTGATTTAAATTATATGGTTTCTGTAGGATTATTTCAGGGCTGAGCAGCTGGGAACCAACAAGCTTCCTCCTTACAAAAGTAAAATGGAACACAACTGGTATAAAAAGAAAATAGTCATCATTAAAATGTCTCCTAATGATATTCTACTGTATTCAAAGTCAGAGCCTTATATCTAGTAATCCTCAGAGAGGCTTTCTCTGGCAGCAGATGGGAACATATACAGAGACCCATAGCCAGCCAGACATTATGTGGAGAGAGAGAAAAAGTCTAAATTGGAGGTCTCCATCAAATCCCTCCCTTCAGAACTTAGGAAATCTTGAGGAAGAGCAGGCAGAAAGATTGAAAAAGACAGAGGGCTTCAAGAACACAGGGAAATCAATGCCTTCTGAATCAACTAGGCAAAGCACGTATATCTCACAGAGACTGAAGCAGAAAGTATAGCCTCTACAGGAGCTTGTAGCAGGGCTTTTGCATGTATAACTTGGTATTTATGAGCTCTTGACTGTGAGAAAAAGGGGAACTATGACACTTGCTCCTACTCTTGGGACTCTTCCTCCTGTCGAGTTGTAATGTCTCACTTAAATATAATAGTTTTTGCTTCATCTTATATCTTATTTTGTCATGATTGCTATCTCTTAGAAACACATTTTTTTCTAACGAGAGACAAAAGGAGATATATTAGAGGAGAATGGAGGAGAAGAGGAACTGGGAGGAGTAGAGGGAGAGCAAACTATAATCAAGATATATTGTATGGAAAAAGAATAGATTTTTAATAAAAGAAATAATATGTGAAAAAATGTTGAAAAAGATGATTTTCATTAGTAAGACCTAAATTAAGAAGGACATGCAAAATGGCTATTCTGTTTTAATGTTAATCCAAACAATGGCCTTTGCAATATCCCTTAAATTAATAATTCTAAAATTAATAGAGATGAATAGGAAACAATGTACTGGACATACACAAATCACTGCCCAATTCTCTATGCAAAAATTCCTAATGAAAAAAATTAGAACAAAAAATGCTTAAAGTTGAATAAAATAAAGGTGAATAAGTATTTCTGAACTTAAATTTAAGTTTTTTTCTAGTTTTTGTATATTTCAATTTAGATTTGCTAATAAAGTAAAGTTCCAATATGACTGCCTTCCAAAATGGCAAATTAGCCTGGCTCATTGAAATACTAGGATTCCAATCTAATCTTGTTGATATATTTCTGATAATTAACCATCTGTGAGTAGATGCATTGACTAATGTTCAATGTACAGCACTAGAAAAATTATCATTTTTACAATGTGGGTTTAGTGGACTAAATGAAAGATTTTTTATTAATAGCCACACTTTTCATAAATTTTATGAGTTAATAGGGTTCAATTAATGTTGCCAAGTGGTGTGCTTCTTGCACATGTCTCTGGGGCAATGTGAAGTTGAGAAGAATGTGTAATGAATGGTTCAGCAGTTATATTGAAACCCTAGTCATTAAGAGATGGGTAATTAATGTGCATCTGCGTTAGGCTCATGGGTGCTCTCAAGGACCCTGATGTGTGCAAAAAGAGAAAAATTGAGACTAGCAAGGAAATACAGCTTTTCTCCATTTCTTAAAATTTAGGCCTACATCTGTCCTTAATTAGAAGAAATGAATTCCCATTAACATCATTAGGTGACATGCTATGATTTGTTAAGGCATATATGAACTGTGAAAACTGATTTAAAAGCTCAGGGGGGTCTCATGGCATTTTTATTTTAATCTCAGAAGTACATTTTATAATAAAATACAAATCATCTCGATCCAGACATGCACATTAAAGGTTCTTCTCTTTCATTTTGACCACTTTCTATGTGGTTTTAACAATCATTTATAAAATAAAAGTGACTTATTATACCAGATATTTTCCAGCCACACATAGAGAGATGCAACAACAACACCTTTGTAACAGGCTCAGTATATAAAAGTGTCACATATATTAATGACAGTATTAAATAGTTTGCTAAAAATACAATCGTCGTGCTTGTTACAGATGACTAGCTCTGTTGACGTTCTAGTTTCTGGAAAGATTCAAATTAAATTGCTTTTATCTCCTGAAGCATAATAAAAGTCCATATTCCTCATGATAATAAAATGTATCCTTGGGGCAAGTCATATGTCTGTGCTTTTTAAATGAAACTGTCATAATTTAATTAGTATGCAGGAACACAAGCCTTGGTTTTAAGAGAAAGATGACTCTCCTGAGTGTTCTTGTTCAGTGGACTTCCATAACTTTGCTTTCTGAGAGACCTGCTGAGAGTTTGTACTTGTAATTAAACATTGCTTTTATTTAGAGTTTTAGTGATACTCTGCCAGTAATTCCATTGAGGTACAGCTTGAAATGAGGATATCCCCATTTCATGTGCAATTGTATTAAAATTACTATGAATTATGAGATAGAAAGCAGCTATAAAGTTAGATTTTAAGTTGAAAAATTGTAGTATTAAACACAGGCAAACAAATTTATAACCACATTGGTGGGAGATATTTTCACTCACATTAAAATCATACAGATGGATTTGTTGTTAATCTTTAAGTAAAATCACAAATTATGTACATTTTATTTAAAATTATGATTACTGTCTGATAGTCATTCCTCTTATATCCTCTACATCAGTGAGTTCCTAGATCTCGAATTAGTTCTTCTTTTAGGTTTTGTTTCTTTGTTCTTTCAGAAATCTCCATAAAGTTTTCCTAAAGGGTTAAATTAGTGTACATAATCACCTATTATTCTGTATCTTCACATTCAAACAAGTATTTATTATTATTTGTTGTTGTTTTGAAGATAGTTATTTTCACTGGGATCTCATTACACAATTTATCATTTAGTTATATTTGTTATAGCTGAGTGTTTGTGATTGTGTTTGTGACTCATCAAGTTTACACAGAAATTTTTTTCACAAGTCACCACTGTAGGCTTGACTAACATTCAATTGAGAAAATACTGTCATAAGATCCAGCTGTAGGGTATTTTATTAATTAGTAATTGATGAGGGACAGCACAGTCCATTGTGGTTGTGCTATCTATAGCTTTGGCGTGTTGAGTTCTATTGAAGTACACACACAAGTAAGCATCACATCTTCTATGGCCTCTGTATCTGTTCTTGGCCCCATTTTCCAGCCCTGCTTGTGCTCCTATTCTATTTGTTACAAAAGCGGAAACAAAAGTCTGCCCTCCTTTACTTGCTTTTGGGGATGTTGTTCCATCACAGTAATAGTAGTCCTAACTTAGAGAGACATGTCCAAGTCCTATGGAAAATGACTATGAATCATTCCATTTAGAATCCCAAAATGATCTCAATAAGAGTTGGTATAAACTATTAGACTTATATTTTGCCATTGTGATGGTTTGAAAGAAAATGCCTCCCAAAGGGAGTAGTAGCATTATTAGGAGGTATGGCCTTGTTGGAGTAGTGTGGCTTTCTAGGAGGAAAAGTGCCGTCCTGGGGGTGGTGAGGCTTGAGGCCTCCTTTGTGCAAGCTCCACACATTGTAGACACTTTACTTCCGGCTGCCTGTGGATCCAGATGTCGAACTCTCAGCTTCTCCAGCATCATGTCTAACTATCTACCACCATGTTTTTTTTTATCCCCCCAGGGGAATCCAGCCTTGGCTTTGGTTCACTCCTGAGATGGGGAAGGGCTATCAATGTAAGAAAAAATTCTGACGACCAAGTGGACTGCATTCAAGTGTCCCCAAATAGCTCGAGACATATTTATTCATACTTAACCAGAGTTTACTTGCTGGGATTACATGACGGCTTCATCACTGATTTGTATTTTTGACTTTTATGACATACATCGTAATCATTATAAAAGCTCCAATTGTTCCCCTTTGTGGGAACATACAAAAATATTCCAAAATATACAAAGTGTACTTAAAAAATGCACTTTCCCATCCCCTCCCCTTTTCTAGACATAGAGTTCAATATTTGGGGCAGACTTAACTAAATATGGGTCCAGACACATCTGCTCCTGTGGTACTAATGTTAGCTGGCAGATACTTGTGGTTACAAAGTTAAAAAGTAATAGACATGGGTACAATGCTTTAAGGACAACAATATTTTAATCCTGATATTTCTTTTATGTTTGCAAGTTATGCTTTTATCCAGTTTCCTTTTCCACTGAAGGATCCCGTGTCTCTCTGTAAAAAGCAGACTTTGATAGGGCACTCTTTTCCCATCTCAGAATACCACACTTCTTCCATCAATGTAAGCTCGAATGCATAGTGAGAGGCAGATATTCTTATACCATATTTTACATTGCATTCCTCCCATTGGAGTCTACTGATTATATCATTGATTCTATATGCCTGGTGTCTAGGGAACTTACACTCAATGCTTGGCACTGGGGTATTCCCAAGACTTTTTCTGTATTCTGTGAGTGCATGCCTGATCTGGCTCACTTCCAGATCTGTGAGACATGGTTAATGTTCCCAGTGTTCTTTTCTCATATATACCTAATTGTGTCTATTGAGTCAGAAAAGGTTCCAGGATTAGGAGCTGTAGTCAGTAATTCCAGATAAGATATTTGAGAAACATTAGTCCCCTGTTGAATCTTAGGGGAGAATATTCAAAAAAGAACAAAATTTCCAAGGAAAATTAGAGCTATTACATGTGTGATTGACAAAGTAAAAATAAAAACTGTCCAAAGAATCCCCCATATAATGACATAGAAAAGAACTTGCAAGTTGCATGAACTTTTTAAATTCCTATACTGTCCCATTGACTACTTATCCTTGTCAAGTGACAGTCAGTCTCCATGGGTGCCTTGCCCCACGGACACCCACTGGACCAATAGTCTTCTGCTGATCTGAGACTGGCCTGCACAGTTTCTCACAGTTTTCCTCCATAACGATAATGGATTAATCCTCCGAATCTATAAGCTTCCCCAGTTAAGTGTTTTCCTGTTTAAGAGTTACTATGGATATGGTCTCTCTTTACAGCAATAGAAACTCTAAGGTGTTGGGACCAATTGAGTACTGGCCTTCAGCTGCTCTTCCCTCCTAGAACCTTCTAATTAAAGTTACTAGAAGCTGTGCCTAGCTTAGAGGATCAGAGGATGGGATTTTCACCTGTTGGCCATTGACTGCAGTGTATTTAAGCCTACATGGTGCTAATAAAGAGGGCTTTTGGTATCAGTGTTTGAAAGTCTGCATGTCAGTCTGTCTCTTCGTGTGTTTCCTCAACCTCCAGCCCCTTGTCCGAAGCTCGCGAACTGGATTCTAGCACTTAGAGCGCAGACTGACTCTCCTCGCCCTCCCGCCCCCCCCCCCAAGTGCGTGGTACTAAGGCGGCCATTTTGGAACTCCAACCATGTCAAGACTTCAGACAGCTTCAGATTGTTCCAGTCAACCTTAATGGGCAAGTAGTCCACAAAGAGTTATAGTTTAATGAAACTGTATCTACAGTTCCACAACTTGATCACCATGTGTATTGTTAGCTTCCTCTGATGTGTTATGATATTCATGGGTGCAGGGACTATCTCTCCATTGTTCACTTTTTTGGTCTAACCTGCTGATCAAACTGCTAACCAGATAAGTCTTTCAATGAAATATTTTAAAATGAAGGGCCTCATAAAGGACTTATCTTTTTTAAAAAAAAGGTGTTAAGCCGGGTGTTGGTGGCGTACGCTTTTAATCCCCGCACTCGGGAGGCAGAGGCAGGCGGATCTCTGAGTTCGAGACCAGCCTGGTCTACAAGAGCTAGTTCCAGGACAGGCTCTAGAAACTACAGGGAAACCCTGTCTCGAAAAACCAAAAAAAAAAAAAAAGATGTTAAATATATAAATCTGATATCATTATACCATCCATCCTGTAGCTAGATTAATTTTTCCAATAACTGCCCTGTATCCCCTTTAAGGGTGTTTTACTCACTAATTCTGCTAATGATTGTGGTCAAAGATTCAATGTGTATGGTTGCTTGAATGACAATGGACTCACAATCTGTGAAGATTAATAATGGATTTCATTGGAGGCTAGAAGATGTTTCTAATCCACTTTAATGTGATACCTGTCAAGGAGAGCTACAGACTGGATGTGGAACTGGCTCTAGAGAGAGAAGTATGCTGCAGTCAAGAATACTGAAGGGAGTAGGAGATCTGAAAAGCACTTTGACTTCTAAAAGGGAACAGGAGAGTTGGAAGTTTGCCCAGCTATTTTGGGGTCTTTCTTTGTTCCAGTGTTCCTCACTATGTTTCTGTTGTATGAGGCTGCTTGTTTGTTCCCAGCTGCTCAACCCTGAAATAACCACACTGAATCTATATTAATTAAATCACTGTTTGACCTATTAACTCCAGCCTCTTACTGTCTAGCTCTCACTAGGCAATATGTGTTTTGCCAAATGGCTGTGGCTTACTGGCAAGATTCCATCTGGCATCTGTCTCTGTCAAGGCTATATAGTTTCTTTGACTCTCTCCCTTCTTTCTCCCAGCATTCAGTTTAGTTCCCCCCACCTGTATTCTTCCCTCCACAGGTCTAAGAAAGCATTTTTATTAACCAGTGGTATTCACAGCATACAGAGGGGAATCCCACAACATGTTCCCTTTTCTCTTTTTTGAAATTTATTGTATATTTTGTGTCATTGTATGTTGGAAGTATATGATTGATTGGCTTTTGTATCTTGAATTTACAAAGAATTATACTTAAGAAATTGGCTTAAGTCTCAGAAGAGACTTTGAACTTGAGCTTTTCAACAAACTTGAGAATATGGTGGGGACTTTTAAAGTTGAACTGAATGCATTTTTTTGCATTATGATATGGTTACAAGTCTATGGGGACCAAGGAGTAAAATATGGTGTTTTGAATAAGAATTGTCCACATAGGCTCATATATTTCAATACTTAGCCACCAAGTAGTGGTACTATTTGAAAGGTTTAGAAGAGAGAAGATATTATTTTGTTAGATGCTATGAGTCACTGGGGTAAAATTTGACATTTCAAGAGCCTATCAAAACCAGAATCTTTCTAACAATACAAAAGGATATATTTCCTGAGTCTGTCTGCATGCCGCCTTGCTTCCCACCATAATGGTAGTTAACTAAGCCTGTGTAATGAAAAGCAAGCTCACATTTAAATGCTTTCTCTTTTAAGAATCTCTGTGGTCATAATGACTCTTAATAGAACAGTAACTAAGACAATATTCATGTTGCTAAATAAGTAAAATTGGTATTAAAAAAGAAAGTCCCAAATATAGTATATATAAACTAAGAGTACCCCAGTAGAATATAATTTTCAATATAGGAATATATTAGAATATTTTACTTTAGTAAAATTCTTATCTTTAGGAATTAGGGGAAGCAGAATCATTTCTTATGCACTAATATTGCACCAATATATTGCAAACTCTACAAGCAGATTTAGATAAGTGTTTACCAATTAATTTTCAAGCACTAGGAGCAATGAATCATTTCCAGAATATATTTTGTATATATGATTTTATGTTAGGTTAATTTATCACCAACTGGCAATTGTACCTCAGTGTTCATTATTTTATATAACACACACACACACAGACACACACACACACATATATATGCAGCTAAATAAATTGAAAGGAGCTAAACATTTGTACTTTTTAATCAAAAAATGCAGTTATTCTCTGCAAATGGGTCATGGAGGTAAGTATCTTAGCAGTCACTGAACACTTCTCTGTTATTCTGCCTTGTGCCATGTAACTACACATTTTCTTTTGTTTGTTAGAAGTAACTATTCAATAATTGAAATATGCCCAGACAATCTGTTGCTAAGTGATTTCTTGTACTTGTTTTATACCACGGATTGAGTATGATAATAATAAAATTACTTTTTATTTTGGGTGCCATAATTAATCATTCTGAAATTTAAATAACGGACAATACAATTATGAAATTGTAAATTTCTAGCTTCCAACGCTACTTTAGGATAAGAAAATGAATATCAGGTTATGAGTTTATAATGTTATTGTTAGAAGTATTTCTGAGTTCTAAGAAAGTAATTCTTTTAGAAGGTAAATGATTGTTGTATAAAAAGGAATATTTAGGAAAGAGCTTAGTTTTACAAAAGGATCTTTAATGTTGTACCCACTTTCTCCTTCTTGATTGCTCTTGCTTTCTATTTCTAGCTATAATATTTCAAATTCCTGCTGAAAAATAGTGCCTTATTCAAGTGTTGCTTTACATTGTTTTTTTATAACTTTCTTTTTCTAATTCAAAGTATTACTAAAAAAAAACAGTTTAGTTTACTATCCATTACAAATACTATAACTTCTGACTTGCTGAAATGGACTAGACTAGAAGTTTTAACTGGAAGAGGTGTTTCATACTGTCTCATTATAATATAGCATTTGAATATGAGATAAATAATAGTATAGTTGATGTGAAACAACAAATTTATACTGATAAAATAAACTGGAAACCAAGAGAGGCTAACTTTTGAATAATCAATTCAAAACAATTATCTATAGAGAACTTACTAATTAAAAACATATCAAACAAAACAAAAGCTTAACACAAAATACCCAGGAAATATGGGACATCGTGAAACAACAAAACCTAAGAGTAATAGGGATAGAAAAGGGGAAAAAAGTCTATCCCAGCAGCACAGAACATCAGAATTATACCTGACTTCTCAATGGAAACAATGAAAGCCAGAAGGTCCTTGTCAAGTGTTATGCAGACATTAAGAGACTACAGATGCCAAGCCAGACTACTGTACCCAGGAAAACTATTAATCACCATAGAAGGACAAAACAAGATTGTCCATGACAGAACCATATTTACCCAAAACCTAGCCACAAACCCAGGCCTACACAAAGTACTAGAAAGAAAGCTCCATCACAAGGAAGTTGGCTACATCTTAAAAAACAAAAACAAAAAACACACACATAGACAATAGATGATCTCACAGCAGCAAATCCCAAAATAATGCAAAAACATACACAATAGCATCACAACAACAAAAAATAAAACAACAGGAACTAGAAATCACTGGTCCTTAATATACCTTAATATATATGGACTCAACTCACCTATAGAAAGACACAGGCTAAAAGATTGGATATGAAACCAAAATCTATACTTCTGCTGCATACAAGAAACACACCTCAACCTCAATGTCTAATATTTATGCCTTTGTACAAACCTTCCTTTATTTTTAGGCAAATTATGACTGTTTTAATCAGCATCAATGGGATGAGGAACAGTCAAAGTATATCACTTGAATGATTTTTTAACTGAGGTGGTTAGTCAAGTTGATATAATTTAATATCACCTGAGAAGTACATTTTCATAAAGGATTATCTAGTGCAGGATGGTCTGTGTACCTGTCTATGTGTGTTGGACTTGATTTAAATTTTTCTACGACAATCCTTCCTGCACATGAAAAGCATGTTTCTGAGGTGGTTCCTGAGTTATACGACACTGAAAAAAATAAACATCAACTACAACAACAAAACAAAACAATTGTCAAGTATTTATTTGCTTTGCTTTGATTCTGGATATCATGCTTCCAGTTCTTGCTTGGGCTTCCCCACAATAGTGGAACATACCCTAGAATTGTAAGCCAAATAACCCTTCTCTGCCTTATGTTGCTTCTTGTTATTCCTAGCAATAGTAATGAAATTAGAGCAATAGCATTAATTTGTTTTTTGTTTTTTTGTTTTTTTTATTTGTTTTACTAAAAGTTGCTTTTTTTTGCCTTCCTGGCCTTGATGAAATACATAATTATAAAACATATGAGGATGAGAGGAGGGAAACAAAGTGGCTTACAGAAAGTTACAAGAAATTGGTCATTATTGTATAAACATCAACATACTTACGCTTTTGGAAAACTGTGTGAGGTTAGTAGTCCATTCATCCCCCAGTGAAAAGCTCAATTGATTTTACAGCCCTGCCTGACACTCTGACTGTAACCTTGATATCAGTAAGGACTCCAAACTCTAACACATTCATTCTGAGATTTCTCAACCACATACACAGATTTGTTGCTTCAGTTCACAGACTTCTGGTGCTGTGTTCAGAGTGAATATTAATACAAGCCTTTATACGTTTTCCACTGATGACCACTGTTGCTTTTGCAAATGTGAGCTGTCCTATAGAAGAGAAGCGTAAGGAAGAGATTCTTGCTGATGTGAGTGAAGCAAAATGGAAAACAAGGTTTTCAAATGAGGAGCTGAAGCGAAAATGGATTAAGAACAGGTACTATTTATGACTAGCATTGTAAGGAAAGAGTTTAAGATTCTGGGGCATTAAAACAAGTCTCAGAACATTAACTGTGGTTTTCTTCTTTTCCAGAAATGTTAGGATTCATATTTAATGTGATATATAAAAAGATCACTGGTATAAAATAATAATGGTAGTTGGTAGTCTTAGTGAAATGCATAAAATTAGAATTATAATTTTTATTATATCAGCATTATATTGTCATTACGAGTATGAATAGCTGAGATATATCATATGGTGGATTATGGGATAAAACACAAAATTTGAGAAAATAATTAAGACTGGCATTTGTAGTAGGCAAAATTAAACATAAATATTATTACAAATATTAATAAAGACTTTGGTAAACATGTGCCAGTGGATTTCATTCAGCAATTTTTATGATTGTTGAAGCAATAAGATATGATAAGTAAAACAATAGTTTGGTCCATGATGCACCACAAACCTATGAACGCCTGATTTTTGATAAAGGGGCCAAAAGTACACAATGGAATAAAGAGGGCATCTTCAACAAATGGTGCTGGCATAACTGGATGTCAACCTGTAGAAGAATGAAAGTAGATCCATATCTATCACCATGCACAAAACTCAAGTCCAAATGGATTAAAGACCTCAATATTATTTTGAACACACTGAGCTTGATAGAGGAGAAAGTGGGAAGTACTCTACAACAAATGGGCACAGGAGACCGTTTCCTACGTATAACCCCAGCTGCACAGACATTAAGGGCAACATTGAATGAATGGGACCTCCTGAAGCTGAGCAGCTTCTGTAAAGCAAAGGACACTGTCACTAAGACACAAAGGCAGCCTACTGACTGGGAAAAGATCTTCACCAACTCTGCAACTGACAAAGGTCTGATATCTAAAATATATAAGGAACTCAAGAGACTAGACTTTAAAATGCTGATTAACCCAATTAAAAAATGGGGCACTGAACTGAACAGAGAATTCTCAACAGAAGAAGTTCAAATGGCTAAAAGACACTTAAGGTCATGCTCAACCTCCTTAGCTATCAGGGAAATGCAAATCAAAACAACTTTGAGAAACCATCTTACACCTGTCAGATTGGCTAAAATCCAAAACACCAATGATAACCTTTGCTGGAGAGGTTGTGGGGTAAGGGGTACACTCATCCGTTGCTGGTGGTAATGCACACTTGTGCAATCACTTTGGAAAGCAGTGTGGTGGTTTCTCAGGAAATTTGGGATCAACCTACCCCAGGACCCAGCAAATCCACTCTTGGGAATATACCCAAGAGATGACTAATCATACTACAAAAGCATTTGCTCAACTATGTTCATAGCAGCATTATTTGTAATAGCCAGATCCTGGAAACAACCTAGATGCCCTTCAGTGGAAGAATGGATGAAGAAACTGTGGAATATATACATGTTAGAATACTACTCAGCGGTAAAAAACAATGACATCTTGAATTTTGCATGCAAATGGATGGAAATAGAAAACACTATTCTGAGTGAGGTAACCCAGACCCAAGAAGATGAACATGGGATGTACTCACTCATAATCGGTTTCTAGCCATGATTAAAGGACATCGAGCCTATAATTCGGGATCCTTGAGAAGATAATAAGAAGGTGAATCCAAAGAAAAACATATAGTAATCCTCCTGGATATTGGAAGTAGACACAATCGCCGGGCAAAAATCGGGAACTTGAGAGTGGGGCAAGACGGGGCCAAGGGATGATGGGGACAAAAAAGCGTGAAGGGGAGAATGGGGGGAGCTCGGAGGAATGGGATGCTTGGGATAAAGGAAGGGTGGATATGGGAGCAGGGAAGCATATATCTTAATTTAGGGAGCCATCTGAGGGTTGTCAAGAGACTTGACTCTAGAGGGGTTCCCGGGTTTCCAGGGAGACGCCTCCAGCTAGTTCCTTGGGCAGCTGAGGAGAGGGAGCCTGAAAAGGCCAGTTCCTATAGCCATACTGATGAATTTCTTGCATATCACCATAGAACCTCCACCTGGCGATAGATGAAGAAATTGACTGAGCCCCACATTGGAGCACCGGACTGAGCTCTCAAGGTCCTGATGAGGAGCAGAAGGAGAGAGAACATGAGAAAGAAAGTCAGGACCGTGAGGGGTGCGTTCACCCATGGAGACAGTGGGACAGAACTAATGGGAGATCACCAACTCCAGTTGGAATGGGACTGATGTAACATGAGACCAAACCGGACTCTCTGAATGTGGCCGAAGGTGGAGGCTGACTGAGAAGCCAAGGACAAAGGCGCTGGGCTTTGATTCTTCTGCATGGACGGGCTCTGTGGGAGCCTTCTCAGCTTGGTTGATCACCTTCCTGGACCTGGGGGGAGTTGGGAGGACCTTGGTCTTAACATAGAGTAGGGAACCCCGATGGCTCCTTGGCCTGGAGAGGGAGGGAGGGGGGTATGGGTGGAAGGGAGGGGAGGGAAGGGGGAGGAGAAGGGGAGGAGATGGAAATTTTTAAATATAAAAAATAAACCATATAAAAAAATAATTGCATGACAGTTGATCTAGTAATTTATCTAGTCCTATTACCAAATATTATAAGCAAGATAAATTTATAGAAGTAAACATTTAGTAGGGCTTACAGTTTCCGAGAGTGAATTCATGACCACCCTTGTCAGGTGCAGGAACATGACAGCAAAGAGGCAGACATGGTGCTGGATACATAGTTGAAACCTTACATCTGATTCACAAAAGCAGGAAGCTCACAAAAGAGAGAAAGTGAGCTAACTGGGAATATAATGTTGTGTGGACTTTTGATATTTTAAAATTTTAGGTGGCACACTTTCTCCAAGGAAACCATACTTCCTAATCCTCCCACAAACAATTCCTTCAACTGGGAACCAAGTATTCAGATATTTGAGTCTATTGGGTTCATTTTTATTCAAATCACCTTAAGAGGCATGCCTGATAACAAAGAGGGTATCTTCCCAAATCTGAGATTACTAATATGAGGACTATAGAAGGAAAGTCAAGAAACAATCAGTGCAGAGAAATCAATGACTTCTAAAAATAGTCAATAAATTTTATTAAATCATGAACCAACAATTTAGTAAGAGCCTTGGGATACTATGGACAATACATTTTTTAGATACTGAATTTCAGAAAAAAGTCTGTCCCCATCCATCAAATATCAGCAATAAAATGTAAAATATTAGAAAAAACAGCAAAGTTAAATTAGTCCTTTAAGAAGCAATTACTCATATGCTTATTTAGTGTAAAAGAACATGCTTTTAATTTTTACATTTTCAACCATATTCTTGTTTAGATCTGTTTACATGGTTTACAGAGTTGTTTATTTTTTCCTGTCTAGTATTCTTATCTGCATTGATGTTTAATGAAATTTTAACACAAACAAAACATTATAGCATGGTTGAGATTTCAAAGACCTCTCATGTCTATCCGTAGGTGCATTTATTTTTTTCAGGAAAAGAAATGGGTTAGAACATCCAAGAAGAGGGATGATGAGAAGATTAGTTTCTATAGATAATGTGGCAAAAACTGTGACATTAAGGATGCCAAGATGTGAATGTCTAAGGTTTATTGTAAAAACTGATGTGTAAAAGCATCATTAAAAATGTGTAAAAGCATCATTAAAAATGAATATGAGAGGCCGGGCGGTGGTGGCGCACGCCTTTAATCCCAGCACTCGGAAGGCAAAGGCAGGCGGATCTCTGTGAGTTCGAGGCCAGCCTGGTCTACAAGAGCTAGTTCCAGGACAGGCTCTAAAAAAGCTGCAGAGAAACCCTGTCTCGAAAAACCAAAAAAAAAAAAAAAAAAACCAAAAATGAATATGAGAGCTACATTAATTCATAAAGGAATATTTAGTAATTCCACTGATTTTGATAGTAATAAAAATAGTCATTGTTTCAAGTGCAACATTTATATAAAGCTTATGCTCAGATATTTTGCAAAATACAATATGATTTTTATACTATATACATATATGTGGTATGTTTTATTATTTATAAAAGAAAACATATGAAATTTGTGTTATTATTTTTGGATATTACATTGGAAACTCATAAGAGTTCTCAAAAGGTTGTTGCTTCCTGGCATGCTACCTCTGACTTACCCAGTTTCACTCTTTACACATCTCACATCCACCTGCCAAAAGAGCACTACCCATAGTGCCACATCAATCGCTGATTGAGGAAATACCCCTCATGTGCCCATAGGCCACTCCTATGGTAAAAAGTATCGCAATTAGATTCCTTCTTCCCAGGTATTTCTAGAATCCTTTCAAGATGACAAAAATTGTTACACAGCTGGTACTGCTTTGGAAGATTGTAGAGCCACAGGAAATGAAACCCAGCTGGAGTAACTGGACCATCTTGAGCAAACCACTAGACTTTAGATTCCAGTCCCACTGTCTGCATGCTCTAGATTTCCTGACTCTCTGATAACAGATGCAATGCGACTAGCCATACCATTTTCTTGCCACCATGTCTTTCCATTTAAAATGGGTTGGTTTCCTTTCTGAAATTATTAGTTCAAATAAAAACCTTCCTTTTTAAAATTGTTTCTTGTCAGTCACTGAGAAAATCTAAAGTTAATATCCAGAGTGGGTCCACAGTTGTTATGTAGCTGACAGTGTCATTGGTATGGCTTTAGAATTATTGTAAAGGAGGGATGTAAAGAGTTTAGGGCTATGGGCTAAAGAAACATGAGAGCTCTATTAGTAGAAGCTAATGGGCTATTCTGGTATGATTTTGAAAGACCGTAGTCTAAGGAAATATGGACAGTGGAAGAATCATGAGGTTTCAGGTGGAATAGGACTCTATCTAAATATGACTAGGTGTAATTTGTATTCTATTATAGAAGATAATCCCTCTGTTTTGTGGTCATTTGCCTAACATTTTTTGAATGACAATAAACTCAAGAATAAGGAATAATTAGTTTGGCCGAAGGTTCTGAGCTATGACTGTTTTTCCCTGCTCTTATCTTGGTCTATAGCATGAAAGAGCAGCACGTGGAACAGAATGATATGAAAGATATTTAGTTTGGTGAAGAAATTTAAAGTTATAGCTAAAGCAGGTGGAATTGAAACTATAACTAGTAAAGAAATTAGCATTATTAAAGATAGATTAAAGACAAAAATAGTGTTCACAAGGCAAAGGGCATTTGAAAAATAATGTTTAACTATTTTCCCATTTATCTTCATAATAAATCACCAGTGGACATATGCCCTCACCACTTCGTTTACAAGAGTATTAACACTCACTATGTTGGATTCATTTTTTTCATTGATGATGAAAAGTCTCAGTCATTATCATTTAGTGTTATTAAAATTGTCCCTCTTCTTGCTTTCTGAGGATGATCATATTTTTCTTGTTTACTTGGATGCTTCTGCTTGTTCTTCCATATGATTTACTTCTGTATGCCTGTTCACTCTGGACCTATAATTACTAATGTGCCTTAGAAATAGAGCTCAGTTCAGTTCTCTTTACTTCCTCTAAATCAGTGGTTCCCCAATGTGGGCTCCATAATCACAAAACACAAAAAGTACATGTGCATGTGTTAACTTAATTGGTCTGGTAGTGCTTGACTATAAATATCCTTTAAATTTTTTCAAGTGAATCTAATAGACATTAAGTGTTGAAAACTCTTAGTATCAGCTTGTCCCATGGGTATAATAAAGTCTGGTGGCTCAAACTGATCACAGACTGAGCATTAACATCTATCCCCATTTTCAGATGCATACACAGAATTGACTGTAAGTTTTTCCTGAATGAATACAAAATACAGGGATCAAATTTGTGCTCATGTCTTCTCCATAATTTCTCTTCTGTATATATTCCTTCTTTGAGTGAATAAATGTCATTATTCCTATTGCTGAGATATCCTGTAAGCCTCTAGCTTTCTCGCTTATACATGTTTAATTAATCTCACAAGTACAGAGTAAACCATTTAAAATATAGTCTGAATCCAATTAATTTTCATTCATAAACTACTCTCTTGACTCTGTCATTATGTACCTACATTACAGAAGGTCTGTAACCAGTCTCCTGCCATTCACTCTAGCTTCCAATGGTCTGTATTTTTTCTTTTTAGATATTTGTTAATTTCAAAATAATTTAACAGAGAAATTGTATAAAATTTTCAACAAATGAATATAATATACACAATAAAATCTCCCCATTATGTCTGTAAATTTCAAATTTAGGATGAAGTAAATAATAAAACAATGAACAGACAGTACTCTCCCTTAACATTACACACATACATATACAAATTAATAAAGCTATCAAGTTACATTTAAACATGACAATCAATAAGATTTTTCATCTTAAATATTCATTAGCTTTTATTCTCTAATAAAGGTATTTTCCTTTGAATATTATAATATAAAAATATAATATAGATAAATACTATAAAGTATAATATCCACAACTCCCCTAACATGATCTCATCTATTTAATCACCCCATCTATAATTATGAATGTATATAAATATACATTTTCTGAAATATTCAGAACACAGATAAATAGGATGGGAGAAAGAAACTGAATGTTGAAAACTGAAAAGCATCTCAGCTAAAACCTACCAATTTGTTTAATTATGAAAGCTTGTAAATAGACACACATAAAAACTTGTATATTACTCTACAGAGTTCTAAGCTGTTCTATTGTCCTTTTTAATTTGTTTGTTTTTTATTATATTGCATTTTGAGGAGTACAGCAACAACTGTTAGTGACTGAAGCTTTCATTGCACTCACACTCCACAGACTATAGAATGCTGTCCCCTTAGATGAAAGACTCAATAATTTGCATTCTATGTAGTTATAGGCTACCATCTTCACAGACCACCATAATGAATCATTTAAAGAATTTATTTTCAGTTGCATGAAAATGCTTGTATCTGAATCAGTTGAACATGAATTTAGAATTAAAATAGAGTCTAACTCCATTTTCTCAGGCTTGGCTGCTGACAACTTTTAATAATTAACATCTCTTTTTACTTATTGTTAAGAAGAAATTCAAACTTCATCCACATTTATTTTCCAAAAAAAAATCTACCTAAAAATGCTTCTCTTTGAGGCGCCTTTAATCTTACTCCAAAGTCTGAACTAGTCACTTTTCTGCTGTTTCAGTCAATTTTGAGATCAGATTGGTCATCCTACATGATACTGCAGTTTTATCATATGGATAATAAATATTTGTATACTGTCTACTATATTAACAACAGAAATTTTAACACTCAAATCATATGCATTTAAAATATTTAAGACAAAATATATTTTAAAAATCAATTTATTTGCTATTTGTACTACTTTTGTTTCACCTCCTTAAAACATTTTATATTCACAGTCTATAAAGTTATGTTTTGGCATATGTGTAAGTATTCATTATGAAATAAATGTCACAACAAACTAGTATTCATCATCACACACAGTTATTGCTGGTACATGGTGATAACATTTGCTATCTCTCAATGTAGTATTTCCTGAAGACATCCTAGTGTTCCTCATATATCCTATATTTCTTGATAATATTCATTTTGATGAATATCTCACACTTTCTCCATCCCCCTTGACCCTGATAATCAACATTCTATTATTTCTTTCTATGAGTGGTATCCTTTTGCGTTCTACTTAAAAGAAAGGTCCTTCTTTAATGATTTATTTTAGTCTGGATCATTCCAATTACAATATTCTTCTTTCGGGGAATCCTTGTTCTCACTGAAAAAGAAATTATTTGGGGGCTGTTTGGGGGAGGAAGTGTGTGTTTGTGGTGGTGCTCCTGGTGATGGTCTGTGTGTAATGGGGATGATTACATCACCTGGATGGGATGTTTTCCTCTAAAAGACAGAAGCTATGAGTAGAGAAGGGGAATTTCTTAAGGTGCTGGTCTGTACATCCCTTAGTGTTTGACAACAATGATAGCTATGGCGACAGAGAATATCAGTACCAGCAAATGGTGTCTGAGTGCTCTACTACTCCTGAAGATCTCAGGTTGTGGATTCTCAATACTGAAAGTGTTATTTTTTTTGATTTTCCTAGGATTCAGTGCAACTTAATTCGTTTCGAAGTTAATTCTGCAGCTTCCTGGTGGGCCAAGATGTGGGAACTCCTCAGTCATAGCTGCCAGTGTTGTTCTTCCAAGGTCTTAGTGGTCTGAGTCCCTTGTTCAAGAAGCTTTGAAATTTCTTCTGATGTGGCATATCCTGAATATGGGTTGCTTTTATTGCTTGATGAATAAAACTGCTTCAGCCAGTAGCTTAGCAGAGTAGTGTTAGGCAAAAATCTGAACAGAGAAATGTAGTGTAGGTGGATTCAAAGAAATGCCATGTAGCTGCTGAAGGAGAAAAATGCCAGAATATTACCATGGATAGAAAGCTGTGGGTTCCTTATTCGCTAATATGGTTTGATCAAACAAAACCCTCTGAAGTGATGGCCCAGGTTGTATAACATCTATGACAGTGTCAGGACTGTTGGCTGAGATAGATCAGTCACATAAGATGCCCCTGCAAAATCCTGATTAACAGTACCCCCAATCAACAGGAAGTAGGCTAAAAAATTATACCCAAATTCCCAAATATTGTTCATAAATGTTTTCCTCATTCAAAGGAGGTTGATTATAAATGGCTAATTATCACAATAAAGGTCTTTCTAAAGAAAAAAATGTGTATGATATAGAAATGAATATTTTACATTGATATGGACTTTAGTTTATTGATACAAAATTATAGTAAATTTTGTTATATGTTCATTTCTACCTTTGTTTGAGGTATTATGTTTATACAGCCCATTTAAAAATGTAGCATATATTTTAAAATTATGGGCTAATAGAAAAATATCTATAATAGTTAAACTATAGTCAACTTAGGTTTTTCTAGTCATGTTTTAGATGGATAGGTAATCTTCAAACCTTTTAAGGAACTACAGAATATGGCATTTAAAATTTTTCAAAAACTTAGATTTTCTCAATAGTGAGACTTGTCTGTCTGCTTCTAGTAGCACCAATTACTTCAGAGGTTGATGGGCATTGAAGAAACTTGTTATTGAATTTGCCTTTGATGTGGCAAGGCTTGACATTTGGGCTAGAAACTGCTCTTGCCTGGACTGTTTGATGCTATGCTGTATGTATTGGATATGCATGACCCACAGAAAAGTGAACACTAGACTTTTCAAAAGTCAGGGTGTTCCTTTCAGATTATTGCTTCACAGGAAAAAAAAAACTGCCAGACATTCTATAAGATACAGAAGAAAGCAACTGGTGAACTTTTGTTTACAACTTTTTTACAAGGCAGAGGAGACCTTCAAATTTCATGCTTTACTGAAAAATCTTCCAGATATTATGGGCCAGTATGCTGAAGATGGATACCACAAGATTAAAAAAATTGGGGGAGTGTCCAAGCATTGAGATGTCTTTCATTTCTAGAACTTAGGAAGTAGTTTACAATGTTTACTTAGGAAGTATATTCTTTAGGGGTCTTTGATGGAGTTGAAGACTAGATAGTTATAATTATGGTTTTTCTTATTTATGATGAAAGATAAATTAGATATAAAACTTCAGACTCACAAATATAAAAAAGATGATAATTTTCTGTAATTATCCAAATGTAAATGGAATATATATATATATATATTGCTTGATATTTGTTTTGTATATGTAATTTTCCTATGTTAAAGTTAAAACCTTCCTTTTTCGTTGGACATAGAAGGGGAGATGACGTGGTGTGTCCTACTGTATATGTGTTGCTTTTCTTGTTTGATGAATAAAACTGTTTCAGCCAATGGCTTAGCAGAGTAAAGTCAGGTGGGAAATCCAAAGAGAGAGAGAGAGAGTAGGCAGAGTCAAAGAGACACCAAGTAGCCACTGAATGAGAAAGATGCCAGAGCATCACAAGTAAACCACATCCTTGGTGTGATACATAGATTAATAGAAATGGGTTAGATAGAAATATTCCTGAGCCATTGGCTAAACAATGTTGTGTTTAATATAGTTCTATGTGATTATTTTGGTCTAAGTGGCCAGAAAACAAAAGTTCAGTCTCTGTCTTCACTCTTCATAGTGCTTGAAATAACCAGGCCCTGTAACTTACATCCTTCTGTCTTTTAACCTTAGTGTTCCATCTTCTCTGTGTTTCCACAATTGTCTTGTTCCTTCATAGCCACTACATTCAACTTTTCAACTGTACTCCACTGTTTTCTCCATCATCACAGTTAACATGAATCCTAATACAACTTCTGTTGCTTTTGTGCTCCTGCTGCAGAGGATGATGATGGTAGTGGTGATGATGATGATGATAATGATGGTGGTGATGTTGATTATGATGATGATGGTGATGGTGATGATGTTCATAATGATGATGGTGATGATGATGGCATTGGTGATGGTGGTGGTAGTGATAATAGTCCTATTTATCATTATTATTGAGATTCTGACTGTTTTACAGTTATCTATGCAGCTGGTCACTCTGTACACTTTTTAAACTGCTAAGTGTCTCCCCCACACCTCTTTGTCAGCTGTGAGACAGCTTGCTCTACCTATATGTGAGTGGCTTAGAAGGCTTCTTGTTTTGATGTCTCTGCTGCTTCTGTTTGCTGGCTTAAACCTCACAACTAAATGCATGAAGGAAAAAGCCAATAGAAGAAAAAAGTTCTAGAACCAAATGTTGCAACCCCAGATGAGGTAGCAAAGAAGTTTATCTCAATCATTCAACTAGTGAACCCAAAAACTAGCTTTTAGAGTCAGAGTATGAGTGTTTATATCAGCCACAGCATACCTCACAGGCAAAGGAAGATTCGTATTTTCACTAACTACATCTCTGCCCCTTCACCACCTATCACTGTAGTCCCTCTAGTCATCACCAGGGAAAAATCCCATTTCTGCCTTAGGTATAAGGGATTGTAAGATCATTTGGTGCTCATGGATTGGGGTAGCAAAATGTCCATCACCAACTGAGACAATCATGACTATATCTTCACCTACTGACATAGGGTAAATCAGCTATGGTCATAATAGAGTTTCATCAAATAATTTCAGAGTGTTGAGAGAAGTTGATGTTGGTATAAAGATAACCATCTGAAAAAAAAGATAACCATCTGCCTTATTGATAGCATTCTCAAGATTTGGCAGTGATGGAGAATACAACAGCAGCCAAATATCAAATTAAACTGTCACTCGTGTAACATCTTTGCTTTTCTATATGAAAATTATCACCACAAGGAATGACTTTAATGAGGATTTAAATAATTTGTCATTAGCTCTAATGATGATTTTTTATGGGCTGTTAAGGATACTTAACATCTTCCCAGTTTCCCAAAGAGAAATAGGGCCCCTTATTCACCTCATAGCTACGTGTGTGTGTGTGTGTGTGTGTGTGTGTGTGTGTCTGCCACATTTTCTTTACTCAGTTCATACACATATGTTCATACTGATTTCATAGGTTACCTATTTAGCATAGTGCTTCAGGGAACATAGAAGAGTAGCTCTCCTTAAGGTACTTACTTTGTTTTGTTTAATATTACTTCAATTTGAAGAAAATCCTTTTGTATTCAGATATCCTGGTAACTATATATCTTTGTTCTCTTTCATTTATTTCATCTTAATTATTGGTTATTTTTTCACTGAATACAAAATTATGATTTACCCATTAATCTTTTTACCATATCTTAAAACATATTTCTAAACTGTTGTGTGACCTCCATGGACTGGTCTGAGAAATATGCAAATTTGATCAACCATGAAGATTTGGACTAGTTTCCTCAGGATGCTTTCAACAGTGATTTCATTATTCTGATGACCAACACTTCAGTTACAATGGACCCATGTGTTGTTTTTTTCTTATGTCTTCCACAATGAAACTATTGTCACTCTGTTTCTTTTCTTCAGACACTACTGACACCTGCAAGATTGAAGTGGAAACTTCTAGTTCTTCACTTGTCAGTAATAATCAGAAAGCTTAATGTTCATTACTTGATAAAAATTGTAAAAACAAATGCAATAAAGTTATAACTGTAAATTGAAATTAGTCTGTTCGAAAATAGTCAGGCAATCATTATATTTTAGTTTTAATGAGGTACTTTGCTCTTTGAGACCTGATTGCTCATAAAGCTAGAAATCTCCTCAGCACATTATTTTCAACTAATTATGAGAAGTTAACTTTAGAGATGAATATACTAAAACACAGTTGATAATTATCATAACAAAATTTTAGGGATGTTTATATGAGATATTTCACAAATAAACTATTTCTTTTTCCATAAAACTCAAAAATCAGTCTTTCATTTGGAATGAAATAGTTGAATAGACTTTTACATTAATACTTCTAAAATATTGTTAATAAGATAAAGATAACTAGGGAATTTTTAGGGCCCTGCTATTAGAAAAGAATACATGATTAATTTTGTAAACCTCTGAATTCTGAAATAATTGGTCATAATTGTAAAGGCAATCTTATCATTAAATTAACAAAATAAATAATAATGTTTATTTCATCGTATTTCACTGTTGAAGGTGAGCACACAAAGAATAATTGCAATTAAGTAAACTTTCAAATCATGTTATTACTATATACTGTTAAATAAAATACTTTCAAAAATCTTTTCAAAGACTTTATATTTCCTGGATTACTTCTGGGCATTTTTAGGTAATGTTCTTGAGTTGACATTGACTTTGGGTGTTAAAATTATGAAAAGTAAAATATTGGATACTACTTTAGAGTCTTTTGTATCAAAAAATATTTTTCTTGGGAACTAATAGAGTTATTGAATAATGTTTCTCATTAATGTTTTATGAATCAACTCTGCCTCTATTCAGAGAGTATTTCAAAAAGTATAGAACATTTGCAATTGTATTTTCTATATAATGTACTTTAATGTCTCCTTAACACTGATTTTATTAATTTCCAGTATTTGAGTGATCAATTTACACTACTGAAAAATGTTTAGTGCTACACCAAATATAGCTTATATCTTAAAATTAGCAATGTGTTATGCTATAGACAGATATAAAACTTCCCATTTCATACTAGGAGAGTGTTCACATATTTCAACATATTTTCTGATTCTCTTGATGTATAACTAAGTCATAGTGATATTTATGAATAGTATGTAAAAGCTTTATTTTGCTATTTTGTGAATTTCAGTAATGGTTTCTGACCATTAGTCATCTGGTATCCATCCTGTGTTTCTGTCTCTGTTTCTTTTATCTGGTATTTCTCAGTCCTAATGCTCTCCTCCAGGTACCATAGCTGACTCTTTGGAGCAGGCTCTGCCAGTAACTTAAATGCCAGAGTTCTTGCCTCAAATGTATAAGGTCTCAAATCCAATCTCTAATGAAACAAACAGAAAAAAAAAAAACAAACTAAAACAGAAAACCAAAACCATAGTGGACGTGTGTGTACACACACACACATGCACAAAGAATGCAAAATGATTTATTTAACTTGTGATAAATTTTATTTGCTGAATTTAATTTGGTTTGAATTGTAGTTAGAGATGTGATGGTTATCCACATTATTAATCCAATCTATTTACCTAGCGTATAAAAACTCCAGTCTCATGGCAAATTTGTCAATTATTTGCTTCCCAAGGAATATTTTCACTTTGTTTTGTTTATTACTTTCGTGACAGCCATTTCTGCTGGCTGTCTCTAAATGCCTTAGATATTATATGAGTAGTGCACACCTTTAAGACCTGCACTCAGGAGGCAGAGGCAGATGGATCTCTAAATTCGACACCAGTTTGGTCTACAAGAGCTAGTTCCGGGACATGATCCAAAGCTACAGATAAATCCTGTCTCAAAAAAAGAAAATCTATACTGTTCTTTATTTCTCATGAAGATGCTAATAAAATTATATTCTTTCCTTATCTGAACTTAATCTCCATCCAAATGTCTTCGAAAGGCATTGCTCTCAATTTCCATCATTTTAGAGGGTAAGACTTCTTTATATGGATTTTAGGATAACAAATTTCAGTCCATAACAAATAGACAGCATATTCAGTATCCTTTCTGCTATGCTGATTTTCTTGAGTATACAGTTCATTTCTGTGAGATAAAGGCACATGGGCAAAATTAATATGTAAACATTTTCCACCATACAAATACCTCATTGCTATTGTTGAAAGCATGTTTGTGGTATTTGAGGTTATGGACCATCTCAATTTATTCATCAGGTAGCTAATCGCTAATGAACCACATTTTTATTAACACCTTTACCAAACATACCCACCCTCACAGAAAGTATTCCAGCTGTTTAGCTAATTTTTTAGACATCAGCTAAGTCAAGTACCCCACTAGTCACAGGTGACAAATAATGCTCAAACATCTGCTTGCTAAGACCAAGGTCCTCCCAACTCCCCCCAGGTCCAGGAAGGTGATCGACCAAGCTGAGAAGGCTCCCACAGAGCCCGTCCATGAAGAACAATCAGAGCCCAGAGCCATTGTCCTTTGCTACCTTGGTCTTAGCATAGAGTGGGGAACCCTGATGGCTCCTTGGCCTTGAGAGGGAGGGAGGGGAGGTATGGGTGGAGGGGAGGGGAGGGAAGGGGGAGAAGGAGGGGAGAGAAAGGGGAGAAGGAGGGGAGGGAGGGAGGAGGAGGAGGGAAGGAGATGGAAATTTTTAAATATAAAAAAAATAAACCATGAGGGAAAAAAAAAAGAAAAAAAAAAAAAAAAAAAAACATCTGCTTGCTAACAATATAACCTGGCTCATTTACCATCACTGGTCTCCTGATATTGTACCCATAGGAGATGTTTAATAAATACTGAATAAAATTCTCCTACCTGTTGAAAAGAATAAAAAAGGCTATAGTATGGAGGCTAAAGATACCATGCCCCTTGTTTTCTTTTAGGAGGCACACTTCCTGGTCATGAGAAATGTGAGAACTGTCCTGAACATCAGTATATTTTCATAGTATGGTCTGAGTTTTGTGTGGTCTGGTCTAAAATTAGGTCCATTCCCCTGGGAATTCTTCTGGGATTTAGGAAAACTATAATTTCAATTTCTGCTTAGTTTGTTTTCAAAGAAAGCAATGATCAAAATGATTAAACTCCTATCACCAGGGATAGTTGGAAGGCCATGTTTCAACTAGCTAACAATGAGACAACAAATCGCAAACTATTTGGTGTTCTACCCACAAGAACAGTTAGTTTTAATTGTTCTCAGATAAAATATTGAAAATTCAATAAAATAAAACATTTTTTTCAAAGACATTACATTTTAAATAGAAGCTTTAATATTAGAATGCTATTTATGCTAAATTTCAAAATCTTAATTTTGTATTATTATTTTTGCATCTACCTACATAAAACACATTCATTGTCTTTCATTATAAGAGTATATACTCACTTAATGACAAAATATGGTACTGTTTCTTTCCAAACACTTTGTATTTTTGTTTTGTGTATATATTAACTTCTCCCAGGGAAAAATCCCTAATTTTCCTTTTGCAGTGAATGCATATACACACCTCTCAGTTGAATAACTGCTTTCCAGTGTTACTGAGAAAATGGAAATAAACAGAAGAGAAAGTGCAATTTCTTTCTATGAGGTGTGTAACAACTGCTACCTACTTATTCTATTCTTTATCAAAATCTTTTTTTTTTTTTTTTTTTTTTTTTTTTTTTGGTTTTTCGAGACAGGGTTTCTCTGTGGCTTTAGAGCCTGTCCTGGAACTAGCTCTTGTAGACCAGGCTGGTCTCGAACTCACAGAGATCCGCCTGCCTCTGCCTCCCGAGTGCTGGGATTAAAGGCATGCGCCACCACCGCCCGGCTTTATCAAAATCTTAATGATATTCAATGTGATAGCCAAAACTTGTGTATCATCATAATGACTTTGAGAAGATTCACTTGTCTTTTCTTGGCTGTTATCAAGGTATGTTTGTTGTTCTTTGTGATCTCAGCAACTCCTTTCCTCTCTGCCTTCTCAATATGTACTTTCAAGGCACCAACTTTCTCTCCTTTCTCTCTGCCTTTTTACAAAAAGACACGGGGATTTGATGATGTCGGCAAAGTATCCCACAATGACCATTCCTCTGGGAGGTGCTAATCTTGGGAGCCATCTTTGAGTTTATTCTGCCTCATAGTGGAAGCACTTTTATCTATTATCCATGTCTAACTTTGTAATTAGCACATTTGTTCCATAGCATCCTACTTACTTGAGTGTCTAGGGCAGTATTAATTTAAAAAACAATTGTGTATAATTCAAAGAAGAGGAAAAAGAGTAAATTAAAGTGATTATTTACTCAGCAATAAACCTTTTCAATTAAAGTTTCTATTTTAAAGCATTAATTTCCATGGTATCTCCCAAACAACATCACAACGTCTATAACTTGACAAGAGGGACACTACTTACTTTGCTTGAGGTAAATAGATTTAACTTGTATTTCAAGTGATTAAAATTCCAATTTTTATTATAAATTGATTGATTATAATAATAATTAAATGAACTGCATTGATTGTCAACAATACAATACTACGCATTTGTATTTTAGGTTATAAAATAGAATTCTTTCCTTAAATGGATACTAAAATCACACATTTCACATATTCAGCTATATTTATAATATATAATATAATATAGCTTTCCAAGATAATTATTTTATGTTTTAAACGCAGATAAGAAAAACCATCTTAAAAAGGTATAATAAAAAAATTAGACTCCTGCTGTGCGATAGTCCATCTTTATGCTGTGAATAAATATTATTCACATTGTTAATAAAGAAGCTGCTTTGCTCTATAGCAAGGCAAATTAAGAATGGGTGGGAAAGCCAAAGTAAAAATACATAGAGGAGGACAGTGGAATCAGGGAGATGCAAGCCAGGTTGTAGAAACAAGATATTCTAGAAAACAGGTAAAGCCACAAAGCCACATGGAAAAATGTCGATTAATAGAAATGGCTTAAGTTGTAAGAGCTGTTTAATAATAAGCCTGAGCTATAAGACAAATATTCTATAATTATTATAAACATGTGTATAATTATTTGGTACTGGATGTCAGGGACAAAAGAAAAGCTCTGCCTCTGTTTACAGACTCCCTCATCACTTAATTCTCTACATTCCTAGAGCGTGTTATATGTTAAAAATGTCTAGAAAATTACTGAGACATACATATGTTCATCAGAGGATTTTCTATAAATACGTTTGTGAGTGAAGTGGGCCGGAGATGTAGTCCTACAAGTCCAAGCACCATCAAATTCTGCAATTTCAAAATCTTAATTCTACATGAGAGGAGGAGAGAAGGGGAGGGTTGAGGAGAGCTTGAGGGAATGTGATAGTTAAGATGGAGGAAGGACAGAGATGAGAGTCGGGCTTGGAAGAAACAAGAATAGGCCCAAACTAGTTCCTCTGAATGTGGTTAACAGTTGCTGGGGCAGACTAGGGGACCACTGGCAGTGGCACCAGGATTTATCCCTACTGCATGTACTGGCTTTTTGGGATCCTGATCTCTTTGGATATATATCTTGCTTAGCCTAGATATAGTAGGGAGGGCCTTAGACCTTCTACAAAGCAATGTGTCTTACCGTCTCTGAAGATTGATGGGGGTGTGATGAGAGGGTGTGTATCGAGGAAATGGGAGGAAGAGAGAGAGTGGCAACTTGGAGTGGTATTTTTTAAAAATGTAAATTAAAATAAATAAGTAAATATTTAGTTATGGAAAAAAAGGATTGATGAACAGGAAGTCTGTGAACTTTTCACCAATAAACACTTTTAGGTAAATTGAAAAAAGAAATGCATAAATACCTGAACTTATAAGACTGACAAGGAAAATTAACAATGTAGTCACCAGTGATATAATATTAACCAATTAGCTTAAAGTAACACAGTATGCTTATATTTCTTCAATGTCTTTTAAACATTGTATCTTTTGGTGACATTTTGTTATCTAGCAAAATCTTCATTGGCTTAAATTTGTACTTAATAGAAATGAAAAAAAGGTTGTTTTTTTTGTTTATAGACCTGTGTCAGTGAATAAATTTCTACTGTCAAAATACAATCTATAAAGCTAATTGTTAGAGGTCATGTCTGAAATTGCAGCTCATTGGGTGAAGAGTCAGGAGAATTGGTCCTTTGTTGCCAGTTTGACTCTCTGTTTCAGTTAATCAAATACCCATATAAATACACTTTTTTCAATAAAACAATTCCAATTTATGTCATCTTAGATAACTATACTCATTTTTATTCATCAAAAATGTTGCAATGCAAATAAGCAGCAATAATATTTTTGTTTTGATATTTTTGAGACAGGGTTTTTCTATGCCGTCCTAACTATTCTGGAAGCTGCCCTCGCCTCATTATTGCTGAATTACAGACTTGCATCACCACTACCTGGCCAGTAATTGTTTTAAAACATTCATATTACTTAATTTGCATGTAATCACTCCAAATTAATAAATTAATCTCATGAATCCTTTTTCTCCAACAGTTTTTTTTTATTGATTACTTGGGAATTTCATGGAATGTACCCCAATCACACTCTAGTCCCATTCCTCCCAGGTCCACTCTTCCACTTGTGTGCCCTCCCCTCCCCAACTAATGTAATAGATCAAGTACAATTTGTGTTGCCTATATACTCACTGGAGCATGGTCAAACTTCCAATGGCCACCCCCTTAAAGATAACTGGAACCATCATCTGTGAAGAGCTACACGTTGGCATCTTTATCACAATTTTTAAGGACTCTCTTCAACCCTCTAAACAGTTTACTTTATAGAAAAGTGAGGTTTTTTTTTGGTTCTTGCATGTTTCTTCTAGAAGTTCTCGCATTTCTTCTTCAACTTGCTGAACCTTTAAATTCGCACAATCAATATATTTCTGCTTCTCATTTGTTAGTTGTACTATTTCAGCTTGATGAGCTTCAACAATTGCATCAACTTGTTTCTTAAAAGCATCATCCATGCTTTGAAGCTTTTCTAGTGCATCCTTTTGTAGCTCAAGGCTTTTGTCTCTCTCTGCTTTAACAAAAAAATAATGGAAGGAAAAATTAAGCAACTTGCTTGTGCTCTAAGTGAAATTCAGAAAGAAATGTGATGTTTGTGAGAACAAATTTAATTGAAATGGACCAACAGACCTATTGTACAAATAATTAAATACTGTAACCGTAGTAACTGCAAAAAAAAAAAAAAAAAAGAAAAGTGAGGTTTTCCTGCAGAAAACTTCAATGTCCTTCATTTTCAATTATATTTCAGGACAAGGAATAATTATGAGAGTCACTGAATGCTTGTCAACTTTATTGATTGAAAATATAAGAAAAATTGGAAAAACACAAGTAGAACAAAATTACCTTTTAATTGCTTCAGATTTGTTCAAATAGAAATAATCTCAATCTATTATTTATTTATCCACAAGAGTGTGGTTTGCTCTAATTATGCAAAAATGCAGTATTAGCATCAGTTTGAAAGTCTGATATTTCAGGAATTAGTACACAGAGTGTGCTATGGGTATATCTAAGTTACTGCTCCTTATCTACAATGATCAATGACAGCAAATTTTCATATGTAAAATACTTACGTTCCAAATTTGATGACATGCCAAAGTAAAAGACAGCATGTGAAGATCTATCAAAAAATCATGTGGCATAAATACAATATTCACAATGTCCACCACTAAAGGACCAGATATCTGTAACTCAAAATCTTATAATTTATCATTGATTTTTGAAGGAATATTTTTGTTACTATTTTCAAATGGTGGATATGTATTTGAAGTTATAAGAATTCTATAGCAGAGAATTTAGGAGGATTTTTGGAATAAATCTCCTCTCTGTCATGTTCTGAAGATATCTCTGGTATAGGCTTCCACGTACTTTGTTTTAAACAGAAATTTCTGCTGAGTCATAGTGGTACGTGCCTTTAATCTCAGCATTTGGGAGGCAGAGGCAGGTGGATCTGTGAGTCCTAGGCCAACTTGGTCTACAAAACGAGTTCCAGGAAAGGCTCAAAAGCTATACAAAGAAACCCTGTCTCAAAAACCTTCCCCCAAAGAGAAATCCTGCATCATAGAGTGAAAGGTAGTAGGTTATCATCTTTCATGTTTTCAGTATATAGCTAAACTGGGCTTTCACAACATCTACTTTTAGCGATAAAGTTTTAAAATTGAAATGTACATTCCTATAAAAACCATGAAAATTAGACAATTCAACTTTTAGGACCTAAGCATTGATCAATTCAAAGCCTATTTTATTTATTGATAAAAATATTATAAAAATAAGCAAAGTGTAGATATAAATTACATTGAAAATGTTCTTGTCACCAAAAATAGGTATTGTTTTCATAGTTTTTTTTAATTTTACTAACCCTCACTCCAAAGATTTCACACTAATATATTTTGCGCCATCTTTGAGATCATTGTTTTACAAAGGAATGTTATTATATAAAGAGGAAAGGTAATTAACAGTAAAGGCAATGTTATGCTCGCATTAATTCATAAATATACACTTATCGATGTAGTTGGCTCGCTATATCTCTTCAACTGTATCTCTCCTGAGCACAAATTTAAGTGACCCTATTTTCTACTTCAGAGCTATACATGCTCATCTATATTCAGAGCTGCTCTATTCAGGATAGGTATTAAGTGGAATCTGCCTAGATGCTGATCAGCAAATGAATGGGCTATGAAATCTGTTGCAAACACACACTGAAATTTTATTTAAATGCAAAGAAAAATGAAAACATTAAAGTTTCAAGGAAATGATTGGAAGTTTAAAACATTAGACTGTGTGATTTAACCCAGACTGAGAAAGATAAATATCACATGGTCTCGCTCATATGTGAATTTTAGTGTTGAACTTTTTAGATCTGTATCTCAATTTGAAATATTTGTAGAGTGAGGGAAGAGAAAAAAGAGGCCATTGGTGAAAGACAGGGGGAAAGATGGAAGTGGCAGTGGATTGAGGAGGTGTGAATAAGACTGGCCCCCAAAGATTCCTATATTTGAATACTTAGTCACCAGGAAGTGGCACTATTTGAAAAGATTAGAAGGGTTGAGAGGTGTGGCTTGTTACAGGAAATTTGTCATTGGGAGTGGTCTTTGAGGATTCCAAAAGCCACAGCCAGCCCAGTCTCTCTCTCAGTCTAAGAATTAGCATGCAACTCTGAGCTACTGCTCCACTACTGTTTATGCCACCATTATAATAAAGGACTAATCCTCTGAAACTGTAAGCAAGCCCCCAATCAAATGTGTTATTTTATAAAAGTTCTCTTGGTTATTGTGTCTCTTCACCTGAATAAAATGGTGACTTGGAAAGGGATGATTGACTACATATTATGGAAAGGGGGAAAAGGGAAAAGAGGTTTAATAAAAGAGAATGTTGAGTGTTGAGAGGGTAGTGAAGAAGAGGAAGAATCGAGGGACAACTGGCAGTAAGGCTGTTTGAAAATAGTTTATGGAATTCTACTGCTAATAAGTTTCCTAAATTAAATGCATGTATTTTTATATGTGTATATGAGTATGCATATGTAAATTATATATGTATATATGCATATTGCATTATATATATACATTTATATATATATATCTTTTTTATTCAGGAAGTATTTTTTTATATATTTAGATTTATGAGATTTAGGATGTAAGATTAAAACCTGTAATATTGAATTTTAGTTTCCTTTGATGCTTGTGTATTAAACACTTGATGCTGACCTCTCCGCTATAAGGCCTAAAGGAACTTTTAAGTTGTGTCTACTAATGGCAGAAAGTTAGAGCACTGGTAGTGTACACTGAAAATGCATACAGGAGCCCAAATCCCTTCCTTTGCTCTATGCCTTTTAGCAGACAAAAACTGAAAAGGCTATCCTGCTGCAAGCTCCTATCATGATGCTCTTTGGCAGGCACTATACTACCATGATACAGGGCTCGGGGATCATGGACTGAAATTTCTGACCCTGTAAGCCTAGAGTAGTCTCTTTTTTGAGTTGGTTTTCTTGTTGTTTTATGGCAGGGTTTCAATATATTTAGATCAAACTTAATGTTATCACATTATAATTACTATCCAACACTGTATAGGACAGGCATAAAACATTTAAATGCTTTGACATCAATGTAATCGGGGATGCTGCATTTTAGCTAGTTACCTTTTATGATTCCAGCATTAAGCTGTGAAGACTATGCTGGCAGAATGAGATCAGTGAGTGCTATATGTCCTTAGTATAAAACAAAACAGAGGGGAATTGATAGGAAACTTTAAAGACCCATAGGTTGTCTATTAAATTGTGAACTGAAAATCTTCAAGTGCTCAGTGAATTCAAAGTCAGTAAGTCTGTAGATGTCACTTGTTTCCTGAGAAAACAAAGGAGAATTTCTCAGGACTGAAAATAGTACAAAATGCTTTGCATAGGAGGTGACTTAAGTAGAAGTCCTCAGGGGTCTTCGGTGACAGATGTATCATCAGAGTTTTTAGTATAGTGGTCTTCTGAGATTAATTTTTCTAGTTTAAATAAACATGGGAAAGATAAGCTATACTTTTTAAAATTATGACACTTAAGTAAGCATAAAGGGAACATATGTCAGGTATTAGAGTTAATTCACAAATGTGAAGACTATTAAGATGTTACAACTAATTTAAAGGGATTATAAAAACACTCCTTTATGTCTAATAAATGGTGAAATAAGTCTGCTAATAAAAACTGGTTTACAACATACAGGACAAATAAACATAATAGCTAGATTCATATTTTCTATGGGATAAATAGTTCTGTGTGTTTACAAACAAAATTTATTTGTATTTATATGAATATTAAGTTTCATCATTTAGCTCTATCCCTAATTGTTATAGCCTTACCCAGTCAGAGGTTATGATTTCCAATCCTCTGTATCTATTGAAAAGATTCAGCATGAATTGGTCTGGTAAAACTCTTTCATAGTTTTTTTGACAATGAAATAAAACAAAATAAAAAAAAACTTACGTTTTCCCTGACCATGCAGGATACTCAGGCTTAAACTATTCTACAGAAATAGCGAGGGTAATATATGTGTGACTTTGTACAAGCCTTCTTACAACAAGTGGGAGAGTTCATAACTAAGTGACGTTAAAATCCTGTCCTCATGATTACACTTTTAGACTGAAATAATTGTATTCTTTAATTCTGCCTCTTTTTGTTTTGAGTTATTCTGTTTTTTTTTGCTTTTTTTTTACTTTTTTGTTTTATTTGCTCCTTTCTGAACATGCACTAAGACATTCATAGAATGCTTGCACACGTTAGGATTAGGTGCAGCTGCCTATTATATTTGATATTTTCAGCTCCATATCAATGTATCATTTTGAAGGGTAGTCGGAAGAGTCTAGAAAATACTTAAAAAATTACACTTGGTTCATGGATGTGTAAATTAAATTTATACTGTCTTTTCTTCCATCATTCAGTATTTTTTTCATTTCTCTACTTATTCACATAAATTCTGTTTAAGTGCTGATAGGTATATTTATTTTTAGGGTATTGTGGAATGACATTGAGTTGGTTCAGTGTGTATAACCATTAAGTTTTCAAAGAATTTCTGCTGGACATGAGGATACTTCCAACACCTTTCACCAAAGGTAAACAGCTGAACAATCTGTGATTTACTGTTTGTAGTATCACTTTGTCAAGGATTCAACAACTTTCTTCCCCTGCCAGGTACTCTGGTTTTAGAATCACAGTCATGTTAGATTTAACAAATCAGAAAAACTGGTGAACTGAACACTTTTTTTTTTAAAAAAAAGTATAGCACTTCTCTTTTGGGAACTCAATTCATTATATCTCTCCTTTTGTGTGTGTGTGTGTGATTTAGAAAGCAGCTGTAGGATGTTCTGCTGTGAATGCAACAAGGTGAAATTAAGGAAGACCTGAAAGAATAGTATAAGGTCTGTCCCTGTTGTTTTGAGAAAATTGGTCTTCTGTACATTCTACCTGGCATTACCTACCACTATATCTGCTATGTAAGTAAAGAAAGTATAGAAAACACTCTATCATCTTTCCCTAGCTTTCCTGACCACATGTGATGAGCTCACAATGGGTCTGAGATTCTAATTATCTTACTGTTCCACCTATGAGTAATGAACATGCTTTATGTAACTTGTTATTTCAATATACATTGGGGAATCATGGAGTTGAGAGATGCACCATAGGTGTTTTGAGTTAATGTCAATGGCTCCTGGTATACCATAAGCCTTTCAGTTCTGGAGAAACCAAGGCAGTTCTCAGATAGGGAAAAATTCAGGCTGCCTTGTGATTAATTATCTGTTTTCCCTAGAAGCCATTGAAGCATATCGGCTCTACAGAATAATTGATCTTAGACACTAATTTTGTGCACCCCAAAGAGCTAAAAAACATCAGTTTATTCTAGAAACTACCATTGTATGGAATCTGGCAATTGCCATTATATTATATTTCAGATAAAGGTATAAAATGTTGGATCTGGAATATATTCATCTCAGCCTCAGTCTTTCTGAGATCTCTCTGTCCTGATTGATATTCATATCTCACTGACAATATCAGATAACCTTGACCTAGTAAATAAGTACTGGTGCTAACAGTAAACATCATACTATTTCCATGAAAGTTGAGATTAATGAAATTTATCAGAAATTACTACCCAAATTGGGATCCAATGTGGTAGGCTATGTAAGGTAAACTGATTTCATTCCAACATACTTCATGAAGCTGCCTATAGTCTCCCAACATAAGCATACCTAGTATCAGAATTTTGGTGACTGAGGTCTTTCATGGACTCACGGGGAAGCAATGAATACAATCTCTAGTCTAGATTAAAAATTACCAGTGGTGTCTTACCGGGAAAGATTCAGCATGTCTGACCTGGTGGCTGGCTCCAACAAGACAGGAGAGGCATGGTGATTGCATATGGCGACTGCCTGAAGAATCTGCCCACTCCTTCTTCCCAAAATTGTGTTCTGTCTACTCCACCTACCTAATTTTCTGTCTTATTAAAGGGCCAAGGCAGTTTCTTTATTAACCAATGAAAGTAACACATAGACACTCCTCCATCAGTTTATTTTTATATGATTTGCATCTATTTTAATTGTTTTTATTGAGCTATATATCTTTCTCTGCTCTACTCTCTTCCTTCCCCATCCCCTTGTATCCTCTCTCATAATCCCCATTCTTCCATTTTTTACAAGAGATTTTTTTTTCTTTTTCTACTTCCCATGTAGATTAGATCCATGTGTGTCTCTCTTAGGGTCCTCATTGTTGCCTAGGTTCTCTGGGATTGTAAATTGTAGGATGGTTTTGTCTTTGCTTTATGCTTAAAATCCACTTATGAGTGAGTACATATGATACTTGTCTTTCTGGGTCTGCGTTACCTCACTCAATATGATGCTTTCTAGTTCCATTCATTTGCCCTCAAATTTCAAAATGTCATTATTTATTTCTGCTGTGTAGTACTCCATTGTGTAAATGTACCACATCTTCTTTATCCATTCTTTGCCTGAGGGGCATTTAGGTTTTTTCCAGTTCAGGCTATGACAAACAATGCTGCCATAAACATAGTTGAGCACATGTCCTTGTGGTATGAATGACTTACTTTGGGTATAAACCCAAAAGTGGTATTACTGAGTCTTGAGGAAGGTTGTTTCCTAATTTTCTGAGAAATCACCACACTAACATTTAAAGGGGCTGTACCAGCTTATATTCCCACCAGCAATAAAGAACTGTTCCCTTTACCCCACAACCTCTCCAGCATAAGCTGTCATCAGTGTTTTTGATCTTGGCCATTCTTACAGGTGTAAGATGGAATCTCAGAGTGGTTTTGATTTGCATTTCTCCGATGACTAAGATGTTGAAAATTTCCTTAAGTGTCTTTCAGCCATTCTAGGTTTCTCTGTTGAGAGTTCTCTGTTTAGGTTTGTACTCCATTTTCTTTATTGGATTATTTGTTCTTTTCATGAACAATTTCTTGAGCTCTTTGTATATTTTGGAGATGTGGAGTTAGTGAAGATCTTTTGCCACTCTGTAAGCTGGTTTTTTTTCTCTTGTTGACCGCATCCTTTGTATTACAGAAGCTTTTTTGGTTTCAGGAGGTGCCATTTATTAATTGTTTCCCTCAGTGTCTGTGCTAATGGGCTTATATTTAGGAAAAGGTCTCCTATGCTAATGTGTTAAAGTGTACTTTCCACTTTCTATTCTATGAGGTTCATTGTGGTTGGTTTTATTTTGAGGTCTTTGATCCATTAGAACTTCAATTTTGTGCATGGTGATAGATATGGATATTTTCATTCTTCTACCTGTTGATATCCATTTATACCAGCACCATTTGTTGAATATGTTACTTTATTTCATTTTATATTCTCTGCCTCTTTGTCAAAAATCAGCTATTCTGATTAATATGTGAGCCTTCAATTTAATTACACTGGTTCTCCTGTCTGTTTTTATACCAATACTAGATTGTATTCAGTTTTATAGCTCAGCAGTTGAGTTTGAAGTCAGGTACTGAGATGCTTATAGAAATTCCTTTATTGTACATGATTGTTTTGCTTATTATGTTTATTTTTGCTTTTCCATATAATGTTGGATACTGGTCTTTCAATGCCTGTGAAGAATTTTGCTAGGATTTTGATGAGCATTGCATTGCATCTGTAGATTGCTTTGGGTAATATTGTCATTTTCACTATGTTAATTCTACCTACCCAAAAGCATGGGAGATATTTCCATTTTCTGGTATCTTCTTTAATTTCTTTCTTTAAAGATTTAAAGTTCTTGTCATACATGTTTTCCACTTGCTTGTTTAGAATTACTTTTAGCTAGTTTATATTATTTGTGGCTATTGTGAAGGGTGATGTTTTTCTGATTTCTTTCTAAGTCCATTCATCATCTGTGTAAAGAAGAGTTACTGTACTTTTTTGAGTTAATCTGTATCCTGCTACATTACTGAAGGTGTTTATGAGTTGTAGAAGTTCTTTGGTAGAAATTTGGGGTCACTTATATAAGCTAACATACCATCAGCAAATAGAGTTTGACTTCTTTTCTTATTTGCATCCACTTGATGTCTTTTTGTTGTCTTATTGTTTTAGTTAGAACCTCAGACACTATATTGAGTAGATATGGACAGAGAGATCAACTTTATCTTCTTCCTAATTTCAATTAGATTTCTTTGAGGTTGACTGTTGGCTTGCTGTGTATTGCCTTTATTATGATTAGGTATGTTCCTTGTATCCCTGCTCTCTCCAAGACCTATATAATGAAGGAATATTGTATTTTTGTCAAAGGCATTTTCAGCATCTAATGAGATGATCATATGAGGATTTTTACAGTTTGGTTATATGGTAGATTACACTGACATTTTTTATATGTTGAACCATCCCTGTATTTCTGGGAAAAAGCCTACTTGGTCACAGCAGATGGTTTTTCTGATGTGCTCTTGTATTCTGTTTGCCAGTATTTTATTGAGTATTTTTGCAACAACATTCATTTTGGAGATTGGTCTGTAATTTTATTTCCTAGTAATGTCTTTGTGTGGTTTGGGTATTAGGATATCACCTCATAAAAAGAGTTTAGCAATGTTCTTTCTGTTTTTATTGTGTAGCATTATTTGAGGGGTATTGGTATTTCTTTGAAAATCTTTTAGAATTCTGTACTAAACCATTTAGACCTGGGCTTTCTTTGGTTGGGAAACATTTGATGACTATTTCTATTTCTTTAGCAGTTATAGGTCTATTTAATTTGTTTAGCTCATCTTGATTTAATTTTGGTAAGTGATATTTATCCAGAAAATTGTCCATGTCCTTTAAATTTTCTAATTTTATTTAGTAAATTTTATCAAAATATGATCTGTTGATTCTCTTAATTTCTTCCATGTCTGTTGTGATGTCTCTCTTTTCATTTGTGATTTTCTTAATTTGGATATTGTCTCTCTCTGCCTTTTGGTTAGTTTGGATAAATGTTAGTGTATTTTGTTGATTTTCTTAAAGAACCAATTCTTTGTCTTACTGAGTTTTTGTATTATTTCCTTGTTTCTATTTTGTTGATTTCAGCTCTCAGTTTTATTATTTCCTGTCATCTATTCCTCCTGGGTGAGTTTGCTTTATTGTTCTTGAGTTATCAGGTGTTTTTTTAACTCACTAGTGTAGGATTTTTCCAGCTTCTTTATGTAGGCATTTAGTGCTATGAACTTTCCTCTTAACACTGCTTTCATTGTGTCCCATATATCTGAGTAGGTTGTGTGGTCATTTTCATTGAATTTTAGGAAGTCTTTAATTTTTCCACTTATTTCCTTCTTTATCCATTTTGCTTCCTGTGAGTTTTGTTTAAGTAAGTTCTCTTTGCATGGTGTATCTCTCCGTCAGTTACCCACCATGGTCTCCCACCCACATTGGAACATACCAGGATTTCTCGTGCCATAAATCATACTGCTAACAACATCATAATGCAAACTGTATTGAGTCCAACTTCAAAAGTTCTTATAATAGTCTCAACAATATATTAAAGTCTAAAGTTCAAAATCTCTTCTAAGGGAAGACTCATGCTGTAGTGGGGAGGCAAGCAGGCCTGCTTTTCATCCTGCCTGGCTCCCGGCCACCGGCTAGCTTATGCCCCGAAATAACAACACACGAACTGTATTCATTTAAACACTGCCTGGCCCATTAGTTCCAGCCTCTTACTCACATCTTGATTAACCCATATCTAATAATCTGTGTAGGACCACAAAGTGGTGCCTTACCGGGAAGATTCTAGCGTATGTCCATCTTGGGCCGGAGCTTTACCGCATCTGGCTCAGAGAGGAGAGGCATGGCATCTGACTAACTTAGGAGAGGCATGGCATCTGACTGAGCCATCTACCTCACTTTCTTCTTCCTGTTCTGTCTACTTCACCCACCTAAGGGCTGGCCAAGAAAGTTTCTTTATTAATTAACCAATGAAATCATCAGATAGATAGAAGACACACCTACATCACTCATTCAATCTCTTCACTTTAAACACAGTGAAAATCAAAATCAAAAAGCTGGTCACACACTTCCAACATTTAATGGCACAGGATATACATTCCCATTTCAAAACACAGGGAAGGGAACATTTAGAGGAAATACTGGACCAAAGCAAGCACAAAACAAACACCAAACTATGCATCTTCATAACTGATATTAAAACACTCTTCAAATCTCCAATTTTGTCCAGCTTTGTTGATTACACCATACTTCCTTCTCTTGGGCTGGTTCAATTCCATTGGCAGAATCTTTGGGAGATACTTATTCAATGATTCTGGCATCACTTATATGTTGGGTTCTCCAAGGCAATCCAGTTTTCAACTTCACAGTTTTCTTTGCAATAGCCTCTCTATTCAATCTCCATTCAGGGAAACTTTTGATACTTTTCTGGGTTATCAGCTTTCTTTATGCAAGGAGTGAAATTCTATAACCAATTTTTTCTATCCTTAACTTTAAAGCTAGAGCCATGTGACTGAGCTGCCACATTCTGGTGCTTACTGGGACTGAAACATGGCCTCCCACATTCAACTATATCTTCAACAGCTTTTTGTCTTTCACTGCTTAAGGTTTGCTGTCCTGAAACTGGAACTCTAGACTAGGCTGATGTCAAACTCAGAGATTTGCAAGCTTCTTCCTTCCCAGTGTTGGGATTAAAGATTTGCTCCACCACACCCAGCTATTCTTTTCTCAAGTTTGAGATTTAGGTGGGTGGGATCTTGCACTAAGGTTGGCACTCCTTTTGTTCCATTTCTTAATTCATTTATCTCTTTGAACACAGAATACAGTTCCATTTCACATTCAGGTCCTTTTTTTCTTTTCAAATATATTTCCTTGCACAGCTTGCTCCTTTTTATTATAAATCTTCATCAGAGTTAACACTAACACCCAAAGAACAGACTCTCTACTAATCTGTTTTGAGATTTCCTCTGTCAACAGAATTAATCCAGAACTTTTCATTTTAGCCCCAGAAAGACTCTTTAGACAGTGCAAAAGGCCGCCCCTTTCTTCTCCATAATATCATAAGAATAATCTCTAAGCAACATACTAAAATTCTTGTCTGAAACCTCTTTAGTGAGACCTCAACAGTTCAAATAAATATTAGAACCTCTGTTTTCCATGCTCTTACTGATATTGCCCATTAAACAGTACTTAAATCATTCCTCTGACTTCATAACCCAAAGTACTAAATTCCAAATTATCCTAACAAAAACATAATCAAGCCTATATATTAATATCCTACTTCTGGTATCAACTTCTGTCTTAGGGTTTTATTGCTGTGAAGAGACACATAATCATAGAAACTCTTATAAAGAAGACTCACTTACAGTTCAGAGTTTCAGTCCATTTTTATCATGGAGTGGAGCATGGGAGTGTGCAGACAGACATCATGCTGGAGGTGTAACTGTATGTCCTACATCTTGCAGGCAAGAGAAGTCGACTGATATACTGGGAAATATCTTGAGCATAAAAAAAACCATAAAAGCCCATCCCCACAGTGACACACTTCCTCCAACAAGGCCATACCTACTTCAACAAAGCCACACATCCTAAAAGTGCCACTCCCTATGAGATTATGTGGGACAAAAACTACCGCAACACCACAAGTGTTATGCGAATGGAGACAGGAATTCAGTAGAAAACAGACTGGATGTTCACAGTAACAATAGATAATATGACATATTGTGTCATTATAGATAAGGTTGTAAAATTCAAATACATTAAAGAAGACTTTTCTACACAATAAAGTCAATTAAATTCATACTGTAGACACATATATTCTTATTTAATTTGAGACGAAATTTAAGCAAGTGTAAAATTATTGTTCTTAGGTTGAATGTGCAAGTGATGATAAAGTCCTTATAATGGAAGACTTATTAGACAGCTTTGAAATTGGTGCTTTAAATTATAAAGTATAGGATGGCAATGAAGAAAGAAGGAGGGCTCTGTTTTTACTACCCACATCAGCATTAATCCAATATTAAAACCAACAGGGAGCCCTGCACATAGACAATCACAAGATTATAAGCTTAAGGACTACAAGAGAGTCAGTTATATCTTAAACATGAAGAAAATAAAAAGTTTAACATTTTAAAATTTGAATTTGGGGTAATCATTATTAAATATAAAATATCAATTGCATTAAGTAATCAAAATACTTAGTAGCATATATTCTACTCTACAAGGTTTTCTAGGTTCTATGTAAATAATTCAGAGGGTACACCACCTGATGTATAAGCTTGAGAACCAGAGTTAGAATCCTGGGCAGCTATATGAGGCCATGGGTTCTAACACATGCCTCAATTCATAGAGCTAGGAGGAAGTAGAGACCAAAGGGTGCCCAGGACTTTCTGGATAGTCGATCTTCCCAATCATTGATGATATTCAGGATCAGTTAAATATATTTTCTCAAAAACTAAGAGTGATAAAGGAAGACACACGTCCTAATTTCATTTTAATTGTTTTGATATTATATAATAAACAGCAAATTTGGTAGTCAGAGTGTCTTTTAGCTTACACTTCTAGCTTATAGTTCAACATCATAGATATGTCAAAGCAAAAAGGTGTTTAAACAGCTAGTGTTGTCACATTCATTACACAGAGCAAAAAGAAATGAGTACATGCATGCTTACGTGTCTCAGCCCCCTCTCTACAGGCATATAATACAGGACCCATTGAAGGGTTCTATGTAGACTGGATATTTTCATAACAATTGTTATCAAGTCAATCTTCCACAGACAAGCTACTTATTAATCTGGTCTAGAAAGTAAGACATCTTTGGAGAAATTTGCCTATGTTGAACAGTCTCTTCATAGCAATTGTCAAGGGAAGAGGATATCTATGCATGAGACCATTGATATTACCTTCTTGTATTGATGACTCTAGAGAGGATAAAGAAATTTTCTGTTTAATTATCAGGAGCACCTCTTTCTAGTTAACATGTATTGATAGTTGAGAACCTTGTCTCTTCCTCCACTTCTCCCCATAATGACAAGAGTACTGATCCTCTTTCATGTCTGACCCCCTTAGCTACATTGAATCATTACATTGAAGAGGAGCCCTAGAACTTTGGCTCAGATAGTTGTTAGCATTGAAGTTTATTAGGTGCCTTTTCTTATTTATACTTATTTAAATATTGGTCCTCATTAGTTACACTGAGTATGGACAGACATTATCCTTGCCACTATTGCCTTAATATATATATATATATATATATGTTGATGTGTGATTCCACTCTATATCCTGTGAATATCATTGGTTAGTAAAGAAACTGTCTTGGGCCTGCACAGGGAATAGAGTTTGGCAGGGAAAACTAAATTAAATGCTGGGAGAAAGTAGATGAGAGAGAAGCCAGGTAGCCCCGCTGGAATCAGATAAAACTTTACCCAGTAAACCAAAGCCACATGGCTATAGACGGATTACTAGAAATGAGTTAAATTAAAATCTAAGAGCTAGCCAATAAGGAGACAGAGCTAATAGGTCAAGCAGTAATTTAATTAATATAGTTTCTGTGTACTTATTTTGGTTCTGAGCAGCTGGGAAAGAACAAGAAGCCTATCCTTACTATAAATTGGTGCCCACCACTTACCACCCCAGCCAAATATGGGGTTTTCTGGGACATGTTTCCTCAACACTAGGTGGGTAAGGATTCGGCAGTCACAAACAAAAACAAACACAGAGGCAGATTGAATCTGAGTATATTTTGCAGCTCTCAAGCAGGGATTTTTAAACAAGAAGGTATTACAATTCTAAAAGATGTGTCCAGTGAAGCAATCACAAAGAATAATTATCATAATAATCTGGCACAGGAAAGCACAAAATCAATCAGGTATTACATTTCCTGAACAGTGAATTCAAAGAATCAATTATGATTGGAACAGATAACATCATAATCACTAAACAGAACAAAATCCAAAAAAAAATCACTTATAGTTAATGACAAACTTTTAGAAGCAAGTTTAAAAAGTCTTTAAGGGCACTTGGTTATGACTCTTAGGTTCTGATCAAGTTAATAAATTTCCATGAGTAATCCTTATCTAACATCTATCTTCTGTCTTATTAAAAATCTTCAAAATTCAATTTAAAACTATATTTAAACAATGCTTTTTATACACAATGTCAGTACCAACCTCATCTACACATGCACAGCTATACAAGTTCATATATTGTGGGGAGGATATTCTATCAAAGTACTATCTTGTGATTATGAAAATGATTATGAAGCAAAGCATTGGATCTCTCAGAGAAGAGGTCATGACCAATGACCCCATTTTGAGGGCTAGCTTCTTATCCAATTTTCTCACTTAGAATCTCAGCCCAGGCTATCTGGAACATCTGGTAAGTATAGAAAAAGAATAGTAGAAGATAAAACAGACAAACTGCCATGAGAACTACGGCTCAGTATTTTTCGCCAGCTAGAGAGTTCCACAACAGGTTCCAGGAGACCTTCTCCCTTTGGAGTCTAATGCCTCAGTCTGTGGAACTTGTCACACAGAATCTACTGAGGTTGGTGTGCAAGTGCCTATGTGGCCAACTAAAATACACATACAACTTTAGAGGGCATAGCAAGGAATTCCAGACACTAAAAATCAAAGTTTAGGTGATTTTATTTTCCCAAATGGGCTTTGCTTGCTGGCAGCATACTGCAGGGAGGTTTTCTTGAATCAGCCAATGGTAGCAGAAAAAAAGCCATGCCATTTAAAATGGCAGCTTTCTGGGCCATGCTGCCAGCACACGATGGCTGGCTCTTTCAAACATGGGGTTTGTAAAGAAAATGCTACAACTTGCTTAATGGTAATATAGACTGGCTGGGTGCCTAAAAATGAAGTTGTCAATATGGCTCTCAGAGGCAGCAAACAGCTCTGTCATGCTGAACTGGGTGAGGAAAGCAGATAGTGTCATATTTCTACTAGCAATGTTGCGGCTTAAGTTCATAAGAAGGAATTGGCATTTTAAGAAGCACTTCTGGTCAGAATACAATTACAGATACACAATAAAGACAGATTCAGATAAAAGACCTTTAAATGGGTTACATTGTTGGATAAATGTACATAGGCTTGGGAGAGCAAAGAAAAAGAAAATAGACAGTTATAAAAAGAAGCAAATAGTTTTAAATAATGATAAAGTTTTTAAAGAGACAAAAATAAACCACGAAAAGCTGAAAAATACACAAAGAGTCTGGATTATGAATAATATTGTGTTATTTTTGAATTTTTTGACTGTGAAGGAGCCAAGTACAGAGAGACATTTCATTGTATGGACTGCTATGCTAAACCAACATGTATATTATAAAGGTATCTTGACTTTAAAATTTGGGTCTAAGGATATGTTGCTTTGGAAAAGAGGTTCTTCTTTTGTTTCAACAAAAGATGAGAACCTCTGAAATCCTTCCCGATTAATATTGTTTGATAGATCAAGACCCTCTGAAAGGTTGCTGTGAACACCCCCCAAAATTTTCTGTACCCAAGTCCTAACTGAGATAAACATAGCACACAGGATATACCATGAAAGACCTGATTAATAGCATCCCTAATCTGCAGGAAAGTCTAGAGAACTATGCCCATGTTCCCAAATATTATTTACAAATGTTTGTTTATATTCAAAGGGGGATATGCTATAGAGATTTGTATGAGTATGTATCTTGGTTTATTGATGCAAATTTAAGGTTAATTTTGTTAAATGTATACTTCTGCTCTTGATTAATGTATTGTGTTTGTGCAGCTCATTTAAAAATGTATAATTAAGAAATATGTTAATAGTTAATCATTTATAATAGTCAAACTTGTATTCATGTTAGTTAGATTTTCTAGATGTACAGAGATGTATTTTACATAGATAGGTATTCTTCATACCTTTCAAAGACAAGAGAATATGTCATTTAAAATGTTTTAAGAAGTGAGGATTTTTCGTAACAGTGAGACACATCTGCTCCTAGAAGCACCAATCTACTTCAAGAGAAAGATGGACATCGAAGGGGCTCCTTACTCTCTTGCCTGAACTGCTTGATAAACTGGACATGCAAGATCCATAGAGAAATGACTGTTAAACTTGTCTAAAGGTGAGATTATCCTTCAGTGTTCCTGCTTCATAAAAGAGTCTGTCAGACATTCTGCAGGACACAGAAAAATGTGATGGACAAACTGCCAAACTGTCTTTGAAATATCCTGCTTCATAGAAAAGTCTGCTGGATGCTATGGGCCAGCAGGCTGAAGATGGATGCCCCAACGTTACAGAAGAACATTGGGTTACTGTCCAGGCAGCAAAATGTCTGTGTCAATTCTCGAGTTTTTGGAGGTCGCTTACAAAGCACTTTCTATTTACTTAAATAATATTATATCCTTTTGGATCTTTGATGGAGTTGAAGAATTTATAATTATAGTTACAGTTTTTCTTAGTTATAATAAGAGATAAAGTAGATATAAATACTGCAACTATAATTCTTGTTTGATACCTGTTTGTTATATGTAATTTTACTATGTTAAAGTTAAAACCTTCATTTTTCTTTTAAAGAGAAAAGTGGAGGTAATGTGGGATTCCCCTCTGCATTCTGTGAATATCATTGGGTAATAGAAAAACTGTCTTAGGCCTGCACAGAAAACAAAGGTAGGTGGGGAAAGCTAAACTGGAAGCTGGGAAAAAGGAGGCGTGGTCAGAGAGAAGCCATGTAGCCTTGCCAGAGCCAGATGAAATTTTACCTGTTAAACCACAGATATGTGGCAATATACAAATTACGAGAAATGGATTAAATTAATATGTAAGAGCTAGCTGATAAGAAGTTAGAGCTAATGTGCCAAGCAGGGACAATACAGTTTCTGTGTGGTTATTTTGGGGCTAAGCAGCCAGAACAAGTTGCCTCCTCACATTAATATGTACATATTATTACTTATCACAAGTAGTCTAGAATTCATTTAAAGCTTATAGTATATGGGTGTATATGTATTAATTACATGTAAAATCTATGACATTTCATGTAAAATGCTTGGACATGGACTGCTGTGGATATTGGCATCTTTGGTGGTCTTAGAGTTAAATTTCCATGGGTAGTAGGAACCACATGCAAGTCATAAAGCAGAAATAATCTTATCATAACAAGTTCACAATAACTATATGAATCTGATAATTACACATTAATAGAAAAAATAAATTGCTAATTTTGATACAACTTAAGATACTTAAATATAACTCTTAAGTATATAATTATATAACTTTGTTATTTCATATTAAAATAAGATAAATGATTATTTCACTGTGTGTTATTAATATAACAAATAATTCATATTTATATTATGAGACTATTAAAATTATCAAATATTAAAATAGGAATATTTAAAAATGGAAATTTTCACTTACAAAAAGGTCTGTTAATAGTTACTAAATTCACAGGGGGTGGGAGTGGAAAATGCCCATACATAGATCATAATTATTTTTTGGGAAAAATTTAACATTTCTTCTACCAATATTAGATTTTAATATCTTTTGTTCCTTTGTTTTATATGAGTAAAGATAGGATTGATTATATTTATTCAATTATAATTATAAGGGTCATTTTGATAATGGTAACAAAACAATAAAATATATTTGCTGTGATATGACGTGAATCAATAGATTTTATTTCCTTTTAGTGATGAGAAAGTTTTTCAAGGCATAAAGATTGAAAGTGATTTGTTCTTCGTTTTGATAAGGCTAACTCATTTTGTTTTTATATTGTATCCTTTTGTTCTTTTTATTTTTGGTTTATGTAATAGGTTTTCAAAACTGAGGATACAGAAAAATAAATTGATGTAGCTATAACTAGGTATGGAAGGTCTATTACCTAGAGAGTTTCAGAATGGGATGTCCCTTGCATTTATCTATTTCTTCATTTTTATCTTAACCTCAAAGTTTCCTATTACTGTGAATTTGAGAGAGAGGTCAAGTCTTGATTGAATACCTTTCTGAAATGTATTGGTCCTGGGTCATCCATTGTTCAAGGATTCCGGGAGAAATTATTCTTGTTTGATATGAAGTCTTGCCCTCATTTTTACGGTCAATGTCAAGGTGCTACACTTTGTCTCACAGTAGTCATATGTTGGCTTGTTTAGTGTACCTCTTCATCCCAGAATCTGTTTCCTAACACCTTTATCCTGAGATCAGTGCAAGATTTTGATTGAATTTCATATAGACTAATTTGCTTTTTTTTACCTAATGCATGTAAATTGCTTAATATACTTTATTTGCCAATTCTTTGTACATAAAAACAAAATGACATCTGATTTTACTATATGAAATTCTCTTAATATAGCCTTGTGCAGTAGTCATTTTCATAAACAAGACAATGAGGAAAGGATATGTGAAGTTATTAGGCCTATGACATGTAACGTAGTGATGGACTGCGATGAATTTCTGCAGGCCAGCAATGATAATCTTCCTGCTCTGTTGTCTTTCTTCCTAAACTGAGAGGAAAAAATGATTTTATGGACAATGTATATACTTTTGTTAAGTTAGAGATTATTGTGTGTAGATTTCACCAAATGTTGATAAATAACTGGGTAAGGTTATACATAGTGTCTTATTACTGGACAATTTTGGAATAGGGAAGCCAATATTTTTAATAAAATACTTTTAATTTCTAATAGGATAATGGATCATAGAAGAGAACAGTAAAATGAGTCAGTTATTTATTTTATTTTTTTTTTATTTTTTTTTTTTGGTTTTTCGAGACAGGGTTTCTCTGCAGCTTTTTTAGAGCCTGTCCTGGAGCTAGCTCTTGTAGACCAGGCTGGTCTCGAACTCACAGAATGAGTCAGTTATTTTAACTACCATCTGCAAGTCACACTACTCATAGAATCTTATGCAGTTTTTCTATCTTTATTTAAATTGTTGATATACAGCATGAATATGAGTAAATATATTGCAGATAAAACATTTGTTTCCAGGTGGCATTAAAAATTGATTCTGTTATTTATAATTATTCTTTTTTTCTCCAAAAATGCTTGACAAGAATATTTACTTGAAGATATTTTTTTTCATTTTTTTAAATTTATTTTTAATTAAAATTTCTACCTCCTTCCTTCCCCCCCTCCCCAACCTCCTCCCCCTCCCTCTCCACTCCAAAGAGCAGTCAAGGTTCCCTGCCCTGTGGGAAGTCCAAGGTCCTCCCCGTTCCATCCAGGTCTAGGAAGGTGAGCATCCAAACAGACTAGGCTCCCACAAAGCCAGTACATGCAGTAGAATCAAAACCCAGTGCCATTGTCCTTAGCTTCTCAGTCAGCCCTCCTTGTCAACCACTTTCAGAGAGTCCGAATTGATCACATGGTATATCAGTCCCAGTTTAGCTGGCCTTGGTGAGCTCCCAGTAGATCAGCCCCACCGTCTTAGTGGGTGGGCACACCCCTCGGTCCTGACATCCTTGCTCATGTTCTGCCTCCTTCTGCTCATTATTTGGACCTTGGAAGCTCAGTCCAGTGCTCCAATGCGGGTCTCTGTCTCTAGCTTCATCCATCGCCAGATGAAGTTTCTATGGTGATATGCAAGATATTTATCAGTATGGCTATAGGAGAGGGCCATTTCAGGCTCCCTCTCCTCAGCTGCCCAAGGATCTAGCTGGGGACATCTCCATGGACACCTGGGACATCTAGAGTCAAGACTCTTGCCAACCCTAAAATGGCCCCCTTAATTAAGATATATACTTCCCTGCTCTCATATCCACCCTTCCTCCATCCCAACTGTCCCATTCCAAGTACTCCCCATCCTCCCCTTCTCACATTTGTCTCCCCATCTCTCATTAACCCCACCCCATCCCCACCCCCAAGTTTCCAATTTTTGCCTGGCAATCTTGTTTCCTTCCAATATCCAGGAAGATAACTTTATGTTTTTCTTTGGGTTCACCTTCTTATTTAGCTTCTCTAGGGTCACGAATTATAGGTTCAATGTCCTTTATTTATGGCTACAATCCACTTATGAGTGAGTACATACCATATTCATCTTTTTGGGTCTGGATTACCTCACTCATGATAGTGTTTTCTATTTCCATCCATTTGCATGCAAAATTCAAGATGTCATTGTTTTTTACTGCTGAGTAGTACTCTAATGCATACATATTCCACACTTTCTTTATCCATTCTACTTGAAGATATCTTTAGCATTAAGCAAGATGAAATCTTCTACAGAATAATTATTTTGTTCATATTTTAAATGACTTATTCTTATTTATTTAAATGTGTGTTCTGTGTGTGTGCAGGTGTTGTAGGGGGGACAGGAGAGGGCATATATACCCTGTATACAGAGTTGCACAAGTAGCTGCTTGACTTGGGTGCTAAGATCTATTCCCAGTCTATGGAAGAACAGCACATGATCATAGTTTCTGAGGTATCTACCTATCCCAAATGTGCTGATACTTTATGGAATATTTATTCATTTAGTCTTAGTATTTTTGAATTCCTAAATGTGATAAAGACATTTGATTAGTTCCAGTATACTACAGAAAGAGAACGAGCCCTCATGGATCATATAATCTGATGGAGTCACATTGTGACTGGCAATTCATTACAAAATGAAAGACAAATAGGGTTGAAATTACAGCAGCAGGCAATTTCCTATTCAATTAATGAAAGAATTCATAAGAAGTTTAAAAAAATCATAGGAGTAGTTGCATTAATTTCTAAAATAAAATATAGAAAAGTAAGATATCACAGTTCTAAATAAAGTCTATATAGCATGACTGGGCAGATCACTGTGACCACTGTGATTATATAATTCAGATAAGCATGTATTCTCATGTATTCCAAATTTTTAAGACACTCCTAATGTACCAAGGATACTGAGTCCAAAAGAAAACTGATATGTTGACAACCTTATAACTTTTCTTGGTTCTTTTTTAGTGATAGGCTATTCTTCCTAACAAGATGAAAATACACTTCTTTATTAAAGGAAAAAAAATTACATGGTGAGGGACAATTGTATTCTGTCAATTATATTTTAAATAAATGCTGATTGGTCAGTGCCCAGGCAGAAAGAAGTTTTTCCTGCTTTGGACTCTCAGAACCCCTTAAAATTTACAACTATTTGAAAGAAGGGATTTGTTTAAGCTAGTATACCAGAAGTATTCAAAACTGGCTGCAGAATCACATCAATTACACTGTCCAGGTATCACTCAGAAAGGGCCCTTGGCTGTTACACACTAATTAGTCTATGATTACACTCTTCTATATTGTTTGTAGGAGGCCTCTTTTATGAATTAAGGATTCTTGTTAATGCATTTCGAGTAAAACTTGTTTTGTTCAAGTTTAGAAATGTGTTTCACTACTTTTATAATAACCCTAGAATAGAAAATGCATAATGTTACCTGGGGAGTCATGAACAGGAATATATAGAATTAACAATGAGCCAGTTACCCCATTAATCCAAACAACAATCATTTCATGTACCACTAGATATACAGGCAATAATTGGAGAATCATCAAATTTTGACGTTTTCTCAATCTATAGTAATGGCAGAAATGCGATCCCCTTTCCCCCAAGGAAGCCTGGAGCTAAGGTATAGTAAAATCATGAGTATTTTTATTTTACCCATAAATATAATATAGTGAGTATCTAAAATACTCAAATGATTCTGAGCCATCTTTCCCTTTGGAAAACAAAATATTCATTTCTTTCCTAACATTGAATGAAGAATATGCAAATTTTTAGAAAACCCTTTCTTCCCTAGCCAGCCTTTTATTCTTTTTTATCACAAAATATTTTTATGTGACATATTCTGTTTATGGTTTCTACTTCCCCATGTCCTTTCAGATCCTTCACATTTCCCAGCACTCCAAGTTCACCCTTCTGTTCCTCTATTTTTTAAAAAACAGTCAAATTAAAAGAAAAAACAAGTGAATAAAGAGTAAGCAGCACAAAAACATAAGAAAACACACACAAAATAATTAAATATGTAAGTTAAACAAACAAACACACAAACAAATACATAAAACCTCAAGAGTTGGCTATATCTTTCTTTTTTGACCTTTAAACTTTGGGATGGTATGCCATATTTAAATTATGCTATTATACATTCTTGATTCTTTACTTACCCAATTCATACCTAAACTTCTGGACTCCTTTTTCCTTCTAGGAATGCCCATGGATCCATGGCTGTACTCCCCTGTACATAATGAAATCTAACATGTCTGTGCCCTTGAGTTCAATCCTTAGCAACATGAAGGAAAAATATGATTTTAAATATATTGCTGAATTCAGTACAAAACTTAGAGCTTTCAATTTATTAATCCTTTAGAAATCTAATAGGTTTTACATTGAAAGATTCAGGCCAGAATCTTTCTTTCCTGTGCCCACTCCATCTCTCTGCTCCTTATCAACTTACTTTATCTCACATTGAACTCGGGGCTTCATGGTCATTTTGTGCTGTGGTTCAGTGTGTATGGATATGAGTACACCTCTCTCTCTCTCTCTCTCTCTCTCTCTCTCTCTCTCTCGTGTGTGTGTGTGTGAAAATATATGTATACCCAGGTGCTAGCATAGAGATCAGAGGACAACCCTTCAGAGTTAGTTCTTACTTGTCATCCTGTGGGATACAGGGATTGACTTAGACCATCAAGCCTTGGTGGAAATACTTTTTCCTGCTGAGCTATACAAATAGCACAGCACTCATGAATTCTAGGTTCCCTCTGTTACTTTACAAAGCAAATTATTACACTTATATTTACTTGTCTATCCTCTATCAAGTTGTAAAAGAATTTCAAGCTGAGGAATGACTTGTTTGTGATTCTTTAGCATTTTATATATTTCAGAAATGTTCAATTTCCAAATATGTAACTGAATCCCATTGAATGAGTTCTACAAAGTTTTGTATAAATTACATGCTACTTAATTGACTCATGAACATTTTTCCTGCTTGTATGGCATGATATTCAGCTATGAACTAAGTACTATTTGTCATTCACCTGCTACACCCATTTGGTATGCAAACATGATATTTTTCTTGGAACTCTGAATCTATAATAACAAAGATGTGAAATAAAATATTATTTCAGCTAAGAGTATGGCTCTTGTAAAGTCTGAGAGATGTGAATGTAATATAGGCATGAAGAGAATAACATTTATACTTGGATAGGCAAAGGGAAATTCCCAAGAAACAAAAGTACATACCGTAATTCAACTTGAATTAATTGAGGTAACAAAGTATAAACTTGGAGTTTAATATTTTAAAATATTTTCCAATAATGTATGTACTTCTAATACTGGGTAGTAAAACCTGTCAATATGCATGAGATAGTCGATTTAAAATTGAATCTAAGAACTCAGTTGCAAATTTAAGAATAATTAGGTTAAATCTTTGAATTATCTCAAAGATAGGACACTTATTCCTAGCTTTAACCTCAATGGATGAAACTAGTTTGGCAATTTATTATGAATATTTTCCAGAATAGCATACTTAGCCAAAGTAGTAATATTAAGGAATAAATAAATACCTGTCAATTGATAATAAGCATGTAATTTTGTTGGAAGGCTATTTAACTATTTTATGCCCATTTATATCATAAGCCTACAATATGTAAATAGAATGTAAAATACTCCTACTCTTATAAAATAGCCAGGTAAAATGAATAATAAAATCCCCCAAATGATTGTCATTCTCTTGGTCTTGCATGGATTCCACTGCAGTCAATTGTCATTATATTTATGTGGCAGTGCATTTAAATTTTATTCAGGTATTAAGATTAATAGCTTACTTACACCACAAGGTTTAATTTTTGCAACTAAACTTTGAGATGAAAATATATTACTCAATTTAGTTAAGATTGGGAGAGCTGAAAAGCTAACTAAATGACAAGTAGATTGTAGAGAGCCAAAAATGTGAGCCTCTTTCCATCTTCTCTGATGGTCAGAAAGTTTGAAGGCTACTCACAATCATTGACAACAACGGGGCTTCACATCCTGACTCATGATGTGATTACTGGGTTCTTTTGACATTGAGATGGCTCATACATGTAGATCTCCTCCATCCTGGCAGATGGTCAGGATATGCTCCTTATTTTGTAATAGAATGTTACCTGGGGGAGAGGCTGCTTTCAGGATACTTGATATAGGTGGCTTCCCAGCCTAATTGTTGAAATAATTAACTGTTAGAGTTGTCCTTTGTATCATGTTAAAGAAGTCTTTCATTCCCTCTTCACCCTTTCCTATTGGGGCATAAAAGTGTATGGAAATTTAAGTGCTGGTGATTTCAGTATTAACTGGAATTCCCTCCTGATACGGTTCTGGGGTTTCTGTTTTATAATTTTATTTGTGCCTTTGTACTCTTTACTTATTTTTCTTATCACCACACCCCTTCCCTGGAAAGTGTTATTTTTGTTGAGGCTAGTTTCCAACAGTAGATTAACATTAGAGTCCAAAATATCTAACCCTGAGGCTATTTCAAGCTTCTTTTTTATTTTTCAAAAAAAATAACTATTCTTCATTTGCATGGCTTTATATGTGTAATATAACATTGTAATAAAGAGAGCTTTATAGTTACCTGTCAAATTGTATCACTGTGTTTTCTTCTGAAATCTTTGAAAAATATCAGGATAAATAGATTTCTTCTTTTAAGTAGATTTTTTTCTTGTAGCAAAGAAAATAAAGTTATGTTATACAATAAAACTTGCTATACTTTCTAAATAATTACTTGTAAAATCACAACTATTCTTTGCTACCAAAGAATTACTATTTTTACAGAGTACTTAATGTTGAATTTTTAAAAGACACACAGTTTATTTTCTAATATAGGTAACCAAGCATCCTTGATTCTGTGCTTTCAGAAATTTAAAAACTTTCTTTAACAGCTATGATTAGTTTAAAATGATACTTGTAATATTTGACCTCTAATTCTGAGTTAAAGAATAGTTTTATTGGCTGAAGTTCGATGTATTCATTGCCTAAGCATATTCTGTGCTTCTTTTTCACCTTGTCTGTAACTCATCTTGAAAAGCACTGATAGTCTTTGATGGTAAAGTCTATGGAGAAGCATTTATCACATTTTCTTTCAAAGGTTGTCCAGGTAGTGTTCTCTAGATCATATTTAATTAAATAGCTTTATTGTTTCAGTGTAGAAATATTATGTTATGAATGGGAGTTGATCTCTCTCCTTTTCTTTCCCTCTCCCTAGTTCACTCATTTAGGCTACCTATATCGGAAATTAATTATGATTCTGCACACAGATGACATTTCCCCCTTACCTTGTGTCCTTAACTACACAACCATCTGTAGGAGACAAGAGGCAGGTAACTCTCTTTTGGTGCTTGTAAAAGACATTTCAAAATACAAAATTCTCTCCTGAGAAAATTATATTCGGTGACTTTAACCTTTAAGTGAAAGGACGTTTCTTTGAATGATTTGGAATTCCTTTTTTTTCTGTTATTGGTATATTATTCTTCTTTTGTACTAAATTAATATCTGAGAGAAAAAAAAGTCAGAAATTTGGCTCAAGAAATATTCTATTTTCTTCTCAAAGCATTTTCTTGCAGAAACAAAAAGAAATATATAGCCTCTTTTAATAAAATGCTCTGAATTAATCAAAGGGAAATATCAACACATTACTTTTGCTTCCAAATTGGTGTGCTATAGCCATGACAAGATATGGACTTTAAGTTCTATTTTATAACTGCATCTTCAATTTTACCAAAATGGTACATAACTCATAATTGTAAAGCAGTCATATTTACATTGTGAGAAATAATTTCACCAAATTATTTTTAACTCAGGGTCATTACAGTCTTTTCACTTATTTTCAATGTTAGCATAGAGGCAAAATCAAAATTATAAACTAACTTTTTAAAAACCTAAGCTAAAATGTAGAAAGGTAGATGGTCACTTTCAGGACAAGAGTTTTATATATCCTAGTTCCCTGAGTATTTCTGCAGTGTGGATGTTTATGCAAATACATACAATGTTTATTATGCAGTAATATAAAAGTCACCATTTGCTCCTGTGAGTGACCACGTTTTCATATCTAAAATTAATGAAGAGGGTATTTTTCCCCTTTCCTCATTCAAAACATCCTGTTAAAGCAGTCTTTTGAAGGGCTGGAGAGATGGCTCAGAGGTTAAGAGCACTGACTGTTCTTCCAGAGGTCCTGAGTTCAATTCCCAGCAACCACATGGTAGCTCACAACCATCTGTAATGAGATCTGGTGCCCTCTTCTGGCCAGCAAGCATACAGACAGACAGAACACTTGTGTACATAATAAATTAAAAAAATACAGCAGCACTTGGGGGCTTGTTCAGCTGATAAAGTTCTTGGCATACAACAAGCCTGAGGACCTAAGTCCTCCCCACAATACGTTTTAAAAAAAGAAGTCTTTTGAAGAATCTAATCCATAAAAAGACAGGACTGTGTCTTTATGCACTTTAAGAAGTGTCACACAAAACTTGAAGCAGCATCTGTACCATTTATATTCAACTCCTGGATTTTACATCTAGAAAAAGAGGGACTGTCTACTTTAATGAAGGAGAGGGAAAGGCTGCTTATACGTATTTTAACAATTAGCTTGAGAACACCATTAACAGAAAGCAACAAAATGTTGTAATGAGGAAGGAATTCTGTCAGTTATATGGAACTAAGAAGATTTTTAATAACTTAATTTTTTTCTTTCTGCAAGTCTTCCTTTACATAAAAATCTATATGATATGTGTTCCAATTTATGCAGATCTTCAACCAAAGGCTGATGTTAGGTCCACAGCATGAAGTTTAAAGTCTTATAGTAAAAGCAACATGAGACAACTTGCTATTTTAAGTCTATAAGCTTTTTGATAATATTTTGTCATATGCTTTGAAATTTTCAAAATATACATATGATATATTTTGAGCATTCCCATCCTCCACTTACCCCTTCTAAGTCACCCCATGTCTTCCATCAACTGTGGTAAGGGTGGTAATCCAACTGATTCCAGAAAAAGTACAATTAAGACACCCTCTACATTATTGCTAGGAGTCTTAGCTGAGGTCATTCTTGTGGATTCCTAAGAATTTCCCTAGCACCAGATTTCTTCCTAACCCTATAATGGCTCCCTCTATCAAGATATCTCATTCTTTACTCTCCCTCCCTAACTCTCCCACAGTTCACCCATTCAGTTCCCTCATGCTCTCTTCCCCTCCCCTTCACTACTACCCCCCCCCTCTCCTCCCAGTTTTCTAAGGCATCCTACCTATTTCCCCTTTCTAGAGGCTTCCATGCCTGTCTCTCTGTCTCTCTTAGTGTCCTCCTTGTTACCTAGATTCTCAGGGCTTGTGGATTGTAGCTTGTTTATCCTTTTCCTTATGTCTAATAAGGATGAGAATTTATTAGCCCAACCCCCATACGTTTTGGAAATTTTTAGATACTTCTTTTCAGATTATGGTATAATAATATCATTTTCCTTTTTCTGTTCTTCTCTCCAAGTATTTACATGTTCTCCTTCACAAGATCCACTTTTTCTCTCAAAGTCTCTCTTTTTCTATGCCCTTTTTCTCAAATACATTCCTAGACACAAAATCTCAAACTTTTTAAATCATAAGACTTTTACTTGTACTGTTTAGACTTAAACCATTGGTGTATTTTTCCCTGGGGAAGACTATTTCTCCGCATCTCATCAGTTTTTGGTTCACTTCAGTCCTTCTGTAGGATTGAGGCATCCTGGATTTCTCCTTCGTTATTTGCATGTTTAATGATGTCACCCTTTGTCTTAGTTAGAGTTTCTATTGCTGTGAAGAGTCACCATGACCACTTACTCTTATAAAGGGAAACATTTAATTGGGGCTAGCTTATAGTATCAGACATTTAATCTATTATCTGTCTATATAGCAGAACTTGGTGTCATGCATGCAGACAAAGTGCTGGAGAAGGAGTTGAGAATTGTATATCTTTATCTACATGCAACAGAAAGATTCTATTCCACACTGGGTTCAGCTTAAAGATAGAGGAGGCCTCAAAGCCCACCCCTACTGTGTGACACACATCCTCTAACATTGCCATATCTACCCCAGCAAAACCACACTTTCTAGTAAAGCCACTCCCTATAGGGTCCATTTTCTTTCAAACGACCACACTCTTGGTCAGAGCATGTATAGAAAATCTTCTTGGTGAGACTTCATCACAATAACTTGTGACACACCTAGGAAGCATAATCAACAGCAAACCCTTTAATTCTCTGCCTTTTACACTGCAAGGCTCTTTTGGAGATAATGTGATTCTAGTCTGTATAATTTTTTACACTTCTTTCCATTTACCCACAAATTTTACTATTCTTTCCAGCTGAGTAATATCTCATTGCATATGTGTGCCTTGTTTTCATGTTGCTTGACTGACATCTGGTCTGATTTTATTTCCTAGATATTGTGAAGAGCAAGAATACACAAGTATATCTGTAGTAAGATTTAAAATTCTTTAGGCATATGATCAGGTGTTGTGTGGATCAGGATTATATAGTGGATATATTTCTATGTTTTAAAGAACTCTATGGACTGATGTTGCCATGTGGCTATTCCAATCCAATCAGCAGGGTAAAAAAACTCCCCTTTCACTGTTTCCATGCATTTTGTCATTTGTATTTCTAATGACAACCCTTCTGGCTAGAGTGAGGTAGAATCTTAAAATAGTTTTCATTTGCATTTCCATGATGACTAAGGATGTTGAATGCTTTTTAATGTTCTTCTTTTGAGAACTTTCTGTTTAGTTCCATGCCCGATTTCTTATTGATTCCTATCTGCTTAATATATTCTAGAAACTTACTGTTTGTCATGTATATAGCTGACTTAATTTATATAGCTGACTTAATTTTTGTAGCCTATCTTATTTAGAAATACACTCCAAATTGTAGAATTCAAGTCTCAAATTACAAATTTCAAAGATACCAAAAGACTATTTCCTGCAGAGGCTTAAAACTTGAAACTACATAAATTACTGTGTGAGTAATGGCCAACAATAAGCCATAGGAGGAAAATAACCAAACATCTACATCCAAGCATCATGGGACATTGAAAATAAGGAATGAGGAAGAGTGGAAGAGCCTTGTGTTGCTATTTTCTCATGAAGAAGTGTCCACTAATGCTCAAGAAGAAAAAGAACTCGGGAATCTCCGAAAGTCCCTCAAGCTTACCAGGCCAAATTTATAAGAGCAGTAAAATTTGCTGAGGAAAAAAAGAAAAAAAGAAAGTTTCCCAATACCTAAGTGAATGGCATAGCATACAAGGCAGATTCAGAGAATCAGACTGGTGAGATCTCACTCCCTGGGATGGGACTTTCAGATATGCAGCTTCCTTTAAGTCACTGTAACTTCATAGTTCAGGTAACACTTTAAAAAGGCTCTGGTTCACTAAACTTTACTTGAGCAGAATTTTTTCTTCTTTTTTGTGTTGGTTTAAAAGCCCTCACTTCACTAAAATTGACTATCCTCAAAAAGCACAAAAACACAATTCATAATAACACACACCTTTAACCTCAGCACTTAGGAAAGAGAAGCAGGTAGGTATTTGTGGGTTTGAGCTCATCCTTGCATACATATTAAGAATACCTCTTAAAAATAAATAAATAAACAAATAATTGTTATAAAAAGCTTTTATCATTCAACCTCTAGTTACAAAAATACCATTCTGGATACATTAAAGTTTGGTTCATTGTCACATAGAAGTTGTATGATCTAAGTCTAAGGGGCAAATTTGTCATCCCTGTCTCCAGCAGGGTAGGTTAAACTGGGTCCTGCTTTCATGTAATTCTGAAATCATTCTTGTGCTTAGGAATACAGTGAAGATAAGACTTTGTTGATTGCTATGATGCAATACTTTTAATATTTTACTTGTATTCCCTTTAAAACAATAAATGCTATTGATGTAGGGTTCAAGTTTAAATTTCTTGACACAGTCTAAACCCAGTTTCTGAATGTGTTTGATTACTGATGGTGAATGTAGCAGTCAGCACCTCAGCATGGTGGTGTCTGGAAAATGAATTGCAGAGGTAAATATTCAATGACAAGGAATGAGGCAAAAAAAAAAAAAAATGGATAACACCTGCCTTAGTATTAACTTACTTTATTAATTAGTTGTACTTTTCTATTTCTGTGATGAAATACCCATTTCTAAATAAATGTGTAGATGGATGAATTCCTTTGGCCTTCCAGTTTCAGAGGAAACAGTGCATCATGGAAGGGAGGCGCAAGCGGCAGGCATGTTGGCTACAGCAGGAAGTAAGAACTCACACCTCGACCACAAACACAGCATGGAGTGAGCTGAGGTGTGAAGCTTTTAATCTTAAAGCCTGTCCCTGTTGACATACTTTCTTAATACTATACCACCCAAACCTCTCCAATCAGCATCATCAACTGAGAACCAAGTATATAAATGCATGGGTTTGTAGATCATTCTCATGAAGAAGATCACACACTCTTAACATGATGTGTCCTTTACCACATACCCAGAACAGTGGAGTAAATAAATCAGGGACACATATCTCCAAAACTATGAGTCCAAAGAAATGAGCCAACTTCCCTTTCTACAAGTTAATTTTAAATGGTTTCAGTATAGTGATAAATAGTTAAGTAGTGAAGTTTTGCTTGAATTTTCCAGTCACTCCTGAGGAGTTCATTTTCCTATTAATGTTCTCAAGCTCTGCTTTCTATAAATAGTCAAAAGCTGGTATGATTTGAATAGGAATGATTCTCCTTGATAGGTGAATTATATTATGTCAAAAAATTTTCAGAGTTGGTTCTGAATGAAAGAAGTTAATATCCTTGGATCTGCCCTCTATTCCTTGTTCTTAAATTCTTAGAAGATTCAGCTGACTAAGCAGGATAATGAAACTGTGAGGCAAAAGTCCATAACTAGATTTGCTCTTAGAAACAAAATAAACAGAAAAAGAAAGAAAAAAATATATCTGTACAGTGGAGGTGCTTGTAACTCTGAAAATAATTGTACAGTTCTTAACACATCATAGATTCAATTCCAGGCTACTATCTCTAGTTGTGCTTGATGGAAAAAAATTAGATCCCCAACATTTTAGGTACTGACAATATTATAACATAATCAAATATTCTAATCAGGGATATTTGAAAACAGGGAGATACTAACTTAATTTGATAAAAGTTAAAAGTCTTTACAGTGAGAAGCGTTTGGGGTATATTGAAGAATAGAATCCATTCAGCATAAAGTGTAAATGTATGCATGTGTGTCAGAATAGCTAGGGGGCAAATCTGACCTGTTACTAGAAATAGCTATTTGAAGGCTAAAAGCGAGGCTTGGTAATGCTCTTTCCTCAAAGCAGAGTGCAGATTTATCATGCCTTTCCTTTGGGGTAGATGGAGTGCTGACATAACAGTTTGCTGCAGAAATCAGTGTGTTCAAATCCAAAAGGACAAGCTGCTTGAGAAACACTTTGCTCCTCTAGAGGCAATGTACAGAGTTGTTGTTGCTAAAACTTTGTCCAGACTATGTCTCCTGTTAAGAAAACCCTTCAAATAAGTCTCTGTTGTGACCTCCAATTCTCATCCTCAACAGCATTCATAACCATTATTTAATTGAAAAGGATGCCCTTATTTTACTCAAAAGTATATTCATTTAAACTTTACCTTATTATATAGAAAAAAGGAACAAAACAGAACAAAAACTAACTTTGTTTCTATCAGATAACAATTTGCATTATTTGAAAAGATAAAACACACATACACCACTGTACTTTAAAATTCTTCTATTGTCATTAGACGAATGTATCTCAACATCTCATTTTCTGAAGCAAAAATCATCTACTGCTTGTCTTTGATCATAACTTAATTGTTATAGTGTTGGCCTCATATCCTCTACTATATGATCTTCTCAAAATTTGCTTACACTGGAGTCAGTTTTTTTTTAATTCTTTATTTTTTATATAAAATATTTCCATCTCCTCCCCTTCTCCTCCCACTTCTCTCACCTCCCTTCCACCCATACCCCACTCTGCCCCTCTCCAAGCCAAAGAGCCATCAGGGTTCCTTTCACTATGTTAAGTGCAAGGTCCTCCCAGCTCCCCCTAAGTCCAGGAAGGTGAGCAACCAAACTGACAAGGCTCACAGTGAGCCCGTCCATGCTGTAGAGTTCAAGCTCATTGTCGTTGTCCTTGGTTTCTCAGTCCTCCTCCACCGTCAGCCACATTCAGAGAGTCCGGTTTGGTCCCCTGTTCCATCAGTCCCATTTCAACTGGACTTGGTGGTCTCCCGTTAGATCTGTCCCACCGTCTCAATGGGTAAACGCACTCCTCACGGTCCTGACTTCCTTGTTCATGATCTCCCTCCTTTTGCTCCTCATCAGGACTGGAGTCAGTTTTGATGGAGTTAATCTCTAATGCTTTGATTTATATACAGAGATCACTATTTCGCCTCCTGTATCTTTTGATTTTTTCTTAATATTCATTTATTTATTATGTATACAGTTATCCAGAAGAGGGCACCAGACTTCCTTACAGATGGTTGTGAGCCACCATGTGGTTGCTGGGAATTGAACTCATGACCTTTGGAAGAGCAAGCAATGCTCTTAACCACTGAGCCATCTCTCCAGCCCCCCCCACCTCCTGTATCTTTTGAAATGCAAAGTTGTCTATATCAGAGAAGTCTGTACTTTTGTGAATAACTGGGTGGGACAAGGCATAATTATGATGCTAATTTATGAGAAGTTTGGCAAATTAGCCTATAGTTGTGAGCAAAAAGTTCTGCCTTATCTTTGTAGCTGAAATAATTGCTGATTTTTCCTATAGAATGTAAAATATATATGTAACACACTTAGCTGCTTAGAAAACAGAAACTTTTGTTGATGGATTCAACTATCCTTTTCTAATATTAAAAATCAGATAAATGCTATATACTGTCTATAATTCAATTAGAAGATTTTCCCCAGATTTGGTTGTTTGTATAAACAGCTCTACTATCTCTTGACATTTGTCAGTTAATTCACATGTTTTGAAGAGTACTGCTTCACTTCATACAACAAGTATGGAAGGGCCCTAACTGATGAAATCCAGATAAACAAGAAGGACGCATTATCGGAACAGCAAAAGCTAGTTATCCAATGACAACAGCAGGGGACAGGAGGACACAGAGATGTTTATTTGCTTAGTTAAACATTAAAAAGTGTATAGCATACTTAAGTGAGCTCCGTGGACCCACTCTCCATGCTCTACCTTTCTACCGGAGATTTACTGATTCTACTTTAGTATCCCAAGTGTTCCTCCATCTTCCTCACACCCATCTCTTAAAGCTCTTAATTTTCACCATTTCTCTGATAACATTTGTTTTAAACCGCCCTGAAATATGTGTTTAACAATTAGAAACTATTACCTGCATATGAGAGAGAATTTGATTTTTTTTCTGACCCTGGGTCACCTTACTCAATATAATAAAATAAATTTTCTCAGTAATTAGATATAATCTTTATTTCTTAAAATTTACCTTAATGCCATATTAAGCCACTGACTTTAGGAGTGTAATTTTGGTTTTTGCTTTTTTAAGACAGGTTTTTTTAAGCCCAGGCAGACTTGAAACTCTCTAGCTAAGGTTGACCTTGAACTCCTGATCTATCTTTACTTCCCAAGGGCTAGGATTATAGATTTGGTCCACTATGTCTGATTGAGAGCATAAGCCTTTTAATCTTCTTTGGAATACGAGAGGAATCAAATGTTACCGGATTAAGATGATATCATTTTATACATCAAATCACATTGAATTAAATGTTTGACTAAATTCTTCTGATTCATTTTGACAATAGAGTTGGCATATTGTTTCAAAAATCTTTCTGTTTTCATCCTCCTGCAGACTACATAATTATGAGATCAAAATTTCTATACCTCAACATTAGTGAAAGAAATTTTCTTCCTTCAAATGCAGTATTTTGTAACTTAGTTGATGTTCCCTTACATATTTTAGACATTTTTACATGTGAAAATCTAAAAACAAAGATAAATTTATGGGCAAAGTGTAATATACAAGCTGTTACTGGCACAAGTTCACATACACGGCAGTTCTAAATTTAAAAGTCCATCACTGGGGTACTGAAGAGATAGCTCAATGATTAAGAACACTGGTTGTTCATTCAGAGGACAAAGGTTCAACTCCTAGAATCTGCGTGGAACCTCACAACCATGTGCAACTATTCTCCCAATGATGTAATGACATCTCCAGGCATCTGTGGGTGCCACATTAAATCTATGATGCAAGGCACACGTGCAGACAAAATGAACAAAGAAATAGAAAAAAATAATTAATATTACTAATTAATTTTACAAGTTTATGTACAAGTTCTAGTATAGAACTGGGACTGCTTTTATAATTAGTATACTACTATTCTTGATAGTATACTAATATTCTTGATTGTGTGTTGATAATTCTGTTCTCCAGACTATCAAAGTCTGATCCACCAAAGAAGTGGAACTCTTTACTTTTTATCCAATTTCCTATTTTCCAGCTTGTTCTTACCACCAGCAAATCCCAACTGTCATAAAAATATAAGATTTGATGGATGCTCCAATGTGGGAGCAAATCCTGTCATTGTCTTACATAATCCATGCACATTTCTTTTCTCATCACTTCTTTGAAATTCAAAAAACATATTTATGATAGTACAATGCTTCCAAACTGTCCTTGGGGATCTCCATCCTTATTACCAGCCATCGCTGAGAAGGGGAAAAGAAATTCAGTGCGGAAAAAGCTTTGCCAGTTTAGTGCTTTTATATTATCTTCTATGTAGCAGAACATTGAATCTATCATTTCTAAGACTGCTCTGAGAATCTCCTAATTGCAGTACTTAGAATCAAGAGACATAATTCATCATCATTTGTTTGCAATTGCAGCAGCATTTCAGTCAAATTCAAAAGCACTTTCCTAATTTCCTTTCTGAAGGTTGTGTTGACCTTTCCTTCACATTGGATAAATAACCGAACTTCCCCTTTCATTAAGTAAACCTCGCCTATGTTACAAAATAAAAGGTTTGTGTTTGTGTTTACATATTAACATGTGTATGTGTTGTTGATCCAGTCTAACTTTTGTTTCTTTTATTTCTGAGATTGTAATATATTATTTCCCCTTTCCCTTGGCTCCCTCCAAATTCTTCCATATGTCCCTTCTTGCTCTCTTTCATAATAATGGATTCTTTTTCTCATTACTTGTTTTCACGTTCATGCACGCACACACACACACACACACACACACACACACACACACTCACACCTAAATACAAAAACACTTCCTGACTAATCTATATATTACTTATATGAATAATTTTACCATTTGTTTTAGATAATCAATGGGTGCACTTCCCTAGGTAAGACTAGACAAATCCTACCACTGTCAATATTCTTTAATTGTTTACAGTTCTTTGTCAACAGTTGAGGTTTTCATGAGATTTCCCCCTCTATTTTACCATGTCTATTGCTGTTCTAGTTCAGCTCATGTTTAGGCATTCATATTAATGAAATTTTGTGGGTGTCATATCTGATTTTATCTCATACAGACAGCACAATCTCACAACAAATTGCAGGAACCTCAGGCTCTTTAAATGTTTCACTTCCTCCCTTCAATGATTCTTGATCTTCATATACAAGAGTTGTACTATAGATGTCAGTAGGGATTGGGCCCCACAACCATAAAATTTGATTGGTTGTAGATTCCTGTAATGGATCATAGACTGTCGCAAAGGGAAGTTCTATTGATAGAGACTAGGCCTGCACTCTTCTGTGGATAGAAGAGCAAGTATTTGTAATATTGTTAGTGACTAGGGACTGTGTCAGTTTAGTAAAGTGACCATTGTATGTTTTCCTCTGAGGTCTATGATTTCAAGCCTGCCAGTTGATTAGTGAAGAATAAAGCATGATTTTCTTCATATTTAGTGTCTTAAGACAATTTAGAAAGCTGATCTTTACCACCAATGTAAAATGCCACTATTGTGCACTTAGGATTATCATGCTGTGATAGTCTAGTAGTACTGAAGCCTTTAAGTTTAATGTGACCCGAATGCTTTCTCCTTGAGAACTAGCTTTCATAGCACTAGTACATTCTTTTTTCTGAAGTATGTTTATGACATTTTATGTATGTGAGTATCTTACATACAAATATATTTATACACCACATGTTTACTCAGTTTCAGGACACCAGAAGATAATATCAAGGCTCTGGAAATGAATGTACTGAAGCCATTATGTGTATGCTAGCAACCAATCTTGTAAACTTTGTAAGAAAACCTATTTCCCAAACTCTGAGACATCACTGCATCTCCTGTACAATACATTCTGCTTATTCCACTTTCTTCTGGGTTACATCACTCAAAATGATGTTTTCTAGCTCCATCCATTTTCCTGCAAAATTTAAGATGTCGTTATTTTTTTCTGCTGTGTAGTACTCCATCATGGAAATGTACCACATTTTCTTAATCCACTCTTCGGTCGAGGGGTATTTAGGTTGTTTCCAGGTTCTGGCTATGACAAACAAAGCTACTAGGAACATAGTTGAGCACATGTCCTTGTGGCACGATTGAGCATCCTTTAGATATATACCCAAAAGTGGTATTACTAAGTCTTGAGGAGGGTTGTTTCCTAATTTTCTGAGAAATCACCACACTGACATCCAAAAGGGCTGAACCATCTTGGATTCCCACCAGCAATAAAGAAGTGTTCTCTCTACCCCACAACCTCTCCAGCATAAGTTGTCATTGGTATTTTTGATCTTGGCCATTCTTAGAAGTGTAAGATGGAATCTCAGAGTTGTTTTGATTTGTGTTTCTCTGATGACTAAGGATGTTGAACATTTCCTTGAGTGTCTTTCAGCCATTTTAAATTCCTCTGTTGAAAGATCTCTGTTTAGGTCTGTACTCCAATTTTTATTGGATTATTTGTTCTTTTAATGACCAATTTCTTGAGTTCTTTGTATATTTTGGAGATTAGACCTCTGTGTGATGTGGTTAGTGAAGATCTTTTCCCATTCTGTAGGCTGTCTTTTTGTCTTGTTGACCATGTCCTTTGCATTACAGAAGCTTTTCGGTTTCAGATGGTCCCATTTATTAATTGTTTCTCTCAGTATCTGTGCTGCTGGGGTTAAATTTAGGAAGTGGTTTTCTGTGCCAATGCATTGAAGTGTACTTCCCACTTTCTCTTCTATAGGGTTCAGTATGACTGACTTTATGTTGAGTTCTTTGATCCATTTGGACTTAAGTTTTATGCATGGTGATAGATATGGGTCTATTTTCATTCTTTTACATGTTGATATTCAGTTATGCCAGAACCATTTGTTAAATATGCTTTTTTTCCATTTGATAATTTTTTTTGCTTCTTTGTCAGAAATCAGGTGTTTGTAGATGTGTGGATTAATATTCCGGTCTTTGATTGATTGGTCCTCCTGTCTGTTCTTATGCCAATATCAGGTTGTTTTCAGTAAGACAACTCTGTAGTAGAGATTGAAGTCAGGGATTGTGATGCCTCCAGAAGTTCTTTTAGTGTACAGGATTGTTTTGGCTATCCTGGGTTTTTTGCTTTTCCGTATGAAAAAAGACCTCGTTCTTTTGAGGTCTGTGAAGAATTTTGCTGCAATTTTGATGGGCATTGCATTGAATCTGTAGATCAACTGGACTTTGGGAGCTCAGTCCAGTCCTCCAATGCATGCTTCTGCCTCTGTTTTCATCAGTTGCTGGATGAAGATTCTATGGTTATATTTAAAATATTCATCAGTCTGACTACAGGGCAAGGCAAATTCTGGTATCCTCTCCTCTATTGCTTAGGGTATTAGCTGGGGTAATTCTGGCTGGGGCAGACTGTGGGACAACTGGCAGTGGCACCAGGATTTATCCCTACTGCTTGTCCTGGCTTTTGGAATTTATTCTGTTTGGATGGACTCAATTAGTCCCATCAGGAAGTCAGGGCAGAAACTCTCAATAGGCACTCACTCAAGGCAGGAAGACATAAAGAAACACTACTTACTGTCTTGCATTCTATAGCATGGTTTCTCAGACTGCCTTTTTGTGCAGTTCAGGACCATATCCCAGGAGTGGCACCACTGAAAGTAGGTTGAACTTTCCCACACCAATCCATAGGCTTACCTACAGGCTAATCCAATGGAAACATATTCTCAATTTTGTTTTCTTCTCACGTAACTCTGATTCATGTCATCTAAAAACAAATAAAAAACTAGACAGCACAATGTACAAGCTTGACAAGCTGAGTTTGATTCCCAGAACCCACATAAAAAGCCAGATTCTGTGGTCTGCATCTATAACTTCAGTATTCCTACAGTGATAGTTGAAGCAGACACTGGAAAATGGCCAGAAGCTAATGAGTGAGCAAGCTACCGTGGAGTAAACAATGCAGCAGAAAGAGTAGATTTCCTCCCTCAACAAGTTAGAAGGAGGTAAAGTTGGCCTCGGAAATTCAGATACCCCTTGTGTTCATGAACACCACACGGATGCACATGAACACACACATGCATACATACACACACACATACATACACACCATATACAATACAAAATAATATAAATACAAAATGATACACTTATTAATTAAATTTTAATGAATAAGAAAATTTAAGAATGATGAAGCTACAGCGATGAATTAAGTGGGTTTCCTTGCACTAATATTCAAAATCGGAAGCTGAAAAAACACTGCACCTTCTTCCAATAAATGTCAGTTAATGCTGGAATCAATTATTTGGAGAATCCATCACCTTTCCAGACATCTATTTATAAGGGAAATAAGGAAGAAACAGAATTTCAATTAAAAGTTTTGTGATCTCAAATTTTATCATGTATGAATGTCATTGTCCACTTAAATGCTACTGTAGAAGGAGCAGCCGGGCTGTGTCCTGCCACCCGGCTAGTTTTACACCCGAAATAATTACACGGAAACTGTATTCTTTTAAACACTGCTTAGCCCATTAGTTTCAGCCTCTTATTGGCTAATTAACCCATATTTAGTAATCCATGTAGCACCAAGAGGTGGTCGCTTACCAGGAGAGATCTTAACCTGCATCCATCTTGGAGAGGAGAGACATGGCGACTGCCTATGGCAACTGCCTGAAGCGTCTCCCCAACTCTGCTTCCTTTCTCCCACAATTCTGTTCTGTCTACCCCGCCTACCTATGTTTTTACCTATTGGGCCAAGCAGTTTCTTTATTAATTAACCAAGGAAAGTTCTCCATCATGCTACCTTATCTGTTTGGAAGCGCAGCGCCCTCAAAACCCATGTGTAAACTGGTCGTTAGCTGTTAGTGATTGACAGTGGAACAAAGTGAGTGTGAAGTGGAAACTGCCACCTTTACAAGTGCATTGTCACTTGGAAAATTTGTGTGCTTAAAGTGCTCTGTACCAACTGCTCTTATATTAATTCCATAATGGAAAAATAGCTAATTAGAAGCAATGTAACATCAGACAGTTATCTACATTAAACAGAAGTGCTACGATTCAGCGTAGAAGTAAATCTGTTATTTCCTAGAAAAATCAAAGTCATTAGTTCAGAACAGCTTAGTGAAATAGAACACGGCCAACCTAAAGTAAGAATTTCTATTTTAAAAGGAAATATAAATATGATTTCAAAGTAAATGACACACTAATATACATAATTAGTACTCTAAAGGGCTCAAGAGTCTTGAGAAAATTAATATGAGCATTGAGCTTGAATGTGGTAGAGTGCTTCACAGGCTGTCTCTATATTCTATTATGAGCAGGTTTAAGAACATTAATGCTTTAAGCAGGCTTATGAAGAAATAGATACTCTTTGAAGCAAGAAACTGGAAAACGAATATGAGGAGAGAATTGAACTCCACAAATTAACAGAGATCAAAACTACGTAAGCTCCTTGATATTTCATCTTCACGAAGAATTACTGACCTCCATTGAAACATAATCGTCATGTAAGGTTGATCCGCGTAATAGTATCAGGCCACCTCTGTAATTCCCTGAGGAAATTCTGCTTTTGATCCTTTAGAATGTTAAGACTTTTTTGTCAGGGCAGGCATTTTATCATATCAGACTCGTATGCATAGTTGATAGATGCTCTCTGAGGTATGTATTACCTCATGATGTAATTTTTATTTATTTTTTTCATGTTTTTTTATTAAAAATTTCCGACTCCTCCCCGCCTCCCAATTACCCCCCTCCCTCCTCCACTCCCCCTCCCTCTCCTGTCCAGAGAGCTATAAGGGTTCCCTGCCCTATGGGAAGTCGAAGTTCCTCCCCCTCGATCCAGGTCTAGGAAGGTGAGCATCCAAACAGGCCAGGACCCCCAAAGCCAGTATGTGTAGTAGGGTCCAAATCCCGTGTCATTGTCCTTGGCTTCTCAGCAGCCCTCATTGTCCGCCATGTTCAGGGAGACCAGTTTTATCTCATGCTTTTTCAGTCCCAGTCCAGCTGGGCTTGGTAAGCTCCGAATAGATCAGCCCCACCATCTCAGTGGGTGGGAGCACTCCTCGCAGTCCAGACTTCCTTGCTCATGTTTTCCTTCCTTCTGCTCCTCATTTGGACCTTGGGCGCTCAATTCTGTGCACCAATGTGTGGCTCTGTCTTTATCTCCATCCATCGCCAGATGAAGGTTCCCTCATGGTCCTGACTTTCTTTCTCATGTTCCGTGGGCAGCTGAGGAGAGGGAGTCGGAAAAGGCCAGATCCTATAGCCATACTGATGATTATCTTGCATATCACCATAGAATCTTCATCTGCCGATGGATGGAGCTAGAGACAGAGCCCCACATTGGAGCACCAGACTGAGTTCCCAAGGTCCTGACGAGGAGCAGAAGGAGGGAGAACATGATGTAATTTTTAAAGATGTAGGTGTTTACCATACTCCTCAGTCATACCTAATATTTAATTTTTTATTTAATAAATAATGCAATTATTGGCCATAAGACTGAGGCACGTTCTAAATCGTTAGAATAGTGAGCATGGAACACATCTATGGATCATCTCCACCTTTTCCCTAAACTCTGGTGCTACTTATTCTACTTCTCAAATACTCAACTCCACTCACATATGTTTTGCTCAAATCTTGTGTATTGTCATGGAGTTTTTACCTTTCTGTCTTGTCCTTTTTTCTTTACTCGACTTCTGACCTCTCCATTTCAAACTGTTTGAGTACCAGATGACAATCTATCAGGTTTGCATTCCCAGTTTATGTCCTGATTTCTGATGTTCTGACTGACACTGTCATAGCTCTGATCCATGGTACTGTTTACTTAATTTACTTTTTTGCTGTGTGTGCTGTGCTTCCTACAGAAGGGAGTGAACACTTAGAATGAATTTGAAATCATTAGATATGTGGAGTCCCCCTTTTCTTTATTCTAAGAGACATGCAGATCGTTTCTTTCTTCTTAACCTATAGATTCTCATATAGTGTGCTCTATTCATATGAATAGTGGCTTACTATCTTAATACTATCTTATTATCTTAATACTGTGACGTTATTGATTGAAAGTGTAGAATAAAGACATCAGCAAATTATGCTTTCTCCGATGTCTTGAGGTCCTAGATGTTTTCTCTTGGGAGAGTGATGGAAAGAGGACGTTTTTCTTGTAATATCTATTGAATGGACTTTTTACTCTAACTATAAAGTATCCTTTAATATAGGCAGAACGAGATTCCTTGTTTTTAGTGAGATATAATAGTGTTATTGAAAAATTGGGATGTGGACACTAAAATTTACTTATCTTTGTTAAAACTATTTTTTAATTTCAGTTATCAATACATCAAATTAAAAAACTAGGAATTTATATTTTTGTATTTTCTTAACAATTGTGTACTTGATATTGAGAGTGTTGATTAATCCTCAATGCCATCGTAATGAAGACAGGTGACTTTCTGCATATGCTTAGCGCATGTAGAAAAGAAATAAGAAAAAAAGCTTTATTTTGTGCTGACAGATTATTAGCACCATCCTTTTTGTTTTTTGTTGGTGGTGTTTAATGGTGAGCATGAGACCCACGGTACCACACATGATAAAAAAATGCTCACAATGCAAGTTAAACACAGATCTCTTCATAAATAATGCATTCAGTTGGAGACAATGAAAAGATTGTATATGATTTTAAAGACTGTAGGTGTGTGTCTGTGCCTTGCGGTGCTAACACAAGAGTGAAGAAGCACGTTGTACCCAGAAAGTGTAGAACCCTGGAGCTTGATTTACAGTGGCTGTGACCTTTTGAGTGTGGGTGGGGAAGCAGACTTAATCCTCTTCATGAACAGGACAAGCTTTTCCCTGCTGGGCCATCTCTTCAGCCTCTAATTCTGTATACCTCTAATTTGGGTTATTTTGTTCTGGAATAGGTGCAACTGCTCATATCAGCTCTTTAATTCAACATGATATCATTTTTAATTTACTCCCATTATATTAGTTTGCTTTTTTTATCTTTTACCATTTGTATCTTGTTATTGTCACTAATATTTGCAAATAGTAAATTAATCAGAATATTAATATAATGGGAGTAAATTCCACAGGATAATTTCTCTTCATATAATTCTTCTCACAAAAATAACAAAATTTATTTATATTATTAAATAAAGAGATTTCCAAGAATTATTGTTTTATAATAGAAACAAAATATTATTTTACAAATTGCAATGACTTTGTAGCATTATAAAGTTAAAATAATTTACATACTTTATTATTTTATGCAATTTTAAATTAAAATTCACTAAGCAGTGGTATCACTTTAATTAAGATTTACATAAAATTTATATACATATATATAATATATATATCAGAGTCTGAGCAATATATTTTGGAAACAGTTAAATTTCATGAGGCTTGGTATGAACTATTATGTCATATATGTTTTATGTCAGTTTATAAATTTAGAAATATGTGAATCTAAACATATAAGCTTATCCTAACTTCAATATACTCTATAAACACAGAAGTAATATTTTAATAATAAAAGGTCATTTCAAAAGTAAAGTTTGATAAAAATCACATAAAATGTCAAAGGGAGATAATTTCCACTTCATCAACTTAATTCTTTTTTTAACCAAACTTTTGAGCAACATGTGACATTTTTAAAAATCACCTTTGAAAACTTTGGCTGTAAAAATCAAGAATAGAACAGACAATAAATTCCCATAATCACAGGAACAAACAGCTTAGTAAATTGTGAACTGAGGCATTCTTATAATCTCTTCTTTAGTGTCGGGTAAAACCTTAACTAACCCAGTCCTCCATTTCCTCTTATGCACTGACTGTTGTAATAATTTAAAGGTATAATTTGTTTTCATTGTTTATTAGTATTAATTGCCCATATGCTCCATCTATGGATGAGGCTTTATGAGATATTCGCCCTCTATACTATCATGGGAGCTGGTAGTGTCACTATGAAAGTTAGAAAATCATATTGTTAACATTTCATGAGTTCACTTTCTCTTTCATAGATAGAAGGCACAGTCTCCGAACAGACACTCCTGCCTCTGGCTCTCACAATTATTCTGCTCGCTTCTCATGAGACATCCTCAGACTCATTTGTGCTTGTTGCATCGTAGCTAAAGAATTTGGATTGGGCATCACAAATCATGCTGTCTTCTGCATTTTCTCCAGTTGTGATTTCTGTAATAATTTTGATCTACTGAAGAAAGAAGCATCTTTGAGAGGGCTCAGCATTATGTTTACCTGTGGGTATAAACACAAATATTTATAATGCAATTAAATATTATACTCGATGATAAAGATGAAAATAATAGTTTCTCTCCCGTGATGCCATGACTAGGCTTGCCATAGGTAGATGGCTAGGTTCAAAGATCCAGAGCTGAATTCCATCTTGATGATGTACCTAAAGGCCACTTAAATATTTGCTTTTTACTCCTTAGATATGTGTGTGTGCATCACTGGGGTTATCGTGTAGGGCTGGTCATTGTGCAGTGCATTACCGGGGTTATTGTGTAGTGCATCACTGGGGTTATCGTGCAGGACTGGTCATTGTGCAGTGCATTACTGGGGTTATTTTGGAGGGCTGGTCATGTGCAGTGCATCACTGGGGTTATTGTGGAGGGCTGGTCATTTATATCACTGGGGTTATCGTGCAGGGCTGGTCATCACACAGTGCATCACCATTATTGCGCAGGGATGGTCATTGCTGTGATCCTTAGGCGTTAACATTGTTTGCATAGCACGTTTAGGGACCATGAGAAGTAGTCTTTAGGAAAAGAACGACTAGTTCACTTACAGATCTCTTCTCCCAATTGAGAATTATGCCTGAATTATTTGTTTCTTCAAAAATAAGGTCATACTTTCTAACTCTCATTAGAAACTATGGGCAACAGCAGTAACCGATAGTATTTAGCCAGTGTCTTGGTTCCTGATACCAACAACCATAAGACATGTTTGTTAGGTACTCTATTTTCTTGGAGAAGTGTTATCACCTCAAATGAGATTACTTTTTATGTATGTGTATGTATAAATATACTCATACATGTCCTACATTTAAGTATAAAATATTTCCATATATCTTTCCAGATAACTTCAGTGCTATTTATTTTTCCTGCCACTCTATGGTTCAGCACTTTCCCCCCTCATTTCCCCCTTTTCCCCTTTCATAACACTTATGTGCTAATACCCCCTTTATAGAGGTTCTTCTCAATCCCTCTGGTTCCTTTTTACTTTCCTCGTTTCTGCAATTACACCAATTTACATACTGAGATCATGCAGCAATAGTCTATCTCTGTTTGGATTACCTTATTTAATATATTACCTGTTCCATTAACTTTTCAAAAATTTTCATGATTTTAATATTTACAGTTCAATAGAATCCCATTGTTTTCATATGCCGCATTTTCATTATATATTTTCAATAAAAGGAGATTCAGACTGTTTCCATTTTCTACCTATTGTGAAAAAAGTGTTAATGAATACAGTTGAACAATTATTTGTGGAGTAGGATATTTGTGGAGTAGCATATTCCAAGGGGTGGTATAACTGAGTCATATGTTAGATCTGCTTTTAACTTTTTGAGAATTCTCCATGTTGATTTCCATAGTAGCTGCACCAGTTTGCAATTTTACTGAGAAAAAAGAAGTCTGTTTCTTTCTTCAAAGTCTCACCACCACTCTTTGCTATTTGTTTTCTTGATCTTGATACCTACTTTCTAATGATATTACAGAGTAAAATTATCCCTGTGTAAGTCTGAAGATGTTATACACAAATGTCCCAAAATTTACAGAAGAAATGCTCCTGTAATAATTTACATTTTTCGCAAAGTATTGGATATAATTCAACTTATACAAATAAGTAACACTTCTATATATGAATAACAAGTACAAGAAGAAAAATATTACAGAACCACTCATATATATATATATATATATATATATATATATATATATATATATGTATATCACCCTGAAAAAATAATAAATACTCCGAGTAAACACAGACAAGAAAGTAAAAGACCTCTGACATGAAAACTAAATTTCTGAAGAGTTTGATGGAGACTCTAGACGATGTGCAGAATCTGATGGTTTTCTACTTCTTCAGAGGTTCATACTCTTTTCCAAACCTTCAGTAATTATTTGTTTTGAAATGTGGCAACAACCACATAAGCATTCTCAACATATAATCTTGCTGAGTCTGAAACCTGGTATCTATATAGCCACAAAAATGGTTCTTTTATAAGTTGTCACTCTGTTCCAAATCTTAACTAATATGAATATGGAACTCATGGATATATTTAAGTATCTTCATAGTATGTAATACAGATCTACCACCTCTATTTCAATTAATTCTCTCCAACCATCCTAGATAAACATGAAACTATGAAGGTCTCATGTATACCTAGCATATTTATTACTGAGATTATTTCATCCAATGTGGGTTGCACCCCTGCATTTTTACTGTTCCCATTATAGGGCATCAATCATTTACATATAAATGCTCAAAAACCCAGAATTTTTTTTAATGTTTGGATTGCTGATCTTTTAATTAGAGTTACTAAATCTCTTTTTGTTTATTGTTTTTCAATTGTTTCATAAAATAAAAATATGCTCAATGTGAATAGATAATTTAGACAAGAACCATATATTGTTGTGTTATCCCCATGTGAATTGGTTCCCTCCAAAGGATTTTTGTCTTATTATGGTACAAACACATGATGTAGTCAATACTGTATACATGAAGATAATGTCAGGAGACTAAAAATTTTAAAACTAGCCTTTTTTAAATGATCATGGTTAAATTATTAATGTATCTGAAATTTTACCAAAGAGGTAGGTACCATTTCAAGAAGAATTCAAAGCTAGATCATATTCAATATATTTTAAGCCACTACTATTTTAAATAAAACTAATATAGAAAGTCCAGTATGATATCTTTGTTAATTTCATATGTAAGTTGCCTCTATAGATGAGAGAGGAAAGAGAACAAAAAAGGAAGTAAAGTTAGATCAAATAGTAATATATCAATTTTAACATATGATATGATTATTTGTATAATTTAATACTCCGAGACACTAGCTTCACTTAAAATAAGAAACACAAAGAAATTTTTGTCATTTTACAGAATATTCAGAAATGCATCATTCATAATTTATCACATAAAATCGCCTAGTTATTATTACAAGTAATTAAATATATATTATTAATTTCAGCAAATATACCTAATTTTTTTTTAGCCAGAGGTGCTACAAAGTTGCACCACCTACCTATTTATGTGCTGATTAGTCAGGTTTCTTTCATTGAGTAAGTAATCAATACTGAATATTCAATTTACCTCAGTCTTTCTTCTGAAAATTAATCATTCTGTTCAAATTATTTGGTTTTTAATTTTTCCAAAACACATTTTGTAGAATGGAAAAGACCCTCTCTAAACACACATTTTTACTGCTAATAGTGAGATTACCTTCTTGCACTATATGGTAAATTATTTAGTTTGAGTGATAGCTCAAGGATAGTTTTGCCCTTTTATTATGAAATTGATAAAGTACAAATTGATTTCTTGCATTAGAATAATGTCTGGGAAACCATGCTATATACATTATACTGCACTCATCTATTTTTAATACACAAAATTGGCCTGTTAATAATCATTTATGTCTTTTGGTAAAGCAAACAGTTCTGCTAAAGTAATGTCAAAATTGATGCTAATCACTTTTTCTATAGACAGCAACTTTACAGCCCAAATTAAAATTAAAATTGTAGTATAGCCCATACTTAGTATTTTAACATAAGCATCTGCATTATGAATTATTGATTTTATTTTTCCCATCAGCCAAAGAAGCAATATGTACAAAGACTCAGAAAAAGCAAAATACTTATCCTCGTGCCAATAATTACATAGTGCTTGCACAGGGGCACTCGTTAGTTATCCGTGTATATTTTTTCATGTGATTTAAAAGAGCTTTTAAGCTTACATCACATTTATTCATCAAAATTTATTGTAGAGCTAGTATTTTAACCCATTGTAAAAGTAAGAAAAGAAGATAAAATGGGGAAAGAGCATCCTTAGAAATCTGGACACAGGTCTTCCTTGACACTATAAAAAGAGCCCATTTGTGCATTCATTTATTTCTGAGAATTTTCTCATAAAATGTAACACTAATGATGAAGGGAAGCTAGGTCTTCATTTAAACACTCTTAGACTCATAGAATCAAATTCATTAAAATGACTGCTCTGGTTTGTAGAAAATATCATCTCTTTTCAGAAATTAATAGAACCATTGTCTCAAAGAAACACTCAAAATATTCATTAAATGAAACTCTATTTAAAATAGTAAGTACAGTCAAAGTAGTCAATATATATAACATATATTCATATAAGTATACATGACCAATGCTTTGACTTAGGGCATGAATTTTTAAGTGTTTAGAGGATTAACAAAACATAGCAAAGCAATTTTGCATATATAAAACATACAACTATTATTAGTGAATAAAATCTAGATATTGATTAAATTAACAAATAATAATTCTTCACTCTTCTTGGTATTAACCAGATTGGCAGTTTGTTCTTTCATAACAAAAATTGTAAGTGATAAATTTGACATCAATTACATATCACATATATACTGTTACTGTATTAGTGAAGTTATGAACGATTATTGATTAAGTCCAACTGTCATTGCTGACTCTGTGATTTTATATTATTAAACACTTTGAAAATATTTCTGAAACCATCATGAATACACTGACATGAAACTGAACCTGAAGTCTGAAATTTCCCTCTGATTTCTGCTACAAACTCTGCAGTTTACTAATAATCTCTGACACTGGCTGATTGACTTGATATTTCTGCATTTCACTTTAAAAGCTACACACAGAAAAGTTGAAGGACATGCCATACTTTTTTGTTTAAATCAAATAAATGACACATGTGAAATTTGTGTCACATACTAAATAAAAATAGTCTTCAAGATTGTTAGCATTAAATTTTAAATAACATTTATTTATAATACCTCTGAAAGTCAGCTATGAGTCAAACTTCTCTGAATAATCTTCCTGCCTTCAATCACAAAACTTCTTCAGAAATGTGTGTATAGAGTTATATCCATTCCGATCATGACTGCCCTGTCCATGACCGCAACACTGTTAATAATGCTCTTGTGAAAGGGTGACGTCATTTCCTAAATTGTCAGCTCATTACTAGCCTTCATCCCAGTCCTCTTACTTCATGGAAACATGCCATGGAGCATGTTTGCATTTTCATGGCATAGTATGTTCCTCAGAATTCTATAATCAAAATATATGCCTTATAGATGTGTCCTGATTTTCTTTCTTTTTTTTTTTTGTTAAAACATTTAGCAATACTGAGTTTATAAATGATCCAAATTTTCTTTGCTAATTTACAAGCACAAATAGGAGATCCCAAAGTTTTAGATTAAAAAGAAGTATGGCCTTGTGATAGCAACAAAGGTATTAAGAAAAGACCCCTATAAACTGTATGATGTACATTTGGTATGTACTAACTGGTGGACTAACGTTTCATGATGATGTACTATGTTTGTTTTAAAAATTAACTCAGGGTTTCTCAGTCCTCCTCCACCATCAGCCACATTCAGAGAGTCCGGTTTGGTCCCCTGTTCCATCAGTCCCATTCCAACTGGACTTGGTGGTCTCCCGTTAGATCTGTCCCACCGTCTCAATGGGTAAACGCACTCCTCACGGTCCTGCCTTCCTTGCTCATGATCTCCCTCCTTTTGCTCCTCATCGGGACCTTGGGATCTCAGTCCGGTGCTCCTATGTGGGGCTCTGTCATTTTCTCCATCCAATGCCAGGTGAAGGTTCTATGGTGATATGCAAGATATTCATGAGTATGGCAATAGGATCTGTACATTTCTGGCACCCTCTCCTCAGCTGCCCAAGGACCTAGCTGGGGACGTCTTCCTGGACAACGGCAATGAACATGAACTCTAAAGCATGGACAGGCTCACTGTGAGCCTTGTCAGTTTGGTTGCTCACCTTCCTGGACTTAGGGGGAGTTGGACTTAACATAGTGAAGGGAACCCTGATGGCTCTTTGTCTTGGAGAGGGGTGGAGTGGGGGTATGGGTGGAAGGGAGGGGAGGGAAGGGGGAGGAGGAGGGAAGGAGATGGAAATCTTTAATAAAAAAAAATGAGGAAAAAAAAAGATAACTGAGTCCCATCCCATCTCCTCAGTAGAAGCCATCAATTGTGAAGAGCTCAGGAGGAGGAAGAGTGCAAATAATGGAATAGACTTAGGTGGCTAGGTTTAGAAATGCGATCTAACAGTTTAGCAAGGCAGAGGGAATGGGAGATGCACAAGGCCTGCCAGAGCCATGTTTTCCATGCTCAGGACTACTAGGCCCTTCATTCTTGCCTTTTTATTTTAAATTATTGTTAGTTATATAATTGGTAAATGATTGGCAGTGCTTTAGCTGCTTCCTGCTGACATAGGACTGTCATTTTTAGGAAGCCAAGGAATCTAGAATGTTAGTAAAGATCTGGGAGAGCAGGCAGGCTCATGTAAAGTCCAGGTTCTGTGGGACTATCTGAGACTACGGAATTGTACTCTGTGGGAAAGGACAAAGACATAGAGTCCAAGGAAGATCTGGGGTTCGTGAGCTGTTGGGGCTGCATGCAGATGATTTGAAATCTGCTAGAACAGATAGATTAGAGACAGATAAAGTTAATGAGTTTAGGGATTTATTTTTATCTTGGATGAACATTTGAAACTTTTAGGCTCATTGTCCTAGAAGTTGGGTAAAGGAGTCCTAAGACCAGGGAAAAGGGAGATGTTTCACCCTCAAAAATAGATAGGTGGGGAAACAGGCTTTTGGTAGACAAAAAGCCCGTTTTATTTATCTGCATTCATATTGAGAGTTCTTGAGAGGAGCCAGAAAAATTTAGACTGACTTTACAAAGATTATTGTATAACAACTGTCACCTGAAAACAGGGTTGGTTGTGTTTGCGTGGCTTTGATTGCCAGAATATTTGGGAGGAGTAGTCCAGGTGGATTCTGAAATAGAGATATTTTAGGAACATGGATGATTGGGGGGGAGGCTCTTGGCAAATGGTGAGAAGAACAGTCTGTCACAGAAATTTGGGGTTGTTGTGGAAAGGTTGAGAGAACTTGGCTTTGATCCTCAAAGTTGACTTGATTATTAAGGGGACAATGGGTTAGTAGTGGTGTTGGGAAATTGGCAACTGGATTATCATATCACCATTGAGGGGGACAGTGACTAACGGAAGGCCTTGAGTGGAGGCACATAGAAAACAATGAGAGGCATTAAAGGACATATCAGTACAGTTGAGGAGAGAACATTTGTTGGATGACCTCAACCCAAGTGAGAGTTTGGCATTGATAGTGTGTTGGTGAGGAGATGGCTTGGGTTTAGTTATGTTTTACAATTTAAAGTGTATGATTTTATTCAGAGTATTTAATGTCTGAGGACACCTGGAAAGTTAGTGAATTTGGGGGAGCCCTTCCACAGTGGGTTTTTGGCAAACATTTGGGCAATGGAAAAGAAGGAATAGAAGAGAGATGAGATTTATTTTGTTAGGGAATAGTCAGCAGTGGGAAATGAGTTTCTCTTGAGGAAACATGTACTGGAGGATGGGGATGAATGTGGGAAATGGGGGTTGGAGAGAATCCTGTGTTGAAGGATGGTTAGATATGGTGTTATCTGTGTTATGTAGCAAGGTAGTATGGGGGGAATGCGGTTGAGTTGTAAGGGATGAAAGAGCAGCTTGGCACACTGTAATGTCAGTATGATTATTGTCCTTACTGATAATTGAGGAGTTAGGCTAATGTGCCCATTTCACAGGAAAGAGCTTCCATCTGTATGAAAAGTGTAGGCAGAAATATTTAGAACTCTCTTGTATCTGAGAGGGATGGACAAAAGTTCTTTGAAAGTTTTTAGACAAGAATGAAAAGGGCTGGGGAATGCTCAGGTAAGCATGGCTGGGTTGAGGGGAGGACAAGTAAGAGATGTGAGTCATATTCTTTTGGTAAGAGAATGTTTATAGGGATGGAACCTGGGATGGTGAAAAGGATTGCAGTTCTTTGGAAAGTTAGGAGTTGAGGGAGATAGTGATGGAAAAGGAACTGTGATAGGGAATCTCTGACAGGGGATCCTAGAGTTAGTTTGTTAGATTTAGTGATATTCAGAGAGACTGATGCAAACTGTATAGACAAAGAGATCAGCCACGGGTTGTGTTGTCTCGATTTGGAGAAGTAAGCTACAGGGGCAAAGTTTGATCCCAGGTGTTTTAAATCCTCAAGAGCATCCAAGATAGGTAACTTGGGAAGAGCTTTGGAAGGGGAGATCTGGTAACTCATGGAACTGAGGAAATTGAAGAGTGAGGCAGTATCATATCATGTATTAGAGAGGGAAGACTGGTAAAGGAGAAAGTCATCTACATACTGCAGCAAGCAGGGGGGAAAATAAAGGAGGATGGCAGGCCAAGTCTATAGGAATGTCTGGAAGAGGAATATAAGGAAGGGGATTATGGGATGGAGAGGGACAATGGCAGTGTTAGTGGAGTGAAGGTTTTGGATTAGGTGGAAGGATTTGGTAGGTTTTATGATTGTCAATATGGGAATGTTGTTGGGTGAAGAGGTTAGACTAGAAAGAGGTTGGGTAAAGAGACTGAATGATAGATTTGAGACCTCAGAGACTGGTTACGTGTACAGAGTATTGGGATTTGTACATGTAATGAAGAAGGGTTTATGATGCACAGTAAGAGATGGAGGAAAGGTAGTTTGGGGATTTTTGGATAGTGGGTAAGTGTACAAATGGAGGCTGGGGAAAGGTAGAAGTGTTTGGGGAGCTGTAGCCAGGGTTGAATGGCAAATTTTGCCAGTTTTGGAGAGAGCATGTTTTCCTAGTAAGACAATAGGACAAGAGAGGATAAGGAGAAAGGAGTGGGAAAAGGAAAAAGCTTTAAAGATTAAGTTAAGGGAGGATATAGGAGGCATAAGGTCAAAGTTTGAGTATTAGAGTAGGGTCTGTTTAAGGCAGTGGAACAAATGAGAGGGAATTTTAAACTTGTCTTTTACTGTTTAACTTATGTTTATGTACCTTAAACATTTTCTTGGTCCTCCATAACTTGTTACTCATTTTTCGATATTTTAATACCCTGATTGTCTGTTTCTCATAGCCTTGCTGACAGGCTTCTTCCTAAATGATATTAGAGTTTCTAGAGGTTATGAGAAACATGAATTTGGGTAGGAATTGTAATTTAATTGGTTTTTATATTAAATAAAATGACAGAAATTTACTTAGTTGTTCAAGGCTCAGGTGGTTCATTGGAGACAGAAGCAGTCAGGTTTTGTTGTCAGAAAAGAGCAGCATAGACAACCTTTTGGCTGTCAATGTCTGGAGAATTTCCTGCGGTGAAGGACTTGGAAAAGCTGGTCTTACTTTGATGAGATGTGATATGGAATTCCCCTTTGTATGCTCTGAATATATTTTTTTTTGCCCTTGGTTATTAAAGAAACTATTTCAGCCAGTGGCTTGGTAGAGTAAAGCCAGGCAGGAAATCCGAACAGAGACACCATGTAGCTGCCAAAGGAGAAAGGTGCCAGCGGCCAACCAGAATTTTACCGGTAGACCACAGCTTCATGGTGATACACAGATTAATAAAAATATGTTAATTTAAGATGTAAGAGTTAGCTAGAAATATGCTTAAGCTATTGGCCAAACAGTGTTGTAGTTAATATAGTTTCTTTGTTATTATTCAGATCTGGGCAGCTGGGAAATGAATGAGCAATCTCTGTGTACACACTCATACATATAAATCTCACACAACATACACACACACAAATTCATAATCAACTTGAGAAAAAATCATTAATTTCTTGCCTTATTGCTCATCAACCTAACCATTTTTCCATGTAATTGGATAGCATGGAAGTAAATATGCTATGGAAAGCTATCCATTGTGAATGAAGAGATAGCAGAAAGATCTTCATCAACTGAAAAATTACGCCTTTGAGACTAGGGTGTTTTAAATAATTTAATGTTCTTAACCAAGGTAGAATAATAAATATTAGTATAAAATTTATGCTTTTCAGTATATTGTAATCTTCAAGCAATAATAGTTTATTTTCATTATTTCCTAATGAAAGAAAAACTTTATTGTTGTAGATATATAAGGCATAATTTATGTTCTGTTTATCCTGAAAATTAAAGCATATATTGACAATCATAATTCTTGAAAAAAACTACTTTTATTAAATACCAAAGTGTTATAAACATTGTTTTAACAACAAATATGTTTTTGTGTGTATGCCTAATTGTGGTTAAATTAGGATGACCAAACTCTAATTTTCATATGTTGTTATGTAAAAATTCACAAATTGTTAACATTAAATTATGTAATATACAGTAAAATGGGATCTGTTTATACACACAAACTAGTAAATTAGATTACATCACACCTACATGTTTCTGTGTATGAAATGAAGTTATTAAATGAGAGAAAAGTATAATAAAACATTTACTCAGTAATATAACAGCTTCTATCTATAGGCAAATTATTTTTTAAATATTTATGTTAATTTTTTATTTTGAAAATGTGCCTCAATGATTTTGTATAGGTTAATTTTGAAAAGTCTAGGTTAAACCAATGAAATTTCTGAGTGACAATATTGATATCTTAGTAACTACACTAGCTCTCCAGTGTGGGCAAGGCTGTCATAGGCAAATAGAAAGGGCGGAGGGTAACTAAGTCTTTATTTCACATGAGAGAAAATAAAAATCATTTACAGTATTAATTTGATCTTTCAGGTAATATTTCAGAAAACATCAGTAAATCACTGGTGAGCCACTCATACAAATCAGAGGTATACAATTAGACACAAAAATTATCCGATGTTTAAAGTGAGACTTAACTTGAATCATTCTACTACAGGATTTATCCTGTAACTTAATTACATTCAACTCTTGTCTATTTCAAGGCAAAATATGATAACAAAGGAAAAATATAATAAGAAATTAATTATAACTCTCTATAGTCAGTGTTATCTCAGAAAGTTGGAACTAGACATTCTTTTTTTCCTTCTTTTTTACTTTTTCGTGAAAATAACATTTTTTTTCTCACATAGCATGTCCTGATTATGATTTCCCCACTCTCCACTCTTCCCAGTTTTTCTTAGTTCCCTTCTCATCCATATTCACCACTTTTCTATCGCTCATTAGAAAACAAACAGGCATACAGGGATAATAATAAAATAGAACAAAATGAAAACATAGGGATATAGTTTAAAATAAACAAACAGAAGGAAAAAAGCTCAAGAAAAAGTACATGAAGTGATATAAACATAGAGATCCACTCGTTCATATACCCAGAAATCACATAAAAATATGCGTGTATATATGTGTATATGTATACATACATGGTAAGATATTTATTATCTATAATAAAAATATATATAATATATGTAATTAAAAATAAAAATATGATGAAAATTTTTAATAAAGTCCTAACATCACTATGAGTCTAGAAGATGATGTGGAAAAATAAAAGATAAAGAAGACACGAGCACCTGCCACAAAGCAGTACTTTCTAGACAAGGCAGGGTGCTGCACACATAAATTCACAGCAACTATGACTGCATAACTAAGACATACACAAGGTCAACCCAATAAAATGACAGCATGTAGAGCAGTTGGGCTCATGAAAGTCCACCCCTGGCTGAGAATCTATTAGAAACTGCTTGATGCTCTGGAATCGGGAGTTGATTTTCTTCAACAATGTAAGTAAGCTCTGAAAGACTACAAGTGCTTCCAACATTTGTCATACAACTAAGTACATACACCTAGCAGTAGGTGGAAACAGAGGGTTAAACAGAGACTAGAGGAAAAAGTGGTGGTGAGGGTCGAGAAGCATTGATGGGGGCATACGGGTGGATTTGATCAAAGTGCAATGTATAGTGTGTACACATATGTATATGCATAAATGAAATCATCAGGTACTGAAAATAAATATTCAAAGAGACTCTACAACCTAATTTAAAATTAAATTTAATGAAGTCTTAGCAAAATCTATTTACTAAACCTCCACAACCCTTAACAATAACCCACAAACATTTGACTTTGATAAGTATAATCTTCCCTTTCTTAAAGGTAATTCCACGGCACTAATTCATGCTCTATTCTCTAACATTTATCATCTACACAAAACAGAAAAATGCCTAATGCTTCAATCGCGTCCTCTTCTTTTCTTTATTTAATTTTTCTGGTCAAATCAGAAGCAGATTAATAGGGTATGCATATTTTCCCACCGCAGTTTCTCCACTTGTAGGATAGGTTCTTTCTAGTCAGCTGAGCACCAGTTGCACATCTTATCAATAATAACAATGGGCACATATCTAGTAGCACAGCAAACTACCATATCACGACATATATGATACTCTCAAGAACTGGAAAATAGTCTATAGTTTCTTAGCTCTTTAAGGAGCATCACTTACATGACAAACCACTGTCATTGACATAGTGGTTGTTGAAATATACTGTTTTATACAATATAGAGAGACATATTTAGATGGCTCAGCTTTGGTTGGACATGGTTGCACATGTTATCCCCCATCAAATCATGGATGAAATTCCAATGCAGCAAAGAGGCACACTGTCATACCTCAGTATGAATCTAAGTAGCCATTCTAAAATTGTCTCATAGATGCTTAGATGAATCACTACAGCTTGAATATCTTATCATTCATCATCTGAACTGTTCAATCACTTTTTTTTTCCAATTCAACTTTAATTCTATTGGAACGTGGAGGACAATGAAGGCTGATTGAGAAGCCAAGAAAAATGACACTGGGTTTTGATCCTACCGCATGTACTGGCTTTTAGGGAACCTAGTCTGTTTAGAGACGCACCTTCCTGGTCCTAGATGGTGTGGGTTGGACCTTGGACTTCCCGCAGGGCAGGGAACCCTGACTGTTCCTTGGACTGGAAAGGGAGGAGGAAGGGAGTTAAGGGAGAGGGAGGGAAATGGGAGGTGGGGAGAAGGCAGAAATTTTTAGTAATAATAATAAAAAAAGAAAAAAATACAAATGTCTATTTACTCCAAGTAAGTACCAATGTCATGAAAAAGATAGTTCTTCCCCCAAACAGTTTGGTAAACCAATGATATTGCTATTACTTACGGGAATACAGAATGATTACAGATGCATGAGTTACTCAAATGCACTGAATCATAAACATATTTCATCCTAGTGCAGGTGAGTATTCACAGATCTTCATGTGTTGTAGAAGCACCATCCAATGACACCTCCACCAGACAACTCCTCCAATGAGAATCTTCTACTTCAGCAATTTTTTATTACTTGTACAAACATGGACTGGCTTTGGAGTGCTTAAAATTTCTTATTCCCCTCAGTTTTAATAGCCTATCTATCTATGATTCAATTTTTAAGAAGTTACTAAGTAAAAGATCTCAGTTTTGAGTGAGTAGTTTTTGAACTTGACATCCTTGAACTGAAGTTTATTCATTCATTTGCTGATGAGTGTTAACCAGACACCCTATAAGATTTCAAAAATTTTCAAAAGTGTTAAATTCACATTTATGTATAAAATATAATATTAGCAAATTACAAATAGAGTAAATAAACATGAATAAAACATTAGAATTCAAAAAACATGGAAGCAGTTTTCTGTTGAGCAATTTTGCTAATAAAAGAAATGAGTTTGGTAAATATAACAAATTAATCACTTATTGAAAAATAAACAAAATATTGAACAATCACCTTGCATGTTAGACAGTGTGTTATATTGTGACCTGCCTCATACAGCTGCTGCCATGGCTTCACCACTATAAGCTGTGTCCTATAGTACTATGCACTAAAATAATCCCTCTATTCCATAGTTACTTCTTGTTGGGTTGGATAACAGAAAATGTAGCTAATATAAGAAATGTCACCAAAGAGCCTTCATTCAGCAACTGATGGAAGCAGAGGCACATCTACAGCAAAGTACTGGGCTGAGCTCCCAAAGTCCAGTAGAAGAGTGGGATGAGTGATAATAATACAAGTAAAGAGGTCAAGACCATAATGGAGACACCCACAGAAATAGCTCACCTGAGCTAATGGAAGCCCACCAACTCCAGCCTGACATCAAAGGAATCAGCATAGGAACAAATTCGGCCCTCTGAATTTGGGTGATAGTTGTATAGCTGGGGCAGACTATGGGGCCACTGGCAGTGAGACCAGGATTTAAACCTACTGCTTGTGCTGACTTTTTCGAACCCATTCTCTTTGGAAGTATACCTTGCTGAGCCTAAATATAGTGGGGAGAGCATTGGTCCTGCCTCAAAGCAATGTGATAGAATTTGTTGACTCCCCATGGGAAGCCTTACCCTTTCTGAGGAGTGGATGGGGGATAGGTTGGGGGAAAGGCAAAGGGAACAAGAAAAGGGGAGAGAGTGGGACCTGGATTTGGTATGTAAAATAACAAAAGCCAGTTTTATTAAAAATAAATAAAAAGAAGTAGTAAGATGACCATCTGTAAGCTCTTTTGTATGGTTCATTATAAATTCTATTCCTGATCTACTCACATTCAAAAGTATGCTTCCTTTTCTTCCTATCACCTAAGCTACTAGAATATCAAAATGTGAAATTTGAAGGGGCAAAACTTTTAGACACAGTGTTTACATACTCTGACTTGCCTTCTTGACTTTTCCAGCTGTGTTGACTGCATTCAGGTCTTAACTGCAATCATCTTTGGTTTTGTTTGGTTTCAAAACATAAATATACTTCCTCTAAATGAAAGATGTTTTCCTTAAAGCTACGCCTGATGTGGCAGACCTTTCATACTGAAGATATCATATCACATTGGGTGAGCTGCCAATGCAAGTCGTAAGCTCTGCTTTTCTTTGACACCAGCAGTGCTGTAGTTCTTAGTAAACTGGTTTACTTGTCTGTATCTTTCTCTTTATTCCAAAACCACAGGCAAAGGTCTTTATTTTGGGACTATGAGGGGATTATTTTTATGACTGAAGGAACTGCTATATATTAGAAGGACATGTCACGAGGAAAATACAAGAAGTTTTAGTGAAGCTAAAATCTCAGTCTGTGGGTGACCTGTCTTAATAATTCATGCACATGATTTACCCACTTTCTTAAACAAGTTCTTTATTAAAATGATGAGTACTTAAAATTTCTGTTTTCAAAACATGTGCATATAAAAGTAATCTATTTAAAAACTTGCTTTTCTGTTACCAACTTTGTGCTTTCATGCTAATTCTCTTTTATTTTTCTCATATGAAATTATAGATGGGGAAAATTGATCAAATGGATTTATAATGATTCTGTGAGATTGACTTCATTGAAAAGGAAAACAGTGTAATGTTTTTAGTAAAAAATCACCTCCTATGATCTCTTACATGTTCTACTTTGTTTTAAATGTCCAAACAAATCTGAATCTTCATATTCTAACTCAATAACTCATTTTTAGACCCACATGAATATTTCAATTTAACATATTTAAGTTCAAATTATACACAAATATACAGCTTTAGAATGTAAAAGAAAATGTTCAGGTGATGTTGTCCCTTGATTATCCTAGATAAGCACTAAGTGATGAATCAACCACAGGACAGGATTGTTTAAAGTCGGGGACTCACTCAAGGTGACACTATGCTAATGCACAGTTAATCACTGCAGTCCAAATAACTTCATTGTTGGTAAAACATGTCGGTAGGTGGAACGAATCACTGAATTTCTCACAGAATATAAATTTCTCCTCATTGTCCAGGATTTCATCTAGTTCTGACCGAGAAAAACTCAACCTTACACCTGCCATTTCTTGTATTTAGAAATAGTTGTAACAAACTGGTACCTTCTCCTTAAAAGTACAATTATATCACTTTTCTAGCCTCTATCTCTCTTTCCTTAACTCAAACCAATAAGTATGGACTGGAGGATATAGTTCTGTATATATAGTGCACAGAAACTAAAGAAACACAAAAATAAATTTTGATGTTGCTTTCATTTCTGTTGTTTCTTCTACCTCCTCTTTCTCATCATCATTATCCTCGTTTTTCTTCTCCTCTTCTCTTTTTCTTGGGCATTTCCTAAGTTTCTAGTGATTTTTTTCATTTGTAATAAAGATATTACATTTGCTAAAAAAGCCACTGGTTATCAGACTTTTTGAAGTCTTACCTACTTTGTGACTAATGCATACACATATTAAATAATTATTCTCATTATGTTGTTTAGGGTTGTAGTTAGAAAATACATAAGATAATTTCTTTATTAATATATGAAAAGGAGCATTATGGATGATTATGTTGTATTAAGGTGGGTCTAGAAAATAAAAAGCAGAAAAGGAAGAATATCTATTAAAATGAGAGACAATGAGAAATGGCATTAATGAAAGAAGGAAGGGAAGCAGGGAGAAATTGTACATCTTGGGGGAAATGTTTATTGACTTACCTTGAGTGAAGTGTTTATATTAGTGAATAGTGGATTGATATAAGTGTTTTTACTTTAATACCTCATGACTCTGAAAATCATATTGAACTATTTGAATAATATTCAAAGGAAATGGAATGTTGTCCTAGTTTGATTTCTGTTGCTCACTGAACAAAATCAAGTACAGAGAGGCTGAGGTTAGGGTACCTGTTGCTATGGCAGAGGAATCAGGTTAAGTTCTATCACCCATGTTGTGGAGCACAATCATCTTTTGCTCGAGTTCCAGGGATTCTAAGTTGTCTATTGATCTTGTTGCGTACCAGAATTCATTAGTACACATGCATGCAAAACAAGCTGACTGACACACATTTAAAAGTAAATGAATCTTTAAAACACTTAAACCAGCAAGCTGAAAATAGGGTTTACTTAACTAACAGGTTACAGTCATCACGAAAGGAAACCAAAGAAGGAACTCAAGGCAGAAAGTGTAGGAAAGAGCTTGGACGCAGAAACTGAAGCATAGACCGTAGATGAGTGTTGCTTTATTCCCATAGCTTGATTTGCTTACTTTCTTAAACAACCAAGACCACCTTTAGAGGAGTGGGATCTCCTCTAAATGTAGTAATCTGGGATCTCCATCAAGGATACCCTCAGTGTTCAATCTGATAAAGGTAATTCTTTAGTTAAGGTTCCATATTTTGTGACTACAATTTGCATCAGTGATAACTGATGTGGGATTCCCCTCTGTATGCTATGATTATCATTAATGAATAAAGAAAACTTCCTTGGCCTGATAGGGTAGAACAGAGCTAGGCGGGGAAAACTAAACTGAATGCTGGAAAAAAAAAGGGTGGAGTCAGAGAGAAGCCATGTAGCTCTGCCAGTAACAGACAGATGGAACTTTATAGGGTAAGCCACAGCCACATGGCGATACACAGATTAATAGAGATGAATTAAATTAAGATGTAAGAGTTAGCCAATAAGAAGCTAGAGCTAATGCGCCAAGCAGTGATTTGTATAATATAGATTCTGTGTGGTTATTTTGGTTCTGGGTGGTTAGGATGTACAAGTGGCCTCCTTACTACCGATAACAGAATCTAACAAACATCCATGTTACGGAATAGTAGATAGAGATTTCTGGGAAGATTATTTTACCAGAAAACAGCATTTATAAGGGAGTTTTCCAGTCACACAAACATCTAGAAGGAAACCCTGGAAACTTTACTATAATGAATGAAGAATTTCTAAAAGACATCATGATAGTTGAACCTCTGAAGTTATAAAAGGGAGGGTAACAAAACTTGGTGGCAAAATAAAAGACAAGAAAACTTAATGGAGCCATAAATCTTTAATCGTGTATAACTTCAAGAATTGTAGTTACTTTACCATATCCAGGAAAGAGAGCAGAGGGACTGTCCCGTGGTGAATATTTTATACTTGTTAAACATGGGGTTGAAAATGGTAGAAAAATTTTGATGAGAAAAATGTTTACATAGAAACAAGAGCTTAATACTCAGAAGAATAGAATGAACTGAAGCTACAGACCTGGGAGCCATTATAGACAGAATAAATTAATCTAACAAGTGACTCTAAGGAAAAAAAGGTACAGAGAGTTAACAGCCTAAAAATTGCTGTAAGGCAGACACGATTCTGTTCATTTGAAACCATCTGCTGGAATTCTCATATCTTGAATTTTCTTAAATGAGGGTTTGCAGATATAATGATGAATTAAAATATTATATTTTGTTCTATCACCACTTTATGATACTTCTTTTATAATATGCATGAGTCATCTATTAAATGGTATGTGATAGTACCACAAATTTAGTATCATGTTGTCTATTTATTGCCAAGTATATTTGATATATCTAGTCCATAAAACTTAATTATGAGCTACAAGTATAATTAGAAACTCTGTGATCTAAATATCAGCAGCTGTGATATAGATTATACTACATTTTTCTAAGAATAGATACGATTCATATTTTATGTATGTTAACTTGTAATAACTTGAACTTTCTAATAGTAGATATTTGCATATTTAAGCACATAGCATGACACTAAATTAATAATTATAAATATAAATAAACAAAATAGAAAAGCATTTGGAAAACACACCCTATGTGGTATAAACTGATGACTTCCAGTTTCTCATATTTTCAGAAATTCTGGGTGAATAACTGCTGGTAATCTCTCTTCCTTCAGATAGTGTTGCCAAGTTCAGCTAAAGACACAAATCTTTATTTTCATATTTTAGAGCCATTAAACATTATTGCTTTAAGAATTTTGTGTTTCCCTGATAGCTAAGCATGAAGAACATGTCCTTAAGTCTCTTTTGGCCATTTGAAATTCTTCTGATGAGAATTCTCTGTTTAGTCCAGTACACCATTTTTTAATTGGGTTATTTAGAATTTTAATGTCTAATTTCTTGAGTTCTATATATATTTTGGAGATCAGACCTTTGTCTGATGTGGGGTTGGTGAAGATTTTCTTCCCATTCAGTAGGCTGCCTTTTTGTCTTATTGACTGTATCCTTTGTTTTACAGAAACTTCTCAGTTTCAGGAGGTCCCACTTATTTATTGATGTTCTTATTATCTGTACTACTGGGGTTATATTTAGGAAGTGGTCTCCTGTGCCCATGCACTGAAGATTATTTCCCACTTTCTCCTCTATCAGGTTCAGTGTGGTCAGATTTATATTGAGGTCTTTAATACATTTGGACTTGAGTTTTATGCATGGCGACAGATACGGATCTATTTTCATTCTTCTACAGGTTGACATCTATTATGCCACCACCATTTTTTAAAGATGCTTTCTTTTTTCCATTGTATCTTTTAGGCTTCTTTGTCATAAATCAGGTGCTCATAGGTGTGTGAATTAATATCCAGGTCTTCAATTTGATTCCATTGGCCAATGTCTCTGTTTTTGTGCCAATACCAAGTTATTTTCATTACTGGTAATGGAAATCAAAATGACCTTGAGATACCATCTTACACCTATCAGAATGGCTAAGATCAAAAACACTAATGATAGTTTATGCTGGAGAGGTTGTGGAGCAAGGGGAACACTTATCCATTGTTGGTGGGAATGCAAACTTGTGCAATCACTTTGGAAATCAGTGTGGCTGTTTCTCAGAAAACTGGGAATCAACCTCCCTCAGGATCCAGCAGTTCCACTCTTGGGAATATATCCAAAAGATGCTTTTGTTCAACTATGTTCATAACAGCATTATTTGTAATAGCCAGGACCTGGAAACAACCTAGATGCCCCTCAACTGAAGAATGGATAAAGAAAGTGTGGCACATCTAAACATCAGAGTACTGCTCAGTGATGAAAAACAATGACATCTTGAATTTTGCATTATTATAATTTAAAACTTAAGAAGAAATAAATTTAAACTTTATTTCCCTTGCTTTTCCTTTTTTCTAAAACAGACTGCTAGATTCAATTTTCTTTTTTTTTTCATGGTTTATTTTTTTATATTTAAAAATTTCCATCTCCTCCCCTCCTCCTCCCCTTCATCATCTATATCTAAACTATGTGTAACAGTACTCATTCTCACATGCAGAACACAATTATTGCATTAACATTGTCTCACCAGGTTCAATGGAATGAATTGGTTTTATGTGTTTTGTTGGAACTGAGAGTGTCAAATTCATTAAATAAGATAATTCCTTGGGGAACAGCAAAATCATGAAAAGTCTGTTGGCTGAACTCATAAAATAATTAATTCTGAGTTCATGGAGTGACCCAAGAATAAACAGCAGCAGGAACAAACTTCTCTCCATTCATTTCATTGTATTTTTACAACATAATTTCCCCTTGTTTTCTGCTGTGTAATACTCCATTGTGTAAATGTACCACATTTTCCTCATCCATTCTTTGTTTGAGGGCCATTTAGGTTGTTTGCAGGTTCTTGCTATGACAAACAATGTTGCTATGAACATAGATAAGCACCAACATATATTTATTCCATAATTTTTAATTGTTATGTATAGAAATATTCAAAACAGGTATAGTTTGTAAAATTAGATAAAGCAATGCTTCTAAAAATTTTATATTGAAGTTTTTATATATACCAGAATTTCTATTTGAGACTAATTGATACCAACAGTAGTAACCTTTACTAATGTGAAAATTTTAATTACTAATTAAATATTTAATTCTTTAATCACCTATTTGAAAGGAAAGAATGAAACTAGTTTCATTATGAGGAGAAATGAGTAACTTTGATATACTTAAATGATATAAATTTCCATTTCTTTTGTCAAGAATAAATGACTAAAATTCATTCCACTTCGGTTTCAATTTCCTGATATCTTTCTGCAAGTACTCAATAAACATCATGAAAATTATCTTGATTTTGTTTCAGTTTTAATATACTAAAATAATATAATTTCATTTTGTTTTTTATTTAAATCCTAAATACTTGAGAACTATTTCACACAAATATTTCAATATTATATGAAAACTTTTTAAAATATCTAATTTGAACCGCACAATAGAACGTTATTCTGTGTAACAATTTCCACTTCACTTTTCGCTCTTCTTCCTTCCTGTTCTTTAAGTACAAAAAAGAACTTTAGGCTGTGACTTTTATTGTTCCCACCTTCAAATTTTGACAGATAAGTGGGAAACATGATCAGGGCATCCAGAACACTCTATGTGGAGCCTATGAATGTTCTGTCTCAGTTTTATCTCTTGTATTCTTACTGACTTGTAAGACAATGTTCTTAAGATCTCACTGAACCATAGTTGTCCTCAGATTTCATCTTACCTGACTCAAAGACGCAGAACGTAATTACATTCTCAAATTTAGAAGCGCAAACTCTAAAGTCCTGAGGCTTTCTTATCATTACTTCTTTAGGACAGACATGTTTTTTCTTTTTTTCATCTTCACAAGGCTTGCATTTTAATAGGAAATGTAGATAAGCAGGTAGATGGATAGGTAGGCAGGTAGATGATCAATAAACTAGAAATGCGTGGGGATGTACCATACACAGTAATGCATTCTCAGCTCACTGTGCTCTTAGCTCCCCTAACAGTAGAAAGAAAGAAAAAATAAATAAAATAAATAAAAAAACTAGAAATGCATTAGTCTATAAAATTCTGTCACAATTAATTAAAGTCTTTCTTTTCGAGAGGTAAAATCCCCTTCTAATCCTTTGTGATTCTATATTAATAGGATATAATAGAAGAGAGTCTTTGAGATGTGGAAGTATCCACCTAATGTAGGAAAACAACCACTTTATCTCACTCCCTTAGAGAGTGGCCCGGAGTAAATGTCAGTGGCAGGCCCTCCCATAACTGGAGAATGAGAAGCCAAGTGAGGGAGGACTAGTGTGCTCCAACAGACAGGGAAACAGAAGGGAGGCCATCTTTGTTGCCGTTCACTTTTTAGGTTGCATCTTCTTAAATGAATTTAGGCAAATCAACAAAGGAATCAGGCTCTGGACCCAATGGAATTAAACAACAGTTGTTATTTGAGTCACTGATTTTTTTTTTTTTTTTTTTTTTTTTTTTTTTTTTTTTTTTTTTGGTTTTTCGAGACAGGGTTTCTGTAGCTTTTGGAGACTGTCCCGGAACTAGCTCTTGTAGCCCAGGTTGGCCTCGAACTCACAAAGATCTGCCTGCCTCTGCCTCCCGAGTGCTTGGATTAAAGGCGTGCGCCACCACCGCCCGGCTGGAGTCACTGAATTTTTTTTTTATGGTTTATTTTTTTTTTTTTTTTTTTTTTTTTTTTTTTTTTTTTTTTTTTGGTTTTTCGAGACAGGGTTTCTCTGTGGCTTTGGAGCCTGTCCTGGAACTAGCTCTTGTAGACCAGGCTGGTCTCGAACTCACAGAGATCCGCCTGCCTCTGCCTCCCGAGTGCTGGGATTAAAGGCGTGCGCCACCACCGCCCGGCTATGGTTTATTTTTTATATTTAAAAATTTCCTTGTTCCCATATCCACCCTTCCTATATCCCAACCATCCTATTCCCCCAAGCTCTTCCCATCCTCCACTTCACACTTTTCTCTCTCCATCCCTCAACCCCCCATCCCACCCCACCCCCAAGTTCCCATTTTTTTGTCCGGCAATCTTGTCTACTTCCAATATCCAGGAGGATAACTATATGTTTTTCTTTGGATTCACCTTCTTATATATCTTCTCTAGGATTTTTTTTTACGAATTATAGGCTTGATGTCCTTTATTTATGGCTAGAAACCAATTATGAGTGAGTACATCCCATGTTAATCTTTTATATCTTATATATCTTAATAAGGGAGCCATTCTAGGGTTGGCAGAGACTTAACTCTAGAGGGGTTCCCAGGTGTCCAGGAAGACGCCCCCAGCTAGTTCCTTGGGCAGCTGAGGAGAGGGTGCCAGAAATGTCCAGATCTTATTGCCATACTCATGAATATCTTGCATATCACCATAGAACCTTCACCTGGCATTGGATGGAAAAAATGACAGAGCCCCACATAGAAGCACCGGATTGAGCTCCCAAGGTCCTGATGAGGAGCAAAAGGAGGGAGATCATGAGCAAGGAAGTCAGGACCGTGAGGAGCGCGTTTACCCATTGAGACGGTGGGACAGATCTAACGGGAGACCACCAAGTCCAGTTGAAATGGGACTGATGGAACAGGGGACCAAACCGGACTCTCTGAATGTGGCTGACGGTGGAGGAGGACTGAGAAACCAAGGACAACGGCAATTAGCATGAACTCTACAGCATGGACAGGCTCACTGTGAGCCTTGTCAGTTTGGTTGCTCACTTTCCTGGACTTAGGGGGAGCTGGGAGGACCTTGGACTTAACATAGTGAAGGGAACCCTGATGGCTCTTTGTCTTGGAGAGGGGTGGAGTGGGGGTATGGGTGGAAAGGAGGGGAGGGAAGGGGGAGGAGGAGGGGAGGAGATGGAAATTTTTAATAAAAAAAAATGAGAAAAAAAAACAAATAGAAAAAATATTTCCATCTCCCCTCCTCTTCCTCCCCCTCCCCTCCCCTCCCCTCCACCCATACCCCCCCTCCTTCCCTCTCATGGCCAAGGAGCCATCGGGGTTCCCTACTCTATGTTAAGACCAAGGTCCTCCCAACTCCCCCCAGGTCCAGGAAGGTGATCGACCAAGCTGAGAAGGCTCCCACAGAGCCCGTCCATGCAGAAGAATCAAAGCCCAGCGCCATTGTCCTTAGCTTCTCAGTCAGCCTCCACCGTCGGCCACATTCAGAGAGTTCGGTTTGGTCTCATGTTCCATCAGTCCCATTCCAACTGGAGTTGGTGACCTCCCATTAGTTCTGTCCCACCGTCTCCATGGGTGAACGCACCCCTCACGGTCCTGACTTTCTTTCTCATGTTCTCCCTCCTTCTGCTCCTCATCAGGACCTTGGGAGCTCAGTCCGGTGCTCCAATGTGGGGCTCAGACATGTTTTTATAATGAATTTATATATACCCTTGTCAAGAGTGGAATGCATAAATATGCTGTGTTAGAATTAAATTTTTTATATTTTATTCTCTACCAAAAATTGCTAGAAGTATGTCAGGATCTGTATAATTATAATACAATAAAAATATAAAGTTATTTCTATAACATCACACTTAACAATTAACTTTCGGTGTGTCCTTATATCTTTGGATAAATATATTTCCAACAAAATGAATATAACCAAATTTTCCCTCAAGACATCTAATTAAATATAATGAGGCAAGTCTCTTTCCATTTTTTAAATCTATAACTCAGTTTGATTACTTCAAATATCAATGTCTACAGAAATTTAAAGGGGAGGCACAATCATATTTGGCTGTTGCAAACTATGGTACAAATTCTATAGCTATTTATTTCTTTTCTGTATTTATATTTTAGCTTTAATATTTTTTCTCCCAATTTAGTGTACCTTAAGGCTCTAAAGTCTAATATTTGAGCACACATTTTATCCCATACTTAGGACCATTTGCCTTTTCCTGCTTTCTTTGATATACTCTTTGCCTGTATCTTCCTTATAATGACAATACTTGATTTTAAGGTTGTGCTGCAACTTCCCATATATATTCTCTCTTGTCATCCTCTGTCCCCTATTTGTAAGAATTTTGTATTGTCAGGACTTGCATTTTCATGTCATTTCATATTTCCAGGAATAAATACTATTGCTTTGTCAAATTTGAAGCCAGACATTCATATTTCTATTTTCAAATTATCACAGCAACTGATTAAAAGTTAGGCAATTGATATTTTCACATAATTTCAGAAGGAGTTTGAAGCAAGTGGCAACAATAATAAAATGCATTAATTTGTAGTGTATATATTAAAATCTATCATCTCATATTTTCAGCATATTACAGATGGATTATGACAAACTATTCTACAAATTCCATAGCTATTTCTTTCCTCTCTGCATTTATAGTTTAGCTTTTACATTTTTCTCCCAATTTAATTCACATTGAGACTTTAAAGTCAGATTTTTGAGTGTACATTTAACCCCATACTTGGAATCATCTTAAAGTGATAGTTCTTCTTATTCATGTTTTTTGTGAACTAAGAAATTTGATATTACAAACAAGAATAAAGACTCTTTCTCCCTTGGTCACTAAGTTACAATACGTATGAATGCAATAGCCTTGAGCTCATGGTGTTATCAAGTTTACTATGACAACTGATAGAAAAGTATTTCATATCTTCATTAGAAAGCATTATTTTTCAAAAAAGTAATTTCTGTTTTCTACTTTCCTGTTTCTGTAGTATCAGAGGACATTAACTCAAGAGGCATACCTCTGTGTCCACTTTTAAATAGGCTACAGAAGTAAAATAAGAAGTGAAACTGTTACGAGATTCACATTTTAGCAATTAAAAACAACTAGATAGTTTGTTATTCCATAAATCACTCCCGAGCCCTTACTTCCTGTAACAGAACCACCATCCTTCATCATAACTCCCCAAAAGTTGGAAGCTTCTTTTGTTTCATAGTATTGGTGTTCTTGCATAAACCAATTTTTTTTCACTGATGAAAAATCTCTATAAAGATACCTCATAAAAAATTATAAAAAATATATTTACAGCATTCTATCTATGCAGATCAAACAAAAGTTAATTATTGTTAAATAAAAAACTGAAATTAGGTTTGGTTACAATAAACAGAGCATAACAAAAGCAAAACTTTAGAGTGATAAGTTATTGATTAGATTATCAATTATCTCCAATAAATCTTTATTTAAAGAAAAAAAACTGGTTAAGAGGAAGTACAATGTCTTAATTAACTTGATAATAGTAATGTAGTCATATTTTAAATATAAACATTTATAGCTATGTAGAATAAAACAAGATGACAATCTTGTCCTTTCATATGAAATTTTGATAGTTATAGAATATGAAAATATTGAGATTTTAAGAAAATTGGTATAGTTAAATGTCAATAATTCAGCATAATTTCACAAAAACAGCCTATCATTTTGTTGAAAGGTAGAGGGTACAATGCATATACCATTTGAAATGTACCAAAGCTGTGGGGATTCCCTGCAAGTTTCACAGCAGACAGGGAAAAACAATCCACAAAAAGACAAGAACAAAACTCAGCTCAGCCCAATTTTTTTTGCAACTGGTGCTGGACCAGGACTTCCAGAGTCTGGCCCAGACCATTTTACTTTAGACATATTTAAGTATAGCATAATTTTGGCAAAAGGACTCAAATGACAACACAGTCCCAAGTACACAACAATTTATACTGAAATTCTTGATAAAATTCATCTGGCTTCTTCCGCAAGAATGGGTGCTGTTGACTCAGAGCTAGCGCTCAAGATTTAGGATCTAGGAAGCTTGACTGAGATAAACAGAACGGCTGGTGTGTCAGGATTGGCCTGGCCCTGATGTAACAAAGAAGTCACTTAGGCTGTTGTAAAGCGCAAGTGACGTCACTCATAAGAGTGGGTTTTATGATGTAAATGCAATGCTCAAGATTTAAGGGGAAAGGGCTGGAATAAGTAAAAACATAAATTCTAGGTGATAGGGCAGCGCCTGTCTCATCAGACAGCAAGGATCACCAGGTTGTAAAACAGCATCATTCCTAGTGTTCCAGTAAGAGCAGCTGCACACATCATTCCACTGAACAGGTAAGCTGTGTGTTTAACTTTCCTGGAATCTCCAGTGCTTATCTGTGTGCACCAGGCCTTTTCGCCTTCTACACAAAGTTCTTTTCTACTTACGACACAAAATTATTCATTTTCTATTCCGAATATCCGATGTCGCTAGCCTGTCTGAGTCACTTAAGCTAATCTATAGATAGATGTAGATTAATAGATAGGCCTTAAATAACATTGATTTTGTATTAAAAATTTAGATCCTTAGTCATGAGTTTTCACATCTTACTTTGGATTAAACATTGCCTCTGTCACAATTTATTTTTTTTTTTTTTTCCTCATGGTTTATTTTTTTTTATATTTAAAAATTTCCATCTCCTTCCCTCCTCCTCCCCCCTCCCTCCCCTCCTTCTCCCCTTTCTCTCCCCTCCTTCTCCCCCTTCCCTCCCCTCCCCTCCACCCATACCTCCCCTCCCTCCCTCTCAAGGCCAAGGAGCCATCAGGGTTCCCCACTCTATGCTAAGACCAAGGTCCTCCCAACTCCCCCCAGGTCCAGGAAGGTGATCGACCAAGCTGAGAAGGCTCCCACAGAGCCCGTCCATGAAGAAGAATCAGAGCCCAGAGCCATTGTCCTTTGCTTCTCAGTCAGCCCCCGCTGTTGGCCACACTCAGAGAGACGGGTTTGGTCGCATGATCCATCAGTCCCATTCCAACTGGAGTTGGTGATCTCCCATTAGTTCTGTCCCACCGTCTCCATGAGTGAACGCACCCCTCTCGTTCCTGACTTTCTCCCTCATGTTCTCGCTCCTTCTGCTCCTCATCGGGACCTTGGGAGCTCAGTCCAGTGCTCCAATGTGGGGCTCAGTCACCTTCCCCATCTGTCGCCAGCTGGAGGTTCCCTCACGGTCCTGACTTTCTTTCTCATGTTCTCTCTCCTTCTGCTCCTCATCAGGACCTTGGGAGCTCAGTCCGGTGCTCCAAGGTGGGGCTCTGTCATTTTCTTCATCTATCGTCAGGTGGAGGTTCTATGGTGATATGCAAGAAATACATCAGTATGGCTATAGGAACTGGCCTTTTCAGGCTCCCTCTCCTCAGCTGCCCAAGGAACTAACTGGGGGCGTCTCCCTGGAAACCTGGGAACCCCTCTAGGGTCAAGTCTCTTGACAACCCTCAGGTAGCTCCTTAAATTCAGATATATGCTTCCCTGCTCTCATATCCACCCTTCCTTTGATGACAGTTATAATTCTTTGGATTCCTGTGTTTTCCTTCATGTCTTCATTTATAACAGTTTAGGAGAAAACATCTAAGAAATTCTTAACAGAAATACCGCTGAGTTGTAAACAATGTACATGTTTCTTCCTGTGAAATCCTATAAATAGCCTTTTTCATCTCAAACAGGAGCAGGAGATGAACACAAAGAAGTCATGGAACAATTCCTTTTCACTTCAAGCACTGTAAACCATTCTTACCACAGCCTAGGCATCCTTTGCCAGTTCCGTTAGTCACTGCAAGCTCCATTATGACATTATTTGTGATTCTCTCTTCAGTATCCCAAATTCAAGATATATGCCAATATTTTTCAATAGAGTAATATTTTATTCAGAAATAAATAATTTCATTTACTTCCTCTTTTAAGATTGTATTTTCTTCCAAACAAATTATTTAAGATATGTGATTTTCTGTTTTAAATTGTGTTCTCTTCTATTTTTAAGTTTAAGCTTGATGGTTCTGTTTTCACTCCTCTGTGGGTGAAAAACCCAGGAGGCCACAACTCTAAAGTCGTAGAGAGAAGCGAGATGACTAATACTTTCTAATACCGATTTCTGGTACCACATATTTGTACCTATTCTCTAAGTGTCCAGAGATTGAAGTTTTTCATTTAAAAGCAAGGCTGCCTGGTAATTCCATTTCTGCAAAGTGAAAATAATGGCAGAAGTCATCCTTATTTGATGTCTACAAAATGCATTCATACTGATATTTTTTAACTCAGAAATCAGGTAAAGCTTCCTTTCTTTGAGACTAAGTAGTATAATGGGCTTAGGATATGAAGATTGTCTACACTTGAGTCCTATATTAGTCCTTAATACCTGTATTAAAAGTATGCAGCTTCTTTTCTCCTATTTACCTTTAATTATCTAAAAATCGTCCTTAAAGTGAAAGATATTGCCTCTATTAGATGAAATCCCCTATGTTAAGACCACTGCTCAAGCATTTTAAGCTGTTTTCTTTTTGTTTTTCACCAAGTCAGACATGTAAATATGTGTCTCTCTGTGTGAAGTGTCTCTATTTCTTTGTTTCAGAAAATTTCACATATGTATACATTATACCTCAGTCATATCAATCCCCAACAGTTTCCTATATCTCCCCCTAATAGTTTACTATCTAAACTATCTCCTATCTACGTCATAATTTCTTGCATTTTTTAGTCATCAATAAGTTAATTGTTGCTGCTCAAACATGTATGTATGAACATTTATCCACTGGTAAATGGATAACCTACTAATGACTTTCCCACACAAAACAAAAGGGACTGTATCTCCCTAGGCAGCCATTTGCTACCTCAGTTCCTCAGCTAGCAGTGCAATATCAAGATCCTCTCTTCTCTTCTTCCCAGAACGTTTAACTCAAGTAGTCTTGTGTTAGTCTTATGCAGATAAGCATAGCTCCATTGAGTTCATGCATATAGCAGCCATGCCCTGTCCTTAGGCTGGCCTTTCACGGCATTCTTCTCAGTCCTCAGGCCATTACATTCTCTTTGTACTACCTTATCATTCCCTAAGCCTTGGGAAGACATGATATACATGTACCATCTATAACTGAGGACTACACTCACTCAATCTTAGCATTTCTGAACAGTTTTGAGTCTGAATTAATAACTGTCCTCTGCATGAAAAAAACTGCTGAGAGCAGTTCTAATCTATGCATTTCAACACAAATTCTTAGAAGGCAATTAGACAATATGACCATTTAGAAAAACAACATTGGTAGGTTGTCCAGTAAGACTTGTGGCTTCCTGTCTTTGGACAATATCAATGTTTATAATACCAGGTATAAACACTCTTATCTAATATCTAATATTTTATTGAATCAAATCTCAGGTAGCTCATGCTGACCTTGATCTCACCATGTAGACAAAGATGGCCTTGAACTTCTCATCTATGCCTTAGTCAATCTGTGTATATAAGCATGTGGTACTATTCCTTCTCAACAATACTAACTTTATATTATCACATTGTAAAACAAGGTCATACTGATACTACTTCAATGGTTGTTATACTGGTTGGAGGAGTTGTCCTTGTACATTATGCCTGATATACAACTGAATGGCATTTTCATTTTTGAGATGTATATCACTATCTTCGTAACATTCTTTATTATAGAATATAATTTTGATGAATCTTATGTAATATCTTTATTTTATCATAAAACTCATGAGATACTTTGGTTTTATGATAGTACCTTGAGTTTCCTCAGCTGTGGGAGACTATTAACTTTTACTATTGATATTCTTTTGTTTTGTCCTATACAGAAACAAATTAAATTATTATGATTCCTTGTTATGTAAATTGTTTATGGTATACTAAAGGTAACAGTTGTAGAATTAGTAATAACAAGACTAGAAAACAAAATAACACAATGTAGTGAGGAGCTGCAGGCAGACCAGCTTTTCATCCCGCCCGGCTCCCAGCCACCTGGCTAGCTTTATACCCGAAATAACAACACACAAACTGTATTCATTTAAACACTGCCTGGCCCATTAGTTTCAGCCTCTTACTCACATCTTGACTAACCCATATCTAATAGTTTGTGTAGCACCACAAAGTGGTGCCTTACTGGGAAGATTCTAGCATACATCCATCTTGGGCCAGAGCTTCATCGCGTCTGTCTCAGAGAGGAGAGGCATGGCATCTGCCCCAGAGAGGTGAGGCATGGCGATTATGCCTAGCCCATTAGTTCCAGCCTCTTATTGTCTAATTCTCACATCTTGCTTTAACCCATTTCTAATAATCTGTGTAGCACCACAAAGTGGTGTCTTACCGGGAAAGATTCAGCATGTCTGACCTGGTGGCTGGCTTCATGTCTACTGTCCTAGAGAGGAGAGGTGGGGCAATTGTCTGAGCCATCTACCTCACTTCCTTCTTACTGTTCTGTCTACTCCACCTACCTAAGGGCTAGTCTATTAAATGGGCCAAGGCAGTTTCTTTATTAAAGAATGAAATCAACACAAACAGAAGACTCTCCCACATCAACACAACACACCAAAATTTCTGAAAACAAATAATCCAATACTTAACTTAATTTCCCTTGTATTCTGTATGCCCAAATGTTTGTTTTTCGCTTGAGAAATATATTTTTAATCTTATGTGTTAATTAGATATTCAAGATGTGAAAATAGGTAATGATACTTTCCTTTGATCTTTAGATAATTCCTATGTGAATTAATTCAACATATGTGAAAAATGCTATTTTTTATTTAAAAAACATAAAAGCTATCTTTTTTCATTTTACATATCAATCTCAGTTCCCACTCTCTCCTCTCCTCCTTTTCCTTCCATCTTCTCCTGAACCCCACACCTCATCCACTCCACAGATAGGGTAAGATACATTGCTTTGAGGAAGGACCAAGGCCCTCCATAATATATATAGTCTGAGCAAGGTATCACTCTAAAGAGAATGAGTTCCTAAGAGCCAGTACAAGCAGTTGGGATAAATCTTAGTCTCACTGCCAGTGGCTCTGATGTCTGCCCCAGACATATAACTGTCACCCACATTCTGAGGGCCTAGTTTGGTACTAAACTGTTTCCTTCCCTGTCCAGCTGGATTTGGTGAACTTCCATTGTCTCAGGTAAGCTGTTTAGTGGGTGTTCCCTTCATGGTATTGACCTCTTTGCTCATATTCTCATTCTTCCCACTCTTTGACTGGACTTTGGGTGCTCAGTCCAGTGTTCTGCTGTGGCTCTCTGCTTCTGTTTCCATCAGTTGCTGGAAGAAGGTTCTATGGTGACATTTAAGATAGTCATTAATGTGACTTCAAGGCAAGCCTAGTTCGGGCACCCTCTCCACTATTGCTTCAGGTCGTAGGAGGGATCATCCTTGTGGATTCCTGGGAATATTTCTAGTGCCAGATTTCTTGCTAGCCCCATATCTCCCTCAGTCAAGATATCTCTTTCCTTTCTCTCTATCTCTGTCCTTCCCTCATCTTGACTATTCCATTTCCTCAAATTCTCCTTCCATCCCTTTATCTCCTTTCTCACCTTCTGACCTTCTTTTTCCCCTGACCTCCAGGCTCCCACCATATTGATTTCCAGAGTGCTTGTACAAGTTTGCATTTCCACCAACAATGGAGGAGTGCTCCCCTTACTCTACATCCTCTCCAGCATAAGGTATCATTGGGGTTTTTGATCTAAGCCATTCTGCCAGGTATAAGATGATATCTCAGAGTCATTTTGATTTATATTTCCCTGATGGCTAAAGAGGTTGAATATTTCCTTAAGTGACTTTCAGCCATTTGAGATTCTTCTGTTGAGAATCCTCTGTTTAGTTCTGTACCCCATTTTTAATTGGAGTATTTGGTATTTTTGTCTAAGTTCTTGAGTTTTTTTTATTTTGAAGATCAGTCCTCTGTCTGATGTGGGGTTGGTGGAGATACTTTCCTATTCAATATTCTGCCTTTTGGTCTCCTTTACTGTGTCCTTTACAGAAGTTTCTCAGTATCAAGAAGTACATTTATTTGTGGTTGCTCTCAGTGACCATGCTACTGGTATTATATTTAGGAAGCAGTCTACTATGTCCGTGCATTTAAGACTACTTCCCATTTTCTCTTCTATCAGGTTTGAAGAAGAATGCACCAAATGAAGGGGGACATGAATAAAGTAATCCAACACTAGCTCTGAATAGGGTAAAATAAGGGGTTCGTTATTTAAGGGGAATGCACAAAACCCAATGGGGAATAGGAACAGAATCCAGAATCCACTTGTGAGAATAGAGAGAAAGAGATGGGTACACACTTTTTGGTACTCAAAGCCATGCCCATCATTGTTCAGCCTCTCAAAGGCCATTGGCTGAAGGAGGTTCCCCTTCACATCACCCTTTTGTCTAAATAAGAGAGTTCCAAGCCCAATACAAAACTATATACAAGAACAGATATCAAGTATAAAACTTAGAATTATAACTAACATAAACAATATTAAGCAAGAAACATATGCTAAATGTTTCAATAATTATTCTATCCATAGGAGTCTATGTCTTCAATTAGAAAGGCTTGGCTAAGTCAAAAGAGGAAATTTAGTATGACTACCTGTCTTCCACCCCATCAAATACCTAAGAAGGGAGATATTATTTGAGTAGGCAGGAAGTACAATCAAGCAGCTTCCAAAATGTGCAGTAGATGACAGAGACAACTGGCTACCTGGACAATCACCCAATGTTTCATTTGCAATGTTGAAGCAACCAACTTTGGCTAAGGCCTAGAATAACTTACAGACCATTTGCAGAGGCAGAAAAAATATTTAAGCCATCTTACCCTGTCTTGGAAAGATTTGATAGTCTTTTTCTTGTATCTTTCTGGTCCAGTCCAGAAACAGTGCACTTTGTCAGTGGTTGAGATATGGGTAGGTTCTTGCCCAAAGGCTAGTTTTTTCAAGAAGAAAACAAACTCCAAATGAAGTGTCTTCAATGCTCAACATTCTCTTGGTAACAAATCAGTGAGGCCAAGAGCAATTGTGTCTCATGTCAACAGAACCCTAAGTTATTTAAATTCCGTATTCCACAGTTCTTTGAAGTGCTTGAAGATTACCTATCTATGTAGAATACAATCTCCATGTATCTAAAGAACCTGATTAATCTAACTATAACTATGACAAACATGGATGACTATTGTATAACTTAAAGACTTAGACTTCATATTAGAATATTAAACAATCTTTAAACAACTGTGCAGGAAATGAGTACAGTGACTACAAAGTGTAAATATTTATAAGTATCTTGATCAGGGGTAGAAATATATAATGCAATATGATAAATATATCTTAAAATTGTATCAATATGCAAAAGGTCTTAAATAGAGATAGAAACATATATGAATACAATCTGACAAAATAACTTTGCATGGGCCTATAAATATTGCAAATATAAATAGAAACATATTCAATATAACAAATATAATTTGAATTTTTGTTAATATACAGGAATCTAATTAATCAATGTAAATAATCTATAAATAATAGCTCACAAGTATTCACTCTTTACTCACTATTATTATTATTAGTCTGTGTAAGCTCTGACTAAACTACCTATTATCCCACACAATTTTGACAAATTTAAGAGAAATTATCAAGAGAAATTAAAGCAATTTCATACACAGAAAGAATTTTTTTAGTGGTCAGAATCAGAAAGAACCCCAAAGTTTTCCATAACTCATGCATTGTGATGTGCCCAGCAAGTGGATGTAGCACCGCAGGGATAGTGCTGTGATGAAAACCACGGGTTACAATGGGGAAAGTCAGGGTCCTAGGCAGTGGCAGGTCGGCTGCAGGCAAGAAACATGCCTATACTGGCCAATTGGTGGGGCACGGCTGGGTGAGGGTGAGAGGTGGACTTTCAAGTAGGTTCCCGTAAGTGTGGACTTATTCCCACGTTGGGCAGCCAGATGAAGGAAAAGCACCAGATGAAGGAAAAGCACCAGATGAAGGGGATGTGAATAAAGCAATCACACACTAACTCAAAATAGAGTATAATAAGAGGTTCTGTGTAAGGGGGGTTGTAGTAGAAAGCCACTTATTTCTTTCCCAGATGCCCAGACTACTGAAATAACCACACAGAAACTGTATTAATTAAATAACTACTTGGCCAATTACTTAAGCATATTGCTAGCAAGTTCTTACATCTGGAATTAACCCATCTCCATTATTTTATATTTTACTATGAAGCTCATGGCCTCCTGGCAAGATTTAGGCAAGTCTGTCTCCACCATGGCTTGTCTAAACTATGCCTTTCTTCTCCCAGTATTCAGTTTAGTTTTCCCTGCCTAACTAAGTTCTACCTTGCTATAGGTCAAAAGCATTTTCTTTATTGGCCAGTGGTATTCACAGCATATGGAGGGGAATCCCACATCAGGGGGAGTCACATATTACAGTGGGGAGCAGGATTGGAAACCAGCTCCAGGTGGGAGAGCAGGGAAACAGAGAAAGTAGAGAGAGCATACCTTTTGATACCTAAAAACACATGGCCCAGCCTCTTAAAGGCCATTGGCTAAAGGAAGTTCAACATCACAGGTTCAGTGAAGTTGGATTTATACTGAGGTCTTTAATACATTTGGACTTGTGATGCGGGAGGGTCTTCTGTTTGAGTTGATTTTATTGGTTAATGTAGAAACTGCCTGGCTCATTTGATTGGCTAGATCTTAGGTGGGCGTAGTAGACAGAACAGAATGCTGGGAAGGGAAGTTAATAAATCGCCATGCCTTGCCTTTCTGAGCCAGACTGCTGTGCCTCTCCTCAGGGAGACAGATGCGATGAAGCCAGCCGCCAGGTCAGACATGCAGGAGCGGGGCAGCGGGAATGTGGCCCGCTGCTCTTACTACAGAAGACTTGAGCTTTTGCATGGGGATATAGATATGGATCTACTTTCATTCTTCTACAGGTTGACTTCCAGTTATGCCAGCACCATTTGCTGTAGTTGCTTTTTTCCCACAGTATTAGCTTCTTTGTCAAAAATCAGGTGATCATAGGTGTGTGGATTAATATCCGGGTCTTCAATTCAATTCCATTGGTCAGCCTCTCTGTCTTTATGCCAGCACCAAACTGTTTTCATTACTGTACCTCTATAATAGAGCTCAATGTCAGGGATAGTGATGCCTCCAGAAGTTCCTTTATTGTTCAGGATTGCTTTGGCTATCCTGTTTGTTTGTTTGTTTGTTTTGTTTTGTTTGTGGGTTTTTTTTTGCTTTTCATTATAGAGTTGAGTCTTTTTTCTTCAAGGTCTGTGAAGATTGTGTTGGATGTACTTTTGCTTTACAAATTACCAAATAAAAAATTGGAACAGTTCTCAACAAATTTATGGTAATGACTAAAAAATAAAGGAATAGAATTTTATAGGCAGCAGAAAATCTGTTATCTTCTTTGCTTCCTATTTATATCTCCTCTTCCTTCTTTACCTCTTAGGCTGCCTCTCCCTCTCCCTCTCATCCCTACTCCATATCCCCTCTTTCTCTACCACCTCTCTAGTTCCTTATTCTTTTCCTTGTCTCCCCCATAAGATCTTTCTTTTCTCCTCCTTTCTTCCTATTTCTCCCTCTCTTCTCTTCCCTCCATTTTTCTTCTCTTCTCTCTTTTCTCTCTCTTTATTTAGTCATTTAAAGAGAAGCAAATGTAGCTGCATTAATTAGAAACATGTCTAGGTAGTGTTTATTATAAATTGCAGTTGAAACAGGTGTAATTTATCACTATGAAGAAAGAATTAGTGGAGTTCATGTCTGGAGGAATGTGTGAGAGACTACGGACAAAGTAGAGGACCAGGAAACAGAGACTAGAAATACATTCAGAGGCCGATCCTAACACAGTGACCTAATTTTACTTATTTAACCACACAACTTAGAGGATCGGCAGTCTCAGCAGCCAACAGTTGCCTAAGCAGCAAAGCAAACATCATTTGTCCGACTATGGAGAGCTTTACTGAGTCAAACACAACACTATCAAAGTCTCTAGTGAATTAATTTCTTTTTTTTTTCATGGTTTATTTTTTTTATATTTAAAAATTTCCATCTCCTCCCCCTTTCCTCCCATCCTCCTACCCCTTCCCTCCCCTCCTCCTCCCCCTTCCCTCCCCTCCTCTCCAGCCATACCTCCCCTCCCTCCCTCTCAAGGCCAAGGAGCCATCAGGGTTCCCTACTCTATGCTAAGACCAAGGTCCTCCCAACTCCCCCCAGGTCCAGGAAGGTGATCGACCAAGCTGAGAAGGCTCCCACAGAGCCCGTCCATGCAGAAGAATCAGAGCCCAGCGCCATTGTCCTTTGCTTCTCAGTCAGCCCCCACCAGGCAGGTCTGAGGATTCCTGCGGAGGGGGGCTGGCGTGAATTAATTTCTTATAAATTATTTAATAGATAATAAGTAAAAGAGAGCAAGTCTTGAGTAACTTATCTTTGTAATTAATGTAACATTTCAAGGATAGTTGGTTTAGAAACATGGTGATGAATGATGCCATCTTGATATTAAGTTTTAGGATCTTTCTCTACAAGGTAGAGAATGCCAAGACTGTTTCACCCATTCCCTACTTTACAGGTGTTGGGCCAAAATTATCTCAGGGCCTATAGCTTGAGGCCTATAGGACAACAAAAAGCCTGTCTTGAGTTTGAGTGGGGATGAGACAAGAAAACCTAGGTAGACGCCCCTCCAGCCAGGAGGAGGGTTTCGTTGCCTCTCATTGGCTGGAGGTTCCCTTACATCACAGACGCCACTTAACCTTTATAAGCAGATGCTCACAGTAATAAATTGAGTTCCTACTTTGACGCAACTTCCTATCATATATGATTATCCTGTGTCATGGGGGCTGCGGGAATGGGCAGATAGTGTAATCACCTTTCCCTGGGGAACCCTAGCAGCTGGTGCCCAATGTGAGACACTGGTCCCTGGGCCAAACATTCTTCAAGGTGAGTGGGGCCCCATGATGAAGAACGCAACTTCATACAAAAATGACCCAGCTCTTACGGCGCTGAGATATCCAACTATTATGGCAATTAAGTCGTGTTTGCACCACGCTGCTCTGCCTCTCCCAGTGGCAGAAAAGGAAAAGGTCAGAGACCAGGAGATGTTTAAAGAATCTGAAAACAACCAACTGGCTATGAGGGCAGGGAAGAAGGAGAAAGAACAAGAGAGCCCTGGCCAGAGCGTGGAGAGGCCTTGGGGCAGCGGAGGTGGCACCAGGCATGTGCCCTTGTGCCAAAGCCTCCCCGAGCTGCGCTCCGCTCCAAACCATGTGCCTTTCACTGCAACCTGGGTGCAAGACCCGGGCCAGACGGGGTGGGGAGACAGCTCCCAGAGACCACAGCCCGCAGCTGCCCGCTGGGTTAAGGCAGGGTACAGGCTGTGTGCTCCTCAGGGGCCAGTGGCAATGGCAGCATCGCGGGCAGGGAAGGCAATAAGGATGCATGGCATGCCACACCACCATGGATGACAAGGTGTTCACTAAGAAACTGGACCAGTGGGTGGAAAAGGTGAACAAGTGTATGCAGCTGAACAAGAACCAAGTGTGGATTCTCTGCGAGAAGACTAAGGTAAATTAGATGTGCATGGCCGATAGAACAGCTTTTGCCAACAATATTTGTATAGTTTCCTCTCTCTTTATTTTGACAAAGATAATAATACCCTTCTATATGTGTATATGGATAATCTAATAATGATTGGGCACTTGGAGGAATTAGGGCTACCTCCCTGCTTAACTACTGTTGTTGATGTCCTTCAAAATAACGGCTTTAAGATAGTCCTAAACAAAATATAAAAGGTACCTCCATTTTATTTGTTGGGATCACAATTAATACTCACACAAGCCAAAAGTGAAAGGATTCCAATTAATCCTGCCTGAGCCTCTCACTTTATCAGGGTTACAAAAGATACTGGAAGAAATGAACTGGGTAAGGCCCTGGTTGCCTGTAGAGACTGGGAGAATGCTAACATTCCAATTCAAGGCTGGAAAATTAAAGATTTGGAATGGACAAAAGTAGGTATTAAACATGAGCCTTTTCAAATTTTATGCTGTAATTTAAATAGAAGTTTTCACAGCAAGATACTGTTAACTACTGAAATATAAGATAAGACTATACAGAGAAATGATTTTTACAATTACAGTTAAAGCATCAGATCATTCTGTACTAGCCAAGTGAGCCCTGAGTCCTGTAACAAAAGAAATTCATAAAAGACAAAGATAAGGGTAGGAGGAGGAGGATAAGAGTTGAAAGAGAGAGAGAGAGAGAGAGAGAGAGAGAGAGAGAGAGAGAGAGAGAGAGAGAGAGAGAGAGAGAGAGAGAGAGAGAGAGACAGAGAGAGAGAGAATGGATTGTACATTTGAAGTTTCAACCTGAAGCCCTGGAAGTCCCCAGGAAGCCTAAAAGAACTCTCCATGGGGTTTTCTCAGAGAATAGACTCCACAACACCCTGATTCCACAATAGAGAAAAATTCCTGTTGATAAGCTGGGGGATTTGTAGCAAAGCAGAAATAGGAGGTTAACACAACAATGTAAGTGGATTTTTTGCTTTAATGTCACAGAAATAAGGACAAAATATACTTTGATCACGATGGATTCTAACTAATAATATGTATTTTGAAAATGGCTTTACCTATTTCGCCTGTGTGGCCAAATTTTAATAGGTTTCTTCTTGATTTTATATTGCTGGGTGAATTTTATTTTGCTTAGTATTTACAAAAAAAGAAGAAGAAAAAAAGAAAATTATAATTTTGTCTCTATACTTTTAAGATATACTAGTCAATCCTTTTTAAATGTACCTTGCCAATTATGCAATTCAATTCCTTCCTTTTCAAGAACCTAGGATACTTATCTGTAAAATGTAATTATTAGAATCCCTGAATAGTCTCCCCTCGGGTAAGTATCAAGTATCAATTTGAGAAACTAATCGTCCAAATCCTAAATGTGAAGGGTTTACATTTCCTTTGGCCAAATAAGTTGACAAGCACAGAAGGCTAGCATGTTGCATTTCCCTTACACAAGATCTATAGACTTTATATTGTCTCTTTTACTGGTACTTAGCAGAATGGAGTACCACTGAGTTCTTACCATCTATGTTTATGCAGCTGATTTGGATATTCACCCTTACCTGATTATCTTTGTCAAGTGTGATGTTTGCATTGACAAGATGAAAACCTTTACCTACTCCATTGTCATTTTTCTCATAATTAAGATCATGTCCACATTTGATACAGTTTACTCATGTAAATCTTACTATTGTTGTATTTGTATCAACATTTCTCATTTAGAGTGGGCAAAACTAACGAGCTTCATATTAGGAAAACAAACAATCTCTGCCTAGTGGAGACCATAATATTAAACTAGAGCCTAGGATTGGGGATGAGACATGCATGTTATATTTTTATACCTCATGTTCTATAGATAATTTTATACCCCAGATTTTAGAAATAGATCAGCATTTACATTTCATGTTATTGTACACATGTAATTCCCTTAGTGTGTATCATGTTGATACTCTGCCTGATCGGTGTTAATTCCTCAGACCAGATTGATGCCTGAAGTAATATAAAGTCACCAAATACACTAACTATTCAGAACTCCGTAGCTTGAACCCAGACAAATAAGAGAATGAGGGAATATTGCTAGCTGTGGAAATGAAAGAGGCTAAGATGTTACATGTATCAGAAATATGGCTCATTAATCGAAGAGACTAGATAGAGTTTTGGAAAGACTCACTGGCTCTTCTTTTACTGCCAATACTGTCTGCTGTCTAGAGGTGAGATCTAAGGCAAATTTTAGAGATATGTTAATCTTTTTTTCCTTTCAGATTGTCAGATTTCTCAATAAAGTTTGTCTCTGCTCTTTGACAGTTGTGACACCAGACATCATGAGGTCCAGTATTACAGTTTAAAATATCTTACAATTTCATGCCTATAACTGTGCCTGCCTCCAGGTAGGTAGCAGAGGTGTTAGAATGATGAATGTGGGATATTACTTGAAATTTGGATCAGGTTCATCTCATAGGGTCTCCACTGAAAGTCTCAGCTCATTGGAGGTTGACCTCTTTCTTTGCCAAACAGGCAGTTTGCAGTTTCTTCTATCATAAAGTATTTCTTCCTCAACAACAACAACAAAAAAACCTTCTACTCTTATTCTGGTTTATTTCATCAAATAACATACTAATAAAGAAAGCTGGTTTCCTCTACTATAAAATTTGTATAAAGATGTTATATTAACTGTCTTATTGCTCTGATGAAATGTAACATCATATCAATGACACATCATCATCTATTCTCAAGAAGCAGATATGAGAAGACTGATCAAGTTTGATGGAATTTTGTCCATCTAGGATAGACGACATGGCAACAGGCAATGAGGATTCTGCAGTGATGTGGGATACCCTTCTATGCATGTGTCGCATTTATTGGTTGATAAATAAAGCTGTTTTAGTCAATGACTTATCAGAGTAAAGCCAGGTGGGAAATCAGAATAGTAATAGAGAGAAAGAGTAGGCATAGTCAAGGATTCACCATGTAACCATCATGAAAGGCAAAACCGGCAGAATATTACCAGTAAGTCACAGCCTCATGAAGATACATAGATTAATAGAAATGGGCTAATTTAAGATGTAAGAGCTATCTAGGAATACACCTGAGCCATTGGTCAAGCAGTATTGTAATGAATATAGTTTCTGTGTGATTATTTGGGTCTGATTGGCCCGAAAAAGAAAGTGCAGTCTCAGTCTACACTGCACTTCACACCAGCCAAAACGTAAGTTTAAATCGATGTGAATATTTTTCTTGTTTCTTTGTTTTGTATTCTAGACCACACACTATGTTTTAAGAAATACTATGCTAGATACTTTCCCTCAATTTAATTTCTTCCTTTTCCTAACATAAATGTATAAAGCTTTTCTGAATGTAAATATTTTGTAAACTATTTTCTATGAGGCACATATAGCATAAAAGTGGTTTTTATTTTTGTATGCCAAGTGTATATATTTCTAATATCCCAAAATACTTTATCTTTTGGGTTCTTTATAGTGTATGTAATGATGAATTAATAAATGTTGCACTTCCAAGTGTTTTTCTTCCTCTGACAACACTTTTCATATTTTTAACTTAACATCCGAGTAAAATCAGTAAGGCCTTGAATGAGGCAAGGATCCCTGCTCTGGAAGTAAATACCTGTCTGTCTCCTGATGAAATGGGCCTGATGTAGATGAGCTTCAGATAGATTCATATTCTGCAACAAACACCACAGGTGTTTACACTTTAATATCAAATTTGCTTGTCAGACTCAGATTCATTTTATAAACATATTCAGTATTAATCATGTATATGTTAGCAACTTATCAACTGTACCATTAGTGATTAACAGTTAGCATTTGATCTTAACAGATTATATATCATTAATTATGACAGGATTCTTTTCTTTCCCTTGTCTCATTTGCTCTACAAGGAAAAGTTTCCTATGTTGCTATATTAAGATGAAAAGTACCAAAATTATTCCTAAGATATCAAGTGCAGTTCCCTAATCACAAAATATATGTACACACACACACACACACACACACACACACACACCCTTAATAAGTCATTGTAAAGCTAAAATGCATGTGTTCCTGTTTATAAATGAGAGATGCAAGCATAGTGTATCTACCCCTTTGAAGACCTACCCATGAAAAACTGACAATCCTCACAGACAATCCTTACTGAAAGTCGAAGAAAGATAAGTTTTTATGAGCTACTAGACTAAGTTTATCATGTAAATGATCTAAACTTCCTCAGCTTAAACATCACAATTAATTATGTAACTTAAGTGAATGTAAGTTGTATAATGAGATTGAAGTAGAAGGTATTAAAATACCCCTCTGTTTTCTTTCTGCTTTTATTGTTAAGAACTGAATGAGACAGAAAAGTATTTGTTTTCAATTTCCTATAAAATAACGGGAGCTCTATAATTGCCCACCTGTCCTTTTACCTTCGCAGTTGCCTAAAATTCTCATTAGCATTACATTTTTATGGACTCTGTCTTTTTTCCCTTTCATTTTCCCCTGTAACTTCTCCAAAGCACTGATTCTGTATTTAATGATCTTGAGTTAAAGTGTTTCAAACTTTCTTGGTTGAGACTCAGACAGAGTAAACAGGATGGCTGCTAATTCCATGTCAGAAATTAGCACTTAGAAAGTCTGTCCTTTTATCTCAGTACACATGCTTTGATACTTCTTTCCAAGTGACTGCCTCTTTGCCTCTTAGGTGTTCAATGAAAGGGATTTAAAAATGAATACCGATTTTCTTGAAACCATATCAGAACCGTACATGTATTTCAGGTTTGTTCACAGGTAGAGGGCTATCACCTAGCTAAACCTGAAATGTTAATGTAATCTTAAAGCAATTATAGCAGCAAGTCAAGACTCATATAATGAATAAAGTGTCAGACTTACTCTAAGGCAATGAGTATTCAATTTTCTAATTAAAAAGTCATTGGCAATCCTATTAATGACTGCGTTATGTCTCTAACTTATGCTCTGAGAACTTTTATGATAACTAAGAAGGCACATCCTATGACTGCTTTATTCATGTCACATATATCTCCAAATATATATATATATATATATATATATATATATCACCAAAGTTGTTTATTATCTATGTCAGTATTTATATAATATGTTTTATTATAATAGTTAATAATCCTCAGTACTAAGTAATATACTTTATTTTTACTTTGTATCAATTCAATGACTAAGAAAGGATTGTTGTCTTCGTTATATTGGAGCAAAGAAATTCCAAAATAGAACTCAATATGCCACAGTATAAATTGCAAGTCCAGGATTAATATTAAGGATTTTATACTAATGAGATCTGTATTTCACTAATATTTTATCACTAAGCAAACTGTTCTACTGTCTGTGTACAAGATTTGTGGGAGATAAAATATTAATAAACATATGAAATCAGCCTAAACAGCTTATGCAGGATAACATTAAATAAGGGGAAAACTTGTAATACCCTGGAATGGCTTGGAGACTCTTGATGGCTGTTATTACTTTTAAAGAAAAAAGATGGTAACAGCGATTACCTCATTCACTCCACAAGTGTCTGTAATATGCTACATAGTCCTAATTCATGCAAGCATCTGAGTACTATAGTAATTTCTTTAGCATCAATGTATGATGGAATCATCAGAGTGACACATATAAATCACAATCCAGGAACAAAGATGCTATTTCTTGAGCCAACATAAAGAATGACACCAATGTATACCCTTGCTCACTAAATTGCAAGCTATTTGAAGTATTCTGTAAAAGATATTTCCTAGTGAAACTAAAGTTGACTGTTAGATACTCAATTAATATTTGAATGAATGAATGAATGAATGAATGAATGAATGAATGCCATTCTTCCATTCTGAGACAGATCTGATTTACAGAGCAGAGTAGAGAATAAATACAATTTATAAGTGATCACTTCATTTGCAAAATTACTGCATTCTTCTCTTGAGTGGCATCTATTATATATTTCATATTTCTGAGTTAAATCTTCTTCAAAATTTTGAGAACCTTTCATTTCATTTTCTAAATGAACCACAGTGTCATGAGATCCACATGACAGATTTAATATAGCCTTCTGCCAGCACCTTCTGCAGAACAGAAAACACATACATTTCTTACAATGTGTTAAGTACCAAACAATCAAAATAAGGGAAGCCTGCAGGGGTCTGCACCAAGTTCTCGGCATATGAGTTGTAGCTCTTAGTTTGGTATTTCCGTGGGACTCCCAACAGTTGGAGCAGGAGTTTCAATACTCTTTTGACTGCTTATATCAGGATGTTTCTTTTGGGTCTACTCCCAAATAATGACACGGACATTATTATTAGTTACGAATGTTCAGCTTTAGTGTAGGCTTGTTTCTTGCTAGCTCTTATAAGTTAACCCATTTTTCTTCATCCATGTTTTGCCTCAAGGATGCTTACCTTTCTTTCATTCGCTATTTCTTACTTTCACTTTTCTTGTCTGCCTGGTTGAAAGATGCATGGTTTTAGGCTTTGAGTGTGCCATTCTCTTTTGCCTCATTCTTTGTTCCTCTTCTCCTCTCTAGATTCTTCCTCCTATTTAATCTTTCTGCCCACCAACCCCACCTATCCTTTTTCAGACTCTCTATTGACTGGTCTGCTCTTTATTAAACCAATCAGGTGTCTTAGGCAGGTGAGGTGAAACAGCACTATATTTTTCTGTCTTATTGCTTTAATGTTTATGTTACATATTCCAATGAATTCAATCACTTTTTTTTTAAAAAAAGCAATGTACAAGAAAAGCTTTCTGTGCATGTTCCATATTATTTTAAAATTCTAATGTTTAATAAAAACATTCCAACTTCAGTATTAGATACATCTTAAAAAGAACATGGTAGTTTGAAAGTAGAATCCCAAACCATTATTAGATTTCACCTCATGGCACAATTGTTCAGCAAGTCTAAGATTTGTGTTATAACAGTGTAGTTAGGGTGAAACTACAGAATCACCAACTAGCATATTCACATAGGTACAGCAAGGTTCCCAAGACAGTAACACATCTTTACATTGATAATGAAGGCCACAGAAACAAAGTATAACACCTTCACATAGTTAATATTCCACAATATAAACAAATGCAACACATCTATACATAGCTAAATATTCCACAATACCTGCCCTAAAGGCTCTTATTGGGTTTCCATGTCCAGCCATGATATGAGGTTTTTTGCCTTGTCTTATTTTATGTTGTTCTGTCCTGTTTATAGTCTCTAATTGGATTTCTCTTCTCTGAAGAGGAAAAGGATGGTGAGTGAATCTGGGAGAGAGGTGAGGTTTCTATGGTGGGCTGAAAGGAGTGGAGAGAGAGGAAACTGTGGTTGGAATATATTGTATGAGAGAAGAATCTATTTTCAATAAGAATAGAAAAGAATTATCAAAAACAGAATCTAGGAAAGAAAGAATCGTACTTGAATACAAAGATCTCCAGAAAAAAAAGCATGTATAATTTAAAATGCTAGGCGTGATTTTAAAGTATTCATGCTCTGCTTGTCTAATAGAGATTTTTTTCAAATGATTTTAAAAGATCTCCTGGATCTTATTACTAAGTATTTCCATGATACTTTGTAATAAGAATAATAACCCAATAATTAAACAAAAATAATGTTTTTTGGAAGAAGTTTACTTAGAAAATTATTAATGACAGAAAATGAGTTAATATTCATTTAATTCACTTACAAGATAGGAGATAACTAATAACAAGTATAGAGAAGGGCAGTAAGATTAGAGTTATGTATAGAGACTTTAGGTCAAATCTCAGCTGTACATTTTTCTAAGTGTGTGACCTGATTATTTAATACAACTCACCTTAATTATTTCCCCCATGGAATTCACTATAGCAACACAATAAGTAGAATTAGAGATTGACTCAGCTTCAGTACTTCATAATTAATATCTACTAGCTACTTCCAAATAATAAACCAAACAAATTGTAATTAAAACTAAGCAACACAAGAAACTTGTATAAAATGTCCCTGGAAGTTATTATGTGATTGGAAATTCATCATATATTATGTAAAATCACTAAACCATAAGATAAATGAATTGAAAATAATTAAGCTCAGTTCAATGCAAGTTTCTCCACTTTGATCATTTCTCGTGTAATGTTCCTATAACTTCAAGTCATTCCATGAGTTCATTTATAGAAGCAGAATTTTTCTCAAAAGTCACACAGAAGAGAATACATTTCTTAAAACTCATAACCTCTTTTTATAAAATAAAATGCCCAGAAAGCATGACATACCTGAAACACCATCAACGATAGAGCACATATATGTGCACACATGTGTTACTTCATAAAGCCACATAAAATCATGTTTACTGGATTGTGTGTGTTGTTTTCTTTGAGAGAGGTAAAAAATTAATATTAACTTCTAATAAGACACTGAAGATAGACCAAAGAAATGGTAGTACATCAAATTAGTTTGCTGAACCAATGAGCTTATTGATGTTATTAAAAGGAATACCAACAACTCAGATACCTGCTTCACCAAAAATATCATCTAATATAGAAAGAAATATCCCTGAATCTCTGCCTGTAGTGGCATTTCAATTGTATTTTAATAAATAAAGACTGCCTGAAGGTCTGAGACAGTCCCACTGGTCAGCCTTACAGACTAGGTAATGGTAACACGCATCCTTAATCACAGTAGCCACAATGACACGCACCTTTAATCCCAGTAGCCACTCTAATTGCCATAGAAATTGGGTGATTCATACCTCTAATTCCAGTGGTGCATGCCATTAATTGCAGCCCTAGAGAGGAATATAAAACAGGAGGAGACAGCTCTCATACACAGTCTTATTCTGAGACTCTGGGAGTCACCATTTCAGACTGAGGTTGAGGTAAGAACCAGTGGCTGGTTGTTTTGCTTTTGGGATCTTCAAGTTGTACCCCAATTTCTGACCCTGAGTTTTTATTAACCATGCTTCATCTACCCAGCTTTCAAGGAATCTACCAAATATACTGCTGTCCCAAGCAGTGATTTACTGCTCATAAAACTTGGAGGAAAGGACTGTGATTCACATGATTTCTGAGCTTCTTTAGTCTCTCTAAGGAGAAATTTTTCAGGAAATAGGATGTAACTATTCAACAGGTCTCTTTTTTTATCAACCATAAACATGTTTTAAAATGAAAGAACTGTTTAAGTGATTAATGTCCTCTGTGGTAGATTTAATATACTTGATCCCCATACACTCATAGAATGTGGCATTTTAGGAGGTATGGCTTTGTTAGAGTAGCTGTGGCCTTGTTGGAAGAAGTGTGTCACTCCAACAGGCTTTGAGGTCTTCTATGCTCTAGCTACACTCAATGTGGAAGAGAGACTTCTTCCTGTTGCCTGGTGTTCAAGTATGTATGACTCTCAGCTCTTTCTCCAGTACCATGTTGACTTGCATATCATCATGTCGTATCATGACGATATTGGACTAAACCTCTGAAAATATAAACCACCCAATTAAATGTTTTTCTTTTATAAGAGCTACCATGGTCATGATGCCTTCCCACATCAATAGAAACCCCAAGGCATGCTAAAATAAGATTTAAAAAATGTTTTTATTGGCACAAGACACTTTAAAAAATTTTTAATGCAAAAGCACAAGAAACCTATCAGCTATGTGTAATGTGAACAAATGTGCAAGAAACAATCCAACAACATTCCCCCTGCATGAGCAAAGCTCTGTGATCTATCCCCAGTCTCACCAAAAACAAGCAATAAAGAAAAAAAGGAAAAGCACTAACATAGGATACTTTGCTTTTTGTTTATTCAGCACTCAACACTGTTCTGTCTTTGTAAGGTGCTATGTAGTCCACTAAATCTATTACAAAATAGTATTGTCACATAATATATTAAATATCCTGGAGACAAGATCTGTGAATGTATCGAGAACCTATCAACTAAAAGACAATGACTCCTAGAATATCTTCTAAAAATCAATGGGTATTATTTATTTTTCATAGAATAAAGATCTACTAATTGAACATCGTGACCTCACATTCAGTAGTTGTGTATGTGTGTGTACATATATGTTTCCTTGAACAATCCTCAATTTATTTAATTTTTGTACTTAATTTTCTTAATTAGAAACCCAGTAACAAGTTAAAATATACAAGGTATTAGAGAACATTATGGAAGAAAGAGACCTTGTACTTTGACTCTGTCAGGAAAAGAAAAAGACAATATACTTTATGCTGGGAAAGGATGGAGTATGAGGACCCTAATTTTTCTAAATCAGAATCAAGATCTGCACTGAGTCCTCCAATCTGAAGGATCTGTTTCTTCATTTCTTGTTTTTTGGTACACCAAGGTACTTGATTTGATAATTATCAGATCATCTGCTTCAACTCAGAAGCTATCTTAATTAACATTTTAGCTCAATTTATATGCATATTATAAGATGTCGTATGGCTTTGAATTCCAAGAAACTATAACATTTGTCTCAACGTTTTTGCCACACTGTTATTTAAACTGTGATTATTTATTCATATCTTTAACAATTTGGAGAGACTAATTATAAGCATCCTGATTGTGGGATACAAACATGTAACCTCAATGAATAGCAAGAGCAGAGTCTAAAAATAATTAAACCAGGAATCACAAATCTTTCTGTGAGAGTGCTTTCTGTCATTCCCACTACTGCAATGTATTAAGTTCCTAATACAGGTCAGAAATTACATGAATTGTAACAGATAATGTCACTTTTGACCACTAAGTAAGGTTCCTAAATAACAGAGAATATTTTTTGCATTATATGTTGCAATGACAGCTATAATGAAGAATGAATAATACTTCAATTCAAAACATATTAAAAAGGAAGAATGTTGTTTGATTAAAAGATGAATTTTAGAATGCATGCATTATTTTAATTTATATATATAATCATATATATATAATTTAATTTAATGCAAGTTCATAATTCAAATTAATGATATTCATACTTATTATCAGTATGAATGATTCATAGTGGAAAGCCCCAAATGCTCACATTAAATGGTGATTATTTTTTACTAACAATATAAAAACTGTGTAGCTCATTTATTTTGTTTGGTAAAGGCAAATAAACCTACCATTAATTTAATACTGCATTACAAACACAAAAACAGTCTAGTTTCCATATTTGAGATATGGGGAAGGAACTGCATAATTTTATAACATTGTTCTCATTTATTTTCTTTCTCTTAAAACTGTTTTTATTCAATTTTATCTATTGTAAAAATAGAATTGCTTTGCATAGTACAAGTTACACTCTGAAATAAAATTGAGGTGATGTCTTTTTTCTCCCTTTCACAATATTCATGTTGCTATCTTTTAATAGGAAATAATTTAGCTAAATTATTTTTTGTGCTAGCTGCTGATTATATTCTAGAAATAAAATAGGGAAGATAGGGAAATGCAAAAATTCATTTTTGTTATTATTTCCTCCACCATTTCAATTTCTAAATTCAATTACTAAGGTAATGAATTCACAAGATTCTGCAACAATGAAACACGGGCTCCTTTCAAGATCCCAATTAACTTTATAGAATTTATTTATTAAGATACAGAAACATAGATCATCTATATTCTTGTCATAGTAATGTTATTAATATAGACTGGATATTGTTCTAAATTAAAACTCACACTGAGGTGTAGCTCAATGCCTATGACTTTCTTATCCTTCCTGAGCCATTGAGCTTAAATCCAAATACTAGAAACATAAAGAAGATTTTTAAAAAGATGTATTCATTGATATTCATTGATATTTTTTAAACACATATCTTCTTTGCTTGTTTTTAGACACAGGATTTCTTTATGTAGTTTTAGAGTCTGTCCTAGACTTGCTCTGTAGACAAGGTTGGCCTTGAACTCACAGACCTCCACCTGCCTCTGCCTCCTGAGTGCTGGGATTAAAGGCATGTGCCACCACTGCCCAACTTAACATATCTTTTTTATATTGCCACCATCACTTTTTAATACTTTTTTGTATTTCAAAATGTTTAATTTTTTATTTATTTCCCCCAAACAAAAATACTACTTTGTCTTATTTTTCTGTAGGGAAGAGATGACAAACAAGTTTGTATATACACAATGGTGTATATACACACAAAGGTGTACATACTGATAAACTCATAAACTCACCAATACTAATGACCATAATCATGACTATCATAGTCTATTTGCATTTTTTGTACAATGAGTCAATTTAAAATAATTTTAATGTATTTTCTTATGTTATTAAGACTACTAAAATGACTGAAAATGCAGTCTTCAAGAGCAACTGGATGTACTATACATTCAATTAGTAAATAAATGCAATAGAATTCTAATATTTATTAATTTATCACAGCTCAGCAAAATATGAATAGCTTAAAACCACAGAATGATGTCTTACACCCATCAGAAAAAATTTGAATTGTGTCCATTAAGGCAAAAGCCACATTAGTAACGTAGAGCTAATGTTGAAAGGGTTAGAACTTTGACTTTTCAAGCATCAAGAAAATGCTCCTAGTACTTGGTTCGTTGTCATTTATTATTCTTCAATGCCACCAACAGCAGATTTATATCCTGTTGCCATTGTTATGGCCATGTTTTCCTATGCACTTTTTTCTATTTTTTATTATTGAGATTATACTATAATTACATTATTTCTTTTTTATGTTTTGTCCCTTCAGATACCCCTGTAAAACCCCTTGCACTTATTCAAATTTATGTTAATTATATGTACATATATATTCTTATATATTCTTAAACATAACATGATTGGTCTATATAAAATTACTTGTATGTATATGTTTTCAAAGCTGACCAATTAGAGTTGAATTAAATATTTAGATGGCTATCCCTGAGGAAGATTATTACTCCTATCCTCAACATGCCTTAGTCAGCTATATTTTTTTTAATTAAGTCACTGCTTGGCCTATGAACACCATATTCTCAGTTAGTAGCACATATATCTTAATTTAATCTGTGTATTATCACGTGGCTGTGGCTTACCAGCAAGGTCCCAGCTTGGCTGTTCCTAGAGGCAGCCATATGGCATCTCCTTGACTCTGCCTTCTCTCTCTCTCTCTCTCTCTCTCTCTCTCTCTCTCTCTCTCTCTCTCTCTCTCCTCCCCTTTCTACACACACACACACACACACACACACACACACACACACACACACACACACACACATATATATATATATATATATATATATATATATATATATTCCAACCTGGATATATTTTGTTAATCCATTGCCTGAAAGCAGCCACTTTATTCATTAACCAATAAAAGCAAATCATGTACATTTCCCCTCTTCTGTTTAAATATGAAGGAAGGTTTTAATTTTAATATAGTAAAATTACATATAACCAAACAGGTATCAAGCAAGAATTACAGTAATAATATTCATATCTACTTTATCTTTTATCATAATTAAGGAAAACTTTAATTATGATTAACTATTTTTTAACTTCATCAAAGACTTAAGAAGGATATCATATTACCTAAGTAAACAGGAAGTGCATTGTTAGCAACTTCGAAAACTTTAGAATCTTGCTGCCTGGATAGTTTTTGAGCCAAAATTGTGTCAGGGCCTGTCCCTTGAGGTCTGTAGGACAGAGAAAAGCCTGGCTCAATTTTGAAGGAACTGATTGAGGATAAGACAGTAAAATCTAGGTAGACACCCTCCAGCCAGGGGGAGGGGATTTGCTGTCTCTCATTGGTTGGAGGTACCCCCACATCATACGATGTCATTTAATCTACATAAGCTGATGCTCACAGTAATAAAGTGAGTTCCTGCCTTGACTTGACTCCCTATTGCATCTGATTGTCCTGTGCTATGAGTCTGCAGATCTGATTGTCCTGTGTTGTGGGATGGTGGGAATGGGTAGATAGTGTACTCACCTTTCCCTGGGGAATAAGGAGGTTATGGAGGCTTGGCAGACAGCCACCCAAAGTTCTTCATTAATGTTGCAAGCACCCATCTTCAGCCTAGTTACACATAGTATCTGGCAGACTTTTCCATGAAGCAGGAAATTTCAAAGACAGTTCTGCCTACATTGGCAGTTTGTAAGTCAATTTCTTCTGTGCCATGCAGAATGTCTGGCAGACTCTTTCATGAAGTGGGACCCTGAAGGATCATCTCATCTTCTATAGGTAACTTTAGAAGTCATTTTTATGTGAGTCTTGCATGTCCAGCTCATAAAGCATAACATCAAGCAGTCCAGGCAAGAGCATTTTTTTGCTCAAATGGCTAACTCCATAAGGAGCCTCTGATGTCCATCATCCTCTTGAAGTAGACTGGTGCTGCCCAGAGCAGATGTGCCTCGTTGTCATGAAAAGTGCTAAGTTCTTAAACATTTTAAATGCCATATTTTGTAGTCTTTGAAAGGTTTGAAGATTGTCTAGCCAGCTGAAATACATTTTGAATATCTTGAAAATCTAGTTATTATTATTGTTCACATTATTCAGTTCATATTTTGGAAGTCATTTTAGTGAGATATTATGGGTGTACCTTCTGATATTACGAGGAGATAGCAACAGAAACTTCCCTGTTCCTCTCACCCTTACAGTATTTAAACCCACTCCGTTACAATGCCCACTTAGATGTGGAAGCTGTCTTGTCAATATGTCTGTTAGGAAGGGGTTCCACAACTTGGCATTTTATTGGTTGTGGTTTTCTGTTATGGTCTCTTATCCAAAGAAGTTTCCTTGATGATGGGTGATTATTACAATTGACTGTAAGGATAAAAACAAATATATAAATTGTAGTTAGGAATTATTCTGGTTATTAGAGTGATATTCTTAGGTTCACTTCCATGATCCAAGACCTCACTATTCCTTGGAAGTTGGCTAGAGTTCTAGTACCAGGAATGGTATTGATCCTATTGAATGGGCCTTAAATCCAAATAGAAAGCTATTCACTACTGCCAAGATGTACACTAACTACTGTGTTATTAAGGTTATCATGTCATACTAGTCACTGATTTGTTTCATAGGCATCATAGCTAGGTAATCCTGTTGGTTACTTTCTTTATTTAGAGGTTTGCAAGGTGTCATTTGCTACCATGACAGTTAGTCCTTAGGGAAGGGGTCAGATGAGTTCCAGCTCAGAGGTCTCTGTGTCCTATGTACGGAAGTGCATATGCCTTCAGAAATTTATATTTGATTTTCTGTTGTCTGAAATATGTATCACTCTTACCTGCATCACTACATCTGCTTGCATGCCACCATGTTCCTCATCATGATGATAATGGACTGAACCTCTGAACCTCTGAAACTGTAAGTGAGCCTCCCCAATTAAATGTTTTCCTTAATGGAGTTGCTCTGGTCATGATGTCTCTTCATGGCAATGAAAACCCTAATTTAGAAGTCAGTACCAGAGGCTAGAGTTTTGATGAGACAGGTCTGACCATGTGTTTGTTTGGAAGAATTTGGACTCTGGAACCTTGGGTTATAAAAGCAGTGTAACACTTTAAGTACTGCTTAGTGGGCCACACTAATAGAAGAATGGAAGATAGAGCTGCTAGCTGCTAAATGTTATTTGGCCTTGGGGGAATCTATCAAGAGGTTTCAATGGAGAATTTTGGTATGTTCTTTATAAATCATTCTTGGGATATTTTGATGAAGAAGTGACTGTCTTTTGCTCTTGTCCAAACTGTCTGCCTGAGGCTAAAGTGAAGAATTTGGGATTAATGAATTAGCAGAAGAAATCTCAAAACAACCTACTATAGATGCTGTCTGGTGAATATTAATGGTAATTATAATGAAGATTTATAATGAAAAAAAGCACCAGGAAGAATAAGAAAGCTGATTCATGTGTTCAAGGAGATAAATGGATTAAGAAATGGAATAAAGGGACTCCTGACCTCAGAGCAAGACCCTACCAGCTAAGTTTCAACAGGGTATAGTGGTGGTAAACCATTAATTTTAGCATTGGGGAAGCAGAAGCTTGCAGATATCTGGGTTTGAGGCCAGCCTGTCTACAGAGTTAGTTTTAGGTCAGTCAAGCTTAGACAATGAAAGACAAAAACGTGGGGAAGATGTAATTGAATAAGGGGGCATGTTCCAATCCCAGCAAGAAGCAGAATTTGGCAGCTTTGGCCACATGGTTATGGCTATAGGGTTAAGGATAAAAGAAAGGAATTATGGACTAAATGCACTGAGGTCAGACATGTGTCAGGGGTGTTCCTCAATGTATGCCTAGTAGAGACACCATTGTGGGAAACTGTGAAGTTGAAACATGGATTACCTTGAAGAAGCCAAAATCTTAGATATAAAAGTCATGAGGTACCAGTTGAGGAAAGTTGCTAATAGTTATAGAACCAACCCAAGAGAAAAAAATTGTGTGTCAGTCAACAAAGCTGAGAATCGTTGAAGATCTGAAGAGGATTTTGATATCAGTCATGGAGATACACAGTTTGGAATTTACATGGCTGGTTTTTGTTTTTCTTTGCTCCAATACTTTTCCTCACTATGTTCTCTTCCCTGCATTTTGGAATGTCAATATATATCCTGTGCCATTATATGTTAGAAGTATGTAGTTTGCATTTTGATTTTGATTTTTACAGGGGATTACAGTTAAGAGATTATCCTAATCTCAGAATAGACTTTTAACTTTGTACCTTAGAATACTGTTGAGTTTGTGGTTGACCATGGAGACCTTTGAAGTTAGACTACTGGATTAAATGGGATGAGAAAAAATAAGGAAGCATCACCCTTTACATTAGAAATGCATAACATAAAGTATCTTGGAGTAACTCCATCACAGTTCTTCACAGACCTCAAAAGAAAAGTACTCAACTTTATATGGAAAAAAAAACAGGATAACTAATACAATCCTGGACAATAAAAACTTCTAGAGGCATCACCAACCCTGACTGCAAGCTCTGCTATAGAGCTATAGTAATAAAAAAAAGCTTGGCATTTGCACAAAAACAGATACATGGATCAATGGAATCTAATTGAAGACCCTCATATTAATCCATAGACTTATGAACTACAGATTTTTGACAAGAAGACAAAATTATACAATGGAATAAAGAAAGCATCTTTACCAATTTGTGCAAAGACCACAGCATAAATCCAGTTACACTGAACCTGATAGAAGAGAAAGTGGCAAGTAGCCTTGAATGAATGGGCACAGGAGACTACTTCCTAAATATAACACCCATAACACAGACACTGAGAGCAACAATAGATCTTCAAAAAACTGAGAAGCTTCTGTAAGGCAAAGGACGTGGTCAGTAAGACAAAATGGCAGCCCACGGAATGAGAAAAGATCTTCTCCTTCCCACATCTGACAGAGGGCTGATATCTAAAATAAACAAAGTACTCAAGAAACCAGACACCAAACTACCAAATAAACCAATCAAAAAACGGAATACTGATTTAAACAGACAATTCTCAACAGAAGAAATTCAAATGGATGAAAGACATTTAAGGAATTGCTCACTAACTTCAGCAATTATAAAAAATGTAAATAAAAATGACTCTGAGATACCATCTTACAACTGTCAGAAGTGCTAAGATGAAAAACACTGATGGCAGCTTATGCTGGGAGATGAGGTGGAACAACGGAACACTCCTCCTTTACTGGTGTGAGTGAAAACTTAAAACCCCTTTGGTAATAAGGATGGCAGTTTCTTAGAAAATTGGGAATCAACATACCTCAAAACCCAGCACTTCCACGAGTAGGCATATATCCAAAGGATGCACAATCATAATAGAAGGACATTTGCTCAACTATGTTCATAGCAGCATTATTTGTAATAGCCAGAACCTAGATGACTCTCAACCGAGGAATGGATTAAGAAAACGTGATACACTTACCCAATGGAATATTTCTCACTCAGTGGAAAACAACAATGACAGCTTGACATTTGCAGGCAAATGTATTGAACTAGCTAAAACCATCCAGGGTGAGATACCCACACCCAGAAAGACAGACACACTATATACTTACACATAAATTGATATCAGATGTAAAGCAAAGGATATAACACATATAATTCACAACCCCAGGGAAGCTAGGTAAAAAGGAAAACCCCATAAGGGACACAAATGGAGGGCCCCAGAAAGCAGAAATAACATCTCCTAATATCTCCTGGTTATACTGGGGTGGGGGTTTATAGTGAAGGAGATGGGGAATGAGAACAAGAAGGCCAAGTTGGGGGAGGAATAGTGAGGGAGAGCAATGAAAAAGATATCTCGGTCGAGGGAAACATTGAGGGCTTAGGGAGAATTCTGGTACTATGGATTTTCTCAGAAATCCATAAGGATTGACCAGAGCTAAGATTCCTAGTAACACTGGAGAGGTACCTAAACAGACCTTCCCTTATAATCAGATTAATAACTGTCCAATTTGTCATCATAGAACCTATAACCAGTAACTGTTTAAAGCAGATGCATTTACCCATAGCCTAGCTCGAGTTTGAGTCCTTGGAGCTCAGTTGAAGAGAAGGGGGAGGTATCACATGAACAATGGGGATCAAGATCATGGAGGAGAAAACCATAGAGACAACTAACACTGGAATGATGATGTGGAATTCCCTTCTGTCTCCTGTGAATAACATTGGTTAATAAAGGAACTGCTTTGGGCCTATAGAAGAGCTATAGGGGAACAGAGTTGGTGGAGAAAACTAAACTGAATGCTGGGAGAAAGAAGGAGGGGTTTAGAGAAGCCATGGAGCCGCTACCTGAGACAAACACGCTGAAACATTGCTGGTAGGCCACGACCTAATGGTGATGTACAAATTAATGGAGACAGGTTAAATTAAGATGTAAGAGTCAGCAAATAAGAAGCTAGATTTAATGTGTCAAGCAGTGATTTAAATAATATGGCTTCTGTGTGACTATTTCGAGGGTGAGCAACCGGGAACCAATAAGCTGTCTCTCTAACAGACAGTTGGGGAACCTGCATGGGGCCAAACTAGGCCCTCTCAATGTGGGTTACAATTGTGTGACTTGGGTAGTTATTGGGCCCATTCCTTATGGAGGAACACCTTGCTAGGTCTTGATACAGAGGGGAGGAACTTGGTCCTGCCTCTACTAGGTACGGCAGGCTCTTTTGACTCCCCAAGAGAGGGTTTACTCCCTCTGAAGAATGGATGAGGTTAGGAAGGAGGATTTTAGGGAGGGGAGGGAAAAAGTAATTAGAGTTGGTATGTAAAATGACAAAAAAATTAAATTAAAAAAGAAAGAAAAAATTTCAATGAAATTTTATAAGTATATTCATACACAGACTTATGTGTATATAGGTTGTGCTTCTAAGATTAATAGTTTACAAAATGCTTACTTATGACCTTTCAGGAATTGTTGCTATTATTTACTTTCCTAGCTCCTTCTGTATTTTTCTTCTTTCTCCCTAATTAGAGTTCTCCACCACCACATTTCCTTTTTCCCTGATCAGATCACTTTTATCCTGTAATCTCCATCTCTATTGTTCCCCAATCCATGTATCTGGACAATGGTTTTGTTTTATTTTCTGGTGTCTACAGTTGCTCTAGGCTATGTATTCACTTCTTAAGATTTGGAGCTAGTAACCTTGTATCAGGGAGACATTCGCCTTTTTGGGTATGGGTTACCTTGCCCAATATAACATTTTCTAACCTCATCCATTTACCTACAAATTTTATGATTTTATTTTTATTTATTGCTTAATAGTATTCTGTTGTTTACATGGATTACATTTTCATTTTCTATTTCAGATGACATTTAGATTGTTTATACTTCCCAGTTGCTGTGACTAGAGAACATCAAGAAACATGCCTAATAAAGTATCTGTAGAACATGATATTAAGTGCTTTGGGTATATACCAAGGACTTGGATAGTTGGGTTATATGGTAGGCTTATGTTTAGCTTTTTACAAATTCTCCACACTGATTCCATATTAACAAGAGAAGTTTGCATTCCCACCAAAGTGAATGAGGGTCCCCTTTCCCCTGCATTCCCTGCAGCATTTTTTTCAGTTGTTTTGTTGATCATTGCCATTCAAACCATTTTCTATTCTAATTGCATTTCCACCATATCAGGACCACTCAGCTACCTTATTATTATTCCTAATCCTTTCATTTTAAAGGCAATTGGTAAGCAATCATACATTTTATCTTCAAATATAATCCCTTTGATTATTCTTTAAATCAATTTATTCATGATTTTCAGAAATTAATGCCCTGTGGAAATATAGAACTTATTTTACTGATTGCATATACTTTTACTATGTAATTCACTTAATTAAAAGGGAAAATATTGTTCTAAGGATATGTGTTTCTGATCAAAACAAGAATTTATATATTAATTGGAGCAAATGGACTTAAAAATATCAACTTTTTTTCCCAAAAATTACTTACATACCACATGAGAATTAGCAGGGGGGATTGAAAGTGTATTTGAGTACTGATTTGATGGAGATGTTAGAACACAAAAAATAATAGAATGTAGAAATAAGGTATATTATTTTTATTAAACTGGTGAAGTCACCTAGTCAATATCTGTTTCAGGTACTGTGTAGAAGAGTAGGAAAATGATGAGAACTCAACTGTACATGTCTACTACTGTGGATTTCTAATTCAGCTGTGGGATTGTATGCAAATAATCTGAACAAAAAAATCAATTCCCTCTCACATATTACCCATAGTAATAATTATTTAGTGGTCAGTCTTAGTACTTGACTAATTAATTAAGAAAACCAATGATGATTACTTCTACACTTCTGAAAATTAAGACTTTTTTGGTATCATTTAAAGACCAGTCAGGACAGCAATTAGAACATGCATAGCTAAAGTACACAATACCTTTTTTTATTATTATACCAAAGATACCTGAAATTAGACATTGAAAATTTGCTTGAGACTTTTTTTGCTCAAAGCCAACTTTGAATTATGAGAATCAATAAATTTTACCATATACTAGCACAGTTTTACTTCATATACAACTTGATTAAGATTCAAATATGCATGAGTATTGTATATACAATAAAAAGAACAAAATGTTACCTATGAGAAGTGTATTGTGGGGCCTTTTGTTGTTAAAACATGAAACAAAATTACAATTTGAGTCAATATAATATGGTTGACAGCTTTTGACTTTTTGTAAAGAGATTAAATGATGATGCCAGCAAGCAGTACAAGTGGAGAGTAAAAGTCTTGGGGCAAATTAGGCAATTATGTTAGAATCTGGGAAATGGAAAGAAAGAGGTCTATGGGTCTAGGCAGATCTTTCTGGAAGCTTAGCTGTTTAGAGAGATGTGTTGAAAGAGACATGGTATTTAGAAATTTTCCTTTCTTTCTCTCATGAAAACTCTGACATTCAACTGCGAATGATTCACATTCAACTCATCAGGTAGGTTAGCTCAGTGTGCTGGGAGGTGCTTGACTGAAGCTGTGATTGTGATGTCTGAGGTGTGGGTGGTGTTCACATGTGTTGGAGATGCCGAAGATAAACCATATCTGCTAAGGAGAGCTTTGGACAAGTAATGGAACAAGCTCAAGAAGGATATATTTTGCAAGCAGCTAATCTGGAGTACTTTGGTCATCTAATAAACTCTTTGATACTGAAGTCCCAAATACTGAGCATGGAGCTTACTCTGCTGGTCCAGTCTACCCTTACTTTAGTTCAGTCTTTCCTAACTTATATCTCCATTACTCCCATTTTAATGTATATATTGTGCTATAAATATGAAATATATGTGTGTGTATATATATATATTGTTTCAGATTATCAATTGATGTTTTCACCAAGGATTTAGTTTATATTTATAAAATAGTAAAAGCATACTACATTGTGCATCATGTATTTTTCATAAAGTAGTCAGATATTTACTAATGAGATTTACTAATTATTTACATTTTCTCCCATATTTTGCTTACATTGCAAGATATATTGGGATGTGAGAAACACTGTCTCCATTAACTGAGTTTAAGAATAAGCAGACTTCATCGGCTAAATCTTATCATAGTCATGGTTCCTGACAGGCAGAGGTAAGTGAATGTCAGATATACTGCTATCAATAACACTAGGAAAGATATTATATAAAAACAACATCAAAGAAGAATCTGTGCTTTTCTCAGAGAGAGTTTTAGAAGTTTAGAAATGATGTTGGTGATGCACATTGATGAGTCACATCATCCTGACATTAGAATAGAGTTTTCGCAAAGCAATCTATATGTTAGTATGTGTATATGAACTACTCAATCCATTTATAGACCAAACACACTCATTTTTTCCAAAAATATACATAAGGTCAATTGAAAAAAGTTATATGTGACAAGGAATGTATTTATGTAGCAATTTAGAGTACTATAGAAGCAGGTATTTATCACAGTTTACCTAGTATGAACCAATACTGTTCCTTTAGAAAAGCTCTGATTTGAATTCTCATTTAGCTACATAAAACATCAAACTTTCAACATCACATGCATCCTAGAAATAAAGGCTATTAAATTTTCAGCAGCATGGGAAACCTATAATTTATGTCCTAGATGATGAGTCTTCAGATGGCTTTAAAACTGATTACATTTACATTTTTTGATTTAATCATTTCTCTTTGCATTACAAAATGATAGTGCATTGTTATATGCTAGCTAAAGCTAATCTTCCTGGATTATGAAAAATAAAAACAGTAGTAGAAAGTTTCTATGTTTATGGCCCTTTATATGTTACTATAAATAACTAGAAGTTTGTTTTATTGTAAATGTATTCTTTTGTTATAAATTCAACGTGGATTTCTGTAAATTTTATGTTTTAACATCTCACCATTACAAAGTAGTACTTTAGATCTAGATCTAGTATTCAACATGAGATGGAATAAAAGATTGTAAATCAGATTTACTATTTCTGTTCATCATAACTCATTGTATTTGGATTTCTCATGATTTCTGTTATACTAAAATCACATGAATAAGCATGAGTTGACTTTTCAAAAATGTATGAGACATACATTGAGTATATGTATAAGATATATTAAATTTAATATCACAAAAGCATTATATTAGGTATATTTAAGAAAACAAGAAGGCAAGGATAGGTAATATTAATAAATAAATTTTACTTTAAATAATAGTCTATGGGAATCACCCTTTTAACTTTTTCATTTTCATGTTTCTTGAGTAACTGTTAAAAATATTTTGTCTGCAATCAATCTTAAAAAATTAAATTCTACAATTTTTATCAGTTGATTTTGAAACCAAAGGTGTACTTTCTAATATTCGAAAGGAGATGGTGTGCAGTTTTGATAAAATTAAGAGATAAAGACTTTTTTAATCTCCTTCTCTTCTAGTTCTTCAACTATCCTTGGCAGCAAAGTGAATAAACACAAAGTCTAATAAATAAGTAACAAAACCTTATTAAGTGAGAAGCCAACAAATGTAGGAAACTGGCAGGTCACAGGGTCAGAGTGACGCCATGTTGAAAGAAAAGGTAAAAATTTGTGAAGCACATTCTTTAAAAATCATGGGTTTCTTTATTGTAAGTTTGTAGGTTCAAAATCAGTTCTTTTTAAAAATTTTTAACATTTTTTGTCTTTTTGAGAATTACACACGTGAGTACTCTATTTACATCATTGATGCCACTCTCTTTCCCCTCTCTTACTACTTTCATATCCTTCAACTCCTTTCTCAAATTCACGAGAGCTTCTTTTATATTGCTACTAATTATTGTATGTGTGTGTGTGTGTGTGCATTCAATTACTACACATATTCAATAGGATGTTATAAGTCTGCACTAAAGATTACTCTTAATTTTGAACTAATATGTTTTGGGAGTTATAACGGTACTGAATAATCACAATGGCAGAGAAGAAATAGAAAAATTTACTTCCAGCATGGTATCCACACTATTGATCACAGTGATTCTATTAGACTGATATCTCAACAAAGACACTAAAGTCAAAAGAAAACACTTTTCATTTTTAAGAAAAATCAGGTATAGTTGTACTAATAATCAGAAATATGTAGAGATCATCAGGTAATTCTTGAATAATCATACAACTATTAAGCTATGCAAACTAGATAACCAACTTCCATCCCTTTATTGGCTAATCATTTATATTTCACATATGTTCTCTAGTGTTTCCATACATTGTGGAAGATTAAAATTTGACTAATACAGAGTTGTAGACAAACTGTTATTGTGATTTAGATTAACCCCTCAAGATATGAGACTTTATTTTCTGCAAAACAAAAAAATAATAAAATGGTGAATTTTGGTTTTCCCTTAAACTTCAAACAAAACCTTAGTTAGGTTCATAATATGTCCATCTCTGCCATCTGATGGAGGCGGATCTTCTATCAATCTGTTGATTTCATTGGTTAATTAATAAAGAAAACTGCCTTGGCTTTTTAATAGGGCAGGATTTAGGTGGGTGGAGTAGACAGACCAGGAAGAAGGAAGTGAGGTAGATGCCTCGGGCAATCGCCATGCCTCTCCTCTCTGAGATAGACGCAGTGAAGCTCTGGGCCAAGTTGGACCTATGCTAGATTCTTCCAGGTAAGGCACCACTTCGTGGTGCTACACAGATTATTAGATATGGGTTAATCAAGATGTGAGTAAGAGGCTGAAACTAATAGACCAGGCAGTACTTAAATGAATACAGTTTGTGTGTTGTTATTTCGGGGCATAAGCTAGTTGGTGGCCAGGAGCTGAGCAGGATGAAAAGCAGGCCTGCCTGCAGCCTTCCACTACAGCCACCTACACAACATGTGACCCATCTATTAGGGAAGCTCCCTCCATGCTTGCAGGTTTTCTTGTTAGAAACTTGATGGCTCTGGCATCTGCAACATCCAGCAAACAACTTGAGATGCACAACCACCAGGGTGATCTCTGAAGCTGTCTTTTAGAGAATCCAACCATGCTACCATTTATTAGCAGCTTTGGCAGTGATTAATAATAATTAATTAACCACTAATGAATAATTAATGATTAATAAATAATTAATTAAGCAACAGGCTTGTAATAGGAGTGTAATAATTCCTAAAGCAATCTCAGTGTTAGGGATTTCAACTTGCTTTTATAGCACTAGTATTTCAGCATTTCGTGCTTTAAAACATTTAAAAAGCTTATTTTGTAAACCAAAACACCTGAGGGAAAAAATGGTAATTTCAACAGATTCTATTTTAAAAACGATCTAGAATATTTTTTGCATTTGTTTTCTAGCCTGGCTAATTTGCAAGCATCATAGAAGAAGCAACCTCATTTTATTTTAAAAAAATGCAAGATGTATAATTTTAAACTCTCTACTAAGCATAAATATAGTAAACAGAGTGCCATATGGCCTGTCATTATAAAAGTTAGTACTTCCACTTGCTTTGTAAATCTCTTCAATTTTATGGAGCAAAGAAAGAAAATTAATTGCTGGCTGAGGTCACAGTATTCTTCTCATAAGCACTAAGCATTCATAAGCTCAGTATAATTGTTTTTCTAAAGATAAATGAAGTGCGTTTGTAAATGGGAGACCATTATAATATAATTATTAGTTGTTTTCTTACTTATTACTGAACAGTTATCAAACAAGTTTTATTATTGTTCTTTTCAGGCAAATAAGGTGGATGTATTTAAAACTACAATGAAAATTTTGTTTTAGCCATGCGGGCTAAACTAGCTTCCATATAAATGGAGACTTTCACATGGCCACAACTAAACTTTGATTGAATTTATATTCAGTATTTAGTTATGCAAGTAGTAGATGTTGCTTTGAATTTTCATTAAATTGACGAAAAAGTCTTTATTTCTGAAAATAAAGAAAGGAAATGTATTCTAAGGGGCCAATGTGGAACAAATGAAGTGGTCCATCGGCTGGGATACTGATATGAGTTTTAATTAAATAGAGGACATGAGGAATGCAGAACTATAGAGTCCTGTGAAGATATTCTCTGGTGCAGAGATGATCCATCATTGTCTCAAACTTGGGCTGCACTGCGAGATGGTTATTTCCTGTCAGAATGTTGAGGATACATTGCACCTCTGGTTCACACTAGCCTTTGTTCTGTTTTTTCTCACTATGTAAGTTCCTGGAGAAGCCCCCGGTCCATAGGTATCATGCCACCAGGAGTGCGAAAAGGAGTAGAAGTGAGGAGTGTTAGTGTCTTCTTTTAGAACCCTTCTCTACTCCCAAGTCAATTAGAAGTGTCTCCTTTGAAGAAGTGTTCCAGTAACTGAATGTCGCTTCAAGGATGGAAGTCCTAAGAAGCACATGTTCAGGTTGATCCCAGAAATAACTGCATGGCAAAAGCTATTACCTACATTAGATATTTTTCTTACTACTCTTACCAAATACCTGACAAAACCCACTTAAGAAAGAAAGAGATTACATTAGCGTACAATGTACGCTATCATATCCTGAAGGCATATTAATGAGAATAGCTACAGCTATGCCAGCAATAGTATAAGACAGTTGGGCACATTGTGTCTGAGTTAGGAAACAGAAAAAATGAGTTCCTGTTTTCCCATACTTACAAAGTTCATGACCCCAGTCCATGGAATGGTTACACCAACATTCAGGGAAACTCTGCTCACTTCAGTTATACCTTTCTGAAATAACTCCCATAGACACAGGAAGATGTTTGTCTTCTAGGTAATTATAAATCACATTCATTGACAAACTAAATTAGCTAGAATAGTTTCATTTTTCATTTGTCACACATAAACAAAAAAAGAGTAGATACTTGATTATTTTAGCTAGAAATGTTTGAGGTAGAATTAAATTATATTAAGTAATAATGAATTCACTGATTCATACTTGTACACAGTTTGCAACACTTATATTTGTTTTAAGGCAATATATAGAATTCAATTCAAAAGGAAATTTAGTTAGTATTACCAAATTAATTTATTTTATCTTATATAATTTAGATTATTAAATGTCATTTGTTTTAGAAAACATTCTTAAACAATATTGTTACATTATTATTTTTACAATTTTATATCTTTTTAGAAAATAAAAAAGCATACTTATTCATTATATAATTCACTAGTTAAATTTCTAATGAATTTATAGGCAAATTTCATCATATATTTATGAACAAAGGCATTGTCATTTTTGAATTCACTCAAATATATTAATTATATATGTGTGTAATATATATGTAAACCAAGACCATTTTATGAACATACTTATCTCATAAAAGTATTATAAAAGAATTATTTTAACCCAAAGTTGGTATATTGCTTTCTGATTTATATTACTTAGACATTGAGGTATCATTGTTTTTATTCTCTTAAGTTTGAATTTTATAGTAATGTATTTAATTGTTCTTAAATATTCCTTTATAAAATTAATTATTATTAGAAATACACATAATTTAAAAATACATCCAATGGTTAGTGTTTCTAAGTACTAAAATAAATTTCAATTGAGTGACTCATATTTTACGTTTTTCTAACTTTTATATGTGTATTTACATAATTTTCATCCTCTCATTCAATGATTCTTATATTTAAATTTCAAAAGTTGTATATAAAATTTAAATTTATAGGAGAACATTATACACTTTAAATCACATTTAACTTTTTACATATTATTGTCATAGTCTTAGTGTGATATTTCAATATTTGTGATATTCAATATGGGAATCAATAAGCCATAAATTGCTTATAATTACTCATGAAGCAATAAGACTCTCTGAAATTTTACCCTTGCACATTAGCATGTCAATGTTGCTGTCATTAAGCTGGTCTTATCTCAGTGAATATATAATGTAGATTATACTAGCAAAGCTTTCCTGCCATATAGAGAAAGCTTGTAGAGGTTGTCCTGGTCCCTTCTTCATTCTTCCTTGAGCTTTAGGTATAAAGGTCTCATTGTAGATGTATCAATTTGTGGGCATTGGGTGATTTGTTCTTCTCACAAAAAGCCTCTTTAATGACAGGCAAGAGCTATATTATATATTGATATGAATTAGAAACAGTGTAACTACTGTGGAATTTAGGATGGACAATTCTCAAAAATTTAAAGGTACATAAAGCACGCCAAAAAGCTCTTACACCCTTCGGCCTATGACCAATGGACTCAAAATCCTACCCCAGAGATCCTTATTTAGTCATTCTAAGTATTGCTCTATTCACAATAATTAGGAAATGTAAACCACCTAAATGTTCTTTAACTAATAAGTAGGTAATAACATTTTATATGTCACTGAAATGAGAAATAAATAAGTAGGATTTAATCCCACTAAGAGCTTTTTGAAAGAGTGAAGGAGGTAACCAATAGGCAGAAGAACCAAATTATATACCGTGAGCAAATAAATATTTGCAATTATATATATATATATATATATATATATATGTATGTATGTATGTACATATATGTGTGTATATCTTTCTAAAGAATTTATAAAATTATACCATACTATATACATCAACAAATATACAAAAAGTACAAGTAAATAAATGAACTAAACATAGATCCAGAAAAGAAAATACACAACAGCCAATGGGTGTCCAAAAATCAGTTCAATGTTCTTAATCATCATGAAAGTGAAGATTAAAAGCACAATAAGACCTCAACTCACACTTGTGCTGGTGATTATCAGAATGACAAAAATTAATGGTCATCAAAGATGTGAAGAAAAGGAAATATCTGTATATTGTTTTGGTTTGAGTTTCTTTGGTGCTTTCTTTTTCTGTTAGCACTTTGACAAAACTCACAAACTTGATAATCTTAGAAAGATTATATTATTCTACAACATTTTTACCATTTTGAGAAGTGTGGACCAGCCTATTTTATTACATGCAGAATTTTATCTTCTAATATCCATCAAAAACCTAAAAACATAGCCAGGTGGTGGAGGCAGACACCTTTAATCCCAACACTCAGGAGGCAGAGACAGGCAGATCTCTGTGTGAGTCCAAGGAGAGCCTGGTTTACAGAGCTAGTTCCAGGACAGGCTCCAAAGTTACAAAGAAACCCTGTCTCAAAATTCCAGAAAGAAGAAAAGAAAGAAAGAAAGAAAGAAAGAAAGAAAGAAAGAAAGAAAGAAAGAAAGAAAGAAAGAAAGGAAGAAGGGAGGGAGGGAGGGAGGGAGGGGAGTGAGGGAGGGCTATGTATGGAGGGTTAGTTTAGGGTTTCTTTCTGTTTTTCTTTCTTTATCTTCCTTTCTGCCCTCACGCCCTCCCTCCTCCCCCTCAAGAACGACCTGAAGAAAGAAAAGAAAGGGTTCTGAAAATACAAAATATGTAAAAGAAGCCATGCTTTATTAATCAGTCTCTAGCCAACTGGACAATTTTAGAATTTCAGGCCAAGGGAGTCAAAACTTTGCATCTCACCTCTTAGGGACCCAGGCTGTCACTGAGCATTGACTTGCTATAAACAGACAGCCTGGAGGATAGTATATTGATTAGGTTTTTGTGAAGGTTCAAAGATTTAGCAAGACCTACATAGTTTTTGTCTGTTTTCTTTTGTTTTTGTTTTTCACAAAAGTGAAAACCAGTCTTTTTGTTCAAGGATTAGAGAAGGCAAGAAATATTTTAGCAAAATCTTTTTGTACAGAAATCGTCAATTGTGACACTCCACTTAACAATATTCATAGTCTTTAGGTACAGGCAGAACCTCTCGTCATCAGAATGATCATCCAGTAGCTAATAGAAGCAGAAACAGAGATCCAAAGCTAAGCACTGTGCTGAACTCCTGGAGTCCAGTTGAAGAGACAGGGGAGAGATTATATGAGCAAAGGGGTCAAGATCATGGTGGGGAAACCCACAGAGACAGTGGACCTGAGCTAGTGAGAGATCCCTGTGTCTGGACTGAGAGTTGGGCAACCTGTATAGGACAAAACTAGGCCCTTTGAATGTGGGTTATAGTTATGTGGCTTGGGCAGTTTGTGGGGCCGCTGGCAGTGGGATCAGGATTTATCCCTAGTGCATGAGCTGGCTTTTGGGAGCCCATTCTCTTTGGAGGGATACCTTGCTCAGTCTTGATACAGGGGAAAGAGGTTTGGTCCTGCCTCAACTTGATAGGCCAGACTTTGTTCACTCTCATAGGAGGTCCCACTTTTTCTGAGGATTGGATTTTGGGGAGAAGGGCTGGCTTGGGAAATGTAAGGGGTAGGAGAAGGGAGGGAGGGGAAACTGTGGCTTGTATGTTAAAAGGAAAAACCTTTAAATAAGCAATTTATAAAAAAAGAAAAGAAAAAGAAGCAAGAGGAAATGTCAGTATGTCATTCTTGCATTTGCTGTGATTTCAGAAGGCTCAATGTGATTCCTATATTAAAGTATAAGGCTCTAAGCTGTCATATTTTATGATAATTTGTGAAAACTTCCTAAGTAAAGGAGCTGTAATCAGTTTAATTTAACTAAGAGAGTAAATAAATATACAGATCAGAAAGAAAATAATGATTTTGCTCATGTTAAGCTTGCCAGCCATGAAAGTAAACATTTACGTTTTTGTAGAACTACACTAATATTCTCAGGCATCTTCAAATATCTCAAAGTCTCCTTTTTCTGTCTTGTTATGGATGAACACAGAAAGCTTTCAGTGCATTCAAAGAATTTTCACCTCAACTTCCAGAAAAGAAAATCTTTAAAATGCAGTTTGACAAATATAGATGATGCTAATTTATCTGACTAGGAAAGGGATGATACATCGTAATTACTCTTTTGATAACAGAATATCATTTGTATTTCATGTAGTGATTTTTGATAAAAGAGTTATTCAATGTATTCCTGTTAATTTTGTTAGGAATAAGAGAAGGAAAATCGAGTTTCATAAGTTAGTTACTGATCTGAAAGACGAAGAGTTGAAGAAGAAAAGAGAAAAAGTGGGGGAAAGAATTTAATTCATCTCACACTGTAATGAAACTTTTCCACATATCTATCACTCCTCACTATTAATTGCCCTACATTTTAATTTTCCTTTAAACACCCTGATTGTTCCTTGCAATTTGCAGAGGATTGCAGAGGTGATTTGCAGAGGAATTAAAGCTCAGGTGACCAACTAAAAAGAAGCATAATTTAGAAAGATGTTTTGCAAGGATGCATTTCTCGAATTATTGTAGTGTGCTAGAGACATGTAATAGACAAGAATTAAAGAAATTTCTTTTTAAAATTACCTTAAGGTTATCTAGGACATGCTTTGAAGGCAACCTAATAGGACAGCGAGTGTCTTTGTTAGTTCTGCAGTAAGCACTTATTTTATATCAAACAGAGGTTAGTTTAATAGTTTGACCTAATTTCTTTGAACAGAGCTTTATCTTTAAAATTGTTGAGAAGGTTTAATTCTAGTACACTCAAGGACATTAAGAAAATGGCACTTTTACGGTTTTGCTTGCAAGTTCAGTAGTTGACGTATCCTAAATGACCTGTTCTACATAAAATAACCTTTTAATTTGCTAATTTTACTCCCAAAACATGCAAGTCTGCTGATGTACTGATCTCTAAGTTCTGTAGGAATAATTATTTCAAAATAAATTCTCTGAGTTACTAGGAGGGTCAAAAAGAAAAAAATCAAATGCAAAGCCTAAAGGAAGTTTCCTGATGAATATTTCCAAATTAATGATGTAGACAAGATGAAAAAGGCAAGATAAACTCAAATACCACATTATCATCACTGCTTCCCCCCATAAATACCTATTCTGTTCCTATGAAGTTAGGAATGTCAAATGAGTTGAGGGTCAGAAATCTTACAAAGCATCTTACATATAATGGTGTCTCAACGATATGCTGTGATATTATTTGTTTTGTTATTGTTATCAGATCAAGCATCCTAATTTCAAATTGTTTGTGTTTTGCTGTATAATGGTACTGAAATTGGCAGTTTGTATATGGCACTGAGAACCCATAAAGTACTTTCTGTGACCAAACAGGCATAAATAGTGAGAAATCCCCAGACACAGACTGCTTGCACATAATTTTCACCACCTTGTATTGCTATACCCTTTGATTCAGGAGTTGTTTCTTTCTGTCCACAATACAGGCTGGCTTGGAACTCTGTGTAAACCAGGCTGGCTTTCGGCTCACTGCATTCTGACTGCCTCAGACTACTAATTTGTGAGATTATCGTTATGAACCATGGTAGCTAGCTGTTGTTCTCAATTTAGTTTTAAGGTATATTAAAAATCCCTTTCTACATAGACCTTGGTACTGTTGTGGCACCAGGCATCCCCAGTAGTGGTGGAATCGTAACTCTTGTGGCCATAGTAACTGAATCACAGCCATATTAAGAATAGTTTTCGTTTAACTATAATTAATTCTTATTAGAGTTTAAAATGTCTGCATAGAGAGAAAGTAGGCAAGTGGCACAACTAAACACACACACACTTGCATGCACACACACACGTGTGTATACACACAGGCATGTACATACATATACACACATATGCATATATGGGTTATTTTCTAGTGATAAAATAGATGGACAGAAGTTAAACACATAAATTATATCTTTGCAATGAAAAGTAGAACAAGGGTTACAACTTATCCTAAAATTATCAAATGCAATTAATAGCCTTGAAATGAAATCCAGAGAATTTATAAAATTTTACTTTTATGCTGTTTTCATGTATTTTTAAAGATTAGCCATGATACTTATGTTCACTTTTGTAACTCACATTTAGTTTTATGACCCATAGATTAGTTATAATAACTTTCAATTTACTGATAGTTTTTAATACACCAGAATTTAAAGGTACTTGTTATGTAGAGAAATAATTAAACCTATGATTTTAATTGACCAAAAGAGACTTCTTAGAGCAAAATAATGCTATACATAATTACAAAAATTAAATTAAATAATATGCATCTCTCAGGTTTGTAGCAGACACAAATTACCACAAAGAGAAACTATGGATTTCAATTTATGTGACGTTTCAAAATCTCCTGTGAAAAATTTACGGCTAAAATAAGTAGCTAATATGATTAGATATATGAAAATGCTCACTAATGAGGCCAGAGATCAAGATTAATCTCAAGAATTGTGATTAGCATGAGCATGGAAACCATTACCTTGAATAGAAAGAATCAAAATTAAAGTAATATGAACTGAGTTTTGAAATATTAAAAAATAAGATGAAGAAAGTATATTTAGTTTATCTCTAGCTATTGGTATGTTTACTCCCTTCAGCTTGCATTCTACAGATAACATTTTTTCTTTCTCTGCATTTATCATGTACTCTTAAAATAATCAGAACATTGAATAAACTAGATCCTCCAAGAATAGTATGATCCAAAACCTCTCAAAGCTGGTGAACTGGTTTGTAGATGAACATACTTCATCCAATATGATGCATACAAATTATTACTTAAGATGCTCTGTGATCTTCTGTCTTCCTCAGATGGCCCATAAAAATATTCTGTATTCATCTAACGTATCCAATTGTCTTAGGAGAGAACGCCATGTTTTCCTGACTTTCCATCCTTCTTTCCTCAACTTATTCATCTCTCTCCCTCTTTCTCTGTCTCTCTCTGTCTCTGTCTCTCTGTGTGTCTCTGTCTCTCTGTGTGTCTCTGTCTCTCTGTGTGTCTCTGTCTCTCTCTCTGTCTCTGTCTCTCTCTCTCTCTCTCTCTCTCTTTCTCTCTCTCTCTGAAATAGAAAGTAAAGCTCACGATATGGAAAGTAAAAGATTTTCTGTGTGTGCATGTATGTCTGTGTGTGCGTGTCTCTGTGTATATGTGTCTATTATAAAGGTAGTAAAAGCAAACAATCTATCAAAAATGAAATAAAAACAATAATAAAGACACCTAAAAAGGAGTTTTTATTTCTATGTAATTACAGAAGTATACCCTTTTGTTTCATTATCGTTGATATGCAAATCCTAATCTCAAAATTTAAATTTTAAATTGTTAGATTAAACCATTCCTTAAACAAAATATATCTGAGCTAGGGAGATGCCTCAGTCGACAAAGCACTTGTTCACGTCTTACAAACAGCACTCAGAATCTCCTCATATGAAAACCTAGTGGATATGGTTTTCTATGTTTAATCGTAGGGTGTAGGAGACAGCGATGGTATCTACAAGAAAATGACTAGGTAGGCTGCCCAAAACAGTGAATTCTGCATTCAACAGGCACCAATTCAGTAAATAATAAGCAGAGCAATTGAATAATTCACCTCATCTCAACCTCCTGCCTCCACATAAATGTTCACGTGCATATGCACCTTAAGCATGTGGAATTACATACATGTAAATACACTTACAGAAGTATGTAGCATGTAAATATGCAAAGTATAAACTACTTCTCATATCAGAGCTACAGTAAATAAAGAGGCTGATAATAAAATTCTCTAAAAGTCATATCTTTACAAATCAAGTTTTAGAGGTTGTTTTCTTAATATGAAAAGCAGAAATCAGGAGTATGAAAACTCTGCTACCTACACAATCTTTAATCCAATGTGTTCTGAATGCTGTTCATCTAGAATGATGTTCAGGGAGGAGAGACATTGCTCCACCTCTGCATCTTTCTCAGAAAGACCTGACACTCTGTGAGAGCACATCCCGAGCGCTGAGTTAAAAAAGGATTGAGATTTGATGAGAGTACATTTGCATTCATATCAACATGATCATGAACGGAAACAAACTGGAACTTCCAATGCGACAAGGATGTATTTTCTGTCTGCCTTTGAAATCGAGCTGCAAAAACACACTGTGCTTAGATGCACTTTTCTTTCTAGTTTTCCTTTGCTTACTTCTACTTCTTCTCCCTCTCGTCCTCACTCTGTCTTATTGTTTCTGTTTCCTAAGTAAACTCTGTTAATATACTTAGAAATGTTAATCATTCCTTCTCATGTATAGGAAAACATTTATTTTAAGCCATATTGTCCTTGTTAATTTGGGAGTAAAATGGCTTCTTTAAGAAATTTGATACAATTCATTTAAAATTTCCCACTACCATACTTTTGTTTTTCCATTTGAAACATGCCTAGGTGTCATACCTGTACGGTATGAGACAATAAAACTTGGAAACTAATATTGGGTAGGATCTTCTGAAGTCTTTAATCTTCAAGTTCCAACATTTACTCATGCAACACTAAGTGGCACAATTTCTTACCTGTGCAAAATGGCCTGCTCAATATACTACAGCCCTAGCCAATGAAATCTATAGCACTCACTGTGATGCTCTTTTGTAACTTTTCCTATCATGAATGGATCATCACTTTCCAACTCCTTGTCTCTTAGATTATTTCCTCTTGAATCCTAGAATAGTACTTGAGCCTTTTTCATGTTTCAATCATACTGTCACTGTTATTGTATCGTTTGTCAGTCACCACCACCACACACTGCCTACAGGGCTCGTATTAAAGGGATAGCCTTAGAACAATGACAGTAGATAGAACATTAACTTTAATTCCACTGCTTATCTTTGTCAAACAACTGTCTGTACAATTAAGCTCATTGAAATGTTTCATATCAATGACTAATATGTTGGGTCAAAACCAATCATAAATAATAGCAAAATCTGCTCAAATTCTGTTTACCGCATCATCACTAAAAGCAGCTTGCTTTTGTTTTCTACTACCATATTTACTGAGAGGAAAAGATAATGATAGCCAAGTAGCAACTGTGGTGCTGTATCTCTTGCAGTTTATTGGAGATCCCACATGAGGACATATAGCACCAACAAAATGAAGCAAATTAAAAGTTGCATGGTATCATTTTATATATCTTTTCTTTTTTATTATTTTATTGAGCTCTACATTTTTCTCTGCTATGTATCTTTTCAAGCCAACTGTATTATTGTAACTTTACTATTGTGAAATAATTTATTGTATTAAATAGGTTTCATTTGATCAAATAGTATTGAAAGTATGAGAATTACAACCACCTACATAATGGTACGTTGGTAAAATGTAGAGCAATCTAATAAATTCTCTAATATTGAAATATATTAATTCAAGGGATTCAGTTTCTTTATCCCATACATTCAAGCCTTTGGGAATTATTATAAGTCATATCAGGCCAGAATTTTGAACTATTTCAAATAAATTTTAATAGCACTTTCCCTATATTTTTCTAATTGGCTTGAAGTGGGTTGAGATAGAAGGTTAAGTATCAAAACTGATTCTATTTGGTTTAAATTTAAGCAACTGAATAAACAATATTGCTTTATATTCCAATGCAGAAAATTGCATAAGGTACAGATCTCCAAAGATATATAAGCCAAAACTATAGAAGCATTATTTTGAGTATGAGGATTATCATCACCAAGATAATATGTAGAATGAATAATCTGATATCATCTAGGACAGTATAAACTCAATAAGGAACTTTTAAGAGTGCAGCAGGCTAATCAGACCTCAAAATCAATGTAAATTCATCTGTTAAAATCTATCCTATTGTCTGATTTTGAGAACCAGAACACTTACACAAGTAAACAAAAGAAACTTCTCTTCTGGCAAACAGGAGGAAAGCCACAGTGGGTGCTGGATCTGCATCAAGTGCCCAATTTGCAAGGGATATTAAAGACCCTGATTTCTGGCTCTGTGTTGGGTTTCAGATCTAGAGTCTATCTAATACTTTTCAGTGACATATCATGGACATCATGTTCTATAAGTCACAAAGTGAATCTAGGCTGTTCTGCCCATTCTGGTCAATGTAATTATTATTTTTTTTTTGGGTAAAACTTTTCCTGGTAGAGAAATAGCTTTTAAAACATCTTCTAAGATAGATGGATGGATGGGTAGACAGTCAGGCAGGTGTGTAGAAAGAAAAATGGATGAGTAGATTGATACACAGACATATCTGTTCAGTAGCTTGTTAGCTCAATATAAGTATCCAAGCATATGAATTAAAATTTAAAATAACGTCCAAAGAATCATTTATAACCCCAAACATGTCCGAATGAGGTTTATTTCAATGTTTTTAAGCATAAGTTGGAATGCTAACGTCTAGAAGATGCTGATTTTAAAAGAGAGATGAAGCTTACTTTTTGAGAAGTAAAGTTTTGTGATGTTAGCCATTACCATTCTTTAAAGCTTTCATCAAACCACCCACCTAAACTAAATAAGCTTTAATCTCAGCATTTTATGTCTACACCTTCTTTGTAGGCAATTTATCATCTCACTTATCTTGTAAATGCATACATTTAGAGGACCTGGCAGATATTGGACTCTCTCCAAAGTTATGCCTTGAAATACAAATTAAAGATTTTTCTCTCAGGCAGCTTAAAGCAAATTAGAGGAGATTTAGCATAGGGAATGGGAAATAGTAGCAAATTTATAATGGACTATGATGTAGAACCATGCAATGTTATTTATGTATATTTAGTATCCAACAAAATATTAAACTTATTTATCAAATGCATATAGTCTTTATTATACTGCTAGCAATAGAAGTAACAAAAGCATACCATAACAGAACAAGAGAAAAAACCCATAATGTGGATTCAAAGATAAGGACACATGTTTCTAGAAGTTTTCTGTTTAATAATGTGCATTCTATATATTTATTTATCTTTAGATTTTGTAGCTATCTAAATTAAAAAGATGCAAAAGAAAGTCAATACAATGACATCAAAGTCATGAAAAATTATCCAATAAAAGATCAATTTCTCCCATAGATAAATGAGATGGGTGAGGGGTGCATTATAGATATAGAGTTTAGGGTATATTCCAACGTTTCATAGACTATAGATATAGATTTTTATGATAAGTATTATTTACTGCAAAAAGTTTCTTCTTTAATGAGAGCTGAGCAATGAACAAACTCTGTGGAAAAATTGGGCAGAATATATAAACAGAAACTTGACAAATGATATTTATGAATAACAAAATTTTAAATACATTTTAACTTCTAAGTAATCAGAAAAACATAATGAAGCTCATATTATATGATTATTTGGTTCATGTTCAGCTGACTGAATAGAAAACAACTGATAAGCCATAAAGCAAAAAAAAAAAACATGAAATGAAATGTCCATTAATACTCTAGGTGAACCCAATTTATCAAAAATACATTGAAAAGAGAATAATTGGAACTGAGATAAAGGTGTGTTTGTTACAAAACCTTTCAGAATTTTAGGGAAATGCACAAAAGAACAAAAATTGTCACATAACATGTTACAATATTGATAATATTCATAAATATCTATAAGGCACCCCACACCCATCTCAGAAAATAAATACAGATACACAATGAAGACCAATTCAGATATAAAATAAAAGGACCTCTACATGGGTTATAGAGTTGGATAAATGTATGTAGGCTTGAGAGAAAGAATCAAGAGTATAGAAAGTTATAAAAAGAAATTAATCATTAAAAGAAATAGGATAAAGGTTTTAAAGAGACACAATACAGACAGTCATAGATTAAAGGCAAGCAGAAAAATAAGCTACATAAAGACTATACACAGAGAGTCTGGATTATGTTTATTATTGTGTTTTCTTTAAATTTTTGACAATGAATGAGCTAAGTACAGAGAGGCATTTTATTGTACAAGCTGCTAAGCTAACCCAACATATAAATTTTAAAGGTAACTTGTCTTCAAACTTTGGATCTAATGATATGTTGCTTTGGAAAACAGGTTCTGCTTTTGTTTCCACAGAGAAAGAGAACCTGTGCATTTCCTCCACACTATGTGGTTTGATGAGCCAGAATCCCCCAGAAGGTCACCATAAATCCCAAAAAGGAAAATACTTCACCCAACAAAAAACAGGAAACATTTTACAGAGAATTATGCCCAAATTCCCAAGTATTGTTTATAAATGTTTGCTTATATTTAAAGGGAGATATGCTATATAGATGGATACTTTGTATTGGTGTGGATCTTGGTTTGTTAATACAAATTTAAGGTAAATTTTATTGTATTTATTTTTTTTCTCTTGTTTCAGGTATTGTGTTTGTGCACCTCATTTAAAAATATAATGTATAATTAAGAAAGATAAGTTAATAAATAATTATCTATAATAGTCAAGCTTGTAGTCATGTTAATTATGTTTTCCAGACATAGAGCGATATATTTCAGTTAGATAGGTATTCTTTAACTCTTTCAAAGACCTTCAGAATACGGCATTGAAAATGTTTTAAGAACTTAAACTTTTCATGACAATGAGACACATCTGCTTCTGGCAGCACCAATTACTTCAGGAGGAAGATGGGCGTTGAAGTAGCTCCTTGTGGAGTTTGTTAGACTTTTGGGCAAGAAACTGATCTTGCCTAGACTGCTTGATGTTATGCTGTATGAACTGGACATGGAGGACCCAGAGAAAAATGACTGCTGAACTTGCCTAAAGGTGAGACTGTCCTTCAGGGTTCCTGCTTCATAAAACAGTCTGCCAGACATTCTGCAGAACACAGAAGAAAGCAAATGATGGACTTTGTCATTACAATGTAGAATAGATCTTTGGATTTCCTGCTTCATGGAAAGGACTGCTGGATACTATGGGCCAGTAGGCTGAAGATGGATGCCCAGTGTTGCAGAAGAACTTTGGGTGACTTTCCAGGCATTGAGATGTCTCTGTCAATTATAGAGTTTTGGAAGTTGGCTACAATGCACTTCCTGTCTACTTAGGCAATATTCATTCTTTCCTTCTGGGGTCTTGGATTGAGGTGATGAATAGATAATTATAATTTTCCTTAATTATGATAAGTAGATTTGTAACTGTGATTCTTGCTTGATACCAATTTTCTATGTTGTAGTTAAAAACTTTCCTTCTTATTTAAACAGAAAAGGGGAAATACTGTGGGAAGTCATTTATGTATGTGTTGTTTTTATTGGTTAATGAATAATCTGTTTCAGCCAGTGGCTTAGCAGAATAGAGCTAGGCAGAAAAACTAAACTGAATGCTGGGAGAAAGAAGGCAGAGTCAGAGAGAAGCCATGGAGTTGCCAGAGGGAAAAGATGTGAGCTGCCAGCTGAAACAGTGCTGATAGACCACAAGCCTCATGGTAAAATATAAAATAATGGAAATGGGTTAATTCTAGATGTTAAGACCTAGTTAGCAATATGCTTAATTTATTGTTCAAACAGTTTTGTAATTAATACAGATTTCTGTGTGATTATTTTGGGAGTCTGGGAGCAAGGAAATGAATGAGCATCCTCCCCCAACATTTGAGTAGTATTATTTTATATATTTTATAATTATATATTTTTATAGTTTTATAATTTGTATATACACATGTACACACACATAGACATATGTGTGTGTGTGTGTGTATACAATATGCTAAGTCTGTTTTTGCTGTTTCTGTGTAAATGGTTTCAGAGTTGATTCCTTTGTATTGGGCAACCAGCAATGGGCTCATTCTTGAGAGCAGCTAATTCTCCTATACCCAGGAGTCATTAGTTACCTGTAGTCCTTTTTCTATGAGCAGAACCAGTAAAGATTTCTCCCGTTCTGTTAGCATGTTCATGGACATGTCCTTTTTCAACCATTTTTATGCAGGAATTCTAGGAGAGTTGATTCATAGCAGAATGCTTGGTATTCTAGCTCTTAAAATCTTTTCTTCCATCTTCTATAATATGCCTTCACCAATGGAGGAACTATGAGATAATTTAATCCCTGTGATATCTGGGCATCCCATAATCTGTTTATCTCTGTCTCATGTCCAGTTTTAGTTTACAGTGATATTCTCCATTTGCTGAAAACAGGAGATTATTTATTGTATTCAATTTACCTTCTTGTGTTTTAGTTCTGATGTGCTAATATTACCTCATCTTCAATTGGGCTATAATTGGTAAGTGACTAAGAATGTACTTGATCAACTTAAAAATATCCACAATTTATTTGTGCTTTGTGCTTTCTTTATATCCATAATAACTGAACAGTTCTGATGGCATGTTGGTCTGTTGATATCAACCTTCTTTGTTCTTGACAAACAACAGGTAAGTAAGTTCTTTTAGAGAATTTTGTTTAGGACAACTTTCTTTTTTCTTCCTCATTTTTTTTTATTAAAGACTTCCATCTCCTTCCCTCCTCTTTCCCCTCCCCTCCCCTCCCTTCCACCCATACCCCCACTCCATCCCTCTCCAAGACAAAGAGCCATCAGGGTTCCCTTCCCTATGTTAAGTCCAAGGTCCTCCCAGCTCCCCCTAAGTCCAGGAAGGTGAGCAACCAAACTGACAAGGCTCACAGTGAGCCCAGCCATGCTGTAGAGTTCATGCTCATTGCCGTTGTCCTTGGTTTCTCAGTCCTCCTCCACCGTCAGCCACATTCAGAGAGTCTGGTTTGGTCCCCTGTTCCATCAGTCCCATTCCAACTGGACTTGGTGGTCTCCCGTTAGATCTGTCCCACCGTCTCAATGGGTAAACGCACTCCTCACCGTCCTGACTTCCTTGCTCATGATCTCCCTCCTTTTGCTCCTCATCGGGACCTTGGGAGCTCAGTCCGGTGCTCCTATGTGGGGCTCTGTCATTTTCTCCATCTGATGCCAAGTGAAGGTTCTATGGTGATATGCAAGATATTCATGAGTATGGCAATAGGATCTGTACATTTCTGGCACCAACCTGGAAACAACCTAGATGCCCTTCAGTGGAAGAATGGATGAAGAAAGTGTGGAATATATACATATTAGAGTACTACTCGGCGGTAAAAAACAATGACATCTTGAATTTTGCATGCAAATGGAGGGAAATAGAAAACACCATCCTGAGTGAGGTAACCCAGGCCCAAAAAGATGAACATGGGATGTACTCACTCATAATTGGGTTCTAGCCATAAATAAAGGATATCGAGCCTATAATTCGTAAAAAATCCTAGAGAAGCTATTTAAGAAGGTGAACCCAAAGAAAAACATATAGTTATCCTCCTGGATACTGGAAGTAGACAAGATTGCCGGACAAAAAATGGGAACATGAGGGTGGGGTGGGATGGGGGGAGGGGGAGATGGGGAGAGAAAAGTGTGAAGTGGAGGATGGGAAGAGCTTGGGGGAATAGGATGGTTGGGATATAGGAAGGGTGGATATAGGAACAAGGAATTATATATCTTACTTAAGGGAGCCATTCTAGGATTGGCAGAGACTTGACTCTAGAGGGGTTCCCAGGTGTCCAGGAAGACGCCCCCAGCTAGGTCCTAGGACAACTTTTATCAGTAATGATATATAGCTTTCTAAGATGAGATGTCTTTGAAAACTATGTTTATGCTTTTTTAAAATAATTTTTATATACCACATCCATGTTCCATTTATGTCATGTGTTTTCAAATATTTTAATTCCTTGAGTCTGTTCCTCTTAACATCATTTGTTAAAATCACCTATCAAAAAATACATAAATAACATAAATTATAAAATAAAGTGCATGAGTAAGTATGGACAGTGGGCCAAAATATCTCTTCATTCTTATTATAGGGAATAATTTTTTCTATGATACCATTGATACTGAAATGAAATAATTGAAGTCTTTATATAAGTATATATGCCTTGATACTTAAGACAGACTGCCATCTGAATGAATCCCATGTCTAAAGTACTTTATATCTCGTAACAAAAAAATAATATGTTACATAGTGATGTAGACAAACCAACACTATAGAAAGTTTGATCTGGTAATACAGAAGGTAACTAGCTTACTACACATTTAAAAGAATATTTAATTACTATTGTCTTAATTTATATTTGAGATAAAAATATGTTTTCTGGGTAATGTTTCAGCATATACTGCACTTATGATTTGCATGAGTTAGCAAAGATTATTTCCTAACTTTTAGGAAAAAGCTAGATATACCTATATATTATTTCCACAATGGTTTAATATAATATAAATTGTTCACCTTTAAAAATGCCTTATGATTCTACATACTTTTGAATATTTTTATTTTATTTCTATTACTACACCATCTACCACAATTATATTTCCATTATCTTCCCATCATTGGTTTTATATACTCTGTTTGTTAATCTTTTTTTTTCTTCATTTTTTATTAAAGATTTCCATCTCCTCCCCTCCTCCTCCCCCTTCCCTCCCTTCCCTTCCACCCATACCCCCACTCCCTCCCTCTCCAGGCCAATGAGCCATCAGGGTTCCCTTCACTATGTTAAGTCCAAGGTCCTCCCAACTCCCCCTAAGTCCAGGAAGGTGAGCAACCAAACTGACAAGGCTCACAGTGAGCCCGTCCATGTTGTAGAGTTCATGCTCATTGCCGTTGTCCTTGGTTTCTCAGTCCTCCTCCACCGTCAGCCACATTCAGAGAGTCCGGTTTGGTCCCCTGTTCCATCAGTCCCATTCCAACTGGACTTGGTGGTCTCCCGTTAGTTCTGTCCCACCGTCTCAATGGGTGAACGCAACCCTCACGGTCCTGACTTCCTTGCTCATGATCTCCCTCCTTTTGCTCCTCATCAGGACCTTGGAAGCTCAGTCCGGTGCTCCAAATCTTACCTTGAAAAATTTTGTGCTACAATAGACCTTTTTCTTAGATATTTGTTTTCTTTTGAGCAGTTTTCAATATAATTTGGATCTGAGTCATTTAATAAATTACTATCTCTATAAAGTACATTTCAATGAGTTGCTATCAAAATGATGAATCTACCCTGGAACATTTTTCTTCTAAATTTAATAATTTTGAAAATACTTTCTGATTTTTCAAAGAACAAAATAATTTAATCTTACGGTAATCCATCGGGGATATTGGAATAGTAATTTTTCTATGGGGGAGGATTATTTCTCCATTTGATTTAATTCACTTTCTTTTTTTCCAGACACTTAATACCTTGCCTTGTTGTTACTGCTACTCACACATATTGTTCTAATATTCCTTGCCTATAGATTGCTGTCATTCTGTCTTGCCACTTTGTTATTACTTAAGGAGCAAATTACATTTTATTTTATAAATATTATAACCTTTACTTTTATAGAAACAGTATTCACAGTATTGGTTAAAACTGCAATTTGGAACAGTTTTTTTTAATATTTGATATTTCAGAAGCTATCTCACTTTATATTTAATAGTCCTTAAATGTCTGAAATCAATATACCTTTGTATGATTATCACTCTACATATTTCTCTTACATGTATGGTATATTCTTCTTGAATTGTCTCACCTCCTTATTTTAGATTGCAACAAAACCTCCAAGTTTGAACTGACAGTTTCCTGCTAACAGATCCCTATCTTATCTTCTACTTTCTCAATGTAATGATTCCTTATCATCCTGAGAGTATTGATATATTATATTTCGAGATTCTCACATGGATGCTTCTTTTCCATTAAAGCTTACCCCTTGATTTTACAGGTTGATAATGTACTTGTCTTTCTTACAGGAGATCAAGAGTTATAGTTTTGTGCTTCCTATGACAGCTTAGCGCTTAGCAATAGTTTATAACTGACACTAAGCATTGAATAGAATATAAAGCAAAATCATCAATTTGGCTCTGTCCACCATTTCCTTGTTAAGGTCAAATATTTTAAGACAAATATACCAGGGCGTCTATAAGAGTTTAAATAAACTGTTTTATGGACCAAATTTTAGACTTTCAAACTGCTGCCTGATCAACTTCTAATATCAATATATGCTTGGTATGCATAATAATGAGTGTACTTTACTATTAATGCAGAGAGCCGATGGCACCTTTATGTCTTGCATATTTGATGATTTCACCAATAATGCCAAGCAGCCCTGGGATGAAAGTTTCCTTTATGATGAGATGGTTACATCTGACATATGAAATGTGCTACATATAAATCTTAATCTTGTTATCTGGTTATATATTACACCTGACTAAAACATGTGGCAATTAAAATGTAGTTCTATGGGGAGCAAGCAATATTCCTTCAAATACTCATTCTTTCTTTATGTTTATGAGAAACTGAACTCTCATTGAGTGAGAGTATATTAATTTTATATATATATATGTAAAACTCAGTTCAAGTTATTTTTGAACAGAAATTTAAGAAATACATTTAATTTAAGGAGTTTATTGTTAAGGACTATGATTTTGTTAGCTATATTTTAGGTGAAGGTCATATCTGGCACAATATTCTGTAGATGTATCCCAATTTGTTTTGATGGATTGCACTTGACAATTAATTAAGACCTTATGAATAAACATCAAAAGGTTGATTTCATTAAAGAAAACATAGTAAGTCCTAGAAAGCACTATGTCTTTAGAATAATAAGAGTGAATAATACTTTCTAAACACTTCACTCACAAATATTTTAGGAAAGTTCAACACCAATTCATACTTTTTAAATCTTCTGTAGTAGTTACATTTTAACAAGTTTAATGTCAGTATCATCTATATTTCTAGACAAATAAAGACCCTAAAACAATAAAAATAATGTAACACTTTCAATATACAATGGCACAAATAAACACTTCCATCCCACAAGGGAGGAAAAGAATGACAAGGAACGACCTGAAAAGTCAGATCAAAACACAGCAAGCAAACATCAACCCTTGACGTTTATCCACATCTACAGTGAGAAAGAATAGGAAGGAAAATTGATGCTGGGAGAGCAAAGGTGCATGGAAGACAAATGGTTAAGAGGTTGTCTTGAGCCTCAAAGCAGACTTTATATTTTGGAATTTGGGAGAGTGCTGGAGCTGTCAAAGATTATGGGATGTTTAAAGATGAAGCAAAATGTTTTTGAAGAGATGAAAATGAAATTTTAGGGACAATGGACAGAATGCTATGTTTTTAAAAGTAAAGCATTTCTGTTTTAAACTAATAAGAAGAGACATTCCTCTGGATGTGTCTGTGAAGTTTCCAGAACAATGTACCTGAAAAGGGAAGGCTTACCTTGAATGTGCATAACATTATCTCATTGGCTGGAGTCTTGTACTAAATAAAAGAATGGAAGCTGGGTACAGGAATTCCTATCTTCCTGTTTGCAGGCTGCAGGTGTAGTGTGATTAGCTGCCTTACATCCCTGTTGCATTCCGTCCACCTCTATTATGATAGACCCCACCTGCAAACCATGTCAGAGTTAGCCTTTCATTCCCGAGTTGTTTTGAACAGATATTTTGTCATAGCAGTGAGGAAAGTAACTAATCCACCAGGAGGAACAACACGGAGCGTAAACTTTTAGCCTTACCTCCTGAAGAGGTAAAGGGAAGCTATACTTTCAGCTCTGTTGAGTCTCCCGGCAACTGGAATTAATGAGCTTCAGCGTTGGTGATTCCAACAGTAGTATGGGTGACCTGGATTTGAGATTGCCATCTAGGGTGGGAGCAGTCTCACAGATCTGAGCTTTTAACTTGTGTTGTTTGATGTTCACTCCAGGTTTTATTTAAGATTCTGTTAAATTACATGAGACCTAGTTAGTATCCAAAAATAATCTGTGCTTAATTTTGGAAAACATCCCAGATGAGACTATTGCAACTACATACATATTTTCTTTCCTTCCCCTCTTAAAATGAATGCTACATTTTAAAACTTGTCTAAAACTTTTTAAGCTAACTTCTTTTTTTAGCTTTAATTTTTCATTATTTTATTCTTTGACAGTTTCATGTGTGTCTGCAACATTTTAAGGTATCTTATTCCTATTTTAAAGATGACAGTCTGGATTTAGTTTATTATAATCATCTTAATGTTATAATTTTATATTTATTATGTTTCCCTTGAAACATTAGCCTGATGTTCTTCTTTTTCAATTTAATTAATAAAATACACAATATGATATTTTTCCTGCTATATTCATATTTTTGTGTCCTTTTTGATTTTTTTAAATTTTTATTTATTTATTTAAATTTTATTTTACATTTCTGCTACAGTTTTCCCTTCCACACCTCCTCTGACTCCCCTGACTCACTTTGCCTCTATCCTATCTCCCATCCACTCCTGCCAACAGATAAGGGCTCCAATGGGAAGTCAACAAAGTCTGACACAATAAGGTGGGGCAGAACCCTGTATTAATACTGAGCATGACATCACACTATAGGGAATGGACTCCAACAAAGTAGCTCGTTCACCAGAGATAGATCCTGGTCCTACTTCCAGGGTCCCATCACATAGTCCAAGGTTCACCACTGTCTCCCACATGTGGAGAGCCTAGTTCTGTCTCATGGAAGCTCCACAGCTATGAGTCTAGACTTCATGATTTTCCACGAGCTTGGTTCAGCTGTCTCTGCAGATTTTTTCCACCATGATCTTGATCTCCCTTGTTCATATATTCCCTCCTACCTCTCTTGAATTAGATTCCCGGACTGGTGCTTGCTTGTGGATCTCTGCATCTGGTTCCATCAGTTACTGGATGAACTCTATGATGTAAATTGGGGTATTCACCAATCTGATTGCCAGGGATTAGCCAGTTCAGGCACCCTCTCCACTGTTGTTAGGAATCTTAGCTGGGGTCATCCTTGTGGATTCTTGGGAATTTTCAAAGCACCAGGCTTCTCCCTAACCCCATAGTAGCTCCCTCTATCAAGATCTCTCTTTCATTACTCCCACTCCGTCTATCTCCCACCTCGACCTCTCATTCCCTCATGTTTTCATCTCCCATCACCTCCCCTTTACTGTCCTACCTTGCCCCAAGTTAACCCAAGAGTCTCATCTAATTCCACTTCCCAGGGCTATCCACTTATCACTCTTAAGGTTTTCCTTGTTATGTAGCTTTTCTGGAGCTGTGGATTGTAGCCTGGTTATACTTTTCTTTATGTCTAATATCCACTTATGAGTGACTGCATACCGTGTTTGTCTTTTGGGGCCTGGATTACCTCACTCAGGATGTCTTTTCTAGTTCTGTCCATTTGTCTGCAAATTTCATGGTGTTGATAGCATTATTTTTGCAGATGAGTAATACTACATTGCATAAATGTGTCACATTTTCTTTATCCATTCTTCAGTTGAAGGGCATCTAAGTTTTTTTCGGGGGGGGTTATGGCTATTATGAATAATACTGCTATAAACATAGTTGAGCAAGGGTCATTATGGCAAGATTGAGTGTATTTGGCTATATGCCCAAGAGTGGTAGGTATTGCTGGGTCTTTAGGTAGATTGATTCCCAATTTTCTGAGAAACCATGGTACTCTTCTGAAGTGGCTCTACAAGTTTGCACTCCCCAAAACAGTGGAGGATTACTCTGGCACTGCATTCTGTCCAGTTTAAGCGTTCCTCAATATTATTTATCTCAGCCATTATGTTTTTAAATGGTGACTCTTCATTGATTCTAAACTAGGCTTTTGCCCCTGCACTAAAGTGGTTATTGGAAGAGTTGTTTTAACCAGATACTATATTCTCTTAAGACAGTTACCTTGTGACTCAGATCTGTCACACTTCCTATTGTCTGTACATTTCTCTGCTTGCTGCTTAAACCTCTGCTGAAAAGCAGTCCCTATATTACACACAGTTGACTATTTAACAGCTTCTCATAGAAAGTGATCTGTTTTAATCACATGAAAAGTTTTATCTTTATTTTTTTTTTGTTCTTCCTTCTATGACAATGCAATATGTTTTCTTTGTAGATGATTAGATCAGGCTGTTCTTTCTAGGTCATCATGAAAGGCCATTTTTTCCATATATTTTTTAACATTTTGTACCAGACCCTGTGCCAAAATTTTTCTCACTTTTTATTGGTTCTTGCTTTTACATGTCTTTTTATTTAGTGCCATCTGCCAACTTGGCATCATATGTATAAACATGTTTTTACTCCTTTACTTCACACTTACATTCTTGATATCACCAATAATTCTGTTTTAATATACTCTAAAGTTTCTACATTAATTTGTGTAATCAAAGTACTGTAGATGACTTAGAGCCAGCTATTTTCCTTTCTCAGCAGTCTCTGCCAGTTTTTATTCAATTGCTCAAACTTTCATTCTTTTTTTTAATGAGGGAAATCTATAATCAATAATTTGCTCTTTTGTATTAAATTTACTATTCAAAATTATATAGAATAAACATAAACATATTTCAAAAATGTCTTTCTATAAATATGAACTCTTAAGCCATAATCACTGCAACACTAGGCTATTATCTCTCTTAAATTGATATCCTTGATTTCCCATGTGAAGGTGTCAGCAGAGAGAATGGGTCAGGTGCCAAGAAATGAAGTAAGAAAATTTGTAATGATCAAAGAATATCCTAGAAGTGTTAATACCAATATTAGAGAGGCTTTTCTGGGGGGGGCAGGGATTTCAAAACTTAATAATTCACCACATAAACAGGTCACCGATCAGGGTTGTGGGGCAAGAACCTAGGTTCTTACTGGTGGTAACAACCCCAAGCAGGGCAGTAGTGGAATTTTATTTATTTATTTATTATTATAATTTTATTTTATATTCCAACCACAGTTCACTCTCCCACACCTCAGAAAATTAGAAATAAATACTTCCCAAGATCCAGTAACACTGCTATTTGCCATACAGTCAAAGGATACTCAATTATACCACAAGGGCACTTACTCAACAATGTTTATAGCAGCATTATTCATAATAGTCAGACCTGAAAAAAACCTAGATGTTCCTCAACTGAAGAATTGATAAAGAAAATATGAAACATTTACACAATGGAGTATTACTCAGCTAAAAAATATATAGACATGAAATTTGCAGACAAGTGGATGAAAACAGAAAGCAATCCTGAGTGAGGTAACCCAAACTCAGAAAGACAAACACAGTATGCACTTACACAAAAGTGGATATTATATGCAAAGCAAATGTGCACTCTTAAGCAAAGTATTTATCCCATTAGGCATTTTATTTTTATAATTTCTTTTGCCTTGACATCTAATGTTCTATTCTCATCACTTTACCTCAAAACTTTCTCTGGATATATTCATATACCAAGTCTGCATACTACCTCTATATGATAGTCCTCTATTCTCTAAGCAGCAAAATTCTCATTTTACTTGCTAGTTAATTATCACTGTTGAAATTATTCTGTACTTGATAACATAGTTATAATATCAGGTCAGAAGAAGAAAACTCACAAATAGGGAGCCTTGTTAGTTTTGTTCAGGATGCCCTCCCCAGAGTATACGAGGGTATAGTGGGAATTTGTGTCTGAATTCTTACACTGTGAGACTTTCTCCAGTTGATTCAAAGCCAGTCTACAAATTCATAACATTACATAAGCTACTTAACTACTAAGAATTTGTTTCTTTATCTATCAAAATAGAAACTTTAATAAGAACAAGTTCACAGCATACTGCAGAACATGCAGTATGTCAGCTGCAATGTCTTATGACTCTGATTAATGTACAAATTTTCATTTCCTTCCCCTTCCCCTTAGGCAAAGTGTGAACAATCAGACACACCTAGTTGAAATGTGGATGTAGAAAACCTAGATTTATTAGTTTACATTTAGAGTGCTTTTGGTATGCAAGGCTCTATTCCAAACCCTAATACATCCATTCTTCATAACATAGCTCTGATGTTTTTGCTACTGCTTTTCCTGCTTTACAGATTAAAGGAAACTCTGAAACAAAGCAGTGAGATTATTGCTGACATATGTAATAAAGTGATCTGGGATAGGTTTCAATTTAAAGGTCCTGTCTTAGAAAAGGATTTCTTAGTAACAAGATTCAAAGATATAGAAATGTTTGTGCACCTCTGAGCACATTATGCCTCTATGCCTCTGTGTATGTGTGTGAGAGAGTTTGTGTGTGTGCATGTGTGTGTGAATGTATGTGTGTGGATACTCTTGTGTAACATTTTAAAGAAATCAAGAATTACAATGAAACATAGAAGCAAAGACATTTGATTAAAATTAATGTAGATTATTAACAAACTTGTACCCATAAATGATTAAGTTTTAAAGACTGGGAGGAGAAGAGGGAGAGAAAATTAGTGTCAGGTTGTAAAAGAAAGAGAGGAAAGGAGAGAAAAAGAAATTGAATGTGTTTCTCATCTACTGCTTCTAATGAACTGTTTCATTGTTTTGTAGTCACTCTTACTTTCATAAATGATGGAAATATTAAAACCTCAGATGTGCTGTGAGTCAATGGTCTTCAAGTTGTAGCTATGATTTCTGTAAATTTTCATATTTTCATGAACATTCTTCATCTTATTACATGTTATGAAATTAAGTGACACTACATCATAGTTATAATATCTAATTTTGTGAGCCAAGGGTTTTTAATTCAAAATTAATATTAAGGTATATTAAAATGCATCTTTGAAATAAGCTAAAGGTTTTAAAAATACAAAATTCTCTTTTACTGAAGCAAAAATATTACCCAAATTGCCTAAGCACTATAACTGGCATTAGTAGATGTGCAAAACTTTTCCTAGAGTCATAACTGCAATAAATTTATCACAGACAGCACAGTGGCATACAACTAAAAATGCCTGTAATTCTTCTGAAAAATCTGCATTTTGATTTAAAAAAAAACCTCATCTATTCTTTCAAAAACACATTGGGATTCTTTTTAAAATTATTTTTATTCATGCTACTTCTGAATTTTCCTGACTTTGAGGGGAAGGAAGTTTATTTTCTTTTTTCAAATATATATATATATATATACATATACATATATTTCTAATATATATATATATATATCGAGAGAGAAATAAATATATACATATATATAGAGAGAGGGGGCGAGATTTAGATATAGATATAGATATATAATGTGGGAGTCCCCTCTGTGTGCTATGGTTACCATTAGTAAATAAAGACATCACTATGAACATATAGCAAGGCAGAACTTAGGTAGGCTGGGAAAAGCTAGGCTGAATGCTGGGAGAAAGAAGGCAGAATCGGACAGATGCCATGGTGCCGCCAGCGTAGACATGTTGAAACTTTGCTGGTAAACCATTGCCATGTGGTAATATACAGATTAATGGAGAACAGTTAAATTAAGATGTAAGAATTAGCCAATAAGAAGCTAGAGCTAATGGACCAAGCAGTGACTTAAGAATACAATTCCTGTGTGATTATTTTGGTTCTGGGTGGCTGGGACAAACAAGTGGTTCCTTGCAATATATATAAAATTAGGATGTGACGTTAATAAAAATCAATAAAATCAATTCCTTTTGTGGTGTAGGAGGGTCTTCTTTCTATGTGTTGTTTTCATTGATTGAATAAAAAAGCTGCCTTGGCCTTTTGATAGGGCAGAAAATTAGGTGGGCAGAATAGACAGAACAGGATGCTGCGAAGAAGGCAGGCAGAGGGAGCCACCATGGAGCCAGCTGCCAGGTCAGACATGCTGAATTTCCTGGTAAGCCATGAGCTTGTGGTGACATATAGATTATTAGAAATGGGTTGAGTCAAGATGTAAGAATTAGCAAAGAAGAGGCTAGAGCTAATGACCAGGCAGCAATTTAATTAATACAATTTTCCTGTGGTTATTTCGGGTGTAAGCTAGCCTGGCAGGAGGGAACAAAGGGCCCGTGCTCCTCTTGAGTGGCAGGAAGTGGCCTGCTGCTCTTTTTTACAACACTTACAAACTTTTACAACAATAAACCAATAACCAGTAAATCAGAAGATACTAAGTTTCTACCATTGTGTAATTCTCTTCCAAGTTGTTGATCTCTCCATTATAGGTCTTTTCCTCAACTTGAACTGGGAAAGCAAATGCCTAGGTAACTGGTAAAATGTTTCTGAAACCAGTTTGGGAAAATATTTTTCCATCAACAGATGGAGTAATGATATGTGGGTAAGCGTCTTTCAATCCACTACAAGACAGAAAGTACAAAAAGGAAGATAAAGGGCAAATTTAATTTTCCCCCCTTTGGAGTTTAGACATCCATGATTTTCTTCAACTTGAAATCTTCACTTTATAAATTTCTTCAGACATGATTTGAGCTCCCAAGTTCCTAAGAATTGCAAAGACAGATAAATTGCACAAATATATTTAATGAATATGCAGGTAGTATGACATGGGAACCAACTCCCATAATGAATATCCTCCTTCCTCTATCTATACATCTCTGGCTGACACAACTGTAGGATTCAGCTAAGACACAGCTAGTGTAGCCATAAACACACATTTGGTGCACATATCTAGTTCTGTGACATCTGTCCCTGCTATAGCCTCTCAGTTTACCCACCCTACAAGCCATTCTTTGAAAGAGTTCTTCTTTTCACCTCCCCTGCAGTTGAAGATGTTTAGGAAACAGCAACACTAATGTGGTTCTACAAATTTCTCATTACGTTTTCCAGAAACAGATACAGATAAGGATCTACAGAAGGGACATCTTAAACATATGTGCCCTCAGAAAACAGAAGGGCAGGAGCACAAGCTAGTCATAAAGAAAAGAACAGATAGGAGAATCTCAGACTGTGTCCACAGAGAAGTTTAAACACTGCAGGCAAATCATTTCTTGGAAACTCACTGAGATGGGGAAAACAAAACAAATTAAGTCACTGATCATCTGTGTCTGCTGGAGAAAGAAAGCACACTAAACTGGAAGAAGGAAAGGAGGGTAAAAATGCTGATAAAGAATCTAAGAATGGAATCAGAGCACAAATACTCAAACAGCTGTAGCAGCAGAAGTGGCACCAAGTTCAGGGTCTTAACAGAAAACCATTCCTGGAGCTTAAATGTTAACTCAAAAAAAAATATTGTTAATGTGACCTTAATTTTAATGACAACAGTGGTTTATGTTCAGAAAAGAGGAAAAATTCTAGCTTTTTCATGCTTTGAAATGGCTTATGTGGTATAATTAATAACATGCCATTATTTGCGCTTTGTATATATTGTATGTAAATATATTTCTGTAATCTTTATGCTGTTCCTATTGTTTTCAAGAATGTTTCTGTGCCCTGAAATATTTTTTAAATTGTTGAAGTCTACGATAAATATTTGAGGTAGAGGAATTAATCTTTTTTTTTTTTTCAATTTATTCATGATTTGTAGCTGTGCACATTAATTAGTAAGGGTCAATCAAACCAAACAAAAAACACTCCTGGGTTTATCTTGAAGTGAAAACTGTGGTTCAGAGTTCACACTCACTCCAATGCCCAGAGCTCACACCAGAGTACCAGAGAGGAGCAATCTGTGCAGATAGGATTCCAGCAGTCAAAATTATCCCAAGCAGAAACTCCCAAGAACCCATGAGGATGACCACAGCTAAGACTCCTAGCAGTAGTAGAGAGGGTGCCTGAACTTGCCTTCCCCTGTAATCAGATTGGTGACTACCCTAATTGTCATCATAGAGCCTGCACTCATTACCTAGGGTAAGCAGATGCAGAGAATCACAGCTAAGCACTAGGCAGAGGTCCAGGAGACCTGCTACAGAAAGAGAGGAGGGATTAAATGATCAAGGGAAGAGGGGGTCATGATCACAACAGGGAAACCCACAGAGACAGCTAACCTGAACTTGCAGTAGCTCTTGGATTCTGAATTGATGGCTATGGAGCCTGCATGGGATCTGCCTAGGTCTTCTGCATCTGGGTGACAGTTGCATAGCTTGATCTTTTGTGGGGTCCTTAGGAATGGGATCAGGCCTGTCCTTGATGAATGAGCTGGCTCTTTGAAACTTATTCCATAAGTTGGAGTGTCTTGCCCAGTCTTGATGCCAGGGACAGGAGCTTGATTCTGCCTCAACTTGATGTGCCATGCTTTGTTGACTCCCATGGAAGGTCTTACCATTCTCCTTAAGAATGGAGACAGAGGAGGAGTTTATGGGAGGGGGAAAAGGGAGGTTGGGGGAAGGAAGAGAAGGAGAGGAGGAAGAGGAAACTGTGGTAGGTATGAAAAATAAATTAATTAAAATAATCATCCCAAGGAAATCTTCAGCTGAATACAAGAACAGGTCACGGAAAAAAAAAATGATACCCAAAGAAAGAGTCACTGAAAAGGAGAAGACTTGGACATGAACATTCTGTGTACTTGGGAAGGGTGAGAAATTTTCTGAGACTTTTGGGCCTCAGAAAAATGTCAGATTGCAGAGAGCATCACGTAGACTTCTGGGAATATAATGCCTTAGTAAAAGCTTTAAATCCAATTAAGAATATGTGTAAAAAGCAAATTTCTAAAATTGTCAGGAATCCCTTAGTAGCATAGTCGAACACTGGATCAATAGCCAGCAACTTATTGAGTCTTTCACACTCACTAGTGCAGAACACACAAAGTCTGGTGTTTCATATGAAAACAAGCATGCTTACAAATAATCAAGAATGTCCAATCAATATCAAGAAAATCAATGAATAAATCAACTGTAATTGATTCTGAAATGGCATAAATTAAGGTGTCAACAATCAGATATACCAACACATTAAAAGATATACCAAAAAGCTTTTGGCATGTTTTAGGAGGTCGAAGGTATATTTAGAAATAAAATATGAGCACAAAATATCTTTAAAATGCTTGTTAATGTATAGTTTATATGTTTTTTTAAAAAAATAAAGTACACTACATGGTTTTCATATTAGAAACTCAAAATATTGTTAGGGCAATAAAAACTACTTATTTAATAATATAAGATTATTCATATAGATAGCAGTCTATAACATCTAAAAATAAACTAAATACTAAAAATTTTGAGAACATAGAGCTCATATTCTGTAGAGAATTGATATATAAAACTATATAATCAACATACTTGTCAAAATCATCCTGCATATTACTAAAAGAAAACCAAAATAAACAGTGATTGCCTGAAACATCTAAAAATATAAATTAACTCAATGTGACATTCACGTTATACATGTTGCTATCTTGCAAAAGAATGCCAGGATGACACTTTTCAAAGAAATTTAAGGAGCTATTTGTAATTTGGAAAATCCCACTGTGTTTATAGTAATGATCATTTTATATTTATCAACATAATTTAAAATTATGTTGATATATAATTAATAAATTATAAAATTTAATTTTATAAGAGTTCTTCATCAGTGAAGCTAAAATTACTTAAAAATCTGCACACATGTGACACAGTAGACAACAGATAAAGTTGCTTTATTTTTAAATGTAATGTTTCTCCGATTTGGACTGCCTTTATTAATGGGACTTCACAAGCTGTCAGGGCTAGTGTTGATTACTGGCTGTTGTTCTGTGTGTTTTATGGCTGATGGGTAAATAACGTCCTGAAGCAACACTGAGTTGACCCTCAATGCCATGGAAAACCTTTGAGTAGTCTTTTAGTTGTTCTATAAAGAACCTATTTGAATTATTGAGATTAGAAATCATGGGAAATGATGTCATGGACAGCAACCCTTAGACATACTTTGTTCTTTTGTTCGTGAGCAGTAATGCACTTAAGTGAAAACGGTGATGCAGGGGAAGCAAGAAAACCTTGCTGTACATCACACCAAGTTGAATGAAAGTAGTTATAAGACTTCTGGGAAATTTAACTCAGTCTAAGGAGAATTTAATGAACAGGCATCCTTAAGAGATGCCCATCTGAATCAGAGGACACAAAAGCTTCAGGCTATCAGTAAAATGATATAATAATATGTCTCTGTCCCATAAAAAATAAAGAACTGCCCTACAGCTGTTTCCACTTACAGGCTTCATGGAGATTTGGTATCAAGATAGGTCATTGGGAAACTTTGATGGAGATATAGATTGAGTAGGGTAGTTTTGAGAATGCAAACAATGGAAGGATGGATATGGGAGCAGGAGAGGAGATATCATAACTGAGAGAGCCATTTTGGGGTTGGCAAGAGGTTTGGCTCTGGAGGGGTTCCCAGGAGTCCACGGGGATGACCCCAGCTAAAACCCTGGGCAGTGGAGGAGAGGGTGCCTGAACTGGTCTTGTCCATAGTCACACTGATGACTATCTTGAATATCACCATAGAACCTTAGTCTGGCGACGGATGGAGACAAGAGACAGAGACCCACTTCGGAGCACTGGACTGAGCTCCCAAGGTCTAGTTGAAGAGTGAAAGGAGGGAGAATATGAGCAAGGAACTCAGAACTACCAGAGGTTCACCCACTGAGACAGTGTACCTGAGCTAATGGGAGCTCACCAACTCCAGCTGGGCTGGGAATGAATGAGTATGGGATCAAACTCAACCCTCTGAATGTGGCTGACAGTTGGGGCAGACTGAGGGGCCAGTGACAATGGCACTGGGATTTGTCTCTACTGCATATACTGTCTTTTGGGGATTCTATTCTCTTTGGATGCATACCTTGCTCAGCCTGGATGTAGTGGAGAGGGTCTTGGACTTCCCACAGGGCAAGGTGCCTTGCCCTCTCTTAGGACTGGAGGGGGATGTGTGGAAGGGTAGGGGGGAGTGGAAGGAGGGGAGGAAGTGGGAATATTGATAGGTATTATTTTTAAAGTAATAAAAAAACAATGACAGGCAGCAATTTCATACTGTGATTTAAGCCACAGGCCCAAAACAACTCATTTCTTACAATCCAATTTGAGCTAAGACCTGCCAGAGCATATTTAATAAGTGGAGATACAGCTGCCATGAGTAACAACCCAGCAAACTGAGTCCCAGATTATGGTGTCTGAACTGCCTAGTGACTCAGGTCAAGCCCTTCAGTTGTGACCCGAGAACAACTCTGACAATCAGTGTCTTGCTTACGCTTCTTCTCCATCCTTGCCTCAACTCCACTTACCCCATTCAGAGGGTAAAAGCAGGCATGTATTTTGAATATCCTTGAAGGATGGCATGCCACATTGATATGACAAATATCCATACATTTTTTAGAACTGAGAAACATTAGGAAGTGAATTGCTGAATTAGGACTAAAAGTTTTATTTATCATTTTCCTTCACTCTTGATTATATTGATATGATAGAAAGCAGGACATGCCTACTGTGAGGATTTATATGTATTTTGCTCATCATACTCAAAGTATAGCTATAAACATCTCATGTTTTTATATGAGTTTCAGTTGTAGTATTAAAAATGTTCTAAATTTGAGTCTCAGTATACGAACAGCTGAGAGACTGATTATATTTTAATTACTAATGATTAATTTCCACAATTAAGCTAAGATTAACAGCTCAAATAATTGAAAGGCTATAAATGCATTATTGTCATATGTCTAGATTAAAATGTTTTAGGTATTTGAAAAAAATCAATGATTTATGTTAAAATTGATAGCCTTTTTAGGAAAGAAATTTTCTTCAAAACAAAGTCATTAATTAATTGAATAAAAATTATTAAAATATGTCCTGAATTTTGAAGCAAGAACAAAGTTGAGTGTCTTTCTTCAAACGTGTCATTTACAGAGATTTTTCTACATCTTCCATATAAGGCTGTCTATGGATTCTTGCTCTTCCGCTCTATAGTTCTATGACCCAACCATTGGCTGATTCTAGTAGGAAACAGAGACAATAAAACTTGCAGATGCAAAAGCCTCCGGTCCTATGAAGGAGGCCTGTCATTCCAGCTGCTTAGGAAAAATGACCAGGAAGATGGCAGGTAGCAGCTGTGCCTCTTGGCCTTGAAATTGCTCTGTAAACACTCAGTGAAAGCTTTTATCAAGTAAAAGTTAAAGAGAGGGCTGGGGTTGATTGTATCTCAGGTTTGCCTACAGTGTGAAGCCCTAGGTTCAGCTCACAACAAAAAAGAAAGTTCAGAATTCGCTTGCTTTCTTTAAAGATGGGAACTATGATTAAGTATGGGTATAGTGGACTAATAACCTTTTGTGGCTATGGATGTGAAATCACAGAGGTTAGATAAAAATAACTTCAGTGTCTGAGGATCAGAATGCTTGCAATAAACAAGGCAGCCAGAGAAATTTGAGAAGGATACAACTTACACTTAAACTGAGAAGCAGCCACTGTAAAATAGATTCATCCCTATCCCCAAACTATGACAAAGGATTGCAACTCAACAGAAAAGGAAACAGTTTACAAGCATGCTTACCATGGCTGTGGTTTGATGGGACCAGAGAGTCAGGCTTAGAAAGTTATTGAGAATGGAGCTGCAGTAAACACAGATAAAGCACCATTGTCAGAGAAACGCACTGAACTCTGAAGGAGAAAAAGAGACTCCCAAAGTGAAAATGATGGTGGTTGGTGCAGAGATTTTGAAGAAGAACGAGATGAAAACAAATCAAAGACAGCATGCTGGAGTAGAGAGAAGTATATCAAACTATACGAGGGAAGGAGAGAGCTTTACTGAAAATCAAATAAAAAATAACATGCCTTGTTTATAGTCTGCACTTTCCTAAGGAAAAACAAGAGAGACAGTAGCTATAAGTCACACTTAAGAAGGCACAGACTAATATAGAGGCCATACCAAGTGTGTGTAAAGTTTACAAGAAGGCAGAACCATGTTTTTCCTCCCTAGCAAAATCTGGGAATTGTCAGTATAGGAAATCACAGCCAGTCAGATTTAGGAGTGTTCAAGCCGAATGAAAGATGGCATCTGGAAGACAATTATAAGGAGAAAAATGACAGATATATTCATTTTAAAATTTTGCTGTGTAAAAAGAATAATAACCTGGAAACACTGTAGAACTGACATTGAAGAAATTATTATTTCAGCAGAAATATTTGCACAAAATAAATTATGCAGTTAGGATGTTCTAATGAAATATGAAAACTATTTAAAGCTCTTTTTGCATGTGATGCAGTATTTTTGTTTGATGTTTAAATAATGCAAAATTCTCATTATTATAAACAACCAGAAATATGTATTGTGTTTTTCCCAATTAACTTAAAATCCTATTAAAGAAAGAAATTTCTAAAAACATCATATAAACGAGACTCGATTTGCATTGTTTTGATTTTAGCAATAGTAAGTAAAGATAAATACCCAAGTAAATGATCAGTACTGTCTAATATCTAATTTCTTCATAAGCTCAATTATTGATTTATATTTTTCCTTATATTTATAATAATGTTATCTAATAAAATCTGTATTTTAATTCCACTTAATTGTATATATAGCATAAAAATGAAAATGATCTAATAAGATCAAACTGCCTTTTTTCTAATGAACCAGTAAAAATTAATTCTTCAGAATTGTAACATTTATAAAAGATTATTAGATAATGTGTTACCCAACATCACTTGCTTATATACTAATACTTTAATTGTATATATACTTATAGCCTTGAGCATGGGTCAATGACAGGAAAGTATTATATATAAAGGGAGCATTCTAAAAGTTTCATTCACTCTTTCCTATAAAGTTGTCTTCATTTATTTGTATAATGGCAGTTTTCTTCTATGCAGACACAGGCAGCCTATTTTGTCATTTACCCATCTGAGCCCTTCATTACATTACTTTACTTTCTCCACAAAGCCAAACAAGATATTCTAAGTAAGATAGTAACAGCAATAGAATGTAAAGAAGTGGCACATGGAACCATGGAGGGTAGAAATTTCAGTGATGCACGAAATTAATCAAATCAGCAGCTGAAAGAACAGCAGAATTAATGCTTCAGTGCTCAATGAGATCTGAGAGCTGAGCAGCCAGGGTACAGTGTATGTTGGTGTAATGTGAGTTTCACCCACAAATGTCCAGACAGAAACTATCAGAGCAGTTCAGACTTCATAAAACATGCCACCTAAGATGAACCATCAGACACAGTGGACATTCATGTGTCTCTATACCTTATAAAACAATTGACAAATGTGGACTCTCCTTTATATAAGTGTGATTTATACGAAAAAGATTTTAAAAATAATTATGCCAAGAAATCATTGATGTAAGATGGATGTGTTTGCTAGTAAATATAGAAGAGTTTTAAATCTAAGCAACTAGGATGTGATTATGGCTATTTTAATGTTTAAGAAATACACAGGTAAAATAGCATAACACTGATCTGTATCATAACATTTTAAAAGTTGGAAAATTATAATTGAATTTGATAGTGAATTACCAAAACAGAGTGTATGAAGAAAATAATAAAAATATGCAAGTGTGTTTCATATATATATATATATATATATATCATAAAAATAATTAGCAATTGTTCCATTGGGTTTCATTCTATAGCAAAGCATTTTTATAGCTATAACTGAATAATACATGTAATTGCAGTCTCCTATAAAGCATATATCCAATAATCAAGGTGTTCAGTGTTTGTCTCTTTGGATATATATCTGTGCATAAACATGTGTGTGTGTGTGTGTGTGTTTTGCTGTCCTGCCTTAAATTTGAGAAGCAAATACACTTGTGTGCTCTAAATCTGACACTAGTTTTTAAAGACTATACTAAATGGAAACACACTGAAGTCTAGGAAAGAGAGCACATGACTAAGAAATAATATTTTAAAAATAAAGCCATTTTTATGGACATCTATCTACATAAACATTCTTGTATACAGAAACCACATTGGCACTTGGGCATTTCTTCTTTATGTGATGGCCAACATTTGAAAGGATGATTTTAGTTTTTCTGAAACATGAGCATCAGGGATGAAGTCATTATGGAGTGGAGAACTCTATAACAGGGTGTCTGCTAACTGCTCATATGCTGACTCAGATTTCCACAGGGCATGGCACTACAATTCAGATTTCAGGTGATCTAAATCTAATACACAAAACAGACTAGCTCTTAACCTCGTGAAATCTCATATTGTAGTATTGACCATGTGGTTCTTGCTTTTCTGGGAACTAACATTTTAAAATCTGTTTGTCAGCTGAGCGGTGGTGATATACTCCTTTAATCCCAGCACTCAGGAGGCAGAGGCATATTGCTTATGAACTTTTGTATACAGAAACCACATTGGCACATGGGTGTTTCTTCTTTCTGTGAGTTCGAAGCCAACTACAGAGTGAGTACCAGGACAGACTCCAAAGCTACAGAGAACCCTGTCTCAAATAACCCAGAAAAAAAAATGTGTTTGTCAAAATGTTCTCATCCATTCCTATCTTCCAGTGTTAAGTGGTAACATGAACCTAACTTAGAGGGATAACAAGCAAAGGCAGACATTTTATGACAAAGAAGAGTGGGTGCAAACCAAGCAAGAGTTATGAGCCCTTACATCCCAATTGGTCCATTAGCTCACTGAGGTTAATCATCTTCCCTTTGTTTCTGTTGAGTTCTATCCCTAATCAGTTTTTCAGAAGCATAAACAAAACATTTAAATTTGCCATGCACATTTTTGTTTTGCTTTGATAATATTTAAGATGGTTTACTTCTCTATTCTTCGTACTCAAAGAAATAGCTTTCTAGTGCTGACTGAAAGTCTGCAAGAATACATACAAGATAGTTATGTATGGAACTCAGTTGGTAGAGTGTTCACATAGCATACACAAGGCCATAGCCCAGCACAAGATAAATAGACATGGTGGTAAAAGTTTAAAGAGATTAAACTTAAATTTAAAATGAAAATCCCAGCTCTGGAGAGGTGAAGGGGAAAGTTTGTTCAGGGTTATTCTTAGCCACATCGGTAGTTTAGGGTCAGTCTGGCCTCTAAGACGTCCTGTCTCAAAGACAAAAAATAAAGGAAGAATAAGTTGAATTAGTGTGATTGCTACCAATGCAATCAAAATCCTGCTTGCAGAATTCCTAAAGAAATAAGCTCTTCCATATCAATAGTTCAGTAAAAGAGTCAGAGTACTAGTGGTGAAAAGAGAAAACGGTGTTGTCCGTGAGACACACTGAGAAGAGAAACACAAATGGAGTCCAATGACTCCAAATCTTTGTCACTGACATGAGCCTCAAGTTTAAATGAAGAAAGAACTGAGACTGAGATAAGGGAGGCATGCATGTTTTTGACTGGTGTGTGTGCATACGTGTGTGGTATCTGAATGTACATGTCTACACACTTTTAATTAAGGGTGGCTGGAAATTGGTGGCAGGAGTTTTCCTATATGGTTTGCCACATTCCATTTTTTATAAACTCTATGGAATGGACTTCATTATTCAGGGTTAATTGGCCATGAAAACTATGTCTTTGTTCAATATCCACCGGTCTTTTGCCGACTTCTAGTCAGCCCTGCAGTGACAAGCCCAGACCCACCATCAGATCTGACTTCTCCATGGTGTTAGATCAGAGCTCAGCTCCTCATGCTTCCATAGCAAGAACTTTACTACCGAGGGGCCACCCTAATACAGTAGTCTAGATCTGTTTTCATTTCGGTTCTGCAAGGCTATTTCTTGAAGTCTTTACTGTTTCAAAAGAATGATTTGTTTCCTCGTAAGCCTGTAATTCATTTTCCATGCTACAGCTTCAACATCATAGAAAACAGACCTGTGTGCTCAAAAGTGGTAGAGGATAGTTTTGCTACCTTGTCATACAGATGTTCATTAATCCATTCAGCTGTTCCTGAAATCCAGGGTAACAGTAGTTTAAGTGCTTTCTAAGTGTCTGAAACCTGGTATTTTGAAAGCTGACATATGATGCCAAGAAGAGGCAGACACCAAATAATAAAGATGCCAGACTTGTATATTACTTTTAATTACCTTCTCGGTTCACATGAGAAGTTAAAGTTTGTTTTCAAGTGCAGGTTCTAAGTTATATGATAAGTTCATTCTGTTGTGTTCGTGAACATAGCAATTTGATGTCTTCATTATCAATAGAATTTGCTTAGATTTAATCCTCAATATTTTTGCTGTGCCACCATTTTGAAATCTTGATTCCCGTGTTCATTGTTTGAAAAAAGCAAATAAATACAATAATCCACTCAGGAAACATAAACAAGGGGAAATGGGATAAGTAAATAAACATGATGTAAATTAACAAAACTACTCAAGATTATATTTCTCCATGTTTTCATACAGTGTTTCAAGGAAGCCAGGAATATGAATTGTATCATTTTACAGTAGAATACTTGAAAATTGAACATATATAGCAAAGGCAATACATCTGCAGGCTAGTCAGCTTTGCAGCATGATAACAACGGCAACCTCTGAATTTGCAGTTACGGAACAAACACAAAGGACTATAATGTAGTTTAAAGCAGTCAGCTTCAGTAAGAGATCTAACACTGTTTACAAAGTTATTTTCTCAGTGCAATGTTAATTGTTTCCATTCCCAGTTCTCTTTTTAATGAGGCTCAGATATCTTAAATGTTTGATTCTAAATCACAAATGTATTTCTCTACTCTTCCCATGCTTTGCTTTTTATGAGATGTCATTAAGAGTGGAGATGGCCCAATTATAACTATTGCAACTCAACTCAAACCAGTCAAACAATGATTTAACAAACAGGAGAGAAATGTATACCCCCTTTACAGATTTAAAGAAAAAAAACCCATGGTTCTTTAATCCTCAAAATGTATATATTTTTTCACAAACATTTAATAAAAATAAACAACATAATAAAAACTGTAATTCTACCAAAGTTTTTGTACTACTAGGATTCCTTAGGTTTTCTAAGAAGAAAGCAGAGTTTATATTTTATATCTATATCCGGTTACATCTGTGGGGAAAGTGGCTTAGTTCTCTTACAAACTGTGCCTAAAATAGTAAATAAAAAGAAACATTAGCACATACAATTCCTCTTTTGATACCAATACATTTTAATAAACCCAATACTATGACTCCTAAGGCAAATTAACCTGCAGCATCCATTACTCAAATATTTCTATTTAAGTTACTACAGAGAAATTATGGTGAAATACAAGCTGTCCCAAGCTGGTTATTTGCATCAGTTTTCTTTGTCACATAGATAATCAGCCAGAGAATAAAGGTCTCCCTGTGGGTGTCATGTAGATAAATTAGTATGTAGAAAGACCCAAAGGTCATTTCTCATCCATAGAATAGACTGTGTTTGTTTTAACTGAGACAGCAATGGTTAGAAAAGTCTCTAATCCTTCACAATTATTACCCTTACATATCACACATATGTTGCTTTGATTTCAGTGGCTCCAATTCTTTATACTTATTTATATATTTATTCATTATGTCCTTGTCCTACTAAAATGCAAGTTACATGCGTGCAAACATTGGGCTTATTTTAGTTAATGTTTTTCTATTCCTATGTGTCTACCCCATCACAAGGGAGAAACTCAGAATCATATGGAACAAATAGTGATTTTTATAGATATAATCACTATATGTGTATATAATATATAATACAAAAACATAAAATATACATATAGTGATTGCATAGATATAATCATTATATGTACATGTGTATATACACACACACGCACACGCACACACACACACACACACATATATATATATATATGCACACACAGACACACACACATACATACATACACTGTGTGTATGTATGTATGTGTGTGTGCACGCCTGTGTCTGTATGGAAAGGTTACTAAAAAAGAACACTTTGAATATTTATTCTGAGCATTTTACTGCAACTACTTTTGACAAAAATAGACCACTCTTATGTAACTATTACAAGTCTTTCTAACAAAAGTTTTTAAATTAATTTTACTGTGTATATCATAAGTCTGTGAAACCTTATACAGAATGTTAAGGTTTTTCCTAAATTTAATATGGTTAAAACATGATAAAGCATTATAATTTCAGATCTCCTGTTATTTTTTCAATTACCAAATAACATAGTATAAATTAAACACTTTATGACCATGCAAAATAAATGTTTTGTTCTTGTGACCAGGCATTGATTGGATTTAAATCACAGAAGGACACCTGTTGATTCTGTTTATTGTATCCAAGTTTACTCATGCTTTCAAGGGACAATGTAGACAATCTAGACAGGTCCACAGTGGAAGTTGGTCAGATTGAATCTTTTTAAAATTTATTTTATTAGAGCAGCATCACATCGGTGTGAGGAACATGCTCATGTCCTCTGAAGGAATAATTCTAGTTGAAGGAAGGATTATTATATTATTATTATTTTGGAAATAATACACTCATCATTTCTAGGTGGTAAAATTATCTCATGTTGTTAAGTATCTATTTAGATATTGGCAGTTGTGGAGCATATTAGGACTGTGTGTTCCTTCATAGTTAGCAGCAAGTAGAACAAAAGGATAAAAATGAAGGGAACTGGAAGAAAATAATCCTATTTTTAGAAAGAGCAGTGACATCATAAACTGCCAAGAATAGTGCTATAGATAAATATCTAAACATGGCTCCAGTAATCCCACATCTTGTAAAGCAAGTGTCCGACAGTGACTTTCTGAAAGACAACAGAGATCTGCTGTTATGCAGCCAGTAAGATATTAATGGGGCTGAGTGGTGGTGATGCATGCCTTTAATCCCAACATTCCGGAGGCAGATATGGGCAGATCTCTGTAAGTTCAAGGCCAGTCTGGTCTACAGAGCTAGTTCCAGAAAAGCTAGGATTGTTACACAAGAAACTCTATCTCAAAAAAACCAAAAATAAATAAATAAATAAAAATAGAAATTAATGGTGTTATAATACAGGTTATTAACATCCTCATCATAATTATCAGTTTATAAAACTAAGGATTATAATTACTAGACTACAATTACTAATCAGAAGAAAGAGACCTGAGAGCCATATCTCTTTTCCTTCTTAAAACATGGCTTATCGATAACTATTTAAACCTTTGCAAGAGGCCTAAGTCATATAAAAGTATGATATAACAAGAGGTTCTCTCATAAAGAACAAAGGAATAGTACTTTTCCTCCTGTAAAAACACAAACAAGCAGACGGATCAATGACTTGAATACAAGTTCCCCATGGTTGGTTACAGAGATAGTTCAGCAATTAAGAACCCTTGCTGCTTTTGCAGAGGACCTACATACAAATCCCAGTATTTACATGGTGTCCCAGTACCATCTGTGAGGCATTTTCAGGGGATCTACTGCCCTCTGGTCTCAGTGGGTACTGAAACTATGTAGGGCATGTAAATACATGTATGCCATACACTCATACACATAAAATATCTTTTTTAAAAAAGAAAGAAAAGTTGCTCAAGAAAGACACTTCTAGAAATGTTAGAAATAGTATACAGCCTGCCAAAAATGTAACTCTTATGATGATCTTTGTGGTCCTTGCCCTTGAGATACCTCTATCTTAGTCCACTGTAACTTCTTATCTGCTATGCTATGTTCTGTGTATGCAGTAAAGACTATAAGGAACTGGGAATCTAGCAAATTCTAAGAGAAATTCTGGTAACAATAATGTACTCCCTCTTAAAAGAGGGGCTAAGATTTGTTTTCCAAAGACCAGTGAAGGACCAGGCCCTTGAGGGAAACTGTATTGTATGGGGTTCTTAGAAAATAGTATAAACCTGGCATAGATGTAGGTCAGGATCATGGTCTTTTCACCTTACTTTGAGAGTAAGCTGTACTTTACCGTGCAATAAATTTTACTTATCTTTACTGCTGCATTGCTGTCTCATCTAAGTATTTTTTGTAAGATCAAAGGTCTGGGAAAAGAGGAGACCAGACAAGATACTCATTCTAGAGAAGCTAAGCAATCCTAAACATACATTACTTCTTAAGGGTTTGGGCAATATAAATTTGAAACAAAATGTCTTCTAAACCCCAAAAACCTGGCTACAAAAATAGAGGAAAAGAAATCGAATTTCAACATGAAATGAATGTTAAACCAGAAGAACATTATGTCCATGCTGTGTAATCTACAGTATAGTAAAAACAAACAAATCACACTTCTTTATATGGCAAAATAAGTAAAACTCGCCTAATACATGTTCTGAAAATAAACAAAAATAAGTGCTCAAATCAGAGGACTTGGCAGCAGTTCTTGTCACATTTCATCCTAAATTCACTTGGTATCTTAGATGACCATCTGTGTTAACTAATTGGTTTCTCCTAAAGGAAAAATAAACTCTTCATAGCTCTAGGACAAGAGATGATTTTGGAATGCAGCACCCATAAACATTAGGTTTCTACCTTCTTACAGAAAGGCAGAGAGGGAAGCTAGCTTTCTTGATAATTAGACTTCAAGGAAATAGTCCCCAGGCAATTGACAAGACCTTGCAAGTTTTTAAAGCTGGAAGGGGACTTTATGAACTTTTGAAAAGATGCAAATGAAGAGTCTAGGAATAAGAATAAGAATATAGAAATATAAGTTCCAGAAATAAGAATCTAGAATGAAAGAAATATAAAGTTGTAAACCTAGGAGAACGCGAGCACATTGCCAGTAGCTTTCGCAGCAATTTTAGGATTAACTAGGAACAGTGGATTGCCTTGCTTTACATCCAGCAGCTGGGTCTACAAGGCTGAACTGGCCTTCTACAAACTGAGAATCAGCCTTGAGATAATCCCCTGGCCACTCAGGATCAACAACTGATGAGAGCTGAGTTAACCTTTAAATGGTGGGCTGTATGAGACTTTTTGGTAGTGCATTATCCCGTACCCTTCCCTGCGATGCCAAACTGGTGATATCAAGGGCAAACACCATCAGAAGTTCCAATGGGAAACAATGGGCCAAACGCAAAAATTAATTTACCTGTAAACCCAGTTAATGGAAATTGTAAAAGAAATAAAGGAAATTTGTACCTGAGTTTTACCTCGAGATTGCCAAAATTTTTATTCATACCTAATGATTGCTGTTCCTTGCTATAAAGAGGGAAGTTTAAAAACTACCCTTTGCCACAGCCTCAGAATCTTTAACTGGCTGAGGTCACTGCTACAGCTGTTAAAGTTTGTTCCTGGTTTGATGGACTGTCGCCAATCTTTGCCTGACCCCTACTCCCCCTTCCAATAGTAAATAAATTACAAAGACCAAAAAGGGACTTACAATTACAAAATTTTTAATGTAAATGCTTGAAGAAAAGGGGGGGGGGGAAATCTCTTGATGTGGGAAGGTCTTCTGTCTTAATAAAGAAACTGCCTTGGCCAGCCCTTAGGTGGGTGGAGTAGACAGAACAGGAAGAAGGAAGTGAGGTAGATGGCTCAGTCAGATGCCACGCCTCTCCTAAGTTAGTCAGACCGCCATGCCTCTCCTCAGAGAGATGCCAGATTCGATGAAGCCAGCCACCAGGTCAGATGTGCTGAATCCTTCCCGGTAAGACACCATTCGTGGTGTTACACAGATTATTCAATATGGGTTAGTCAAGATGTGAGTAAGAGGCTGAAAATAATGGGCCAGGCAGTATTTAAAAGAATACAGTTTCGTGTAATTATTTTGGGTAAAGCTAGCCGGTGGCTGGGAGCAGGGTGGCGGGAAGCCAGCCCACAGCTAATCACTACAGAATGGCGCCCAGACGTGGTTAATTGAATCCACAGAAAGCTTGAGAAAGCTTGGGAAAGAATAAAGTAAAGCATGTTTTCTTGGTCGCAGCAATTTCTCGGGTCTGCTCTGCTCATCTAAGAGAGGCTTCCTGACTCAGCTTTAGCTGTAAAACCCTGTAGCTGTTTTAAGAGGTCCTGTCAGGAAACACTTAAATGGTGTTGATGAAAAGCTGAATGTGTGTTTTTCGGTTTTCAGCCGTATAGGAAAAAACTACCATTTTAAAATGCCAGCTTTCTGGGCCGTCCTGCCAGGGCAAACTTTGACTCTTTCAAGCAGGCAGTCCTGACTATGGAGCTTTTGATTGTTGTTTAACACTGTTGCATCTTGCTTGCTGGCAGGGACCTTGAACAGCCACAGAGTTGTGGTGATAAACATGGCTATAACTGGTACCTCTGCCATGTGGTTGGAAAGCTAAGGAATGGGCTGGATCTAGCTGTCAAAATCACAGCTTTAGTCCTACCGATATTGTTTCGTAAATTAAAGACTCAAGTAGTCACAAAAAGAGAGATATACAGTAAAAGAAAGATTCAAAGTCAAAGAAAATGTCTAAATGGTTTACTATGTGTTGGGAATATACACAGGCTAAAGGTTAAGGTTCTTAAAAGTAAAAAAGAAAAAGAGAGTAATTTGGGTGTGATGGTACACACCTTTAATCCCAATGCCTGGGAGGCAGAGACAGCGATCTCTGTGAGTTCAAGGTGTTGTAGCACACACCTTTAATCCCAGCACTTGGGAAGCAGAGACAGTGGATCTCTGTGAGTTCAAGGACAGCCTGGTCTAAAGAGTTATTCCAGGACAAAGATATACAGAGAACCTGTCTCAAAAAAATAAAAGTAAAAATAAATGAAATAGAGGTTAAAATAAAGCCGCACAAAGATGGAAAATACACAGAGAATCTTGATGCTGTATACTATTATGTTCTCTGAATTGTTTGAATGCTGAGGAAGGAGCAACAGCTGCTAAAAGATATGTGTTTATAAATGCTGCTGAACTAATCCAAGAAAGATATCTTGAAAATACCTTGACTTCAGAATTTGGATCTAAGGATATAATACTTTGGAAAAGAGATTCTTCTTTTATTTTTACAGAAAATGAGACTCGTTGGATTGCTTATATCCCAATATGGTATGATAGACCATGACCTCCTGAAAGGTTGCTGTGAACACCTTCAGAAAATTACTTCACCCAACTGATGACTGAGATGAACCTGGCACACAGGTTACACCAAGAAAGATCTGATTAACAGCGTCCCCATTCAGCAGGAAGCAGTTTGGAGAGATATAACTACGTCCATATTCCCAAATATTGTTTATAAATGTTCTTTTACATTTAAAGGGGGATATGATATAGATATGAATAATTTTCATTGATATGGATTTTGCTTTAGTGATTTAAATTTAAGGTCAATTTTGTTATATGTATATGTATTTCTGATCTTGATTAAGGTATTGTAATTGTGTAGTTCATTTAAAAATGTAATGTATAATTAGGAAATATAGGTTGTTAATGGATAATCATTGATAATAGTAAAGCTTATAGTCATGTTATATTTTCTAGATATATAGAGATATATTTAAGTTAAATAGGTATTCCTAATATCTTTCAGAGACTTCAGAATATGGCATTTAAATGTTTTAATAACTTAGGACTGTTCATGACAATGAGACATGTCTGCTCCTGGCAGCACCAAGCTACTTCAAGATGAAGATGGGCACTGAAGAGGATCCTTATGGAGTTTGATAGCCATTTGGGCAAGAAACTGCTCTTGCCTGGACTATTGCATAAACTGGACACAGAGAACCCTCAGAGAGAGGACTGTTAAACTTGCCTAAAAGTGAGATGATCTTTTGGGGTTCCTGATTCATGAAAGAGTCTGTGAGACATTCTACAGGACACAGCAGATACTGACTGAACTGCCTTTGAAATTTCCTGTTTCATGGAAAAGTCTGCTGGATACTATGGGCCAGTAGGCCGAAGATGGATGCCCCAACAGTACAAAAGAACTTTGGGTCACTGTCCAGGCAGCAAGATGTCTCTGTCATTTCTAGAGTTTTGTAAGTAGCTTACTTCTTGTTCACCTAGGTAATATTATATCCTTCTGGAGTCTTTGATGGAGTTGAAGAATAGATAGATAGTTATATTTTTTCTTAGTTATGATAAAAGATAAAATATATATAAATATTGTAACTAATTCTTACTTGATAACTGTTTTGTTATATGTAATTTTACTATGTTAAAGTTAAAGCCTTTCTTTTTTGTTTAAACAGAAAAAGGGGAAATGATGGAGGATTCTCATTGGCTAATAAACAAACTGCCTTGGCCAGCCCTTAGGTGAATGGAGTAGACAGAACAGGAAAAAGGAAGTGAGGTATATGGCTCAGACAATTGCCCTGCCTCTCCTCTCTGAGACAGATGCCATGCCTCTCCTCTCTGAGAGACAGACGCAATGGAGCCAGCCACCAGGTCAGACATGCTGAATCTTTCCTGGTAAGACACCACTCGTGGTGTTATACAGATTATTAGATATGGGTTAGTCAAGATGTGAGTAAGAGGCTGAAACTAATGAACCAGGCAGTGTTTAAATGAATACAGTTTGTGTGTTGTTATTTCAGGGCATAAGCTAGCCGGTGGCCTGGAGCCGGGCAGGACAAAAAGCAGGCCTGCCCGCAGCTCCACACTACAATCTCTACTTCTTTCAACAGACAGGATTAAGCCATTATTATTATTATTATTATTATTATTATTATTATTATTAATCATTATTATTATTATTTTCTTTATAAGACCTCAGTTGAGACTGGAAATATTTATATATTTGTTTTATTCCTTTGCTCAAAACATGGGGTCTAATTTTTTGCTTTTTATTGTAAGCAATACCTGGGAAATGTTATTCTCTTGGTCCCCACCCCTTTCCACGCCCACTCCCAGCGACCTCTGGTCTCTTGGAGTCATCCTGAATCTTCTCTCTTCCCTCTCTCTCTTCTCACTGTCCCCTTTTGTGTGTGCACACGCGGCTGTCTCTCCCCCTTCTCTGTTCCTCTCTCTCCCTTTCCCTCTCCCTTTCCCTCTTCCTCTCTCCCTCTCCCCCTCTCCCTCTCCCTCTTCCTTTCCCTCTCTCCTTTAATAAAGCATTATGTCTATTTTCTGTGCCTGTGCCGTTAAGCCGCACCGCCTGTTCACCTTGTTCACACGTGTTCCGCGAGTCTCCGTGGGCAGCTACACCAGCCCACTGGGCTGGCAGCTGCACTCACAAGTTTTTTTTTTTTTTTTGGTTTTTTCGAGACAGGGTTTCTCTGCAGCTTTTTTTAGAGCCTGGCCTGGAACTAGCTCTTGTAGACCAGGCTGGCCTCGAGCTCAAAGAGATCCGCCTGCCTCTGCCTCCCAAGTGCTGGGATTAAAGGCGTGCGCCACCACCGCCCGGCTTGCTCACAAGTTTTTAAGAACAAAAGTATGTATGGTTATTTCCAAAGTGGAAGAACAAGGAGAAATACTCCATTTTATTATCGATAAGGACTGAAAATTTACTTACAAAAGGTTCTGGAAGGTTAATGCCTGAAGACAGTAACTCAGTCAACCAGAAAATAAAGCAAAGCATGTTCAGTCTCTGAGTCCAAGACCCTATTCTCTCTGTATTCTACTATTTCCTGAGCATATCCATAAATCAGCACTCAGAACACAAGGACCAGGAGGCCAAGCTTTCTCATAGCTTGTTCTAGAATAACAACCTTTGTTGCAACATTTGTAAATGGTTGAAAAAGAACACGAAAAATATAATGAATATTATGTGGTATGTATGACATTCATCAAATAACAAAATACAACAATATAGCTTAATGACCTTAATAACTTTTAGTTTTACTTGTAAAATTGAGGGGGGAAAATCTATAGTGTGGAAAGGACTGGGTAGTAGTGTTTGTTTTGACAGAGGAGAGCTGGATTAAACATAAACCCAATAACAGGAAGAAACATGGCCCCTTACAGAGTTACTTTAGGTAAGGTAGAGTGAGGGAAAAAGAGCAACTGAAAGTAAATGGTTAGCAGTACCTTGTTGCTGTACTATGGTTAAGGCAAACAGAACCTCATTGTTATGCCAATTGAAGTGGCCCACAGGGAAATTTGTCTGTTATCTCTCTAATCCTCTGTCCCCTGAAGGTCAGGTAAACAGCTTTGCTTCAGCTCTCTGAGTGGAAGTTCAGCCTGAGTGACTTCATTTTGTTTTCTTCCTGGCCTGTTGAGGTTCTGTGAGAGTGCTTAATCCAAAACAATGTTCTCTTGCAATTTTTATTTAGCAGACACATAGAAATCACATGCAATTCAAATTTCAATGTTCATAAATAAAGTTTTATTAGAACTGACCTTACTTATGTGATTTTATGGTTACCTTCTATATTATAAAGCACAGTTGACTAATTTCAGCCTGGAAAGAGGCCCATGGAGTTACAATTGTTCTTTAACCACTCACTGGAAAATAATACCTTCCCTGGCATGACCTGCAGTAGCTCATATTTCTCTGTAAATTTGTATTTGTTGTTTCTGCCTTGTCATCTCAAATCGCGATTGGTTTGGCCTTCTTTTCTTCAGTATCAAAATTGCCTTTTAGCTAGCTTCCAGAGTTGTCTATAGGTGCTTAATGACTATATTTGGATACAGAATATTTATCAAAGAGAGTTTGATATCTTCTTAAATTATAAAGTTTATTACTGTAAATATGTGAGGCCATGGTCATTCTATAATTATCATTTCAACTATATTTAATCAAACATCCTCAAACTCGAGGTACACAATGTTCTCATGCTAATCTTCACCTGATATTTTATTTGCTGTTAGGAAGGAACTTATACAGACAAGCATCAATCATAGCAAAGAAATGAGCTATAAAAACAAAAATAATGTTTACATTTAGATTACTGATAAGGAGTGGAAGGTGAGTTGATTTAGTGATAATTAACACTTGCTTCTTTTGTGGATGACTTGGATTTGGTTCTTAGCAAACACCTGGTGATTAAAATCCTTTTATAATTCAAGTTCCAGGGGATGTGATACTCTACTCAATACTGTGGGGATCAGGCATGACATGGTGTACATACATGACATGCAGGAGAAATAACCATACATTAAAATAAACTAAAATAAATTAAAAACAACAATAAAAGGTAATGAGTAGCTATAAAAACTTTTTCATTTTTACTTTTTTGTCATCATCAGGAACATGGGAAAATTTGTTGTTATGGAGACCAACAGACAAAAGAGTCCAGAACACTGACACACTACGAAAAAGAAGAGCCACTCCCACACTAACATCTACTACAGAATTCAAGTATGAAAGAGGCAAACTTTACTGTTTTAGATTCATGAGGATACAGATTGAAGAATCTTCTTCCCAAGTTCAGATATGTCATTGAGGTCATGTAATATCTAACAGGGCAGTCCCTGGGGGATGAGGGCCTGAGAAGTAAAGGACCTCTGAAAGGGCATTATGTGAAGCAGTAAAACTGAAGACTGGATTACTTGGAGATTCCAAGATATTAGTATTATCGGAGATGTATATATTTACCAAGTACAGCTATATTCATGATCTGGAATCAACCTAAGAAGTTAGTCATTTTGCAGATAGTAAAGATGGAAGTGGCAGAGTCTGAGCCATTAGATATTAGACATGGATCTACAAAATTTAGAGTTCATCCTGCTGGATTTTGGTACATGCTTTAGTAGAGTATTTTCTTACTGTGTGTCCATTCCTCCCTTTTGGAACTGTCATTTATATTGTCTCCTTGTATGTTGGAAGTATGTGATTTCCTTTTTGGGTATACAGGGGTTACAATTAAGAGATTATCTTGAGTCTCAAAAGAGACTTTAGATTGAACTTTGAATGGTGAAAGATAATGGGGATTAGAAATTGGAGTAAATGCATTTTGCATTATGAAATGACCACAAACTAGTGTGAGTAAGAAAGTGGAATTTAAATGATAATGTCCTCCTATATACTCATATGTTTGACTGTTTGGTGTCTAGTTGGGTGGTATGAAATTCCTTCTGTCTATGTGTTGCTTTTATTGGTTAATGAATAAATCCTCTTCAACCAGTAGCTTAGCAGAATAGGGCAAGGCTGGAGTTCTAAGCAGATAGAGGAGGAAACAGTAGGCAGAATCAGAAGAAGCCATGGAGCCTCCAGAGGAGAAAAACAAGAGCTGCCAGCCAGAAACTTGCTGGTAGGCCACAAGCCTCATGGTAAAACATAAAATAATAGAAAAAGGTTAATGTAAGATATAAGAGTAAGCCAGAAATACACTTAAGCTATTGGTCAAACAATATTGCAAATAATATAGTTTCTGAGTGATTATTTTATGGTCTTGGCAGCCTGCAATGAACAAGCAGTCTCCCTCAACAGATCAGTGTGCAACTTGTTCAACTATATCCATGTAAAACCTGAGAAAGCTTGGAAAGAAATTCTAGACACACACACACACACACACACACACACACACACACACACAACATAAAAAAAAACAGAATTAAGCATGGTTTCTTGGTAGCAGCTTTTTCTCTGGTGGGCTCTATTTGCTAGAAGCAATCAAAGACATGCTTCTTTTAAGAGAATGCTTCCTGACTCAGCAGTAACAGCAAAAACTGCACAGCTACTTTAAGAAGGCTTGTAGTGTGAAGCGTCTGGGCTGTGTCCCGCCACCGGGCCGCTGGCTAGCTTTACACCCGAAATAATTACACGGAAACTGTATTCTTTTAAACACTGCCTGGCCCATAGTTTCAGCCTCTTATTGGTTAATTCTCACATCTTCCTTTAACCCATATTTAGTAATCTGGGTAGCACCACGAGGTGTGGCTTACCAGGAGAGATCTTAACCTGCGTCCATCTCGGAGAGGAGCAGCATGGAGACTCCCTATGGAGACTGCCTGAAGCGTCTCCCCAACTCTACTTCCTTGTTCCCACAATTCTGTTCTGTCTACTCCACCTACCTAATTTTCTGTCTCTTAAAGGGCCAAGGCAGTTTTCTTTATTAATTAACCAATGAAAGAAACATAGATAACTCTCCTCCATCAAAGGCTTACTGGTTCAAAAGCACAAATAGCTCTGATTTTGGGAGGTCCAGCTATGAAGCATTTAAATGGGATCTGTGAGCAGATGCTACAACTTGCTTCATGGCAACATTGACCCACTGTTTGCCTAAAAATAGGGCAAAGTATATTGCTTTCAGAGGCAGCAAACATGCCTCCACCATGTTAGACTGGGTTGAACAAGCAGTCATGGCCATGTTGGCCCTAGTCAAGCTCACCAACCATTATAAACAAAAACAATGTGCTGCTGGTCAGAAAATATTACAGATACACAAAAAAGACAGATTCATATTTTAAAAATAGTCTTCTAAAATGGGTCACAGTATTGGCTAAATGCACTCAGGCTTGGGAGGGAAAAGAAAAAGAAAATAGACAGTTAAAAAATGGAGTAAATGGTTTAAAAAAGGTAAAGTCTTTAAAGAGACAGAGTAAAGACAGTCATAGATTAAAAGGAGTAAAGAAAAATAAGCCATGTAAAGATAGAATATACACAGAGAATCTGGATTATATATATTATTGTGATTTCTTTGAATTTTTTGACTGTGAATGAACAAAGTACAGAGAGACATTTCATTGTATGGGCTACTAACCTAAACCAACCTATATATTTTAAAGGTATTCTGACTTACAAATTTGGGTCTAAGGATTTGTTGTTTTGGAAAATAGGTTTTTCTTTTGTTTCTACAGAAAATGAGAACCTATAGATTTCTTCCAGACTAATGTGGTTTGATGGACCAAGACCACCTGAAAGGTCTCTGTGAACACCCCAAAAATTACTTTGGCCAACAAAAAGCAGGAAGCGTTTTAAAGAGAACTACATCCAAAATCCCTAAATGATTGTTTATAAATGTTTGTTTACATGTAAAGAGGGATATGATCTAGAGATCAATAATTTCCATTGGTATGTATTTTGGTTTAGTGATACAAATTTAAGATCAATTGTTATACACGCATATATATTTTTATCTTGATTAAGGTATTGTGTTTTTACAGATTATTAAAAATGTAATATATAAGAAATACAGGTTATATGATAATTATCCTTAAAATTCAAGCTTGTAGTCATGTTAGTTAGGTTCTTTAGAAATATAGAAATATATTTCAGTTAGATAGGTATTCTTCGAACCTTTCACAAACCTACAGAATATGGCAATTAAAACGATTTAAAAACTTAGTACTTTTCATGACAATGAGACACATCTGCTCCTGGCAACACTAATTTGCTTCAAGAAGATGATGAACATCGAAGTGGCTCCTCATGGAATTTGGTAGCCATTTTGGCAAGAAACTGCTCCTCTTTACTCAGGTAATATTATATACTTCTGGAGTCTTTGATGGAGTTGAAGAATAGTCAAAATTATAGTTTTCCTTTGTTGTGATAAAAGATAATGTAGATATAAATGCTGTAACTATAGTTCTTGCTTGACACCTGTTTTGTTATATGTAATTTTACTATATTAAAGTTAAATTTTTCTTTTTATTTAAACAGAAAAGGGGAAATAGTATGGGGAGTCCATATGTATATCTGTTGCTTTTATTGATTTATGAATAAAGATGCTGCCTTGGCCTGTGATAGGGCCGAGTAGAGCTAGGTGTGGAAAACTAAATTGAATGCTGGGAGAAAGAGGCAGAGTTGTGAGAAGCCATGAAGCCACCAGAGGAGAAAGACACAAGCCACCAGCTGGAACCTGTCCAGTAGGTAAAATATAAAATATATAAATGAGTTAATTTATGATGTAAAAGTTATTCAATAAGAAGTTAGAGCTAATAGGCCAAGCAGTAATCTAATTAATATAGCTTCTGTGGGTTATTTGGGTCTGAGCAGCAGGGAATGAATGAGTGACCTCCCCCAAAAGTTAAGAGAAATATTTGGGAGGGATTATGAGGTGTGGCTTTGTTGGAAAAGGTAACTGGTAGCTGAGTTGAGGTTTCAATGACCCCAGTATGTCTTTCTTGTACTAATAGGTAGAACTAGATATTAGCTCTCAGCAGTTCTTGCCATTATGACTTTGGTTTGCCATCATAAACTTTTACACTCTGAAAACAAAAGCCCAATTAATTGTTTTCTTTTATAACTTGTCTTGGTCATTAAAAAAATAATGCAGAAAGTAAGTAAAATTTCATATTAGAATTAGAAATATATCACTGAGCCATAAATAGAAATAAAGGGCTAATCTCCATAAACCCCATTGCTGCCACCTGCACCACTCTTTTGACACAAGGCTCACTATGTAGACCAGGTTGGTCTCAAACTCACAGAGCTCTGCTTGCCTCTGCCTCTTGGGTACCAGGACTAAGCTGCAGACCAGACTCTAGCTTAAAAGTTGTAAATTGTCAGAATTCTGAAATAAATATTAAACTGCTTCTCGTCAAGATGCAAATGCCAAAGACATTTGTTATTGAGATAAATATATTTAGTCCCAAAGCAAATACCTTGCTTAGTGGTCTGAATGCTTTTGGAAACTGGAAATACCTAAGCTACCTTATTTAGTCATGAAAAGAATTTGAATCACACCACCCACATTACAATAAACATCTTTTTTAACTTTTAAAAGGAATAAATTTAATGTAAAACTTACATTAATAAATGAGACATGGAACTCTAGCCAAATTTAATGCTTTATTCCCCAGGATTCAAATGGTTAGGCAGACAACATATGTCTCTTCTCTATATTCTTAACTTGCCTAGAGCAAAAGTAAAAGTGAGACTTTTGAAAAAGAATGAAAATTACTGTCAATAAAAATTAAATGTAGATAATATGGTTTAGATAGAAAATCATAATGTTTTTAAAGAAATAATAAGTGAGATGATTATGATATGTTAAAAAGCAATAACTAATTTATGTATTAGATCTATAATGAAATTTATTGCTAATGATGTGTAAAGGAGAATTTGAATTTAAAACTATATTATTGAAAAGCATCCAGGATTTACATAAAACACATATTGAAGATATAATATGATTGGATTATACTGTTGTGTATCAGGTGCAAGTAAAAAAATTCTACTCCCATGTTATGGGATCTGATTACATAAAATGTGATGACATTTTATAAGATCTTATGTTTCTAAGAAATTCACTAAGAAGCTAGTTAGGTTTCTGTGAAGTCAATTTTTTAATAATGAAAATGATTAGCTGCTGTGGGAACTTCTTGAGCCAATAGCCTTAAAGATACTGGTCCACTTTGGGCGTGGTCTCATGTACTATAAATCCAGACATAAAAGCATGAATGGGCCCCTTGGCTGCTGCATTCAGTACCAGATAGCAGAACATGCAGAGGACTGAAGAGCAATACTCTTTCTGAGAGTTTACCCTCTAATAAATAAGTATTTATTATACTGCATTCTGAGCTAGTATGGAACTATTTAACACTGCAACAGTTTGGTGCTCACATAGCCAGAGTCCACATCATTACTGGGTCCTGCCCAGAAGGTCTGCAGCCTTCTCCCACTCAATACAACTGAACTATACCACTCTGAGTTAGGACATCTGTTATGGGTTGGTTATAAGTGGTATAGAGTAGGGTGTAGAAATTAAGTAGGCAGAGGGATCAATTTGTAAAAAGAAGTGATATGATGGGATAATAAGTATATTAGTGTGAGCTTATTCACACTAATAATAATAGTGAGAATACTTGTGCACTATTATTTACATACAATTAACATTGGTATAGATATATTGATACAAATTCAAATTATATTTATTATATTGAACAAGCTCCTACTTCTGTTTATAATATTTGTGCACCTATGCAAAGTTATTTTGTATATTTTATGCATGCATGTTTCTACCTCTGCTTAAGATCCTTTGTAGATTGATATAATTTGGGGGCATATTTGTCATATTGCACTATACATTTCTACATCTGATCAAGATACTTTTACATTGTTTAAATTGTAAGATTATTGTGCTCATTTGCTGCACAGTTGCTTAAAGATTGTTTATTATTATAATATGAAGCCTTAATTTTTAAGCTATATAGGTATTAAACATTATATGTCAATTATCACCCATATTAGTTGTACTCATAGTAGTACTAATCAGGTTCTATAGAAGAATAGAGATTGTTTTCTGCATAGGTAGGCAGTCTTTGACAACTTAAAACAACTAAAAAATATGACATTTAAATAACTTAAGATTCCGTTAATGTGAGACATGATTGCTCCTGGCAGCAGTACTCTATTCCCCAGAAAATGTTATGCACTGAAGACACTCTACTTGGAGTTTGTTTTCTTAAGACTAGCCTTTGGGCAAAGAACTGCCCCTGCCTCAACCACTGTCAAAATGTTGGGTATCCAGACAGACTAAGCGGGATACAGAAAAAAAAACTGTAAAACTTTGCCAAGACAAGAAAAGACAGTTTTTAAAATTTACCAGCCTCTAAAAATGGTCTGTCAGTTATTCTAGGCCTTAGTCAAATTTGGTTTTTCTAATGTTGCAAATGAGACTTTGGATGATTGCTCAGGTAGTTGGTTGTCTCTGTCATTTCTGGCACTTTTAAGAAGTTGCTTGATTGTGCTTCCTGTTTACTCAGTACTATTATGTTCTTTCTCTTTTATGGTGTTAAAGAATAGATAATCATAGTTACTTTCATCTCATAAATTAGCCAAGCCATTTCTAATATAAAATTTAGACTCCTTAGGAAAGGATACTATTAAAATATTTAGCATATGTTTCTTTCCTGAAGTTGTTCATGCTGACTGTAATTCCAATTTTTATACTTGATTCTTTTTTTTTCTGGTTTTTCGAGACAGGTTTTCTCTGCAGCTTTAGAGCCTGTTCCGGAGCTAGCTCTTTTAGACCAGGCTGGTCTTGAACTCACAGAGATCCGCCTGCCTCTGCCTCCCAAGTGCTGGGATTAAAGGCATGCGCCACCACCGCCCGGCTTATACTTGATTCTTATTGAATATAATTTTTATTAGACTAAAACTGTCTTATTGTGACAATAAGGGGAAGGTATTGTGGGAATGTCTTCAGCTACAGTACATATACTAACTATGATAAGGTTATTTTTTGGTTGTTGTATTATATTTTAATCATTCTGAAGCACTCATATTTGGGCCAGTTTTAATCTTGAAATTAGTTAGAAGCAGCCTATGTGTCTATTTCACTTTCTTATTGGAAAGTTAGAGCTGGCTTTTTAAATGAAAGCCATGTATGTGTACTATGTTTAGATCAGTCTCCTACCTCTCTAACCTCTCCCACGGCCAATGCTCCCTCACAAATTCATGATCTCCTAGTTTATTATTGGGATATTGTGATATACAAATAAATACATAAATACAACCTGTTGAGCTCTGCTAGTATTATTTGAATGTATACGTTGTTAGGGATGGCCACTTTATGTCGGACAACGAAATAGGGGATGATTCCCTAGGAAGACTGATTTTCCATTTCTCAGAGCTTGTATGTATACACTCCTCCCATGGTAGGTCAATACCTAAAAAAAGTTAAAAGAAGCTTTGAAATTTCTATTATCATATTTAAAATTTGTCTCCATTTAAAAATAAGTTATTATTATTCAAAATACTGGTAACCATGGTTCATGTCATTTTTCTTAGATGAAGCTGACATATTGGTGTTTTATGTGTCAAATGGTGCCTGAGAGGTATATGGCAAAAGAGATCCCCATTATTCACTTCCTTACTGTCTTATATCCTCATTACTTTTTAAAATCTTACATTAGAAACCCAGTGGTGATAAACTAAGTAACATTATAAAGAATACATGAAAAGTAAAAAAAAATGAACTGAATTTTATTCAAAATCTAACATGGTTAAGTATACTATCATATTCTTCTGATGTACAAGAATTTTGAAAAACAGGCCTAATATTACCAAAATTTCTCAATAGCAACATTAAGTTTATTAAGTTTTGATAATGCCAATTTTATGCATTATTTTGTTTATTTTATGCAAAATAAATATATTGTATGTATACATACTCATTATCTTTTATTAAATTAACTGACTGATATTATGTTCCTTAACATTTTGCAATTCAGAAAACTAAAGGAATTAAGGAATTATAAATTAAAAACTCTTTTTTACCTCTGATTAATTTACATTTACTCACAAACATGTCAGTAGAGCTAATCATTAGAGAGAAAGTTTGTAAATGGAGATTTTGCATTGGTTTCCCTGCAACCCAGACCCACATAATAGAAACTGTATTAATTACAACACTGTTTTGCCAATGACTCAGGCATATTCCTAGCCAGCTCTTACAACTTAAATTAACCCATTTCTATTATTGTATATTTCACCACGAGGCTCATGGTTTACTGGTAAATTTCCTGTGTCTTTATCCTTTTGTAGCTATATGGTGTCTCCCTGACACCAACTTCTTTCCTCCTCAGTTTCTTCTTGGAACACCTCCCTTGCTATATTCTGACCTGCCATAGGCCAGAGCTTCTTATTTATTAACCAATGGTAATAAAACATATTCACAGCATACAGAAAAGAACCCCACATCAAAAATTAATAAAAGGAAGAAATTTTTCTTCATGGAAATCAAGTTCTGATGGCAAACGTCATAAAACAGCATGCCAAAAAATTAAAAAATATAGGCTATGATAATAATGCATTATTTCTGAGGACAGATAGAAGGCGATATGATGGAACACACCTTGGGAAGATGTAGGCCTGGCAAGATGGCATGCTTGAGAAAACCCAGAAGGTTTAATATTGGATGGAGTACAAACGACAACCGAGGTACCAGAAATTTGATGCTAGCATCTAAAAAATAGTAGTAGAGTCTAGGAACTGTGGGAACCAGAACATACGAAGGCCCCTGAGACAGAGAAATGATGATATATGGCAAATTGGGAGAAATAGTCAGCACTGAGCCTGGACTATGTATGCTAGAAGAGCTGAGAATGTTTTCTGAAATAGTCTGTCTTATCTAAAATCAGTTTGGAAGCATCACCATTGACTTAAAGGCAATCACTATTTGAAAAGGGAGTGTGCATTTCAATGCCTAGGAGCTGTCCTGTGGAGTCTGTGTGCATGTGTACGTATGCCTGTGGGGGTGGGGGTGGTGGTGGTGGGGTAGTGTGTGTGTGTGTGTGTGTGTGTGTGTGTGTGTGTGTGTGTGTGTGTGTATAATATTGTAAAGGACTTTGTAAAATTCTGGATAAGGATAGCTGATTTTATTGTTGGTGGCCTAATTATTGAGCTCTGGTCTAGGAGCTACATACAGCTCGATTAAAATACAGAAAAATATAACGGAAGCCCTGTGTTTGCTGCTATTTGTACTAAATGTAAAATAAGAATTGCCAGCATATCAACTGGGAAGTGGCTTTATATATGTAGGGAAACTGCCATTAAAGTTAATGATGCCTCATGAAATAGTAATGGTACTTATTAAACTATAAGCGGAGAATTATGCACATATATACAGTCACTTAAATTGCTATAGCAGCATTTTATTATAGACAAAAGAAAATTAAATGTTTCTTTATTTAAAAAAGGCTTGTTTTACAACCTTTCACACTGTAAGTACACGAAATATATGAACACAGCAGAAATATAGAAACTATATAATATATTGAAGCATTTCTTGTGGGAAATTCAGTCAAGAATTATGGTCTGAAGTAAATGTGTAATAGTAAAGGTAATAGTAGATGTGTAATAGTATAAAAACAAAATTAATATGGAACTACTTTATTTCGCTGAACTTATTATACAGTGAGAATGTGTGTGTTTGTTTGTGTGTATGTATTATCTTTGCTCAACCTAAGCAATATTTACAACATTTAATTGTCTAAAAAGAATAATATGGCTATTAGGATGAGATTTTAAGAATGATTTTATTTTCTTAAACCAAAATCAACTATGTTCTCCTTGTCATATATCTATACATACGTGGGGAAATATCTCACTAACAAGAGAGAGAGAGAGAGAGAGAGAGAGAGAGAGAGAGAGAGAGAGAGGGAGGGAGGGAGGGAGGGAGGGAGGGAGGGAGGGAGGAGGGAGGGAGGGAGGGAGGGACAGAGACAGACAGAGACAGAGACAGAGAGAAAGACACACACAAAGTTCAATTGGAACCTCCAGTTCTTCTCTGAACAAAGCAATCCGGAAAGCCCCACTCCTGTCTCTCTACTCTCTGCAAACTCCACCTGTTCAGAGACTCTCGAGTAAACAAAATGACCCCAAAAGCCCAGTTCCGCGTTCTTGGTGGCTACTACGACTTCCTCGCCTGAAGCTGCCAGTCGCAAAAGTCTCCCTCTCAAGTGCTCAGCTTTTGATCATACTTGGGTACACACAGCCATCTTGTGGTGAACACATCATTACCTATAATCACCTATCTAATCATCCCTGTCTACAGTCTGTGTACCTGCTTTGTTTGTGGGGGTGGCTTGATCTCTGGGAGAACGTGCCCAGGGTTTGCTTTTGCTCAAAGAAACCTGTTGTTATACTTTTCAAATTTGACTTGATTTGGCTTACTGAGTTGGAGAAGAAACTATTATCAGAATGCAGGTGTTGAGGGGTGGGGAATGGGGATGGCAGAAAACCTGTTAGAGAGCAGAGGAAATAGAGAAACTGTGTATCCTGACAGGGGGAAATAGGTCTTCTCTCCAAAAGGCCTGAATTAGTTAAAATCTCTGGACCAGACACGAGTTACCCAAAGACGACATGCTTTTGCCGCTGCCCCTGTCTCCCTCCCTACCCATCATAAGGACATGAGAAGCACCTATCGCTGAAGAGAAAGCTAAGGAATATCTCAGCAGAGGACAGGGAGAATGAGGGCAGAGGAATTTTCAAGTCTTTTCACAAACAATCTGTACTAGCCAAAAGCAGTTTAAAGTTGGTTAAAATGTGTAATTTTTGTAATAATGTCTACAAAACTCAAATATTAGTGTGTGTTACTCATAACTACTATATATTTCCATATTAAGAAATGGAGCATAAAACTATTTTCAAACATCTAATCTTTTTAAAAAAATCTACTGCATTGGATGTTGACTGTAAACTGTTTCTTTTGTGGTATCTTTCAAAGTATATTATAGCACAATGGACCAAACTGTAGTCCTAGTCTATCAGCACAGATAAAAATAAGAATAATGTATTGAAATAGGAAGACCTGTTTCTAGGGATATGTACTTCATTGTTCTTTTATTACTATTCATTTGGAATGATGATTGGAAAAAGTAGAAGTATAAACACTAGCTTTCAGGAAGACACATTTTCAAAATAAAGAATTGCCTAGACCCAAATTTACCATTTTTGGATGGAGGCACAATATCTTGAGAATTATAAGAAGTAAATAATTTATTATTGATGCAGCTTTTATGTAAAAATGCATCCAAGACAGCAGTTTGCCCTCTTTAACTACCTCTGGGCTCAATATACCTCATTAATGTGGTGGGTATGTGTCTCACATTGAAAATATTCTGAAAGCACAAAGCAGAGCATAAGTATAGTATACAAACACACATAGACACACACCTGCACTCACTGGCAATCTTTCATTATTGTGGAATAATAACTATGTGAAATAGAATTCCTGAAAAATTTAATTTTTAAACTGACACTTATATTTCTAAAATATGAATTACATCTACATTTTAAGATGGCAAAATCCTCAACACTGCTATGATTTATAAATGATGTATAATTGTAAGTAATTTAACTGAAGTTACTAACTTCCCAGATCAACTCAATAATCTATAAAGGGAACCCATCATTGTACTGTCAAGATGAGTAATTGTGACTTTTATCATCAGAACAAATGCATTTGTTTTAAACATGACTTTAATATTTTATAACTGCACACATTACATTTTTGGTCTACAATGAGTCAATTTTATAGTTATTATTAAATAGTTCTTCTATTTAATAAAACTTAAGAGAAGCTTGCACTTACCAATTTTTATTACTCATGGACTTCTGGAAATATGTGTAGTTTGAACACCTACATATGCTATTTAATTAAAGCCCTAGCAAGGGAATCATGTTGATGATCCTAAATGACAAACTTAAAAATGACAAACTCTGATAACTTCTAAATAACAGGAACAAATTTATTCATCCAGTCTGCCAACTTCTCTGGCTGGCACTTAGATTTTTCCTCTCAAGGACTGCCATCTGCCAGAGTAAAATTCTCTCTAGCCCCTTTGAAGCAAATAGTAAAGATTTTTGGTAAAAATCGTTTTCTTTGTCTAATAAGATGTAATAACAATTATCCAGAGTCAGTGAGGTGACTCAGCACAGGTTCTTGCTACCAGGCATGATGACCTGAGTAAGATCTGTCAACTCAACAAGGTGAATTAGAATGGTCTTTGCAAATTGTCCTATTGCTACCACATGCTTACTCTGCGCACCTCTGTGCTTCTTTCACTAAATAAATACATGACCTTTTAAAAGTCCATGAAACAAAATAGTTAAAGCAACAAAAACAAGAGAATATCATTGAATTCTCCAGTACCTGGCAGGAGATTATGCCAGGAAGGTTAAATAACAGTGTTTTTATGCGGTAGGGCACAAGAGATTCTCTCAAAAGAAAGAAAAAAACTCACACACACAAGATGAGTTGATTGAATTTTTGTCAACCTGATACAAATCTAGACTTATCTAAGAAGAGGAAAATTTTGGTTGTTGTTTCTATTTGTATAGTTTTATACATTCTATTCTGTTTAAGGTTTTCCATTTCTAACACCTTCCAAGTCCTTCCCACTCACCCAATTCTATACCTTCTTTCTCATCCTCTTTAGAAAACACAGAAACATATCCTAAAATGACAACCATTTGCAAAAGAAGAAAGAAATTTCCTCGGTGGAGGATCACTGGGTATACTAACCACATTTTCAGATAGGCACTACGCTCGAAGTAGACTGGCAACATGATGTTAACTGAAGGTTATTTTTGTAGACTTTTAGTATTATATCAATTTGTTTGTGCACTTTTTGTCTTACTTGTATTTTGTTTGTGTAGTATGGAACACAAAATCTTAATTTGTGAAAATATTTCTAGAAGTTTGGTTAGTAAGCAAGTCTGTAGGATATTTCCTTGATTAATAATTAATATGGGAAGTCTTCACCCACTTCTGGTGCTATGAACCTTGGGCAGCTGATGCAAAATAGAATGGGCAAAATGAGTGGTCAAGCTAGAAAAAATACTTCTCCATGGCCTCTGCACTATTTTCTTTCTTTAGGCTCCTGCTTAGAATCCTTTCCCTGACTTCCGTGGATGATGGACTACAAGCTGGAAGATATAAATTCTTTCATCTCCAAGTGGATTTTGGTCGTAGTGCTTTATCACAAGTAATCAAACCCTAAGAAAGAAATTGTTGCCAGGACTGGAGCGTTCTGTAACATACCTGACCATGTATTTGGGGAAAAATATTCGTGGCACTATAACTTTAGTCCAGAAGATCATATTCTCAGAGCCCAGTGAGCAGTTCTGGGTGTATCTGGAAGGTACGAATGCTGAAAGCTATGCTAAGGACAGAGTATGTCTTGTTTCATAGAGAAGCAAAGATTCCACCAAGGCCATTTCTTTGATGTCTAGAATTACGAAAGATTAAAATGAATTCTCTACTTTGATGGGACAGAGTAAAGCTGCAGAGAAAAAAGCTACATATAAGAGGATAACAGTGATCAAGAGGTGACAAGCATCAGTGAAAATCTGAGAGTATTTTCTCATGGTCAGCATAGAGAAACTATGGTCCAGAGAGTGTAATGTTGCACATCATGCTGGAAACCAACCTTGGTATTAAGTAAGAACTGCCTAGTTGTTACTTTACTTGATAGAATGAGTCATCTTGAGCAGCTCATGATTGACAGTGAGAGAAGCTAAAAGAGGTCATTGTTGAAGGTGTAACAGTTATCGCCGAAACCCAAGGACTGATGTAGTCATGGAGAGAAGTTGAGGTTTAGAATCGTATGATAGGGTCAGAATTTTGAAGTCTTCTGCTGAAAGGGCAACCTAATTACAGCAGAGGTCCCAATGATTTGGAGATGCCATTTTCATGGGATGACTGTCAAAAACAGCAACAGTTGTTGAGTGCCTGAGCCTACAAAATCATCTATGTGTGTCTTGAATTGCAAAGCTGGAAAAGTGCCACTGCAAGGCCTTTTTGGAGTCCATTGTATCACGAGTGAGTCTCAGATGTTAAATCTATACTATTATTGATGGACCTTAGTTTTGCTTTATTTTGTTTGTGACTATACATTAGTTCTTCACTCGAAGTAAGTCGTATTTAACTTGTCTTATTTTACTTTAAAGAACCACACAGTTAGGCAATATTAGAACTTAGTGAGACTTTGGAGTTTTAGAGAGACTTTAAATATTTTAGAGAAACTTTGAACTTTTTAAGGAACATTTTATATTTTAAAGAGCTTGTCTTTTAAAGACTGTGGGACTTTTTAAAGACAAATGGTTTATAGTGTAATATTGGTACTCATATGACATCTTATGGGATGAAGAAGAAAGGAAGGTTGTGAATTGATAAGTGATGTGTTTTTGTGTCATCCTGACAATATTTGTTTTTTGTTAAGTTGGCACAATTTCAAGATATCTAGGGAAAGGAAATCTTAGTTGAGAAAAATATATCTATGATATGGGCTTGTATACAAGTCTGTAGGCCACTTTCTTCATTGATGATTGCTATGGAAGAGCCTCACTCTGTGTGGTCAGTGAAGTCTGACAAAACTGATAACCTGGGTTCAATGTCCTAAGCCCAATTAGAGAAATAATAGAACTAAGTCTCATACTTGTCCTCTGATTTCCAATAATAAATGATATAATGCTCGTTCAATCATGAATGTACACACATACATACACATACATACACAATAAATAAATGTGAAAAGAAAGCCTCAATCACTAAATAGTCTATAGTTACAAGTAACAATATTTTAGAAAATTATAAGTGAATTTTTTGGGTTCAATTTCTAGGGCTTTGCTTAGGTTAAAATTTATATCAACAAAAAGTTAATTAATTTTATTTCAGAATAAAGTAAATTACCCATCCCAATGTGAGATTCTGAAAACATGAAGCACAGATAACTTGAATCATATATAATGTATTTTAAATTCAAATTTCAGATTTGTTTTGTATCATATCACATTTTCACCAGTAAAAAATAGTTAATTCTGGGGAAGTTTTTTTTTTATTTGTTTTTAAGTTTTTCCTTAAAAATGGATCTTTTTTTATATACCTTATCTCAATTATGGTCTAGGAAAAAAAGACATAACACTAACAATTAGCATAGAGAAACTTTAAAATACATATGCTCTCAAATACATCATGTTCAAGATTTTAAACTACAAACTTTTTAAAAATTGTAGTGAAAGCTACAATGATTATATTATTTTCAAATCAAAACGTGGTATTTAAAAAGGACCAAGTTGACTGGTTCTTGTCTACCAACAATGTATCTTTTTATTATGCATAAACAGTAAAAATATTAACATTGTAAAATAAATAATTTAGATAATTTAAGATTGATACATCTAAAATTTTCCTCTATTCTTCAACATTCCCAGAAATGTAATGACATGTCATTCCATTCTATAATCACATACATAAAATGTATGCATAGGCATGAACTTGCCTGCTGAAATCAACATTGGGTTATAATAGTGGAGCCTGTAAGACAGTGCTAGAAAATATTGAACTGCAGGAGCCCAGCTCAAGCAGTTTCAGAGGGGAAGAGTACTAGTAAGTGGCCTAGAAAATATTCTTGTAATATTTTGGTAAGGAATGTGACTCCTGTCCTTGTCTTAAAACAATCTGCACAAGACTAAACTGAAGAGTTTGGATTAATGATGTTAGAAGAGGAAATTTTGAGACAGTCTAGTATTGACTGGAGACATGTAATGAAAAGGATAAAGCTGAGAAAGAAAAAATACAAAATGTACAGTTTGATAAGACAAGGAGCTCCAGGGAGCACCATGAAGTTATTTCCAGTTCTCAAGAAGATGAAAAGCTTAAAGAAAAGCCCTATGCTAAGTGGAATAAGGGGAGAAGGGACCTCATGGTAAGTCTCCAATAAGCTAAGCTTCAAAAGTGTAAAAAGGAATTTAAAAACAGCTTAAGCAGTAAAAGAATCAACAAGAAAGAGAAAGCTGTAAAATATTTATCTTAATGAGGGTCCAAGTTCTAAGACTAGTAAACGAAAAACTTGACAGCACAGGCCACTTCATTCTGGCATTAAAGTAAAGAATACAAGAAAGGGGTTGTGAAATCTTCCTCCTCAGATGAGGAATGCTGTGGAGGCCAGGCATGGATACCCAGAGAGGACATTGAAGAAGCAGAGAAGGTGAAGCCTGGATTGCCTTGGAAATCCCAAGATGCTGAAGGTGCCAGAGCCAAGCAAAGCTGCAGACTGGATGTGGAACCAGGCCAAGAGAGAAAAGTATAAAAAGTTACTTCAAAGGCTGAAAAGAGTTGGCGATCTGAAGATTATTTTCATATCAAACCTGAAGTCTCAGAATTTGGAGTGTACCTTGCTGGTTTTCAGTCTTGCTTTATCCCAATATTTCTTCACTATGCCCTCTTTTCTGCGTTTTTCAATGGGCCATTTTATGTTGGAAGTATGTGTCACATTTTTAATTTTATAGGGATGTCACAGTCAAGAGAACGACTTGCATACCAGAAGGTAATTTGAATATTGAACTTTTAAACAGATTTTAGACTGTGCTAGATTGTGTAGATTTTTGGAGTTGGACTGAGAACATCCTTTCATTATGATGAGACTAAAAGCCTATGGGAACCAGGGAGTGAAATGTGGAGTTTTGAATAAGAATAACTCAGACAGGATCAAATGTTTGAATATTTAGTGATCAGGAGTGGCACTACTTGGCAGGGATTAGCAGGTATTTCCTTGTTGGAGAAGGTATGTCATTGTTGGGGAAAGTGTGCCACTAGGAATGAGCCTTCAAAAGCCCAACCAGGCCCAGTAGTTATTCTCTCTTGGTGATGCCTGTGGATTCAAACGTAGAACTCTCAGCTACTTCTCCAGCATCAGGTCTCCCTTCATGTTCCCCACAATGATAAAGGATAAAAACTCTGAAACTATGAGTAAACTCAAGTTAAATGTTTTCTTTTATAGGCGTTTTCATAGTCGTGGTGTCTCCTTACAGCAACAGAAACTCACTAAGAGAGTTTGAGATTTTTATGGATCCTTTAAGAATTGGGTCAACACTGGGGAACACGGTCCCTGAAGGCTACCTTTAAGCTTTTCTAGTCCAACTCCTTTTTTTACTTCCTGTATTATGAATGCTTTTCAAAGTCAGTTTAAGGGAGGCAAGAGGAAACTCAATTCAACGTGACTCAGCAGTGTTGATTCAAACTTTTAGAGTCTGATATCCGGTAGATTATATTAGGCCTATTTAATCACAGAGAATTTGGGGAATATAGTTTTCTGGTGATAATTAGCTTAGTCCCATGTGCATAAGAAAACAAGGCAGGATTACATTGAAATACTGTAGGCAGAGACAGTTCGTTTTCCAGCAACCAGGACATAAATAATAACACAGAAACTATATTAATTATAATACTGTTTGGCCGATATCTTAGGTATATTTCTATCTAAATCTTCCTTCTTAAATTAACCCATTCTTAATATTTTATATTTTACCACCAGGCTTATGGTTTACAGGTAAGGTTCCAGGGTGTCTGTGTCCTTCAGCAGCTACATGGCGTCCATCTCGACTTCATCTACTCTCTCTCTACATCTCTGTTCTGGCTTTACTCTGTTAAGACACTGGCCGAAAGTAACTTTTTTATTAAACAATGACAATAAAACATATTCACAACATACAGAAGGGAATATCACATCACCTCCTCTTTTCTGTCAAATTTATTTTTTTCTGCTTCCTTTAGGTTTTTTTCGTTTCTTTTTTTTTTTTATTTTTTCCACTCAAAAATTTATACTTCCTCCCCTCCTCCCATTCCCTTCCTGCTTCCCCACTCATCCTCCTCCCTCCCACTCCCTCCTTAAGAGAAGGCAGGGAACCCTTCCCTGTGGAAAGTCCAAGGCCCTCCCCACTACATCCAGACATAGGAAGCTTTGCATCCAAATTGACTAGGGTCCCAAAAAGCCAGTACATGCAGTAGAAACATGTCCCAGTGTCTTTATCAATGGCATCTCAGTCAGCCCTCATTGTCAACCACATTCAGAGAGTTCAGTTTGATCACATGCTCATTCAGTCCTGGTCCAGCTGGATTTGGTGAACTCCCATTAGAGCAGACACACTGTCTCAGTGGGTGGACCAACCCCTTGCGGTCCAGACTTCCTTTCTCATCTTCTCCCTCCTTCTCCTCTTCAACTGGACCTTGGGAGCTCAGTCCATTGCTCTGATGAGGGTCTCTGTCTCTATCTCCATCCATCGCCAGATGAAGTTTCTATGGTGATATGCAAGATATTCATCAATATGGCTATAGGATAGGGCCATTTCAGGCTCCCTCTCCTCAGCTGCCCAAGGAATTAGCTGGGGACATCTCCACGGACACCTGGGATCCTCTCAAGAGCCAAGTCTCTTGTCAACCCTAAAATGACTCCCTTAATGTAGATATCTTCTTCCCTGCTCCTATATCTGCCCTTCCTCCATCTCCACCCTCCCACTCCCCCAAGCTCACTCTAGTCTTTCCTTTCTCCCTTCTCTCTCCCCTCTCCCCTTCCCCCATCCCCACACCCCTTAACCTCACCCCCATGATCCCAACTTTTGCCTGTTAATCTTGTTTCCTTCCAATTGAATGCTTTAGGCTTAGCTTAATGGGTCATACTACTAGGAGTATGGATTACAGTACTACTGAAGGTAGTTAAACTGTTGTGACCTGACTAAAGAGATTTCAAAGGAAAGGAATTTTAATATGTGGCCTAGAGAATGTTCTTGTGATATTTTGGCAATGAGTATGTCTGCTTCTTGCCCTTGTCAAAGAAGTTTCCTTGAGGCCACACTGAAAAGTTTTAGATTATTTCTGTTTGCAGAGGAAATCTGAAAATATCCTAATATTGATTCTGTCATATGGTTATTAATGATGGCTCTTATATAGATCTAAAATGAGGAGAGAACTAAGCAAGGAAAAACACAAAATGTACAATTTGAGGAGAATAGGATATTAGGAAGTGGAATGGATTTAAATCAAGAAGGTAAACAGATTAAGAAATGGGAAAAGGGACTGGTAACTTCAGAGCAAAACACCATCCAGCTAAGAACCCAATTAGTGAAAGAAATTAAAGAGAATACTTCAAGCTGGGTATGGTATTGAATACCTATAATCCCAGCTCTCTGGAGGCAGAGGTTGGCAGATCTCTGAGTTTGAGACCAGCCTGGTCTACAAAATGTGATCAAGGAAAACCAAGTTTAGACAGTGAAGGAAAATATCCAAAACCCAAAAGCTAATGCAGATGTAATTAAACAAGGGGACTGTGTTCCAGTCCCAGCAAGCAGCAGAATTCGGCAAATTCTGTAATTTGATTCTGGCTTTAGAGTCAAGGATAGAAGAAAGCAATTATGGAATCTCCCTTTGTGACTAAGGAAAGCCACCAAGGCTAGTCATGTATTTTACCTGCATAGAGGCCTAGAGTGGCCATTGCAGGGAGCTGTGAAATTGAACTTTACAATGCCTTGGAGAATGAAATATGTTAGAGATGCCAGAGTTTTCCTGCAAAGGAAACCTACAAAGAGAGTGGAATCAGACCAAGTGAAAGAAGTATGTTGAAGTTAACAAAGCTGAATAAAGTTGGAGATCTGAAACACATTTTGGCATCAGACATGGAATTGCAAAGTTTGTAGCTGGCCCAGCTGATTTTGGTTGTGCTTTGGTCATGCATTTTCCCACTATGCTCCCTTCCAGACCTTTTGGAAAGGTAATGTATATCCTAACCTCCTATATGTTGAAAGTATGTTGTTTTTTGTTTTTGATTTTATAAGGGATTACACTTAAGAGATTGCATGAATCTTAGAAGAGACTTTGGACTTTTAAACATTGTTGTGATTGTGACTGTGATAGATTTTGGGGATTTAAAAGTTGGACTAAATGCATTTGCTTTTCATAATGGCTACTAGCCTTTAGAGATCAGTGAGTAGAATGCGGTAGTTAAAATAGGAATGGTACTCATATATCATTTGTTTGAATGCTTGGCCTATAGAAAGTAGCACTATTAGGAGGTGTTGTCTTATTGGAGGAGGTGTGCCTTTTTGGAGAAGTCCTTGAGGTCTCATATGTGCTCAACTCTTTCCCAGTATGGGGCAGTTAACATCTTGTTGTCTCTGGATAAAGATATAGAACCCTCAGTTTCTTCTCCAGCTCCACGTCTACCTGCATACTACCATGCTTTCCACCATGATAATAATAGACTAAACCTCAGACACTGTAAGCCAAATCCAAATAAATGTTTTCATACATAAAAGTTGCTGTGGTTCTGGTTTTTCTTCACAGCAGTAGAAAACTAAACGAACACAACTGCCATAAAAATTATTTTTTCTACTTATAAAAAGGAATAAATCCTTTCTTCCTTAAGTGGTTTTACTCAGGAAATTCTATTACAGCAACAGAAAATGTAATCAAAACAATTGGATAGACTACAACCTCTCATATATAGGGCATTTAATTCAGTAAGTTTGGGAAATAATTAAACCTCCATCACTATCAACACCATTGTTCAGTCTTTTCCAAACCTAGTTTTCATACCTTTGTTATTAATTATAAATCTGTTTATTTATTTTTGCTAAAATATAACATATTTAATTTAGCTTAATTTCTAAATATTTGTATATATTACTGGTATACTGCATAGTTCTCTAGAATGTTATTATAAAGTAAATCATATCTTGTACTCTAATATTTAATAAATATTGGCTCTACTATATTACATCTATCACTTACTTGGTATTTTTGTAAGTATAATGTTTTAAAAACTACTTTATATTGTTAGATGCACATGAAGGATTTTTTTTACATCATCTAATCATTGGGTTTAGCAAGATTTATTTCTTAGGTCATTTATTATTTATTTTTAGTTCCTTCAAAAATAGGTTAGTTTAATTTTATATTCATTTTAGTATATGGAATTTTTACTTTGATCATTTAGAATTTATATTTTGTTTTGTAACTATTGCAATTTTGATTTGGTTAAACTGGTTTCTTTATGAATGCTTGCCATCTATTTTTTTAGAATACATATATTTGCCTAAGGGGAATGATTTTTTTAACTCTGATTTTCTTTAGTTGAAAATTATTTTAATTATTTTACCTTTTATGGCAATATTAGATCTACTCTTCATTTCATATTTTTTCAATATTTGAAGAACTTACTCTTTTTTGAAGGGATTGTCTTTTTCTATTTACCTTAAGGCGATAGCTATCACCCTTCCTAATGCTGTGAACCTTTAACATAGTTCCTGTTGGTATGATTTCAACCACAAAATTATTTTAATATCTACTTCACAACTTTAATTTTTCTACTGTTTTGAATCATAATGTAAATATTTTGGAGACACGTTTGCCAAAGGAATGGCAGCTCACAAGTTGGTAATCACAGCCTTAAGTTTTCTAGTAGCTATCCTTAATTTAATGTATGATATAATATTTCTGGTTGTTCCTTAGAAGACATTAGCCTACATATTTCAAGTTGTGACAGGACCTGTGAATAAAATACCATGAGATTAGCTGATGGAATATGATAAAAGTCATGAAAATTCAAATGATGCTTAGCTGTTGTACAAATATTTCATATGAGATACTATGAGCCGAAGTTCTCAGAAGAAATTGCAGAAGGCTGATTGAACGATGCATATCTCAATTATTGTAGAAGGGCTGGAATGTTACAGTCTAGACCCAAACGACAATCATGTTGGACTTGCTGTAGGCCCCTTAACAGTCATTCTGTGCCCATCTTTCTGATCTAGCAGCCTCACGACTATCATGCAAATCCTTTTAGATATTTTAATTTAGTTGGCAAAAAGTAAGTGGCTGCAGTCTGTAGCAGAGCTTTCTCAACTTTCCTAAAACCCATCTACCTGACATACCTACCAAAGTGTTTGAAAAGTATGTCAACTTATGAGCTTCTTTGTTCTCTTACTGTAAAAAAGCTTCCAGAGCTTGTTAGCACATTGTGTTACATAGTCCTGTAGAAAACTGGTGCAGAGACTCGGTCATTTGTATTTGATCCCAGAATAAACTGTCTCTCATTTGAGGTAAAAATACTATTTTTGCCTTGACAGTTCTGACTACAGTTGTGTTAGGGGAGCATGATTGCTGTCTCGGTGTTATATGTGAAGAAACTAAGATAGAGTTTAATGTTATCCACAGTCCAAACATGGAGAATAGGGAGAGGGACCATAGAATCTGTGAGATTATTAAAGGGGATAAGGATACTACGATGTTACAGAAATGGAAGGGTTCATCCATTTAGTATTTGCATCTAGAGGAACTATATCTCACTTTGATGTAGTTTCTCTAGCAAAGCAACAATGTCTCGTTACTTTGCAACACTTATATCTAGATTATATTGCAGACAATTCCCATTCCCCGATGACAGGCATCAATAAAACAGACACGTAGGCAAGAAACTGTTGTTTTAAACTTGAGAAACCTGTCATGAAGTATGTTTTTCATATGCATCAGATTTCAAAAGATGGTTCAAGATCATTCGGAGTGACAGGAGACACCCTATCGTATGAAATATCATAGAAACTGTGATGAGAGCTTTGGGCTACAGCTGACTACTGCACTCAAACTGAGTGTATAGTGAACTAGATGACTATATAGAATAAATATATATATACATATACATATATAATAATGCCTAGATAATACTGATTCCTTACCCATTAAGTTAAGGCTCATAGATAATATTAATTACAGAACTGTGATATTAATATAGAAATTATGAATATAGAAATTACTAGAAATATTTATGAATATAAAGCTATTCAAATCAGATTTATAATTTTTGACATTCTAAAAATGATTCACAGCCAAATTTATTTATCCCGTGCATTTTTGGAAATAAATGTTATATAATAAAACTCCTAGTTTTTATTGATTCAATTATTTATTTAATGTCATTTTGATTAAAAAAGGCATGAACAAGTCATCTTTGATTAATACACTTGATCTTAGCCAAAAGACTGAGAAGCAATCCTGATTAGTAAAGCCTGCTACTCATTTTCCTGACTATGATTTTCCATGATCTGAAAACTACCCTTTTCTCTTTATTTTAAAGAATTCTCTTCTAAATCAAAGCAATGTTTCTTCAGAACAATTTGTTGTCATTAGTAAAAATGTGAGACAGGCAATGTTTCATTTATGTTCATTGACTAGATAGATACATCAGTGGCAACAAATTGTCTTCTACCTCGAAAAAAGAAACAGTGTGAGTATCAGGAGCACAAAAGAAAAAAAAAAGTAATTCGAGAAGAAAATAGTATATCTGGAGGAAGTCAGTATTGTCAGATGCTAAATTGATTATTAGAAAACAGATAAAGAGCCTGTGGGATCTGGGCTGAAATGGGAAAGAATATTGGGGCACTGTGGAAGGCAGTTGTCTATGTGAACAACAAACTCATACATTTCACAGAAAGTAGGATTTGATAGGTAGAACTGAAAAAGAAACTTATGAAGACTGAGGTCACATGGGTCCAATCAGTCCCACACCCATACTCTCACTTCTGGATCCCAGCTTTGAGTCTTTTGTTCTGTGTTTTATTTATTTTTTAAATATTTATTTATTTAGTATACAATATATGATTGCAGGCCAGAAGAGTGCACCTGGCCTCATTACAGATGGTTGTGAGCCACCATGTGGTTGCTGGGAATTGAACTCAGGACCTTTGGAATAGCAGGCAATGCTCTTAACTCCTGAGCCATCTCTCCAGCCCCTGGTTCTGTGTTTTATATGCAGAATCCACGAACATATCCAGTGAGGAAAGATGCCTTATAAAAGAAAAAAAATAGTAAAGTGAAAGAAGAGAGGGGAGATACCGGGCAAAGAAACCTTCAAGGAAGAAGAGGGATGGCAGATGAAAAAATACAGTGTTAACAACGGCTTAGTAGAAATGAAAGATAAATGAAGAGGCTATTTGAAAGAATAAAAGCAACAGAATCTTTCAGCCCTCCGACAATTCAGCTAAGGACAAGAGTAGAAGACCTGTGTCATAGAAAGAGAAATCGGGAGCTACTCAGGGCTAAAGTTTCAGTGGGGATAAAAGGTAGTGAGAGAAGCAATATTTTAGCCAAAATTAAGGATATATATATATATATATATATATATATATATATATATATATCTTGGAAATCTACTTTATAAGCTAAGTATAAATATTTATAGTATATAAAATGAGTATGTCGACAAGTTTGTTGCATGAGTGGACAATGACGTTCCCAGAGGACATGGGTTAATAAATGAAAACTGCAGTGTTAGGAATGGAATACATCTCTAGTCAAGGGGTCCAAACAGGCACCCAAAACAAGATGGGCTGTCCTATTGTTCTTGTATCCCCACCATAAACAAATGGTAAGTCATTGTTGCTGAAGACATCATTCATTTTGGTTTCAAGGTATAGAAAAACCAACAGTAAACTGAGCAGAAAACCTTTTTTCACATTTTCTTTTGTGTGTGTGTGTGTGTGTGTGTGTGTGTGTGTTTGTGTGTGTGTGTGTATGTCAGAAGGTCCTATGCAGAAAGATGGAGGAAAAAGGAATAATAATCTTGTACAGCACTATATCCTACATGCCACAATACTGACATGCTGGCAAGATGTGTCCGTTGGTATAATTAAATTAAAACATTATCTTTCAATCCAAGTATTGCTAATCTTCCTTGAAGGTCTCTTTCCCTGGTATCTCCCCTCTCTCCTTTCACTTTTCTATTCTTTCTTTTATAAGATATCTGTCCTCTCTGGCACCTTTCTATGTTCCTGGATTCTGCATATAAGACACAGAACAAAAGACTCAAAGCTGGGATCCATAGGTGAGAGTGAGTGTGGGTGTTGGAGTACCCCAATACTTTCTCTTTGAATGCAAGACTTCCTGCACAGGAGGGATTTCATGCTTGCTACTTTAATAAGGTAAAAGTCCATGACTTGAAAATTAATGGGCCCTATAGTGAAACATACTGTTGTTTATTAAAAATAACTATGCTGTCAATTTGCATTATACACACAAACACACATTGTTGTGTGTGTGTGTGCTGATATCAACATTTGCCAGAGAAGTTTCTTTTTTGCAGAGGATAGAGGTCAATTGAGAGTAATACTTGGAAATATTGCTGAGTGCAGATAACATTAAGTATAAATAACTCTGAGTACACAGCTGTAAATGGGTCATCTAAAGCTCAAGAATTTTGCAGAAAGGATGGTATGATTATCAGACCTGGAGAACTGTGAGGAGGGGAAGAAAGTTGTGAAATGGTGACTTTTGAATGGGACATGGCTGTTCCTGTTAGCATCAGTTCTCTCTCTCTCTCTCTCTCTCTCTCTCTCTCTCTCTCTCTCACACACACACACACACACACACACACACACACACTCACACAAGAAACTGAAAATAGAAACAATTTATAAGGAAACACCAGTATTTAGTTAATAAAATAGGAGAAAGCATATTACATAGCAGGAATTGAATTAAAAATACCCAAATTGACAATTGATTGAAAGTTTTTTATATAGTGAAAAATTTCTAATCATCTCAATATGTTTATACATATCTCATCTAATGTTAACATCATCCTTAAATTAAATACAGTAATTTATTTGTCAAGATGATACATTATTCCTCATCCTAAAAGAGAACATTAGGGACAGGAAATATTCGTACATCATTGTTTTTCTTTTTCACAAAGAATTTACATCTACATCAATATCCACTGAAATTATTTTGAAAAGGTATAAAAGGAGAAGTATTTTAAACAACCATAGTAAAAATAGGTTTAGGGAGGAAAATAACAATAAATTATATACTATTTAGTTGTAGGTTCTGTGCCTAGTTCTATAATACAGAAGTGTCAAAGAATATATTCTAGATAAGTATCCATTTTAATGAGAAACATAGATGGTAGCTAGCTAGCTAGATGATTGATTTGTAGATCAAATGAAGGAAAATGGATATTTATAATCCTAATACAATATATCACTCAAAATAAAATTATTGTGTAAAATAAGATCAAAAAAAGAAAAGAAAGGGAGTTCAGGAAAGACTAAGAAAAGCATTTGAAAATTGATTGAAATGAGACTAAGAGAAAAAGTTTAGGATAGAGTCCAGTTAATCCTGCAGTGTAACTGATCAGTTCTTGTCAGTAATTTAGACACCTTTTATACAAAGTTCAATAGACTTATGACAATAGATGTTGAATGCATCCTTGACTATCATGATTTTAAAGCACAAACAGACCTACCTGATTTATTTACAAGTAAACTTATAAAATAGAAATTAATAGTGAGGTTGGAGCTGAAGGATGGTAGTGGAAGTCATTAATATAAGGGTGGAAGAGTAAATTAAGCCAACCACAGAGAAGGTACATAAAATGACATAAATGGACTACTTTACAATTTCTTCAGAGAATGCATAACTAAAGGTTATATATGTAGTCAAATTTTATAAAAGTAAAAGGCTAGGGAAGAAAAATTAGACAATGCAGTGTCATGTATACTACAAACAAAGAAAAAATATTGGTAAACAACTAATAAACACCATCAAATATATCTGACATCTGAGTAATGTCTACAGAGGACTCCATTTCAAGTGAGCAACCATAAAGAATGGGAGATATAAAATCTTTTTTAAAACTTGAGGACTGGAAATGAGTATAGTAGGGAGCCAATGAATGGCTTCATTTTAGAATTCCTGAGAGAGATGAGTCACACAACAAGCAAAGTGAAACAGGAACCTAAGAGAGAGTTATAGAGAAGTTATAAAGGGTAGGACAAGAAAAAAACGCTAAAAATTCACCACTGTGACAGATGCCTGGAAAGATTTGATTTCCCCAGGACATGATTAAGAAAATGACCATTATTACCTAACTTCTATGTCACGTCTGGCATAAGCAATCTCTCCCTTTTACCTTTTGATGATGCCTGCATATCCTAGTGCTTTATCCTCACTTTTATTTATGATTAGGCTCATCTTAGTGATTCTTGGTGATTGCCACTCACCTTCAGATGTGATAGGGTTCTGTCCTTTCCCATATTAACCTTTAATCTCACAGCAAATATAATTTTCTCCATCTAGGGAAGGATGCCAGACTCCTGGTTTATCTTCTTTCAGAAAACAACATATGGAAGTAGGGTAGAGAGAAGATGGGAATAAGCGTTTCATTTGGATGTAAACAGAAGTTGTTCTCTTCCGGATGTTAAAGCTTTTGTCACAGGAGGCACTTTGACATGGAGCACATTCTGAAGGCTCATCAGCCTGCGAGACACTGCGGATAATCAACCAATAGGATAGCCTTGTAAGACACGGTAGACAAGTCTTTAGAAATGAGTGAGCCATGGAAGGTGAAGCTGTATATTTGTATCTGTATATTTTGACGGGTCAAAATGTTCTTTTGTGTTTAAACATCCAGGAATCTATTGTTAGATGGTCCTCCACATAACAGAAGCTGATATGCCAAAGAATGCTCCCAAATGCCACACAAGCACACTAACAAAGTCTCTTTCTGCTTCATTATAAGGACTAGATTCATTATAATATGACTCACTATAGTTATGACTGCTCCTGTAAGTTTTCCAAAAGACCGTGGGCAAAAGCTATAAAATCCAGATCTAGTTATGACTTGCAAGGGGAAGATTAATTTTCTTCCAGTGAATAGCTCATCCACATCATAAAACTCTCAAGTTCCATGAATGGGGACACTCTGCACCAAACCACTTCAGAATAGCCTTCCCTGGTGTCTTGTTAGAACATGCCATAGTTTTTACTGTACTATTTAAACTCTCTCTAAAATTGCCTATTTCTCTCAGCTAAATCCTCCTTTAAAAAACACAGAAATCAAGTACAAGCTTATATCCAGTAACATGTTTTAAAACATGTGAGACTTTTTATAATGTTTTTGTTTTGTTGGAGAGGCACAGAGAGAGAATGAGAGATAGCATGAAGTTGGGTGGCTAGGAATATGGGGAAGATCTGGAAAGAGTAGGAAAAATGGAAAAAAATATGGTCAAAATGCATAAAATGCTTTTAATTAAAAAGCAAATATTTTAAAAAGACTCTCTTATAAAATTTTTTCTCAAGGCAATATACTTAGAATATGTGTAAGTTGAGATCACAAGAGTTCAACTTTACCAAAAATTCACTACCTACATCAGGGATTTATTTGTTTAATACTTTTAATAATTCTATGAAAATTTCACACCTTTTACTTTGATCATGTCTATATCCTTCCAGATCCATATTTTATTGCATACCCATTAAACATTATTTTCTATTTGGACTCAATTCCTTGAAATTGTGCAGCCTAGGTACTAATTGATACTATCGAAGATGATCTTTTGCATGTGCTAGACATAGTTCACTTGTAATCATCTACGGCCTCTGACTTTGAAAGTCTTTCTGCTTCCTCATCTGTAATGATTTCTGAATCTTTGAAGAAGGAAGTATGGATGTTCTAATGAGAGCTGACTGCTCTATAGTCATTTATTCTCTGGAATTTGACCAGCTGTGTGTCTAAGTGTTAAACACCATTTACTGCAGAAATAAGCTTCTCTACAGGAGTGAAAATGTCCATGTCTTCAAGTGACTTCCAAAGTGTAACCAGAAAAGCCTAGAAGCAGTGACTGAGTCTAAAAAAATCAGTTCCTGAAGTTTGAATTTGTGCCTGAAGTTTGTACATAATGGCTTTAGTACAAAGGTTGTACCTCTTCACACCACTTACATGTCCTCCCATACTGCTATGAGCAAGCCTAATCTGATATTGACTGACAATGATAAAGGAAAGAAACAAAAAGATAATGTATTCTTCTCCCCCTTTGTGCTGGTACTAGTGACAGGATGGGATCCAAAGAGTTTTCACATTTGCATGAAAGAATAGTTTATTAGATAAAAATGGTCTGAAACATTTAGTCATTGCAAGCATGTATAATTTACAAACCAGGGTTTGTTTAGTAAGGGAAGTGACTGATAAGCCAAACGCAGAGTCAAGTGGTCATATGAGCAACAGAAATCACAGGTTTCATTTGAACCAAGGTTTGCTCAGTGTTTGCAAGAATGTAGCCAAGCAAAAGTCTCAGTTAACAAGATGCATGGAGAAATGATAAAGTTCCAGAGTCTCAACTTTTCAAGTCACATGTTCATTTATCCAATGAGAAATAAGTCCTCTAATACATCCATAAGTCTCCTTACACAATACTAAGTGTTTCGACTGGGCCGTATACAAATTTCATGTCAAATATTTATAACACCTTCAACTTTCTTTGCATTTATTCATTCCACTCTCACTTTCAGTGCACATAAGTACTCTTTTCTCAGTAGTCTTATCAATACCAAATATCTTTTGTATTTTTGGTGATAGTTGCCAGATAACTTTAATTTCATTTGTGATTGATGTATAGTTCTCTAATGTCCTTCTGCGGAGAAATGCTGACCATTTAACATCTATTAGTCACTTGAATTCATACCTTTAAAACTCCACTCCATTTTCTTTCTTTTTTTTTTCCCCATGGGGACCACAGAGGCTGTTGTGTTTATTGTGCAGGAAATCAGTGATAATCCACTAGAGAAGGATTCCCACAAGCAAACCATCAATGTGCAATCACAGACTTCGATTCCACACAACTCCATTTTCAATCTTGAAGTTGTGATTTTATGTTGAATTGAGCTCCTAATATACTTTATACATTAGTCTCTCATTTTATATATTTTTCATTTATTTTATGAATTAGATGGTCTTGTCAGTTCCATAGTACTTTTGTCTCTACTGTTTATTTTCACTGAATATCACTTACCTTAATCTTTGCTCGTTTCCTCTATTGCTCTCCTTCTTCTCTGACTCCCAGTATTTTACTCTCTGCTCGATTCATTCTGACTTGCCTTTAATTTTTATAGTAGGGTTTTTAGATTTTTTTCAAGTCTACATTCAGTTTAGCTTGAGTTCTCTTTAATGTGTCTATCTCTTTATTAAATTCTATTTTCAAATCCCCGAGTGCCTTCACTGTTTCCATCATCCTTATGCTTGTACTCTCTTGGGCATTTCTCAGACATTTGTTCCTTTTCAGTTCTGTCATTTAAAGTTAACTAAGCTATGCTTCTGAGTATTATTTTAAAAACCTCGCATTACTTGTTTAATTTTATGCTTCTTCCTTGAAATTCTGTCTGGGGCTCACCTATGTAATTCTCACTGGCAGACATTTATGTAAGACAAACGGAACCCTGTGGTGGGAAGTGGGGGTGCAGACTTGATCTTTACCACTGTTTGGATCTTTTGCAATAAGATATGGGTGTTATGCCCAAGTTGAGGCCCCCCCCCCCCAGAGAGACCACTGGAACCCAGTGCAAAAGCAAGGTTTATTTCTTTTGCCACCTAGCTGGGAGTGGTCCACTACAAATGACACAGCACAGTAAGGAGAGCTTCAGTACTCTTGGGGTTGGCATATATAGGCAAAAACTGCAAGCCGGGTTTACTCAGGGTCAAGAGGGTTGGTTTTGCTAGATACGGGGTATGAACTACTTCTACATATCCTCTTCCCTTTTTAAGCGGCTACTTCTGCTTCTCTGCGTAACCCTCCCACCCTCTCCCCAAGCAGTTATTTCAGTTCCTGTCTAGAGCACAAAGCTAGGTGGCTAGCTGTCAGGAACAGTTGGTTTTTTCAGCTAACTCTTGTTTTGTTGCAAAGGGCTAAAAGCCAGTGTCTTAACCAGCTTCTGGCCAAGGAAAGCTTTTTAAATTTTTTTTTTATGTCCTTACAATGAGTATGTGGGTTTTTTGTTGTTGTTGTTGTTGTTATTCCTATGTCTATCCTGACAGAGTAGTTTAGGAGAGAAAAGATGTGATTGTCAGGTTGTACCTAGACTTAGAAAGAATCCAGCTGTATACAGAGGCCTGGACTGGAGTTGAAGTTATGTTCTGGTCCAAGCTCAGACTTGTGGCTGGATAGGTAAATAACACTGAGGAGAAACAGGCAGACTCACTAACATGATCCTGGAGTCGTATGTATAGTGCCTGGCTTGGTGAAAGGTTTGTTAAGATGATTTTATTCTCAATAGAGAAAGGAGTGTTTGTATTTGTCACTCCCCTTATATTAGAGTTCTTTGAAAATTTTAGCAAAATATCATTATTTATCAATGTGATTTAATTTTCATTTCATTAACTATGAGATTATAAGTATCATATCTTTTTAATTTAACAATTTTTCTTGTTAGTAGCATTTAATAACTAAATAAAATATGCAACTAAATACTCTAGAGCATAAGTAAATATTTCTTCCGTCTCTAAACATTCAGATATAAAATTTTGTTTCTTATGTGAAAATAATATGAATACTACATCTCTTCTTTAATATACATTGTATATAAATCTTTAAAGTCTTTAAAATCCTGAAGCTGTTTTTCATAAATTTACAGTCAGGTGATTAGAAAATTGAGTTGTAATTATGAATCTTTTTGTTTGAGTAAATGAAAATTTTAAGTCATTTTAGAAATGAAATTAAGGGATATCTTTTGAAGGAATTGTTTTAATCTGTGTATAAACATATAGATAAGACTACTGTGGTTCCTAGAAAAAATTTACAGATGATATTGTAACATGTGAAACGCTCTTAGAACTCTTCCCCTTGACAAAAAGTGCAGAATTAAGTTGATAAGTATATCGCAATGCATCATTCTTTCTGCTCTCCCTTTTCTGTCTTTGGTGTCCTTCCAGCAACATCAAAAATTCTGTGAAAATGGTGAGAGAATGAGTCAGGACACGAAGAGGGTGAGATTTATCAGCGCTGCTAACTATGTATGGCAAACTCCTGCATTCTAAAGTTACTTTATCATCGACGAGGTGTGGAAGATGGCTTCTACTAAAAAAAGCAGGGGAACCCAAATGTTTGACGAATGGATGGATGTGATCAACAGAAGACAAATGACCACTGAAGTCTGACTTGTTCACTGAGGAGCTCCTAAGAAGCATTTATGCAAAGAAGTTGCTGGGCTTTCAATGCTTTTGGTCAAGTCCTCATGAAATTCATTCTTTCCTCAAATTTACCTGTAAAAATACAAAATTAACCATTATGCAGTTCAGATTTCAGACAAATATACACATAAACACTGACACCCTCACTTTTGACAGTTTGATAAACATGTATTCCTGTTGGATTGTGTAGTTTTAATTTTTAAACCCTATTTAAGTATAAATCAATGGAATAACAACAAGTCATGATATGTAAGGAAATCAGGTCTAATTCTCTAGTTATTATGTTCATCATATTTTCCTTTAGAAAATTTGATTTGTTCTGTGATTGGGAGCTAATAAGACTAAAGTCTGTCAAAGTAGTTTATCACATACACAATTTGGAACAACAATTAAGGGGGAAGAGGCCATAAATTTTAAAAAACTGCAAATGGATACATAGGAGCACCTGGAGGGAAGAAAGGAGTAGGAGAAATAATATAATCAACTGTAGTGTCAAAATAAAATTAAATCTGATAATGTTAAGAGTCTAAGAGGTCCAGTTTTGAATATTTTGCATATGTAGTCTTCTTTTATTTATTTTTTATGAATTCCTTTGTGGTAGAGACTAATTGTTTACACCATGTCTTGTTTAGTATAGGAACTGTCATAAATAGTATATAAATATTGCTTCCATTGAGTATTTTTCCTTGTTAGAAGATGTTGCTGGTCAGAGATTGCAGTCTACCATGGCAGGGCAGCTTTCTCCAGGCTCAGCAACATGAAGGATTTCCTCTCCACTGAGAATTCATGCTCCCTTCTGCCCTTACTTGAAGGACGCCTCTAGGCTCAAAAGACAAACTTATCTCGAGTGACCCTTGACATAGTTTCCTGTATATGCTCTTCCCTTGTTGTTCACATGGTAGTTAAGGAACATTCACTAGGTATTTTCATAGGGACATGCTGCCACTAACTCAGCTTTACGATAGGAGCATGGTGTTGAATGCAAATTAGGTGATTCCCCAGCTACCGTCCCCAAACCTATATATTTCATAGACTCTGGAAGAAAGTTTAGTTGTCTCACTGAAGTTAGCTCTCAGAAGGCTATCCCTATTGTTTTCACAGCTCTCTGAAATCTGTTTTCCTTTTCTGCTTTCTCCACTCTTAAGGATTGATGACTAATGATCCCTGAGGAAGGAGACCCACACTTCCTAAACCAAAATATCCATTTTTTCATTATTGCAGTCCAGATATCTTTATTTTCTGTATTATAGATTACTTGATGTTAGAAATTTATTAAAAATGTTTTTACTGTTATTTATTTTTCAGCCTTTAGCCATAAGAATGAAAGAAATATTTGAGCACAAAAAATTGAACGATATACTCTTAAGACTTTTCTTATCACATTTACTATACTTTTAAAATGATCTTTACTACGTGAAAGCAAAACTGTATCTTCCTTAAACTTGATTTCAATAAATTATGTATTTAATTAATGTGAGAATTTTGTATTAGATTTGATTAAAGGTCAATGAATTACACAAGAACTGAACAGAGATGAACCCCAACCTCTAAAGGCAAGTAAACTACTTGAAGATATAACACAATTGTCAGTTAAATATGAAAACTCCCCAATGTGTTCACATATTGTTAGCAAACACTCATGACAGGATGAGTAATTATGTAGAGTCGGAGAAATGCTTCATAGAAAAATAATATCTTAAGGAAAAATTATATTAGGGGTGAACAAAACTGTACATACATAACTGTTTCTATGAAATAATGGGAAAATTATTTGCAACAGTATGCGTGTGACATATGTTTGTTAAAGTTAAATCTAAGCCTTATTTAGAGGTATCATTCTCAAGTTGTCAGGTGTCAACATTGTATTTAACAAACTGACTTTTGGGAAAGACTTTTTAATATTCATTAAAAATTCAGCCTTTCAACATCTAGGTATCAGAATTCAGAGTTGTTTCTTTAATAATCAAGTTTTTATTTCTGTCATCAAAAAACAACACATATATTTCTTGTATTAAATATGTGAAGGAATTTATCCAAATAATTTGGAAGTGATTGTAGACATTAAAGTCTGTTTTCACATACTGGTAATTTTACTAAAGTTGTCAAAATAAGGAGGTAATAAATGTATCCTACAATACATGATTGAATTAATAAAGTGGACTAGATTAATGCAACTCTTTGACTGAAAATGGTAATATCACGCATTTGTATCTATTGTCGGATTTCTTTCTCTATCCTCCCATGGCTCAGCACGAAAGATCAAGAGACAGCAGAGCATGGCCACACACACAAGCCTTTAACATGGAATTACTTTGTAATTCAGGCCTTGTGACCTAAACAACTCCCTGGAACCCTCCCTTACCATCAGTGCTGTATTAGGGTTTAAGTCTGAGGTGTCAAATCTAAGGAACACATTCAGACCTTAACAGTTACTTAATTGGTAGCCTGCACATTTGAGGTAGTTAGAAAATCCACTTGTAAACTATGCAATTAGAAAAGGCACAACTCCAAAGAATGTACACCCTCCAGAGAGTCTGTTCTTTTCTTTCTTCCTTCATTCCTTTCTTCCTCTTTCCCTCCCTCCCTCCCTCCCTCCCTCCCTCCCTCCCTCCCTCCCTCCCTCCTTCCCCCTTTTCTTTCCTTCCTTCCTTTAAATTTCTCTCAAGAAGGTGAGGTGGCTAAAGACACAACTCATAGAAGTGTTTGCCTAGCATGCACAAGGCTGTGTACCCTAGTACCAAAATAAAAAAAAAAATCCAAGGAAAGAAGGAAGAAAGAACAGGCAGTGATGAATTTCTTTATGCTAATCAGTATAAGCAGAGACCTACAGAGTCATTTTGTAGAAAATAAGCATCACAGAAAGACTGATTCAAAGTTCCCATGTGTTTCAAAATGTAAATGATCATTCTACATTTTTTAGCAGTTAGCTATTTTCTAGGAAATACTGTACAATAGATTACTTACTTGAATTATTTATAGTAACATCATACTATAGCCTGATTGAAATGCATACTTTATAGGCAACATATTAAAGTATGAGAACTAAAAGTTACCTCTAGGGATATTGTGCTCAGTTATAAATATAGCTTTAACTTTTCTACAGTGACACTACTTCCTTCAGGATATTATCTTTTGCATTTATTCTCCCTCACCAGTCACATTCTGATCAATCCTTGGTGCATTCATCAGGATTAGATTAATTGGAGATGGAAAATTTAAAAACCTCGTGGGATCAGACAGGTCATGAAAAATAAATGAGAAGAGTCTGATACACGAAAAACAATAGTTGTTGTTTTGTGTTAAGGAGTGTGAAAAATAAAGAAATAAAAACACAACCTAGTCAAGATGAGCTGATGCTTTTCATCTTCAATTAGTTGATGCACCAAGGACTTCAGACTTTCTTAGACAGCCATTGCATTTTCAGCTTTTAAAATATGGAAATAAAACCATTTCTGGTTTTATTTATAGAAAATCCTATATGCTATTTAGATATATGCAATTTTGTGATAACTACCTTTTGGGATTTACCTCTTCCTTTTTAAGGCTTAACCTGTTCTTTGAAATAATTTGACATTATTTTAAATTCATGTCAATACTTTACCTTTGTATTCCACTAACAATAGTTGATTAAGCTACCTAAACCATATTAACTTTGCAGAGTTTATTTCTTTTCATCCCTAATATAATGTTTAGGTGTCATAGTCACCTCCGTCACCATAGGCAGAAACTGAAGCATATAGAATAGAATGCTTTCTGTAAACATTATATTAAAATTGAACCTGAAACTCTAGAAGTAGTAGACCTCTCTACCAATGTTTACCTTAGATGTTACTTTATGTTTCATAACAATCATATACTCATCATTTGTTTAATAGAACTCAGAATATACCTTCTTTTTCATATATTTTATTAATGTATTGCAAATTTTAATTACTTTTTAAAATACTTATCGAGTGAGGTACCACAGTGGTAGAGTACTTTCTTAGTTCCTCAGTAGGCTCTGATTTAAAACGCTAGCACCACCACCATACAAATAAAAATGTTTTCTCAAGTCATTAACTACACATTTGTTTGATTTCCATTCTTACTTATAGGGGTATTTTCTTAATTTCTTCAAATTTTATTTGCTTTTATCTTTACTATATCATTGAGCCTTGTAAGATTCAACTTTCATGATTGAATCTACTGGTAATAATTATTCTTTATTTTCTTTTTGTTTAAAATATATGACCCATAAAATTGAATATGTAAAATTGCAGTGTTTTAAATGCTGCAGTGCCAATCAAATGCACTTCTGTTGTTTAAAATACAAATTTTAGGTCATTTCTTAAAGAGGAAACATTTCTGCTTATTTTATTGAGTTTTCCCTTTAAACTTTAGTCACTTCCAGAATCATATTAAGGTCATTTAATGTTTGCTTATTGAGAAAAAAAACAACAAAGGCTATTTTAAGTTAGTTAAGGAAACTGGTGAATTGGGGGAGGGATGGTGCCTTCTGCGAACACCCACAGTTCACCTCTGCCAACAATCTTTGATAACGACAAGCATTTTGTACTAAATCCTCTGGAAATGAATTCTGTGTCTGCAAGCTGAATATCTTTATGTATCTATAAACCCCTCAAAGGAATTAACTCTCCCTACTGAGGTAAAGGAAGCTCATCTGGGCTCTTTCTTTCCTTAAATGTCCAGAATCTCAATATTTACATATGTATTGTTTTCATTTGACGATTATTACCTTTAAATTCATATTAAATATCCAGAATTTCAATACTTACATATGTATTGTTTTCATTTGACGATTATTACCTTTAAATTCATATTAAATATCCAGAATTTCAATACTTACATATGTATTGTTTTCATTTGACGATTATTACCTTTAAATTATATTTTACTTGCTTTTTCTGTTTATTTTGTTTAATTGCATTTTAACTTAAATTATACTTAATTGTTATAACAGTCTTATTTTATAACTGAAGTTGGCCTCTAACTCACTTTGGCCATCCTGAGTGATGGAATTAAAGGTATATGACAACATCCATAATGATACAGGTTTATGTATGTATGTATGTACTTATTTATTTATTTATTTATTTATTTTGATTCTTCAAGACAGGGTTTCTCTGTGGTTTTGGAGCCTATCCTAGAACTAGCCCTTGCAGACCAGGCTAGCCTGATCTGCCTGCTTCTGCCTCTCGAGTTCTGGGAATAAATGTGTGTGCCACCACAGCTCAGCTTGGGTTTATTTTCTTTTATGTTAGATTTTGTGTGCGTGTGTGTGTGTGTGTGTGTGTGTGTGTGTGTGTTTGTGTGTGTGTGTGTGTGTGTGTGTGTGTGTGTGTGTGTGGTTTTGCGTATCAAGGGAATACCCTTAAAGGTAGATAACATCAGAACTTGTGATAGAACTAATATCTGATTTGATTTTAACGCCCAACCCATGAGATGGAAACTATACCCAACACTGCTTGGGTGACCAAGGATCTGAGACTAGATACACCAAAGACTGAAGGCATAAGTCACAAACAATCCCACACCAGTTTGGAATTATCATTAATAGAATGGTTATTTATTTAAAGGGGAAAAACTTACAGATCACCATCCCAGACAGCCCTCTGCGCGGTCAGGAAAGGAGCCTAATAGCCAGAAGCAAGAGAACAAGCGGAGGGCAGTGGCTGCTTTTTTTTTTTCAGTTTATTTATTTTTTATTAAAAATTGCCATCTCCTCCCCTCCTCCTCCCCCTTCCCTCCCCTCCCCTCCACCCATACCCCCACTCCCTCCCTCTCCAGGCCAAAGAGCCATCAGGGTTCTCTACACTATGTTGAGTCCAAGGTCCTCCCAACTCCCTCCAGGTCCAGGAAGGTGAGCAACCAAACTGACAAGGCTCACACAGAGCCAGTACATGTCGTAGAGGCCAAGCCCATCGCCATTGTCCTTGGCTCCTCGGTCAGCCTCCTCCATCAGCCACTTTCAGAGAGTCCGATTTGGTCGCATGTTCCATTAGTCCCATTCCAAGTGGACTTGGTGGTCTCCCATTAGTTCTGTCCTGCCGTCTCAGTGGGTGAACGCATCCCTCATGGTTCTGACTTTCTTTCTCATGATCTCTCTCCTTCTGCTCCTCATCAGATCTTTGGGAGCTCAGTCCGGTGCTCCAATGTGGGGCTCTGTCTCTATCTCCATCCATCGCCAGGTGAAGGTTAAGGCTGACAGTGAGCCCGTCCATGCTGTAGAGTTCACATTCATTGCCGTTGTCCTTGGTCTGTCAGCCACATTCAGAGAGCCGGGTTTGGTCCCCTGTTCCATCAGTCCCATTCCAACTGGACTTGGTGGTCTCCCATTAGATCTGTCCCACCGTCTCAATGGGTAAAAGCACTCCTCGCGATCCTGGCTTCCTTGCTCATGATCTCTCCATTTGCTCCTCATCGGGACCTTGGGAGCTCAGTCCGGTGCTCCTATGTGGGGCTCTGTCATTTTCTCCATCCACTGCCAGGTGAAGGTTCTATGCAAGATATTCATGAGTATGGCAATAGGATCTGGACATTTCTGGCACCCTCTCCTCAGCTGCCCAAGGACCTAGCTGGGGGCGTCCTCTGGACACCTGGGAACCCCTCTAGAGTCAAGTCTCTGCCAACCCTAGAATGGCTCCCTTAAGTAAGATATATAATTCCTTGTTCCCATATCCACCCTTCCTATATCCCAACCATCCTATTCCCCCAAGCTCTTCCCATCCTCCACTTCACACTTTTCTCGCCCCCTCCCCCCTCCCCCCATCCCACCCCACCCCTATGTTCCCATTTTTTGTCCGGCAATCTTGTCTACTTCCAGTATCCAGGAGGATAACTATATGTTTTTCTTTGGGTTCACCTTCTTATATAGCTTCTCTAGGATTTTTACGAATTATAGGCTCGATGTCCTTTATTTATGGCTAGAACCCAATTATGAGTGAGTACATCCCATGTTCATCTTTTTGGGCCTGGGTTACCTCACTCAGGATGGTGTTTTCTATTTCCCTCCATTTGCATGCAAAATTCAAGATGTCATTGTTTTTTACCGCCGAGTAGTACTCTAATATGTATATATTCCACACTTTCTTCACCCATTCTTCCACTGAAGGGCATCTAGGTTGTTTCCAGGTTCTGGCTATTACAAATAATGCTGCTATAAACATAGTTGAACAGATGCTTTTGTAATATGATTGGGCATCTCTTGGGTAAATTCCCAAGAGTGGGATTGCTGGGTCCTGGGGTAGGTGGATCCCAAATTTCCTGAGAAACCTCCACACTGCTTTCCAAAGCGGTTGCACAAGTTTGCATTCCCACCAGCAATGGATGAGTGTACCCCTTACTCCACATCCTCTCCAGCAAAGGCTATCATTGGTGTTTTTGATTTTAGCCATTCTGACAGGTGTAAGATGGTATCTTAACGTTGTTTTGATTTGCATTTCCCTGATTGCTAAGGAGGTTGAGCATGCCCTTAAGTGTCTTTTGGCATCCGAACTTCTTCTGTTGAGAATTCTCTGTTCAGTTCAGTGCCCCATTTTTTAATTGGGTTCATTAGCATTTTAAAGTCTAGTCTCTTGAGTTCCTTATATATTTTGGAGATCAGACCTTTGTCTGTTGTGGGGTTGGTGAAGATCTTTTCCCAGTCAGTAGGCTGCCTTTTTGTCTTAGTGACAGTGTCCTTTGCTTTACAGAAGCTGCTCAGCTTCAGGAGGTCCCATTTATTCAATGTTGCCCTTAATGTCTGTGCTGCTGGGGCTATACGTAGGAAGCGGTCTCCTGTGCCCAAATGTTGTAGAGTACTTCCCACTTTCTCCTCTAACAGGTTCAGTGTGTTCAGATTGATATTGAGGTCTTTAATCCATTTGGACTTGAGAAGAACAAGAAACCCAGGATAGCCAAAACAATCTTATACAATAAAGGAACTTCTGGAGGCATTACCATCCCTGACTTCAAACTCTATTACAGAGCTACAGTATTGAAAACAGCTTGGTATTGGCATAAAAATAGAGAAGTCGACCAATGGAATCGAATAGAAGACCCAGATCTTAACCCACAAACCTATGAACACCTGATTTTTGATAAAGAAGCTAAAAGCACACAATGGAAGAAAGAAAGCATCTTCAACAAATGGTGCTGGCATAACTGGATGTCAACCTGTAGAAGAATGAAAGTAGATCCGTGTCTATCACCAGTGGCTGCTTTATTAAAGAGAGAGAGACCATGCCCCAATGGCCTGGTATCTCAGCGTCTATTGGCTGAAGAAGCAGAAGGAGCTCCTGCAACAAAAATCATATGAGGAAAGTAAAATACTAATGTTCTGTTAAAGGAACAGAGAAATAAAATGGTTCTTAAATGCCTTCTACTAGACTCATATATCAGTGCCTTACTCAGCATCATTAGAGATGTCCACTCTTGTAGTAAATGTGAACAAATACAGAGACCCGGAGACAGACAAAATGTAGAGTGTGAGAGATCTTGGAATAATCAACCTAAAATGGGATGTCTCTGTCACATCTCTCCTTTTGGCTCAGGGAACTCTGCAAAAGAGGAGGCGGAAAGAGTGAAGAGTGGAAGGGCCAGAGGGAATGGGAGACACAAATAAATTAAGGTCTTCTAAACAGAGCATGAACCTCAGATACGTAAACTCACAGAAACTGTGGGAGCATGCACAGGGCCTGTATGGGTCTGCACCAGATAGGTTTCTAGAGATGACACAGAAGTGGACATATAACCCATCTCTCACCTAGAATCTATCTATAAATTATAACCCCTTAAAATGAGAAATTAGTTTTCCCCAAAAGAATCACTGGAGAAACAAACTATTCTTAAAAGTAGGCTTCATGTCCAGCAGTAGATGGCCATCACAAGAAGAATGCAGCGACGTTTTGAAGGTTTTTTGTCTCATAATAAAGAGTTGGGCGCTCTCTCTCTCTCTCTCTCTCTCTCTCTCTCTCTCTCTCTCTCTCTCTCTCTCTCTCTCACTCTCTCTCTCTCCCCCCCCGCTTTTAAACTTCTGGTTCCCTTTCATATATTTTATGTAGTTCAATTTTTTATTTTTATGGTGTTTTTGTGCATACAAACATGTGTGCCTTTGTGTATATATGTGACTTGTATTTTTCCTTGGCTCTTTTTATATTTATTATGAACCAATTGAAATGTGCTTAATATTTTTTTATAATTATCCAAGTTAGATAATTATGCATGTTTGTTTTCTGATGAGATATAGAAATTGCGTGAAATTGGATGGTAGGGAGGGAAATTGGGAAAGAACTAGAAAAAGCAGGGGGATGGAAACTGTAATCATAATATATTGTATTTTACATTTATTTTCAATAATTTATAAAATAAAATAAAACAAAATAAAAAATAATTTGAAATAGGGAATGAAATAAATTAGTACATGAATAATACACTAAGAATTCAAGTGTCACTCACTCCTTTTCAAACATTGTTTTGAAATTTGAACCATTACGTCCCTTAACTCATTTCTCTTTCTACAAAAGCAAAATTTACATACACATATTGTAAAAGTCTCTCACAATATAAAACTATTATAATTTATTAAACACAGCTTTTCCTGAGAAGTTGTAATTCTTTTGATAAACTCTTTAGTGGCGGCAGTGTAAAACAGCTGCTAAGCATTAATGGTACAGTAAATAATTTATTTTGAACTAAGCAAACACAGTCTGAAAGTGCAAAGTTACCTTGAATGCTAGGAACACCTAAGAAGTAGTTCCATTCCTTCAGAATGGTGGATGGTAATTTCCAAACGTAAGGGTAGGAAGTATATAGACTTCAAGATTATAATACCCCCTAGAGATTGCAGATGTGACACTTTTCTTAATTTGGGGGTTGGTGGAGGATAGAGACCACCAAACTTAAAAGTACTTTATATCTATCTACCCAAGTACCTAATAGATTTGAGCATTTTAAAAAAGATATGATGGACACAGTGAATAATTCTTATTATATTTTTTTGACACAAGATTTCTCTCTTTAGCTTTGGAGCCTATCCTGGAACTGACTCTGTTGAACAGGCTGGCCTTGAACTCACAGAGATCCACCTATTTCTGTTTCCCACCTGGCTAATGATTATTTTTTTTAAAGGACTTATGCTTATACAGCATTATTTTGGAATTCAACCATCAGTATTCCATCATTCTAAAGTGACAACATTCTTTTCAACCAAAGGCAGTATGAAGAATGTTTAATAATAATGGCTTCTTCAGAGACCTTCAACTTCAAACCAATGATACACTCCATTTTAGTGAGAGTCAAACTCTAAATACAAGAAACCATATGTAATCAAACTCCAGGAATAACTTCCATGCAGAAATTTCTCTGTGTACAAATTCTTTCCTATGAGTGTTCCAGAATGCATGGAAGTTTGGGAGACATAAAACAAAGCCCAATTTTAACAGTATTTCTTCTCCCTGTGTCTGCTCCACAGTACCCTCCACCATATAACAGCTTTTCAGTTTGTCCTTCTCTCCCTCCAGGCAGAAAACACAGACTCTACAAGGGAAGTAGACACACACAGAGATGCAGCCTTTTGGTTTAGAGAACATGGCCATAGGATATACATATACACATATATGCATATGCACACATATACATGTGTTTATATATATATATATGTACATATATACATACACACATATGCATAAATACTGGGCATTATCAAGCTGGCAGATATGAACTTGAATATCTGGAATCAAACTATACCCAAATGAGACAGTCACTTGAAATCTCCAAGATATCCTTGCTAGAAACAGACAGGTGGAAATCAGTTGCCTGAATATCCAAAGATGACTGGACTTCATCTATGAGAGATAGCACACAGACAGGAAGAACCTGACTTCTCATAGTAAAGATGCTAGAAGGGGAAATGAGGGTAGTACAGGCCTGAAGATTGATAAAGAGAGTGTCATCAAGTCTCACTTTGTAGTCTCAACTCCTAAAGACAATAATGAAGCAGCGTGGAAGATGGACATGCCTTGTCTCCAGTATCACCTGATAACATCATCATGAGATATGGTGCTGATGAAAAGTTTTATAATTTACGAGGGAATTAATCATCATTGATCAATTCTCCTAAACACATTTATCTTATTATTCCTACAGCCTATCAAAATGTAGATAAGTCTTTTAGTCTACCATTTTGTATTATATTACACACCTGAAGTAACTTGGAAGCATACCAAATCTTACTAGAAAGTAAATGATCATGGAGATTTGTATTTGATGAATTTGAACCACATATTTTTTTTAAAAAAATAAACAATTACTTTTAAAATTAAGTTAACTAAGTAAAAGATAAAAATCTGTCTACATATGACTTTTTAATACCTCCCTGCTACACACATACACAGTAACGCCATATGGAGATAGGAAAGATGTAATATCACATAATAAAATAATCATCATAATGTGTGATCTCAGTATGTAGCTCATTCTCATTTAAAGAGAATAAACATAAAAATTATACCAAAATCATTGATAATTATTCCTGTAAGATTTCCTAGTGAAATTGTGGCTTCATAACCTAACACATGGGTTCATGGCCAATCCTGATTTCACATTGTCAAAATCAGAAATAGCTAGTGAGTTACACGCTATCTCAGTCACTTGGACAAATTTTTACAACACACTGGTTGATTCTTCTAAGCAGAGGAAACAACATTTTTGTGAAATTATAGTTTTGAGTTAAATTATGCTGTAATGCTGCTTAGTATCACGATCCTAGTGACATTAACAAAGTAAAGTACTGAAAATTCCACCACAATAAGCATTTTACCTCAAAAAATATATTTATTTTAATCTATGTATATATGTTTCTACTTTAAATTATTGTTAAATGACTTTATTAGGAGTAATTCTCTCCCTCACTCCATCCTTCTCCCCCCCCTCTCTCTCACACACACACAATGTCTTAGAGGACTTTTAACTTGTCAGTTATATCATCAAACATTAAAATCTCGCTAAGTTTTTACTTTAAAACAAACTTTTCTTAACTTCTATGAGTCACTTCATCTAATGTTTAGAATCCTTTGTAGATCCCCAGAGGATAATATGTCACCTTTTTAGTCACATAGAAATGGCAGCAGAAAGTAAAGAGTGATGAGAGAATACATCACAGGCTTATGGAATTACCTGAGATGTCTTTAACTTGTCACGTAACAAATGCCACCAACTTCCTCCTCTCCTGTGAAATGAGTCCTTGCTTGATATAAATGTTGTAAGAGTAACTATCTAAGGACATACTGTGACAAGGGGTCAGCTCTATTAATGGTGGAGACATTTTTCTTAAGATATCAAATTTCATGCTTTAAAAAATTACTGTATTCTGTTATGTACTATAATCTATCAAGGTTTCAAGGTCAGATGACTTTCTGAAAATGGGTACGCACAATTTATTAAACACGAGCTGGTGAACAAAGCATTAAATAAAAGCTTTTTCAAATATTATAAATTTTAACAAATTCAAAGAGAAAACTGAATATACAGTATAGAAAATGAATTCTGCTACAGCAAATATTTCACTTTATTTTAAGGATGAACACATATATATGTGGTATTCAAATATATACACCAATTTCAGAGAAACATTATAAAACCATTTTCTTTTCCTTACCAGGGTGAAGCCTTAGGTACATTAAAGAATTTGATGATCTTACAGCATCAGCTTTTATTCTCTTTCATTATAGTACCTTGAAGATATTAGGATGAAAGAACTTAAAAGCTAGATATCCAGATTTGTGTTTTTGAACCTAACATGCCCTGTACTTAGGGGAGAGTACTTCAAGTTCTTATTTGACATTTTTTAACCTATACTTTATATACACTTCTACTGAAATATGGATTTATACAAAAAGAGTATTCCAGAAGCAGTGCCTATGGGTCATGCATTGAGTGGTGTTCTTCTTTGTAAAATTATGTGTGAAATTATAAATAGGAGATACCTACCTTATTTATCTTTCTAACCTATACTTGAACATTGACCCACAGCAGAAGTATAAATATTCCTCCAGATGCAATGACTGTATTCTAAAAAGATGTGCCTCCCTAAAAATTCACATGCAGAAATCCTAACCCCAAAGCTGATGTTAGGAGGAGTGGCCTTTTGAAAAATCCATTACCTCCTGTAGAAAAGATGCCACAGGGAATTCAGCATCTCCATCTATTGTGGAAGCTCAAAGGAAGAAGCTGGCACATATAAAACACAGAATGACACTTAGTTAATAAATAAGTTGCATTGGGCATACAGCAGGGAACAATATAGCCAGGTGGAAAATCTGATATATATATATATATATATGTATATATATGGAGAGAGAGAGAGAGAGAGAGAGAGAGTAGGCAGAGTCAGGAAGATGCCATGTAGCCTCTGAAGGAAAGAGATAGCCTAAGCTATTGGACAGTGTTTTAATTAATACCAATTTTATGTGATTATTTTGGGTATGGGTGGCTGGGAAATGAATAAGCTGCTTCTGCCTACACAAGCTTTTGTTTTTATGACAAAGAAAACAAAAACATGTTACTGGAATAAAAATTTCTGGGTCATGGTTTCAAACAGATGGGTAACTACTTAGTGGCCATAAAAGCAAAGTCAGAGATTAAGTTCTAGAGTGGGATTGTATTTTACCAAAACACAAAATCTATTTAGAAACTGTTGTCAGAAGTTTCTGTCCCACCCAGTTCCACAGCTGTTCAGTCCCAAAGAAACACACAGAGTTCTACATTAATTATAAACTGCTTGGCCTATTAGCTCAGGCTCCTTATTAACTCGTACTTCTTAAATTAGCCCATATTTTTTGTCTGCGTTAGCCACATGGCTTGGTACCTTTTATCAGTGGGGCATTCTCATCTTGCTTCTTCTGTGTCTAGGTCACGACTACAGACTTAGCCTTTCCTCTTCCCAGAATTCTCCTATTTTGGTCTCCCTGCGTATACTTCCTGCCTACTGGCCAATCAGTGTTTTATTAAAGCAATACAACCGACAAATCTTTATAGGGTATAAGATCATTGTCCCATAGCAGGAAACCAGGTCCTCATCTTCAATTTCCTTTCTAAGACATGATTTGCATGTTGGTGCTCTATATTCTCTCTGCCTGATTCCTACATTTTGGAAGGGTATTGTATATTGTTTGACATTATTTGTTGGAAGTATGCAGTTTGCTTTGGGTTTTATAAGGAATTACAATATAGAGACTGTCCTGAGTCTCAGAAACAAACTTTTATTTTCAAACAGTTTTAAAGCAGAAAAACTGCAGTAACTTTTGAATATGGGAAAAAGCATTTTACATTAGATTAAGCAATGAGATCTTAGGGTCCAGATTGTGGAGTGTAGAGATTTGAATAGCAAATGTTCCCTACAGTTGGGCTTTTGAACACTTGGTCCCCATGTGGTGGCCCTCCTGGAATAAACATATTATGGAGGCCACTTTGTGGTTAAAAGTCTCACTACACTTCCTCTTGACTTGGTTTGCTATGTGATTACTACACCTGCACGAGCTGCCATTTTCTGCCTTTCCTAACATGTCTCTCATGTCTCTGGAATTGTATGCCAACATAAACTCTTTCTTACATAAGTCACCTTTGTCACAGTGTTTTATTCTAGCAACAAAAAAAAAAATAAAAAATAAAAAAAGAAGTAAAAAACCCAAAAAACAAAAACAAAAATGTAACCAAGGAAACAAGTGATTTTATTCATGTGAATATTGTAAATCAAAAGGACAATAAGACAGAGATGAATATAGTCTTAAACTTAAGCAAATATGTCATACCTGCAATGCATTTTTATGTTGACATACTTTTGTTGGCTAAGTAGTAATGAAACTCACAGTAAGAAGTTACTGTAGGCTGTGAGACTTTTAACCACAAAGTGGCCTCCATAATATGTTTATTCCAGGAAGGCCACCACATGGGGACCAAGTGTTCAAAAGTCCAACTGTAGGGAACATTTGCTATTCAAATCTCTATACTCCACATTCTGGACCCTAAGATCTCATTGCTTAATCTAATGTAAAATGCTTTTTCCCATATTCAAAAGTTACTGCAGTTTTTCTGCTTTAAAACTGTTTGAAAATGTGCTGGAAATGGTAATGGTGTCACCTTTGAAAACTTCTCAGGTCTTCCAAGCTTATGCTTTGCCATATTGGTTTCTCTGCATTTACTGGTTTGTAAAATGCTTGAATCACAATTGACAGAATCCTCAATCTATTTATAATTCCAAGTTGAAACTACTCACTCAATATATTTGCAAATAATAAGGAATAAGCAGTACTCATTTTATGACTACTACCTACACAGAATAGATCACGTAGTATGTTACCCACACTTTAATAAGCATTATGCTTCACTTTCAAACTTTGAATGAGTTCTAACAACATCTAGCAAACCAATAAATGCTGTTTATTTTGGAAAATTATTTTTTGTGTTGCATTAAGTTTGAATGTATATAATTTTAAATACCTTCACACTATTACAGTTTTTAATTTTTTTTAATTTAGTAAAATTTTGTGGTGCTAAGAATCTAACCCAGTGCTTCTCACATTGGTGATAATCACCTGAACACTCATCTATAACTTAACCCAGTAAAGCCTTTTAAACATGTGCTTCAACACAGCAACTTCAAAGAAAGACAATTACAACCATTTATTTTTTTAAAGTTGATACAGAATGTGCATAGGCGTGTTGTTCCAAAACGTTTTTCACAGTATAAAGAAAATAAATATTTTTGAAGGAAGCATTTAGAAATCTTTTCCCTATTAAGTTTCAACATACACTTTGGTAATGCACTAATGAGAGATGGTGTGGTGGGCTGCTGTGTTTAAAGTGCTGCTATTTGGAATGTTTCTGCTGCATTTCAAAATGTGATCACACACCGAGTTAAAAGCTTTATCACAAGCATCTTTACTTCCAGTTTCTACCATAAAATAATTTAGCTTTCTTGTCAATGTGGTTATTAAATTGTGCTCGTTCTTACTGCTCATCCAGCCTGAGGAAGCAGCGGGATGCTGTGGTGACAAAGCAATATAAACACTGTCTTCACAGAAACATTTAAAGGGTAAGAAATAAAGTCCAAACATAAATATAAATGTTCTATGACTTAATGTGAATTCATATTATTGCCAATGCAATTTTGATTGTCAAATGATAGTAATGATAGTACAGAAATTTTAATATAAAACATTAACTACAGAGAGACAAATTCTATTGCGCAAATAGATTTTGGGTAATTATTAAGTTACATATTGTTCCCTTCAAATTTTCACTATATATAGATGTACATACATATAAATGAACAGACATACTAAGCATGTATATATGTATGTATATATACTAAGCATGACACTTTGAACATGTTAATTCTTTACATTTGTATCTGTCAGAAACGTACCAAAGGAAATCCTGAGGGAGTCAGAAGGTTGCTTTCATCAAATGTAAAGCATTTCTGCTAAACCAAAAGTTTGCCACAGTGAAAATGGGAGAAATAGAATGAAGTCCAGATGATTTTTTATCATCGTGTGCTTTAAAGTTTTTGTTTAGATTAATGGCTGAAACACACTGGGAAGTCTCTAAACATTTTCTTGTGAAAACTTGTAGGAAGTAATTGATCACGTTAGCAAAATTTAAAAAATCATTTTCAATATAATCTGTTGCTATGTATTCATATCAACATAACGTTTAACTAATTCCTAATATTTAGAATGAAGAATGACAGAAGAAAAGCCACCTGGCATTTGAGGCTTATAGATTTTTACAGGTACTATCATCCGCATATTATCTACCATTTTCAAATTAAATGTACACATTTTGGAATTTCATATATTAAATTTCACTGTCTTTTCCTGAGAAGATATTTACTTTCAAACATAGCCAGCCTCACTGAGCACAGTTTTCTAACAAATTATTGTTTCCCATTGATTATAAGCTTGTTAACATGAAAATATCTCCAGAAATTAAATAAACTGTCTCAATAATAGAAACATTATAAGCCAGTCTATTATTTTATTTTATTTAAACATACAAAATTTTATTTATTTGATGAATTTGTTATTGGATAAATTTTAATGTTTATAATTATAGTACATGGTAAATTTATAAATTCAAATGATCATGTATTACTCACGTTTTACTTCAGAAGACTGGCCAATGGAAGATTCACCAAATAAATCGTGGTTTATTTTAGTGTTCCTTTACTTACACTCAGAAAACACTCAAATCCATTACTGTTTCTTTCATAACACTGCATTAATTCACTTTAAATGTTGTTACTTAGTGAAAATAAGACAAAACAAACTCCAAAAATATAATACCATAAATATTTAAAAATGCACTCATACCATACATGTGTTTTTCTGTATTGAAAGAGCAAATGAACACATGAACTAGTGTTCTTACATGAGCTGAAAGATTATTCTGTGAAATAGGCTTTGCAAAGCGTAAGACTGCAAATTCTAACCCTGTTGATATAACTTTAATATTAATGGAATTTTAAGTAAAACTGAAATAGAGTCTGTTATTTTTTCAAAAAATTTTACTGGCTGAATACTTCTTTTCAAGACTAGCATAAAATAAACTTTTTAAAAGGTAGAATTATGCAGCTCACTATAAAGTGCCAACAGAATAACCGAGGAATGACTTCTTCCAAGATGAATATGCTTGGATTAATCATCTGCCCAGAGAATGTAAAAACATAGAAAATTAAATAATCAGTATGATTTCCTGTACATTAATATTTTTAAAATTTTTTCTATGTTTATGTATAAGATAATATTCAAGATCACAGCCAATTTCAAAGCAAAAATGACTCTATTTAAATCTGTTAACAATAAGGACAGTAGTCTTTTAATTTGGAGGGATTTCTGAGCAATATCTACTCATTTTTCATTCTCAAAGTGTATTAAACACATACTGCTTACATATTACCCTTGTCAGGTCATTCATATTATAATCACAGTGCTGAGTAATTAACATTTAAAATTAATAAGATTGCTTTCATCAAAAGTAAACCAGTTTTTGCTGAAGTCAATAATTTGACTAGGTATAAAAAAGGAACAGATTAGACACCAAGTGTTGGTATCAAATATTCGATGGTCTTCAGACTTTGTTAGCAGGAATGTTTCTGCTATCACAGTGCTATGCATGTGAAAGCAGATATTTGCTGGATTTTAATCAGTTTGCTATATGAATATTCACAAAGAGTAATGTGTTATGTATACTACTTCTTTCAAGATTTCTAAAAGGAAAAATTGCAACTGTACTTTAGACAAGTACATATTTTAAGCAAAAATGTATGAGAAAGGTTAAATGAATGTTCAATATGCAATGATTTCTAATTGCAGTAAATATTTAAAATTAGTGGCTACATGATGATCTACAGAAGATGTTTTAATTTTTCATTGAGTTTGAATAAGTGTCTAGTGTGTGTGCATGTGTGTATGTGTATCATACATTTTATTATCTATTAACTCATTATTGGTAAGCACTTAAGATTGCTTTTTTAGTTTTGTCCTGTGACATTGTGAGCATGATAAACCTAATACACATGAGTGTGCAAGTGTTTCTATCACAAACTGACTGATTCTTTTGAATATATTCCTAGGAGAGATGGTAGAAATACACGGAAGCAATGCTTTTAGCGAAATAACTAGTTTTTTAATTTTTATCATAAATGGATAATGGTTCAATTTATCTTGTACCCTAGATAGCATTTGTTCTCTTTCTTCTTTCTTTTATGTAATCTTTTTTATATTTTATTTAGTAAACATTTCCACCTCCTCCCCACCTCCCATTTACCCCCCTCCCTCCTCCACTCTCCCTCCCTCTCCTGTCCAGAGAGCAGTAAGGGTTCCCTGCCCTATGGGAAGTCCAAGTTCCTCCCCCCTCCATCCAGGTCTAGGAAGGTGAGCATCCAAACAGTCCAACTCCCCCACTCAAAGCCAGTATGTGTAGTAGGGTCCAAATCCCGTGTCATTGTCCTTGGCTTCTCAGCAGCCCTCATTGTCTGCCATGTTCAGGGAGACCGGTTTTATCTCATGATTTTTCAGTCCCAGTCCAGGTGGGCTTGGTAAGCTCCGAATAGATCAGCCCCACCATCTCAGTGGGTGGGAACACTCCTCGCAGTCCAGACTTCCTTGCTCATGTTCTCCCTCCTTCTGCTCCTCATTTGGACCTTGGGCGCTCAGTTCGGTGCACCAATGTGTGGCTCTGTCTCTATCTCCATCCATCGCCAGATGAAGATTCCCTCACGGTCCTGACTTTCTTTCTCATGTTCTCCCTCCTTCTGCTCCTCGTCAGGACCTTGGGAACTCAGTCTGGTGCTCCAATGTGGGGTTCTGTCTCTAGCTCCATCCATCGCCAGATGAGGGTTCAGTCCAGATGGAACTCCACTGCACCGGATCAGGGATTCCTCAATAGCATTTGTTCTTTATTTGATTATTGCGTTCAAGAAATTGAACTTAATCAAAGTAGAAAAGTTTTGGCACAGAAAAAAGTTGTGGCATACAGAATTGCCAAGTTTTAACAAATATTCATCAACAAACTACTAATATCTAGATCATATAAACATTTAATAAAGCTAAACACAGTCCAATCTCACAAAGTATTATATGTTTTCAAAGTTCACTCTTAGTTAGTGTATATTATTTTGCCCAGAGGGATGTGTCTTTATCAGAGACAAAAGTCACTTCCTATGTTAAGGGATTAAAAACATAATTTTAGACTAGAATAAGAACTCTTATTTTCTGATACATAAAATAGATTTAGTTAACTTATTTGCCAAGTGCTGACAAAAAATACCCTACAATGTATTAAAACTTTTACTTTTGTATTCTAGACATCATTGTACACTATTAAGCTATTTGATTCTAATATGGCTATAAAGGTAAAACTGAAAACCTATGGCTAGAATACAGGCATATCTCAGGTTTACCACATTAATCCATAAATTATGGAAGTAATACAGATAAACTTTTGCAAACAAGGAGTTTTGAAGGTAAGGGCTTGGAAGCAGCAGTTCAACTGAAAAAAAATGATTATCTCCCTTGGTTATGATCATTAATATTTTGAAATATTTAGTGATCATTTTCTGAATTGAGATTTTAAAGTTGCAGGTAGCAGATGAGGTCTGGAATGAATGTGTATTCCTGAAAAGGACACAGCCACGTTGAGTTCTCTAAAGTCTCAGACCCATGAGAGTTTCAGTCTTCCATTGGTAAGGTTCAGAAGGATGGCAAAGCCTTGCTCTGGTCTAGGTGCAAGCATTGACAAATGGTGCAGAAAATGTCCACATTAGCTTTCTTCTTGTGGGTGTTTACAGACTGCTTCCTTACAAAGACTGTCCCTGCCTAGATTAGCTTAACTTGCTTCCCTATTCAACAATTTGTAATCACACAGGGTCCTTGTTTATGTGGATGTGATAAGTTCACTTCCATATTCAGCTGTTTTTAATAGAATCATTTGACTTCTATGGTACTGTAGCTTCCCCATCAAAGGGTCAGACCAGCTGTTCTCAGCTTTTGTCTGTCCTTTTTTTTTTGTCTGTCATTTCTTCCTTCTTTTGTTGCTTCAGTTAGGCCAGTCTCTGGAACCTTGCAAGTACACTGAATGCTGATTTTAGAATAAAAGTATTCTTGAAGACTGAGATAAGATAACATATTTTCAAGATTGAATTTAAATATTAGATGTGAATGCAAGTATATGAATACACTAAAATTAAGGACTCTTGTCTTATACAAAGGATTAGAGTCCTCAAAGTAGTTTCTTCTTTCTTTTCATAGTTAAGAAAATTCTAGGAAAGTTTTGCTTTTTGAAGTTAATATCCATTTATCTTTATCAATAACCCATATAACATGCCAAGAAGTCTTAAACACCTCACCTGTGAACCACATCCATGCCCAACATGGCAAGCTATCTGTAAAGGGACAATAAGTAATACTTATTGTTCACTGATGCCAGTGAACATCAATGCATCAGTCTAAATGAACTTAAAGCTCACTCATCAAGGGGGAAATCATACCTGAGAAACCTAGTCAGTTTCCTGTGGCTACTGAGATCACATAAACAAGGCACATAAACAGTGACTATCTAATTTATTCAGAACAAACCATGATGACTGATTGACAAGTAGTTATGTGTCTAAAAACAATACTAAGAGCTTATCAAATTAAATTAGAAACAGACACATGGGAGTTTGCATACACATGTCAGTTTACTGAACAGACCACACCAAAGAATGAGGCAACCTATTACCCAGACCATAGAAATAAGAACTCCTAAACAGGGAGGTGGTGGTGGTATCTCATGCCTTTAATCTCAGCACTCCGGAGGCAGAGGCAGGTGGATCTCTGTGAGTTCAAGGCCAGCCTGGTCTACAAGAGCTATTTCCAGGACAGGCTCCAAAGCTACAGAGAAACCTTGTTTCAAAAAACCAAAATGAACGAACCAACCAACAAAACAAACAAACAAAACCCTCCTCATATTGGTATATGTTCAAATCCATTGACACTAGGCAATAAATACGTCATGGAATCAGAAGGAAATATCTCTCTTGGAGTCCATTCCTGAGTCTTCAGCTCAATATTAACCCCCTGACCAAATAGTTCCATGATGATTTGACTACCAGTCTAAAGTCAGTTCATCAGGTTCCAGCTTGGTATTGTAAACCAATCCTGCATTTTGACCCAATTATGCCTTGAGAGGCTTTCACCAAAGCAGTCCTTTGTGTATTTTGCCTACATTGATTTGTGTCTTGCTTTCTACAGAGACATTGTTTGCATCCATTTCTGAGGGATTTGTCTCTGTTCAAATTGTGTCACTAAAAGACAGGGAATGTGAGTAGTGCCAACACCTCCTGCAGCTGTTTGAGTAGACCTGAGTCTTTAGAACACTAGATATACATAATGGAGACACACCTAACTGGAGACCCTTTAATTTGTCACGAAAGTCAATTGATCATCCTGTAGCCTGTGAATATATGTTGCTCTCAGTGGTTGATAATAAAAGCTGCTTTGGCCTATAACAAGGCAGAGTGTAGCTAGGCAGAAAAGCCAACCTCAGTATAGGGAGAAAGGAGGGCAGATTTGAGATAGGCACGCAAGCCAGTCACCCAGAAGTCAGATGCCAGCAGACCACTAACACTGTGACCATGTGGCAATACATAGATTGATAGAAATGGGTTAATTCAAATGTAAGAGCTAGTTAGTAATAAACCTGAGCTATAGGCCAAACAGTTTCTAATTAATATTAAGCCTCTGGGGGATTATTTAGAAGCAGTTCCAGATGGAAGGGGACAGAGAAACCTCTGTTTACACGGGATGTTGCCTGATTCCTGCCCTTTGTCTGCAAACACATTGCCTGGGCATTTTGCTCCCCACACTCCCATATACCCTGACATAACACCATTTGAATGCTATTTGGATAAATTGGACAGCAACTTGACAAGACTTAGCCTATATGCCAGTGAACATACACATTAAGGCAGATCTGCACCCTGATGCTAGTCCCTTGGTCTGGCTTCCAGGAAAATTGTTATGACCTTATCCCCCTCAGCACTCACACACGGAGACACCATTGAGTGAGGAAAATTTCCACACATTTTAGCTCTCTGCTCTATATAGATTCTGACTTTTCCTTTGTAATCTCCCCCCCCTCTCTCTCTCTCACACACACACACACACATACACACACACAATGTATCATGACATCATGACATGACAGTCAATTTAAGTAGTAAAGCTTTGGGTAAAACTACTTATATTTTCTACTGACTAGGAAAAAAACAGAAGTAAAATCAGGAGACTTGGGGAAGTCCATCCTACAGAATTGTCAGGAGCTTGTAAATTACTCTTATTATTGCTTAAATGATTCTGACATTGTCTAAGCCACAGCCTTTTTTGTTCAGTTCTGACATGACTTGCCCCAAACAGACACAATTGTTCAGAGTTCTTTATTAAAGGTTATGTCTTAGTTTGGGTTTCCATTGCTGTGAAGGAACATCATGACCCCTGCACCTCTTGTAAAGCAAAACATTTGAGGTGCTGGTTTAAATTTTTATAGGTTTAGTCCATTATAATTACGACAGGGAGCATGGTGGTTGGAAGTATGGTGGCAAGCAGACAGACCTGATGGTGGCTAACTCTGCATCTTGCTCCAAAACTATCTCAGTGGGCATGTCTTGAGCATATATGAAACCTCAAGCCTGCTTCCACAGTGGCAAAATTCTTTAAACAAGACCACACCTACTGCAACAACGCCATATTTCCTATTAGTGCCATTCCCTTTGGGGACCAATTCCCTTCAAACCACCATAGGCTCTTATCCATTATTATGATACCTTTTTCCCATCCTAGTCATAGTTCTGCCATCATAGCCCTCCCTCCAATCCTGCCCTTTTAATCCTCGATCAGTAAAATGACGAGAGCATTTTCTACAGGGTTCTTGAGCAGGAAGAAAACATGAGACAGTTTCCATTTTTCATTAATTTATTAATTTCCTTTAAGTGGCCTCTATCAGAGGACACCACCCAAGAACTGATAAAACAAACTTCTCAGGAGTACTAGCAACTATAAGAATTTAATAACACAATAGAGTTCTTAAGAGTGCATGCGGATATGTTCTGAAATATTACTTTAAGATAGATATATTATATTCATTTAGTCTGTGGAATATTTTTTTAATGATGTGAAGATGAGTTGCATTTTTTATGTTGATTTTGTTTAACTCTGTGAAGCTGTTACTTTGCCTGCCTAAAACACCTGATTGACCTAATAAAGATTTGGGCAGCCAATAGTTACTCAGGATAGGAATAGCCTGGGATGTCATGCAGAGAGAATAAATAGGAGGAGCAATATAGGCTCAAAAAGAAGAGGGGGGAGTGATAAAAGGAGGAGAGGAGGTCACCAGGGGCTAGTCATTGAGCCACTGCAACTAGGCTGGAAGTAAGAAGGGAAGAAAGACATTTAAAATAAAGGTAAAAAGCCCAGAGGCAAAATGTAGATGAAGCGAAATGGGTTAATTTAAGTTATAAGAGCTGGCTTAAAACAAGCCAAGTTAAGGCCAGACATTTAAAGTAAAAATAACCTGAAGTGTATTTGTTTGGGATCAGGTGGCAAACTCCCAAAAAGTTTAAAAAACAAAAACCTGCATGACTACATGGGTACATAGATTTTCTCAAAAAAAAAAAAAAGGACTATACAAAGCTGGATGAAAATTAAATAAACAATAACTATAAATAATTATAGGATATATTACATTATATTATGCATCATAAAATATTGTTCTAAAAATAGATCCATATAACCATAATATTGGTAAAGAGAGTTATAACTGGATTTTGAGACTTGTTTAAAAAGGGGATATATATGGACTTATAAAGGATGAAAGGAGAGTGAAAGAAAGAAAAAGGAGCTGATCATTTGAGGCAGGGAAAAGTTTATAAAAACATGTACAGAAAGTAAGGGACTAGACATTTCTAAGCATGTAACAAACAACGATTGTCGAAATGTATTAATGATTGGTTTATGCAGATATAAATAGAAAACCTACAATTCAACAGCACTCCTACAATATTTAGAGACTTTTATTTCTAAACAATTATATATTATTTCATTCAGATTTAAGATTGTAATGTAATATGATTATAATACCATAATCTTAATTCAGTCATGGTCAGCGTGGACTTTTATTTTTCCCAAACTTACTTAAAAATATAAGGACTTTAGAAAAACTTTGGAACAACTGACAGTAATTGACATTTTTGACAGCCCAAGAAATCTAGGTGCAGATTTAAATTGAACATGAATTGACCCACACATTCTTGTTTCTAGCAGTTTCCACTGGATTTTAAGGTGCTATTACTGAGGGACAGCGTTCATGGAAAATAAGAACAATAGAAGCATGCTGTATTGCCAAAGGTATAAGAAATCTGTGTGATTTGTTAAATTCTATTTTATTTTTGCTCTCTTTCCTATTTTAAATAAGAATAACAACAAATAGAAATTGGTTATATCAAACCTGATCTCATAGTGGTTTTTCTTTACCAAGCTATACTACTATCAAATAATTGACTATGAGGAACTTATTGAAGTTGGTAAAAGATTGAGCTTCTGTCCTCACTGAGTAGTTCAGCACTGTGCTAGCAGTCAGAGCTCAGGTTATTATCATCTGCTGTGAATCTCAAGTCATCTAAAGGTGACAGATTTATTGCTTGCAATTCTTAAGGTAGAACATAACATAATTCTCTGTTATTTTACTAATGACTGTATAAATTTACATTCCTACCAGCAGTATATAAGAATACCCTTTCTTAATGGTATTTATTTACTTGTGGTCATTGTCGTTCCATCTGGAGTGACATAAGACCTCTGTATGATTTTAATTTGCATCTCCTTTATGGCTAGTGATGTTGAGTACTTTGTCATATGTATATGTATTTTTTGAGAGATCGCTGTTAAGGTCACTTTCTGATGTGGGAGAGTCTTCTGTTTGAGTTGATTTCATTGGCTAATAAAGAAACTGCCTGGCCCATTTGATAGACCGCCCCTTAGGTGGGTGGAGTAGACAGTACAGGAAGAGGAAGTGAGGTAGAAGGATCAGTAAGATGCCACGCCTCTCTCCTGTTAGTCAGACTGCCGTGCCTCTCCTCAGAGAGAAGCCAGACACGATGAAGCTCCAGCCCAAGATGGACGTACGCTAGAATCTACCTGGTAAGGCACCACTTTGTGGTGCTACACAGTTTATTAGATATGGGTTAGTCAAGATGTGAGTAAGAGGCTGAAAATAATGGGCCAGGCAGTATTTAAAAGAATACAGTTTCTGTGTAATTATTTCGGGGCATAAGCTAGCCAGGAGGCAGAAAGCTGGGCAGCGGGAACGCAGCCCGCAGCTCACCGCTACAGAATGGCGCCCACGTGGATAACTGAATCCACAGAAAGCTTGAGAAAGCTTGGGAAAGAATAGAGTAAAGCATGGCTTCTTGGTAGCAGCAATTTCTCGGGTCTGAACATGTGTTTTTCGGTTGTCAGCAGTAGCAGGAAAAAAGTTGTGCTGTTTTAAAATGCTGGCGTTCTGGTCTGTACTGCCAGGACAAACTCTCTTTCAAGCAGGCGGTCCTGACTATGGAGCTTCTGATTGTTGTTTAACACTGTTGCAGCTTGCTTGCTGGCAGGGACCTTGAACCGCCAAAGAGTTGTGGTACCTCTGCCATGAGGCTGGAAAGCTAGGGAGTGGGCTGGATCTAGCCGCCAAAGTCAGGGCTTTAGTCCTAATGGTATTGTTTGGTAAAGTAAAGACTCATGTAGTCAGAAAGAGAGATATACAGTAAAAGAAAAATTCAAAGTCGAAGAAAATGTCTAAGTGGTTTACACTGTGTTAAAAATATATGCAGGCTAAAGATTAAAGTTCTTAAAAGTAAAAAAAAAAAGAAAAAGAAAAAGAAAAAAAGGAAGTAGTTTATTGTGGTGGTACACACCTTTAATCCCAACACTTGGGAGGCAGAAGTAGATTGACCTCTGTGACTTCAAGGTGTGGCATGACACACCTTTAATCCCAATGCCTGGCAGGCAGAGACAGACAGATCTCTGTGAGTCCAAGGTGTGGTAGCATACACCTTTAATCCCAGCACTTGGGAAGTAGAGGCAAGTGGATTTCTGAGAGTTCAAGGACAGCCTGGTCTACAGAGTTATTCCAGGACAAAGATATACAGAGAACCTGTCTCAAAAAGTAAAAATAAATGAAATAGAGGTTAAAACAAAACTGCACAAAGATGGAAAATATACGGAGAACCTTGATACTGTATGCTATTATGCTCTCTTTGAATTGTTTGAATGCTGAGGAAGGAGCAACAGCTGCTAAAAGATATTTGTTTATAAATGCTGCTGAACTAATCCAAGATAGATATTTTGAAAATACCTTGACTTCAGAATTTGGATCTAAGGATATGATACTTTGGAAAAGAGATTCTTTTGTTTTTACAGAAAATGAGACCATATGGATTGCTTCTATCCCAATATGGTATGATAGACCACGCCCTCCTGAAAGGTTGCTACAAATACCCTCAAAAAATTACTTCGCTCAACTGATAACTGAGATGAACCTGGCACATACAGGTTATACCATGAAAGATCTGATTAACAGCGTCCCCATTCAGCAGGAAGCAGTTTGGAGAGAAATAACTATGTCCATATTCCCAAATATTGTTTATAAATGTTCTTTTACATTTAAAGGGGGATATGATATAGATATGAATAATTTGCATTTATATGGATTTTGCTTTAGTGATTTAAATTTAAGGTCAATTTTGTTATGTGTATATGTATTTCTGATCTTGATTAAGGTACTGTGATTGTGTAGTTAATTTTAAAAATGTAATGTACAATTAAGAAATATAGGTTGTTAATGGATAATCATCGATAATAGTAAAGCTTATAGTCATGTTAGTTAGATTTTCTAGATATATAGAGATATATTTCAGTAAGATAGACATTCTTCATATCTTTCAAAGACTACAGAATATTCCACTTAAATGTCTTAATAACTTAGGACTTTTCATGACAATGAGACACATCTGCTCCTGGCAGCACAAGCTACTTCAAGAGAAAGATGGGCATCGAAGAGGCAGGCTACTAATGGAGTTTGATAGCCATTGGGCAAGAAACTGCTCTTGCTTGGACTGTTGCATAAACTGGACACAGAGAACCCACAGAGAGGACTGCTGAACTTGCCTAAATGTGAGATGATTCTTTGGGGTTCCTGACTCATGAAAGAGTCCGCGAGACAGTCTGCAGGACACAGCAGATACTGACTGAACTGACTTTGAAATTTCCTGCTTCATGGAAATGTCTGCTGGAAACTATGGGCCTGAAGGCCAAAGATGGATGCCCCAACGGTACAGAGGAACTTTGGGTGATTGTCCAGGCAGCGAGATGTCTCTGTCATTTCTAGAGTTTTGTAAGTTGCTTACTTCTTATTTACTTAGGTAATATTATATCCTTCTGGAGTCTTTGATGGAGTTGAAGAATGGATAGATAGTTAAAGTTTTCCTTTGTTATGATAAAAGATAAAATGGATATAATATTGTAACTAATTCTTACTTGATAACTATTTTGTTATATGTAATTTTACTATGTTAAAGTTAAAGCCTTTCTTTTATTGTTTAAACAGAAAAAGGGGAAATGATGTGGGAGAGTCTTCTGTTTGAGTTGATTTCATTGGCTAATAAAGAAACTGCCTGGCCCATTTGATAGACCGCCCCTTAAGTGGGTGGAGTAGACAGTACAGGAAGAGGAAGTGAGGTAGAAGGATCAGTAAGATGCCACGCCTCTCTTAAGTTAGGCAGACTGCCGTGCCTCTCCTCAGAGAGAGACGCAATGAAGCTCCAGTCCAAGATGGATGTACGCTAGAAACTTCCTGGTAAGGCACCACTTTGTGGTGCTACACAGATTATTAGATATGGTTTAGTCAAGATGTGAGTAAGAGGCTGAAAATAATGGGCCAGGCAGTATTTAAAAGAATACAATTTGTGTGTTGTTATTTCGGGTGTAAAGCTAGCCCTCTGGGAGCCGGGCGGCGGGAAGCCAGCCCACAGCTCATCACTACAACTTTCCATTTAAAATTTTTATGTCATTGAATTTTTTGATCTCCTATTGTGGTATGGGTTTTATTTTCTTACTGTTTGTACATTTTAATTTTTGATTTATAAAATTGAACACATTTAATGAGTATTTTATAATAAATTATGCATGTATAATGTGAATTCTTTAAATTAAGACAATGAGTATTTTTGTGCTAGGAATCTCTTTGTCTTGTTCTTTATGAAATATATTAAAAACTTGCCAACTAGAATCATACATAGAGTACTAGAATTTTCCTATCTGACTGACATGTGCTTACTTCATTGTTCTAGATCTCAGGAAATTATTTGCACAAACACAAAAAAAATAAGGCACATAAAGATGTCAATGGGCATTCTGGGTAACACTTTATTAAGCTTGAATCATATATAGGATCTACTTCCTCAGAAAGAATTAAACATAAGACTCAGAGTCTTGAATACTAACTTAATTGGAGTGTAGAAAAAGGGCAAAGTTCTGGGACAAGTTGGAAATACACATTTCGCTCTAAATGCCACTTTTTAAAGGGCATGTGCAAATTAAACTACATAATATTTGGAATGTATAGCACTTCAAAATTCAGTACAAAATTTACTGCAATAATATTGGATTCAATTTGAATTTGGGTGCTAATTTTCATCCAAATATTTATAAATAATTTTCTTCTCCAGAGTTGCACGAGGCCTCATACAGCTTCTAAACTCTTCTTCATTGTTTTATGCTAGTACAAAATACCAATTATTTCTGTTTGTTGAAATTTTAATATTGTGTATACCAATTGAGGAAACAATAATTTTTTTCCTGAAAAAAATATTTATAGAGTATGTTGCTACTAATGAGGGAGAAAGAATGTCATATAAACTGAAGCAGATATCAAGATCTTTTATCTAGAAATAATGTTTCCTATTAATTTTCATTTCCTGTAGGACTTTTGATCATCAATTTTAAGAGGGAGGAGAAAGAAAAGAGATTTAGTTCATCAGATGATGATATTTAATATTAAATAAAATGAAGTTAGACATAGGATAAGGTAGCCCAACCTTTTTGACAGTCTTTAAACCAGTTGCCTCAATGGCTTCCTCTGGCTGCTTTCACATCATTCCAAGTAAATTATCTGAGACAAGATGATAATACTGTTACATAATGCAAAGCATATCAAAAATATTTTTAATTCATAGTCCTTGTGCTTAGCCATTAAGTTCTAGAATATATCTTTGCAACATGCACTTATAGGCTTAAATAGAACACACTTATTGATAGACATAATCTAAAGATACTTTTGTCTTAATTATTGTGTAATTAGGTAGATAATAACCTGCTTGAATAATATTAAGGCGATCTAAGTCAACAGTTTATAAAACTAAGGATGGGAATTTCTAAGCACTGATTACTTGTTAGAGGAAAGAGCACCAGACCATGACTCTGGAAGGAGACATCCTGAATTTACTGTAAGGACATTAATTGTGATTTATTAAATCCTGTTTCCAGAAAACCTGAATTCCATAAGCTAAGTGTCTAGTAGTCAGCTTTATCATAAGAGCAAATTCCTTTATTGCAAGAGTCAATCCAAATGGGCCTGTTGATCTCCTGTACAGAGCAGCACCACTCAGGAAAAAAAAATCCTATATAGACATTTTGAAACATTGTAAAACCATTCAAACTTCAGATATGGGCAATCTCATCACAAGAGGGTGTACTTTAACCTGATGTCAGTTCTGCCTATCTTCTGTACTTTGCAGTGCATGTGCCACCTGAATTCTTTTCTGAGACCACACGGACAGGGTGCCTAAGAAAAAGAAGCATTGAGGCTGAGATTCCAGTGACAGCATGTATACATGTATATATGTATATACGTGTATATGAAGTTGAATGCAAGCATAAGTACAACACATATACATATGTTCACATTGCACACATATTATGCATATATTTACATAATATATGCACATACAATATTCACATGTATGTATGAACAATACATGTGCATATTAATGTGTCATATATATGTATACAAATATGTGTATATATCTATATATGTATTCTTTTATATATGTATATGGAAGAGAGAGAGAGTACTAAAAATCTTTAAAAGATATAAAATACTTTCTGATATTTGTTATCTTTAAGGATGATTTTTTTCTATTGCAAGGATGAGGATTTTATGAAAATATTTAAAGCTTTCACAATAAAAACAATGGCTACAGAGCTTGCTATTGTGGTAGAAAAAGAAGCCCCCAATGTACAAACACAAACATAAATATATTTAGATAAATGACTATTATCTTTATCCAGAGACTGATTAGGTTTTATTTGAAAATTCCTATCTTTTCAACAACTTGTTTGTATTTCTGGCAATATTACACATCTCATGAAGGATCTTGTAAATTATCTTATTAATCCATGCCATCTAAAACTTACTTTAATCTATTAAGAATTTATGACTTGTGACACATGAAATCTCATTATAATTTTGAGCTAAAAGAAAACCTATAACCTTCTTAATGCAAAACTTAAGGGAGAAAATCTAGGCAGAAGACTGCTTATATACCTCAGTGGTAAAGGGAACATACTCTCCTTGGAGAGGACCAGGATTAGGTTTAAAAGCATCACCAAGGGAGCCCACAACCATCAGTTCCTCCAGTTCAAGGAATCCTATGTCGTCTTCTGGCTGCTTTACCATTGCAGTGCTTCATTCGACTCATGCACATAAATCCATGCAGGGACATACATATCAAAATAAAGAATGACAGTGAGGAAACCAGCAAAAGACCAAACTAGACCCTCTGAATGTGGGTGACAGTTGTATGGCTGAGGCAGACCCTGTTGCTACTGGCAAGAAAACCAGGATTTAACCCTACTGCTTGTTCTAGCTGTTTGGAACTCACTCTCTTTGTAAGTACACTTTGCTCAACCTAGATATAGTGAGAAAGGCCTTGGTCATGCTTCAAAGAAATGTGCTAGACTTTTTTGACTCCCCATGGGAGCCTTACCCACTCTGAGGAGTGGATGGGAAGTAGAATAGAGTGTGGGAGAGGGGAAGGTGGAGGTAGCAGGAGAAAGGGAGGGAATGGGAAATGGATTTGACATGTAAAATGAGAAAAGATAGCTTTTTAAAAGATAAAAAATAAAGAAGCAATAAATCTTTTTTTTCCTCATTTTTTTATTAAAGATTTCCATCTCCTTCCCTCCTCCTCCCCCTTCCCTCCCCTCCCTTCCACCCATACCCCCTCTCCACCCCTCTCCAAGACAAAGAGCCATCAGGGTTCCCTTCACTATGTTAAGTCCAAGGTCCTCCCAGCTCCCCCTAAGTCCAGGAAGGTGAGCAACCAAACTGACAAGGCTCACAGTGAGCCCGTCCAAGCTGTAGAGTTCATGTTCATTGCCGTTGTCCTTGGTTTCTCAGTCCTCCTCCACCGTCAGCCACATTCAGAGAGTCTGGTTTGGTCCCCTGTTCCATCAGTCCCATTCCAACTGGACTTGGTGGTCTCCCGTTAGATCTGTCCCACCGTCTCAATGGGTAAATGCACTCCTCACGGTCCTGACTTCCTTGCTCATGATCTCCCTCCTTTTGCTCCTCATCGGGACCTTGGGAGCTTAGTCCGGTGCTCCTATGTGGGGCTCTGTCATTTTTTCCATCCAATGCCAGGTGAAGGTTCTATGGTGATATGCAAGATATTCATGAGTATGGCAATAGGATCTGTACATTTCTGGCACCCTCTCCTCAGCTGCCCAAGGACATAGCTGGGGGCGTCTTCCTGGACAGCTGGGAACCCCTCTAGAGTCAAGTCTCTGCCAACCCTAGAATGGCTCCCTTAAGTAAGATATATAATTCCTTGTTCCCATATCCACCCTTCCTATATCCCAACCATCCTATTCCCCCAAGCTCTTCCCATACTCCACTTCACACTTTTCTCTCCTCATCCACCCCCATCCCACCCCACCCGCATGTTCCCATTTTTTGTCTGGCAATCTTGTCTACTTCCAGTATCCAGGAGGATAACTATATGTTTTTCTTTGGGTTCACCTTCTTATATAGCTTCTCTAGGATTTTTTTTTACGAATTATCGGCTCGATGTCTTTTATTTATGGCTAGAACCCAATTATGAGTGAGTACATCCCATGTTCATCTAAACTAGACTTTAAAATGCTAATGAACCCAATTAAAAAATGGGGCACCGAACTGAACAGAGAATTCTCAACAGAAGAAGTTCGGATGCCAAAAGACACTTAAGGGCATGCTCAACCTCCTTAGCAATCAGGGAAATGCAAATCAAAACAACGTTGAGATACCATCTTACACCTGTCAGAATGGCTAAAATCAAAAACACCAATGATAGCCTTTGCTGGAGAGGATGTGGAGTTAGGGGTACACTCATCCATTGCTGGTGGGAATGCAAACTTGTGCAACCACTTTGGAAAGCAGTGTGGAGGTTTCTCAGGAAATTTGGGATCAACCTACCCCAGGACCCAGCAATTCCACTATTGGGAATTTACCCAAGAGATGCCCAATCATATTACAAAAGCATCTGTTCAACTATGTTTATAGCAGCATTATTTGTAATAGCCAGAACCTGGAAACAGCCTAGATGTCCTTCAATGGAAGAATGGATGCAGAAAGTCTGGAATATATACATATTAGAGTACTACTCGGCGGTAAAAAACAATGACATCTTGAATTTTGCATGCAAATGGAGGGAAATAGAAAACACCATCCTGAGTGAGGTAACCCAGGCCCAAGAAGCAATAAATCTTTAAAAATAAAAGTAACTTAACAATTGTCAAGAACATTTTGACAACAGGAAGGATCTGTTAAAATAAGAACATCAATGTATTATTTCCAAACAGAGATGAAAACTTGAATTAACAAATATAGATGGGTCTAACAATCATAACTCTGTAACAAATTAGCAATTTTGTTTCTAGAGTATATAACCCTATTTCACTCGATATATATGTGCTGGAAACAGAAACCAACTAGAACTCATAAACTAAATATCAGCTTTTGATGTTAGCTTATAAAGAAAAATGAACATAAAACCTGCTTATCTTCAAAAGTTGCATTTTTAGTGATGAGTAATGATTCTAGGGCATTGATATCTATGCAGAGTGTAGAAGATTCAAGGGGCAAGGACATACAGCAACAAAGCAAATAAAAATGCTAATTGTTACTAAAGTGAATTATTAAGTCATTAAAAATAATAATTTCCCCTGATTTTGAAATCTGAATTATAATCCCAGCTTGGTGAAAATCAGTCATATTAGCATATTATTGATGTTTTGAACTTCCAATTATGAAAGGCTCAGAAGACAGCTAATGGCTCACATCATATGAATTTGTACAGCAAATTAAATATAATACTTAATGAAGCATAGAGGCTATTAGTGCCATTACCTATAAACATTGGCGAAAAAAAATTTAAAAAAAGAGGATTAATATGTGCTGTTCCAAATTCTCAAGTGGCATCTAGCAAGGTCAACTGGAACAGATGAGGAAATAGTAGAGCATCGTGAACAGATGGCAACAGTGTTTGATATTAGTTAGTAATGATCCTTATATAGGAATATAGTTCTGTTTAGACTAGAACATTTGTTGAAAAACCCAAAGAATACCATAGGTAACTTCAGTGTTCACCCTGTAAAATGGACACAATGTCTTTAAATAAATATATTCTGAATATTTTATACCTTTTGGTAACAAACCAAAATGAGTAGTACTTGTTAGAATATGGGTACTTTGTTCAGGAAACCCCAACTATAATCTTATCCTATACCAAATACTCATTCAATAAAAGTTAAGGCCATGTTAATAGACCATTTTTATTTAATGATATTGGTACCCTTTGTAACATAATGAAAATAAAACTGAAAGAAAGAAACTATAAAGTATTATTTATTAAATCAATAAATAATATATTTCATATTAGGATTATAGTAATTGATAATCCTGGAGCAGTATATATGATAGATAGATAGATAGATAGATAGATAGATAGATAGATAGATAGATAGACAGATATGCAAATAGATGGTAATAGATTCATTGTTATGCTTTAACATTGAAAATACTCTTAACATTTAATGACATTCTCCCTGAAACAAAAACGGAAGTGATTCAGGGCCATGTAAGTATAGACCTTAGTAAAGACCTCTTTCTTTGAACTTCTCACCTCCAATCTTTCAAGTAGAAAATGATACTTAAAAGCAGTCATGTATTTAGTTTTAATAGAGAAAGAACACAGTACTGCCTACCAGTGTTCTTATTATTATAACTTATTCCATTTTAATGCTACTTCGATAAATGAAATTTATTTCATATACATTCTTCTAGATCCTCATAAATTGAGCTGAATATTATTGACTAAAATTCAAGGCATACACTTTGTTTCATTATTTTCAAGTAAAAAAGAAAGTAATATAACTATTCAGGGATGCATGCTCAGGTTTATTATTCTTATATTTGGTAATAAACACAATGGATAACTGTGGTTATATTGAACACTTTTAAAATCAGATATATAGAGAGAAGACATACTCAAGAGACTCAAACTCTTCCTGTTTCATTTTTTTAATTTGCTATTTGCCATAACAAAGCAAGTAATAATTTCAAGGTTGATAAAACCATGTTATTTCCACCTTCTTTGAAAGTAATTTGAATAACTCCTTTGAGTTTAGCTCATATTTAACAGATCGAAACACATAATATGGAATTTCACAAATTCATCCTATGTGAAGATATAAGTTGTTTTATCTACCTTTCAGGTAGATGAATAGATGTCTTTTCCTGGTTAATAAGGTCATGACTCTCATAGAACCTAGAAAAAAACACACCTCTTCATGGACCAAGTAACTGGCTGAGCAACTGAATGAAATGCCCTCCAGCAACCTCTAAACAGTCATTTTAGTTTGCTGTTGCTCATTTTATATAAATAGTCCTGGTCTTAAACTTATTGAGTCTCTCTTCTTTTCATAAATATAACCCATGCAGCATAGACACTGAAAGAAACAATTAATAAATGGGACCTTCTGAAACTGAAAAGCTTCTGTAAAGCAAAGGTACACGGTCAACAAGACAAAACAACAGCCTACAGAATGGGAAAAGATCTTCACTAACCCCACATCAGACAGAGGTCTGATCTCCAAAATATACAAAGAACTAAAAAAATTGATCATCAAAAGAACAAATAATCCAAAAAAAAAAATGGAGTATAGACCTAAACAGAGAACTCTCAACAGAGGAATCTAAAATGGCTGAAAGACACTTAAGGAAATGTTCAACATCCTTAGTCATCAGAGAAATGTAAATCAAAACAACTGTGAGACTCTACCTTACACCTGTAAGAATGGTCAAGATCAAAACACTGATGACAACTTCTACTGGAGATGTTGTGGGATAAAGGGAACACTTCTGCATTGTTGGTGGGAATGCAAGCTGGTACAGCCCCTTTGGATGTCAGGGTGATGATTTCTCATAAAATTAGAAAACAACCTTCCTCAAGACCCAGTGATACCACTTTTGGGTATATACACAAAAATATGCTCAATCATGCCACAAGGACACATGCTCAACTATGTTCATAGCATATTTTTGTCATAACCTGTCTGTCATAGCCTGAATTTGGAAACAGCCTAATTTCTCTTCAACCAAAGAATTGAGAAGAAAAAAATGTTACATTTACTCAATGGAATACTACACAGCAGAAAAAATCCTAAACTTTTATCTGTATCTAAATGAAACAGTATTAAACAGAGTCCTAGTGACTTGTCCTTATTCCTATAAATTAATTCATCTCTCAACATTCATTAGAGAGGATTTTATTTGCAGGAGATGCTAATAAACACAGAGAACCCCCCTTGGCCTTTGTGTAGAGAATAAGAGAATGCTGAGTGTTCAGTCCTTTCCCACATCACAAGGTTAAGTGGTCTGTGTGGCCAAGGTAGAGGAAATACCGTAAGAGGCAGAAAAGTCAATAATCAAGGGAGACTATGCCCTTCTCTCAAGACAGATCAAATCTTAGCATAAAGAAGGGAGGCAGACGTCACTAGGGAAAAGTCAGGGCAAAACCTTGGAGGCAGGAGCAACTGCAAAAGCCATTGAGGGGTGTTGCTCATTGGCTTACTCCACATATATTGCCCAGACTGCTTTCATATAGAACTCCCCTATCATTCACCAATTAAGAAAATGTCCTACAAGCTTGCCAACAGTCAAATTTTATGGAGGTTTTCTCAATCAGAATTTCTCAATTTAAGTTCATTCTTTCAGATTTTGGTAGCCTGTGCCAAGTTCACATTACATTGGTCAACACATCTAGACATTAGCTTTAAATTTTAGATATTGGTTATTCATTTGAATAACCATAGAGATTAGAAAACTAGTATAGACAATGGAGTGCAGAGGTGCTTTTAAAGGAAGTAGAGATCAAATTTAATATTATGAATATTGAAAGGGTGAAAATGTAGCAGGAAGGATTAAAAGGGGGGAACAGGAGATAAGGGTAGAGGAGGGAATGTGAGAAGGGATAATTTATACTAAAGACCATTAGAAAAAATATAACGAAACCACCGCTATAGATGTTTCTAAAGTAAATATGTCTTAGGGCTTTTGTTGCTGTGAAGATACACCATGATCATTGCAACTCTTAAAAAGGAAAACATTTAATTGGCACTGATTTAGAGTTTTAGAGGTTTAGTTCATTATCATTATATGGGATAACATGACAGCCTGCAGTTAGGCATGGTGCTGGAGATGGAGCTCAGAGTTGTACATCTTGATATGCAGGAAGCAGGAAGTAAACTCATTTGTGCTTCTGAGACCTCACAGCTCACCGCCACAGTGAAACACTTTCGCCAGCAAGGCCGCACCTACTCCAATAAGGCCACACCGTCAGTAGGCTACTACACCAATAAGTAACACCTTATAGCCTTACTCCATTTTGGCCATGTATTCCAACACATGAATCTTGGGGGCCATTCCTATTCAAACCACCACACAAAATATATATAAATACATACAATTGGTAAAAGTGGAAATACTCTGTAATGTAAGGACAGTATCCCAACTAGATATCACATACTGGGAAGTAAAAATCTCCTTGTGATTTTTTTATCAGTGGGTTCCCAAAGACACCCAAACATTACAGACTATTGAAATTGCTTTTGTGTAGTCTTAAGAACTTTATAGCAAGATTCTTTTGCTGATGGCATCATATATTCCAGTCATAAACATACCTCTAAACTTTATCTGACATGTCTTTTGTTCTGGGTACCAAGTTTTATGAAAATTTGGTATAATGTATGGTTTTCTTGTAATGAAAATCCTGTGTCATGGTTTGTAATCTTTGACATTTCTATCAAGATTTTGGGTTCTTTTTCTTCGTGATTTTTAAGATAAAAATATCTTATTTTACTCCTTGTATACAGGATTGCCCTTAGATATAAAGTAACATTAACTACCTAAAAATATATTTTCTGGATATTTTATAGAAAAGCACAAGTTAATAGTAAGTATCCATACTCGTATGTGTCAGTATTAGATGACATTAATATATACTTATTGTTCTTCACTTAATTTATACCATTTAGTAAAGTATTTTAACTCTTTGTGTAGGTAATATCTAGGAAAATCCTAAAACACTTTGTAAAATTAAAACCTGATATTATATAATAAATAGATGTTATAATTGGTTTAAGTATTCTTTTATTATGATTTATGTGATTTATGGTTGATTACGAGTTTTTAAATTACAATTAACCTTCAGTTCCTAATTGTTAAACAGACCCTTTCCATAATTGAGTTCTCAAGGAATTATTTTTTTGGACTTCTTTTAGTCCAGGTTTTTAATGTGTTCTCATTCATCTTTGAATATGAAGTTCAATGAGAAATTAGGATTCCTACTTTAAATTTGAACTAGGATTTCCTTTGTTGAACCAATTTTAGTGGATTTTAGAAATATTTCATATATAGGGTTCTGAGAAACTCCTATACTAGAAAAGAGATTGAGTCACATATAAATTATTTACATAATAGCTTTAAACTTGGGAAATAAATGAAATAGAAATAATATCTTGACTATAGCTATTTAAAAGGATCTAAATTAGCTAGGACAAAAGCAACAGAAGGAAACTTCTAAACTCAGATTCCTGTTGTATAACATAGGCTGGGCATAGACATGTTGTTCATTGGGCAATGTGAGTATTTCAGCTTTTAAGTGTATGCATTTACAGGCTGCTGTGTGATATATATTTATCTACATCTTGAACTATAAGTTATAACAGACCTCAATTGCTATCATATCCTCATTCTACAAGCATTCAAAATTTATTTCTACTAACACTATTGAAACTTCTTGATGCAGCTCTTTTCTGAACAATAAACTGTTGTAGACTGTTTGGGCTATTGACTGTATGTACCATTGACAAATCTTTGTGCATGCTCTTTCTCTTTACCATTTGACCATGAACAGTATCTATTCTTAAATTTTATGAGATAAGTTTAAACAACTCAAAATTTGAAATGCATGGTTAGAAATGTCAGCAGACACCTCCCATGACTACTGTATGTTAGTTTGTTTTATTGAAAACATTTTCACTCATATTCATTTTATTTCAAATATGTGAAATAATACAGCCATTTAGTCCTTTTTGTCTTAATTACTTTTCTTTACTTCAGTCCTCTTTTTCTTTTGATTTCCAAATGTAGTGTAATTTACAAAATGGAAAATATATACATTAAATTACAATTTAATTTTAAATTCAGTTTTAAATTGCAAAATGCATAAGTTACATTAGTATTTTCCAACAAATTTGTTCACATATCTTTCTTTCAAATTTTTTATCAAAATAGTCTCAATAAAATGATACATTAATGAGCAAGTGACATTTAATTTGCCTCACATTGTTCTTCATTTTGATTTGGATTTTTTGTTATGATTTAAAAACAATAATTTCAGATGGAAAAAGGTAGTTTTTAGGTTTGTATAATTGCACAGATATTAATCTGTTATCTTCAAAGAATATAATATCAGGAGTCTCATTTTTTCTTTAAAGTAGAATGGAAGAACATGACTATATTACATTATTCCTTGGTTTACTATTCCTCTAAATCCATTTGAAAATTATGTTCGCCAAGCTTAATAAAAAATGTGGTTCAGAAACTATTTTGGAGCTTCTGATATTTGCATAAGTAAGGTAGAAAACTAATTAGTAGTTGGAAAAATTGTTAATGAGTGTCATAAAATTAATTGCAGACACCTTGCATCTTTTTATTATCTTATATAAACTTAAAGTAAGAAAATCAAGCTCAAATAAATTAGTTCTATTCACTCAAATACTTTGCATGTATCTTTATCAGTTGAGCTTTCAATTTTGAAAGCATTTAAGAAAGTTTAGCTGTGAAGCCATCAGAAAGATAGCTTCAGACCTCAGTTCTTATTTATAAATTAGTAAGACCGTGATGGGTTCACCCACCGAAACAGTATACGTGAGCTAACGGGAGCTCGCCAACTCTAGCTGGACTGGTAAGGAACAAGCATAGGACCAAACTAGTCCCTCCGAATGTGGTTGACAGTTGCATGACTGGGACACATGGAGGGGCCACTGGCAGTGGCACCAGGATTTATCCCTACTGCATGTACTGGCTTTTTGGGAACCTAGTCTCTTTGGATGTATATCTTGCTCAGCCTAGATATATTAGGGAGGGCTTTGGACCTTCCATAAAGCAATGTACCTTACCCCCTCTGAGGACTGGACGGGGTGGGGTGGGAGGGTGCGTGGAGGGAATGGAAGGAAGGGAGGTAATGGGAACTTTGATTGGTATTTTTAAAAAATCTAATAAATTAAAAAAAAGAAATTAATAAATTAACTTGCCTGTTACCTCAGACTTTCCTGAAGTTTAATGTTTTAGAGGAAGCAGTATATAGTATATAATTGTGTTAAAAAGAGCCCATCAATCTTTGTCTGCAATCACAGATATATTTCATAAATTATTTTTTAATTCACTATATAGAATCCTATTCTATCTATAGAATCCTATTCTATCTATAAAACTGAATAATCTGTTCACAAAATTTTATCAATTTTCACAATATAATTATTACTTTAAATAATATTAATTCAAATGTGCTGAGTTGAATAGCCTTCTAGAATTGGTTGTTATCCATCACTGAGTTCTTATAGATAATTCTTCTTAGGATATCCTAATCTTACATTTTTAACAATGTGGCTAATATGCGACCTTGGTCATCCTTGACTGTGAGGTACAAAGACAAGCCAAGGTTTCTCCTGGAATGCAGTGACTAATATCTTCAAAAGGAATCCAGGATTACCCAGGACATAACTTTAGAATTCTAAGAATTCAAGGTCACTCTGTTTAAGCTTGGATTCCTATCTGAATCTTATTCAAACTTTCTGAATTGGTAAAATTGAGCTGTTGTCACAAAACAGACTTCCTCGTGTGATTTACTATACTTTAACTTCTGTCTCAAACTAAGAATACCAAGAGAACAATTTCTTCTGCAGTGTCCATCTGGAAAATGTTCAAGTCTTAAAAGCCAGACATGAAAATGTGGAAGAGTGGGCTCAGGAGGAAGGCAGAGCACAAACTGATCCAAAAACTTCCTAAATGCTTGCTTTAATTTGTTTTTTAAACAAACTACTGTTTTTCTTTTCGGAAGTTTATTTATTTATGTTATTTGCTGCTTTTTCTTTTGTTGCTTTTTTAAAGATTTTTTTGTTTTGGCCTGGAGAGATGGTTCAGAAATTAAGAGCAGTGACTGTTCTTTCAGAGGACCTGGGTTCAATTCCCAGTACCCTCATGGAAGTTTACAACTGCCTGTAACTCCAGTATCTGAAAACTTACACAGACTTACATGCAGGCAAAACACCAGGCACATGAAATATGAATAAATAAATTATTTTAACAACAAATATTTAATTTTGCTTCATGTGAGTAGGAAGCATGTGTGTGTGTAGATCAACGGATAACTTACAGCAATCAGATTTTTCCTTTTTTCATTTTGTCATAGAGATGAAGCTTGGACCTTAAGTTTTGGCAGCAGAGATGTTTACCCACTGAGTGAATCATTACTAGTACACAGTCATCAACCCACACCCACATCCCTGTTTTAAGTATTGGAAGTTTATTTAGTTTAATATAACTTCACAGTTGATAATTTCATTATGTATGAGATTAATTACTACTACAATCCTCCTACCATCCCTCATCCTCTCCCAACCTTGTTAAACCCCTTACTTACATTCACATTTATTTGGCCCACAGAATTTATCACAGACTGCCCTGTGAGAATGGTGAGGAGCTGTCCCTGGTGTACAGGTGCCTCACCAGTGTTTAGAACCCCAAAGGCCAGACTCCTCTACCACCATTCATTGTCAACCAGTAACTCTCCAGGGAAGAGCAGAGCTCAATGAATATGAACAGGCTCAGTCTTGTGTAAGCACACTGAAGTAAACCTCAGGCTCTCTGAGCTCATGATAGCAATCACAATGTCATATTGAAAAGGCAGTGTTTCTTTCTAGGTAGAAATCCTTTCTATCTTCTATATCTGCCTCCTTCTTTGTGATTTTCTTTAATACATTATATCTCAATTGCAACTTCGCCTTCCTCCACTCTTCTTGGTCTTCCCCCATGCCTTGCCTTTCTCCAGATCCGCTCCTCCTCTTTTACTCTTAAACGAAAGAGCAGGCCTCCCACTGAACATGGATTAAACAGACCAGAGTCCTTATATTCATAATCACTCATATCCCTTTCCTTTAAAAGAGAATTCTTCTCTAATCAAGATTGAGAATGGTACTTGATTATTGTTTATTGTTATCAAACAAACATTGGGAAGGTTGTTTTGTACAACATACATTTAGAAAACATTAGTAAAACTTCCTCCCAGGGATATCTGATGAACTTTCCCAAACAGACAAGAGGCCTTATATTCATAATCATTCATAATCATTCCCTATAAAAGAGAGTCCTTCTCTAATCAAGGCTAAGCATGGCACTTACTTATTGTTATCAAGCATAAACATTTAGAGGACTTTATACCACATACATTTAGAAAAATATTAGTAAATGAACACCCCTAGTAGAAGTTCTGGAAGGTGTCTATCCTCCACAGACATGAATGTATTTAATTATTCTTCTATTTA